>NC_035109.1:63049298-67849298 GCF_002204515.2 Aedes aegypti
AAAAACACCCTGTTGATAAAAATTTACGATATTGTTGCGCACGAAACACAGTTGCTGGTTTGAGAATTTGTCAAAATGCGTTATATTGTTATTCAATGCACGGAATACTCAAGTAGACTTGTTTGATGTTTCAGAGATGCTGTATATAGAAAAAATAAACACATCTTAATGAAAAAAGAGAACACCCGGCACCGTAAAATGTCAAAAAAGTGGACTTGGAATTTCATTTACTATCGTTCTTGCTTGACCCAATCTCACCCCCATTTTCAATGTTTTAGACATCGTACCGAAAAAAATGATTTTTTTGTGGGAAAATCAAACAGATTCCGGAAAATACCTGTGATGTGTAATGAAAAGACTTTCAACATTCTACTAATACAACGATAGAGGCTAGAGTACATGCGCGATACTTTGTACAGGAGAAATTTAATGTTGTAAATTTTATCTAGTTTCAACATGCAAGTTTACTGATGTAGTAAACAAAAACTACTATTTCTAAAAATGTATATTGTTATGAATTATGTGTAATAATATGTTCCCTAACATATGAATTATTGATTTTAGTAATATCAGCGTTATTAGCTGAAATATTTCACAAAACATATTTTTCCGTTTTGACCCAATCTCACCCCCTAGACCCATTGTCACCCCCATCGACGGTATGCAGTTAAAAAGAGAGACCATATAAGCAATATTATACAGCTACGATATAGGTATCAGTACAGTTGTTGACTTATAATAACATATAGCTCACATTTTTTCCCTACTGAAGACTGACAATGATCATTTATGTGATCTCAAACTTATGAGTGATAAATCGTGAACATAGACAAACAGACGTAACATTTGAATTTCCATCGACCAGTCAACTCATTTAGCGATCATTCCAAATTTGCTATGTTGTAAATACGCATCGTTTGTCTTCGTGTTTAACGTTCCACACTACCATCACTAGCAGGTTTTGTAGCACGTGCTTTGTGCAACATGCTCACCAGATGATGATGGTACAAACTGGGCGATAGATTTTGAAGAAATTTGTTCTAAGTGTTACATCTGTTTGTCTGTGCCCTGAACTTGAAGAGTGTCTCCAAAATATTGGTTGATAACTATAATTTTCGTTGTTCCAAATACTGGTTGTAGTTTCGAATCCCAACTGGTAACGTGTGATCATTTTCACAACTTTGCTCATAATTTGTGCATATGGAGACATGTGCTAAAAATTGATTATAATTCTCCATAAATATTGACCCAGATTCGATGAAAAAAAACAGAAAATACTATCGAAGTCTCAAACACCCTTTTATACGTAAAGAAATAACTATTAAATATTTTTTCTTTTGTCTTTGATTACAGATGTGAATAAACAATTTCAATGTACCAGGCTTGAAGAATAACTGGTGAGTAATCTTGTTATTAAATATTATTTTTTTAACTAAATAAAGCTAAGTAGCCAATCATTTCTCGCGAAACATTACTAAAGGACCTATCTAACATTGAGAGGCTCTCTTTGTTTACTTTCTCTTTCATTAATAACTGAGTCACATTAACCTCTTCTGTTGCGTTTTTTGTATGAAACGCTAGTCAAGGGAATTGACTTTCGATCTATAGTGAAAAACTTCCCAAAATCATTAGTATTCCACTGTTATAATCGAAAGAGAACGAGAGAGGAGAGAATCTCTCATTTGTACATAGGTCCTTTAGTAATGTTCCGCGAGATTTGTTTTCACAGCCAAGATACGTTTCCAGGGGGCCCAGATAGCCGTAGCGCCAAACGCGCAGCTATTCAGCAAGACCAAGCTGAGGGTCGTGGGTTAGAATCCCACCGGTCGAGGATCTTTTCGGGTTGGAAATCGTACCTGCCACACGATATACGCATGCAAAAATGGTCATTGGCACAGTAAGCTCTCAGTTAATAACTGTGGAGTGCTCATAAGCACACTAAGCTGAGAAGCCGGCTCTGTCCCGGTGTGGACGTAATGTCAGAAAGAAGAAGATACTTTTTCAGTTACGTCAGTGCAGAACCAACTATTTTTCATTATTTTTGGCAAAAAATCCCGTTAACTGAAAGGGATACTCGTAGATAATCATGGCACTATCAACATTGACAACTACTTATGATATATTTTAAATCCCAGTGGGTTTCATCTGCCACCACTTGCTACCCGAAAAAAATATACGACCCCCAAAAGTGACTGATTTTTGCACTTACACTACTATAACTGCTTTCCCTTACATTTTAGAACCTAAGTGTCTTCGAGAAAATGATTTATTTTGACTGTTTACACAATTTTGTAGATCAATGTTGCTACCGAAAACCTCTGATTTTCAAAATATTCGAGAAAAACTATTTTTTGGGGGTCGTTTATAAAATGCCTCCATATTTTGGAAATGCGACTAGATACAGACTAGGTGTCTTTGGCAAAGTTGTTTGTATTTAAATTATCTACAACTTTGCCAAAGACATCATATTTAAAGATCGACATATCAGAAATGTTCATTTCACAGCGCCACCTACGGCAAAGTTGCGAACTAACATTTACCGCCAATATATGCGCTATATTTTTTAGATAATTTTCATCCGAAGACACCATTCCAGAAAAATCACGTTCAAGACTGCAACTGAATTATGTTCACGATTTCGGCCTATCGAAATACTGTGCAGCGCTAGTCCAACACATGTGGTGGATGGCTGCAAGAACTAGCGCTTTCTTCAGGGGGTTGATAAAAACAGCTGGCTGCATTTGACGTTTCGTGACAGCGAAATATGGGCTGCATATGACGTTGATATGTTTCCCCTTCGCGAGTCTCTTTCAAACAATGGCGTGTATAAAGCTCTGCACGAAAATCTCTCGCTATCTTTCACTTTTCCGTGAAATTAGTAAACAGCAAGGCTAGTAAACGTCAAAATCCCATACAAAATCCTAACAAACTTACAAATCATACAAACTTCATTTTTTTATTCAATTTCTTCAGAGGGAACTCGAGTTCTATATGCAGTGATGGAGAGTGGCGAACATGTCTGCTGAACCGGAAAAAAAACCAAACAAAAAATGCTCGCGAGCATCAGAGTGCTGATTTACTCGCACTGTCGCGCTCGTGAGTAAACGGAGCTAAGTGACTCGTGATCATGTTTGGAGCTATTCACAGTCAATTGCGCTTTCGGGAAAAAGGCTATTTCTCTTCCAAGATTTCTGGTTTTCAAGGGTTCTTCACTACAAACTGGTAGTTTACTGTCGATATGATGGATATACAATAGATTTGTCTGTCAAAACCGTAATTAATCACACCTTGTTCGGTTACTAGCGAGTAAATGTTCTTGAACTTTTTGATATTCCTTTTATTATCACGAGCAGGCGGGTGCGAACCATGGCTGTTAAATGTCATGAATGTCACGTGACTTTGCAATTGAATATTGCCAATATAATCGTTCCCCGTGGAAAAAGTCATCGGAAAATATTTTTCCCGGTCGCCTTTTCCGAATCACTATCGGTTGGCAATATTTGCTTATACAACATTTCGCATGGAAAAGTGCTATAAGCATTGAAATTTTTCCAAAATTTTGACATTTATCAGCACTAGTACGAACTGGAGTGATTTTTTCCAGTTATTACTTCAATAATTTTCAGAAAACAACATATTTTTTTCATACGCTATATGGGTAATTTTACATAATATGATTTTTTACGGTTTTCGATATGTTTGCGATCCTGTTTTGAATAAATCTTTAAAAACCATGTAAAAATTCTTTCCTGCAAAAGTTTTACAAGAAAATGGGTATTTAAAGTGTATGTACCTAAAAATAGTCCAGAGTGCATCTGGAAAATAAATTACAGGGTCCGTTCGATTTTGGCACGGTTTAGCTTTGGCACGGTTCGATTTTGGCACGGTTCGATTTTGGCAACATACCGTTCGATTTTGGCAACACCGTTTTTTTCTTTCAGATCAAAAGTATGTATTATTTTGTTTTAAATTACTTAGGGACTGTCCATTAACTACGCAGACCATTTATTTTTGGGTCTTTGGTCCATGTCGACGGTGCATACAAATAAAAAAATGTATTAAAAAATGTTTTGAAAACTTCTACCCTTCCCCTCCCCCCTTTTTGGTCAAGTTGTTTATGGGTATCCCCCAATTGGTCAAAAATTTAATCGTTTGCAACATAGGAGTATAAATTAAAAAAAAATGTGAACAAAAAAAAACCGTTCGATTTTGGCAACACGAAATTCACGAGCTTGTTGCCAAAATCGAACGGACCCTGTACTAGAAAAATTATATTTAAAGTGTTAGTCACTGGAAAATTAGTCCAGAATACATCTGGGATAGCCTACAAGTAGTCTTTTAGACATTTTCATCCAGGAATTTCAATTATTTTGCTTCTGGAACTCTTTTAGAATTTTCTTTGAAAATACACCGAAAAATTTTACAATGATTCCCGAAAAACTTATACCCTGAGCCTAAAATAACCATAATCCTCAACATATATATAATCTTTCAGAACTTTCTCCGAGGACAACTCTTGAATTTTTCAGAGCATAATCCAGAAAATACAATACATAGTCCGAAATATGAATTTTACTTGAGACATCTCTAAGCTTTTCTATAGGAAGAGATAGAAATGATATGAGTAATTCTCGCTAAGACCGGCCCACTATTTGCACTTGTTCTTTCTAAATGTTCAAATGTATGCTCTTTCGAAAGTTTCTGTCGAGTAGGTAAAGGAACTGCGTTCGGTTGGTCAAATTGATGAGCCTCTCGAGACCCTTTAAGATCATACATCTATGTTTTTTTTTCATATTTTGTGTAAAACTAGCTCAGCTTTTCAATGATGCAAAATTTTTAAAATCGGTGGTTGCGAACACCATGAAAATTCATATTTTCAGATAAAATCCAATATGGCGCCCAAATTCAATATGGTTGCAAAATATATTAGTTTGTAGTACCGTTTTGACTCAAATTCCGAACACTTGAGGCCAACAGTGACTTCAAATGCATCTGATAGACACAAATTTGCTGATATTTGTGTAAATTTTGATTGCTTCGCAAATTCTAACTGTTAGCTGTTGGGTGTATCAATAATAATGTTAATTTAATTAGTTTTAGTATTGTTTTTACGTAAAAGTATCGAACAACATTTTGATTAAAATGCCGAACACTGTGTTTATTCTGTCCCAAATTCCGAACACCTTGATTCAAATTCCGAACAGCACGAATAAATCATATTCAAATAAATAATTATGCAAATAAATTTATCTGAGCTTGTTCTACTGGTTTCAATCAAGAGAATCATCACTACTCCGACACAATAAAATAATATTGGAGACGTTAAAATTGCAATCGACTGCCATTTCCTAGTTATTTGGTGACATATTTCAGCGAAACATTTCAACCAAATCGCCATACAAAAACCGAGTGTTCAGAATATGAATCTGTTCGGAATTTGAGACAAAACGGTATTTCTTCCTCAATTCCTCCAGTTACTGTTTTAGGAATTCACCCACAAGTTAGCAAACCGACAATATTTTTGGGTATTATCCTACAAATCTTTCTACTATTTATTTCGCAGATCATATTTTTTTGAATGAGATTACACTGGAGTGTTAATTGGGATGTATCTGATTTGATTCTTCGATGAATCATTCGGGGCATTTCAAGAAAGAAGCTCTGAAGCGATTCCTGCAGGAGGTTAAGCAGAGTATGCTCAACGTTCACCTGAGTTTTTTCGAAGAGTTTTATCTGAGATTTTTTCCAGATGTTATCCTGAGGAATCCTTTAGAAGTTCCCAAAAAAATTCTCACAGAGTTTTCATAAATTAAGTATGTTTTTTCACCTTTTTAATGATTTTGCTTTGAAAGTGCTGTTTAATGTATTTTTGCAAATGTAATGTCTTGATGTTTTAGAGGCTTATGACAAAAAGTTTCAAATTTTTTATGATGAATGTGTCTAATTTCTTGCATCGGAATTTTTTTATATATTTTTCAGGATTCCACAAAAAACAATGAAAAACTCTATTGATGATAGCATTGTAAATAGATCCAGAGATGAACATATTTTTCTCTGATGTTTTGAAATGAAACTTCGAAAATTACTGCCATTCTGAATGATTTTGGAGTCAGTCACAGAAAAAATCTCAATGAAATTCATGGCGTCATTTCCAAGAAATTGTTGGAAAAATTAAAGTAGAAATGCATCAAAAGTAATCCAAGAGGAGCTTCTGAGAGAAATACTGTCGCTGAAGTTATTTTCAACAGAAGAATAGTTCCAAGGACAATTTCAAGAGTTATATATCGAGCGCCTTGAAAAGATATGCCAGTAAAGTGTTGTGTCATTTGATACATGTATGCAATAATTCCACTGGAATTATTATTAAACGGTACCTGAATGTACATCCTTTTGTTCGAAATGACATCTATTTTACGTTGTCACGTTGAAAGCATAGCACGCAACCAACATCATCCAGTTTTATACTCTGAACGTGCTTGCACGTAGGCACCTCATTATTGATGGGAGAGATATTCATATGTAAAGCAAAATGCGTCCACAAAAAAAAATACGATCTGAGATCGCTTCTCATCATAACGTTGTCATCTTGAGCTCTGTCGCCACCTCGTCATAGTCAGTCATGCCGTATCCGCATATGCCATCTTCATTTTGGAGCGTAACGGAATACGCGGAAGGCGGAATCATGTTCGCACGCTCCTAAACGACAATTTCGCTGCACTGCTGAGCTCTGGGATCATCCCGATCAGAATAGCATGACAAAATCATAACAAATTTATATCAACAACAGCTAAAAATAATTTCGTTATCAGGATGGCTTGGTTCATAATTTGTTATAATTGTCGTAACAAGTTTATAAAATCAATTTTATAATTTTGACAATGCATCAGTTACTTGTTTTAAATAACAGCCAAAGTTATGTAGAGTGACATAATATGCAATAGTATTTTTTTCTAATATTTTGGTGGCAGTATTAGAACTTCTGTTATTTTAACTATGAACAATCCATGTTCTATAACAACTGGTGATATAAAACAAAAAATCATATTAGAGAACACATTCCGTTATTACCTTGTTTCTTCCATCCGGTCGGGATGTTATGCTGTTGTTCGCTGTGATTGATAGAATATCGCACCATGTAGTAGGGGCATGAATTTTATCAACATCGTGTAGTCGGGCTCGCAATTCGTGGCTGTGCGATATGGTTTCATGTCCTGCCGTCCCAAAGCGAATGATGCAGTGGCATTTACGGAGTTTATAATGAGCGCTACAATATGGTAGTAGTGAGAACAGGGAAGCGAGCAGCAGAAAGATTGTTGATGAGGGTTTTTTTTCGCGGAAATTATGGAAGATATTTTCGCCACGGGATGGAAAGAGTAATTGGATATGCAGGCGTAATTTATTGAGTTTTTATTTCGACATTTATGGGATTTTCGCAGATTGAATAATGTTATGCGGAAAAGCACAAAATATTGATTGATTCGAACTTTGATGATTAATGGTCCATTATTTTCTCGTCAATCATCTCGAGTCTCAAAAGCAAACAGTCACTAAACGATTGACTTTGGGCAAAATAGCTTTTCGTGGAAATATTTGAGGTGTGATTTTACAACATAATTATGGTACATAATATTGAATCGTGGAGCTTTTCAAAACCACTTTGAATTGATTTCACTGGTAATTGTAGACATGGAACATTTTATACCCACAGTGTACTGTATGTACACAAATTATTTCTGCTGACGAAAGTTTTGAGGCTACCTCTAAAGCAATAAAACAGTACTATTGGTCTAGTGAAAAAAAAAATTATGTGACCTTCTACACTTCTGAATATTCGGTGAGTATGATTGGAGCCCAGATAGCCGTAGCGGTAAACACGTAGCTGTACAGCAATACCAAGCTGAGGGTCGTGGGATCGATTCTCACCGGTCGAGGATCTTTTTAAGATGGAAATTTTCTCGAATTTGCTGAGCACAGAGCATCTTCGTACCTGCTACACGATATACACATGCAAAAATTATCAATTAGGTCTGACAATACCTTATCATTCCCAGCCACACATTTGACACCGTTAACAATTAGCTTAAAGATGACTTTTGGCTAGCCTGTGGTGTTAAATGAATGTTCTATCGCAATCTATATAAATAAAAATGGAATAGTGTTTGTATGTCACGAAATGAATTGAGAACGAGTGATTGGACTTACATGATTCTTTCACTGTTCAATTCGTCCAAAGCTCCGACGTGTGTGTGCGAAGAAAAAGTTTAGAAAAACATCGGGATAGTGGGGAAAACGGGAGAAAACTAATCTGTCATTTTTCACACGGGACTTGCATGGCGATTTTCAACAGCCTACTTGATGGCAAGACGAAGTTTGCCGGGACCACTAGTCATAAATAAAATTTTCCTGAACTCTACTAAAGGATCTATATAACAAAGAAAGATTATCTTTTCTCTTGCTCCCTTTCGATTATAACATTGCTTTTGGGAAGTTCTTCACTCACTATGGATGTCATTAGCTACCGTTTCATACAAAAAACCCAACAGAAGAGGTTATTGTGGCTCAGTTATTGATTACAGAGAAAGTACACTCAGATATAAAAAGTATGCATTAATGACTATTTTCTATCTACCTCTCTTTTATTCTCTTGTGATTTTTCACACTACCCAGACAACCAAAATGTACGTATAACGAAATCACCTGGAGGCTTTATATGTGCAAAATTTCACTTATAAGATGTCGCGAAAAGACCTTCTACGTACAAAAGTGGAGGCGATATGCGTGCATATATTATGTGATGAATAATAACATACAATGCGAGTGTATAAATATTCTACCGGACTAACCTGTGATCTTATGCGACTTAACTAATGATAACAAATGTTGATTTGACAGCTGCTACGGATTGATTCGACTTACTTTGTACGAGTGTACGAGACGAAACATAATGTACAAATGAACTCAGAAAAGAAGTGTTTTATGCGAGGAAACTCATCAATCTGACGATTTTATCCACGGTGTTTTGCGAGTTTGATGTAATTAGTATGAATAAACGAGTTGTAACGTGAACTTTCATGCGATTTCTGGTTGTCTGGGTATCTGTCATTTCGACTGGGTTGAAGCTTACCGATGCTTCTACCTTAACAAATTGACAAGTAGCATCAAAATTCCCTGCAGAATAAAATAGAGGTAAATAGAAAACAGCCACAAGTAACACAAAATTTGTAATATTGTGACTACTCTGAGTGCAAACAAGAAGAGCTTTTCAGTGTTAGATTGGTCCTTTTGAAAAGTTATGCGAACAATTTATCCGCATACTTCCTTACCACTCAAGGATGAAAAGAGTCTTCTCCAAGCATTGAGATTTCCCGATTTCAGTGTCAAATGCAAGCTCACGACAGTCACGTAAGATACACACATTTTGTTCCGTAGAGCGTTCCGTTCCAATATTCTGAACAAAACCACACTGTTAGGAATGTCATTTTCCAGGAGCGTTCCAACTGTTAGTGTCCTCCAATGCATCCCGAGAGAAAATACTTTTCACCGACTCCAAAGCACCAGGGTTCACTCAAGAATGCTGTTATTTTCTTTTGTGAGTGTACGGTAAGGACTTGGAAAACGACGGCTGCCGAGGCGCCGACATGAACCGTGAACGTGCCCAGAGCGTACAACCGCAAACAGGACAACCTACCACGTTTCCGCCCTGGAGGCGTGTAGTTGCAATTCATTTGTCGTTTCCATGCAGAATGGCATTTTCACAGAGTCTCACAAGACGAGATGACGACGACAGTGAACAGGATTGTATCAGAATTCCCCGAAAACCATTTCCCCGAATTCCGAACGACCATTCTCCAGAAGAGACCGTTTTTCTTGCGGCCACGTTAAAGAACATACCGTGATAAGAACAGAGTGGCCTTCTTCTTCTTTTTCTTGGTATTACGTCCCCACTCAGACAAAGCCTGCTTCTCAGCTTAGTGGTTTTATGAGCACTTCCATATTTATTAACTGAGAGCTTTCTTTGTCAAATTTGCCATTTTCGCATTCGTATTTCGTGTGGCAGGTATGATGATACCCTATACCCACCCAGGGAAGTCAAGTCAACAATATTTCCATTGCTAGACCAACCCAAACAAAGCTGTCTAGCCTCATATTCTAACCACTCAGCTAAGCAAGGTCCCTAAAGTTTTATAAAATATCAATTGATGTTCAAAAGAAATCTATTCTATGTTTTATGATCAACGTTGGTAATTCTATCAATTAAGAATGAAACAAAATTTGATTGAATTTTACGATTTGAACTTTTGAACATGCTTGCAGCGTCTATGGTCAAATTTGAAAATCATCAAAAAGTACCGTTTAAGTAACGAAAAAATTGCAAACTTCGTTGATTATTATTATCGTATTATTCTGTACCTTAAAATTGATTTCTGTAGTTAATTAGGTATTGCTTGTATTATTATGGGTTTCGATATTTCGTCCGAATGTAGCATTTAGGATTCGGCTACATGGTTTTCGGGGAAATGTGATATTTCCGCCAACAGTGCCATATAGTTTCCACTCGCAGTTGGTATACGCGCATCGTCTCAAGACGGTTCTCGCAACCATTTCAGAGGTCAGAAACCCCACTCACACGAGCTTGGCTTTTCCACCGCCAGTAGGTGTCACATGGCAAATTTTCCCAAGAATTCGGAAGAGTGCAAGTTCGTGATCTTGCATTTCGCCGCTGGAACGGAAAGTGCACGGGTTAAGAGGTATGTTATTAGCGCAAGAGAACCCGGACCGAAATGAAAACGTGATGCACTGAAAAATGCTGCTCAGTGGCGGCAACGACGGTGTGTTCAATGGCGCACATAATTCTCGTGTTCAGGACGTGTGTCATTTTAGAAGCGACTTCAAGAGCGATATTCTACGTCACGCAGCTCGACGGATGATGCATTTTTGTTGTCCCATTAATTAATAGATGTGCAACGCAATGACTAAATTTATGAATGGAATATAGCTTAGAGTTTCTACGTTGTTCGCGGCTTTTGAAACTAGCGTTTGAGTCTCTGATTTGAGCATCAAGTGTTTTGGCTCATCTATTATTATTTACTCGAGGTGTAGAGCGAATCCACCGAGCTGACATGATTTATGATTTGTTGCCTCCACATGCTACAACTGTAGGTGAGGAAACACGTCACTAGCTATTAAAAAGTTTATTTTTCACATTTTGATCGTATTTCGCTTGCGTAAACACATGATTTAAGTATAAAAAATATGGAACGAGCTCACCAATTTGTCATCAGAGGCAGATTGTTGCGGACCGACATCTTTTGACGTGCTGAGTGTCAATATTGTTGGGAAAAAAATTCACGGTGTTTAAGAATTAAAGTTACTTAGGCTCATCTTTTTCTAGAATAGATGTATTTCAACAGATCAATCTAAGCGCCATTGTTCAAACATTTTGTTGCACATCGACGTTTGACGTGACGAGACATTAGTCGATCAGCATCGAACAGCCGATTTTGAAGTTTCCTGTCGAGAAACAGTTAATCTACCAAAATTTTGAATAATAAACATTTACAGCTGTAGCAGTAAACGCACAGCTATTCAGTGAAATGTGGATGGCCAACCTGGCCCGGTCGAGGACCTTTTTGGGTGTAAAATGCCATACGGTATACAGATGTCAGTTGCAAACTAAAGCTTTCAAATAATAAATGTTATTTTCATGTTCATGTGAACACTTATCTGTGAATCACACTCTATTCTAGTTAGGACGTAATGCTAAAAAAATAAAGAAAAATTACCATACCATGGTAAGGAAATGTGAATAATTTTTTTTAAATTGAAAATTTTAGTAACTTGTGAATTATTCTGGGAAGTTAATTTTATCTTTCCATGGAACTCCTATAGCAATTTTATCAGATATTTTTGTAGGTATGAAAATCGTTCAGGTGACTTCATATTTTTCTTTTTGTATTGCATGAGAGATAATTTCCAGGATTTAAACAAGACTTTCTCCAAGAACTCCTGTTGTTACTCATCCAATAAATAATCCAACCATTTAAGAATTTCTTCAGGGATTGCTTTTTGTTTTTAGAATTTCTTCGCAAATTCTTGTAGGAATCAACTTATCTTTTTACTTAATTTTCGAAGAATTTCTCCATAGATGATAATAGAAAGCATCCCAAAGAATATCTCTGAAAACATTCTACAGGTATTTTTCCAGTAACTCCTCATGATTTTTCGTATACTTGACACACAGTTTTTGAAAATGATAATTAGTATTCATCACTTTTTAACAGAAATGGATAAGTTGCTTCTGCAAATCTGCAGAGTTTGTAATCCACTCAGCTTAGCTCAGCGCCCACCGCTTAACGTACTAAAATGGCATACGACATGTTCAGTCGCCGTTTCCAAAAAAAAAAACGAAACGATATTACATAAACCTCCTTATGCAAAACTCATTTATGCGGAATAGGCGACATGAACGTTTTCATTTTCGCACCACTTTTTTACAAGTTTCCAAAAAACTTTTAGCATGATTATGTTTTATAAATCGTTGCATACTGCAGACCGAAAGAATGCCAAAAAATACTTTTCTTAACTTACAGCAAAGTTTGGTTTTGAAATTTGGTTAGAATTTTCTAGCAAAAAGTATCAACATATTTGCCTTGTAAATTACCGATTTGAACTTTTCGGTGGTGTAATTCAGAAACAGCTTACACGTACCTTTAATTCACATGGCAGCGTTGTAAAATTTGTTGATTTGTTGTTCAATGATTGATTGATGATTGATTTAATGTTCGACTTTTGATTAAGATTATGATTACTGAATAAAACTAGCGATCTTCATGGTTAATGATTATTGATTTGAACACTGGTCCAAATCATACCCTGTTCTTATTCGGACCATCAAGCATTTCTCAATACTGGCGCTACTGCAAGGATCGTGTGTACCGTTTTTCTGCCCACCGTCTGGCTAGGATCTAAGGATTGTTCATTTTATAAAGTGGACACTTTGTTTAGGCTATATCTTTTTTATTTATTGATAAAATCGTAATCGGTTTTCTGTGTATCGTTGACCTATTATTCTAAAATGCTATAAAAATATAAAATCTTTGAAAATGCTTTTAGTTAAGGGTATGCGAAATACCGAATGATTCCGTCAAATACGCTTCGAAACGAAATTCCGCGGAATTCCACGGAACTCGCACAGGCGAAATTTGTATTTTGCTTTTTCGTTTCGTTTCGCCAAACTGTTAAAAAATTTCCACGGAAAATTGAAAACAAACGGAATAAAACGGAATTTCGCGAAATTCGAGTTTAATTTCGAACAAAAAGGGGCAAAGCGTTCGCTTCTATTCCTAGCAACAGTCAAAAATGGGTCCGTATTACGGATCAAATCGACTCATATCATGAATCAGAACACTATAACAGCAAATTATCTGCGAGGCAAACGAATGGTGTGCTAGTGAAAGCATACGTTTTGGCGTTTCTTTAGGAATCGTCTTATCTTATGTCGAATTCGTTTTTGAACCTAGGTTGGAACTGGCGCAACCCGTTCTGAATCACAGTTTCAACCCCAACCCGATTCAGGTTCGACCGAACTACAATTTATTTGACATTGGTTTGTTTATGTGATGATCACCGACCCAGTTCCTAAAAACGAAAACGACATTAGATTCATGACTGGTCGGTGTTCAGACAGACTGAACCAAGTGTTTTTTCATGGTTTTAGAAAAACGTTCCCCAAGCATGCGAAATATCCAAATATGTGTGTTATTTGCTGTAATAATGAAACTTATCTATTTGATGATACATCTGTTTAAAAATAGCATAGGAAAAATCACATTTGATTGAGTCCTTAACGTATCTTTAGAACGCCAAAATATCATCTAGTCCGGTCTGTCTGAACACCGACCAACTGTGGTATGGGTTTCAATGCCCACAAATATGAATCAAAGCTTCTAGGCATATGTATGACATTTTATATCCTACGAATGGAACAAAAGTGTTTAAGCCTGTTATTGTTGATTGCGATGCTGTATAGATTTATGGTTCGCGTAGGTTAAATAGGTTCTGCGTAATTGCTACTCTATTTGATGAGAAATTCTCCGTTTAATCCAACTTTGATCCATATCTGTGTGCTATCCATAACTGTTGGATAACTGTAGTATTGACTGGTCCGCAGGATATGATAAACTGCCTTGCCAACTCCTCGCGGCGAATAGCCCAGGAAAGGAACAACTGCGTTTGATGAACTACCGCAATGTTATCTTCCATAAGAATGAAGAAAGCAAAACCACGGTTTCCTCCGGGAAACATCGCGTGTCCTGTTGAGCAAATCCGTTAATATATCACAAAGACTGTTTGTACACAAATGTCAACGCGATTTTTTCCGCGATGGCGACAAAAAATCGCCGCGATTTCGTTGTTGTGTCATAAAACTCTACATGTAGAGCGAAATCGCAGCGATTGTTTGTCGCTGTAAAAAATCGCATTGATTTGGGTGATGCAAAGCCACACCTCAAATCTTCAAGAGCACAAATCTACAAAACCAGACGTCCATTCAAGCTGAAAACTCTATCGATTGGTTACTCGATGACCAATCGATCAAGTGTTCAGCTTGAACCGCTGTCGGGTTCGTTAGATTTGTGCTCTTGAAATTTTGAGGTATGCCTTCGATTTATATTCACCTTAAACAAGGAAGATGCATACATTATTTTTTATTAAAAAGTGAATCTAGCTTTATTCACGCTGTACCACACCACCAACTCCTCTCTCCTCTTATAACGTGACATAATTTCCTCACGACCCCCAATTAAAAAAAAGCGAATAATGATAATATATCATTACAAGTATTAGAAGCCAAATGCCGCAAGGCAAAAGTCTTAACCTTTTCAATACCGACATCAAGTTTCAAAATTCTCTAGTTTCGCCATCTGCCGATCGATTTTGATGATTTATTTCAGGAAAAAATCACAAATCAGTTATAAATTTGATTCGTGCATTGCATGCACCATCAAAATTGGTTCCGGATATAGATTCAAGTTTGGTGGGGTACCTAGCGCAACATTTTTTTCGATTTTTGCACATCTTAATCCAGAGAAAAAAAAAAGAGCCAAACATTAAATTTAGCTCATTGAAGGTGAAGATGAATCGAAGCCAAACCTCAAATTTTCAAGAGCACGGATCTGGAGAACCAAACATCCGTTTAAGCTGAAAACTCTATTGCTCACTCGCTGGTGATGACCAATCGATTAAGTTTTCAGCTCAGACGGGTGTTCGGTTCTCTAGATTCGTGCTCTTGAAAATTTAAGGTTTGGCTTCGATTCATCTTCACCTGAAAGACGAATTGTCTGAACGAACATGGGTGTACTTGTCAACCTTATTTGCGGTTCCTCTATGCTATGTAGTCCAGGTTCCAAACTTTTTTTTCGACATTTTCAAATATTTTTTAAATTACTCTCGAGGCTCAAAATTCAGTGAAAATGTGATTTTGTAGTCAGTTTTAAACAAAGAATCTGAAAATGAGATAATATCAACAATCCTAAATTCTTCCAGAAAATCGCCCAGAAATTCCTTCACAGATTTTGGAATAGGATCATTTCTCCAGTATTTGCTCTTAAAAATAATAGAAATACCTTCAGTGTTTTCTACAAGGTTTACTCTAAAAGTTTGATTTCGTCCAGATTTGATCCCTCCAAGAATTAATTCACAGTTTATGCAAGGCTTTTCCAGAAAATTTATTAGGAACTTCTAAATTAACCCCAACAGGCAATCCTGAATAAGTTGCTGCCGCAATATCTCTTGGAATTTATTTGCAGTTCTTTTGAATTTATCTTGATTGATTTCTTAGGTATGTGTTGATGGATTCTTTAAAATTTAATTTAATTCAATACTCCAGCAAATATTAAAGCAAATATTCCAGTGATTCCTCTGTTCTACTTATTTTTCTTCTTCTTTCTGGCATTGAGTTCCAACTGGGACAGAGTCTGCTTCTCAATTTAGTGTTTTCATGATCACTTATCGACTTGTGTCCCCTATCTCATTCATTCATGCCACAAAGCATAAAGTACAGCAAAAAAAAAATGAATGTCATTATTCCATGTTTCATGGTATATATTAGCATAACATCACACCCACATGATTAAAAAAATTTCTAAAAATCAAATTAATTTTGGGCTCCTCTCAATATTTTTGAGATTGTTTTAAATGTTTGTAACTGCTTTTCGACCCACTTCTTAGTTGTAACATTTAAGGCTAAGTAGCCTGTCATTCGTTTTGACAACAATGATGCCTTTTCAGTTTGCCTTTCAAAGTGATATAACTAAGTCTTGATAGTTTATATCGACTTGAAAAAGTATCACTGTACGTGCTAACATGAATAAAGTATTCTGATACTTTTTCAGCTGTGTCAGTTCAAAATCAACTGGTTTTCTTTGATTCGAAATCGTGAGATGAATCAGCAACAATCATCAACGACGCGTAAAAATTTCAATGACGGCCTACTTCGCCTTAAATTAAATCCACTCATTGCCTTGTGTGAATGTAAGATATGTTGAAATGAAACCTTATAAAGTTATTAAGAAAATTTCAAACAAACAGAAAAGAGTCTTAATAAAACATGTAAGAATTCCGCTGAGCAACACTAAGGTTTCCATATGGTAAAGAATTTAAAAATACGATTTTTATGCTTATTCCAGCTTTTGACAAGAAAAAAAACTTAAACGTGTATTCCGCGAAACAAATTCAAAAATTTCGTTTCGTTTCGAAAAATTCCGTGAGATATTTGATTTCGTATCGAGTTACACGAAACATTTTTAAATTTCGTTTCGTTTCGTCATTATCAGCGCAAGATGTTCCGCGTATCGTTTCGTTTCGTATCGACATGGAAAAAATCCATATCGCATACCCTTACTTTTAGTTGAAGAGCTAAATAGTTTTTCCTAAAACTCTTAAAAAAAGCTGCCCGTCAAAGTTTAACATTATTTTTCGCAAAACAAAAATCCTTATTTTTATGAACAAAGTGTATGTTTGTATCCTTTACTATTCTACTAAAGGTAAAGTTTTAAAAATATCAATCATAATTCACCATTCTATGACATTAGGTAACTTTAGTGATTTACCCATTTATGGCCAAATTTGCTGATACACCATCCTTTCACTCCCAGCAAAAGAGAACAGTAAAAAGCGTGTTCAAAACTAGTTTGGATTACTAATGAAACTATATTAGTATAAACGAAAGCTAAATCGTGAGATTAAACCACAGTCTTAAGTATAAATTTTACTGTTTATGGTAGTTTTACTAAAAAGTCTCATACTTTTAAAATCATGTACGCATATTTATCGATCTACAGCAAATTGTAAACAGTTTTCTCCGAATTTTTCAATTGGTAATCTCAGAATAACATATTATGAAAATAATATGTGGAAAATAAAATCGATTTTATTACAGCAGTGTTGCCAATTTTGATGATTGTCAATGTACTTTGATAGGTCTTCTAAGAATAAAGCAATTGTGTTTCTGTTGTGCTTTGAATGTGACGTGGGGACTTACTAAGTAACTCTATGAAGGCGTGAGTTATTTTTCATATTAATACTATACTAGGACTTCCGTCAGGACGTACTTTTACACAAAAAATTCTACTCATATCAATTCCCATCAAATTAAAAAAAAAATTCTTTAAAAATATACGGGAAAATTGATTTTATTATATCTGTAAAATTGTTGCTCCAAAAATAACTTGATTTTTTCCATCAGGCTTCTGATTGATGATGCTTTCGAAGAACAAGCCTTTTTTGAAAATAGAAAATATAAATTATCGAATTTTCCAGCCAATTTCTTACAATCATTGATTTTGATAACCTCAAAAAATCGACCGATCTAATCGTTGTTCCATATTCGTGTGAAATTTAATTATTTTGGAGAATTTTTATTATCACAACATTGTACAATACTATTCGAACGATGTGCAAAAAACCGATTGAAATTTCATTGATTAATAAGAAAGATACAGCATGCACAATGTGTCCACTTTATAAAATGAACAGTCCTTAATACAATACATTTGACGCCTTTCAGTTAAGGCGAAGTAGGCCGTCATTGAAATAAGTGCTGGGCATCGATGATTGTGACTAATTCGGCTCATGATTGCGAATTGAAGAAAATCACTTGGTTTTGTACTGACATTGCTGAAAAAGTATCTGCGCACTTTCTGCATGTAAGCGCAAGTGATACTTTTCTGAATCAATATAACTTAAGATGATTGAGTTTTATCACTTTGAAAATGCAAGCTGCAAAATCAAAATGGCTGCCAAAACGAATGACGGGCTACTTAGCCTTTATTCGTTAGATTTTTATATTAATTTGTTGCTTTGAAGTGATTTACTGTGCTATCGGTTAGCATTATTTCCTAGCTTCTGTAATTGACAATATTTTTCTGTATTACTCTGTAATCGAATCCCCCAAGCCTAAGCCGTTGTCTGACCAAATGGTTTTGGTATGTCACTGTTTGTGCTCAACTAGTTTGATAATCTCAAAATGTGTGTTGGTTCAATCCGGTCCTTTCGATATGGTTCAAGACGGACCTTTTTTCAACGAACAGTAAGTCTATTTCCTAAGCCCCATCCTATGAAAGTCTTCTCGACTTGCAAGAAAATAACAAAAGTTGTAATATTGATGGATGGTGCCTTTGTTTCTGTTGTGGTCAAGAAAAATTATTCGAAAAAATCTAAGAAATACGGTAGACACAAAAAAATAAAGAAATCAATAAATCAGGTACTTGAGAAGCATCTCCATTAATACCACAGCTTATTTTGGATACAGCTTTCCAAATTTGTTTGACAGTACAATACAAAATGCTGAGAACAATACTATCAACTTTCCCTATAATGTGTTTTGAACTTGAAAATTTGAAGTTTGGCTTCATTTTATGATCACTTTAAGGTGAAGATGAATCGAACCCAAACCTCATATTTTCATCAGCACAAATATGGGAAACCAAACATCCGTTTAAGCTGAAAACTTAATCGATTGGTTACTAGCTGGTGGTGACCGATCGAATAAGTTTTCAGCTCAAACGGGTGTTCGGTTCTGCAGATTTGTGCTCTTGAAAATATGAGGTTTGCCGGCTGCTTGGGCACGTCAGGAGCAGTGCTGGGAATGGTAATAGTAGTAGGCTCGAATTTCGCGAAAATCACGTGGCTCTTACACTACAGTAGTTTAAAATCGTGAATCTCTTCAAGTAGCCTATATTGGGTACATGAATTTCTCTAAATCAGTAGTGTCCTTGAAGGCTCTAAATGCGGGAAATGCAGCGGGAAATAGAACATTTTTCTACAGTAATTTTGGGTTGCCCTTAGCAACGGGTGTTTTGCAATTTTCAAAGCTTTTTGCCTACAGCAGCGATGGGCGTGAGTTTCACTGGCTTCGCTGACTGTGAATGGCTTTGTTTGACTACTGTAGAGTGAATTTCAGATTTTTTCCCAACCCTGGTCAGGAGTTAATCATCAATATTAGCTTCCTTTTCCCGAGCAGTCCAGATAGCAGCGTAGTGTCGGTAGCGATTCCCAGCCAACAAATATGTTTACATAACTGAGACTGCAAGCGATTAAAGTGAATACTTATTCGGTAAAAACAGATTGTATAAAATGCACACATTCCCTCTATTCACACAAATCTGGAGGCCATATACGTACATGTTAGAGAATTTATCATGATCAATACAACTTAAGTCAATTTGATTTGACGTTCACTATAATTTGATGTACGATTGTGTATTGCAGTTTATATGACTGATTTTTACAAACAAATAAAATAAAAATAAATAATATTACGAAACAAGCCTCATTAGATCACCAGTCTGACACGGTAACATTATGCCACGCAATCGTTGATGCAATATCTAGTCTTTTAGCAAACATAAATGAAACATTGTAGTGCATCGTTTGTGAATGTTATCGATCTTAATTGTCATTTGGCAGATGACCAAACCAGTGCAATACTGAAGGTGTCATGTTCTTGCCTTTTATGATGTAATTTCTACATCAGATAAACTCATATTGAATCTCTCATTGATGATTATAATAGAGTCATACCAAGTGAAAAAGAAATCGTAATGGAATGGCAGTATGAAGTTACATATATGGTCAGATTAAATTGGAATTCTATTAAATGCAAATTCAAGTCAGATGAAATTTATGACTTCATTAACGATTTCAATCAATTAAGTTTTGCATCATATCCAATTCCAACGTAAACTGTACGTTTATACAATTTGAAATGATCATCTTTATATGATCTCTGGTTTACTGGGTTGTTTCAATTAATGGATGATTTCAAATGAGTTGTCGTACATTGCCTAACAAAAGGTCTTCTGCTGATTGTGGGCAGTGATAGTACTCATCACATCATCCAGCTCAGATATCAATTTAAGAAGCTCTAGTCTGATTGATTAGGGGCCCAGATAGCCGTAGCGGTAAACGCGCAGCTATTCAGCAAGACCAAGCTGAGGGTCGTGGGTTCGAATCCCACCGGTCGAGGATCTTTTCGGGTTGGAAATTTTCTCGACTTCCCAGGGCATAGAGTATCTTCGTACCTGCCACACGATATACGAATGCCAAAATGGTCATTGGCACAGTAAGCTCTCAGTTAATAACTGTGGAAGTGCTCATAAGAACACTAAGCTGAGAAGCAGGCTCTGTCCCAGTAGGGACGTAATGCCAGAAAGAAGAAGAAGAAGAAGTCTGATTGAATACTTAAGTAGTACAGATCTTGGATTACTTATTATAGGCAATCGCCAACCTTCATGGTATCTACTAGATAGGGGATGGACCTGGTGTAGTGATTAGAACACACGCCTCTCACGCCGAGGACCTGGGATCGAATCCCATCCCCGAGATAGTCACTAAAAATTTCAGTGACGACTTCCTTCGGAAGGGAAGTAAAGCCGTTGGTCCCGAGATGAACTAGCCCAAGGCTAAAAATCTCGTTAATAAAGATAGAAAAAAAAAATCTACTAGATAAGAAGTGTAAGACATAATGCTCTGGTCGAACATAATCAGTCACGAACTGACGAATTAGCAAGTTTCAGATAATTAATCATTATCTAACCATCACTACATCTTCTTTGAACATTTGAATGCAAATTCGCAGACTTGGCATTTTTTATATTCCACAAACTGGGAATTGATTGTGACCAAATTCCATGGATTTTCTCCGTCCATTGGAAATCCTAGTGATTTGGTTGTTTCCACTTTTGGTGAATTGGGATTGGGACACAACTTTCCTTGCTCCGAGTGATCTGTTGCTTATCACTTTCCTAATAGGAAATTCTCCACACAGCTCCCTTCACGGGAAGATTTGATGTCTGGATGTTTGCAAAGAAGTATATCAGATAGTCAATTTGCTATGAAAGCTCTTGCTTCGGCCTACTCAAGGTCTAAGCTTGTTATCGCATGTCGAACTCAAATTGAGGAACTGAATTAGTCAACTCTGTAACCTTATATGGGTGCCTGGCCATTCTTCCATCGCTGGAAATGAATTGGCTGATGCTCTAGCTCGTAATGGAGCATCACATGACCTTTTTATTGGCCCTAAACCAGTTATTCAAATTTCGTTGTGCTGTGTAAAGCTTAAGATAAATTCTTGGGCGGAATCTCAGCAAAAACAATATTGGAATAATTTGGAGTTATGCCGTCAAACAAAATTGTACATTACTGAACCATCCCCAAGGTGGCAAAGTATTTAACAAATTTGTCAAAGCAGAATTTTAGTCTCTTGGTCAGAGCGTTGACAGGCCACTGCCGACTCAACTATCATATGGCAAATATTTGTGTGTAATAGTTGTGACTCCGATTATGGAACTTCGTATAACTGAACCATTGAACAGTGATAACTGGGAGAAGTCAATGGCTAGGGGAAAGCTATCATTGTAAATCCGTAGACAAAGAAGGTTGCGAATCTATGCGAGTGCGTGAGTCGAAAAATATTGACATTGTTGAACTTTATTGCATTTTGCAAATACTTTCAATTTCACGATTATATCTTAACTCGACTTTATATCTAACAGTCTTATCACAGTCGGTCATTAATCACAGTAAGTTCAACTTAATCTAAAAGGAAACTATTTCTAACTTAAAGCTTAACACAGATTATACCGTGAACACGAGGGATACAAATCTAAAATCACATAAATTAGGCTCCAAGACCGATAATTGTGAGTATGGTTACTTATTATGAAACTAAAACAAATGAGAAAATAAATTTTCAGCTGTCGTCACACTAATTCCTGCAGTCTTGAGAGCTGCTGTTAGGAATCGGCAAAAACCCCTTTGTTTTCTGAACACATTGAGTATTTTTTTTATGCTTAAAGAAAAAAGTTCAACAAGCTTTGGTACCAAAAAATTCGGAGTTATATTTTATAACTACAGTTAACTCTCCCTTACTCGATATTCCGTATCTCGATATCGAGTTAGAGAACCATAGTAAAAGTTGGTTTTCATGGCTACTTCGATGGTCCCTTGGATTGCAGTTGCACTGATTTTGTGTTCTGTAACTCGATACCTCCCTAACTCGATGGTCCCTTCAATATCGAGTAAGAGAGAGTTAACTGTACCATAGCAAAAAACGATTCAATATAGGGTGGTCCGAATTAGAGAATGGGGGGTCCGAATTGGAACAGGGTTGGTCCAATTCGGACCTTTTCCAGAATTTTGTTCAAACATGACTAGTCATGTCCTGGTAGGAGATATCACAAAACGCGCTAAATCAGACTTTCAAGAAAACATAAAACTTTTCATGCCGTCCATCATGCAAAAAATATATAGCCAAAACACTGTTACTAGGTCTGAATTGGAACATGTTCTCCTATGATTAGTGATTATTGATTTGCTTTTATTTTTTGTGTTTAATTATTGGCATGTTTGATTAATTATAATCATTAATCAAAATTAATTTTATCGGCTTCTACCACATTCTCTTTGGAAAATATCCTTGTAACGAAATATCCAAGTGCAATAAAATTCAATAGTGTTCTATGAGAATATAAGAGAAAAAAAATGTAATTGATCCAAAAACGGCCAAAATACCGAAGTGACATTGTTGTAACACACAGACACATACATACACAATAATGTGTTAAATTATTAGAGCTGAGTCTATCGATATTAGTTTTTCAAGCATGCTTCATACTCATTTTTTGTATGAGAAGGGTAGAAAAAGTTTATTATTCTTATTTTATAACACTTTTCTGTTACTTTTCTTTACGGCTTTGTACGTCGACCGAGATAAGTCGAGAAACAAATACATAACATATAGCAATAATAATATTTATGATTATTCATCATGAGCCTGTGCAGTAAGGCCATCCCTTATTTTTAGAAAATGTTAAATATAATAAGTTCGTCATTGTAAAGTGCTCGTTTCAGTAAGAAAAAACAAAGTAAATATTTGAAGTCCGTACGTGGACGCTAAGCGGTCTCCCAACGACCCTAAAGGTATCAGGTGTAGATGACCCCCGAGCGCCAATTCGACGTCTCTGCTCTAGTGCACGCAATATGAGTACGATAAGCCACTAGTAACAAATTCTCCTGTGCGCATTGATGCTCAGCATAGAAGTTTTTTTTTTTTTTGTCGTTACTTTTTTTACGTCATAAGTTACTAACTCGGCAATGGGTCCTTGGCGTGGTCCTTGACGTGAGAGGTACGTGTTCTAACCGCTACACCAGGTCCGTCCTCATACTATGTTATTAAATGCTTGTTCTCGGATGACTTAGTGTGTTGTCTTATTGTTATTCAATTTTCTCCTACGCCAAAACTTGTTATCTGCTTGAAGCTGATCAACAATATTTCAGCGTAAAGGTCTATTTTAAGCTCACTGCACCCTCTCAATCTTAAATATTCATCTGCATAGCACAATTAGTTGCGTATGTTAACATTGCACCAGCAGCGACCTTCACTCATTACCATCGAATCTCACTGCAACGTTCCCCTTAGGCATACCATAGCTCCCATCAAATAGGCAGCCTACCATTGTTTTAGTTGGCGTAGTTAACCCATCCATCCGCAGTCATCACCATCTCAAACATCAACTAGCGTGTAACATCGACATGAAGCTAATTGTTCTGATTCACATAATCACACACCAGCCTCCGGGGCATAGTGCGAATGATTGGCTGTAGTTTCGCGGTCTCGTTATGCTACCATTCAAACGCGACGACCTACACCTAGTTAACATGGCGGCGGCGGCCCGAGCTCGTTGACAACTACGACTTCCCGACCCAGAACGGAACAACGTCCGCCCACGCAGACCCCATGTCATCACAACCACCGCAATTCAGCCCCAATCGCTTACGGCCGGGTCGCATATCATTACGCATGCAGATTGATGTTGTTCATTTCTCTAGCCGCAGCATACGATGTACTATGGGCCAGAAATCGAAATGTTGTGACAAAATTCTAAGCACTTCCATAATAAACAGAAATCAACCTAAAAGTATTACAAACTCCCCCACATTGGTCATCCAGTCGATCATTACGATGAACAAAAAAGTTAAGATCTCTTTTGAGTTTGGATCCAAGTTTCAAATAAGTTTCAGTAATAACTAGGATAAGTATGTTATTAGCTTTGAGACAATTAAACAGCTCGAACTAACTTCGTCATTTTGATATCATATAAGTAGAATATACTAAATCTTCTTTCCAAAACTGTACACACAATATTGCAACAAACCAAACCTCCCTAAAATAGACTGAAAATAAATTTTATAATAAAACGATAAAAAACGTTAGCGTATAATCTCAGATGCTTTCAATAATGAAAAATTCGTCTCATATAAATAGTTTTATAAGATTAGTATCTTGAAAATCTGATTTCTGGCCCATAGTGCGATGTACTGAGCAAACCCAAACCGAGTCGTAAAATGGCAAATGCGATAATTCGGATGCGAGCGACGCCATATGGTCTTGTATAATAGATTGGCTGAATTGGGTATATGCGATTACCGGGGTAAAACAACCCTTGGCCAATAGCGGATCAAGATCTAGGTTTGCTAGATCCGGGCAAAGCTCTGGACATCATCATCGTTCGACAATTTGGTACAAAAAAGGAGCACTTAATTAGCATAAATCATTAATTAAGAACTTGGCGACGGATGGGCGAACAACGCTCGATAGCAGCGAATGTGTATTATTGACTCCGTGAACGGTATGGTAATGGCCCCATAAAACGGTTTGCGTTGCAATATAATGTACGAAATGGACAAACTCCACTGGGAGGTAATCAGTTATAAAATTATGCTATTAATTTTGAAGTTTTTAATTAAAATGTATCGTATCAGATTCAATAAGGGAAATCGTTAAGGCAGTAACTTATTTGAACAGCTCGCGCTATCCGTACTTTGAGGCAGTAAATTGTTTGAATAGTTCGAGCTATTCAGAGCTATACCTATACCAATAGCTAGAGCAATACAGGAGCAGTCTTCAAAGATCATCATTGCTGCACAGATATTTTGAAAAGCATGCTTTGAAAATATCATTGCATCGCGTAGGATTCGCGCCTTTTCAATTCAATTGCTCCTGTGCTCACTTGATCAAAAATAATACATCATTGATTCAAATCATTTCAACGCAAATGCATACTCTAGGCCTCGGATTCCTAGCCTCGGTAAACATAAAACAACCCCGTGCAAAATTCCAGTTTTCAGCGAGCTTTGTATACAATTGGAACTTCTTGATTCCCCTTTTGGGAAACCTATCTAAGGGCCTATATTATCAGTATAGTAAATGAATAAAAGTGTTGAGATCTAATATACTTACCATGGGAGTTAAGTTACAATTTATATAAATAGTAGAATTAGTTTTAAGATTAGCTCTTTCTACGAAAAAACAGTTTGGAGTAAAAAGTTAGTTATCTCGCAAAATAATAAAATTTCTCTTGATTTTTTTTCAACTGGATGCCAAACCAATGCCAATAAAATTAGAATAGAGGTGTGTATAACATGTTTAAACTCTTTAATGAATGTTCGAACCCTCTGAGCAGAATCTCAAATAGAGAAACTTAAAAGTACATGGAGTACCGTCTACCTTTTAATTCCGCTCCTAAATGCTTATCTTTGACAGATACGCGTATTTCGACTACCACTTGCAGTCTTCTTCAGTTTCAGTTCTTCGTAGTGGATACGAGTAACTGACACTGAAGAAGACTGCAAGTGGTAGTCGAAATACGCGTATCTGTCAAAGATAAGCATTTAGTAGCGGAATTAAAAGGTACACTGTACTCCATCTACTTTTAAGTTTCTCTATGTTTAAACTTCTTTTTTCGTGATGGTAGAACTTTCACAGGTAATACAAAACATTTTTTATTGACATTAAACATAAGATAACATATTGCTAAGTATTGAAATACAATGAGTCTGTTCCAAAAATCACATGCAAATTTGAGACGATGCGCTACAGGGTTAATGCTCCTGTTCGTACATGACGTCAATATCGTAGGAATGCATATATGATGAAACATCACATCATTTTCTTCAGGAAAGACTGTTGAGACTGGTTGTGGCTATAATGGAAAAGATAAAATTAACATCTTCAAAAGTCTTTTAGGTCAATCAATTGATACTACACAACAGCTTCATGAGAATCACTATGTTCACGCAAGATAGTTCACCATTTATAGAAGCAAACATTTTATTTGTCAACTGGATAGGTACTGACACGCACTTTGTGACCTCGCGATGAAAAGAAAACATTGTTGGTTGCTAAGCATACCAACAATTTCTATTATCCTTCTGCAGCGTAGCCCGCTTAGTCCAAGGAGCCACAAATGATTCAGAAAAATGATGCAGTATTTTCACCGAAATGATTCGAGCAAATCAAAGCCTTGTTGGATTGAAAAATAAGGATCGTGCATTCTCTTTCTCCTTGTTTTCTGAATCAAAGCAACAAAATGCAAAGGCAATTTTGAAGACTGTACAGGAGAGCTAAGAGGATAAGAAGGGCCTAAAATCATTTAAAAATTTACATTACTAACGTCAAATTTGATGACAATTTTTAATTTCGGAATTATGTTACATAATTGATTATAAATTTCGGTTCGGAAATTATTCACAAGCCAAGCTTGCATTTCAAATGTTAATAAATCTTCGAGCTGTGCAATGGAATGCCTATACCAGTTAATTCCACTAGAAATTATATTCTTTGATAGATACGCGAATTACGACCTCAACTGTAAGGCCTCTTCAGTGTCGTGTAAAAGTCGAATCTATTACACGGCATTGAAGACGTGTTAAGGTCAAAATAAGCGTATTTGTCAAAGGATACAAACTCTAGTGGAAATAAATATAAATACCGCCTAATATTTTTTTTAATTCCGTTTAACACACCCAGACATTTGACATCAATGCAACAGGAAGTACAAACCGTCCCAGCCGTCAGCAAAAGTCTCTTATCGTGCGTCGCCAAGAGAAGAATCTTAATTCATTACAAATATGTTTCATCGTCTGCGGCACCAGAGCGGCTGGCCGAATCCATACAACTTGCAAAACCGAAATACTTATGCCGGTCCATACCCTCTGAAGCGGGCGCGGCAGATGAAGATTGTGGATCTTCATCTTGCATTGATGGCGTTGAAGTGAAATGGAGATTCGGCAAACTAATTCATTTCCTTGGCACTCTCGTTGATGGAATAACCGGATAACCCAAATGGTATTGTGTGGGCCACGTTCAATTGAATTATTCTGCACAAATGTGTTTGCCTTTTGAGGCTTGATTGCGATAAGTATCACTCTGAACAATGCTACGTTTGCATCAAGACGTTCTATTAATAGTCGTTTTTAAGTATCACCAAACATGACTTTTTGTTTACTCGTTCTTCAACATTCTCTGGCTAAATATGTTAAGTGCCCCTGAAGAGCAAAGGTCCATAGTTTAAGTACAGCTCTACACATATTTCTTTACTAATGCTTGTTACCAATTGAACTTATTGAATCTGTTTTTGAACTGCTACCAATAAATTCTAAGCTTATAGTTGTTTGACATTCACATTTGAATATATTTTCACAATGGTTTTGTAACATTAACTCACGAGACTTCTAAACTATGTATTACTCACTAAAGTAAATTGAGTAAATAGTTGTGTTGTAGGTGAATAAGTATATCATTGTCGTAGCTGAAAACTAACTGGAACAAGAAATCAGATTATTTCCGCGTAACTCATCTATCCCATACATAATTCCCCGTTTGATCGTCGAAACTCAATTTACGCGCTTCGCAAATTGAATCTACGCAAACAAAAAGAATTAGTTAATTGAGGTTCCATTGTATATTAAGTTGTTCGATAATTCAACCCACATGGTTTTAAATTATTTAACTCCTTACGCGTGGTAAAGGTGAATAGATTATGAGTGAAAATATGATAAAAAGAAAATCCATGTGCTCAGGTGGGATTCGAACCCACGACTCTTGTATGCTAGACGAATGCTTTGCTACTTGGTGACTCAATAACTCTGAAGGTTATTATTTTTTCTTTATTTTATGTTTTACCAATTAGTTTGATAAAACCTCGTTAAAGATGTTACGCCAATTTACTAGATCTATGATTGTGTCCGTCCTACAAGCCCTGTGCGCCGCCATTTCATTTTACGTCACGCCGACGGAATCGGCGGCGCGCCATACACCAGCACGATCAGCATTGCGCCGATTTTGAACATTTACGCCGAACAAGAAATCGTGTCGAACAATATATCATATTTTACGAAATAAAAGCACCAGTAAATATTTTGACATTACCTCATTTTCTACAGGAAATCTTACAGCAATCGAGAATCTTTCCCAAGATTTTTACAGGGAAGGCTCCTGGATGTTTTCCATGTTAATTATTCAATAATTTCTCCATGAGTTCGTCCTTAAATATCTTAACACCTCCAGGGTTTCTCATTTAGCAAATATTATTTCAGTTATTCCATAAGCATTCCCTTACTGGTATCGTCTACAGATTCTTCCAGGAGTATCTCTTAGAAATTTTCCGGTACAGATTTTTCAAGGAATTGATCTAGTCACTCTTTTGTGAATACCACTAAAATTTCCTTCAGAAATGGTCAAGAGCAATCAAGAATTATCCCTGAGATTCCTACATTATTTCTTCGAGGAATCATATCCACAGATTATTGTAGGAGTTCGTATAGATATTCTTCAAGTAATTCCTGTACGGAAGGGATTTTCTTTCAGTGCTTCCTTCAAGATCTACTCCAGCAGTTACTCCGAAAAAAAAGTATTCGAATAGAAGATTCTTCAGGAACTCTACCAAGCATTTTTCTATGAATTTCTCCAAATTTATGCCCAGAAACTCTTTTCAAGGAGCCAAGCTTCAGTTTTTCATGGGTACTCATTTGGAGAGCCTTTTAAGATGAAAACTTGATCGATTAGTGAGGAGTTGACTTAGGGTTTTGGTACCGGGAGTACCGGTACCGAAAGTACCGGTACCACCGACTATTTTTTGGTACCGAAATACCGGTACTGCACGCTCAAAAAAGAGTTCTGGAAAACGTGAACTGTCAAAAATACACCATGAACTACCATCATGTTTATGCATAAACATGATCTAGTTCACGGTGTATTTTTGCTTGTTGACGAGTTCACGTCTGCTGTTCACGGATACGAGAACGGATTTTTTTCTGTGTGGTAAGCATTGAGTACCGGTATTTTCGGTACTGATGAAAAGTCTAATAATCGTTTGATTCAGTTTTTTTTTCGCAATAAATGGTACGTAAGTTTGATAAAGTTCGTTGTTGGCGAAATTCTCAAATCGACCAAGGAACGATGGCTTATTCTAATTATAATCTTTGAATCACTACCCAACTAGAGGCATATAACAAAAATCTAATAAAATTTTATCAGAATATGATATGCATATCTTATTATGATATAATTTTGTGAGGCACCGTTATTCAAAGAAAATATTAAAACAAAAAAATAACAAAATATGTTATTTTTTTATGAATATATTTGTATTTGTTTGTTTTTAACAATTTTATAATAAAATTAAATACCTACATATGGGGGAGTATGAAAGAAAAGTCTCTAGGGTTTCTCAAATTATCCAAATTGTTATTATCTTAATTTAAATATTGACTAAATTGAAAGTGATTGAAAATTGACTTGTTGTGCTATAAGCCCAATTTTAAATTGCTTTTTTATATAAAACATACATTTTTCTGTCTATTGCTCCGAATATAAAGTTTTGTTGAAAATCATCAGATAATGTACCCACTTCAAGTGATATGTCTTCCTCTTATTTTATTTTTCTAACTGAACAATTGAATCAAATGACTGATGCAATGTTCAAAGTCACCACTATGACTGAATCAGTCCAAGTTGGTGTAAAATTCACTAATTAAATTGTTATTGGATTACGTTTTTCTAATAGATCCAATAAATAATAATTTAAATATTTTAAATTGAAATGCTCGTTCTTTGAATGGTTAAGGGGACGAGCTGTTTAATTTTCTTACAGCTAATAACGTACATATAGCAGTTATTACTGAAACCTATTTTAAACCTGGATCCAAGCTTAAAAGGGATCTAAACTTTTTGTTTACCGTAATGATCGACTTGATGGGGCATGTAGGGGAGTTGCAATCATCATTCATAGGCGTATAAAACATCAACTGTTTTCGTCATTTGTCATAAGAATTGATTCGTCTGCGTGAGGACCATTTCATCGAAAATTTAAGCATCTAAGGCACATGCTAGATAAAAATTTAACTGTAAAAATCACATGGTGGGCATTAAAGCCAAATGGAATAAATAAATAAAATGCCTTTATCCACTTATAAATAGAAAACAACATTGTCTCAAGAACAAGCTTTTGATTCCCAAACAAATTTTCAGATCAGCCATGGTGAATGCTGTACCAATATGGACTAGCTGTTGCAATACTAGGAAGAAAGCTTTACCAATGAGTCAAAATAAAATTTTGGAAATGATCCTGTAGCTCCCTCTCTGGTATGAGCTACACAGAATATGCAATGTTGAAACATTGGAACAAATGTCGAATAAAATTATTAATAATTCTAGACTGAAAAGGTTGCGCCCAAGTTACTATAATCATTAATAATAAGCCTTTAATCAGCATCATAGATGCATACATGCATTATTATAGCACTACAAATGCTTACACGCCTAATAACAGCACTTCTACTGCATAGAAATCCTATTACTGCATCATGAATGCTTCTAAGCCTCATTCATACAGGCATTAAATAAGCACTATATTGGCTCTATCTATATGAAATATCTACGGATCTAGATGTTATGTATTTTTGTGATAATATATGATACTGCTGTTAGAGGGATTAATTAGAATTGTATTTGATTTTTCAACCAAATATAATTAAGATTGTTGCAAACGGAGAGATTCAACCTTTCCCTTCTGACTTCCGTTTTTATGATCTTGAGCTTAAGCTTGATAGGCCGCCCGTGATTGCTAGTCCAGTATTTCTAGATCAGCTGCACTTACACAAGGTACCAATCAGATGACTGCTTTGGACTAACAGACACTCTCCGTCTATAAGCAAGCATGGGAAAATTCACTCACTCACCCGAACGCTACTGATAAAATATCTGTAAAGTATCTGCTGCCACCGAATGTTTAATGACTGTCGAACGCTACTAGGGTGAGCGCAATCCCGACGAGTCGTAAACGATTGAGATAAACCGAAAATGAAAAGATATACGGAGCGGAGAGAGCACCTATCCTCTCTTAAATTGGAGATACAAAAGAACGCGTTCGCCATTCGATCACTGAAAGCTTCCTGCGAAATGTACAGATTTTGCGTTCACTGAAACATTTCGCCTAGTGTATTACCAGTCAGTGAACGCTCTTCAGCTCTCAAATACGAATGCCACTCGTGCGGAATGATGCCTTCGGCATAAGGAGTCGGTAGTGAATCATTCTGTTGCCGTTTTTGTTTAACTTGTCGCTCGGCGAACAAGAAGAAAGCGCATTTGAAATTGAAACACTCACCTTGGTCGGAGAAACGGCAATCTCGCTCTAGACCGCTTGTGCATGTTAGCGAGAGAAATGCAATATTCGAGTGAATGTTTCCCATGTTTGTCTATAAGTGGTGGTGATCTTCTATTTTTAGGCAACAATGGCGCCTGCCACGTCAGGTTGCTGACCAAAGAGGAGAAGGGGGAGGAATTGATATTACATTCTATAACTGGTCCACAGTACACTGGATATACCCCTGCATCTACTCCAGTTCATGCGGGAAGGTAATTTTTATGGCAGAGATGCTATAATATGATGAATGTAAGCGGTTTCTTGTCCGATTAGTTTGAACGATTAGTTTTTTAAGTGTGATAGATTATGCGTGAAGATACTAGCAAGTGAAAGATACGACTACAAAGTACGGAGAACGAGACGAGTCTAGGATTTAACCCAAGACCATCTGCTTATGAGGAGGAAGAGGTAACGATTAAACCACCAACTCTGTCCTTCCCGTTTTTATCTCAAAAAATGGGCTTTGCTGAGTAAGACATTATAATAGACCTAAACAAAATAGAAAAAACTCCAACATTAAAATTCTTATATTAATATTCGCATTTCTTTCATCATGTGGACCATCTGTATTTTACGACTTTCATGAAATTTCTGCATTGATCTATTCATCTTCAAAATTCTTTGCAATTTCATTCCTTTCACATATGGTGCTTCCACTTCATTCTAGCTAATCCAATAACCATTCATATCGCTGAGAGCGCTTTCGATCAACTACGCCGCACTATCAACCGAGTATTTAATATCCGAAACCAGTCGAAGCTCGATTTCTCCATTTTTCCGGAGTATCTCCAATATGAATACTTCCGGGAACTAGAAACCATACGTTCCTTTTATATCCTTGGCATCCAATTGGTTTCTTCTAATCTTTTCGCTTCCTACACGTTTCGCAACTAGACACTAGCGCACTTAGACACTCTACGTACCTAGGTACATCGTACGGTGTAGACCGAGTTCGATACGGTTCTCACTAGTTTCCCAGGATGTAAAATATGCACATGTTGGCATCATTCGGTTATATAGAAACCATGATGTGCGGAGGGCTTGCAAGTGGACTGCTGAATACATTTGCGGAAGAAATATGCTCTCGAAATGAAATTTTCCAAGTGCTGCAAGCTTTCCGCCCACAAACTGACGTAGCTGAAAATTGGCTTCAACTGAAAGGGGGAGAAAGAGTGTGGTTATACTTAGGATGCTACATTGATTGCATCATCGTCATTTCGTAAACGGAATAGCTTGAAGCAGTCGCCTTATGATAAAGGATGGTCCAAGTCACCAGCATCGTTTACATGTAATCCCTATTATTTCTCGGATGCCTTCCGCACTCATTGACTGGCATCGGAATTTACGTCGGATTGTATGTAGGATGTGGCACACCGGAGTGGTATTTGAGTGATTGAAAGATGTTTCTTCCTGACTATGCAATTAGAGCATAATGTGTGGAATGACTGAAATTTGCATGCTGACATAGCACCTAGAAGAATCAGTGAATCGCCAGTGAAACAAGAGGATATAGGATTGTGGTTGCGATTACAATTAGGTATATTTTACATGATTTTTCTGATGCTTGTTTCATAAAGCTAACAAAGAGTAGCGAAAACAACATTTTTTGCGCGTCACAAGGCTTAAACTATGTAACTTCAGGAAATTTGATCTGATACTGCTCTCGGGAATGTTGAGCTACAGGTCGCCAAAGATTTGTAAACTACTAGATTTATAAGTATGATTTTTTACTGTTTCTGTCCGGGATTAACCACTGTGACCAGTTTTCTTTGATCTTTTGTGGTATACTAGTGTCCTTTGTTTAGTGCATGTCGTTCTACTCCGTTATTTTTTTGTAAAATATGAAATAATCATTTTTTATACAATTTTCATTCATTATCATTTTGCAAAGATCATCAAGTATATCAAATTATTGTTTCTACTTATAAGGTCCGCAGACATTATTTTTTATCTATAAGTCCTGTCCTTTCTTTTTAGTTCTCTTTCTAGACATTTTAGTTTCTTACCTTGTTCCAGAAATTAACAGCTTATTATAGAGAGTAGGAGTTCCGCTACTTCAGTCGTTTATCTCCTAGATATCGAACGTAAGCACTTGAGCTCGGAAAAACACTTGTTTCATGAGTTGAAACCATCCTTAGATGTTGATTGAGTATTTTTTCACTTCGACATCCTCATCATATAGGTCAAATATGTGGGTCTTAGTGGTTTGTTAATCTCTTATACTTTTTCCGACTGTAACTTACAACTTAATGTAACTGTACTTACTGTATTGGCAAAAAATAACTACAAGAGTACAATATGGTAGAGCTCACTCCAGCAGATCACGGACTATCTGGCAGTAACAAACTTAATTAGGAATTCATCTGCTAGGTGGCGCTAGTGAAAAAAAATCTGCAATCTTCTTTATCAAAAGATCCTGATGAGCTAGAAAGTTGGTGACTTCGACAAAGTTGTTAAGCAGATCAAAGGCTATCTGGCAATAACAAATTGATTTATTCACTAGGCGATAGTAACACATTTTCTTCAATCTTCTTTTGGGGATTTTGCCCTCCAATAGACTCACAGCTAAAAAATTTTGTACAACCAACATGTTCTCCCACCAGGTTTGTCATATATTGGATGGCGTCGTAGCTAACAAAATCAAAATATAACGCACATGTAACGCACACTGTTGGATTGTGCATTGAATGCAAGTTGCGTGCTTCTGCTAAACTGCCATATAAACTAATGCGTGAGTTATGTATTTCCCTCAACCCCCTGAAGAAAGCGCTAGTTCTTGAAGCCTACCACCATCTGTGTGGCGCTAGTGTTGGAGTAAACAAATTTAGGCTTTGCCCTCTTCAAATCCCGCGCGGAAGCGACAAATGTCGTATGAGAAAAAACATTATACTATTGATAATCGTTTATCGTTTTGTCTAATAAAATGTGGCTAAATTATCTAGCAATTACAGAAACACTGGATAAAATAATACGCACTTTACACCAGATTGATAGGTAAAATATGAAGTTCGCATTCAAAAACGAGTACCGTTTTGACTCATATTCCGAACACTTAAGGCCAACAGTGACTTCAAATGCATTTGATTGGCATAAATTGGCTAATATTTGTGTAAATTGTAACTTCTTCGCAAAGTCTAACTGTTAGATGTTGGGTGTACCAATAATAATTTTATTAGTTTTAGTATTGCTTTTACCTAAAAGTATGGAACAACATTTTGATTCAAATACCGAACACTGTGATCATTCTGTCTCATATTCCGAACACCTTGCTTCAAATTCCGAACAGCACGATAAAATCGTATTCAAATGAATAATTTCACAAATAAATTTATCTGAGCTTGTTCTACTGGTCTCAAACTAGAGAATCATAACTACTCCCGCGGTATAAATTATATTGGAGACGTTAAAATTGAATTGCAATTGATTGCCATTTTCTTGTTATTTGGTGACATATTTCAGCGAAACATTTCAACCAAATCGCCATACAAAAACCGAATGTTCGGAATATGAGTCTGTTCGGAATTTGAGACAAAACGGTATGTCTCGTGACTGAAAATTGTATTTTGGACGAGCTATCAAATCACCACCTTCTCCAGCACCAAATTTTTGGCTTCACTTTAGTTGTTCGTAGATGAAAGCCGTTTCATTCCAGTGATTTCCCTACGTTGTAAATATGCACGACAATCTATTCATCAACAAGACTAACAATAGGGTGCAGAACCACTTGGGCACTTCCATGATTCACTTTGGGGTGGGGGGTTTTTCTTGGCCGAATTGTCTGAAATTTTGCCGTAAGAAGCGCATCAGCACGACCCAAATTGTGGCCAAATATGAGCTCTTCTTTTTCTTCTTCTTTCTGGCGTTACGTCCCAACTGGGACAAAACCTGCTTCTCAGATTAGTGTTCTTATGAGCACTTCCACAGTTATTAACTGAGAGCTTTCTTTGCCGATTGACCATTTTTGCATGTGTATATCGTGTGGCAGGTACGAAGCTACTTTATGCCCTGGGAATCGAGAAAATTTCCTTTACGAAAAGATCCTCGACCAGCGGGATTCGAACCCACGACCCTCAGCATGGTCATGCTGAATAGCTATGCCTTTACCGCTACGGCTATCTGGGCCCCGTTAAATATGAGCTCTGTAGCTTTCAAAAAACCCCACTGCCGAAATGAATCAAAAGTGCCAAGAATAGGATCCGGCTCCATATATCTCTAGATCCCAATAAGATAGAAGGTTAGTATCTTCGACAAAGTTGTTCGGCAGATCAAGGGCTATCTGGCAGTGATTGGAAACAAATCTTCTAGCTCATCAAAATCTTGATATATAGAAGATTGAAGAAAATTTGTAGCTAGCGCTATCTAGCGGATGATTTTCCAATAAGATAGATAGATAGATAGATACACAGACAAACAGACGTCACACTCTCTTCATTGTCCATCGACCACCTTTTTAACGGTCGTTTCAAATATATGGTAGGTGGCCAATCCGCCACCCGCAGCGCTCGCATCGTTTTTGTTCGCGTTTGACGTTTCCACACTACCGCCATCTGTTGGCCCGTCAGCCAAATACACTAATTTTAGCATTGGGCGTACATGTTCTCGTGACTATGATTTTGATCGAGATTTGTTCTAAGTGTTACGTCTGTTTGTCTGTGATAGATAGATAGCCAGCCTGATAGATAGATAGATAGATAGATAGATAGCCCGAGGCTGGCTCATCTCTTTGGAAAACAGAAAATCTAGAAGTATCTGAAGGGTATCTTCTAGCAATACAGAGTATGAAATATAAACAAAACTGAACTTTTTAAACTATACTATCAATCAATCTGAGGTAGTGATGTCCTTTTTAGGTCGATTCTATCTTGATCTTACAAACACATCCCGATCTACAAAGGTTCAAGCGTTGGTCATTTGCTAAATTTCATTGAAAAGTCTAGTTTCCTTGAAGAAGTTTAGAAGATTTCTTTCGCATACTGCATCGTTTTGGAGAGCACGAATCATAGATGTGATATCGCGCTGCATCCGAAGGTATTCAAGTGTAGAACAATTGCTGATCAAATGTTGTGCTGTATTTTGTGTATTGCAGGTTTCACAGATTTTCCGACCTAATTATATACTGCCAGATAGCCCTTGATCTGCTGAACTACGTTGCCTAGGACACCATCCTGCTAGCTCATAAGGATCTCGAAATATAGAAGATTTAAAAAATGTCACTAGCGCTACCTACCGGATTTATTGCCAATTTGATTAACAACTTTGCCGAAGACATCAACCTTTTAGCTCATCAAGGTCTTGAAATATCAGTTGAATGAATGATTTGGCCAATTTTGGACCTCAATACAATTCGGGGTAGCTCCAGAAACACTTGGACCTGGGAATAAGTCTTCCGGATTATTAACTAGAAGAGTTTTTCGGGAAAGTCTGCAAATTACAACACAATCCATTGAGAAAAAAAAGTTAGTACATTTAAGTGTGTTTTTTGGCTGGGAAAAGAATGTTGGCTGGATGAAGGTTGAAAATCAATATTCAATTATACGTATTTGCATTATTATAAAAATTCAGGTCAAAAAAAATATTGCGTATTTTCAAGTTGACCAAGCTACAAAATGCGAAATATATTGTTTTTTTTTTTTTTATTTGTTTTCGTTCCTAGAGTTTAAAAAAGTAATTTTTCAAAGTTTTCGTTGCCAACATTTGGGAACGGATTGAAAATAGGTTCTATTATAGAATTTAACCACAAAAGAAAAACTTTTCCAATTTTAAGAAAATGAGTTTCAATTTTGTAGCTTAATTCATTGAATCATATTTATTTTTCTAAATTGAAAAAACAAAAAACATTAAATGGACTTAAACCACAAAAGTAGACGTACATTCGTGAAAGCATGTGTAAAAGAAAATGTTATCTTAGTGGATGACACAAAACTTTGTCAAAAAGTTATGTATCTAATTTAAACATACTTCATACTTCATACGGAATGACGATCTAGAAACTAATGACAACATAGATGGTAATAAATCTTCGAGCTGTTTAGTGGAATACCTATAAGTAGATGAAAAACCGAATTTAGTACTATACCATTTAATTCCACTACAGTTTGTATCTTATTTATTTATTTAATGAAACAAAAGTTTGAAAGAGGGAAAAACCCCGTTGAGTGATTTGTTTTCCAAAATACTTCTCAAAAGGGTGCAAAACCTCTTCATCTTTTCGCAAAACGTTATAAAATAAGTAAAACTAATACTAAAGACTCAACCGGAAACAATCCATATGAGAGCCAAAATCTTGAAGGAAAAACATCGATCAGCAATAGTTGAGGGACAAATATGTATCTTGAACTCTGAAAAGAAATTTGAAAGGCAATATCAATTAATATATGGAATTTCATTTAAATATTCAAAAATAATTTTCATCATAACAAGAGATTTACTATCAATAATCGATGTAGGTACGGAATGATTTGATTTTTGAAAACTATCAATATTATTTCTCCTTGGCAAAACATACGTTTGACAATGAAAAACCATGTGATCAATATCTTGATAAGATGCACCACATTCGCAAAGATTGGAATCTACAATATTAATAAGAAATAAATGGCTATTGCAAATATAATTATTGGAGACAAGTCTTGAAATAAGACAAATAAAATTTCTGCCAACGGATAGATGTTCAAACTAAGATTTTTTATCTACACCAACCACCTTTATCAATAGAATTCCTATTATTTTGCCAAAGGTTGATAGAATATATTTTTAATTTAGTAAAATATTCCGAATAAAACATGTCACGGATGAAAATAATGCCACGAGAAGCACCTAACTAAGCTAAGGAATCGGCTTGTTCATTACCAAATATTTGACAATGAGCTGGAACCCAGACAAATTTAATGATGAATCCTTGAGAATGCAAATCATATCAAAGCTTGCGCAACATTAAATTATATGATGTCATTTAGAACTAAAACTAATGGATTTAATAGCATTTAATCAGCTCAAGCTATCAGTACATATAATATGAATGTTTGGAGAGCATTCCCTAATTAAATTGCATGTAAAATATAAAGCACATAATTCAAAAACACAAATAGAACAAGGAGATTGCAGCTTAGCTTAGCTTAGCTTAGACTGACTACACATATCAATGGTTGCTATTCCGTGATTGACCGAAGTCAGTGAAAATGCGCAAAGAATCAACTAAAAGTTCGGCTGGGATTGGCCATAATCTTCTTCAGTGTGCATAATTCAGTGCCTCTATTTATGCATGGTCAATAACGGCGCCGGCCACGTCCTTGCAGTCAGGTGGGATTGGGGAAAGGAATGTTAGTGTGTACCTTTGCTATTGGAGACCGTGTTTGCTTCTGCATCTCCACAAAGGTTACTGGGAGGGATGTTTGTTAATAGGGAGGATCGTTGGGTCACAGGATTCACTTTGATAAGCGATTAGACCATGATAAATAATTATTTGTGAGATATAAAAATGCTTAGGGAAATTGTACCAGTTATGGCCATAGTGGTTCCCTATTTGGCCATATGCAAAATATGGAAAACTTTTACATTTTTAATCTTTCTGAATGTTTTAACATCAAGATTTATCCTTTATCTTACTGCTAAAACACAAAAGATTTTTCAAAATGTGAAGGCATTCAAGATATCACGTATGGCGAAATAGGGAACCACTATGGCCATAACTGGTACACCTACCCTATATGTTAATATAATATTTTCATTTGATATGAACAATATTTATGTAAAGAAAAATTATGCCGACACTTGAGGTGACGAACTTTTCAAAGTTTGTTGAATAAAGTGAACCTTTCGCAAGTCTACACTTGTAGTGTCGAACCATTCAAAGTTTTTTTTACTTACAAAAATTAAGGTAAAAAGAAGGTGTTTTGAAAAAAAAATTAGACATGAATAATTTATGAATCAGAGTTTATGTCGACACTTACAGTGACGAACTATTCATAGTTTGTTGAAAAATCATATTTACGTCTCACCGTTGTAACGATTAAAGGTGCAGTCATGCATATTTTATAGATTAGAAATAGTATCATGGAACGAGCTCACCAATTGCTCCGTCATCTTTGAGCAGCAACAATCCACTTTCAGCTTCACTCGTTTGCTCGGCTATATAAAAGCACTCAGAGAAAATAGGCGTGCGACCCGAGAGGGAAAACAACTGACGACTGCTCGGGCTTTCTTGACTCACTACCCAGGAGCAAGCGTCAACGTCCAAAGATCAAAAAGGACTTATCGAACGCGGCACTTTTTCACTTTACTCGACCGATGCGCGACATGTTTGATCCTGCCTTCAACGCCCGCCCCCGCAGGAGCAAGCGTCAAGGTCGAAAGATCAAACACAACTCCATGAAATGATACCGATTGATCTTATTATCAAAATTTACTTATTTGGCTATTTCGAAGGCAATTCAGGGTATTCCGATACAAAAAAAAATATGTGTGATATTTGTTATGGCGTCTGTTGAGATCTGGATAAAAAATCATGATTTTTGAGCTATCGTCTTATTTTAGTATAAGATGGTTTAAAAATGGGCACACCCTACAGGAACCGGTTACGGAAAATCCCGGCTAAGTTTAAATTGCTGCAACATTCAATAGACGATGTCCTCAAGGGATTTCTTGAAATCTGAACTTCTTGAGTTTCCGATGAAATAATTTCCTCCCGCTTAAACTTCAACAGATTTAGTATGAGTGGAGTTCATTAACTTTAAACATATCCTAAAACATCGAATTTGATAATAAATCTTCGAGCTGTTTAGTAGAATACCTATAAGTAGATGAAAAAACGAATTTAGTACTAAACCATTTAATTCCACTAGAGTTTGTATCCTTTGACAGATACGCGTATTTCGTATTTTTGTTTTCATCTGAAGAATTAGTATTTGCATTAAAATTATTATTTGGTGGATCAGACTCAACACGTTGAAATCCTGGGATTGGCTGGAAGTGGAAGGAATCAAACAAGGAACATTTTTGTCAAATGATTTTATTTTAGAATTATGATCTTCTAGACGTAGATTAGATGATTTGAGAATCCGTTTTCCTTCAAGGAGGCGGCTTGTAAACAAAATTATCTGAATTCAATAAATTATCCTGTTCATCATCAAGTAGATTTCAAACATAAGGAGTTGAAATGTGTTTTGATTTCTTCAAAATCTCTGAATATGAAAATTGATTTATATTTTTAAGCTTATGATTATGTTTTGATTGAGTATTAATATATACAGGACAATCCTTCAAGGCAATGTGTTTCTGATTACAATAAATACAACATTCAGAATGTTTTTTACAATCGGATTAAAATTCGATTGTGCACATTTCGAGCATTTAGGTTTATTCGAGCAAAATTGAATAGTGTGTCCAAAAAGGAGACAACGTTAGCAGTGCATGAATTTAGGATAATAAAGCCTTACTCGAAAAATAACTCCATCAACTTCTAGAAAGTTCGGGATTTCTGATCCAGCAAATGTAAACTAAATGCAATTAGAGTGAATATATTGAGCTCATTTGTCATTTAAAAACAAAGCTTAGATAATCTGTGGCAATCTAAAACATTTACAGTCGAAATAGCTTTTTTTAATATTCCAATGCCGTGATTTATAATATCATTGTACTCCAAAGTTTCATCATATAGGGGAACTTACGTATTCTCGGCAGCTTAAGCCAATGCCGTGCTTCTTTTGTAATTTTCTCGGACATCAGTAGACAAATTCCGTGGTTTTCTATTTACATTTATGCGTTGCTCAATCCTCTATCGATTCACACCGACAGACTTGTCAAAATGCTTTTGGAAACGTTTTTACAACGCTGCGAACATCCCTTGTCAGTGTGACTATTGTCGGCAGCCTCAATCTCTTCGGCAACTTTCCCATAACAACTGCTGGTGAATCTCTTCGGCAGCTCCAAATCAGTCGCATTTTGAGGCGTGCTCATTTGAATTGATGACATCTCCGGCGATATCGTTTGTTTAGTCTCGAAAATCTCGCCAGCGGGAAGCGGACAGAACAAATAATCATCTGAATGTTTCCACTGATGTGTTTTGATAGAAAAATACTGTATATTTGGAGTTTGAAATTTGGTTGCCGATAATAGTCGAATGGTGCCGAAGCCGTAAGTCTCCCTATAACAGCATTGATTTCGCAAAAATCACATAGTGCGTATACACGGTAAGATCCAGCAAAAGTTGAGACTCCAAAAGGGAGTTGGCGTCATCGCGAGAACCAAAAACAACTCAAGAGAAACTTTTTTGATTTCTTTGACAGACGAGTATTTTTCATATATTTTAGCCCAAATCAATAAAACATTGATGAGCTCATCTTTTTTTCTAAAAAATACTACAAAGGGGCAAGAAAATGATGCAGGGAAAATTTTAATACGCGTCGGCTTTGTAACAGAAGATGTTCCTGGTGGAGGATCATCTTCTTTTGAGCCAGAATCTTTATCATCCACATCCATAGCCGTGGTAGTACATACCAATTAAAGAAAATAAACTAAACTAACGAATGTAACAAACTATAACAAAAATGATACTTAGCAGAATTTTAAAAAATAAACTTGATCCGGGAAAGCTTCAACTTGCCTTGAAAATGCAAAATGTCTTGAAATTTATTCTCCACGCAAAAAAACCTCGAGTTTTAAAGGGATCCAAAAAAAGCAAAATCTTTCGTGAAAGTTTTCTCCTCCCGCACCACACAGGATGTCTCCTTCTACGCGCCACACAGGAAATCATATTTAGGTTTCATTCATCTTATAAAAATCACCTTTAAATTGCCCTAAAACATAGCTGATCGCTTGGAAAAAAATTATCGATTGAGGGGGCAGGATCCGTCATTGTTTTCGCAATTTTCAAAAGCAGTTTTTTCGTTCAGAATTAAGAAAATTTACAGGAAAATGTGTTCACTATGTTCTGTTCTCTCTTCTGTATCAACTGGGGCCTTCCTTAGCCGAGTGGATAGAGTCCGCCGCTACAAAGCAAAGCCATGCTGAAGGTGTCTGGGTTCGATTCCCGGTCGGTCCAGGATCTTTTCGTAATGGAAATTTCCTTGACTTCCCTGGGCATAAAGTATCATCGTACCTGCCACACGATATACGAATGCAAAAATGGCAATTTGGCAAAGAAAGCTCTCAGCTAATAACTGTGGAAGTGCTCTTAGAACACTAAGCTGAGAAGCCGGCTCTGTCCCAGTGGGGACGTTAATGCCAAGAAGAAGAAGAATCAACTAGAACTAGGCCGTCACCTTTGGTTCAGTAAACAAATGTGTTACCATGCATGCCACTGGTAACACATTTGTTACGTACTATGGTATTCGGATTTAGCAACTCCAAATTAGAGGTATTTTGGTTCTTGGGACAAACAATAGTTCCGCATTGTAATTTTTAAGTAGAAAAATCAATGACATCAACGTTTACCTAATTTTGTCTACATTTCATTTCTTTGCAGGTCTCGATGTGTCTGCATGGCCGCATTTTGAGCAGCCTACAGAGGCTACCACCATCGACAACAAATAAACATTATATCTAACGCAACAGCGAAACTCGTTTGCCAATAGTGGCCTTCATCGCCACCATTGGCCCTTCAACGCTTTCGCCACCAACGCACCCGCAACGGCTTCCTTCAGCCAGTCCGTCGGAAGGATGATCAAATCCTACAAATTGTACCTGACATTGCTGATCAGTTCAGTTTTCATTATCCTGTGTCAGAACCAGATATCAATAGCCAATTTTGTCAGCACTTCCACGGCTGCGTTAGCCGGAAGCAATGGTCCTCCGGCACAGGCACAAGCCCTGGTTGCGGATGGACTGGGCTTGGGCGAGGACCAAGAACAGCCATCGATTGTGGACAAGGTCCGCTCAAGGAGTCTCACCTTCAACGATGTCCGGCCCATGGGAGCCGGAACCAAATCGACTGATCGTACTACCACGACCTTAGGGTCCAGTAGTAGTAGTAGTAGTAGTAGCAGTAGTACAGCTAGCACGTCAACAAGCACAACCACCAGCACGACAAAGACGTCCACGACAACAACGACTGCATTGCCTGTGGAGCACGATGTCTCCGAAAATCGACAACAATCAGCTAGAAGTAGTGATGTAAGTATCCATACAAAATATAATAACTTGCATCCTAATTCTACATGTACAATAACTTGGAATGTGGCGAAAATCTCAATAGCCTTACGTCACTTCGCCAGAAGGCGACAGCAGAGGAATCGAATCATCCTCCACGTAGCACACGGATCTGATTAAACCCAAGCACTTATTTTCGCCAAATTGCATCCGCGCTCGCTTGAGAAAATTAGTTCCGCTGAAAACCCTAGCCTAGAGTGAAATCTTTTTCTCAAGAAAAGAGTACCAACAACCCTTTCTTATGAACCCAACTCTCGGTGCCGCATTCAAGATCTCGAAGGCAAGCGAACGAAGAAAAAAAAAACACTTCCCTTCCATGGCCCATACAATGCAGCAGTATTTAAAAAGAATAAGTGTTATCACTTCACTTCCGCTTTACAGCTCGTTTACTTTTATGAAACGTTGATTCGGTAGTTTTGAGGCGCGTCGTCGGTTGGTTACGCCAGTTATGCCACCAGCTTGTATAAGAACGCGACAAGAACACTTTGCAACGAGCAATCTCCGGCAGGGAATGCTGCATGGCGTTTATGTTTCTTCATATTTTTTCTCTGTTGTTAATATCGCATTCATCTAAAGCAGTGTCTCACAAGTTATTATTTTCGAAAACTGTAGTAAATACCCATCTACTATCAAATAACAAAGAACAGTGGGGTATAACACTGAACAGTAAAAACATGACAGAGTCTATGCCTCTTCTGTGACTTAGATGACTGGGCAACGGTTCTATATCCAATGAAGTCATGGGTTGAATTCTCACCAGAAACACCGTTTCTTTTTTATTTGAAATTTACTATTTAAATTTGTCAGATAATTATCCCCTGTGCCTTCTGCCTTCAAGCTTCTCTGCTCAAGATATGCCAGTCGATTGCTGTTAGCCGATGAAGAGCACACGAAAAAATATACATTGAGAATCTCAGAACTTAGGGGCGGTCCATTAATTACGTAAGGGTTTATGGGGGGAGGGGGGGTCTGAGATTTCTTACGCGCCATACATTTTATTTTTAATTTTCATACAAAAAAAACTTACTATGGGGGAGGGGGGTTGAAAAACCCCGAAAAATGTCTTACGTAATAAATGGACAGCCCCTTACTAAGCACCACGTCTTGTTAGGAACTTTCTACACCGCTCATTGACTTCTCGTTTCTTCAGCACCTTTCCCATCCACCCGTCCATCAGCTCGGCGGCCCTTCAGCACTCCAACAGTTCACTTGTTGGAGATTTGTTCTACTTTTTTGCGCTTCGGTGCGTCATTATATTCCGCTAAAAGGTTTGTGATATTTATGGAGGATTTATGAGCTGTAAAGTTAAGCTTTTTCTTCCACTCTGACCGTTCTGTCGACTCAAGCCACCAGGCTTTCGGAAACGTGATCATTCAAGTAAACGTTTTGCAAACCTCCTTTAGCCAGAGATTATAAAGCATAATGTCCAATTATTTCAAGCTGATGCAAGTATAGCTAGTCTTTCCATTAGCGGAAGTGGCGTTGGTCGATAACGTGACGATTAGAATTAAAGTTGCAGGAGTTTGTCCATTTGAGATCATAATGCTATATTAATAATCCTCACTTTTCCGCCTTGTTCCAACTGTTAATAGTACCCCCTAAAGCTGTGTCATAGTCTTTGTAGCAATTCATGGCACGAAAAAAATATTAATGGAAGAAATGCTTAGTACCACCCCATCAGAAGCATCGAATCTGTCTAACTCGTTCATTTTCCGGGTATGCACATTGCTATTCAAGGCACAAGGTTACGCCCGATGCACGTTCAAAATTTCCCCTCCCATCCGTCCATCAGTCAACAGTTATCCCCCCTTCGAGCCCATGTGAAATTTCACAATCCGTGTAGAGAGCCTTCCCCCGCATACATGGCCATTCTGATCATCCCCTGCATGTAGAGGCTATGTATCGATGTAGCATGACAGCAAGCGCCACTAAATCAAGGCATATAAACAGAGGCAAGAGCATGGCTCTGCCGGAGGTTGCAATCGGAATCGACATCCAGTAGAGCTAGCCGTTAGTCAAGTGGAATATTGCATCGAAACCGGCGCTCCGGTGAAGGAAAGCGGTAACCCATAACTCCACCGTTTTGTTTACTAGAGCAATGCATTGCTCTACAAGTAGGCATCTGAAAGCTTGGTCTATTTGTTCCGACGGAGTTCTAGGTAAACTCCCGTGCAAAAGTTTGAGGCTACCCCCTAAAACATACAGAAGTGTTTTGTCCATAACTTTGTGATCGAAAGGCAATGATTGAATCTTGCTTCGTAGGTATCTTCACAAAAACAAGTTTAAAATTTTGTTGTGTGCTTTTCCTCGCAGAATTCCAATAGGATTCCCGAATAATTTGCACCGGATTCCCTCAGAATTTCCATCTGAATTCAACCAGGATTCTCATAAAAATCACACGAGATTTCCATAGGATTCTCACAATTCCCGCAGTATTTCTACACAATTCTCACAGAATTCAAAGAGGTTTCGCTCAAAGTTCTCAGAGAATTCTCTCATGAACATGACTCTTATGGGTTTCTTACTAGAGATGGTTGGGTCTCGGATTTTCAAACCCGAAACGGGTTCGGGTTCGATTTTTTTTATATTTTCGGGTTCGGGTTCGGGTCGGGTTTGAAGGTTAAAAAAATATCGGATACGGGTCGGGTTCGGGGTTGAAAAAAGTCGGGTTTAGCCGGGTTTGGGTCGGTTTGGGGATAATTGTTCACAAAGTAACAACCGGAAAGCTTCCCTATGCATCAGAAACGATAAATTTATCATCTTTTCGAAATCGGGTTCTATTCGGGTTTTTCTTACAAAACTTTTTCGGGTTTCGGGTCGGGTACTGGTTTGAACAGCGAAAATTTTTCGGGTACGGGTCGGGTCCGGGTTTGCTTTTAAATGTTTGTCTCGGGTTCGGGTCGGGTCCGGGTTTGAAGGAATAAAATAAGTCGGGTACGGGTCGGGTTCGGGTTTGAAAAATGTGAAACCCGACCATCTCTATTTCTTACATGATTCTCAAAGTATTTCTACAGGGTTATTTCAGGAATACTAATTATTTTTCACATAACTCCCACATGATCTCTTAAGCTCGCACCGGATTGCACAGTAGTTCAACATAACTCTCACAGGACCCCCACTGCAAGCCAAAGATTGTCACCGGAATCATAGGACTCCCATTTGACCTTTCCCAGTGGAATGCCAGAATCCTCACTGGAATATCAGCATCCACACTGGAACACCAGTATATTCACTGGAATTTCAGGAACCACACTGGAATCCCAAAATCCACATTAGAAAATCAGGATCCAGACTCTAATCCCAGGATCCATACTAGAATCCAAGGATCATTGGACACTCAAAATCCTAACTGGAAACTCAAAATCCCAACTGGTATCCCAATATTCATACTGTAATCCTAGGATCCACACTAAAATTTCAGAATTTAGCTTGGAAGCCATGAACCCATGATCCAATCCAAGGATCCACACTTAAATCGCAAGATCCATACTGGAATTCCTCGATTCACACTGGAATCCCAGGGTTCTTACAGGAAACTCAATATCCACATTGAAATCTTAGGTTTTATATTGGAATTTCACGACCCACGTTACAATCCCAGGATCCAAACTGAAATCCTAATATCCACACTGAAATCCTATGCCCCACACTGGAATCAAAATATCCACACTGACGCACTGTGAATTACACAACAACCCCAGGATCCACAACGAACTACAACAAACCACACTGGAATCCCAATATCCACATCAAAAGCATAGGATCCACAAGGGAGCAAGGCATTTTACACTAGAATATCAGGATCTACACTGGATTCCCAACATTAACACTGAAATGCCAGAATCCATTCTATATGCCTAGAATCCATACTGGATTCCCAGGATTCATACTTAAATCCCAGGATCCCCAGTGGGATCCAAAGATCCACTTTCGAACCCAGGATCCGCATTGAAATCCCAGAATCCACACTGGAATCCCAGGATCAACAGTGAAATACCAGAATGCATACTGAAAACCACATTGAAGTCCCAGAATCCACACTGGAGTTCCAGGATCCACACTGGAATCACAGGATCCGCCATCCCATTATCCCAAGACCCACACTAGAAAAACAGGATCTATACTGGAATTCAAGGATCTACACTGGAATCCCAGGGTTCCCACAAAAATCCCACGATCTTCCCACAAAAATCTCCCCAAAGCTCTCAGTTAATAACTCTGGAAGTGCTCATAAGAATACTAAGCTGAGAAGCAGGCTCTGTCCCAGTGAGGAAGTAATAACAAGAAGAAGAATAAAATTCACACCGGAATCCCAGAATCCAAACTGGAATACCAGGATGTACACAGTAATTTAAGGATTCACACTGTAAACCTAGGATCGCTGACAAAATCCACTAAAAATGGTTTTGAATAGTATTCAGATTTTTTCCGCCAAAATTTTAAAAAATACTCTTCTTAAGTTACGAGATTACTGTTCTGATGCCGTAATAATTAAAAAATTCAGTCGATCCATCGCTCAGAAAATCAGCCACGTTTTTTCAGTGTATTTAAAGAAAAAACATCACAACCTAGTAAGAAATTAAAAAAATCAAAATGCTTGCAAAGATAAAATTATATCATTGCCTATCGAATGAGCCATTGAGGGTCTCAATTAAGTATGCATTTACAGAAATAGGGACAAATCTGGACAAACATTTGAAAAGGGCATAAGAGCACAAGAGGGCAAACTAACCCCACTATCAGAAAGATTGGTGTTAGCTCTTCCTGATAGTGGTATTGGTAAGCGTGATCAAGTTGAATTGGGCTCAACAGCGACTTGCAAAGCCAATGTTTACCTATGTCGATGTGCCCTTTTGAAATGTTTATCCAGAAATTAACTTTTCTTTGTTTTTAGTGGGCGACCTCAAACTTTTGCACGGCAGTGTATGGGTAGACGGTAAAATTTATCCCTCTCACGGGAGCCCCACACGTTTCGGTGTGGTTTCGAAATTCGGATTAAACTCTGAACCGAAAAAGCCACACAGTTCCACAAAGTTCTGATAATGGCCTGAACATGCTCAATGTCTGCGGTTTTCCGTGATAGGTGGGAATTAGTGCCCGATGTGTGTTGTCGCTAGAAGTTTTCCACTGCATGCAGATGGTATTGGCTATCCGAAAATAGTCGGAGCATCATCTCAACGTCAATGAATAGTGACTATCGACTAAACAAAAAAAACTACCCTCACCACAGGGGGTGGTGATATGGTTAAATGAACGCTAGTTGTGAAAATGACAAGTCGGGGTGGAATTGGTTTAACCCTGAGACGAGACTCGCGAAGACGGTCTTCTTTTTCTGTGATTGCTGAGTTTTTTTCTTATTCCACTTTGTGTTTATATCAATTATGCGCATGCTGTTCAAATCCTCACATGAACTTCTCAGCAAAAAATGATTGAGTTTGCATCACATCGAATCATAGATAGCCGTTTGAGTGAAATTTCATGCCAGCAAACGTAGCAGCCATTAGAAATAATTAATCTTCTGCTTAGATTTATCAGCAACTTTGGAAAAAACTGCTCCGTCGACTGAGGTTTTTAATAACAGTTTACTTTGAACACAATACTTTTCACTTTTTCAGCCATAAAAACGGTGGGCTGCATTTGACGTTTCGTGAGAGGGGAAACTTGGCTGCATATGACGTTGATATTTTTCCTCTTCGCGAGTCTCTCTCAGGTTTAACCCTAGCCCGTGATACATCGGGAAATCTATTGGATATGGATATTGGGTGATAACCAGGGATAGGGTGCGACTCAAAACTCTTTCGGTGAAGCACACGCTGCCGGGAGACAGCACGTTCAATTTGAAAGAGACGTGCTAGTGCATTATGAATTGTGTTGCACCCATTCTTTTTTGTGTGCTAAAACTCCCATGTGCCGTTGCTGAGAATCTCTCTGAGCATTAGGAAAGGCTCTCTCAAATAACATCACTTTGCGTTGATGATAGAGTACGGATGGACGCCACTCTCAAAGGTACCACACAAACGTTTATTTACTTCATAAATCATACATGATTTCGCCTCACACATACTTAGATAATTCCGACGACTTCGGTATACTTTTCGTGTTGACCAGGAGTTTTGACAATTTCCTGAAAAAACGATTGCTTTGATTAGATTCATTATGTCTGACAAAATTTTCGAGTGATCGTTGTGTTTATTGTCGTTTTTGTTTTTGGAACTGGGTCGGTGATCAACGCATAACGAACCAACTTCAAGCAAATTGTAGTTCGGTCGAACCTGAATCGGGTTGGGGTTGAAACTGTGATTCAGAATGGGTTGCGCCAGTTTCAACCTAGGTTCAATAACGCATTCGACATTTGTTTTTGCTGTGTGCGTTTGAAACGCAAATATCAAATGCGGTAAAGGTTTTTTACAAGGGAGGCGAAGTCGAGAATTGCTTTTCCACGAAAGTGTCAAGAGTTTTGTCGGTTTTTTGACACCTCCTTTCCCGAGGGAAGATTTTTTTGTATGAAATAAGCCATTTTATGAGACGTTTCGAATCATATGTTTTCCGTTTGTTTACAAGCTTTGAAACTAGCTGGCCGGCCCATTTATTTACGTTCTTCTAGCGTTACATTTGGAAGGAGCTCATTCAACAATGGCGTTATAATAAACTCTTCAATCTTTCCATGGTTAATCAAATCAGCAGGAAAGGAGCAATTTATTTCATCTACTGGTAACACAAAACATGGAAGCTGGATAGAATTCAAAAGAGACGGGAATGTCATAACCAACAAAAATGTTACCAGTGGCATTCACATGTCATGCTAGTTTTTTGAACAATAACAATTAGCGGCCCGCCGGAAAACGTCATTCGAACGTCTCATAAAATGGCTTATTAAAATTAATTGGTCTGGCACGTAACAAACAACTTCCTCCCCCTCCACATGATTAACCCTACACATAACTCCTTACTTAATTAATGTACGGCCTCTCATTACAAAATAATTTCCGAACATTGTAAGAAATGTACTACGTCCTAGTTTCAAATTCACGTGCTTTCTACGTAAGGACCCATTTTTAAACTTCATAACTAGGGACAATGGAAATTTGCGGCAACATTTTTGAAATTTCGCGGGTGATCCAGGCGATAAAATCAAAATTTCGCGGCTTTGTCGTGGTTCCATAGTTTTGACCTTATTGAACATGAAAATGCATGTTTACAGTGAAAATATATTGTATATCTAGAGGAATTCGCGATTAGGGCCTATCTGACAAATCAATAACAATGAGAAAATAATCAATGAAATTTTCATGTGCAATTTTAAATCCCAATTGGAGAAAATATACTCAAACTTTAACCTTTTCACATTAAAACATATTTCATAAACTAAGTTTTAAAATCCTCATCAATACCACACACATCTCCTACAATTACCCTAGCTATTTCGTACTCAAAAAATCTTTAAAGGTTTCGCCTAAAACGTACTCGAGAATGCCAGTATCGCCCAATGTTATGAGCCTGTAATCGATATTATTTTCAGTGTCGCCTATTACTTTGCGCCGTGTTTACATTCTGGTTTCAATTAAGCCCGCCATGTACGCCTTGTTTATTTTTTGTTTGCAGTGTCGCCGTTTACTCTCGCCGTGTTTTGATTTCGATTTCAGATGCGCCCATCACTTTGATAAACAAAAACACAGGCGTAACCAATAAAGTGTGTGGTTTGGCATGAGGTGAAGTTTCATCTTCTACAATTTTGCGTTTTTTGAATAGTTAAATTATCGATAGGGGAAAAGTTCAAGTGCAGTGAATAGACAATCGAGCTACAATTTCAACGCTATATTTTCTTAAATTGTGTACATTTTGTCAGTTTCGCCTGATTCGCGAATCTTTCTAGATATGTGTAAATTTAACGGAATTTCATTACAAGTTTGTTTTTTCGTTTTTCAAATTTAGATAATAAGTTTAATATTATATTGTCGATGCAAAATTTAAAACACAACAAAAAACAAGCAAACCATTCAACTTTAAGATAAACGAATAGAACATTTCTGATCGAACCTCAAATTAAAAATTAATTACTCATTTTCATAAGCAAATATCCTAAATTTACTGGGATTGTCATATAAATTCTGTAAATTTAACAAATTTCGCGGCATTTCGCGGAATTTCCGCAATTTCGCGGCCAAGGCCAAATTTTGCGGCTTCCGCGAAATCTCGAATTTCCATTGTCTCTATTCATAACGCTGAAAGGGGTGGGTGGGTGCCCTTAAGATGCTACAGCTCATACAAAATTCGAAAAATATTCATACAAAATGCGTTACGAGGGGGTGGGTGGGTGTCTAAAAAATGGCTATTTTCGGCGTTATGAAATTTGTGAATAAACCCTTGAATGATTTTGAAGTGTAAAGCAAGCAATAAATGATTCGACACCGCCGTCAGTCACAATCGTTCTCGATTATGTTTTCAATGAAAAGCACCACACGAAGCACATTGTGCTTTACTCCATGCGTTTTAAAGAGTAGAGCTAGAGCTATCTTCTGTCTCTCACACAGTTGCGGCAATACTCGCACCTTCTTTTGTGTTACTCAACAAAAACAGGAGAAGCACGCAAAAGTCGGGTGCAGCACATGCATATTTTGCACCGCTCCGAGTTTTCTGCCATTCCCTGGTGATAACTTTGAAAGTTCTGCGTAGAACTCGTCCACAAATTTCACAACTCTGATATGGTCGTTTATTTGAAACGGTTATAGATAGATAGGTAGACCATTGAAATGTGTTACGAATAACGTTCTAATTCTAATTCTAGGCAGCTCTTCTGTGTTGAGGAAATGTGCCACTTGGAATGCTTCAACATTGATCATTCAAAAGTTCTCATTTTGGAATTATGTTGAAATATATGATTTCTAACTATGCTCAATTCAGCAAGATCAAATTGCGGATCTTGGGTTCGAATCCCAATGATCATGGATCATTTTGGGTTGGAAATTTTATCGACTTCCCAGGCATCTCTGTGGTTTCAAATCGACTTTTTTGTCGAACTTGAAGATATGTAAGTTTTAGAATTAAAATAATTGATAAACCTTTCATAAGCTAAGTGTTTATGTAAATGCTCGATAATGCTGAATTTCCATACCAAAAGATTTAAATTGTATGCTTTTCGATGAGTTATACTTTAATGAACCCTTAAGCGTTCGTTATATGAATCAAAACGGTAGGTGGACGGTGTTATCAAAAGCATCCATTTTTTACGCTACAAAATTTCCGATTTAACCCATGCGCATCGTCGCTCTGTCCATTATTGACACCCACCGTGATAACCCTCATAAATATCTCATTGAAACAACAGCCCATAACCAACGTTCTGTTTCCATCTTACAGATTCCTTCCCATTTCCCGGTGGACACCAAGGTGCTACCCCCACTGTACATTATCACACCGACATATCGCCGTCCGGAGCAGCTGGCGGAAATCACCCGGCTCGGTTACACCCTCAAGCACGTGCCGAACCTGTTCTGGTTGATCGTCGAGGACGCGGACAATCGGACCGAAACCGTAACGAGACTGCTGAAGCAAATCAATGTGCCATTTATCCATTTAACAGGTGAGTCGAAATAGTGTTAGGAAGGTTGGGTTATGTTGTGGAATACTGTACGTGTATGGGTTGGGTATTGGTGCATCAAATGGGCGATCAAGGCTGGATAGATTCATTTGGTTTGTTGGACATCAAACGAGCAAATAAGAGACCATATCATTTTTAACATTTCTAAAATGTAAAAATGAAGGAAACGAACAATCGAGCAGATAATTCAAAACTGCAGTGAATCCTGCCAGGCACAAAATGCAGCAAAAATTCATCATGCTTTCAGTGGACAAAGAGCACCACATGAATTTTTCAGTGCCATAGCCACGACACGAAATAAAGTAATTAAATGAAAAACCGAATTTAGTATTACAGTGAGAGGCAAAATAAAGTGCCCACCTTACCAGTTTTCGAATTTCTCTCATTGATTTGGTTCAAATTAAAGTTAACACACCTAAATCTTTTGTGATATTTTATTTTTGATGTTCTTTTAAAGTTGCACTTACGAAATTTTGATAAAAAAAAGAATTTTACTTAAAGAAAAAGAAAATCAATTTGTATTGAAAAAAAAAGTAGTGACAAAAATAAGTGCCCACTTCCTTCTTGGCCCCAGAAAAGATGATTTAAGAAAAATAAAAAGCAATTTAATAGTTAATGTGTCCTCCTTTGGCCTTAAGGACTTGCTGGAGGCTCTTCGGCATGCTTTTCACCAGGTTTTGTAGGTGTTGTGGATCTAGTTCTTCCCAGGCGCGCTCCAAGGCTTCAAAATAATTATTTTTGTTGGTAACACCAGTTTTTTCAACCCTGGCATCGAGAATCGCCCACAAATTCTCGATGGGGTTGAGGTCTGGGCTTTGTGGAGGCCATTCCAGCGGTTTAATCCGACAAGACCGGAAAAAAGACTTGGTCTTCTTTCCAGTATGCTTCGGGTCGTTGTTCTAGAGAAATATGAATTTCTCTTCAAGGCCCGTCTGGATCAGCGAAACCTCCAGATTTTCCAGCAAGATGTTAATGTAGGAATCTGCCATCATTATTCCGTCGATTTTCACGAGGTTTTCTACTCCACTCCATGAAAAACACCCCCAGACCATCACATTTCCTCCTCCATGCTTCACCGTTCCTTGGATGTGGTGCTCTGCATCACACACGAGCCCGCCGCTCTCGGTTAGACAGCTCGAGCTTCAGGAGCGCCACATCCAAGGAACGGTGACGCATGGAAGTGTGATGTGATGAAATGTGATGGTCTGGGGGTGTTTTTCATGGAGTGGAGTAGGAAGCGTCGTGAAAATCGACGGAATAATGACGGCAGATTCCTACATTAACATCTTGCTGGAAAATCTGGAGGTTTCGCTGATCCAGACGGGCCTTGAAGAGAAATTCATATTTCTCTAGAACAACGACCCGAAGCATACTGGAAAGAAGACCAAGTCTTTCTTCCGGTCTTGTCGGATTAAACCGCTGGAATGGCCTCCACAAAGCCCAGACCTCAACCCCATCGAGAATTTGTGGGCGATTCTCGATGCTAGGGTTGAAAAAACTGGTGTTACCAACAAAAATAATTATTTTGAAGCCTTGGAGCGCGCCTGGGAAGAACTAGATCCACAACACCTACAAAACCTGGTGAAAAGCATGCCGAAGAGCCTCCAGCAAGTCCTTAAGGCCAAAGGAGGACACATTAACTATTAAATTGCTTTTTATTTTTCTTAAATCATCTTTTCTGGGGCCAAGAAGGAAGTGGGCACTTATTTTTGTCACTACTTTTTTTTCAATACAAATTGATTTTCTTTTTCTTTAAGTAAAATTCTTTTTTTAATCAAAATTTCGTAAGTGCAACTTTAAAAGAACATCAAAAATAAAATATCACAAAAGATTTAGGTGTGTTAACTTTAATTTGAACCAAATCAATGAGAGAAATTCGAAAACTGGTAAGGTGGGCACTTTATTTTGCCTCTCACTGTATATCATGTGATTCCCCTTAAGTTTGTATCCTTTGACAGATACGCGTATTTCGACCTCAACTAGAAGGCCGTTTTCAGTGTCGAGTAGTAGACTCGACACAATAAACGATATAATAACAAACGAAATATAAACCGAAATGAACATTGCAGTTGCCCAAAATTTAATGGCACAGCAAAATCTAGGATGCCGTGAAAAGTTTACTGCGATCTGTCAAACTTGGGTATTGAGTGTAGCTGAGACGAGACTCGCGAAGACGGTCTTCTTTTTCTGTGATTGCTGAGTTTTTTTCTTATTCCACTTTGTGCATACCAATTATGGGCATGCGCATACCAATTATGCGCATGCTGTTCAAATCCTCACATGAACCTCTCAGCAAAAAATGATTAAGTTTGCATCACATCGAATCATAAATAGCCATTTGAGTGAAATTTCATGCCAGCAAACGTAGCAGACATTAGAAATAATTAATCTTCTGCTTAGATTTATCAGCAACTTTGGAAAAAACTGCTCCACCGACTGAGGTTTTTAATAACAGTTTACTTTGAACACAATACTTTTCACTTTTTCAGTCATAAAAACGGTGGGCTGCATTTGACGTTTCATGAGAGGGGAATCTGGGCTGCATATGACGTTGATATTTTTCCTCTTCGCGAGTCTCTCTCAGGAGTGTAGTACCAAGAGACCAAATATAGTACTAGAAGTAGAACTCATGCTGAGCCCGTCTACTATGTCTTAAATTCGTCTTTGATAAAACGTTTCTTACGAAAGTTTTCTGAATTGAAATGAGAATCGAATTCATGCTCCTCAGTACAATCTAGTACAATGATCCTAAATGCCTGACGAAACTATTTGCACGGTTACGATGAATCGTGCTATTTTTCATTTCTTTATTAGGATATCGAACACCGTTGAAACAGTAAAACTCAATATTTTGCTAAAATTTAAGATAGGCTATGGATTTCTGATATTTTGAACATTATTTTAAATCCATATTACTGATGTTGCTGCTTCACAGTTGTAAAATTCTTTTAGAATTCTGGTCATGATTCTGTATGAATCCCTTCTAAGAACTTGTAATAATCTTGCTTGGAATTACCGTTTTGACTCATATTCCGAACACTTAAGGCCAACAGTGACTTCAAATTCATCTGATTGGCATAAATTGGCTGATATTTGTGTAAATTTTAATTTCTTCGCAAAGTCTAACTGTTAGCTGTTGAGAGTACCAATAATAATGTTGGTTTAATTAGTATTAGTATTGTTTTTACGTAAAAGTATGGAACAACATTTTGATTCAAATGCCGAACACTGTGTTAATTCTGTCTCATATTCCGAACACCTTGATTCAAATTCCGAACAGCACAAAAAAATCGTATTCAAATGAATAATTTTGCAAATAAATTTATCTGAGCTTGTTCTATAAGTCTCAAACTAGAGAATCATAACTACTCCCGCGGTAAAAATGTTATTGGAAACGTTGAAATTGAATTGCAATTGACTGGCATTTTCTTGTTATTTGGTGACATATTTCAGCGAAACATTTCAACCAAATCACCATACAAAAACCGAGTGTTCTTAATATGAGTCTGTTCGGAATTTGAGACAAAACGGTATATGAAATTAGGCATAGCGTTCCATCAGAATCTCGACGAGGATCCTTTGAAAATCCTGCAAAGGTTGCGTAAAGTTATTACCCGAGATTATTTTTTAAATACTTAACATGTTCCGGAATCTGTATTCTAATATTCTGAGGATTTTGCTAAGTACTCTGTTAGTCTTGCCTAAGATTTCAAGAACGTAGCTACTTTACAAAAACTAAAATTTAAGCTTTGAGTTGCATAAAAAGCCGCAGTTTGGGCAGCTAAGACATAAAAGGAGACTTTATAGGTGTATTTTCTGGACGTATTGAGGTACCGTTTGTGCCCTTAACAGTGTGGTACCATGTATTTGTAATTTTATGTTATTTTTATGAAAATTGAGAATGAGAGAATGAGTATGAGAATAAACTAGAGTGTCCACCCGGGACATCCCGGGACAAAAAATCTTGGGATTCGACAAATTTCGGGATTTCCCGTTTCCCGGGATTGTAGTTCTGGCATCCCGGGAATCCCGAAATGTACGCAGAGTTTGATGAAAACCACTTAACTTTAATGAAAAACAATGACATTTTCCCGTACTTCTTCTTCTATTTCTGGCGTTACGTCCCCACTGGGACAGAGCCTGCTTCTAAGCTTAGTGTTCTTATGAGCACTTCCACAGTTATTAACTGAGAGCTTACTATGTCAATGACCATTTTTGCATGCGTATATCGTGTGGCAGGTACGATTATACTTTATGCCCTGGGAAGTCGAGAAAATTTCCAACCCGAAAAGATCCTCGACCAGTGGGATTCGAACCCACGACCCTCAGCTTGGTCTTGCTGAATAGCTGTGCGTTTACCGCTACGGCTATTCGGGCCCCTAATTTTCCCGTACTGTCAAACCTTTTTTTGATAAAATAGAAAAGCATCATAGAAAAGAGAATGAACGAGAAATTATTTTCATGAAAAGATCAATTCACCTAGTAAGAAATAGGCTTTCCAATTTTCTCGGGAAACGGGAAATAAAACTGCCATTTCCCGGGATATCCCAGGATCCCGGGAAATCCTCAAAATCGTAAAACTAAGGCAAATGTTATGGATTTTTTTTTTAATAATTTTTCTTGTTTAATCAATATATATTTTATACCAGTAAATTTGTATGGTTATTTATCTTTTTTGAGAGTAATTAATTCATGTTTCTACAAAAAAAAACAAATCTGTTTCCTTGGTTTTGAACGCTATTGAAGCCTAGAAAGTTTATAATATTAGGCAAAATTCCATGTTGGTTCATGAGGTAGTTCTTGACAAGATTCTACCCCATTACCCCGAATCCCATTACCCCGAATGCCATTAACCTGAACGCCATTACCCCGAATTCCAAAACCCCGAACGTCCCATCACCCCGAATGACATTACCCCGAATTCCAATATCGCGGGAAATGTCATCAATATCATCATGTCATGATAATTGTAAATTCGGGGAAATTGCATTCGGGGTGATGGAATTCGGCGTAATGGTACATTCGGGGTAATGGAATTCGGGGTGATGGCAATCGGGGAAATGGCATTCGGGGTAATGGGGTAGAATCCTTGACAAATCGTATCAAGTTCATTTAATATTTACGGAAAATAGACACTCTAGAATAAACAAACAATTTTTGATAATAAATCTTCGAGCTTTTTAGTAGAATACCTATAAGTAGATGAAAATACCGAATTTAGTACTATACCATTTAATTCCACTAGAGTTTGTATCCTTTGACAGATACGAGTATTTCGACCTCAACTGTAAGGCCGTCTTCAGTGTCGTGTAGTCGAGTCTAGTACACGACACTGAAGACGGCCTTACAGTTGAGCTCGAAATACGCGTATCTGTCAAAGGATACAAACTCTACACGCTAACATTAAAGTGCCCATTAATGGGTAAAATAGTACCCATTTCCAAGAAAAGTGGTTTAACTCATTAAAAGAGTAAAGCCCGTTTACTCATTAAAGAGTATTTGCTTTGAACTTCAAAAGATGGGTATTTTTCACACTTGGCCGCTTGAATGAAAATGGGTAATAAACCCCCATTGTTCCGCGAGCGGTGCTGTAGATTGAGGTTAAGGATTAAAGAAGATTTATAAAAACAGAAAAGCAAATATAATAGACTTTATACAACATATTACATTTATTTACTTCCACAGGTTTTATTCTTAGGGTTTCTTCGCGTGAGGTTTCCAATTTGATATGTTCCCAGGTATTGTCACAGGGGCTTTTCGAGCTCTTCCCAAACATCCTTCCGGGAATCGAATGTCGAACAAAGAGATGAAATCTCTGCATGGAGTGACTGCTTTTGATGCAATTAAAGCTACACGAGAACCGCTGCGGCTAACTAGCGGCGAGAGTAACTATCCTCGCGGTCATCCAAAATCTGCAACGAAAAAAACGATTTCTATTAACATTAACTTATCAGAAAATGTCTGGTGATATTACTTACTTGTATACAAATTAGTATCTGCAATCTTTTTCGTTCACGGCTTCGTCCATAACTTTAAGGATATCTTGCCAGGAAACTTAGAAGAAGCTTGTCTCTTAATGTTAATTACTATTATTTTCCGCATTCAAACTGATCAACAAGAAGCAAAGTATAAAGATGGGATTTTTTTTTGAAAACTATCATGTGTACCATTTACCCATTATTATTTATAGTTAGAGAACTTTACAATGAGGTTAAAATACCCTTTTTTATGTAATTGAAAAATACCCTTTTTCTGACAACTCCATACAAGCTATGAAAATGGGTACTAGAAACCCATTTAATGGGTACTTTTATATTAGCGTGTAGTGGAATTAAATGGTATTGTACTAAATTCGGTTTTTTCATCTACTTAAACAATTTTTATAATTTAGAAAATAATATAAGCCTCACAAGACACCCTTCCACTCCCATGTCTTTCAAGCTGTTTAATTTCAAATAAACTTCGAGAAAATCTGTTGCGCTTCATCCAAGTTCGTCAAAAACAACTTTACTGACGTAAATAGGGTACTATTGTTATACAATCTTGAGCAGGATTGTTACGGTGGTAGGTCATTTGGCATACAGTCGTTTGGCATAATAGTCGTTTGGGAGAATGAGTCTGAAACCAAGAATTTCTCAATTGTTTTTTTGTTTACGTTGCTATTGAATCTTTCTGATAACATCAGGCTTGTTTTGGAGTCAATTGATACAAAATGACACTTTATTCAACAATCATTCGCTCTTGAATAAATTTAAGCATATTAGGAAAGTTATTGCCAATAGTATTTAAATTTTTATCCAGAAATTATCCGTCTTTCAAATATTAATTCTTCTTTTGAGTTTCGCTATTGAAACAAATTTTTGCACTGAAGATTTTTATATATTTAGCACAAATTTACCCTTCTTTTAAATGTTTTTTTTTTTCAAATTATGATGTAACCATAATTATAGGTATGAAAACTGTTGATTTATATGTCAATAAATTTCTCCTTCTTTTATGCATAGGCTGTTCTTTGGAGCTATATTTTTTAAGTATTTTTTTGTTTCCTACTGACAAAAGGGTGGCAATCGATAACATTGATCTGCTCAAATTATTAGCGAAAAGAGAAATCGATTACTGCAGTTACTTCGATGGGTTGTGCTACTTTTCCCCGAATGTCGTTTCCCCGAACGCCAGTTCCCCGAATATCCCGTTTTCTCAACTAGCCCACTTCCCCGCAAAGTTTTTAGCACTCATAATTGTCGTAACTTTATACATTTCAGGGTGGTGAACGAACTGACCATCTAATATGCACCCTTCTTCATTTAATTGGCGGTTCTTTCGAGTTTTACCGTTCTCCCCATTTTTGCCAACATGTGTATAGCCGAGAACGATAGAATATTTCCTTCTTCTGACTGTTCATTGTTCTTTCTCGTCACCACTTTTCGGGGAAACGTGTCATTCGGGGAAAAGACATTCGGGGAAACCAAGCACAATCACTTCGATGATTCTGAACGCACTTTTTTATATCTTTTCGTTTTATTATGTCGCAATAATTTTTGGCGTCCATTCTTCTATTGGCTTAATTATAAATTTTGCCTTCTTTTAAAAATAGGCTGTTCTTTTCTGTTCTGTTTCTGTTCTTTATATTTATACTGTTTAAAATTTTATTATTTAGTAAAGCCAAATGTTAACCATTTTTATATTTTGCTGTTTTATCAATTCTTGCCATATGTGAAGTAAGAATGATAATTTTTTTGGAATCTGCCAATATTCAACATATACTTTTTTTGGGGCAAACGCGTGATCTCCTTCCGAGATATGCTGGAAAAAATATTATTTCAATCACAAATTTTCCCTTCTCTCGATAATAGACGATATTTTTGATGTACACTTCCAAAATTAGAATTTATATTGAACCGTTGAAAAGTTTTGCCACAAATATTTTCTTTTAAAGATGTGTTGATCATTTGAGCTATGCTGTGAAAAGATTTTTTGCGTTAAAGCCTTAAACATTTTAAACGAAAAATAATCTGCTCTCGTATATAGGCTTTTTTTGCATTAAATCGCATTGATATTTTTGCAAAAAAAATCCTTTCTTTTATCAAGTAATTTTCATCGAGTGTTACGTCCAGACTGGGACAGAGCTAGATCTGCAGCGAAATATTTTATGAGCGTTCCCTTGATGAATAACTGCGAACTTTTTTTTGCCAATTTACTGTTTTCAAATATGTATATCGCAACAAGCTCAAAGACACTCTATTTTCTGAGATGTAGAGACCCGTCACGAGTTTTATTTAGAAATGCTCTCAAATGTCACAACTATTTTTGTAATTCTTGGCTTGGAAAACCTCTGAATGAACACCACGCTTGTTTATAACCTACCAAAACTTTTTGCTATGGGCTCGGTGGTGTTGATCTCGGTAAAAGCTTAAAAATGCCGATATTTATTTCAAGTCAATCATTATGCCAAACGACCATTATGTCAAACGACTTTATGCCAAACGGCTTTATGCCAAACGACCTAATGCCAAACGAGTTTATGCCAAACGAGTTTATGCCAAACGGGGTACAATAGATTGTTACAGGACGCTCTGCAAGATTCCACAGAATCATAGACAGGATTCTCGCATAATGGAGAACATAGGAAAAGCTGTTTATATTATATAGTTTGTACTCTTTGTAATATAAAGCTATTGCATGTTAAACATTATTACATTTATTTAGTTGAACGATAAACTTTTATGCGAATAATTTTGAGACCAGTCGGTTTTAGGAGCCGTCCATGATGAAAACAACACAAAGCTGTCGAAAGTATCATACCCTAGATACCCATGTTATCACAGGGAATCATGGACATACTCTGGATGTTAACATAATACTTGATGTCAGGGTACTAGCTTGGATACTTCTGAAGGAATTCTGAATATAATTCTGTAAAAATCCTGACTGTAATTATCATATTTTCTTGGACACAATATTGAAAGGTTATTTTTGGGCAGGTTTTTAACTAAGTCAAAACATTATTTTTAATTAAATGTATTTTATACAATATTTAAAATCAACTAAATTGTCTACAAAACCATGTAAAAGATTTGGAATCGGTTGAGTATTCATAAAGTTATGGTAAAACAAAAATGATTTTTGAAGTAAAAAGAGTAGAAAACTGCTTTTAACTAAAACTAGTTTAAATTTTAGACAATTATGATTTTCCACAGATTTTTCATAAATTTAATTTTGAAGAGAGTTATGCTAAACGCTTCAACATTGATTGGAAAATAACAAAATTATAAAAACTTTACTGTAGGTCCTATTTTATAACTTAAAAATTTGCCTTCAAGTCGCTTGCGCCACTTTTAAATCTTAATATTTTGGCTAAACTATAAGGTTTCACATTTTATGTGATATGCATATATTTATAACATTTGGCTTGAATGCTCACAATGTGTTTATTGGAAGATTATGTTATATCTAGCATGAGTCTTACATATTTAACTTCATGTGACCAATAAATTGGAACCCCCCATCGTCACAACATGTCTATTTGAAGGTTTCTGAGAATACTGTGAGTTGAGTTTTGGAAGTATTAAAAATAAGTCTTCCATGTTTGCAAGACTGAAGAAAAATATTCAAACTTAGGTAAGCCAGTTGTTAAAATGTTGTATAATATTTGTCCCAAAATGCTGCTTTGGTGTTCCTCTTACAGGAAATATTTCAGTCTTTGGTTTCAGATAATAACGATTCGACAGATAAGAATGTTAGTAGATGTTTTTTTTTAAGTTGTCCACGCCTTTATGTGAACAATGAATGTCGAATAATTTTGTTCAAAATAAATGTTTTCATGAAGTTTACTAATAGAGGAAGGTGAGCTGATTGGATGATAGGTTGATGCTTCACCAAGATTTTTGTTTGGGATTAGAATTTGCATAATCTTGACATTGTTCCATTCGTCAGGAAAATATGCCAACTGAAGCCCAAAGATATATCAAACAAAAATGATAAACTTCTTCATTGATGAGGATGTAAAAATTTCCATCAACGCAAAGGGTTTCCATATGTTTGATTTATTGATAGTTATACTCCCTTCTTCCAAATCTTACCATTAAAAGTTATCGAAAACGTTATCGTGATTGAGAGAGCTTTTTATTTTGAACTGAACTAGTGCAGCCAATTTATTTTGAACTGAACTAGTGCAGTGGTTTTCAACCTTTTTAATTCCGAGCACCCCTTTCTAAATTTTTAATAGCATCATTGTAGAGCATTGTCAATGTCAAATTTGATTTATATGTATTCCCACCCGATCTTAAGTAACTGAAAGTGGACCCGATAGGATTAAAAATCGCTCAATGAAAAATTTGAAATATAACAGGGACATGATCAGTATCAACGCCAGCGAGAATAACCAGTTGGATACAAAGCTAACTAGATTTGATTAAGACCAAACTAGTCGTACAAGGGTTTCTGTTTAGAAGAGGCAAATCAAGTGAGGCTATCTGGGTATTGGATTAAGAAATATACACGTCAAGTAAAATCCTGCCATTGGTATTGCTTTGAGAATTGTTCCACGACCTGTTGTTGTTGTTGTTTGAGAGGGACTTTAACCCGAAGGTCATTCTTCCCTCGTGTTCCACGAGCGATGCTTAAAGTCTCCAATAACAAAAAGTAGACTTATTGCAATTCGATTTTTGCAAGTCATTTTAAAGCAGATTAACTTGCTGAACTGTGCATTGAAAATGCCACCATGCAGTTTAACTCAGGTAAGTAAAATTACCAAGTTGTGTTTAAACAGGAACAACCAGGTTTCAAAACTTTTGTTTCAAATGACGAATAGAGTTGATGTTTTATACGCCAATCAACTTCTCAGCATACTATTTCCAGGCGATCATTTTGATGGACGAAAGGTTTTAGTAAGTAATGCTGTATGAACGTTATTAAATGGTAGACAATTAGACAGCTCCTATTTAGCATTAAAATTACAAACATTCCAATTTCAAAATTTTCAAAATTTACCTAGATTCATAACTCCATTACTACGTAATCTAATTACAATTTCATTTGTAAACTTCACGCCTAGTTGAACTGCTTCTGTCAATGTTGTGCTTTGAAACGTTGCATCATTTATTTATTGCAATAGTTCAGATAAGAAATCAACATCAGAGGCAGACATGTTATCAGAAGTGAGTAGGGTCGATATGAGCTATATGGTCCAGGTCCACCTATGCAAAAGGTCTTGAAAAGCTAGAAACACAATACAACTTAATCGTTTCATAAGCTTAATTTGTAGTAGCAACTACATTTCAGATTTTTTAGTTGAAGAATAATTTATGAGGTCATATCGGGATCAAAATCGTTTTTAAATATCAAATGAAAGGTGGCCCATATTGCCCCGTATGACCATTAGAGTGATGCAAATTTTGAAATTTTGGCTCCCCTATGCTTAAACGACTTAAATAATAGTAAATAGCATCCTCCCATACTGCTCCGCCTTACCTTACATTTTCCATTGATAAATAGAAATTTTGTATACCTGCAACGACAATCTCCATTCGAATTGGCAAAATTCGAACAATTACCTGCTCCAGCGTGGGTGGGAAAAACTGTTTGTTGATGAGCATGATTAAAATTTATCCAGTTGTGATATTGTAACAGTTACATGTTATTTTAATTATACGTTTACATCTTTTCAGCTCCCATGCCGGCCAAATATCGCAAACTGAAAGTTAAGCCCCGTGGCGTGTCCAACCGAAATCGTGGCCTCCAGTGGATCCGTGCCAACGCGACTGAAGGCGTACTCTATTTCGCCGACGATGACAACACTTACAATTTACAAATCTTTGAACAGGTTAGATGATGAAGGTAAATTATAAATTTTTCATTTTAAATTCGAAAAACTTTTTTTCAGATTCGTTACATTCGTAAGGTGGGAATGTGGCCGGTGGGTCTCATATCCAAATATGGCGTAAGCAGTCCGATTGTGGTCAATGGATCGATCACCGGCTTCTACGACGGATGGATTGGAGGACGCAAGTATCCGATCGATATGGCCGGATTTGCCGTGAGCGTAAAATTCTTGTTGTCTCGACCTAAGGCAGAAATGCCTTTCAAGGCAGGATACGAAGAGGATGGCTTCTTGCGAAGTTTGGATCCCCTGGACTTGAAGGATATTGACCTGTTGGCATCTAATTGCACTGAGGTTTGTTACAAACTTAAACAATATATGCTCAGTAAAAATATATAATTTTCCAATTACAGATTTTGACATGGCACACGCAGTCCAAAAAGAACCCAGCAGCACTTCCGTTGAACCTGACAAAATACGGATCAACCAATCTGGTGAAGCTAACGCGAACACTAGTTTAGGATTTGACGTAAAAATCACGAATAAAAGACAACTCTAAGTTTCCGAACCGAAGTACAGAAGGAATTGCAATAAATTGTTTTGGATGAAAAGGATTGAATGAATGAAAAAAGAGATAAATACATAATTCTGGGTGCTATTTTAAATTTTAAACAAAGATTCACGAACTAAATCACAATAATTTTCAAAGCAAGAAGAACATGCATCAAAGCGTTGAGTGCAACTGCATAGGTTGACAAAACAGGGGGTACTTAAAGATTGATGATAGATTAAAACGGCAAATGCCAAATTGGTTGAGATTGGTTTCCCCTACGAACTACGGAGTGAAATGAACCAGTTATGCATCGTAATGTAAAATAAAGTTAGATAGGATATGATAACAATTAGGTACTGTAAGGATATTTTTCTTATCCCAATTTTCTTCCAACAGCAAATGATTGTGCGTGAAACTGAATTAATAAAAAATATCTATATCGCCTGCGCGAGTTCCACACTAAGCTGTAAATACTCTTTATGTTCCTTAACTCGTGAAATGATATTTTTATTGACCGTTCTGTAAGCAACATTGTTTGATATATTTTCCAAACCTCAACTAGATATTCTTAGATAGTTTTAGCTACATAAATTTACTAGTTAAAATCATGTAAATACATTCAAATCCAGAAGATCTGAAATTCTCCCATATCTTAGAATTTTTTCCTATATTTTAATGTAGTTTAGCTATTCCAAAAAAAGTTACTAAAAAGAATAGTAACGATTATGAGGTATCATTGATCGCACTTGGTGCGGCGCAAAAGTAATCCACAGGAAGACGATAAAGTGTGCAATCCCTTCCACGTGTGCTCACATTTCTTTTAAAAGAAAAAAAAAACTAGTATCCAAAGACGAATCGAATACGATGAGTGAACATCGAGCTTTCCTCTCAAATTGGTATCATGATTAAGTGAAACAAAATCTACCAGTTGTTCTTTCCAAAAAAAAAACAAACGTGAACTAAAAAATCTATTGCCTTCAATTTTTTGATGTTTTGCCAACTGGTTCGATTGGTTTGAAATAACGCTTGCTCTTATGTTTTGACCAGCGTTTCAATTACAAATTAGCTTTGGTCCCATATGAAATCTAGAAGTTGAAGTTGTTCAGTTCTTTGTTTGTCAGAAATCTAGCAAATAATGGAAAAAAGTGAACGAGTTTTCCTTGTTCGATGCTAATTAATAGTAATTCACTAATAATGATTCTACTTTTATTGTGATCAAATCTGAAAATCATCAATAAATCGTAAGCTATACCAATAAAATGATATTGAAAACCAGATTTATAATTCTTTTTTCTTTGAGAAATAAGAAATAAATACGATGTATTTATTTATCAATAAATTGATTTCACTTGGTCCAAGAGATTTTACATTTGAGTGGGGCTGGAACACGTGGGAGCATTCATCAGCATGCACTGTCCAAGTGTAAAAAATCTTAGACCGAGTGAATTCAGTACACCGGTGGATACACAAATGTTACTTTTTTCAAGGTATTGCAATAGGTACATCACAGGAACGGTTTGTAAGTAAATCTCCAGATTTTTAATGACATCCCATTTCCAAGATGAAGACACATATTGTCCATCGTCTTCAGAGCTTTTCCTATTTTTTACAACATACAATATTTTCACATAAATTGAAAGCTTTCTATTTGAAACCTACAAGTAGACATGTTGTCGCAATGAAAGGGGTGTCGATAAATTGGTTAGACGAAGTAAAGTATCTAGGGCTCATGCTAGATAAAAATATTAAGATGATTATAGAACGAAGCCACACCTCAAATTTTAAAGAGCACAAGTCTTGAGAACCAAACAGCGCTTCCCATTGAAAATGTATCCCATTGGTCACCACCAGCAAGCAAGTAAGTTGATTTGATTTCCCACGCGATCTGTTGCCAGATTCTCCAGTCTTGTGCACTTGAAAATTCAAAGTTTGGCTTTGCTTTATAATAACCTTCAAAAATCACATTGAGGGCATTCAAGCCAAATGTAACAAATATACAAAATATCTTTATTCACTCATTAACAGAACATCGAAACTTTGTCTTAAGAGGAAAATAACCATCATCGTTTTACAAATTTTCAAAACCAGTTTTTTTTTTTGCTCAAAATTTAAGCAATGTTCAAGAAAATATATCATTGCATTACTCTTGCTATCTGGATTGCAATGATAGAATTTTGTGAGAATTTGTTTATATTTGAACGAATTTTCTCAAAGAGGTGAACCTGCTTAAGGCTTAAAGCCTCTATAATAAAGAAAAATCTAAATCAAATTATATTTGAACGAAAAAAAAACTGGTTTTCCGTTTTTGATGATTGCTGATGATTGAATGATGGATACTTGAGCCTTAAGAATAAGCCCTTGATCTTAAAAATAAAAATCAGGCCGGCCATGCTGTTATAATATGCTATACCAATATGGATTAGCTGTTATAATACCAGGAAGAAAGCTCTGCAGAGGATTCAAAACAGAATTTTGAAAATGGTATATTACTTTGTTACATAGAATATCCAATGTTGAAACGTTGGAAGACATGTCGAATAAAATTATTGATAATTTTAGACAATAAGTTATTCTGTTCAAAACTGAAATTACTACGACTAAAATGTGTTCACTGTGTTTCGCTTGAAGGATAAAATACAGTGAACAAATTTTCATACAAATTCTCATGATTTTGAACGAAAAATCGTCAAATTAATGACGGATCCTGCACCTTAAACCTTCGGAGACCATTTTTCCACACAAATTATGGTGGAAATTGTTGAACCCTTTTTCATCCGTTGACGTTGAAATGCAGACGAGGAGCTTTTGAATGCAAGAGAATAGCATATCAATATGGAATGGAAGCTTTTGTGTGCTTTCAGGCGCAAACGCAAACGCTAGACAATTTTTGTTTATAGGAGGAATAAATGCATAATATATTCAAATCGCGAATGAAAATAATAGGACCATAAAATAACAAATCTCTTCGAAAACACTCAGCTAGTTAACAATTTAGAATAATGCCCTGATATCCGATGGCAACTAAATGGTTTGCTCTACGTATTGTGTATCTCTTTCAATACTGGACTGCGAAGTACGGCTTCATAAGTGCGAAAATTCGAATAAAAGTGCGGGATTGCATCGAATCAAGTTGGTGTCTTCAGAGCACTTATTCTTTGGATTGTGAAGAATAAGCCCACTTAAGACACCGACTCGATTTGATGCAGTCGCGCACTTGTAAAAACTTCTGCGAGAGTCCAGTGGTGAAAGAAATGCGCAATATGATTTTCTCCTCATCATTGCTTCATTGCTCTAAGCGACTATCGCTCAGTAACTAGATCTTAGGATGGTTCTAAATTCTGTGGATTTGAAATATTGATATCTTCGGCAAAGTTGCTCATTAGTATTATATATTATATGATGCACCCCAACCTCTTTTTACGACCGTCATCGGGGGGTCGTAAAAAGAACCGGTCATAAAAAAATCAGGGTTATAATTATGTTTTTGAAAAATGCAACGTCTAGATGTGGAAATACTGACCCGAGATATTCGGCAAAGTTGAAGCATGGGCTGAGACCTTTACAAAATGGCCATTCAAGTGTTCATATTTTGGTGATAGTTGGCAACACTGCTCGATTGTTATCAAAAGAGCCAATTGGGGTGTGATATGCAGATACCATTAAATTTTGAAGATAACGATACCGAATGTTCACCAAAGTTGAAGAAAATGTTGCGTACCATATATTCGCCCGAAGCACAAATGTTCATGTAGCTGGCAACGCTGTTTAAGAAGAATAAAGAAAATATCGAAACCATAAAGCTTGAGCGAAATAGAATAATAGAATGCTTAGCAACATAGCAATACTCTTCAGCTGTAATCCAGTTTTTTATGCAAAGTTCAAAATTTTGTCGTAGCAACACTGCTCAAGTCAAATTGCTACCAGGAAGTGCTAATGTGCGAGAAACTTTTATTTTGCGGATATCTTAGGATCCTGACCACGTAGAAAGATCGCGTCTTCGGCGAAGTTGTTCAGTAACTCAAGGGCTATCATAATTCTAACCAAGAGATTCAAGATTTTTCCACCAGGTTGCGCTATTGAACACGTTTTTTTTTACGATTGCCTCAGGATTCTGACTACTTAGAAAGATGGTGTCTTCGGCAAAGTTGTTCAGTAGCTCAAGGTCTATCATTATTCTAATAAAGAGATTCGAGATTTTTCCGCCAGGATCCTTACCACTTAGAAAGATGGCGTCTTCGGAAAAAAAAGTTTATTCTAGCCAAGATGTTCGAGATTTTGCCATCAGGTAGCGCAAGTGAGCATAAAACTTTTGTTTTGCAAATATCTTAGGTTCCTGACTATTTAGAAAAATGACGCCTTTGGCAAACTTTGCAGAATTGACGTTGGATAACCTTAGGCTGGTTCAAAAAGGATACGGTTTCGAAAATGGTCTTAATGAAAGGCCGATTACATTGGGCGGTTTTACACAGAGTTCAGTTTAACAAAGCATATTCCGATTATTCCAAATTTGGTTATAGTGAGATAGTGATATTTTTGTAAGAAATATGATTCAAAACAACTTATACCCTTAGAGGCCCTGAAAAACTATAAAGGTACATCCCTATGGGGTTATAAGAAGTAGTGACGAAGGACCACGATGATTAATGTAACCTGATTTGATGTCGTTCTTGTTGTTCGTTTTGACTTCATACTGTTTTCAGTGTTCGAAACTTTCGTAAATATTTATGCATATAACGATTTGCAGCCAAGTGTACGTTTAATTATGTCCCAAATGTACAGGGGGTTGTCAAAATAACTGGGACAGGCAAAAATTGGGCCAACTTTGGAATGCTGTAACTTTGACAAAAATTGACCGATTTCAATTCTTTAAGAAGTAATGGACGGGTCAACTAATCTAGTTTTGAGGTGCATCCACGGAGATGAACTATGACCACCGGATACCGGTGATAATCCGGACTTCCGGAAGCATGTCTTATGCAGTAAAATTAAGACGTGTTTTTAGCAAAGGTCTCGGCTAAAAAATCAAAATTTTACTACACATGAAGATAGAAGATCTAATTCTGAAGCGATTGGTGCGCCAAGTATTAATATTGGTCCAGAAACAACCAATATATGGCCATTTCCCCGGAATCGGTGCCGGTAGTGGATCCGAATTGGTATCAAACAATTTATTCACTCAAAATATGTCGCGCAATATTGTTTTCTCCCTAGCTTATCTTAAAATACCCTATTAAAAGTTGAAAATGAGTCTTGTACAGATTTGGCCACTCATGGCGCCGCCCAGTGCCCCGGGGGAACCTTGCGTAGGGGACATTTCGATTTTGACACCAAAGCATATCATGCGACGGCTCATTCTTCATGTCTTGTCGTAAATAGGGCAACTGTAGATTCAAAATGGATAGTTGACTACAGTGACTACTTCCGGGACCACCGGATGTCCCCGAGGGAACCTGTAATTAGAGACAATTGATATTGAACTCCAATACATATCGTGCGACAGTTCATTTTTCATGTCTCGTGCTAAATAGGGCTATTGTAGACCTAAAATGGATAATTGACGACCAATTTTGGGACCAGTCATCTTTTGTTGATCTTATAGTATGAAAGAAATATTATTCATTGCTTGGCAATGTGATAAATAAAGTCGGAAAAATTACTCTTAACTCTTTTACGCATATTCGGTGGCCCTGAAAAGAGCCAAAGGCTTTGTTAGTTCGGATGCTGTCATAGATAAATACGTGGTGTGGATGGCACACATCAGCAACAGGTATTGGATCACACGGCTGAAGTCAAAATCTGGAAATGTAGCTCAAGTTTGAAACCTTGAGCGATTTCTCAAGCCAAACGCTCGATTTGCCTAATAATAGTGGTAATGGTACCTAACGGGCTTGATTCTTGACTGCACCACAGATGATGAGTTTATCACGAGCTGAAATCTGGAAGCTCAAGTCAATCTAAAAATCTTGAGCGATTTCACAAACCAGACGCTGATCAACAGCTCAGCAGGCTTCTGGCTGCGAGGTGCTCCTCACTAAGCAGGTTCGGATGAGTTCTTACCATCTCGAAAGCGAAAATGGAATGAAACCGAATCCGGCGAAGGAAGCATGTTTTAAACCCTTAGATTAGCAGATGATGCTTTTCCCTTTCGTGCTCTTCTCTATCTAGTCGACCTATCTGGGAAATGGGTATGTGCCAATAATGAGTTGGGCTTAGAATTACTTGAAAATTGCGGAAAATGATAATGCATGAGAAATTGGTCGAACATGAATAGCTGAAAGGGTTGACATTTACTAAATATTCAATGGTTCAAGCTGTTGATAATCAATAGTTTTTCTTAGTATGAAGGAAAATTTCTGATCCATTGGTGCCAAAATGATGAAAATTGTTCAATGAGAATTTCTTTTCAAAAGCATTCCGTGAGATTGATTGAGGAATATAAGATGTAATAAGGTCGGAAATATTATTCTTTCAATTTTTTCCACACATTTGATGGCTCTGAAAAGGGCCGTTGCTTTCCTAGCTTCGATGCTGTCACCGATGAATAGCACTGTGGGATATTATCAGTTAATTGCCATGGTCAAGCGGGGAATCCTCAACGCAAGTTATTTGCTCATCCGACGAACCAGCTAAATGTTTCGTGACGTGGATGGCGCACAACAGCAACGGGTTGTGGATCACCGGGCATAAGTTGAAATCTGGAAATGATGCTCACTCTTGAAATCTTGAGCGATTTCACACGTCGGACGCTCGATTAGCAGCAGCTCCTCGGATCAGCAACTCAGGGGGCTTCTGGTATTTCGTTCCTAACGGGTTTGCTTCTTAACCACCGACACTGAATTTATTACGAGTCGGATAAATTTGCGGCGCCGATGACGATGGCAGGGCCGGTGCGCTTTTAGAGTGGGAAGCGAAACCCAAAAATGTGCTTGAACGTGATTGGCTAGATAAGAAAAAGGTCAATATTTTACGATTTTTCAATAGTTTGTTGCCAATAATCTATAGTGTCCTCAATTTGAATCGACGCGTAGATATATTTACGATTGATTGATGTTTAAATATTAAAAATCTATCGATAAATGGCTGAGTTATTAGCGGTCAAAACCTGACCACTTTTCGTTACATGCTCAAATTTTCGTTTTTTGGAATTGTACCCCCATATGTTGCCGAAGGACGTTAACCAACGTAAAAAAAAGAATTACTACTCGAAATTTCTACGGAATCAGCCAAGAATTTCTGGAGGAATTGCTCTGAACATCGTCAAGAGATTTAGCAATGCTTTGATAGATTATATCAAGAGTGATCGCACGTTGAGAAATCGCAATCGTAAATAACACGATGAAACTGGTATTAGATTAATTCATTGATTCATTCAAAAATTCTTCAATAACCTTCTGATAATTCTCTATGGATATTCCAGAAACTTCTCAAGAATTACTTCCATGAATGCTCATGACAATTTGTCCTAGAACATATGGTCGGGGTTCTGCTAAACCGCACCAAGTACCAAAATCATTATTTTGAGATATTTAACTTTAAAATTCACTCACCTGTGATTAGATCGCGAATCACTCTTTTCAAAATTTTTCCGCTCACAAATGACTAAGAGGTTCCAATAAGTAAGTCAAGATATAATATTCAAGAAAATCATAATATATTTTCCATGTAATTAGAATTAATTTCATATTAAAATGCACTTAGTTCACTCTGGCTGAACAAAAATGGAAGAAAATGGTTTTCAGTTCGCTTTGGCTGAATGTGTTTCATGATTTCAGCAATACAAGAAAAAAAAATGAAGACATATGGTTTGTATCGTCGCCATGCATGTTGAAATGCATGTTTCAAATGTTTATACACTACGAATGAGAAGGATTTAGAATTTTCCATGGAACTGGTCTACAATGTAATGCTGGGAACCTATTTGAATAATAAATTGGTACAAGGCATCCTAAACGTATTCTATCTCTCTCTCATGGTGGATTACCTATTTTATTAGAAAAAATGTTAAATCAAAGTCCACACGCGTTTAAAGATTCAAGAGAGACAACAATGATGTAGTTAAAAAATTTGATGATAGAACAAAATCATTAATTTGTTCTGCCAGAGCGCACCAAGTTACTTATATTTAGAGAACCTTGGCTGAACAAGTTCACGATTATTTACGAGACATGGATACCAGGACTGGCACGAAATCCATTATTCACCTCCGATGGTATGAAATTCTCATTGTTTATAAAACTGCTTTTGATCTATAGTTCAAAAATAGTCACATAAGCTGAAAATTGATTGATTTTTATGACTGTCTGCTAGAGGCAACGTAAAAAAATATTAGTCGAGATTCGAACTCGTGTCCTTCGAGTGGTGATCGGGCGTGCTAGCTCTCGGTCGTTTCGAACTGTTGAATTGAGAGCTAAAAACTAGAAACAACTTATGCGTACTCTGATCAATGAGGCTTGATGGTGAAAACGTCATTTTCTGAACAGCTAAAACGCACCATGTGCTACCAACTTATTCAAACAACATCAAATTAAAATGTCTTGTTATTTCATTACGGCTCCTGCATGGATCCATCAACATATTATATAACAAGCAAAGGCTAGCGTTTAGTGCATCTTGATACCTTTTCTTCATACAAAAACACGTTGTTCATATAAATGGTACTTGGTGCGGTGTGGCTGAACAAAATTTGAATGAAAATACATCAGCACCACCGAAACAATAGTTTATTTTACATAGCTGTTCGCTTACATTACATGCTTAAATCTGATGGTGTTGGTCCTGTATGTTGTCCGGAATGGCCAGTTTGCAATGTTTTAGGAAGAATTAAAAAAAAAAACGGTTTTGAATCAGAACATTAAATTACCTCCAATGTCAAGCTTAGGTTTATGGTTCGCTCTGGTTGGCTACAATTTCAGTTTCACATATCCTGCCAGAGAAAAATTTTGAATTTACACAACGAGGGATGATTTAAATTATTCGATATTTGTAATGTGGAAAGGTTATGATAATCTGAATCCTCTTGTGTAAATAACTCATTTTTTGGAAAAATTGGCGCTTGGTGCGGTTTAGCAGAACCCCGACCATATAAGAGTTAGCCTTAGATATTTTTAAGATGCCATCCATTAATTCATTCAGGATTGCTCAATTCTATAAGAATGTCAATGTCACGCTTTACTGGGCATGAGAATACCATGAAAAATCTTATCGTGTCTTCAATCCTCCATAAGAATAAGTACGACGTTCATTGAATTTGTATGTATATTGAAAACATGGTAAATTATTTTATTTATTTTTCAAGCTCTCTGCTGATTTTGATTTTTTTTTATTGGATCGTGGGTAGGACGATCCTTTGACTGTCCTACCCAGGTGTTTTTGTGCGTAGTACATGTCCTACCTGTCCTACCCACTTCCCGCGCCACTGAGATGGAATGATATAGAGCTCAAAAAGAATGCAAAGATTTAAATGAAACTAAACGCAGAGAAATAAGTACACCCTTTTACGAACCCTGTTTGAACTAGAATTTGACCGGGTTATAACAGAATGGAATTTAAATGGTTGGGTTGATTGAATTGAAGTGAAAATGCATATGAATTTAAATACTACGCTTTTTGTTATACTAGAGCTGATTATGGTTATGATCATGATTAGAAGTATGGTTATCGTCAAATAGCATTATTTTACAAACAAAGCATAATTCAATAAGACATCAACATCGTTCGGTAGAACGGTTAAAATCTTTGTTGGTCAATCGATTTGAATTTGACCATATAAAATCATTAGACACAGTGTGTGCTGTAGTCACTGCGCTTACTCACACCACCTCGCCTCCCAAAATTGATGACGATGATGGTTTGCTCCCACAAACACACAACTATTTCGACGGATTCTAGACCGGGCGGACACGCGAGCCAGCCAAGAAAGTGCTGCCCACAAGCTTCCATATCACGCTCAAACGAAGTTATACAAGATTGAGTAAATTTCGCACAAAATATAGCTTTTCTGGATAACCACATCCAGTGTGTGATATTTGTTCCTGAAATAATTTTCTTCTTCTTTTTTGCGAGGTTTATGACACATAAAAAAGCTCAGCAATACTAGCATCTCTATGCGTCGGGAAGTTTGAAAAATTTTATTAGAAATCAGCACAAAAAATCAATGTTTAGTTTTCGAAATGTGTGAAAATTACACGCTTGGTGTGTTGGTCCAGAAAAGCCCGAGTTTGTGTGACTTTATTTCAGAGATATCGTGATTTCTTGAGAGAAACGCAGTTTCGCTTGTTAGTGGTGGTTCATTCTCGGCCCTCGTGTCTGCGGAGTTGTGAACGATAGCAGCCAGCGTGAAGCGAATGCGAGTCGAGTCGAGTGCAGGGTTGCCATTGTGCCAGATTAATCTGGCATTGCAAGACTTTTAATCAGTGAAAAGACAAAAAGACAAACTGCTCAATTTGCCAGACTTTTTCAAATCCAGCCAGATTTTATAGCAGTAAATAAAATATTTAAGGATATTCTGATAAACATAATTGTGATGCTTAAAAGCACATACAACAGCGTAGAAACCAACTAATAGAAATACTCGTACTGCAGACACAACATCAATATTATTTTTTTTCTTCACTTTTTTCTTTACAAAACTATGATATTTCGGCATTCAAATCTCTTTTTTTTGTTAACACTCTCGCTCCTTTACAAATTGACGATTACAAGTTTAAATAATGTCCAGAACAACTCCAGATGAGCGGGGTTCTCATAAAAAATCAGATTAAGATTCAAGACAAACGTATGGCGAAACTTCATCACGAGTTCTCTATTTTAGGTATAACATTATACAATCATAAGAATCAAAGTGCCAGAATCTGAATCAAATATAAAGAACTTATTTGATAAATACTAGAATTTTTGCCAATGCAGTAAGACGCATTTAAAAAAGGTTAAGCAAAAATTCCAGTGATGTTAATACTAAATTGCTGATTGAAGTGAATTTAAATCAATCATTAATTCAATTTTTTATTTTGTATTAATCATTTGCTACCGTCGAAATTTGGATCAACTAGCATTTCTGCACGATTGTGTCTGCCAGATATTGCAAGACTTTTCATTTTGAATTTGCCAGACATTTTCCAAAATGTAGTGACAACCCTGGTCGAGTGGAAAAGGTTACTCAATTCGGTGGTAATTTCGCGGCGGCTCGCGGTTATTGCTCTAGCGTAGTGCGTGTTGGAAATCAAAAAAAAATCGGCCAGTGCTAAATTTTCACGCGTTTCGGCCACGGAAGCAGTGTGATGACCAAGAATAGGTGCGTTTCTTTGGATGGAGTGTGAAATCTGTGCTGGATAAATGGTGGATTGTGCTGCAATTTGGGAGTTTTCTATGCCCTTTTGGAGCCGAGAAAACGCGATGCCAGCAAAAAAGGGCCGGAGCTTTTCCGAATTTTCGATTTTATCAGTGTGTGCGTGTGGTGTTCGATATGCATGTAAAGCGTAAAAGATGGACTTTCTTACGATTGTATTGGCGTTGATGACGGTTAGGCCGATTACGAAAGAGAGGAGGAATGCTTTGCTGCATCAACGGTGACGTAGTGAGAGTGAGCGTAAATCAAAACTTGTAGGGGCAATGGACGTATTGCAGCGCTAGCATAAACCATATCGATAACTACGGAGTAACTCTGCTGTAACTGTTATGTTATAAGAATTTTAGAGAAGAATCGTATTAGCATTGAATGACGTCACAATACAAAAGGGCGTAAGACTTGAGAAAATCCAATGTGAATATTTATCATTGTATTTTCCAAGTTTAATTATTACAGTACTGACCCGATTTTGTCAGCCCCCGATTTTGTCTGCCCCCGATTTTGCCTACCCCCGATTTTGTCAGCTTTTTGACCCGATTTTGTCAGCCTATTTAAAATTTGTCAAAAAAATTGTTATCGTCATGTTTTACCACGTTTACATTCAAATTGACGATGATGTTTGATGTCATGCACGCATGGGCGTAGCCAGAGGGGGCAATGACAATGCCTTTTATTAAGTGTTAAAAATCGATATTACCAATATAAGGGAGGGGGGAGCCCCTGATAAAAATACTGACTACGCCCATTCTCATCGCCCTCTTAAAAGTCAATGTAACCATGTAACACATAAAAATTTGAAAAACAGGAACAAAATAAAATGACCCGATTTTGTCAGGTTCCCCATTTTGTCAGCCCAAAATTCACCGAGGGGCTGACAAAATCGGGTCCTTACTGTATATCTTGTTTGTTGAGCGATGATGACCTGTAACTACACTTGTATACATGAATCATCGAATTACAGTGAAACCTCCATGATTCGATTTTCCATAACTCGATATGGACTCATGGAACCATACTGATAACAAAATTTCATGGTTACTATGATGGTCCCCTCAGCTGTTAGCAAGGCATTCGTTTCCACGACTCGATATTTCCATGAGTCGATGGTCCCTTCTGATATCGACTCATGGAGGTTTGACTGTATTTCGAAAACTGACAAAAATGTGGAAAAATTGATGAGTTTAAAGATGGGCCCATATTTTGGGGGATTCTATAGAATATTATAAAAAATACGATTTGTTTACATTTTGTTAGGCTAAACAAATATTAATTTTCTTCTATGTCACCCCCCCCCCCCCCCCCCCTTCAAAAATCCGAAAATATAAAAGAGGAAACAAATGATTCATCATATTTTTACAATCAGTTAGTTTTTTGAAATGTTTTAAGTAAAAGAAACAGGTAAAATGACGATTCACAGAACGATTGAAAAAAGTTCAACGACTATCGTTAAATATTTATTACAGTGGGATTCCGTATTTGGCATCAAAGTCAAAATTGGAACCCATATTAAATAAATAATGTTTTTCAACTATTTGTTTTGAAAACATCATAAGAATTACTTATGGAATCATATGGCATCGAGACATCGGAATGGTTCACTTCGAAACAGCTTTCTGTAGGGTTCAACTATGCTATGAATCTATAGCCCCGTAATAATAATTGTGGAAAACGTTTAACATTCTTTTTACGCCTAAAAATCTTTTAGCAGCTTATGTACACTATTTGTATGACAAGGCCTCGTTAAATCAATAATCCCATAAGTGACTCTTATTCAAGAACTCGACATTTTCTTAAAACAACAAAAGGCTGAGTTTTGCAAAACGGCATATCTTTTATTTTAATTTTATGAACATTAAAATCAGTTGAACTTTTAGACTTTAGCAAATAAAGCATTTCATAATGAATGATTGACTGCAGTCAAAAGGGCAAACATAAACATGAGGTGATCCATAAATGCGGCTTGTAATTTAATACACTATAATTTGTACTTGAAATGAGTTATAATTAAGTTTGACGTATGTTTTGCATTTAGCTTATGAGATCAACAGAAATTTACAGGATCCCGCTATGAAACCTCAAGAGCCTGGTGCTGATATGAATCTACAGGAAACGCTAAGGCCTTGAAGTATTATGCTAGGTTTCCGTAGGATCCCGCCTATAATTCTCAGGATCCAGATGATGATTTTGCTAGCACTAGCAATTTGAAAAATATATATATAAAGAATGTTGCACTTTTTTTATGGATTATATATTGACACTTCTGCAATTCTCTAGAACAACGCAATTTATTAAATGAAATTCCTTAAAAGTTATGCTACACGACATTTTGCTGTATTCATATCTATTACTGGGATGTGTTTTACATACGCAATTTAGGAGTGTAAATTCATAATACTAATAACAGTGAGCCAAAAAGTTGAGACGAAATTTATGGTTGTAACTTTGTGTGAGTCATAGAATTTTTGTTCCTCTTATGTCGATGCCTGTGGTCAAACATGCTGTTCCAAATATAAAGAAAAGTGTTTTTTAGTGTATCATCTACTGGCAGACACAAGTGGGCTGGTTACTCAGAATGAACGCTTAAGAAAAGAGATTGGTCTCTAGTTGAGATACTTGTGGAGATAATTGGTCTCATGAAACGTTGCGAATGCAAGACCAATGACCATCCCAAAGTAAATAAGTGCGTGCGGGAGCTCTTAGTAGTTGGTGAGATTTGGGGGAATATCGACGAAACTGGAGCACTGGAATGTAATCGGTGTAGAGTTGAACCACTCACCCCCTTTAGCGTTATGAAATTTGTGAACCAGCCCTTACCCTGTAAATCAAAGAACAAGTGTTATGAAAACACCAACGTCATTCGATGTAATCCTGCACTGTAATTCTCACTTATGAAGCCGCACTTTGCAATCCAGTGGTGAGAAAAATGCACAATATATTACTGAACTCTTAAAAGCATTTTAAATTTCAAGGCCTACGAAACAATCTTGAACAAAATACTAAAATATGGTTTTTATCGAAGCCTTCCTTAGCCGAGTGGTTAGCGTCTGCGGCTACAAAGCAAAGCCATGCTGAAGGTGTCTGGGTTCGATTCCCGGTCGGTCCAGGATCTTTTCGTAATGGAAATTTCCTTGACTTCCCTAGGCATAGAATATCATCGTACCTGCCACACGATATTCGAATGTGAAAATGGCAATTTAGGCAAAGAAAGCTCTCAGTTAATAACTGTGGAAGTGCTCTTAGAACACTGCGCTGAGTAACCGGCTCTGTCCCATTGGGGACGTTAATGCCAAGAAGAAGATGTTTTAATCGGTAGGGTCGGATAAGTGACAGGGTCTTAGTAGATGAATTGTAGTATATGCTACATTAAGTTAAATAAACGAAAACTCGAATTTAGTACTACGCCATTTAATTCCGCTAGAGTTTATATTCTTTGACAGATACGCGTATTTCGACCTCAACTGTAAGGCCGTCATCAGTGTCATGTACTAAGTCGAGTCTAGTACACGACACTGAAGACGGCCTTACAGTTGAGGTCGAAATACGCGTATCTGTCAAAGGATACAAACTCTAGCGGAATCAAAAGGTATAATACCAAATGCAGTTTTTCGTTCAGGTACCCGGATAAAAAATACAATACAAAAACAATATAGCGTATTGCAACAGTACCATTCAATATATTGGAAATACAATACAGTATATTGTACAATGACAATACAATTACAGTACAATATATTGTTTTGAACAGTTCACTGTATTGTATATGAGATTTTGGCAATATAATGTATGGGTGGTAAGTATCGTAACAATACAAATATAGATATTTTCTCATACAAACATTTTGAAAATACAATACGATATATTGTTCATGTATTGTCTTGATTAGCAATTCGTGTATTGTTGTACAATACAAAAACAATTCAACGAACTGTATCATGATTGCATTCGTCGTTACAGCTAATGTCAAGTGACTTCTAAAAAACTACTTATTTTTACTTTTTGAATATTTTTCACCCAACATTTCTTGCTTTCTGAACTTGTTTTGTTTATTTTTTTCAGCAAAGCTACATAGAAAAAAGCAACAGTTGTTTTACTCGAAAATAGGAATTTGACCAAAATTGTAAGGTATAAAACCAATTAAAAACAATACAATGTTCTGTTACAATATATTATATTGTTTTTGAATTGTTTATCCAAACAAGAATAATATTGCTTCGACATTCACTTACAATACGCTGTATTGTATCCAATACGTTATATTGTACATTAATGGTTTATTCCATTCACTGAATGATACGTTTTTATCCGGGTAATTATAGGTATTCCACTAAACAGCTCGAAGATTTATTATACATTAAGTTTCTATAATGCTTTTGGATGGTTACTAATACTAATCGTAGTAATGAGAATTTGAATGCATAATATGTTTGTTATGCACAGTTTTAGGCGATAAAGAGTATAGAATTGTAAATTTATTTCCTTACTGAAAATATATTTTGAAAGTTGAGACCTTTAAATTTTTTTTCCTTGATTTCTTTGAATGTTTCGATTGTTGGGATTCCTGATAAAATTCCTAGAGAAATTGTTAAAGTATTGTTGTTATCAAATCCGAAAATTTCAGGGGAGATCCCTTAAAAATTCTTACGGGATGAGTAAAAAGGAATTCAGGAATTCATGAAGGACTTTTTTGATAATGTATTGTTGAAGTTTTAAAAACAATACATTGAATAATTGTGTACGACTGCTGAATTAGCTTGAGCCGGCGTGATGACATCCCCGAGGCTATAATGTTGTGCTGATCAGATGTCGTTTGGATTTGTGGATCTTGATTTGGTTCCAATCCTGTATCAGATCCAGTCACGAGTTGTGAGTATTGCTTACGTATGCACTGCACAGTGTACGAGTAAGGTGGAATTTGTGGGGGTGTAGGCAAAGACAAATTAAAGACCCCCATGTCCCTTGCAGTTGCCCTAAATTTTATGGCTCATAAGGTTATCTAGAATGCCGTTCAAAGTGTACTGCGATCTGTCAAACTTGGGTACCTTTTGCACTACCGAGGGACCAAGAAGTGGTACCCAATCTGAGCCCGAGTGAGACGGACCTGGTGTAGGGAAACGTGAAATAAAATTTTCCTGTGGGGTTGGATGGCCCCAAATTATCATCTATTTTCTGTCAATTATTTAACGATTGAATGTTTTGAGTAGAACGTACAACATTATGAAAACTTCTCAACAAACATTTTCTACTCGCATTAAAATTTTAATACTTAAGTTTTGCTTGCATGAGATGTATGATAAAGCCCTTTGAATCGCATACCCCTAAGGTTCTTCTTCTTTCTGGCGTTACGTTCCAACTGGGACAAAGCCTGCTTCTCAGATTAGTATTCTTATGAGCACTTCCACAGTTATTAACTGAGAGCTTTCTTTGCCGATTGACCATTTTTGCATGTGTATATCGTGTGGCAGGTACGAAGATACTCTATGCCCTGGGAATCGAGAAAATTTCCTTCACGAAAAGATCCTTGACCAGCGGGATTCGAACCCACGACCCTCAGCATGGTTATGCTGAAAGCTGCGCGTTTACCGCTACGGCTATCTGGGCCCCTAAGGTATGGTACATAAATTACGAAACGCGAGAATTGAAGCATTTCGAACCTTCGCCAAGCTTTTCGTGTGGAAGAGTGAAACATTTTGTATGGATCCAAAAGCAAAGCGGATCCGCTACTTTCCCCTGCATCGTTATGTATTTTGTGCACGATGCCTAATTGCAATCACGATTGCCACCAACACTGACGCTGCTTGTGTGATTGGGCCCGTTCGGTCGATTAAATCGGAAACCAACTTTTACTAGCGGTGTGTTGTTGTTGGAAACCAACGTGGACGGGCTTGTATGGATGATAGCGTGCGAAAGAGGGAATAGTAGGAGAGCAATGAAGATAGTTGAATCGGGCGTACACAGCCACCAGTGTTTTTTAACAGGTAGAGATGTGGGTTCGAGCAGTGTTGCTATATTTTTGTGTGAGTTGGGAATTTGCAAAATTTAAGATAACGCTTTAACTGACTAAGATTTCTTTGCCTAAGTTGCCATTTTCGCATTCATATATCGTGTGGCAGGTACGAATGATATTCTATACCCAGGGAAGTTAAGGAAATTTCTTTTACGAACAGATTCTAGACCGCCTGGGAATTGAACCCAGACATCTTCAACATAGCTTTGTAGCCGCGGACTCTAACCACTCGGCTTTTTTTTTTGTTTTTTTTGTTTTTTACAAGGGGGAAATCTGCAAACAGATCCCCTGAGAAGATAACTCAGGGAATGCGGGGATGACGCACCAACGACGACCCGCTAAAACCAGCCTATGCACTGTGCATGAGCAATTCATTTAGAATTGCTCAAGTGGTGAACAGTGCATCGACATGACCCTTGGACTCAGACCCTCATCTCCCCGGAACCACCTTACGGTATTTCTTCGGGAAGGGACCAGTGCATATAGCACAACACGTGTAGCAGAAGTAGCCTAGGCAAACTGCTTCTCCTAGCCGACTTAAACAATGTTACAAGGGACCAGCCTCGGCAGGGCTAATCCTCTGCAGCCAACTCTTGGTCGGCGCGCCATAGACGCTGCAATTCTAACATAATGTGAGTGACAGCCGTAGTTACTGCATTCCAGCACTCGGCATCCGCACACATTCTCTCTATAATATTGTCGGGGGACGTGTCCCCTCCGCATGTAGTGAGCATGCGACCTCTCACAACAGTGAAACGGGGGCAATCGAACACGACATGCTCCGCTGTTTCCTCTACACCAGCACAATTGGGGCACGCAGGAGATTCTGAGTGCCCGAACCTATGCAGGTACTGTCTATAGCAACCATGTCCTGACAGAAACTGCGTCAGGTGGAAGTTCACTTCCCCATGCCTTCTACCATACCAATCTGACACATTTGGTATTAGCCGATGGGTCCATCTACCCTTAGTGGAGTTATCCCATTCCTGCTGCCAGCTTCTGAGCGTTTCCTCTTTACACGTGTCGCGGACTCCTCTGGTACCCCTTTGGTTGAAGCATTGAACATCTTCCTTGATGATGAGCCCGATGGGCGTCATCCCGGCTATGATGCACACGGCCTCTTTAGATACCGTCCGGTATGCACTTGCTACTCTTAAGCACATTATCCTGTACGTGCTTTCCAACCGCTTTAGGTTTCTTCTTGTTCTAAGCGCTTTTGACCAGATTGGTCCTCCATACCTTAGTATGGATAGCGCCACGCTTGCCAGCAGCTTGCGTTTGCTGGCAATTACAGCAGAGCTGTTAGACATCATCCTCGAAAGCGCCGCTATAGCCGTAGATGCCCTTTTACAGGCATATTCAACGTGGCTAGCGAAGCTCAGCTTGTCATCGATCATTACCCCAAGATGCCTAAGGGATCGTTTGGACTCTATGGTGCAATCACCTACCGAGATAAGCGCCCGTTGCTCGGACTTGCGGTTGTTGACCACCACCACCTCAGTCTTGTGACGGGCCAGTCCTAGTTTCCTAGATTTCATCCATTCCTCAACCAGGGAAATAGAGTGCGCTGCTGTCAACTCTACTTCCTCCATCGATTCACCATAGACCACTAGGGTGATATCGTCGGCGAAGCCAACAATCTTAACACCCGTCGGGAGGGGCAGCCTCAGTACGTCATCGTACATCGCATTCCATAACAGCGGGCCCAAGATTGAACCTTGAGGTACTCCCGCGGTAATTCGAACGCTTTTCTGCCCCTCCTCTGTGTCATACAGTAGAATCCTACCATCAAAATAGCTTTCTAGAAGCTTACACAACTGCACCGGTACCTTGAGGCGGTGAAGCGCGTGTGCTATTGCTTCCCAGCTTGCGCTGTTGAACGCATTCTTCACATCCAGAGTGACAACCGCGCAGTAACGGATGCCGCTCCTTTTATGCTCGATTGCCACCTCAGCTGTCTGAACGACCGACTGGATGGCGTCCAGAGTAGATTTACCTTTTCTGAATCCAAACTGGTTGTTGGACAGGCCGTCCGCACTCTCCGTATACGGTACTAGTCTGTTGAGAATCAACCTCTCCAATAACTTGCCCGTCGTATCTAGTAGACAGATAGGTCTATACGCCGACGGATCACCTGGTGGTTTCCCCGCCTTTGGTAGTAGCACCAATTTCTGTCGCTTCCATACATCCGGGAAGATTCCTTGATCAATGCAGCGTTGCATCGTGGTTCTGAACATGTCCGGATCCGTGTTCACTGCCGCTTTTAAGGCAACATTCGGGATACCATCGGGTCCCGGTGCCTTGTTTGACGCGAATGATTTCACGACTTCTGCCAGTTCTTCGTTCGTCACTCTCGCCACTTCTTCTTCTTCATCTGCCGCATACGGCGCTGGGGGCCATGGGCTTATGGGATGGTGCGGGAAGAGTACATCGATTATCGATCGCAGCAACTCGGGCGATTTCTCTTGGGGCGCTATGGCTCCTTTGGTCTTAGCCATTACCACTCTGTAGGCGTCACCCCATGGACTAGAATTGGCACTCTCGCATAGGCTTTCAAAGCATGCCCGTTTTCGACTCTTGATTTCCTTTTTGAGAGCCAACTTTGCCTCTCTGAATGCTGCACCGCGTTCCTCTCTTTGTGCTTCTGTGCGTGCGCGTTGCATTCTTCGTCTAGCCCGAAGGCAGATTGCTCGAAGATTTGCAATTGATTCGCACCACCAATACACCGGCGGCCTGTTCTCTCTAGGAGGTGCTTTTCTCGGCATGGAAGCATCACACGCTCGTGATATCACAGCAACTAGCTCTTCACCGTTTAGGTCCAGAGTGTTCCGTTCGCGCCTCAGGGCTTCAGTGAATACTTCGCCGTCGAAGCGCGCTGTTTTCCATCCTCGGGTTTGGGTCGAGTTACATCGCGCCGCCTTCCGCCCGCCTGGTATTATACTATAGCGAATCGATTGATGATCGCTATGAGTATAACCATCATCAACGCGCCAGTTCATGGTACCTAAAAGGTTAGGACTACAAAACGTCACGTCGATAATCGATTCTGCACCATTTCTGCGGAAGGTACTCACTGTACCCACATTTGCCAGCTCTACATTTAAAGCGGCCAGGGATTCCAGCAATAGTTGGCCTCTTTGATTGGTACAGCGGCTACCCCACTCCACTGCCCATGCATTAAAGTCGTCAGCTATCACTACTGGATTGGGTATCGTCCTGTCGTCCCTATAGCTGCTAACTGTTGAGACCTATCCGCCACCCAATTCCCGTTGTTGGCTGGTATGCGGTATGGGTCCGATAATAACACCACGTCAGTCTTGGTTTCCGAGACTGACTGCCAAAGCAGCTGCTGGGCTGCATCACAGTGGTTTAAATTTAACTGTGTTACTTCCGTTTTGGCTGCTTTGATACTCCGCTTGTGCCCGGACATTTGGGTCCGCCCGTTAAGTGTCCGTTGTCTGCTCTGTCGACACATATTAGGCACTTAGCGATTTGCTTACAATCGCTTGCCCTATGGCCTTCAGCGCCGCATTTTCTGCACATCTTACTTCTGTCGGGACCATTGCAATTCCACGACTTATGGCCCTTCCCGAAACACTTGAAGCAAACTTCAGGAGGCTGTTGTATGCTCAGCCGGCAAACCGACCAGCCTACCTTGAGTATGCCCAAGTTCTTCGCTTTGTTGGCCTCTGCGACCGGCAGCCTGATCGCCGCCACCTGGGTGCCCTGCGGGCCCTTTCTAAGGTGGATGGCCTTACTGGCTACGTCGATGTCACACTGCTCTTTGAGGGCAGCCGAGACCTCCGCTGCATCGGTGACCTCATCCAGATTTTTACACTGGAGAGTCGCTTCAGCAGTAAGGGATCTTACATCAACCTCGTCACCAAGTACTTCTTGTGCCAGTTGCTTATAGACTGCACCCTTTTCCTTGGCGTCCTTCTTTAAGACTAGGATCATTTCACCAATCCTAGTTCGCCTTATGCTTCGCACGTCTGCGCCCAATGGCGATAGCTTCTCTGTGCTTCGCATCGCCTTCAGAACCTCGGCGTATTTTGCTTCCTCCGTTTTGATAACGAGGGCTTCGCCTAAATTCCTACGTTTCGCTGTTTTCGGTTTAGCGCTCTCCTTGGGCTCCGTTTTCGGTTTCCTCTGTTTTTTCTTATTTCCAACTCGTATCCACGGGTTGCTGTTGCCTTGCGCCCGTGGTTCCTGTGGATGCATTGCCTGGTTCCGGTTAACCCGTGGCTCCTTTTTCTTGGCTTTCTTGGCCTTAGGCTTGGTGTTGGCCTCTCCTTTGTTGCCATGTCCTCTTGATCGCGGGGCTTGGCTCGTGCCAGCTTTTCCGCTCTGGAGGACGGCCGCGTAGGTCACTTTTCCCTTAGCAACCATACGTCTTTTCGCCACGTATTCATCCCCGGAAGCTTCCCTCTTCCGCATCGCGTATCGAATAATATCATCAGATATATTCGCGTTGCCTGTGAAGGAAAACACTTCGGTCTGACACGACCTAGTGTCTTTTTGGCCTTCTACCTTGCCAAGTTGTTCCTTGGCTTTCTCGTAGTCCTGCTTTGCAGCTAGGACTGATTGTCGCAATTTCAGTAGACTTGTTTTCAAGTCTTTGCTGATATTTGTTTTGCTCTTAACATACTCGATGATGACATCAAGTTGCTCAGCAGCTACCTGCATTTTAGGGAGGTACTCCCTATTGCGATCCATGGCCTCGATTAGTCCCGGGCCATCGGTCACCACACATGTTGCACTGGAGCGGCCAGTGCCTGCCGTCGTCACAGTATCTAGGCTTTTGCCCACACTGTTTTCAATAAAGTTGGTCGCCTCCTTCCTTGGCGGGAACCTTAGCCGGTTACTGATAGGTCCAGAAGCCTCTCCTTCACATTCCGCTAGTTGTTTGTTTTGGTTTATCATCTCTTATGGGTCCCCCTAAGAGCCGCTATCCATCTCCGCTGGAATAGTCGCCTTTATAATCCCATGGTTATCTATGCAAGCAGGGAGGCCATGCTAGGGTTGACATAGTCCTTTATGGGGTACTATGTTCAGAGCCGGATCGGCGCAGGTCAGGTAATGGCATCTGAGCCTACTCCCGCCCAGTTGGAACAACCAGGCGACGGATTTGGAACGTACTCTAAGGCCTGCCACGGTTTTACGGGACGGGGGCAGCCTGCGCCATTAACCCACTCGCCGTTTCGGGCCAGTGTCACCCGACCCTACTAAGGGAGTAGAATGTCGCCGCTGTCAGCCTCAAAGCATATTATCTAGTACATATGCCGTTACTTGTCCTTTGTCGTGCGCTGCCAGTATACATAATTGGGGCCGTACTGGCGTTGGTCCCAATGTGCTCGAAGCACTCCTACTCGTAATTCCATGCCTTGTCCGTTTGTATCGCGACCAGTATGCCATAATCAGGATCTCACTGGCATCAATCCTGATGTGCCGGTTGGCACTCCTGTTAGTTTGGGCTAGGGTACTTTAAGCGGCACCGGTCGCTGTGACAGAGTTGCATTCGGATTTTTGTGGTTTTTATGAAGGTTCATCAGAGCCCACTGCGAACTTCACCACATCCTGGGCAACTCCCCAACTCGCAGAGGTCCTGGGGGGGGGTCCGTTAAGCCCCTGGACTTTCGTCCCTGCTGCCCCAACAAAAAAAAAAAAACGCATAATGCGAAGCCATAAGGGTGAAAAATTTAAACTAATTTACAACATCCTTATAATCCCACCCTTATTTAGCCTCAGGTTTGAGACTGAAGAAGGGAAGCCGATTGTCTCGGAGAAACACAAGGTCACCTGCACCATTGCTCCGGGTAGCACAGGAAGGGCACAATACTGTAGAGGGCGCCCTGGTACTCCACAGGCTCCGTTTGCGGTTAGGTTTTTTTAGACCCCCCTAACCATTCATTCTTAGGCACGGTAAGCTTAAAGCGACATGAATTAGGGGTCACCTGTGAGATGGACTTTTACCACCGGAACAGGCAGTCCGTAGTGTTAATTCTTAGCCAATTGAAACAACCGCTACCGACACTACACGGCTATCTAGGCTGTTCGGGAAAAAGGAAGTTAACATTGATGATTAACTCCTGACGTGCCCAAACAGCCGTGTAACCACTCGGCTAAGGAAGGCGGCTAGTTATTACGCATCAGTAAACTATGGCAATAAGGAGATAAGATCATAAATATATTTCCATACGAAGATGATTTATTGCAAAAGTTCATCAGGAATCAGGAAGTTTAATCAAAGATTACTTTAGGATTCATGTTTGCTCTTATTTTTGTCTCTTTTTTTCAAGCTGTGCTATTTTTAGTACTACAATCTTAACAATTTTGAAATAAATCTCTTGCACCTCATATATGGCGCGAAATGCATAGCTGGCTACCCTAGACAACAGTTAACGTTGTTTGGCTCTTCAGATTGAGAGAATGTATAGAAATTGTTGGAGGAAGCTATATTGAACTCACAAGCTATTGAAATAAATAGAGGTTTGAAACCAAATAAATAGGCGTAAAGGAGCACTGTTAATTGTAAGTGAAAATAGCATTACATTGATTATAATTTAATAAATAAAAATACTTGTAGTTCAAGCTGATCGGTAAAAAATAAGGTGTTTTTGATCTGCTGTGAAACACGGTGCATTGCTTGTGGTAGAACCATCGCAACATTCTTGAAAATTAACAATTTTCTACCGCCAAAAGTGAGCGAATATGAAGAAGAACGCATCCAAGAAACCGGCGGCGCAGAAATCAAATACGGGTTGCAATATAAAAGCCACAGAGAAGAATACCCAAGCAACCGCTTCTGTACCTACTCCGGCGGCAATAATAAAGCTGCAGCTGGATTATTTAGAACAAGAACAAGCTATCAAGCTGAAAGCAATAACTGATAGAGAGACCGTGGAATTGTCTCTGGCACGGAAGCGATACAGTCTACTGAAATCGCAACTAAATATCGATTCAAATGATGAGGATATATTTACGGCTGATTATCATGGTGTAGAAGATACTGTGAGCAGTGTGGAGGACTTAACCTTACCAGATGCCTTTGAATACACCTCATCGAGTTGCAATTCATCTACTGGGATATCAAGCACCACATTAACTTCCCAACAAATTTGCGCTCGGCAGGTTATGTCAGCAGATTTGCCTGTGTTTACAGGAGAGCCTCAAGATTGGCCAGTATTTTACAGCCAATACAGGCACACTACTTCAGCTTGCGGATATAGCAATTCAGAAAACTTGGTACGACTGCAAAGGAGTATAAAAGGCCAAGCTTTAGAATATGTGCGTAGTCGTTTATTGGTACCTGACCTAGTACCGAAGGTTATAGAAACATTAGAAATGCTGTATGGTCGACCATCTATATTGATCAATTATCTGATCAACAAAGCTCGAGCAGTTCCTCCACCGGAGATAGAACGTTTGGAGACTATTATAGATTTTGGGATGGTGATTCAAAATCTTTTCGATCATCTGGTGGCAATGGATCAAACAGTACACTTACGAAATCCAACATTATTGGCAGAACTTGAATCGAAGCTTCCAGGGGAAATGAAGCTGGAATGGGCACGTTATAAAAGAGAGCATTCACCGTCGTCACTCGAAACGCTTCATGAGTTCATGAATGAGCGTGTTGAAGCTGCTTGCGAACTTACCCACACCGGAATAGAGGAGAAAACTTCTCGCTTTAGACACTCGAGCCCTGATCATGGAATAGGAAATCGATCGTTTGTGATGGATCAATCACGTTGTTTAATTTGCAAAAGACAGGCCCATTTCGCAGAAGATTGTGCCCAATTTAAATCTTTTGAAGTGAGCCAGCGTTGGAGATTGGTTGGAGAATTAAAACTATGCCGTTGTTGTTTAGGTCGACACGCTACTAGAGTTTGCCGAAATGCAAATGAGTGTGGCATAGACAGATGCAAGTTAATTCATCACCCATTACTACATCAGGTTAGAGTTTGACAGGGTTACCAGTAATATGCAAATGCAGACGCGCTTAGATTGATAGTAAAACTTAATGAATCATGAAGTATTACGGGGGGGAGTGTTGGCGCGAAATGCATAGCTGGCTACCCTAGACAACAGTTAACGTTGTTTGGCTCTTCAGATTGAGAGAATGTATAGAAATTGTTGGAGGAAGCTATATTGAACTCACAAGCTATTGAAATAAATAGAGGTTTGAAACCAAATAAATAGGCGTAAAGGAGCACTGTTAATTGTAAGTGAAAATAGCATTACATTGATTATAATTTAATAAATAAAAATACTTGTAGTTCAAGCTGATCGGTAAAAAATAAGGTGTTTTTGATCTGCTGTGAAACACGGTGCATTGCTTGTGGTAGAACCATCGCAACAGGCAGAATTCATATTTTTGTTATCAATAATGTCTTTCGTTTTGAACCTCAGTTGAAATCTGCAGAATCCTATCAAAAACCACTTTGTCATATTTCGCTAAACTTAAGATCCCGCCCTAAAAGCCATTGGTAACCAAGTGTGTAGCTTGTTGTTACCAAGCAAACGAATGAGTTCACACGTTATTCAACAATGCTACGATGAAGAGAAGAGCCTCCTCTATCTCCCAGTGGTGTTAGTTTTTATGTTGGTCCTTTCATATGTTTAGAATCAAGGAGCCAAACACTCGGTTATCAATGGCTTTTAGGGCGAGATCACAAGTTAAGGGGGCAGGATCCGTCATTGATTTCGGAATTTTCAAAAGCAGTTTGGAATTTTCAAAAGCGGAATTTTCAAAATTTGTTCACTATATTCTATTCTCCAACCGAAACACAGTGAACAAATTTTAATCGAATAATTTTTAGTTTTGAATAGAAAAACTGGTTTTGAAGTTTTGATGATGACGATGATTGCGATGACGGAGCGTTGATCGTTAAGCATGATATGTTCCATAATGCGGAAGTTCCTACGTAAATTTACGTGTCGTTTATTTTATTTTTCATTTTCGTCGCTTTGTGTAGCTCGCTGTTTTTAAGCCAGACGTTTGTTCAGAACAACAAGCTACACACTCGGTTACCAATGGCTTTTAAGGCGAGAATATAGGGAGTCGATGACGGTTATGGACCCTTTGCGTATTATGGACCCCCTTCAGAAAAACATAAAAAAAATAACACAAGCCAACCTTAGGGGCTGTCCATTTATTACGTAAGACATTTTTCGGGATTTTTCAACCCCCCCTCCCCCCATGGTAAGATTTTTGGTATGAAAATTAAAAATAATTTGTATGGCACGTAAGAAATCTCAGACCCCCCCTCCCCCCATAAACCCTTACGTAATTAATGGACCGCCCCTTATTCCTATGAAAATCCACCGGGGGAACTTTGATTGCATTGTAAGTCAGCAGTTTCAGGCAAAATATTTGGTTTGAGGCGCATAAATACGAATATTTGAACAGTTTTGTAAATGAAACCACACAAGAGAGTCCATAATACGCATTTCCAGGTGAATCCATAATAGGCACGTCGGCAGCGAGCCGGATTACATGGGAATCAAATGGAGACATTCGGACAACAGTTTTCCAAATGTATATTTCGCTGGAAAAATCGAATGATTTTGTATGCTTAATAGGCGTACTATGAAGTAAAGACATTGAACTTGTTGTTAGACTCCACAAAACGTATATCCGTCCGAGATATCATTGCGGAAAAGCGTCGCGAATGAATTTCAGTTACTAAGGGGTCCATTACTAGCATTAAAACCCTAAATTTTGCGAGAAACATAGCAAAAACAACCGATATATTTTGAAATAATCTGGCAGCACTGGCAGCCACACACATAAACATTTGCAAAAAATAGCAAACTGCACGTGATGCTCTCACAACTACATAAGACTCTGAGCATAGGAGCAAGAGAGCAAACCGACCGAGTGTGAGCGAGCACTATCATCAAAAGCGTTCGTCGTCATCATCATTCGTGGACGGTTGATAGTGCTCGTGTTTCCTCGTTTGCTTTACGTCTGCCTGTTGTGTAGTAAGCAGAAGGTACCGTACGTATCATCAGGCAAGGCGTTGTTGAAGAGCTCAGAACAGAGAATCGGAAGCATCTACTACGGAGCGAACTCATAGGGTCCGCATCAAACGGAAGGTGCAGAAGACATTGGACTCGTGGCTGTGAAGCGAAGAAAGAACACGTTGCTTGAATTATTCTTTGTACATCTACCCACTGCCTGGAAGAAGCATGACCACTGATCTGATCAGGCAGTTAGTAATCGTGAAGTGAAGCGTGTCCAGCCAGAGAGGTCAAGTTTTACGACGGAGAAAACACTGCGAAGAAACAAGAAGACCAATAATTCAGACAGTGCTGAGTGAAGAGGGGGAAGCCAGAAGAGGCAAACTGTTGGGTGCTGATAAAAACTATCAAAGTGATAACGTGAAAGTGCGATAAGCTGCGGAGATTACGGAAAAGGCGTAGGGGTTGGATGATCGTGATAAAAATTCAATATGCACGTTGCCTGGCGGATTAACAGTTTTCGATGTGAAGATTTTTGCTTCTAAGGTGTGTTATCGTTGCATAAATGTGTGATGTATAGAGCTACCGATGTATATAGTATGTACACCTATCTATAGCTCTGCTGGTATATGGTAGTGGTTATTCTTTTGCATACTTGAGCCGTTTGGTGTTTGATTGGTGCATGAAAACAGGACGGAGTGAATCATCGCCAGCATGGGATTTTAATGGTGAATTACGAGTGTTCCGATCGGAAAAGATTATGCTGGTATGGTGGACAATCGTCGATTGATTGAGTTTGATCTTGGATGTTTTATAGACGCTTGTGGTGTTAAGTTTGATGCCCTGATTCCATGAGTAAGCATATGCTGCAAGCGATATGGGCGATACGTAGTATACAAACTTGTCTGCTGATCTGGTAGGTCAACAATATTTTCATTGTTTCCATATGACTCATGTAAGCTCGATTCTTCTGTTAATTACTTTCATTATGCTAGAGTGTTGAAATTTAGTGTTCTTTTGTAAGTGGTTAATGGGAGAGATTTATAATTCATGGCTCAGTAATATCAGCATTCTGACCTTAAATTCAAATGTTCTTTGCTACGCAACCAAATCTGTAACTGGTTTGCGTGGGATAATATAGATGCTCAATTAAAGATTAAAAGAATGACGAAATACAATTTGTTTTGCTGATACGTTTTGAAATATGTGACCCCTAACTTAATTATGTCTAAAGCAAGACTGGTAGCAAGTCTCTTTTTGTTTTACAAATTTCATTACTATTTTAATGGAAGTCTTTAAACATATATGTTTATAGAATGTCTCTTAATTTACCTTTATTTTTTCTTATCCTTGCAATGATGTAAATTTTAGAGGCTCCAAAGATTCATTCAGGAATTTTCAGACTCGAGGAAATATTTCACTTCCTTTCAGTGGTGTCACGGGTGATTTTTTCTGGAGTACATGCAGGGGCCTACATTTTTTTCTTACCTCCATTCTCCATTTAGTGTAGAAACTCGCGGTGCTTAGAGGAATTATACCAGAATACCAGAACGGCTATTAGCGATCGGTGTTCAGACAGACCACACTGGACGATATTTTGGCTTCGCAAAGATAATGACTCAATAAATTTTGATCTTTCTCGATGCTGTTTCGATATAGATGTCTTATTAGACAGATAAGTTTCAAAATAATTGCAAATAAAGCTAATATTTTATCATCCCGAATGATTGGAGTACGTATTTCTGAAATCACTTCGTGCAGTTTTACTCAGCATCGTCTTTTTTTTTTCAATTTAATCCCGAGTTACTCCCAACATTTTTCCAAGGATTTTGCCAAATGAAGAAATTTATGAAATCACCATGGATTCTTCATAATCTCATTAAAGGTTCTACACCAAGAAAAGTTGTTCCTTTATTTTCTTCAATCGTTAATAATCATAATAGAACATCTTCTAGCACTTCCTCAGGGCTCAAAAGTTCCTTTGGAGTTATGGGAGAGCAAGAATTAAGTTGACACAGGAGACCGTGTTATTTTCCCTATCTTTCGTCTCACTCTTACAATTATCATCAAAATTTTGTGGAAGTAAATCTCGAGTGTTAGTGAACCAAAGAAGCTGAAATTTATTGGGTTGCTATTCGATTCTACGCTAGATTTTCTTGGAGATTGTTTCTGAATTTCGCAACGGATTCCTTGCAAATATCATGTCAAATCGTCAGTAGATTCATTGCGAGATCACAGCTGGAAACTGAACTGATGTTCAAGGGGATTGCGGTGAAAACCACTGAGAATTCCTGACAAAATTTTACATTGATTTCTATTGGACTCTACAGTTGTTTGTTTTCGTTTTTTTTTTTTGGTTGAAGTATCCATTGTACGATACTAGTAGAACTACTCTTTTTCTTAAGTGGTTTATCTTCAGATATACTTGAGATTTCATTAGAAGATTCCTATTCGGATCCAGGGACAGAGGTTTGACACTAAGTTTCTTGCTTTATTTATTTTTCCATTGGCTATTGTCTGTGCTATCAGCAATCTAGAGCGTATCTATGGACATTTAAAAGGAGAGAGGAAAAAGTAGAGCACGGAAGTTGCTGATGTAACGGTATTACTATATCCCTTTCGGGACGGACCATATTTAAGCGATTATTTCAAAATTTACCTTATAAACTGATCATCTCGTAGAACAAAACATTCTTTGTTTTGGCTATTATATCACTCCATGAACTTTTTAGGGTCAAATTCAGACCAGCACAATTGTGCTGGTCCGTCCCCAAGGCGGTCGATGTTCGAAAAAAAATTATTTTTTTTTATATTTTTTTTTAATTGTCCCAGTCATGCCTTTTTAAAAAAATTTTGACCCGTATTTTTTTATTTTGTCATTAGGGTGCTCTTTCGTGGGATAGGGTGACCCAAAAATTCAGAAATAATTGTTTTATGTACATTAAAATTAAAAAAAAAATACTTTAATTTTTATGATACTTTTTAATAAATGGAACGAAAACAATGTATGAGAGATAAAAGTACTCCATATTATCTCTAAGATTCAAAGCATAAAGTGACGATGACGTTTATCGAGATTATTCAAGAACAAGTCCACGTTATATAAAAATGGGTACGTGTGTAAATAACTTGAAAACTAATTGTCTCAATCAAACCGTCTCGGTTTAGCTATGTTTGTTTATATCCTCAAAAACTATATTGATTGTATAAAATTTCTCAAAAATAATTATGGAATAAAAATCAAAATTGAAAATAATTATAAACCTTCAAATTGTTTAGTGGAATACCAATAAATAAATGAAAACCAAATTTAGTACTATACCACTTAATTCTTCTAGAGTTTTTATCCTTTGCCAGATACGCATAATTCGACCTCCACTATAAGGCCATTTTTAGAGTCGTGTATTAGACTCGAAAATTAAGATATTTTTTAGAGACGCCCTCTATCGCTCACTTTACCTATCACTTTTGAAATCACATAGCCCTCCTTCAAATGATACTTAAACGATGTTTTTGTAAAGGTTGGTAACAAGGAACAGATTTATTTTAAATAAATGGAATCATTCATTTTATTCCTAAAACTAAAATGGAAACGTCAATATATCCAGTCTGCGTAAGCAGCTTCTCTTAAAATTCATGTAAATTTACGTCATATGGGATCGTTAGCTTAGACAATAATTAACAAGAATGACGCATTTTTAAGTGCAAATAATTACCATCAAATTTCTTCATCTTTTTTATGATTTTACAGAAGCTCAACTTCTCATGAGCACTTCCACAGTTATTAACTGACATCTCTCTTTGTCAATCGACCAATTTAGCATGTGTATACTCTACGCTGAGAGAAGTCGAGAAAATTTCCTCTACGAAAAGATCCTCGACCGGCTGGCATGATCTTGCTGAGTATCTGCGCGTTTACCGTTATGGCTATCTGGCTCCCAATATCAAATTTACTTTATTTTATTTTTTACATCGAGTATATTTGCTTAAAATGGAATTTACGTCATTGTAATATTAGTTTTTAGTAGTGTGTAGGACTGAAAGAACTTTGACGGATAGCTTACATATTACAGGGAATTTAAAAACCTGTTTAAAAAGGATTGTCAAAATCAGGTCAATAACCATATAAAAGCATGAATTTGATTTATGAAATTGTCTCCACCATACTTGTAAGTTTCGATGAAAAGCTCGACCATACTTGTAAGTTTTGTTTTCTCTTTCGTTTCGATTGCATGGACACTTTTAGCTGTTAATCCTACTGTAGAAAATTTCCTGGAAAGCATTATGTACGATTATGGCCTTTGAAGGGAGCATCACACAAATCAACGGACTAGCATGCAACGCCAAATGGCACAATCGCAATACGTTTCTTACGAAAAAAATACTGCAGCGGGAATTGAACCTATACTTCTTTGATCGATATAGCTAGTTACTTTGCAACACTATACGCACGGCAATGGAGTCCAAATTTTAATTTATGATATATCAGCTTATCTAAGTCTCAAAATTCAAGATTTGGACAATATATTGTTTAAGGTAAAAGGAACGAAACGATATTATTTTATATGAGCGGATAATCTAGACTCCAGAACTTCATACATTGCTTAATAGTTTACTAGAGTATTTTATAGTATGTACTGCAAAAGATTAAAGTTTTCCAGTTAATAGCGCATTTCGTACATCAACATCATACACAACATTTTTGCGAGTAATACCAGCAGGAGCCTTCCTTAGCCGAGTAGTTAGAGTTCATGGCTGCAAAGCAAAGCCATGCTGAAGGTGTCTGGGTTCGATTCTCGGACGGTCCAGGATCTTTTCGTAATTGAAAGTTCCTTGTCTTCTCTGGGCATAAAGTATCGTACTTGCCACATGATATATGAATGTGAAAATGGCAACTTTGGCAATGAAAGCGCTCAAGTAATAACTATGGAAGTGCTCATTGAACACTAAGCTGAGAAGCAGGCTCTGTCCCAGTGAGGACGTAATGCCAAGAAGAAGAAGACTAACATGGGCTGCATACAGCAATAGTATGCCATTTAAAGGAGTTCAGAAGCAAATAGTAAGTAAAGGTTTTCAGCTCCAGTTGTCCAACTTCATAAAAATTATAGCAGATATTGAACCAGCATGCATTGTAGAACAACAAAATGGATTATTGCGTCAAAATGGTATTGACAAATTATCAAAGCAAGGGGACATTCAAATATAATGTCCACTGCTTTTAAGTCTATCTAAATCCTTCCTATGCTCACTATCACGCTTTTTTCCAAGTCCTTAGTACATGCACTGTCACACTTTCGTACACCCCCGCTCCTCTAAATGATTAACGTAATTTTTGAACGTTCCCCAAAAATTATACTGTTTCTTAAACTTTTCTATAGGAGATTTAAAACATAAAATGTGACTCCCAATCTATTTCAAATACGGACTTATAAAAAATAAAAGGTTTTTAACCAAAGCTATGAGTTACCTGTTACATAGTTATCTGTTACATAGTTTTTGTACGGTACATCATTTTTATGATTCGTATGTAATCACTCATTCATGTTATGATAAAATATTATGCACTATTGTGGACATTAGAACCAGATTCAGTCACTTAACTTGATCAAAATACTGAAAATGAAAATTGGTAGTCCACAACGAACATCGACCGGGTAAGGGCCGGCACCAGCACAATTGTGCTGGTCCCACTTTGTCCCTCCAGAAATCTTTGCTGTGTGAATCAATTCTCATTTGGTCTTCACCCTTTCAAAGAATGACTCTTTCACTCTCGATTCGTACCTGTGCATATCTAGAGAAAACGAATAGTTTAAAAGTTGCGACAGATAAAACTTTTTCAATTCTTACGGTGTTTGTTTACATTTTGTTTACCCTGAGCTGGTGTTTTGTAAACACGATGTAAACAAAAGCTGTTGTGCTTAATTACAAGTATCAATGATAATTCAATAATTGAAATCAAAAAAGTTCAGTAAAACAATGATTTATTGGCTAAAAGAATCATTCAATGTCATGGATGCCGAACAGCACAATTGTGCTGGTTCGTCCCGAAAGGGATATATAAAAGCCGTGGTCTGTAGTCATGTCTGTTATCTTCTCATTATTATTGATTTGTCAGTTAGGCCTTAATCGCAAATCTCGCTCGATTTTGGGTAAAAATATAACGAAATCGTTCGTTTGAACTCCGAAATCATTCGTTGTTTTCTGCAACGAAACAGTCCCTTAAGGTGATTATAGAACGAAGCCACACCTCAAATTTTCAAGAGCACAAGATTCGAGAACCAAACAGCGCTTCGCCGTGAAAATTTATCCCATTTGTCACCACCAGCAAGCAAGCAATTTGATTGATTTTCATCGTTAACTGTTGACAGATTCTCCAGTCTTGTGCTCTTAAAAATTCAAAGTTTGGCTTCGTTTTATAATCACCTTAAAACAAACAATTATCAGGGTGGCCACCGAACCGGAAAAAACGGGAAAAAACGGAAACTTTAGATGGTCATCGGTTTTTCTTTGCTCAATGGTTAGCAATGCTTCGAAATATTTATTTGATTTTTTCCTCTTACTGAAATTGATAACTTGAACTTTTCTCCAACTTTTTTGACTCAAATTAAACTTACAACAGGTTTTCAAAATTTTCTTTAATTGCTTAATATTCATACCACAATAAATCCAGGTATTCTTGAAAACATTCATTTATTTATAAAATCTACTATGTTATTAGTTGACTAATCGACTGAAAATTAAAAAAGATGCTTCTACATATGTAACTGTTTTATTTTAATTTTCACCTTAAACTTATTTACTTTAGCGAACACTTCATTTCTTAGAAGAAAAAAATGAAGGGTTATGGGAACTATGCACCTAAAAGGAAAAGTAATCGCCTATCACAATGCGTGAGAGAAATTTCTTGCTAGATGGTCAAAAAAAGCATTTTTCTTTGATCGCAGTAGGGGGAGGTCCCCCAGTGCCGGACAGCACACAATACCGGACAAAGTCGAAACATTGAGAAATCATGGTCCAATCAAGATGGTGTATTAGTAGAAAAGAAAGCTATTATGTAGACTGATGTTTGCGTAGAATAACACATCCTTGAAATATGCATGCCTTTTTAAAAAAGTAGAAAAGTTTGAAAATCTTCAAAATATTGACGTATCCCCTTAATTTTGAGCCTATTTAGTAATTATTTTGAATATGGAATAATGCTTTGGATCCCGCAAGCATGATCGAACATAATCCTAATTTGATAGTATGAATGTATTTTGTACCATAATTGAACTAAATATGGACAAACCACAATTTTGGTCAGGCACCTCCTGTCCCTCAGTTTCGGACAGCTTGATTTGTTATATGATATCTTCGTTATTATTGCATCAGTGTCTCAAAATGCTTTCATTTTTCATGGTTTCCGTCGATCATGGTATCAAACATGCAATAAAATTAAAAAGAATGAACATTCAGAGTAACATAGTAAAATGTGCTATTTTTTCATCGTATATGAAAGAGGTTTTTGATAGGCATCCTGTAAACTAAGAAAAACTCAAATTATTTTTGTAAATGTTGCAAATGCATTGAATTGGTAATTATATACTATTCCTGTACTGTACAGTGTACACATTCAATGATGTTCAAATTTACAGAATTCGAGGCATTTCCAGATCGTGTCCGGTATTGGGTGCCACCTTTCAAGATCGATCAATTTGGTACTAAATTTCATCATCAAAATGAAGTGTCAAAATTTATATTTATATTTTCAAATTTATTTTTGTACACTATAAAAATGATATTTACAATAAATGGGTAACACGAGCCCATAAAATCAATATTTTTCGAATTATGAATTTAGTGGCTTAAGTGTCCGGTACTGGGGGATCTCCCCCTACGCAGTTGAAAAGAAATGTCATTAGACGAAGTCCAGAAGGATTCTGAAACGAAGTCCACAATGATTCTGGGACGAGGTCCAAAAGAATTCTGAGACGAAGTTCAGAAGGATTCTGAGATGAAGCCCTGAAGGATAATGGTACAAACCCCAGAAGGTTTCTAAGGCAAAGTTCAGAAGAATTTTGGGACGAAGCCCAGGAGGATTCTGAGACGAAGTTCAGAAGGATTCTAAGACGAAGTCCAGAAGGATTCTGAGACGAAGTCCAGAAGGATTCTGAGATGAAACCCTGATGGATTGTGGGACAAAGCCCAGAAGGTTTCTGAGGTAAAGTACCAATAGTTACATAGCTAATAACAAATATTCTTATAAAAACGGCATTATTTTTAAGTAATCTGAAAGCTTTTCATCTTGGTTTTACGGAAAAAGTGTGAAAACTACGCAACTTCATATTTTTGTATTTAATATCGCTTGTGTCACTATAGGAACACATGTGCCTATTGTAGTACTACTTCACATTTATGATCCTATAGAAGCACTGGGTCACGGCGTAGGCAAAACACAAATCTAGTTATATTTCCATGTTAATTTGTTGTTTTACGTACTCTCATATTGTTTGTAAAATGAATATCTTTTTGACGATATATTTTTCTAAAAAAAGGGCTGTACAAAATTAAGGATTTCGCGAGAATTGAGAAGCCATGAATTGAGAAGCCTTTAAAGTTTTCATGGAAGTAACAGTCATAATTTTCAACTTAAGCCTCTAGTTGGTGTTTGTTCTAGTACTTGAGAAGATTGATTCAATGTTGGTAAACATTATTTGAACTTCAAACGATTTGTTAATAATGAGCTCCACATGGACTTTTGTTCAATGTTATAAACTTTCTTGTTTCAAAGCTTAGCTTTTAGAACAAAACCAACAGATTTTTATAGAAACATGAATATTTTACTCACAAAAAATGAGAAATAACCATTCAAATTAACTGGTTTAAAATAAATATACATGAAACACATAATTTAAAAACAAAAATTCCTTTGAATTTGCTTTATTTTCATGGTTTTGGGAATTTCCCGGGATGGCAAATTTATTTCCCGTTTCCCGAGAAGTCAAATCCCGGGAAATTTGGAAACTCTAGATGCATCTTAGGAGTCCATTATTGATAAGTTGATAAGGCCTTACAATATCGCTTATCTACGGAAAGTAAAACGTGTAGCTTAAGAATATTTGATCAAGTTGCTGAACTGCAAGATTCTATCAAGTTCAAGTATTTCGTATGTTGAATAAAAATAGCGAGCGTTTTCAGTGCAAATGCTTTTGTCGGGTCTCCGTCTCAAGTTGGATTCTATGAAGATCATCGACTTTTGTAGATTGCTTCTCGTCATAAATCAAGGATAATTTTAAATCAGATTAAGATGTCGACTTCGTGGTTTTGTGATAAGTATTGTGAACCATCAGTCAGGGGCCTGTTTTTATTCAAAAATGGCTGTCACGATGACTGCCTTGCTTTCAACTTGAATTTTCTATTTTGAGTAGCGAACTCGCCATGAGCGAAAAGCCACTTAAATAAAGATAAATAATAATTGCATTTTCAAAAGCGCAAATGTGGTCATGCAGAAAATTCAGTAAGCTGAAAATGCTACTTGTCGCTTGCGGTTTCATTAAAAACACGTAAACAAAAAAGTAAATGTCAATATCAATGCGATTTCATTGGTGGGTCTGCTAATCGTGAACATTTACATAAAAATATGTTCACTATATTTTATTCTCCAACAGAACAGGTCTCTATTTTTCTACATATTGTATGGATTATGATTATAATAGATAGATTACAAACTAAAATACGACAGCATTGAGAAAATTGGCCAATATATGTTACTACTGTAGACATATCACAGGGAATCGGATGCGTGAGTGCATGTTAAGGGGTATATTTTGTAAATCGAGCAGATTCGTGTGACTCGACTGTAATCACTGTCGATCAAAGTAAGCATGCCTATTTCAGATGTCACCGACGACTTCCATTGAGCTCTCGCCGAGCGGTGGCACGAACACATGCGTAAATTTGCTGGTGGAAAATATTGCCGTTTGATTTTGCTGGGAACAGCTGATCTTTGTTTATATTTTCAACCAGCATTCTTGAAGTAGTGTTGGTGACATGTAACGTGTATGTACACGAGCGCAGAAACCACTATAGTAATCTAGTCACATAGAGTGACAACAGTCTAGCTTAGCTTAGCTTAGCTTAGACTGACTACACATATCAATGGTTGCTATTCCGTGATTGACCGAAGTCAGTGAAAATGCACAAAGAATCAACTAGAAGTTCGGCTGGGATTGGCCATAATCTTCTTCAGTGTGCATAATTCAGTGCCTCTATTTATACAGGGTCAATAACGGCGCCGGCCACGTCCTTGCAGTCAGGTGGGATTGGGGGACCTTAGTGTGTAACCTTTGCTATTTGGAGACCGTGTTTGCCTCTGCATCTCCGCAAAGGTTACTGGGAGGGATGTTTGTTAATGGGGAGGATCGTTGGGTCACAGGATTCACTTTGATAAGCGATTAGACCATGATAAACGATTATTTGTGAGATATAAACATACTTAGAAATATAAAATTTTCGATTGACATGAAAAATTTTCAAGTATGAGAAAATAATGCCGTTACTTGAAGTGACGAACCATTCAAAGTTTGTTGAACAAATAGCTAAAAGCAACATTCCTACAGGATATTTTACCCAATTTGAAAAAAAAAAATATCGATTGGCTAGACCATCACATAATATTCTTATGCCGACACTTACAGGGGCGAACCATTCAAAGTTTTTTGAATAAAATGAACGTTTTGCAAGTCTACACTTCTAGCACAGACCAAACCATTCAAAGCATTTTTTTATGTATAAAAATAAAGGAGTGAGTGATTTTATATAAAAAATATAAAACAATAAAGTTATGAATTAGAGTTTATGCCGACACTTAATGTGACGAACCATTCATAGTTTGTAGAAAAATCATATTTATGTAACGATTAAATGTGCGGTCACACATATTTTATAGACTTGAAAAAAAAGCATGAAACGAGCTCACCGATTGATCCTTCATCCTTGATTGAGCAGCCACAATCCACTTTCATCTTCACTCGTGTGCTCGGCCATATAAAAGCACTCAGAAAAGAACGCGTCACCGGAGAGGAAAAAAAACTGACGACTTCTCGGACTTTCTCGATGCACTGTTCGGACTTTCTCGACGCACTGCCCGGCAGAAAAGAACGCGTCACCCGAGAGGGAAAAATAATGACGATTTCTCGGGCTTTCTCGACGCACTGCCCGGCAGAAAAGAACGCGTCACCCGAGAGGGAAAACACTGACGACCAGTGCTGGAAAAGTTCGCATCACGAAGCAGCTCACGAGTGTATACCAACGCATAACAAACATCACAGACTCGGGATCTGGCTAGGTGTGAGTAAGCCCGCACCCGTCCGCTCGGGAGAACATGTCAAAAGAAGTAGCAACAAGCTCGCGAGCGTTTACTCGCGAGTAACCGAGCAAGGTGTGATTTATTATGGTTTTGACAGACAAATTAATTGTATAACCATCATATCGACAGTGAACTACTCGTTTGTAGTCAAAAGCCCTTGAAAACCATAAATCTCGGAGGGTAAGCAGCTTTTTTCCCAAAAGCACAATATGACTCTGAGCAGCTCCGAACACGTTCGCGAATCACTTTTAGCTTCAGTTACTCGAGAGTCGACAGATGCGAGTAAGCCAGCGCTCTGACGCTCGGGAGCGTTTGGTTTTGTTTTTGTTCCAGTTCAGATGAAGCGTTCGCCACTTTCCATCACTGCTGACGACTTCTCGGACTTTCTCGATGCACTGCCCGGCAGAAAAGCCACATAGAGTGACAACAGTCTAGTCGAAAAACTCGAGTGAAAGAGCCGTGTCGAGCAAATTTTTTGGTCGACAGTGACTCCAGTCGAGTCATTTTGATCGACTCGACTTATAAAATAGGGTCCTAAAACAAAATGATGCGATGCCCTCTACAGTATTTTTGTTTGGGCGATCGTGAGCAAAGAAAGCAAGAACGCAATCGCACAAAAGGAACCACCGATGCGGTAGCATTTTTCTGTAGTGCATGAACAGACTCTGTGCACCATTTTGCACCACTGATGGTCATTGTCGATCAAAGTAAGCATGCATATTTCAGATGTCACCCGTCGACTTTCATAGTAATCCAGTCACATAGAGTGACAAATGTCGATAAACTCGAGTGACAGAGCCGAGTCGAGCAAAAATTTTTATAGACAGTGAGTCCAGTCGAGTCGTTTTTGGTCGACTCGACTTATAAAATAGGGCCCGTATTCTCCCTATCCTTTTGATATAGCAAATCTCAAGTACCACTTCATGTATCGATTTGAAAATGTATCATTACAATCATATTTTGTCTGTGATTATATAGTGCACAACCTAATGAATTTTCAGCTTCATCGGTCCACTAAAACTCTAGATTTGATTCTGCAAACTTTTGATGATAATTGTCAGAAAGAGACAAAAGATAAAGAGAATAGCACGGTCTCTCGTGTCATCTTAAGAAATGTAGACTCGGGTCCCGTTCCAAATGTGAAAAGTTTTTCGTAGGGAACGTTTCCCGAAGGTCCAACTAGACATGCCAGTCTATCGTATGCCAGACTATCCTATGACTGACTGTAAATGATTTGCTGGGAACAGCTTCTGGATTCTCGGAAATCTATATACCAAAATCCAGAGGCGTCGCGTGCCCAAACCAACCACCTGTGCAACAACAAGAAAGATATATTTTAATTTTGATTAATAACGTCTATTTAAACAATAATTAGTATAATAAATCTTCGAGCTGTTTAGTAGAATACCTATAAGTAGATGAAAAAAAAACGAATTTAGTACTATACCATTTAATTCCACTAGAGTTTGTATCCTTTGACAGATACGCGTATTTCGACCTCAACTGTAAGGCCGTCTTCAGCGTCGTGTACTAGACTCGACTAGACGTAGTACACGCCACTGAAGACGGCCTTACAGTTGTGGTCGAAATACGCGTATCTGTCAAAAGAATACAAACTCAATACAAATATATCGTCGCAGTGAAAATGAAAATCACCAAATGTTTCAGATTTAGCTAATTTGAAACATTCACGTCCTTGAAGAACGAAAAAAATCAAACCTACTTGAATTTTGACCCATCTTTAGAATTCCAATTTTATGTCACTGATCGCTAGTTTTCGATAAAACTTAAGGGTGGTCGTTTTTGTTTTCTCAAATTGGTGGACCCCTCGTACGCCAGCTAGCTAAACAGTTTGCGAAAAAGCCCATTTTTTGATAAATATAGGGCAGTGGTCACCAAACTGCGGCCCGCGGGCCGCATGCGGCCCTCGAGAAGGTTTTGTGCGGCCCGCGTACGGAATTTGAAAAAAGATTTGAATTATTGATAACACAGTTTAAGTTCTTTTGTTCTTTTGTAACAACAGACAATGGAATAACTATCAGGAATTGGTTGGTTGGTTTGACTTTATTAACGAGATTTTTAGCCCTGGGCTAGTTCATCTCGGGACCAACGGCTTTACTTCCCTTCCGAAGGAAGTCGTCACTATAACTTTTTACGTCATAAGTGACTATGTCGGGGATGGGATTCGATCCCAGGTCCTCGGCGTGAGAGGCGAGTGTTCTAACCACTACACCAGGTCTGTTCATCAGCTAGGAAACAGCTCGAATTCTGTGTGAGATCCCAATGTTCCTCTAATCTTCCAGTTTTGAGTTGAGTTGAGCTTCAGTTGGCGAAGTGCCTCTCAACCTCCTAAAATTGTCGTCGCTTCGCAGTTACTTAAACATTGAGCTTTTATAGCGATGCAATGTGTTCTAGTCTTGTTAGAAAAACCTTACCTCAGAAATCAGGTATACTAGTTTTTTGCTTTTATTGTTCAAAACAATAAAAGACTTTTCAAGTTAAATCAATCTTTAAGATCAGATGTGTGGAAATCTTAATGCTTACTGCTTATCTTGGTGTTCTCTTCAAAAGAGCTTTGAAGATCTCATAGATCTCATCAATGTGTTCATAGACAGGAGATGGTACATAAATTATGTCATGCTTAATTCGGGCTTTTGTCAAGCTTCTTAAATTATACCTCCAAAAATTTTATTAGGCTTTTCACTATATGTCTGTAAACTTTTCCCATACTTGTAGAGTGTTTTACTTAGGGGAATACCTCAAAGGAATATTAGCAATTCCAAATAAAGCCGTTAAAATGAATCTTCACATAACTTGCGGCCCGCGACATGTTTTGAAAACATTGAAGTGGCCCACCTGATCAGTGAGGCTGAGGATCACTGATATAGGGTATTTCTTCACGTGATATGTCTCATATTTCGCTTGGAACACATAGCAAACTTAGTGGCATCGTATATAGAAAGGATATTGCTGTGTGCGTTTGAAATGCAAATATCAAATGCGGGAACACCAAATGCGGTAAGATTTTCAACAAGGAAGGCGAAGTCAAAATTTGATTTTCTTTGCTAGGTTGGCGGTGATATGCATCATGGTTGCTAAGTATCCATTGGTTACTTTGTGTTACCACATTTGAAGCTCAGTTAGACAGGATTTGCACGTCAAACGCAAACAGCAATATAGCTTTCATTTAAAGTTAAAAAAAATTGGCGACCATTTTGAATTTGGCCGCCATCTTGAATTTTGTTAGAAAAATCGTTTTTTCACCATTAGCGCACCGCTCGTTTTGAATTCTGAGATCACCATTAGAAAGCTGAGGAAAAATTGCGTAAGATAGGCTACAGAAACTAGGTGAGCAGTGGTATTTACCCTATGAAATGAACGATTTTCTAAATCATGTTCTGCGATTTTGACGTATACGGCGAGTGCAATCAATGAAAACATTATTTTTTGTACAACAAAGAAACAAGTTTTCAATCGTTGGTGTTTTATTCGAGTCGAGTGAAGAATAAGAGTATTATTTTGAGTGAAAAAATCTAGCGGCCATCTTGGATTTTGACGCCATCTTGGTTTTAGTTAGTAGAATGAATTTTTCACATTGATAGCACATGTAGCATGTTGAATTCAGAGGCTACCAATAAAACAAGGTTACGTATACTCTTTTTCTTATTACTTTTATTTTTCTGACGTTACGTCCCTACCGGAACCGAGTCTGATACTCAGCCTTATTAGTTATAAATACAGGTTATGATATAGGAATTTTCTTTTATAATGCGATTTATAATGTCAGAATAATTCTTCGACAAATCTTTTTTTTAATTCAGTAATAATGAATAAATAAATTTATTGAATAAATACCGTCCCAAAACATTGATTGAAATAAACAAACATTTTTTTACCATATGCATTTTTGTCATTGAAAGAAGTTTATAAATTGCGCGTTTGGACATTAGTAGGTTTTGTGGTAATATCTGTAGTTTTAACGTAAAACATTGCCAAAAGTGCATTAATTAAGAATAGAAATCTTAAATTTTTAAGCAAAAAAAATCCTTGATTTTCTGAACCATATAGTATAGTTTTTACTACCGCCCAACATACATGTGAAAAATAGCGAAATTGAAAGATGAGAATCAGGCTTTGTTCTAATGTGGACTTAACGCCGAAACGCTGGTGTATCATCTTGAGGTTGGGAAACATGGTGGCCATCTTGGATTCAGACGCTATCTTAGTTTTTAGCAGTTGAATGATTTTTACCATGTCAATTAATTTAATTATAAGGGTTCCGTTAAAAAACCCATCAGATTCTTTATTTCTTATCTAATCTCAGCTGTTCAACTTATTGTTCATTTCGATCATAGGTTTTAGATCAAATATATGAAAGAATTAATGCTGTTTTTCAAATCGAAGATATGCAGAATAATCATTCAGATAGCAAATAAGCGTTGAAAAAATTGTTTGATAATTTGTTTTTGAAGCTAGTTAAGCTGAGGTGCTGGCTCTGTTCCAGTAGGGACGTAATGTCAGGAAAAAAAAGAACAAGAAGAAGAGTAAGTGTAACGGTAGCATTAAAATTCAACATGATGAGTGCTAATAAGGTGAAAACTCATTCTACTACTTAAAACCAAGATGGCGTCAAAATCCAAGATGGCCGCCAGATTATTTCACTCAAAATAATATTCTTATTCTTCACTTGACTCGAATAAAACACCAACGATTGAAAACTTGTTTCTTTGTTGTACAAACAATAATGCTTTCATTGATTGCACTCATCATATACGTCAAAATCGTAGAACATGATTTAGATAATCGTTCATTTCATAGGGTAAATACCATTGCTCACCTAGTTTCTGTAGCCTATCTTACGCAATTTTTCCTCAGCTTTCTGATGGTGATCTCAGAATTCAAAACGAGCGTTGCGCTAATGGTGAAAAAACGATTTTTCTAACAAAATTCAAGATGGCGGGCAAATTCAAAATGGCTGCCAAAATGTTTTTAACTTTAAATGAAAGCTATATCCTTTCTCTATACGATGCCACTAAGTTTGTTACGTGTTCCAAGCGAAATATGAGACATATCCCGTGAAGAAATACCCTATATTTATCAAAAAATGGGCTTTTTCGCAAACTGTTTAGCTAGCTGGCGTACGAGGGGTCCACCAATTTGAAAAAACAGATAGGACCACCCTTAAGTTTTATCAAAAACAAGCGGTCAGTGACATAAAATTGGAGTTCTAAAGATGGGTGCCGATGGCGGCCTGGTTTCAGCGAGAATTGCTCCGGTCCTTTTGAAAAGTTACGCGAGATTTTCATAAAACAAAAACCTTAAAATTCCCGAACCATGCACATTAAATTCCATCTAAAATTCAACCGCTTCCGAACACGGTGCAGAGAAAACTGGCGTGATCCGTGTTTCTCGATTGCATAAACTTTTTGGGGCCGTTCTGTGCTGTGCGTCCCTCTGTTCTCGCGTGTTCAATTCCCTGTACGTCGATGCGTCCCTCTTCTTTTTTTTTGCATTCCACGAGTAGGTATCGTTCTTTTATTTTTACGCCAACTTCGCCAACCATCGACCGGGGAATAGCTTTCTCGTGCTTCCCATAATTCTGGGCGTTGAGCTAGGCAAATGCAACTGACCTTTGAATTCATAAAATTATTGGTGAATCAATTTGATTTGTGCTCTCATAGGATGTTACCAATATTTTAAAGAATATTCATTTTGAAGCTTTGTTGGGTTTGGGCTTATTTAACTTAGACGGATAACAAATTGAATTATATCAATGAAGCCACTGGGATGTAGAAATGACAGAGTTGGTGATTAATAATATTTTTGTACTTGTTTAACCCCATGTTGTAGCTGGCCAGAAAATGCGTATTAATAATATATAGAAAGCGTTGTAACCTCTCGTTTAAGGGGACACGGGAGACCGTGTTATTTTCCCTATCTTTCGTCTCACTCTAACAATTATCATCAAAACTTTGTTAAAGCAAATCTCGAGTTTTAGTGAACCGATTAAGCTGAAAATTTATTGGGTTGTGCACTACATATATAGAATCATAGTGATACATTTTCGCATCGATATATGGAGTGGTTCTTGGGATTTGCTTCTTCAAATGAATAGGGTGATTATGATGACGTCCCGTGCGGCCTTAAGGCGTATGTAGGAATAAAAAATCGAGTTTTATTCCATTTTGCAGTTATGTCCTTTCCAAGTATTACGCTAGAGTGGGCAAAGAAGGTTACCAACAACCGGAGCCAACTTACTTTTCCCACTTTGCGCAATTCTCTTCGCTTTCTTTGTGAGTGCATCTACGACAACTGCGCCATCAGGCGTGGCGAAGCCAATGGGGATTGCTGCCGGGAGGAAACATTCGAAGTTACGCTCTTCCTGATCGTTATAGTAGTGAACACAGCCGACTATAGCAGTGGAAATCTATTTTTGTGGTAAGCGCTGTGCTGCTTTTGTGAATGACCATTAGAGGGATTCTTTACGTGCAAAGTGGTTTTATGAAAGAACTGCAAATGTCGACAGCTTCTTGCTTTCTTTCTTCTTGAGTAGCTTATTGTTCTAGTCTTGTCATTAATAAGTCCAGAACTGGTAGCAAGTCTCTGTTTAGAGACTTGATCTTTTTTCATGCAAGTCTCTAAGAAGAGTCTATGTTCGATGGAAGATTTTGTCTATTTAAACCAAAATGGTCTCCAAACTTTTTTTTTTTTTCATTATGCTGCTCTCATTGAATCGTGGAGCAAAATTCTTCTTAAGATTTGTACAGAAATTTATTCTGGAGCACCTTTAGGAACTCCTTCAGGGATTTCTCCGGAAACTCGTCCAGCGATTTTTCCAAGAGATGCTTTTATAAGAATTTTCGTTTTTTATCGTAAGGTAATAAAGGTATGCAAGATTGAGTTTTAAATCTTTTTATTTGAACCGCCCTAATCAACACATACATTTGATAGTTATGGAAGATTTTCCAATTGTTCGAATGGTTGCATCACGTGTTATCATACAACAGGCTTCAAATACTGCCACTTTACAACTGCTATGATTCGCCTCATCGCCAAACAAGTACATATCGCAATGACAACCATAAATTACTGGCAATAAGTAAGAGCACAGCACACTTTAAGCGGTAGTGGACTCAAGTGTGCTAATTGAATTTGAAACTGTTTTTATAGCCCTTGCAAGCTAACCACCTCGACAACTCGGTGGAAAGCAAACACCGTGACGTATAATCTGCTAATTGCGTTGGCTCTTCAATTTTCTTGGTTTTTTTCTCCAACCGTTTGAACTCGACCGGATAGGGCGAATTCCCTAGGCCGCGAGTTGCGCCGTTGAGGTCCATGACGGGGCTACGATAACATACTGTTGCAGTTCTACGTAGGGTAGAAGCATCGGTTTTGGACAGTCAAAACGAAAATATTTTTAAACTATTTTAAAACTATGTTGTTTAAACTATTTTAAAACTAAGCTGTAACATGTTAACATGTTCTACTAAACACGAAATATTTCATGCAAATTTGCTGTGTAAAACGGCGTATAATCAAATAGGGTCATGAAGCCCTATATATATTTTATACTAATCGCTTAAGCTTACGTCAGATACACGTGTTTGTTTTGTATTGCTTGAAGTAAAAAAAAACAGATTGTTTTGTTTTCTGAGTTTATGCCATGAACGTCAAATAGTAATAATAGATAGACATTTATGTTAGGTTTACTAACAATGTAGTAATTATTACTTTAGTAATATTTATTTCGCAACGCAACGATTTCTCCTCAACGAATTGATTTTCCGTGTGTAGCACACCGCAAAGTGATTCCTCTCCATACAAAAGATGGAAAAAAGTCTCGAAATAGATTTCTCATATTCCTATAAAGTTTCTTGAATCAGATTGACTAGATTGTTCATGTTTTGGAACTATTTATCATCATTGTATGGAGTGTTTCGGAGAGCCCAAGCAAGACGCTTTGTTTTCGGGACGCCGGGAGTTGTTTTTCGTTTCGCGAGTTTTGCTGGGCAGTGTTTTGGAGAGCCCAAGCAAGGAGTTGTGTTTGATCCTTCGACCTTGACGTTTGCTCCTGCGGGGGCCGGCGATAAGGGCAGGATTAAACATGTCGCGCGTCGGTCGAGTGAAAGTGAAAAAGTGGCGTGATCGATAAGTTCTTTTTGATCTTTCGACGTTGACGCTTGCTTCTGGGCAAAGCGTCAAGAAAGTCCAAGCAGTCGTCAGTTGTTTTCCTTCTCGGGTCGCGCGCCCATTTTCTCTGTGTGTTTTTATATAGCCGAGCAAACGAGTGAAGCTGAAAGTGGATTGTTGCTGCTCAAGGATGACGGATCAATTGGTGAGCTCGTTTCATGCTACTATTTCTAATCTATAAAATATGTATGATTGCACCTTTGATCGTTACAACGGTGAGACGTAAATATGATTTTTCAACAAACTATGAAAGGTTCGTCACTGTGAGTGTCGACATAAACTCTAATTCATAAATTATTTACGTCCAATTTTTTTTTCTCAAAACACCTTTTTCCTTTTACTTTTATTTTTGTAATTAAAAAATAAAAACTTTGAATGGTTCGACACTACGAGTGTAGACTTGCGAAAGGTTCACTTTATTCAACAAACATTGAAAGGTTTGTCACCTCAAGTGTCGGCATAATTTTTTTCTACATAGATATTGTTCATACCAAATGAAAATATTATATTTACATATAAGCATATTTATAGCTCACAAATAATTATATATCATGGTCTAATCGCTTATCAAAGTGAATCCTGTGACCCAACGATCCTCCCCATTAACAAACATCCCTCCCAGTAACCTTTGTGGAGATGCAGAGGCAAACACGGTCTCCAAATAGCAAAGGTTACACACTAACATTCCTTCCCACAATCCCACCTGACTGCAAGGACGTGGCCGGCGCCGTTATTGACCATGTATAAATAGAGCCACTGAATTATGCACACTGAAGAAGCTTATGGCCAATCCCAGCCGATCTTCTAGTTGATTCTTTGTGCATTTTCACTGACCTCGGTCAATCACGGAATGGCAACCATTGATATGTGTAGTCAGTCTAAGCTAAGCTAAGCTAAGCTAAGAACGTCAAATAGTAATAATAATTTTAGGACCCTACTAGCTATAATTAGGAGCCTTCTTTAGCCGAGTGGTTAGTGCCCGCGCCTACAAAGCAAAGCCATACTGATGGTGTCTGGGTTCGAATCCCGGTTGGTCCAGAATAATTCCTAATGGAAATTTCCTTGACTTCCCTAGGCATAGACTATCATCGTAACTGCCATACGATATACGAATGCGAAAATAGCAACTTTGGCAAAGAAAGCTCCCAGTTTATAACTGTGGACGTGCTCATTGGATACTTAACTGAGAAGCAGGCTCTACCTCAGTTCTTACTAATGCCAAAGTAGAAGAAGATGAATAGCTATAACTGGCGCCATAGCCGAAATAGGTGCTTCTACCCTATACCTTTCGGCCAAACCTAGGTCGGACCTCATTTATGTATCACCACTAGATACCGGCGAATGTTTGCAATTATGGGCGAATCCCCTCAACATGAACCACTTGACTGGTCGTAAAATTTTCCTATTCGTTTGCATTCAACATGGTACTATCTCGCATCATGTGGTTTTCGCATTCCGCATTACTTACCAGACGCAGACTTGCCTTTTGGGCTTCTCTATCTTCGGGTGGGTTTCTCTTTCTGTGCAATCCTACTACTGTTGCTTGCCAGCAACGAAGCCCCGCCGAAGGAAAGACATTTCAATGCTGCTTACGTAGGATACGTTTGTGTGCGTATCAGAAATAGCCGGCTGTAGCGTGGTGATGGCGATTTCAGTGCTTTAGAAATGATTTGCATAAATGGGCGATGTGAGTACTCTACATCTCTGATTGAAATTGACGTGCACGCGCTCGGAAGATTTTGTTTTCTTTCGATAAAAATGTTCGCAAGAAAGTTTATCATTCGATTTCAGTGGGGCTTCGTAGCCGTGTGGTTAGTGTCACCGAGGCATTTAGCCGCATCGTGCTAAGGAGTGTGGGTTCGATTCCCACTTCAGGCCGAAAACTTTTCGAGAGGAATGTTTTCCGACTGTGCCACTGTGCGTTGCATGCTAGTCGGTTGTCTAGTGTGGTGCTTCCTTCAAAGGGCAAACAGCCCACTGGAAGTATTAACGTGTAGTGTCTTTTTAAGTCCCTGAAGCGTCTGTGGTGTTAATGGAAGGTCTCCAGATCAAAATGGTCTCTAAATTTACTTTTTGCTTATTCTGATTGCAGTGGTCCAACATTCGTGAAGCTGCAGAGAAATCTTCGAAGACTCTCATACGACTATTTCACATGTTCTTCAGGAATTTCTAGTGAGATTTCTTATTCTTTCTTTCATATGTGTCTCGAGAGATTCCTTCTAAAGTTTTCTCTGACAATTCTCTCAGAAATTATCCCAGCGAATTTTCAACAGATGCTTTGAGGAATTCGCTAGAATTTGCTCCAGGGAATCCTTTAGCACTTTACTACCGATAACTTCCATAGTATTACTATGAGATTTTTTACAGATTTTATCCTAGCATTCCCGCAAGATATTTTCCCACTAATACTTCCAGCGACTGCTAGTCTAGAAGAGAAGTAGAGATTTTTCCAAGAAAATTCGCAAAGGTTTATTCAGAGTGTTTGGAGAAATTCTTTTAAGGATGTTTTCAAGAACACCCCATAAAAAAAACTCAATTTTTATCGGCATTTTCTTATAAATATCTTCAATTTATCTACGATTCCTTGCAGGAACTACTCCAAAAAATCTTTCAGGGAATATTCGAGGAATGATACGAAGTTCCATAAACGGAATCACAATCATTACACACAAATGAGCCAGCACGCTGGATATTTGTCATGTTCTAGTTAAGTCGGCAGTGGCAGTCTAACACTTCCTCTCTAGCAGATACTATTGGGCGATTGCTTAGTTAAGTAATCGAAGATCTGTACTAATTAACTACTTATTAGGACTATTACGACTATTCATCAGATTATTTAAATTTTTTACTCAGATTGTTCCAGGAAAAGCTTTAGGAATTATCATAGTGTTTTCTCAAGAGAATTCATCAGGAATACTTTCAGGTACTCCTACAGGGATCTCTTCAGAATTTCTTCTCGAGATTTTACTATCAATTCTCCCAGAAATGCTTCCAGTGTGTTTTTTTCAAAGGATGCTCTTAGAAAATTCCTTAGAATAATTCCAAGTGGATTCTCCAACACTCAGACGCTACTACCTTCAGTAATTTCCTTAGGAATTACTTTTAATCTGTTTTCAAAGACTATCCTAGGATCATTGGAATAAATTTTTGAACGATTTATCTTAAAAAATCTGGAATAAACCCTTGTGAATTTTATTGGAAGAATTTCTGTAGGTATCTTTAAAAGATGACCAAGAGTAACAACTGCAGAATTTGGTCAAATGGAGAAAACCATATGAACCACTAAACGACTAATCCTCTCCTACGCCATCTGTATAACGGTTTCTGCTTGTCCGAATTGGCCTATATTCGAATGACGAACTACAAACAACCTAAAGCTTTGCGTATACTTAGCTCATTACATTTCAGTCATTTTCCAAAGAGCAGAAAATCTTTAAGCTCTAAATCTACAAAATTAGTCGTAGAAAGTTGTTACGGTTGATGATAATGTCATTAAACATATTCAATTATGCATAAATAACTTTTAAACAATAACACTGCGGAACAAGATTTTGTCTCAAGCACCAAAATGCCGCCAATTACTTAATCAAGGGTTGCTGAATCCATTGCCATTTACAGAAATACCATAGCACGTCTAGTTTTTGAGATATTGGCTGTTGAAAATGATAAATTTGACTATTTCAGCAAACTTGATGCAAGTTTTCCAGCTTGTATGGCAATTTATTTGCTTAATTTGCCTCAGAACTCAAACTTTATGTAAATCCATAATACTTATAACAATACTTCATAATACTTCCGATGCTCAAAATTTATTTTCTGTTGCTTTAGGAAAGTATTGTATTTCGCGATATAAGAGAAACGAAGAATTTAGTATGGGGACTGCAAGCATGTTGAAAAAATCGATTTATCCTCAATTAAATCGTGCAATTTTGATTAAATTATATCTGAAATGGAAGTTAAAGTTTCATAATCATAATATTTTTTGATAAATCATTGTTTAAATTTTATGTAAACATCGATGAAATCAATATACAACCTTGGCCACCTGTAGCTGAAAATTGTGACGTGCTAGAACATTTCTGAGAACGGCATCAGATTCAGCAACCCCAAATCTACTAAAGACGCATAATTTGATTCTTGAGACACGCAAAAACGTCATTTTTGTTACGCTGTGTAATGATTCAATTTCTTGTAGAAATAATCTACTTTGCTACACTATACTTCTTAGAACTGTTTCACTTCACTCATTGATTAGCAATGTTTCGAAATATTTTATGATTTTAAATAAATAAATCAATAAATCCAAATGTTCTTGAAAATCATTCATAGGAGCTTCTAATGTGTCATTTGTTACCTAATTGACCAAAAGTTGTATAAACAAGTTGAGATACATGATTCAACGCCGTTGGCTTTGCTTGCTTTATTTCATCCTTACCTTAAACTCTTCATTTATGAAGATAAAAAAAGATTATGTATTGAAATACTTCTAAACATTGTAGTAAGATGCACAAAAAAGGCATACCAATATAAATGAAAATGGAATGGTGTTTTTATGTCACGAGTTGGCTTGAGAACAAGACGATCGATTTGAACAATTCTTTCACTTTTGTTTTCCTCAAGGGGTTGGACGTTTTCGTGTGGAATAATATTTCTCAAAATCCTCCGAGAAAGTTGAGAAAACGAATACCGTGCACCCCCGTTAATTTGAACGGTACCTCATGCAAACCATCGGGGTTCGTTTTTAATTTGAACATCTAGTCACCCTAGAAACGTGTTTCTGGTTACCTTTTCCACTGCTTTGTTTTGATTATGCGTTTCGTTCCACAGCGTTCCATTCCACTTTACTCCGTTCCATGAGCTAAATGACGTTTGAACCATTTTTAATCTGAACGATGTGCAAATTAGCGGGGTACAAATTAAAAATTGTTCAGATTAAATGTGGTCAAACCAACGGGGGTACCCGGTACTATAAATTTGACACAAATTTAGGGTTTTTTTTGAACGCCTGCTGTACGGCCTACTGGACAATGCAACGTTTGCCGGGACAATCGTTGTTGGTAAACATGGGCTTGGTAACTTTTAAAACAAAACCCTGTGAAAGTGAATTAAAAGTGCCAAGAATAGAATAGCACATTTGAGCTAAATAAGGGTATAAGTGACAGAAACCTAGTTTTGAGAAAAAAGACTTCAGTTTTTTCAGTTATTTTTCATTTTATACTAATTGTGTGGAAGCCAAAAACAAGCCTTCTACAAATAATATTATTTTTCCGATTGGTCGCAAAAATTTCCTTAAAATGCCATTGAAAAGCTTGAAGTAGATTTTTTTTCACTTTGGTCCCTCAATAGAAAACCGGGAAAATAATTAAATTTGTACCGGGAAAACCGGGAAAAAAGCGGGAATTTCAAAATTGGCCACCCTGAAAGAGTTTCAGAGGCTGTTCAAAGTCAAAAGTAAATATCCGAGAGATTTTGATATTAAATTAAAAATATATAAGTTGCAAAAATTGTCCCACGTAATCAATGGACAGCCCTTATTTAATAAATTATTAAACCAACGGTGTATTTTAACATAACATCAATTTTTAAATACTACGCTGAAACATGAAAAATCCATAATACAGCTTTCACTTTAAAAATCAATACAGCTACCGTACTATAAACACTACCCGCATGAATACGGATTCACTAAAAAAAGTATTGCAACACTCAGTTGAATATTTTTTTTTTTTATTTTATTAGAGAGGTTTTAATCATCTCGTGATCATTCACCTCTAAGTTGAATATTGAATCACCCCCCAGTTTAGCATCACCTAAAAGCAGGTAAATTTACATTACTATATCTCGAGACCCTTATGATTTGCAAAGAAGCGATTCTCTGCATAGTTGTTAAGCGGATCAAAAACATCCAGAAGGCTACACGTTTGGCTCGAAATTTTGCCGCCAGATGGCGCTAGTGAGAATGTGAAATCGATTGTTGTCAAGGACGTGTGGAAGCAAACTGTTTAGTTCTGCCACGAGGTGGCGTTGAGCATTTTAAGCGAGTCTTTCTTGTGAGCCACATTAGACAGAAAGCTCGAATAACTTGGATATGGAACGAACCTAACACGAATCAATTGACTATAAAGTGAATCAATCCTGAATCATTTGGATATGAAGTGAATCAGTGCTAAATCACTTGAATGTAAGTGAATCAGTCTTGAATCACTTGTATATGAAGTGAATTTGACCTGAATCACTTAAACATGAAGTATAACAAACCTGAAACACTTGAATATAAAGCGAATCAATATTGGTTATGAAGAGATTTCATCCCAAATCATTTGAATATTAAAAGCATTAGACCCGAGTAACTTGAATAAAGATTAAAATATAACTTAATCACTTGAAAATGAAGTCAGACCTGAATCACGTGAAAATGAAGTAAATCAGTTCCTATTATATGAAACAAATCAGACCAAAATTAAAAATAACTGAATTGAATCAAACTCGAAACATTTGAATATGGAGTGAATCAGACATTAATCACTTGTAAATGGAGTGAATCGGACCTGAATCACTTAAAGATTAAGTGAATCAGTAATGAATTCCTCAAATATGAATCTTTAAAAAATGAAGTCAATCGTATCTGAAGCATTTGAATATAAAGGAAATCAGACATGAATCACTTTTAAATTAAGCCTTGAATATCTGGAAAATGCAGTGAAACAAAACTGCATGACCTTAATTCTAGGTGAATCAATCCTTAGTCACTTTGATAGCACGCAATTCATACCTGAATCAGGTGAATATAAAATAATTCAGACCTCCATAATTTGAATGTAAATTGCATCAGATTTGACGAGATTTTGTTTGGATTTCTCCAATTCTCAGTGATTTTTTTCCAATCATCTCCAACAAATTTCTTGTAAGTCCATTTAAAAATTCATGGTGAGATCTTTGATGGCTAATTATTTAAATAGCAAGATCCTTTAGGTACTTTGTTAAAAATCAGTTCCATTTGCATTTCTTTTAGCTGCACTAATAAGAAAATATGATATGTTCAGAAAAACTAGGAAAAACAGCAAGTCAAATTGTCCCATAATGAAAAGTACCTGCATATCAGTCCCACTGCAGATTTCCGCTCCGTGTAACACAAAAATAAATCGTGTTTTAATCATATTTATATTTTTCTCGAAAAGATATGATGAAAAGTAAATTGTGAAAGTTTCATTAAGATTTGAATATGTTCCAATCCTCTGGAATTGTATGAATATTCGTATGGAAAACGAGTTTGGAAACTTCAAAGCCCATTTTCTCAATGCCTACTTTTTACAGATGGGACTGACTTGCGATTCACGGCAGCATAGGTGAACAAAAACATGTAGGGTGCAGAGCTACTTGGGCACTTCCATTATTCACTTTGGCATGGGGGGTTTTCCTCGGCCGAATTATCTGATTCTTTGCAATAAGAAGCACTTCAATACGACGCATATTAAGGCCAAATACGAGCTCAGTAGCTTTCAAAAAATCCCAACGCCAAGTGAATCAAAAGTGCCAAGAATAGGATCCGGCTCCCTATTTGAGATATCGTTGTAAAAAGATCTCACCTTGGATCCAACATAAGTATCACCAGATCAAGAATTTGTCCAGAAACCATCTATGGGCCATGTCCAACGCATAATTACGAAGGTATTCTTAGAAGGTTGGCTATTGAACTTTGCCCTTTTGCGGGAATATAGTCACAGTTTATAGGTACCAATTTTGTAGAAATATAGTCTAAGTTTTGATACACAGAGCTGAACTTTGTTTATATAATTTGAAAATCTACCTGAATTTTGTTTGAATTTTAGGGGAATTTTTAGATATTGCACCAAATATTTCAAATCTTGTTGTCCAAAACTTCTGACAGTATTTTAAAAATTTATTAAAATAATTCATGAAAAATTTGAATCAAGTCCTCCAAACTTGTCCATTTTGTATAAAAAAAAAGAAAATATGAAGTCGTTCAATTTGTCATCTGTTTTTTTTTTTTTTGGCATCCGGTAATTGGAAAACTGACTTTGAATGGACACCCTGTAGTTTAAAACGATCAATTATACATGCTCAATAGCACCACCTTGCGGCTAAATTTCGAACCAAACTGTATGCATTTCGGATGTCTTTGACTTTTAAGCAACTTGGTCGAAGACTCGAAATTTCTATCTTACCTGAATGATGAGATAAATGCTCATTTTACAAGCCCATTAGCGCCACATAGCGGCAAAATTTTAAACCAAATTATCTATCTTCATTGATCCTTGATTTTCTGAACAACTTTGCTGAAGACTCGAACTTTTTATCTCATGTGAATAACATGATAGAACATGCTTAAAACGCTTAATTTTAATTGCTTCCTAACGCTGCCTAGCAGCAAAATTGCAAACCAAACTATTTGTTTTACGGATGATATCCTTGTTCTGCTGAACAACTTTGCTGAAGACTGCACCATTATAGATCACCAGCATATCGAGATATAGCACCATGAATGTTCCAGTTTTGAGATGATGCTAAACTTTTCAGAGTGATTCAATATTCAGCTGAGTGTTGCAATACTACTGTGTGTAACAACATCGTTTTGATTTACAGTGCCATTCCAGAGCAGTAACGGCGCATATCATTTTCTGTGTCAAGCAATTCACCTCAATTAACCGGAATACACTCAACTGCTAGCGATTCCGGTCGTCGTCGTCGTCGTTATCAATCCTGAAAAATCATCTCGTGTGCCCTTATCAGTTTATTGTCTTTTGAGTGGCGCGAGACGCACGCAGACATGCGCCGCTATCGCAATCAGCGTGATCATGCTTTCGGTCGGTATTTTGCGCTAAAGCGCTGTCTCATTCTTTCACCCATAATCGTAAGACGCGTGATTCATTAGAGTAGGTCGGGGAAATTGGGGTTCCCCGATTGAAGGGATGGGTGAGGGTGGACTTCAAAGGTAATATCTTCATGGTAATAAATTCAACCAGTACTAGGTATAATAAACATGTCAAATGGTCCTATCTACAAAACATATGCTCTCTTTCAATTAACTATATTTTCGCAATTACCGTTTTGATTCATATTACGGACAGCTTCAAATTCCGGACACTCTACTTTGTATGGGAGATGTCTCTTTGGTGGTTTAACGATTTCGATTGATGATTTGACTGTTCCATTAATGGTTATCATGAGCTGTCCGGAATTCGATTCAAAGTGTCCGGAATATGAGGCAAAAGTGAGGAAGCGTCCAGAATAAGAATCATGAAAAGGCCACACATTTTGATTTATTTAAATTTATTGAAGTTGCGGAAGCGTATTCTTCACCCACCGTTCGAAAGTAAAGGGCTTCCGACGCTCGATAGCGTTAAGGAATCGTACAAAATGATTTATTTTGTATGCTCTATGCTGGGTTATATTTCCCTGAGTCCTTAAGTGTCCGTAATATGAATCAAAACGGTACTTGTTTGCTTCAGGTACTTTTTTGTATAATATAGTCAACTCTCCCAACTAGAGTTACATATTTCTCAGGAGCACATAAATGTACTGACGAGCCTTCAACCAAACCGTCTCTCAGCTCATCGCAATCCTAGTGTGCTGCGCTAGACGGAGGCTCACGAAAATCCTAAAAGCGCGCGCTAGGTGATGTGCTCTCGGGGAGACTCGTCTCATGCGCTGCTCGGCGCTACGGCTCGCCATCGGTATCCAAGTTGTGAAACAACTGCTTAGTAACGAAGAGCCTCTACAACTATTTTCGCCCATTATGCAGGTGTCTAGATGGCCTACATGATATGGTCAAAGACTCGCGATCCAAGAGTAAAAATTTCGATCCTCGTTGAAAACTTTTGTAATCACTTCAATTATTGCGCTAAATTTTAAATAGCACATGTGACGGAGCGCATGAGACCGCAATGAGACACATCTCAAGAAAAATGAGGTGCACCAAAAAAGGTCTCACAATGTACAGCGAGCCCGTGCGCTTGCAAGCAATGAGGCTCCTGCTCCTAAGGGCGCTGCCATAGTAAACGCGTCGAGCGACGCGTGCGCGTGTGCGAGCCCGCAAAGCAGAATATCAACAACAGGAAATCCTTTGATCGCATCGCGTTCGCGGACGCGGACGCGTTACTATGGCCGCACCGTAAGGCTACAGCACGTGCACAGTAACTCTACTCCCAACCTCAATATGTCATATCTCGATATCGGGTTAGGGAACTATAGTAAAATTTAATTTCAAGGCCACCTCGATGGTTCTTTGGTTTGCATTTGCATTGGTTTTGTGTTCTATAACTCGATAGCTCCCTAACTAGATGGTCGAGTTATGGACTACTGTGGATACTGTAATATCGCAATAATTGAAAGAGAACATAATAAAAGAGAGTCTCTCTTCTGCAGATAGGACCATTAGGCATGTTCTTGCTGTATTGTAATTTTAAAAATTGTCTAGAAATTAATTTTCGCTTTTTATCGACACACCCTGTAAAGTAAGGTCGGGTAGAAAGAGATATATCTATCTACCTATACTAGTGGAAGCCTAAAAACTACGTAAACGATACGGGATGGGTATGTGTACGAAGGGAAGTGGTGGAAAGCAATCAGGGTGTGAGTTGTTTTTGATTTCTCAGTTATTCCGTTGGCACTGGGGCTGGTTTATGCCATAAACAGAAGAATCGAGCTTTTCGAGTTCAGTTGAGTTGCTGCTGGTTTCGTCATATCATATACTCTGCCGCGCGCGTCAGTGTTGATTCAGAATTTGAGTCATAGAGTTGTAATTGATCGTGTGCCACTCTCCCCTGTACGTAGTTCAGTTACTACAAACACCTCAAATGGTTTGCGTTTAGTTGCCTTTAGCGGCGCACTCTTGTTTTGATCGCGCTGCACTTCGAATGGAAGAGAAGGGGTTTGAGGCTAACAGGTGTTTGCCAATTTAGCGCGCATTTTGTGTGATAAGGTCGCCTCGATTGGGAGCATAGTATTCGACGGCGTGATCTCGTTGAGTAAGTGTCGGGTTAACAGAGGACTGTGATGCAGACAGATTTGTGATAATTGAACAAAATCATCATCGTCGCCAACATCCACTTGGGAGAAACTCGTCAAGAACGCTGAGTCGATGGTGGCGGACAACCGTTCGATGAAGGGTGACGGCAGTTTGAAGGTGCTCTTGTGTGCATTATTTGTGGTTGAATTTCTTTGTTATCTAGAAAGCACGTTTTAGTACACTGTTTGTAACCTACATTTACAGCCAATGTCATAGGGATTATACCTAAATGATACACACGCATCACTGCCAACAATATCGGATTCGGACCCAATCGAAATTATAGTAGTAGAGAAATGCTAATCTCGAATGTGCTAACTATTGATGAATAACCTGGAACCTATTCGGATGACTCTAAATTAGCACCAAAAACCTTCCGCACCACATCCTTTGTTCTCACAGATTTACTGATTCACGTGATCTAACGTTTGCATAACTTCATTATCAGATGCAGTCAATCCGCATCCGATTTTGAAGTACATTTTTCCCATCATCACTCGATCATTGTACTAATCCCCTTTTTATTGCTTTCATTTTAGGCCGATATTATGAAATTTCACAACTACAGCAGTCCGCCAGAGAAAGTGAAGACACGATCCGTCAGTTCATCATCGGAGCAAGAGTCCACACTTCTCCAGCAAGCCACGGAGCAGAAGCAGAAGCAAATACCTTCCGGTCAGCAGCAGATCAGCCTGAAGAAGAAAATTACGCCTCAGCAACTGCTCGAGCTGCAGCAGCAGCGCGAACCACTGGCCAAGCGACTCCGCATCGACGAGTCTGTCCCCGTCGAGGTGGAACAGCAACAGCCCCACGAGGAGGAGGAGGTGGAGGAGGAAGAACTCGACACATCGGCCACGGAATCGGAAACGGAAATGGATCAGAGCACGGATAATGAAATGATAATCTCACACCCCTCGCAGCGGTTAGACGCCAATGCGTTGAAGGCAAAGGCCACCACGACGGCAATGGTCGTGACGACAGACGATTCCGACTATGGACCCAACGACAAACACGAACAGAAGAAAGTCAAGCGGAAAATAGTCAGTAAACCCTGCAACAACAACACATCGACAAAAGCGAAACTTCAGATGGTGCATGAGTTTCCCACATTGTTCCTGGGACTGAGGCGCAATCGAATTTTCCTGGTGAACTCGCTGGCTCAAACGTTCGACCTCAATCAGCGAGATATCATCCTGACGTTGCGAAAAATCAAACTAAACGAACACAATGCTCGGTTAGCGAGCGTCTTTGGACTGACTGACAGTGAGGTGGACATCCTGTTCCGTACGAGTGTGCCTAAAATAGCCGACTGTTTGCGAAATTTCATTGTGTGGCCGGACGATGTCACCATGAAGCTCAACGTTCCCATCTACCTGCGTCAACACTTCAACAAAATCCACCTGATCCTGAACTATCTTGTGGTGAAGGTGAGGCAAAACGCCGTCAAATTTCTCTCTCAGGCACAGTCGGAAACGTCCTATTGCGAGGGGGACCAGTGTCACAAACTCAAATATCTAGTTGCCTCCACCCTGGATGGTTGCGTGTGTTTTGTGTCGCGAGGTTTCGGCATCCAAACGGACGACGAAGCCGTCCTGGCGCAGTCTGGCTTCCTCACCAAGTTCAAAACCAACACAAACCTCATTGCCGGCAAAAATTTCCACAACTTCGAAGATCGCCTGACCAACGGGAACGATCACGATCACGAAAATAACAACGGCGGAGGCGGCGGTGGCGAATCCGACCTGGAACGGACAATGACCACCAACGAAGAGGATGACAACTTTGGCGAAATCGTGTCGGAGAAAATCAGCAAAAGCCGGACGTTCAAGCTGAAAAACTACATCGAAAGTGTGCTGGAAAGCTTCCAGGGACACATGATCCTGTCGCCGATGACGTGCGTAGATGTGCGGTCGTTGGAACTGCTAGACGATATTGTGGTGATCGTCGGGGCGCTCATCAACCTGCAGAAGCAGGAAGTGGAATAGAGAATGTACGTGCATCCGTGCGCGTATTTGTTTGTGTGTTCAGAAGATCCATATCGGCCGGATTGTCTCTTTTTGGCGCGCTTGCCCATGCTCTTTTTCTCCTGTACGATTAGTGCTTTTACTTTGTTGACGATTTCTGTTCTTTACGGGAATTTTTTTCTATTTCCGGTATCCTTCGGAGTTGGAGTGGCAGAAGGGCCCCCGATGAGGGATACCCAAACCATCAGTTATGTGGTTCGAATGCGCTAGGCCGTATTGTAGATAATTTATTATAATTATTATTATTATCATTGATGTAAGGTTAACGCGTAGTAATAACAAAAAAATAAAAGTTTACTAATGAAGTCTAAGGACCGGCAACAGATTTATGGAAAGGACGAGTTGAAGCAACTGAATCGCTATACTACAGTTAAACTGCTTTCATAGTTTGAGTAGGACTGGGAAGAGAACACACGGAAGTTGATTGGACAGAGAGAGAGAGTAGGTTCTCTTATGGGATGCTTCATGCTTTGAAATTACTGAAATTATTTCCTGTTTTTCCTGACATCTCATTATTACGTAATGAATGGTAGCCTTTGAAATTAGTTTTTGTTTCGACTTGATCAGACGTAACTTTTCTGACATGACAGATGAACGTAATTTGCGCACGTAACTGTAAAATATTTACATTTAAATTTACCTTCACTGGTACTTTTCCATGTTTTACAAATGTACACAATTTCTTGATTAAGATCTTCAATAAATACAAGTTTGCTTCCATTACTTCATGTTAACTTAACAGAAAATTTGTGAATTTCCTATCCGCTTTTCTTAAAAAACATGCAAAAGGTTCCTACCAGAGCCCTTACGATTCGTGTGTATTGTATCATGAAAAAAATCACTGTTGTATCCTTCTTTATCCTTGCGTTTTGAGGCAGAGTATATTTCTCAGTTTACTCTTCCTTCCATAAAACTTTCTTTCAGGATGTAACTCGTACTTCGCATCATGATTAACTTTTGATGCGTTGGTGGAGAGAAAGATAACGGTATTTTTTTTCAATCAATATCTTGTGCAAATTCGTTGGTTTCCTAGAAAGTTGTTTTTAAAGTAACATCATTAAGATCTTCGAATCATTCCTAAAGACTGGATTCGGAAAAAATGAGACACACAAAAATGATCACCAAAAATTCGTTTGAAATTGGATACTTCTCAAATTTTCAGGGATTCAATAAATATATGTTAGTTATGTTTTGGCATAATTTATTTATTGAATTTCCTCCCCAAGCTGAATGCTAGTACATTTCTCTAAACACTGTTCATGAGATCTTTCTTTCACAATTGAATGTTTTCCGCTTTTCTTCAATTTCTTCCTCATTATAGTCCAAAACTTTTCGATCGGACGATGTATTTGGCGGGTTCGCCTCCTTCGGGTCCACATTAACGCCTTTCGCTTCGTACCAATCCATTACTACAGGTTTGGCGTAATGGCACGAAGCGAGACCCTGCCAGAACAGCGTGGGACACCGGTGAGAGCGGAGGAACGGCAGCAAGCGCTTTTGAAAGCATTCCTCTCGATAAATCTGCCCGTTGTTGTAACGAACGGCTTGCTGTGCCGTCCGCACTCGCAGATCGCCTGTCACAACAGGTACTTCTTCGCGAATTTTTCCATCTTTCTCTTCCGGATCTTTTTCGAACCTCCATGCGGGACGTATCGACAAAAAACTCGAGGCCGATTTGTGTGGTGTCCGCCTTGATGTATGTCTCGTCGTCCATGACGAGACAGTTGGGTTTATTCTACGACTGGCGTGAGGTGACGATTTCCGGTCTCGTATAGTGAGGTGACAATTCTCGACTCGAGTGAAGTGACTCGCCGTGTAAATCAAATGGAGAGTCACTTCACTCGAGTCGAGAATTGTCACCTCACTATACGAGACCGACAATTCTCACCTCACGCCACTCGTAGAATTAACCCAGGTCTGGCTTGACCAGCCACTCACGGTACAGCTTCCGCGCACGCATTTTGGCCACCGTGTATTGCTTGTCAGTCCGGTTTGGCGCCTTCGTTATCTTGAAAGCATGTAGCCCAGCTCGCTTCATGGTCTGCTGGACGAACCACTTCTACAAATTGACCTTTTTGGCCACGTCTCGGGTGGAAAGGTTCGGGTTATTCTTAAAGTACTGCCTCAACTTCCTCGCCTTCTCCGAGTATTCCGTTTTCGGGCTTCGGCCACTTCGCACGATGGTCTTCGCTTCCTGAAACATCTTCACAATGCGGGACACGATGGAATGGTGGATTCCAAGCCTTTTGCCAGTCACACAGATGTACTGACTAGGATCCGCGCCCAAGATTTGCTGACGTAGCTCTTCTTGTTTCGAATGCGTCTTGAAAACTACTTGACAGATCGCGATAAAATTTTGCACAACTGAATATAACACTCTAAACTAGTATTACCCAAAATTTAATGAATTTTTACCTATGCGATACAAAACTACACCCAAAACAAAGTGTCGCATTTTTTCTTAGTCAAATCTTTAGAAGGGTACTTAGGAACTTCTAACAAGGTTCTTGGTAAATTGTTGATTTATTTCCATTTAGAATCATGGCACATTCTTGATGAGATCTTTGCAGGAATCCTAATGGAATTCAAGGCAATAGGGACAGCCGATCAAAAGGAAGACGTTGATTGAAAAGTTCCAATATAAGAGAACGCACGGAAATCTCATGGAATGTCTATGTAAAAATAGTTCAAAACAAAAAATGGGATATATGTGTATCCACAAAAAAAAAGTTTCTAAATACTTTATTGAAGAATTTCGTTTGATTTCTCCTGAAGAATTATCCGACGTCATATCCGATTTTCTCAAAAACAAGTAACGAGCATTGGAAATTATACAGAGCAGAAATGCAATTGCGGTCCCACGATGTAAGAACTAACATTGGAAATGTTGCAGTTATAATGTTGTCAAATCTTTTCAACAAACATAACTGAACAGAAGAAAATTCAAGTAACAAGAATACAATTTTCTTTGTTTACATGTTACTTATGTTATTGTTTATTGGGACGTCTTAACAAATGTTAAAGGTAATAAAAATCGTGAACGTAACTGTTAGTTTTTGAATTTATTGTTCAAAACGTTAAACTTTTCACTTGCCCTACCTGTGGGGCAAGTGAAAAGTAACGAGGCGTTTTTCAAAAACTTTTTCTGTACTTTTTTCTCTAATTTTACATAAAAATCATTTTCAGCATACTGCTTATATTTGGTGGGAGTAAAGCTAAAACATATAAACGACCTCAATTTGTTTTAATTTAAAGTCTCCAGAATTTGAAGAATCCCAGCTATGCGAAATCCATTACCCACTTACCCCACGGCACCTTATATTCTGCTTCAAGCCTCTGACAATCCCTATACCAGGAACTCTCCAAATATCAGTCGAAAATCTCATTAATAATGCTGATGCTTTGAGTGCAAACAGGAATCTTTGTTTTCAATCCTGTAAAGCCTTGAAGTCAGGGCCCAAAGAATTTTTCGAATAACTCGTCAAAAAGGTAAAAAATCTGCTTATGGATACCTTCAGGATAAAAATATCAGTTCCATTTTCAAGCTCACATTGAAAAAATAGAACGGATGTGCATTAAGTATATCTGTCTTTCAATGTCTTATTGATGAAATGTTAATATGAACAAAATTAGTTACATTTTATTGAAATATCAAAAATCTGAAGCGCAGTAATACCATCAGTGCACCAGGTTCCGTTCATTTAAGGGAAGTTATGTGTCCAAATGTTTATTATAAAATAACTATTGTGTCGATCAATACTATTTTCATCTCACAATGTAGCTCCAAGTATAGGTAATCAATGGCAAAATAAAAATAAATTGAAAATCTTTCATAACAAAATATGTAATTGCATTTGTTAATGCATCTAAGTGTTCCTAATTCCGCTCATGGTTTACATATTTCGGGACAAACTTCCAAAAAAATGCTTTAGTTCGAATTTAGTTATTTATCCTGATATTTTTCATGGTCAAATCATAGCTACTACTGCAATAAAGAAGGCTGTATACTAAAATCGACATTTCTTTGAAATTTTGTTTAATTTTTTGCATGAGCGGTTATTGGAACACACTAAAGTATCTAGTGGTCCAATAACCGCTAGTGAGGTCTTGTTTTTTTTTCAACATAACGAATTATTTTATCAAATGAAAATAGTGTCAGACGACTTCATTTAAAAGTTTTTAGTATTGCTACAATATATCCGTGCGAAAAATGTTGGTTTTTGACACGAAAAATTTTTACACTAGAGAGCGGAAATAGGGGCATGAGTGGATATTGGTACAATGATAGTAATTCTCTCTTGCAAAACAAATCCGTGAGAAGTCGTCACGGACTCTGACCGTGCTCGACTTTCCAAAGTATTTTAATGCTTGCCAAATGATGCACGCATGTGCAAAAAGAAGAGCTAATAAGAACACTAAGCTGCTTCATCCTAGTTGGGGCGTAACGCCAGAAAGATATGAAAAGACGTCAGGAAAGTTCCAAGCCTTTAGAGATTGAATTGAGATTCCTCCAAAGTAGCGTTTGCTTCACATGCATGACCGCAGAACATGATTCCCTCTGGGTATTCTCATAAAAAGAACCTACTCTCCAACAATAGCATATAGACAGCACTAAAATTAACTAACTATTAAAGAATTACAGCAAAAACATAGAGCGCAAACTTACCGCAAGAAAGTTTGATTTTACAAACGAAAAAGTACGAAGAGTTAAGTCTTAACACTGTGGACTGTTCATTCAGTAGCGGTATTCAAAATAGCACTCAGCAGCCAACCCTAAATGCTACTATTACTAATGATGTTCCACAAATACACACCATTCGTAGCATATTATTGCCTAATATTTTTCTTTCATTGACTAGCAATATGCCGTCAACCCTTGGATGTCAAATTTGATTGGCCTTCGGAATAGAGGCAACGCATTCAACAATGCAACTAATTGTGGTGATTCAAACTAAAAGCACTGCACTGAATTTTGTTTTGTATTTATCGAAAAAAAAAAACACTATGGCATATTTATTGAATTAAAGTAACCCCATTTAGCGCCAACATTGCGCAGGACATTTTAAACTCTTAGCCTGTTGTAGATGTTAAGGCAGGACATAACAATAACCGCCAGAATTCTCACTGCTTACTACAGGAGATGCAAGCGATGTCCAAGTATAGTAGAATATAACAAACTGATTATTACCGCAACACAATAGGATGTTCTTTCAAAAAATATTAATTGATAGTCTGCAAGAAAGCAACAAAAAAAGGAAGAGAAAACGTGGAAAAGCAAGTCTTATGAAAAAAAAACATACGGAAAAAAGAAAGTTGTCAACGATTAAGATGATCTGTTGGATTGTAAAATAGAAAAGAGTCAAAAAAAGAGTATACAAATAAATGCAATTAAAATGAAATGTGTAAATAGAACTAAACTATGCAAGAAACAAAAAGCAGTTAGGATAGAATAATGGTAAATAATTAACCATTTTTATCATTACGATAAAAATATTACTTGGCAAAACCAGTAAGAAGAATTGGAAGGCAACATTAATGCAGGAGAGGTGGAAAAACAAAAGCGAAAGCGATTCAGACAACAACTTGATAATGATGATGATGACCATAAACGTTCAGCAAACGATCATGGAACATTGAAACTTGGAAAACTCTAAATGAATAAAATTATTTACACGCAGGTAAAAATGGTCTAATTATTTATTGAATTTTGGCTGTATCCGAAAGCCCTGGGCTTGGAATTAAGTCGAGTCTAGTACACGACACTGAAGACGGCCTTACAGTTGAGGTCGAAATACGCGTATCTGTCAAAGGATACAAACTCTAGTGGAATTAAATGGTATAGTACTAAATTCGGTTTTTTCATCTACTTATAGGTATTCTACTAAACAGCTCGAAGATTTATTATCTTGGAATTATATTTTCCAGGGAGCGATGAATTTTGATAATTGATCGCTGTTGTTAGTAGTTTTGATTAGATGTTGGGTGAATTTCAAAGCAATGGCAACCTCTTTATTACAAAATTTAGATTTTATCTTCTGACCTAAAGATTCTGGTTAAACTACTGTACTATGCAGTTGGGCTGCACTACGCTATCACTCATCAAAATTACTTTCACTTCGGGAAAATATAATTTCAAACTGGCGAGAAGATTACAGACTGAGGGTGGGTTAGGAGCACAATCAGACCCTTGAATGTGCAATGTGGGGTAGTAATTGGGAATGCCATTGACGGTTTGTAATCTTCTACGAGGTTTTCGAAAACCAACAGGGCGCGTGCACCGGGTTGCGGATAGGAGCAAAGGGAGATCAATAGCATCTACCTAAAATAATAGAGCAAAAAGCCGTTCCATGATTAGGTAATGTTTAGCGATCTTCTATGGTGTTCTAGTACTATAAAATTCTTCACTCACTGGGAATTCTGGCCTTGATAATATCCATAGTGATAAAAACATAAAATAATACCTAATACTGTAGTAATAAACGAAATAAAATCAATCTTCTATACTTGACAAGGTTTTGAAGACAATCAATGAGTGAAAGAACTACCTATTAGAAAAGCCACATCAGCTAAGGCTATACATATACAAATGTTGGTCATAGGGTCATGACGAGCATTCGGTATGTATGTCTATGATTGATTCTTATCTAATAGGAGCACTAGAAGACCACGCGGACAATTTCGAAACAAATTATTTTTATACATCGGTCTTATGATCCGAAAGGCTCAGCTATGCTGTAATGTCATTTTTTAAGCTATTCATTACTGCTGTTTAATTGTTTATTATTCTAACAAAACTACATAATTCTCGCGAAACATTACTAAAGGACCTATGTACATATGAGAGGCTCTCTTTGTTTACTTTCTCTTTGATCAATAACTGAGTCACATTAACCTCTTCTGTTGCGTTTTTTGTATGAAACGCTAGTCAAGGAAAGTGCCTTCCGATCTGTAGTGAAAAACTTCCCAAAAGCTTTAGTATTCCACTGTTATAATCGAAAGAGAACGAGAGAGGAGAGAATCTCTCATTTGTACATAGGTCCTCTAGTAATGTTCCGCGAGAATTACTCATTACTAATCACTGTTCCTATATTCTCTCTTTCTCACCTTCTTATCTGTTGCATGATTATGATCATTACTAATATAATGCATGAGCATGCACAATAAGAATAATTTCAGAATTGTAAGCAGTCAATGGATAACTGGATAGAATAGCTTCGAAAAGGGTGCTCAAAACAGAATAATTCTGGTCAGGGAAGTATAAACATCATGAGTAAGTAACACATTTCATTTTAATAATATCATATATTTTTATATAAATCAGCACCGCCAATCAGTGAATTGAATTATAATTTTATATCTGTACATGATAAAAACAGATAAAGTTTGTAAAGTTGTCTTAGTTGTACATCGATTGAATTGCGTTCTTTTTAGTAATGTTCAATCATTAGCAAAAGCTTCTAAAGCGTCGCATCGTGCCATCAGCAGTTCTTAGCATCACTCTCATATTGTTATAAATTTCTATAGAGCGATCAGCTAATTCTTTCTTACTTGTACAATGGTTTCGAATTTTAATAAATCAAACCAAACTCCAAAACTCAAATTAAATTGCTCTCAGCACATTTACATTTTGCAGCATTAATCGCATTACTGTGTCAAGTCTTCTCCAATTTCCTATACCCTACCCCAACCCTTCCTATCATTTCCGATGGTGTTCAAGTGGTCCGCATAGACTATTACGGCCATTACCTATCCCTTCCCCCGGCTTTGGACTGACTTGCGCTCTCATTGCCCCACCAAACGCTGCAAAATGAAAATGAAAATGAAATTTTGGCTGTATCCGAAAGCATTAGAAACTTTGTTCTATCCGTCTCCTAGGAATAGGCACTAATATAAGTGTGTTTCGAAACAATTCTCTGATTTTCTCCGAGTTCAGCAGCTAGGTCAAGAAGTCTTTCAAGGAACGAAAAAAAATTGTGTGAAAAAAATCCTTCGCCAACAATAGAACCAATAGCAATTTATGACACAAAGTCCTAGATGTAGGTGACGAGTCGAATGAGGTGACAATTGTCGACTCGCTACCATTTGATAAACATGTCACTCGAGGTGAGAGCAACTCGTCTAGACTCACACGCCGCGCTGAATAAGCATAAGTATTCGAAACTCATGGAAAAAAATAATGCCCATGTCGGAAAGCTTTTTAAAATTTTAACATTTTACAGTAAGGACTGGTCATTTTATAAAGTGGACACATTGTACATTCAATATCTTCTTAATTTATTAATGAAATTGCAATCGGTTTTCTGTACATCGTTCGAGTAATGTTGTACAATATTGTGATAATAAAAATACACAAAAATAATTAAATTTCACACGAATAAAGCCCCTAACACAATGTGAGCGACAGCGCGGTACAACGGCAACACGGCAAACCCATCTTGAGCTACACTCTACTTGTCAAGTCAATGTTTAAAAGGATTTAGTCAACATGGGATTGATAAGTAAAGTGTAGATCAAGATGGGCATGCCGTTTTGCCGTTGTACCGCGTTGCCGTTCACATTGTGCTTGGGGCCTAAGGCACAACGTTTAAAACGGTCGATTTTTGGAGGTTATCAAAATCAATGATTATTAGAAATTTTCTGGAAAATTCGACAATCTATATTTTTTATTTTCAAAATAGCCTTTTTCTTCGAGAGCATCAACAATAAAAATCCTGTTGCCAAATATCAATTTTTTTTAGCATTAATTTACCAAATATAATAAAATTATTTTTTCTCCGATTTTTTTGAAGAAAAATAATTTTAATTGAAAGGTAACTGGTATGAGTGTAAATTTTTGGTTCAAAGTACGTCCTGACGGAATACACATATAGTATTAATATGAAAAATGACCTTTGCCATATAGGAGTTGTTTATTTAGTCCCCACCCCACATTTAAAGAACAATAGAACAACAAATCTTCAGAAGATCTCTCAAAGCATAATGACAATCATCAAAACTGGCAACACTGCTGTAACTTAACCTTATTTTCCACGTCTTATTTTCATAATATGTTATTATGATATTTCCGATCAAAAAATTTGGAGAAAAACTCCTACAATTTGCTGTAGATCGATAACTATGCATAAATGATTTTAAAAGTATGAGATTTTTCAATAAAACGACCATAAATAGTGAAATTTGTACCTAAGAATGCAATTCAAACTTAAGATTTAGCTCTTTTCTGTACAAATATAGTTTCTTTAGTAATTAAGACCATTTTTTAACACGCTTTTAACTTTACTTTTTTGCTGGGAGTCAAAGGATGGTGTATTCGCAAATTTGACCAAAAAGGAATACAGTACTGACCCGATTTTGTCTGCCCCCGATATTGTCAGCTTTTTGACCCGATTTTGTCAGCCTATTTTAAATATATCAAAAAATTGTCTTCGTCGTATTCTACCATTCTTATACCATCAATACTTATGATGATTAAATATTATTATTATTATAGAGTTTTGGCACTTCTCAGCAAAAAATGCTGGAAACTTTCACCAACCCCGGGCAATCTGTATGCCAAAGGGGATTAGGCTCTGTGGATCTCATTGGTCGGTTTAACTTATCCTAATGAGTCTGCTGGATGAGCTTCTCAGTTGTGGTGGTTCAGGAACCGTCTAACTATGTTGCAGGTTCCAAGAATCACCGCTTTTTGGATGCTGTGTAGGTCCTTCTTCAATTCCAGCTCGTCTAGGGACCTTAGGAGAGATTTCGGGACAATTCCGGTCGCTGAGAAGACTACCGGAACTATACGGACGTCCTCTAAATGCCACATCTGCTTCAACTCCTCCGCCAAGTCGTGGTACTTCGCTGTCTTGTTAGAGAACGTTGATTGGACATTGTGGTCCAGCGGTACAGCGATGTCGATGAGTGTAACTCGTTTCATCCTTTTGTCGTAGACTACAATGTCGGGGCGGTTGGCACGGATGAGGACGTCCGTTATGATCTCGCGATCCCAGTACAGCTTTATGCAACTATTTTCCAGAACCGGGTCAGGCAGGTACTTGTAGTAGGGTACAAATCGATCCACCAAGTTGTGCTTAAGGGCAAGCTGTTGATGCACAATCTTGGCAACTTCGTTGTGACGATCGAGGTAGGCTGATCCAGCTAGTACTGAACAGCCGGCAACGACATGCTCGATAGTCTCCCCTACTGAATTGCATTTCCTACAGCGGTCCTCCACGTCTTCGTGCAATATGTAGTGCCGATAGTTCTTCGTCGCAATTACCCGGTCCTGGATGGCTACCATGAAACCTTCTGTTTCTGAGAAGAGGTCACCCCGCACCAGCCACGTGTTTGACGCCACCTTATCGATGTGCTCGAGCTCCAGTTGATGGGGGTGCGTTCCATGCAACTCCTTCTGCTTCCACATTGCGATCATCTCATCGACGGTTTTGATGTCGCAGTTCAGCTGGCAATCCTCCTGCGCCAGATGAAGGGCGCTGAAGCCGTGGTCAGCTTCGCATACAGTGCGGTAAATTTCGTGGCGGTTCTGGCTTTCTACGAAATATGCCCGCAGCTGCTGGATCTGGGAGACACATAGTGCCTGGATATCGGTGACGCCTCTTCCTCCTGCTGCACGTGGCAGGGTGACTCTCAATGGACGATTTTGGGTGGCACATTCGGTGCTTGGTGAACGCCACTCGTACTGCTCGTTCTATCGCCTCCAAGTCAGTCTTGGTCCACTTTACCACCCCGAAACTATACGTCAACAGGGGCACAGCAAACGTGTTGATCGCCTTCACCTTGTTGCCGGCAGATAGAAAGCTCTTCAGAATACAGTTGACACGTGACAAAAACTTTTCCTGCAGCTCTTTCTTGATCATTGTGTGGCGAATACCTCTAAGTTGCAGGAATCCAAGGTATTTATACGTTTCGCCTTCAACCATATTCCGAATCTCCTCCTGCTCGTTGACGCGGAAACAGCTGGCATCCATAACTTGACCCCGACGTAGATGAATTGACCTGCATTTGTCAATACCAAACTCCATCCGGATGTCGTTACTGAATGTCGTAACTAGCTGCAACAGCTGATGCAGCCTCTGCACTGATTCCGCAAATAGCTTCAGGTCGTCCATATAGAAGGTGTGGGTAACTCTTGTGCTCCTTTCCCCACTTTTCAGTTGGTAGCCATAGTTGCATTGGTTGAGTGCTTTGCTGAGGGGGTTCATGGCCAGGCAAAACCACAGCGGACTAAAGGTATCGCCTTGAAAAATCCCCCTCCTGATGCTGAGAGTCCTGGACCGTAACACAGCTGTACCGTCGGTAATGTGTAGGGATGTGCTCCACATCCCCATCGTGTGTTGCATCAGCCTGATGACGTTCCCGTCTACCTTATACAACTGCAGTACCTTGAGAAGGTACGAGTGCGGTACTGAGTCGTATGCCTTTTTGTAGTCGATGTACGCCATACTCAGGTTCCTTTGCTTTTGGGTAGCTTGCCCTACAATAACTGCATCTACGATAACCTGATCTTTGCAGCCTTGCGTGTTTCTGCGACACCCTTTCTGTTCCTCGGTCATCACGTTGTTGGCGTCGCAATGGGCTTGCACCTTCCTCGCTATTACCGACGATAGCACTTTATACAGACTTGAAAGGCACGTTATTGGTCTGTACTTCGCTGGGTCAGCTGTGTGTTGGTCCTTTGGCAGAAGAAATGTGACACCCCTGGTGATGAATTCCGGTAGCTGCGTGGGGTCTCCTAGTACCGTATTGAAGCATTCCGCCATCCGCCCATGGATCGTTGTGAGTTTTTTATACCAAAAATTGTGCACAAAATCAGGTCCTGGTGCAGTCCAATTCCTGGTATACCGGGTAGCTTCACGTATATCCTGAGCGGTTACCACGACCGCGGTCATGTCTCCAATTCCATCACATTGTCTCTCTTCTTCTGCTAACCACATCCCATCGCCGTTGTGTTCGGTGGGGTTCTCCCATAAATTGGCCCAAAATTGTGTAACGTCGCCAATCTCTGGAAGTCCCTCGCCAAAGTCGACCTTGTCATTTCGGATGCGGTTGTAGAACTCCCTCTCGTTTATGTTGAACATCCGGTTTTGTTCCTTCCGCTTCGAACATTCTCCATAACGTCGCAATCGTTTCGCAAGAGCACTCAACCGCTGTACATGGGTGTCGAGGATCTCAGTAATGTCGACTTCTCTGAGATCTCGGAGCTCTGCGGGCCTAACAATTTCAGCAACATGACGAACCAGCCTCGTTGATCGATTCCCCTGCTTGTACTGTGTTAATCGACCAACCTTTGATCGCAGTGTTGCGATTCGGCTCTCAAGGCGTCGCATCCACACGGGTTTCTGTGCGTTGAGGCGCGTGCCATCTTCTCCTTGCGGGCGCGTTCGCAATCCCAACGTCTTAACTACAGCTATTGCAGCTGAATACACGATAAACTGCAATTCCTCAAGGTTCTCCACGGCTTCCAAGTACTGTGGCAAAATATCCTGATTTAGGATGCTTACTGCACTCGTCAGCCGGTAGGAATACCGCAGCTTTGGTATCCGGTGCCGGGACATGGGGTCTGTCCCACGGAACTGCGTAACTGCTGTGCCCATATGGAGTGCTAGTTCGTCTCTTAATTGCTGACGTTGCATATCCGCTGCCGGTCCTGGAGCAGTGGGTGCAGGTGAATCACGACTCTCACTCGTGATCGGTTAAATCCAGCCCAACAGAACTCCTTCTCGACGTATCGCTCGATCTTGTCCCCTCCTCTCCTATCTCCCTCTGCACTTCCAGCTTGATGTACTCCACTTCTGCAGCGGTGAGCATATTATGAGACATAATTGCACGCTGCCGTGTGTACAGCTTGTTCAAGTCAAGCTGGCGCGCAAAGCGAGGAAATCGCTCGTTGAACATCTCCAGCATCCCTGATCTGCCAGACATGTCCGTCTCCATCCTTGTGCAGACATAGTAGCAGCGAATCACATACATATTCATCTCCCTCGTCCACATGATCCGCTGCCGTCGACCGCCTGCCAACGTGAGTGACTGACGTCTATCAGCCACAGCAACATCGGTAGGTGCAGCATGGTCTTGGTGATTTCTGCTGCTGCCGTTTCTGTTTCGCGTTCGCGGTACGGGCTGTGCCCGTTGACTGGAAGGCCGCTCTTGCACATTATCCTCTTCCAGCCGCTGGCCGCTCGCTCTGTCCCCCGTCCCAGGACCAGCTCCAGTAGGGGCTCCCTCCTCGGGCGATCGCATTCTTCTATTCCTCATTGATCGTGTCTCCATTGCTGGGTTTGCTTTCATTCCCGGAAGCTACGGGTTCTGCATTGGCATTTCCTCCAATTACAGTGCTTAATAGCTTGGTTCAAGCGCCGCTGCTCGCCGAGGGTGGTTTTACATGGACGCCCAGGATATTTTACCTCAAGCTCCCACCTACTCAAGATGGTGGTTTTTCATGGACGCCCAGGAGTTATGTTGCCTGAGCTCCCACCTGCTTATTATTATTATTATTACTATTTTTATTATTATTATTATTATTATTATTATGATTATTTATCAAATATATAAAAAAAAATTGTCTTCGTCGTATTTTACCATGCTCTTACCATCAATACTTATGATGCTGTTCGATGTCAAGCACGCATGGGCGTAGCCAAAGGGGGCAATGACAATGCCTCCTTCCCTATGTACGATAGAACAATCTTACTACGGGAATTTTTCTTGTGTTTGAATTATTCAAGGATTGTCTCCAGCACTCTTATTTATACAATAATTACGTCATGATAGATTATAAAACTTATAGAGTCTACCAAACAATCAGGCTTTGCCATATGTTTTTCGAAGGTTTCATGAACAGCCCGCAATAGATCGCAAATAGGGCTTCGTTACTTGGCAACCTGGCAATTATTGGTTAAAATTGAAAAAAAAAAAATAATAATTTCTACTTTTTAAATTATTCTATGGAATCCTGATAAAACTTTTTTCCAAAAAGTATTAATTTAATCATTTTATAAATTGTTCCAGAAACTTACTGGGTACATTAAAGAGATTTTTCAAAATTTTGTTCAAGATTAAATTTCTTCATGCGTTACCTCTTGAACTCGTCTAGAAACTGCGGAATTTCTATGAAGTAAAAAAAGTAGGGTGGATATCCTGCATAGTTTTGTGGTTCATGTAAAAAGGGTACATAGGCAGTGTATAAAGATCGTTCCGGCGCAAAATTTAAAAATGGAAAAAAATGGCTCTTCTCCCCCCTGATAAACAAAAAACCTGGCTACGCCCATGTTCCTCGCCCCCTTTAAAGTCTATGTAGGTTGTAAACGTGCTTTATAAGCAACTATTAACACGTCAAAGTTTGAAAAACAGAAACAAAAAATATGACCCGACTTTGTCAGGTTCCCCATTTTGTCAGCCTAAAATTCATCGAGGGACTGACAAAATCGGGTCCCTACTGTAAATCAATAAAGTGACCTAGTGTCAGAGAATGGTGGAATATAATTGATGTTTTTAAAGCTCTACCTTTCGTTGAATAGTAAAGGATCCCAACATAAAATTTGTTCATAAAAAATTGGAATTATTTTCATGCGCAAAATAGTACTTAAGTTTGACGAACAGTTTTTTTATAACTTTTTATTTTTTCATTACATAGAATAATAGTTGAACGATGCACAACAAAATCGACTACGATTATATCAATACATAAAAAAGATATAGCATAAACAACGTGTCCACTTTATAAAATGAACAGTCCTTAAAATCTCCATGAGTAGATGTTTTAAGGGCCATCGACTTACGGAAATCTAGTCATGAAACTGATATTCTTTGGAAAGTTTTTTGAGGAGACCATCATAGTAATCATGATTTTTTTTCAGTATGTCTCCATGTTTCCATGAGTTGATATCGAGTAATGGAATAATGGAATAGATTTGACTGTAGTAAAGAATCGGGCATATAAAATGCACCAGAGCTGTTTTCAAATACAAAACTACTTCAGACAGCTATATATCTGCTGATTTCATTTTTTCTGTAACGAACTTCAAATTATCTCAATTTAAGATAACTGAACAAGTTCTATAAAAACTTATTTGATACTTTATGGGCTACAATCCGCTACGTTGGAGTCTACACCGAATGGATAATTCTTCTCCACTGTGCTAGGTTCTGAGCCAATCCTTCCCGTCGCCCTAAACTTTGAATGCCCTTAAGTTCTCAAATGGAAAAGCCAACGTTTGCGCGGCCTACCACGAAGCCGACGGCCGCTTCCGGGTTCTCTACTGAACATTATTTTTGCTTGTGATTCCTCCGGCATTCGTACCACGTGACCGGCCCAACGCTGCTTGCCGTGTTTTATGAGCATTACAATATCATTGGACACTCTGACCTGGTACAACTCATGACTCATGCGACGCCGCCAGATGCCATTTTCTTGTTTACCGCTGAGTTTTGTTTGCAGCATTTTACGCTTAAAAGCTCCAAATGCTTTCCGGTCAACCTCTTATTACGTCCAGGATCCATGATCTAATAGACCAACCGGAAAGATTAGTGTCTTATATAGCACGAATTTTGTCTTCGTATGTAAGCTACGAGAATTTAGCTGGTTACGGAGCCCTTAAAAATCCCTGATCGCAGATGCAAGACACCTTTCTACCTCGCAGGTAACATCATTATCGCACGTCACTAAAGTACCAAGATACACAAACTCTTCCACTAGGGGAAAAGCACCAATTTTCGACCCTGTGCTAATTTTCGACCTATTCATACGATTTTGGCCTTCTTCTTCTTCTTCTTTCTGGCGTTACGTCCCCACTGGGATAGAGCCTGCTTCTCAGCTTGGGGTTCTTATGAGAACTTCCACAGTTATTAACTGAGATCTTACTATGCCAATGACCATTTTTGCATGCGTATATCGTGTGGCAGGTACGAAGATACTCTATGCCCTGGGAAGTCGATAAAATTTCCAACCCGAAAAGATCCTCGACCGATGGGATTCGATCCCACGGCCCTCAGCTTGGTCTTGCTGAATAGCTGCGCGTTTACCGCTACGGCTATCTGGGCCCCTTGGCCTACTTTGTATGAAAATCCGAAAATTGGCACAGAATTCTTGTAGGTCGAAAATTAGTGCTTTTCCCCTACTTCAAATTTTTCACCACCCGTTACCAACATCACGATTGGAACCAAGCTGTCTGCCGGCTTTTATAACCTCATCTGGCGTTGAGGGTTCCACAGCTTGTACATCGTTGCTGATTATTAATCTGTTCTCAGACGCGCTTATGTTCTCTTCGCGCTTATGGCCTACTTCGCCTTAAAGTGTTCTTTCCACCTGGCAGCCACATCATGTGTGGCCCACATGAGGAAAAACGCATGCTATTTACAGTTTCATAAAATTTCCGCACATCATTTCGTTGCATGCTGTTTTGCGCCTTAGTAATGACATCTTCTTCATACTGCTTTTTCTTTTTTTTGCAGCGAATTATTTTCTCGGCAGCTCTCGCTTTCTGGTACCACCGGGCATCAGACACTAACATAACGTACTTCAACAATAGATTTATTTATTTAGTTGGTGTTAAATCAATTAATTTGATAAAACCTCGTAAACGATGTTACGCCAATTTACTCGGTCCATGGCTGTGTCTCTCCAACTTCGATTTTGGCCCACGTTCTCCAGATCTTGTTGCACATGATCAAGCCACCTCGCTCGCAGTGCTCCCCGCCTTCTTGTGCCAACCGGATTCGACGCGAACACCATCTTTGCAAGATTGTTGTCCGCAACATGCCCTGCCCAGCGCACCCTTCCGGCTTTCGCAACCTTCTGGATACTGGGTTCGCCGTAGAGCCTAGCGAGCTCGTGGTTCATTCTCCGCCACCACACACCGTTCTCCTGCACACCGCCAAAGATCGTCCTAAGCACCCTTCGTTCGAACACTCTAAGTGCTTGCAGGTCCTCTTCCAGCATGGTCCATGCTTCATGTCCATAGAGAACCACCGGTCTTATAAGCGTTTTGTACATGGTACATTTGGTGCGGGGGTGAATCTTTCTCGACCGCAGCTTCTTCTGGATCCCATAGTAGGCGCGACTTCCACTACTGATGATGCGCCTCCGTATTTCACGACTAACGTTATTATAAGCCGTTAACAAGGTTCCGAGGTAGACAAACTCATCCACCACCTCAAAAGTATCCCCGTCTATCGTAACACTGCTTCCCAGGCGGGCTCTGTCGCGCTTGGTTCCGCCTATCAGCATGTACTTTGTTTTTGACGCATTCACCACCAGGGCGACTTTTGTCGCTTCACGTTTCAGGCGAGGTACATGTCTGCCACCACTTTAGTTCTTCGCGGTCGATGCTATCACAAGCCGCTTTAAAATCGATAAACAGGTGATGCGTTGGGACTTGGTATTCACGGCATTTCTGGAGGATTTGCCGTACAGTGAAGATTTGGTCCGTCGTCGAGCGGCTGTTGATGAAAACAGCTTGATAACTTCCCACAAACTCATTTGCTATTGGTGATAGACGACAGAAGATAATCTGGGATAGCACTTTGTAGGCGGCATTCAGGATAGTGATCCCACGATAGATTTCACATTTCAGATTGTCGCCCTTCTTGTAGATGGAGCATATGACCCCTTGCTTCGACTCCTCCGGCAGTTGTTCCGTTTCCTAGATTCTGACAATCAGCCGGTGCAGACAGGCGGCCAACCTCTCCGGGCCCATTTTGATGAGTTCAGCTCCAATACCATCCTTACTAGCGGCCTTGTTATTCTTGAGAGGGATGATGGCATCCTTAACTTCCCTTAATGTGTGGGCAGGTTGGTTTCCTTGATCCGCCATGCGTAATAGGCGGGTTTGCTGCTTTCGTTTTCTTTTATATCGCTCCACGTTTTGTCGCGTTCCATGTTGCAGCATTGCAGCCCGCGCTGCATCCTTCTCCCCCAAAACCTGCCTGCATTCTTCGTCGAACCAATCGTTACATGTCCTTCTTTCCACGATGCTCTCGGCTGCTTTGTTGATGGCTGCGTTTATGTTGCATCAGCAGTCCTCAAGAGGGGCTTCGTCAAGCTCGTCCTCTTCTGGCAACGCTACCTCGAGATGCTGCGCGTATGCGGCGGCGACGTTCGCGCTAGGTTATACCGAGGCGGGCGTCGATACCGTATATTGTTGATGACGGATAGTTTTGGGCGCAGTTTCACCATCACTGGATAGTGATCAGAGTCAATGATAGCGCCACGATAGGTTCTGACGTCGGTTGTATCGGAGAAGTGCCGCACATCGATCCAAACGTGGTCGATTTGTGATTCCGTCTGCTGTGGTGATCTCCAGGTGTATCGATACGGGAGGCTGTGCTGGAAGTAGGTGATGCGGATGGCCATGTTCTTGGAGGCGGCAAAATCTATCAGTCGTAGGCCGTTCTCGTTCGTCAGCCGATGGGCGCTGAACTTCCCCATCGTCGGTCTGAACTCCTCCTCCTGGCCAACCTGAGCGTTCAAATCTCCTATGATGATCTTAACGTCGTGGCTTGGGCAGCGGTCGTACTCGTGTTCGAGCTGCGCGTAAAATGTGTCCTTGTCATCATCAGTGCTTCCGGAGTGAGGGTTATGCACGTTTATGATGCTGAAGTTGAAGAACCGGCCTTTGAGCATCAACTTGCACATTCTTTCGTTGATCGGCCACCACCCGATCACGCGCCTTTGCATATCACTCATCACTATAAAAGCTGTTCCCAGCTCACGTGTGTTGCCGCAGCTCTGGTAGATGATATGATTACCTCTAAACGTTCGCACCATATAACCTGTCCAGCACACCTCCTGCAGCGCTACGAAGTCGGAACCGCGGATCTTCAGTACATCGGAGAGTATGCGTGTACTTCCGATAAAGTTGAGAGATTTGCTCCACGTACCGAGTTTCCAATCGCTAGTCCATTTCCGTCGCTGTGGTCTTTGCCGATTGTTCTGTTCCGTATTCTCCCGTTGACGTTCCTGTGCTGGTGTATTTTTACGGCTGGCTTGCAGGGCCTGGCACCAACCCTCTAGATTTTCGGAGGACCATTCCCCCTAAATTTTTGGAGGGCCATAGTGCGCAGTTTAGCTTAGAGTCCTTTTCTGGCACGATGATCAGCCGCCCCTGACATGGGGAACAGACGCTGTTGTGAGCCGCTCCTAACATGGAGTACAGACGCTCCAGGTTTGCAGAAGCATCTCGAACTTTATTGATAATAATTGTTAAATACATGAAGTTCGAATTCAGTGACAAACTAAGCGAATAAATTGCCATACAAGCTGACAAACTTGCATGCAAGTTGGCTGAAATAGTCAAATTTTGCATTTTCAATAATCAATATCTCAAAAACTAGACGTGCTATGATATTTTTGAAGGAAGCACCACACTAGACAACGGACTAGCATGCAACGCCCAGTGGCATAGTCGGAGAACATTCCTCACGAAAAGTTTTCCGGCCTGAAGTGGGAATCGAACCCACACTGCTTAGCACGATGCGCCTAAATGCTTGGTGACACTAACCGCACGGCTAAAGTCACCCACAACGCTTTTGGTAAACGTTTTACTCATTAGCGTAACTTATACTCAAACCTAGAGGGGGCTTGGCATACACGATCAAAAAAATTTATTATTACTTAGTGAAAAGTCAACGCAGATATACGCGTACCTGGAACCATGTTATTATTAAACTTGAATGAACCTAGAACTTTCCTTCACAAGTTTTAGTTTACGGTATAACTAAAAAAATTGCAGACAAAAAATCCTTGCCTCAAAATATTCTATCGGTAAAAATTCTATTCGAGTTTCAATATTTTATACGAAAAAGTTGGGTGAACGACCCATCAAACAGAACATGAGAATACCTTTCATGACTCTTTATCTCTTTATCGGTGTGTGGCGGCGAAGGATGAACTACGAGCTCGCCCAACTCTACGGCGAACCCAGTATGTAGAAGGTGGTCAAAGCTGGAAAGATACGATGGGCAGGGCATGTTGCAAGAATGCCTCATAGCAACCCTGCAAGATGGTGTTCGCTTCGGATCCGGCTGGTACCGTTTTGATTCATATTACGGACACTTAAGGACTCAGGGAAATATAACCCAGCATAGAGCATACAAAATAAATCATTCTGTATGATTCCTTAGCACTATCGAGCGTCGGAAGCCTTTTACTTTCGAACGGTGGATGAAGAATTCGCTTCCGCAACTTCAATAATTTTAAATAAATCAAAATGTGTGGCCTTTTCATGATTCTTATTCCGTACGCTTCCTCACTTTTGCCTCATATTCCGGACACTTTGAATCGAATTCCGGACAGCTCACGATAATCATTAATGGAACAGTCAAATCATCAATCGAAATCGTCAAACCACCAAAGAGGCATCTAAGGTAGTTGGGCATTATAAATTTTCAAAGATATTTATGGAAAAAGTTTACTAAAACGAGCCTTGAAATTGAGAACTTTTGAACAGCAAAAATTGAAACATTTCGCGTGAAATGTTTCCCATACAAAGTAGAGTGTCCGGAATTTGAAGCTGTCCGTAATATGAATCAAAACGGTACAAGGAAGCGTGGAGTGCAGCGAGTTAGGTGGGCGGATCAAGTGCGTATCGATTTGGCGAGCGTGGGGCAGAACCGAGGATGGAGAGATGCGGCCATGAACCGAGTATTGTGGCGTGAAATTGTTGATTCAGTGTTATCTGTCTTGATGTTAACTAAATAAATGAAAATGAAATAAAAGCATCAACAGCTTAGGCCCATTTCAATATTTACTTTTTGGGCTGAAGCCAACTGTCATCCTCGCAGATAACTTGTAAAATCCGACTTCGTAGCGATCGTTGAAATAAAGCGAGATTGATTATTCGGTTATAGTAGAGAGCAACGGACGTGTTGCTATACGCTGAGAACGCGTACATTTTCGGGATACGACACCTATGACCCAACGATCCTCCTCACTAACAAACATCTCTCCCAGTTGTACTGTTCGACCAAATATCCAAACCCTGTCAGAAACACACACATAAATGTTTTATAGCAAGTCTGTGGATTAAATGTATAAAACAGACCATCGAGGTCTTTAGTTCTGGACTGTGACTGAGAGTAGACGTGTTTCTTTATAGTTCCGAAATATCTTAAAAGTTTATACAAAAATTATAAAACAAGTAACCTTTGTGGAGATGCAGAGGCAAACACGGTCTCCAAATAGCAAAAGTTACACACTATCATTCCTTCCGGCAATCCCACCTGTGACCGGCGCCGTTATTGACCATGTATAAATAGAGGCACTGAATTATTCACACTGAAGAAGATTATGGTCAATCCCAGCCGAACTTCTAGTTGATTCTTTGTGCATTTTCACTGACTTCGGTCAATCACGGAATAGCAACCATTGATATGTGTAGTCAGTCTAAGCTAAGCTAAGTTAACGAACTACAATTTATCGCTTTGCAACATTTGGTGGTTATGTTGAAGTTTCTCACCACTACTTACCGAGCTAGAGTCGAAAGCTCCATTCAGACTATTCATGGAGTTTCAAAGCTCGAACCTTCCAATGCTTACTCTACTACTTACCACGCAATACCGTTCATCGAGAGGATTCATGCCACTGTGCCCTATCGAACGATTTGCCTTCCCCCTCTGTCGCACTCGTCGTCGTTGTCCACCCAAGCATAAACCGGGTGGAAATGTTTACAAAATATTGCAGCTTTCGCTCCCACCAATGGGATTCGTGAGAGAAAACCTATGGCAAAAGGAGAGTAAAATGAACTTCCATCGGGCATGGCGAGATGGCCAACTCTAGTAGTAGGTGCGATCTGTTCAAGGTGGTAGAGCTTCTAGCTCTGTGGGTGGCTGCCTGACTGCCTGGCTGTGGGAGACGCGTCAAGAGCCAAGTGAGCGTAGCTCCAGCACTTCACGTGGTGGTTGGGCAAAGGTGGACGTAGCCAGGGGCAGGGAGTTCATATATAAATAATGAAAAATTCATAAATTCCTTCAATATTCTCTCAAAATCACCTTTCTTGGAATTTACTGAACAATAAAATTTACACCAATGTGAAATAGTTTTGATCGTTTTAAGCAATTCCACCTGACACTGTTAAGATTAGATTATTCTACAGGAATTTTTCAAGGATTAGGAATTTACTAGGAACATTTCCAAGCAGTGCCTTACCAAGGGTTTCCCTTAAAAATTGCCCCAGGGACTTCTCAAAGTAATTTGCTTTAAATAGTTGTTGGATACTGCCCTCGGAAATAGCTTTTGGGCTTCTTCAAAAAGTTTGTAGAACACCTCCAATAATTAAATTTTGTTAAGGTATTTCCCATCTATATATTTTCAAGCATTCTTTATGGCGATATCTGCAGAAATATTTCCAGGTAATTCTTTGGGATAACATCAGAGATTGTCCCAAAATTGGAATCTAGGATTTTTCCCTGAAGCTTGTTGATGATTCCTCAAAAAGTTCCTTAAATATTCTTCTGAAAATCTCAAGAGTCTCTTCTGAAAAATATTTCAAACATTTAACTAGAAGTGTAAACTAATACATATCGCATTGATTTACACATGAATTACCCAGTAATTTTCCTAGGAAAAAAAATCTAAAGATTTTTGTCAGCATTCCTCCACACATTCAAGAATCCTTCCAAAGATGCTTTAAGAATTATTTAATAGATTTTCTAAAGAAATTTAATTTAATGCTTCGCCAGGTTTTATTAGGATTTATCTATAAATATCTTTTAGAACACCAAACATTTATATGAAAAACTCAAAGAAAATTTCTCAACGTATTGCTTTGTGGATTTTACAAGTTTCTCTGAAGGAATATTTTTAGAAAAGGAAGCCTGGAATATTCCTGATTTATTACTATTTTGGAGGAGTTTCAAAAGCAATCCTATATAAATTTTGATGACTTGATTGAAATTCTTAGAACGTTGTTGTAGTGCTAGGTACTATTTTTAGAAGACTCCTCGAAGACTTTCTATATTAAATGCCAGAAGATTGTTTAAGAGTATTCTCAGAGAACAGATGTAAATTTCTCAGGAAAGAGATCTAAGGCGTTTGATGAAACTCATGAAAAAATGGCAGAGAGGCATCTGTTGACAAGTTGAACTCTTAGAAATAGTCTTAGTGAATTCGAGGAAAATTAAAAATCATTTCAGTAATTTACGGTGGAATCTCTGCAACAAACGTTACTATATAACTAGAGAACTCATGCAGGGCTGTTACGACCATGCTGATTTCGCGACTCTGCGATATTTGCGGATTTTCCTGAGTTGGAAAGTGAATTTTGAACTTTTGCGAGAATAAAACTAATTTCATCATAGCTCATAGAAATTATACGTTCTTTAGGCAGAGAATCAAAATGTTGAAGAGCATTTTTGCTTCGAGCATTGTATTAATTGGCAAGTATGGCGTAGATAAGAATTACATAATTGAATCTTTAAAAATGGGTTTACTATATTACGTTGAAAGTTGTTGAAGTTCGAAGATTATTATTTATTTATTTGGTTTTACATCAATTAGCTTGATAAAACCTCGCCAACAATAATTCGCCAATTCACTCGGCTTATGGCCGCTTCTCTCCATCCTCGACTGCGACCCACGCTCTGCAGGTTCTGGTGCATCTGGTCAATCCACCTAGCTCACTGGGCCCTACGCCTTCTCGTTCCGACCGGATTCGTGGCGTTGTTGTCCGGCATTCTTGCAGCACGCCCTGCTCAGCGTATCCTTCCAGCTTTAGCTACCTTCAGGATACTGGGTTCGCCGTAGAGTTGAGCGAGCTCGTGGTTCATCCTTCGCCGCCACACGCCGTTCTTCGCCACGCCGCTGAAGATCGTCCTTAGCACTCGGTGTTCGTAAACCCCAAGAGCTTGCTAGTCCTCCTCGAGCATAGTCCACGTCTCATGCCCGTAGAGAACTACCGGTCTTATTAGCGTTTTGTACATCGTGCATTTGACTTTCTTGACAGCAGTTTCTTCTGGAGCCCGACTTCCACTGATGATGCGCCTTCGTATTTCCCAACTAACATTGTTGTCAGCCGTCAGCAAAGATCCGTGGTGGACGAACTCGTCAACCACCTCGAAGGTATCCCCGTCTACCGTGACACTGCTTTCTAGGTGGGAAGCATGTACTTACATACGCATACGGGCCTGCCAGCATGTACTTTGTTTTCGATGCATTCACCATTAGTGCGACTCTTGTTGCTTCGCGTTTAAAGTGTCTGAACAAATTTGCCACCGTTTCAAATTTTCTACCAATAATATCCATGTCGTCCGCGAAGCAAACAAATTGTCCGGATCTCGTGAAAATCTTGAAGTTCGAAGATACTGTACTGTTATTAATTTTTGAAAGTTTCTGAAGAAATCTTCGACAAAATTATTTTTAGGAATTCTTAAAAAGGCTTTGGGAAGAATTCCTTTTCAAATATCAGTTGACATTTGAATCCAGCAGATTTTTTTGGCAAATTTCTCGGAATATCAAAAAATAAAATGTTGCGTGAAATCTAGAAGAGATTTCCATGTCCTTTCTCTCATAATAGATGGAGCTTCTACAAAATATCGTGTTAGAATCTTTGCAACAAATCCTGGTGTAAGGGCTTGAAGCTTGTAAGATTTCTATAGAAATTTCCATGCGTTCTTTAGAAATTCCTTCGTAGATATCTCGAAAAGTTCAAGGAAAAAATCTTTCAAAAATAGGATTCCTCAAAAAATCCTCTATAGATTTTGCCAGAAATTCCTTCGTGTCTACCGATTTCACTAGGTATGCTTGAAGGAATAATTCCAGGATCATCCAACAAAGCAAATACCTCCTGTAATATTCACAGTGATTTTTCTGAAAACTCTTTTAGGGTTTCTTCCGTTTTTTTGTTCAAGGATTTTTTATAAGGATTTCTACAGTCGTTACTCCAAGAAATCCTTCAAAGACAGCTAAAGAAATTCCTCCAAGAGACCCCACAAGAATTAATTTCAGTGTTTTGGAAAGATTTGTCTCTAGATTTTTCAGAAAATCCTAAAATAAATTCTCCAGGAATTCCTTCGCTGATTTTTTTTTTCATTAGTTCTTGCGACTAGTTTCAACGAAATACTTTTAATAATTTGTTTAGGAATTGCTCGAGAAATTCGTCAAGAAAATCTATTAGGGTTTTCCCTGATCCCTCTAGAAATTCATCGAGAGATTTCACATGAATTTTCTTATTGCTCCGATTATTTCTTCAAGTTTTTCTCAAGAGATTAAGTCCAAGGTTTTCCAGGGAAACCTCTAGAAAATCCTTCAGGGTTTCCAGGTTTACTTTTATCGTCTTTTTTTATCAAAAATCTATTCAGTTTTTCTTAGGCATTTACAGGGATTCCAGTAGTTTCTTCAGATCCTTTCAACAATTTCGAAAAAAAAAATGACATTTTTAAATATTCCATGACGATTTTCTAGGGGCCTTCCTTAGCCGAGTGGTTAGAGTCGGCGGCTACAAAGCAAAGCCATGCTGAAGATGTCTGAGTTCGATTCTCGGTCGGTCCAGGATCTTTTCGTTAAGGAAATTTCCTTGACTTCCCTGGGCATAGAGTATCATCGTACCTGCCATACGATATACGAATGCGAAAATGGCAACGTTGGCAAAGAAAGCTCTCAGTTAAGTTGTGGGCTTCGTAGCCGTGCGGTTAGCGGCGTCAGTCGTTTAGGCGTATTGTGCTACGGAGTGTGGGTTCGATTCCCGCCCCAGCCGAAGAAAACTTTTCGTCAAACGAAAAACTCTTCACTGGTCCACTGGTCGTTCCGTGTGTCCGTTGTCTAATGTTAGTTATGTTCAGTCTGTGCAGCCTATAGCTGAAGACGGTGTAAATTGTCTTTTTTTTTTAATAACTGTGGAAGTGCTCATAAAAACACAAAGCTGAGAAGCAGGGATTGTCCCAGTGTGGACGTTAATGCCAAAAAGAAGAAGAAGATGACGATTTTCTAGGAAGAAAATCCGTGGAAGATACCCTGGTTGAACTGTAAAAAAAATTCCAAGAAGAAAATGAACCTAAAGATACGTCGATCTGGAAGACATCAATCTGAAGTAATTTCTGGAGACATCAATTATCATCGGATTAATTGATGGAGAAATTTGCAAAGGATGTTTTTCAGAAATTTACGGTGGATTCTCTGAAAATATCCCTAAAATAATCTCTGGAGTCACGAATTCCTTTCTGGAGATAACCTAAGGAAAATTATTGGATGATTTTTTGAAGGATTCTGTAAACAACCACATAGTAAGAATTCTTTGAGATATCCGTAAAAGGATAAATGGATGAATACTTGAGGGAAACTGGGAAAATGTCTAAGCTAATGCTTGTTGAAATTCGTGATGAAAATCATGAAAAATATTAAGACAAATCTAGAAAAAAAATCCTTACAAATATTCTTGTGAGATTCTTAGAGCATTGAAACTATTTGGACATTTCTTGGTTCCTGTTGAATCTCTCATTGTATTTTGGTTTATTTGTATTTTTACAGTTTTTGGTAAAGTTTCACCGGAATCCTTTGAATTTCGACGGAATTACGGTGTTTTATTTTACCGAACTGTTCAGTGTAGTGTCGGATTATGTTATTGAAAACACGTCTGTCTAGTTGAATCGAATATCAAAACATGAGCTTTCATATTTCTTGGCTACTATGATCTATGATATTACAAATAGCATTCTTGTTCTAGTATGCTCAACTTGTGCACGTGCCCGATCGTACAACTCCTCCTTTTCATCATTTTATTTAGTCTTCATGTAAGTAGTTCTACACCGCAAAACCTTTGTTAATATGATGTGGATTCAAAGGCTCAGTGCGTAAAATAGATTCCATAAGCATGAAACCTGTAAATGGGAAAAGAGATTTATTTTGTACATAATTTAATGCTTTGCAATACTTAACTTCGCATCTTGGCATTTTCTTATTTTCTTCTTTTATATCCAACTCCGCCTGATTGCTTTAACTCATGTAGGGTAGGTACTCGAATTATTATTTTGATTTATCACATTTCTCCTCTTTTTCCCTTAATTTTCGCACTTAATATTCATTTTTTTATAAATTATAATAACTGATTTCACTGAACTTCACAATATATGTTTATTATTGCAATGTTCCTACTTATGCACACAATTTCACGTAATATAGGAAAAAAACATTGTGGTTTGCATCCTATCTATCTTAATGGACTGAGTACACAATGTCTTTTACCTTGATTTTAAACATCTACTTTGATTGACTGGTTTGCTAAAAACATCTTCCTGGTGATTGCAAGTTGAAGAAAGTTCTAATTTCAAAACACCTTAATGTGAAAAGCTTGCTAACAAAATCGTTTTGATATGCGGATAATGTTACATATATAACGTAATGATTTATGATGAAAATCACTTCAAAGACCAATAATAAATACGTTTAGTTAAATCGGGACACAGTCGTAACACTATCGTAAAATCTGTTCAGCATTCTACTGCTTTTTCAATGTTTCTGTTTTTATCGCTATTTCAAGCCGACCTAACGATTTGCGTGCTTTGATGAATTTATCAATGTTAATGTTATACTCTAGTGGAATTAAATGGTATAGTACTAAATTCGATTTTTCATCCACTTATAGGCACTCTACTAAACAGCTCGAAGATTTATTATCAATGTTAATGTTTTTATTATATCAGGATGAAATACTATTAATTGAGCCGAAAATGTATATTTTTATTTATAAAGATAATATTATCAGGAAGATTTACAGCCCACGACTGGTCTGTCTCCAAAATATAATTTTACTATTGTTTTTGAAACCAACATTATTCAATGCTCAAACGAAATACTTGACTGACTAATAACTTTTATTTATTTCAAAATGTTCCATAATTTATATAAAAATACTATTCTTCCAAAGTTGTTTATACTCTCTGGACATTTAACTTGAATTAATACATAGAGAATTATTAAACTTTAAAACATGAATTAAAACCCTAAGTACCTCAAGCTTTTACCCTTTTTTGTAGGGTTGCGTCCCAAATAACTAAAAGCTTGCTATTTAGCTTAATATTTTTAGGAGCAGTTCAAGTTATTAACTGAGAACATATTTTTTTCTCATAGACACTTTTAGCCTTGCCGAAGTCAAAAAAAATCAAACCTGAAAAGATACTCTACCGGTGGGATTTGAACCTACAACGCTAACCATATTCTAATCTTGCAAAATAGCACAGCTATTCATCGCTACGGCCCCATACCTTAACCAATGGAAGGATTTTAAACATAAACTATTATTCTTAATAAATTCTCATTTGCACATACACGGATTTCTTTTCAAACTTAATCAAACAATTGAAAAATCACCTGATCTCTTCGTCATAATTTATGAAGGTAATATTCACATCCACGTCATATCTTATCAGGAAGCTGATCTTTTCACATCATGGCTGTTGCCCTCGTTAACAATCAAATTTCCGCTACCACGCAAATACTAATCTCAACATACAAGTTCACAAACGCAATAATTCATAGCTCTTAATCAGCGTAGACAAATTGCTATATTGTTGGTACTCAGTGGAACTAACTCTATAAAATAACTACATTGTTTTATAAACAGCATCATAAAATATCATTTCATAATAATTTCAGATCACATTAAGGCAAAGTATGCTCCCAAAACCGAATGACGGCTACTTAGTCTTAAGGCTTATATTTTCTTTTTCTTGGCACACTGTTGTTCACATGCAAAAAAGCATTGTTGTTTACACGCATCAGTTTGTATGCAATCTTTATATCTTATATTCTTTGAAACACCATATCTTTCAACAGAATGTACACAATAACCTCTGAATAAATAAAACACAGTTTTTCCTCTAAATCACACACTTTGACTATCAATAACTATCATCAATAAATAACATGCACATTATCTCAAATCATTTATTGCCAATAAATAAGTAGAACTTTTTAGCATACATTTGCCCTTTCGTAATTACAGTAGTTCCTCAAAATATATTTTTATTTAAGTTGCTCGTTACGCAAGTTGTACAGTAACCATTTCAGTAATAGTTCAACATTGCTCCCAATGTCACTCAGTTGTCTGCCATGAACTAACATTAACTGTCATTAAGAATTCTGAGCATAGTTTATTTCCCAGGCAAATAATTGCCTTCTAACAACAAGCACACAGTCGCGGTCCTTGTCATACAATAACCGATCAGTAGCACACAGTTGCTCTCGATGGCACACATTTGCCTTTCGACAATTAGCACACAGTTACGCACCATAGCACACAGTTGCCTTTCAACAATTAGCACACGGTTACTCTTCATGGCACACAGTTGCCTTTCAACAATTAGCTCACAGTTGCTCTCCATGGCACACAGTTGCCTTTCATCAATTAGCACACAGTTGCTCTCCATGGCACACAGTTGCCTTTCAACAATTAGCACACAGTTGCTCTCCATGGCACACAGTTGCCTTTCAACAATTAGCACACAGTTGTTCTCCATGGCACACCTTTGCCTTTCAACAATTAGCTCACAGTTGCTCTCCATAGCACATGGTTGCGTTTCATAAAGTAGCACACAGTTGCTCTCCGTGGCACACATTTGCCGATCAAAAAGTAGCACACTGTTGCTCTCCATGACTCAGTTTTTTTTTTTTTTTTTGATAATTAACACACAAATGATTTTCTTGAGACACAGCTGGCCTTTCGAATACTAGCCCAGAGTTGCCCTCTATGACACACAGTAGGCCTTTCAATAGTTAGCACACAGTTGCTTTCCACGACACTTAGTTGGCCTTTTAGTAAATAGCACACAGTTGCTATCCATAACACATAATTGACGAACAAAGAGTTGCACACGGTTGCTCTCCATGAAACACAGCTATTTTTCAGTATTTGTATTTGTATTGAAGATTTATCCGACATCATGGTCTTAATGAATAAAATTAAAACTAAACTAAACTAAGCATCAACTCTTGGACAACACTTAACAGGATACATTAGACCTGGCGATTACGTAACCGATTTTTGAACAGTACACAGTTGCCATTCTTTCCGCTTGTTTTTAACTACAGTTCAATATTATTTTAAACTGTTCAACTGCTGTCGTGCATTAAAATATTTCTTAATTTGTATTTTTTTTTCTCAACGATAAGCATTGTTTTAATTGTTATATGCAATATGCAAACCAAGGAAAATTGTTAACATCATTGGCAAACTCATGAGGATTTTTCAAGTGAAACTATTATATGCCATGCACAAATAAATATTTAAAAATATTGTCCGATAAGATCTGTAACTATACGATTTTAATATGATTCATGATAATATGCTATAGAGAATAAGTTAATATTATGTATCATCTCTCGCTTTAACAACAACAAAAACATGCTCTCTGCAATTCGTATGTCGTTCTTCATTCATATCATTAATCTCAATATTTTTTTAAATTTTACTCTTCATTTTTAAACTAAGCATCCATCAGTTAAGTGTAATAAAACTGCATTTTAAAACGTCAATACTCCAACTTATATAAAAACGAAGAAATATCAAAGAAAGGTGATTTTACCTTGAAGAAACCTTTTTCACGGTCAATAACAATTGTTCATAAGAGTTATACGAAGTATTGGATGAAAAAGTTCTTCACATCAATAACACAAATTAATCAGTTTTCTACTTGTCCACTATCGAGGAGTCAAATATTGATTATTCGTTTTGCTTTATGAGATACAACTTGCACACATATCTTTCTAAATAGTTACATACACTCCATCCATTATCTTGCATTTTACATTTCCATTATACGTAGCTATTTATTTATATACATTTGCTAAAAAGTGATTTACTACGTTCCTCAACCTTTAGCAAGATACTAATTAAACCTTAAGGCTTTTAGTAAATCGGTGGTCTTTGTCATTTTGATTTTTCAATGTGCGAAACACTAAAACTTATTATATTTTTTTCATAAAGTTGGTGAAGTTATCTAGATGCTTTGATAAGAATTCATTACTATGTATAATTCTAGTTATCACCAAATCAAAATCTTCAATCAATTTACTGACGGAATACATCGTAGTACATCGTAGTAACCACAGCATAATTTGAAAATTTTCGCATTTTCATTCTCCAAGCATCTGTCAAAAATCTCTTATGCATCTACGACGTGTCAGACCAGTAAGGGAATTCAATAAATATTATAAATTCAAAAAAAGGTAAAACTTGTATCTTCCATACCGAAGCCAATTGGTTTTCCCAATAACATTTCCTTGCTGCTGCCATTGTTGAACGAAATAACTCTGGTGAGAAAACCTCGCTTTTCGTACACAGTACTAACGCTGTGGTTCTGACCGTAGTCAACCGCGTGATAACTGGCAGATTAAATAATTCTGAGACAAAATACTTACTACCCCCTAATGATCAATAATTTGCCTTCGTTTTGCCTGCGTGACAGCATTTTGGATGCACTGCAAACTTATAAATATACGTACATACCTCCAACTGTTTGTCCATTCTATGTTGACGAGCAATTTGGATACAAACCATCGGGATTTTCCATCACCAATCACAACGTAACAACAAACGGATTCAAATAAACTAAAACATTTTCGCGGCCGATAGGATATATTTTCTTCTCTTTCATTTCACTTCAATTTTCTCTTCGTCGCCAAAATGTAGTGTCGGATTATGTTATTGAAAACACGTCTGTCTAGTTGAATCGAATATCAAAACATGAGCTTTCATATTTCTTGGCTACTATGATCTATGATATTACAAATAGCATTCTTGTTCTAGTATGCTCAACTTGTGCACGTGCCCGATCGTACATTCAGCTGTTGAGATCACGGTTAAATTTACCGGTGAATGTTCCAGTGCAAGTTCCATTTTGTCTCAAATTTTCAACATTACTCATAATTCGGAAAACAGCGATTACAAAGATTTTTTTTAATTTTTATTGTTAAGAAATAGTATGAACTTTTAATTAGCGGGTATGAGCATAAGTGTAGATTCTTAAAAATGACTAGCCTTTTTTCTAAGACCATAATTTATGACTTTGTTCTTGTTTGAAAGCTGCCAAAACCAAAGTAGGAATTCTCTTTGCAAGACTGTCGCTTTAAAAAACATCAAACCTCTACTAAATCTACTGAGGGTCTCTAAATATCCATTTATCTATTCATCTGCTAAGAATATGTTTTAAAGTTTCTCAAAGAATCTTCCGTTAAGTTTCCATTGAGAACTCGTGATTGCGAAGGATCTAGCATCGAAAGTTCTATAAAAAAAAACAATCAAACTTTTTAGGAGAAATCTGGAAGAAATCGTCACTGGATACGGACAGTTTTTTCAACACGATTCTGATAGACATTTCTTTAAGAATCTTTTCCGAAACTCATCGAGGGCGAGATGCCAGGCGATCGTGCCCCCTGGTTAAATTTTTTTATTTCGGCCATGGTTTTTATAAATATTAACTCCACTAAAAGATCAACCAAATGATCGAAGAAGAAAAAACCTCTGCTGAAATTGTAAATTGTGTTTTTAGGAACATTTTCAAAAAATGGGAATCGAACAAGCTTTCTTATAACCTATGTTTTGAGTTCCAAATATATGGCAGAATAATGGGAAAATGCTTCATTGCCGTGCATTAAAATATTGCACAAATATAGGTAACAGTTTTATGTTTTAATGATCGCTACCATATGCCAAGCAGAAAAAAAGCAGGACAAAACTTGAAATATTGAAAATAAATCAGGACGCCTTAAAAAATCTCAAAATCAGGACATGTCCTGCTAAATCAGGACGGATGGTAACCCTAAGTGTGTAGGAAACCAAATTCAACGGATTCCGGTAAAATTTTACCGAAAACTGTAAAAATTAACCGTACTCCGTTAATTTATTTCACCGAACTTTTCAGCTGTTGAGATTACGGTAAAATTTACCGATTACGGTAAAATAATAGTAGATTATGAATAGCAGACGATTGTTCTCTTTTTCGTATTCTTCGCTTTCTTATCTGGGAAATAGGATATATGAAATTGATGTCTTGGCAAGGGATGTACAAGATGAGCATTATGCTGGCTCTGTAGCAGCGTCCTAGGAAACATCCTCAAATTGCCGTATTATCGATCATTTGTAATAAATCAGATACAGGATGATGCTACGAGATGAAATAAGAGATTATAGTAAGGATGTGGTAAACACATTAGGAAATGTTACACAAATAACTCTTTAAAACACATTTGTTGGCCCTGAAAAGAGCCGATTGAATTGTTGAATTCGAGTAACACGGACACATTTTGACGGCGCATTGATTGAAATTCTCCTCGCCCGATGAGGTTTGCGGTGGCGGCTTCTTCGGGGTCTTCTTCATCGCGGCGGTATTTGAAACTTGGTGGGATTTTGCTTGAGAACTGCCTTCTTTTTCTCCTCCTCCTTCTCGGATGCCAACCAGAGCCACAGTTTCTCGGGATTTCACTTCACTCTTGCCAATCTGTCAATCTTGCCGACATCGCAGTTGTAGTTTCCGCTGATGTATTTCCCGATCACCTGCAGAGTGGACCCGTTTCGTTCGTTTAGGGTTGCGCCACAACCATTTCAATCTCCTGTGGACTGCTTTCTCTTCTTATTCTTGGCGGTGGTAGCGGTGATGGCATTGGCTTCGCTTCGGACGGCACCTTCTCTCGGTCGGCCGAAGGCCAGTTTGATTTGAACGAAGTAAGACAAACGGGGGGTCCTTCGCTATCGACGGTCAGAGCAAGCCTGCTGAGATGCGATCGAAGTGGAGAGTGAAAATCAAATGACGTCAACTTTTCTCTAGTACCGCTAACGTTTACTTTTAAAACAGTTTTTAAACTATTTTGACAGGTTTGTGAGATTCAGTAAGTAAACGACATGAACCTTTGATGCCTTGTGTTTCGATTGAGGTGCTAATCAAGGAATTTCATTAAGGCAGCAAAAAGTTATATGTAAACGTTTAAAATATTTCATGCCAACGTAACGCTCTTGGCAAATTCCAATTTCATATAGAGAAGAAAGACGTAGTCCTACGTCAAAAATGATGTGAATGTTTTTTCATAGATTAACATTTCATGCCAAAAGGGTGCAGAACTTGTGTATAACGATCATTTTTCATGAAATCCGTGAAAGAACTTTTGAGGTCGCTCGCCTCCCCCTGATACAATTCCTGGCTACACCCATGGGGCCAAAGCTCCCTATAAACAGCATGCATTGGGATGTAGGTTCGGTTGGGGTGAACCAGCGAGTCCAGCTCGCCAAGCCGGGCTCGAATTCATGTTTTACCTTACCTCTCTATAACGTCATCCCCCGATATTGTAGGCTCTGCTCTTTGCGCGTTTGCCTTGCCGCGACGACAACAGCGACGGAACGGCGACGGAATGCCGAGCAGTGAGTAAAAGGAATTTGTCAGTCCTACTTTCAGCGTTCATGTGTAACGGTTGTGTGGCAGTCTCCAGTGCAGTGAGTGGACGTTCGTTGATGAAGGTTTGAATTTGAACCACGCGAATTCGGGTTTTGGAAGGGATCTACAGGCGCGCAGAAGGCGGACCATTTAAGAAAGTTTCGAGTTCGATTCGTGTCGCGATCTGCGGATGCGGATGTGTTGTTGTTGTGTTTCTTGAGATTCTCGTCTCGTCGTTAGCTAAAAGGCGTACAAGAGAGAGTGGCGTGTCAACAGGGGAAGAAAGAAGTGTTGATGATCAGTTCGGTCCGGTGGACCTTATCCCGTGTACTTGACTCAAGTCGGCGGGTGTAAATTTTTGTGGTTTCGCTAAAATATCAAAGAAGCAAGGAGCAAAAGCAGGAGTGAAAGAAACCAGCGACTCCGAAGAAGTTGGTCGTTCGTGGCCGAGTGCCGCCGAGTAAAGTGAAACCTGTGTGCATGTTCGAGTTGATGGGCTTGATGGAATTGTAGATTGTGTGGATCTAGCCCGAAGAAGACAACTGCCAACGGGTCGTGGAATAGCGGGGTGTTTGTGTGGTGTGCCTGGCCCTAAAGTGAGAGCGGGAAGATTGCAACTTGTTCTGGATAGCTTGGTGTCCTAAAAAGAGTTCAACAGGTTGGGATTGAATCATAGACAGACAGCTGTGGAACATTGGGCCGCTCAAAAGAAGATCAATCACTTGGATACGAGTTCTTGACCGAAAGAAGTAAGTGAGAAAGATGATAATTTTCAAAACCTGTCATTGGGAATGGTTCTGTGGAGTAATTAATCATTCAACATGTGTCTTGTTTCGGTTCGAAAATATGCAAAACGAATATGTAATTGAGACAACGATAATCGCTCAAATATTCAACAAAAAATGTCCAACCGGGAAAAACTCCAAACACCTTATTTTTGTGCAGTGTGGCGGCAATCGTGACGGCGTGATTTCGCAATTGGTGCACTGAAACTGCAGATTTCAGCTGATCTCTTGGCATTCACTGCCGGTTGGAACGGTTGAACTTGTGGCTTTCGATTCTATAAAGAATCGAAACATGTTTTGGTCTTGAAATCCGTCGTAAATATTGAGCAATAAGCGTGAAACACGATACAAATGGCCAACAAAGGGGGAAGTGATAATTTGAATTTGGATCAAAACAAGCCTTATTCTTTGGGCATCAAAAGAGGTGTTGCAATGTGCGAGCGAGCAGCGATCGGAATGTGATGGCGGGTGCTTGCGTGTCATAGTGAAACTTATGAGCCTTGAAATTGGATGCATGTTTTTTTTTGTGATTGTGGTGTTTCATTGTTAAAATCGGAGATAGGTTTATGTGTTTCATGATGACATGTGGACACAGCTGATAAGAATATAGGCGTCAAATTTAAATATTGACTTTTCAAACCTGAGTTGACTATTTTACATTATTGAATTTTCGGTTTATTGATATTTTTTTTATTTTACTGTGCGTGGAAGCTAATACATAACTAATATAGCCATAACGTGCTTAAAGATCTAACTTTAAGCAAAAATGCATTTTTTTGGAGCGTTACTAGACAATACGGACTTTTTTTAAAATTGTTTTTGTCTTTCTCTATAAGTTTAGACCACTGATTTATTTATTTATTTTTTATTTTTTAATTTCTTCATTAATATCATTCCAAACATTACATTCATTTCTTATATCTAGGTGTTCTGTGTTATTAGAAAACACTATCATCCTAATTTGGTTCAACAATTATTATTAATATTATTAACATTTTGTTAACAACATATTACATTTGCCGTAGCAGTTCATATAGAACACTGATTTATAATATGTTCATTGCTTCATTATCATGTTAGCGTTAGGGTTCCATACTCTTTTTGAAAACATTTCTAGCATTTCTACGATTTTCATGGGTGTTCATTTCAACCCATTCACAAAACCATTCCACTAGCCCTGCTCTTCTTCTGGCAAAATTTATTTTAGAGAGAAATAAAATTGTTTCTGTATAGATCAACGAACATGAATAAATATTGTTCCTTGATCTATACAGAAATCTAAGGTTGTTTGCTACTCAGTGAAGTGTTAATTAAAAGCGCTCTCTGTCACCATAATGCAATATTCTAAGTTGTGTAACACAACAGTTGTGTAACAGTTCAAATGGGTACCTAATCCTATTTGAATTACGTCTTAGAGCAGCATAGGTGAACCGTGACATAACACTGCAACTGTAGACCATATTGCGATGTAGCGAACGAATTAATCCCTTTTTTTTGCTACAATCGAACTTACACGATATATTGAATAATCATCCATATCAAGTGACTGATATGAACGGATATATCGCTTGATCGTTAGTTTGTTTTTAGAAGTGATTGGATGATACCCAGTTATAGAAAGAAAAAATGTGGAATGACCTGTTGTATTGTATATGTCTTTGATTTCATTGAAATTGGCCCGAAATTGCTAGTGAGTGGTCTTGGAACTTTTGATTTGTCACTATTCACATTTTTTCAGAAATGTGTTTAGCATCTATTGTAAAACAATCATTTGACGTACACTTCACCTTCAATTTACAATAACAGTTTCTTGATTGATATTATGAGAAAATATAATGATTATTGCTTCAAAGGGAATTACAAATACGTGAAAAGGTGAATTATCTCTGGCCCACGGTCACTTTAACGATATTATATTATATTACATTGTCTTTTACATGTATCGTACACCATATTGAAAATTATTATTTTCATTTAAAGGGAACTTTTCAGAGATCCATAAGTGGATAAATATCTTCTGATTGTTCTGGTATTCTTTTAGGAAACCTAAGTGAAATGATTTTCAGCATCACATGTTTCTATGATTTTTATAATTATTGCCTTGTTTTCATACTGAAAGAAGCTCTGTGGGATTCCTGATCTTTGATTTATGTAAAATGATTAGAGTTAATACTTAGAACCAGGGACGAAAATACTCAATCTACCCTTGCCTATATTGATAATTGCTGCACAGACAAACAGACCAGTGGCGTGATTCTACCCCATTAACCCGAATCCCATTACCCCGAATGCCATTAATCCGAAGGCCATTACCCTGAATTCCAAAACCCCGAACGACCCATCACCCCGAATGACATTACCCCGAATTCCAATATCATGGGGAAATGTCATCAATATCATCATGTCAAGATAATTGGAAATTCGGGGAAATAGCATTCGGGGTGATGGAATTCGGGGTAATGGTACATTCGGGGAAATGGAATTCGGAGTGATGGCATTCGGGGAAATGGCATTCGAGGTAATGGGGTAGAATCGTAAAAATTAGCTACCGTAATCCGGGGGCAAATTGATCACAATTCTACAATCTATTTATTATGTTATCCTCCGGAATTCAAATAAAGTCAAACAAATTTCGGCATAATCTATACTCCATTGATCTTTAACAGTTTAAGCACTCGATTTTTCATGAAATAATATTTAACATATCAAAAAAATAGTTTTAATACCAAAAATATAAAATGACACTTCTTCTTCTTTTCTGGCAATACGTCCCCACTGGGACAGAGCCTGCTTCTCAGCTTAGTGTTCTTATGAGCACTTCCACAGTTATTAACTGAGAGCTTACTGTGCCAATGACCATTTTTGCATGCGTATATCGTGTGGCAGGTACGAAGATACTCTATGCCCTGGGAAGTCGAGAAAATTTCCAACCCGGAAAAGATCCTCGACCGGCGGGATTCGAACCCACGACCCTCAGCTTGGTCTTGCTGAATAGCTGCGCGTTTACCGCTACGGCTATCTGGGCCCCGTGACACACTGGGGCGAAATTGATCACCATATAACAAAGCAGGTTTGGGAATAAAAAAATTCCCTATATACTAAATATGGGTCTCCTGAATCTGAAAATGATGTCAAAATTTGAAAATGATGTCAAAATTTGATCATTTATTGAAAAATTTAACTTTGAAAATCTGCCCAATACGCCTAAGTGTAGGCAATTTCTCTTGAAATTAGCACATTATCTGAGAATAAACAATTTTATGAGCAAAAAACTATACTTGCTGTGCTATATGATATCAAAAATGAGCTCAGTAGTTCATACTTAATCTAACATAATATTTTAAACACTCAAAGTCATGGCATAGCACCAATGGTTTGTTTAGCACGTACAATTCCAACGGTATTTTTTACACCTTCAAAAAGTCTAAATCTATATAAATAAAAATGGAATGGTGTTTGTATGTCACGAAATAACTAACGAACGGGTCTACGGATTTGGATGATTCTTTCTCCGCTTCGTTCGACAAGGGTTCCGACGTGTTTGTGTGCATCAAAATCCAAGGGTATTCATCATAAAAGTCGAAAAAACGAGAATTAACGGACCTGTCATTTTGTATGGGGTGATTCAAATCGTTTTCCAACAGCCTACTTGATGGCAAGACGAAGTTTGCCGGGACCACTAGTATTAATAATAAAAACGAAATAGTTGAAAACCATCATTGGACATCTATAAACTAGAAAACATGGAATGTCTGCGGTGCAAACGAAACCTTCAGCATCCTTTGGAAGAAATGTTTGTTGGTACCGACCTGATCAAATTCGCCCCAATGATCAATTTGCCCCCGATTTCGGTACATAATAGGATAAAGTAGATTTTTGTTAAGCTACTTTCAATATTTTGTCGAAAACATTCATTAACTCTTGAAAGACTCGAGAAAGAAATCTTCAAACAACTCCTACAAAAATATCTGGTGAACTTGCTGGACAAAGTCCAGAAATTCTAGTTGCGCGAATTACCTAAAAAATCTTTAGAGGCATTATCAGCGGACTTTTTAGTCAAATTCTTCTTAAGTTTCTTATTCTTAGAAGATTTTCTTGAGAAACTCCTTTTGATGATTCTCCCATGAACTTAGAAAAATCTGGTGGAATCGCTGAGGAGTGTCTGAAGAAATGTGCCGCTTGAAAAACTCGTTGCAGTAGTTCTTGGAGTAAGTCCTGGACAGGGATTGAATCCTGAGAAAATTGAGAGAGTCTCTCACGTATCGCTCTCTGTAACTATCATAACATGATGCACATTATGAGAGACTGTTTATCGTATACTGCTATAGCTTTGATCAGATTGGGGGGATAGTAGTGCATGATAAACCCCCTCTAAACATGCTCCAAGCCTGGGGGACACTATTGCTATTGGATGTTCGTGGATTGCTTATCGTGCCAGTAAAGAAAAACACCTATCCCCACCGGTAAACAAGCGAGAAAAATTGATTTTATCATCGCTCTCTCTTTGGGGCTCTTGCTCGCTGCTTCCATTTATCAGACTTGTTACACCTTGCGATGCAATGACGATCGTGGACCGCAACAGATGGAATGTTTTTCTTTGCTTGCTTTGATCGTGCTTCATACTCAAATGAGAGCGAATTCTGCAATGCCTGGTCCTGGACGAATCCAAAAAGGACTGCCTGGAAAAACTTAATGATGAATCCAGGGTTTATAAAAAATCTGAAATTCACTCTATAATAGCCAAACAAAGCCAATCACAGTCAGCGAAGCCAGTGAAACTCACGCCCATTGCGTGAGGTAAAAAGCCTTGAAAGTTGCAAAACACCCGTTGTTAAGGGCAACCCAAAATTACTGTAGAAAAATGTTCTATTTCCCGCATTTAGAGCCTTCAATGACACTAACGATTTAGAAAATTCATTCACCCAACATAGGCTACTTGATGAGATTCACTTTTTAGATCTACTGTACTGGGAAGAGTGATTTTCGCGAAATTCAAGTCTACTAGGTACTATTACCATTCCAAGCACTGGATGAATCCGCAAAGATTGCCATTTATCTGAGGAATTTTGGTGAACTTCTAAGATGAATAACAGGAAGAAATACTCAGAGAAATCTCATTCAGAATTCTTAAAATATCTAAAATAGTTCGTTTGAGAAATCCTTCCTAAGGAACACTTGGGTGATTCTTGAAGACATTTCTTGGGAAAAACAACTTGGAGGTTTCTTCAATACCATTATTGCAGATCTCCTCAATAATTCCTAGAATAGTTCCTATATGATTTGTTGAAGAATCCTCTAAAAACATCTGGGTGAAGTTTTGACGATATTTCCGAAATCGACATATTCTTCAAAAAAAAAATAAAACCTTAATTATTTGTAGGTACGTTTCTATAGGAACGCCAAATAATTATTTACTAATTTTATTACAGTTTTTTTTTAACCAAAAGCATGATTTTCAAGAACAAGCGTCTCTAATGGAAAAAGTTTCCTGGTTTAGTTGCTAGTGTAGATTTTAAAAGAAATTAAACTAAAATGTCTGCAAAAATTCCTTAAGGATTCATTTAACAATTCTTGGAAGTGTTTTCGAAACATTTTAACGAAGTTTTTTGATGAAAACTCTGGATATGTTTAACTATGAACTATTAGTGAAATCCATGACATAACCTCGAATAAATTACCAAGAGAAACTTCAAAAGAAATATCTTGATGAGTTACTGGAAGTCACCCGAGGGAAAATTTTGGATTATTTTTCGTGAAAATTTGTGGACTATTAAAACAAAATCTGGACAAAAGGACTTTCGATTCATAAGTAATTTTAAGGAGGAAAAAAAAGGAGGGATCACTTGTATTTGTTTAGTGGAATTTGTCGAAAAATCATCAAAGTACATTATAACATAATTTATTAGAAGAAGTGCCTGTATGAATAATTGTTACAAACCCATGCCTATGTTTCAACCGCTCGAAGGTTACTGTATTCACTTTAACATGAGTGATACCTGCTTGATTTAAATCGTCAAAATTGATCGAAGCCCCCATGTCTGCCAATTTTTTATGTTGTACAAACTTGAGCAAATCGTTGAGAATCATGTATAAGGAAAACTTTTATGAATCAAAAGTCGATATTCCAATTCTGTGCTTTTTTATGTATGAACTTGAGTCTACTTAAGTATGTACCTCAGAGCCGCATTAAGCTATAAGGGGGCTTAGGACCTTAAATGAGAACAACGTTCAAAACTATGTTTTGTGAAAGACCATAATATTTGGGAGCCTTAGCCATGGTCCACTTCAAATTTGACCTTGACTGATCATAATCTAGGGATAATCTAGGGGCCCCTATACATCGCTGATTCACGTCTATTTCAGTAACTTATTGTTGCCAAGTTCATTTTCATTTTTGGCTCTTACAAATTGTCAGTTTTATGCGAGCTATGTTGAACTTTTAAAGCTATAAGAATGCTTACCGTGATTTGGGGGCCCCTAGGAGCTGGGGGCCCGGTGCGGACCGCACCCGCCGCACCCCCCTAGCTACGCTACTGAAACAGACATAACAAATTTCCTCAACATCCATCGCCCAGTTTACACTATCATCATCTGGTGAGCATGATGCACGAAATACTGTTTCGTGCAACAAGATCTGCAGATGGCGGTAGTGTGAAACGTCAAATGCGAAGAAAAACGATAAGCACGCCTCTGGTTGTGAGGTTAACTTCTGCGTTCATGAGTCCTCTCATGGCGTAGGGGTAACGCGCCCTAACTAGAGATCAGGGAGTCGTGAGTTCGATTCTCACTGAGAAGACGTGTAACTTTTTCGCAAAACTTCACATCAATTTGTCCATTTAATCCAATTGCAAAATATATGTAATGTTTAGCTTTCGGTAGTCATTTATCTTATGTTTTGAATCAATTCGGACGAGTAAATCAATGTAGCTCATGTACATCTTGTGAATGTGAGCTACTAAATACAAGAGGTTTCATGCTGATTGGCTATATAAAACGGTGTATAATCCACTATGGCTACAACTGCCGTATGACCAAAACGTGCTTCTACCCTACATCATAGAGAACATGTAACAATAATATGAAAGCTCGACGCCCTTGCTTAGAATTGCACAAAACATAAAAAAATATCAGATGCTAAAACACTATGTATAATTCTCTTTTTAAATTATGAATCAAACAGTGAAATATGAAGAAATAACATGCAAATTAAAGATTATGAGCTCTAGTCATTTTGAATTGCGGTGATTTGGCGTAAATCACATTTATTGGTAAACCAGATCTGGGAAAAGCTTTGAGAATAGAGATTAGATTTGAAGTGTCAAATCATGTCAATTCGTTTTTGTTCATGACATTTATATAGTATTATGGATCTAGAGCCAAATCCACTAAATTATAATGAATTGAGATTGATTTCAATTTTTAATTCGTCTGTGAATAAATAGCATTTTTTGGAGTAACTTTTAATTCCGCCCTAAATGCTTATCTTTTGGCAGATACGCGTATTTCGACTATCACTTGCAGTCTTCTTCAGTGTCAGTTACTCGTAGTCGAAATACGCGTATCTGTCAAAGATAAGCATTTAGGGCGGAATTAAAAGGTACAAGGTACTCCAATCTGCTTTTAAGTTTCCCTATTGAGATTTTGCTCAGAGGATTTGAATACATTAAAAAGAGCATATTTTGAACAAAATAATTACCCCCTTTATTTTAAGAAACACCAGAGCTCTACTGATTTCGTGTTCGTCGAAAATCAATAAAGCTCTGGTGCTTCTGGCAAACCAAACCAGATAAATACAATGCAAAAGTTATTAGAATATATGTAACTATATGTTCTTTAGACGACCACGCACTAAATTTCCTGACCAATAAGTGATTGGTAGCGATTTGGTCACGAAGCCGTAAAATTACATTACAAATGTACACGACGATGTATGTGTCAAATGTAAATCTCATATATCCGAACGAAGTTTAGACTGCGAAATGATGATCCCATGTGCTTTAGGGCAATCGAATTCCGTTCGCCTTCGAGCGTCGGGGTTTCCGCAGCTTGTAGGTTGAAGCGTGAATAGGGAGTCGTGGGTTCGCGTTCGATCCCCACTGGAGCACTTGGTTTCTTTTCGCAGTTTCAATTTCAATTTGTACATTTGACACGTGTTTTGTCGTGTACATGTAAACTTCCAAACTTAAAACCTTATAACAGGTTCAGTATAATTATTTATTCAAAATATTGTTAAAATAGTACAACAATTTTCAATTAAATCAAATTACTTTTTATAAAAAAAAAATAATTGATTTTGAAAAATTTGCTCATGTTCAACAATGTTTCTTCAAGCAATTTTTCATAGAAACATTTTCTTGATAAACTGCTGGAGAACCCCTTGAAGAATAAAAAAGGTTCAACTTGTGCAAGGAATCCCAGAATCAAAACTAATATTTGTAGAACATTATAATTCCATAATAAACAAAGAAAACAGTATAAAGTATACTACTTCATTAAGAGGTTCAGCAATCTTCTGATTTTTTCCATCGCTAAGAATCTCTGCCAAATTGTTATTTATTTCTAATTCTTGCCTTCCAGGAGTGTTTCAAATTTTATGCAATCCACCAGCCCAGGGACCATTTGCCAATTCAATTGATGCTCAAAACAACATTTTACGTACAAACCAAACCACCGAATGTTTGCGTTCCTGCTCAAGATGTTACACTCGTTAGGTTGACATTTGTGGAATGTTTTCACGGTTTATTACAAAACTACCGGCACAAAAGCAGTAACACTTTTAATCTTAATATTATTTGTTTACCAATGGCAAATATAAACTGGAATCTTATTTGACGTATAATGTTTCGTTTTCATGAAATGAGTTCATGATTCAGGGATCCTGCTTCATGATTTCATGACTCAACTTGCCACTTTTCAGCACAAAAATTGGAATTCATGACCGGAATTGCTACTTTTCGTATCAAAAATAGTAATCATAAATGACAGATAACTAAAGCCATGAATAGTGCTTATGTTTCCATGAATTTTATTCATGGTTCCAGCATACTTGCTTCATGATTTGAGGATTTCAATCGACATTTTTCTTCGCTAAAAATCGAAAACGTAACGTACAGCCGACGTTACGGTAAAAAGCTTTATGATTTCATGACTTTTGGTCATGGTGTATTTTCATAACATGAAATCACACCTTCCTTCCGAAATCATGACTCTCTCCTGTTTTAGAGTGCCGCATTTTTACCCGTGTACTAGACTAGATTTCAATGATTCAAAATAATTGGCCGAAATGACGTCTGTTTGTTTTCAATTTTCCTGGTAATGGATTGATTTTTAATCTAGTATTCATTGAACATTTGTTCTTTGTCTCGATTTCTCCATATCTCTATGGTCCCTTCAATATCGAGATGTGGAGAGTCGACTGTATTTCTGAAAATTTTCAACGAATCTTAATGCGTCTGGCGGCATTCAACTTCTTATTAGTTCTAGTTTTTAGGAAAATTGTAAACATTCCTATAACTTCACACCGCACAAAAATACAAGCGACAGAAAAAATGCCATTTGGACATGACCTTGGAAAATCTGAAACATCTCCTGTGACCGGTGGCCAATATGTATGGCCGAGCATGACACTAGACCAAATTTGCCGTCAACTGCTTCCAATTTCATCAATTTTCCATAAAGTTATGAACATTTAAATTTAGGCAAAATTCAGCCTAACTCAATCATTTTGCTAATCCTCTGTACTACTATGCTGCCCTCGATTACAATCGTGTCTATTAAGTGCAGTAAAATCTCCATGAGACGATGTTTCATAACTCGATTTTGACTCATGGAACCATACTAGAAACAAAATTTCATGGCTGCTAAGATGATCCTTTGAAACATCCTTTCCATAGGATTCATATTCCATGACTCGATATTTCTATAAGTCGATGGTCGCTTCCATATCAACTCATGGAGGGTTGACTGTGAATGGAACTAATGCAGGCTCAACTTAGATATTCTCTTTTTTGTAGGAAAAATAACCAACAATAGCGAAATCATTTGGAGCAAGGAAAATGTTATCTCAATTCGTCAAAAAAGGGTACAACGAAAGCTGTATTATAAGGTGTGTTTTTTTTCCGGTTAGCCCAGAGAAAGACTAAAAATTAGCATCTTGTTTGAGATGCTTGTGTAGTTGGGCAACGTAGAAGATAACCTCGCATAAACCTTGGCTTTAATTGAACTGGCTTAGATGCAGGGGTATACCAGGTCTACTGTGAAACAGGTTTAAATGCATCATCAATTCCCCTTATTGGTCTGCATTCTGACGTGGTAGGCATCATTGTTGCCTAAAGCCTGATTTGCTACTGACAAGTAATTTCTTGGCCTATCTTGATGCATGGGAAATTCCTGCAAGGAATCGATCAAGGAAGCGCTTTTTTCTGGTCGCAGTACGCAGTTGAAAAGAGATTTCAGTTCAAACGGTAGTCGCTGTAGAAAATTTCTGCAAGGAATCGGCGAGAAATTTCTTTAGCGATTCCTGTTCAGCAGCAAATCAGGCTTAAAAATAGAAGATCAACAGCACTTATACACTGAGGGAATCTGTTAGTCCTAAGCAGCCATCTGGTTGATACTTTGACGGGAAAAAAATCTGTTGTAAAAATTACTATTTTAGCTGACTACGCCCATTCTTGGAACTACCATGGAATTTCAGACCAATTTACTATGTTTACGTTACATCTCAACACATTACTGGTACATTTGACAGAAATAATTTACAACAATCTGATTTGGACTACAGACATGGTACAATTTCTGGTCTGCTGAAAATTGCCGGTGCGAACGCTTAAGTTAACCCCCTGATATGGTAGTTTGTACCGCACAATTTTTTACGTGTTGTGTAACAACGATACTGGGGTTTGAAAAATAGTCGAAGGAATTAGGAAAGCTCATTGTTAGAAACTGATAGTATCCACATACGAATTTGTTTTGGTAAACTGGCAAATGATTTTTTTGTAAAATCGAGTCTGGAAGGCTATTAAAGTTACCCCATCAATAATCATTACAGCAGAATTTCTTGTGCATTATTCATTAGAGAAACTTTTATGTTTTTTTTGTGGTATTGCAAGATTGTAACCAGATCGAACATCTAAAAGAATATCAAAATAATCTTCTTTGAACCATTGTTTTTTTTAATATTAACTGCCAAAGAATCCCTTGAAAATAAAACAAAAAAAAAATCGAGCTGGTTCTGTTGGCTTTAACTTCTGAAAAGTTCCTTCTTGGCGAAACATTGGCTTTTTACGAAATACGCTCAAGTCTCCTATTGGACGCTGCCACTGACTTTATAGCTATCATTCAATCGATTCTGGTAATATTCGGTAGGGAATAAGTTCTCATTACCTATGTCTCAACTTCAACCCAATAATCAACTTCATCCCAATGAAAACTAATAAGGGGTCATGCACAAATTACGTCACGCTCCAAGGGGGGGGGGGAGTGGGTCGAGCCAAGCGTGACAAGCCTTACAAAATTTTCGGAGGACTCATACAAAAAGTTTGACAAAGGAGGGGGGGGAGGGGTCGAAAAAGTTGAAATTTAGCGTGACATAATTTGTGTACCATCCCTAAGAGATTACGGTGGGAGGAAAGTGGATGTCGCAACATATATAAGATCTATTTGCACTTGGTTGATTCCATTTTGTTATTGACGAAATCGTTAGCGATTTTCTGAAAAATCACTCAGAAAATTCCCAAAGGAAATCTTACTTCTGATAAGCTCTTGTGAACCTTTTTCATATGACATTCTGGACTGATATGAATGCTTGGAAGTACTATGACAGGATCCTTGCTGGATTTTTCAAAAACAATTTCATAGACTCTTACATTGCAGTTTGTAAGATATTTGTCTGATGCCTAGCAAGATCCTTCTCGGATTCCAAATGAGTGAATGTCTGGTTGAAATTCTAAGCCAATTTCTGATGAGATGCTTGTTGCATCATTATTTTTCTCGCTCTCATATAGTTTTTCGTGTTTATTCTTTTCTGAGTGTAAGTATTTGGTTAAATGATAACGATGTCAATATCTTGTTTCAGTTTCTGATAAATTTGTTTGTTTCTCAACCGACTGCAATTAAATTCTTAAAATTTGCTTCAGAAAGCCACCACTGTTCAAGATTTAGCGAATATCCAGCAAGCAATATTGGTCCTGCGGTGGAAAAAGCACCTCCTTTGCTCTTACCAATACGCAAATGGCAAGTGAAAGCATGTGGAAAATTTTCGGTTTTCATATGATAATTTCCCAACAAAATTCTGCTGATTCGCACCGTTTCCTTTACCCAGCTGGCTGCACCATGTACCTACCACTCGACAGGGAAATTTACCAGCTATAAAAACAGTCGGTAGTAATACGATCAGAATGAATCAACTATGCATGTGACTACTGCTTCTACCAGCAGAACACATCAGCGCCAACGCACAGTGCACATTGGTCCCAGAGCCATAACTAGGAAGACAAAAATGATTGCACCTAAACCGTCAATTTTAGATATATGGTGTCTTCGGCAAAGTTTCTCCATATTTTTCAGAAATTTTTTTCAGAGATGTGAAATTAGGGTGGCCCACATGGTTTACGAGATCAGCACATAAACTTTTTTACTGACGCATTTAGGACTACACAATGTTCTACAATGTTTTAGAACAACCGATTTGGAGCAACTTTGCCGAAGAACCCAAATTTCTATCTCTTATGGTTCGCGAGTTATGATTTTTTTTAACAAAAAAGTTAGGGTGGTACTGAAAAATCAGTTTTTTCTTGATAACTTTTTATACGATAATTTCTCGCAAAAACTTTGTTCCGAGCACTTTTAGAACTTTTGATTGCGCAACTTTTTGCCGAAGAAACTACTGTTCTATCTCTTATGGTTACAGAGTTATCAGAAATTCTCTTCGAAAAAAATGTTGTTTTCAAATGCCGATATCTCAGAAAGGCGCAAACGGATTTTCAATCTTTTGTCGGCATTAGAAAGATTATTTCTTTCTCTGTTTATGGTAAAAAAACTGTGAGGACGTTTTTTGTTTGAAAAGATTGATAGAATTTTGAAAAAGATATGTTTTCAGCCGAAAATTGTCCATAACTTGATAAATATTCGAGATAGCTCTTTGGTGCCTTCAGCAAAAATGTGCAAATTGAAAGTTCTGATTGTGCTTCATACAAGGTATTCATGAAAAATCAACGCTTACCCATATATTCAGCATAAACCAAATTTTATATGGTAAAGAAAGCGAAAAAAGAGATATTTGCTAGAACAATCGAAATAACTGTATGTATGACATTTAAAATTGAATACACATGTATTGATATCGATCATAGTAAGCGGAATCTAAGGAGTTGAAAAAAGTAAAATTATTTGCTGAAGCAAGTGATCAGGGCCCACTTTCTGGTTCGTTACCTTAGACAGATATTTGGGATTTATATCTGGCTCTTGTTCAAGATTCATGCACTCTTCAACAGGCGAATGCTGTCCTGACTAATTCGTTGTAGCAGATTTATTGGATTTGATTGAATTGAATGGGATAAGTTGGATGCCCAGATAGAATAATTACAGATACTTCTATATTTCTATGGGAGGATATGATGGGAAGTAAGGTTTTGGTAATTTGAAGGAATTCTTCAAAGTATACGTTTTGTTATCGTTTGGGGTTGATAATATAATGAACGGAACCGGTATTGAATGCATGACCTTCTGCTCAGTAATCCGAAGCGGTAGCAATTTATAACCAACCACGGCATAGGTTAGCTGGACAAACATTATGTCGCGTGAAATAACAAGACACCGTTTATGGATTAATGTTCCATGGATCACTGTTAAAACTGCTTCAGCAACTAACTTTCCCTAACTCCAAACATTTCCCTTACTGTGATCGATCTTATTTCATTACATATATTTTCAATTTAAAATGACTTCACATACAGTTATTCCGGTTGTTCCAGCAAATATCTCTTTTTTCGCTTTCTTTACCATACAAAATTCGGTTTATGATGAATATATCATAAAACAATGATTTTTTTATGAATACTTTGTATGAAGCACTTTCAGAACTTTCAATTTTGCACATTTTTGCTGAAGGCACCAAAGAGCTATCTCGAATATTTTTCAAGTTATGGACAATTTTCGGTTGAAATCATATCATTTTCAAAATTCTATCAATCTTTTCAAACAAAAAACGTCCTCACAGTTTTTTCACCATGAACAGAGAAAGAAATAATCTTTCTAATGCCGACAAAAGATTGAAAATCCGTTAGCGCCTTTCTGAGATATTGGCATTTGAAAACAACCATTTTTTCGAAGAAAACTTCTGATAACTCTGTAACCATAAGAGATAGAACAGTAGTTTCTTCGGCAAAAAGTTGCGCAATCAAAAGTTCTAAAAGTGCTCGGAACAAAGTTTTTGCGAGAAATTATCGTATAAAAAGTTATAAAGAAAAAACTGATTTTTCAGTACCACCCTAACTTTTTTGTTAAAAAAAATCATAACTCGCGAACCATAAGAGATAGAAATTTGGGTTCTTCGGCAAAGTTGCTCCAAATCGGTTGTTCTAAAACATTGTAGGACATTGTGTAGTCCTAAATGCGTCAGCAAAAAAGTTTATGTGTTGATCTCGTAAACCATGTGGGCCACCCTAATTTCACATCTCTGAAAAAAATGTCTAAAAAATATGGAGAAACTTTGCCGAAGACACCATATATCTAAAATTGACGGTTTAGGCACAAACATTTTTGTCTTCCTAGATATGGCTTTGGGACCAATGTGCAGTGGTCGCTCTCCACACACATGTCGGCCAAATGTACAAATTTTATTCAAATCGTTCTAAAATCAAGACACTTTGAAGTATAATTATCTGCATATCAATTTGAAGTAGAACATTGAAGGCAAACTTTTTGAGTAAATAAATGAAAACCCGAATTTATTACTATACCATTTAATTCCACTAGAGTTTGTATCCTTTGACAGATACGCGTATGTCAACCTCGACTGTAAGGCCGTCTTCAGTATCGTGTTGTAACTAGACCCAAGTACACGGCAATGAATTAAAGTTTACATTCTGAAAAATTGAACTAAGAAAAAGGTCTATTCTTTTGAATGAGATCAATTGATTTAGATTTGGTTGAGTTACAGAAACAGTGATTTTTATAGTATAACATCCATGATATTTGATAACTTCAAGAGAGCCACTTTTTGTTTTCAACAGTTCACATGATGTGAAAGATTGAACTATACACCAATCGATTTAAAATTTTGGGGACTTGCCATTCAATACTGAAGAAATCAAGAAAAAGTATTAGACATTGAATACCTAAATTTGTTTTTTGAGTTTTAACTAGCTTTATTCCGCTGTGCAGCGGTTTATCCTCGAGGATGCTTGCTCCAGTGTGTGCCCTCTCAATCCAATGGATTTTGAAAGCTGAAGCTCTGAACCCAATTGAAAGTTTGCTTTTCGGATCCCATTCGCCATCCTGGATGCCAAGAAGAACGCCAAGCTGGGTCCATGCATTGGAACATCTATAGTTGCTGTGAGTGAGGAATGCTTCTCCGTGGCACCCTTCTGCATATTTATCACAAACCGTCATCAACATTAGAGCTTCAGTTCTCCGCGGTTTCGAGAGCACCGAATGTCAAGTGTGAGAATGATAAAAGTTATACGCATATTTATAGATTGAAAATAAAACACAATTCGGAACCGGTTTGGCGCCGTCTTGAGGCTATAAGTGTTTCGTGGACGCTTCGGCGACTGGTATAGCTTTCGAAAGCATATGCAAATTAGGTGGCCATTTGGTGTTGTTGGAATTCGGTTTGGAGGAGGTTGCTTGTGGTCGGTGTGCGCTGATGGTGCCAAGACGACGATGAGGTCGATTGTGGTGTAAATTGTGGTCAATCAGAGTTTTAAAGTGGGGCCCAGATAGCCGTAGCGGTAAACGCGCAGCTATTCAGCAAGACCAAGCTGAGGGTCGTGGGTACGAATCCCACCGGTCGAGGATCTTTTCGGGTTGGAAATTTTCTCGACTTCCTAGGGCATAGAGTATCTTCGTACCTGCCACACGATATACACATGCAAAAATGGTCAATTGGCATAGAAAGCTCTCAGTTAATAACTGTGGAAGTGCTCATAAGAACACTAAGCTGAGAAGCAGGCTTTGTCCCAGTTGGGACGTAACGCCAGAAAGAAGAAGAAGTGGGCGTTCGGAGTTGGATTCTTGAAATTTTTAGAGACTGATTCCCATGGATCATGGAGGTGCAGGTGGTTTTCATGTGATTTGTCGTAATCTGCTGCAAGTATTATAAAAGTCCTCTAAAAGCGTTCACTGATAAGCTTTTGAAAATCATGATAATATAATGGACAATACTGGACTAGCAACTACGACCGGACAATCAAGCTCAAGTACAACGAAGTGTGTATAGATCTATGATTCACAGGATTTTTTTTCTAATAAATCCTGTACTTGTAAATGGTAAGAGCCAGAAAGCGCTTGGTGTTCAGAGATGGCCTAATTTCGATTGGATTTTTCTCATTTCACCCCCTCGCCACAACACAAAACATCAATATACCAGAATTGGTCGAATAATAGTTGTCTACATCCAGTAGATATACTTGGGGTTTGAGCCTAATTTTTATCAAAAGTTCACCGGCATTGATCAAAGGCCATGTAAGCACTAAATCATTCGATCATTCGAAAAAATGTGCAACTGACCCGAAGCTGTTTTTTTGACCCATCCTCAAAGAGCTTTACATACACCTGTCTCTGACATGGAGCTAGGCGGCAAAAAATAAGTTGTAATATTACATCGTTTTCACTGAAAATCGCTGCGCTCGCATAGTGAGTGTTACGTAAAATTGCATTCAAAGTATTGTAAAAATATTTTTGCAGTTGCTCATCGTAATAGGCTGTTTTTCATCACGCCAATCTATCATGAAACGGCCTACTTTCCTGCACTGGAGTATGCAGTGCGGGAATAGTCATTATGCAACTGAAACCAATACTGGAATGATTTGTTACGCAACGCTTTCTCATTACGCAACTGTTTTGAGTTGCGTAATGAATAATAACATAACAATTTATCTGAAATAGTAAAATAATGGTGAATGCATTCTGATATAATTTCTCCATCGTGTTCGGGATACAATCGTATGAGAACGCGCGCGTAAATAGCTCTCTGCAATATCGTTGGTAGCGCTCGTAATTTTCGTTTTTTTTTTCGTCAACCGCTGTATTAAGAAGACCCAAATCAAGATACAAGTGGGAGTAGTGAAGTTTCCCCAAAACTCGTTAGTTCAGTTATTAAAAACAGTAAACTGTTAGTGCAATTATTACGCGGCGCCGGGTTGTGTAGTTACATACATGCACACTCGCTATTGTGCTAGCTGGTAAACAGCCCGAGTGCACAGATATTTCCAAACTGGTGCTGAATCTGTACAAATACCTCCGTCTGGAAAAAAAAAATTGAAGTGCATAAAGCGTTAGCAAGCTACGGCCCATGGCCGGTAGCTCAGGTGCCCCTCCGGGGGGCACAGGTGGGCACCAGAGCCGTAGTAATTTACCCCAATGGATGATAGGACCCGATGATATCGGCCAAACTGTGGTGTTAGTACTTCGTCGCGACACAAAAAGTACAGATGATTTTGACCACGGGCTATCACAAAACTCCCCTCTACCACATCCATTCGTTGTTGGATCGTCAATCCAACAAATTATCGGCGTTGAAGCAGCTAGATCAATCAACACTACTCGTGAGGGACGCGGATCTCGATATTTGCTCCGTACCAAATCAAGGATCATTTCTGATAAGCTAATGAAAATCACTGAGCTGTGCGATGGTACCCGTGTGGAAATTGTTCCGCATCCAACCTTGAACACTGTCCAGGGTATGGTTTACGAACCGGATTCCCTCGACGTTGACGAAAAGCTGATTGAACAAGAATTGAAATCTCAGGGAGTTCTGGCAGTGCGTCGAATTAAAAAACGGGTCAACGGAAAACTGCAAAACACCCCACTACTTGTACTGTCAATCAGTGGGACAATACTGCCTGAATTTGTCTACTTCGGCTTGCTTCGTATACCAATTCGCAAATATTATGCTTCGCCCATGATGTGTTTTAATTGCGGTTTCTACGGCCATTCCCGGAGATACTGCAACCAAACCGCTATCTGCTTACGCTGCTCAACAACACATACAGTCGTTGAAGGGGAGCAATGTAACCACGATCCTAAGTGCTTGCACTGTAAGGGCGGACATCCCACATACTCACGCGACTGTCCCAAATATAAGGAAGAAGAGAAGATAGTGCGACTGAAAACAGATCTGGGTATTTCGAACGCAGAAGCAAGGCGCATGTACAACGAATCAAATAGAACCGACTCGTTCAGTAAGGTTGTTCAAGATGAAGTACAACAGGAACTAGCAAAAAAAGATCAGCTCATAGCATCTCTACAGAAACAAGTGGCTGCACTTGCTAAAGAAATAGGATTGTTAAAAATATCACAAAGATCGTTTGCACACAGCCTGTCCCCAGTTCCGCAGAATCAAAAATCATCCGCTACTCAATCCAAGCAAATAAAACCAACCACTTCTACAACACACAGCAACCCACACAGAATACTAGCAATCGCATATCTCGTAGAGATAAAATAGCCTCGTCTACACCATGCAAGCGCACTACCGAGAGAAGCAATGAAAAAATGGACTACGATATTCTAACGCGAAGCAGAAGTGGTAAACGGCATTTTGAAATATCCCCCACGGACTCCGGCAAAAGTTCGGGAAAACGAAGTCTAGCGCCCCCTGGTTCGAAAAGCCCTACTTCCATTGAAGTAGACGAATGATGATTCAACAAACACGCATAAATCACATCAAGACCATCGACATGACTGACCCTGCTATGAAAAAGGACCCGAGAATGGAGGACCAAACTACTACCCATGCTAATTTCGACGACAGCTCTATCCAATCGGAACACGATTTGGAACAACGGCTACATACTACTCCAGCTACATACCAACTACATCGAAAACGGTTTGAAGGCGACGAAAGTGTAGTACTCCCTTCACTTCCGGAAGAGGAAGCGGTACTGGAAAGTGCGGTGGTCCAGGACGTCATTCTTCCACCTGTAGATCACCAAACTTCTAGTCCGGCCGTTGAAGTTACTCATCTTCCCCTGCTACCAAATTCAGCCAAAAGTAACTGCAATATCTACGACGCTCTTCGGAACATCATCGTACATCCATCTACGAGCAAGGATCACGCCACAAGAAACTTTGATTCGCCAAGTGCGAGGCTTCCCACGTCGACCCTGACCAGAGAGGTGCCGGATTGGTCCGATGAGCCTCTGGCGGCAGTCGACGTGGACCACTCCTACGATCCGGCAAGTATCAATCTTACATTACCCCCTAGTGTTCAATCAAATCCCATCGGTTATTCCAACATTCCAGCCACGTCCAACGATAGAACTCGCTGCGAACAATCAACCCTGAGCAACGATGACAGCAGCTATCAATCTAGCCAGGAGCAACGCAGAAACCTATTATTTTTGCAATGGAACATAAGAGGTTTTTGGAGTAATCACACTGAGTTGTACCACCTTGTGCATCGGAACCCACCAATAGCCATCGGTTTGCAAGAGATGATGGCGAAAGATGCAGATAAGGCGCTTCAACGGCAATATACATGGTGTTTCTCAGACCGACATTACTCTCAAGGTGTAGGTGCTGCCGGTCTCGGAATTCGAACTGAAGTACCCCACAAGTTCATTGGGATACCTTGCCCAATCCCTGTCTGTACCGCTCGTTTATTTGACCCGTACAATATCACAGTGGTTTCAATTTATGTGCCACCAAATAGTCCAGACAAACATATTATCGATACCTTGAACAGCATTATATCGAATGCAGAGCCTCCTTTTATCATAGGGGGGGACTTCAACGCCGCCCACGAAGCTTGGGGCAGTTCAAAAGCATCCAAAAGAGGACGACAACTATTATGTTGGTTCGTTGAAAACGATTTCATTGTATTAAACAACGGAGAACCCACCTTTTCGAGCTCGCGCCACGGCAGCACATCTTGTATAGATATAACGGCTGTGTCAAAAAGTTTCGCAAGCCGACTGCACTGGTCAATCGCTAATGACACACACGGCAGTGATCATTTTCCGATCAAAGTGTACTCCCAAGAAGCGTTATTGGAAAAACGAAATCGCAAGCGATGGCTGTACAAAAACGCCAACTGGACTTTTTTCGAACACAACATACTCGAATCTATGAAAATCGAAGCAGACCTTTCAATCGACAAGCTAGGGGATATTATCCTTAAATCAGCTAAGGCATCAATTCCAAGGACATCTGGCAAGCCAAGCAAAAGAGCAGAAGTCTGGTGGTCTGAAGAAGTCAAGGCAGCAATCAAGAAGCGTCGAAAGGTCCTGCGAAAATTAAAACGTACTGCAACAAATGACCCCGAGCATGAACATATAAGGAAAGCATTCCAATCGGCTCGTTCCATAGCTAGAAAAACTGTGTCCACAGCTAAGCGAGAATCCTGGGACGTATTCTGCAACAGTTTCAATCCACAAATTCCCTCCGAAACGCTATGGAACAACTTCAACAAACTTAACGGAAAGAGGAAAGGCCTCGTCATCCGTGGTACTTATGAACAGGACCCATCCGTCATCACTGAACACTTCGCCGATTTTTTCCAGCAAGCTTCAGCAACTTCTGTCAGTCACGAAAGCAATTTGCCGCAATCTGTTACTAACGAGAACTCACCCTTGAATGAGGACTTTCACATCAGTGAGCTCTTGCGTGCCATCGACTCAACAAAAGGCTACTCTACAGGTAGCGACAATATTGGATATCCAATGATTCGACACCTACCTATTGCTGGAAAATACGCTATGCTGCGATCATTCAATCGCATTTGGGCCGAAGGAAGATTTCCACAAAGCTGGAGAGAAGGTATAGTCATACCCATTCCTAAACCCAACATGCCCCGAAACACCGTGGAAAACTACCGACCCATCACTCTTCTGAGTTGCATTGGGAAGATCTACGAGAGGATGGTAAACCATCGTTTAGTCACTTTCCTAGAAGAGCAAAATATTCTCCACCCACAACAGCATGCTTTTCGAGCTGGTCGAGGAACGTCAACATATTTCGCCGAACTAAAAGAAATAATAGAGAACGCCAAACAATCGAAAACTCATCTCGAATTTGCGTTACTTGATATTCAGAAGGCTTACGATCAGGCGTGGCGACCGCACATTCTGCATCAGCTAAACCGCTTGCACGTGGGCAATCGCATCAAATCTTGCATCAAACATTATCTTCAGGATCGCTATTTTCGAGTTAGCTACGGCGGTTCACTTTCGTCACAAAAATCTTTAGACAACGGTGTTCCGCAAGGATCGGTGCTGGCAGTTACGTTATTTCTATTGGCCATAAATCCAGTTTTCGAAGTAATTCCAAAAAATATTCAAGTTTTGGTTTATGCGGACGATATAGTGCTAGTGGCTTCTTCGAAACAACTCTCCAAAGTACGACAACATCTCTCGAACGCAGTTAAGGCGGTAAATGAATGGGCAAAAAGCGTTAAATTTAGCCTCTCTCCATCTAAATCGTGCATCTTGCATGTTTGCCAAAGAACGGGACACAGAGGATACCGATTACTACCTGACATTTGTTTGAACGGTGAAGTCATCCCCGAGGTAAACTCGGCTCGATTTCTCGGAATCTGGATGAATCGAAGAGGAAAATTTTCAATCCATGCTGCCAAGACCAAAATAGCTCTTCAAAACCGTATTAACTTCATCAAAGCTATATCGCCAAAAGCCAGCAGAGAATCTTTATGGAAAATTTCTAATGCAGTTTGTATATCGAAGCTGTTGTACGGAGTAGAATTATTCGGAAATGAAATCATAACCCTTCTACAACCTGTTTTCAATCAACTGCTAAGAATCTCTTCTGGAGCTCTTCGTTCTTCTCCCACACATAGCTTGGCCGCTGAAGCGGGGGAACTTCCATTACAATTACGGGTAATTGAGTTGTTCGTCCGAAAATACTGCAAGATAACCGAAAAAAGTGGACGAACATATACGCACTATCGAAGAGCTGTTGATCTCACTCTCTGCGAAGTCGTAGGTGTTGAGCTTCCGAATATTGCTAAATTGCAACGTGTCGGCCGCCACCCTTGGAATTCACCACGCATTAAGACTGATTTGTCTATTAAGCATGCCTTCAAGAAAGGGCAGAATACCAGAATTGCCAGAGTTATAACCGAAGATCATCTCATCTCTAAATACGCCAACTACATGAAGATTTTCACTGACGGGTCAAAAAGTGGTTCCGAAGTCGGTGTTGGAGTTATCGGGCCCACCTTTTTTGTCGAAAGAAGTCTTCAATCACAGTGCAGTGTCTACACGGCAGAAGCTGCCGCTTTACTAACTGCAGCTCATCATGCTCCGAGAACTGAAACCGTGATATTGTCTGACTCTGCAAGCTGTATCACTGCTATCGAAAAAGGTGAATCAACTCACCCATTCCTACAAGAGTTTGAAAAAATATCAGCGCATAAAAATATAACAGTTTGCTGGATACCAGCCCATTCTGGTATTCAAGGAAACGAGCTAGCAGACAAAGCGGCTGAACGTGGTCGGTCGTCTAGGCTCCTTTATAGATCGATACCCGCTTCAGACGTCATCTTCTGGGTTAAACAACAATTTCGCAGAAATTTTCAGGAGCAATGGTCCAACAACAAAACAACTTTCCTGCAGTTTTGTAAACCAACAGTTAGTAAATGGATAGATAGAGAGAATCGACTGGAACAGAAAATGTTAACAAGACTCCGCATAGGCCATACCATAATAACTAAAAAACATTTGTATGATAAAATGAGCCCCCGAAAATGTGATACCTGTAACATAGATTTAACAGTTGAGCATATTCTTTTGAATTGTAGAAAGTTTGAGTTGATTAGGGAAGAACTTGCCATGAGTAACAATATTGAAATAGTCTTGGGAAATTCCAAGGAAAACGAATCAACACTAATCAAGTTCATCAAAAAATGTAAACTAGTCGATAAAATTTGAAGTTCTTTTACCCCAGAAATAAAAGAGGCGAATGAACCATAAGGTTTAAAACCTCTATAATAAAAAAAAAAAATATAATTTCTGATACCCTCAAGTAGTCTTCTACGAAATTGTAAATTGCAATTCGTTACAAACTCGATTTTTACAGCACTCGACGTAATTATCCTTTACGACTCGTGCTGTAAAAATCATCATTCTGCAACTTGTTCCATAAACTACTAGTATAAAACGACTGCGTTTGCTGATTTACGTTGTTCCATTTATCATGCTACAGTCGACTCTCCACATCTCAAAATTCTACATCTCGATATATCTCCCTATGTCGATGATTGCTTCCGTCCCTTCATTCTGCATACGATTTCTCTCTCTATATATCTCGATATCTCAATATCTCGATGTTTCCTGTTGATGTTCCCAATTTTCACTCTATATGTCGACATGAACGTTATCAAAGGTTACTAGACCAGATTTAAGCGATTCGAAACAATTTGAAAACTCCAAATGAAGTTTGTTTGTTTATTATTTTACTAGTAACGGTGTTATTTTCAATCTAGTGTTCATAAAATTAATGTTCTTTGTCTCGATATCTCCCTATCTCGATGGGTCCTTCGATATCGAGATGTGGAGAGGCGACTGTACTATAATTCAATTACATTCCTTGCTTAGCGCTTGAACGAGTCGGTCGACAGGATCCCGGTCTCATCGTACGGCACTTTTTGCAGAGTTCATTTAGGCCTTTTTCCCCACCGCCCGCGTGGGTTTTTGGTTTAATTAGTGAGTTAAACAAGTTTCAGTTTTGTGCAAAGTGAGTGCTTAGACGATTGCGCTTTGCGAAGGAAGCGAACTAGTGAAACTAGTATCGTTCCACCGCAATAAAATCATCGCCCATCATCAATTATCGGTGATTGATTTTCTCCCGCACCGAGAACAACAACAAGGCAGAAGGCCGACCCGGTCGGTCTACTACCTACGGCGCGTGGACGTTCTCCTGCTGTAGAACGGATAAGTATACATTATCTATTGAATTGCTTTCGCATCTCCGAACAACAGTGTTGAGTTCAAGGTTGTTTTTCGCTTCTCCTCTGTCTCTCTCCCGGTGCAATTTTGCCCGTATAGGGGAGTTGGGTACAAAATAGCCCACTGATTGGTTAATTTTTTTTTCTTTTTTTTTTTTTTGTGAATTTGATTTACCCATTTAGGGGAGGTGTGTACAAAATAGTCCACTGATTAATAATTTTTTTACACATATTTTTTTTTTGTTTTTGTTATTTTTATTATTATTTTTTTTCTTCATTTGGTTGCGGTTAAGCTTTTTTCCGCATGGATGAATCGGATGGAGGCGATACGCCTCCTAGAGATCTCGTTGCTCGAACGCGGTTCTATCAACCGTCTTCGGCTGGGCCTTGGGTTGTCTATTTCCGGCGCAAAAAGAAGATTTTGAACGTGCTCTCGATTTCTCGGGAGCTGACGCGTAAATATCCTGGGACCGTTATTCACCAAGTGAAAGAATCCAAGCTGCGTGTAACTGCACCTAGTTACAAAGCAGCGAATGAAATTGCTCAGCATGAGGCTTTTACTGTGGAATATTGCGTCTATGTGCCGGCACGAGAAGTCGAGGTGGAAGGGAAAATTATCGACGCGAGTCTAACATGCGAAGACATTAAGACTGGCAAAGGCGTCTTTGAGAACCGGTCCATTCCTGATGTGGCTATACTGGATTGTAAACAATTACAATCAGTTTCCATGGAAGGAAATAAGAAAGTGTTTTCGCCGTCAGCCTCGTTTCGAGTGACTTTCCCCGGTTCCGTCCTCCCGAAATTTGTTTGTATTGACAGTGCTTTTTACCCAGTGCGTCTTTACGTGCCGAAGGTATTCAATTGTACCAACTGCAAGCAGCTTGGCCACAGTGCTAGCTATTGCGACAACAAGCCCCGTTGTGGCAAATGCAACCAAGCTCACTTGGAAGATGCTTGCACACAGGAAGCCGAAAAATGTAGCTACTGTCGCGAGGAACTTCATGACCTGCAGAAATGCCCGGCTTATAAAAGACGCATTCGAAATGAGAGTCGCTCAATTGTGAAGCGCTCCAAGAAGACATACGCGGAAATGGTAAAATCTTTAAATCCGTCCGCAAAAGAGTCTTCATCAGCCATCCCAGTTGGTAACTCTTTTCAAGAGTTGTCTTCCGATGAAGCGAACGACGACGAAACCGATGGGGGAGATTCTTCGGAGGTACACGCTCCCGGTAAACGAAAGTCTCCATCTTCTCCGGGACTGCGCCGTAAGGTATTGAAATCTTCCCTCAGAAGTTTGCCTAATTCCAAAGGAGGTGGGGCAAATTTGCAAATCCCGAAGAAACAGGTCTTTGATGCTTCCGTTCCGTGTTGCAGCAAAGATCTGCCGCCCCCGCCTCCACCGATTAAATATACTTCAAAAAGAAGCTCTAGACAAGATAGCAAGAAAAAAGCTACTGAAGTCCCTCGCTCTTCCTCGAAAACCCCCGGGGCCAAGCGAGGACTGATAACTTTTACGGCCCTTGTGGATCGCATATGCAATGCCCTCGGAGTTTCAGACTCATTCAGAGGCATACTCGACCTTTTTCTCCCCGCAATAGAAGAGTATCTCAGGGAATTGACTATTTCGTGGCCCCTCCTTGCTTCGATCATATCTTTCGATGGATAATTCATCGAGTGAGGTACAAGATATGATCACTGTGCTACAGTGGAACTGTCATAGTCTAAAACCTAAATTAGACACATTTAAGTTTTTGCTTCACAATTCCGATTGTGATATATTTGCACTCTGTGAAACATGGCTTTCTTCTGAAGATGATCTTAACTTCTACGATTTTAACATTATACGCCAGGATCGAGATGATAATTACGGGGGTGTGCTTTTAGGGATCAAAAAGTGCCACTCATTCTACAAAATCCCCATCCCGACTCATCCAGGCATAGAAATCGTTGCTTGCCAAATAAGCGTAAAGGGTAAAGACCTTTGCGTAGCTTCTGTTTATATTCCTCCAAGAGTTTCAATAAACCGCCGTCATCTCTGGAATGCAGTCTCCATGCTCTCATCTCCAGTTTTAATACTGGGTGATATGAACTCACATGGTACTGGATGGGGCGAATCTTATGACGATTATAGAGCGGCTATTTTCTATGACTTATGCGACGATTTCAACTTGAACATTTTGAACACAGGTGAAGTGACACGTATTTCATCCGACGGCAAAGAAAGCCGCCTTGACCTGTCTTTGGGTTCAAGTTCACTATCATTCGATTGCATGTGGAAGGTTATCGATGACCCCCATGGTAGTGATCACTTGCCCATAATAACTTCTATCAGAAATAATTTTGAAAGGTCAGAACAGTCAATTCAGGTTCCTTTTGACCTCACTAGGAATATCGATTGGCAAAAATTTGCATCAGCGGTAACCTTTGGTATCGAATCATTCAACACTCTCCCACCGTTGGATGAGTATCGACTCCTAACAGAATTGATTTATAAAAGTGCATTAGAATCCCAAAAGCAACGAGTTCCAAGTGCATCCTTCAAAAGACGACCAGCCACACCTGGTTGGGATGATGAATGCACTCAGTTGTATCGAGAAAAATCTAATGCCTTTAAAGCTTTTCGTAGATATGGTACCTCAGAACTTTATTTAGAGTACTCGAAGCTCGAAAAAAGACTGAAGAATCTTATTAAAGCGAAGAAGCGTAGCTATTGGCGACGTTTCATCGATGGCCTCTCACGAGAAACTTCAATGACGACGCTTTGGAGAGTGGCTCGCAACATGCGAAACCGCTCATCCTCAAATGAGAGTGACGAATACTCCAATCGTTGGATATTCAACTTCGCAAAAAAGGTCTGTCCAGACTCAGTTCCAGCTCAACCGCCATTCTGGGAAACCCAGAGAGACGATGCGTTGGACAGACCATTCACTATGCTGGAATTTTCTATGGCTCTTCTTTCATCAAACAACTCCTCTCCGGGACGCGATATGATTAAGTTCAATCTTCTTAAAAATCTCCCTGATATCGCTAAAAGACGGTTGCTTGACCTGTTCAACTTATTCATGGAGCACAACATTGTTCCACCTGAATGGAGACAGGTCAAAGTAATAGCTATTCAAAAGCCTGGGAAACCAGCGTCTGATCATAATTCGTACCGCCCGATTGCTATGTTATCATGTTTAAGGAAATTGTTAGAAAAAATGATCCTATCCCGACTCGATCACTGGGTCGAATCAAACAACATGCTTTCCAGTACACAATTTGGCTTTCGCAAGGGCAAAGGAACAAACGATTGTCTAGCGTTGCTTTCATCAGATATTCAACTAGCCTTTGCGGACAAGGAGCAATTGGCTTCGGTTTTCTTGGATATTAAGGGCGCTTTTGATTCAGTTTCCATAGAAATATTGTCAGAAAGCCTGCACAATAGTGGATTACCTGGAATATTGAATAATTTCTTGTACAATCTGTTGTCAGAAAAACACATGAGCTTCACTCTCGGTCAACTGACAACTTCCAGAATTAGTTATATGGGCCTTCCCCAAGGCTCATGTCTGAGTCCCTTGCTTTATAATTTTTATGTTAAAGATATTGACAACTGTTTGGAAGAACCATGCACGCTAAGACAACTTGCAGATGATGCTGTGGTTTCTATGAAGGGCCCACGAGCGGAAATCTTGCAAAGACCATTGCAAAATTCCCTTGATAATCTATCCACTTGGGCTAGAAATTTAGGGATCGAGTTTGCTCCGCAAAAAACTCAACTGGTCGTATTTTCAAGGAAGCGGAATCCTGCCCAACTAAAGCTTAAGCTTTTGGGAACAGACATCGACCAGTCTTTGACTTCAAAATACCTTGGGTTCTACGAACAATTACCGGAACATGGTGGGGTGCTCACCCGGAAGACCTCATAAAACTCTATAAAACAACCATTCTCTCTGTTCTAGAGTATGGCTCTTTCTGTTTTCTCTCAGCAGCAAACTGCCACTTGATTAAATTGGAACGAATTCAATATCGTTGTTTGCGTATCGCCTTAGGGTGTATGCACTCGACACATAATGCGAGCCTAGAGGTTCTGGCAGGGGTTTTACCGCTACAAAACCGATTCTGGGAGCTCTCGCTAAGAATACTTATTAAGTGTGGAGTGAGCAACACACTCGTCATCGAAAACTTCGAAGAATTGCTCAAACTGAACACTCAGTCAAAATTCATGAGAGTTTATCTCTACTACATGTCATCTGACATTAGCCTTCCATGTTATAACCCTCCACGTGTACGCTTCACCAATGACAGTTCCTCTGTTGAATATGATCTGTCCATGAAACAAGCTATTCATGGAATTCCAGATCAACTTCGATGTATAACTATTCCACGTATTTTCAACGCAAAGTTCCAGAATGTCGATTCCTACAGGAGATATTTCACTGACGGGTCACGTATAAATGGATCCACTGGCTTCGGTGTCTTCAATGAAAACTCTTCCGCCTTCCGAAAACTTCAGGAACCTTGCACGGTTTATGTTGCTGAGCTGGCAGCAATCAACTTCGCTTTGGGGATGATCTCTAACATGCCCGCAGACCACTTCTTCATCTTCTCGGATAGTCTCAGTTCTATTGAGGCACTCCGATCGATGAAACCTGTAAAGCATGCATCTTACTTTCTTACAAAAATAAGAGAGCAGATGTGTGCACTGGTCGAAAGATCATATAAGATTACCTTTGTATGGGTCCCCTCACATTGCTTAATTTATGGCAATGAGAAGGCGGACTCTCTCGCAAAGGTGGGCGCTGAGGAAGGTGAGATATATGATAGAAGAATTTCACACGATGAATTGTTTCATTTAGTACGTCAAAGTTCTCTTTACGGTTGGCAAAGCGACTGGCTAAATGACCAACTGGGACGGTGGTTACATTCCATAATCCCTAGAGTTTCCTTGCGAGCGTGGTGGAAAGGTTGGGATGTAAGTCGAGATTTCATTCGCGTGATGTCAAGACTTATGTCCAACCATTACTCGCTAGACGCACATTTGCACAGGATCAACCTCGCGCTGAGCAATATATGTAATAGGTGTGGTTCCGGTTATGATGACATCGATCACGTAGTTTGGCAGTGCCCGGATATGGACGCCTCCAGAGCACAACTTATGGATACCCTTGTGGCCCGAGGTAGACAACCCTATGTTTCAGTTAGAGATGTGTTGGGCTCCCGCGATCTCGTCTACATGTTGTCGATTTACGATTACCTTCGCTTGTGTTGTATAAAAGTTTAATTCTCTTGTGTTCTCTTCCCCAGTTTTTTTTTCTCTCTGTGTTATGGTCCATTTGTGTTGGATTGATGTTCCTGGCCATCCGGCAATCGAAAACCCACATGAAGTTGGTATACGCCATGATACGACAAACGAGCAACCATGAAATACCACCCGGATGAGCTGCAAAGAACCCTGTAACCCAATCCCAACCTAGCCCTTCCTAAAAATATTTGTGACCACTAACCTCGAGTTGCCACGAGTACCCTGGCTCCAACCCGGACTAAACTTGGTACTTAAGAAGTTAAACAATTGTAAAAAAAAGTACAAAAATGAATCTCGGCTCCGTAAAGCGTTAAACGCGATAGAGCCTTAAATAAATGAATTGGTAAAAAAAAAATAATTCAATTACAGTCATGTCTCCCTAACTCGATATTGAAGGGACCATCGAGTTAGAGAGGTATCGAGCTACAGAACACAAAACTAGTGCAACTGCGATCCAAGGGACCATCGAGTTAGCCAGCCGTATCTCGATATCGAGTAAGGGAGAGTTAACTGTATATGTGACATGAAGGATGTTCTAAAAATCCATGAGATACTAGAACTAATATCAATATTTGCTGCATATGCTGTAGCCAACCAGTTCAACGCTGGTATTGCCAAAGCTCTCGTCTCAGCTACTGGAACTACAGTATGTATGACATTTGCAACACACAATACTGAACTGCAGAAAAAAAGATAGAGGCCAAAACAACTCGTCTGTGAAATGCAAATGCTTGATCTCTTCAACTGGCCATCACGACCTCACTTTTCAGCCATAGCACTCATTTGCAAAACATAAATTCAAAAAAATGACAGCAGCAACCAGGGGCATTTATACTTATTTTGCGCTGTTCGCATCGCAGAGCTGCCTCACTTCACCTCACAGTCCAAAAGGTTAATCACCTGTGAAAATAGACCTTTCACAGCTATGGGGAGCTTCTGCACGCCGCTGCTGCTGGGTTGATGGCTGCCACTCTTCTGCTTTCCTGTGCTTGTCTAACTATGCAACCGGCAGCCGCTAAAGAGCAGCACTTTGTAACAATTTCCGCCCCCACGCGACGCTGAGAGAGCTGCTGCAGCTCATGCCTTATTTACCTACATTTTGGAAAACAGTAGTGACTTCACTCCCACACTTTGGCGGACGCTCGGCATTACCTACCACGCCACGCCGCGTGATCGTGAGGCAGCACGCGATTCACTTTCTGTTATTCTATCGAAGCTTTTGCATAGTAGGAGGATCTTTACCAGGGTGACCCAAAATTTCACTTTGTTAGAAAACTTGGGGCTCAACTCCCCAAGGATGTTAGAAACAGTTTTTTGTTTAGAGAGAACTCTAATTCTAAAAAAAGTCCGATTTTGTGATCAATATCAAAAAATGTTTATAGTTCTGCAAAATTTCATGAAATCCCTTGAGGTTCAAATCTCTTCGAAAATACGCATACCGTCCATTAAGGCGTCTCAAGAAATTCGGATTTCGAACATTTGTTATTTTTTGGAAAACTACATTAAGATGTAAAATAATTTTGACTCTTTTTCATAATCTTAGTATACTTCCAGATCGCATAGGAAAAATATATTAAATATCATATCCTTAAAAAAAAGGCATGAATGCTCTGACCTTTCGTAAGTGGATGGCGATGGAAACACCTGTCCGAACTTGCCCAATCGCAAGAATGGCCTATACGCAAAATCCCTTATTTTTGACAATTTTCCTAAATAAATCAAACAAAATTTTAACTATTGCCATAGTCATAGCAGATATATGGTATTTTAATTCAAAAAATATAAGCAAAACTAAAATATTTCGGTTTTTCAGCAAAACTAAAAAAAAATGTCTATATTCCAATAATAGTAGGCCTTGGAGATTTGAAGTCTTCAGTAATTATTTTCAGCATAAAATAACGATCAACTTTTACAAAGAAACCATACACTCAAACTGCCATTTGACCGGATTGGCATTACAGCCATTAATGCAAATAACACTAAAAAATATGACTTTATCTCAAAACATCGGCCTCATTGAAAGGATCATTTTCGCTGAAGACGCCAAACGTCTATCTTTCCATTACGAAGTCTGTTTCCGCGTTTTTTCGATTCTGTCCCAGTATAAGGCGTATCTGCAGTGATCGATTTTTCTTCGTCGATTTTCTCTTTGGATCAGTACACGAAATTCAATAGGGTTTTGTAACATTTTACACACTTAATTTAGAATGTCGAATTTCGGTTAATTTTAACCGAGATCCGCACAGCCAGTAGTAGTAGCACAGAAGTCGGTAACCAAATAAAAGCCGAATATCAGTAAATTGTACTTCGTTGCTAAGCAACCGGACAATTTGTTAGCTGAGTCTCGGTTAAAATCGAGAAACCGAGATATGCACAGTCGAGCTCGTGAAAAAAATCTATGTGTGTACGTTGTTGCTTGACGAAGGACGATGATTACTGTCTACTGAACCACAAATATCAGTTGAAAACAGTCGCTCGACGTAGTAATGAGCAAAAGAGAAAATCAAAGAAGAGAAATCGATCATTCCAGTTATGATACTGAACACGAGATTTCATTTTAAAAACTGCTCCACGAATTAAAAAAAAAAACTGAAAACCCAGGAGTAGATTGTAGGCCCTGTAGCGGTTACACGAAAGAACACTCTTCTCACATTCAACAAACACGTCTATTCACAGTAAAGCAAACCAACGAAGTGAATTCATTTTTTTTCAATCTATGGCTACTCAGATTACCCACAACTTCTCTTGCTTTGCACGCTATATTCTATTTCCTCTCTTTCTCTCTTTTCACAATTACTCCTTATTTATCTTCTTAACCCTTACGATCCCTACAGACCCTAGACTGTATACTGTTATATGACGCAAATAGGCATAAACCTTTTAGTATTCATTAAATCACATTGAAATGGTGTTGCAACATTTTTAGAAACCTAAAAATTTATCGAGAAAATTATAGAAATATTTTGTTTTCCTTTCCTTTAAGCTCCCTTATACCTTATATATACACCATATTCTGAGAGCACCAAAGTGGCCGCTTAGATTGAGGATCGCTGGTTTAACATATACATATACAGTATTCAAAAGTCTTTTGATTGATTTGCTAATTATAGTTTTCAATAAGGTATGCGAATACTGTTACACCTACCCTGTATAGTGAGTGCTATGAGAAGAAATGAATTATCCATTTTACGAGACGTTCGAATGACGTTTTCCGGCGGGTCGCTCATTGTTATTGTTAAAAAAAAACTAGCATGATATGGGAATGACGCTGGTCACATTTTTGTTTGTGATGACATTCCTGTCTATTTCAGGGCATGATATTACCCTATTTCGATGTTTTATGATATTGTCGCGCTTATTTAATTCTCATCCAACTACGGTGGAAACGCGCCGCTCAAGATCGCGCAAGACTGCGGAATGATTAAGGTGAAACAATTTTGAATCAACTTCTAAGATTGCACTAAAACTTCAAAGGCACAAATCTCGCAAAGAAAGCATCCAACAACCGTGCACTTTTTATTTTGGCTTTGTGCACTAGCAGAAAGCTTAAAATAAGAAGATTAGAAACGTTTGCCAAATATTTCTACAGTTTTGTGCCTTTGAAATCGTGAGTAGGGGCACAAGTCGGCCATTGTGCCGGCCATCTTTGGATTCTGAGATGTTTCACCTTAAACGTCATTTTCTGTTGTTGTCTTCCAAGAGAAATTTTTTGTTTGTTTTTTCATCGCTAATCGATTCAATATGTAAGAGGTTCCTTCCTCGGATTTCAAATAACATAGAATATTAATTTTTCAGTTTTAGCCTAGTGCCTAGCAAAGGAATGTAATTTATTACCAAAACGAAGATCTATAACGGGTCCCGGAAAAAAATATTGTTTTTGTTTACAAACAAACAAAATGGAACGAAGTGAGCCGACGAGACTATAGTTCATTTCACAGCGAAATTCTCTCTTTTTCGCTCTTCAACAAAACTTGAAAACAACGGTGCCAGTACCTGTCAACTTTGAGAAGTACTGGCACCGTTGATTTCAGATTTCTCAAAGGAAAGCAAGAGGGCGAATGACATCATCGTGCAATGAGCAATGCACAACGATGTAATGGAATCACTAAATTATGTGACATTGATAAGTAAATTTTGATAATTTTTATTTTGGGGCACTACACTTTTTTGATTTTATATGGGATTTTGACTCCTACTGGCCTTGTTTACAAATTTTATGTAATAGTAACAGACAGAGAAATATTATTGTGCAGTGCCCCATTGATTAGCACAGACTTTACGAGTTTAGTGATTCCAAATCGAACTTGCGCAATGCTTTCGTTATCTGATGAGTACATTCCGATTAGATTGAATTCAGACTGTTTATAAAGGAATGCACAATATCAGTATATGTAAGGAATTCTTCCCTACCTGCTGATTTTAATTTTTAGAGATGATTGAATATCTTGTTGAATAGACACTAGAACCAATTCAATTAGTTCTTTTCAAATGTAGCGCTGGAACAAACGTAAATAAATGGGCCCGCCGGTAAGCTTCACAGTTCAAAGCATATGACTGGGAACGTTGCATTTTGTGCCTTATTTAAATACCATCTAATAGCTCCGAAATAGTTATCCTTTATTAGGAAGATTTACGGAAATTGTAATGTCTGTCAAAGCGCCCATCAACCAGCGAGAGCTGTCGAAATGTGAGCCAAACGAACATGCATTTTGTTTGTTTTAAACTTTTTCTTGTGGAGTAATGTAATCCAATAATTGCATTTCGTTAAATGTTGTTTTGCATAATGAAAAAATATTAATTATATGCCTTTTTGAACTACTGTTATTGCTCTATTAAGTTGTTGTTTTTTTCTGCTGTTTATTACTTTTTGAACGTAGTTAAAATATATAGGGTACAAAGCCACTTGGGCACTTGATTCACTTTGGCATGAGGGCTTAACTCGGCCAAATTGAGCAATGTAGTTTTCATAAAACCCCACTGACGAAGTGAATAAAAAGTGTCAAAAATAGGATCCGGCTCCTCATAATAAAACAAAACATTATTTTAGCAACGAGGAAATCATGTTCGTGTTCCAAAATTATTCTCGACGCTGAGCAAACTCAGCACTGCTGCCCAAGTAACAATTCAACAGCAATTTGGCTTTCATGTGGATTTATTGATGTTTTATGACAGTTACGTGAATGCTGGAATAATTTAAGGCAACATTTAACGTTGCCAAAAGATGAAGTTTTGTAATTCGACTCTTGGCTGTTTTCAGAACCTTTTAAAGGCAAAACGTAAAGTCACAATTTTGTGGCTAAAAATCCAGCTTTATTGCAGCATACAATACCTTATTGAAATTCCTTATCGTGGCTGAATGACTCTTATTTGTTACGGCTATGATAAAAGTCTCATATAATACACCTTGTCGTCATAAAAGCTGCTTTTAAACTTATTGACTTCCACTTGTCTTCTGATAACTTACCTTATTTACACATCTTAAATCTTTTTTTGGGCTCCTAAGTTGCGATAACATCATTAGCATTGCAAATTTATTATTCAGCACACCATCTAAATTACTACACAACGTTTATTCCTAATGAGAAAATACGAAACTTATACCCGTTTTCATTGTATTTGGGTATATTTTTCATAACAGCACGGCCAACCTGTCAAACTTGGTTGAATGCTGCTTGGTTATCAGCCTTTATTAAAGCAAGTTTACAACCACAAATGCCAAATCACAACAGTGTGCCCTTATTTGTGTATTTATGATGACAAAACAGCATTTGTCTATCAATTATGGTATCGCCATATTAATTTCACTATGGTTGCAACAATTTCACTATTTCCAACTCAAATTCACTTCATTAATCCGCACATAAAATGTTATGCTGTGATGGTTAAACTGACTAAATATGATCAAAAGCACATTTACTGCCCAAACAAATCAAGAACGGCTGAATATGTTTATTCATCACCTAGCGGTTTTTATAAGCAAATACTGAATTACTAAAAATATACCACTTTCTGAAAGGGCACGCACAATTTTGCTTCTTTCTCATCACATTTCACAATAAATCTCACTCGGCACTAAAGATTGGAGCACTATATCCAAATAAATCACGTCAAAATATAAGCACTACGAAATAAATTATCACAGACGTGTTCTCAATCTTATTTTGTTTTGTTTACTTTGGAATAAATCCGGCAAGATCGAAGTTATCATAAAATCATTTTCAAGATGAAGCGACATTCATCTAGAACAGGCGGCCTCAAAATAGTTACCATTAATGCTATTTTGCTTTATTTGTGTAACATAAATATACACTTCATAGCCTCTTTTAGAGTGGGCCAACTAGTCACATTCTAGTCTACAAGGGGTTTTGGGGGATGCGATGACGGCAAAAATACCTTGACCATGGTTTTATGGGCGTTTATTTATAGCACACTGGGAGTAATTCATAAAACTAAAATTGTTACTTGGGCTGGTATGTTGCCAAATCATTCCATTATTATTCTGATAATCTCTCATGTGCAATTCTCGCTGAAACCAGGCCGCCATTGGCATCCATAGTTAGAATTCCTATTTTATGTCACTGATCGCTAGTTTTCGATAAAATTTAAGAATGGTCCTTTTGGTACGCGCGTACGCCAGCTAGCAAAACAGTTTGCAAAAAAGCCCATTTTTTGATAAATCCTGAGTATTTCTTCACGTGATATGTCTCATATTTCACTTGGAACTCATAGAAAACTTAGTGGCATCGTATAGAGAAAAGATATAGCTTTTATTTGAAATTAAAAAACAATTGGCGGCCATTTTGAATTTGGCGTTGAAACAAATGATTTTAAAAGCTAGTTAAGCTGAGGGGCTGACTCTGTTCCAGTAGGGACGTAACGTCAGGGAAAATAAGAACAAGAAGAAGAGTAAGTGTAACGGTAGCATTAAACTTCAATATGTTGAGTGCTAACAAGGTGAAAACTCATTCTACTTAAAACCAAGATGGCGTCAAAACGTAAGATGGCCCCAAGATTTTTTCACTCAAAATAATACTCCTATTCTTCACCTGACTCGAATAATACACCAACGAATTAAAACTTGTCTCTCTGTTGTACAAAAAAGATGCTTGCATTGATTGCACTCGCCATATACGTCAAAATTGTAGAACATGATCTAGAAAATTGTTCATTTCATAGAGTAAATACCATTGCTCACCTAGTTATTGTAGACTATGTTACACATTTTTTTCTCAGAATTCAAAACGAGCTAATGGTGAAAAAACTATGTTTCTAAAAAAAATCTAAATGGCGGCCAAATTCAAAATGGCCGTTAATTTTTTTTAACTTCAAATGAAAGCTATATCCATCGTATAGAGATGCCACTAAGTTTGCTATGGGTTTCCAGGGAAACATGAGACATATCACGTGAAAAAATACCCAAGATTTATCAAAAAATGGGCTTCTTCGCAAACTGTTTAGCTAAATGGCGTACGAGGGGTACACCAATTTGAAAAAAACCGACCACCCTTAAGTTTTATCGAAAACTAGCGATCGGGGACATAAAATTAGAATTTAAGCGATGGGTGCCGATGGAGGCCTGGTTTCAGCGAGAATTGCTCCATATAAAGGATCCCTACTAAAATCGATTGTACGACATTTCCCAGAATGACGTTCCCCAGAACGACATTCCCCAGAACGCCATTCCCCAGAATTGGACATTCCCCAGAAATTCATTCCCCAGAATGGGACATTCCCCAGAAAACCATTCCCCAGAATGGGACATTCCCCAGAAAAAAAAATAACAAGAGATCTTTGAGGTGTTCAAATCCAGGAAAATGGTAAATAGTAAATAGTGAATGCATCTAACTGGAAAATTTGAGGAAAACCATAATTTTCATAGGTAAAACATTTTCGTATTGTTTTTTTTTTTTATTTTTAACGGTAGGACTTTCGGTTTGTTGCAGTCTTTCATTTATTGAATGGAGAATCTTTGAATAAAAAAATCTTTAAAATTAACCACCTATGGCCGGAAATGTAATTCGAATCATTTGGACGATTTTTATATTAGAAAATGCCATGAAAACCGAAAAACAAATTCCATTAATTTACTTTGTGACATATTACACTACACCAATCTCCCTTTGAAAGTACAATTAGAAAGAACAGCCAATTTTAAAAGAAGGAAGAATAACTATGAAAACAAAAAAACAATAGCTTGGATCAAGTTTGATCATAAAACACAGTCGTTTCCCCGAACGCCAGTTCCCAGAATGCCAGTGCCCAGTACAACCCGTTTCCCCGAATAGCCTAGTTTCCGAAAAGTTTTTCGGCTCTTATAATTATCATAACTTTTGTGTTTCGAGGTGGTAACGAACCGGTCATCTAATATGCACCCTTCTTCACTTGATTGGCGGTTCTTTCGAGTTTCGCCATCATTGGCATTGATGATTGACAAGATATATCTAGTCGAGGATGACGTTCAAATCTATATTATCTTCTTCTTTTAATTGCTAATCATTCATTCTAGTTCAACACCCAGTCCTTTAAGACTATTCTTGCACCTGTTTGAACTGCATCACTATTCGGGGAAACGGGTCATTCGGGGAGGTGGCATTCAGGGAAATGATATTCAGGGAAACGACAGTAGCACAATTATAAAATTAACTAAGACACAATTAAGAAAATTTTTAAACAGCATTTTCCTCCTAAGATTATGGTTGGGTCTGCCGATGAACCACTTAGCCACAAAACCACCTCTTTCCCCCTTCGTGATTTTTTGACCGTACAAACTTTTTGAAATTTGTATGCCACCCCCCCTTCCATAGAAGACCAAGTGATTTATGGACGGTAGCTTAGATGGTTTGCCTGAATTTGACAAAATAATATTTTGGGTGAATTGACGTCTGTGTCTGGAATTCGAAGCTTCTGCATGGGAATTCGAATCAATTCAGTAGGTACATTTCTTAACGACAAAAAAACTAAACTACCAATTTTTTTACACTCTTTACAAACGTATAAAACTCATTCTGGGGAATGTCCTATTCTGGGGAAAGGTTTTCTGGGGAATGTCCCATTCTGGGGAATGGATTTCTGGGAAATGTCCCATTCTGGGGAATGGGTTTCTGGGGAACGTCATTCTGGGGAATGTCGTTCTGGGGTTTGACTTTCTGGGAAATGTCCTACAACCCTAAAATCATCCGTTAAATAAAAAAAAAACGGTGTCAACAACAATTTTATGTCAAATCAAATACATCACCTAGTTTTCTTCGGTTTATGGTAACATATAATGGATTTTGGATCTCATTAGTATGTTATATAATAATAACTCTAAAACGCTGAAAAAAATCGTGGTATCATGTCTTGGGAAAAGTTTGCTTATAACATCTTTATCTGAAGGTTGCGCCCCCAAGTTGATCAACAAAATTGAATTTTGGGACACCCTAATCTTCACACAGCCATCATCGATGAGCCCTTCGAGATGGATGTCGCCGCGAGAGAGCTCTCAATAGGATCATAATTTTCTGAATCGAAATCCATTTTCGCGCCCGGTTGGAGGCAATTTCCATCTTTTTTTTACAAATCGTACCCACTTACCCTATACTACGCGACCAAGGAGGACGATTTCCACCCACGGTTCGTCGGTGGATGAGCGATGGAAGACGATGCCATACAGTTGGGTGGTAAACGAACCTCCATTCAGATGAAGATGAAGCCAATTTTCCAACCGGTCGATGATGGGGGCTTGTTGGTGTGGGAAGAAAACCGTCCATCCGTCCGTCCAGCGGACAATTCGTGTTTTGAATGTTTTGATGATTTCACAAGTTTGCCATTTTCGAATGTAAAGTCAGTCCGTTGTTTTTACCTCGCTTTTCGCTGGTGTTTGCGGGTGGAAATTGGTTTGCCATTTGGCGCCTTCTTCTTCTTCGCCTTGCGCGACCAAATGCGAATGAAATCGATGAATCAGGAAGTTCAGAAGAAAAACGATGACGGTAATTGAGTGGTTACTGGTAAATGGCGTGTCTTTGAGCGAGATGTGTGTAATTGCTCGCGATGTGAGCGCCAATTGGAGGTAAGAAATTTAATTTTGCCACTGACTGGAAGGCCGCAATTTTGGGGCCGATGGCTGCTTTTGGAGCTGGTCGAAATTATGCAAAATTGAGGATCCGTCTCCGATGGGGACATTGAACTGCGTTGGGTGTAATTTGTGAGACGGGTCAGTGCGATGTGAATGGCCGAAATCGAGTAGTTTGATTTTAAATCGACATCATTATAATCTACCTTGACCAAGAAATGGTATTGACTTACATTCATATTTATTATACATATAAACCAGTTTTGCAAACCTGGATGAATGAATTTATTACTTGAAACTTGGATAGAGATGGGACTTGAAGAATTCTCACCAAATTTCATGCAAACAATTATTTTTTGGTCTCAGTAACGGGATCAGTCACTGATTTTCATTCCCGTTTGATTGCCGATTGTCTCGCTAGACGGAGATTCGTCCTGATCAGTATGATGCCTGGATAGCATGCAATTCCATGAAAAATTTCTGTGAAATCTTCCAGATATTCCCCAAACGATTTTCTAGAAGCTAAAAAAATATTCAAACATTTCTCAACAAGGTTGTCGTAGGATTTCTCCAAGAAAATCTGTGAAATTTCTCTAAACAGTGCTTCGTAAATTACTCTAGGTATAACAGGCTATACGTTTAGAATTTCTTCTTCTAAGTTCTGAAAATACTTCCGAAGAAAATTACTAAGTATTTTTAGGAAAAAAAAAATATCTACCAACCTTCGGGTGAGTTTCTGATGAAATATCTAGAGATAGACTAACAAGAATTTTCGGAGAATTTATTGTTGGCTTTCTGGTAAGTTTTTTGAAACTTATTTTTGAAAATAGCTCTAGTGAAACATTTCAATAGGGTCCTAAAGCCCTGTCCCAATTTTAGTGCCAATGTTTAAGCTTTGGCCAAAAACACATGTTTATTATTTTTTTTTTAATTTCGTCACATTCCTTGGCTTTAACTAAAATGTTGAGTGTATTTTGCTTTCCGTGTCTCTTCCGAAATGTCAGATCGGAACAATCCCAGTGTTAAAACTAAAACCCCTGTGGTGCTTTTGTCAATTAAGCGAACGACAAACATGATCAAAAGTGTCGAGGTTTATTTATGGACCCAATTTTTAAATTAAAATTTAAATATGATATAACCGTTATTTGAGCGGGAAAAATTGCTAAAGTAGTTGTAGTAACATGCTCTTTCGTGTTATTAAATAAAAGCAAGATTTCATTAAACATTCTAGGACCCTATTGAAAAAGTTCGAGATATTTATTCAGATATTTTATCTTTAATTATTGCAGAAATTACGATCGGGTTTCATGATTGTAAGACTTTTTTACCTAGAATTATTATAATTATTCCTCGAGAATAACTACATATAGGTATCAATCCAGTCATTTTTCGAGGATCATATGTGGAACTCCATTGAGAAGACTCCCGCATTACTCAATAAATCTCTCATAACACTTCAGTCGTCGTGCTGTTGTATTTTGTACAACACTGTTGAAAAAAACTCGCTTTTCGTTCATAACAGCAGCGTGGTGGTTCTGACGGTGGCAAACCACGCGACGACTGGAAGGATACAATTCCTAAAGGAAACTGATTTTAACTACACATAATATTACTCCAGGAATTTGTGCAGTTTTCAACATCTTCTCTAGAAATTTTCTCAGGAAGTTGACAAGAATTTTTAATTATTCAAATAATTGGTAAGCTTTTTGTAATCCGTCTTAACACCAATTTCAAATCAAGCAAATCGAGCTTTTTTTAGCAATTGATGCAAAAATTACTCCATAAAGAGACGGGGTTGGTGGTCTAATGGCCACCGCTTATGCTTCATAAGCAGAAGATCATGGCGTACATATAGGGGTATATCCAGTCTACTGTGGGCCAGTTTTAAATGCAACATTTATTCCTCCCCTTTCCTTTATTGGTCTGCTTTTTGGGCCCATTCTTCTATTTTAGGCCATTGTTGCCTAAAAATAGAAGATCACCAGCACTCTTACGCTGAGGGTGTCTTTTTGTCCCAACCAGTTATTTGGTTAATTACTTGTGTGAGTGCAGCTGATCAGGCAATACTGGAGTATAGCCACGAGGAAGCAATCAAGGCCAAGCTTAAGCTTTTATGCAGAAATTATTCCCGAGATTCTTCTGGCAGTTCCGTCAGACATTTCATGATTTTTTTTCCAGAAGACTCCTCAAATTGTTCCATGATTTCCAGAAATTCACTTTATTTTTCTTCAGGTACCATACCAAGCATTTTAGCTCGATTTCACCCTTTAGTTACACTAAAAATAATCCCAATAAACTACAGTGAATCTAGTACCGATATATCATGAATGATCATTCAGTGATTCCTCCAGAAATCATTTTGATATTTTTTTTGAAAACTCCTTTGAAAGCTTACAGTATTTTTAGAATACTTGTAAGTACACATTACTCTAGAAATTTATTCTGAAAATAGAATAGAATTATTGTAGTTGAACTTGTCTTCAGTATTTCTCTGGAATATCATTCTAGAAGCTTCTAGTATTCTTGTTTTTGACGTTATTTTAGACGGCAATGGCCGAAAATGTCACCAGATAGAGAGGCATATGTTATGTCTATATTTTCGGTATCAGAATATTATTCGATGAGGCTTTCCTTAGCCTCGTGGTAACGTTCAAGGCTACGGAGCAAAACCATGCTAAAGATGTGTTCAATTCTCGGTCGGTCCAAGATCTCTCCTCTAATGGATATTTCCTGGGCATAGATTATCATCGTACTTGCCTCGTGATATACAAAGGCAAAACCAAAAACCTCTCAGTCAGTAACTGCGGATGTGCTCTGGGAAAACTGAACTGACAAGCAAGTTTTGTCCCACTAGGGTTGGAATTCCAATAAGTAGAATTATTCTTCAAAGCATGTTCATTACAAATTTATATCTTATTATTGACCTTGAACGCCTACATATCCAATATTCTGTAGGAAGCTTATGGATCACAAGCCAGATATGCGTAAAATGGCAGATTAGTTGTTTTAAAATCATAAGAACCTCAAAGGAATGCCAGAAATGCAGGAATGTGCGTGTTACACCCTTGAGAATTGGGAGTTCTTATCAATAAATAAATTAATGAAAATCCACAACTTAACTCAATCATGTGCTGTGGTGTTGTGAGAAATCGAAATTCTACGAGATACGTACCGTTCAATTACCTGTAGCGTTCCGCCTTGCACCGAGATTTTATTCAGAATGAAAGGCTATTCCATAGATTCTTTGTATCCTACATTCCAAGCGCCATATGGCATTCTTTTCCGGAACCGTCGAAAGTAGGATGAAAAAACACCTTCTTAAGAAACAACTTAGAAGGCTTCGGCGGAATGTACTGGAATGCGCTTGCTTTATAGGGTTGAGGTACCATTGCCGTTCATATGTTACCGATAATTGCTCTAGTTTTTCTGTTTTCAAACTAGGGATTGGACAACTACGAACAATGAACTCTTCGAAATACACTTTAGATCTTGGATTCACACCGCTTCTATGAACTTCATTGCGTTAGATACCGGTCGTTTTGTCACCACCTAAAGGAACTGTTACCCTACGGTCTTCAATCTTAAGGAATGCATAATTGGCTGTTCTTCTTAGGGAATGCAAAGAAACGTGCTAACACAAGAAGAAATCGCTTTAAACTATTTTAGAACAACCCTTTAATTGAATTTGCTCCCGGCAAAGGACCGTATAAATACTGCCGACGTCCAGTCAGTCAATTGAGTAGCTTTGGGTATCCCAACAGTACGTCTTGTGTGCCTCTAAGTCTGAAGTAGTTCGTTCGCTGTGGGAACGATTTTCTTCAGCTTACCGCCAAAAGTTATCAGCAAAAGTATCAAATTTGTACCAATTACCAAAGTTTGTGCAAGAAGCTTCTGTTAAAAGTACTGTCCGGAGGAGAAGGTAAGCTTGAAAGCATCTCAAGAAGTGACCGTGTTCTGATTCCGTCTCATTTTGAACCATCCAGACAATGGCTGCCTTTGTGGAACCTCATTTTGACGCCTGGCAAGCGGCCGGCGGCAACTTAACCGTTGTGGACAAGGTCCCACCGGAGATGTTGCATATGATTCACCCGCACTGGAACCAATTCCCACCGATGAACCCACTGTGGCACTCAATCCTCGGATTCGCCATCTTCGTTTTGGGAATGGTCTCGATGATCGGCAACGGCTTCGTGATGTCAATCTTCACCAGCACCCCAAGCCTCCGCACTCCCTCCAACCTGCTAGTGGTCAATCTAGCCTTCTCTGACTTCCTGATGATGTTCACGATGGGACCGCCTATGGTGATCAACTGCTGGCATGAGACCTGGGTCTTTGGACCATTCGCTTGCGAAGTCTACGCTTGCCTTGGATCGCTGTTCGGCTGTGCCTCGATCTGGACCATGACTATGATTGCGTTTGACCGATACAACGTTATTGTGAAGGGTCTGGCTGCCAAGCCTTTGACCAACAACGGTGCCATGCTGCGCATTCTGGGTATCTGGGCATTTGCTCTCTTCTGGACTCTGGCCCCATTCTTCGGATGGAACCGATATGTCCCAGAGGGAAACATGACTGCCTGCGGAACTGACTACCTGACCCAGACCTGGTTGAGCCGTTCGTACATCATCATCTACGCCATCTTCGTCTACTGGACGCCGCTGCTCACGATCATCTACTCGTACACTTTCATCCTGAAAGCTGTGTCCGCACACGAGGCTCAGATGCGTGAACAGGCCAAGAAGATGAACGTCGCCTCGCTGCGATCGACGGAAGCCAACCAGACCAGCGCCGAAATCAAGCTCGCCAAGGTCGCCCTGGTGACCATCTCTCTGTGGTTCATGGCCTGGACTCCGTATCTGGTGATCAACTTCACCGGTATCTTCAAGGCTGCCCCGATCAGCCCGCTGGCCACCATCTGGGGATCGCTGTTCGCCAAGGCCAACGCCGTCTACAACCCAATTGTGTACGGTATCAGCCATCCGAAGTACCGCGCTGCCCTGTACCAGCGGCACCCATGGCTGTCGTGCCAGGATGCCCAGGAGAGCAGCCACGATAACCAGTCGACTGTGTCTGGAGCCACCACCGCCACCGAGGAGAAGGCCTAAATGCGCTACAGAACGTACACGGTTAAATTAAAATGTTTGGCGACCGAAATAATGCCTAGATAGTTAAGGAAAATATAGCAAAGCAAATAGTGAAAACTTTATTTTACTGCGTTGTGTGTGGAACAATCCGAAATGGCTGTGGTGTTGGGAGTACCAACTTGGGACTGTGAGATTTTGCATTGGAAGTCCTGATGACAAAATGCTGGTGAGATACCTTGTGAGACGTTTCAGAAAAAAAACTTCATTTTGTTCTGTAACTCGATGGTCCCTCCAATTTCGAGTTATGGAGAGTTGACTGTTTTTTTCGAAATCAAATTTATGTAATATTTTGTGGAGAAAAGATATCAAAAATCAAGTATTGATTGAATTTCTGAAAATTTTTAGGATTTTTTAAAACAAAATTAAGGTTCTGTTTGGAATTAGAAGAAATTTTAGGAATTTATGGAAGGATTGAAAATGCTGCAAATTAGAAAAAATCAGGATTTAATTATGTTTTTGTGCAAAACTTTGAGGTGGCAATACACAATAAAAATTAAAAAATTACAGGTTTTTCGAAAAATATCTGGAACATTTTGTTTAAGGTTCGAGGGTTCGTCCTTCCGAAATCGTTGGAAAAGTCTCGTGATTCTAAAATGATTTTTTCTTTCACAATTAATAACGGTTAAATTTGAGTATTATTAGGAAGTTTATTGAAGATGTACAGATGACTGTAAAGATGTTGGCAAGATTTTTCCCATTCTTAGGTACAATTTTCAAGTTAATTCACAAGAATAATTATTGGAAAGTTTTTATAGGGAACCACTATGGCCATAACTGGTACACTTACCCTATATGCAGTTCTAATTTAGAGATACAAGAAAAAATAGAAAAGGCAAGAAACTGAAAAAAGTTTATAGTGTTGACTCCGCCTCCGAGGTTAGTCAAACCGATTTATGTTGCTGCAACCGTTTGTCCGACCGTCAAAGTTTGTTGTAGCAACACTATATTTCTTCGCATGTTTCGAATCTTTTTTTTAGTCCTTTAGGAACTGCTTCAGAGATATATCTAAATCTTCCAGGAAAATGTTTAGGAATTTCTCAAAGGAATTCTCTGGAAATTTCTCCAGTGATATCTTTGGTAATTCTTTCAAGGATTCCTTAAAAAAAATGCTCCATGGATTGTACCAGAAATTTTCCAAAAAATCTTCCAGGGATTCAACCTGGAGGCATGCACAAAAATGCTTTGTTTAATACTCTGAGTAAATATCAGTGGAACCTCTAATGGAATCATCTTTCAAAATTTTGTAGAAGCTTCTTGATGGAATACCTAGAGTAGAGGAAGGAAGAACTTTTAGTTCAATCTTTCAATTCCTGGTAGATTCTCTCGCAGAAATATTGGTGGTTTTACAGAAAAAATCTTATTAACTCCTTGGACATTTTTAGTTGATTCTCTGGAGGAATTTTTGATAACCCTGAATAAAATCTAAGAAGAGAAATACCCCGTAAATACCCGTAACGCGGGTAGACCACCTTTTCGAGGTGCATTACGGGGTAAGATCTACCAAATTGTACTCTTGCTGTATCTGTTCTTGTGAATACTTATCAGTTACGGTCGGAAGATTATAAGAGAGTAACAAGCCACTAAGACCCACCTATTTGTCCTAGATGATGAGGAGGTCGAAGTGGGCTCAATCAGCATCTGAGGTAGGTTTCAACGCATGAGACAATTTCTTTCCAAGTTCAAGAGTTTATCTTTCGATATCTAGGACGGAAACGATTCCGAATCAGTGGAGTAGCAGACCTCTTAACTTCTAAAATAAGCTTTTTGTTTCAAGGAATCTAAATGTCTCATGCGATGAAACCTGTTCACAGTTTCAAAAAACGACTTTGAACCTTATAAGTAGAAGCAATAATTTGATACGCTAGAGTACCGATGCATGGTCAAAATCAGTATCATTCAACCAGCTTAGTGGCCGAACCTGATTAAGGGGCGCGCTTTAGAGAGTTTAATGGTGACAAACTGTTTTCTCCAAAAGGTATAAATAGCGGTATCTTTTTCTAAAGAGGCTCTATGCAAAATGGTAAAGAATGATATTTGTATAAAAAAAACGACTATTTCATTATTTCTCAATAGTAATGGAGTAGAACGACATGCACTAAACAAAGGACACGGGTATACCACAAAAGATCAAAGAAAACTGGTCGCAGTGGTTTATCCCGAACAGAAACAGAAGAAACAGAAGAAGAGAAATCCTAGTAAAACCTTTGACATATTTTCTGGAAGAACTTGAGGTGAAACTCTGGTAGATTTTCATGGTGGAAAATCTTGCGAAACTATGGTGATATTCCCAGCGTAAACCCTGGAAGAACTCCTGGTGAAATTCCTTAAAAAACTTCTCGCTCAAACAAATACTGGTGAAATAATTAGAGATACTGATGAAGTCTCTGAAGTAATTTCTGGTGGAATCTTCATAGGAAATTGTGGTCGAATCCCTTGAGAAATTCGTTATGGGATCCTTGGAGGATTTTTTTTCCAGAAAGTTTTGGAAGAACCTCGGGGGGATTTTTTGAATTTCCGGTAAAATCACCGGAAAAAATATCGGTGGAGATTCTGAAAGAATTCCTAGAGGAATCCCTATGAGAATTTCAGCTAAAATCATTGGAGGAACCTCTGGTTGAATCCTTAGAGGAATCCCTGGAGAATTTAAGTGGGGGATTTTTAGTTGGAATCCTTAGAGAAAATCCTAAGAGAATTGTTTAAGGAATTCCTGGAGCAATTACTGAATGAATTCTTTGAGGAATCCCTGAAAGAATTCCTTTTTTGAATCGTAGGAGGAAGTCCTGATTTCATTATGGAACCCTCCTGGGATTCCATAATGAAATCTTAACACTTCAGTCGTCGCGCTGTTGTATTTACTATTGAAAAAAACCTCGCTTCTCGTTCACAACAGCAGCGTGGTGGTTTTGACGGTAGCGAACCACGCGACGACTGGAAGGTTATTAGTATTCCTAATGGAATCCATGGAAGAATTTCTTATGGAATCTCTGCAGAAACTCCAAATGAAATCTACAGAGGAACTCCTGATGAAATCCCTAGATTAACTTGTGATGGAATACTTGGAAGTTCTGATGTAATCCCTGGAGGAATTCCTGATACCTAGGAAAACTCTTTATAGAATCCCTATAGGAATACCAGGTAGAATCTCTGAAAGATTTCTCTATGGAAACCCTGAATAAACTCTTGATAAAATCCCTAGAAGAACTCCTGATGGAATCCCTAGAGAAACTTCTTCTGTAACCCCTAAAGAAATCCTGATGTTATCCCTGGTGCAGCTCCTAATAGATTCTCTGAAGGAATTCTTGACGGGAACTTCTTCTGTAATCCTTAGAAGAACTTCAGATGTAATCCCTGGAGCAACTCCTAATGGAATCTCTGAAGGAATTTCGTCGAGATTCCTATAGAAACTCCTGATGAAATCCCTGGATTACTGATAATATGCCTGACGGATCTTCTTATAAAATCCTGGAGGTATTCCAGGTGGAATCTATGAGGAAACTCTTGATGGAAACCGTGGAGGAATTCCTGATGAAATTCCCAGAAGAACTGTGATGGAAGCCCTATAGGAATTTCTGATGAAATCCCTGGAGTAACTCCTGATGGAATCCTTGGAGGAGTTCCTCAAGATATTCTTGAAGGATCTCCTGAAATAATCATCGGAGAAACTCCTTATGAAATCCCTAGAAGAACTCCTGATCCTTAGAGGAACTCCTGATAGAATCCCTGGACAAATTTCAGGTGGAATCTCTGAAGGAAGTCCTGATGGAGTCCCTAGAGAAACTCCTAATAAAATCCCCTGTAAGAATTCCAGGTGAAGTGTTTAGAGGAACTCCTGCTAGAATCCTTTGAGCAACTTCTGTTGAAATTGATAGAGAAACTCCTGATGAAATCCCTAGAATAACTTCTGATAAAATCCCCAGAAGATCTCTTGTTGGAATGCCTAGTCCTGCTTGAGTCCCTAGAAGATAGAATACCTTGGAGGACTTCCAGGTGGAATCTCTCAAGGAAGTCCTGATGGAGTTCCTAGAGGAACTCCTGATAGAATCCCCTGGAGGAATTCCAGGTGAAGTTTTTGGAGGAACTCTTGATATAATCCTTGGAGAAACTTCTGTTGAAATTGATAGAGAAGCTCCTGATGGAATCCCTAGAATAACTTCTAATGAAATTCCCAGAAGAACTCTTGTCGGAATGCCTAGTCTTGCTTGAGTCCCTAGAAGATAGAATACTTTGGAGGACTTCCAGGTGGAATCTCTGAAGGAAGTCCTGATGGAGTCCCTCGAGGAACTCCTGATAGAATCTCTGTAAGAATTCCAGGTGAAATCTTTGGAGGAACTCCTGATAGATTCCTTTGAGAAACTTCTGTCGAAATTGATAGAGAAACTCCTGATGGAATCCCTAGAATAACATCTGATAAAGTCCCCAGAAGAACTCTTGTTGGAATGCCTAGTCCTGCTGGAGTCCCTAGAAGATAGAATACCTTGGAGGACTTCCAGGTGGAATCTCTGAAGGAAGTCCTGATGGAGTTCCTAGAGGAATTCTTGATAGAATACCCTGGAGGAATTCCAGGTGAAGTATTTTGAGAAACTCCAGATAGAATCCTTGGAGAAACTTCTGTTAAAATTGATAAAGAAACTCCTGACGGAATCCCTAGAATAACTCCTGATGAAATCCCCAGAAGAACTCTTGTTGGAATGCCTAGAAAAACTTCTGATGGAATCTCTAGAAGAGCTTTCGTTGGAATCCCTAGAGGAACTTTCGATGGAATCCCTAGAAATACTCCTGATGAAATCCTTAAAGGAATTTCTGATCTTTAGAGGAACTCCTGATAGAATCATTGGAGAAACTTCTGATGAAATTGATAGAGAAACTCCTAATGGAATCATTAGAGGAGTTTCAGGTTGAATCTCTGAAGGAACTTCTGATAAAATTCCTCGAAGAACTCTTGTTGGAATGCCTAGAGAAACTTCTGATGGAATCCCTAAAGGAGCTTCCGTTGGAATCCGTAGAGGAGCTTCCGATGGTAATCCCTAGAAGGACTAGAGGTAGAGGTACTCTTGATAGAATCCCTGGACGAATTCCAGATGGAATCTTTTAAGGAAGTTCTGATGGAGTCCCTAGAAGAACTCCTGATAGAATCCACTAGAGGAATTCCAGGAGGAATCTTTGAAGGAACTCTTGATGGAATCCCTAGAATAACTTCTGATGAAATCCCCAAAAGAACTCTTGTTGGAATGTCTAGAGAAACTTCTCATGGAATCTCTAGAGGAGCTTTCGTTGGAATTCCTAGAGGAACTTTCGATGGAATCCCTAGAAATACTCCTGATGAAATCCTTAAAGGAATTTCTGATCTTTAGAGGAACTCCTGATAGAATCATTGGAGAAACTTCTGATGAAATTGATAGAGAAACTCCTAATGGAATCATTAGAGGAGTTTCAAGTTGAATCTCTGAAGGAACTTCTGATAAAATTCCTCGAAGAACTCTTGTTGGAATGCCTAGAGAAACTTCTGATGGAATCCCTAAAGGAGCTTCCGTTGGAATCCGTAGAGGAGCTTCCGATGGTATCCCTAGAAGAACTCCTGATGGAAAGGAAGGAATTACTGATGGATTCCTTCGTTGAATTCGTGATAGAATGATAGGAAGTACTTCTGATGGAACTCCTGGGCGAACTCTTGTTCAAATCCCTAGAATAACTCATAGTTCCAAGATGAACTACTGATGGAATCCTTAAAGAAAATTTTGATGCAGTTCCTGGTGAAATCCTTACAAACACTTCTGATGGAAACTTTTGAAGTTCTCCTGGTGGAATTCCCGGACGAACTTTTAAAGGACTCCCTAGAGGAACTCCTGATGGAATCCCTTGAGGCACTCCTAATGGAATCCCATGAGGAATTTCTGGTGAATTTTCTGAAGAAATTTCTAAAGGAATTCTTGCAGGAATTCCTAGTTAAAATCACTGGACAAAATATTAATTAAATTTGTGAATGGAATCATGAATTAAATTTGTTGTGAAATCATGAAATCCATTTTAATGAATTCCTAAAAATTACTTGCAGTAGGGTGCAGAACCACTTGGGCACTTCCATGATTCACTTTGGCATGGGGGGTTTTTCTCGTCCGAATAGTCTGAAACTTTGCAGTAAGAAGCGCATCAGTATGACGCATATTGTGGCCAAATATGAAATCTGTAGCTTTCAAAAAAACCCACTGCCGAAGTGAATCAAAAGTGCCAAGAATAGGATCCGGCTCCCTATCAACTGGAGGAATTTCTGGTGAAATTCCTAATGGAATTTATGTAGGAATTTTTGGTACAATCCTTGGAGAAATTCCTTGTTGAACTTTTGATGGAATCACAGGTAGAACTGCTGGTGGGTTTGTTGAAGAAATAGGTTTAAGATTGTGGGAAAACGCTAGTAAAACATTTTTAGTCAAGCAGCATCATAAATTTGAAGGACAAAACGTCGAGACGCAGCAGGTCGAAAGGCAAAAGGACTAATGGACGAAGCGAGTAAACAAGAAGGGGCAAAAGGTCGAAAATATTATCTCAATAAGGAAAACTTACCCACCAAGCAATTAATTCCTGAATTTTTGCTCTATTTTTTCTTTTTTATTTTAAGTTTTGTCTTTCGACTTTTTGTCTTGTAGATTGCTCATATAATGGCCTTTCGGTCTAATCCTTTTGACCTGCCATTTTTTCGTCTGTCGAAATTGATCATTGTTTGCGATCATTTATAAATGACGTTCATCATTTGTGAGGGGGGGGGGGTGGTCTACGTAAGTGTGACAGTGCGTGTATTAGATATTGGAAAAAGCGTGACAGATCATTTCGGTCTAATAAAATTTTCGTAATCGGAATCGGAACATCGCTTAAATTTTACATACAATCAGCTCGCATTCAAAAACGAGGTAGTTTCTATTTTTTCCCACAATAATTTTATTTCAAAATGATAAGCCGTTTCATTCAGTTACATACGACGTGTTTGTACCAGTGTAAAGTCGACTCATGTACACGGAGAAAATGGATTACTCAAAAGTGAGTTCGTTCCACTCAATTCCAGTGGTTCGTGCGTTAATTCAATTTTGAGATGATAGGGTAGGAGTTGTTTTTATTTGCAGCCATGCGAAAAAATATCTACTGGCCTAGTTCTTTTCACTCAATCGGCAGATCAAATAACTCAACTCCCAGTACAGTACTCAAATTTGAGATAACGCACTAAGCTTCGTTTTTTGGGTTTTTTTTGCTCTTTGCCCTCTGACAACAATAGAAGGAGCGATTGAAATAGGGAAAGAAAAATAACTCAAAAGCAAGTTAAAAAATATTCAAATATGGGTTTTCCGTTTTATCCGTGTAGTGTTTTGTTTTGATTCGTGGTTAAGTCACTTTGTCTCTTCATACAACGGAGCGGTGAAAATAGCGGTTTGGTTGCGAAAGTCGAAAATCTAACTTACGCCGTTTTGTAAATCTGGAATTAAACGCTCTAAAAGTGAAAAATCGAGCTGGTTTAAAGCGGAGCGCTCGAAATTTCGTCTGCGAAACACGTTATATTAATAAATCTTCGAGCTGTTTAGTAGAATACCTATACGTTATATTGATAAAGTAAGTTTGTTCACTTTTCTTAATTGAGACTGTTTGAATAAGTTTTCGAGCAATGTATATCGTTAAAGCACAAAAGGTCTAAATAGAAAGCGTTGGAAGGACAAAATGGAGATGGTTTCGCTTAATATTTTTCCTTTATTGAGAAGAGTGATATTTTATCCTTTTATTTTGCTGTTCGACATTTTGTTCATTCAACCATCCGTAATTACAGTATCTTCAACGTTTTGTGTATCGATCTTTTGTCAGAACTTGCACTACTGTTCAAAAATTGCTTGAACTGGAGACATTCTTCAATGTCTCCCCGTAAGTTGACCATTACGCAAGTCTGGAAGGATTTCGCTCACAGAAACCTCAATGGGCAGCGTTGACACACATGAAACAGGCATAGAGCTTCGATATACATAACTACATACCAATATGCAACGTCGGCCTAGCAAAGCTATGTCACGTGTAAAACTTACTGGAAATTTGCAAACCGAGAGCCAGTCTTCTTTAACATGTTGTGGTCGAATGTAGTGCGTGATGGAGTACGTATGATGGTATAACTGTTATGACGAAGATACGATAAAATATGTTTAAGAGTCTTAAACAGTAATTAATATTGTTGGTGTGTAGATCAAACATGTGAAAGGTGAAAAAAGTGCTCATGGGTTATCTTGGAAGACATGATAAAGATTAGTCAAGAGATTTGAAGATATTTCTGGAATCAATGACAGTTCAGTTAGCTATCATGTTTAAAAATAAAATTCTTTAATCGTGTAAAACATTAATTGTAATGGGCGTCGCAAGTGACATGATTCCAATTATGGTTTCTGACAGGGGAAATTCTATCTACAAAAGATACACAATCGGATTATCTTGCATATATCGATTTCCCTCGTGACTCAACGTATTTGCATAACAACAATCCCGTTCATCAACAGGTGCACTGTCAGTTCCATCATCATCATCATCATCTGCATCATCATCATGACCGACCAATCTCGACGACTCGCACCTTCCAACCACAAAGTTTCATCACGATAAGCCATACAAAGGCGAAGCTTATCTTACTGCAGGACACCTACTGCACATACACACATTCGGAGACCTCAACCCACGTGCATATCCGTCGTCGTATCACACGATGACGACGACGCGGTGGGACTTAATCCGGATGCAAACGAGTTTAAAAATTCATTAATTTTCTCTTCCTGATTGGATCGCCGCCACTGTGCATGGGTCACAGTGGTCCAAAACTTGTCAAAAGTAAAAAAACGAATGAATGTATCCTTTGACAGCTACGCGTATTTCGACCTCAACTAAGGCCGTCTCCAATGTCAGACACGACACTGAAGACGGCCTTGCAGTTGATGTCGCAATACGCGTATCTGTCAAAGGACACAAACTCTAGTGGAATTCTCGCGGAACATTACTAAAGGACCTATGTAAAAATGAGAGATTCTCTCCTCTCTCGTTCTCTTTCCATCATAACAGTGGAATACTAAAGATTTTGGGAACTTTTTCACTATAGATCGAAAGTAAATTTCCTTGACTAGCGTTTCATACAAAAAACGCAACAGAAGAGGTTAATATGACACAGTTATTAATAAAAGAGAAAGTAAACAAAGAGAGCCTCTCAATGTTAAATAGGTCCTTTAGTAATGTTCCGCGAGAATTATATCATATAGTACTAAATTATGTATTCATTTATTTCCACTTTTGAGGTTTGTCTAAAGGAGCACAACTGTGCACTGTGCTCGAGTGTCGTTGTAGTCCTGCCCAACTCTTATGGGTATGATTTACACAGGCACGTCCATCAATCTCAGTTCGATGCCTAAACCGGGGATCCTTCCCATGGTAACTTTGAACCAGGACAGCATCACCACACGTACTGTATCGGTTCTCGATTCCAATCCCTCTAAGGTCCGTCGTGGCAGTTCCCACCGATGATATCCTGCTCGTTTTTCTTATCATTCCGTTCGTTTTTCGTGCTGTTGATCCCTTTCACCGATATTGGTACCGTTCAGTAATTCTCACTGGTTATGTTATTCCCTCAATTTTTGTCCTACAGGTTTATGGCAGATTTTTTTTGTCTGTTCAATATCCACCTGGATCGCTCGCTATCGGGTCAAGTTTGTTTGTTGTACTTTTTTTCTCATTCTCGGGAGACGGGGAACAGGTTTTTGATTTTACGTTTTTTATTCGTGTGAGCACTTCAACCACTTTGTCGACGACACAGTCAGTGTGGAACTCGAAATATTTCGGGGCCTACGTCATCGGTGTGCCTTCTTTGGGCATGGTGGACGGATCAAAATTAACAAAAAGAATTTATTTGATTCGTTGTCAGCCAGAGTCAGTGTCGATTTGAGAAAAGGACTAGAACTCATAGGATTAATATACTTAATGGTGAGGTGTTCATAGATTTATGAAATCATGAATGATTCGACCTTAACGGACTCTAGTCAGCTTTTTACACGAATGGATACTCACGCTGACTTTTATTTTTTTTATTCCTTTATTAGTACCTATCATTTCCAACATTACATACATTTCTTATAACTAGGTGTGCTGGGTTATAACGATTTCTGCCTTAAATCAATAATCATTTTATTTGACATTTGTTCCAATGTTGCAACATTGCATATTTTATGTAACTCATTAGTACCATACCAGAGAGGAAGCTTCAGAATCATTTTCAAAATTTTATTTTGAATTCTCTGCAGAGCTTTCTTCCTGGTATTACACCAGCTAGTCCATATTGGTACAGTATACAACATGGCTGGCCTGAAAATTTGTTTGAAGGTCAAAAGCTTGTTCTTAAGACAAAATTTGGTTTTATATTGATTAGTGGATAACGACATTTTTCATATTTGTGACATTTGGCTGAATGCCCTCAATGTGGTTTTTGAAAATTAAACTTTTATCTAGCATCAGCCCTCGATACTTAACTTCATCTAATCAATTTATTGGAACCCCTCTCATCGTAACAACATGTCTACATGAAGGTTTCAAATAAAGAGCTTTTGGTTTATGTGGGAATATTATTTGTTGAGTTTTGGAAGCATTGATAGCAATCTTCCTTTTTTGCAAGTATGAAGAAAAATGATTCAAACTTTTCTGCAATATACTACATATGACACGCAGGCTTCGTCCTTTGGCGGAAAGGACTGTGTAATCAGCAAACAAAGATTTTTGACATCCCTGAGATAACTTAGATAAGTCAGACTGAAAATATTGTTTAACTAGTGGTCCAGGCAAACTTCGTCTTGCCATCAAGTAGGCTGTTGAAAAACGTTATGGTTTGTCCCAACAAAATGACAGTTCCGTTCACTCTCGTTTTTTCAGCTTTCCCGGTGAATATCCTTGGATTTTCATACACACAAACACATCGGAACCCGTGACAAAACAAAACGGAGAACGAATCATTCACATCCGCTGACCCGTTCGTAAGTCATTTCATGACATACAAACGCCATTCCATTTTTATTTATATAGATATTGGTCCCAAAAATGCTTCCTAGAGGAACACCAGCTCTTACAGGAAGTCTTTCAGACCTGGAGTTCTGATAACTAACCTGAAGTGTACGATTTGACAGATAACTTTTGATTATTGTAACATTTTGTTGTTGGGAAATTATTTTTTTATTATTTTGCGCTCAAACCTCCATGCCAACCACTTTCGAATGCTTTTTCTATATCTAGAACAGCAAGATCAGTAGAAAAGCCTTCAGATATGTTGGAACGTATCAAATTTGTTACACGTAAAAGTTGATGAGTGGTCGAATGTCCATGGCGGTTTCTGAACTGTTCATTGACAAAAAATGAATTTTCGTTGATGTGGACGATTGTTTTGTTCAAAATGACCTTTTGATCAATTGCTGGAAGCTCCTGCAGGATTTGCCCGGTTTTAAAATTGGTTCAAACTCGACATTTTCCTTGGGGAGGGAGCCTTGAGTGCAGAATTGAAAGCATTTTCGTTTGATGCCCTCCATCAAAGTCTTTACAGTGTCATCTGGTACCAGTTTCTCAGTTTTTTTTTTCCAATTTCTTAACATATTCTTCTCGTCTTTGGCTGTCTTCTTGCTCTTCCGAATTTTCCGCTTCATTATTGCCCAGTACTGCTCCAACGGGTGCAGCTCTGGACAGTTTGGCGGATTCATGTCCTATGGAACAAAATGGACAGAATTGGCCTCATACCACTCCAGGACACTTTTAGTATAGTGGCTTGATGCCAAATCTGCCCAAAATAGCGGAGCTTCGGCGTGCTGCTCCAAGAACGGCAAAAGGCGCTTCTCGAGGCACTCAGATTTGTAGATCTCGCCATTTACTGTGCTCTTTGTCACGAAAGGCTCACTCCTCAGTCCGCAAGAGCAGATGGCCTGCCAGATGAGATATTTGGGGGCGAGCTTCGTCATATTATTTTTCTTAAATTTGTCGTCCACATCGAACTTGCTCTTGCCGGTGAAAAACTCCAACCCCGGAATTTGCTTAAAATCGGCTTTTAAATACGTTTCGTCGTCCATCACACAGCAGCCATATTTTGTCAGCATCTTCTCGTAGAGCTTTCGTGCCCGAGTTTTAGCCGTCGACTGTTGCCGCTCATCGCGGTTTGGGAAGTTCTGTACCTTGTATGTATGTAGTCCAGCGCTCTTCTTTGCATTCTGGACGTAGCTCTGTGACATGCCGATCGTTTTAGTCAAATCACGGCTTGAGACGTTGGGATTTGCTTTAATCATCCGCTTCACCTTTCCCTCCGTGTTTTTGTTCTCCGGTCCCGGTTTTCTTTCCAGCTCCTTTGCCGTGGTCCAACGTCAACTGCTCCAGGAACCGCTTAAACACTTTGGAGACGGTTGAATGGTGAATGTTCAACATTTTTCCCAACTGCCGGTGCGACAGGTCAGGAAATTTCAGGTGTTTGCAAAGGATTTGTTCTCTCGACTTACGTTGGTTCACCTCCATTTTAGTTGAATCGAAAAACACGATTTCGAGTTTGACAGCATGTAAACAATACACATCAATGAGAAAGTGTTCAAAATTTGGTTGATTTTTACCCAGTGGTAGAAAAGTTATGCCCTGTTGAATGTGTCGCAATAATTTCGTGTTTGTCATTTACTATCAAACTTTTGTACTTCAAAAAGGCTAGCTTCTGAGCTTTATTCGTGCCCTGAAATAATTTTTCCTTGTCTTGCATATATCTTTGCGAAATCAGGTACAACAATCAAATTTCCGAAATATTTTGGGCCGTAACATGTTCAAGACTTCTAGAAAACTTTAGTGAGGTAATATCAATTTACTCAGGGCATCAAGATGCATCTGATCATCGTGGCATTGATACATCTAGGAAATTTGAAATTTGATTGATGTTGTAAAGGAATTTAAGTACACCAGGTCAACGTGGGATAAGGTCGAACAACTCTAGGTCGTCGATACAGCTTATCTACGAAGATCTACGAAGGATATAGGGTCAATTAGCTACAGGGCGTTAGTACAGCTTGGAATTCGCAATTGATGCCCTCAGGGCGTCATGATGCACCTGATCTTCTTAGGATAACGTCATATTACTCCAGGGCTTCGATACAGCTTGGTCGTTCAATTAATGTATGTTGAGATGCAGCTGATCTACATGGGATAAGATCAAATGACTCCAGGGCGTTAAAACGCACGTGATCTTCGTGAGATAATGTAAAATTACTCCAGGGCGTCGATACAGCTGGGAATTTTGTATTGATGTATTACAGGGTTTTAAATGCACCTGATCTACTTAGGATAAATTACTACAGGACGTTGATACAGCGGGTAATTTTCATATAATGTTCTCAGAGGGTTGCGATGCATCTGATCTACGTGAAACAAATTCAAATTACTGCAGGGCGTTGGTACAGCTAGGGAATTCCGATTGATGTCATACAGGAGGTTTAGTTCTCTCTGGTTTTCGTGGGATAATTTTTAATTGATTTCTTGTAGGGCGTCAAGGTGCACCTGATCTACGAAGAATAAGGTCAAATGACTGCAGAGCGTTGATACATCTTGGATTTTTTAAATAATATCCTCTGGGAGTTGAGAAGCATATAGTCTACCAAAGATATAGTCAAATTATTCCAGGGCTGATGTCTAACAGAGCTTTAACCCTTCAGTCGTCGCGCGGTTTGCCACCGGCAGAACCACCGCGCTGCTGTTATGAACCAAAAGCGAGGTTTTTTCAGCTGTGTTGTACAAAATACAACAGCGCGACGACTGGAGTGTTAAGATGCACCTGGTCTACGTATAATGAAGTTAAATTACTTCAGAGCATTGATATAGCTTGACCATTTTGATTGATCTCTTGCAAGGCGTTAGGATGGTTCCTGGTCATTTGGCCGAATGCCGTTTGGCCGAAAATGAAAAAAAGGGAACTACAGTTAGCATACATTTGTAACGGAAGTCAATGCTGAATTTCAAAGAACTTATTCAGCTTACTCTTAAAGAATAATGAGTCATCATTGATGTACAAATTATTGGCGCTTTAGTGTTAGTTCAAGAAACTGTCAGTGGTAAAGAAGATCATCCTAAATGTAGGCAATTATTTCCTTCTCTGCTAGCAGCAATAGCCGCCTGTAGACGTTTTCGCATCGCGTTTGTAGACAGCTTTTGAAAGTAAAACGGATTACGACTTTCGTCCTTCTGTTGGATCGGGTTACTTTGGCGCTCGGAGTGTTTTTTCCGATTGGCTTCGTTCGCGAAGGCCCAAGCTGTCCGATTCGATTTTCGTGCACTTGAAGTGATTTTTTTTTCAGGTAGCTCTTTATTCGCGCGCCATCGGAGTGATTTGTATCCCTGCTTAAGCGTGTTGACGCTGAGATTGTGACTGTTCAGTCGATGATGGATTACCAACTGGTGAGTTCGTTTCATGCTTGCAATAACACATTTGTACCATGACATGTATTTTCTTATGTATTTGTTGCACAAACTATGGATGGTTCGACACTTTAAGATTTAAACCTTTGAATAGTTCAATGTTTAAGATGTCGACGCATTGATAGATAACCTTTTAAACAGAGGTTACATGAGTCGCATCTCGCATCACTTACCAAGGTGAATCTTGATCATGTAGCTTTTAAGCCCTCCCACTAACAAAACTCCTTCCCGTGACAACCATGATGATGCAAAGGTTTACTCGGTCTTTAGTAACAATGGATGTCACACTAACATTCCTTCCCTTCCCCGATGACCGTAAGGACGTGGCGCCGTTATTGACATTACTTTTTTCAGAGTCCTTGAAAATGTACATTAAAGATGGTATGCTACTCTCAAGCTACATCTGTTGGTTCCCTGTACAATTTCGATTATTCTGGTCAATCACGGAGTAGTAACTACGAATTGTACGTTCATCAATGCTCATGTTCTGTTGGATCGCGTTACTTCGATTCCTCGAAAAGTACTAAGTAAAATATTTCATAGTTCTAGCAATCACAAATCTTACCTTTTTTGACGTAAGTATCCATCGAGCCATTCGGTTAACTGTTTTATGCAAGCAACGGCGCTGAGTTCAGTTCACAAGTTAATCTTGGAGGAGCATGACATGTCACCAAAGTTAACCTTTAGGCTTAAAAGTATGTTTTGAATAATACTCTTTATGAACGCATTACAAGCCTTAATTCTTAAAACTATGAAAAATACTTTTCTATTGAAATAGCAGCCTATGATCAAAAGAAGGAAAAATCTCTGATGAAATTTTAACAAACTGTATCGCCAATAACCGTTATGTAGTCAGTATAATTAAAAAGAACTGCCGATGATTTAAAGAAGGTAAAACTCTCAATTAAAATTTAAGCTAAATTATTGCTGATAGTAACGAAAGAATAGCCTATGTTTAAAAGAAGGAAAAAAATATGATAAAATAATTAAAAACACTCTAACTCTAGCTTACCGTTGGTAATCCAAAAACGAATTAACCATTAGCTTGGAGTCTTGACGCGATGTGTAGAGTTCTCAACTTCTTTCTGAATGAACGGGTCGATTTTATAATTTTCTTGAAGTACTTATTTAGCGACAAATATGAAGTCCTATCACATCTTAAAAAACAATTCCTTAACCTACACATCAGCGATGAAGCAATTTGATTTGTTCATTTCGTGATTCGGCAATACGGCTTTCGGTTAAATGACCCTTTCGGCCAGATGGTATTCGGGGGTCTTCCTTAGTCGAGTGGTTAGAGTCCGCGGCTACAAAGCAAAGCCATGCTGAAGGTGTCTGGATTTGATTCCCAATCGGTCCAGGATCTTTTCGTAATGGAAATTTCCTTGACTTCCCTGGACATATAGTATGATCGTACCTGCCACACGATATACGAATGCGAAAATTGCAACTTTGGCAAAGAAAGCTCTCAGTTTATAAACTGAGAAGCTGAGAAGCAAGCTCTGTCCCATTGAGGACGTTAATGCCAATAAAAGAAGAAGAAGGTATTCGGCCACATGGCATTCGGCAGAATGGCCTGACACCCGTTAGGAGGCATCTCGTAATGATTAATCACTCTTACTGTATTTTTCATGAACCAGGGCAAAAATTGTAAAAAATCTGTGAAAAGCTCCTTACTCGTCGACTAAGCGCGATTAAGCAGGACGACAGGGATAACAAATGGGTGAGCAGCAACAACTCTGTGAATTCATGTAGTTATTTTTCATTGCACCGAAGTGACTTGGCTAATCGTACAAGTTTTCTGGAGAAACGGAAGATTCTTGAAAAATGTATCATCGCACAGAAACTCCTTCAAATATTTCTGCAAAAAATCTCTCAGAAAATCTTCATAATCTGCTCTAAATATTTTTATAAATGATGCAATAAAATATCAGTGGAAATTATACCAATTGATTTTTGAGGAATTGACTATGAATTACTTCCAGAAATTCTGAATTCTGTTTTAAGATTTTTTACGCACCGTACAAATTATTTAAATTTTCATACCATGGGGGAGGAAGGATTCCAAAAATCGTCAAATTGGCTTACGTAATTTATGAATGGATAATGGGATCGAAATGTCCCAGGAATTTTCGAAAATGTTCTCTTGATTGATTTTACACCAGCTTGGAATGCTTCAGTCATAGTAGTTGTTTTGACATTGCATCAATCATTAGGTTCTGTTACCTGTTGCGGCATAAGCAGGGGTATTTCCATTTGATTTGGTCCCCTAGTAGAGAAAACATCACCTATTTACATGATGGGCTACAAATCTCTTCTTTGAATTAACACTACATGGGAAATATTTCTCCACTGGACTTGGTTTTGGGCCAATCACTTTCTGTTCGTCAGTGTCCTTTAATCTCCCTTGAAAGGTCTCAATTTAAACACCAAGAGTCTATGGTCTTATAGACCAATCAGAGGGATCAGAAGTCTGGTTAATGTAGAACGAACTGTACTCTCTTAATTTGCACCGGGATTAATTAACTTAAGTAATCTGCCTCCACACTACAGCACCATCCTGAAAGGCTTTTTACCAAACTCTTTCAAGGGTATAATTCCAATCTGGATAAAAGTTCTTACGGTTCTTCTAGACTATATTTACCATCGCAATGCCTTTTCACTAATTCATTTCAATATCTCTATCTTTTTTCTTTTGCAGACCACCCTCGAAGACCAGCCGGAAGTAGTGTAACTTTTATTCGCCAAAATCACTAACGAAGAAAACTGTGTACTTATGTGAAAGTTTTTCCAAGCTTCCGTTCAACAGAGGATTAAACGACCGAGTCCAAACATAGAAAAGAACAATCAAAATCGAATAAATCTCGTCGTTCCCGCCAGTGTTTGTAAGGTGTAAGGAAGTGGAAAGAAAGTTGCTTCTCGTCTCCTCTGAGAACGCAAGAACATCACCACCCACGTTTTGCTGGGAAAAGTTACAGAAGAAAAATCTTGGGATAGTTCGCGAGTGGCGAGAGCGGAAGGAAATTAAAACTAAACAAACCTGATGAAGGTAAGGAGGTGGATTGGGTGTGAGGTGGTGTTGGGTCTGTGACTGCACCGGAATCGAATCAAAAGATAAGCTGCGGAGTAGGGTGGCCCATAATGATTGAAGCACAAAAATCACAAATTAAATCCTCCAAATTTGTTCATTAAAAGCTACTATGAAATTTCTGCGGAATCCGAATCATTTGTATTCCAGTCGGCACGTAAATGATTGAAAGTGGAGCTGATAGGATTAAGAATCGATTTATGGGATATTTGAAATATTACAGGGACATGATCAGAATCAAAATCAGCGTGAGTAACCAGTTGCCTACAAAGGTGACTAGAGTCGGTTAAGACCAAATCAATCGTAGATGGGTTTGCAGAGGAGGAAAAATATGTAGGGCTATCCGAAAATGATTCTGTAGCTTCCTCCCTGGTATAGTACCAATGAGTTACATAGAATATCCCATGCTGAAACGAGTGCGCATCGTACCTTCGTGCTGTGCGTACACGAATTCTCTCTGCTCTTGGAAGTTTTCTTAAAAACTACCTAAAGCAATAAAACAGTACTTTTCAGTGCTACAAAAAACAGTACTTTTCAGTGCTAAAATTAAAAACGGTACTTTTCAGTGCTACTAAAACAGTACTTTTCAGTACTATTTTTTATACTATTGATCCCTTTACGATCCTTGTTTGGACCCGTGCCTTCGATTTTTCGTTGGACCCGTTGGCGAAAGCTAGCGGTGGTAATCCTTCTTGGACACCGTCTAGGGAAAAAACCTCTCGAAGGTCACGTCTTTCTCGTTTATTAACTAAACATGGTATCAACAACTAACAAAAGGAAGGGTGAATCTCTGAATTCACTACTTCCTTCCAAAAAAGTGGGTTTTAAAACTGTCACTACACGTGGCAAGAATGGAAGAAAGGACGCTTCCCCGGAATGCGAAGTTTCTTCCAAGGGTGAAATGAATAATTGTATCGAAATGAGCAATCAGTTCGATGCTCTAGACAAATTTTCCGAACACCAAATCGAAGCAGCCTCTAGCCCAGGCTCTTTGATTCAAGTGAGGAAGCAAAGAGTGCCGCCTATCGTGGTCAGTTGTTCCGAATTTGGGGGATTTAGGCAGGAGATCTTGAACTCCATTAGGGGAATCAAAGTTTCCTTCCAAATCGCAAAGAAAGGAGACTGTCGCGTTTTGCCGGAAACTCTTAAAGATCGTGAGCTTCTTCTCAAACATCTTGAAGAGAAGAAGCACAAATTTTTTACTTATGACGACAAAACTGAACGTTTGTTCAAAGTTGTCTTGAAAGGTCTCTCAAGTGACTATAAATCACCTGAAGAGATCAAAAATGGAGTAAATGATATACTTGGATTTTCCCCAGTCCAAGTAATCATTATGAAAAAGAGAACCCAATCTGGCATTGTTCGGAAAGGGCTTTCTCAAGAATTTTATTTAGTTCACTTTAACAAAAAAGAACTAAATAATATTAAAGCTTTAGAAAAAGCAAAACTTTTGTTTGATGTCCGTGTGACATGGGAACATTTCCAGAAACCTGGAGGAAATTACCAGAATCCCACTCAGTGCCGTCGGTGCCAAAAGTGGGGTCATGGTACAAAAAATTGTCGCATGGATGCTAAATGCATGATTTGCGGAGGTTCTTCTCACGCCAAAGACGTCTGTCCAGTGAAGGAAGATACCACCAAATTCATATGCTGTAATTGCGGGGCTAACCATAAGTCTAATTTTTGGAATTGTCCTTCACGCAAAAGGGTCATTGAGGCTCGTGCCAGGCAGATGAAAGATAATATCCGTTACGATAACGGTCGTTTCCGGAATTTGCCTGGTAGAGTATCGAACAATGCTCATTTTTCAGTTAACGATCGCTTGATCATGAATCATACCCATCAGGAAGATCATAATCATGCTCATTCACAAACTAATTTTAATCCGTCGGGTAGCCGTTCGAATCTTTCAATTTCGAGTGTGTCTACCCACGGTAAATCCTTTGCCGATATCGTAGCAGGAAATTCGAACTCCTCCCCTGTTCGATCCATGGGTACCCATTCTACTTGTTTCAAATCAAATGGAAAAAGCCCTACCGCCACAGGTAACTCCGCTTCTTCGTCTACCGGAAATTCCAATGGGAAATCACATGACATGTCTGCCTCTGATTTTAATTTTCTAACTGAACAATTGAATCTAATGATTGATGCAATGTTCAAAGCCACCACTATGACTGAAGCAGTCCAAGTAGGTGTAAAATTTACAAATCAAATTGTTATTGGATTACGTTTTTCTAATGGATCCAAATAATAATTTAAATATTTTAAATTGGAATGCTCGTTCTCTGAATGGTAAAGAGGACGAGCTGTTTAATTTTCTTACGGTTAATAACGTGCATATAGCAGTTATTACCGAAACGTATTTAAAACCTGGATCTAAACTCAAAAGAGATCCTAACTTTTTTGTTTATCGTAATGATCGACTTGATGGGGCATGTGGGGGAGTTGCAATCATCATTCATAGGCGTATAAAACATCAACTGTTTTCATCATTTGAAACTAAAGTTTTTGAAACTTTAGGTGTTTCTGTTGAAACACAATTTGGTAAATATACTTTCATAGCTGCCTATTTGCCTTTTCAATGCTCTGGGCAGCAAGTTAATTTGCTCCAAACTGACTTGCGTAAATTGACTCGCAATAAGTCAAAATTTTTTGTCATTGGTGACTTTAATGCCAAACATCGGTCATGGAATAATTCTCAAAGTAATTCCAACGGCAGAATTTTATTTGATGAGTGCTCTTCAGGTTATTTCTCAATTCAATACCCTGATAGCCCCACTTGTTTTTCCTCTTCTAGAAATCCATCTACGATTGATTTGGTCTTAACCGACTCTAGTTATCTTTGTAGCCAATTAGTTACTCATGCTGATTTTGATTCTGATCATGTGCCTGTTACATTTCAAATATCCCATGAAGCGATTCTCAATCCTATCAGCTCCACTTTCAATTATTTACGAGCCGACTGGAATATATATAAAACGTATGTTGACTCTAATCTTGATGTTAACATTTCTTTAGAAACTAAACTTGATATTGACAATGCTCTTGAAACTTTAACAAATTCCATTGTTGAAGCCCGGAGCATTGCAGTCCCAAAATGTGAAGTAAAATTTGAATCCGTGATTATAGACGATGATCTTAAACTCTTGATCCGTCTTAAAAACGTGAGGAGAAGGCAATTTCAACGCACTCGCGATCCTGCTATGAAAATTATATGGCAGGATTTGCAGAAAGAAATCAAGAAACGTTTTGCTCAATTAAGAAACAAAAATTTTGAAAATAAAATTTCTCAATTGGATCCTGGCTCTAAGCCCTTTTGGAAATTATCTAAAATCTTGAAAAAACCTCAGAAGCCAATACCGGCATTAAAAGAGGAAAACAAATTATTATTAACTAATTGCGAAAAAGCTCAAAAACTTGCTATGCAGTTTGAAAGTGCGCACAATTTCAATTTAGGACTTACTAGTCCAATTGAAAATGAAGTTACTCAGGAGTTCGAAAATATTCTCAATCAAGAGAACGTTTTCGAAAATGCCTGGGAGACTGATTTGGAAGAAGTGAGAACTATTATTAAAAAATTCAAAAACATGAAAGCTCCTGGCGATGATGGAATTTTCTACATCCTCATCAAGAAACTTCCAGAAAGTAGCTTATCATTTTTAGTTGATATATTTAACAAATGTTTTCAATTAGCATATTTTCCTGACAAATGGAAAAATGCTAAGGTTGTTCCAATTTTAAAACCAGACAAAAATCCTGCAGAAGCTTCTAGCTATCGTCCAATCAGTTTGCTTTCCTCCATCAGTAAACTTTTTGAAAAGGTTATTTTGAACAGAATGATGGCCCACATCAACGAAAATTCAATTTTTGCCAATGAACAGTTCGGGTTCCGCCATGGACATTCGACCACTCATCAACTTTTACGTGTAACAAATTTGATCCGTTCCAACAAATCTGAAGGCTATTCTACTGGTCTTGCTCTTCTAGACATAGAAAGAGCATTCGACAGTGTTTGGCATGAAGGTTTGATTGTAAAATTAAAAAACTTTAATTTTCCAACATACATTGTTAGAATAATTCAAAGTTATCTGTCAAATCGTACACTTCAGGTTAATTATCAGAACTCCAGATCGGAAAGACTTCCTGTAAGAGCTGGTGTTCCTCAAGGCAGCATTTTGGGACCAATATTATACAATATTTTCACTTCTGACTTACCTGAGCTACCTCAGGGATGTCAAAAATCTTTGTTTGCGGATGACACAGGCCTCTCCGCCAAAGGACGAAGCCTGCGTGTCATCTGTAGTCGATTGCAAAAAAGTTTGGATATTTTTTCTTCATACTTGCAAAAATGGAAGATTTCTCCTAATGCTTCCAAAACTCAACTAATAATATTCCCACATAAACCAAAAGCTCTTTATTTGAAACCTTCAAGTAGACATGTTGTCACGATGAGAGGGGTTCCAATAAATTGGTCAGATGAAGTTAAGTATCTAGGGCTCATGCTAGATAAGAATTTAACTTTCAAAAATCACATTGAGGGCATTCAAGCCAAATGTAACAAATATGTAAAATGTCTCTATCCACTTATTAATAGAAAATCAAAACTTTGTCTTAAGAACAAGCTTTTGATATTCAAACAAATTTTCAGGCCAGCCATGTTGTATGCTGTACCAATATGGACTAGCTGTTGTAATACCAGGAAGAAAGCTCTGCAGAGAATTCAAAATAAAATTTTGAAAATGATTCTGAGGCTTCCTCCCTGGTATAGTACCAATGAGTTACATAGAATATCCAATGTTGAAACATTGGAACAAATGTCAAATACAATCATTAATAATTTCAGGCAAAAATCGTTACAATCTTCTATTGCCACGATTAATGCGTTATATGTTTAGGTTAAGTTAGGTTAAGTATATTGTTTTTTTTTCTCTTATAAGCAGGTGAAATCAACTCATCTGTAAAAAAAAACTGAACTGCTACGGCAAATGAAATGTAATATGTTGTTAACAAAATGTTAATTAAAACTTAAATTTGTTTTACCAAATTAGGATGATAGTGTTGTCTTATGACACAGAACACCTAGATATAAGAAATGAATGTAATGTTTGAAATGATACTAATAAAAAAATTGAAAAAAAAAAAAAAAAAAAAAAAAATCCCATGCTGAAACATTGGAACATTGCCACGATTAATGCGTTATATGTTTAGGTTTTGAAGGGGTTTTGAACATTGCATTAACGATTTGATTCAATTGTTCTGTTAAAATCAGAGGGAAACATGTTACTAGAAGTAGGTGCATTTTCTGATAGTTTTCTGTTGGGATTTTTTGTGGATGTTTGTTTCCTCACTTGAATCAAGGAGCCTGGGCTAGAGGCTGCATCGATTTGATGTTCGAAAAATTTGTCTAAAGTATTGAACTGATTGCTCATTTCGATGCAGTTATCAACATTAACCATTTCACCTTTGAAAGAAAGCGCGCATTCCAGAGAAAAGTCCTTTCTTCCATTTTTGCCATTTTTAATGACAGTTTTAAAACCCACTTTTTTGTGAAGAAGTTGTGAGTTCAGAGATTCACCCTTCCTTTTGTTCGTGGTTTCAACCATGTTTAGTGAACTTCACGAAATAAGAAGTTCTCTCAATTTTTCATAGTAGCTTCTGAGGACCCAAATGAACAATTTTGGGAAATGTAACATATGATTTTTGCAGGCTGATTTAATACATATAAACATAATGGACCACCCTACTGCAGCGGAAAACTGAAGACGACTAAAATTTATTTTACGATCAATTTTTCTTTCCTCTCGGCGTCGACTCACTCAGTGAAGTACATAGAAAACCTATTTGAACCAGACACGGTGGGAATTTGCAGCCTCTTCCGAAGATTTGCAACTTGCTTTGGGTGTCAATCTTAGTCGACCGAACACCGGAAAGGGGTTCATAAAAAGAAAAGCCCACTGCACTGGTGGAAGCTAAGCAAAGTAGCAAAAAAATCACGCAGCGCCTTTGACAAGTTGGAAAAGTGAAAACTTTGAAAACAGAAAGTGACGGGGTCCCCTTGTCCTCTTACATCGTGTGTCAAAGTCAACAACAGTCCGGTTGGCCGTTGTAAGGCCCGGAAAAGGCCATTGAGAGACCCGGCCAAGGTAGCTGGCTGACATGAAGTGAAGGTAAGGCGCACTTTGCTCGCTAATTGATTCAATTAAAAGGAGACACCACCGTCGTCGAGTCGTGGATGCCCTCGTGGGGTTCGGTGTGGTCTCTTCACTCTTTCCCTGTTCCCCTATTTGTTGACGACGTGGAATGCTGTGGAAATGGGAATTTATGTGACAGGTGTTATTTGAGTGAATGATAGAAACGAAATCGTTGCTAGCTATTCATACGAAGGCTGAATGGGAATTTTCCGGTGGAATGACGAGCATCTTCGCCGTGTGGGTTTCTGTTTAGTTACGGTGTTTTTTGTCTGGTGTCGCGAAATGAACAAAATCATTCGAAAACGCTTCGAAGGGGTGTTCGAGGGTTGTTCAAGGTATGTTTAAAAAAGTTTATAATGGTCCTAATGATTCCGACCCTGTTGTAGGGTTATCAGTATGCAGTTCTTCATCATATTTCATGTCCTTGGCTGTCTAGTGGTCTTCTGTCCACACAAAAAAATTTAAACAAATCTAAATCCGTTCACTTCATTCAAAACGCCTATTATTAGTATAAAGTGAGCGGATTTTGAGCCTGTACAGATTTCGGTCCTGTACTGTATGGAACGTTTCCCGTTTCAAAATTACCCATATTACAAATGATTTAAACAAACCGGAAGTCGTCATATTGGATTCCAAAATGGCATCGAACATTGACTTCATAATTCCAAAGATATCTGTACCGTGGTGCATCAATACCCGGACGCTTAAGGCACTACAAATGTTCAAACTCTAATATGAGTGTGTTGTTTTAGGAGATCCTCAATATAATATTATTTCAAAGATAGTTTCAAGCCTGGTCTTCACGAAAGTGATGAACTTTTTGGTAAAAACCATTATTTTTACATAAAAATCAGTAAAATATTGAAGCATGTCTTGTCTATAAATCCGGACACCTCATGCAAATGATGTCTCTAAATCCGGACACTTTTGGATCGAAATCCGGACAACTGTGTTAAAGCATGCAATATCCGTTTTAATTTAAATAATATCAATACATAAATGAATAACAATCTTTAATAAACTAGATGTCCGCGTTTGCTCTACAGTGGTAAAAATAATAGCACGTTTATAATAATAGTGATTTGATTACCTGAGCTGAAACACATGTAGCATAAACTGCATTAGATGCGGCTCGCACCGTTTTTATTTAAGATAAAGATAAAGATTAAAGAATTAATTAACAACCAATTGAATTCTGATAACTCACTACACTCACTATAAGTTATTTTTCAAGTTTTCACTTATGTTTTCTATCAGAAATCTCACTCACATTAGTTAAACGAGGGTCTTTAAGACGATGTCCGGGTTTTAAAACACTGGCTCGAAATCCCGGACAATCTTTTAAAACACCGCTAAATGTATGTTTCGAACATATTCAACAAAAGTGCAGCCACTAAACTTTCAAAATATATTTTTTTAAACACTTTTAGTTAAAACACTCTTTAAAAATATGTTTAACAAACTTTTCGTTTCACTTTTCCTTGTTCGCGCGTTCATCGATCGTTCAAGTTGAAGTTGGAGCGCGACGAAATGACGTCCGACATGAGCAAATTCTTTGTTTTTATTTTTATTAATTATTTGACAGTGGTTACTAGATTAGAAATGAATGTAAAATGATCAGCAATATTAATGAAAAGAGAGTGAATAAAAATCAAACATATTACCGTGATGAATCAAAATCCGGACGGTACCAATATCCGGACACTCGGGCAATATTCATTAATTAACGGAAAAATTAAATGTTACTCTGTCGTTTTTTAATCATATCAACTATTTATGATACTTCTGACCATTTTACAGTTTGTTTCAATCTAGTTAACATTGCCAAATAATTCATAGAAAGGAAATAAGTCACGCTGCTCCGGCTAGACGTCATTTCTTCGCAGCGCATGTTTATTCAGTAGTAGTGTTGACAAGTGCACGTCCAATGCGTATGTGTGTATAAAATGTCTAATATTCGTTATTAGTGAAGTGATTTCAACTCAAATAGACTCAAAACGATAGTTTTACTATTTGCTTATATTACAGTCTTGGAATATGGTGTAAATGTGTACTGCGGTTTGTGAAAAGAGGGTGTCCGGGATTATGGCCAAATGTCTCAAATCCGGACATTACATTATATTCTCTTGTAAAATTGAAGGGAATGAATATTTTATAAGTGATACTGAAGGAAAACTAGTAAAACAACTGCAGAAGGCATCATGAATGAGAATGAAACGATTTATGGGGAAAAACTGTGAGATGTTTTATTACTACCGTTGAACTCAAAGGAAGTGCAGTGCAGGAACTTCAAATTCACATTTTACTCATCATTTCTGTATTTGAAGCACTGTGAGTGGCATAAATACTTCAAGTTGTATTATATATGGTATGTAATTGGAATGTAACATAATATTTGTAAATTATGCCCAAATAATTTAATATTAAACAAGTGTCCGGATTTCGATTCAACAGTGTCCGGATTTAAAAACAACTTTTACTGCAGGTGTCCGGATTTAAGGACAAGATATGCTTCACTTTTTTAACGATTTTAATTTTAAAATCGTTATTTTGAAGAGAAAATTCATCACTCTTATCAAGATTTGGTGTAAAGCTATTCATTAAGTAAAAGAACTTTAATTTTTAATCCATAATGCTTATTGAAAATAGTATTAGAACATCTGTCGCTGCTTAAACGTCCGGGTATTGATGCATCACGGTATCACTTAATTTAATCTCTAATAAGTTAATATTATCAGAGTGTCCGGATATCGGTACCGTCCGGATTTTGATTCACCACGGTATTGCCAGGGTGTTAAGTGTTTTCTGTAAAACGGAAGTCATCACCATTCTCAAATAGTGTCAGACATCGATATTCATCATCTACCGTGGTGAATCAAAATCCGGACGGTATCAATATCCGGACACTCTGAAATTTTTCTCCAATTGCAAGTTAAATTGAATGTTAATATATTTGGTTTTACACTTAATTTACACTGTTATCAACGTTGATCATTTTCCTTTCATTGGTAATCTAGTTACCATTGCCAGATAATTGATAGACATGAAAACAAAATTGTACCCCCAGTTAGACGTCAATTCATCCTCAGTGCTAGTTAAATTTTAAAATCAATGACGAATGCATCACAACATTTAGTCAACGAAATAGTGCTGAAATTATATTTTTTTATTAATGTTTCATCATGAAAGTGAAGAAGAGCGATTATTCAGTGATTTGGCTACCAAGCGGTCTTAAAATATAGTGTGTATTAACATTTAAAGTAGTGCATGAAAGCTGTCCGGGATCTCAGGCAAGTGGTTTTAAATCCGGACAACATTTTAAATCCACATTTTTTACTTGTTCGAGCTTGTATTTCAATAAAATGAATACAATACCAATACAACACTATTGTAAGAAGTGTTATTAGTGAATAGAAAGCCATTTGTTTGCCTGAAAACAATTTATTCGCATTATCAATGAACCAGTTGAAATGCGCAGCGCCAAATCAAATATTTTTTGCCTAGTGAGGTAATCAAAACCAAAAGCTGTATATTTTTCATACAATTATGTAAGTTGAAGCTTAAAATTCTTATATATGTGGCATTTATCGATTAAAACTAAGCTTTCACAAAACTTTTACGATTTTTTCGCGTTGAATTGTAGCTGTCCGGATTTTGATTCAAATGTGTCCGGATTTAAATACAAGCTTACCTCTGATGTCCGGATTTAGGTACAAGACTTATCTCATTGTACTAGCAATTAATACGCTCTAATTGTAATTTTTAGCGTAAAGTTTATCATTATTAGCAAGATATAATGTATAAATGTCTGTTGGATAATTGGACTTCAACTTGACTCGGTGAAAAGTTTGTAACCCTAAATATTTATCCGTTTCCGAGATTTATGTTTTGTGTGTATCCAAAGCGTTTCATAGCGACAATAAGCCACCTATATCTCAAGTCATCAACCTCTCTGAAATATTTCGATATGAGAAGCTTTAGCAATATCGGGTTTCGAGCAATGTGCTATTGATGTATACATTTAGGCGAATTCACCAAACCATTTTGAAAAATGAAAGGTATGACGTTTTTCAATACAGGTGAATCCCCATTGCAATTAAATGACTAATGGAAAATTACTGCCTCTCTCTCTACAAAACTGAGTTTAAAAAGAACACAAAAGCACAATAGAAGATAGTTATTGCGCCTTGGATTTTGAGCTCAAGCCAATTCGACTCGCGATTAAACGCCCATTTCTGGTGGAGTGTTCAAGTCGTTAAGACGTGTATTTTTGGAAAAGCTTAGTGAACTACAAGTTGATTGTGAACAATAGTTAGACTAAATTCGAAGTAAGTGCGCGATACGTTTTATAATTTTTAAGCTTTTTAATTTGTGTTTGAATGTTTTTAGTGAATTTAGTGAGTTATTAGGAACGTTTGAGGAAGTTTGAAATTTGAGAAAGTTTAGTGAATACAAATCAGGTAAGCTGGTGAGCCAATTGACCGAAGCCATGTGCTAATAATTATGACCGCGTTGAACAGGCCTAGCCCATCCAACGTGGGCGGTTTATCTGGGATTCGTCCTAGTTGGAGTTTCCCCTAGTGAAGCCGAGACCGGAACCAGCATTCGAAAAGTCGAGCATCCGTTTTCCCGAGTCAACCACGTGCTCGACGACAGTGGTGAGTACAGTGAGCCAAGGAACTCGAACTCGTCGCGCCAAGACGTGTGGTAGCGAGCTACGCAACACCTGCTCGATTCTCCACCAAGCGTGAGGACGCATTCACCTCACTACTATCCACGCACGAGTTGGCCCATTGTGACTCCGTTAGCAAACGTCTGGTTCATCGGATTGGGCCCTGGCTTCGAACTGCTCGACATCGTTCGACGTGGGAGCAGCGCCGCAGCGAATATTAAGGTCAGACCTTTTTAACTAAATACGATTGCGCAACGTATGAAGAAGTTTTTGAAAGCGAATATCGATTGCTCAAATGTGACGTCACACGGTCCGTAGCCAGTTTTAGTTGATTTAAAATCCCAATAATTTGAAAATTGAAAGGAATCGAAATAGAAATTGTAAAGCTCATTAAATTTACCATTTAGAAACAATATTTTTTCGGTCCGTAGAATTTTTAATAAAGTTCAATAATTACTTCGAGTTTGGTAATCCACTCTATCAGACCGTGTTCGTTTGTTTTTTTTTTTTTCAATTTCTTACGAATTTGTTCGAGCTCTAATTCATCGTAAGACTATCGCTCAGTATTGTAGAGAGTTTAAATAGTACAACATAATTTTAAAAATTCCCTCCGCTATTATTATCACTTGTTTTTTTGAATTTGGTTTGGTTAATTTGCGTCGCGTCGTTTGGGTCAAAGTTGTTGATAAGAAGTTCCTACTGAACTGTTTGGCCTGCCCTGAGCAGGAGTTCTCATACCGGGTTATGAACAGAGGTAACGGTCCTTCAATCTGAAGGTGGCGCTAAAGCCGTTAGCTTGGTGGAACGGAACGGATTGTTACAATTTGGCGCCCAACGTGGGGCCCGAAAAACAGTTAGTAGAATTTTCAATTGGATTTTGTCCGAAAAACTTTTAATAGAATTTCAAATTGGAGTTGGTTGAAGCACGATTCATACTTGATTGTGAATACTAATTGGGTCTAGTTTAGGTTCAATTTTATTGGTCTTATAAGTTTAGTTTGCATTGAGTTTTCTTTAGTTCTTAGTTTAAGTATTGGTGTCGGAATCTAGGTTTGGTATTGTGCTTACAGCTTTCCATTTGATAGTTTTATTTTCATAAGCCTTCTAGTATATCCCATTACAATATTTTTTTTGAATTCTTAAGTTTAATTGGTTATTACATCTCCTTGAATTTCATTTACTATAATTTCATTTGAATTTTCTCTCGTACGAATCGGTAGTGAATTAGAAGCTAGTGTGTATTTGGTGTAGAGTACGTGTTTATTTCTGTCATACGTGATTTTTTTTTTTGCAAACTTTGAATTTGAATTTGAACTTAAAATGAATTACTATCATATTAACGAACAGTGTCTAGAAGAAGATGAGATTAACTACGAGTTACGTATTCGGGGCTATTCGACTGATGGTTCGTTGGAAACCCGACGTCGAACATTGCGTCGTTTGTTGCGAGAAAGCGAAGGCATGGAGGTGAAGCAAACTTGGTACTCCATTGAGGACGAGTATGTGGGCATTCCGATGAAGTTACAGCAAATTGAGCTGGCGATTAAGAATCGAGTTGGTGCAGGCTGTTTGTCGCGATTGGTACATCTGCACAAACGAGTTCGTCGATATAGGGTCATCAGTTTCGACCAACGAGAGAAGCAGAGGATGCTATTGAACGCGGTGTCTCAGATGGCCTTGAACTACTTCGGTGTCAACCTGGACAATCTTGGGCAGGCAGTACCTCTGATGACTCTCGTTACCGGCCCTGAGGAGACGAACGTGGTTTCTTCGGTGCCTGAAAGTCGGGATGACTTGGTTGAGGGAAAGAGACTTGGTGTCTTTCCAAAGCAGCAGTCGTTGAATGAGGATCTGATCCTATTCTCACCCATGCCGATGGATGGTTCGAGAGTGGATCCGAGACGGCACACGTTTCCGGTGGCGGGTCCGCAGGCTTTCAGGGGTCAAGCGATTCAACCTATTTTAGTTCCACAGCCACAGGCGTTCGATCCACAGGTTGAAGATGACGTGGGAGGTGATTGTGAATCACCGCATTTCAAAAGTTCGATTCAGGTGCAGTTGAATCGTCGTGATCCAGCTAAGTCGGCCACTCCGATTCCGAAGGATGAGAATGCGTTTGAAGTCAATCCCTTCGAGCGACCAAACGTTGTAACTGATATGGGTCAAGCCAGTCTTCGTCAGAATCCGCCGCTTTCCAACATTTCTCCCGTGTTGCAAGACTGCTTTTCGGTGGATGGGTCACGAGATAGTTCATCTTTGACTCCCCAAGAACAAACTGGAAAGAAAATATCTTTAAATGAGTATGTCCATGTCTCGGAGATAGAAACGTATATCAAAAGTTGTATTAGCCAAATTCTGACGAGTGATGTAGTTGACAATTTGGCAGGCCGATTGAAAAACGTTGGTTTGAAGGAACAAAATGGGTTAGAGATTCCGTACGCTTGGTCTGGAAGGCCGAGGGAAGCAGAATCTCCTATAACACATTCCTTCGCTCAACCCAAACCATCAATCCCAATCAAGAACGTGCATGGATTTCCATCATATACTGGTCAAAAGGTTGGGAATCTGTCCACCGAATGGAGACCTCCCATTCCAAATGTCTCTTCAAGTTCTATGGTACCTCCGTTGTATCCGACAACTACTCCTGAGCCGTTTCCGAACCCTTATCGTCGAAATGACCTTCTAAATCAACAAGTACATTTACCGCCGAATTCCTCGACTTTTTTAGGACCGCTAGGAACAGGAAATCCGTTGAGTAACGACTTCGTTCCAAATCATTATTTACGTCAGCGTTTACCGCATCAGACGTGCAATATAATTGAAAAATGGCCGAAATTCTCCGGGGATAGCAATGTCGTTCCCGTAGTAGATTTTCTGCGGCAGATAGAGATCCTTAGCCGGTCTTATCAAGTGACTCAAGAGGAATTACGTATGCATGCTCACATGTTGTTCAAAGGGGATGCATATGTATGGTTTACGGCGTACGATGACAAGTTAGATTCATGGCCCACACTGACCGCAATGTTGAAGATGCGGTATGATAATCCCAATAGGGATAGAGCGATTCGAGAAGATATGAGAAACAGGAAGCAGAAACCCAACGAACTTTTTAGCGCCTATTTAACCGACATCGAGGCAATGTCACAAAGGTTGGTTCGTAAAATGTCTGCCGAAGAAAAATTTGATTTGGTAGTGGAAAATATGAAGATGTCGTATAGACGGAGACTAGCTTTACAGCCAATACAGTCTCTTGACCATCTAGCTCAACTGTGTTATCAGTTTGATTCGTTGGAAAGTAACATGTTTCTTACCAAACCCGCAACGAAACCTGCAGTGCTTAATCAAATCCTGGCTGAAGAGGGACTTGAAGATTATGAGGAAGTATCAGAGGAAGAAGATGCAACAGTGATGGCTGTTCGACCTAAAATGTCTCGTAAGGACGCAAATAAAAGCTCGGGATCCGGCATAACCTCAGAAAGTCAAGAAACTGGTCAACCTCTATGTTGGAATTGCAAAAACTTTGGTCATATGTGGAGAGAGTGTAGCCAACGAAAAACTCTTTTCTGTCACATTTGTGGTCACAATAATACAACGGCCTATCAATGCCCTCAGAAACATAATCTCAAACCACGTGAACCAGCAGATTCAAAAAACGAGTAAAAACGATAGTTTCGGGGAACCAAATTACCGAAAAAGATCAGGTTAGTGTTCCCATGTCCAATTTTAAGTATTTTTCGCAAAACTATAACATTAATACTTGTTTTCGTAGATGTCCTCATTTATCAGTGAAGATTCTTGATGAAGAAATTCAAGGTTTAGCCGATACTGGCGCCGGAGTTTCGATAATCAGCTCTGTAGACCTGATAAGGAAGCTAGGGTTACCCATAAATAAATGCAACGTTAAAATCAAGACGGCAGATAGTACCGAATATTCTTGCCTAGGTTATGTGAACGTACCATTCACATACAATTCAAAAACCCGAGTAATTCCTACAATCATTGTACCAGAAGTTTCGAAAATACTTATTCTAGGGGTCGACTTTTTGGAAGCGTTCAATTTTCGTTTAATGATCCCTCGAGAACCTAGTCAAAAAGACAATGAAGGTGTTGAATTGGCTGAAGAATGTTCTTTATTTGAGATTATGTGGGTCGAAAATTATTTTGGAGATGACGACCGTACAATTTGTTTTCAAATTGAACCAGAAACTGAAGTTGTACCTATACCTACGGAAGTGGACGAAAGTTTGGACATGCCGACTATTGAAGTCCTGAAAAACCCGTATGAAAATTCCGCAGATATAGATACTGAACATCAGCTTTCAGACGTCGAAAAACAGGAACTGTTTGAGGCAGTTCATAAGCTTCCAGCAACGACTGATGGCAAATTAGGACGCACTCATCTTTTAGAACATACGATAGAACTTCTTCCTGGAAGTACACCTAGGAAAATGGCAACCTACAGATGGTCGCCAGGTTGATCGTATGCTACGGCTTGGTGTAATTGAGGAATGCACAGGACCCGTAGACTTCCTGAATCCTATACTGCCCGTAAAAAAATCCAATGGCAAATGGAGAATATGCCTTGATTCACGTAGGTTAAATTCAGGCACCAAACGTGATGATTTTCCTTTCCCGAATATGCTCGGAATACTCCAAAGGATTCAGCGTTCCACTTATTTCTCTGTAATAGACCTTTCGGAGTCTTATTACCAAGTTGGGTTAGAGAAAGCCTCGACTGAAAAAACGGCCTTTCGCACAAACAAAGGATTGTATAAATTCGTGGTGATGCCGTTCGGGTTAACAAACGCTCCAGCGACGATGGCACGGCTCATGAGGAAAGTTTTGGGAAGTGATCTTGAACCGTTCGTGTATGTATATCTGGACGATATCATTATTACGTCCAGATCTTTTGAGCATCACTGTCAACTGATTCGGATAGTCGCTCAGCGCCTCAAACAAGCAGGACTCACTATTAATCTCCAGAAATCGAAGTTTTGTCAACGACAAATTCGATATCTAGGATATGTTTTGTCTGAGGATGGGCTTTCGATGGATGCGTCCAAAATCCAACCCATCGTAGATTATGCGCAACCAAAAACGGTCAAGGATATAAGACGCCTTTTAGGGCTTGCTGGTTTCTACCAGAAATTCATTCGAAATTACTCCGAAATAACAACACCGATCACTAACTTGCTGAAAAAAGGACGTAAACAGTTTATATGGACGGAGGAAGCCGACGTGGCTTTTCGAAAGTTAAAGGAAGCCTTAATATCAGCGCCAATTCTGGCTAATCCCGATTTTGACGTACCCTTCATCATCGAGACGGATAGTTCAGACATAGCAATAGGGGCCGTCTTGGTACAAATTCAGCGAGGAGAACGACGAACGATAGCCTATTTTTCAAAAAAGCTATCAAGCACTCAGCGCCGTTACAGCGCAACGGAACGAGAGTGCCTGGCTGTATTACTGAGCATAGAAAACTTCAAACATTTTGTTGAAGGCTCAAAGTTCATAATACAGACCGACGCGATGAGCTTAACGTTCTTACGCACAATGTCCATTGAATCCAAGTCCCCTCGTATTGCCCGATGGGCATTAAAACTCGCTAAGTATGACCTAACGTTACAGTACAAAAAAGGTACCGAAAACATACCCGCAGATTGTCTTTCGCGAGGTGTTCAAGCAATAGATGTTCTTGGATTGGATCCTTATGTTGATGGCCTCAAATCGCAAATTGAGCGATTTCCAGATAAATTCAAAGACTTCAAGATCGTTGAAGGGAAGGTATACAAGTTTGTTACCAAAAGTACGACTCCTGAAGATCCAGTGTTTCGGTGGAAATATGTTGTGCCATTGTGTGAACGTCAAAAGGTCGTTCGAGATATTCATGGAGAAGCACATTTGGGATACTTCAAAACACTTTGTAAAGTCAAAGAACGTTTCTACTGGCCTAGAATGTCCAGCTTTATCAAGAGATTTTGTCATACCTGTGAGGTTTGTCGAGAGTCAAAAACGCCAAACCTGAATGTACGACCACCGTGTGGAAAGCCTAAGGGATGTTCTCGACCATGGGAAGTAATTTCGCTAGACTTACTTGGTCCTTATCCAAGGTCAAAGCATGGAAATGTATGGGTTTTGGTTGTGAGCGATTTCTTCTCAAAGTTTGTTCTCACTCACTGCATGAGAAATGCAACCGCCCCCGCAGTTTGCCTATTTCTCGAAACTATGGTGTTTACGTTGTTCGGGGCACCCTCTGTACTAATATCTGACAATGCCCAGGTGTTCAAATCTAGCTCCTTTCTCAAGCTGCTTGAAAAATACCAGGTCACTCATTGGCTTCTCCCGGTATACCATCCCGCTCCGAACCCAACAGAACGCGTAAATCGCGTAATTGTCACCGCAATTAGATGTGCTTTGAATAAGCAACTATCTCATAAAAACTGGGATGAGTCTATTCCGAACATCGCAATGGCAATTAGAACGAGTGTGCACGAGAGTACTGGATTCAGTCCATATTTCATTAATTTTGGTCGGCACATGGTGAGCAATGGTAGCGAATATGATCACCTTAGGAAACTAGGTCCGGATAAGGAGCCCGACCCTACCAAAATGAGCGAGGAAATGAAGAAACTCTACGAGGTTGTCCGACTAAATCTTCATCGTGCATACGAACGATACTCACGTCCATACAACCTCCGTTCTAATGCGCGACATCAGTTCAATAAAGGAGATATGGTTTATCGTAAAAATATGCACCTGTCCGATAAGTCTAAGGACTACGTAGGAAAATTCGGAAACAAATTTTCCAAAGCTCGGGTAAAAGAAAGAATTGGGTCCAACACTTACGTTTTAGAAGATTTATTAGGGCAACGGATACCAGGAACGTATCACGGCTCTTTCCTTCAGAAAGCCTAAGCCTTTCATTATTAAAATCCAGCTATGACTGCTCTAGTACCGGCTAGTGCATACACCATAAACGTCCATCAAAATACGCTTCATAGCGGTGTTACGGCTCATCGTCACGTACTGAGATGTCATTTTGGTTTCCTCGTACGTTGGCCACTCTTAGCTGACATGATCAGCATGAAAGAATCAGCTATGACTATGGGACGTGGGTCCCATATACACAAAGTGCCTACAGCAGTAGAAAATACTCTTCGGAGGTGTTTTCAGCAGTATAAGCAGGTAAAAATAGATCTGCTCGAAGACAGCTATGTACGGTGCTCGATTCATGCCCAGACCACACTCGGAAAACACTCATTGAGTAATCCTTCGCAGCGAAATGAAAGTTAGTCGAGTGTCTAATCACAGCCTCGAAACGCCTACGACCTCTTTACTTTCGGAGTAGCTTTGCTGTCCGTTGAAGATTTGTTAAATGTTTGGGTCCTCCTAAAATAGTATATCAACAATTAGTTAGTTGTTCGTCCACTACGCGAGAGAATTTGTCGTACCATTCATATCATCAAAACATTCGATCTAGCTTCATTCTCAATCCGGTTGTTTTTCTCCAGTACAGATTTCAAATACAGCACCACAGTTTATTCCACTTTAATCGCACAGTTACAATAGTTTCCCAATAGTTTTTCGCCATAATTTCCGTTTTAATTCCAATTTATTGCAAATCACTTTTAATAATCGCTGCTTTTGTTTTCATTTTCTATTTTTTTTACACATCTGACAGTTCTCTTTGCATTAGTTGTTTATGTATGTGTATGGTCAAATCAGTTGGTTAGAGTGTAACGGTTTGAAACGCTATGTCGACAGGAATGAGTAAAAATTGGGCGCGTATGGTTTTGAGTGAATTAGGTTGAGTAGAATGAGTGAAATTGGTAGGATAGGTTTTAAGATTTAGTTGTGTAGGGAAAATTATATTTTTCAGACAATTTCTGAAGTAACTTAGGATTATCGGTCATAAAGTTTCCAAACATTTTTGGAGTAAATTGGAACTTCTAAGGAAGTTAATTTGGTTAGATGTAAGCACAATTTCCAAACATTTTTTGGAGTAAAAATATCGGTTTCTGTAAATAATTTTATCTAGGAAAATCGGAATGAGTCAGTTAGAATGAATGAGTTAATTGTGAGGAAATAAAAGATAAGAATACAAGAAAGCAAGTCTTCATAGTTGTTGAGAGCCCTTTGTTTGAATTAGTTGACCCATAAAGTTTCATTAAATATAACAAATAATTATTTAAATCGTAAAATAAGGCTTAAAAATTTTGAAAATTTTTAATTTTCAAAATTTTTAAAACTGTGTTTGTGCAAATTGTAACCCTAAATATTTATCCGTTTCCGAGATTTATGTTTTGTGTGTATCCAAAGCGTTTCATAGCGACAATAAGCCACCTATATCTCAAGTCATCAACCTCTCTGAAATATTTCGATATGAGAAGCTTTAGCAATATCGGGTTTCGAGCAATGTGCTATTGATGTATACATTTAGGCGAATTCACCAAACCATTTTGAAAAATGAAAGGTATGACGTTTTTCAATACAGGTGAATCCCCATTGCAATTAAATGACTAATGGAAAATTACTGCCTCTCTCTCTACAAAACTGAGTTTAAAAAGAACACAAAAGCACAATAGAAGATAGTTATTGCGCCTTGGATTTTGAGCTCAAGCCAATTCGACTCGCGATTAAACGCCCATTTCTGGTGGAGTGTTCAAGTCGTTAAGACGTGTATTTTTGGAAAAGCTTAGTGAACTACAAGTTGATTGTGAACAATAGTTAGACTAAATTCGAAGTAAGTGCGCGATACGTTTTATAATTTTTAAGCTTTTTAATTTGTGTTTGAATGTTTTTAGTGAATTTAGTGAGTTATTAGGAACGTTTGAGGAAGTTTGAAATTTGAGAAAGTTTAGTGAATACAAATCAGGTAAGCTGGTGAGCCAATTGACCGAAGCCATGTGCTAATAATTATGACCGCGTTGAACAGGCCTAGCCCATCCAACGTGGGCGGTTTATCTGGGATTCGTCCTAGTTGGAGTTTCCCCTAGTGAAGCCGAGACCGGAACCAGCATTCGAAAAGTCGAGCATCCGTTTTCCCGAGTCAACCACGTGCTCGACGACAGTGGTGAGTACAGTGAGCCAAGGAACTCGAACTCGTCGCGCCAAGACGTGTGGTAGCGAGCTACGCAACACCTGCTCGATTCTCCACCAAGCGTGAGGACGCATTCACCTCACTACTATCCACGCACGAGTTGGCCCATTGTGACTCCGTTAGCAAACGTCTGGTTCATCAGATTGGGCCCTGGCTTCGAACTGCTCGACATCGTTCGACGTGGGAGCAGCGCCGCAGCGAATATTAAGGTCAGACCTTTTTAACTAAATACGATTGCGCAACGTATGAAGAAGTTTTTGAAAGCGAATATCGATTGCTCAAATGTGACGTCACACGGTCCGTAGCCAGTTTTAGTTGATTTAAAATCCCAATAATTTGAAAATTGAAAGGAATCGAAATAGAAATTGTAAAGCTCATTAAATTTACCATTTAGAAACAATATTTTTTCGGTCCGTAGAATTTTTAATAAAGTTCAATAATTACTTCGAGTTTGGTAATCCACTCTATCAGACCGTGTTCGTTTGTTTTTTTTTTTTCAATTTCTTACGAATTTGTTCGAGCTCTAATTCATCGTAAGACTATCGCTCAGTATTGTAGAGAGTTTAAATAGTACAACATAATTTTAAAAATTCCCTCCGCTATTATTATCACTTGTTTTTTTGAATTTGGTTTGGTTAATTTGCGTCGCGTCGTTTGGGTCAAAGTTGTTGATAAGAAGTTCCTACTGAACTGTTTGGCCTGCCCTGAGCAGGAGTTCTCATACCGGGTTATGAACAGAGGTAACGGTCCTTCAATCTGAAGGTGGCGCTAAAGCCGTTAGCTTGGTGGAACGGAACGGATTGTTACAAGTTATTCAAAACTGAGTTTGAAGATTTGCTCTTGCTTAAGCGTCCGGGTATTGATGCATCACGGTACTTGTTCCCGTTCCAAAACTACTTATATTGTATGGGTTTCGAGTGATTTTCACAAACTGACAGTCGCCATCTTGGATTCCAAAATTGCGTCAAACATCGATTTCCGGAATCTACTCATCTGTCTCGTTCCACAAACAAGTAGTTTCCAATAAAAAAACAACGGAAGCCATTAACTTGGATTCCCAAATAGCGCCAGGTATCGACTTCTCCCGACCAGTGCATTACAACAGCATAGTTACAGCGTTTGTTACTCAGATAGCACGTATTTTCTAACAAAATATGTTATAATTTTGGTTGGTTAGTAGTTAAAATAACAAAAAATGTGACAACATTTCGTCTGTGGAATTTAAACATAATGTAAACAAAAATATTACTCAATATGTTTTAAATTAAACAAAAAAAAAAAAAACTTATGTTAATTTTTATAGCTGAATTGTAACAAAATTTGTTGTTTTCTTAACATGAAATGAAACTGATCATATATATGCAATTGCTTTCAGATTCTTCATAATAACATGTGTTATAATTTTGTCATAAGTTTAAACTTTAAATTAAATTTATAATAAAAATGAAATATATTTTTTTATTTGTATCAAATTTTGATACAATTTTGTTGTAATCCACCGGTCGGGCTCCCATCTACTTATCGATACAGTTCCAGAAATTCTCATATTGCATGGGTGATTAGTAATTTATTCAAACGTAAGTTGCCATCTTGGACTCTCAAATGGCGTCAGACTTTGGTTTTCGCCATTCCTATGAATACCTTTGCGGAAAACCATGAATAAACCCCAGCTTTTTACAAAACTGGTTGGAAACACCCGCTAACCTTTTTTACGATCCTGATTTTGTTACACTCGTATGTCGAAATTACGCTCCCTCTTTTTACGCTCCGAATTCCAACTTAAGCTCCTTTAGTTAAGAGCGTTGAAAGGAGTTTGGTTGCATCTGTGGAATATACGATAACATATTTTTTTTTTTAAATATATTTACAGAGAAGTTTTTTAATGTTGAATTGTATTCTCATTAACTGTGTCAAAGACTGCAAGTCAATCTGGGGTAAAAAAAACAGAATTTCCGTACCATTGTATGTGATTAATAAAAAGACACTCCACTTTATAGACGATAAATTATACTGTTATTATCGATCAACTTCTATTTTAGAATAAGTGTTGATTTTAATCATTGGTATCCTAGTTTTGGAGATAATATAATTTTTCTTCGGCTGCCATTAAAAAAAAAATCTATTGTATGCAGAGTTGTTATTAGCCGCCGGATTTGACAGACTATCAGTGAAAAATAAAAAGTTTTTGTCACTGCCTCAGCTCACCGCAACTAACAACGCTCAACTACCAGCAAGGCAACCAAGCTCCTCGTAGCGACGAAAAATCTTTGTCGTTTCTCTATACCTGTGTTTTCGTTGAACACGTTCAGCTTGAATAGAAAAGCATACAACTAACCGGTGCCAATTGCAAGGCCGACCAAAAAAAAAAAAAAAACTCGCAAAAAAAAACATCAGCGCGCTTTTGAAGTTGAACAAAATACCTCTGGAATATCGGTAGCGCGCGCCGGACAGCAGGGTCAACATAACTTCTTAAGAATGTGCTTGCCTATTTGCCAATACAAGACTCCTTGTTGACTGGTAATTCGTAGCTCAGACTCTCTTTGACTGCAATTGTGCGCTCGGTGATAATTAGAAAGAAGCTTATGTTGGTTTAGTGCGAAGGGGTGACGCGAAGAGTGACGAACAATATTACTCGTTGACTTATTACGGCTTTGTTTCGTCGTGGTGTCCTTGTCAGTCATTGAAGACAAAGAAAATGACAATTTTATACGCACTGATTATTTTTTCTAATTTTTCGTCATTCGTCAGTGACGAAACCAATGATTACCAACCCTGATTGTATGGACTATACAAAGTCAGGTTTTGAAAGTTCCAAAGTTCTCATGACTTAAATTAGGTACATCAATCTGCCTATTTTTTCACAGCAGACTCTTATCAAAGTAATTGTTTTGAAATTAAGATATCCAGAAATGAGGTAATTCTGTTGTTTAAAGTATTTATGTGGATTATGACTACGTGTTTGGTCCCCCAAAGTACTACAGTATATCTCCCGAACGGGAAGCTCAAAGATCGAAATCAACGAAGTTTGCGTTATTCATAAACTATTCTTCTGGGAATGGAAAAGCTAACCGATTTGACTATAGCTGAAGATTTATACGCCAACATTGAGGTTTTTATTAGAAGAAGTTTTTCCCCTTTTAAGTGGGTTCTTGCTCTGAAAAATGATGAATTATGATTGCTAATTAGTTCAATACATCAGGTATCAGGTATCAGAAGGCCGGCTCCAAAGGCACGTTCCTCACCAGTTGGGAGATTTGTGCCATCGCCATATTTGAGCCTATTTCATCATCTACCCGATGGGAGAGGAAAGGGAAGGGAAAGATGGGAGGAAATAGGAGTGGGGTCCCTTGAAGAGGGAAGATCGCATAAGCGAAATGAGAGCATGTAGCTCCATACCACAATGGGTTCGAACAGCGCCCTAAAAAGGGCACTGCAAAACGCATGAGCGTAAAGAGAGCCTATAGCTCATTACCACAGCGGGTTAAGAATAACAGAATGTCCTGAAGATTCAGGCTTCTGAATTCAGTTTCACTTAATAAGTGTTTACCAAGTAATTGGAATCGCATTTGCGCAAAAACTGGACAGTTACATATCAGGTGATACGAAGTTCCATAATCGGAGTCACATCTATCATACACAAATGAGTCAGCACGCTGAATATTTGCCATGTGATAGTTGAGTCGGCAGTGGCCTGTCAACGCTCTGACCAAGAGACTGCAATTCTGCTTTGACAGATTTGTTAAATACTTCGCCACCCTTGGAGATGGCTCTGTAATGTACAATTTTGTTTGACGACATGACTCCAAACTATTCCAATATTGCTTGTGCTGAGTTGCCGCCCAAGAGTTTATCTGAAGCTTCACCCAGCACTTAGAAATTGGAATAGCCGGCTCAGGGCCAATGAAGTCATGCGATGCTCCATCGCGAGCTAGCTCATCAGCCAATTCATTTCCAACGATGGAAGAATGGCCAGATACCCATACAAGGTTTACAGAGTTGACTGAATTCAGTTCCTCAATTTGAGTTCGACATGCGATAACAAGCTTCGACCTTGAGTTGGCCGAAGCGAGAGCTTTTATAGCAGCTTGACTATCTGAACAGAAGTATATGACTTTACCCATTACGCGATGTTGAAGTGCTGATTGCACTCCACACATAAGGGCAAATATTTCCGCCTGAAAAACGGTGCAGTTTCTACCAAGTGAGTAAAACTGATTCAGCCTTAGCTCACGAGAATATACTCCTGCACCAGCTCTACCTTCAAGTAGGGAGCCATCAGTGTAACATACTATATTGTTTGATATACTTCTTTCCAAATAGCCAGACGTCCACTCTTCCCGTGAAGGGAATTGTGTGGTAAATGTCCTGTAAGGAAAGTGACAAGCAATTGTGAGATCACTTGGAGCAAGGACAATTTTGTCCCAATTCACCAAAAGTGGAAACAACGAAGTGTGTGTAGATCTACGATTTACTGGATTTTTCTCCAGTAGATCTAGTACCCATAAATGGTAAGAGCAAGAAAGTGCTTCTTGTTTAAGATATATGTGTAGTGGCGCAACGTCGAAAAGGGCCTCGAGCGCTGCTGTGGGAGTTGTAGAGAACGCACCAGACATCGCCATCAAGCACATCCTTTGGAGATGGCCCAATTTTGATTGGATTGTTCTCACTTCGCCCTTTTGCCACCACACAAGACATCCATAAGCCAATATTGGTCGAACAACTGTTGTGTAAATCCATTTGATATATTTGGGTTTGAGGCCCCAAGTTTTGCCAAAGGTTCGCCGGCATTGACCGAAGGCCATGCAAGCTTTTTTAACTCTGAAATCAATGTGAGGTGTCCATGAAAGTTTGGAATCTAGAATGACTCCGACATACTTTACTTGATCAGTCACATTAATCTCAGTGCCAAAAAGACGTAAAGGTCGAATTCCATCGCGGTTTCGTCTTTCCGTAAACAGAACAATAGATGTTTTATTCGGGTTAACCGAAAGGCCATATTGGCGACACCAACTCTCGACTACCTGAAGAGCACTTTGCATCAGGTCGAATAGGGTGCTTATGCACATACCAACTATCAGAGCTAGATAGTCGTCGGCAAATCCATATGTTGGAAAACCGCAATTATTGAGTTGCTTCAATAGCGTATCTGCTACGAGATTCCACAAAAGTGGTGACAAGACTCCCCCTTGGGGGCATCCGCAAACACTCAATTTTCGAATCGCTGCTTGACGCAATGTCGAGAAGAGATGTCGGGTTTTGAGCATTTGATGAATCCAATTGGTAATCATTGTAGGTAGCCCATGGTTTCGTGCTGCTTCCAATATGGCATCGAAAGACACGTTATCAAAGGCACCCTCAATATCCAAGAAAACACCCAAGCAGGATTGCTTCTGAGCGAATGCTTTCTCGATATCGTATACAACTTTGTGTAAAAGAGTCACAGTTTACTTTCCAGATTGGTAAGCATGTTGATTCACATGAAGAGGCATGTTTGCCAAATAAACATCACGGATGTGATGATCGATAATGCGTTCCAGACATTTCAGAAGAAAAGAGGTCAGACTGATTGGTCTAAAACTCTTCGCTTCCTCATACGACGCATGTCCTCCTTTCGGGATAAACTTTACAGTAAGTTACAATTCTTGCTCTGAAAAATGATGAATTATGATTGCTAATTAGTTCAATATAACATGTTTTTTCAGGTGAAATATATTGTTATGAACGAAAGTATTTTTTAAAGACAAAATGAGACTTTTCTTAGGGGAGAAATACCCGCCCCCCATCAAAGGGGCCTTGTGAGAAGTGAAAAAAAAAAAATTAAATACAATACAGTGGGATTCCGTTTTTGGCAACAAAGTCGAAATTTTCAGTTGCCAAAAACGGAACCGTGCCAAAATCGGAACCCTTATTTTAAATTTTATTTTTCAACTATTGGTTCTGAAAACATCATTAGAGTGTTATTACATCATCCTTATGGAACCATATGGCATCGAGACTTCAGAACGGCTCACTTCGAAGAGTTTTCCGTGATAGTGTACTATGCTATAAATCTCTAGCGCCGTAATGATAATTGTGGCAAACGTTCTACATACATACTTTTTACGCCAAAAATGATGTTTAGAAGCTTTATGTACACTATTTGATTGAGTGGGCCATGCAAAAGTGACCTTTATACAAGAACAACTTTTCTCTTAAATTATGTAAGAAAACGAAAGAAATAAAATAAAAAGGATTCCTGTATTCATACAAAGACGTATTTACAAAACATAAACGCTGGATATTGCAAAACGGCATGACCTTTTTTGTTTAAGGAACATTGAAAATCAGTTTAACTTTTAGACTTTAGTGTAAAATTTCACAAAATTCCTCCTTTGATCTATATTTCTGATAAAGTAAAGCATTTCATAATTAATGATTAATTGCAGTCAAAAGGGCAAACATAAATAACTACATATCATATATTTATGGATCAATGCGACACGTAATTTTGTACAATACACATACAAGCTTTCATTTTTACTTGAAATGAGTTTTAAATGAGCTTGATACATGTTTTAAGCCTACCTTATGAAATCAACGGAAATTTACAGGATCCTATTAAAGAAACTTCAAGAACTTGATAGGAATCTTCAGGTGCTCGTAAGTAATCTACAGGAAAACGCTAGGGCTCTGAAGCAGGAATATTGGTGCGATATAGCCGAAAATTCTCAAGTCCCCAATAAAAAAAAATCAAAGGTTTATTATTCTTTGGTTACCACTAGCACTCCTCAAATTCCTCTGGAAACCTTTCCAAAATCTATCAGAATTCACCAGAAATACTCAAAATACCACTACAAATTCAAATTATCCTGCTACAAATTACCAGGATGCCCTAGAAATCTTAAGAATTTATTAGGAATCGGACTTTACCCCCAATAACCAGTTATACATTCTCAGGATCCCGCAAGAAACCCTCAGTGTATGCTAGGAATCTACAGACATTCTCAAAAATCCGTTAAAATTTCTGAGAAGTCCCTTAAGAACTAAGAATCTCCTAAGAATTCTCCAGGGTACATTTAAGAAACTCATAGTCCCAGCTCGCAAGGAATATTGTGATTATGGTGAGACCCGTATCCTTGATTAAAAATCTTGTACAGAACTCGTATCTTAACAAATCTATCGTCTTAAAGAATCTTCAACAAAGAGGGAATTTAGTTCTAATTAGTTGTCGCAGAAAGATGAATATACACATTAATACCACAAACAAAAAGTTAAAATACTCTCAATCGTTTTTATCGCACGTTTCAATGATATTATTGAGAATAAAGTGTAGTTTGAACTGTGTTCGCATTTGTCATGGTACTGATATTGAATGGAACATTGGAATTTTTAAAAAAATAATACACAATATAGTTAAATATACACTTTTTAATGGATTATATGTTGACACTTCTGCAATTCACTAGAATAACGCAATTTATTTAATAAAGTTATGATGCATGACATTTTGCTATATCTGTATCTATTACTGTTCCATAATAATAAGAACAATGAGCTTAAAAGGTGAGACATAATTTATAATTTGACTCTGTGTGAGCCATACATAGGGGGCCCAGATAGCCGTAGCGATAAAGGCGCAGCTATTCAACATGACCATGTTGAGGGTCGTGGGTTCAAATCCCACTGGTCTGAGGATCTTTTCGTAAAGGAAATTTTCTCGATTCCCAGGGCATAGAGTATCATCGTACCTGTCACACGATATACACACGCAAAAATGGTCAATCGACAAAGAAAGCTGTCAGTTAATAACTGTGGAAGTGCTCATAAGAACACTAATCTGAGAAGCAGGCTTTGTCGCAGTTGGGACGTAACGCCAGAAAGAAAAAGAAGAAGAAGTGAGCCATAGACTTTTTGTTGCCCTTGTGGGCTTTTGCTTTGTTCAAAGAAGCTGTTTGAAATCTGAACAGAAGTATTTTTTAATGTATCACCTACTGGCAGACTCAAGTGGGCTGGTCACTCAGTATGAATGCCTACGAGATTGGTCTCTAGTTGAATTCTAGTGGAGAAGAATGGCCTCATGAAACGTTGCGAATGCATGACCAATGACCATCCTGACGTAATAAAGCGCGTACGTGAGCCCTTAGTAGTTAATGAGGTTTGGAAGAATATCGACGAAAATGAAGCTCTGGAATGTAATCGGTGCGTAGTTGACATGCCATTCGGATTAATGAAGCAACAGACACGATAATATAAAAAAAAATTACAAATTTTAATGGTACTCAAAAATGTTGCCAAAAACGGATCCATCTTGTTGCCAAAATCGGGGGGTGCCAAAAATGGAGCATGCCAAAAACGGAATCCTACTGTACAGTGAATTATTTTTAACATTACACCTCTAATACCCAAATTTTTATTTTCGATCTAAATATCATTTTTAGCTATCTAAAATGGTTCTAAACACGTTTTGGGCAATGATTTATTTTTATTTGCAAATCTATGAATTTTGGTTTTTGATTTTTATAATTTTTATTTTTGAACATCCCTATCCTTTTTCATTTTTTCTGAAGCCTCTTCTAGTTACTGATTTTTGGCAATAATAAAAATTCGAGTTGTTACGGTACTTTGAAAAATAATAAATTTTGAATATTTTTCTGGAAATATTTTTATTTTCCGTGTAATTAATGGAAAAACAGGTTTGAAATTATTTTAATGCCACAAAGCTCTTCTCCTGCTATAGGTTGATAGTAGGAAAATATAAAAGGTACGACTTTTTACATTACACGTTTAATGAACCGCAGGCATTTGTATGTTATATAAGAATACAAATTTTCAAACAATTTTCAAAAATACAAAAAAGTTTCAAAAGTCATAAAAAACTTTCTCATATACGTGTTATGAGTCAAGGTTTAAGCCAAAAATAAAATCATTTTGATTTCCGCCCAGACAACCAGAAGTCGCATAACAGTTTACGAACAAAGTCGTTTATTTACACAAATTGCATCACTCCCGCACTAAATTGTGGATAAAATCGTTTGATTGATGGATTTCCTCGCATAAAACGTTATTTTATGAGTTCATATGTACATTTTGTTTCGCCCCGTATACTCGTACAAAGATAGTCAGATCAATCCGTAGCAGCTGTCAAATGAACTTTGTTATCATAAATTAAGTCGCATAAAAGTACAGATTAGATCGCAATAAAATCGATACACTCGTATTGCATGTTATTTTTCATCATATAAAAATGCACGTATATCGCCTCCACTTTTGTACGTATAAGGCCTTTTCGCACCATCTTATACGTGAAACTTTCCACATACAATCATCGCATAACGCAAAAAGTGCTTCCGTTATACGTACAATCTGGTTGTCTGGGCGAGCTACAAAAAAATACACAAAATTCCAAAGTGTATCCCGTCTAAAGGCGGGGTTGGGTATTAGAGGGTTAATGATTTTAAATTCAAAATACAAATCCGATATGATTTCTAACAAATATATTATGACATGAGATTATGTCATGTTATAGTTATTAGCAAATCCCATACGATTTTTATTTGAATTTTTCAGTTACAATGAAAACGCTACTTTTTGTTTACGAAAACCATTGAGGTTATATCAAAAACCTTAAAACTATTCTTGGCTTTATATGCAGCAAACTGTCACAGCTTTCTGAAGAGATACTTTCAAAATTACAATGCTCTTTGTCCTGCAATGATCTTGAAAAGTCGAAGCTACTTGGTAATTCATATATTTTCTTGATTTCCTTATCAGGGGACTGAAACTACTATTCTATCGAACACATCTAAAATTCTACGGAAATATTTCATTGTACTCTTATCCTTTTGTGCCAGTTGTATCAATATTTTCATTTTTTTTTAATATTGCTATTTTTACTAAGATTTAACCCTTCAGTCGTCGCGTGGTTTGTCACCGCCAGAACCACCGCGCTGCTGTTGTGAACGAAAAGCGAGGTTTTTTCAGCAGTGTTGTAAAAATACAACAGCGCGACGACTGAAGTTTTAAGAATATAATATTTTCCCAAATTCACAGAATTTGTTTAAATATTACAATTTTTACTGAGATCTTTATATATATATAATTTATATATTAATTATTTTTTACTTTAATTAGTTTAGAGATCAACTACTAGCCCAAGTGTTCGAATATCAATGTAATTTTCCTATGGTATTTGCTAGATTTCTGCTTGAAGGCTTTTTACAGGGACTATAGCATCATCTGCCAGTTGTCTAAGTGTGCATTAGGGTTCCTAGTACCGACCCCTTGTGACGAGTACCGGTTCTACGGTACTGTCACTCTCAGTACTGGTAGTACCGGTAAAATACCGGTACCGTAATTTCGTGTGAAATTGATCACTTTTCACTGTTTTCCATGTCTGTTTTCTTTGATGTTGCCAATTCCAAACAACTTAATGCAGGAAAACAAGTACGACGGTGAGCCTCATTGGTTTATATACTAAAATTTTCATACAGTTGTGATTTTAGTGTTGAAAATCATCTCTAAAATAAAAAATCAAGGATTTCGGGGTGAAATTGATCACCTGTCAAAACAATTATTGTTAGATTTGAAAACAACTTTACTTATTTAATTTGGGCCTCCTGAATCTAAATATGCTTGCCAAATTCTTAACAATGCAAAATTTATGGAAATAATAAACAATTAATTTTCAACACTACCGCAGAAAACGCCTAAATGTAGGCAATTTCCGAAGGAAACTTCTGATATCTATAAAAATTCAATTATTACAACAAAATGAACAAATTGGTACGAATTTTGATGATAAAAATCGTTTTGGGGATATATTTCAAGCATCCTAACAAATTTTCATTTGTCCAAATGTCCAAATCCTTGTTCAAAACTATAAGTTTATTGATGTCTGCCAATACCACACAGAACACGACTATGGAATTTTCTATTATTTTAATAGAAATAAACATTCCTTAACACAAAAAGCTTCACAACATGCAATTCGACAATAGTTAAGACAAACAACGTTCATTTACAAAGGTTGTATTGATTTCTGTGCTCTATTAGAGGGAAATAAAATCGTGTGACACAGTGATCAATTTCACCCGAATTTACGGTACTGGAAGATTTTTCGAAATAAATATAAAGCATACAATATTTGACAAAAAAAATGCAACTTTTTGGAATTCATCAATAAACACAAGTTTGATGATGCTTAAGGCCCCAACACAATGATAGCGGAACGGCAATGGAAAGCGGAACCGGTTCTCCAGCATGAATCATACCATCTCGACTGACCTGTCAACGAATGAAAGTGAACCAACACCCAAGTAGACAAGGATGTTGTAGTTCATGCTGGCCATTCCGCTATCATTGCGATTGTGCCGATTGCGATCATTATGAATTATCACACTAAAATATGGTCTTATAATAATAATGAGTTTACCGTTCTAATTTTATACAATATGTGTAGAAATTCAAGTTTGTTTCTGACTTATTCTCATTTATTCAAATATTTTCTTTAACCATCCACAGTTGACCATTTTCTAGAAAAGTCTTGAAAGTTGCTGCATTGTGTAATGTTGTATGTGGTGCGAAAAATCGTTCAAAATTTATAACTTTGTTCATGTGCTCATGACAAGGTGAAAATATTACTAAAAATGCAAAATGTTTTAAAGAATAATGTTCATCTGCCATTCGATTGCGTATTTTTATGACAAAACTTTCAGATACGGACAAAGCTCTTTCAGTGTCATCGGCATGTTGCTCGAATTGTTGCCCATGCATCGTGAAATGTCAAAAAATATTTCGCTTTGAACAGACTTATAATACACGAATTAATTCAAACAATTTCTATCAATCTTTGTGCCATGCCTCTTAACACTTTTAAATTCTACAATATCTTGAAACATTTCTTTATTTTTATTCGAATTTTATTCGGATCTTCTTAATTATTTCCGTTAAATAACTTCACCCTCAGTTTTTTAATATTCCAAAACATGTTTCAAACAAGATGCAAACTATGAGCGTACTTCTAGCGTTTTTTTTGTATGGAGGTAAACCATTCTTAGTGATGAAAAGATGATTATTAGAATGCGCCATTATGTAATACGTTCCTTGGTCGACCAAAGAAATTCGCCATTAATGAACTTAACCAAACTTACGTAACATTTATTGTGAAGAAATTTATTGAACCAAACGATTATGATATTTTTCATCAGTACCGAAAACACCGGTACTCAAAGCTTTCCAGTACCGGTATTTCGGTACCAAAGATTTGTCGGTAGTACCGGTACTTTCGGTACCGGTACTCCCGGTACCAAAACCCTAGTGTGCATAGAATCTATAGAATGCAATATCTAAAACATAGAAATTATAAAAGAAGGGACTTTTGAATGAGCCGTAACGCTTCCCTAAGAACGTTACGTATTTTGTGGACGGCGTCATACCGTTACGAAAACACAAATTAAGTTGAGTATTTAAAAGCATATTGTTTTATTCAATCTCTGAAGGGTTATTTTTGCTAACAATAAAGGTAGGGAAATAATAAAATTTTAATAAGTAATTTATTTGCTTATTGCTTCAACAACGACTGCCATTGAAGTTCATTAAATGCAAATATTGCAGTAAAATTAAAAAATATTAATATTTGATACTTTTATCCAAGTCTCGGTAAATCATATAGCCTTGATTTCAATTGGAACAGTTCTAATTTTAGACGTGATTGAAAAAAAATCAAAATTCAATCTCATCATCTATTATGTATGACTTTTCAAGTATTTTATACAGATGATTTATGTTACGCAACATTCACGAAGTGAGTGGGTATAGTCAAATTTGAGTAATATTACAATTTATTGGTGTTTTATTTTTTTTTATTTTTATAATACTAAACTTTTCTATGCATAGCGTCTTCCGCTCAGTTTGTACTAAGGGCCTCCGTCAAGAAATCTGACATGTGCCCTCGAAGCCTAAATCCGACACGGATTATGATGAAGTTCAATTGGAGGCTTAAACTTATATGATCTACAATGACCCGTATTACCGATAGATATGCAGATCTACTCAATTTTTTCACGTCAATTTTACTCAGACTCAAGAAAATTATAAGCTTATCACTGTGTCTCATGTTTTTCCAGTATAGCTCGTAAACTATGGAAAAGTCGCCAAAGTGCGCGGAAAAGCAACAACCGAGGGTTCCAAAGTCACGTATTTATGCAAATCACGGGAAAGTTTCTCAGCTATCTCCGGTCTCGGTCCGACCTCAAAAGGTCATAATATTTTCCTGTAGGGATCACCGGACAGTAAAATATGCAACTCAATTCCGGCTGATTGACTGGAAACGATGGGCACGAAAACAACGCAGCGCACTGTACGGATGATGATGCTGGCGGCGGCGGAGATTCACCAAGCGACAGAAAAATATATTTTTATTCAAATGATGACCGATTGTGATTTTTTGACGGCGATGGTCACGATACGTCAATTATGTAAAATATGATTGCCTAATGATCTCCGCGGTGAAAACAAGTGTTTTACATAAGTGATTGTGGGAACTTGCTGCCGACGGTGGTGCGGTTTGCCTGATGATTTCTCTTCATGAACTGAGAAGAATCTCAATCGTGTGCCGTGATTGCAAGTAGCAAAACGGAATATCCACCGTAAGTCAACGAATGACATCATTCCGTATTTGCTTTGCCAATTATCTTGCTCCGGTTCGTTGAACGTTATCGGATGGAAGGATATCGTTTCGTTCTAGCTAGCATATGAGGCAGACCCCTTTCCTCGAACGACAACCCACAAACTAACACCAATATTTATCTTCAACCTTTGGGGAGTACGGAACAGATATCTATCCGCAATCTATATGGACTCAATCAACGTTAACCCCATCGATGAGACTGAGAATGGTCTATTACCATTATACTTCAAAGAGATGTCTTCGGTACCTTCCGAGAAAAGTATCGCTTGTGGTGGAATCACCTTCGGAAGGATCCTGACGTTTGTTGGACGATCCTTTATGTTTGGTTTTACCCTTTTGGATTTTCCATTTAACTGGTCTCGGCTGAGAAGGAGCAATCTTATCAAGAGTTGTAATTGATGCACTGAGAGGAAATGTGGAATGTGGATCATTTTAAGAAATTCACCCCTTGAAAATTTCCCACTATTTTACTAACGTTCACTCGATTCCCAAAAACCAAACGAGAAGGCTATTACATCGTTCAGTATGCCGCAAGCCAACCATCCTATCATTCAAATAACCCAACGGGACAAATCAAGGCAGCCGAAAAATCGGTCCAGCTGCACACACGCAACCACCTCTTTCGGGACCAATAGAACATGGTTTGATTTTCGTCGTCCTGTATGCCTTATCCTGTGGATCCAGAGAACCAGAATACTAACTAAAACAACCCCATTTGACACACTCACGTCGCATCATCGCCACTGCTGGAAACGTGTCGTGTGTCGTTCCTTAGTGTACGGGTTTTTTTCCTCTGGAATCTCATTCTAGTCGGAAACACCAACTCCAAGGCAGCTGTGCGACGAAAGTCTAGAGATGGATGATTACACATAGAGACTACCACACCGAACAGACACCGCTGCCAGAGACAAAACTTAATGATGCTTGAAGACATTTATTTTCGGAGGATGCTGCTGCTCTTGCTCTGGCGGTACGGTACTTGCTGCACTGTTATTGCCAATGAAGAACAGCTTGATGGCAGGCTTCTGGGATTTTTGGGGATAAGTGGCAAATTGCTGCAGGGAATGGCAATAAGGACCGGTGAAATTTGATTTGCAGCACTCAGAAGTCTGTGACCCCGGACTTTATCGTTCGTCTGTGAGAGGACTGCAGATTTGATAGGTTCTGATTGTGATGTGCTTTTAGATTTTGAATCCTCTGACAGCGTAGACGAGTGGAGCCTTCCTTAGTCGAGTGGTTAGAGTCCGTGGCTATAAAGCAAAGCCATGCTGAAGGTGTTTTGGGATCGATTCCCGGTCGGTCCAGGATCTTTTCGTAATGGATATTTCCTTGACTTCCTTGGGCATAAAATATCATCGTACCTGTCACACGATATATGAAAGCGAAAATTGAATTGAAGTTTTTTCATGGTTTATGTTTTAGATTCCCACGTGAGAACCAATTCATAAAAATACTTTTTTTCTGGCAAGGCTCAATCCAGTGACCAAGATGACAAGGCTGAACAAGCTTTAACCCAAAATCAGAAAGTTGAAATCCTCATTCAACATAAACTGCAAGAAAACCACTTCAAGCTCGTTGACGAACAACCATAACACTCCTTCGATAAAAGAATAATAAATAACACTCAACCAAATGATTGAAATTTGTATCCTTTCGCACATTATGGAAGTATCAATCACCTCCTGCATCACACACCAGCTCAGCTATTTATCTTCGGCAACATTCCATGGGGCTTTGCCACCATTAATCGAAACCCAAAGCGACAAGTGAAGTATATTTTAAACCCCAACCTCTCTCTCCTTCCCTTTGGTGCGTCTCCCCGACGACCGTCAACCAAAGTTAAGCCCAGTTCGAAAGTCACCCTTTCAGCAACAGATGTTCCGCGACCACACGACGAAAAAAAAACCGAATCCAAACCTGCTCACTCACCAACATACTATGGGCAGTTTCCATACATCCTGTCGGCCAAGAATAAAATTGTCGTCTTATATCGTACCTACGACTATTCTAAAACAAGTTTTAGAAAAAAAAATTTTGTATAGGGCCTATATTGAAATAATGAGTTTTGTTGCTAATAATGTATATAGGCTGCATAAGCGATTAACGTTTAATAGATGTATGATATATGGAATAGTAAACTAGAAGTTAGAATCAGAACTACTCATTTTTCCGATTTTTGACCACCTTGTTGCCCACAGTGCAACCGCGAACCGTTCGATCGTCCTCCATCCCAGTCAGCACAGGGCACAGCACGGGGCGCAGTCACATACAGTCAGTCAAGTCAGCTTAATTTTTAAATATTTTCAGATTCGCGGCCTCTGACGGCCTGCGAAGTCAGTTGAGGTCCTATCCCCAGCTGTGTAGCAGCGAACGAACGACCGACCACCGACTGGCCGCAGGCTAAATCCGCATCGCGCAGCCGTTCACCTGGCATACCCAAAAGGTTTCGGAGCACTGCGATGGTTCTTTGTCGCGGTGGAAGAAAAAAAAATGCTATGATTCAGATCATAGTGGTTCTAAACTGGTAAAATCTGAACATTTCAGGTAGTTTTCTATAGAAAATACTATTTTACCGGCTTTTTAAATACTTTTGTGATTTGATTTAAAAATTTGAGACTGATTCATTGAATTTTGAATTTTATATTTTTTTCTGGGGACCGTTCCCATGATTTTTCTTAAAAAAATATATTTGTGGTCTTAGATCAACAGCAACAGCTCAACAAACTTTTTTTTTTCTCAGTACGACGGATTGAACTTTGTTTACATTCTCATTTTTTCGTGAATTATGGAACTTTTACGGCGTGTCAATGGAATCAAATCCTTCAGTGAAGATGTACGAAGGTTTTCCATAGTGAAAATAAGCGCTCGGTGAAGTATGTCACACAGGGGGGCGGGAAGAAACTTGTATCATAAAGTGTTGTGACTGGTGTCGATCGTTAAGCATTTCTCTCAAATCGTGTTCGTCCATGCGATTTCGGTGAAAAAGAGCAAAGTGGATAATTAAACTGAAGTCTTTTAACGATATACAGTAGTTTTATTGCATTTTTGGTGTACAAAGGTACAAACCATAACAGCTTTCAAAAAATTACACTTGAAAAATGAATCTCTGTTGCAGTTGGAATACCCGCCGCAGTGGAGCATTTTAAGTTTGATACGACGAATAATAGCGCCTACGAAGAAGCAGAACGAAACCCTAGGTTTTTTTTTCTTTGCTTGCTTTGATCGTGCTTCATAATGAAATGACAGCGAATTCTGCAATGCCCACGATATATCATTAATTTTCGATTGTTATTTGACCGTATTGACCATTGGCCATCTGGTTTTGAAGATATTCCGGTATTCCTTGGGGACCGACACTTTTCGTAATTTTGGTTTTACTCAAATTATCATAAAACTTAAATGTGGGCTATACACTGTTAGGTAATAGGGAGTTTTTCTGAAAAACTCATACAAATCGGTTGAGTTGTCTCCGAGAAATCTCAAAATTACGATTACAATTTATTTATCAGACTGTTTACCGCCAGATAGTCTTTGATCAGTTTTGCCGAAGACACAATCTTCAACATCTTCTAGCTGATAAGGAACATGTGATACAGAAAGTTGAAGAAGATATGTCACTTGCGCCACCTAGCGGGAAAATTCTAGATCAGCACCATCTGTAAATTTTCAATCACATTTGTCTTTGACAGATAGTTCTTGATCTGCTGAATATCTTTGACGAATACACCAAGCTTCTAGTCAATAAGGATTTTTGAGGTACACGCAATTGAAAAAAAAAATTGTTACTAGCGCCACCTGCAAAATTCTCAATCAGACTCTTTACCGCCAGCTAGCCCTTGATCTGTTAAACAACTTTGCCGAGGAAACCAACCTTCTAGCTGAAAAGGATTTTGAGATACAGATAAAATAATAAAATTTGTCACTAGCGTCATCTAGCGGATAAATTCTCAATCAGATTATTTATCGCCAGATAGCCTGTGATGCCTTCAATCTTTGTCGAGGAAACCAAATTTATTTCAAATTAATTGGTCTACTTCTTCTTCTTTTTCTTCTTGGCATTAACGCCCCCACTGGGACAGAGCCTGCTTCTCAGCTTAGTGTTCTAAGAGTTATTAGCTGAGAGCTTTCTTTGCCAAAGTTGCCATTTTCGCAATCGTATATCGTGTGGCAGGTACGATGATACTCTATGCCCAGGGAAGTCAAGGAAATTTACATTACGAAAAGATCCTGGACCGACTGGGAATCGAACCCAGACACCATCAGCATGGCTTTGCTTTGTAGCCGCGGACTCTAACCACTCGGCTAAGGAAGGTCCCTACTGGTCTCCGAATTTTGGCCATTTGAAAATTCAAGGTTCGTTAAGGGTTAATTTCTTAAATTATTTTTTTGATTTGATGTTTCGTTTCATAGTCATCGTGATATCTTTCCTTTAGTATCAGATTTTCAAAACACTTTAATGGATAACAATTCTTCAAACAGCATTTCGTTTTTCAGGAGACTCAAAACGTTTAGCTGAGTGAATCTTTTTCACAACAAGGTTATAAGATACAGTATTTTTGGTAAATTGAAAAAGTGTCTCTATAAAGTGACTTGGCTTGCTTTTCATTGAGTTTCCGAACAAAGTTAATTGTTGGTTAGTGTTTTCCAAAACTATGCGTAAAAATAAACTGTTTGATGACAAAAAGTCTAAATGCACAAAAAGCAACATGGGATAATTATGCGTATAACGGCAGTTTAGTGCCTCTAAAATTAGCACTAGGATCCCCAAAGTAGTGTTTGATCTGTTGAATCTGTTGCATGCTCCTTTGAGGGCGAGCGACGGAATCCGGATCAATTGTGTCCGGTTCGCGTTTTTTCGAGAGAAAAAAAACGAAAACAAAGTGAGTCAGTAGCTTTTGGTCCGTTGAATCTGTTGCATGCTCCTTTGTGGGCGAGCGACGGAATACGGATCGTGTCCGGTTCGCATAGTAACCGCACTTTCGGTATCGATCATCCGTGTCTATGTTCACGTATTCATTTAAAATTATATATTTATCGTTTACCAAAACGAATCCTTTCCCATATTCAAACTCCCAGTGTTTTCTTGTGGAAGTGCAGAGGACTCCTCGGCTTCCATAAAGCAAGTAACACGTCAACATTTCCCTCCCATTACCAAATTGACCTGCATTCGGACGCAGCCGGCGCCGGTATTGTTTGTTATAATAATGAGAGCACCAGTACTTACACATTGAAGATGCTACTGATCCTGAGTAGCATCTGTTGGTTCCCTGTGTAAGTACAGCTGTTCTTGCAATAACGGAGTAGCAACTGCGGGCGGTCAACCATGCTCATGTGTCTCTATTAAGCTCTTGAATGTCAGAGTACTTCGCGGTGAAATCTGCTTCGCTCAATAAATACGTTACAATAACAGAAACTATCTTGGTTAATTAAGATGGTCGTATGAAAATACATTTTTTGGAATGCTGTATTCACCTAGAATAAAATTTGATAATTAAACTCATTCAAGCACAATACCACCTGTTGTATACAAATGAGTTCACAATTTATTTGTTATTGAATGTTTCAGCAAGGTGGAAACATTTATTGTTCCTACTGCATATTCAAATTAGTGTATAAATATATTTTTTTATGTTTCAACTGTCTTCCTGATCATTTTATAGTTGGATGAAGCTACAATCGTACTTTTATTTTGTCTAGTTATAAGCAAATTAGTAACTGTAGTTTCAGGAATCATCGGAACACTCACTTCCGGCTGATTCCGCCATCGGTAAAAAAGTGCATGCTGGGTTCAAACCAGCACACCAGTTCGCCGCAAAATTCTTAACTAAGCTGACTCTCATTGACGTGGCAAACCTGCAAGTCGTTTTTGGCATTTGTTGTGGCGCTGTCACTTGCTCACACTCAAAAGAATCCCAACACGCTCAAAAAAATCTTTTACAGTCAAACAAAAGAAAGAAGTAGTAATGAGTAATGTTTATTGACGATTTCATAATTCATTAACTCTAGGTACCACAGTAACTTCAATGTTTGCCCATTCTTGACGGTCTTATGAATCCGAAGAAACGATTTCAATAATACTATATAGAAACTATCAAGATAAATGTATTTAAATACGAACGAATAAAGTTATAATTTTGAGTGCTAGTCGAAGACGGGGTAAGCAATTTAATTCATATCACAGTGGCGCATGGCCGGACAAAACCTCAAAAATTCATGTTCTCAAAATCACTCGTCAATATTTTTTATAGATTTCTATACTATTGAGCGACAATTTCTCAAAATTTGAGATTGATCTGTTCTGTTTTCGATTTTTGGCAGCATCGTAAGTGTGGGAAAGTCAACAAAATTGGACTGCTTGAAATTCATCAACTATGATTCACCTAGCAAACTTCAAACAGCTGTATCTCAACGAAATCATAACCGATTTAAGCTCAATAGATTCCATTTGAAAGCGTAGTCATAAGCCTTAGTTTTGGCTATAATTATATAAATTTTAAAATATCAAGTTGTTATTTGTAGCAAAAAAAGTTTCATATAATCTTTCTCCAAAATTTTGTTAAATTTTCAAAACATCGTACGTTTTATGTGAATTGTTGCGGGAAAATGAGTCACTCACTATGAAGTAGCAAATCATCCATACTTTCAAACGTGCAATAGTTTTTCTTGCCCCTTTTTGCCCCTAGAGATGAAAATTCCATATTCATTTTTCATTATAATTTATCAATTTCATCATTCAAATCTTTATAATTTGTCATAATTCGTTTGAAACTTTAGTGGATTTACTAAAAGGAAGTTGAATTTGTACCTCTAGTTCATGTTTATGCACAAATTTCTGCATTACAACAAAAAAAATTGTAGTAATAGCTTTTTTATACGATTGGATGAAAAAACTTAATTTGGACCAATTTCACTAGAAAATCGAATTTTCAATTTGACTGTTATTTCCAACGGGATGATATCAGGTATCCAAGATAATTAATAGATTACCATTATCAAGCAATATGAGACGTATTTGAGGTTTTGTCCGACCTTTGTATGAAGGACCGCCACTGTGCATATGTTGAAATCAAGAATCAATAAATCCTTTCCTGAGGCAGCATGTCGTTTTTTGAAGCCTTGGGTATGATCAAAAAATCTCACAGGTGTTGTATTTTTAAAGTTCTATTTGTTTCTTGAAGCTTGAAAAAGTGATTTCTTACCACGATTGTTTTTATTGACGGGGTTAAAACCGGCCACCCACGAGGTACAAGCGACCACCACGATTTTCGTACACAATTCTGTGAAAAATATATCAGTTCACTATGATTCTAAAAAGTATGTTTTATGAGTTCTACATTGATTAACTTGGATGTTGAACAATGTTTTTGGTTGATTGATTTTAGCAACTTAGATACATACCAATCATCACCTTGAGACACCCATGTTTTGGCAGAATATGCGGACTTGGCTTGCATTTTTAACCAAATTGATTTCAATTTACTATAACAGTAATGTACAACGTAGTTATAACAAGGCTTGATAATACTCCTCAACATCATCAGAGTTCAGTGACATTCTTTAGAGCAGCGTGCTGCCTTTGCCTCTTTGCGAGAGAGCGATAAAATGCTAAGCAGAGAGGCAACGAAAATGAGCGATCTGCGTTGACCTGCTCATTATGCCAAAATAAGTAGGAGAACAAACTAGTCATGGAGATGATATCTTAACTGATGAATAAGACATAATAATGTTGCTTTAAACAGGCTTGACAGAAACTCCTCGGCGATGCAAAACTGAAGTATTTAGAGGTTTTTCTGAAGAGTATTAATTGAAGTCAAAAATCACAACACGAATCCACAAATGATTTGAGTGAGAGTGCATCGAAATGCGGGGATTATTCATGGTACAATTTCTACACTTGGTTCTACGCTCAACCTCACTTACACTTTAGAAGAACTTTTGAGTTACCTGTGCGAACAAAACAGGCCTCGCGGAGTTGTGATGGGACTCTGTATTGATGATTGCTCCGCTGTGTTTTGTGTCGCATCTTCCTCGCTCATTTTTCGTTTCCGCTCTGCTCAGTATTTTTTCACTCCCTCACAAAGAGGCAAAGATAGCACTAGAGCATGCTACCGAACTTTGGTGATGGTAAGAAGTATTATCAAGCCTACGCTTGGATCGTGGCAGATTATCAAGATAGTTTTGAGCAGGGATAGGGTGCGACTCAAAACTCTTTCGGTGCAGCACGCGCTGCCGGGAGACAGCACGTTCAATTTGAAAGAGACGTGCCAGTGCAATATGAATTGTGTTGCACCCATTCTTTTTTGTGTGCTTAAACTCCCATGTACCGTTTCTGAGAATCTCTCTGAGCATTAGGCAAGGCTCTCTCAAATAACATCACTTTGCTTTGATGACGGAGTACGGATGGACGACACTCTCAAACGACGCACACAAACGTTTGTTTACTTCATAAATCATACATGATTTTCGATGATTTCGCCTCACACATAGGGTAGGTGTACCAATAGTGGAGGTACTAAGCACGGTTAATCTTCATTTAACCGCTTGAATTCGAGAAGCGCAATTAAGGCTAAGTAGCCTTTCATTCGTTTTGGCAGCAATGATGCTCAAAGGCAATTTCAAAGTGATAAAACTCAGTCTTGAAAGTTTATATTAACTTGAAAAAGTATCACTGTACGCGATGACGTGCATAAAGTTTGCTGATACTTTTACAGCTATGTCAGTGCAAAACCAGCTGATTTTCTTTGATTCCAAATCGTGAGATGCAACAATCATCAACGACGCGTATAAATTTCACTGACGGCCTACTTCGCCTTAATGAACATATCAATGTTATAACGGGGAGTAACGACTATTGACTATTGACTATTGAGAAAAATTATTTCATCGCAGTAGCCAACGGCGTATCAGTGAAAAATAGTACCTCCACTTTTGATACACTCTTCCTTTAGTTGCGGTATGTTATTAATTTGCTTTCCTATAGTTGCGATATCCGTTGTTTTCTTATGGGATCCTCCACTATAGGAACCCTTTACCGCAACTATTGATACAAGTAAGAAAACTTTCATCAATTTTAGTGATATTTGACCAACTTTCAATCAATTCGAACGCTGTTTTCAACTATTTAGTGTATCAACGTAGATTGAACGTGTCGATGCTGTGGTTAATGCAACAAAATCAGTGAAAATGGCGTTACCATAACTAAAGGAACACCCGCAATTAATGGATTACTTACCCTACTTCGATAATACTCCACTGTGACGTCACGCATCAATTTTGACAGGTATTGGTCCTGTTGTTTACAGTTTGGACTTAGTACTTTTTCGAATCATTCTTAATTTCGTCAAAGTTTGCTGCGAGGAGAGGTCAAATCCACTGCAGATACCTACGGATCCTATTATTCTATCTTCCTACCGTGGAAAATCGTCACCATCAGCATACTGGTGATAGAAATGCGAAGATGAAAAAATGATGGAAAAAACGAAGTCCGAAACGTAAGCAACAGGACCAGCAGCTGTCAAATAAGTGAGGTTAGGCTCGTCATATGCAGCGCTCTATTTCGACGACTTCGGAATACTTTTCGTGTTAACCAGGAGTTTTGACAATTTCCTGAACAAACGGGAGGTGTCCTTAAGATGGTACAGCTCATACAAAGTTTGAAAAATATTCATACAAAATGCTACGATGGGGTGGGTGGGTGTCAAAAATGGCCATTTTTGGCGTTATGAAATTTGTGAATAAACCCTAAAATGATTTTGAAGTGTAGAGCAAGCAAACATTGATTCGACACCGCCGTCAGTCACATTCGTTCTCGATTATGTTTTCAATGATAAGCACCAAACGAAGCACATTGTGCTTTACTCCAAGCGTTTTTAAGAGTAGAGCTGGAGCTATCTTTCATCTCTCACACAGTTGCGGCAATACTCGCACCTTCTTTTGTGTCACTCAACAAAAATAGGAGACGCACGCAAAAGTCGGGTGCAGCACATGCATATTTTGCACCGCTCCGAGTTTTCTGCCATTCTCTGGTTTTGAGAGACATTTTTGTATTTGTTTGGGGTTGAACCTGAATCCTTTCAATAAAATTCAATTCAATTTGTATTTGTTTGCCTTCAACTTATGTTTAAAAGTAAAAAACTCAATAATATTATTGAATAACAAATCATGTAAAATTATGAGATTGAGATTTTACATTCGAACTAATGTGTGGGTTGAAGAATCATATTAATTATCACTTCAAAATAAGAAATATTTAAAAAAAAACTCCATATTGATTGACTAGGAAAAAAAAAACAAATGTATGAGTAAGCAAAGGGTTTGACGTTTCGGCCGACATTTATTCTACGCCGAACCACTGTACTACGACTGCAGCAGTCGTCAAAATAAAACTCCAATTCGATGACCTCGACTTACGGCTCTGCTAGCCGACGACGACGGGGTAACGGTTGAAGGGTGGACCAGGGCTGGAATTTCGGACTGAAAAGGTGCAGCACTTGGTGCCAATTTTCGGATTTTTTTTACTTTGTTGGCAGTCTGGGCCGCTGTTGGTGCTTATTAGTAGGACATTTTTGGAGAGTCCAACACCGGGTATGGGCATTGGCTGCAACCGGTGAACAAATACGTACTTATATGAGTAAATGGCACACATTAGTGCTGATTTATACATTAATCGCCAAAGAACGGTTTCGAGCGTAGTGCATTAACCGACTTACTGCCACCGTTGCATATCTCTTCTGGTGGTAAGCGTGACTGCAGACTTGCAAAGCTAAGGGATTTGTTTACACGTCGGGGTATTAGCAGTAAGGCCAGGAAATCAAGTTTTTTCGAATATCATGAGTCATTGAGAGACCATGAAAGCCTCCAGGCATGCATAATTATCAATCAAGCATCTCAAGGAACCGATCAAGGTTCAGCTGGGAAGGAAGGGTGTGCTGATCTTGCACCCATAACGTTTTAAGATCTGGTACATAGGTTTTATTACAACCGACAGTAGTGCACCGTTATTAGCGTAAATATCGACCCTGACCTGCTTCGTTTCACTCTCGGTAGTTTGTAGACCTCTAGGCTGGATTGCTCTATAGAGACACTCATAATAAGGAGAGCAAATACACATCAGCAACAATAATAAAGTTGTAAGTGGCGTAGCTTCGCTCAGTGCTCGATGAGAGCCCAGTGGTTTTGATCGTATGTGCATTGGAGTTGACTGAAGTGCTTTAGGCTGTGCACAATCTTTGCTCTTGCGCAATGGGTAATTATGCATAATCGTCTTCGCTCACTTATGCGTCGTGATATATGCTCTGTATGTTTGATTATGAAGTAGGTCTCATAATTGCTCTACAAATGGATTTTTTATATATCACCATATGATGAATTTGTTTCTTTGATGAAAGGTCGGAATAATAAAAAATAGAGATGACTTGCAATTGAAGATGAAACAGTCACAAATACTGGAGATTTGTCAAAAATTTCTGATTTTTCTCACAAAGCATGTGATGAAGAACGAAATAATTTGGAAACTTTCTTACATAAATTAAGCGTATGAACCCCTGTTTCGTCTGGGGACCTAACCCTACGCTGTGTGTCGTCGGAATTCTTCAACAGCAACGGCAATCAGAAAAACGGATACTTCACCAGATATTTTATTGGGTCCGAAAAAGCACCCTGCCTATTCGGATAGAGGACTAAGGACTACAAAACTTAATTGATTTTAATCTCATATCTATACAAACTATTTATACTACTTCGCGACTAAAAATGGGTGAACCAACATGTGAAGTTTGATTTTTGACCAACTTCGCCGCGTCGCAACTCGATTCTCAATAGTGCGCATAATGCACACGGCGGAGGGCATAGATGCGCACTATAGCGAAGTGACTTGCGACGCGGCGAAGTTGATTAAAAGTTGAACTACGCACGCTGGTTCACCCATTTTTAGTCGCGAAGCAGTATACAATAAACGTTATTTACTATATCGAAGGAACAAGGTAATCAATGTGTGGTGAAAGAGTGTGCGTACAAATTAGGAATGTGTAATGTGGATCACGTTTGACGGGTGCATTTCTTAATGCAATTGGGGTATTCAAATTGGGTAGAACCCGAAACCGATAGCGAGATCAAACAATCTCATCTCCAATAAATGGGTGTAGTGCAAATAAAAAAAATGTTTGTTGTTGTTTACGTTAGATAGCATCATTATAATTCTCAAAGACCAATAATAAATCTACTGAGTTGTGTGATTTAACATTTACGCATGAAAAATGAGATATAAAAATTTGAGTTTTTCACAACACTGATAATACCTCACCAAAACAGGCAAAGCCAATTTAGTCAATCTTGGTTTGCCCACGTTGAATCCATGTTGCTGTGTTGTACATTGTTCAATCAGTGCAGTCTTCTGGGATAGTTGCTGTATCTTGGGATTGCTGTATGTATTGCCGGCTCAGAGCTGTCTTTCAAGAGAGTTCATCAGTGTTTGATGATTATACATTCTTCTGCGAAGATGGTGCTTGGTCATGCCAATGTAGCCGCCGGGAAGTCTCTGTAATTACCAATTGTTCAATTTTTGAACCCGAGAAAACAAAATAAAGATTTTTTGGGTATTAGCAAACATGAACAATATATAATTTGAAGTAACTTTGCAGAAGGCGAAAACGAATATTAAACTTCACTTGAGGACATCTCACATGAACGTAAGATGGAAAAGTTCAACTTTTTTTTTACAGTTCAAGTTCACTAAACCTATACACGTAGTTTGTTTTGATTTAAAATCGTTTTTTTCAGATTCCTCGGAGAGGTTCAAGAATTTTTCTATTCATTTCTCTTGGAATTTCTTCTTGAATACACTAAATCATCAATTTACGAAATCTTTTTTTACGCTACCTCAATTTAAGTCACTTTTTTACGAAGTAAACTCAATTTAAGTCACTTTTTTACGCAGTGCGTAAATTGAGTTTTGACAATTCTGTGGGAAATCATTGACCTCCGGTTTGGGAAAACCGTTGAAAACCCATACAATATGGGTATTTTTGGAACGGGCACGACGAGGAGATGACGAAAATCGATGTCCGACGCCATTTTGGAATCCAAAATGGCGTCCTCTGGTTTGAGAAAACCGTTGGAAACCCATACAATATGGGTTTTTTCGGAACGGGCACGACGAGGAGATGACGAAAATCCATGTCCGACGCCATTTTGGAATCCAACATGGCAACCCCCGGTATGATATACATCGTTGGAAACTCATGCATTATAGGTATTTTCGGAATGGCCACGACGAGGGGATGACGAAAATCGATGTCCGACGCCATTTTGAAATCCAAGATGGTGACCTCCGGTTGGATAAAATCGTTGGAAACCCATGCAATATGGGTATTTTCAGAACGGGCACGACGAGGGGATGACGAAAATCGATGTCTGACGCAATTTTGGAATCCAAGATGGCGACCTACGTTTGGAGAATATTGTTAACGAAAATCGATGTCTGACGCCATTTTTAAATTGAATTCACCTAAACCTCAATCAACGAAGTCTGTTTTTACGCAAATTCAATAGACGTCACTTGTTTAACGAAGTAAATTCATGAACATCCGTACAGATCAGTACATTGATCCATTTGCTTATATTAAAGCGAAGTAGGCCGTCATTGAAATTTTATAGTGGGCATCGATGATTGTGGCCAAACTGTCTCACGATTGCGAATTAAAGAAAATCACTAGGTTTTGCACTGACATTGCTGAAAATGTATCAGCATATTTTCTATATGTAAGCTCAAGTAGGGATACTTTTATAAACCAATATTTCTTAAGATGAATGAGTTTTATCACTTTGAAATTGCAATCTGGAAAATCAAAAAGGCCACCAAACTGAATGACGCGCTACTTAGCCTTAAGAGTTTATAGTTTATGCTATAAATAAGTATCATCAATGTATAACTACTCATGTTTGTAGATACTCAGGTCTATGTATCGTGGAGTCCTCAGAAGAACAAAAACATCGACACAACTCAATACAACACTTCGTTTGCAAATAGGGACAGTAAGAGGCCTTTGCAATATTGAAGAACTATCTATTGACAAGGACATCCGCACAAATTCATACATACTGTGCCATATTAATAAACTACCTATAGACCATTGATCACGTTTGTAGATTCAAAGGCCTCTATTCAATGAAGTCTTTGGTGGGGTGTCCGGCCATTTGGCCGAACGCCGTTTGCCGAACGCCATTTGGCCGAATGCCATTTGGCTGAAAGGGTCATTTGGCCGTATGCCGTTTGGCCGAATCATGAACAAAAAAAATTGCTACAACGCTGATGTATAGGATTCATAAGTGTGACCCAATAACTGATAAGCTAATTAATATGTCGATTTTTATGATGTGACAGGACGTCATGTATGCCACTATATGAGCTCCAAGAGAATGATAACATCGAACCTTTAATTCAGGACGAAGCTGTGAACAACACACTTCGCGTCAAGAGTCTGAGGTGATGATTGAATCGCCACTGGATTACCAACGGTAGGTTTCAAGTGTTTTTAATAATTTCATCAGAATTTTTTCCTTCTTTTAAACAAAGGCTATTCTTTCGAGTTATACTGGTTTCATTACTATCGGTTATAGTTTAGCTTATATATTAATTGGGATTTTTTCCTTCTTTAAATAATCAGTAGTTCTTTGTAGTTGTACTGATGAAATGATTATATGCATTACACTTGCTTAAATTTTCATAAGAGATTTTTCCTTCTTTTGATCATAGGCTTTTCTTTCAAGAGAGAAATATTTTTCATAGTTATTGGAATTAAAGCTTATAATAACTTTTATTCCAAACATATTTTTTTAGCTCAAGGGTTAACTTATGTGAGATATTATTCTCCTCCAAGATTAAGATTACAACATGAGAACTGAACACTGCACCGTTGCTTGAGTATAGCTCGACGAACACTTACGTCAATGAAACACACTGTTTCTCCGTTTTAAAAAGAAGAAGCCAAGACTTGTTGATGCCAGAATTATGACATATATTACTTAGTACGGTTCGAGAGATCGAAGCAAGTCGATCCAGCAGAAGAACGAATAAATTTTAAACCGTTTTAATTGCTGTCAAAAGCTAACTATAGACGCGATGCCAAAACATGTGCTGGTGGCTATTACCGCTGGCATCGAAGTGAACAACTGCTTACATTTAGGATCTTTCAGCACTGACTGTTTCTTCAACTAACACTAAAAAGCTTATGTATATCAATGATGATTTATCTTTTTTATGAATAAGCTGAATAAGTTCATTGGAATTCATCATAAATCCATGCTAACTGTAGTTCACTTTTGTTTTCAATTTCGGCCAAACGGCATTCGGCCAAATGACCCTTTCGGCCAAATGGCGTTCGGCCAAACGGAATTCGGCCAAATGACCCGGAACCCTTTGGTGGACCTAGGATATCGGTACAAATTATAACAATACTCATTTTACTGCTACATATAGATAAGGGCCTGTGCCATATCAAAAAAGCATCTATTGATAGTTGGTTACGCTTGTAGAACCTAAGACCTATATTCGATATAGATCTTGGAGGACCTAGGACATCCACACAAATTATTACAATACACGGTTTACTCACATTAATGGTTAGGGGCCTGTGAAGTATTTGAAAACTAACATCTAATCTCTTATTACGGACGTAGATCCCAAGGCCTATATTCAATGGAGTCCTTGGAGGACCTTGGACATCCGCACAAATTATTACAATACACAGTTTAATCACATGAATGGTTAGGGGCCTGTGGAGTAATTGAAAACTAACCTCTAATCTTTTATTACGGTCGTAGATCCCAAGGCCTATATTCAATGGAGTTCTTGGAGGACCTAGGACATCCGCACAAATTATTACAATACACCGTTTACTCACATGAATGGTAAGGGGCCTGAAGAGTAATTGAAAAGTAACCTCTAATCTCTTATTACGGTCGTAGATCCCAAGGCCTATATTCAATGGAGTTCTTGGAGGACCTAGGACATTTGCACAAATTATTACAATACACCGTTTACTCACATGAATGGTTAGGGGCCTGTGGAGTAATTGAAAAGTAACCTCTAATCTCTTATCACGGTCGTAGATCCCAAGGCCTATATTCAATGGAGTCCTTGGAGGACCTAGGACATCCACAAAAAATATTACAATACACCGTTTACTCACATTAATGGTTAGGGGCCTGTGGAGTAATTGAAAAGTAACCTCTAATCTCTAATTACGGTCGTAGATCCCAAGGCCGATATTCAATGGAATCCTTGGAGGACCTAGGACATCGGCAAAAATTATAAAAATACTCATTTTACTACTATGAATAGATAAACCCCTGTGCCATATCAAAAAAAAAACATCAAACGATCACTAAATATGCCAGTACATTGCAGGTATATGTTCCAGGAAGTTTTTGGATGAACTAGAACACATGTTGTACTTACTTAATTACCAAAACTTGAATGTGATAATACAAACGCTTCTTAAAAATATAACAATCTTCTAGGGTCCAGTATTGTGAGACATTCTTCTACATAGAAATGATAAATTGGCAAAACCTCGTTTTACGAACTGAGCTCCCTCGTTTTACGCACTGATTCAATTTACGCACCAACTCAATTTGCGCACCCCCGATCTAGTTCGTAAATTGAGGTTACAGTGTACTCTGAAATTACTATAAAGATTTCTCATAAACTCTCGTAGGGATTTGTCCCGGATTTCCTCCTGGTTTTTTTTTTTAAGGAATAATTGAGGGGGTGACTAAAAAATAGTTTTCAGAAAATCGACTGAAGTCTTTTCATCAATGTTTCATTGCATACAAATTGTATGAGAGATACAAATACAAGCCAGTCTTCTTCGAATTATGTTATTTTTCTGTTGAACGGTTAAATCACCTAAATAAAGTTTTGGAAAGCTTGGAAACAGTAAATTGTTTTAGAATACTTTTACTTATATACTTATTGTATTTGTATACTTTAGTATAAAAAATGTGACTTAGAGTAAGGTGGGGCAAAAGTTCGACCTTAGTGGTATAATCAAAGTTTCCAGGAAAATAATAGCAGATGAAACAAAACAAATACCACATAGCGAACCTTCATCATATTGGCTACAACTTTGCTGAACACACTTGTGTCAAAATATTTACCCATTTTTAGTTATAACAGTTTCAAAATTGATTGTCTTATTCGAACTTTTGCCCCACCGGTGGGGCAAAAGTTCGAATCTAGTGTGGGGCAATAGTTCGTTGGCTAAAACACAAAATATCAATACTTCTATGCCAGGCATACTTTCTACCAGCCGTAAACTTATGTTTGCCAAAAAATACACACTAAATTTTCATCAAAAAATGCCCAAAACAGGGTTAATTGTAATACACCCAAAAAATAGCAGTTTTTCGCCAAACTAAGGGAAATGTAAAATTTTTGTGACATTTTTCGCACGATCAGGCAAATTTCGCTAAATTTGAAGATAATATGTAGATTTCAGGAAATTTGAAAAATTTTCCGTGGGTTTATACATGGGTCGAACTTTTGCCCCGCTGATTCGAACTTTTGCCCCGCTATGGGCCAAAAATTGATTCCAACTATTTATGGAAAAACTAATCCACGTCAAAGCATCCTTATGATAGGCCTAGAAACGCCCTTACATAAAATATTGAAAAATATTTTATCTTCAATTGGTTCCATGCATCGAAAGTTTGACCAAATATTACAATATTTACATCGAAAAACAACAAATAGCCATAACTTTTCCAAATCTCAATCGATTTTTATGATATTTGGAGTGAAAGTCTCTTACTTGAATAGCATTCGAACCATCATGACATTTCTAAGTTTTGATTTGATTTGAGCTAGAAATCTTAAAAAGAAACTCTTGCCCCACTCGAACTTTTGCCCCACTTTACTCTACACCCCTTTGCGTTTGGGCTCCTCAGTCAACCCTTTCTTTTTCACAACTGTGACAGAATTTTGTGGCTGTTTATCAATAGTTTATATCCCTGAAACTGCCATGGGAAAGAAAGGGTTGAATTTATTCAAAATTTTCTCCAGGAAATCCTACGCAACCACCTCCAGTAATTTCAATAGGAATCACTCTGGAAATTTTCCCAGATACTATTTCAGAACTTCTTGCAGCGATTTTTTCACTAATTCTTCCATCGATTTCTCTGGTAGTTACTCTATCAAATTTTCGAGAAATTCCACAAATCCTACGAGAAAATCCTCAAGGATAATTTAATCGTTAATGGTTTTTTTCAGAAAACCCTACGCCGATTTTTCTATGTTCTTTTTTAATCTTTCTTTTACGGATTTCTTTACGAATCCATCAGCGTTTTGTCTTAGGAATTGTTCCAAAAGTCTTCTAGGGATTATTCCAAAAATTCTATTTAGAGCTCTTAGTTCTTCTTTGTTAAGTCCCTAATTTTTTTAAATGATTTTTCCACTATTTTATCGACAAATTATTTTTGCAGTTCTGTCAAACATTTCTCGAGTGATAATAATAAATAAATTCTACACAGATTCCTTCAAATTTAATTTAAGGTTTCACACCAGCAAATATTACTGCATAATTCCGATCATTTCAAGACAAATTTCTTCCGAAACCATTTTTCTGAAAATCCTGCTCGATGTTATCCAATCAGAGTTCAGAGTTGAAAAGACATGAGAACTTCCATTGCCGCCCACGCCCATGCAAGAGGCCAGCGACTCACCGACGCCCTCATAGATATCAAGGATGTACATGGGTCGGTGGGTGAGTGAGTGATGGTCTAGGATTCATCATAAGCGTGTGATACGACCGGGTTATGACCGTTACAATAGATGTATTAGCATTTTGTCTGAAAAAATCGATCCTGATTTGATCAAGCTTGCGAGAGTTTTTTCAACCTTTCAACAGTTCATCAGAAATTTCTAAATAAATTCCTTCAGAGATTACCATAGGAGTCCCCTATTTCCTCGAGAAGCTTCTAAAAGATTTTTTTGGGGGACTCCTTAAGGATTCCGGACAGGAGTCTCTCTGGAGTAATTTCTCAAGGTATTCTTGAAGAAATCCCTGGTTTAAATCGAAAAAAAACGGAGGAAATGCTTAAGAAATCATCGGGGAAGCATCGCTGGAGAAATTACTGGTTGAGTTCAAAAAGATGTCCTAAGGGGAAATTTGGGACAAATCCTAGTAAAATCGATGGACAAACATCAGCCTCCATGAACACCTGCAAAACCGGCCAGTGCATTATAACAAAATTGTATCACAATTATATTAAGTTTTGTTACAAATAACAATTTTGGGCTCATATTAAAAAAAAACAAATTAAATTCTTGAACGAATTTTATGGAGGATTTTACCAAGAAGCCGTTAACAATCAATATATGAATTCATGAAGAAATCTACGAAGTATTACCTGGAGGATACTTGTAGCAAATATCTGCATTAGTTTTTGATGAAATTCCTGAAAAAAATCTTGAAAAAGGTGTGTAGTAATACTTGTCGAAATGTGACGAGTAATATTTGTCGCAATTCAAAGTATGACAAATATAACAATCTCATACAAAATACGAATCAGTTATCGTTGGTGATATTTCGCCTAACTTAAATACATCATCATTTTTTTTAATGAAAATATTTTTTTTCACTTTTACTTTCCCTTCCTTTAATATTTCCTCATCGTTATATCAAAAACACGTCTCTTCAACCCACAACCGGGAAACTCCTCCACCGTGTTCGGAAATGAGAAAGGTAATCAAGTTACGCCCAAGGCGACATATTTTGGCACCTTAATTGGCCCTATATCTATACACTGCCATCATCCTGCCCCCCAGAGGATGTTGTTGTGCTGGAAACCCGAGCAATTTCCTTTCGGAATAACCTCCCGGTTCTCCTTCGCTCGATTCCCTGTTCTGATTTCGGAAAACTCCCTCGACACAATCGCCTTTTTCCCCATCTGTTTTGACGGCCTTAAATAGCACGACCCTCCGGATGTTGTGAATTGAAGGTACCTACTTATCCGCTCTACAAACGGATAATTCAATCTGGTTCCGGTTGTCATCACGACAGCAAACAACATGTTCGGCGCACATTTTCCCGGACAGAACCGATCGAACACGCGGCCAAATGAAACTAGGAAATGCGGATTTTTTTCCAGACGACCATAAAGGAAAAATGTCGGTCAACTCACCCCTGCATTGGCCACTAGCAGCCTATTATTTCTGTCGTGGGGGTTCCAGCGAAATGTGGACATAAAAATTCCGGGGGGATAGCAATTTACCGAGATTTATGAGTTTGAGCCGAAGGGAACTCGGTCGGTTACCATGGTTGTTTAGAATTTTGATCTAGATGCAGTTGTTGTAGGCCGTTGAACTCTTTGCTAGCTGTATCGTCGCCAAATCCTCCTTATAAATATTTAGCAAACATCCGAAGAAATACGATGTGGAATAAATGAAAATGGAATAACTTCATGCCAAATAAATTTCAAACATAATTGTTTTCCTACCCGTCTCTACTTTCGCTGAGAGCGCAGGCACACAGTGAGAAACTTTGCGGGTGGTTAGATATACTTTATACAAGGCTCTACCGAGCTAGGTGATTCAATTTCCAGCCAGTCAGTGGTGTTGTTTTCCCAGCAGACACTCGAGACAAGGCTGCGAGCAACACAATTCAAGGTTATTATGCTAATTAGCTATGTTTTCGGAAGAAGTTTAGTATCTTGCTTGGACGAGTGTGAATACAATTAGGTTGTAGGTACCGAGTGGAAATTCGACTCGTTTTGTCAGTGCTGAAAAATTAGACGACTTGACGTACTGCAACTCTTCTTTGAAGGTTTTTGACTGAACACAATGTATGAAACACTTGATGTCAAAATTCAAACTCTGTAAACTTCTTCAAGCGATTTTGTCACCTTTAATAGGTTGGTAAACACTCCAAACTCAACATACAAGGAATCAATCAGTTACGCAACGTTCCGTAGTTGTATTATTTCTTAGTGTAAGGTTCAACAATGCTTTGATCTGTGTGTTTGATTTTATTTGAAACGTTCATTCAGCAAGTATCGGATCGACAAAGACGCTGTGCTACCTTGCATTCCGCACATCGTTCGAATCGGTTAAGTTTCGAGTGCGCCTCAGGAGGTGAAATTATCGATCGTTCCAAATTTGGGACTCCAAGTGGCCAGGGTTGTGCAATTCAAACGCCGGGGGAGATGAAAGTAGTTTGGCATTGAGATTTGTTGTAGCGCGTGCTTTAGAGGAATTTTTGGTAATTAAAATGATGCGAGTTTAGATAGCCTTTTTGTTGGCGGTTAAGGTCTGTGTTCGTATTAGTTAAGCCAATTAATCAAAAGATTTACCGACAGCTGATCAGCTGGTCGTTTACCTGGAGATGAGTCAATTTTCTCATTAGTGGTATGATCAAGAGTGCCGCAAATTGTTGAGGTGTTTTCTTTGATGAAATTTTCTTAAATTTCAGCATAAGGCACATCTTTATTCGAACAATGTTGTTGCCAATATAAAGCTCGGTAGGATTTTAATGCCCTATGATAAAGTAAATCGCAGGAAAGGAAATATATTGTCCTTTTTTTAGAAGAAGAGAAGAATGTTCCAATATCAATTGGTTGTAAAATGGGAGCTACCGTAAAAATAAACTATTTAAAACTTCAATCCTCTACGAAAAACTACAGGCTTCCGCCTCCGCTGAAGAAAACGAATCTCATGCTTGTTCGCATTATTTTATCTTGTTACTATAGATTTCAGATGCGTCGAAATGGAACTTCCATTCCACCCAATCTAGTTTATCTCTCAATCCAGTTATAACTCCACCACGCAAAAGTATATCTACTTGCCACCTCTCGAAACTTGTTGCTCACTGTAGGTCTCTCGTTTGGATCAACCCCAAAAAAAAAGCGAAATGATTAATGACAACCCCAAGCACACCAAGATTAACGATTTCGATACTCTTGAAACAAGAGTGAGCGATTTCCTGCGTAACAGTTGGCACGTCATGGAACGTATAAAGTCTGACAAGGAATTTCTACGTAAAGTGCTGCTGCTCTAGCGAACAATGAAGCATTTAGCGTTCGACACCCCCTGCTGGGTCGCTTGCAGAAGGGTCTTTAAAATGCACTATCGCAACTTTTCCGGATCGGGCGGGTGCTCAATTGAATAAACCTTGCTTCGTGGATGAAAAATGATCTCCTCGGGCGAAAGTGTGTTTTGCTCGAATTTTGATTAATTAGCTACAGTATCGGTGCAGCTCGACACCCATGGTGTCGTCATTCAAGTCCCTAAGCCAAATGACCTTCACAGGTTGATGGCGCAGTTCGATTAGCTTTCACAGGGCTGGTAGCGGTGATTTGATCACTTTAATCGATCTAGTCACCAAAAAGTCTCATAGAAAAAAATATTCCATGTAACATACTTGCTTGTTTACGCGATGTATAGCATAAATTTATTTGATAGTGATATAACAAAAAAAAAAACATTGTAAATTGGCGATAAACCTGGATTTTTATGGATCGACCGCCAGCAGTTGCTACTCCGTTATTGCAAGAACAGCTGTTCTTACTCATGGAACCAACAGACGCTACTCGGGATCAGTAGCATCCTCAATGTGTAAATACTGGTGCTCTTATTATGACAAAAAAATAATGGTGCCGGCAACGTTTAAAAGCATGTCAATTCGGGGATGGTTGTTTAAAGGATTCGCTTTGGTTAACGAAATGACGGAATGACATTCGCCAGAACACCATTCCCAAAAAAGGGACATTCCTCAGAAATTTATTTCGCAGAATGGGACATCTCCCAGAAAAAAATAAAGATTCTAGGACTGCTAAAATCCAGTTAAATGGACACAGATAGTATAGGAGAAGAACACCAATTTTTAACCTAGCATAAGTGTTCGACCCATCCAGACGATTTTGACTTACTTTGTATTAAAATCCGAAAATTGGTTCAATTCTTGTAGGTCGAAAATAAGAGCTTTTCCCCTACAACTGAAATTAGACATGTCGATCCTATAAGGATGGTCCATTCCTATATGAACAAAAAAAAACAACAACAAATCTCAAGTTAGTTACACCCCAAATTGATTCATTTTGATTCCCATAAGCTACTCTGAAAATTAGAGTGTAATCCGTCAACCCCAACTCGTTTAGCCCCTCTTCAGAGTTGTTGGAGTCCGTTCAAATTTTCGAGGATCTTTTCGGGTTGGAAATTTTCTCGACTTCCCAGGGCATAGAGTATCTTCGTACCTGCCACACGATATACGCATGCGAAAATGGTCATTGGTATAGAAAGCTCTCAGTTGATAACTGTAGAAGTGCTCATAAGAATACTTATCTGAGAAGAAGGCTTTGTCCCAGTGGGGACGTAATGCCAGAAAGAAGAAGAAGAACTTAAGATTTTTGCAGTCTGATCAATATGAGCCACCCTAGTTCATACAGGCTTCAATATTTACCTTTACGTAACTTTATAGAAGAGAAGCGGACTTCTTTTTTGTAATTTGGTTTCATTATTCTCAATAAGACCAAGACAATCAACCTAGAAAGAATAGCTAATATTCAAAAGAAGGGATAATATAACATATAACACTAGTACAAATCACTTTTTTGAAAATACAACCGACAGGGGTGCTTAAATAATTTCAGCAAATTCAGCTAGAATTTCCAACAATGCGCCAGATATTTATTCTTTGACTGTCATTGACTATTTATATACCAAAAACACTTGAATAAGAATTGTAGCCCAATACTGATTGTTCATCAATAATTATATTCTATAATTCACTTATTGAGACAATAAATTGTTAAAAATTCGTCAAAAAACCAAAGGTGCTGTGGAACTATCACGAGAAAAAGAAAATTGAAACGTAGGTACAAGAACTCTTCCAAAATTTTTCACTAAGATGTTTTTCTTGTTTTTTAAATTGCGGACTCTAACAAAAGTTCAAGTCGAATCTTCTAAAACTTATCCAGCAATTCTTTTTGCAACTCCACGATATTTGAAAATTTTCAATTAACTTCAGACAATAGAAATATATCTAAGAATAAAAAAAATGTGGCCTTTGTTTTTCCCGCGAGAGCTATCCAGTGGGATATATTCCTATCCAAGGCAGATAACTGTTGACAAATGTTTCAAATTATTACAATTAACTCCATTTTTAAAACGAGGTCGGCGATCTTAATTTATAAAGTTCAATTAAAGTTATCACTGACTTTGAAATCAATGTAAAGCAATAGTCTCAAACTGTTTGCTGTGTTTTTTCTTATTCCATTTTGTGTTTATACCAATCATGCGCAAGCCGTTTAAACTCTCACATGGACCTCTTAGCAAAAAATGATTGCGTTTGCATCAGACCGAATTATAAATAGCCTTTTAAGTGAAATTTCATGCCAGCAAACGTAGCATACATTAGAGATAACTAATCTTGTGTTTAAATTTATAATCAACTTTGGAAAAAACTGCTTCGCCGACTGAGGTTTTTAATAACAGTTTATGTTGAATACAATACTTTTCACTTTTTCAGCCATAAAAACGGCGCGCTGCATTTGACGCTTCATGACAGCGGAATCTGGGCTGCATATGACGTTGATATTTTTCCTCTTCGCGAGTCTCTCTCAGGTCTCAAATATATGTCAAACGTGTAAATAAAACTTTTTTTCAGTTTTGTTTATCTGTGACAATAGATCGAAAAGAACGTTCAGTTTACTTCGCCAGATAGACAGAAAATCTCAAGCACTCAAATCGTTTTGGAGAAAAAAGAAATAAATTTCCAATATTTTTGTTAAATTTCATCTAAACTGAAAATATCAAATGAATTTACATTACAGTAATAGTAGGCGTGGAGAAAAAGGTTTCTTGGACAATGGACCAATGCACGCGTTCACTCGTTGACATGTAACCATAGAAACAAGTAAATTTGGCACCGCTCAAACGTCAAATACGTGAACTGGAACCGAACTCACTAGTTTCCATGGTTGAGTAAATAACACGGCTCCGTTCAAACGTCAACAAATGAACTCGTGCATATGTCCATTGTTAAGCATTTTGAGTTATCTCAAGGTATCTTGAAGGAAGGTGCATCAAGGCGGGTGCGAGGTGAACTTTATCTGTTTAACTGTGTTTTACTCTACGGTTCTATGGGATCATTGGGGGTTGTTTACTGCAAGAAACAACAGTTCAGTGAAAATTCCATCGCGAATTCATCTTTAATGTACACACCGTATGAGTTAGAAAAATGATTTTTTTTATACTTTGCAACACCCTAGCAATAGGGGAACTTGAATGATTCTATGTATGGTTCTACGTTTTTGGCACATTCATATAGATTAAGCAAAAAAAAAACATTGAGAAGGTGGCGAAAGCTCAAGAGTTTGTTTGGTCAAAAAATCTTGCCATTAACTTTATGGTAAAAATTTGTATTATGTTTAGTGCAAAATTGAATGGTAAGTGCAAATAACTTCCACTCATGTAGCAATAATTAGAAACATATGCTTAAATACAATAACATTTGAAGAATGGAAATAAAGCTTTCATTTGTCGTAGCAGTTCAGAATTTTTACAGGTGAGTTTATTTCAGCTGCTTATAAGAGAGAAACACAGCTTTCAATTAACTTTACCTAACTTAACCTAAATATATAACGCATTAATTGTTGCAATAGAAGATTAACACGATTTTTGTATAAAATTAATAATAATTTTTTGACGTTGTTTTTGTTTGTCTTAAGTCTTGCTAAGCTTCGGAATAGTTTTCAAAATTTTATTTTGAATAACTGCTGAACTTTCTTCCTGGTATTACAACAAGTAAATATTGGACTCAAAAAAATGCGACACTTTGTTTTGGGTGTAACTTTTATAGCGTGGGTAAAAATTAATGTAATTTTCGGTAATACTAGCTTAGAGTGTTATGTTTATTTGTGCAATTTATTTTTGGCTTTAATTAAGAACGCTGGTGCACCTCTTAAATTATCGCAATCTGTCAAATAGTTTTCAAGATTTATTCGAAACAAGAATAGCTACGCAAGCAAATCTGGGACGCGGTGATCGATCAGGGTGTCTACTACCTGGAAAAACCTGGAAAACCTGGAATTATCAGGGAATTTTATTCAACCTGGAAAAAACCTGGAATTCTCAGGGAATTTCGATCACAATCAGGGAAATTATTTTGAAGCAGTAATTCATGATAGAATATGTTCACGACAAAGGATTTTTGCGTTATAACCCAGAGCTATCATTAATTGCCAGAAAACTATCTTCATTCGAAAAAAATCCGGCTGCGCCGCTCTCCAAAAACTATATGAGCTGTTCAGTGGAAATTCTTTCGAGTATTAAATTTCATCAGCTAATCAAAACAGGATTGATGTTTTTAATGTATCTAAATTTATTCGGTAAAGGATTAACATATCTAGGGCTGGTAGCAGGTTTCTTTTTATATACAATTGTTTTGCAAGTCTCTAAAAAGTCTCTATTTTTAATAAAAGGTGTCTGGTGTCTCTATTTTAACCAAAATCTAAAGTCTCTTTTCTTTCCTTATCTTGCTTGCAGATAACTGAGATGCAAAATTTCTTCTTGTATTTTTCGAGAAAAGCCTCAGGAAATATCCTTTTGGTTTCTCCAAAGATTTTATTATGAATTCTTCAAGAAATTGCTTCAGCATTTTTTTCATAGGATGCTTACAGGAGTTCCTCCATAATTTGCTTCAGGAAATCCTTGAACATTTCAACGTTAATACCTCTAGAAATTTTTCTCAGGCAGTACTTTGAACAAAGACTATTTTAGGACTTCCTCCAGATATTTTTTCACTAACTATCCAACCGAATTCTACAGTCGTTAATCAAAGAGATATCCAAAGTTTCCCACAGAATTTCTCCCAAGAAAACTTGACAAGAATTTCAACGCCATTTCGTCTACGGTTATCTTAAAGAATAGATCCAAAAGCTCCTCGAGGGATTATTCGAATCAATATATTGAGAACATTTCTAATAATTTCCTTAATTCGACCTGTGTTTCATTATTAAGTTTCTTAAATGTTTTTTTTCTAGGAATTTCTCCAGCATTTCATCCAAGGATCACTGGAGTTCATCCAAACATTTTTCAATGAATTTGTCAAAAAATCCCCATGGAATATTGAAAAGTTCTTTTAGGTTCCACATAATTTAACACCACAGCAATTTTTTCTATGAAATCCTTCGACTGTAGGAATGATTATTCCTACACAATTTTCTAGTAATTTCGTCCAGTGTTCCAGGAGATCTTGCGCAATATCCTGCGAGATATTATGATTTTTCTTTTTTTTTTTATTATCGTAGCAATAATCTTGGAAATCTTCTAAAAGTTCTTCAAGAGTAAGTCTTCCTGAAAATCCTCTTTAATCAAGGGTGGCCTAAGAAATTACATAAGTAACTGTAACAGAAGATACCCATAAATTTACGTCAAGGATTTTTTTTTTTAAATTCTCAACTTTCTGGGAAATTACATTCAAATTTTCTTGGGGAAAACTCCTGGAAGAATGCTTGAGAAAAAGGTTTTGAAAACTTCCTTGAGAAATATCTTAGAATTAATAGAAGAATTTCCGAGAAGAAATCTTAGGCGCAATCCTGAAAATATCCTCAGAGAAATTTGTAGTCAAAATCTTATAAAAATTCTAAAGAACAATTTTGTAGAAAATCCTGAGAAATCCTTGGAGGCATCTGGAGAAGTTTCTTGTTGAATATTACAACATGTTTTAAACGGGAGTCTTGGAGGATGTTCTAGAAAAAAATAATTGGAGAATCACCGGATAAAATCCTCGAGGACTAAGGGTTTTTTCACAAAAAATGTCTGAAGGAATTTCTGATGAAAGCCTTGTGGTATTTTTTGTGATAATGTTTGGAAAAATCTTGGTTCTATTTTGAGATATAAAAAACAAAATTTTTGGAGGAATTCCTTAGGAAAATTTTTGGAGAGTGAATATCTTAAATATAGATATGAATCCATCCCTTTAGTAATGTTGTCGTAATACATCAATGAATGTTTGTCCTTTACTGGTATATACCAGATGTGCTGGTATGTCGTCGTAATGTTGCAAAAAAAAATATTTGAAAACAAAGTTTTAAACATATTTTCAGAGAAATGTCTGGTTGATTAAACTATTTTGTCCTGGTTCCTGTTAGGTTTCGGTTTTTGATTACTGTTCTGTCTCTTTTCGGTCTCTGTTTAATTACTTTTTAATCTCTTTTTTCCTGGAAAGAGGTTTCTAAATTCCATATTTTCAAGAAACTCATTCATTTTTTAAATTATTGGAAAATATTTAACATCAAAAAAAAAAAATTCGAAAAGCAATCGAACAACAATCAATTCGAAATTTCGTAACTATCATGACTAATTTAGAACATTTTCGAATGAAATGCAAACATTTATAATTTAATCATATTACCACAGTCAAATGTTATACGGTCGAACGCGATTACCCAGGGGCTTGATAATCCGTGTTTCTATCTTAAAAAAATGGATCCGGGATCCAGAAGTTTTACGAATTATTTGTGTTAATTTAGATTGTAGATATATGGCCACATATCCAAATAAAATTTAATTTAGCGCCCATGAAGCTGTCTAAGTTATTCAAACCACCGATGGAAATGAATGGTACATAATCTGTACAAAAAATACACATACTGATGCACTTGAAAGTTCCGTTCATTAATTTGTTTCAGGCATATAAAATTACAGTATTTCTTGAACCTGGAATTATTTTTATAAAACCTGGAAATATCAGGGAATTTCATTTTGCTAAACGAGTAGACTCCCTGTCGATGTTCCTGGTCAGTCGCATAGATGGATCGGCAAAAGGCTTGGGATTCACCATTCCACCGTGTCCAGCGCTGTGAAGATGTTCCAGGAGACGAGGACTATCAAGCGGCGCATTGGAAGCGGCCTCAAACCGAAATCGGAATACCCAGAGAAGGCACGGAAGATAAGGCAGTACTTTAAGAAAAGAAAGGACCATTCGTCGAAGTGGTTCGTCCAGCAGACCATGGAGCGGGCTGGGCTTCGTGTTTTAAAGTCAGGAAGGCGCTAAACCGGACTGACAAGCAAAACACGGTGGCCAAATTTCGTGCGCGGAAGCTGTGGCTGGTCAAGCCAGGCTGTCTCGTCATGGACGACGAGACATTCATCAAGGCGGACACCAAACAATGCAGGTTCCGGAAAAGTACCGGAAGAAAAAGATGGACAAATTAACGAAGAAGTACCTATTGTGGCAGGCGATCTGCGATTACGGACGGTACAGCAAGCCGTTCGTTACAACCGGCACCATAAACGGGCAGATTTATCGAGAGAAAAGCTTGCAGAAGCGCTTGCTGCCCTTCAAGTTAAAGAATAGCGGAAAACATTCAAAACCTATGAAGTCGGGAGAAATTGTGTAAGAAAGATGGGCAAAGCCTCACCCAAGATCTCATGAGCAGTGTTAAGAAAAATGTACGAGCATTCAGCTTGGGGAGGAAATTCAATGAATTAATTATGTCAAAACATAGCTAATATATAGTTATTTAATCCCTGAAAAATTGAGAAGTATCCGATTTAAAATGAGTTTTTGGTGATCATTTTTGTGTGTCTAATTTTTTCCGAGTCCAGTCTTTACTGCCCATACTCGCATAACAGTCCCATTTGATTTTTTACCACTTTTCAGTTAGCTCCATAAATAGTATTCATTTTTAGTGTACTTTCTAAAATAAAACTCCAAATTGTGTCTTTGTATGGACAAAATGTGAAAAAAATACCAAACCATGTGCGTCCCATATTAAAAGTACCCGCAAAACAGTCCCATTCGAAGATTATGAAGAAATTCAACTAAACCTATTCCTGTGATCATTTCTGTAAGCTTGCATTGCGATTCTCATATCGTTATAGAAACAATCAAACAAATCAGGAAAGTACAAATCAACTATTATCAAGAAAAACACTTATTTTTGTTTAAAAAAGGTTTTACCATAACGACTTCTTCTGTTCTTCGATTTATACTAACACCACATCAGGCTAGTTGCCTGTAAATTAAAATAAAGCAAAATAGTTTTCCTGAGAATATTCTACTGCTCCATTCATTCTACTGCTTCCTGCGGCCAATCATTATCAGAATCTCTGGCAGGCTGAAGTCCAACAGCGAGAAGTGAAATGCTTCTTTGGCCGCCGCAAGATTACGCACATCGTCGCCAGTATCTACATAGTCAAACTAAGTGTTTGCAGCACCAAATGCCGAGAAACAGAAATGTTCCTGACTCTCATCAGGATTATCTATATCATGGGAACCGCCATTCGCTTTCATCAAGTGAACCAAAACATGTTCTATTCACCTTTCTTTGATAGTTTTCAAATCCTTCACCCGTCACGTGCTGCGATTTCAGCAAGCCTTCCATATGGCCGATCGCAACGGTTAATTTGAATTCAGGAAATCTTCACCATTTTCTCATTTACTATCACCACTGTACAGCTTAAGAACTTCAAGGGACATTACAACTATTGAAAGATAGTTGATGACTGAAAGCTACAAAAAGAAAAGTGCATTGCAATCGATCGTAAACTTGAACAACAATGTGTCAAGGTGCACGATATCAAAGTAAGCGAATCCTCAGTAATGGGACTGGTATGCGGGTATTCAAGCGTTTAGTGAGAAAAATACTCGGATAACGAGTCCCATCTGCAATAACCCTAATTTGGAGAGAAAAAACAACCAGTTTTACTAAATTTAAATTATTTACGGTTTTTGCACATTGCAATGATAGTATATTGAGCAATGCCACCGGCATTTACTACTTACAGCAGCGGAAAAACGAAAATGGAGGGTTTTATGTTTAGAAGCGTTTTTCTCGACATCATGATTTTCCTAATGGGACTGTATTGCGAGTATGGGCAGTTTAGTTCATACTAAATCAGCATACAACTAGGCTAGTCTGGAAATTTGTTTGAAGAACAAAAGCTTGTTCTTAAGACAAATTTTCTGTTGATGAGTGGATAAAGTTATTTTATATATTTGTTACATTTGTCTTGCATGCCCTCAATGTGAGTTTTGAAAGTTAAATTTTTATCTAGCATGAGTCCTAGACTTCATTTGACCAATTTATTGGAACCCCTCTCATCGTGACAACATGTCTATATGAAAGATTCAAGTGAAGATTTTTAGGTTTATGTGGGAATATTATTAGTTAAGTTTTGGAAGCATTAGGAGAAATCTTCCAGTTTTGCAAGTATGGAGAAAAAATATCCAAACTTTTTTTTCTGCAATGTACTATAGATGACACGCAGGCTTCGTCCTTTGGCGGAGAGGCCTGTGTCATCAGCAAACAAAGATTTTTGACATCCCTGAGGTAACTCAGGTAAGTCATATGCAAAAATATTTTATAATATTGGTCCCAAAATGCTGCCTTGAGGAACACCAGCTCTTACAGGAAGTCTTAGAGACTAAGAGTTTTGATAATTATCGATAACTTTGGATTATTATTTCAATGTATGTTGGAAAATTAAAGTTTTTTAGCTTTACAATCAAGCCTTCATACCAAACACTGTCGAATGCTTTTGCTATGTCTAGAAGAGCAAGACCAGTAGAATAGCCTTCAGATTTATTGGAACGGATCAAATTTATTACACTTAAAAGTTGATGAGTCCATTTCGGAATCCAAATTGTTCATTGGAAAAAAAATGAATTTTCGTTGATGTGGACCATCATTCTGTTCAAAATGACCTTTTCAAAAATTTTACTGATGGAGGAAAGCTGATTGGACGATAATAAGAAGATTCGGCAGGATTCTTGTCCGGTTTTAAATTGATACAACCTTTTTTATTTTCATTACAAATGTGTTTTCTCATCTATTTTTTTAAATGATACTTTAAAATTTGAAGTCACTTTTTAGTCGCATGAGTCACTATCAATTTGCGGTCTGTCCACTACCAGCCCTGATTTCGGTTTGCACCGGAAAACAACCGGGAGGTGATGTCATCGGCCTGGTGCGGTTAGTTCCGGCTTGCGGCGGTGGTATGCAGAGACTACGATATGCCACCGTAGTCGTCGTCATCGTCGTCACTGTAGTCTCCATCGATTGATCAAATGGTTTCACCGAATCCAATTAACGACATGCCACTAATTTCCACTCCAGAAAACTAACGATTTTCTCACCTGTTTCGAAACTAATTAGAAAGCCCTATGGCGCTGTTAGTGTGGCTATTCACACAGACGAACAGACGTAACTCTTGAAAGATTTTCTTTAAAATTAATTTCATTAAAAATAACCATGTTGCACGAATTATTATTACATGTAGATGGCGCTAGTATGAAATGTCAAACATGGAGTTGTCTATAGAAATTTCACCAGTGCTGCGTCTTTCTGTGCTACCCTAGCACTGTACCGCAACGATTCCGAGCGGACGGATTGATTGGACTGCAGCAATGAACTTAAGCCGGCGATGACTTAACCATGTGTCCAAAGCGAGACACGTTCAAATTAGGAGCGGATTGCAGCACACGGTCAACCCTTTAGGGTTGCCGAGACCGATAGGCTCCGGTTGGGAATCTCCGTGGCGATCCATCGCAGCATCAGGGGAGATCACCATGGTATTCTCCACTTGGTACAACTACTTTGCATCTCATTAATAATGCGTAGCAGATTGGAGATATCGATAGCAGATTACCACATGGCCGTAGATGTGCTATCATCATCTTGTTGCACGTGCGACGAACGATGGTGTTTCAGCCTTGCTTTGACACAACTCCCTTTGCGAGAAGTGTGATTTGATGTTGAAATTTTAGTCGAAACTTTGACGCGGGAGATAAGTGACCCTTTTAAGGCGATATTGAATAAGATTTTGCTACTTCTGGTAACATGTCTGCCTTTTATTTTGATTTCTTAACTGAAAAATTGCAATAAATGATTTATGCAATATTTAAAATCACTTGTTAACGGATGACACTGATTTGACAAAGGACGTAACTTGCGTTTCATCTTTAAAAAGAGGTTTTTTTCAAGAGCTCTATTTAAATCTTTTTAGTAGACATGTTGTCATCAACATGTTCCCGTAAATTGGTCAAATGAAGTATTCCGGACTCATGGTAGGATAATAATTAATTTAGAGTTCATGCAAGGTATAATTAACAAATATTTAAAATGTCTGTACCCACTTATTCACAGAAAAAAAAACAGAAACGCTCAGATTAAAGAAATAAATGTTTCTTCAATATATACTAATCAAGAGATTCAAAAAATCTATCTCATTTCCATCGGTTCAAATAATCAAAACGATTCACAAATATTCATATTCAATTATCAATTCGCCTGTACATGATTACAGATGATTATAGACTATATCACGATGCTCTTCAAAGTGATATATGCAAAACAAACTACTTCTACCGGCAAACATCCCATCACAAACACAATCATTGTATCGGGCTTTCCAGCCATAGCTAATCGCTGATGATACCCGGCAATTTACATCGATCCACATGTAATTTTCATTTATTGAATCAAACCAACCCGGCATGAGGCGCCTTCGGCCCAGAAATTGAATCACGTACGCTTTCGCGACGACGCACCTGCTATCCATCACTTGCTATATCTAGAGATAAGTAAGTGGGGGAAAAAGGAACATTTTCTATTGCAAATATTGTACACACTTCCACTTCCAGTTCCACCTTGGAATCAAAAGTCGAGCAGCTGTGCAACTTGTGTGGCAGAAGATGCGTTCGATAATGATTTTATTATCGCCAGCGGATGAGCAGCGCACAGTGGCCGCATTCCCTGCAAATGTTGGCCATAAGAATAAATCTCGCTCAAATCGTACATATGAGCAATTCTCGCTGAATCCAGGCCGCCATCGGCACACATCGTTAGAAATCCAAACTTTTGTCACTGATCGCTAGTATATGCTAAAACTAAAGGGTGGTCCTTTCGGTTTTCTTAAATTGGTGGCCCCTCCTTCGTACGTCATCTAGCTAAACAGTTTGCGAAAAAAAAATATTTTTTTGCTAAATCATAGGTATTTCTTCGCGTGATATTTCTCATTTTTCTCTTGGAACACATAGCAAACTTAGTGGCATTGTAAAAAAGAAGAGTATAACTTCCATTTGAAGCTAAATAAACTTTGTCGGCCATCTTGAATTTGGCTGCCACCTTGAATTTCGTCAGAAAACCCGTTTTTTCACCATTCGTGCATCGCTGGTTTTGAGTTCTGAGATCAGCATCAGAAAGCTGAGAAAAACTGAGTAATATAAGCTACAAAAACTAGGTGAGCAATGGTGTTTACCCTATGAAATGAATGGTTTTCTAAATCATTTTCTACGTTCATAGAATATGATACAGATTAATTTAAATTTTGGTCGATCCAATGCTGTGAAAAGCCATGTTTTTCAGCATGTTTAAACAAAATTATAAAAATGTTTATGTTAAAGACTAAGTTATTGAAGTATTTTTTCATAAGGCGATCCAGTTTCTCCTCGTTTTCACATTCGAACATGTTGTAGTTATATTCGTCCGTTTCCTCTATCATTTTTGAACTTCCATATTCGCACCATCCTTAATGGTTTTTTGGCGCTATGACACCACTGTTCTCTTCTTTGATCTTCTGCGGGACGGCCAGCTGTAGATTCTGTAGGCCGACTAACATCTTTGGTATAACGGCCTCGTAGCTCCGAATAGACAACCCTTTTAGGGCTCTCGACTGTGCTCACGTACATGAACTGGAACTTCTGTGACTTCACTCTTTTGTCCCACTTCTGACACTTCTAGCGATACAATCTGTGACTAGCCCTCATTTCTCGTCATGTTAGCAGTCTACATGAGGCATTATGGAATTACTCTCAGCTCTTGTACCAGATATTGCTGGATCAACGTCGAAGAAGATTCTTCGTCTAAGAAGGCGAACGCGTTCACTGACTTGGATTTTCCGTACAATGCATTGCAATGTCACGGTAACGATTCGGAAAAGGACGGACTAGTCACAATATGGTGGTTCTCCGCTGAGGACCCAACTGGCTTGATCGATGTGTCAGGTTTTCCATGTAGCAGTTGATGTTCTAACTGCTTTCTTTCCCTCCCATTGTTTCCTAACTCCTGTAGTTCTGTCAAGCGTTTGCATTGCAAATCTGATCTTTTGGTAGAAGTCGTCGATCTAAATGAATGAAGGGTGAGCGACCTCGGGTAGATCCAGTCACGGCTTAAAATTGACTCGCTAACATCAGCAAACGTGAAACGCTACCGTTGATCGCATTTGTCGCATGCAACCAGATCATCCTCCACTTCAGGGTTGTCACATATCAAACACGTGCAGATTTCGGATTGCTCCAAATCCGTCAACGATCCTTTATGCCTTTCAGTAGTCATTTTGTTAATCTTGAAGATTTTTTACCACATAAGAAACAACGCACTGTCTTGATCTCATTTGTTTTTGTTTTTTAATTTGGTCTTGTTCATTATCTTAGGGAATCGTAAAAATCACGGTGACCTAGGTTAGATACCATAATATTCTGATGGTTTTACTGCTGATAAACGTGGAGCGGTTACATTGATGACCTGTAACGGCATAAAAATGAAAGATTTCGAGTGAAAACGATCGGCGCAACGATACGCAAAAGAGAAAAATATGGCGACATTAATTCTTCAAAAGCTCAAAAACGATTATATATTTGATATCTTGATGTCCTGCCTCCAGCCAGCCTGATCAGTAGTTACTGAATACAAGTCGCGTTGTTGTAGTTTGTACAACAGTGGTGAAAAAACTTCACTTTTCGTTCACAACAGCAGCGTTGTAGTTTCGACGGTGGCGAACTGCGCGACGGTTAGAAGGTTAATAAAGTCTCGACCTAAATTCAACACATTAAACCACAATTTCTTCGTTACCTGTGGGTGAAAAGAATATAACTACTTTCCTGAGTCTTCACCATCCTTCTTTTTGGCAACATCTGATCGAGGCGTGCTATTATGAAAAAAAGATTATTTGGTCGGTGTTCTGGCAAACTGAACTAAATTCTTTTTCATGATTTCAGATTAACGTAAGCCAATAATTCGAAATATCTAATTTTTTGCATTATTTGCTGTAATAATGGAACTTGTCTATTTGGTGATGCATCGATATCAAAATTACATCGAAAGATCTGAATTGAGTCTTTAACATATCTTTAGAACGCCAAAATATCAGTTAGTCCGGTTTGTCTGAACACCGACCATTTGTTCGTCATTAATATCGTCTTCCGCCTACCGTGGCAAGAGAGTCCGCCTCCTCATTACTCGGAATCGAGTAATGTGAAGGGACCCCACCAACCTACTCAGAGTAGATCAAGGAGTGCTTAACTTGCCTCATTAAACTAATGACTTCTTTTGAGATAAGGCTATTCGTAAAAATGAGGTATTGATCAAACAGAAGAGACACAAGCAACTCTAATGTGTACTGCAACTAATACCTATGGACCATCAAGCCTAAGAATCCTCATTTTTATTAGCAAGTCGATCTAGGAAGTATCGATGGACGTGAGAGTGTTGTCCTCCGCTCTATGCTTTTGCCTTTCATGGTTCGATTCCAGCTTGTGGTTAATTTATTCCTGGCAAATGTTTTTCATGAGTTTTTTTTTTAACGAGAATACCATCTATAGAATACAACTTTTTTTATGGTAAAAAAAATCATAGCTGTAGAGATGAGATCTCAACTAATCATAAAAATTCCAGTTTTCTCAGTATGTGTCGTAACGCACTAATTTGCAGATAAATCAATTCATAAGTATCTTCAAAAGATTTTAAATAGGTTCATTGAGAAATTCAAGAGATGTTTCTAGGGAAAAAACTCTTAGAACTGTGAAAGATCTCTTCAAAAGACCTCTGAAAAACTTAAAATTTTGGCCGTTGCGCGGTTGACTGCCACCAGAAGCACCACGCTGATGCTGTGTATAAGTGGTTTATTTTTCCTGTTTTACAAAATACAACAGCGCGAATACTAAAGTGTTAATATGAACATCTATCTCGAAAAATTCTAACACAAATCTTTGGAAAATTTCTGAATCTCTTATTCCTTTGAAAAACTCATGGTAGAATTCCAAACTGGCGAAAATAAATGACCGAAACAATTCCAGCAGACCTATCTGAAAAATCCTGAAGAATGATACATAACCATTAAAGTAATCCTTGCTGGACTAAATTGAACAACTACTAAGGGTCTTTTTTGACCAAACTCCTGAAGAGTTATTGGATCAGACCTATAAATCCAATAACGATAAATTCGGAGTTCAGTGATTTTCTGGAATCGACGTCTCCATATATTAAATATATGTTCATGAACAGGTGTGTTACAACAAACCATTTGTCTGAATCTTGCACATTAACTTGATAAGCCGGCCCAACTTATCCTTGCGGTATTGAAAAAAAGTACTTATTTCTTCACTATTACGATCTTTACGCTTAAAAGGCTTGGATGACTTTTTTGTACTCTTTTGCTCATCTATTTTGACTCAAATTTTTCAACATATGGTGAGCATTTCAGTTCTTATTGAGTGAATCATTATGAAAAATATGTGATTTTTATAAATAAATAAAGATATATTGGACATGGTACACTTATACATATATATTGGACATGGTACACTTACCCCTACTTTTTAATGGGGTGGGGTAAGTGGATCAAGTATTATTATTTTTTATTGGCAGACTGCTTACGATAATTTTAATAAGTTTTAGTATCCGCAAATGTTGTTTTCCTCAATTTTATTCATTCCCAGTTTAAATTTGTCAAATTGACCAAAAAAAAATTGAAATAATCCACCTAAAAGTTTTTGTTTAACCTTTCTGATATAAAAAAAGTAATAATTTTAAAATTTACACGAAACTTTTCGTGGTTTATCTAAGCTACGTTGCAGAAGAGCAAAATATACAAATTTTCCAATTGAAAGCATATAATCGTACCTTATTTGACCTTATAAATTGTTCTAGACAGATGATACAAATATATTCATAAATAGATTAAAAGGATTTCAGTTTGTTATTGAAAAGTAAATGTAGCTAATATTTTTAAACTACGAGTATTTTTATAAAACATTGTTAGAAATAATCCTACAATACTTCTTTATAACTTATGCGTACAAATGGATGAATTTTCTTCAAATTATTCTAGCTACAATATTTTTTTTGTTCGAAATATTATGAACTAATGTTAAAAATATGTATATACATATATTTTTATTAAATAAAAATATTTTTTAATTTCAAAGCATTAAAATGTAACATTATTAGCACTTATAACAAGAACGAGAGTATTATCATTCATACTATACATAATTAAACCACATTTGTTTTGAAAACAGATTTTTGTTATTACACCATGGTGGGGCAAGTGGATCATTTGGCGCAAATTTTCAAGTCCCTCATACTCAATACATAACAATCAGAAAAATCGAAATAAATGACGATTTGAAGAATATAAGTCCCTCATTTGTTATCCACAGAAAAAAGTTTGCATTATTCACGTTAGCTGTACATAACAATGAAGTTGATTATTAATTTTTCTGTATCCACTTACCCCACGGTACCTTATAAATCTTTTCATGCTTCTTGCATTGGTAATTCACTATAGTCGGGTGGTGATATCCAAGGCACTTAGTGCAAGAGTTTGCTAAGAGAATTTGAACTACTAACTATCAGTGGATAACTAAATGAATTAACTTACAAAATTGCGAAGGTGTTGGTTTAGAAAGCCTGTTAGGCAAATATTACAAACTTCAATACAGATCGAATAACAAAATTGTTTCGTAATTGTTTTGATCTCTTACATTTATATATTTAGCTTACTGTCTAGTACAACTGTTGAATTGTGTGCAGACCATTTCCACAATTTTAAACAATAATAATACAGTCGCCTCTCCACATCTCGATATCGAAGGGACCATCGAGATAGGGAGAGATCGAGACAAAGAACAGACTTTTCATGAATACTAGATTGAAAAACACTCCGCTCCTATTTTGTTTTGAATCCCAAATCTTTGGTCTAGTAACCTTCGATAATGGTCATATCGACATACGGAGAGAGAATTGAGAACGAAAAATCAACAGAAACACATCGAGATATCGAGATAAGGAGGATATCGAGATATGGAGAGGGAAAATGTATGCAGACTGAAGGGACATATGAAATCATCGACATAGGGAGAGATATCGAGATATAGAACATCGAGACGTGGAGAGTCGACTGTAGTATATGATGTACAATTTTAAATGAAATTACAATACATCCTTAACACGGCTTCATGATATTTTTGACGTGCGTTTAATATAATAATGTTATAGATCTTAAAAAATGTTATTACAACGTGCATAAATGTGAAGGAATTTTCTAAATCTGATAGCTCGTTCTCAAACCATTTTGTTCATACAGACACCATTCCATTTTTATTTATATAGATTGTCCCTCCTCTTAACAACAATTTTTCATACTCCTTTCTCACTTTTTTCGTGGAAACAAAAGCTACTATATGCAAATAAGTGAAATTATTCTTCTTCTTCTTCTTCTTTTTTGGCCTTACGTCCCCACTGGGACATTGTCTGCTTCTCAGCTTAGTGTTCTTATGAGCACTTCCACAGTTATTAACTGAGAGCTTACTATGCCAATGATTATTTTTGCATGCGTATATCGTGTGGCAGGTACGAAGATACTCTATGCCCTGGGAAGTCGAGAAAATTTCCAACCCAAAAAGATCCTCGACCGGTGGGATTCGAACCCACGACTCTCAGCTTGGTCTTGCTGAATAGCTGCGCGTTTACCGCTACGGCTATCTGGGCCCCGTTATTCTTCTACATGAGTCGAAGTTGTCAGATTCGATATGGGCTTATTGAACCATAATAACATCTAATTTGGTGCCTTCAATATTGATTTATGAAGGTTTGACTGCATATTAAAATGAAAATAACCAAAAAACAGATAGCAAGTGCAATGATAGATTTTTTTGAACATTTCTTCAATTTTGAGCAAAAAAACTAGTTTTGAAAATTTGTAAAACGATGATGGTTATTTTCCTCTTTACACTTTACTCGTCGCGCTGTTGTATTTTGTACAACAGTAGTGAAGGAAGCTCGCTTTTCGTTCACAACAGCAGCGTGGTGGTTTTGACGGTGGCAAACCACGCGACGACTGGAAGGTTATGGCAAATTAGGTCGTCATTGAAATTTATACGCGTCATAATGACCCTTGTTTTTTTTTCTTGCAAGTTTGGAAACACAAACATACGTTGTTAAGCAATTCACATGATGTAAAACATTGAAATATGCTCCTACGATCTGAAATTTTGAGAAATTGCTAATAATTCTAAAAAATACAAATGAAAATAGTAGTAAAAGAATGTGAAATCTTCATTTTTGACTTTTGGCCATTTTTGGACCACTCTACAGCGTGCCGCTCACTAGTCGTCACCTGTGCATCAATCATATCATCAATTTCGTCGTCTATTATGCGAACAATCATTCGTACTCTCTTTCTCCTCATTTTGCAAAGGCTGTGCAGCCGCGCGCCGGCTCCAAAGTGCATTGTAGTTGTTACGCATTTTTCTCATTTTTTTGCACTCGCGCGAATTCAACGCTACGCAACCCGATGATGGTGGCGCGAAACGCGAAGAAGTGGAGGTGTTTGATCATATCGAATCTGTATCTTGCTCTTGCATGCAGTCCAAATGGCACCAATATAATCGCACTGATCGGTAGGCAATTTTCTGGCCGCTCTCTGGCCGGTAATCTCATTACCGTACGCTTTCACTTTCAATATGGTTGTCCATTCGGTGGCGTTGATCGACTTAATATGATGTGGAGCAGAGCGGCTTACGATGGGTCTGCGTCATTACGTTAATGTAGCCACCTGTGGACTGGTTGACTAGTTGTTCAATTTTTTTTAGGAAGGAACTAATATTGCTCGCAGCTTTTCTTGTTTTCAGGTTGTTACTAACTCATAGCATGTTTTTTTAAACTCTTTTTTTATTCTCTTGTCTCATTTTCAGGTATGTGTTAATCGATCACGGAATTCAATCAATGAGCATTGACGCATTAGTTCGTTTGATATTGGCGCTTCGGAAATGTGCGATATCTACAACAGGTTTGTGAATTAAAGACGTCATCTGTTTGTAAAAAAAAACATAGTTTTGTTTTATAATACGCTATGTTTTTGGATTTTATATAAATTTATCCTATTTCACACAATCAATTTGTTAAATGATCTCACTTTCTGATATTGTATCACATCTGAGACAAAATGTTTTTCCCTGCAGTTTTGTGAGCTCTTCCACAGTTAATGGTTGTGTGCTTACTTTAACACCGGTATTATTTTTATATTCAAATATCATGTGACAAATTCAATAATATAGCAAGCCCAAGAAAGATAAGAAAATGTAAACCCAGAAAAATGTTAGGCGCATTGGGATTCAAATCGAGCTGTTTCAATAATGTTTGGAAAATGCCTTTTCAAAAGTTTTAGTACTACACCGTTATAATCGAAAGAGAACGAGAGAGGAGATAATTTCTGATTGTTTCCTTTTGAACAGTTATCCGAGAATTCCGCATGGTTATTATGAAACACATATTTTCATTAATGGGAAAGTTACCTGGAGCGAATTCATAGTGCTAAAATTATGAGAACCAATGATTTGGAAAGCGAATAGAGAATAAAAAAAATCAGATTACCTTGAAAAAGGCCATTAAAGCTATAGCCTCAAGCGATTGCCAAGTCCTCTTTGGATCACAAATTGGTAAATAAATGCCACTAAAGTGTAGCCTTCACTGCCCTTAATAATCAAACGCCTCCAACTTTCCTATGATATTAGCCATCCTTACCTTCAAACGACTTATTAACATATGAAATATTCGTTCCCAGACACCTGCCATCAGTACGCAGTGACACACCTCAAACGTGTGCTCATTTTCAAACCTCACCCTTCTTAAGCCGTCGTAGACGAACAACAACGTTAGCTCCAAAGTGCTTCTTTCAAGAGTCCACCTTCTTTTGTACCTACTTGCCAGCAATCATCGATGTCCACCGAAAAGATGAAGATCAACAATTCACGCCCAGCGCGAAATAGCACAGACCTACACGCCGACCATTATTGTCGAAAACGACAAGTGGAATCAGCTTCGAAAGCAAAAGCGATGGGAAAACTGCGGAGTCACAAGGCTAGTTTGTGCTTCAAGTTTTGACTTTGTGGAACCGCAAGTGGGATGGGAGCCGAATTTCATGGAATGGCTGGATTGATCTACCTTAATGATCGCTCTACTTTTCTTCTAACTCTAGTTTTACAAAATGTTTAAATGTTTTGAAGCTAATGAGAAAATTTTAAGATGAAAATTTTGTTTGTTGAGTCCCATTTTTTAGTTCATCATCAAAATCTAGCTCTTTTAGCGCACAACTTTGGTAAATGTACAACAATATCAGCAAAAAACTTGCTTCCTACGAACTCAGGATGCACCTCAACCAGACAGTAAACGACAGCTAGATTCGACTTACACACAATTGACTCCGGCCAACCAAGGAACAACTCGCCGGAACAAAGTTATACGAATCGGTAACAAATTGTGTTGCTACAACTTTTGGCCTCGCTTACATTCCATCGAGTATCGCAGCCGTTGTGGTTGACTCGATATCGAAAAGCCTCAAAGGAAAAGTTTTCCGGCCTACGGACCGGCTTCGTCCTCGCCGACTCGATCCATACATAGTTGTTCTCGTGTAGTTTTTTCGGTAGCTTATTTCGGAAGTTGTACGTTCGACATGGAACACTGTCGCGGAATTTTGCTCTCATGAAGTGAAGTTGGCAAAAGTTGTCAACATCAATTGCCACGCCACAGTACTTTTTCTAGGATCTATGTGGTCTCAGTGAAAAGAAGGGAGTTTTCCATGGGCGTAGCCAAGGGGGGCAGAAATAACTTTTGGATGTAGCCGTTTATTTAAACTACTCTATTCAACGGTGGTTAGCGCCGAACTTGACGTATTGCGCCTACTTGTCCAGCTTTTCCAAACGGACTCGTTAAAGCGGTTTGGCTAACACATCTGCAAGCACTGATTCCATCCGTCGAACAGCAGCGAAAACTGATAACATTCTTTTCTTGCAGATCACAGAAGGAGAAATACTTGGTCTCAATGTGCTTACTACCTACCTTGATACCTTGATGGCTAAAGCGTAGTGTCTCGCCATTGCCTCGCATATTGTAGAGCTCCATCTTTGTCGGTCTCCAGTTGCCCCGAACGTTTAGGGTCGCCAGGTGCTCTTCCACTGCGTACAACCAGCGTATTCGTGGTCTTCCCCGAAGCCGCCGACCTTTACCTGGTTCCCTGCTGAATATTATTTTCTCAATTCTTTCTTCCGACGTTCGCACACCTACACCACCAAGCCTGACTCTATCTCTACCTGCAACCATGTACTTCGTTTTGGTAGAATTAATGGTCAGGCCTATCCTCGCTGTCTCCCTCTTCAGAGGCACGAAGGCCTCTTCCACTGAGTTGCGATCGATTCCAATTAGGTATATATCGTTCGCAAAGTCAAGAAGCATGTGTGACCTTGTGATAATAGTGCCATTTATCTGCACGCTAGATTTATTAATAGCACCCCCGAGTGCAATGTTGAACAATAAATTCGAAAGTGCGACACCTCGTCTGCGATCTGAGCACTTGATTTCGAACCATCCAGCGTAGCACTTATCAGCCTAATTAGTTTCGCCGGAAACCCATGTTTAGACATTATCTGCCACAGCTCATTTATTTTCACTGAGTCGTACTCCGCCTTGGAATCAATAAGCAGATGATGAATCTGCAAGTTATACTCCCGGAATTTATCTAGGATCATTCGCAACCTAGACATCTGGTCCGTTGTCGAACGGCCCTCACGAAAACTAGCTTGGTATTCGCCGACGAAAGACTCCTCGAGCGGTCTCAGTCTGTTAAACAGGATGCGCGACAGAGTTTTGTACGCCTCTGTAGTTGGCACACTCCAGTCTGTGCTCTTTATTGTAGATTGGGCGTATGAGGCCATCCAACCAGCCGGTGGGCAATTCAGCGTCCTCCCATACCTTCAGGAGTATTCGGTGGATCGACTGGTAAAGCTGCTCACTTCCGTGCATGAGAAGCTCGACCGGGATCTCGTCCTTCCCAGCAGCCTTACAGTTCTTCAGCTCGCTGATAGCCTTTTTAATCTCTCCTATGGTCGGCGGGTCCATATCTTGATCGTCGTCATCAATGTTCATCCTGTTGCTCGCTGCATTTCCATTTTTACCGTTCATCAATTGTTGAAAGTGCTCTTTCCACCTGGCAGTCATCGCCGTTTTATCGGCCAGCAAATTCCCTTCTCGATCATTGCACATGGCGGGCACTGGTACGGTATTGCATCGTGCACCATTGACCGTTGCATAGAATCTCCGCATATCATGCCGGTTCATGCTTTCTTGAGCTTCAGCTACCACACTTTCTTCGTGCTGCTTTTCTTTCTGAAGTGGATTCACTTTTCTTCGGCTCTCGCTGCCTTGTACCGCTCACTGTTCTGTCGGGTACCGGCCACATGCATACAGCTTCTGGCGACATTTTTCATGACAGTCACTCTCTGGCACTCTTCATCGAACCAGTAATTTCGTCTTCGTCGTTGACCAGTGCCCGCGCCGTTGTTATCACTGCTTCGTGGATAGGGTCCCACAGGCTGTCGACATCTCCAGCAAGGTTGATTCTACACAACTGCTCGTATAGCTGCTGGCGGTACTGTGCAGCTACCCCATCAGTCGACAAGCGTTGTATATTGAAGCGCAGCGTTCTGTTTGTTCTGGAACTCGTGACGCTGGATAACCGCGCCCGAATTTTAGTTGCAACGAGATAATGATCCTAGTCGATGTTAGGGCCTCGGAAGGTCCTGACATCCATGACATCTGAGAAATGTCGCCCATCAACTAGCACGTAGTCTATTTGGGAGTAGGCATCGCGGGTATCGCCAGGTGTGTGGTACTGCTGATTGCCATCCCTCTAGCAGCAGCGAAGGTTACTAGCCGCATGCCATTATCATTGGTAACGGAATGGAGGCTTTCCGTTCCAATGACGGGTCGGAAGCAATCTTCTTTTCCGATCTGCGCATATGCGGCGTCGATGACTATCTTGACATTTTGTTTTGGGCACTCTCCGTGGGTCTTATCCAGGCTCTCATAGAACTCATCGTTCATGTCATCGGGCTTATCGTTCGTTGGCGCATATATGCTGATCAGGCTGTAGTTGAAGAACTTGCTCTTCATTCTCAACACACAGATTCGGTCGCTTACCGGTTTCCACCGAATAATTCGTTTCATCCGCTTCTCAATTACTATGAAGACAACTCCACGTTCTGCTCTGTCGCCACCGCTTTAGTAGATGTGGTACTTGAATGAAGTGTTGGCAATGGGGTCTACTGCTCGGAATTCACGTTCTCCGGTTTTTGGCCAGCGTATTTCCTCAATAGCTGCCACGTTCACGCCGACATTCCGCAGATCACGAGCCAGGAGTTCAACACGTGCGGGTTCATTTAAAGTTCTCAAGTTCGAAGATCCAACTTTCCAATCGTTATCCTTTATTCGTTGCCGGGTCTGTTCCCATAAAATCAATCCGTTTGCTCTACTTTTGCCTTTCTTGGTTGGTGAAGAGTCTTTGATAGGCCAACTAACCTGGGTTGCACTACCTACATCGTGCTAGAGGGGCTGCCTCCTCGGTGCTGACACGATACAGCATTGTCCGTTTGTTCTTTACATGATGACCACGATCATAGCCATCACAACCATCTACCTTTATCAGGGATTTGGACCTGTAGCTCTGTTTCAAGTTCTATGGTGAGCCGACATGCGCTAGCGGTATTAGATGTGCTCGATTTTATCGCCCTCTACCAGTTTGATACAACTCTGGTTGTCCTCGAACACGATCGCTGAATGTAGAACTTCTCCAAGTTCCTCCAATAACCTCCTGGTTCAGCAAAGCTTTTGGCACCGTTCGGCGAGTGCAACGAACTCCGCTTCAATGGAACTCAGTGCCACACAACTCTGCTTCCGGGAGCCCCATGCGATGACGTCTCCGCCAAAAAGTAGCAGGTGACCGGAGCTCGATTTCCGATCGCGAAAGATTTCGGCCCAGTGGGCGTCGACGAACATCGGTAGTCCATCGTTAGATGAAGTGCCGCTTGTGGTTGCTTGTGATTGCTAGATAGCGCAGAACCTGTTTCGCCTCGTTCCAATCTTGCTGATTTGGACAGCTTGATTTCTGCGCCAGGATGGAGGTGCCGACAGCGATATTCGGTCTTGTGTGCATCGCTACGTACAGAAGACTACCGATTAGACTCAGATAGTCCTTGTTGTTCGGCAGCTGATCCATCTAGCCCGGTTTGAGAGGAGTTGTCCATGTTGAACCTACGCACCAGCTTTCGGATGTACGCCACTTGAATGAGCTTGTATCCGGCGTTGCTCTTGTCCACCACAATTCCGAGGTTGGACACGGTGAACTGTGCTCGCAGATTTTTTAAAATTGACTTGAATTCTTCCTTAGCCTGCGTAACGATCACCATATCGTCCACATAAATAAGCATGTACGCTGTCTCGCCGTTCATCTTACGGATGTATAGCCACGTATTCACCTTGGATTGCTGGAAGCCCTTGGATTTGAACATCTTCTGGTTCCACACGCGAGCGGACTGCTTCAATCCGTACAGGCTCCTCCTCAAACGGCACACGGTACTGTCGTCGCCGGTAACATATCCTTCCGGCTGCCTCATGAAAATGGTTTCTTCCAGCTCACACTTTAAGATACGTTTTGACGTCGACCTGCTTGAAAACAGTTTTCCTCTGGCTGGCGATGGTCAGCAAAGTCCGGAACGTCACATGCTTTGCCATCGATGCGAAAACTTCATCGTAGTCGGTACCATACTTCTAGGTGAAGCCTTGTGCCGCACAACAGCACCCTCGACCATCGTTTTGAGCAACCATTTGCATCCAATTGCTTTCTTGTTCGGAGGAAGTCGGACCAGCTCCCACGTTCCGTTATCCATCAACGCTCGAAATTCCTCATCTCCCGCGGCCTGCCACTGGATCGCGTCGGGACTTCGCATTGCTTCTGCCGGTGTCCGAGGATCATCAGATCGTTTGGACTGGTAACGCGCGCTCCCGGCCGCTGCGCCTCAACACCTCGCGTGACACAGGTGGATTTGAAGATTGTCGTTAGAGGAGCGCAATAATCGTCACGTCACCTGTCCCGTCATAGGGAATCTTGACTGAAATCTTCGCCAACACTGGTTTCAATTTGCGAAAAATACTTCATCGGTATCTTGAACTTAAAATCGGGTCAGGCTTTATTTTGCTCATCTTGATCGGATAGATGGAGCAAGCCCTTACGCTCACAACAATTGTTAGTTAGCATTCGCTGTGCATTGTTTAATCCGTGTCTGAGAGAGTAGAGAGGAACGCTGGCTTTGACCAGATACACATCTTTCATTTGAAAGCTTTTGCTTACTGCAAAACCCTACAAACATCATCATTGCTTTTGCTCCGTCAACGCAAGAGCATAATTTGGCTTTCCTCTTCCATTTATTACGTAACGCTAAAATTGTAAACTATTGACCCCCTCCCCTCCTCCGTCACGCCTTTTTGTGTGAAAATTTTCAAAATTGTGTATGATTCGAAACGCTTGAGTCTACTCTCTTCTCCCGCTTCTAGCGTTACGTAATTTGTGGATGCCGCCTTTGCCCTTCCCCGAACTGAGAAATGGGAAAAAATGCTCTCCCCAGAACTGAGAAAGGGGAAAAACAATCTCTTTCTCTTTGGAGCACTGAGTTTGTCAAAACAAACTCTTCACAACTCTGGACAAGCATTTCGAAAGGGCACATCGACATTGGTAAACATTGACTTTGCTAGACGCTGTTGAGCACAATTCAACTCGATCACGTGCACTAATACCACTATCAGAAAGACCTAACATTAGTTTTTCTGATAGTGGTGTTAGTCTACGTGGGCCGGCTAAAAAGGGCTCAACAGCAACATTTCTGAAAAAAGGCTCAAGATCTCTTGGACACTTTTCAAATGTTTGTCCAGAACTGTGGGCATGAAAATAAGCAAACAAAAACGTGTAAACTCTTTATCCCGCAGAGTACGGACGCTCAGTTTGCGTGTGGGTAAAATCGCTTCTCTTTTGTGGTTGATCGTTGAAAGAGGGAGAAAGAGGTTAAATAAAAGCTAGGAAGAAGCCTGAATCGGGCTTGCGGCCGTTCCATGCTTTTTCCGGCGTGAGAGCGTCGCCTTTTGTAGGGGAATGATTGATAAGGTAGATCGTAGCTGCTGCTGCCTCCGTTTAGAACAACTTCGGCAGCTTTGCCTCGTACAACAAACATCGGGCTCATTCGACCACAGTGCGATTGATTGGCTCAGCCCACCCGGTCTGTTGTAGCGCTTCGATGCTGAATTCCCAGCTCTCTCAAGCGATTCTGCAACGATTTGTTAATGAATTCCTTACTGTTGTCGCTACGAATGGTTGCCTCTCGGCGAGGCGGTGGAACTGGTTGAAAGCACTCAGCAGCTTGGATTCGGACTTCTGCTTGAGAAAGTAGATGAAAATCCTTCGCGTTTCGTCGTCGATAAAAGACATGTAATACCTGCTGCTGCCTAGTGTCGTCTCTTCTATGGGTTCTCATAGTTCCATGTGGAACAATTCTAGGACCTCGCTTCTTCACCGACCCTTCTTGGGAAATAGTAGAAGAAATTGCTTTCCTTTAGCGCAAAATACACAGTTCTCCATGCTGGACTTCTTGAAGTGCACTCTGGTCGCCAGGTCATTCTTCAACTTGTTCTGACTGTATATGTTGAGGTGATGTTTTTGGGTTTTCGGCTTTCAGTCTATAGGAATCATAAACGGATTTCCGTTCTGCACCTGACGTTTCGGTCACATTTATTGTGCCTTTTTCGAAGGATCTACAAATGAACAATTAGTTCGAAGCATAAAACTTTAACATAAACACAATCTTACAGACAACGATCACTCCGTTCACTCGTTTCATGTATGTATTAAACATAATTGTACGTCAGGCCATAACTATAACGAAACACATGGGGTGATGTAGAACGGAAATCCGTTTATGATTCCTATAGACTGAAAGCCGAAAACCCAAAAACATAACCTCCATCACAGTCGATTCCTGTACATATGTTGAGGTGGCCCATCCGCCTGTGCCAGACACCCAAATTTTCAGGAACAGGAACAATTCGTTCTTCACGTCGTGGCTGCCGGTTGTGATTACCGTTACCTCCGGTTCAATCACTCCCACTCCTCGGTGACCACGTCGTACAATTGGAATTACCTACAGCAGATCGTGCGACATCGAAGGGATTATTTTATTTATTTAGTTGGTGGTTATTTACTTGGTCTATGGCTGTGTCTCTCCAATTTCGATTTTGGCCCACGTTCTCCAGATCTTGTTGCACCTGATCAAGCCACCTCACTCGCTGTGCTCTCCGCCTTCTTGTGCCAACCGCGAACACCATATTTGCAGGATTGTTGTCCGGTAGTCTTGCAACATGCCCTGCCCAGCGCAACCTTCCGGCTTTCGCAACCTTCTGGATACTGTGTTCGACGTAGAGCCTAGCGAGATCGTGGTTCATTCTCCGCCGCCACACACAATTCTCCTGCACTCCGCCAAAGATCGTCCTAGGCACTCTTCGTTCGAACACTCCAAGTGCTTGCAGGTCCTCTTCCAGCATGGTCCATGCTTCATGTCCATAGAGCACCGCCGGTCTTATAAGCGTTTTGTACATGGAACATTTGGTGCGGTGGTGGATCTTTTTCGATCGCAGATTCTTCTGGAGCCCATAGAAGGCGCGGCTTCCACTGATGATGCGTCTTTGTATTTCACGACTAACGTTGTTATCAGCCGTTAACAAGGATCCGAGGTAGATGAACTCATCAACCACCTCAAAAGTTTCCCCGTCTATCGTAACACTGCTTCCTAGGAGGGTTCTGTCGCGCTCGGTTCCGACTATCAGCATGTACTTTGTTTTTGCCGCATTCAACACCAGGCCGACTTTTGTCGCTTCACGTTTCAGGCGGGTCTGCCACCGTTCCAAATGTTCTGCCGACAATATCCATATCATCCGCGAAGCAAACAAATTGAAGGGATATACTTATCATTGTTCACTGCGATGGGATTTTCAGGCATACACTTCGGTTCAAATTCACGCTGCCAGTAGCTACGATGTCGACCTACTACTGTATGTTCCCGTTGTCTTTAGAGTAATGATATGTGATTTTTTGAACTGAAGTTGCATGAATCGCATCACTTACCAAGGTGAATCCTGACCATGCAGCTATGAACCCTCCCCACTAACAAAATTCCTTCCCATGACAACCATGAATATGCAGAGGTAATCTCGGTCTCTAGTAGCAAAGAATGTCACACTAACATTCCTTCCCTTCCCCGATAACCGTAAGGACGTGGCCAGCGCCGTCATTGACTTTATAATGTTTGGAGTTCTCGAAAGTGTACATTGAAGATGGAAAGCTACTCCCAAGCTACATCTCTTGGTTCCTTGTACAACTTCGATTATTCTAGTCAATCTAGTAGCAACTACGAATTGTACGGTCATCAATGCTTATGCTTATGCTGCTTAGAAATCTTCCCATGAAGATTTCAAAGATTCGGCAAGGATTTTCATCAAGCATTTCCCTGAAAATTACTTAAATGATTCTTCCAGTATATTGCCTTCAGTTGTTTTTAGATCATATCCTGGGAATTTTTCCAGGAATACTTATTTTTGCTTCTTCAAGAAAGTTTGCAGAACACGTCTGATAATTTGGAAATTGTACAATAATTTTTCGTGAATATCTTTTTTTAGCATGATTTCTCGGATTATCCCAGGTAAAACCTGACCACGCCCATGGAATTTCCCATTTCCATGCAAAGATCAGAAAGAGAACAGCGCATTTATTGGCGCTGCAAAAACTTCGTTCATTTGGTTTACTGGAGGCGGAGCCGCTGCATCGAATCTTATCTTGATGGATCGGATCGGAGATTTATTTGAATTTTGCCAACTTTGCACAATGAAGGGGGACTTCAGCACATAAAAACGGTAGGTTAAATTAGCTGATCTGCTGCAGACAAAAAATCGAGAGCGCAATCGATGACGGGGGTGTGGCAGTGAGTCACTTGGCATAGTACTATTGCCAAATTGAAAGGTCACGTTTGAAATGGAAATCATTTAGCTGTTGCGGCATTTGAAGTTCAATAGCCTGTATAAATTGAAAAGTGATTGGGCTGGCCATTTAATTTTAATCGGGGCCAACAAATCACGTCAAGTGTGAACGGTTTCGGAGCAGCAGCTTCGTCGGTTCAACGGAAGAAGGCGTTGATCTTATTTTTGCCCAACTAGAACAAACACTAACTTTACAGCTTAGTCTTCGCTGAGCATTTTCCAGCTTATTACCTGAGATCTTCCTTACCAATTGAATTCTTGCATGAACTTATCGTATTTCAAGCAATGCCTTAGGAAGCCGAGGATATTATCAACCTGAAAAAAATTGGACACTTGGAAATCCTAATTCAGCTGGATGTGGCCTGTTATAGCCGTATCTTTATTGTGCCTTGAGTCTAGCCAGATCAGAATTTCACTATGCGCACACTTTCGGTATGTGCACAAACTACACTGGACAAACTTCTTTGAAAGCTTAATGAAGGATATTGTACTATCAACGGCATTCTCCAAGTCACATGGATTATCGATGGACAGAGAGTAACCTTCAATAAACTCGGTCGCAGTCATTTCAATATAAAGTTTCCAGTTTGTTGGCCGGGAATTTCTGAAATACAATGTCTGCCAAGTTAAATTCAATTATTTAAAGAGCAATAGTCAGATATTGATGCCTTATTTGTTTTTTTTTTCACATTTTTCTACTGATTTTGTAAATAAATCTGTTCAAGCGGAGCGTTATGACGAACACTTCTTCTCTAGCAAATTTCCCTGAAGGTTGGGCGATTGATTGTGTAAGTAATCCAAAATTTGTATTACTTAAGTACTCCATCAGATTGGAGCCTGTGTATTTTTGTTAAGTTCACCAACAGAAACATCAATTGTGATGTATGTGCTCATCTCTGGTTGTTAATTCAGAAATGAGTGTAGCGTTTTTAACGATCATGCTGTACATGCCTTCCTTAGTCGAGTGGTTAGAGTCCGCGGCTACAAAGCAAAGCCATGCTGAAGGTGTCTGGGTTCGAATCCCGGTCGGTCCAGGATCTTTTCGTAATGGAAATTTCCTGGACTTCCCTGGGCATAGAGTATAATCGTACCTGCCACACGATATACGAATGCGAAATAGCAACTTTGGCAAAGAAAGCTCTCAGTTAAGAACTGTGGAAGTGCTCATAAGGACACTAAGCTGAGAAGCAGGCTCTGTGCCAGTGAGGACGTTAATGCCAAGAAGAAGAAGAGAAGAACAAGCCGTAAATGATGTACATATATCCAAGCTAAGCGGGATTAGGCTTTTTGCAATCCCAGCACGAAATAGACTAACAGCGAAAAATAAAACAGATTAGTATCTATTAAAAGTCGACAAATGCGAAAAAGCATAGAACACACTGTGAAAACGCTTAATGCTAAACCATATTGGTGAGAAGTTAAATTAAATAGAAACATATTCATAATTCCACTCTTATCTAGTATCTGGTTTGAGACTGGAGAAATACAAGGTTGCTTTAGCATTTTGTTTGACAATTTCAACAACTGCTGCACGCGGCTTCCTAGACTGAACTACCTGTTATCTTCACATTGATGGTCAACTACATATGTAGTTTTTGCGATTCAATCACACATCTCAATACAGTACTCCACCGGTATTACTGCAAACAAATTATCCCCTCCAAATTGAGGCTATATTCAGTAGTAGACAATTTGCCTTGGTTTCTCAAAACTACCGCACATGCATTCACCGTTGGCCGCTAGCTCATCGTATATTCAAAAGGAAATCTTTTCTCAAACAATGCTTTGTCGCATCTAGGTCTCGTCAAGCGGTAGCCAACGATCGCGCACATATTTGCTCAATTGTTCAAATCACGCGCAAGCACGAATTCGATACTCAAACAAAAAAAAATTGAAATCCGTCTTCTTGAGCTTCTAAACCAGCAGAGTACACCATCTGTACTCGACTTCTTCTATTTGCCAATATTCAGACATCAGATACTGCGACCAAATGTGCCATCAAGATCGAAAGCAACATCGAAAAACGTCGCTTGCATAATTCCAGCATCATCACTGTGCTCTGAGGAGGACCATCTCCGGCGTGTGGCTTGTCGTCTCCTCCAAACAACGCAAACGCGAACGTGACACGATGATAATGCCATGAAAAATAAACTTTTATTAGAAATCATCATTGGTACGTTCCACCCGGCGGAAGATCTTTCCACATCTCCACACACACAGGAATCCAAATCGATGAGCTGCTAATAAAATGTTGTGATACGCATGAAATGTTTATGCAAATCAGCGTCATCGTGCGTCTTCCGTGTGTCTTCCGCGCTTCCAAATTGCCGTCGTTGTCATCATCGTCTTCCATCGCGACGCAGGTTTTTAACACCAGCCCGGGCAGGTCAATCGACTCTGTAGCAGGTGTGCCCAATGTAGGACCCACGGGCCGCATCTGGCGCATCGGTGCTTAATTTTGAAGCTCCTTCTCATATTTGTCAATTTTGCTACTTTAGCAACTTCATGTTTGAATATACCAAAGACAGGGATGCGATAGGGTGATGTGCTAATTTATATCGTATAAAGTTTATCTAAAAAAAAAGATCAAACATGTCGCGCGCCGGTGGAAAAAGTGAAAAAGTGATCGGTCCGCTAGTTCTGTTTGATCTTTCGACCTCGACGCTTGTTCCTACGGGAGCGGGTGATGAGGGCAAGATCAATCGTGTGCGCGCCGCTCGCGTAGCACGGTGGAATAGTGTCGCGGGTTGCGGAACGCGTTAGTAGTGTTTGATCCTTTGATCTTGTCGCTTGCTTCTATGGGGGCGAGTGACGAACACTTCTCGCGGAACATTACTAAAGGACCTATCTAACATTGAGAGGCTCTCTTTGTTTACTTTCTCTTTCATTAATAAATGAGTCACATTAATCTCTTCTGTTGCGTTTTTTGTATGAAACGCTAGTCAAGGAAATTGACTTTCGATCTATAGTGAAAAACTTCCCAAAATCTATAGTATTCCACTGTTATAATCGAAAGAGAACGAGAGAGGAGAGAATCTCTCATTTGTACATAGGTCCTTTAGTAATGTTCCGCGAGACTTGTTAGGCGTTCAATGCGTTTATCGAGTAATATCGCGAATCCGGTTAGGCGCATTAATTTCAAATTATATATTTATCGTTTACCAAAACGAATCCCTCCCCCATATCCCAAACTCCCAGTGCTTACTTGTGGAAGTGCAGAGGACTCCTCGGCTTCCATAAAGCAAGTAACACGTCAACATTTCCCTCCCATACCCAAATTGACCTGCATTCGGACGCAGCCGACGCCGTTATTGTTTATTATAATCATGAGATCCCGAGTAGCGTCTGTTGGTTCCCTGTGTAAGTACAGCTGTTCTTACAATAACGGAGTAGCATCTGCGGGCGGTCAATCATGCTCATGCTCATGCTCATGCTATACAGTTTTGCTCAAAGAAATCTTCTATAAAACGACTTTTGCATTGTGTAATAAGGTTTTGATAAATCTTGATCATTTATTGAAAATAATGCAATGAAATTTTTACTTACCGTTACCTATATTCGTCGTGTCGACATTCATTTCGCAATTAGTTCAGAATTTCTGATTCGTCTCACAAATAACGGCTCACTGTGACATATTGAGTGGTCAAAATATAACACTACATTATTATAATGAAATGTTTAACTAGAATATCTAGATCTAAGAGTATCACTCTTCATTCCTTCAGCATGATACAATCAGAGTTGCACAATATCAGTCAGATCAACTAATGGCTGATGGGCTAAAACTATCAATATCACTATCTAGCTATCAATATCATTTTGATTTGACAACCAACAGCAGTGAAGCGACACCATCCTCTACATCATAATCACTGCAGAATGAGTGATCTCGTGTTAATTATCTAAGCTATTGATGTTTTTCGGTGACCAACAAATAGTTGTCATCGATACACAGCACTGCCAAAAATATTGTACTGATAAGTTGCCGTTCTATTAGCTTAATTCAAGCCTCAACTTAAAATTTCAGTGATATCTGTCAACAGTCTTTACAAAACTTCAGGTTATTTGTAGTTGGTCATTCACATTTCAGCCAACTCGGACAACCAGAAGCTGAGATACAGATCCCCAAATTTGGGCGTTTTGTGTGGAAAACAGCATTTGACTGCTAACTTTTGTCACTGACTGTATATGGATCTCTTTTGAAATTCATTGCCGCTATCAAAATACAGCCCAAACATATAAGCACAATTCCTTTTGACCGAATAGTCGAGACAGCTGCCCTCAATGCAACGAAGACACCACAATCAAAGGAAACGTTTTCTTCGCTGAATATCACGCACACATTGATGCACACTAGAGTGTCCATCCCGGGACATCCCGGGACAAAAAATCCCGGGATTTGACAAATTTCGCGATTTCCCGTTTCCCGGGATTTTATTTCTGATATCCCGGGAATCCCGGGATTCCCGAAATGTACGTAGAGTTTGATGAAAACCACTAAATTTCAATGAAAAACAATGTCATTTTTCCTCACTATCAACCTTATTTGATAAAGTAGAAAAGCATAGTGAAAAAGAGAATAAACGAGTAATTAGTTTCATGAAAAGATCCATTTACCAAGTAAGAAACACATATTTTTATTTGTCTAGTTATAAAGTTTTAATGCTTTTCTTTTCAACATTAGCCATTTTTATAAGCCTATGCTGAGATAACAAATTTGAAAGTACACCTTAACTGCCGCAAATCGCAAATCGGTACCATCTGTAAAAAGTAGGCATTGAGAAAATGGACTGAAATGTTTTCAATCCCGTTTTCCATGCAAATTTTCAAAAAAATTCCAGGAGATTGGAATATGTTTCGATTTCAATTGAACTTTAAACAATTAATTTGCTTTTCACCCCGTAACCTTTCCAAGAAAAATATAAAGATGACCAAATAACGATTCATTTTTGTGTTACACGATACGGAAATCTGCTGTGGAACTGACATGCGTTAACTTTTCATTATGGGACAATTCGACTAGGTGTTCTTTCCTAATTTTACTGAACAAAAAGTGATTTCTCGTTAGTGCAGCTGAAAGATCATTAGAAGATATAATGAATACTGATATCAACTTAATTTTGACTAAAATGTAGATACCACTGACTTGCGATTCACGGCTGTAAACTTCAGCCATTAATTTTCAGTAATTAACTTTTAGCATGATCTTTGATCGATTCTTTTGTTCTTAAGGTTTTTATGGCTTCTCAAATGTTTGAAGCAAATTGCTTTAATATTAGGACTTAAGTTTTTATCATACTTCCATTCATAAGTGTTATAGAGAATTTGAAAAAAAATCCATAACAAACCCGTAATTAGTCAAACTAGGTTTTGATTTTTGTTAGTTTTCTTCACCAGAATATCTGAAATTTGATTTTCTATAATTAACATATTATTTTACATTATCTGTTAATTTCATTGAAAAAACATTGTATTTTTAAATTTGAACTTACATTTTCAACCAGCCAAACCAAACCATTCAACCAAAATGCTAGTTTTATTGAAAAATTGATAAATCCCGGGATCCCGGGATTTCCCGGGACAAGCATAGATTTTTGTCCTGAATCCCGGGACGAGCAAAATGGCCGGGAAATGGACGCTCTAATGCACACAAGTTTTATTTTCTCAGCCCGACGATTGAAAACTGTGTTTACGTTCTCAATTACAGACGATCGTTGAGAAAATTACGTGAATCATAGAATTCTCACAGCGTCTTCTTGGAATGAAATTAGGGAACGTGCCTTTGGAGCCAACCTTCTGAAGTCATACAGAAGGGCAGGAAGAAAGATGAATCCTAGCTCAGTCGATGGCTTAATAGATTCCACTTGGTACGTCTTCGTCCTACGATTCCGGTGGAAAAGTGCAAAGTGGATAATTAAACCGATCCGACCGAATAAAGAGTTGTATGACATTTGCCACTGCAATATATTTGCTGCAATAATATTTGCTAGAATAAGCCATTTCTCAGAAAGATCATTTCCCAGAAAAATATATTTCATGCACTATGTTTTGCAGTAGCACAAACAGCATTTAGTTTTTAGGGAAGTGGGGGATGTTTGTAAACTTGAATGTAATGTCTTTCAAAACAGGTATTTTGAATAAAAAAAATCGACTTGAAGAATTCAAGCATATGACGAGTTCCATCCAGAATGAGTCGAAAAAAAAATCGTTCTCGATAACCTTCGATTTGGATTGAATTTTGTACATGGTTTTGGTGATCACTTCTCTAAAAGTAGCCATTTTCGAATTATGTCAAGTTTGATGCAAACAAATATTAATTAAATATAAAAATAGACCATGTTATTTGTTATTCGCGATTCTCCATCAAGAAAAATCCAGTATGTAGAGATAAATATGGCCTAAACACTTGTAAACGTATTGTTCTTGATTGAGAATAGTGAATAACTGATAAAAACGACCTATTTTATTATTTAATTGATACATTTGGAATCAAACTTGATATAATTCGAAAATGGCTACTTTGACCATTGGTAATCTGGTTTTGATGATATTCCGATATTCCTTGGGGGACTGACACTTCCCATTTAAAATATCTTTGGCTGCCATTTTGTTTTTACTCAATTTCTAAAAAAAAAAATAAATATGAGCTATACAAATTCAGGTGATAAGGAGTTTATCTGAAAAAATCATACAAATCGGTTGATTTGTCTCCGAGATATATCAAAACTACAATATAAGTAAATGAAAAACCGTATTTCAACCTCAATTAACTCGACAAGTACAATATGATGTTTTTAGATGTTTTCAAGATCTTGTTCCTGTCGGAGTGGTAACAAAATCATAAAAGCTCATTGCTCAAAAATGGTTGCATTTTTTAACAATCGACTCTCATCAAAGTAAAGTTTTGAAAAGCGAATAACCGAATATAAGAAAAAAAATGTAGCCTGAGATCATTACGAGGGTTTTGGCTACGCGTCGGTCCCCCAATGAATTTTTGAATATCGCCGGATCCAGATGACTGAAAAGCTAGCTGCTTTTTTTTCTTCTAATATTTGAAAAACACATTGTTGAGCCAAACTTGTGCAATACTCATAAGGAATCGTACAATTATCTCCCGAATTTCTTATTAGGGGTAGTGGCGTTCAGGGTAATGATCCATTCGGGGTAATGACGTTCGGGGTTAAGGCATTCGGAGTAGTGGCGTTCGGGGTAGTGTCAAAGAGTCGAATATTTCGCACACGGACGTTTGGCAACATTTTGTATAAACAACTTTCATACAAGTACAGATATCATTTTGAACAAGGCTATGATTTTCACGATTGTGCTATTTCCCCTGAATTTTGTTTCCCTGAATATCGGTCCCCCGAATGCCAGTTTTTTGGAATGACCCTTTTCCCCGAATGACCCTGACCTGTTTCCCTGAAAAGTGGTGCAGTTCAAATAGATGCTATAGTAGTCTTCAGTGGCTGGATGATGAACTGGACCGATAAGGAATCATAAGAAGGAGGTAAGAATCAAAGAACAAGGGAGCATATTACATGACAAGTTCGTTCACCACATTGAAATGTATAAAGATATGACAATTATTAAAAGTAGGCTACTCAGGGAAATTAGATTTTCGGGGAACTGGCGTTCGGAGAAACGACATTCGGGGACCGACATTCGAGGAAAAGTAGCACAACACTATGCAAATGTTCGTATGGGAAACGTCTTTATGCATGACTTCTCATGCCCAGTCAAAGCATGTCCCTCACAGTTAATTCAGAATGCAGAATCTAGGCTAATGTTAACCGACATTTGTGAAGCCGTAAAGTCGGCAAACAAATTTCATGAACTGACATTTATATTGAGCTGTTCGGTAATCCAATCCGCATGGTTATTAAATTAATTAACTCATTACGCGTGGTAAAGATGGACAAATTATGGGTGAAATTATGAAAAAAATCCACGTGCTCGGCTGGGCACGTGGATTTTTTTTCATAATTTCACCCATAATTTGTCCATCTTTACCACGCGTAATGAGTTAATTAAATTTCATGAGCTCTCAGGAAATAGAAGTCGAGTAACATTTACCAAGCTACCAGGCACTATGTTAGCAGAATCTCGGTTAAAATTGAAAAAAAAAACTGAGATTCGCATTGCCGAGCTGAATGAGAAAACTGTGTGCTCATTAAAGAAGCCATATTCGAAGTGAGTCAATCATGAATTTTTAAACACGATGGTTATCACATTTGTAATCTGCTCAAAACAGAATTGAATCTTTTTGACTTGATTTCTTTATATAAAAAAGAGGAGATACTCCAATTTGCCAGTTTCCTGAATGTCAGTTCTCCGAATACCCCGTTTCTCCGAATGGACCCGTTCCCTTAAAAGTTGCTAGTACTCGTTCTGATCAAAACTTTTCACATTTCAAGGTGATGAAAGAAATGGTCTTCAGATATGCACTCTTCTCTATTTGATTGGCAGTTTGTTTCAAGTGTCACCGCCCTCAGCATTTGTGGCAATATGAGTTTAATAGAGAATGACCGAATATCTCCTTCTCTCGATTGATTATCGTTGTTTATAGTTCGGTACCACGTCATTCAAGACTATTCTTGCATATTTTTGATCTGCATCACTTTTCGGGGAAATTACATTCAGGAAAAAAACAGCTCAATAAATCAACTAAACCGGGCGTGTCCAACGTACGACCCGTGGATTGCATCCGGGCCACGTCTTAATTTTGTGCCGCCCATAAAGAGTTTGAAACTTCTTCCCATATCTGGCCCGTTGGATGAACTACCGTAAAACGAGGTATCTTTGATAATGCGGGTAACTTTGATAGTGCCACAACATTCTGAACGAAATAACATAATTTCGATTAATCAATTAAGCAAAACGAATGCAAAAGTAAAGAGAAATTATAGTTCTGATATGAAGTGTTATACTTATTATGAAGTGTTATTATTATTATGAAGTGTTATGTTATGATTATTTCTTTCGCTGGAATCGATAAAATTTTAAACTTTTTATTCCAATATAAAAAATTGAAGTTATTCTAGCAATTCTGAAACGCTTACAAACAATCTGTTTTACAATCACTTTTTGATGGAATTTATATTTTGTCAATTATTCTTGACAGGCCAATTATAATAGAACTTGAATGCGGTCTTAAACCGATAACCAAAAATTTGTATTTATTAATTTTCACATAACTATTAACGCCTTGAGGTATGCAACACAAATATTCTTGTTTTATTCAAAAAAAAAAAACGCTTGATTTATGTTGAATTGAAAGTACTACTTGATACTTGAAAATCAATCGAAATCTTTTAAGAAATATTATTTTGTATAAACTCATATAGTCTTATAATGGTATGTGTCATGTATGTTTAACTTAAATGACTTTTGTAGGTGATTTTTTCTATAAGTTATGTTATTTTATGGACAAAATCTAATCCACGTTCTTTAATAATATTCACCAATATAGTTCCGATTGAAGTGATGTTAAACAGTAGTTCGGTTAAAGATATTTATGCGTTTACATATCCATTATGAAAGATATCCAAATACCGAAAATTGACTTCCAGTTGTATGAAAATTTATCGATCATTTCAAAATGAATCGTTATGCAATCCTTCAACTGCAATTGGTGGTTGAAATACCAGTACTTGTAAAAATATAAAACAAAAATCTTTTAAACAAAACGCAAAATTATTCAATTTTCTTCTAAACCTTGTACCAACTTTAGATAAAAATACTATGTTACATATTTAGTAAATTTATTTTAACTTGAATTGACTTAACGATTTTTCTCAGTTTTTCAACCCTTTATTAAAAAAAAAATGGAAAAAAATACTACTTGTTTCTAAATTTAGAATGAGTCTATTTGAAATTGCTTAAATACGTTTATTTTAAGCAGCTTGATTCTAAGCACTCTGATTTTGAGTTTGATTTGTCGTGAGAATTTTTTAAACATATTTCTTCCTAAATATGATCGATTTATTTTGAGATTTTTCCTGAGTAATGAGTTAAGTTTAATTAGGATTTCATTGCTTTGTTCATTATTTGGATGTCAAAATTGAAATTCTATCCAGCCTGAACAACGATTACTTCATAAAGACCAACCTCACTGAATCGTAAGTTGGATTCTCTCTGAATTGGTGCTATTTCAGACAATCCTGGGAGCGTTTTACATATTTACATATAAACAGGTTTCACACAAAATCTTGAACAGGGTTTTCAAAAACCATTGACAAGATTTTCTCTTAAAAATTTGGCCGTATTCTCATATAATTGTTTGCAAGATATCACAAAATCCTAGTCAGGATCAACAATCCACGTAATCTTAGTCAGATTTCTCACAAAGTTCTTATAAAATTCTGGCCAGTATTCTCAAAAATTCCCGATGAACCTTTTTGAAAAAATGGTTTATTATAAAATAAGAAGCATTCTCACAGAAACCTTCTTCTTCTTCTTGGTATTGACGTCCCAACTGGGACAGAGCCGGCTTCTCAGCTTAGTGTTCTTATAAGCATTTCCACAGTTATTAGCTGAGAGCGTTCTTTGCCAAAATTGCCATTTTCGTATTCGTATATCGTGTTGCAGGTACGATTATACTCTATGCCCAGGGAAGTCAAGGAAATTTCCATTATGAAAATATCCTGGACCGATCGGGAATCGAACCCAGACACCTTCAGCATGGCTTTGCTTTGTAGCCGAGGGCTCTAACCACTCGGCTAAGGAAGGCCCACACTTAAATCAGAATGCCGATCTCACCTGTGCAACTCGTTAAAAGTTCGGTTGCTGAATTTGATTTGATTTTTTTGATTCCTAGAGAAACAAAAAAACCTAGACACCCTTTGTCTTGCGTTTTCCAATACTAAATACACGTACTGCCACAATTTTGTAAACTCAACCCCACCCCCAAATGATGGACGTCATTTTTAAATTATCCCTCACAGGGTTTGGCATAGAATCAAAAATAAAAATCCTGTGTTCGATTCTGACAAAATCCTAAGCACAATTCTTACAGAATATTTGACGAGATTATTTTTAATCTCTCCAAAAGAAATCGTTACCACTTTAATTCGATTTTATCAAACAATTTGAAATTTCGACGATAAAAATTGACCCGTTTCACAATATTGTATCTGAAATTTGGACCGCGATTCAAATATGTTGGACACACCTGCTCCAAAGCTCCACGAGTGCGAGGGTTTGCGTGCGTGTGTGTGTGTGTGTTGCTGGGACCAAATGTCATATGATCATCCCCAATTGCTAGCTGGAGGATGCCGCCGCCGCAAGCACAGCACTCAAGAGATAGCCAGCCCCGCTATGGGCAGATGAAATCTCGCTGCTATCTGTGATGACTACACACACGTCTTGCCCCCGCTTGCGACGGCAAATGGCTTCGGAGACCACTCTGGGGCTCTGATGGCAGGTCGTTCACCATCAGACAATGGCAATCAGTGTCCCTCAGCACTAAATCCTACCCAATTTATGACATTGGGTTCGATTCTCGACGCGAGTTATACTTTTAGCCAATCCCGCGCGCCGGGAGAAATGTGACCGTGAATGGAATTTCGAACGAGGCGCGACACACGCCGGATAACGGGTCCTGGTCGTGGTCGCTTAGGGACTGATGAGCCGAGTGTGTTTATTTGGGAGAATCATTTCCAATGGGGTGAATTGCTTTAATATGCTAATAATGGTCATTGGTCGTTTATTATTTTAACGTTTATGGCTCTGGGACTGGAAGGATTACGAAGAAATGGGAAGAATTCATTACATCGAGAGATTGAGATTTGAAAATTTTCCTATGCAGTAGAAAAATCAATGCACATAGAGAAACGATTTTCAAGTAACTTATTCCAAATGAAGATATCGAAAAGTTGTCTACATTTCTTTCTCTATTTTTATTGACGAATTTTTTAGCCCTGGCCTAGTTCATCTCGGGATCAACCGTTTCACTTGCCTTCCGAAGTCATCACAATAACCTTAACGTTAAGATAACTATCTAGGGTGGGATTCGATCCCAGGTCCTCGGCGTGAGAGGCGTGTGTTCTAACGAATACACCGGTTCTGTCCCCCTTTTCTATAATGGAAGAATAGAAATCAAAGCTGTATTGCCTTCATTTGTCATTAATCATTCTTCCTTTTTGTGAGAAGAAGAGCCTGCTTTTCAGTTCAGTTAATAAGAGCACTTACACAGTTATGAACTGAGAGTAGGCGCGTAATTTAAATTTATGATAATGAATCTTGGAGCTTGTTAGTATTTTTTAACCAAACTATAATTTGTGTTCTTTGGCACCTAGGCGAAGTTTGACCTCAATTATAACGCCGTTTTTTGATGTTTAAGTATTCCGATTTTTATGTTTTAGCATTCCATTTCAATCTGTTGAAGTACCTATATAATTTATGCTTCATTCCGATACATTTATTTGAGTCTGTTTACAACACATCATCAAGGGCCTCCTTCCCTTTCGATTTCTCTGGGTTGCCTTACTTTTTTATTGCTATGCCATTAGTTCGGAATGCCACATCTGATCATTTCTTCAATATCAATTATTCCTTCATTACTATCATCATTTGTTATATTAACTTAGAGCAATTTCAATTCATCATTTTCCTCATTCCAAGTGCACTACAACCTCACACTGCGCCACTTAGAAGCATAAAATTGTACTGCATCCATTTGTTAGGTCGTCGCCGCCGTCCTATTTTATTCATTTCGTACCGTACCTCAACCTAATGAAGACATCTCAATCTTGCTGAGATTTTCTGCCGCGGACAGATCGGTTCACCAAGAAAACCTCACCCATTTTTACCGCTCATCAGTTGCTCTTCTCTGAATTGAACCTAAGTCGATTGCAATAATTAGCCGCCTTCTCTGCTACAGTTACGGCTGACAGTCGGTGAATCCCCAACACCAAAGGCCGACCCTCTCATTATGCATCGGCCAGCCATGGTGCTCCTCAGACTGTTATTATCAGAAAAATTATCTATAAAATCTATGCTAACCAGGCTCTCACTAAAGTTTAAGCAGCTTCAAGCATAGAATTCGAATGGAGGGTACAAATTTGATGAATTTTTTTTTCTGATAATATCGGTCTAGGAAGCACCGTGCCAGCGACACGATTTGCGCGCACTGCAACGACAGAACAACCTCGCTGCACTACAACCCGGCTGTCGCTGTTGTTGTTGCGATGACAAGCCCCAACTGGGCGACTAATTATGAACCAACGAGAGAAAGTCGGATGCTCTTTACCTTATCGGCCGGCCGGATGTTTGCTTTGTATGTTGGTTTCTTTACCGATCTTAATTTTTGCATGTTTTCTTGCCTCCCGGAAGTCCATCTTTCCGAAAGTGATTAAAGCACGAAACTCCTACAGCAACCCTTGTGCATCATTCATGGGACTTCTACTTCTAGGGTTTAAATACAAAATTCAAACCTACACACACGCCAACCGAGCTGAAATCAAATGACCTGAAACGGGGGTTTTTCCATCGGGATTAAATTGGTTATCGCAACCTGTGGTGAAGATGCTCGTTTAGCCGGCCCATCCGATAGCAGTCCCGGGTCAATATTAGTCATCGTTTGCCTCTGTTATCGACCATTTGAATAAATTCCCGCTCCTCGATTCTCCCACTTAGGGTAAATTGGTATAATGCGCCCCAACCGGGCAATACGCCCCACTTTATTTTCAAGGGAGGTTATTTGACACGTATATATGATTTCATACCTTAAATATTTGCGAAAAACTGATGTTGCGCATATAAGATCTTTGAGAAGTAGAAATACCAAAAATAGCTTTTTGGCGTAAAATTTTGGGTCCGATAGAGAAGCCTCGTTGTAAATGAAGCCCATCCTTTACTATTGCACTTATTACAAAAACTTTTACCGGAAGACGATTGCTAATAGACACTTTTAAGCTTAGCAAGCGGTGGAATTCTCCTTGGAAACATTTCTACAGCGCTGCGGACCTTTTTCTACGGGAGGGGCATACTGCCCGGTTTGTTTTGAAACGTCAAGATTTGGACCGTTTACAGAAAACGTCTTGTACTCTTTTTAGAAGTTACCTGGCAAGAGAAAGTTGCATGCAGAGCATGACCAACTAAGTAAACAACACTTTGACACCAACAACTATAGAAGTAATGCATTTGCCACTGCGATAGAGCAGTTTTTCGTTAGGGGGGGCGTATTATACCTGTTTACCCTAGATGGTTCCTCAGCTTAAAGGGAACGCAACACAGATACAGGTGCCTCTTAAAATTCCAAGACACATCCCCATACTTTTCCTTGCACTGTACCATGGTCACTTTCTAAGCGAACACTTGGCGTCGCACTAAGGGGTAATGGGCGAATCTAGCTGGCCAAAAGTCGTTTTGAAAATTTGGTCATGTTTGAAATAATGTTGTACATGTGACATTCAATTGTGCAGTAATGCCTCATACTCTGTTTTTCTTTATTCAAGTCTATGTTAGTGCTGTATATCACCTCAATATATGGGTTTTGAAAATTCGGCAACAATATTTCAGGAGGGCGCATTTTTCACCTACATATTCACCTTCATGATTTCACAACAATATAATTTCAAAATAAACAGTAGAGTGTAAGTAAATTAAACCTTTGGAAATTAGACACAAAAATGATTTTCGTTTATTTGTAGGTAACGTAGCGGTCTTCTTTATTGATGGCTCTACGTTCTTTGCCCTACCCAAGATGCCCTTCTCCCATCTAGCGCAGGAAAATCTTAAATATCATGTTTTTCGAATCCCGTGGTTCAGTGTAGGACGCAACCACTGCTGGGAACCCTGAAGCCTAAATGTCATAACATTATCCAGAGTTTATCTCCTGCTATAAATATGTCATCAGTGGTGTCAACGGTTTTAAGAAGAACTTGAGGGCGAATAGAAATTTCCTGCATACTGTTTCAGTTAAAGGTATAAATATGACTAGCCAGTCAATTAGTCAGTGATTTTTGGTAGTAATCTATATCGATTCGACTATTTTAATTTTAACGCCACGAACCCAACGCCAGCCCTTGAAAAGCACTAAAATTTTCATTCGTTGTAAAAAAAACACTCTAGACTGCAGGCGAACATCTCTACTTACTATTCTGTGAATATGAAGAAGCTTCTGACTCGTTTATTGGTGGACAAAATATTTTCTCTAATAATATTCAACAAACATGATGTTCCACATTCGGTATATCAAAGGTACGTTTATCAACTAGCAAGATGATCATTTTATGCATCAGATGAAAAGATTGAATCATTCCAATGTGCTCTTGGATTAAAGATAATATCTTTTAAACATGCAAAGATGATCAGATGAGATTATAATGTCTGCATAAAAATAATGCCAGTGTTTTCCGCATATTTATGCTACAAATCATGTGAAATTATATATGTTACTGAGTTTTCGCGACAATTCGCGCAAATTCATATAGGTTACACGATTTGTAGTGTAAATTTGAGATAAATCCGGCATTCTCTTCATGTGCATTGTTTTGTGAAGGCTTGACATAACATGATTTTCTGAGCGGTATTTCGTCTTCGCCAACTTCTGTCACATTTGAAATTAGAGCTAGAAATCTGTATCCTATGAAGAGATCTTAAGATTACAGCAATCATGATGTTATAAAGTTCCTAGCATTTTTTGGATTCTAGTACTGACTCTGATTAACACTAGGAGTCCCGGAATTAAATATCAGTTGTATCCTAAATTTCAATCTGCCATATCTCAGCAACGGCTCAACCGGTTTTCAAAATTCTTTCACGTATCTCATGCCCATATTCAATGGTACGGTAAGAAAAAAAAATGTTCATTTGGGTGTTCAAATTTCCCCTTGAACAATTAAACCAATACATTTGTTTCGCATACTTAAGTTACATTCGAAACGTGTCAAATTTTACCGCAAATTTTATAATTTAAGGTTTTTGAAACCCGAATGACCCTAGTTCCCTAGAAAAATAATGCCTGCGATGCAAAAAAAAAAAAAAAAAATAAAATCGGGCTCCCCTATAGATGCAGATTTGTGTCGATCGCGGATTTCACATGCCAATACCTTTAGTGCTCTGAATATGCATGCTAAAGGATTGGAATCTTCAACAAAGTATTTTGCACTGAGTTGCTCTACATTTTGATCCTTTTGGGCTTGATCTGATCTTGAACTTATAACGAATCTAGATTTATCTCTTGGTATGAAGAAATTGAAATCTAGTGAATATGTTTGGACAGAAATAGTAATTTTTGGATGTACTCAAAATTTATTTTACTAAAATCTACAAAAATATTTATTTTATTGTAACTATTTGCCTATTATATATATATAGAGATTCAAAATGATATCATGTAGTTACACTACATAAATTTGATTTTGCAGAAACAGTGCATATGTTTATCTAGAACGATGAATGTTGGATTACTCTCAAAACTCCTTTTAATAAAAAAAAAAACACAATACACCCGATTCTGTACATTTTTTTACGCCTAAACCTTAATTGTTGCATGAAACGTCAAGAATGCATCCTCTGTGCAAAAACAGAATCGGGTGGAAATAGGTTTTGAACCTGATTGCTAGTAAATAATAATTTAAAGCAACGATATATACAAAACTTAGTTAAAAACGTTTAGTATTTGGGACAGAATAGAAATTATTGATTCTACTAAAAAAAATACAGAAAAGAACTTTGCAAACCCCAATTTCTACAACAATTTGTTGGAAATCCAAACACAGTGGGATTCCGTTTTTGGCAACAAAGTCAAAATTTTCAGTTGCCAAAAACGAAACCGTGCCAAAATCGGAACCCTTATTTTAAATTTTATTTTTCAACTATTGGTTTTGAAAACATCATTAGAATGTTATTACATCATCCTTGTGGAACCATATGGCATCAAGGCTTCAGAACGGTTCACTTCGAAGCAGTTTTCCGTAATATTGTACTATGCTATGAATCTATAGCGCCGTGATGTTAATTGTGACAAACGTTCTACATACTTACTTTTTACGCCTCAATGTCTTTAAGGATTTTCAGAAGCTTTATGTACACTATTTGTATGAGTGGACCATGTAAAATAAATAATCGCAAAATTGACCTTTATATAAGAACTGAGCATTTTCCTAAAACTGTGTAAGAATACAAAAAAAAAATAATACTGTTTTCATACAAAGACGTATTTACAAAACAAATGCGCTGGGTATTGCAAAACGGCATGAGTTTTTTTTATTTAATGAATCTTTAAAATCAGTTTAACTTTAAGGCTTTAGCGTAAAATTTTGCAATATTCGGTAAGTTTAGAATACCCTCCTTTAATTTATGTTTCTGATAAAGTAAAGCATTTCATAATTAACGATTGACTGCAATCAAAAGGGCAAACATGAACAGTAATCTACAAGAAAACGCTAGGGCTCTGAAGCATTTTGTTAGGAATATTGCTGCGATATTTCCGAAAATTCTCAAGTCTTCAATAAAAATTTTCAAAAATTCATTATTCTTAGGCTACCACTAGCACTCCTCAAATTTCTCTGGAAACCTTTCCAAAATCTACAAGATTTTGCCAGAAATATTCAAAATACCACTACAAATCCACATTATCCGGCTAGGAATTACCAGGATGCCATAGAAAACTTAAGAGCTTATTAGGAATCACAAAATTTCGGACTTAATCCTTAATAACCAATTATATATTCTCAGGATCCCGCAAGAAACCCTCAGTGTTCGCTAGGAATCTGCAGGCATTCTCAAGAATCCGTTAAAATTTCTGAGAAGTCTCTTATGAACTAAGAACTCCCTAAGGATTCTCCAGGGTTCAGTTAGGAAATTCATAGTCCCAGCTCGCAAGGAACATTTTAATTATATTGAGACCCGTATCCTTAATTAAAAATCTTGTATAAAACACATCTATTAACAAATCTAACGTCTTAAAGAATCCCCAACAAATAGGGAAAGAAGCTCGCAGAAAGATTAATATATACATTAAAACCACAAACAAAATACTCTCAATCGTTTTTATCGCACGCTTCAATGATATTTTTGAGAATAAAGTTTAGTTTGGACTGTGTTTGTATTCGTTTTGGTGTCGGTATTGAATGGAACATTGGAATTCTTAAAAAATAATATACAATATAGTAAAATTTATGGGGCCAAGATAGCCGTAGCGGTAAACGCGCAGCTATTCAGCAAGACCAAGCTGAGGGTCGTGGGTTCGAATCCCACCGGTCGAGGATCTTTTCGGGTTGGAAATTTTCTCGACTTCCCAGGGCATAAAGTATCATCGTACCTGCCACACGATATACGCATGCAAAAATGGTCATTGGCATAGTAAGCATCTCAGTTAATAACTGTGGAAGTGCTCATAAAGAACACTAAGCTGAGAAGCAGGCTCTGTCCCAGTGGGGACGTAACGCCAGAAAGAAGAAGAATAGTAAAATTTATACTTTTTTATGGATTATATGTTGACACTTCTGAAATTCGCTAGAATAACGCAATTTATTTAATGAACTTCCTCAAAAATTATGAGCATGACATTTTGCTGTATTTGCATCTATTACTGCGGTTTGTTCTTCATACGCAATGTTAGTAACTCCATAATAATAAGAACAGTGAGCTGAAGAGGTGAGACAAAATTTAAAGTGTGAGTCATAGATTTTTTGTTGCCCTTATGTGCTTGTGTTTTGTCCAAACAAGCTGTTCCAAGTTTGACGAGAAGTGTTTTCTAGTGTATCACCAACTGGCAGACTTAAGTGGGCTGGTCACTCAGTATGAATGCCTAAGATATAAATCTCTAGTTGAGATGCTGGTGGAGATTAATGGCCTCATGAAACGCTGCGAATGCATGACCAATGACCATTCTGAAGTAAATTAGCACGTACGGGAGCTCTTAGTAGTTAATGATATTTGGAGAAATATCGACGAAAATAGAGCTCTAGAATGTAATCGGTGCGTATTTTACCTGCCATTCAGATAAATAAAGCAACAAACACGATAATATTTACAAAAAATTACAAATTTTTATGGCATTCAAAAATGTTGCCAAAAACGGATCCATTTTGTTGCCAAAATCGGGGGGTGCCAAAAATGGAGCATGCCAAAAACGGAGCATGCCAAAAACGGAATCCCACTGTATGAAGAGACGACGTGTAGTTGTTTTGACATAAATGTTATTGTAGAAACGAGTGGAAATAGTAATTATGGAAATTCTCAAAATTTGTTTAACTTTCAAAACTATGTTTTTAAACCTGTTTGGCCGTCAATCAGAATTCATTGTCTGACATTTAATTTTTCGACATAAAATTTATTTTAGAGATCAAGTAAACATGCTAAAGCAGGAAAAGTTTTTTTATTACACCTTGAATATTATTTTACTTTACTTGTTTTTCACCCGATTACTTGAAAATCAACATTTAAAGCAATGAAAAGATATCCATGAGAATATATAGTAATGTTATATAACACTCAAAATTTCTTGTACTTAAAATCTAAGAAACATATTTTTTTTAAAGCTTTTTTGCCTGTAAATCAAAGCTGAAAGCGATGACATGTACTTATATTTCGAATTAAACATTTTTACAAGCCATCAGATTAACCCTCTAATACCCAAATTTTTATTTTCGATGTAAATATCATTTTTCGTTATTTAAAATCGTTTCAAACACGTTTTGGGCAATGATTTATTTTTATTCGCAAATCTATGAATTTTGATTTTTGATTTTTATAATTTTTATTTTTGAACATCCCTATCCTTTTTTATTTTTCCTTGAAGCCTCTCCTGAGTACTGATTTTTGGCAATAATAAAAAATCATTTTTTACGGTACTTTTGAAAATATTAATTTGTTAATTTTTCTCTGAAGCATATTTTATTTTCTGTGTAACTAACGGAAAAACAGACTGGAAATTATTTCAATATCATCAGGCTCTTCTTCTGTGATAGGTTGATTGTAGAAAAATATTAGAGATACGATTTTTTATATTACACGTTAAATCAACCCCAGGCATTTGTAGGTATTATAAGAATACAATTTTTCAAACATTTTCAAAAAGACAAAAAGTTCCAAAAGTCATAAAGAACTTCCCTAATATGCGTGTTATGAGCCAAGGCTTAAGCCAAAAATAAAATCATTTTTATTTTCGAGCTACAAAAAAAAACACAAATTTGCAAAGTGTACCCCGTCTAAAGGCGGGGTTGGGTATTAGAGGGTTAAATTTAGATTTACGGAAAATACAGTTAATACAGTTGTTAAAAGTAAGGATTTCGTAATTTTTAGTGAAAAAATAAAATGAATGTGATCAAAAAGTTTGGTTTCTTTACATATATGTTTAATGGATTTCTACAAAACAATTTTTGTAGAACAGTTACATGTCTTCGCAATAAATTTTGATTTAACTGTAAGAGGTTAAAATAGGGTTTTCATTAGTTTGTAATAAGAAAATGTAATACAGCATTGTCCGTTTGTTCTTTAAATGACAGACACTACACGTTAATGCTTCCAGTGGACTATTTGCCCTCTGAAGGAAGCACCACACTAGACAACGGACTAGCAACGCCCAGTGGCACAGTCAGAAAACATTCCTCTCGAAAAGTTTTCGGCCTGAGGCGGGAATCGAACCCATACTCCTTAGCACGATGCGGCTAAATGCCTCGGTGACACTACTCGCACGGCTACGAAGCCCACATGATGACCACGGTCATAGCCATCACAACCATCCACCTTTATCAGGGCTTTGGACGTGTAGCTCTGTTTCTCAATAGTTTCAAGTTCTTCCGGACATGCTACTATGGTGAGCCGTCATGTGCTAGCGGTGTTACAGAGGAATTACCCTGCTGAATTCGGCGTGCAAAATTCTGTCGCACAACCTGTTTAACAGACAGAGACCGTTTGAGGAGACCTTCGTCGGCGAATACCAAGCTAGTTTTCGTGAGGCCGTTGTTTAGCTGGCGAATGATGCTAGATAAATTCCGGAAGTATAACTTGCAGACTCACCATCTGTTTATTGATTTCAAGGCGGCGTACGACTCAGTGAAAAGAAATGAGCTTTGGCAGATAATGTCTGAACATGGTTTTCCGGCGAATCTAATTAGGTTGATACGTGCTACGCCGGATGGTTCGAAATCAAGTGTTCGGATCGCAGACGAAGTGTTAACCTCGTTCGTGACGTTAGACGGGTTGAAGCAGGGAGACGCATTTTCGAATTTCTTGTTCAACATTGCACTCGAGGGTGCTATTAGGAGATCTGGCGTGCAGAGAAATGGCACTATTATCACAAGGTCGCACATGGTTCTTGGCTTTGCGGACGATATAGTTCTAATTGGAATCGCAAGTCAGTGGAAGAGGCCTTCGTGCCTCTGAAGAGGGAGACAGCGAGGATAGGCCTGACCATTAATTCTACCAAAAAAAGTACATGGTTGCAGGTAGAGATGGAGTCAGGCATGGGGATGTGTTTGAAGTTGTTAAAGAATTTGTTTACCTTGGCTGCGAATAGGGCCTTTTACGGACTACATAACTAGCTTAGGTCCCCCAGCTTGCAAACGGAAACAAAATTCGCCCTGTATAAAACATTGACTCCTTCGGATGCTCTCTACTTCGGACAATACATGGTGGGAAACTCGAAAATGATGTGTGGCGCAGGCGCATGAATCACGAGTTGTATCAAATGTACAAAGATGCGAATATTATCAAGCGTGTAAAATACGGCAGACTTCAATGGACTGGTCACTTAGTGCGAATGTCGGGAGAAAGAAATGCCAAAATAATATTCAGCAGGGAACCAGGTAGAGGTCGGCGGCTTCGGGGAAGACCACGAATACGCTGGCTGTACGCAGTGGAAGGGGTCCTGGTGACCCTAAACGTTCGGGGCAACTGGAGAAGTTTCGCCCAAGACCGACGAAGATGGAACTCTACAATACGCCCGACAATGGCGTGACGCTACGCTGTAGCCATCAAGGTAACAAGATAGGCAGGTTTTAAAACTAGCGGTTTTGGTATTATTTGAGCAAAAAGAAGTTTCCAGTCTGATCCAGAGTTCCTCTTTCTGCTCAAACAAAGGTACTTTTCAAATTCATTAAATGTATGTCGAAAAATTACGTGTCTTGAAACACATAATTTTTTTCGTAAAGTAAATTTAGAGTGTATCTAAAAATTACCATTTCTTTCCAAACATATTCACTAGATTTATACAAAGGAATCCATGCCACAAAACCTACATGTCATTGCTATGAACATTGTTTTACAGGCAACCAGGATGAAAACTCAGGATTTCCCGAAGGTTTTTCAATAAAAAAAATAATCAAAAAATTTATATTTCTGCTCAAACAAGTTTACTGAACTTAATAAATCTGTTTTATGTTATAATTCTGAAATTTGATTCATTTGAAACAGGTTAAAAAACTAGGAATACTTGATTCTATTTAAAGTAAAAATAATGTTGAGTGTAATTTCAAATTTCTATTACTTTTCTAAAATGTTCTCTTGACTACCACAATCAAATTAATGTCGGAAAAACTACAAGTTATTTCTTAATATTTTGTTTCACAGGCGATCAAATGATATTTCCAAATTCTTTTCAGTCATATAAGTTTTGTGTTTAATCAAAAATTTATATTCCTGCTGAAGCATGTTCTGTGTTCTTATACAAGCAAATTTATGTCGAAAAATGTCTCATTGAACAACATTGCAGAAGGAAGATTTGATCTAGGACGTTCATAATAAAAGAATCATATGATCTAGATCAATTACAAGTTATGTAGATTATAATCAAAGGGATCAAAATTAACTTATTTCAAAATACTTTGTCGAAGATCTATACCAAACCTCTAGCATACATATCCAAAGCACAAAAGGTTTAGCTGTCGAAATTAACGATCTACCCAAATTTGCCTCGATAGGGATGCTCAAAATATTTGTTTTCAAATACATGTTTCGTGTTTTATTCACGATTATTCGAATCTGATAAACTTTTTAGGTAAGCTTTTTACACGATTCTCATGCAGTTTCAGTTAACAAAAAATGTGTATATTGGTTTTATTGTTCTAGGGATAATTTTAACACCCCTGGGACGAGTTTATTTCATTTGCAACAAAAAAACTAGAGGCTGAAAAAAATCGGCTGAACCTTCGCTTAGATAAAGCCGATAATGCATATAGATGATCGCCGGGCTCCTTTGCGGTTTTCTTACCATTTCTGTGGTATTCTCGTTATTTCGGAAGGTATCCTCTGGATTATATTTGGAATTCCTAGATAAAAAAAAATCTCACAATAGTGGTTGGATTCAGGAAGGCTTTTAGAAGGAAAGAATTCCTAGGAACTCCGGTAATATCTCTTATGACTCCAGTAAGATTGCTTAGTTGCTTATCAAAATCATGTATTTCATATTCGATTCGTTGCATGAATGTTGAGATTTGTATGGGAATTATAGTGTCTTCGGTAGTAATCGTTAGAAATCAATGGGGATTATTTATGAAGCACCAGTATTCTCATCGAAATTAGAAAGATCCTTACGGATATCACAAAAAAGCCATTGAAATCTTGTAGATATTTACCTGCGTTCAAAAGATTTATACTAGCATTAAAGAATTCCTCTGAAATTCCAACTGAATCCCACATTCATGAATTCTAAAGATTCAGACCAGAGTTTGCAGGAATCCTACTGAAATCTCATAGATTCTTACAGAAATACCATCATAAAGAGCCCAAATTATTTCAAAAGTTCAATAACCAGATCAAATACCGGATTTCTGATATTCTCACAAGAATCACAGAATGGCTTCCAGAATCCCAGAATTATAATAAATCCAGAATTTGTCTCGAAATCCCAGAAAATCCTGCAGGGATTTCAAAATTCTGCAGGAAATCAGAAAATCTGGAATGCCAGAATTCTCACGAAAGAAGGTTCATTTTCAACGTCAAAAGAGTTTGTTATGAATGTTTGTTTCAAACCAATCCTATACTTGTGGCCTGAACAAACTGAAAATATGTCCCGATAATATTTGTGTCATGTGTCTATAATCAATAGTCGATTCATTTTGTTCTTGAGTTATGATCAGGCTTTGGAAAATTTAACACAACGACGGAATCGCTGCGAGTGTTCATCGCTGTTGCTGAAAAAAATCACCTTGATTTGGGGGAGCCTCAATATCATCCCATTAATCCGCCTGCATTCATACAACACGCATGACATTTATCGTTCGTGGAAGATAACGAGCCATGAATGAAAACAAGACAGACACACATCACCCACTGTTAGGTGCCAATTACTGTGTCTCACCACTTGTAAACATTCTGATCAAGAATAGGTCTGTGCACAATATGCATTTATCGGTATCGGCGATAAAATTTTGATTCAATATCGGTATCGGCGATATATAGGATTTGAAATTATTGGTATTGAACCGATATTCGATAATTTTAAAAAGATGGGGGTAAAAGCAAAATCGATAATTTTCCACATCATCTTTTGCATTATGTAGTGCATTTCTTGAATTTCGTGATCACGACATGCAATTCTCAGAGGACATCTAGAATTCCATTAAATCAGTTTCATTCCTTCAATATAAGGCTGATACAAATATTAATTTTCTTTTATGTCCGAGACCACTTGGAAGTTACGAGGGGGGGGGGGATAAATAAGGAACAAAAAATTAAAAATGAAAAAAAAGTTATTTTTCGAATTTTTAGTTTTTAACGATAGTTGACTGATGTCAAAAAAATGATGAATCTTTTTTTTTTCTCCCCTTTAAAATTTTCGGATTTTTGAAAGGGGGGGGGACATAAAAAATAATTAATATTTGTATCAGCCTAATTATTGAAAATAATTCTGATTATCGGATCGGCAATTGTTTTATCGATATCGGTAAATATCGGGTCACGGGATATCGGATATCGTATCGATAATATAGGCCCGATAAAATCGATATTATCGATAATATCGATATTTGCACAGCCCTAATCAAGAATCAGAGGCGAATATTTTCCATTTTCTGTGCTATATTTACAACCAAAGGCAGTTTGATGATCCAATAGATTATAATGAGTTTGTTAAAAGCTGTATTAGTAGGAAACATGAAAGTCCTTACCAATTTTATGCAAAACATGAATCACCCGAATTGCTCGAACTGTTGTAGTATGTGAGAGTTGCTGCTCTTGAACGCTCTCGCGCATTGGACCAAACGAGAGAGTGAATGTTTACATGCATATTGCTCTCCAATTGCGATGTGCCACGAACTGTTATGGTTAACAGCAACTTAATTTGATTCGATCGGCTTATTCGGATCAAAATCCAAACACTGGTTATGACGTTTCAATTTTTTGTATTAATTTTAGCCGAATAAAACTATCATTTAGCAGTTTGAGGTTTTTGGGGACACTTGACTGATGCTAATTGATTACATTGTCAATATAAGTAAAAAATGCTAAATCTTAGCACTACAATTTTAATGAAAAAAAAAAATATATTCGAAAATTATAACAAAATAATATATTGAATCAAAATTTCAATTTAAGTGTTTTAATTGAGAAAGTTTGAATTAATTTTCATTTTTGGAACGGATGATTATTTGTAAGTATGGAAGTCAAATATGATGTTTCTATGTACCATCTATAACGGGTTCCGTTTCGAAAGTACTTTTGGCCAGCTAGATTGAGTAAATACCCCATAATGCGTCGTTCCCGTATAACGTTCCATCAGCGGTGCCATTTCAACCAACGACAAATCGTATTTATGTACGAATGCCTTCTCAATATGCAAATTCATCTGAATGGGCCCAAGATAGCTTTTCTTACCGAAACGCTGGCTGCTGATTTGAACGACTAGCAGCTCTATCGGGTCGATTCTTGTACCACCAGTCCTATCCAAGCCTATAAATGAGCAGTGGAGCAAAAACTGGCATCAAGATATGGCGAAAAGGGAAAATCTTGAATGGAGATTTCAAATTGGCCCTCGTCGTCGTCGGTGGAGGGTACACAACATGTCAAAGAACAACGTGATTACGTAAATCTAATTGACCGCTGATATTGTGGATAGGTGATATCTTGAGAGTGCCGTGTCTTATGTACGAATTTCATAAGATAACGCTTGTGAATTGATTTCTTGACTGTTTTTTTTCTCTTTCATAAGATTTTTATGAAACACAAGACATCCGACATTCACAAGAAATTATTGTCGTTATCATTAAAGATCTTATGAATATCTTTGTTTTCTTTAATTCAAAAAGCGATTCTTCGAAGAAACAATAGTCCCAAAGAATTCCATAACTGAGATCTATGATTCTTCATAAGAGTATCTTATGATTATGACTCTTTCATATTATGAACGCAATGGTCGATGGAGGTTCACAAGTTTCTCATTAGCAGCTTCTTATGTTTTTATTCCGTTAGAAATTGGTATGAAATTATTACGTGGTTTTCGATAGTAATTTGACTCCTTTTTCACAAGTATTACTGATCATTGTCATACGCACGCTTATGAAACTTTATCGTGAATTTTATGTTATTGACATCATACCTTCAAATTCAATAGTTTTTCGTAAGAAATTGTTACGAAGTTCGTACACCATTAGATTGTCTTATAGAAGCCATTGAATGAATATGCCGTACAATGTTTTAGTGAAAAGCTTTCACAAATATCATTCTCTATTTATTTTTATAGAAATTGATTTGTGTTAATCTACAACTATGAATTTCACTGTTTCATGACGAAATATGATATGGTAATGGTGATTGTGCTACTTTTCCCCGAATATCGTTTCCCCGAATGTCGATTCCCCAAACGCCAGTTGCCCGAATGACCCGTTTTCCCGAATGCCATTTTCCCGAATGACCCGTTTCCCCGAAAAGTAGCTGCAATTCAAATAGGAGCTAGAATAGTTTTCACTGGCAGGATGGTTAATCAGCTATCAAAAGATGGAGGTATTAGGTCATTCTCGACTATACACATGTTGCCAAAAATGCTGAGAACGGTAAAACACGCAAGAACCGCCAATCAAATAAAGAAGGGTACTTATCCGATGGACAGTACGTTCACCACCCTGAAATATATGAAGATATGACAAATATGAGTGCCAACATTCATTTCGGAGAAATGGGCTATCCGGGAAACGGGATATTCGGGGAACTGGCATTTGGGGAACTGGCGTTCGGAGAAACGACATTCGGGGAACCGACATTCGGGGAAAAGTAGCACAACCGGTAATGGTATTCCAGTAGTAAATTTTCGATATCATTTTCAGATCTTTCAACTCTCATGTCTATAAAGTTCATATCACTTCTACAAGTCCATATCAAAATTTGCTATTTGTAAGTTTTTTTTTGCCTGCTTGAGTTGCATAATAACTTAGAACTTTACCATATACTTTAACTGACTTTAGCTTTCAGAATCTAAAGGGTCAAACACAATGCAACGGCATTACGGCAAGAACGGCAAAACGGCAACACCGACTTGAATGACATATAAATGTTTTGATCTATGTCGACTCTATCAGATTCAACATAGATTTGACAAGCAGAGTGTAGATCAAGATGGGCTTACTGTTTTGCCGTTGTACCGTGCTGCCGTTCACATTGTGTTTGGGGCTTAAGAATTAAAGAATGCAATCAAAATAAAGATATATTTGGATTTTTACCACCTCTGCTCTCTTAGTCATTGCAGTCGCAAAACATTCACTATTTCAGCACGGCAACACAATGACCCATTTCTACAAATTCACCTGGTGTTGCATCCATCAAAGTACATATACACACACAGTTGAGCGAAAGAACCTAGAAACAAAGATGATAGTGATGACGTTGTAACGGCCGTTTGACCGACTGAAAGCAGAACTACAGCAAGCCTGGTACAATGGGACCACAATGCCCGAACCACACGACGAGGCGCAAAGAGAATTGAATAACAATGAAAGTACGTGCCGGAATCTGAATTCCATTGACCCATAAGTGGCTTTTTTCGCCGTATAGCCAATGCTCTCTCTGTGATCTGTGCCACCCATAGAAGCGTAACAAAAAATAAGGCTTTTTTCTATTCCACCACCGGTGAATAGACTCATGACCGCCGAAGTGTTTTGCAACAAATCAACCACAAAGCCCGACCAATCAATCACGTTCGCAATTAGAGACAGGCAGCCATTATCGGTCGAATTTATCTTAATAATTCTCAAGTACGTCAGCGAAGGCAGCGAAGTACGATTCCGGCATCGGCCCTCACCGCAAACAGATTGGCTCCTGAACTTCCTGCTACGCTACGGGCCACCTAGATCTGTTCAGAGATGCCGGCAACAAAGAGAGTTGAAACCCAATTAGCCATTTAAAGAGCGAGACCAAAGATCTGCCGCGCTCTAACTCGACGACACACATGCATTTTCTCAGCTCCTTGAACTGTCGCTTCGTACCAAGTTGCAGGTTACCACAGGGCACGGCTTGACAACGGGTCGCGATCATTAGGCCAATCGGAGAGTTCAAATCGCGCGCAGCGCATTGACCATAACTCACCGCATGAGGTAGATGCTGAAGCACTTCAGGAAATGCCGTCATATGTGATCCACGAGAGGGTCTCTCCAATAGGGTCCTAAAGGCCTGTCCCAATTTTACTGCCAAACGCTTAAGTTTAGGCCAAAAACACATGTTTACTCAATTTTTTAAAGTTTTTCTTTTGTTTAACTCCAAAAAATATTTTTTTAGATTTTGTCACACTCCTTAGCTTAAACTCAAATTTTGGGTGTATTTTGCTTTCCGTGTCCCTTCCGAAATGTCAGATAGGAACAACCCCAGTGGTAGAACTAAAAGCCCTGTGGTGTTTTTGTCGAATCAGCGAACGTCAAACATGATCAAAAGTGTCAAGGTTCATTTATGGACCCAATTTTTAAATTAAAGTTTAAATATGATGTAGCCGTTATTTAAGCGGGAAAAATTGCTTAAATAGTTGCAGTAACATGCTCTTTCATGTCATTAAATAAAAACAAGATTTCATTAAGCATTTTAGGACCCAATTCACGATCTTTTCGTCCAATGAGTTCACTTAATGGCAGCTGATTGAAGCGGTGGTGGTAAATGGCGGAAACATTTGAATGGAATTTCGAGCTCGATCAAGGTGGAGTTTCGAGAGGGCTCCGTACCTTGGCCTTAAATTATGTTCAATTAAAATTGGCGAATCGATTCGGCACGGGTCGTTTGGTGAATTAAATGGAGTAATTATTCTAAACTTGTCGGATGTGTTGCAATATTCAAGTCAAGTGTTGCAATTCTCGATGATGCGGTTCCATTATTTTGGCAGGTTTGAGAATTTTAACCATTGAAGCTTGTGATAATCCAAAGAAACATCTTAATGTTTACTATATTCTTCGTGATCATTGAAGATTTTTCTTCTTGAACTGAAGATCTCATTGGAGTATAACGCTCTGAGTTCAAAGCCTTTCTAAGGTTATCCAAGCACTCATTTGAATAAGGATATGACCGCGGGACAAATATGTGTAAAACAGCAGTGTAATCAGTGACCTTTCAGATGTCAATAAATAAGGTGCACATCTAAGCAGGCTCCATGAAACATGTCTTATGGGCTTGTTCACATATTTCATAACGCTGAAATTGGTTATTTTGAATACCCACCCACCCCCCTTGTAACGCTTTTTGTTTGGATATTTTTCAGTTTTTGTATGAGCCGTAACATCACCAGGACACCCACCCACCCCCTCAAACGTTATGAAATTTGTGAATGGGCCCTACCAAGTTTCGAGTTGAGCTCGAGCTTGATGACCCAGACAACCAGAATGTACGCATAACGAAATCACCATTTGCGTTATGCGATGATAATATGCGCAAATTTTCACGTATAAGATGTTGCGAAAAGGCTTTATACGTACAAAAGTGGAGGCGATATACGTGCATATTTTATATTATGAAAAATAACATGCAATGCGAGGGTGTAAATTTTATTGCGAACTAGTCTGTACTCTTATGCGACTTAATTTGTGATAATAATGTTAGTTTGACATCTGCTACGGATTGATCCGACTTACTTTGTACGAGTATACGGAACGAAACGAAATGTACGTATGAACTCATAAAATAACGTTTAATGCGAGGAAACTCATCGGTCGGACGATATCATCCACCATGTAGTGCGGGTGTGATGAAATTTATGTAACTAAACGACTTTGTTCGTTAACTGTTATGCGACTTCTGGTTGTCTGGGGATTGATTGATCGCCCGTGGTTTCTACTCCAGTAAGACACGGTTTACAATACTGATAAGGTTATATATTCCGAAAACTGACAGCTCCTTGATGACGTCATTCCTATCCACCTCGAACAAAGGAGATTGGGCAAATCTGGGCCCGGAATTTACACAGATGACCCATATGTCATTTGAAAGATCTAAGTGAGACAAGAAAAAGTTTGTATGGGGTCAAAAATATTCGTCGTGGGAGAAAAAAGTTATTCCCCATGGTTTGAGATCGATTTTCTATGTATTTTATTATATTTTTGCTATATGTTTTATCGAATAATAATAAAAACATATATGTTTCTGCACCTATATGATATTGAAAAGCTCTATGTCTTAAGGAAGTGAATTAGAACTTTGGTTCAGAGATGAAAATATTACATGGTGATGTTAAACCATAATAACATTAAAATCGTTATAAAATATGTATGTATATTCAGTTAAGTTTTCTACCAGACCCTGCTACTCACATTATACTAATCGCAGTTTTTTGACCGACCAATCCTTTTTTTCGCAATAAGGTAACATTACGACTTGTTTTCAAATAAAAAAAATGTCAGCCTCATTCGATGAAAAACAATTGGGAAACAGCGGTGATAGAAAAGTGTGTGATGTCTTATAAGAGAACTGACTTAATTGTTTTTGCTAAAGTACATATTTCTCCAGAACGGATTTTGCGAAGAGATCAATAAACTTTCAGCTCAACCTCAATGAACAACATAATCAGCCTGAGAAACGTTATTTGAACGCTCATTTGAACTTATCAGTAACATATGCGTAGTATTAGGATTTCATGTGGTTAAATCAATGACAATGTATAAACCATCTCACGCTGTATACTGCATACGTGACCCTTAGTGTCACATGTAGGGCAAAATGGTCCAAAATGCCACTTTAAGGATATGTGTCGTTTTCTCTTAATGAGATCTACATTTTAACACCATTTTTAGTCCTAACAGTAACTTTACAATATTGGCAAGCTACCACATTGAAAACATTTCCCAAATTTGAGATTTTTAACGATCTTAAATCGTGAAGAAAAGTTGGTTGAAAAATGGGGGTGGTTCAAAACGATCGAATGAGTGGGGTAGAATGCCATTTAGTATGGAGCACTAGGAGTAAGCAACCATGTTACTCCATGAGTTTGCTCTGTGGTATGGAAACGCTTATTCGTTGATAAAATCATCGTAAAACCTTATTTCTTTGGCAAAAAAGTGAAAATTGTTGGATTTCACCGAGAATTTAAAGAAAAATCTATGAGTTTATGTTCAGGGGTTGTAGCGGCAACTCTTGGGTAAACATATTTTAACATTGTTTGGCAAATAATACAAATGGAAACGCTGTAAGGTGAGCCATTTTACCCCATCAGTGCGTCTTGGACCATGTTCCCCTACTCCTACATTATCTAATCAGTCTTAAGCTAAAATGTCAATCGTTATCGTTTTACGAGTGGTAGGGAGATTAGGGGCATAATGAACATACGGGGTGAAATGGACACCCTCTCAATATCTGAGAATGTGCATACTTCATCAAAAATTCAAACACTGCATGAAATCTGTATTGCACTCGAAATGTATGACGGTATAAAAGTTCCTTTTTCGCTTCAATTGACCCTCAAAATTTGACTTAAAGTTTTTCTCAGTTTCAAATTGACATATGAGTAAGGCCGTGGAAAAATCTAATTTTAGAGCAAAGTAACGAACCCAGAAAGGTTCTTTTTAGCTATTATGATTGAGGGAGAGCCCTTTGGCAAATGGGAACGATTGACAGTTATTAAATATACTGAAATCGCTAAAGTTCATGTAAGTGTTCAATTCGCCCCGATACCTTTTTACCAGCCTTGTATTCGACCCAATTTTCTATCTCGCTTTTCTGACATATGATATAATTTTTATTACCATGAATGAATGTAGCACGTCGTTCTAACATCAAACTTGAAAACTAGCCGGAGGTAAATTGAAAACAATGCCATTTAATGGTCTTAAATCGAACATTTGCTTAACGTGTCCATTATGCCCCTAATTCCCCTATACGAAAGCCGTGGAGCCAAATGATTAACGCACAATGATTCCACCGGTGAGTTTTTTTTTGCTTTATTATAGAGACTTTTAGCCCTGAGCTGGTTCGTCTCTGAGCACCTGTGAGTTGATAGCTACTTTTTCTGTAGTAGAACAACCAAGAAGGGATTCAGCCAGCAAAACGAATTCCGGTAACGACCATTGATGGAAAGTGGCGAACGCTTCATCTGAACTGGAACAAAAACAAAACCAAACGCTCCCGAGCGTCAGAGCGCCGGCTTACTCGCATCTGTCGACTCCCGAGTAACTGAAGCAAAAAGTGATTTGCGAACGTGTTCGGAGCTGCTCAGAGTCATATTGTGCTTTTGGGAAAAAAGCTGCTTACCCTCCGAGATTTATGGTTTTCAAGGGCTTTTAGCTTAGACTGACTACACATATCAATGGTTGCTATTCCGTGATTGACCGAAGTCAGTGAAAATGCACAAAGAATCAACTAGAAGTTTGGCTGGGATTGGCCATAATCTTCTTCAATGTGCATAATTCAGTGCCTCTATTTATACAGGGTCAATAACGGCGCCGGCCACGTCCTTGCAGTCAGGTGGGATTGGGGGAAGGAATGTTAGTGTGTAACCTTTGCTATTTGGAGACCGTGTTTGCCTCTGCATCTCCACAAAGGTTACTGGGAGGGATGTTTGTTAATGGGAAGGATCGTTGGGTCACAGGATTCACTTTGATAAGCGATTAGGCCATGATAAATAATGATTTGTGAGATATATACATGCTTATTTGTAAATATAATATTTTCATTTGATATGAACAATTTCTAGCTAGTGGAAAATTATGCCGACACTTGAGGTGACGAACCATTCAAAGTTTGTTGAACAAATACCTAAATGTAACATTCCTACAGCTGTCGGGACGAAAACATGTGTTATTATATTTTACTTATTTGAAAAGAAACAAAAAACTTGATTGGTTGGAACATCATAGTGTTATTCTTATGCCGACACTTACAGTGGCGAACCATCCAAAGTTTGTTGAATAAAGTGAACTTTTCGCAAGTCTACACTCGAACCATTCAAAGTTTTTTTATAATTACAAAAATAAAGGTAAAAAGGGGTGTTCTTAAAATAAAAAAATGTGAAACATAAATAATTCATGAATCAGAGTTTGTGTCGACACTCACAGTGACGAACAATTCATAGTTTGTTGAAAATTCATATTTACGTCCCACAATTGTAACGATTAATGTGCAGTCATACATATTTTATAGATTAGAAATAGTAGCATGAAACGAGCTCACCAATTGATCCGTTATCCTTCACTGTGCAGCCACAATCCACTCTCAGCCTCACTCGTTTGCTCGGCTATATAAAAGCACTCAGAAAAAAAATAGGCGCGCGACCCGAAAAGGAAAAAAAAACTTGGCTTTCTTGACGCACTGCCCAGCAGCAAGCGTCATGGTCAAAGGATCAAAAAGAACTAACCGATCATGCCACTTTTTCACTTACTAGACCGACGCGCGACCTGTTTGATCCTGCCCTCGTCGCTGGCCCCCGTAGGAGCAAGCGTCAAGGTCGAAGGATCAGACAGAACTAACCGATCGCGACAGTTTTCACTTACTCTAAATGAACTAACCGATCACGCCACTTTTTCACTTACTCTAACCGAACTAACCGATCACGCCACTTTTTCACTTACTAGACCGACGTGCGATATGTTTGATCCTCATTTATGGTTTTCAAGGGCTTTTGACTACAAACTAGTAGTTTACTATCGATATGATGGTTATGCAATTAATTTGTCTGTCAAAACCATAATAAATCACACCTTGCTCGGTTACTCGCGAGTAAAGGCTCGCGAGCTTGTTGCTACTTCTTTTGACATGTTCTCCCGAGCAGACGGGTGCGGACTTACTCACACCTAGCCAGATCCCGAGTCTGTGATGTTTGTTATGCGTTGGTATACACTCGTGAGCTGCTTCGTGATGCGAACTTTTCCAGCACTGGTAACGACTGCTCGAGATGCGGAGCGATGCTGTGGCGATATACTTCTACTTCGGTCGCTGAAGCTCTTGCTGAGGCAGGCGTCGGTACCGTTCGTCGTTAATGACAGGGAGCTTTAAGCGCAGTTTTCTTATTATCAAGTAGAGGGTGGAGTAAATGTTAGCACCACGATAGATTTTGACGCTCGGATTATTGGCAGTTTATACACATCAAACAGTCAAATACTACAGTTACTTCCAGTTTGATTCCCTTCTCTGAGAGGCAGTAGCATGACAGTTTTATGTTATTGATATCAAAGATAAAAGTGTGGTAACTGTCGCGCAGATTTCCAGCACGCTTAAGCTGTGTACGACAAGCGAGGTATTTCCACCAGTGTAGAACAGAATCCAACAACGCAACCACAGTAAAACATAACTTAATGAGTCTTACGGATTATAAACCTTAAAAATAAATCTTAGAGAGCCAATAGATTACTGTTGTAGTCTTGGAGCCCTGTTATTTTCGACTTCTATTAGCACTTGGGCTTAAAATTTAACATAGCACAGTTGTAGGAACCTTTACATTTTTTTTCATTCCTTCAGTGTGAGGTCCAATCCATATCAATCAAACCACAGTCCAATGTTGTGCTGTAGTTCATTTTGTCACGTGACGCTACTGACGGAGGATTCTCGTGCTACAAACCAATGCACGGCCATTCGTGCGGCATTCTTCTGTGGCTGGACGAAGTTTTTGTGGATGGGAACCCATGATGACTATCCGCTTACAAAGCGAAAGTGTAACCTCGAGGTTACGGGACCCCCTGTAGCTCCTGCATAACTATAAACTGTTTTTATAAGCCTCTTAGAGATCACTGGTATCACGTTGGTATTTGTTACATGCTATATCAATGAGGCATTGGGTAAAGTTAAACACAAGTTGTGCACAAATCTTGGTACAATGTACCTAATTGAATGAGTCCCTTTGGGAATCATCTTTGTTCATGACCCTGCGAAAGATAACTTAGGGGGCCTCGTGGCCGTGCGGTGAGTGTTACCAAGCATTTAGCCGCATCGAGTCAAGGGGTGTGGGTTCGATTCCCGCTTCAGTCCGGAAAACTTTTCGGCAGAAATGTATTTCGGCACTGCCACTGGGTGTTGCATGCTAGTCCGATGTCTAGCGTGATGCTTCCTTCAAAGGGCAAATCGTCCACTAAAAGCATTAATGTGTCGGTATCTTATTTAAAGATAACTAGTTGCGCTTGTAGATGCGAAGGCTTAAATTCAATGGAGTGCTTGTATAATCTTAAACGGTCGTTAAACTCAAAACAGGACATGATGTATTTTGTAAATCTGAATACTTGTTTCGTACGGAGTTCAGGGATGGCCTAGAACACCAAGGCAAATCAAAATATAATTCTTCACAAGCTTTGTCACACAGGTCTTATTTTAGCTTATTTGAAGCAAATTTATAAAAAAATTGATTGCGAGAATTCCATTTACGTAATGATTTCAATAAATTTTCACATTTTACAAACTACTGCTCTGCCCATAACTGCATATTTGTAACATTCGACAAAAGTAGGCATGGAGTAAATTGAATGCAAAGTGTGCATTTTATGGCAGTATGGGAGGAAACTGAAATTTCTAAAAATTACCAGGAACTCAAAAGTGCTTATTTGAGGCTGAAATTGTGTACAACTTATATCGCATACTAGGTGAATAGTTAGAAAATAATTCTGATAGAAATATCATTTCTATTACATTACGAGACTCATTTATATTCTCAATGTGACTGTTATGCGGTTATAATTACCAATGTGACAAAACAACTTGGTATTTTTTTCGATTTTTGTAGAAAAATCTCACAGATTTCAGTAAGTTGATCGGAAGTATTTATCATTTGATGACTCTCCACGGTAATAACTCAAAATCGACAAAAATGTCGAATGTGACTGTTATGCAGTTATGGGCAGTGCTGTGTACCAGTAATAGTAATAAAAACGAAATTAGTTCTCTAAGAACACAGTCCACTTGGGTGTACCCATTAGAAAATGTAAAGTATATAACAACTGCTTCAATGCGGATCGCGGTACTTTTACTGCACTCTTCATCAGTCGGCGGCAGTGAACCTTGCCCGCTTACCGCAATCAATTCATATTTATCGTTTTTAATTTGCACTCTCCGAATGCAATGAGTTGGCTGTGATTGGGATCTCTACCTTTCGTCTTCCCGTCGCCGTGGAGGTTCATTCATTCGCAACATCGCCCGAATAGCCACGAATCCATGACTTCTATACGGTTCCTGTATCATTACTAGCGATTTAATCGAATTTGCTGAATGCAAACCACATCGATGAATGATCAAACCACAGACAAACAGACGTAATACTCGATTCTATTCATAGTACAGCAATATAGCGCTCAATTTTAATATTTGGTGGTTGGCCAACGGCTCACTTATGGCTTTCTTATCGCTTTTGTTCGACTTTCATTTCCATGGTATAGTACTAATGAGTTACATAGAATATCCAATGTTGAAACATTGGGACAAGTGTCGAATACAATTATTAATAATTTTAGACAAAAATCGTTATTATCTTCTAATACCACGAAAAATACGTTATATATCTAGATTAATATAGGTTAAGTTAATTAAAAGTGTGTTTTCTCTCTTATAAGCAGGTGAAATCAATTAACCTTTAAATGCTGAATTGATTTCACCTGCTTATAAGAGAGAAAAAAAAAGGCTTTTTGCTACGGCAAATGAAATGTAATATGTTGTTAAGCTTAATTTAGTTTTACCAAATTAGGATAATAGTGTAGTCTAAAACAGAACACCTTATTATAAGAAAAACAATTCTGGGTGTTATATCTGTTTGTTTGTGATCAAGCTATTGCATGCAATGTAATATAATTTCTCGCAAGGACCATCACCTCCGAGACACCAATCCGTGGAACGCCTTTGATCATCGTCCACTGATTGGAAACGAGCATCGGATGATATCGGTAGATATGCTTGCCCACATTCGAAAAGGCTTGGAATCCGTGGCGATTGAAATCGTCCAACGATTATGTCGAAATCGAAACAAATAATATTTTATGCTCCAAAGCGGTGAAGCAACGAGATCACTGACCATCGAAATTATAATTAAATGAAAATTAAATTCCCCTGTATGGCGTTATGGCAAAGGGTGATGGTTTGATTTTGTTTGGATGCATACCTTGCTGAATATCGACTGAATGGCAGAGCTGTTGAGGAGAAGGGCAGTGGACTGACAGAGACGAGTTTGGTTCATTAAGCAAATTTGAAAGTAATTAGGAACATTATTTCCGTTGTAAAGTTAATGAGTGGCAAAATAATAATCATAAAGGGTTTAAAGTCGATTGTACGACCATTAGCACAAAAAAAGGAATCCATCGGGATGCTTACGGCTTCATAATGTTTATCAAATGTCATAATCGAAGTATATTCAAACAACTGCTGATTGTTAATAATATAATTTTACTTATTTTTATATATTGTTGAATTTTTCAATAATTCTCACTTCTTGCAAATCATTCTCACTTCTTGCAAAACGTTCTCTTGATTGAGAATATTTTCCAAGTCCTGAGTCACTTGATTTTCTATTGAACTTTTAAATCCTAATTTAAAATTGGGCGCGCTTTCAAACTGTATAGCTTTTGAGCTTTTTCACAATTTAAATTTAATTTTATTTTTTAAATTTGTTTCTGCAATCCCTGCCATATAATTTTCATATCAGGATCGCGAGTGCGTTGAAATTGCCTTCTCCTCACGTTTTCAAGGCGGATCAAGAGTTTAAGATCATCGTCTATAATCACGGATTCACATTTTGGAATTGCAATGCTCCTGGCTTAAACAATGGAATTTGTTATAGTTTCAAGAGCATTGTCAATATCAAGTTTTTTATTATGAAAATTTATTGGCTTTTTTCGGTGAATACAATACCTATACTCAGAGTGAAAGGGAGTAACGAAAGTAATGAAATGACAGGATGGATAGAATCGCAAGCGAGCGACGAGAGAAATTAATAGAAGTCGCTCTCTTGCGATTCTATCCATCCTGTCATTTCATTACTTTCGTTACTCCCTTTCACTCTGAGTATAGGTATTGTATTCACCGAAAAAAGCCAATAAATGTTCATAATAATAAAGTCATGCGGTGAATAAACCTTATAAATATAGAATATAATTGGCAAAGTAAATCTAACTTCAGTTCGAATGATCACTTGGGCAAATTAGGGGTATGCGATATTAGACGCGAAAAAATCCAATAAGTAACGTCAATTTCGTATCAATCTCCGAAAATATGCCAACGAGCGATAGAACTGTTACATACGCCGAAAAATATAGTTAACAGGTCGAGGCGACAAATTTTTGCCTGTCTACACGCAGCGAACTGAACTATCGAAATTCATACATTTTGCCTTATGAAAGATGGAACGATTATCGCAATACGAACGCTTTATGTATCGTTTTAGCATCACTCCACACCAAGGCGTCGATAGGCGCGGAATGTACGCACGAGCCTATCGATCGCAAGGTCGTTTGTTCGATTCCAGATTGCCGCGAAAACTATTTTTGTTCTCAAATGTTCATAAGGCAAATTTATGAATTTCAACCCGATTCCTTGTGGCGAATTTTCATAAGGGGTTCCTATGTTTATCGATAGTCCATTTGCCTGAGTGTAGTGTTAGTAGTGACCAACACTACAACATCTAGCCGTTCGAGACCAGGACGTTAGGCAACGATTTGTCGTTTCGATTGTGTTGTTCACACATATGGCCCTCTGTTAAAACATATGTTCAACTTCTATTAATCTCTCGTCGCTCGCTTGCGATTCTATCCATCCTGTCATTTCATTACTTTCGTTATTCCCTTTCACTCTGAGTATAGGTATCGTATTCACCGATAAGAGCCAATAAATTTTCATTATAATAAAGTCATGCGGTGATTAAACCTTATACATGTAGAATATGATTGGCAAAGTAAATCTAACTTCAGTTCGAATGATCACTTGGGCAAATTAGGGGTATGTGATATTAGACGCGAAAAAACCCAATTAGTAATGTCAATTTCGTATCAATCTCCGAAAATATGCCAACGATCGACAGAACTGTTACATACGCTGAACAATATAGTTAACAGGTCGAGGCGACAAATTTTTGCATGTCTAGTGTTAGAAGTGGCCAACACTACAACATCTAGCCGTTCGAGACCAGGACGTTAGACAACGATTTGTCGTTTCGATTGTGTTGTTCCCACATATGGCCCTCTGTTAAAACAAATTTTCAACTTCTATTAATTTCTCTCGTCGCTCGCTTGCGATTCTATCCATCCTGTCATTTCATTACTTTCGTTACTCCCTTTCACTCTGAGTATAGGTATTGTATTCACCGAAAAAAGCCAATAAATGTTCATAATAATAAAGTCATGCGATGATTAAACCTTATAAATGTTAAATATCAAGTTTTGTTTGTAAAGAAATGTTAACATCAAGATAAGAGTCAATATATGTTTCATATATATTCCAGTTGGTTGGAAAATAATTGAAAGTGGAGCTGATAGAATTGAGAATCGCTTCATGGGATATTTGAAATGTAACAGGGACTTGCTCAGAATCAAAATGCTTTTTGATAAGTCATACGTCACTGAGGCCTTAAGGTGAAACAGTTTGGAATCAACTTCTAAGATTGCACTGAAACTTCAAAGGCACAAATCACACGAAGAAAGCATCCAACAACTGTGAACTTTTTATTTTGGTTTTGTGCACTAACAGAAAGCTTAAAATAAGAAGGTCAGAACCGTTTGCCAACTATTTCTCCAGTTTTGTGCTTTTGAAAACGTGAGTAGGGGCACAAGTCGGCCATTGTGACGGCCATCTTTGGATTCCGAGATGTTTCACCTTAAGTGTCTGTAATAGGAATCAAAACGGTATATGTCAAACAAGGTATCATTAAAAGATGCGCTGTATTCATCAATCATCAATATCCACTAGTACTTTCTAAAACTTAAACATTTAAATTCTCTAACATGTATTACCTCACACAAAGGCTTGCTAATTTCGCATTTTCCACCTGGCTAGCGCAAATTCCAAAGCAATTACACCATCGTTTGTCATCCTTCTCTCCACCTTGTACCTTACGGGCAACATTCGTTCGGTACCTTCATCTATCTCTTCTAATAGTTATTATTGTTTGAGTCGTATGCATAGCGCAAAATCCTTGGCAGCATTCTCTTCGGTCACATTGATGTTGCAGTCATCGTCACACATGCGCCTGTCTTGGCCATCAATGGCCAACCAATCAGCAAGCAAACAAACAACTCTCTACTAAACCTTACAATGAGTTGCGCTGCCCTCAAGTAAGAAGGTGCGAGATCGTGCACCCGCTGGCCGTGTGTGTCCCTCCACTGCGATTCAAACGATTCTGCCCTTCTATCTGCACCGTTTCGCTAAAAGGCATACCCGATCGATCAGTGCTGCCAACACAGACAACCGTACCGTAAATTCGGGTGAAATTGATCAGTAGGGTGAAATTGATCACTGTGTCACTCGATTTTATTTCTTCCTAATGGAGCACAAATATCAATGTAACCTGCAGTGAATGAAGGTTGTTTGTCGTAAGTATGTCCAAATTGAGTGTTGTGAAGTTTTTTGCGTTCAAAAATGTTCATTTCTATGAAAATAATGAAAAATTTCAAAATCTTGTACGGTGCAGTGTTGACAAACATCAATAAACTTCTAGTTCTAGGCAATGATTTGGACATGGTATAATCATGAACGTTTGTGAGGATACTTAAGACATGTCCCCAAACTAGATTTCATAACCAAACCTCGTACCAATTCGTTCATTTGGTTGAAATAATTGAATTTCTGTTATATATCAGGAATTCCTTAGGAAATTGCATACATTTAGGCGTTTTCTGCGTAATTCATGAAATTTAAACATTCATTATTTCTAAAAATATTGCATTGTTAAGAATTTGGCAAGCATATTCGGATTCAGGGAGCTCAAATTTATTATATAAAGTTGTTTTGAAAACTAACAATAATGGCATTGATAAGTGATCAATTTCACCCCGAAATGAGATCTCCCGATTTTTTATTTAAGACATATTTTTTAACACTAAAATTACATTTGTTAGAAAATTTCGGTGCTTGAGGCAATGAGGCTCACCTTCATACTTGTTTTCCTGCATTCAGTTGTTTGGCATTGTCAACATTATAGAAATCAGACAAGAAAAACCGTGAAAAGTGATCAATTTCACCCGAAATTACGGTACGTAACACTGACGACATCTCTATAAACCACGCTTTAAACGATCATTTCAAGTTATCTATGTTCTATGCCTCACACCTAGAGGCGTGCGCATCGTTTTCTTTCGTGTTTAACGTTTTACACTAGCGTCTTCTGCAGCCCTTGTTGACTGTACGAATTCCAAGTTGCACAGAAGTTCAATGAATTGGCTTTGGGATTAGCTTACCATATTTACCATTCTTCTTCTTACCATCCACAAATCAAGAGCTCAAAATTTGAAAGTCAATAACAGCGCCGACCACGTCCTTACGGTTATCGTGAAAGGGAAGGAATGTTAGTTAGATAACCAATGTTACTAGAGAGCGAGTAGACCTCTGCATCTCTACAGTTGTTATGCAAAGGATATTGGGTTAGTGGGATAAAGTACTTCGTGCAGCATGAATTTGTAAGGAAATTCTTCTTAGTGTTACGTCTTTTTGTCTCTGCCACCATCGTCAATATCTCGAGCACATTCCTTCCTGATCTTAACTGGCACGAACGGACCATTATGAGGAGTTTAAGTTCTATGAAAATTACGTTGTTACTTGTTTTGCTGAAATCCATCCCTCGCTCTGTTTCACAGTCAAGAATCAGCATCTGCGACTCGGTGACTTGATAATCCGACTCGATTTCAGTGGACTCTTACTAACTAGTGACTAGATTGTGATAATCTCGAACGTGAAATTACTCGCGCTTGGACGTATTTGTGTTCCATTACAGCACGAAGTTGTTTCAACAGTACACAACGACAATAACTATTCGCTTGAAGAAAAGTGAAAGGATTACTTCATAGATCGCTTAGTCGAGTGCGGTACCCGCCAGTATGAAAGGGAAACTGCATGCCTGCCACATACATTTCAGATTCCATGTGAGGTTTCATCGCATCATTGAGGGAAGATTCATCGTCTTTAGCGCAGCTGGAGATGATTAAACAATTGTCTGGCCGTCATAATCGCTCCTCTTCCTGGGGACGATGATGTTTATGTTTCTCATCAGCCAGCAAGGTTTTCCATTTTGAACGCGTCTCAGGGCGTTTGGGACTTGAATGATATCATACAGTGGTTTGTTAGATGGCAATGAATAGTTCTCGGTGTAGATCACGAAGCACTCTAGCAGATTGAGTTTGGTTTGTTCGAATCAAATGTGAAGGGTACGGGTTGATGTAACTGATTTGCTGTATTATTAAAGCAATTTTCTGTTTTTTTTTTTCAGGTAAGCATCTGAGAAACGTGAAGTGGATTTTAATTATCGTAAGTATGTGACATTTTTGACTCAGAATGAGATTTTGCCATGTAATGTCGAATTATTGACTCAGTCATTTGAATCAACAATGAAGCTAACTTTGGAGTAAGGTCATCGAAGGCCAGATAATTGAAAATAACAAATAAAATAATTTGGTGTTTGAGGAGTTCAGATCTTTAATTTGTGCGGGTCTTTTCAACTGATGTAATCTGGTGGAGTGACACAAGTACCATTGAAAATTTCGGTACATTTTGGCATGTGTCTGATGATGATTAAAATATTAAGATTTTTTAGCATTGGGTTGAATGATCGCATCTAGGTTAAGCGTTCTTAAGAATAAATTCTCAGTATTGCCGAGTGCTTGACGGTAGATAACCCAGAATGTGCCAAAAAACTCAATGGGGCTTATATCACTCTGCCAGGCAAAAAAAAAAATAGATTCGAATATTGTAAAAAAATTCAGAAAACGATTTTTCCGTAATTGATTCCAAATAAGCAACCCAAACATACATTCCCAATTAGATTGCAAATCAATCCACCCATTGCCAAATCATCGATCTCAATCAGCGACAACCAAGATCGTGACTAATCCAGCTATGGTAAAAAACGCACCCCTCACATCGCAAAATCACGGCTAACGAAAAGCAAATTACTTCCGCACGTACGAAACCAGCTTCGGGACAGATTATATCTCACGCACCCTCAAGGCAAACACACGTAACCACATGCCAACCACCAGAAAACCGGAGTTAAGCTCTTCTTCCTAGCGCTGGAACACGACAAAACCTACAGGCACAGATAAACGGACGATGCACTGAATAAGCTTTCAACGACCCATGTTCCATAACTCACAACCAGAGGCGTGTGCGTCTCTGATGATTCTTGTATGAAACGGGCGATGGACTTTTAAGAATTTTTTTTCAAGTGTTACATCTGCTCGTCTGTGCCCATAGCGTGTGCAACCGACATTAAGCTAAGGAGATATATTCATTGATCCAATCGACCATCGCGTCGCGTCGTCGTCTTCGTAGCCATCTTCTCTTCAGTTCCAGCGGCCTTACCTTCTCCCGACAGGAGGGCAGGTTGCGACAAGTGAAACTCAAACCCCAAACAGCGGATGCCGGGCGAAAGCGCAAAGTTTATGGACCCGTGCCAAGACCAAGAAACGAAAACCGAAAAACTTCAAAGCCACACCAGATGGAATGTAAGGCTGTTTGTAATACCTACCCAGATGGAGGACGACGACGTGAGGGCGAAATTGGAAATGGTTTCGTGACAGAAGCGTGGTAGCAATGCCAGACAGAAATCAAGGGCGCGCGGTGTGGGATGAGGATGCTACTCAATCTCCCCCGGCCACGGTGCTCCTCAGAACGTTATTGTTAGAAAAAAAACTCCATCAAAACTGTGTTATGCCCTCTTGATAGTAGAAGTCCAAACATTCAAAGAAAATCAGAGACATTTAAACGGGTTTTCATTTATTCATTTATTTAGTTAACAACTAAACAAATATAACTGAATCAACAATTCCCCGCAACAATTCTTAGTTCGTGGCTGCAACTCTCCATACTCGGCTCTGCCCACGCTCGCCATGTCACTGTGTAATTGATCCGACCACCTAGCTCGCTGCACTCCACGCCTTCTTGTACCAAGCGGATCCGAAGCGAACACCATTTTTTGCAGGGTTGCTGTCCGGCATTCTTGCAACATGCCCTGCCCAGCGTATCCTTCCAGCTTTGGACACCTTCTGAATAATGGGTTCGCCGAAGAGTTGGGCGAGCAGGTGGTTCATCTTTTGCCGCCACACACTGCTACCCTGTTTGACTGGATCTCGTGAATCGTACCCCAGCTGCTTAGCATAACACCTTCTAGTGCGATGTTGAACAACAGGCACGAACGTCCATCACCTTGTCGTAGTTCCCGATAGGATTCAAACAAACTAGAATGTTCGCCTGAAATCTTCACACAATTTTGCACACCTTCCATCGTTGCTCTTATTAGTCTTGTGAGTTTCCCGGGAAAGCTGTTCTCGTTCATGATCTTCCATTGCTCTACCTTGAAATCGATGAAATGGTGATGCGTTGGGACCTGGTATTCACGACATTTTTGGAGGATTTGCCGTACAGTAAAGATCTGGTCCGTTGTCGACCGGCCGTCAACAAAGCCGGCTTGATAACTTCCTTTGAACTCGTTTACTACAGGTGACAGACGCCAGAAGATAACCTGGAATAACACTTTGTAGGCTGCATTTAGGATGGTGATCGGCCGGAAGTTCTCACAAACTAACTTGTCGCCTTTCTTGTAGATGGAGGCTGAAACCCTTTCGTTCTATTCCACTGGTAGCAGCTGTTTCCCAGATTGTGCCTACCAACCGGTGTAGACAAATGACCAGCCTATCCAGACTCTTCTTTATGAGTTTAGCTCCGATACCATCCTTACTAGCAGCTTTATTGATCCTGAATTGGTGAATGGCATCCTAAACCTCCCTCAAAGTGGAGGCTGGTTGATTTCAATCGACCGCAGCACTGACGAAGGCATTTTCTCCGTTGTTTTGACCTTTAGTGCCTGTGTTCTCAGTGCCATTCAGGTGTTTGTCGAGGTGCTTCTTCCACCTTTTGATCACCTCACGTTCGTCCGTCTAGGTGATCCCATCCTTATCCCTGCACATCTTGGCTCGCGGCATGAAGCCATTGCGGAATGTATTGATCTTCTGATAAAAGTTCCGTGTTTCTTGAGACCAGCACAGCTGTTCCATCTCCTCGCATTCCGTCTCCTCCAGGCAGCTTTCTTCCATAAAAGGCAGGTCAGATGTTGTTGTTGCCGTCTATAACGTTCCACGTTCTGCCAGGTCCCTTGCTGCAGCATTCTCCTTCTGAATCTGCCTACATTCTTCGTCCAACCAATCGTTCCGTCGACTCCGTCCAACGTATCCGACATTAGTGTCCGCTGCATTGATGATGGGTGCTTTCACTCAACTGAAGCAGTGCACAATGGTCGGGCTCCATATAAAGGGGCGGCCAAAACTACCAAAAACTTTTTTGAGATTTTTATGATTTTTTTAATTTTTATATATACCTCATGTGTTATATTATAATGATCCATAATTGAAATTGAACTAAAATTTATATTTCTATGACTTTTATGACGGCAAACCAGCTGAAGTCAAAAAATTGAAAACTGTAACAATAAAATAGAGCACAAAATTTATAATTTAGGAATGCAATATTTCCCCAAAGTTACCCACTATCTGAAAGCTTATGGTTCAACACTTTTATCGAGCATGAGGATGGAAAAAAATATTTGGTTGAAGTTTTAATACTATTCAATATTACGTTTTAGTAATTTTGATGATTTTGAACATGAAAAACAACTCTTGTCGCGTCATGTCGCCGCCATTTCGAATATTGCACATCAAAAAGCATCCTTAGATCTTATAAAAAACCTTTAAAATTTTTGCAGAAATTTGCTGATTTGCAAGTTAGAGCTATTTGAATAACTCAATATTTTACATATATTTTGACGATATTTTTCATACAAAATTTATTTAAAATATACTTAACCACTATTTATACACAGTTTGATCAAACTCTATCAAATATAAACAAAATTTGTGCTTTCAGCCCAGTTTGATAACAATTTTATTTTTTTAAAATATTTTTTTTTAAAGTTACGTAATTTGTGAATTATCCCTTCTGAAACAACAAAAACGTCAAATAACATATTCAGATTACATATTTCATCGTTTAAGGCAATAAAAATAGTTTTGGCCAAACTTCACTTTTTTCCGACCATTGTGCAGTGCTCAGGGACTTCATCCAGCTCACTTTCTACCGATAATGCAGCCTCGAGGAGCTGCGCGTTTGTAGTGGCGACATCTAGTTGCTTTAGCCACTCATATCGGAGCGGCCGTCGGTACCGTACATTGTTAATGACGGAGAGTTTTGAGCGCAGTTTAACCATCATCAGATATCGATCAGAGTGGTTGTTAGGCCCACGATAGGTCCTGACATCGATAAGGTCGGAGAAGTACCGACCTTAGATCAGAATATGGTCGATTTGTTATTCTATCTGCTGTGGTAATCTCCAGTACGGAAGGCTGTGCTGTAAGGGATCATTCAAATATGACGTCCATCATCTGGGGGAGCGAATATGACATCTATCATCTGTGAGTCTACGCAAGTGCGGAAAAAGCGTGACAGATGGACGTCATATTTGAATCGTCCATAAGTATGCGCTACGAATAGTCATATTCTTGGAGGTGGTGAAACCATTCAGTCGTAGGCCGTTTTAGTCGATCTGAACTCCTACTCCTGACCAACCTTAGCGTTGAGATCTTCTATGATGATTTTGCATAGACAGCATAGACAGTTGTCGGGTTTTCATCTACCATGATTATTAGATGGAATATGCCATCAGAACTTAATTCGAAGTTGATCCGTATGCCAAGATGCTGTATAAAATCACGGAGTCGATTTTATCTTACTATTTTCTGTAAAGTTATCTTAGTAACAAAAATAAAAATCTGTAAAACAATTTAACAATTGCTTTACTGGATACATTCGAAATTGTAACTTATGGCTGTCAGAACAGATCTTACAACTAGACAGTGGTGGACCCGTAAAGGATTAAAAAACTTACGACCTTCTCGATCAATGTAATTTCAGCGTGTTCCAGACTCAAGTTTTATTACCCGGAAGGTTTCAAAATATTCTATCGGTGAAATTTTTCCCATGCATTTCCCTGAAATTTGTAGGAAAACGTGGTTTTTATTGATTTTCATAGTCTGTATATGAAAAAATACCTAAAAAGTGTAAAAAATCAAAATTTCACCTATGGTGTATTATAAAACCTTCCGATTTTGAAAATATAACCCAATTATTGAACTCTAGCGCGAAAAAATCCGAGGTACATTCGGTTTGCATAATCTAGCTTATAATAAAGTTGAAAATTTGCTCGAGGCATTTGTTACTAAACAGTGAATGTTAAAATTTTGAAACAAGCATTTGAAATTGAGTCCTGCAAATGTTTAAAGTTCTTTGGGACAAAATAAAAACGTTTATTTAATACTTTTAATATTTTCTATTATTTTGTACTATTGCTCTTATGTCATTAATTTGTTTTAATTTACACACTACTTACACTTAACTTTCAATGATAGGGAAATTTTATTTCACTGTATGATTAACACAACGATCCAAAAATCTACACTGGTAAGGAAAGACTTGACAAAGTACGTTACCCACAACCAAAAACTTAAAGTCTTAAATTATATATTTTAAATGATATATAATCTTAAATACTTAATATACATAACTATCAAGACTATTGTGCTATGAATACATACAAATTGGCTCCGTCATGCCTTATAACGCTTGAGCCCATGAAAAATCAGTTAAATGTGAGTTGCGTTTATTTTGTGGTTTATTTTTGATAATATTTGAACATGATTCTTCTTCTTCCTATTCTTACGTCCCAATTGAGACAGTGTCTGTTTCTCAGCTTATTATTGTTATGTGCACTTCCACAGTTATTAATTGACAGCTTTTTTTCCCGATCGACTCTCGCCAAAAAAGAGCCATGGAACACTCGTTCTTTCGAGTGATTCGGATCTTTTGAACGGCTCCGATTCTCTTTGCACCTGATGTGCGTTCTGCCAAGGAGGCGACGACCTCTCCCTGGTTCTCTGCTGAACATTAGTTAAGCTTGACGTGCCTGCGGCAGACAAGCTACATGCCCAGCCCACCGCAGTTTTCCGGGTTGTATACGCTTAACAATATCCATTACTCTATAGAGCATAAAGTCTATATAGACTTTAGCCTATAGACGTTCAAAGACCCCAAAAGCTCTTCGGTCGACCTCTTTTATCGTCCAACATTCGAAGCCGTACAGTGCAACCGGGAGAATAAAAGTCTTGTAAAACGCGAGGTTAGTCTTCGTATGTAAGCTGCGGGACTTTAGCTGGTGACGTAGTCCATAAAAAGCCATACTCGCAGCTGCAATACGCCTTTTTACCTTGTGGATAACATCATTATCGCAAGTCACTAGAGTTCCAAGGTACACACATTCTTCAACTACTTCAAAAGTTTCACCACCTAACACCACGTCACTACCAACATCTCCTATGGGCCCACGATGTCTACCAGTGACCATGTACTTTGTATTTGTGGTATTAATAATCAACTCAATGAACGTTTTCTCTCTTTTGAAAGGCCTCTTCCACCACTCGGCGATCAATCTGATATCAATGTCGATCAACCCAAGGAGGTTATTCGAACGTTTCTATGCGCGCATGCTCTCCTTTTTACGCCTTGAAATGCTATGTTGAACAATATTTTTTTTTTTCCTACTCTAGAAAATGTAACGGCTGGGTCTCCTTTATTTACAGTTAATTTACACTGACCGAATCTCACCTTCACTTCGGGGGATCCTCTTTCTTCGGTTCACTTCCGCTGATTTTGTTCCATCCTTTGCTGATCATCTTGAACAGCGGCATGTCCTTCCTTTCGTTGGCCGGAACTAGCGCTTCGTTCTGATGCAGCTGGTACCATCCCCAGTGGATGCCGATCAGGGCCGGAATCATCACGATGATGACCATGTTGTTGTTCATGAACGTCCTGAAGCGGGACATGGTGGGGTTCTTTCTCTCTCCTTGTGCAACTGCCTAATTGATTACAAAATCGCAATCTTTTCCTCCGTCTATTTTTGTTACGTTTCAAAACATTTGAAAGTGCATCGCCCTACTTCAATTCGTCTGAGGTTACGAAAGATGTTGAAATCTCATCCGCAATCCGTATACTTGCAACGTTGCACGGATCAGTCTAATGAGCTTCGCCGGAAAACCATGTTCTGTCATTGCAACTCGTTTCTTTTCACTGCCTCGTACACCGCTTTGAAATCAATGAACAGATGATGAGTCTGTAAGTTGTACTTCCGGAATTTATCGAGGATCTGTCACAGAGTAGACATCCGATGTCGATCGACCCTCATGAATACCAGCTACCGTAAATTCGGGTGTAATTGATCAGTAGGGTGAAATTGATCACCGTGTCACGCGATTTTATTTCTTACTAATAGTGTACCAAATTCGTTGTAACCTGTAAATGAACGGTGTTTGTCTTAAATAATGTATATTTGTGTATAGTGAAGTTTTTTGTGTTACAGAATGTGTATTTCTATGAAAATAATGTAAAATTCCAGAATCAAGTTTGGTGTGAAATTGATAGACATCCATAAACTTCTAGTTCTAAACAAGAATTTGGACATGGTTTCAACTTGAAAGTTTGTAAGGATGCTAAAAATATATCACCAAAACAGATTTTAATATCAAAACTCTTACCAATATGTTCGTTTTGTTGAAAAAAATGATTTTCTGCTACAAAGTAGAGAAATCCGTTGAAAATTGCCTACATTTATGCGTTTTTCGCGGTGTTCTTGAAATTTAATTACCGTCAAACGGGGCTTCTTTTGACATTATTTCCACATTCTTTAACTTTGAGGATTTGTAACTCTTAGAATTATGAATAGATATTGATAATTCTTGCCTATATTTAAGTTGTATATGTACGTAACAAATGTGCAAAATATGAGGCAAATCCATCAAGAAATAACAAAAATGCTTGAATAGCGAAAAAAGTGTGTCCTTCAAGACAAAAAAGGGGCTACTTTGGACATTTTTACAATTTGATAATGAAATGATTTTTCCTTATAACTGTCAAACTGATTCTATAGATAATCGTCCATTGTGATGTTATTGAACGTTTTTCATTGATAAACATATTTTAGAAAATTGCAAAGCTAGAAACAGTTACACACATATAACAAATATCAACGAAACATGCCATTCACTATTTTCAGTTTGCAGTTTGAAACTTAAACTTTCAACTTCCTCTTAAATGTAACTATCAGTTTCGAATGCTTGATTTTTAAGATGACATAAACGAACGATCTAACTACTAGGTACTGCGATGATTGATGAGTTATGTACAAAAACTGTTTTCTTTTTCTATTCTTACTGTTACATGAACGATATGTAGAAGGATCACATAATACCAGTAATTAATTTAACACCAGTAAGTAATTTTCATTAAAAACGCAATCAATGAATTAAAGTTTTGCAAGATCGTAAAGAAGTAAGTTTGCGTTTATAATATGCTTTTAGCTTATTAGCAGTTTAGAGCTGGCTTAAGAGTAGTTTATTTTAAGCATTTGAAAGATGCAATTGTTTTGTACTGCAAATTCATATTAAATATGATCGCATTTTTTTTAGAGATAATGTTGTGAACTTGTCATTGGTACGTCATGAAATATGTGCGTTTTATGTCTATTCACTTTAACAAACATTTATTTTATTATTTTTACGTTGTAAAATATACAAACTAGAACATTATAATAAAATTAAAGTCGTAAAAATAAGACCTTTGATCAATTATTTTAATAAAACAACAATTTTAAGCAAACCAAATCACAAAATTTTCATGAAACATGACGATTTTATAGTTTTGTGATGCTCCCAATAAGTTTCCACGACATGGGTAAAATTCAAACAATGGTTGCATAGCCAATGTTTTATACCTTGTGAATATTCATTCGAGCTTTTTTGAAATGTTTTCTTATTTATCCTGTTATTGTTGATGTTGTTCCAAAAACAAATCGTGCCTAGTGGTAGAGCATACATTGGTTAATAAAAGTGCTGAAGACACAAATTTGCTCAGATTAATATTTACGCCGCTAATAAATACAAAAGGTGAGTGTCCAAAGTAGCCCCTGGAATCAAAAGTAGCCCCGTCCGACGGTATTGATTATTTCCATATATATTGTCTCGTTAAGAATTTGGCAAGCATATTTGAATTTAGGTGGCCCAAATTAAGTATGTAAAGTTAATTTCAGAACTAACAATAATCACATTGACAAGCGATCAATTTCACCCCGAAATGGGATTCCCCGATTTTTAATATTGGAGCTGATTTTTGACATTAAAATCACATTTGTTAGAAAATTTCGGTGCGTAAGCCAATGAGGTTCACCGTCGTACTTGTTTTCCTGCATTTAGTTGTATGGTATTGATAAAATTTTAGGAAGCATACCAAGAAAACAGTGAAAAATGATCAGTTTCACCCGAAATTACGGTACCATCAGGATTCGCGGACGAAAGAGTTCTAGCGATCGCAATCAGTTGAACAAAATGCGTGACATTATTGTGCACGCCGAATGGAGAAGCATTACTCCTCGATAATTAGCGCACTCCAATCTAAATATCTTTATCACCAATCTAACGAGAGGGCAAATGAGGCCATCCATCCAGCTAGCAGGCAGTTCTTATTCCTCTAATCATGATTTGTCGCCATTATATCATGACTTAACCAATTTATGAATTTCATGATTTGTATAACCCATAATCCCAAGTTTTATCACACTTTATCTGGACTCTACAAGTTGTGTGACAGTTCCATTTGATATGAAATACACAATATGTGTCTTTTATTTTATTTTTATACCATGACCCCACAGTTATGGATCAAATAGTGTGGAGTCCAACCTGTAAAATTCAAAACATGGAAACTAAATAATTAAAACACGAATTGAATCATAATCACCTATAAGTAGATGAAAAAACCGAATTTAGTACTATACAATTTAATTCCACTAGAGTTTGTATAAGGGCCTTCCTTAGCCGAGTGGTTAGAAACCGCGGCTACAAAGCAAAGCCATGCTGAAGGTGTCCGGGTTCGATTCCCGGTCGGTCCAGGATCTTTTCGTAATGCAAATTTCCTTGACTTCTCTGGGCATAGTGTATAATCGTACCTGCTACACGATATACAAATGCGAAAATAGTAGCTTTGGCAACGAAAGCTCTCAGTTAATAACTGTGGAAGTGCTCATAAGAACACTAAGCTGAGAAGCAGGCTTTGTCCCAGTGAGGACGTTATGCCAAGAAGAGAGAGAGAGAGAGAGAGAGAGAGAGAGAGAGAGAGAGAGAGAGAGAGAGAGAGAGAGAGAGAGAGAGAGAGAGAGAGAGAGAGAGTTTGTATCCTTTGACAGATACGCGTATTTCGACCTCAACTGTAAGGCCGTCTTCAGTGTCGTGTACTAGACTCGACTTCTAGTACACGACACTGAAGACGGCTTTACAGTTGAGGTCGAAATACGCGTATCTGTCAAAGGATACAAACTCTAGTGGAATTAAATGGTATAGTACTAAATTCGGTTTTTTTCATCTACTTACGAATTGAATCGTTTCAAATTGAAACTACGGTTCGTAAACTATTTTGAGTATAATATTACATAGCATTGCATAAAAATTAAAAATTGTATCGGTTTCTGAAAACCATATTATGGATCAATGCTCATATCATGGATCAAATTGTGACGTATTACGGATCAGTGCGCAAAATCAAGAGATTTTCAACTCTAACCATCTGTATCGCATGATTTAGCGAAAGTTAACAATGCGTCACATATTACTGCAAAAAATAGTAGTATATGAGCTGGAAACAAGGGTAAAATGCCCTTTTTGTGATACTGCATTGTAGTAACTGATACATGAACTGTTTTCGCTCCTCACCAAGTTTTCCACCCTTTTTTGTCGGCTAAAAAATTATATTTACAAACCTTGATGTTTTATGAGTTTTATCTTAAGTGCTATAATCTGAAAATGTCGAATCTAATGCTTAAAATGGCAGAAATTTACATTCTTTGGAGGTGATCCATAACCGTGGTAAACAATCATTTCCTGGTCCATATTATGGATCACTGGTTAGACGTGCTAATATTCGGTATTTTGAATCAACAATCAAGAAAAATGTTTTCCAAAGATGAATTCATACTAAATCGAAGCGAACGAGCAAATTTTATGCTAAAACATTTGAATTTTACCACCTGTGGGAGCTTATGAATGCTGACGGCACTTCTTACAAAAAACGACCATATTATGATAGCTGTGTGGTACCAACTAAACATTTGTCAAATACACCGCTATTTAGCGGTTGAACGTTGTGCTTAACATTACAAATGGTAGAAGACAAATAGTATAACATGGGAAAAATATGATTTATGTCAACTTTTATGTTTTGAGCGAGTTATCCGATGTTGAACGCCAAAGTGATCCGTCACTGTGGGTGATCCGTAACGGTGTGGGCATGGTATTACTGTGTTACATTCAAAAGACAGTCTGCTAACGAAACAGCAAGCCTCTCTGCCATAAAAATTATACCAGCCCTACACCTTCCCGCATGAACTGGCGTAGATGCAGTGGTATATACGGTCTACTGTGGGAGCCAGTTTAATGCATCATCAATTCCTTCCCCTTTCCCTTATTAGTCTGCATTCTGACATGGCAGGCGCTATTATCGCCTAAAAATAGAAGATCATCAGCACTTATACACTGAGAGTGCCTGTTATTCCCAAATAGTCATCTGGTTGGTTCCTTGTGTAAATGCAGCTGATCTAGCGATACTGCACACTAAGCTCTTACGGTGAATTTCACCGTAATCTCAACAGCTGAACAGTTCGGTGAAATAAATTACCGTAACTTCGTCGGAATTTAACGGATTCCGGTGATTTTTTACCGAATACTGTAAAAATTTACCGTACTCCGTTAATTTATTTTACCGAACTGTTCAGCTGTTGAAATTTCACAGGAATCCGTAAAATAATTTAAGTGTGTGGAGCAGCAACCAGGGGCAGCATGCATGCATGCGAAATCTAAATAGAATCTGGTGGGAAAATGCTCGTGGACAATCTTAATCTTCCCTGAGCTTCCTGAAATGTTGGCCTAAAATCTAAGAGAATAATATGCTATCTATTGAAACATTATAAATACAATACATGCTCTGAAATATATTCGGTATATCCGGTCCTTTGATCTATAAAATCTAGCGTAGTCATATGCCTAAACTTCAGGGAATTATCTAAAGACCTGAAATTGCAATTATGCCTGATCACTTTCAACAAGACTCCAGAAGGCAAAATCGCGCTTTACGAACTAAACTCCTTCAAACGATTTTATTTATTTTTTTTGCTCAGACTAGCGTTGGGCGATTTTAAATCGATATTCCGAAAATCGAAGTTTTCATTCCGATTAATCGATTTTTTGAATCGATGTTCAGGGCATCTAAAATCAGGTGAATCGATTTTCTTCATTCGATTTTTTTATTCGATTCATTTTAATGAACTTGATGAATTTTTCTATGTAATGCTGTTAAAAAAGAATCCAAATTTTGAACAATCCTTGAAGTAGTAAATCTGTTCTATTGAATTTCCGAACTGATTTAATTTAAGGATGGTAAAATTGAATGTAAATGCATTTGGTCGCATGAAAAATTTCATAATTTTCAAATTTAATTCGATTCGAATCGATTCAAAGGATTCGATTAAATCGGTGAATCGATTCGGCAGCTCAGATTTGAATCGATTCAGCAACATCGATGTTATAGACAAATTTGCCCAACGCTAGCCCAGGCAGTGTACAAAGATTTCAAGGACATTTTTTCTGATAATACCGGTCTGAGGAACATCGTTCCCGCCCCAAATGGTTACCTACTAGAAGAACAACTCGACGAGAAATCGAATTCCTTCGAACCGAACTGGGCTGGGCACGGTCGGTTTGATTCAGCAGCACTGACGCGGACCGAGATAGCATCTTGCAGTAGAGAAACGGACAGGGCGACTCCCAGCCGAGCCGGCGGCCCCACGCTAGAATAAGGACAACGACTTTTTCCAACTTCTTATTTTGCGTGCGGATTCCATACTACCGAGGAATGCTTCTGTGGAATGGCTCCCGTGTCTATGAGCGCAGGAACTGTTTGATGTTCTTCCTCCAGAAAATAAATTGAATTGCAAAAGCTTTGTGACATTCGTCGTCGGGTGGCTTTGGTTAGTCTTGCTGGAGTTTCTGGTTTGTTGGAGTAGATAAACGGGAGGTGGAATTTACGATCGTCACGGGACAGGGAGTTTGCTTCCGAGAAATTGACACTTTATTTGCGGAATCCGGTTTGGGTGGAGATGAGGAATGGTTTGGATTATGCTGCTGGGGGAAAGACCTGATTCTATCAACATTTGACCTTGTATTTTTTCCCAAAAAAAAGATACGTTGACTGTGCACTGGTATCATATTCAAATCAAGAGAATTTCGTGAGATTTGAACAGATTTTCGATTTTGTTACTCCGTTTAAAAAAATCTTGATTACCTTAAAATTTTATCTTCTTACAAAAAAATACAAAAAAATAAATATAGAGTGAGAGAGAATTGTTAACAAAAAACACAAAAAGGCCTAATAATGATGATGTTTTAAAATTTTGGACATTCTTTAGTAAAGATTGGAAAACTCCTATAGGGACCATAAAGATTTCTCATAGGCTGCTGAGAACCCATCGAAATATTGATAATTTTCAGCGACACCCCAACGACATCTCGCATTTCTCATGAGCTTCTGAGCATCATACAGAAAGTTCTGAACAAATTCTTGAAAATTTCCAGTTGATATCTGAGATCCTGTAGATTGCAAGCGGAGTATGTGAGGAAGTGCAATGGTATTAAGCATGGCTCCTGGGGTTTTCTAACGAGACCCAAGCGATTTGCTGCAAGATCCTGTGAACTCCTAGAGATTCAACGTGATTCCCTCTGGTTTCCTGAATAGTTTCTGGCGGGTTCCTGGGATTTTGATTAGGCTTTACAAATTTAAAGTGAAATCTTGAGGATGCTGAATGGAAAGTTTATGGCATCTAGGGAGTTGCGTCAAGCTTCTGATATGCTGACCGTAAAATCACTTAATAAATCAAGAGCTATGCGATGTATGTTTTACAAAAAATTGAATATTTCAAAATCTTGTACATACATAAAATGCAGATAATATCTAAGAAGGGTCTGTAAAGATACATATGTACGTCCTTGCATTCAATATTCGAAAACTATACTTTCAAACTTTATAGCACACGTATGAGTAACTTCCTTGAGCTGCTATTTCCTTCAAACGCCACATTCCACATAACGTCGAAGTGCACAAACTCTTCCGCAAACTACTGGTCCGGAATCGGAACTTATCGTCAATCCGGTGTTTGCGATTATGAGACCACAACGGATTCGGAATCGATTGCAATACGCTGCGATAGGCTATGAGGCCACCGTCATCTGGCCAGGCTTGGTCTAACACTAGCTGATCTGGTTTAACCGGCTGGCTGGTACAGCGCTGCAATGGATAGACACAACTTGGGGTCCAATGAACCATAACAACATGACGACAACGACGGCGAAAATGGTCACAGCGGAAGAAATCAACGCAACAGCGACAGCAACGACAGCAGCTGCATGTGACATCAGTCTGGCCATGGCCATGAAAGATTTGCAAAGTGGGGTATACCCGAGCAGGAACGAATAACTCGCACCTAACCCTGCAAACCATTTCTTACCTCATTGAGACAAAGGAAAGTTATTGAGAATTGTTATGGTATTAAACTACTATTAAAAATATCATTCTACATGAAAATTCATCATGTATTATTTAGGTATAACAATACCTTACCCAATTATTACTTTGGTGTATGTAGAAAATGTATGAGACACTATTTAAGGTATTTAACCTTATACAGTTGTTGAGTATTGTAAATTATCTGGTAAGGAATAGGGGGAGATCCCCCAGTGCCGGACAGCACCCAATACCGGACAAAGTCGAAACATTGAGAAATCACGGTCCAATCAAGATGGTGTATTAGTAGAAAAGAAAGCTATTATGTAGACTAATGTTTGCGTAGAATAACACATCCTTGAAATATGCATGCCTTTTTAAAAAAGTAGAAAAGTTTGAAAATCTTTAAAAAATTGACGTATTCTCTTAATTTTGAGCCTATTTAGTAATTATTTTGAATATGAAAAAATACTTTGGATCACGCAAGCATGATCGAACATAATCCTTATTTGATAGCATGAATGTATTTTGTACCATAATTGAACTAAATATGGACAAATTACAATTTTAGATAAGCACCTCCTGTCCCTCAGTTTCGGACAGCTTGATTTGTTATATGATATCTTTGTAATTTTTGCACCAGTGTCTCAAAATACTTTTATTTTTCATGGGTTCCGTCGAGCATGGTATCAAACATGCAATAAAATTAAGAAGAATGAACATTCAGAACAACATCGTAAAATGTGCTATTTTTCATCATATATAAAAGAGGTTTTTGATAGGGCATCTTGCAAACTAAGAAAAACTCGAATTATTTTTGTCAATGTTGCAAATACATTGAATTGGTAATTATAAACTAGTTCTATAGTGTACACATTCAATGATGTTCAAATTTACAGAATTCGAGGCATTTCCAGACCGTGTCCGGTATTGGGTGCCACCTTTCAAGATCGATCGATTGGTACTAAAATACATCATCAAAATGCATTGTCATAATTCGTATTTATATTTTCAAATTTATTTTTGTACACTATAAAAATGATAATATTTATCATAAATGGGTAATACGAGCCCATAAAATCAATATTTTTCGAATTATGAATTTAGTGGCTTAAGTGTCCGGTACTGGGGGATCTCCCCCTACCTTACTTTGGTATTCAGCAGCAATTTTCCTCTGCTCGGGTATCCATGTGCTAGTGGGAAAGCGAGGTAAGACGCGAACGAGACATGAAATCACTCTCTTCCGGACGGTCTGTTACTACAGTTTTGTGCGCTGCTGTGTGAAAATCCGACCTCCTGGCTTTGGAGTATCGGGTCCGGTCCAAGTTATACTCCATCGCAACGGAATGAGAGGGTGAATGGGGCATCTCTTAGGAACGGACATCGCGTCGTTGGAGTTCGTGCTCGCCGGTCAAATCGTTTGTAAGTTGACCGAAAGAGAAAGTATTTAGCACGGATATTACCGAAGAGGCAAGTTCACAGAAACCGGTCTTAGAGGTGGCATGGCGGGAGGATGCTGCATGAGAGAATAGAGCCCCCGATGAATGGAGGGAAAAGTGCTATTTTTCATAAAGATTATCACTCGATAGTTACTGCATGGTATATCAAAATGCAAATCATGACGTAAGAGTTGTAAAATTGATAGTAATTTGTGGGTAGGACAGGAAGGACATGTGCTACGCACAAAAACAGCTGGGTAGGACAGTCACAGGATTGTCCTACCCATGATTCAATAAAAAAAAATGTTCAAAAGAAATTATTTATCACCTGTTCAATATACATACAAACTCGATAAGGGTCATACTTACTCTTACATAATATGGATGGCACGATAACGTTTTTCCTTGTATTCTCATGCCTAGTAACATGATTTGTACATGACCCCCAATAGTTCTAACTTGTTTCAAGATCTATTAAGAATATCATTAGGGAAATTCCTGGTAAGCTAACTGTTAGAATTATTACAAGAAACTTCTTGAACGCGCCGCATCCGGCCCGCGACTCCATTTTGTGCGGCCCGCGGAGGGTTCGAAGATTCTACTTATATTTGACCCATTGACGTTCGCAGCCTGAAGCTGGCTCAACTAGTTCTTTTTTAATCTTCTGAAATACTTGAAATTCTCAGATTCTGGATTTTTGCAGCTAAATTTGGAGAACTGTCGATTACAGTTTTAATAACGGATAAAACCGTTCTACCTACACATAAACCTGACCAAACATTTTTTCACTGAATAATAGGCTAATACTCTCACAAAATCTTGGAAATACCACGCAATTTACCACGAAATTTACGCAGAATCCCTGGCAGGATCATAAAAAAAGTTAGTTACAAAATCTTGGATTTTGTGAAGAATTAAGAACACGACTTCTTCGGAGATTTTCACATAGTCTCAAACAGGATTTTATAGACTTCTATCCAGAATTTCAACGAAACAAACTCAAAGCATAGTTTTATAAAATCCTGAGCAAGGTTAGAATATAACCTTACGTAAGATTTTGTCAAAATGTTAAGCGAATTTATATATTATTTAGAACAGGTTTCTTTTCAAATACTGGTAAGCATTATCAAAGTTCCAAAATAGGATTTAGAAATGATTATTTTGCGGCTGTCCATTTTTCCAAGACATTTCCAAGACAATTTTTGGGATTTTCCAACCCCCCTTTCCCCATGATAAGATTTTTGATACGAAAATAAAAAATAAATTGTATGGCGCGTAAAAAATCTCAAAACCCTCGTCCCCCATAAACCCTTACGTGATTATTGGACGTCCCATTGGTAAGATTTTGAAAAAATCTTAGGCACGGTTCTTGTTAAATCCTAAACAATTCTGAACATTTTCGTAAAAGTTTGTTCGGGATTTTAACACATTCTTCGGGTCATTCTAATGCAACGGGGATTATTATCACAAGGTTGAAAATTTCTTCAAAGATTAATCCATATATTCTGGACAAGGTTATAACATTAAGGTCTGGAAAGGGTTAATATTATGCTAATGAAAAAAAAGTCGTGGTTTGTTTTTTATCATGCATTATTATTTTTATAATTGCTATCCTAAAACGTAGTATCTGCACATGAATATTTACATTATTTTTGGGCTTTACTGAATAAATTGAATATTTTTGGTTCATCCTCTGAATTGGTATACCGTTTGGCTGCAATTTGTGTATCACTAATAAGCATAAAACAATGATATTTTTGGGTACAAAGGACAGTTTTAACCTTATCAAACAATTCCACCAATTCCTCTGACATTTTAACATATTGTTCATTAGATACATAACAGAAATTTAATTTGGTAATACATGTATCACTTTGTTTCACTGCCCAATCGAATAGTTCTCGCGGAGTTGTGATTGTGTTTCCAAGACTTGCTTTTTTTGCCATTCGCTTGAGAGTGCCTCCAATAGCGTCACAGGGGCTTTTGCCGTAGGATGTGGCAAAAAAAAAGAGCCACTCTGCTTCCAATCCACGTACTTTCTAGAAATTACATAAGCTGGCAATTTTTTTTTCAATTTTTTTTTATGTGCTGCAGCTCTATCTGACATAAAAACAAACTTATGAGAAATTATTTTTTTGTTTAACAAAATTAATCAATTTTTCACTTGTCTTACCATGTACACTGGTGCCTAGATCTCCTCGACAATTTTGTTGCCGTGAGACCGCAGGAAGGGCTTCTGGAGGCACTCGGTGCGGTAAATTTCGCTGTTGATGGTACCCGTTGTAATGTACGGTTTACTCAGTTTACCGCATTGGCATATGACCTGCCAGAGCAAGTATTTTTGGCGATTTTGTCAATTTTTTGTTTTGTCTGCCTGAATATTAAACCGTACAGCTTCCTTGCGCGGGATTTGGCCGCCGTGTTTTGTTGATCACGCCTGTTCGGTGCCTTCCGGACCTTGAATTCGCGCAGCCCAGCTCGTTTCATGGTTTGCTGAACGAAACAGACGGAACACTTGGCCTTCAGAGCCGCGTCGCGAATCGAAAGGTTCAGATTACGCTTGAAATAATCCAACACCTTCCGGGCCTTCACAGGGTCAGCTGTCTTCAATTTTCTTCCACTTCCAGCCCGCTACTCGGTCGTCTGGGACTCCTCAAAAGGTTTTACCACCCGAGAGACAGTTGAATGGATTCCCAGTTGTCTTCCGACCCATCTCATGCTCGCAGTCGGATTTTCCATGACGGTACGCAAAATTCTCCGGCGATTTCGTCTTGCTTCGATGCCATCTCAATAATCACTGAACCGATTGCTATGAAATGTAAATGATACACTCCAATCTAGTTACACACAGATTTTCATCAATTTTTACCCACGGACAAAAAAGTTTTTCGAGTACACGCCTTTTGCCGAGAAAATTGAAGCCAAGGAATCAGCGGCGTCCTGCATACTGATGGAATAACAGACTCAGCACTCTCCTTGCAGCTTTTTAAGAGCCCGAAGACGCGTGAAGAGAGCTAGATCGGAAGCCTGCATGTAAGAGCGTAAGGGCAACTTCACCGGTCCTTCATTTTTTGGTTCAAGGTTCTACCAAAAGTGGACCTGTCAAAATTAAATAAACTAGTAAAAATAGACCAAACTGCACGCGCATGCACCAGTCGTTTTTTTATTTTATCCATTTCAAATGTGATCAACCAAAACAAACAAATAGTGAATTAAACCAGCAGAATACTAAAGTTTATTGGAAGTTTTTAAACGAAGTCCTCAGAATCCATTTTTTTTCGGAATCCTGAAGGCTCTGTGAAGGAATTTTTGAAAATACTCCTGGGTCAATTCCTGGAGAGCTCTCCGATTCTGGGAGAAATCCTGGAGGAGCACCTGCCGAGATTCCTGGTGGAACTGCCAGCGGGATTCTTTTAAGAATGGAGGAATTCAGGATAAATTCTCGAGGAATCATGGAAAAAATTCCTGAGGAATTTCCGCTGGATTACTCAAGGAATTACAGCAGGAACTCTGAATTAGTACCTGGATGGACCCCATAAAAATTTCCGGAGGGATTCCGAAGGATTTCGCTGCGGAACTCTGACGGAATTCTAGATGGAGCTCCGGAGACTTTTTCGGAAAAACTGCTGGAGCTCCAGAGCAATTTTGGAGGAATTGAAAGAACTCTGAAGGAATTCCCGGAGGAACCTGGAGGACAAAATCCTGAAGAAACTCTAAAGCCATTTCTAGAGGAATTCCAGAGGCGTTTCCAGTTCTTCTGAACTGGAACAAAAACAAAACCAAACGCTCCCGAGCATCAGAGCGCTGGTTTACTCGCATCTGTCGGCTCCCGAGTAACTGAAGCTAAAAGTGATTCGCGAACGTGTTCGGAGCTGTTTGTGCTGTATTGTGCTTTTGGGAAAAAAGCTGCTTCCTCTTCAAGATTACCCTCCGAGATTTATGGTTTTCATGGGCTTTTGACTACAAACTAGTAGTTTACTGTCAATATGATGGTTATGCAATTAATTTGTCTGTCAAAACCATAATAAATCACACCTTGCTCGGTTACTCGCGAGTAAACGCTCCCGAGCTTGTTGCTACTTCTTTTGACATGTTCTCCCGAGCAGACGGGTGCGGACTTACTCACACCTAGCCAGTCTGTGATGTTTATTATGCGTTGGTATACACTCGTGAGCTGCTTCGTGATGCGAACTTTTCCAGCACTGGCGTTTCTCGAGGAACTCCGGATACATTCCTGCAGAAACTAAGTACAAAATACGAAGGAATTCTCGGTGGAGCTCCAGAGAAACTATCCCGGAATTAGCGGATGAATTCCAGAGGAATCGCTTGAAGAATTTCAGAGAAGTTTCTGGAACAACTCCATAAGAGTTTCTGGAAGATTTTTCGGTTGAAATCCGGAGGAAGTTCCGAGGAATTCATGGATGAAATCCAGAGGAATTTCAGGAAAAACTTTTAAAAAAATCCAGGAGAAAATCCGGAGGAAATCCATGAGGAACTCTGGAAGAATCACCGAAGGACGTCTAGAGGAATTTCCGGAGAATCTCTCGAGAAATTTCCTAAGGAACTCTGGAGGATTACCCCACTTCTGCAAAATTCCTATTTGAACTCCAGAGGATTTTACTACTAGAAGAACTCTGAAACATTTCTGGAGAAATTACAAAAAAAAAATCCAGGAGGAAGTATAGAGGAAATTCGAAAATAATTTCGGTGGAGTTCCAAAAAAATTGCCGAAGGAAATCTGAAGGAATTCCCGGATGAACTACGAAGAAAGTCCATGAGGAACTCTGAAGAAATTCTTGAAGAACCTCCAAAGGAATTCCGGCAGGGACTTCAAAGCAATTGGGGGGATACTCCCAGAGGAATTCTTGAAATTTGCGGTGGAAATTCTCGGATTAAATTCCGGCGGAATTCCTGGGGTAAATCTCCAGATAAATTAGGAGAATCAGGGAATGAAGTAATCTTTAGAGAAATTCTCTGAAAAATCCCTGAAGGAATTTTCCGAGAAATTGCTATTAGAAAGCTCCTGAGGAATTCCTGGAGGAATTTCTAGAGGTAATCTAAGGATTAATTCCTGGAGCATATGACCACAGGAGTTTAGGGAGCAAATTATCGGAGAAATTGCTATTGAAAATCTCCTGAGGAATTCCTGAAGAAAATCCCCAGGGGAGTTCTTCAGGATATCCCCGGAGGAATCCTTGATATCTACGGAGGAATCCCTTAAGGAAATCCTCGAAGGAATTCTTGGAGAAATCTCCGGAGAAATTATTTGTGCAAATTCCTAGAGAAATTTCTGAAGGAAAACTCCGGATAAATTCTCTGAAAAAAATCTCAAAGGAATTTCTGAAGAAAAATCCCCGCAGAAAATGATGAAATTCTTGGAAGAAATCCCCGGAAAAAATCTTGGAGGAAATGCCCGAAGAACAATTTGGACAAAATGCCCGGAGAAATTGCTATTGGAAATTCCTTCACAAATTCCAGTAGGAAATCCCCGGAGGGATTCTAGTTAAAAATTCCTGGAAAAAATCCACGGAGGCGCATATCCCCAGAAGAATTGATGGAGGAACTCTCCGGAACAATTTATGGAGAACGTCCCCAGTGGTGCTTCTGGAGAAAATCCTTGGAGCAATTTTTGGAGGAAATCCTCGGAAGAATTTCTGGACAAAATCCCCAAAGAAAACCGTGAACGAAATTTCTGGTGCAAATCTCCAGAGAAATTCCTGGATGAAATCCCCGGATAAATTATCTTTAAAAACCCCCGAAAAAATTTCTTGAGAAAATGCCTGGAGGAATTTCATAATTAAATCCCCGTAATTTCTGAAATTCCTGATGGAAATCCTGAAAAAGTTTCTGGAGACTTCTGTAGGAGGATTTCGTTAAGAAATCCTCAGATGTATTTCGGTAGAAATTCGTGATGGAATCCATTAGTTCGTAAGGGATTCCCCGGAGACATTGCGCAAGGTGTTTCTGTATGAATTCCTGGAGGATTCCCCGAAGGAATTGCTGAATGAATTGACCTCCGTTGGAATAGTTGGAAGAGGAATAAATATAGTTTAAATAAAAAAAACAGCAACGATGGAATATTGTTCCTATTTAAAATTACCTCAAATGCGTAGAAACTAAAGACGGTGACTGTTTCAGCGAGAAACATCCAAATTGGTAAATAAAAATGTGTCAAACCAGTTTTGGAACAACTCAAATCTTGGTCCAAATCCGACCAAAAATGAACCACGCAGAAAAACTTGCTAGCCTGCTCCAAAAAAATAGACAAGAAAACTGGTATGGTCACATTATTTGCAACACCGTACGCTGACGTAGGTGAAGAAAATGCCGATATCCAAGTTTCTAAGTTTCTAACGTCGCGTCGAGCTGATAACTGTTGAGAAAAAGTTTGAAGCAGAACAAAGCTTCCGGTCCAGATGGTATCCCTAACGTAACGCTAAGGGCTGTAATGTTGGCGTTCCCATATATATTTAGGACAGCGTTGTAGAAGTGTCTAGCGAAATGCTGATTTCCCTAAAATTAAGTTTTTGTCACTTATACCCTGTTGCTTCTAATTACATCAATTGAGTAGATAAAAAAACGAATTTAGTACTATACCATTTAATTCCACTAGAGTTTGTATCCTACCGAACAGCACATACAGACGAAGCCACTATGAAAAAATAGACATAAAAATAGTCAAAGGAGTGTCCCGACGAGTAAGGCATGCAACCTGATACATATAGTATTCGCTGCACCCTCCACCTTTACTTACCTCCCCGTATGCAGGAGAACTACGATGTTAATGGCGAGAACGCGTTCTTGCATAAACTAGCTTCGCGAAGGTTGCCTTGCAAGTTGCTTTTTTTTTCCAATAGACGTTTGTAGCTGCTTGTTGGGAGCTTTTAATTCTTATAGAGCTGGGTCTCGGACGGTGAACTCGACGTTATTGGATTAATTCTAATTACGTGCGGTTTCGGACTTTCTGGGAGTCATTTTGCTTCGGAGAGAGAGCGCTCACGGAACGACGTGGTAGGAATTTTAATTGGCGGCCATCCGAAGGCAAATTTCTTCGGAGAATGCAAAATTACGATAAGGAAAGGCTCCATAAATGTTCGCTTCAAATATGGTGATAGTTTTTATGTCCGTTGCTCTGATTTACACAGTTTGTACAAGTTACATTACATGTTTCAATTGAAATTCATTCATACGTTTTACCAACCCCTTGACATCCATTCATTCGAACCGGAGAGACTCAAAACCACTTTACCAAAGAGATGAACTTGTTCGGAAGCGACCTCTTGGGCGTATTCCATACACAGAGGGCTTGCTACTACCTTCAGTCCCTGGAAGGGGTGCTCCAAAGCACGACATTCCACTTTCACTCTCACTGCAGGGGCCATCGCATCTTTAAGGCGTCTTCGTCGCGCTCGCACATGATTTGTTGGGAGGGGCGAACTGCTTTGGTTCCGGAAGCTTGGCAAACCACCAGGCACCGAAACCGGTTCGGCCAAGGAATTCCGCAATCAAACAAGTTTTTTGATCCCAGGATGGGGAAAAATGCGTGCGGTGGAGGATTGGGAGTTGAACGCAGGCATACACAATTTCTTCTCTCACGACGACTATGACGGTAACGGCAGGTAAAGATCAAAGTGATGTGGAAGGAATAAAGTTTGGGCAAAGAAATGGGTTCTTGCTAGAGAATCTGTTCCTAGAACCAGCTTATTACAGGTTGGTGGAATTTATATCGAGAAAATCCAAGAATTTTGTTGAATAGTTTTACAGGTGCGTCGGAGTTGGGTGCAGTTAATGAATCATTGAATTGAAATTTAATTTCACGTTGATTGTGAAGTAGCATGTCATTGCGTACATTGATATTGAAATTTAAAATCATTTGAGAACAGAAGAGGAAACTCCTATCACAATTGAGGTGGTATATATTTTAGATAGCAGCCTAATTAAAAAACATTTCAAGAAGGGAAACATTCTGTGTGTATTTTTTAAGTGGCCAACAAAATAATTAGACATGAGCAATAGTTTAAAACTTGTAAATTAGCAATGAAAAATTGAAAATTGGCACTAACAATGTAAAATTATTCGGGGGAGATGTACCAGTATTCGTCACCCTAAGGAAAAAATAAATACTGTTGTTTATAAATAAATCAAAATACCTTTGATTACTGCTAATACGTTAATCTATGTTTAGCGGGAAACATATAAAAACTGAAAAGAAACTTTATTACTTTATTTTCGCATTGAAAATTAGGGTGGCGAATACCGGACCACTTGCACCAGTATTCGGCACGTTTTTAATTTCCTGAATTCCACGTTGATTTTAAATGGAGGGTAGCGAATCAGGAACACCAAGGCGAATTAAGATCCAAAGGAACAAAAATACTAGGGAAAATGATTTTTCCTATTATTTTCTGAGTAAATTTTGTGGTTTCAAAGAATATTTTCGTATAAACTTTAAGATATTTAACGAACACTAAACAATTGACAATAATTTGTGTCGTTAAACGGTACATATTTCGGGGTGGCGAATACTGATACACTTTCCCTAATAAAAATTAAAAAAAATCTAAACCAAACATTTAAAAATTCAAAATTTGGCTTTTTAGGTACTTGAGCTAATAAGATGAACTGAGAATCTGAGATATTTGCAACGCTGGAGGCTATCAAAAATCAGTCTAATTACCAGAAATCATTCAAAGATTACGTCGATAACACGCCTCAAATCTTGCAACAAATTTGCCGAAAAGCTGCTTTAAAACATTCCACAATTCTGCCCAAAAGCATGTCAGCAGAACAAATGATATTCTCATCAAATATTCAAAAAAGTCTACCCGGAATTTATCCTAAAGTAATTGTTTTGAATTGTTTCCATTTTTTACTTTTGCCTGAGATTTTTTTAGCGATTCTTCCATTAAGTTTTCCAGGACTTCCTCTAAGAATTTCCCAATAGTGTTTATGAGTTACTGAATGGATTTTCTCCCAGAATACAATCAACTATTTCCGTCAATTTATCCAGGAATATTTTACACGATTCTTTCTAAATAAGCAAAACGTGTTTCCTTAGTATTCGTCGACTGGTGTCACAAATGACCCCTTCATGAATTTCTGAATGCATTTCCCAGTAGTATTTTTAGGCATTTCTACTCGAACGAGTTTACGGTTTACAACCGCAATTCTCCTAAACAACAATTTAAAGGTTTTCCATGAATCACGCTCCAACTTATCCAAAATTCATCCACTTTTATTCCCAATTCCGAGTAGTTTATTTTCAGCAATTGAACTTGATAATTCATCTGGGATTCCGCCATAAACCACTTATTTTTTTCCCAAAGATCCTTTCAATAATAATCCTGTTCTTGAGCTTTTTTATTCAAAAAAAAAAATCCTCGATGAATTGTGTTTGGCTTACAGGGGTATTTAACATGGTTTTTGAATCTTCTATGGATTCCCAAAGCGTTCCCATAGCTTCCTCAAAATGTTTCCAGGAAGTTATCACAAGTTCCCAAGGAGTTTTCTGATAATCCCAAGGGATGATTTACAGCGGTGACCAAGTGATTTTGTGCTTCAAAAGGAGTTTGTAGAGGGTTCCTTAACAAACCTAGTTTTAAGGGCACGGTGCTCCCAATACCGCTATTATCATAAAAAAAATCTCCATCAAATCTTAGCTCACCAAGCTTTGCAAAAAAAATAACGAGCACACGAGCCATAATTTTATCCCATTTATCCACCTGAGTTCAAATAGCACGCATGACGTTTATCATTCGTGGAAGATAATGAATCACGAAAGAGAAAAAAGAAAGAAAAACACCACCCACTTTTTTGTGTCACTCAGTGTAACATTCACTAACTCTCTCTTATTCTGATCAAGAAACAGAAGCGAATATGTTCCATTTTCTGAGTTATGTTTGAAACCAAATATGAAAGTTATTAACAATTTTAAGCAAAACATAAATCACCCGAATGGCTCGATACCGTTATAGTCTGTGAGAGTTGTTGCATGTTTGAGTAAAATTTAAAAATAAATCGTAGTGCCCGTTACACTCTTTTGAAGTTATTAGTCCACAAATTCTAAGGTAAGCAGAAGAATTATTTCATCAATACTTTTTCCAAAGGTGGTTTGTCTACCTAGTATTTTTTAAACATACACTAATAATCCCTCCCCTAAATTTAATAAAAAAAATGTAGCAGAAATAACTTATTAATTTCCTTCGAGATTTCTTCGAATTTCTTCTTATTTCGTTTAGTGTTTCTATAATATTGCAACTAGAAATGTATCTAAAATACCTTGAGGGATTTTCCTTTAGGATTTCTCAAACAGTTTCTTCCAAAATTTTCTCAAAGAAATTCTCGAAGAGTTCATCCAGGATTTCTCTAAGAACGCCTGCTCAAGCACTCTTGAAAGGCCTGCTCAGGAAACTCTTTAAATAATTACAGGAATAATTGCAGTGGCATTTTGTGGCCTTAAACCCAAAATGAACAAATATTGAATTATATTGCTTTCAAAATTATTCAAGGTGTGTTTGAAAGAACCTAAAATTTCTGAAGAAATGTATGAGGAACCCCTGGTTCAATCTTTTGTAAAATTTGTAATCTATGGAGTAATTCCTGAAGATGTGATTCCAAATTGACACAAAGTAAAACTGAAAAAATGAACATGATAGCTTTTCTTGTTTGATGCCTGAAAAAAGCTCTAGAAAAATCACTAGAATTCATTATGCTTTTCTATGATTAACCTATGGAATATGCTTAGTAATCTTTGGAGTACATACAAACATTAATCTTGAAGAGTTGGAGTCCGGCTTGGTTTAGAATATGGCTCATAATAAAAATGTTTCCGAAGCAGTTCCTGGCTCTCTCCGGCTCAAGTTAACGAGAGCCTCCGGATATTTGATGATTTACAAAATAATGACGACTCGAAAAAATTGCCAATCAAGTAAAGAAAGGTGCCTAGTAGATGATCACCACTTTGAAATGCAAAGAGTTTTGACAATTATGAGTGCTAAAGACTTTTCAAGGGACTGGGTTATTTGGGGAAACGAGGTATTCGGGGAACTGTCATTCGGGAAAACGACTTTCGGGGAATCATAATTCGAGGATACACAACCCTTTTTAAGAATATCTTAGTTGCGAAAAATGTATCTATCGATATTTCATTCACTTTCATTCACATTATTCATAGCTTTTACTCTGCGGAACACGTATTTGTCTCAAGCATCAAAATACTGCTATTCACTCAATTAAGGGTTGCTGAATCCATTGCCGTTTTCAAAAAATATCATAGCAATCTAGTTTTTGAGATATTGCCTGTTTAAATTGCAAAAATTTACAATTTTAGCCAACTTGCATGCATGTTTGGCAGCTTGTTAGGCAATTTATTTGCTTAATTTGCTACAGAATTAAAACTTTATGAGTATAACAATGTTTATAAACAAAGTTTATAATACTTTCGATGCAGAAAAACTATTTTTTGATGGTTTCAAAAAGTATTGTTTTTTTTCCATATGAGAGAAACAAAAAATTTTGTATAGAAACAGCAAGTATGTTGAAAAAATCGGTTTAATCTTAATTTAATCGTGCAAGTTCAACCAAATTCAATCTAAAATAAAAGTTTAAGTCCTATTTTGCATACTTGGTGGATAGATCACAAAAAAAAATTGATAAATCATACTTTGAATTTTATGTAAACATCACTAAAACCAGTGTTTTCTACAACTTTGGCGACCTATAGCTAAAAATTGTGATGTGCTGGAACATTTCTGACAATGGAATCAGATTCAGCAACCCCAAATCTACTAGAGACACATAATTTGATCCTTGAGACATGCAAAAATGTCGTTACGCTGTGTTATTAGATCCAGGACATTATATCGTATTTTTCTATTCGATGGCTTTCAAATGCGCCAATTTTCGTTGTGTCCAACATTGCATTGGGTTGGAATATTCTTACCATTAGTTAACACTTTGAGGTTCAAGTGTAGCTTTCAGTTTCTAAAATGAAAAATATATCTTAATGTTTTTCTCTTTTTCTCTTATTTCAGAAACGGATTCTCACCCAAAGGTAAGTTTGTAAAAATTCGTCCTCTTAAAGCTTCTCCCCATTCAGCGAAATATATCCCGAACGCTTCAATTAGCCAGCAGCTCATCCTCGTCCCCCAGCAGGTACCAAATCTACCTTAATGACCGGACTAGAAAATTCAAATGAGCTTAATTGCTACGACGGCACACCAGTTAGGCAGTGCTGCCGGCGATTTTCCCAACTCCCTACCACCAGCAGCACCTGTCAACCGAGTGCGCCTAAATCTGGATCATGACGGCAAACACTCAACCGGAGCTGGCTGAGGGGGCTCATTCACACAGGGGTAGGTGACACTGATACAGCTTCTGCCCACCTCTAAATTTCACTATGGGAAGTTTTGCATGCAGTCTAGTGGCCAAAATTATTCTTGTCGTTCCATGGAAATAGTTTTGTAGAAGTCTTAACTATGGAATGATGAACAAGAAAAACGAATCAGAACAAGCCATTTTTAGATTTTTGAGCACCTGATGACCCATAGTGAATCTCCGGTCATCGGTGGTGCCGGTAAAGCGGTGGTGGTGCCCTCTCGTTGGCGGATGGGGACATTATGCAATTATACAGAAAGAAGACGGGAACGCCGAGCAGTGTAGGTTACCTACGCCATCACGGTGATGTGAAGCCAGCAGTGAACGCAAAGTAAGAATTCGTGTTGGTTTTTGCGAGCGGCCAAACCGAGACTTGCGTGTTCCAACGGAACGGAGGAAGAAACATTTCAAGGTGAACCAGCTCGAATTCGGAAGGGGCGAAGGTTGGTTGGTTTGACTTTATTAACGAGATTTTTAGCCCTGGGCTAGTTCATCTCGGGACCAACGGCTTTACTTCCCTTCCGAAAGAAGTCGTCACTATAACTTTTTACGTCATAAGTGACTATGTCGGGGGGTGGGATTCGATCCCAGGTCCTCGGCGTGAGAGGCGAATGTTCTAACCACTACACCAGGTCCGTCCCCATGGAAGGGGCGAAGGGTTGGCTGGGAGGTAGTTTCGGTGGCTGCACTTGCCAATTCGTGGGGATAGGTATTAGATTACATACCCCTAAGGCTGTTGGTGGGGACTGGAATATAGACGTTGGAGATGGAATGGCGAGCAGAGGGATGTTTGCAAACCTACGTAGGAGACGAGGGCACGTAGGGTACCTGATTGAGGCATGAGCGAGCTTAAATTACTAATCGTCTTTCGTGAGGAATTTGAAGGCTTTCTGATCCGGATTGCGCACGGTTTAGGATTGAGAGCATTAGGCATGGTGTAAAGCCACGGCAGGTGCTCCTATTACGAGTGATTTGTACGAGTTTGTTTCTTTTTTGTCGGCTGTAGGACTGCGGTGTCACATCTGCGGGGAGAAGCTGTAGAGTTGCCGAAGGGAAGAAATATTCAAATGAGCAATGCATATTAAATTGTTCTCATGCCCGATGGTAGGTGAGTCGTGTGTGGAATCTGGCAAGAGTTCATGAGAAGGTAAGCAAGATGGATGTAATGACATAATTATAATTGGAAAATTACGTGATCGTCGTCGTTGGAGAACGAACGTGTGCTGAGATTAATCTTGACCGTGTTTGTTGAAGCATATTTATTAGCGCTGATTTTCCGCTTCATTTGAAGTTCGCAGTTGCCCATCGTTGAACAGAGGACTTCTAAGAGAAGCAGATGACTGTGACTATTCTGCCAGGGCTATAGATTTACAGGAAAACACTTTCATTTTCTGGCATTTTGATTTAAATTTTGCACCTTTTTGATAAGTTAAACGAAACATTGAATGAATTTCGGAAGTTTTTTTTTGAAAGAATTTGTAGAGTATTTTAAGTTGGATTTTTTTTGTAAAGTTTCCAAAACAATATCAAACTTTTGGAAGAAGCTATAGAAATTCATGAAGGACAAATTGAAAAAAAAAGTCTCAGGAATCCAGCAGGATTAGATTAGATAAGGGAATGAAAAAATCCTGTTAATCGAGTCTCTGAAGCAATTTTCTGAATAATCCCTGTAGAAATTAATGGAAGGTTTCATTGGATAAGTTCTCATTGGAAAAAATATTCCGAGTGATTTTTGAAGAGAGCTCTGGAATTTATTTATGAAAATCTGGAGGAATTCCTAAAATCAAAGTTGATTTATTGTTGAAATCTAAAGAGGAATTATTCTAAAAAAGTTACACAAAATTAAATAAGATACACACAATTGAGCTCTTATGTTACTTATGGCCTTACATTCCAGTATTAATGTGTTTGGAGAATTTTTCACTTTTTTTATAGTAATTCCTACATCGTCTTTGGAACATTTTTAAATCACCACCTAGGAAGCTGAAAATTAACTGAAAACATGAATACGTACGGAAAACTAATGAGTCCGTTAGATTCTTACAATTGTTCGAGTTCAATCACAAGTTAAACCGTGAAAATTTGAATACTAATTGACCAACTCTCTATTAGCAAGCTCAAACATATCTGTTATAGTCGGAACTAAAGTTCTACAACTACACAACATTAGTTTCAAAATCACGACAACCCGCAATCCGCAGCCAGTTAGCGGTTGTCATTGGTGGCTGCCCAGCCCATCAACGGCAACTGTCATATCTTCGTCATTATGAGCGCAGAAAACAACCCACCCATGAGGGTAATGTAATTACGGGCTCTTGGTACTTAGTGACGATGCTCGGATGCTTCCATCCAACCCGTCTCACTACTGTCAGGTAAACGGCGAAGCCTCCATCCCATCATCTTCATCATCTGCCAGCGAACCAGCGCACGAAGCCCAGCCATGTCGCAACGCTTATTATGGGAAACACCCTCGACGCTTCGCGTTGTCCTCTCGTAACGATGCCACTCCGGTCTTGTCGTAGGTGGCAAAGGTGCCGTACCGTAACATTACGCCACGAACAGTGTGGATCGCATGCAAACAAGTGCAACGGAACAGTGCACAGTGGTTCAAAACGAGGAAAAACACGATCATCACGTTTTTATTCAAAGCGATTTGAGTATAAAACTAGTAAAGAGGAAAAAAAATCATGGCGGTTTTCATGGCTTAGAATGTTCAAGGACTATGTATGTCCTATGACTATGTGTGTCTTCACGTATCTTTGTCACTTTTTAGTCAGTTTCTTCTATTTTACGCTACACGAGAAATTGATTTAAATCATAATATTGTTATGCATATTATTAGAAAAACCCTTAACTATTATTGAGGAAATTGCTCTAGAATCATTTGAAAAATTCCCCTGGGATAAAAACCTCTTAAATTTCACCTAAACCACTTTGGGATTGCTCTGGAAATCTTGGGAATATTTCTGATATAGCTTCAAGTTCTTTTAAGTTCTTGACGGATTTTACGCCAACTCGACAAAGGAATTGGCAACGCCCCTTCTGAATTCAATGAAACTTTCTGGGTGTGAAACTAAGATACTTTACAAACTTTGTTTTTTTTTTCACAATCGATCTAGACTAACATTTGGAAAGGGACAAAGTTTATTTTTTACTTTTTTTTTTATAAACCCGTATAACTCGAAAACGGTAAGACCTACAAAAAAGTGTTGTATGGCGAATTGTCGTGAAATTTCCTGAAGTTTTAGAAAAAAATGTTGAAAAAAATAAAAAAAACATTTTCGACACTGAAAAAAAGTGGTTCAAAACTTTGAAGCCGATTTAAAAAAAAACGGCCGTTTCAGATTTTGATCACCCTTAAGCAAAAAGTTTCGTAATTAAATTGACTAAAAGTCGTCCATACATTGCAAATTGGGCATACCGTGATGCATCATTACCCGGACACTTAAGCAACAACAAAAGTTCAAACGCTACTTTAAATATGTTTCTGCCAGATCTAGTATAAGTGTTATTATTATTCACATAGATACACGTCTAAACTTTGAATCATTGACAAAAAATATAATTAAAAATGCAAGTTAAACACGAAAAACGGTAAATTAATGAAGCATGTCGTGTTCTTAAATCCGGACACATGCACCGAAATGCCGGACGCTTTTGAATCGAAATTTGGACAGAAGCGTTTGGGTAGATAATACATATGAAAAACTAATAAAAGACCCATAACTTAAACCTACAATCTTCAATATAATAGAATTTGATGTATTCGTATGCTTAAACATACATGGAAGGCTAAAACGTTGAGTAAAATTACTATTGTTTTACCTGCACTCCATGCCAACAGCCTGCATTTTGGGTTCACTGAAATGATCCTCAATATTTATACTTTTCCTGTGTAAATCTTTTGTCTGGTAATTAGTTACACGTTTTGTTCTGTTATTATACAGTTTTGTTTCAAGCGACAATAAAATGTTTTCCAAAAGCTCGATAAATATAAGGTTTTTACGAAACGTCCGGGCTTATGATCACTGGCCTATAAATCCGGATAGCGTTCAAGGCAGCCTATTTTCACATCACAAATGCTTTTTTGCACAAATGTTACCACTTTTTCGTGCACTACACATTAAAACTATCATTCCGAACACTTTTCAGACACGGACAATATTAAAATTGTATTATTAATTAGCTTCAACGTCAGTCGAGAGAAGCTGACGTTCTTGTCGAAAACTCTTCACTAATGGATTCGATGCTCTGGAGAAACGACGTTCAACTGGTGCTGCTTATTTGTTTTTATTTTTTATATTTAATTGCAAAGGATTACTAGATGGAACAATGAATTAAAATGAAGAGCATTATTGAAAGCTATGAATGTAAATTACAAGCCTACATTTATTGTTGGATTTCATATTTAATTGATAAATATTGGTACCGTCCGGATTTTGATTCACCACGGTATTTAAAGGAAAAAAGTTTTTCTAACAACGATTTTTTCAAGTGCAAAACGGATTTTTTTTTTTCAAAGATTTTGTTCTGAACCGTCAAATATGATCGTGTTTCAAAGTGTTGAAATGAGTTTGAATCAGAAAATATATTGTATTTTTTTATTGAGAATAGCCCAAAAAAAGAACGGAATTATACAGTGATTATGTTTTTTTTAAATGAAGGCAATCAATGGACTTCGCCTCTGCCTATGAGAAAATTAACTCCGTCTAACAATCCGACGGATTTTTATGGTTTGAAAGATATCTCAACAGTATTGCAAACATTGAAAAGTAACAACCTTTTCCATACCCCAATAAATTCTCTTCTAAAATTGAATTTAATGAAATTAATGCTTAACAATTTAGGAATTGTCTCTCAGGCAGAAATTTGTGAAAAACTGTAATGCGATGTTTTAGTAAGAACGACTGATTGTTTTTTTTTTCGAGAATGTGAAAATTGTAATTCCAAAGAAAGTATTACAGGAGAACTAATCGCACTTTTAGAGGAAAATGACAAAGAAGATGTAGTTTTTCAGCAATGACTCACCACCCATAGCTGTAACTTAGAAACTATAATAAAGCCTGTTGAAGAATTTGTTACGTATTTCGTGGAGAAAGTTGATAAGCTCATAACTCATAATTTTATTTGCAAAGAACAGTCTTCTTTTCTACGAAACAAAAAAGAATCCTTACAACAAGGTGAAAAACTGGTAATCAGCTACTTTTCTGAAAATTACAGTTTTATCATACAAAACGCTGCTCAAGGATATCACTGGAATAATTCCCAAGCAACGATACACCCTGTCGTACCGCTTAGCCATCTTGTTTGGTTTTTTTTGTGAGCTGCCGATTAAACCAACTGCTCGCTTCGGAAATAGAACACTGAATGAACTACGAATCACACTTCGTTCGGCATCAAGCTCAATCTCGGATTTTTCTCTTTCTCACTCTCTCTAGGCCAACTTCTCTCTCTCTTTTAATTCTGAGATTACGCTACCTGGAGTTAATTTACAAATCTTGTTCTCAATTTCGTTCTATCCCTAAATTTTCTTTAGGTTCGTGCGCTCAATTTTCTCTTATTTTAGGTGTCTCTTCGCTCTTTTCATATAATGCTCGCGTTCACATCGGTTTCTCTCAACCATTCGGGTTTCGTATTATGTCTACTGTCAACGCTAGTCTTGGAAGTTTTTCCATTCTCGATTCATTCCAGTTTCCGGTCATCTCGCAAGTTCGTCAATCGATAACACTGTTATTCATAATAGACCAATATTAGGTTATTTAATATTGTCATATAGGGATGCCAAGTATATTTTTTTTATCAATCATAATATTCGTTTATACTCCCACAATATTCTCCTTCTCTACTCTTCCAGGATATTTTATCACTTTCTTTAAATTTAATATTCTTTCAAAATCCTTCCTTTTTTTAATATTTTACAATTTCAAATTTAACCTAATAAAATTTACATGACGACATATTAAATTCTGGCAACACTTCTTACAATGTACTCCTCAACGTCATGGACGCAATTTTTGATAGCCCCATAGAATGGTAACGTCACACACAGCGTCACCAGTTCACGGTAGATAACTGTCAAAGTTATTTACAAATAAGATTTAGCGGAGGATGAAAATTATTACTGCCAATTAGTTGAAAAGTTTTGTCAATAATTGTTTCCTTATTGAGTAAGTACTAGTTGGAAAACGTCGACCATCGAATCAACTCTCGATGATTGTATCTGATTGTGGTTGTAATGAGGAATAATTAGCCTCTATTGACCCGGTTATCATGACGACCAAATGTTCCGATCTAGATCAGTACAGAGGAGTTTGTATGCGTTATGCTGTCCCATTAGATCAACTGCCCCAAAGAAAACACATTCTGGTAATTGTTATTCTCTAATTATTATTAAATCCGTATTTTCTTTATTTTCCATAGATTTTCGCCAACTGAAAATGAAACTTCACTGGAAAATTCGGTAAATGAAATCATCATTAAATCTCGCGGGTTTTCTGATCTTTCTTCGACGTAGTCCTAATCGAGTTTGACTGCAGTCCTCTTCTTGGTCAGCTTCTGTTTCCCCCGGCTGGACGTCGGATTCGCAATCTTCGTCAGAATTCAGGACACTTGAGACAGCTGATTTAGCAGAACATGGAACCTTTTTCGAATCATTGACACTCCTCGCATACTGCACCCCATTGCCGCTCACAATCACCATCTTCGGGCCCTCCTGTGCTACCACTGTAAAGTGTTCTGAAGAGAATGTTGAATCTGTCTTGGACTTCTTTTGGTGCTTCACGAATACTTCATCTCCGATACGAATATCTGATGGTTTAGCTTGTCTTGCGCGATCTGCCTGTTTTGCACTCTTCAACTTTTCTTCCGCATCTCTCTCCCTAACATTTTCCCGGTCCAATTCTTCGATATTTCCATCATTCCAGAGGCTTGGAAATGTTCCCCTGAATTTCCACCCAGCGAGCAATTCGAAGGGTGTTACGTTTAATCTGGAATGTGGGATCAACGTGTTGTGGTTGTGCACAAAAACGTTCAATTCTCTCCTCCAGTTCTTATTTTCTATTTTTGCAGCAGACAATGTTTTAATTACTGCCTGGTTTTGTCGTTCGACCAGGCCATTTGTCTGTGGGCAAAGTGGGATTGATTTACGGACCTTTACTCCTCTTTCTGTCCAGAAATTGCAAAATGCGGAGCTCTGGAACGGAGGTCCATTGTCGCTTTGGATTAAGAGGGGTAATCCCCACAATTTAAAAATCTCTTGCAGAGCCGCGTTGGTAGCCTCAGCATTGGTGCGATATGCATTTCGACTACAAACAGGAACCTGGAGTACGTGTCGACTACCATAAGAAATTCACCAGTTCCGTACCCCGGAACTTGCAGGAAATCGATTTGGACAATCTCCCATGGCCTCTCTGGCAATTCACGAGTGGATAGTGGTACTGGTGGATTTTTTCGCGACAGCAGCGCACACGTCTCACAGTTTTTTACGAATTCTTCAGTTTCTGTGCTCATCCTTGGCCACCAAAAGAAATCTCGCATGATGCGTTTCATAGCCACCTCTCCAATGTGGCCACTGTGAGCCGATTTCAACGCTCTAGTCCTAAGGTCCTTAGGTAATACTATTCTGTCTCCTTTGCTGATTAGTGCTCCAAGAACATGGAGGTTTTTCTTGTGTGCTTCGAATTTGCGCAAGTCTTTGGGCCATATGTCATGCTTCAAAGCAAATCTTAGGTTCTCCATTTCTTCATCTTTTTCGGATTTTGTTTCGATTTCGTTCAACGTGATGTCCATGCTACCTGCATCTAGACTGTACAACACGTGGTAGTCACTATCATCGTCGAATGGCTTCTGTTCCTGTGAATCTCGAATCAACCGCGATAGTGCGTCCGCAACGTTGTCTTCTCCTCTAATTCTTTCCATTATAAAATCATACGGTTGTAATCGCAAAGCGTATCCTTCTGCTCTTGAGAACGCCCTTTTGCCGATGCGATAGTTGGAATGGTAAATAAACTCATTCGCTGAAGCATCCGTACGTATAATGAAAGGTCGACCGACAAGATAGAATGTGAAACGCTCGACGCCCCACACTACCGCTAATGCTTCTCTGTGCGCCTGTGTGTGTGTAGTGTGTGCCCCACACTACCGCTAATTTCATGACAGAGTTCGGTATGTTCCGCTATAGAAGACTTCTGTTTGGATTATGCAATTCTCCTGACATATTCCAGGAAGTAATGGAACGTAAGATTCTAGTCGGATGCAAGGGCGTGTGTAACTACCTTGATGATGTCCTCATATTCGGTGAGACAAAGGAGGAGCACGACAAGAATCTTGCCGAAGTTCAGGAACGGTTGAAGGATCACAACGTAAAAATCAATTATGCGAAATGTGTCTTCGGCAGACAAAAAGTGTCGTTCGTTGGATTCGAGCTAACAGCTGAAGGATGGCGAATCGACCAAGAGAAGATGAATGCGATTAGAAACTTCAGACGTCCAACATCATGTGCTGAAGTTAAAAGCTTTCTCGGCTTGATCACATTTGTCGATAAGTTTCTCGTTCATCGTGCGACAAAAACTGAGCGCCTCAGGTCATTGGCAAATGCAACAGGTTTCTATTGGACAGATGCTGAAGAAGCAGAATTCAAGTCCCTACAAACTGAAGCAGTAGAAGCGATTAGAACACTTGGATACTACAGCAATACAGACAAAACGGAACTCTTCGTTGACGCGTCCACTGTGGGATTAGGTGCTGTCCTGGTCCAATATGATGCGAAAGGTGCGCCAAGAATAATCGCTTGTGCTTCAAAAGCGCTAGCCGCCTCGGAGCAAAACTACCCACAGGCGCACAGAGAAGCATTAGCGGTAGTGTGGGGCGTCGAGCGTTTCACATTCTATCTTGTCGGTCGACCTTTCATTATACGTACGGATGCTTCAGCGAATGAGTTTATTTACCATTCCAACTATCGCATCGGCAAAAGGGCGTTCTCAAGAGCAGAAGGATACGCTTTGCGATTACAACCGTATGATTTTATAATGGAAAGAATTAGAGGAGAAGACAACGTTGCGGACGCACTATCGCGGTTGATTCGAGATTCACAGGAACAGAAGCCATTCGACGATGATAGTGACTACCACGTGTTGTACAGTCTAGATGCAGGTAGCATGGACATCACGTTGAACGAAATCGAAACAAAATCCGAAAAAGATGAAGAAATGGAGAACCTAAGATTTGCTTTGAAGCATGACATATGGCCCAAAGACTTGCGCAAATTCGAAGCACACAAGAAAAACCTCCATGTTCTTGGAGCACTAATCAGCAAAGGAGACAGAATAGTATTACCTAAGGACCTTAGGACTAGAGCGTTGAAATCGGCTCACAGTGGCCACATTGGAGAGGTGGCTATGAAACGCATCATGCGAGATTTCTTTTGGTGGCCAAGGATGAGCACAGAAACTGAAGAATTCGTAAAAAACTGTGAGACGTGTGCGCTGCTGTCGCGAAAAAATCCACCAGTACCACTATCCACTCGTGAATTGCCAGAGAGGCCATGGGAGATTGTCCAAATCGATTTCCTGCAAGTTCCGGGGTACGGAACTGGTGAATTTCTTATGGTAGTCGACACGTACTCCAGGTTCCTGTTTGTAGTCGAAATGCATATCGCACCAATGCTGAGGCTACCAACGCGGCTCTGCAAGAGATTTTTAAATTGTGGGGATTACCCCTCTTAATCCAAAGCGACAATGGACCTCCGTTCCAGAGCTCCGCATTTTGCAATTTCTGGACAGAAAGCGGAGTAAAGGTCCGTAAATCAATCCCACTTTGCCCACAGACAAATGGCCTGGTCGAACGACAAAACCAGGCAGTAATTAAAACATTGTCTGCTGCAAAAATAGAAAATAAGAACTGGAGGAGAGAATTGAACGTTTTTGTGCACAACCACAACACGTTGATCCCACATTCCAGATTAAACGTAACACCCTTCGAATTGCTCGCTGGGTGGAAATTCAGAGGAACATTTCCAAGCCTCTGGAATGATGGAAATATCGAAGAATTGGACCGGGAAAATGTTAGGGAGAGAGATGCGGAAGAAAAGTTGAAGAGTGCAAAACAGGCAGATCGCGCAAGACAAGCTAAACCATCAGATATTCGTATCGGAGATGAAGTATTCGTGAAGCACCAAAAGAAGTCCAAGACAGATTCAACATTCTCTTCAGAACACTTTACAGTGGTAGCACAGGAGGGCCCGAAGATGGTGATTGTAAGCGGCAATGGGGTGCAGTATGCAAGGAGTGTCAATGATTTGAAAAAGGTTCCATGTTCTGCTAAATCAGCTGTCTCAAGTGTCCTGAATTCTGACGAAGATTGCGAATCCGACGTCCAGCCGGGGGAAACAGAAGCTGACCAAGAAGAGTAGAGAAGGAGAATATTGTGGGAGTATAAACGAATATTATGATTGATAAAAAAAATATACTTGGCATCCCTATATGACAATATTAAATAACCTAATATTGGTCTATTATGAATAACAGTGTTATCGATTGACGAACTTGCGAGATGACCGGAAACTGGAATGAATCGAGAATGGAAAAACTTCCAAGACTAGCGTTGACAGTAGACATAAAATGAAACCCGAATGGTTGAGAGAAACCGATGTGAACGCGAGCATTATATGAAAAGAGCGAAGAGACACCTAAAATAAGAGAAAATTGAGCGCACGAACCTAAAGAAAATTTAGGGATAGAACGAAATTGAGAACAAGATTTGTAAATTAACTCCAGGTAGCGTAATCTCAGAATTAAAAGAGAGAGAGAAGTTGGCCTAGAGAGAGTGAGAAAGAGAAAAATCCGAGATTGAGCTTGATGCCGAACGAAGTGTGATTCGTAGTTCATTCAGTGTTCTATTTCCGAAGCGAGCAGTTGGTTTAATCGGCAGCTCACAAAAAAAACCAAACAAGATGGCTAAGCGGTACGACACACCCATTTGAGATTTACCATAAAAAGATAATAAATTGGAAAACGTTAGTTTAATTATAAAATCAGAAGTGTTGACCAATGGTCCAGAAAGCAGTTTTACGCGGAAAGATACATTTTGAGCCTTAGAATGAAATATTAGACGAAAACGGTCTTCTACAAAGTTGTTTGTATTAGTAAGGCCCTTTGTTTGGTGTTATTGAAAATTAGGGTGGTCTACGTTTTCAAAGAAATGGTGTAACTAACTTTCTCATATGTAGAAATTATATTATACATGCTTCGGCAAATTTGTAGACCATTCAATCTCAAGCAACTTTGCCAAGGACAGTTTTTTTGTATCTCTTAAATTGACCGATTTAGAGCTTTTTTCCTACGGTGACATAGGGTGGTCCGAGCAAAATTGGTTTTCTGGCTCTAGCGTTTTCAATTCTAATATCTCATCAAAGTAGTCTGTGAAACACTTTTAGAGCTTAGAATGCTTAATTTGGTGAGTGAAGAAACTCGCTATCTCCTTCCGTTTGGGAGTTACTGTTGTTTTTCTCTCAAAAACATGCCTACTTTGATTGTGAATATCTCTGATTGGGACAAACATAAAAAAATATCTTTTGACGGCATTCAAAAGACAAAATAAAATTGTATATTATATCAAAAAATTACAGATGTGTTATTTTTGTAACTCTAATAAAATGCCTTGAAAAACATTTTTTTTAACACAAAAACTTTAATAACTTTGGAAATAAAACAAATATCAAAAATCTTTTTCATGCAAAAATTGCGTTTTGTTAAGTTTTAAAAGTCGTCCATAGACCGTTTTGACGAGAAATCGGAAATAAGAAAGATAGGGCTCTAAAACTATTTTGAAGATTTTCAGATTTTGGGGCCCAGATAGCCGTAGCGGTAAACGCGCAGCTATTCAGCAAGACCAAGCTGAGGGTCGTGGGTTCGAATCCCACCAGTCGAGGATCATTTCGAGTTGGAAATTTTCACGACTTCCCAGGGCATAGAGTATCTTCGTACCTGCCACACGATATACGCATGCAAAAATGGTCATTGGCATAGTAAGCTCTCAGTTAATAACTGTGGAAGTGCTCATGAGAACACTAAGCTGAGGAGCAGGCTTTGTCCCAGTGGGGACGTAACGCCAGAAAGAAGAAGAAATGAGTAAGTTAGTTACACCAATTTTATGAAAACGTGGACCACCCTAATTTTAAATAACACCAAACAAAGGGCCTTAATAATTCAAACAACATTGTAGAAGATCGTTTTCGTCTAATATTTCATTCTAAAGCTCAAAATGCATCTTTCCGCGTAAAACTGCTTTCTGGACCACTGTGCAATGACACAGTAGCAGTTCAGCTATTTATTTCAAAATTGATAAATTTTGTTAAACAAAAAATAAATTTCTCAAAAGTTATTTTTATGTCAGATGAAGCTGCAGCTCATAATAAAAATTAAAAAAAAAAATTGCCAGCTTGTGTAATTTCTAGAAAATACATGGATTGGAAGCAGAGTGGCACTTTTTTGCCACATCCCACGGCAAAGGCCCATGTAACGCTATTAGTGGCACTCTCCAGCGAATGGCAAAAAGAGCAAGTCTTGCAAACACAATCGCAACTCCGCGAGAACTATTCGACTGGACAGTGAAACTAACTAATACATGTAACACCAAATAATATTTCTGTTATATATCTAATGAACAATATGTTAAATTGTCAGAGGAATTGGTGGAATTGTTTGATAAGGTCAAAACTGTCCCTAGTACCCAAAAATATCATTTTTTTATGCCTATCAGTGATATACAAATTGCAGCTAAACGGTATACCAATTCAGTTGATGAACCAAAAATATTCAATTTATTCCGTGAAGCCCGAAAACAATGTAAATATTCATGTGAAGATACTACGTTTTAGGGTATATAGCAATGATAAAAATAATAATGCATGATAAAAACAAACCACGACTTTTTTTCATTACCATATTATTGACCCTTTCCAGACACCTGTTAAGATTGGCTTTGACCAAATAAGAAATTAAATATTATCGTGATATCTTTCCAACCATAAAAACCCATCGAATTGCTAGACGGAGTTGATTTTGTCATAACCGGTTCGGTGCGAGATCAATTTTATTTAATAAAAAAAACTCTGTATAATGCCGTTTATTTCCCAATAAAACAAATATAATCTATTTTGTGATTAAAACTCATTTATCACTTGAAAATATGATCATACAAGACTATTTAAAGCGAAATAAAAATTAAATAAAAACTTCATTTCGGATTTAAAAAATCGATGTAAGAAAAACTTTTTTCCCTAAGGTATGCCCAATTTGCAATGTATGAACGACTTTTAGTAAATTTAATTACGAAACTTTTTGCTTAAGGATGATCAAAATCTGAAATGGCCGTTTTTTAAATCGACTTTGAGTTTTGAACCATTTTTTTTAGTGTAGATTTTTTTTTTAGTTTTTTCAATATTTTTTTTTCTAAAACTTCAGGAAATTTCACAACAGTTCCCCATACAACACTTTTTCGTAGATCTTATCGTTTTCGAGTTACCATGACCCCACAGTTATGGATCAAATAGTGTGGAGTCCAACCTAAAAAAATCAATAAAGCAACATGGAACGTAAAATGGTAATTTAAAAGCACGAATCGAATCGTTTAAAATTGGAACTTCGGTTAGTAAACTATTTTGAGTATAATATTTACATAGGATTGCATAAAAATTAAAAATTGTATCAGTTTCTGAAAACCATATTACGGATCAACGATCATATTATGGATCAAATTGTGACATATTACGGATCAGTGCGCAAAATCAAGAGATTTTCAACTCAATGCATATGTATGGCATGTTTTGACGAAAGTTAACGATGCGTCATATATTACTGCAAAAAATAGCAGAGTTTGAGCTGGGAACAAGGGTAAAATGCCTTTTGTTTGTGATGCTGCGTTGTAATAACTGAGACATGAACTGTTTTCGCTCCACACCAAGTTTTTCACCCCTTTGTGTCGGCTAAAAAATGAAATTTACAAACCTTGATGTTTTATTAGTTTTATCCTTAGTGCTATTGTCTGAAAATGTCGAATCCAATGCTTAAAATGGCAGAAATCTAGATTCTTTGGAAGTGATTCATAACCGTGGTAAACAATCATTTCCTGATCCATATTATGGATCATTAGTTAGAAGTGCTAATATTCGATATTTAGAATCAACAATCTAGAAAAATGTTTTCCAAAGATGAACTCATACTCAATCGAAACGAATGAGTATATTTTATGCTATAACATTTGAATTTTACCACCTATGCACAGCTGTGGGAGCTTATGAATGCTGACGGCACTTCTTACAGAAAACGACCATATAATGATAGCTGTGTGGTACCAACTAAACATTTTTCAAATACACCGCTATTTAGCGGTTGAACGTTGTGCTTAACACTACAAATGGTAGAAGAAAAATAGTATAACCCTTTCGGGACGAACCAGCACAATTGTGCTGTTCGGCACCCATGACATTGAATGATTCTTTAAGCCAATAAATCATTGTTTTCCCAAACTTTTTTGGTTTCGATTATTGAATTACCATTGATACTTGTAATTAAGCGCAAAAACTTTTGTTTACATCGTGTTTAGAAAACACCAGCTCAGGGTAAACAAAATGTAAACAAACATCGTAAGAATTGAAAAAGTTTTATCTGTCGCAACTTTTCAACTATTCGTTTTTTCTAGGTATGCACAAATACTAATCGAGAGTGAAAGAGTCATTCTTTGAAATGGTGAAGACCAAATGTGAATTGATTCACACAGCAAAAATTTCTGGAGAGACAAAGTGGGACCAGCACAATTGTGCTGGTGCCGGCCCTTACCCGGTCGATGTTCGTTGAGGATTACCAATTTTTATTTTCAGTATTTTGATCAAGTTAAGTGGTTGAATCTGGTTCTAATGTCCACAATAGTGCATAATATAGTATTGGAACATGAATGAGTGATTACATACGAATCATAAACATTATGTACCGTACAAAAACTATGTAACAGAAAACCATAGCTTTGGTTTAAAACCTTTTTTCATAAGTCCATATTTGAAATAGATTGGGAATCATATTTATTGTCTTAAATCGCCTATAGCATAGTTTAAGAAGCAGTAAAATTTTTGGGGAACGTTCAAAAATTACGTCTATCATTTAGGGGAGTGGGGGTGTACGAAAGTGTGACAGTGCATGTACTAGGGGCTTGGGAAAAAGCGTGATAGTGAGCATAAGAAGGATTTAGATAGGCTTAAAAACAATGGATGTAATATATGAATGTCCCTTTGCTTTGATAATCTGTCAATACCATGTTGAATCGATAATCCATTTCGGTGTTCTACAATGCATGTTGGTTCAATATCTGCTATAATATTTATGAAGTTGGAAAACTGGAGCTTAAAACCTTTACTTACTATTTGCTTCTGAACTGCCGAGTCTTCCAAATAGCGTACTATTGTTGTATGCAGCCTATGCTGGTATTACTTGCAAAAATATTGTTTATTATGTTGATCTACGAAATGCGTTTTAAACTGGCAAACTTTAAGCTTTTGCAGTACAATGAAATGCTCAACTAAACTATAAAGCAATGCATGAAGTTCTGGAGCCTAGATTATTGTTGAGATTGATATATTAAAAATTAAAATCTGCACTTAATCGAATTCCGACTCAGGCGGAAAAGATAAATAAGAAACAACAAAATCTGGACTTCATTGCCGTGTGTATAGTGTTGCAAAGTAACTAGTTGCATCGATCAAAGAAGTTGGGCTAAATTCCCGCTTCAGCTCGGTTTTTTTTTTGTCAGGAACTGTGTCATTTGGCTTTGCATGCTAATCCGTTGATTCGTTTGATGCTCCCTTCGAAGGTCATAATCGTACATAAAGCTTACCAGGAAACTTTCTATGGTAGGGTTGACAGCTAGAAGTACCCATGTAACCGAAACGAAAAGGAAAACAAAAATTTCGAGTATGGCCAGGGGTCATTAAAAAATTACGTTCATCATTTAGAGGAGGGGGGGGTTCAATGAAAGTGTGGTTAGGTATTAGGTTAAAAAAAATTAGGTATTCAAAAAGCGTGAAGGATGGGGGAGGGGGGTCTAGAAATCCCGAAAACAATGGACGTCATATTTGAATCGTCCCTCAGAGCTTTACATTTTCCATTGTAATCTAACGGTCACACCGTTTGTGCAACTTTAAAAATTCATGGCAAACAAAAAAGCCTGCTGATCGCAGCTGTCGTATGGATTGTCTTATTAGAAGCATTGTCAGTTTATTCATTTTCAAAGCTGATAATTTCCAAATAATAGAATACATTCGAAAAAAAAATTGATTGTTTCATGTAATTTTTCAAATAGCTGGAGTATATGTAACAGTTTCAAAGAGCAAATTCATGCTTTAATATGGTTAATGATCTGATTTCGACAATGCGTTTTTAAAAGGGTTTTTGAATTCCCTGTTATATGTTAGCTATCCGTCTTAGTTCTTTCACTCCTACCAAGTACTTAAAACTAATATTATAATGACGTAAATTCATTTTCAAGCAAAATACTCGATGAAAAAAATAAAATAAAGTAAATTTGATATTGAGGCTAGGTAGCCATAATAGTAAACTCAGCAAGACCATGCTGAAAAAAGGAAATTTTCCCGACTTCCTTAAGCGTAGAGTATGATCGTACCTGTCACACGATATACACATGCAAAATTGGTCGATTGACAAAGAGAGCTGTCAGTTAATAACTGTGGAAGTTCTCATGAGTAGTTGAGAAGCAGGCTTCTGTAACGTCATAAAGAAGAAGAAATTTGATGGTAATTATTTGCGCTTAAAAATGCGTCTTCGTAACCAACGTCCAAGCTGTCGGGCGAGGGTCCAAGTGTCTCTAAAAAAATTAACTTACTTTTAGACTCTAGTACATGACTCTGATAACGGCCTTGTAGTCCTTATAGGTCAAATTACGCGTATCTGTCAAAAGATACAAACTCTAGTGGAATTAAATGGTACAGTACTAAATTCGGTGTTCATTTATTTATAAGTATTCCACTAAACAATTCGAAGCTTTATAATTATTTTCAATTTTAATTTAATTATACAATTTTTGAGGATATAAACAAACATAGCATAACCAAGATGGTTTGGTTGAGACAATAAGTTTTCACACATGTATGTTTACCCATTTTTCTATGACGTAGACTAGTTCTTGAATTAAAGCGATAAAAGTCATCGTCACCTAATGCTTTGAATCTTAGAGAGAATATGAAGTTTTTTCATATCTCGTACATTGTTTTCGATCCATTTATAAAAAAATCATCCATATTAATCACATGTAATTAAAGTATTTTTTTTTTAATTTTAATGCACATAAAAAAAAACTATTTCTGAATTTTTGGGTCACCCTATTCCACGAAAGAGCACCCTAATGACGAAATAAAAAATACGGGTCCAAAATTTTTCAAAAAGGTATGACAGGAACAATTTAAAAAGAAAATAAAAAAAAAAATTTTTTTTTCGAACATCGACCGCCTTGGGGACGGACCAGCACAATTGTGCTGGTCTGAATTTGACCCTAAAAAGTTCATAGATTGAAAGAATAGCCAAAATAAAGAAAGTTTTGTTCTACGAGATGATGAGTTTATAAGGTTAATTTTAAAATAATCACTCAAATATGGTCCGTCCCGAAAGGGATAACATGGGAAAAATATGTTTTACGTCAACTTTTATTTTTGAGTGAGTTATCCGATGTTGAACGCCAAAGTGATCCGTCACTGTGGGTGATCCGTAACTGTGTGGGCATGGTATACGGGTTTATAAAAAAAGGTAAAAAACCTTGACCCTTTCCAAATGTTAGTCTAGATCGATTTTGAAAAAAAAAACAAAATATGCAAAGTATCTTAGTTTCACATAGTCTTCACACCCAGAAAGTTTCATTGAATTCTGAAGGGGTGCTGCCAATCGCGTGTCGAGTTGACGTGAAATCCGTCTCTTCTGGAAACCATAGTATTCGTGCAAACATCGCTCTGAGACAATTTTATAGAACTCTTCCGGTATTACTTCTAGGATTCTTCTACATATCCCTCTGTGATTCTTCTGAACATATTTTTGCGATTCTTGCAGAAAGCCCTTTGTGATTTTTGCGTGTATCTCCTCGGATTTTTTTTCAAATCCTGGAAATTAAATGCATAGATTTTTTTCGTAAATATTACGAAAGTATCTATCGAAAATCCTGATGCAATTCTACCGCTACCAAGTATTAGCCGCATCGAGTGATGGAGTGTGGGTTCGATTCCCGCTTCAGTCCGGAAAACTTTTCGTCAGGAATGTATTTCGACTGTGCCACTGGGCGTTGCATGCTAGTCCGTTGTCTAGTGTGGTGCTTCCTTCAAAGGGCAAATCGTCCACTGGAAACATTGAAGTGACGGTGTCTTTAAATAAAAAAAAAAACATAAAAATCGTTGTGAAAAAGTTTAGTGAATGTTTATATTTTATAGTGGAATTCACTATAAATCCCAAATTTTCATAGATTGAGGTAAAAATTCTTTGACAGCTTTCCTTGAATCAATATTCTCAACATTCTTGCCGCAGACGCCAATTGTTTTTATCGGCAAACTGAAGAAATATCCAATATGTGCACTCTTCATATCCGTTTTAAACCACTGTACATTACTGGAAAATATGTTCCTTGCATGCGCGGCGCGGATGCATCATATCGTCCGGACCGGCATTAGTAATTGCATAAACTTTTGACGAAGTTATCGTACTCGATTCTTGTAATTTGACGCAGGATTGACAGTGGCAAAGTGCTCACCGCTAACCGATTCGACCTTCACGCCATTAGGTCTCGGAAATTCCTCACATATGTGGGAAAGTAAAGCTGCAGAGCACGGTGAACACTAATTACCCTCGCAGGTTTGCGTAGCTATGCGGTTTAGCCATAGAGCCAGAATCCGAATCGGAAAGGGTGCAGCAACCTGTTCAGCGACCGGGGGAATGTGAAGTGGTTTTCATTAAACATTCATAGCGTTCTGGCGAGCGGTAGAATTATGAACATTATTTGTTTGGTGGGACACGACTGACAGAGTTGTAGCCGACAGTAATATTTCAGAGAAAAGAAGGTTTGTCCTTAGGGTCCTTGTGTAAATTGTTCCGCGAGTGATTTTCTGTGCAATAAAATCGAGGTAGAAGGAGAAACGACAATTATTTATTGTGGAATAATTTGTCCAATTAAGGCCCAAACGCAATGGTAGCGGAACGGCAACGGAATGCGGAACCGGTTCGCCAGCGTGAACTACAACAAGCTTGTCGATTCAGTGTTGGTTCAATTTCATCCGTTGTCAGCTCAGTCGAGATGGTGTGATTCATACTGGCGAACCGGTTCCGCATTCCGTTGCCGTTCCGCTATCATTGCGTTTGGGCCTTTACGGTTTGAAGCGAGAAATTGTTATTTCCGCACCATCGTTCACGGCCGGAGAAGGTACCAACGTTGGTTGGACAATCCTTATGCTAAACTCACCGTGAAAACTCAGTATCCCTTATTATCTCAGCAGGTTGGACCTAACGAACTGAATCGACTTTGTAGGACGAAGAGGTCTGTGCCGATTGTCGGCCGCACCTATCAATTTGTGGAAGTAAAGCTCTCGCACTTGGATTACCCGATTCGTTCCCAGTGGTGTGAAGTAGAGACTTTGAGGGTGCGAAAGATGATGAATTATCACACTTTCACTTCAGCTTGCTGCACGGTAAATAAATTGCAGCGGATCACGCGAAATGATTGGTTGCGGTCATGAATTAAATTGGGCATTCGATTGGAAATTAAAGGATTGGTAAAATTAGTTTGTATTTATATAGAAGTCTAGATTAAAAGTTTCATGAGGAAACATTTTCAGTTTAATAAAATTGAATTCCATTTACACTTATCAATCGAGTATCACAATCCTAAAATCAAATTCAAAACGTGAAGATGACAGTAAGTCGAGAATTGATTTTTTTTTAAGGATATTTAACAATTTAAATGCCAAACATATACTCCTCAAATATTATTCATTGAATAATTTGATGTTAATCCTTAAAAAATATATCCAATACTTTATTTTACTCTGATAGGGCTACGGCCCAAGTGTCAGGAATATCTCAACCGAGGCACTTTGATTTTTCAAGCTCCCAGTAAAACCTACAAAGTGATTGAACTTGCAATCATTATCATATTACGCCCATGTCTGGCACTTGTCGTCGACGTCGCCAGCGTCTTCATCGTGAGGAAAAGCGTCATGCTCCAGTGCAGAAAACCCTCCCCTCCCCCACACACACAAGACAACAGTAGTGTTGATCGGTGTGCAGATATTGCTTCCAGCAGCAGATGCACTCACTCGCAACAAACACTTCTTCTTCTTCGCCGGTAAGTAGGGAGGCACTATCCACCTACTTTTGCTGCACCACCCACATCTAAAGAAGAAGTCAGCGGCAAGGAGGGGCACTGCTGGAAGCCGTACACATTTCGTACGACATGCTCGCAACATTTTCTTAGCAAAACACGACCCCCTTTGACGGGGCCCCCATTATGGGGGGCAGCCACATGCCTAATCATATATAATAATGCCGTCCGTACGTGTGTTGTGGGTTGGGTTTGAGGATATGCAGAAATAATACACTCTCTGGGCTGCGGGCTGCGGTCTGCTGCGCTTGTCAAACATAATAAATTGCAAACATAATAAGATTTTCAATTTTCCCTATTCGCAACGCATGGTTTGGACCTGCTACACGGGCGTGGGCGTAGCTGGGGTTTCCATTAGGGGGGACGAACTCAAACGTTTCATTCGCGATCAGTTTTGACACCCTTCGAAAGCTCGATTTCTTTTTATTTGCATATAGTGTAGTACCCTAAAACGGGGTAACTTCGATAGTGCGAGACCCACAACATATTAAACAAAATAACGAAGTTTCTGTTAATCAGTTAAGAAAAATGATTGCAAAACTAAAGAGTATTAGTACGACACTTCATGTCAAAGCTATTTTCGGTGGAATCAAGTGCTTTTGAGGATTTATATGGAAATATTAAAAATTAACAAGATTTTAGCATTTTTGCAACGCTTACAAACAATCTGTTCTACGATCACTATTTGATAAAGTCACAATGAGTTTGTCACTTATCTATGACAGCCTAGTTATAGTAGAACATGAATTCGATCTCAAAACTCTTAGCGAAAACCATTTTTACAAACTGGGACCATTTTTGTAATCTAAGTCAGAAACTTCCTTTAGCGGTAATCGCATAGAGGTATGCAACGCCCTATAAATGTTCCGTAATTCATTCAATTTTGTTCGATTTATAGTCCATTATCAAAGTTACCCCAAAACAGAAAACCGACTTTCAGTTGTATATGTCCATTTAGAATAAATCTTTTGGAAATCTATCAACTGCAGTCGATAGTTAGGGTATCAGTACTTGTTTTAAAAATATAATTATAATTCTTTGAAACAGCATGCATAAATAATCAAGTTTCCTTTAAAAAACTATCAAAGTTACCCCGTTTTACGGTACTATGACGGACAGTCATCGATTCTCTTTTTTACTATTTCCTTCATCAGTCAGCTTCGGCTTCGATTTTGTTCATTGGAAATAAAAATTAAATCTTTTTAAGCAACAAACTACAAACTGTTAAGAATCGAAGATGATTTATTTTTATATATTTTTGCATAACACCTCTAATGGAACAGAGTATGCTTCCCAGCTTAATGTTTTATGTATATTTTAACAGTTTTAATCTGAAAGCTTTGACCATTATGTCTGGCGGGTTGCGGTACACCTAACTCAAGATAGCAAACGCAGGATTAGGTGTGTTTAGCTTATAGCTTTAATTATAAAATTAATTAGAGTTCTGTATGTAATGTAATGTAAACTCACAAATTTGGTGACCGTTACTTAGAAATTAGCAAGATTGGATCACGATTTCCTAGCGTGGCACATATCGTATTGGCTGATAATCCTATATTCCCAAGCAAAGTTGGGTAACAAAGAGATAACAAGTTGTGTTATCCGATACCAAGCAAATGATAACATAGTTTGTTTTAATTTTGGTTGAATAAGCAGGCAACATAACAAACGTGATAACAAAAGTTTATACTAGAGATATCATATAAATATCTCATTGTGTCATCATTTGAAACACATTGATAACAAGTTTGTTATCCAGCTAATTTCCCTCATTGATAACTCATCATGTTATCAATTAGTTATAAAGTTCGAATTATGATAACAAACATTTGACGTCATTTACCCACCGGTGGCATCCTCGATCTGACAGCTCAAAATTCGTTGATAGCAAGAGTCTTTGTATTGATAACAAAAAATAACAAAATGAAGTGAAGATGTACATCTTGTTATCACTATGTTATGCGCTTGTTATTCGACTTTGCTCGGGTTAAAATACAATTTAGTAAAACTCCACAACGGTTTAGGGATTAAACGTCGAAACCCAAAACGTCGAAACCCAAAACGTCGAGTGCCAAAAGGACGAACGCCAAAACGTCGAATCCCAAAACGTCGAACGGGACAAAACGTCGAAGGGACAAAACGTCGAAAGCAGTCACTTTTCTACCGAAGGTTCTTCGATAACAAGCGTTGCCAAGGAAAAAAATGTTGCGATGTGGACAACGCTAGAACAGCAAAAAATAACAATTTTTATCACAGCAAGCAGTAGTGCAGTACCGTAATCCGGGGTAACATTGATCAGCGGGGTAAAATTGATCGCAATGACCCTCTTCGTAAAAAGCTCGAATCAATATTTGTTGATGAAATATTTTCAATGCATGAATGGCGATTCTCTTTCTTCTAATCATGAGCTAATAAACAATAGGGTTTTTGCGAAAATAAAGTTGTGTTCATGCGTAAATTTTTCAACTTTTGTAAACAATGATTTTCATGATTATGGATGACACCATAAAAGAATCATGTCTCACATGAGTTCTGTAAACGATATGAACAAGAGAAATGCGGTTGTTACTAAAAATGACATCGCCGAAAACGGCTCCGTTGTCAAAATTTTCATAAATATGTTCAATAAAACATAATTCACAAATTATTATAAAGCGTGAAGAATTTCCTTAGGAAATTGCATACATTTAGGCGTATTCCACAATTCAAGGTGTTTTTAATTTTAAAATAACTCAAAAAGTAAATGACTTATAAGAGTTTGACCTTCATATTCGGCTTCAGGGACCATGATTTTAGTAAGTAATGATATTTTCAATATTACCGAACGATGTTATCATGGTGTGATCAATGTTACCCCATATCAGCTAAATCAAAAACTCACTTAAAACATTTTTTTAAACATGCTTTAAACTTTCAGAAAACAAAATACAGTACATAAACACGAGCAATGGGTGGCAGTACTTGTTTTAAAAATATAAAATTTGCAACACATGCATTTTCAAATCAAATGTTTAAGAAATATTCAAAAAAATGATCAATGTTACCCCGGATTACGGTACATGAAACTAATTGGAATTGAAGCCAGGATTTTTCTGAAACTTTAAACCCGGGCGAAGCACGCTGAATGAGAGGCATACAAACAACAGTGTAGCAATTCTGTGGTTGGTGAAAGGACTGTTCGAAAGGTTGTTATCCGTGCTTTTCGCTTCCGGTGCCAACTGGTACTATTTCAGAACGATCTTAACAGTCGTTTACCGATTAGTGATTCTTTTATTCTTTGAAAATATACCCTTTGTTTTGTCGAACAAGTACCGCGCTGCTTCGTATTGCCGGAAACTTCGAAAGCCAGACGTGTGGACTAAATTCCGATTTATTTTCGTTAAGAACCCATAATTTTGACGTCTTCAACATCCTCCATGCATAAAAGTTGTCAGAACAAAAATTTTGAGTGAATTAAGACTGGTGTGCAGAAATCGAAGCGTCTGGGCAATTCAACACGGTACAATTGATTCGATTGATTGATTTTCTTTTCAGATATACATATATTCAGAATCACATATATAGAAATCAGGATATCCTCCACCTTTTGCCAGATGCATTGTTGAATTGACTTCTACCCTTTGATTTATTTTTGTGTAGAGAATTTACATAAACAGATGTAGCAACTAGAACAACTATCAATTTAAAACATTGTTAAGTGAACACTACCACCCGATGCTTAAATACTTGGTTTCACTAACCAGCGACTAGGTGGCGGTGGTGCTGCGTTAACGTCAAACTCGAACAAAAGCTATACGAGTGCTTTTAAAGTTTGACTTAAATTAGCACTTTGAGTGATTAAAATAATTGTTTTATAACGTGAACAATTCTTAAGGTGAAGATGAATCGAAGCCAAACCTCAAATTTTCAAGAGCACGGATCTGGAGAACCAAACACTCGTTTGAGCTGAAAACCTAATCGATTGGTAACCACCAGATAGTGACCAATCGATTAAGTTTTCAGCTTAAACGGATGTTTGGTTCTCCAGATCCGTGCTCTTGAAAATTTGAACTTTGGCTTCGATTTATCTTCACCTTAACAATTCCGACAAGTTTAGGCTTTTTTCAATTTGTTTTTGTTTTACTATCCCTTTCAAGACCAGTCAAATACAACTGACGGTGTATTACAATATCGAAAAAAAAATCACTGATTTTATTGTTCATAACATTATTCAGATTTCACGTTTAATTTTTATCGATTTTCTATTTATTAATATTTAATCGAATATGACGACTTCTTTCAAAAATTGTACGGTAGTATTACCGAAGACGTTTACACAATAAAAAAAAATCGACTTTTTTTCTTTTCGACGTTCTGTCCATTCGACGTTTTGGCATTCGACATTTTGTCTTTCGACGTTTTGTTACCCAACCCTCCACAACGACGAAATAATATTAAGGTTCTACTTACGAACAAATTCAGAAATAATGCTTGATTTGCTTAACAATTATTGAGAATTCAAAGAAATTCTAAAGAAAATAGTTTTAGGAAATTTTTCACTGGAGTAGTTCACTTTCACAAAGCCTAGATGACGAAGGATATATTGCTTAAACTCCCAATAGCCGTCTGTCATTTTATCGGCAACATCATTTGTCATCTACGTTGTCATCGGTCAGGTAGCGCTGTTCTGGTGAAGGTTCTCGAAACAAGAGGTCTTGTTGGCACACCCGTAAACCTTGGTGAGGATCTGCAACTTCCGGGATTCGAGGGAGAGGTTGACCCCTGTTGATGACCATACCAAAACTTGTACTCTATCATCTCGTCCAGGGTAAACTTCTTCGATTTGACTCCGAATCCATTAATTCTTTGTTTTTCCATCAACCACTTCGACCAGGTCTCCTACTCCTATGTCCTTGACGTCTTAGAACTGCTTACATCTGCGCGTGATGACTGGCATATATTCTTTCAGCCACCGATTCTAGAATTCATTGGTGATTCATTGGCTTCCAGCTGCTACGAAGGGTCGAACGGGTGCCCATAATCTCCGTAGGCAGGAATTTCAAGCCGGACAATTTGCCCAACAAAAAATGGGTTTCTTGATCCGCAGATTCTAGCAGAATGAAGATCTTGAGTTTATCATTGCCTCCGCCTTTAATAGAATCGTTTTCAACGTTTCGTCGTCTGGTTTACGTGGCCCATCCATTATTGTTCCGATTGTCTCCTTGATCGAGCGCATAAGTCTCTCCCATGATCCACCCATGTGCGGCGTAGAGTGTGGGATATACTTCCAGGCTCACTGTGTCTGCGTCTCAGCGTTGGGATGTCGAACCGTTACCGGATTCCGTTAACAACAGTATCACAGTTTGGGTGCCGAAAACAGCGGTGGAACCAGTCTACAATCAAAATGGTGATCGCATGCTGCTTTGGAAGAATAACAGGTAACTTCGCTTCCATTCCACGTAGAGAGCAGCACTAATTCTACCACGACTCCGCAGTGTTTTTCTCTCGTCAATGAAAGGACATTTAGAGAAGATATCGTTGAACTGTTCCACCACAAAATGATGACGATCCGGTGAGCCTTGAGATTTCATCAGGGTTAGTCTCGACCTGTGCTAGCTTCCACAGCAGCTCGTTGTAGTTCGCCACTATCGAGAATGCCAAGCTGCAGTGCAATTCCTTGTTTCATGCGGCGAATGTTGTCGACAAAACGCTGCTGAACGATGGAGCTTGGACCAACTGCTGAACCGATCGAAATCTACAACCGAATCAAAATGAACGAAATGGAAATGTGCAGATCGTAGCTCTTTGTTTGTTGAAGTAATCGATCGTTGTTGCGGTAAGTTCTTTTTCGAGTCGTGGATGAAGCTCGGCCCCTTGTACCAAGGGCTGTCCATGGTTAATTGCGAACTTGTTCCCCACTTAGTGGCTGAATCTACAACGGTGAGCTTCGTCGACACCCACCTCCACTGCTGTTGCTCTGTGGAAGTTTTCATAATTCCACCAACGTGACCGGCAACAAATTTGTGGAAACGTCCATGGTCATGGGAGCAAATCCACTAAGCACTGTACCCGAGTCAGTCCAGCAGAAGCGACGGCAGATCGTGAACTCATGCTGACTTTGAATAGTGTATTGCAGACCAACACCAAGAACGGCAGCATTCAACTCAAGTCTTAGGATCGAGAGTGTTTTCAGCGGAGCAACTTTGGTCTTGGCGCCGACGAGCGTCACTTGCGTATCACCGGCTGTCATCAGGCAGCAATACACTGCGCAGGCTTATGATGACTCGCTGGCGTCGACGAATAGATGAACTTGAAGACCATTCAGGCTTGCGGGGAAAGGCGAACGGAAATAGCATCGAGCAAAGGCGAATTTGGTTGAACTGATTGAATAGTTTCGACCACTGTTGCAACTGCTCGTTGGTATCCTCCGGTATATGTTGATCTCACTCCGTCCCTTTAGCTCTAATGTCTTGCAGCAGGATCTTACCATGTACGAGGAAGGAGGCAATGAACCCGAGAGGGTAGAATAAGCTCATCACAATCCCAGCTATCTCTCGCTTGGGTGGGATGTAATCTTCAATCCCGAACGTGTATACGAAGACATCCTCGGATGGAATCCATTTCATGATCAGAACAGACTTCATTTTTTCTCCTCGCTTTAGGTCCAGGTTCTTCGGTTGTATACTTCACAGGATGCACCGATTTTCCTGAGAACATCAGCTTCGTTGAAAAAGGAGTGACGCAACGTAAAACCAGCCATAAAGCGAACTTGCTGGATCTCGTTGACGACCTCGATCGCCTCCTGCCTTGAAGCTGTCCAGGTAGTCATCTACGTAGTGCTTGTTCTCAATAGCTGCCGCTGCTCGAGGATATTTGTTGGAGAACTCCTCCGCGTTCAGGTTCTTTATATACTGTGCGGATGCTGGAGAACAAGTCGAACAAAATATGCCGATGTCCATCACGTGCATCTTGGGTGGATCCGATTAACCGTGACTGGAAACTGGCGAAGAACTTGCAAAAGCGCAAGTCTGGACCCTTGAGTAGCTTGCAATTGAAGGAAGTATCGTTAACTTTAGCCGCCGCACCTTTCCGGGTTTCTTGGGATTCGTAACGACATCCAGCGGGAGGTACACCAATTGGTCAGCTGGAACGGAAGAAAGTTCGGCCAGACTAGCTTTGTGAGCATATCCTTTACACTCATACGCCAAGATCTGTTCACGCATTCGTCACTCTTATTCTGCAGCTTCCGTTCAAAAGCCTCCAACCGACGCACAGCCATGGGGAAGCTATCGGGAAAAGCTTGGACTGTCTTTTCTCCAAAGTAATCCGGTTTCGTACCCAGATCCAGCAGACACGCGTCGTATTGTGTCCCTCAAAAGCTGATTGGCGCGCTTTTTTTCCGCCGATTGTAGAGTCTCACTTGCCAAAACGTCTGCAGTCTCCAGGGTGAAGTAGTCACGAAGTTGCACGTTCAATTCCCGATCTAGATCCGATTTTGCACCGACGTGCAGTTTGTCCAGCCCTATTAACAACTTTCGTTGGACGAGTTCGTAGTCATCCAGTGGGAGACCACGAAGATAAGGGAAACGCTTAGCCACTTTTCCGTATTTTAAAGATTGCGAAGCGAGGACAAGTCGGTTCACCGTACGAGCATCTACTAACTTGTATCGGTTGGCACAATCTTTGCCAGCGATTTCAACCTTGACACGGTATGATTGCTCTTCTTTTCGTTTCATGTTTCCGGTTCATTGGAGTGTTAGTGGCTCTAGCTTACATTTGACTCCGAGCCGCTTTGCTACTGATTCCCAAAGTGTAGGAGGAGCCTTCGTCGATGAAGGCGAATAGAGGCTTGGAGGAGCTGTCACTGAAGAGAACGTCGTGTTTAATCCGAAAAAGCGGCCATTTCAGATCCTCCGTCAGCACGGCCTACGTTTTCCGGGGCGGAAGTGTGCAGAAGAGTGTTATGTTTTTGTCTATATCCGTCAACACCATATCCATTCCAGAAGCAACATGGCCATTGGCCATGACTGTTCAGACACGTTCGGCACATACCTTTCAGCTGGACGAGTTTCCAGCGTTCATCCAAAGTCCAACCTTTGAACTGATGGCATTCTGCCACTCGATGTCCGCTCCGACCGCACGCTGCACACGGCATGGTTTTGTTTCTGTAGATTGTCCAGTCAATCCGCATGGATCCAGGGAGTTTCTCTACAAATTCCTGCATCAATGCCTGATTTGAACGATGATTTAGCTGTCTTTCTGCTTTTAGATGGTCGACCAGATTATGCACCAAAAGACCAAATGGAATTAGCGTTTCCAAACGATCATGTCGAGGAGCGGGAATCAGGCGTATCTTCGTCATCAGTGACCGGATCATGAGTTCTAGTCTACCGGAGAGAGTACGCAGGGTCGTAATGACGTGCGGTACACTAGTGGATAAGAGCAGTCGACTACGAACCGATTCCAGCGCGTTTCCTTAGAGATCGTTGAAGCCGGACCAGATTTTCAGCATCTGAGAATCCACAAGAGGCAGTGGACTGCTCGAAATTGCTAACGAAGATCCGTCAGTCTTCTGGGTTCCTGCCGAAAGTGGGAAGGTCCTTTTTCTGAACCTATTCTGCGGCGATTTGCAGTTGGGTGAGTGTGTGGACCGTTGGAGGAGTGGGTAACGAGTGCGCCACTTGAGCTGGCGGGTTCGGAAAACCGAGAAGTTTTGTCCCGACTGTAAGCGCTCTGATATCAAGGTACAAGGTCTTCGAGATCTTCTAGTGGATTGTGATCGGCAGGTTGTTGATCTCCATTGAAAACGTCCTCCAGAGCTCGTTTATATCCTGCAACATTGTTCTGAAAATTCAGTCACTTGTTCACCCTTTCGTTTGAATTCTGAATTGAACTGCTTCTGCTACTCGTCGACGCCATTTTTCAAGCGACTCCTTCCTGATTTGCATCTTCTTTCGCTTTAGCTCCAGCTCTTCCTGTAATTTCATTTCGTGCATCTTGCTTTCCTTCTCCGCTAGTTGCCATTTTTCCATCAAGCGACTTTCCTCATCGGCTAGCTGTCGCATTCTTATGGTCTTCTGCTGCTGTAGTGCTTCTTCTTGCAGTCGCTGCTCTTTTGCGTCGAGCTTCAACTCTTCCTCCAACAGCTTTGCACGGACACTGGAAATCACACTTTTCGGTGGATCTAGAAGTGTTCTGCCCTTCGTTTTAGAACCTCCTTTTGAGGTTTTCTTCTTATGCTTATCGTCACCGGGTATTTGCAGCACACCTCCGACAGAAGGCCCCTGTCTGGTCATCTACCTCCAGAAATTTTCAATGTTTGCCCAAGGTCGGTATAAAGAGAAATGCGTGAAGAGTGTGAAGAGATTTCCTGGCGAATCTTTAAAAGAATTCCTGGTCATCGAGGATCTTTTGGGGTTGAAAAATTTCTCGACCTCACAGGGCATCGAGTATCATCGGTGAAAAAAGCTCTCAGTTAATAACTATGAAAATGCTCACAAGGATACTTAGCTAAGAAGCAGGTTTTGTCCCAGTGGGAACGTAACGTTAGAGGGAGGAATAGGTCTTTACCAGAATCTTGAGAGGATTCTCCTAAAGATTTATGGCAGATTCCTTGGAAGATCCGTAAAAGATTCTCGATCATTCTTTGAATGTTGTCTTGTCAGATTTAATGAACATACCTAACATGGGGCAAAAATCAAAGACATTTTCAAGAATCTTCCGAGGATTTTCTCACCGTGCAATAGTTTTTTTTTGTCAATCTTGAAAAAAAAAAAACAAATATAAGATACGTTGCAGTAATCTTTTTTTTCGTCGACCTGGTATAGGGATAGCAATGCCCCCTAGCTACGCACAGCGAGTGCTCGTTCACTAGGTTGATATGATGTTGTGGCAGGTTTCTGCGGTCATGGCGTTCCTTCGCGGCTAATCTTGGCCATTTACCTAACAAAGTGAACTGGAGGAAAAAATAATTGGCTTAATTTCCAGCCGTCAGCAAACGCTGCTCGGCATTCGCATATCTCAACTCATCGCGGCTAGCCTGACTCTGGGTACGCAATTACTGTTTGCTATCAATTGCGGCAGCAGCAGCAGCACATGTACGTGGGTGGCATTTTTGCGATGTTTGAGCAACTGCGTGGATATAATTTCATATACATTTTACCATGCTTGGAATCCTGCGAGTACTAAACATGTCACGTTCCCAACGCTCACCCGCAAATCTAAACGATCGGTGACGGTGGCAAAGCAGTTTCGCGGGCTTTTTCTTGGCTTTGTGTCTCCAATGGGACAGAGCCTGCTTCTCAACTCTGTTCTAGAAGCATTTCCACAGTTACCAAATGAGATTTTTCTCTGTCATAGTTGTCATTTTCGCAATCGTATATCGTGTGGCAGATACGATAATACTCTATGTCCAGGGAAGTCAAGGAAATTTCTTTTACGAAAAGATCCTGGATCGACCGGGAACCGAATTCAGCACCTTCAGCATGGCTTTGCTTTGTAGCCGCGGACTTGACCATTAGGTTAAGGAAACCTCCAAATTGATACGATTCCAACAAAGTGCATAAACAAGCCGAAATTGAATTCGCCGCATTCGCAAATTGATAGATCTGCAAAGGTTTACTCTCAAATTGGATTATGCAATCCATGTTTGTGCCACAGTGCTCGGTGACCGGATCATGAGTTCTAGTCTACCGGAGAGAGTACGCAGGGTCGTAATGACGTGCGGTACACTAGTGGATAAGAGCAGTCGACTACGAACCGATTCCAGCGCGTTTCCTTAGAGATCGTTGAAGCCGGACCAGATTTTCAGCATCTGAGAATCCACAAGAGGCAGTGGACTGCTCGAAATTGCTAACGAAGATCCGTCAGTCTTCTGGGTTCCTGCCGAAAGTGGGAAGGTCCTTTTTCTGAACCTATTCTGCGGCGATTTGCAGTTGGGTGAGTGTGTGGACCGTTGGAGGAGTGGGTAACGAGTGCGCCACTTGAGCTGGCGGGTTCGGAAAACCGAGAAGTTTTGTCCCGACTGTAAGCGCTCTGATATCAAGGTACAAGGTCTTCGAGATCTTCTAGTGGATTGTGATCGGCAGGTTGTTGATCTCCATTGAAAACGTCCTCCAGAGCTCGTTTATATCCTGCAACATTGTTCTGAAAATTCAGTCACTTGTTCACCCTTTCGTTTGAATTCTGAATTGAACTGCTTCTGCTACTCGTCGACGCCATTTTTCAAGCGACTCCTTCCTGATTTGCATCTTCTTTCGCTTTAGCTCCAGCTCTTCCTGTAATTTCATTTCGTGCATCTTGCTTTCCTTCTCCGCTAGTTGCCATTTTTCCATCAAGCGACTTTCCTCATCGGCTAGCTGTCGCATTCTTATGGTCTTCTGCTGCTGTAGTGCTTCTTCTTGCAGTCGCTGCTCTTTTGCGTCGAGCTTCAACTCTTCCTCCAACAGCTTTGCACGGACACTGGAAATCACACTTTTCGGTGGATCTAGAAGTGTTCTGCCCTTCGTTTTAGAACCTCCTTTTGAGGTTTTCTTCTTATGCTTATCGTCACCGGGTATTTGCAGCACACCTCCGACAGAAGGCCCCTGTCTGGTCATCTACCTCCAGAAATTTTCAATGTTTGCCCAAGGTCGGTATAAAGAGAAATGCGTGAAGAGTGTGAAGAGATTTCCTGGCGAATCTTTAAAAGAATTCCTGGTCATCGAGGATCTTTTGGGGTTGAAAAATTTCTCGACCTCACAGGGCATCGAGTATCATCGGTGAAAAAAGCTCTCAGTTAATAACTATGAAAATGCTCACAAGGATACTTAGCTAAGAAGCAGGTTTTGTCCCAGTGGGAACGTAACGTTAGAGGGAGGAATAGGTCTTTACCAGAATCTTGAGAGGATTCTCCTAAAGATTTATGGCAGATTCCTTGGAAGATCCGTAAAAGATTCTCGATCATTCTTTGAATGTTGTCTTGTCAGATTTAATGAACATACCTAACATGGGGCAAAAATCAAAGACATTTTCAAGAATCTTCCGAGGATTTTCTCACCGTGCAATAGTTTTTTTTTGTCAATCTTGAAAAAAAAAAACAAATATAAGATACGTTGCAGTAATCTTTTTTTTCGTCGACCTGGTATAGGGATAGCAATGCCCCCTAGCTACGCACAGCGAGTGCTCGTTCACTAGGTTGATATGATGTTGTGGCAGGTTTCTGCGGTCATGGCGTTCCTTCGCGGCTAATCTTGGCCATTTACCTAACAAAGTGAACTGGAGGAAAAAATAATTGGCTTAATTTCCAGCCGTCAGCAAACGCTGCTCGGCATTCGCATATCTCAACTCATCGCGGCTAGCCTGACTCTGGGTACGCAATTACTGTTTGCTATCAATTGCGGCAGCAGCAGCAGCACATGTACGTGGGTGGCATTTTTGCGATGTTTGAGCAACTGCGTGGATATAATTTCATATACATTTTACCATGCTTGGAATCCTGCGAGTACTAAACATGTCACGTTCCCAACGCTCACCCGCAAATCTAAACGATCGGTGACGGTGGCAAAGCAGTTTCGCGGGCTTTTTCTTGGCTTTGTGTCTCCAATGGGACAGAGCCTGCTTCTCAACTCTGTTCTAGAAGCATTTCCACAGTTACCAAATGAGATTTTTCTCTGTCATAGTTGTCATTTTCGCAATCGTATATCGTGTGGCAGATACGATAATACTCTATGTCCAGGGAAGTCAAGGAAATTTCTTTTACGAAAAGATCCTGGATCGACCGGGAACCGAATTCAGCACCTTCAGCATGGCTTTGCTTTGTAGCCGCGGACTTGACCATTAGGTTAAGGAAACCTCCAAATTGATACGATTCCAACAAAGTGCATAAACAAGCCGAAATTGAATTCGCCGCATTCGCAAATTGATAGATCTGCAAAGGTTTACTCTCAAATTGGATTATGCAATCCATGTTTGTGCCACAGTGCTCGGTGAACCGCCGAAGCGTGCCAAAGAACGATTCCGATGGGATCGAACGAGTCTTGTTTCGCACATTTTCTCCTTGCTTGGTACGCGTAGGTGAATTCGACAAAAATACGCGAGAGCACGAGAGTGTAGTGCAAAATAATCAAATTTGCTGACACAGTTGATAACAATATCCAACCCGTTATGAACACGGGATTTTGTTGCTCGTGCGATGGCATGCATGATCCTGATGCTGTTCGTTTCGCGTTTTATCGTGGGAAAAGTAGAATTGTGGCGGGAAATTCTATTGAATTTTTCATTGACATGGGAGTTTTGATTTGTCAGGAAAATTTTAACAGAGCATAGCGTAGACTGGATGTACATGTCAACGGTTGGTAAATGGTAAATGGAAATGGTAAGAATTGCACTTCGTTTGGACTTTCTGCTTATTCTCAAAGTGCACATTTTAGCAGATCTCATATTAGTAATGAACAACGGCGCTTGACAAGTCCTTACAGTCAGTTGGGATGGTAAAGGAATGTTAGTGTGGAATGACTGTTGTTTCTAGAGACCGAGAATATATCTGCATTTCCACCATCACCACGGGAAGAGTGTTTATATGTGGAAAAAGATTTGGGAGACACCTTTAATCGGTGATTCGATCCATGGATAAAAAGGGAGACACTTACTTAAAACTAATTTTGTATTTTTGTCTCGTGGTGAAAACATATCGGTGGAAGATTATTAGGGCCTTGCTGAAGGTGTCTGGGTTCGATTCCCGGTCGATCCAGGATCTTTCCGTAATGGAAATTTCCTTGACTTTCCGGGGCATAGATTATCATCATACTTTGCCACACGATATTCGAAAGCGAAAACGACAACTTTGACAAAGACAGCTCTCAGTAAATAATTGTGGAAATGCTCATTGAACACTAAGCTGAGAAGCAGGCTCTGCCCGGGTGAAGACGTAATGCCATGAAGAAAGATGAAGATTAAAAAAAACTACGTCGACATCCATAATGTAGAACTATTCAAAGTTCATTTTTATTATTGACAAAACAGAGATGTACGTGTATATTTAAATTGTACAAAACAGGAATGAGGAATTTATGCCGACATTTGTTTTGACGAACTAAGTTTTTTTTTGAAAAATACATAAACTTAACGTTGTCACGATGAAAATGTGTCATTTTGAGCATGAAACGAGCTCACCAGGTGGTAGTTCATCCTCGACTGCACACGAATATCACTCAAAAAGTATCTTAGTTAATAAATAGAGCAATGTTTGGTCATGTTTTTGAAATACTCAGAGAGCAAACTCCAATGCCATTCCTGAACCTATGGGATTGATCCCAAATAGTTCACATGTTATAATTGAAGCTGAATAACTATGATATGACCAAATCCGGTTATATATCAGTTGGTATACCCAAATTGTAACATGTGTGTTACTGGGGATAATAATAATCATAATGGTATGACCACCCAGAAACCTAGTTATAGTTAAGTTCCACGATTATAAAAAATGAGTAGAAAACTATTTATTTAAATCTACTATTTTGGATATTATAGACAAATGTTACAATTTGGGGGTTTCAAAATGATATGATCAGTCATGCTCAATCACAAGTTAAATAGAGCAGTTTCATTCATCATTACAAAACATGTAGATTCTTCTAAAATTTGTTCAGGCAGTTTTGTTGAGATTTCTCCAAATAACACAGCATGACAAATGTTACATTGTTTTGTGTCTGAAGGATAAAATTATGTGTCTAGTAGATTTGGAGTTGCTTAATCTGATACCGTTTTTAAAAAAGAATTCAGCACATCAATATATTGTGCTTCATGTCGTCAAAATTGTATAAAAGACCAGTTTTATTGATAATTACTTGAAATTTGCGGTATGATTTATTAATCTTTTAAGGGTCTAATCCTCCAAGCATGCAAAATAGGACTTCAACTTTCATTTAAGATATAGATTGGTTTAAATTTTACGATTGAATTTTGATCAAATCGACTTTTTCAACATGCTTGCAGACTCCATACAAAGTTTTTCGTTTCTCTTATATGGCAAAACACAATACAAGCATCGAAAGTATTATGAATTTTGTTGATAAGTATTATTTTACACATTGAATACAAATTCTGTGGAAAATTTAGGTGATAAATTGCCATACAAGCTATCAAACTTGCATGCAAGTTGGTTAAAATAGTCAAATTTTGCATTTTTAACAACCAATATCTTAATATCTAGACATGCTGTGATATGTTTCAAAACAGCAATGAGTCCAACAATCCTTAATAATGTAAATAGCGGTATTTTGGTGCTAGAGACAAAAAAGTGTTGCACAGTGTAATCCTTCAAACATTCATTCAGTTTGTTTCTCGAGTTTCTCTAATCATTCATTCAGGAAATTCTCTAAAGTTCCATTGATTAATTCTGTGATTCCGCCATGGCCCAGAAGAATATTGTGAGAATTTCTTCAAAAATCCATCCACTAGTTCTTTTAAGAATTCCTCTAGAAATGTTTGCGAAAGTATGAAAGCGATTTATATGTTGCTAGTTTTGAAATGCTTGAAATATAAATCCTAAAATGTAGAGCTCGTTGCTTCAAAAAAAAAAAATGTTAATTATTGGAGACAAAAAGGTGAAAAATGTTTGGAAATTTTTCTTTTTTAGTGAAAAGTCTCACTACTTTTCGAGCTTTATTTCTCTTCCATCTCTTGTTTTTTTCGATCTTCTGTCCTTTCAACGTTTCGTCTTTCGATCTTTTACTATAGGTTCTGAAAACATCATGATCTTGCTTTGAATATATTTCCGAAGTTCCCTGACCTACCCATTGGCGTAGGTACAAAGGGACCAGGGGGCAAGCCCTCCATCCACCAGCATCATCCACGCCCGCTCCAGAATTGTGGATAAAAATAAATATTAAAAAAATATTTCACATAATTTTAACGTGAAGAAATATCTTCTAAATTAACTTACATGACTCTTATTATTGACAACAAACTCTTCAATAATTAGGCTATTTTAGTGTGTACAGTAATAGTTTGCAAACCTCACTTGTCGTACACAACATAGGCGTGGCACTTCTGACTTCGGTAAATCGCGTAACAACCGAAAGATTGACCGCTCGACTGTTGCTCGAATGGTCACCACTACCAGTTCGTTGTTGTGTGCGACGGGCGCAATTTCTTAACAAATGCAAACAATGCTGGTTTAAACATTTTGTCATAAAGCAGCATATTCATTGCATTATGATTTCCATGATAACAATCCACTGATGGAATCCATCCATACAGCTTGTATAATGAGCGACAAAATTATTTGGGACAACAGGCAAAATTACTAAAAGAATCTCTTAGACAATAGATAGCGGGAATTGTTGGCGAAATATAAGGCTTACAGATCTTTTCAAGAAATTTAAACCGGGCTAAGTTTTTTTTTTCAGATGGATGACAGAAACTTGGTGTGGAAAAGTTTAACAAAATTGACTACAATATTTTCACTATAGCAAAAGAATATTTATTTGAATTTGCTTCAATTTTTTAAAAGTTATTTTTGTGGATCCACTTATTACTTAAATTCTAAACTACACTTTTCCAAGGAAAACATATATGACAAATTTTTCAACAAAACTTGTAGCAAAGCTTTTGAAGCCACCCTTAAATTTTCCTTGAAGAATTTAGTATAAATAAATATCTCATGGAATATCAAAGGGTTACTTTAGAACTTATACTACAAATCTCTTGTATATTAGTCAAATGATATTGTCATATTTGTTCATATAATCAACAATACAAATTTAACTAAACCTTTCAGAGTTTTCCTTCACAATTCCTCTGAAAAATCATTGATTCTGTTAAATTTTTTACTGAGATATTTTGCTGAATGTTTTACTAGATATTTCTCTGTGAATTCCCTAAAATAGTTTTCATAAAAAAATATTACATTTTTTTCGCGTAGTTCATAAAAAGTTTTTCAGGAACATTTCCAAAATATATAACAAAATGAGTCAGTAATTCTGCAATGGTTTTTGTTTTCTGGAAATTTTGCTTCGGATCTCCGGATAGTACAAGAATTACCGACAAAAAATGTTTTGAAATGTCTCTTGCCTTTGAATCTTCCGAGAATATTTTGTAAAATAGACAAGAATTTTTTTTTCTGAGATCAGAATAATGAATAAGCAATTTGTAGAGAAGCATTAAACAAAATAACTGGGTATGGAAAAGGATTTTTGAATATATGCATATAGAAGTTTTAGAGGATCTTCCTCAAAATATTACTTTAGAAATAATTTTATATAGAATTCTGGGAAATTCGAAAGACAAAAAAGGAATTATGAGAGAATTCCTGTATAAATTTTCAAAGTTACGAAAACTTTTCGTCTAAGATTTAAATATGTAAAAATCTGACATTACGCCACACAATAATTCAAAATTGTCCGCTCAAAACATTTTATTTGAAAACGGTTTCTACAATAATCTGTTTGCCATAGTATCATGAAACTTTGTAGTTCATGCGAAACATTAGCTAAGATGTTAGATTCAAATAACTTTAGTAAGAATTTCATCTGTTTAACGCCAATGACAAAAAAAAGAACAATATTTTTTGTATTAAATCCCACAAAAATCTCTTATGCTTTTCTGTGGGATATATCGTAAGGAATTACGCCTAATAAGTTCAGAAATTCTAAGATAATACGAATTTAATATTTTTTTCTCTAATTCAATTAGAGCTAAAATTATCCAACACATTTCTTTACAAGTTCTTCCAAAACTTTATTTTGTATCTGTTATTCATGAAACCCGATATAAAATAGATATGAAGTGATTTGTAGTGTTTTTTTTTTGTAAAGAAACCCCTAGAAATATTATTAAAGTATTCCTGAAGTGGTTGTTGAACCAACAATGGAAAGTTAATATAGATTTCTATATGTTATTAATGGAAGAATACCGGAATTTTTAAGTACTTTAAAGATAGATGATGGAATTTAGATAAATTTATCGAGAAGATCAAGAATGAATTGCAAAATCCTTTAGTGAAACTTTTGGGGAAATTATCAGAAGAGTGTTGCTTAAAGTGTTGTTTAAAGAAAAAAAGCTGGAAATAATATCCAAGGACGACATTTCAGGAGAAACAATAATATAATTCTCTGAAGAAACCCCTGAACAAACTGCTGAGGAAAAACGGAGTATCTTCGTGGCAGAGCTCTTTAAAAACACTTGAACGTATTCTGGTAGAAATTTTAAAGGAATATTGGTTTTTTTCAATTTCCTTGAAAACGTTTTAAAGTATTATTTTTAAGAATGTTTCGATTTATAGAGAAACCTTAGCACTTAGAGAATTTTCTGTGAAAAAAGGCAGATAGATCTGCTGAGAACTTCTTTGACAAATCGCTAAAAACATTTTCCTTATTCGATTCAATTGCTTGTGAAAATCTTGTAGAATATTAGAAGGAACCCTTAGGAAAATACCAGGAAGAATCTTTTAATGTTTTCTGTAGGAAGTGCTGGATAGTTCTTTAAGCAATGCTTGAAGAATTTCCGAAATAGATTTTTTTAAACATTTGTTAAAGGAATTTGAAGAAAAACTTTACGAAGAACTTTATAGGCAAAATTGAAAAAAACGGTTGGTGAACTCTATAAAAAATTTGTAGAAAATATCCTTGCTAGATGATGTTGAAGACAATTTTGTAAGGCTCCTAGAATTTCTTGTACTTTTTTTGATAATCCTCAATTATTAATAAACAACTTATGATATTGGAAAACTCAAAATTGTAATGTTATTTATTACACAAAAATTACAATTTTGAGTTTTTCAATATCATATCAAACGTAGAAAACCTTTCTTTGATAAGACTTTCTAAAGCATTCTCTGGCTTCTGATTTTTGTAAATAATTTGGAAGATTATTTAAGAAAATTTATGGTTAGATCAGAAAGCCTAAAGAAACTTCTGGAAAACATTTTTGAATAATAACTACTAATCTTGGGAATGGTTTTCCGTTGGAATCCCAGAAGAAACTGAAAAATGGTAAAAAAGTTTTTGTAGAAAACAATCTGAATATCTGATAAGTTTGTTGAAGAAACACAAGGTATATTCCTCGTGAGTAAGTTGGAAAAAATCTTGATGTTGTTTTAGAATTCCATATTTTCCGTAGTGCAAACTGAAATTTACAATTCTGGACAAACATTTCAAAAGGGCACATCGACATTGGTAAACATTGGCTTTGCAAGACGCTGATGAGCCCAATTCAACTTGATCACGCTCACCAATACCACTATCAGGAAGTGCTAACACCAATCTTTCTGATAGTGGTGTTAGTTTGCGTGGGCGGGCTAAAAAGGGCTCAACAGCAACATTTCTAAAAAAAGGCTCAAGACCTCTTGGGCCCTTTTCAAATGTTTGTCCAGAATTATCACGGATGGGCAGCGACATCAAACAAAATCACAAAAAAAAAATCAATACAAACTATATGCAAATTACGAAGATTGTAAAAATTTTGATTATTGCGACCGAAATTTCTTCCGTAAAACCAGAATTTGCTAAACCACCTTTTCCCTGTTTACATGCTCAAAGTACAATTCATATTAAAAAAAAAATAAACAAAATATGTTTTATAATTTTTTCATATATGTGTGATAAAAATATATTACATTTTTGAATACACTAGTTTTACAACCGTTTCAGAGAAATATATAATAAGTATATGAGAAAAATCATACCCGACCAAAATAGATAGGTCTTACCGGGCACACTGATTTCCACCAATTTTTGCCAAGCTTGATATAGTGTTTGGTCTTTTTATGCACATAGGGCAATTAATATACTTGGAATATTTTTTTAAGTTTCTTACCACTGTGATGAGAAAGTATACAGAATGGCCCATAAAAAAAATGCGAAAATTGTTTGAACGTGCATATAGCATCCAAAAGCGTTATTTTCATCGTTTTTGTGAGTGAATGTAATTTTTGATTATTGTAGCATATTCTGACATAACTTCGCTATCTAGGACAATTTTTGTAATATTTTTCTTACTGTCTTAAATAATGTAATATATCGAAGAAGTTTACAGGTTTGGTCTGCTCAAAGTTGGAAATAGTGTCTGATTGTCGTATACTCTGGTGATAACACACTTTATCGTTGAAAATTCTAGTTTGTCTGGTATCAGAGGATAGAGGAGTTTTTATAGAACGTGTTTTTCATAGTCATAATAAAATATTTTACCAGAGTCATAGTTTTGAGGGCATTTGCGCCTTATAAGTTCTATATGCCATTATTTCTTGTTAAAGTTTAATGAAAAATAAACACGAAGGTCTATAACAGTTTTCAAGGTTGAATTTTGTTCCTTCGGTTAGAAAATACTTATACCAATACTAGCTTATAGGTTTTGAGCAAAACAGAGCCGTTTTTCACACTTATATGCAGGTTCAACCATTGCTCTCCAAAATGAGCCTTTTTTTCTCGAAAGTATGTTTAAGTCTCCAATGACCCAAATATGAACCAATTCTATCATTTGATATGGGCGAATGCTGGAGACAAGGCATTTTAAGAATCTCACGTCATCGTTGACGTTTAAGAAGCTTTCATCACAAAGATATCGAACTCGACGACCGCATTGGAAAATTTGAAGGTATGCTTCCAATTATTCTCTAGTAAGGTGAAAGTAACAGATAAAAATCATGTCCAAAGCGAAAAACTGAGTCTAAATAGATTAAACAATACACCAAGCAATACACATAATGGATAACATTTATGTTTCGTTCACATTTTCTATATAAAAACTACCATAAAACATGATATGACGATTTTCGCATATTTTTATGGGCCATACTGTATAAACAACTTTCAACTACGCCAGAATGCTGACCAATGAAGAGAAGGAGAGGGAGAAGCTGATGTTGCATTTAAAACTGGCCCACATAAGACTGGATATACACCTGCATCTACGCCAGTTCATGCGGGAAGGTGTAAGGTAATTTTATGTCAGATAAATTTGCTTTTGGTTAGCAGTATGTATCAAGCGTAGGTAAAGGCGTGCTATAATGATAGAAGAATGAAAGCGTAGAGATTTCCCTACGCTTGTCCATCCCTGGTGCTAGCGCTTGCTAAAAACGAATAGTTTAAGTGTGATGGAGTGGTAGATAGAAACAAGTGAAAGATACAACTACAAAGTACAAGGAAAGGGACGGACCTAGAATTGAACCCATGACTTTAAACTACTCATAAAGCAGAAGTGGTAGCATTTAGACCACAAACCCCGTCATTCTTAATTGAACTTACTTGAGCTATATAATCATAAAGAAACACACGAAATTCCAGTTGAAAAATGAATTCAAACCTCAATTTTCAAAACATGCTACGGAACGATCTATTCATCGCCTTATTGTTAGACTAGTTGTAGCTGGTATTCTCTACGTACAATTGGTGGCAGACAGATTTCCCATACGTTTTACCTTGCATTTGCTGACGCATCTACCGCTGTTGCCGCCATCGACGGCACTATCAGCAAAACTCCTGGTTGGCCCTTCTCCCTCCTTCAACTGAAAAGGTAAAAATATTTCGCAAAACGTTGCAGTTTTTCCGTCGACCCAAATTTGCGTGTGCTGTTTTTGCGACAATATCGTTGCAATCGTTTTGCTCTTTTTTTTGTTGCTGTTGCAGGTTTGAATACGTTCTGCTATCATCGTCGAACTGTTTCAGCACGCTTAAACGAAGTTACATAAAATTGAGTACGATTTGAACGAAATCGAGCTCTTCAGGACCAACACACTATGAGTGCATTTTCAACACATTCTGAAAAAAATGTTCCTTTATTATTCTGTTCCACAAATTAGGTATATGACACATGAAGTTTCTCCGCAATATGAAACATGTCAGTGTCTCATAATAATTGTTCATATAAAGTATCTAGAGGTTCTGTGTTAGGCAACACTATGATTTAAATTTGGAAAAACTAAATGAAGCCTTCATTAACATTTGTTAACAACATATTACATTTCATTTGTTATAGCAGTTCAAATTTTTCACAGGTGAGTTGATTTCACTAGTTTATAGAAAGATAAAAACGGTATTTTTTTAATTTTATTTTGTATCCTCTGCAAAGCTTCCTTCCTGGTATTACAACAGCTAGTCTATGTTGGAACAGCATACAACATGGCCGTCCTGATCATTTGTTAGAAGATCAATGGCATGTTCTTAATACAAAGTAACGATTAAGTATAAATCAGCCCAAAATCGATTTTCAGGATGTATTCAAATTACATACACACGTGTTGGTCCAGAAAAGCCCTATTTTGTGTAACTTTATTTTAGAGAGAGTCCCGCGCAGAGTGGCAGGGTCACAAATTCTGAAACGAGGTATGTCAGAAGCGGGATGTTCATGGTGCAATTGCTGTCGCAATTTATGTGACACCTATTGGTAACAGTTCCGTCGTTCGAAGCAACCAACGACGTGACGTTGTGTTAGAATTGGGAGGAATGTGATTTGTTTTGAATGAAGTTCATCCACTCGTGACCAGTGTGGACAATAAGGAGTGTAACGAAAATATGTTGGGAACAATGAAGGGTGACCTTCCTTAGCCGAGTGGTTAGGATTCGCGGCTACAAAGCAAAGCCATGCTGAATGTGTCTGGGTTCGATTCCCGATCAGTCCACGATCTTTTCGTAATGGAAATTTCCTTGACTTCCTTCGGCATATAGAATACGATATGCGAATGCAAAAATGGCAACTTTGGCAAAGAAAGCTCTCAGTTAATAACTGTAGAAGTGCTGATAAGCTGAAAAGCAGGCTCTGTCCCAGTGGGGACGTCATGCCAATAATAATAAGAAGAAGATTGAAGGTGCATGAGCTAATTTATTTTTGTTTCGGGTTTTCAGTTCTTTACAATTATAATAAGTGTATGATGGACCAATAGGTAAGCTTCTTTAAAGATAAGTTCCAGTAAGGAAAAATAGGATGTACCCATTCTTCAAAAATGAGGTTCTTGCGAAACGCTATTTATTAAATATGTTTCAGCAATTCGACATTTTATAGTGAACAATTTTTTCATGTAAATTATGGAAATACATCAGCTAGGTTAGAGTTTATGTTTAATGTACAGTCAACTGAACGAAAATTTCAGAATTACAAAAGAAGCTTCAAAAAACTTCATTACCAAATTGAGAAAAAAAATGGTCTCGGCTAAACCAAAGCCGACCACTGTATTAGAAACCTATGATTCCAACTTATTTCCGACGCAGTCCTTAGAAGCCATTTTTTCTCACAATAAATCGAAGGTTTGTTAGCTGTTGATTGCCCGACAGCCGGAGGTTCACTAATTGAAGGCGGAGACAGGTTTGTGTGATAAATTGCCATAGGCCCCTCGCAGTCAGTTTTCGGGCTGTTCCTGAGTTTTCGGTTCGTTACGCTGTTTGAAGGTGACAATTGGGTTGATTTGGCACGGATTGTTGTTGATTGGTTCCGCATCACCGCCGGAGCAAACTCAATTTTTTTAGCTGTTTTCAATGGTCGTTTAGGAAGTTTGTACATTCGGCTGTTATTGGGAAGGTGTAAGTCGTGGTTCATCACGTGTCTAACCCCTCGTTCCAACGATGGTCGTCGACTTCGAGTCGGTCGTAGTCATGTAAATCAATATTTTGCTCATGTTCGAGTAAAAGGTGAAGGGAACTACAGAGAAAAAAAAATGATCGACGTACCCCAGACCGACAGACAGGATGCTTGATGCGATAAGAATTTCACTTTCGATTTTTATTTACGCAATTTAACATGCATGTTTGATCGTCGCCTGAAACCTACATAAAACGCAGCGAGGTGAGGTACCGTAAAATGGGGTTTAGTAATCCAGCACTTTCCTTGGTTATATCATGTGCAGAACTGATGTGAGACATGAATCTTTGCAAAATTCATTCTCTATTGATTTCGAAGCACAATCAAAGCAAGCGAACAAAAACACCGCATATATAGCGGTCCATGATCGGTAATGTTTCACAAGTTGTAACATGCTTGATAAATAGCATCTGCGAACGAGAGAGAGAGAGAGAGAGAGAGAGCGATGATGAAACCTATTTTTCTCGCTTATTTACCATTGAGGGTGAGTGTTTTACTTTACTGGCATGATAAATAATCCCCGTACATCCTACAGCAATAGTGCCCCCAGGTTTGTAGTTTGTTTAGAAGGATTTTATCATGTACTATTATCCTTCCGAGATATAGTCAGAGCTGTAGCACAAGAAGATAAACTAACTCTCATGATGTGGTACGGATCATGATTGTTACAGAGAGCGATAAATGAGAGATACTCTCAGTACCAGTTTGCTACAAATGATCATGGAAATCATTGTTACGAAAAGTTGAAAAATTTACGCATGAAAGAAAGTAAATTTTAGCAAAAACTTTAATTTTATATTAACTTTTGAATATAAGATAGAGAAGAATTGAAAGTATTCTATCGATAAATATTGATTTGAACTTCTTACTGAGAGGAAAGTTACATTCCGAGCAATGTTACCCCGGTTTACTGTACCTAGTTGTGCGGAGTGCATCGATAATCACATGCATCGCCACCTAGTGTGAAGATGACGGGTTTCGGAGAGATTGCATCCTTGTCTTGTCGAGTGGTTTTATGTGGCGCTGGAAACAGGTAGTTGAGTGATGTGCGCTAATCGATTGAGTATGAGCGAAAACCAGTTTGTCTAGTCAGTATGATTTTTTTCGTAGTAGGTATTACGAAGTTGATTTAATGTGTGTATGCCTACGCAATGGAAATGGCAATGAGAATAATCAATGCAGTTACCGCAGTTAAGCGTATTCGAGCGGAAGCATAGGCTATTGCGCAATCGATTTTACAACTAAAATGGGTTTCCTTACGAAATCAATATACTCAAGGAGGTTTTACACTGAGGGTTCTTTGTCGTTTTAAAACATGAAGAGAATGAATTTAGAAATTAAAATTTTGAACACGAAATCTCATGATTGGATCCTAACTCTCAACTTTTGTGGACACCTTTAAACATTTCTTGAGAGCATAGAGAGCCAATTTTGGGGCTGAGAAAAACAAATCAAACATTATGAATAATAGCGGAATGCCCTCTTCTTCAAATTACGAATTTGCGATACAAAAAAAGAGCTCATTGATTAATATTAATATTAATATGTTATAGTATATAATCACAAATCTACCGAACATCTAGCCCTGCACACATTATTGATTCCAATCATCATAGGTTTGATTCACCCTTTCGAACAAATCCCCATTTACGGTATATCCCCCGTCATAGCTTTTCTTCCCAAATGTCACGGCTGTCAACACACTCTCTATCATGATAATCTCAAAGAATGGATGAAAGAAAGGAAAAAAGTATTACCGTAACGAGCGCTTTTCGTTTGGTGGCAGCACGACATCAACATCATCCCCATACGTCAGTCAGTTGGAAATTGGAGAATATGAAGTGACTGCTTGTCGGATCTGATCAGCACCGTAGCCCCCAACTCCATTCCCCAGTATTGAAACCGAAACGGCACAGTATTGGAAACATATTTATCTCGAACGCGATTGACTTTCGTTTTCGTTGATCCCCGTCGGTTGCAGGTGAGTATGCTGCATCTGATTCTTCTTCTTGGAATTACACTTCAACTGGGATTGAGCCTGCTTCTCAGCTTAGTGTTCTTATGAGCACTTCTACAGTTGCTAACTGAGAGCTTTCTTTGCCAAATTTGTCATTTTTGCATTTGTTTATCGTATGACAGCTATGATGATACTCTATGCCCAGGGATGTCAAGGAACTTCCCATTACGAAAATATCCTGGACCGACAGGGATCGAACCCAGCCACCTTCAGCATGACTTTACTTTGTAGCCGTGGGCATTACCATAAGGCTAAGGAAGGTCCAGTCTGCCGCATCTTCATCGGATTAAATCACCATCGCCTCCATCCGATATGAAATTCATAGCGGTTCGGAGTAAGCCTCCATCCCCCACCCGAGCCTTTATCTTTGACCTTTGCGTCGAATCGCTGCCAGGCGCTGAATGGGGGCTGAATGGCTTTTGTTGCTTCGATTAGAAAGCAGTCACCCATATATCTATAAAGGTTGATATACATAAAAGCGCATAGAAAGGTAACGGAGTCAATACTGTTGGCGTCGATCGGATCTTTATCCATCACCGACCGGCCGACCGACCGGCTAACGACTCGAACCGTGAGCTGCACAGTGGCGCAAATCATAGCGAAAATTACGCATTCTCAGTTTTTTTTTACTAATTTTGTCTTAAACTAAACTAACTTAAATTAAAAACTAATTACGAGTAATTGACACTGAAGAAGACTGCAAGTGGTAGTCGAAATACGCGTATCTGTCAAAGATAAGCATGTAATGTATAGTTTTTCGATAGATGTTAAACTTCCAGTAATGGAGAGTTAACTGTACTATATAAAGCTCTATGTCAAACTTTTTAGATTCTGCATAATTTGCATCTCAAATGATTTAAAAATATTAACATATCATTAACAAATGGATGGGTTTACTGAGTTTTTACACCATAATGCATGTATCAAGTAGTGTTGACAGTTTATTGAAAACGTACTTGCAGTAAAATGCGAAACATAAAGTTATGGGAAATATGAGGGATCACCCTACAATAAATCAATGAAATCTTCATAGCAAGTGCTCAAACTAGTCTCACAAAGTTGGTGTATAAGTTGTTCATTTTTTTTTTTACAAAATACAGATTTTCACAACAATTCAAATAGCTAACATGAAATTCAAAAAATATGTCTAAATTGTGTGTGACCATCGTTAAGTCACATAGGTAAAATGCGTGTAAAGTGGTTTATGGGCAATCGTTTATTTAAAAAAAATCAAATTATGTTTCTTTTTCAAGTTCAAATAGTATGAAATTCAGGAAAAACATTTAGTCAGGCATCTGATTTTCCAAATCCGAAATACCGGGCCTTTTGCTTGACCCCTGCCATCAGATTTTGTACACCCACCTCATCCAACTTCTCCGCCGCATAACGTTTTTTTTGGTCTTCTTGAGATTCCGCTTGATAATCCAGCTTTTTACGCTAGCCATAAAACTACGAAGGATGAATTGAATTTGACATTTCTTGCCTACAAGTTTTATAGATAATCTTAGTAGGTTGTAATTTAAGATTGTTGATTGAGCTGTCAATCATTTTCACTATTTACACAGAAAAAAATATGTTCCTGGAATCATGAATAAATCATGAATATCAATATTCATGGTCCGATTTTGTATGGCAAAGAGTGCCATGAATATGGGTACTCATTGTTAAATGAATAATTTTCGTAGTTTCAGCAACACATTTTTACCCGTGTTGTTCATTTCTTTGTAGCAGCAAGAATATCAATTTCTGAAATTTATTCAGTTAGCTCGTTTTAATACTTATAGTAGACTCGGTAGATCTTTAGGACCCAAATTCCAGAACGATTTCGATTACTCCCAGTATTCAATATTTCGTCAAAATTTGTGGCATTTTGAAAATAGTATATCAATAAACAACCGAACTGTGGCCCACAGGAAGGTTTTGTGCGATCCGCAGAGTGATTTTCAATGTTGGAGTGGCGAGGCTTGCATGTTGTGATATCAATGTACATATTTATTTTCTGCAGAGACCCTAGCAAATTCTTGGTTTACCGAAGTATTGTCGGTCACAATAATCACGGTTTCCAAAAAATTCGTAGATTGCATAGATTTGTATTGATTTTATTTGTTTGGGATCTTGGCTTTTGTCGCTGCACATCAGTGATACTTGTAAATTTCAATTTTCACTGTGGAAAGTATTCATTTTTTTTATAATGCAGTACAAAAATCGTTCAAGATTTTTTTCAAAGAGCTCAAGAGAATATCCCTTTGTATATCTTCAACGAATTTCTCAGGTGTCGGGGATTTCTTCATGAATCAATTCTGTACAATTCTCCAAGAACTCCTTTATCAGTTTTCACTGTAGTATAATATTAGTAGTAATTGTTCAACAGATTTTTTCCTGAAGTTTCTTTAGGTTTTCTTATCTTACCAGACAATCAACGAATGTATCAAATTGCTCAAAAGAATCTCTTTAACAATTCCAAATTTTAAACATTCCTCCATCTATGTCCTCTACGTACTTATTGCACATGATTTCTAATTGTTAGTTTAAAATTCCATCCAGTTGTTCATTAATAATTAAATAATCACCAATAAGTCTTCAAGCAAGGATTCTTTCCACAAATTCTTCAGAGAGCGCACCAAAAGTTTTCCAACATTGCTTTTAAAATTCTTCTCAAAGTTTCTCTTCCGATTCATTAAACAAATCTTTCAGGAAATCTCTCAGAAAATCTTCAAAAATTGCTTGAAAAAAATCAAAGCAAAAATTATTCAGGACTTCAGCAAATATATGTTACTTCAGGTTACTCTTAGGATTCCTACTAATATTTTACAAGATTTTCATAAACAATTAAACAAGATTCTATTGAGAAAATGTTCTTATCATTTTCTGCATTTTTTTCACAGAAAATTCTCTTAGTGTTTCTTTAGATATATCTAGAAATCAATTTGATGTTGCTCCCTACATTCTCCCAAAATTTCTTTATCGGAAAAATATTTAATAATTTCTTCAATAATTCTTATCTGAGAAAATTTTTATATATTCAAACATTCCTACCCAGTTTCTAGCGGAAATTCATCCAAGTACTTTCCAGATAGTTTTAACTTTGAACAGCTTTAGTGATTTTTCTAGGAATTTAAAAAAAATGTTTTATCAGACTTACTTAAGGTTCTTGCAGTTCATTCTCGATCTTTTGAATTCTCGAAAACTTTCTACATTCATGGACAATGATTTACGTTAAAGCGGATGGAATTTGTACAGAATGTTTTTGTACCTAACATAATAGAAAATTGTGGACTCATGATACTATGGTAAAAACCAACTTGGAGAAACTCCAAAACAAAGTTTTTTGAAGGGACAATTTTTTACTTTGTATTGAAACTGCAGAAGATTAATATGAAGATATTGGCGGTATTTTTTAAGAACATTACCAAATATATTATGGTAAAATTCGAAATGAAAGTTTCTACCGAATTTCAATTATGGAGGAAATTGTTGGATTACTTTGATCATTTGTTGAGGTATTCCTGGTGGGCTTTCAGAGATCAGCAACCATACGGGTAAGAATACTGCCATTTTTCAAAACACTTAGAATTTATTTTTTCCCTTTACATTCTTTATAATGTTGCTATTTGGAAAATATTGTGAGTTGTAGTTAATGTATGGATTTATTTAGAGAATTCTTATAAGGGCAATCATCATCACTTGACACCTCGAGCAGGGTACCCTCCAAAAATATGCCGCTTTGGGATGGTACACAAATTATGTCACGCTGAATTTCAACTTTTTTGAACCCATCCCCCCACCCGTTTGTCACGTTTTTTGTATGAGTCCACCATCAATTTTGTAAGACTTGTCATGCTTGGCTTGCCCCCCTCCCCCCTTAGAGCGTGCCGTAATTTGTGCATGACCCCTTTATGATAAAACATTTGTAACAGCATTGTTTGCATTATCCAGAAAATAAGAAGTTGAAGAACCAAATTTCCAGGATACTGAAGCGTTTTAGTATCACGTTATGTTTTGCAATGGAGATGTCGAAAAATTACGCTTATCGCACACAAAACCAAGCTGGATTCATCGAAGTCAGAACCATCACACTGATGGTATGTACAACAAGCGAAGTTCTTTACTTTTTGTGACCTACTCTATGTTTTAAAAACAAATAGGTGGCCCACATAACCACTTTGGCTAAAGACCATTCATGAACCTGTGTAGATTATGTACTTAGAACTACTTCAGGCTAATCCTACATTTACAAATTCCCTAGTCTATCGTCACTTATAACAAATCACTTTTTGTACGAAACAATTTCGTTCTAAAATGATGAAACGATTTTCAAAGGAAGTTCATGTGATTTTTATATTATCTGACCTAAATATTTTCTAGAATAACTTTTTCCACAACACTACAACTCTACACTTTACCATCACTTATGAAAATACAAGTTATTGTGAAGAGATCCTTAAAATCTTATGAAAAACTATTGAAATACGAACAATTTGAATTTTGTATTTCAGCCCAGTAGCCAACAAGCTAGCGTATCTCATCTGCGATGCAAAAATAGGGTGATTTTGAGGTTTTTCTGAGGAGTAAAATTTGAACTCAAAACTCGTCCTTAAACGATTTGAGTGAGAATGCATTTAAATGCGAGGATCTTTTCTGTGGTCTCTCTCTCTTGCTTCTATGCTCACTCTTATTCACACTTTAAAAGAGCTCTTGAGTAACCCGTCCGAACAAAACATTCCTTGCGTAGTGATGATGGCACTCACTTTTGATGGAAAATAATTCCGTTGTGTTTTGTGTTGCACCTTCCTCACTCAATTTTTGTTGACTCTCTGTTCATTACTTTTTCGCTCTCGCACAAAGAGGAAAAGCCAGAACGATTTCGCTGATATTTCGTTGCATGCACTGTTTGATAAACGCGTCTAAGCCACATCGACGCGATTACGCAGCGATTCACGTTGTGTCAGTCAAGATGGTTCCATAGAAGAGTGCTTGTAGCGACACAACAACGAAATCGCGACAATTTTTTGTCGTTGTCGCCGTAAAAAGTCGCCTAGATTTGGAAGAGCCTTTATACCATGCTACCGAAATTCGGTGATGTTGAGGAGCATTATCAAGCCTGTCTATAAAAACTCAGAAAAAGATGAAACACATTTTCGTCTGTAAAATCTTATATGTGATATTTATCTGATAAAAAGATTATTATTTTACTTCGTTTTTCCACTTAAAGTTATGTTTGGAAATTGTATGTTTGCCAGTGTTTTGAAAAACTGAACCCCTGTGAGCCAGTTCATTTTAATTAGATTAGATCGGGTTTGTTGGGCTTTGACCGGTTCGCTCTTTCCTTTTGGATACCGATTGCCTGCTACCTACACGCGCAAGCGAAATCGATACACTCACCCAACGGGGTGTCTGTGTTTCCTTTTTATGCCAGCCTTTGATGAAGATAGCCCACTTTTGGCCAATGTCAGACGAATTTGACAGCCGGGTGTTGGTCAAGGGTGGACGAAATTATGGCGAGGGGGTTTATTTGACTGCGATTTGATTTGGGACGGGGCGACGACGACGGCGGTAATTGATATCGGGGGCCACTCCGGATTCGCAAATTATGAGCAAACAAGGTTCGGAAGTTTGTCTGCTTCGGAGATAATGGGTGGTAATTGAGATGGTTGACGTGGTTGAAAGACCTTGGACGGGACAGAAATAGAGTGGTCGGAGAATCGGTTCAGTTGTTGAGGAGACTTTTAGAAGAGTGTCATTTGTAACAACATTGACGAAGAAAGAGTTTTCTTCTTGAGGGTGGGGAAAAAGGATGCTTGTAACAAGAATATAACATCCCTAACAAAAATCACTTTTTTTGTATTTTTGCAATTTAAATAGTGTCTGATTGAGTTTTTTGCCAGGAATACCAGATTAGATGTCTTCAAGATTTTTTTGGAGATTAATTCAATGAGTCTTAGAGATATTATTCAAGGATTATTCCAATGATTTTTCTAAAAAAAATAGGATTTCGTCTGAAAATTGCTTCAATTTTGTTTTTTTTCCAACGTTATCCAAGAATTTTGAGTGTACGCTTTTCGCCTGAGAGGGTCAACAAGGTTGTCTCCCATAATACACCAATCGGTTCGATAGAATTTCCAAATAAGTCATGAAATCGTAGCAAAAAAAAAAGTGAAATCCTTTGCCACTTGCATTACTTAAAATTGTAACTGATTTTGCATTCGTAAAAACTTAGTAACAACCTCTGAAAAGATACCCCCTAATAAGAAGAAATACCTCAAAGTGTCTCAATTCAACGGAGCTGTTGGCCACCGTCCAACATCCGTCACCACAGAACGTCTTCTTCTAGCTTTCTTCCATAGAAATAAAAAATAACCAATCGCATTCTCTACGCAGAGAACGTCCGCATCATTCTTCCATTTATCAACGACTCAATGTCACCCCGGTATGCTGTTGGATAATAAGAAGTTTCTCTTTCACTATTCCCAGACGAAACTTTCCCCCTGGTCTCCGGCAAAAAACTTTCCCGATGGTTTCCCATTCAGTCAATTCACTGGTGTGTGAACAGTCTCGGGGAACTGAAAGGGATTGTCCTTTTTCTTGCAACTTTCTGGTTCGATTTCTTTCGCATTAATGTTCTGAAGAGGGGGGAAAAACTTTTGATTGGAGTCCAGCCGAGAAAATGACATTGCACACACGACATGGTGCCGCCAGCATGTCGTCGTCGTTGGCTGCCATCTGTCGGAGCAACCAACTATAGTTTGCACTCGGTTTCTACCAAGGAGAGGTGTGATCTCTGCTCTAAAATCAATTCCCTTCTGCCAAGTTTCGACGATGCCCTTCGCCTGCCAACAACTGTCCTGGGCAGAAAGTGACAGAAGCCTTGGAAATTTTCCGGTGCAAAGTTTGACCATTTTCTTATTTGGGCACGTCTGCAGCCAGCAGACGGATGAAACCACCGACGACGACAAATCAGATCACTATTGTTTCCCTCCGAACGGTGTGTCTGAAACGGTTTGTTATGAAAAAATGACCATAAATTCTACACTTATCATAAAATCCTAACATCCTTTCAGTGAATTTAAAAAAATTTCAAATAGCTTTTGCTTTCGTTTCCCTCTATGATTTTCAAATTCACGGAGAGGATGATAGAATATCATATTTTTAAAACGGTGGGTGCAGAATTCTTGTCTATTTTTCCTTTAATAGACACACTGTGCCGTGTGCTTGGCTTAGTGGCGTTGACCATGAAGTTGACCTTTTTGGAGTTTTAACTAGAAAAGTCACCAATCTAGAATTTTGGAATTCACTTCCCAAAACCCATAGCAGAAATCAATAAGCAATTATACTCAATGATAGGGGGAACTTAAGTTCTTATGCTCCGACAGCATACCCGGAGTTGAGGGCACAAATCAATTCACAATTGTTGGCTGCTGCTTCTGGTGCCAATATGGGTAGTAAAAGCTCCGTACAAGGAAAAGTGTAGTGCTCAGACTCAGACTCGATCTCGATTGTTCGGTACGGTTTGAAACCGTATCCACAGGAGGAGGGAGGCTGTTATAGAAAACTTTAATCGGTTTGCGGTTTTTCGGGGGAGGCAAATAGTGCATCGTAATCGATAATTTACGCTCCCACACCGCTGAGACTGAGACTGGGACGGTGAGTTCTGCTATTGTGGACGAAAATTGCCAAGGCAAAAGTTGAGAATTAGTTTCGATTCGTTGCCCTCATTCGAATTGGGGTGCGGTCGGTTTCAAATTGACAAGTTGCATAATTTAGGTTGGCAGCAATAGATTGAACCGGTAGTTATTGGAGGGTTTGAATAGATGAATGGCAAGAGACAATGGAGTTTTGATTGAGTGGTCTTGTTTGTGACACGAAATTTTTGTGCACATTGATTATTGATCTCTGGAGGTTAAGTGCGTACCCAAGTAACACATTTTGTCATAAACGTGGTCAAAATACACCTTTCATACATCGCCGCTGTTTTATTTCGAATGTGCAATACTAAATATCATACACCTTTATAACCGAAAAAGCGCAGACGGTGAATGATTTAAAACATCTTTCATAATCCAATTAGATGTTTTAAAATACCTACTTCATGCTTCTCATAGCATTCTGATGTGTTATATCAAAGTTATATCATACATCATTATAGCCAATAAGTTGTTATCAAGTTATCAAGACGTGATTTTCCGTATTAGAATACAAGTGCATTTTGTGTATTAGGTGTTTGAAATATTTTGACAGCTCAAAAAACAAAAAACAAAAAAAAAATCATCCATTGAATTCAAATGGTGCAAATATCGTGATGAAAAACAAGCATCTTGCTGCATGAGATTTACTTGGGATATTTGTTTTTTGCAAGTTACGAGTTTTAAAAGTAATATTTGTGCATATTTGTGAATGTTTTTTTAGCTGCCGTATTAGATTTTAGATGAAACCGAGTGTTGTACTTCTTGTTTATTGATGCGCCATTTAAAACATGCGCAATTGCTACTTAAGTTCAGTGAAATATATCCGATTGTGTGATTATTTTTTCTTTGGAGGAACAAACGAGAAACATGGTGGATTCAATTAGATGCCTACAGGGTAGGTTAAAACTTTTTGGAATGATTATTGGATTAGGTATATAAAAATACAATGGGTTGATGTGTTTTTTTTTTTTCAATAGAACGTAATATTAAAAAAAATCAAACTTTTTAGCTGGGTCGAACCTATTCCTGGCGTTTCCTGCTGAAAACCGTAATTCAGCTAAATGTCAATTGCTTGCAATGAAAGCTCCACAGTTATTAATTTTTATGATCGGTGCTGTAACATGGCATTGCTTTGGAAAAGTAGAAGACACGAGTGTTGGAAGCAATTTTGTGTTTGAATGAAGTTATAACTACGTATTCAGTACGTGTTCAAAATAACAAATATAAATGCTGCTCAATTCATTGAAAATGTCAAATTTCGTCGGTGAGATGAAATGCTTGTTGTCATTGGAAAAAATCACATCTGAAGAACTTTCATTTGCGCACTATTTTCGCGTATATGTTCAGTCATTTTTCTTCTCCGCTTGCATTAAATACCATTTTACTTATTTGTTCGCTACAGATTTAGTTTTGCTACAAGTTTCTGCATCCATCTTCGGGGAGAAACTGAGATGTCATAGAGACACATGCTAAAAATGTTTTTCATTTGACAGAAAAAAACATAACTATAACATCTCTATCAAAACAATCAAACAAATAGGTACGAAAGATGTATTCAAGAGCAACTTTATAACTAAATTTGCATAAACTGAAGTTTGATTATGGGGAGTGCTTTAATTAAGTAATATATACGTTTGTCAATCAGGAATATAACATAAACATTGGATCTGAGTTTGTAGAATGGATATGTTCTTCTAAAACATCTCGAGAACGGTTTTAGAACAGAAGATGTATTGGATTTCATCTTTAACATCTGATTACAACATCATTTTCGGATAGCTCACCGAGAAGATGTTTTCTGTGTTACTTGGGTAATGTAGAGTGCACAAACAAAGCCACAAGAATTGGATTGCCTAACTACCATCATACAACACATGATCAACTAAACAATATGTCTACTTGAATGTTTCATATGAATAGCTTCTGATTTATGTTGAAGTTTGGATGCATTAGGAGAAATATTTCATTTTTTGCAATTATAAAAAAAATCTAAACTTTTTTGCAATTTTTTATTTTGTTGTCTACTTAGGCCTCCTCTTTTGGAAGAAAGATCTGTGATATCCGTAAAGAAATGTTTTTGAAGTAACTCAAGTAATAATTATAAAATCATTGTTTCTATAAAAAAAACTTCCTTTGGTATAGGCACACTGTTTCAGTAATAGTGGTATTAGTCAACCTCTATAAAATGAAGATTTCGCATAAGAAGCATAATTAGTGATTGAATTCGAAGAGAATTGAGAATATCCCTCACCTGCCACTCTCTATAATAATCATGATATGCAACACATTATGGATAGCAGTGTATGCTAAAACCCATCTAAACAAGGTCCAAACCTGGGGGTATTATGGCTATAGGATGATTGATAATTGTTTATCATATCAGTAAAATAGAACACCTACCCACAATGGTAACAAAGCGAGAAAAACGAGTTTTATCATCGTTCTCTCTCTTTGGGGCTCTCGTTCGCTGCTCTTATTTATCAAGTTTGTTACAACTAGCGAAACATTGCCGAACATGGACGATACAGCTGGATTGTTTTTCTTTGCTTGCTTTGATCGTGCTTAAAAATCAAATGAGAGCGAACTTTGCAATGCCTACCCACAATTATTTGAACCTACTCACTGTTACTCGGCAAAGTAACAAAATATTCAAATTTCAACATTTTTTTCTATTTTTCAACTAGATATCAAGATTTTTTTTCTCACACATTCATTTTATTTTGGCAAGAGTAACGCAATCAAATAAACTCAGAAATGCAAATAAGTCAAAATATTTTAAAAGGTGGCATATCATTTGGCATAAAGCCGTTTGGCATAATGGTCATTTGCTATTATAGTCGTTTGGCATAATGAGTCTGAAACCAAAAATTTCTCAATTTTTCGTTTTTAAGTTTCTACAGTGTTGTTCAGACTCATTTCCCCGAAAATAACATTTTCCGAACTACGAAGCCACGAACTACTACAACCATGCTCTATCCTCCTAAGATAGAAAAGCAGATGGTTAAGCTTGAGTACTGCACACAAAATCGATCAATTTTGATCCCAGAGAGCCACAATTCAAGTTTCGGTGAAATGAAATGAGTGAGTGAGTGAGTGCGAATCATTTCACCGAAACTTGAATTGCGGCCGAGATCGAAACTGTCGGATCCCATAAGCAACACTCAAGCCCAACCACCTCCCCCTCCATCTCAGGAATACAACGCACAGTTATAATAGTTCATGGCTTCACAATTCGAATTTCGAAGAAATGAGTCTGGTCAACACTGAGTTTCTATTGAATCTTTCTGATGACATCAGGCTTGTTTTGGAGTCAATTGATACACAATGACACTTTATTTAACAATCATTCGCTCTTGAATAAATTTAAGCATATTAGGAAATCATTGCCAAAAGTATTTTATTATATATCCAGAAATTACCCTTTTTTTCAAATATTGATTCCTCTTTTGAGTTTCGCTATTGGAATAAATTTTTGCACTGAAGATTTTTATATATTTAGCACAAATTTTCCCTTCTTCTAATTGTTCTATTATTTTTTTTTCTAAATATGATGTAAACATAAATATAGGTATGAAAACTGTTGATTTAAAATGTAAAAAAAATTTCTCCTTCTTTTATGCATAGGCTGTTCTTTGAAGCTATATTATTTTAAGTATTTTTTTGTTCCCAACTGATAAAAGGGCGGCAATCGATAACATTGATCTTCTCAAATTATAAGCGAAAAGTGAAATCGATTACTGTAGTTACTTCGATGAGTTGTGCTATTTTTCGCCGAATGTCGTTTCCCCGAGCGCCAGTTCCCCGAATATCCCGTTTCTCCGACAAGCCCACTTTCCCGAAAAGTTTTTAGCACTCATAATTGTCGTAACTTTATACATTTCAGGGTGGTAAACGAACTGACCATCTAATTTGCACCCTTCGTTATTTAATTGGCAGTTCTTTCGAGTTTTACCGTCCTCAGCATTTTTGCCAACATGTGTATAGCCGAGAATGATAGAATACTTCCTTATTTTGACTGTTTATCGTTCTTTCTCGTCACCACTTTTCGGGGAAACCAGTCATTCGGGAAAATGGCATGCTGGGAAAAGTAGCACAATCACTTCGATGATTCTGAACGCACTTTTTTATGTCTTTTCGATTTATTATGCCGCAATAATTTTTGGCGTCCGTTCTTTTATTGATTCAATTATAAATTTTGCCTTCTTTTAAAAATAAGCTGTTCTTTTTATTATGCTGTTTTAAATTTATTATTTAGTAAAGCTAAATGTTAACCATTTTTATATTTTGCTGTTTTATTAATTCTTGCGAGATGTGTTGTTATAATGATAATTACTTTAAAACCTGCCAAGTTATTTTCATCGAGTGTTACGTCCAAACTGGGACAGAGCTTGATCTGCAGCGAAATATTCGATGAGCGTTCCTTTGATGAATAACTGCGAACTTTCTTTACTAGTTTACTTTTTTTACATATTTATATCGCAACAAGCTCAAAGATACTCTATGTTTTGAGATGTAGAGACACGCCACGAGTTTTATTTGGTAATGCTCTCTAATGTCACAACAACTTTTGAAATTCTTAGCTTGGAAAATCTCTGAACGAACACCGCGCTTGTTTAGAACCTACCAATTTTTTTTGCTATGAGCTCAATGGCGTTCATCTCGGTAAAAGCTTAAAAATACCGATATTTATTTTAAGTGAATCATTATGCCAAACGACCATTATGCCAAACGGCTTTATGCCAAACGACCTTATGCCAAATGACTTTATGCCAAACAGGGTAAAATCATTTTAAAAACCGCATTGCAACTATTACTGATACACCGACTATCACAGGCACGGCCACCCTATCATATTTTTATTTCTGTTCAACAGTTGCTTCATGGCTCATATATACTGTTGTTCGATATGGTCATAATATGCATGGAACGGCTCCATCCCATTACCCCGAACGCCACTACCCCGAACGCCACTACCCAGAATGGGTCACTATCCCGAAAGCCATTACCCCGAATGGGTCATTACCCCGAACGCCACTACCCCGAATGAGCCATTACCCCGAATAGTATGAGATACAGTACAGTATCTTGTTTTGCGTGCAAAAATGCGTCTCTAATGAAGGCTGGTAATTAATGGCACGTAAAATTCGTCGGTAAAATGTTCATCATATATTTTCCCTTCTTTCATATGCCAGCTGAGGGGTCCAGATAGCCGTAGCAGTAAACGCGCAGCTATTCAGCATGACCATGCTGAGGGTCGAGGGTTCGAATCCCACCGGTCGAGGATCTTTTCGGGTTGGAAATTTTCTCGACTTCCCAGGGCATAGAGTATCTTCGTACTTGCCACACGATATACACATGCAAAAATGGTCATTGGCATAGTAAGCTCTCAGTGAATAACTGTGGAAGTGCTCATAAGAACACTAAGCTGAGAAGCAGGCTTTGCCCCAGTGGGGCCCGAGCAGGAACAATAACTCCCCAATAGCTTATGCATACCATATTTTGGTATCATACCAAAATTAGGTATTGTTCAGTTATCAATACCTCATTTTGGTATTACAATGGTATTTGAAAAGAATGTTTAAAACAATTAAAAATACTTCATTTTGGTATTCGACAGGTATTGAGGACTGGAGGTATTGAACTAGTATTGAAAAAGTTCATTTTTATATGAAAATCCATGAAGTATTATTTAGGTATTACAATACCTGATCTAGTTATCAGCTTGGTATTTGTAGAATATGCAGAAGGTATTATTTGAGGTATTTTACCTCTTATGCAGGGCTCATTCATACCTCATTCAGGTTGTAAGTATTGGAAATTATCTGGTATGGAATACCTCAATTTGGTATTCAGTAGTTATTTTCTTCTGCTCGGGGGACGTAACGCCAGTAATAAGAAGAAAAAGAAGAAGAAGAAGAAGATATGCCAGCTATTCTTTCGAAATATCTTGATGGCAACTATATTCTTCTCATTCTTTCTGAGACAGTGCCTGTTTATCAGCTCAGTGGGCACCTTCGCAATTCAAGGGTTCATTCACAAATTTTATTTAGCCAAAAATTGCCATTTTTAACACCTACCCACCCTCTCGTACTTTTTTTGTATGGAAATTCTACACATTGTGAATGGGCTGTAACATTTTGAGGACAACCACCCACAAACTGTTTTGCTCCCTTCAGCGTTAAGAAATTTGTGAATGGGCTTTAATGAAATAAGCCTTTTATTGACTGAAAGGAATTCGAATCCATAACCCCTCAATATTGTGTTGCTTAACAGATGCGTAATCACCGATATTTGGACTTGCTGGTGATGTTCATATTTCAATTATGTTTTTGAACAAATATTTTTCTTTCTTCTGAATATAGGTTGTGTCATAGCATCACGTTGTTACAGTGATCATTCACGTCATAGCTGCAAACATTTCACCAGAAATTTGCCCTTCTTTTTTTAAATAGGCTGTTCTTTCACGATTTTGTTGGATAAGCTATTCACTAATATTTCCATACAGAACAGCTTTTTATAAAGGAATATATCTTGAAGGCATTCTAATCGGAAATTTTCCCTTTCTTTTATCTTCTTGTATTAAAACAGACAGGTCTATTATGGATATACTCACCACTTTTCTGCCATCATCATTTCTTCATTATCTTGAATCAAAAAAATATTTTTTTTTTGTGGTTATCTCACAGAAATTCAAATTAATGATCCCACAAATCAACAAAAGTTCTTACTGTAGCGTCAATCAGAGGCCGCCGATTTTTCTAACATGTACAAGTGTACAAGTGCGATAGCGGAACGGTCGTCTATTGGGTTGGTTTTTAGGCGGGTTCCATAGAACAACACTTGCAGCGACTATCTCAGGGTGAACTTCCATTACCATCGTTTACGAAACAAAATTTTTAAGAAGGTCTTAATCTTAATGCCCGACACCTATAAAAATGAGTAAAGGAAGTGGCTACCGACGTCGAATAAGAGACTTTACTAGGGGAATTCGGGGTAAAACCGACACCCTAAGCTTATTGATAAAATTTGTGTACTTTCGCTTGTTAAACGAACCTAAAATTGTTGTAGAATCACATATTGGTTATAAATCTATCAATCCTTGCAATCGCTGGATGATATATAAGGATTATATATTGATTTAAATCAAATTGATATTTCATCATTTTTAGCTGAGACAATTGAGAGTGCGGGTAAGATCGACACCCTGTTGGGGTAAAACCGACACATCCACTTTGAGTAGAATTCATACGTTGTGAACATCGCCATCACAATGCATATTCAAAAGAATGCTTTTAACATGACTTTCGACATTTATGACCCCTTCCTCCAAAGGATTATTCACATATTACGTAAATTATTGAGGAGAGGCCAAAGATCCACTAAATATATGTGAAAATTTCAAATGTCCCATGCTAAGATTATAAAGTTGGGGTGAATACACATGGGCATTATTAATTCGTGTTCATGGAATGCTTACGAAGATGAAGTGGTAGCGAATGTTTGGTTGTGCAAACAAATACTGTTTTATTTTAACAAAACAATGAAGTGTAATTATTTTAAGATAATAAAAACTGTCGACCTCATGGTTTGCAAATAAACAATAAGATTGATTTATATGAAAATATTTTTTTTGCTTGCATAAAATTCTATTAATTCTTCAATTTTAAATGAAAAAATTTTCTTCATCAAATAAGTTAAAACGTGATAACATAGAAATATATTTTTTTAACTTAATGATAGTCTGTGGCAAGTCATATAGTGTCATATTTTACATGTTAACAAGTTCGCCATCCGTGAACTTCACTGGAATTCGAAAATAAAGACTCACGTAAACTACAGAGATAGTCTTCCGATTAGAAAGATTCCCTGAAGTTAGATTATGAAGCAAAGAAAGGTGTCGGTTTTACCCCAAATGAAAGTGTCGATCTTACCCCGAGTGGACATTTATTTTTCAATAGCGTTTTCAGCTGTCGAAAAACCAAAAATTAATTTCTCCTTCATGTTGTATTAACGTAATAATAGTAAATGATGATGTAGACGCAGACAAATAATGATATTTTAAAAATTTCACATGTAAAATAGTTAAAGAATAACAACGAAATATTGCAACTGCTGTTGATTCTATGTTATCCAATATGATTTTGTTGTTTATTTTGGCAGTTTATTGGTAGAGTCAGTTGTAATGTCATTCGAAACACAACATTTCACAAGTTAAGATAGAGCGTAGTGGAAACTGCATGAAAATCTGCTCAAAACATGAAAAATCAAAGGGTGTCGAGCTTACCCACAGTGTCGGTTTTACCCTGATTTCCCCTACATCCTAATTTTGTGCATATTATAGCTATCCTTCTCATAATAAATTCACCCTTCTTTTCGAAATAGGCTGTTCTTCAGAGCATTGCAAAGTGGCTGGGTGAATCTTCTTAAAATTAGAGGACAAAACTTAGTGTGTAAAAATTATTTGTTGAACAACTAGCTGCTTTTTTATCTTCTAATATGTGAAAAATACATTTTTGACCCAAACTCGTGAAATACTTAAAAGGAATCGTACAATTATCTCCCCACTCTCTAACTAGAATATGTCTCAAAATGTTATCCATTCGGGGTAGTGGCGTTCGGGGTAATGACCCATTCGGGGTAATGGCTTTCGGGGTAATGGCGTTCGGGGTAGTGGCATTCGGGGTAGTGGCGTTCGGGGTAGTGTCATAGAATCGGATGGAACTACAGTCGCCTCTCCACATCTCGAGAGATCGAGAAAAAGAACAATGTTTTGATGAATACTAGATTGAAAAACACTCCGTTGCCAAGAAAGTTATACACAAACAAACGTCATTTAGCGCTCCTAATTTGTTTTGAATCCCAAAACTTTGGTCTAGTAACCTTCGATATTGGTCATATCGACATACGGAGAGAAAATTAAGAGCAAAAAATGAACAGAAACACATCGAGATATGAAGATATCGAGATAAGGAGGATATCGAGATATGAAGAAAGAAAATGTATACAGACTGAAGGGACTTATGAAATCATCGACATAGGGAGAGATATCGAGATGTAGAACATCGAGATGTGGAGAGTCGACTGTATTTGAAATTTTTATATATTTATTTGGGTAAACCGCATGAAAACATTGACTAACATCTCCTCGATGCGTGGTTTTTCATATGAAAAAAAAAAACTCACTTTCAGTAAAATGTAATGAATATATAAAATAGGACATAGTAGCTTAGATTAACGTTGTTTTTTTTTCTTGTTTCAGATGCTTTGAGGAATACTCTTGAAAGGTAAGTGTTAGTTGTGCGATAAGGTAGTACATGTAAACAACCTTCATTCTTTGCAAAATAATACGCCTAGTTTAATTCCTGATTATTATTTATTCATTTGGTTTTACATTAATTATCTTGATGAAACCTCGCCAAAAATTTTTCGCCAATTTATTCGGTTCATGGCCGCTTCTCTCCATCCTCGACTGCGACCCACGCTCTCCAGATCCTGATGCACCGCCTTCTTGTTCCGACCGGATTCGTAGCGATCAACATCTTTACAGGGTTGTTGTCCGGCATTCTTGCAACATGCCCTGCCCAGCGTATCCTTCCAGCTTTAGCTACCTTCACGCTACTGGGTTCGCCGTAGAGTTGAGCGAGCTCGTGGTTCATCCTTCGCCGCCACACGCCGTTGTCCTGCACGCCGCCGACGATCTTAGCACTCGACGTTCGAAAACCCCAAGAGCTTGCAAGTTCTCCTCGAGCATAGTGCACGTCTCGTGCTTGTAGAGGACTACCGGTCTTATGAGCGTTTTGTACATGGTGCATTTGGTGCGGGTGTAAATCTTTCTTGAGCGCAGTTTCTTCTGAAGCTTATAGTAGGCACGACTTCCGCTAATGATGCGCCTACGTATTTCTCGACTAACATTGTTGTCAGCCGTTAACAAGAATCCGTGGTAGACGAAGTCGTCCACCACCTCGAAGGTATCCCTGTCTATCGTGACACTGCTTCCTAGGCGGGCCCTGTCGCGCTCAGTTCCGCCTACCAGCATATACTTTGTTTTAGACGCATTCATCATTAGCCCGACTTTTGTTGCTTCACAATTTAGGCGGGTGAACAAATATGCCACCGTTTCAAATTTTCTTCCAATAATATCCATGTCGTCCGCGAAGCAAAATTATCCGTATCTCGTGAAAATCGTGCCTCGACTGTTAAGTCCAGCTCTCCGCATGACACCTTCAAGCGCAATATTGAACAACAGGCACGAAAGTCCGTCGCCCTTTCGTAGTCCCCGCCGAGACTCGAACGAACTGGAGTGTTCGCCCGAGATCTGCACGCAGTTTTGCACACCGTCCATCGTTGCTCTGATCAATCTTGTGAGCTTCCCGGGAAAGCTGTTCTCGTCCATGATTTTCCATAGCCCTACACGGTCTATTCTATCGTATGCCGCCTTGAAATCGATGAACAAATGGTGCGTAGGGACCTGGTACTCACGGCTTTTTTGGAGGATTTGCCGCACGGAAAAGATCTGGTCCGTTGTCGAGCGGCCGTCGATGAAACCTGCTTGATAACTTCCCATGAACTCGTTTGCTGTAGGTGATAGTTTAGGATAGTGATTGCACGATAATTGTCACACCCCAGTTTGTCGCCTATCTTGTAGATGGGGCACATAACGCCTTGCTTCCACTCCTCCGGCAGCTGTTCCGTTTCCCAGATTCTGACTATCAGCCGATGCAAACCAGCGGCCAGCCTGTCCGGGCCCATCTTAATGAGTTCGGCTCCGATACCATCCTTGCCAGCGGCCTTGTTGCTCTTGAGCTGTTGAATGGCATCCTTAACTTCCCCAATCGTGGGAGGTGATTGGTTTCCACTGTCCGCTGTGCTGGCGTAGCCATCGTCTTTGCTGGCCTGACCTTCTGTGCCTGTGTTCTCTGCGCCATTCAGGTGTTCATCGCAGTGCTGCTTTCACCTTTCGATCACCTCGCGTCCGTCCGTCAATATGCTCCCATCCTTATCCCGGCACATTGCAGCTCGCGGCACGAAGCCTTTGCGGGTTGTGTTGAGCTTCTGATAGAACTTCCGCGTTTCTTGAGAACGGTACAGCAACTCCATCTCTTGGCATTCCACCTCTTCCAGGCAGCACTTTTAGTCCCGGAATAGGCGGGTTTGCTGTTTCCGCATCAGTCTGTATCGTTGCACGTATTGTTGCGTACCATGCTACAGCATTGCAGCCCGCGCTGCATTCTTCTGCTCTAAAACATCCTGGCACTCCTCGTCGAACCAATCGTGTTTTGAGCTCCGTTCCACATATCCGACAATGCTTTCGGCAGCGTCGTTAATGGCTGCTTTGACTGTCCTCCAGCAGTCCTCAAGAGGGGTCCTATCGAGCTCGCCCTCATCCGGCAACGTTGCCTCAAGATACTGCGCGTTGATGGCGGATAATTTTGGGCGCAGTTTCACCATCACCAGGACGTGGTCGGAGTCAATGTTAGTGCCACGATAGGTTCTGACATCGGATATGTCGGAGAAGTGCCTTCCATCAATCAAAACGTGGTCGATTTGCGATTCTGTCTGCAGAGGTTATCTCCAGGTGTACCGATACGGGAGGCTGTGCTGGAAATAGGTGCTACGAATGGCCATATTCTTGGAGGTGGCAAAATCTATCAGACGTAAGCCGTTCTCGTTCGTCAGCCGGTGGGCGCTGAACTTTCCAATGATCGGTCTGAACTCCTCCTTCTGGCCAACCTGAGCGTTCAAATCTCCTATGATGATATGCCGTCGTGGCTTGGGCAACGCTCGTACTCGCGTTCGAAATGTGCGTAAAATGCGTCCTTGTCATCATCAGTGCAACCAGAGTGTGGTCTGTGCACGTTGATTATGCTGAAGTTAAAGAATCGGCCTTTGATTCTTAACTTGCACATTCGTTCATTGATCGGCCACCACCCGATCACGCGCCTTTGCATATCACCCATCACTATGAAAGCTGTTCCCAGCTCGCGTGTGTTGCTGCAGCTCTGGTAGATGGTATGATTACCTCTAAACGTTCGCACCAATGCTCATGTCCAGCACACCTCCTGCAGCGCTACGATGTCGAAACCGCGGGTCTTCAGTACATCGGAGAGTATGCGAGTACTTCCAATGAAGTTGAGAGATTTGCAGTTCCACGTACCGAGTTTCCAATCGCTAGTCCATTTTCGTCGCTGTGGTCTTTGCCGATTGTCCCGGTTCGTATTCTCTCGTTGACGCCATTTACCGTGCCATATAAGTACGGTATTTTCCGTTTATTCCACACAAAATGGGCCTATTTGTGTTCAAATGTCTGCACTGCATCTATTCAATGTCTCTAGATCTGGCTTCATCAAACTCATCATTCAATAAAATCACGTAAGTCAAAACATCTAGCACTGATATCATAGGGAAGGTATCACCAAAACGATGGAATTAATCATATACTAACTACGATAAGTTCCGAATGCCTTAATTACTGCTTCATCATTTCGGAAGCCACCTCAACCTAATGGTTATCCCATTTAATTATGCTATCTTGAAAGTTCCATCCCTCACTCACAGGTACACGGTACACGGCACTTCAACAAAACAGCAAATCCTCTCGTTTGGCGCTCACTGAAACGGGAAATCATTTAGCATAAATTTTCACGTGAACATGGTCATCTGCTTCTCATTTACAGGCTCCAGTGCATTGCGAGCACGCTTTCCTGTACCTACAGTGTTGGACATTACATTTGAATCTTTTGAGATTTTCCATACAAGAAGATCAACTTTGGTGGGCTACATTTTAGTTTTTTGACGGGCAGATTTGAATGGAATTTTCGCAGCACATGATTGACCGCCCGCAGTTGCTACTACATTATTGCAAGAACTACTATTTTGCTCAAGGAACCAACGGGTTCTAGTTGGGGTTAGTCAGGATCGGGTTGAATTACAGGATTCGTCATCGTTATATCTGAAGATATCTGAAGGAAGAAACATTTTGTATGGAAAATCTAAAAAGTTTCAATTGCATTTTCCAATACTGTTTGTGTAGACAGGAGATAGGCAGGTCTGATATTATGCATGGACTGGCACAGAGACCATTCAGCCCATGATAGCAGCCAGGCGGGATAATGTTCCCACAGCAGCTCAAAATCGGTAGCTCTGCTGTGTGGTACATCGCCCAGTAGTACCAGTCATTTAGTGAAACGAACATCGGTTGTCACTTTCCTTTGGAGAGGTACACCCTTCGGTGCGAGTTCCGTGCCACCCCCTACAAACATTTCACAATTTACGCTAATTATGTAAATTACGCGCATATTTATTTTGTTTGTATTTTTACTTTTCGACTGCTACCTACTAACTGCTGCTGATGTGTCGTGTTGATTTGGATCGTTTGATTGCACTGTGTGTTCGTTCATACATGCTATCTTAATTTGAGATCTGTAGGCAATGGGGCAACCACCCCATTCGATTGTCACCTCTGAAGCGATTAGAGGCTATTTTATTGGCAATACAAGAAAACAAGCACTAATTTCACGTTCGTGCCCATGTTCCATGCAAGTTAACCCATTAATGACCAGCTTCTATATAAAGTATAAGAACTAGAAAAGATATGCCCACCTGTTTTCTTTTGTATGTGACCGTAGATTTTCGTTTAAATTACGTCCTCAACTTTCTTATGTTGAGATGCTCTAGATAAAAAATATCACGGTACTCCCCAAGTAACACTGAAAACATCTTCTTGGTCAGCTATCTGAAAATGATGTTATATTTAGGCGTTAAAGACAAAATCCAATACATCTTCTGTTTTAAAAACGTTCAGGCCATGTTTTAGAAAAACATATCAATCCGGCAAACGCAGTAGCTGCATCTGTGTTATATTCCTGATCGATAAATGTATATATTACTTAATTAAAGCACTCCTCATAACTAAACTTCAGTCGATGTTAAATAAGTTATAAATTTGCTTCTGAAAACATATTTCGTACATATCTGTATGATTGTTTTGATGAGGATGGTATAATAATGCTTTTTCCTGTCAAATGAAATACATATTTAGCATTTGTATCTTTGACTCTCGGTTTCTATTCGAAGTAGCAAAACAAAATCTGTAGCGAAAAATTAAGCGAAAAATCACCATTGCAAGCGGGGGAGAAAAATGATTGACATATTCACGAAAATAATGCGCAAATAAAAATTTGTTATGTGTGATTTTTTTCAATGACAACGAGCATTTCATCAAAAAACAGCATGCTTTGAATTTTAATATTCATTGTTTTGAACACGTACTTAATACGTATTTAAACTTCATTCAACACATAAAACCTTCTATCCCTTCCTGCCATTCTACATCACCGATCAGAAAAATTTATAAATATAGATCTTCTATTGCAAGCAATTAATACATTGCCAAATAACGATTATCAGCACCGCAGGTCTGGAATGCATTCCAACCAGCCAAAAAGTTTGATTTATTTAATATTAATCACAAATTGCGCACTCTTGAACAAAAAACAACGCAAACCTGTCAAATTATCGTAGGAACTTAAACCGACAACCATTACAAAAAGTTTTTACCTACCCTGTACGCATCTGGTAGAATCCACCATTTTTCTCGCTGGTTCGTTCAGTCGAACATTTACACAATCGTTAAATTTCACGAAGCACAAATTGCAATTATGCATCCTACAAAAGGCGCATAAAAAACCAAGAAGCACAGCTTTCAGTTTCACCAAAAATCTAACACGGCACAAAAAAAAACATATATTTAAACGTACACAAAGGTTTCTTAATATATCGAAACTCGTAAATTGATAAAAACAATCCCGGCAAAATTCCATGCCGCAAGATATTAGTTTTTCATCACGCTACCCAAGTAACACAATTTGTCATAAATAAGGTTAAAATACATCTTTCATACATCGCCGCTGTTTTGGGTCCAATGTACAATACTAAATTTCATACACCTTTATAACTGAAAAAGCGCAGAAACAGAAGGTTTTATAACATCTCTCATAGTTCAATTTTTCAATACCCATTTCGTACTTCTCATAGCAGTATGATTTGTTATATCTAAGTTATATTATACATTATTATGACCAATAAGTTATAACCATGTTATCGAGACGTAATTTGTTGTCTAGAATACAATCCCACAATGTGTATTGTTTGGAATGTTTTGACAGCTCAAAAAAGTAAAAACAAATAAGATTAACCATTGATTGCAAGTAGGTAGCGTGATGAAAAACTAATATCTTGCGGCATGGAATTTTGCCGGGATTGTTTTTATCAACCCAAGTAACACAATTTGTCATAAATAAGGTTAAAATACATCTTTCATACATCGCCGCTGTTTTGGGTCCAATGTACAATACTAAATTTCATACACCTTTATAACTGAAAAAGCGCAGAAACAGAAGGTTTTATAACATCTCTCATAGTTCAATTTTTCAATACCCATTTCGTACTTCTCATAGCAGTATGATTTGTTATATCTAAGTTATATTATACATTATTATGACCAATAAGTTATAACCATGTTATCGAGACGTAATTTGTTGTCTAGAATACAATCCCACAATGTGTATTGTTTGGAATGTTTTGACAGCTCAAAAAAGTAAAAACAAATAAGATTAACCATTGATTGCAAGTAGGTAGCGTGATGAAAAACTAATATCTTGCGGCATGGAATTTTGCCGGGATTGTTTTTATCAATTTACGAGTTTCGATATATTAAGAAACCTTTGTGTACGTTTAAATATATGTTTTTTTTTTGTGCCGTGTTAGATTTTTGGTGAAACTGAAAGCTGTGCTTCTTGGTTTTTTATGCGCCTTTTGTAGGATGCATAATTGCAATTTGTGCTTCGTGAAATTTAACGATTGTGTAAATGTTCGACTGAACGAACCAGCGAGAAAAATGGTGGATTCTACCAGATGCGTACAGGGTAGGTAAAAACTTTTTGTAATGGTTGTCGGTTTAAGTTCCTACGATAATTTGACAGGTTTGCGTTGTTTTTTGTTCAAGAGTGCGCAATTTGTGATTAATATTAAATAAATCAAACTTTTTGGCTGGTTGGAATGCATTCCAGACCTGCGGTGCTGATAATCGTTATTTGGCAATGTATTAATTGCTTGCAATAGAAGATCTATATTTATAAATTTTTCTGATCGGTGATGTAGAATGGCAGGAAGGGATAGAAGGTTTTATGTGTTGAATGAAGTTTAAATACGTATTAAGTACGTGTTCAAAACAATGAATATTAAAATTCAAAGCATGCTGTTTTTTGATGAAATGCTCGTTGTCATTGAAAAAAATCACACATAACAAATTTTTATTTGCGCATTATTTTCGTGAATATGTCAATCATTTTTCTCCCCCGCTTGCAATGGTGATTTTTCGCTTAATTTTTCGCTACAGATTTTGTTTTGCTACTTCGAATAGAAACCGAGAGTCAAAGATACAAATGCTAAATATGTATTTCATTTGACAGGAAAAAGCATTATTATACCATCCTCATCAAAACAATCATACAGATATGTACGAAATATGTTTTCAGAAGCAAAACTTATTTAACATCGACTGAAGTTTAGTTATGAGGAGTGCTTTAATTAAGTAATATATACATTTATCGATCAGGAATATAACACAGATGCAGCTACTGCGTTTGCCGGATTGATATGTTTTTCTAAAACATGGCCTGAACGTTTTTAAAACAGAAGATGTATTGGATTTTGTCTTTAACGCCTAAATATAACATCATTTTCAGATAGCTGACCAAGAAGATGTTTTCAGTGTTACTTGGGAATTTACGAGTTTCGATATATTAAGAAACCTTTGTGTACGTTTAAATATATGTTTTTTTTTGTGCCGTGTTAGATTTTTGGTGAAACTGAAAGCTGTGCTTCTTGGTTTTTTATGCGCCTTTTGTAGGATGCATAATTGCAATTTGTGCTTCGTGAAATTTAACGATTGTGTAAATGTTCGACTGAACGAACCAGCGAGAAAAATGGTGGATTCTACCAGATGCGTACAGGGTAGGTAAAAACTTTTTGTAATGGTTGTCGGTTTAAGTTCCTACGATAATTTGACAGGTTTGCGTTGTTTTTTGTTCAAGAGTGCGCAATTTGTGATTAATATTAAATAAATCAAACTTTTTGGCTGGTTGGAATGCATTCCAGACCTGCGGTGCTGATAATCGTTATTTGGCAATGTATTAATTGCTTGCAATAGAAGATCTATATTTATAAATTTTTCTGATCGGTGATGTAGAATGGCAGGAAGGGATAGAAGGTTTTATGTGTTGAATGAAGTTTAAATACGTATTAAGTACGTGTTCAAAACAATGAATATTAAAATTCAAAGCATGCTGTTTTTTGATGAAATGCTCGTTGTCATTGAAAAAAATCACACATAACAAATTTTTATTTGCGCATTATTTTCGTGAATATGTCAATCATTTTTCTCCCCCGCTTGCAATGGTGATTTTTCGCTTAATTTTTCGCTACAGATTTTGTTTTGCTACTTCGAATAGAAACCGAGAGTCAAAGATACAAATGCTAAATATGTATTTCATTTGACAGGAAAAAGCATTATTATACCATCCTCATCAAAACAATCATACAGATATGTACGAAATATGTTTTCAGAAGCAAATTTATAACTTATTTAACATCGACTGAAGTTTAGTTATGAGGAGTGCTTTAATTAAGTAATATATACATTTATCGATCAGGAATATAACACAGATGCAGCTACTGCGTTTGCCGGATTGATATGTTTTTCTAAAACATGGCCTGAACGTTTTTAAAACAGAAGATGTATTGGATTTTGTCTTTAACGCCTAAATATAACATCATTTTCAGATAGCTGACCAAGAAGATGTTTTCAGTGTTACTTGGGTACCTACTTGCAATCAATGGTTAATCTTATTTGTTTTTACTTTTTTGAGCTGTCAAAACATTCCAAACAATACACATTGTGGGATTGTATTCTAGACAACAAATTACGTCTCGATAACATGGTTATAACTTATTGGTCATAATAATGTATAATATAACTTAGATATAACAAATCATACTGCTATGAGAAGTACGAAATGGGTATTGAAAAATTGAACTATGAGAGATGTTATAAAACCTTCTGTTTCTGCGCTTTTTCAGTTATAAAGGTGTATGAAATTTAGTATTGTACATTCGACCCAAAACAGCGGCGATGTATGAAAGATGTATTTTAACCTTATTTATGACAAATTGTGTTACTTGGGTCCTATTGTATTGTACTCCTTAATGTAACATAATTCGTACGTTAATGGGTCAAGAGCTGCCGCAAAAACTGCCTGTATCAATAGAAAATTACATTAGCTGTCATTGCAAAGCTTGATCGAAATTGGCCAACAACGCATTCTATGCTTCGCCTTAGACACATACTGACCTTCCATAACCTAACCGACCGAGGCAGTATGTAGGTTGACGGATGGATGAATGCCGCACCCCTTTGGTAATTCATTGACGGTTGAGAATGTTGCCAGTTCTGCCAGCTTACGATGTCGCAGCTGACGTTTCTAATCTGTGGGTCTATCTCGCCGGTTTCCCCACTAATAAAGCACTATTACTAAATCAACATCTACGCGTGAGCGCGCCTTCACATTTAATTTCGACACTCGATCACAGAGAGCTTGCTATGTCACACCTCTCCCCATCATTGCTGTAGCTTCAATGTGAGCAACGCACGTGGGGTGTATTTTACAAGCGAGAAGTCACCCCCATGAGATAGGTATCGTGAGACGGGGTGACTTTGATAGTTTAGATACGTGATGAATTTCTTAAATTCCATCTATTAAGGATCCTGGAACAGATGATTATTGAGCGTGTAAGAAATGCTAAAATATCAACAACTCTAAATATTTTAACATAAATCTCCAAAATGTTCTCGATTTTACCAATAATACCTTTGTCTTGAAGTATAATAATAATATTCTATACTTTAGCGTTAATTGAAGTCACCCCCCCCTTACTATTGAAGTCACCCTGTCAATATCGAAGGTACCCCGTTCTACGGTATCAGCAACAATCGATGACCGATGAGGGTTCCATCGAAGGGTTTGCTGGAAGTAGGCGGCAGAGTGCGATATTAATGGAGTGCAAATGAACGACCCCAAGGGACCAATCATCAATCTATTATTTTACAATCGATTCGGAGAACACAAAGAAACAGAGAAGACTCATGGCTATCGGTTGCCAAGATCGGAGTTAATCGCAACCTTCCGTGAATCGAGATGCATTTTCCGAGATAGCATCGGTAGTTAATTGCGTCGTACGTCCAGTCAATTTTAAAACGATACTTTTGTTTCTCAGAGTTATGTTGTATCCTTGTTTTTTTTTAACCTTTCTTGTGCATTAAGAAAAAAGTTACACATTATGTATTGAGGGCCAAAAATGTCCCATGACTTTGACACGCTCTAAAAAAACTTATAACTGTTGTACCATTTTTTTGTTCTTTTAGCTTTACATTATTTATACGCAATTTTGGGACCATCTCCAATTATTACTTTAAGTATTCGTCCCGATATACCTCCAGATTTGGTTTCCAGAGACTCTTCCTGAAATTCACAATGAAGTCATGCGAAAATTCTCAAGGGTATTTATTAGAAATTCCTCCGAGATAATCTACAGCTATTTCCGGGGATTTCACTAGGGATATCACCAGTGATTCCTCTCGGAAAAACTTTTAGTCAGTATGCTCCGATTGGCCTCCAGGAATAGTTTCAGAAATTTCTCCAAGAATTTTGCCAGGAGTTCCTGCAGGAATACCTTCAAGGATTATTACAGAGATTTCCGATGGAAAATCTCTACAGGGATTTTTCTAAAAATTTCGAAAGGAGTTTCCGCAGGAATGTCTCCAGTGAATTCATCATAGGTTTCCCAAGTTAAATTTTTGTTGGGATTCCTCCAGGAATTTCTCCAAGGATTCTTCCTGGAATCCTTCCAGATTTTATTCCAGGAATTTTTCATGCGATTTATCCTTATATTCTTCCAGAGATTCCTCTAGAGACTCTTTTAAGAATTCATCCTGAAATTACTCTATAGGGATCTTTGCAGAGATATCTCCAAGTATTTCTCCGAGGGTTACACTAGAACAATCTCTTCAAGGTTTACTCCAGATATTTCATCAGAACATGGATTCCTCCAACGATACATGCAGCGATATCCCAAAGTAGTTCTCTGCAGGACCCAAGAACTCCTTCAGGGATTGCTCCATGGTTTCTATCAGGAAATTCTCCAGGGATTCATCAGTGATTCCCCCAGGGATACAAGAAATTATTTTACGAATTTTTTTGATGAATTCCTCCAGGAATACCTCCTGGAAAATCGCTACGTGAATTACTCCGAGGAATTTTCCAAGTAATTTTCCTTAGAAATTTCTGCAGGGATTCATTCTGGCTTACTTAATATTACTTTCAAGATTCTTTCAAGAATTCCGGGGATTCTTTCAAGAATTCCTCTAGAAATTCCTCCAAAGATTAATCATGGAATCATTCTCCAGTAATTTCATCAGAAAATACTCTAAAATTATCTCTAGGGAAAAATCATTACCTAGATTTCTTTTGGAACATCCCTTTACAAATTTCTCTATTTCTCTAATTCTTTTCAAGAATTACCCAAGGATTTCCTCGGAAATATCTCTGCAGAGATTTCTCCAGGTATTCCTCCCGCATAATCTTCTTAGATTCTTCAAGGAATTCTTCCAAGGATTACTCCAGGAACTTCTCCGGAGATTCCTCCTAAGATGCCTCCAGGGATGCCTTCAGCAATTTACCTAGGTAATTTTTCAAAGATCCCTTTATAAATGGACTCAGGTAACCTTTCATTGATTCATTCAGCAGTTTACCCAGGTAATCCTTCAGAAATTCCTTATGAATTTCTCCAGAGACTCTTCCAGACAAATCTTTTCAGGGATTCCACCAGAGATTTACTCACCAACTTCTTCAGGAATATCTCAACATGGGTTCTTCCAAAAACTGTTCCAGAGATTTGTTCAGAAATTCCTCTACAGATTTTTTCGGAAATACATCCACAGCATTCTGTAAGACTTTTTTTCTAAGGATTCTCCAAAGAATCTTCCAGAGATTACGCAAGCATTCCTCAAGGGATTCTCCAAGATATTCTTCTAGGGATGACTCTATGACACTACCCCGAACGCCACTACCCCGAATGTCATTACCCCGAACGTCATTACCCCGAAAGCCATTACCCCGAATGGGTCATTACCCCGAACGCCACTACCCCGAATGGGTCACTTTCCCGAACGCCATTACCCCGAATGCATAACCTTTTGAGACTAATTTTGATTTGAAGGTGGGAAGATACCTGTACAGAGTATTAAACGATTTTAGCTTTACAAAGTATTTTTCAAATATTATATGATAAAAAATGGAGCTAGCTTCAGCAAATAATTTTTACTTACAAAGTTTCGTTTGGATTTGTCCTCTATTTTTAGTGAGATTTACATAGCCACACTGCAATGCTCTGAAGAACAGCCTACTTTAAAAAGAAGGATGAATTTATTATGAAAAGGATACTTATAATATGCAAACAATTAGGATGTAGTAAAGTCTCCTTTTGGACGCTGCTACCCACTTCCTTCATTAATATTATTTTAGGTGTCAGTCTACTAGCATTGGAATCTTCCAAAATATTTTGTGGCAGTTGAAGATCACCCTGATATTATCGCTGCAAGTGTTGTTCTATGAAACCCGCTTAAAGACCAACCTGATAGACAAATGTTCCGCTGTGACATAGAAACGCTCATATACTTGTACATATTAGAAAAACGGTGGCCTCTGATGGCCGCTACAGTAAAAACTTTTGTTGGTTTGATGATCATTCAGCTGAATTTCGATAAGATAATCACAAAAATTAGTTATATTTGATTCAAGACAATGAAGAAATGATGATGGCAGAAAAATGGTGAGCAGTTCGATAAGAGATCTGACTGTTTTAATTAGGAAGATTAAAGAAGGGAAAATTTCTGGAATGGATCCTTTCTCTTATTTTCTTGTATTAAATGAAGGCAGAATTAACTTCAATGAATGCCTTTAGGATATCCTGCTTTTCATAAACTTAGCTGTTCCATACGAAAATATTAGAGACTAGATTATAGAACGAAAACTTGAAAGGACAGCCTTCTAAAGAAAGAAGGGTAAATTTCTACTAAATGTTTACAGCTATGACGTGAATAATCACTTTAATAACGTGATTCTATGCTACAACCTGTATTCATAAGAAAGGGAAATCTCTATTTAGAAACATAGTTGAATTATGAACACCTCCTCCTTCTTCTTCTTCTTCTTCTTCTTTCTGGCGTTACATCCTCACTGGGACAGAGCCTGCTTCTCAGCTTAGTGTTCTTATGAGCACTTCCACAGTTATTAACTGAGAGCTTACTATGCCAATGACCATTTTTGCATGTGTATATCGTGTGGCAGGTACGAAGATACTCTATGCCCTGGGAAGTCGAGAAAATTTCCAACCCGAAAAGATCCTCGACCGGTGGGATTCGAACCCACGACCCTCAGCTTGGTCTTACTGAATAGCTGCGCGTTTACCGCTACGGCTATCGGGGCCCACATGAACACCTCCAAGGACTCCAAATACCGGTGAGCACGCAGCTGTTCAGCAAGATTGTATACTCTGGGTTCGAATTCCTCTGGTGGCGGAGGAAATTTATTGCATTGACCATTTCCTTGACTCCCTTGGCACAGAGACACATGTACAAGAATGGTAAATTGACAAGGAATGATCGTAGTAAATAAAAGGCTTATTTTATTAAAAGCCCATCAACAAATTTCATAACGATCAAGGGGGTTGTTGTCAAAATATTACAGCTCATACAAAATTTGTTGAATTTTCACAGTGGGTGGGTGTCGGAACAGGTTATTTTTGGTTTTATGAATATTGTGAATGGACCCTTGAATTGGGTAAGTGCTCACTAAGCTAAGAAATAGGTTCTGTACCAGAAAGAAAATAAAAAGAAAATAGTTGCCAACAGAATATTTCGAAAGAATAGCTCACATATGAAAGAATTGAAAATACATGATGAAAACCATTAAGTTTACATTAGAAACACATACATGAATGGTCAATCTTTTCATTGTCATTTTTGAATCACAATCTTTGAAAGTCATCATTTTTTGTCCGCAAAACAAGAAACTACATTGTATCTCATACTATTCGGGATAACGGCTCATTCGGGGTAGTGGCGTTCGGGGTAATGACCCATTCGGGGTAATAGCTTTCGGGGTAGTGACCCATTCGGGGTAGTGGCGTTCGGGGTAGTGGCGTTCGGGGTAGTGGCGTTCGGGGTAATGGCGTTCGGGGTAATGGGATGAAGCCTCTAGGGATAACTCTCAGGATTCCTTCATATAATTGTAACACAATAGAGATTTCCCCATTTTTTTTTCTAGAGATTCCTCCAGGGATGGCTCAAAGAATTTCTTCAGCGATCCGGCGGTGTTTTCAAAAACTTCTTCAATAAAGGAGTTCTTCGAGCAATTCTTGGAAAATATCTTGGAAGAATTTCCTGAGATTCACCAGGAATTTCTTCAGGGATTCTACAAGAAATTACTTTACGATTTTTTTTAAAGAATTTCTCCAGAAATTCTTAAAGGTAAAACTTTTGGAAAATCGCTACGTAAATTACTACAAAGAATTTTACAGGTAATCTTTCTCAGAAATTTCTACAAAGATTCGTTCTGGCTTTTTCAACATTCCTCTGGGGATTCATTCAAAAATTCCTCTAGAAATTTGTGCAAAGGTTAGCCATGGAATCATCCTCCAGGAATTTTATCAGAAAATACTCTAAAAATTTCTTCAGGGATTACATTAGATAAAACTTTACCTAGATTCCTTTAGGGATATCCCTTTATAGATTCCTCCAAATTTGTGCCAGAAATGTTTCCAAAGATTCATCCAAGAATTATCCCGGGATTTCTCCGGAAATATCTCTGCAGAATTTTCTCCAGGTATTCCTCCCACATAATAGATTCTTCCAGGGATTCTTCCAAGGATTACTCCAGGAACTTCTCCTGAGATTCCTCCTGAGATGCCTCCAGGGATTCGTTCAGAAATTTACCCAGGTAATTCTTCAAAGATCCCTTCATCAATTGACTCAAGTAACCAGGTAATCCTTTAGAAATTCCTTACGAATTTGTCCAGAGACTTTTCCAGGGATTCTTCCAGAAAAGTCTCTTCAGGCATTCTACCAGAGATTTACCCAGATTTATTCAGGAATGTTTTCTCAACATTCTGATTCATTTAGATATTCTTCTAGAAATTTCTCTAAGAATTCCTTCATGTAATACAAAAGAGATTTCCCCATAGTTTTTTTTTAAGAGTATCCAGGGATCTCTAGGGATTATTCTAAGGATTTATTCATGAAATTGTTCTAGAGATTCTTCCATGAATGGGGGAATCACTAGAGTAATTTGTACAAGAAGTTTTGGAGGCCAATAAAGAATCTCTGAAACAATTTTTCGAGGCATTTTTGGAGGATTACTTGTTTTCTTCAAAAACTTTTTCAGAGAAAGAGTTAGCTGAGAAAGTTTTTCGAGCAATTCCTGGAAAAAAAATCTTGGAGGAGTCCCTGGAGGCGCTCTTAGGGTAATTTCTGATTAAATTCTTGGAGAAATTAATAAAGGAATCTCTAGAGTAATTTGTACAAGAATTTTTGGAGGCCTATAACGAATCTCTGGGAATTTTTTTCGAAGAATTCCTGGAGGATTACTTGAACAAATCTTTGGAGTGAATCATGCAGCGATTTTCCTAGAGATTTTCCTTTTTTCGAGAGAATTCTTGTAGGAAAATCTTACGTATTTTTGGTGAATCCCTGGAGGAATTCCCAACAAAAACTCTGTAAAAATTCCTGATGAAATCCCTGAATAAAACTCCAGGAAAACTCCTGTAGTAATCTCGAGAGGTCTACCTGGGATAATTTCTGCAAGTATGCTGAGTATATATTTCTGCAAGTAACAGAAGTATTTTTTAAGATCCCTAGTGATATTCCTGAATAAAGCTAAAAAATTATATAAAGGTTTTCTTGGTGCAATCCTTGGAAAAGAAAAGGAGTCTTTGGAAAAAAAATCTGGAGGAAGCTCTACAAGAATATCAGGGGAAAACGTTTGAAGACTCCTCGAAAAATTGCTTAAAAAGTTCCCGGAGAAATCATTATAGAAAATCTTGCATCATTATATTTCCTTGCAAAATCTCTAGAAGAATCGTTGTAGAGATTTTCTTGCAGAAATCCCTGGAATAATCTTTGGAAGAAACCGCAGAGGAACACCTGATTGAATTCCTGGAGGAATTGCTGAACGTATTGCTGGAGCTCTGTCGGGACTGGTTTAAAAAATCTAATAACGATCAAAAGTTCTCCCTGGAAGAACCCCTAGAGAAATTTTTTTGGCAAAATCCGTAGTGGAATTTCTATAGAAATCACTGTAAGGATTGCGATAGAGATTGTCTTGAAATAATTTCTGATACAATCTCTGGAGGAATCTTTGGAGGAATTTCACTCTTATAGAGATGAGTGTCTAAAGCAATGGTTGGTGGAAACATTGGAGATATATCGGGAGGAGCTCTGGAGGTTTTTCTGAAGGAACTTCTGGAGCTATAACTGAACTTATCTCAAAACTACGTTTGCGGTCAGATGTTCTTATGCATCAGCAATAAAACTTCATGTTACTTAGTAGTTCAAAACATGAATAATGGCTTGTCGAATGATGACTATTCGGTAAATTATCATAATTTTTTTCTAATAGCATAGCATAGCATAGCATAGACTGACTGTACATGTCAATGGTTGCTACTCCGTGATTGATCGGAACTGGTAAGAATTGCACTACGATCCAAATGAATAAGGGATGGGAGTTTCCGCTTACTCTCAAAGTGCAATTTTAGCAGATCTAATATTATTGATCAATAACGGCGCCGGCCAAGTCCTTACAGTCAGTTGGGATGGGGAAGGAATGTTAGGGTGTAATGATTGTTGCTTCTAGAGACCGAGAATACCTCTGCATCTCCACAATCACCACGGGAAGGGTGTTTATTAGTGAGGGAGGAAAAGATCTGGGAGTCACCTCTGGTCGGTGATGCGATCCATGGACAAGGGGGAAATATACGACTTATATTTAAAGCTAGTTTTGTATTTTTGTCTCGAGAAGTTTTTGGTAGAAGCTTTAAAAAATACGTCAACATCTATAATGTCGAACAATTCAAAAGACGTTTTTATTAATGACGAAAACTGAAAATTACATGTATATATTTTAAATTATATGAAACAGGAATAATGCCGACACTTGTAGTGACGAACCATACATAATTTGTTTGAAAATGACATATGAGTATTACTGTGCATTTTGTCTCGATATGGTAGAAGTTTTAAAAAATACGGCAACATTCACAATGTCGAAAAATTCAAAAGATAATTTTCAATAATGTCAAAAAGAGAAAAATATATGTATATTGAAATTGTATAAGAAAATAGCATAATGCCGACACTTATAGTGACGAACCATACAAAGTTTGTTTTAATATTACATAAAAGTTACGCTTTCAAGAAAAAAATGTGTTATCATAAGCATGAAACGAACTCACCAGTTGGTAATCCATTCTCGACTGAACACAAAACTGACGCTGACATCAAAACTTCTTGGCGTTTATTCGGTAAATTATCATATTTTTTTTCTAATTTGGATTAACGGAAACGGTTATGTATACAGCCATTCCATGAAAACCGATCTAGTGGGTCACCGAATTCCATGAAAATTTGCGATTTTGTTCCTTATCCGAAATAAGGATACAAGTGTTTTTGGATTTTTTGATTAGGGTGACCATTTCCGAAATAAAGTGACCTAAATATCACGATTTTGATTTTTTTTTAATTTTAGCTTTTGAACCGCTTGACCGATTTTCAATTTCTTGGACGAAATGAAGGCTAAAGATTTTGACTTTTCAAGAAAAATATAAAATTTCCCAAAAATTGGTTTTTCACATGAAAAAAATAACAAAAGTCTCCGTTTTTTCGTGTTTTGAAGGCCTTGGGACTGAAGGGACTATTGCTATTCTCATTTTCCTTGAAAATGCAGAAAATTTTACGTTAACTGTCAAATTTTCAGCGATGTTTGTTTTTTAGTTTTTGAGACATTTTTTTTTTTAAATAAAAAATCAGTTATTTTTTCATCGGCACACACTGTAGGTCTTAGCGCATTAGATTTTTTATTTAAAAAAATCATAACTTTTGAACGGCTCAACCGATTTCCAACATTTTTTTATGGAATGAAAGCTTAAGATTTCAACTTTACATACATAGAACACTGAAAAAAATTAAATAAAAATATATAAAAAATTTCTTGTTTTTCAAGGAAATTTTTATATATTTTCAAGTAAAAAAAATATTTCAGTGTTCTAGATTTATTTTGAAAAGTTGAAATCGTAAGCTTTCATTCCATAAAAAAAGATTGGAAATCGGTTGATCTGTTCAAAAGTCATGATTAAAAAAAAATAATGCGCTGAGACCTACAGTGTGTGCCGATGAAAAATGACTGATTTTCTATTTTCAAAAAATATATCTCAAAAACTAAAAAACCTACATCGTTGAAAATTTGACAGTAAACGTTAAATTCTATGAACCTTCAAGAAAAAATGAGAACAGCAATAGCTCCTTTTGTCCCGAGATCTTCAAAACACGAGGAAAAGATTTTTTTTCATGTAAAAAAAAACAATTTTTTTAACGCAATTTTATATTTTTCTTGAAAAGTCAAAATCTTTAGCATTCATTTTGTCAAAGAAAATTGAAAATCGATCAAGAGGTTCAAAAGTTATAGATTTTTCAAAAATAAAAATTTTGCAGAATCGCGTTTTTTTTTGGTCTTCCTGTTTCGGAAATGATCACCGTAATAAAAAAAAACCAAAAACACGTGTATCCATATTTTGGCTAAGGAACAAAATAGCAAATTTTCACGGATTTCGGTGACCCACTACACAGAAAAAAATATTTAAATTTCAATGCAGTGTAAATGGAAGTCTGCAGTAAAAATAAATCAAATTCGTGTGTTGTTACAGCATCATGTGAACTTAAATGAATATACATTCGATTTCCAACTAAATATGCTTGAATATTACATGATCGTGTAAATTTAAAGTGAATTCGATTTAAAAATAATGAATTGGTCGTTGAAAATTAGGTTTATTTTGATGCTCCAAATATGTGCATGAAAATAAACTTAAATTTACAACATTTTTTAAGCTGTGTAGATCGATTTTTCATGAAATGGCTATATATTCGAATATAATAATGTTATGTTTGTGAGGCCAAGTTAATGGTAACCATGCAGCTTTTCAGCAAGACCAACCTGAGGGACATGGGTCAATGGTCGAAATGATCAATTTTAGATCAAGTTATATCTCAACCAATTCTTTTCCTTTCTTTGGTGAACTACAAATTATCTCAATTTACGATAACTTTTGAAAAAAGTGTTTGAAAACTATTGATTCAAAACTAACAGATAGGTTGAATTTTGAAAAAAAAAAACACCACCAAGACAAAAAGTGTTCTAGCAAACCAACTATGCTTCTAATCAACTTGGTCCCTTCATCACTTTTGTTCATTAAGTGATAACCCAGACAACTGGGAAGGAACAAAAATGCAGAAGACATCAAGATAATTCGACACATAGTTTTTTTTTGCTAGAACAGTTTTTGTCTTGGTGCATTTTTTTTGTCTATCTGTAACTTTTGAATCAATAATTTTGAATCAATTTTTTTACCTGCCACAGGATATACGAATGCGAAAATGGCAACTTTGGCAAAGATAGCTCATAGTCAAAAACTGTGGAAATGCTCATTGAACACTAAGCTGAGAAGCAGGCTCTGTCCCAGTGAGGACGTAATGCAAGAAGAAGAAGGATTCCAGTTAAAGTCATGTGTGAAAATTCAATTATTTTTAAATTGTCTTGTGCATTTTAGTAGTCAGATATGAATTATATCTAGTTGTTAAAAAAAATCAAAAATATTCAAAATTGGATAGGTTTCTAAATTTTACAAGCCATTCTGAAAATGTTTGGGTTGAATTCTTAGACGATATTGGATATTTTCGTAATTAAAATTACCTTAATTTCTCTACGCATATAGGGGAGATGTACTAGTTTTGGCCACCCTAAGGAAACATATTGTTTATACATACACTCCCGTGCATAAGTTTGGGTTCACCCCCTAAAAAACATGCAAAAGTGTTCTGTCCATATCTCTGTGATTACACGTCCAATTGAAACTCTCTAAGTTGCATTCAAAAGGCAAAGAGTTATTCTTGCTTCGTATGTATTTTTCCAAAAACATTCTTTGAACTTTGTATACTAAATTTTTACTTAAAGTTGTGACATTTTTCAAAAAACACACTGAAAAATCATATTTAATTTCCTCAGGATTGGGTCGACCAAAATTTTCAATCAAAGTGTCATTAGAATCGTAAACTTATAGTCTTTGAAGAAACGCTACGAAATTTTGGCGGAAAAATCTGAAAAGTATTCAAAATCAATGAAACAGTCAGTCAAGTCATCGTGCAAAAGTTTGGGTTCACCTAAACTGACTTAAATCTGTGAAATCTCAAACCAATCATGTACGCGCCATTATTTGCGCTCAATAAAGCTTTAAACTATTAAAATCGGTTGAAAAATGGCAGTGATATTGACAAAAATGATGTGCGTGCGGCTCAGGTGAACCCAAACTTTTGCACGATTTGCATCATACTGAGGGGTGAACCCAAACTTTTGCACGATGACTTGACTGACTGTTTCATTGATTTTGAATACTTTCCAGATGTTTCCGCCAAAATTTCGTGGGGTTTCTTCAAAGAATATAAGATTACGATTCTAATGACACTTTGATTTAAAATTTTGGTCGACCCAATGCTGAGGAAATTCAATATGATTTTTCAGTGTGTTTTTTGAAAAATGTCACAACTTCAAGTGAAAAATTAGTATACAAAATTAAAAAAATGTTTTTTAAAAAATACATACGAAGTAAGAATAACTCTTTGCCTTTCGAATGCGGCTTAAAGAGTTTCAATTGGACGTGTAATCACAGAGATATGGACAGAACACTTTTGTATGTTTTTGAAGGGGCTAACCCAAACTTTTGCACGGGAGTGTAAATCAAACGACCTTTGGTTACTGTCAATACATTAAACGAAAGCTTTCAATCGATGCTCAGCAGGGAAAATATAAAAACTAATCAGAATCTTTTTTTTTGTATTAGAAATGGCGGGTAGGACCTCTTTCACCAGTATCCGCCACGATTTTAATTTCGGTTCCTGAATTCGCCACCTGCGTTGATTTCTTATGGAGGGTGGCGAATCAGGAACACCATGGCAAAAAATAGGTGCAAAAAAGCAAAAATTTTAAGCAAAATGATTTTTTTTCTATTAATTTCTGAGTTAATTTTGCATATGAATGCTAAAAATGGCGGCTTTGGCAAAGAAGCCACTCAGGTAATAATAGATAATAGATAATCAGACTCTGTCCCCGTGGGGAAGTCATGTCAAAGAGAAGAAAAATAATGTAAGAAAAGAAGATAAAAATGAATAACATCACATTCACTGATCAACACAATCCCTCTTCTGTCACAAAAACACGCAATAAATCCCATCTCATCAAACGGTGGATTTTCTGTGATAGGCACGCCATCCACCGTACCTTGTCTACCTGTTTCCAATGAGAAGACAATTCAACAAAATGAAACGTTGTATGACGACGACGACGACGACGATGATGATGATGATGAAGATGATAATGCCGCTGATGTATGATGACCATCGAACGTGTGAAGCCGTCAGTTGTCATCGGCGGATTTTATCGTGTCGGGGATTCCGCTGATCCCACCACATAATACGGTGTGGAAGCTGGCTGACCGCATCAACCGTGTCGTAATTTAAGTGCGGACATCTCCAAGAGTGACAAGTGCTTTCGCTGCCTGCTCGCTGACCGATGATCAATTGCTGGGCTTTGTGTTACGATTTTCACAGCCTGGTGATGCCGGTGATGGTGGTGGTATTCACCAACAGTCAGAAATATTTATTGCGCTTCGTGTTGTGAAGAAGGCGTGAGAAAATATGCACTGTTGGGACCGCTCCGAAGTGCGAGGACCGTATCATGAATGGCACGTGAATGAACCGCAGAATTGTCGGGATTATCATCGGAAAGCGGTGGTGTTACAATGTAACGCGTGGAAATAAATTCTTTGTGTGTGGAGGAGGAGAACGTCAAGATTTATCCGAACCCCAACCAACCTGTTTCTGCTTGGAAGACATAAGGCAGTTACCCAGGATAAGGCCATTATCCTGGGTAACTGCCATAGGAGCATTCCGTGCATTGCTGTAGGCCCCTAGTAAGCCTACCGAATTGCCACGGTTAAATTATGTAATCCTGCTCGGTGGACCGTCATTGTGGTTAACATTGTGAACGAGCAAAAGGTTGAACATAAATTCAGCGAAATTGAAATTTTACGACAACCACGCGGGGTAAAGGCTTTTCCATCGCGATCTTCTAAGCCCAATAACTGCCTTCGCGGCGCAGCCAGAATCAGTGGCGAAAGGAAAGACATAAGAAAAATGGGTTTATGTAGGTTAGCGAACCGCGAGCCAAGGCGCGTGATCTTGTTTTGGCGAGCCCTCCTCCCATCTGTGGTTGGTGTGGTTCCAAAGGTGGTCATGGATGTAATCAGAGAGGGGGCAATTCAAGCAAAATCTAATTACACTGCCGTGCGAACTTGTGCTCAATTATCTTGAAGAAGCACACTTTTTTACTTATGACGACAAAACTGAACGTTTGTTCAAAGTCGTCTTGAAAGGTCTCTCAAGTGACTATAAGTCACCTGAAGGGATTCAAAATGGAATGAATGATTACCTTGGACTTTGCCCAGTCCAAGTAATCATTATGTAAGCTAGAACCCAATCTGGAATTCTTCGGGAAGGGCTTTCTCAATAATATTATTCAGTTCACTTAACCAAAACAGTTCTAAATAATATTAAAGCTTTAGAAAAAGCAAGACTTTTGTTCGATGTCCGTGTGGCAGGGAACATTTCCAGAAACCTGGAGGAAATTACCAGAACCCTAAGCTGAAAAGCAGGGTCTGTCCCAGTGAGGACGTAATACCAAGAACATTTGAACTTTTGAGGTCATTCACCCCTCCCTGATGGAAAACCTGACTACACCCATAACGGTGGCACAGAGCAATACATTTCTGATACAGATTCCGTAGTTCAGTTACCCGTAAAGGCAAAGGAATTCTACCGCTTTTCTTCAGTTTGAATGTTTTTTGCTGTTTGTGCAAGTCGGATATTCATGCTGCTGATTGTAACCTGTTTTCTGGGTGGCTGACTGCCCTGTCGACAACCCGCTCGCTCCGAGGAATTATGTAGCAACTAATCGTAAATCAGCCAACACGCCTAGAGAATGTGGCGGCGGCCCATTCAATTCCAATCACTAATGAGAAGTTTCAAATTATGGTCAAAAGTTTTGCGCCATCGAATCGAGAAGTTTCTGCTCTAACGGCTTCCTTCCCCCATTTCGCAACTAATCAAATATTAATATCTCTGCAACGCTCGCTGCTGGATGAATCAAACCTCAAGTCAACCATCAGCCTGGGTAAGCAACGGCACGTGTCACCTAATTACCCACCGCATATCAGTTAAAGGGGTTCCCCTTTCAGTTTTAATATTCGTCATTTAACTTAAGTGCTTCGGAATTAGTCCTTTTGAATGTACGGTTCTATTTCCACCCTGATGATGGAACTCAAGCAATTTCGTTTGAATCCCGGAGAAGCTGCTGTTCCTTGCATAAGAACGATTAAAACCGACAATTTGTGTGAAACACCATGAAACACGACAAGCTTTGTTGGTGGTTCTTGCGTTGTAAGTGGTGGGTGGTTTGCGATAGAGTTGTTTAGAATGGGGGAATTATGCGGTTGATGCGATAGGAAGGAAAGCTGGGGTGGGATTTTTTATCTCTTCTTGTTCTTCATGGCCTTACATCCCCAAAAGGGTAGGGTCTGACTTTTAACCAATTGTTTTAGCAGCGCTTCTACAGTTGTCAACTGAGAACAATATATACCAAAATTGCAATTTTCATTAGTTGGCGCATTCGAAAGGAACATATATCAATGGAACAAACATGAAAAATTTGTAAGTTTATAAAGGTTTACCAAACGAGTCATCTGGGAATTTCATAGACGATTGTTATTATCAAATCATTGAAAATTCAGAATGATTTTGCTGCTCAACCGATTCAACCTGAATCATTAAGGATTTTATTTGAAACACTTAATCCACATCATTTTTTTACGATGATTTTATAATTTTCATTAGGTTTTGATGTTGGACTTTCGAAAAGTCCCACAATTTTTAAAAGTTGCTGGAAAAGAACTAAAATTAAGTGGTCAAAATAGGGTAAATTTAAAAATGTTCAGTGACTGAGCCAAAAATTTATCGGATTTGTATACATAATCTTTAAAAACCTTAAAGCTTGGAACAATATTTTTTGTAGAAGCCAAAACTTCGAAGGAAAGAGGTGCATAAGAAATTAAAATCAACTTTGATTCAGAAAAGTTTACATAAAATAGGCATCTCTATACAATAGATCTGTATATATTGTTTAAAAGCTTACATATAAGCTACTAAAGATGAGCTAATAAGCAAAAAAAAAATCATACCTGAGAGGGAGCAAATGGGGATTTTTTTTTATTATCGTACGGGTTTGGGCTGAAGGGTCTCAGATTTTCATGAAACTTTTTCCACAGGCAGGGCTCATGGATATATGAATAAAAAAAATTGAGAAAAATTCAGGGTCACCTATTTTTCCGGAAAACTCAGGTGGATTTTTTTTGTTTTCCCTTGACACTACTTACTTTGAAAAATCATAACTCAAGAACAAAGCATCGTAGAAACAAAGTTTTTATATGAAAATTTGAGCAAATTTTCTCAGAAATCAAAAAAAAAATGAACTGGAAAAAGATTTCCACAAAATTTTCCACCGTTGGGAAAATTCGTAAAGAAAAGCCGGAAAAACTATGCCCGAACTCGTGGAAAATTTTCAAAAAAATATTTTCGAGAAGGTAATTTTATAAGCTTTAATCACTGAAATTTTTGGAATGCACTTTTTTTTCGTTTTTGAGTTATGGCCAATTTTGTGAAAAATGTCCAGATGTGCCATATAAGACTTTTCTTTGAAAAATTACAACTCAAGAACAAAACATCGTAGAAACAAAGTTTTTATATGAAAATTTAAGCAAATTTTCTCAAAAATAAAAAAAAAAATATGAACTGGAAAAAGTTTTCCACAAAATTTTCCACCGTTGGGGAAATTCATAAAGAAAAGCTGGAAAATCTATGCCCGAACTCGCGGAAATTTTTTAATAAAATATTTTTAAGAAAGAAACTTTATAAACTTCAATTCTGGTAACTTTTAGGATGTACTTTTCTTTAGTTCGTGATCTATGGCCAATTTTGTAAAAAATGCAAAGATTTGCCATACATGCCTTTTCGTTTAAAAATCATGATTCAAGACTCATCATGACTTGTCGAACCGGATTCAAATTATCTCAAAAATATACAATTTTTGAAATGGAATCAGTTTGCCAGGACATTTTTCATTGTTTATGAAAACAAATAATGAAAACCCGATTAGCTATTCCAGCTTTCAAACAAAGTATATTTGAAAAGAGCGATCAATAAGATCCAATCCTACAATATTTTTCAATACGCTCATTTTTCGTTCCTAAAACATGTTCAAATATTGCTAGGATGAGCTGTTTGAACCATATATTTTCAAATTTATAAGTTCATAAACAAAATTTCTTAAGAACGAAACTACATAGAAACAAAGTTTTCTTCAATCAGAATGTAGGCAATTTTTTCCTGTTAGGTAACTACAAAATTGACAGTTAAATAAATGGGTAGACAATATGACAAATAGGTATTTACCAATTCAAGTTTAAAGCGTTGAAATGGCTTGAGAATTATAAGTTTACCAAAAACTAACAAAGAGCAGTGAAAAAGTGCAAGTGTTGTCTATCAGCTGTATATTCCTCGTTATTATTTTTTGTAAAGTGAAAAAAGTTTTCCCGAAGCTGTTAAAATGGACAAAGTTCAATATTACGAATACAATTCTTTATGCTGTAACCCCTTCAGACTGGACGGCCACAAATCAGTAAGGACAAATCTACGATCGATCAGCCAAGGCCTCATCAGTAAGCTTCATTCGAATGGAGTTCGGTGGATTACGGAAAAGATGAAAATTTGCGTGAAGTGCTCCATTACCGGTAACCAGAAGGCTCTCGTAACGGATCTTCCAGAAGCAATGGCGTTTGAGGAACAAGTTTCACCACTATCTTCGTTGGCGTCGCCAAAGGAAACTCCTTCCTCGGGTGAGTCAGTTGGTTCTATAAATAATGTACAAAAAATACAAGAGCTTGCTAAATTCTTGGAAATTTCTTTTCAAGTAAAATCTTCACGTTTGGATGCTTCTAGTAGTAACTATCGCAATGCTTCTATGGACGAAATGTTCAATCAAATTTTGAGTAAAATAAAGACTTGGTTTCCGCCTAATATTGTCGATGTTACAGAGGATTTTAATTCCGTTTTATTAAAATTGAACTCAGCTGTTACAAAAGCCGAACCTGACAAGCAAATTGAACTTCTAAAATTACTTCCTAGGAATTGGTCATATGCCAAAGTTAAAGCTCATTTTGACGTGTCTCAACACGTTATAACTGAATCAAAAAAATACAATTTAGGGATTCAACCACTTTCAAAAGTAGGACGACCCTCGCATGAATCAGATGTCCAAGACATAGTTTCAATTTTTTACCTAAGGGATGATATCAGTCGGCCATTTCCTGGCTTGAAAGATACTAAATCTATTAAGTTACCCAATGGAGTGCGCCAAAATGTTCAAAAACGCCTTTTGCTTGACCCTTTGGATACTTTATATAAACAATATTTAAAAACCTGTAAGAGTGAACAGGAATCTGTCTCATTCACATCGTTCTGGAAACTTAAACCAAAACAATGTGTTTATACAAAAGATTCATCGGCCATGAATGTTTGTGTTTGCATGATACATGAGAATATGAAATTCATGGTTGATGCATTGAAAAAAAACTAATTGCTTTGATGTTCATAATACAGAAAAAAAAAACTTAACTCCTTTTTGACTAGTCAAATGATATGTCCAGATAGTACAGATGATTGTTACTTGAGGTCCTGTGAGGATTGTAAATTAAAGAAATTAGATTTTGTTGCCAATCGCTTAGATAAAAACAACGTTGAAGAAGTTAAGTATTGTTTTTGGATTATTTCTCCTCGTTGTGAAATTATCAACAAAGAGGAAAATGTAAATGATTTTATAGAAAACTTGAAAAATCTTACAGAGAAGTTTCTTGTTGATGCACAAAGTAGATAAACAAAATAAATTTAAAAGAGCTAAAAAGGAATCACTAGTTGAAAACAAAAAAATAATGTGCCAGATGGATTTCGCGGAAAATTATTCGTGCGTGATACAAGATTTCATTCAAAGCCATTAGTTTGTACGACCTCAAGTAACAATACATCCATTTGTAATTTATTACAAAGACAAATCTTCGATCAAAGTCTTTAATTTTGTTGTAATTGCTGACATAAAAAAGCATAACACGACATCAGTTTATGCTTTGCAAACAAAACTAGTTTCAACAATGAAAAATAAATTTCCTGGGCTTGAAAAAATCATTTATCTTTCTGATGGTTGCGGAGAGCAGTACAAAAATAAATCAAATTTCAAAAATGTATGCAACCATGAAAATGATTTTAAAATTAGAGCAGAATGGCCCTTTTTCCCAACCTCACATGGAAAAGGTCCATGTGATGGTATCGGTGGCAATATTAAGCGAATAACTAGAGATGCTAGTATTAGAAAGTCAGCGGAAATTAATAACGCCAAACAATATTTTGACTGGGCTGTGTCGCAAAAGGTGAAAGACCAATTTAAAAAAGATTGGGAATTTATCTATGCAACTGAAAATGACTATTCAGAGGCTGAAAAATAACTTCAGGAGAGATTTTCTAACCTTGTTCCAATTCCTGGAACAAAAAAATATCATTCATTTATACCAAAAGACGAACGAAGCATTTTTGCGAGTGAATTCTCAGATGCACATAAAAACCAAGAAAACACAGCATGCTTTGTTCTTAATACTACAAAGAAACGAAAATCTTCTGGTGGTAGCAACCAAAGGCAATCTTCCCAGTTGAAAAAATAGATAGTTTTAAGATAAAATGTAAGTTATGTACTGAATAATTGAATAAATAAAATTAAAGAAAAATATAAAAAGAATCTTATTTGTTCCATAGAAAAGAAAGAATCCCTTGGAATGGAAAAGAAACAGTTTTTTCAGCTTTGCTTAACGGTGTAATGTTTCATGAAAATTATAATCCAATCCGTCTTATACTTCATTAAAACCAATCCCATATCGTTTCTTTCAGATCTTTTAGAAAATTTGCAATTGCTTTGATAAAAAAAACCTTGTTTTTCTGATGCTTCGATTGAAATATGGGTTTTCAAAGAAAAGGCTAATATGGTCATTGCTCACAAAGTTGACAATAACTCAGGAACAAAAAAAAAGTACATCCTAAAAGTTACTAGAATTGAAGTTTATAAAGTTTCCTTCTCAAAAATATTTTAATAAAAATTTTCCGCGAGTTCGGGCATAGATTTTCCAGCTTTTCTTTATGAATTTCCCTAACGGTGGAAAATTTTGTGGAAAACTTTTTCCAGTTCATTTTTTTTTTGATTTCTGAGAAAATTTGCTTAAATTTTCATATAAACACTTTGTTTCTACAATGTTTCGTTCTTGAGTTATGATTTTTCAAAGAAAAGTCTTATATGGCACATCTGGACATTTTTCACAAAATTGGCCATAACTCAAAAACGAAAAAAAAGTGCATTCCAAAAATTTCAGTGATTAAAGCTTATAAAATTACCTTCTCGAAAATATTTTTTTGAAAATTTTCCACCAGTTCGAGCATAGTTTTTCCGGCTTTTCTTTACAAATTTTCCCAACGGTGGAAAATTTTGTGGAAACCTTTTTCCAGTTTATATTTTTTTTTGATTTTTGAGAAAATTTGCTTAAATTTTCGTATAAAAACTTTGTTTCAACGATGCTTCGTTCTTGAGTTATGATCTTTCAAAGTAAGTAGTGTCAAGGGAAAACAAAAAATTTCCACCTGAGTTTTCCGGAAAAATAGGCGACCCTGAATTTTTCTCAATTTTTTTATTCATATATCCATGAGCCCTGCCTGTGGAAAAAGTTTCATGAAAAGCTGAGACCCTTCGGCCCAATTTGTACGATAATAAAAAAATCCCCATATATGACATATGCACTGATAAAAAAAAAACAAAACCAATTCGCGATTTTATCCATTTCCTACATTTATGTCGTATGCTGTGTGGGGCTTACTTGTTTCAAATCATAATATTAGATGTAAGGTATAAACCATGAATTTTTGTTCAAAATTTTATTCAGTTTGGACTTGGTGATGATGGAGAATGTAACGCATTCCAGTGGAATTAAACCTTAAACCATGTTATTTATACATACATGTTGCTCAATCCATTAACGTTCAAGGTATCTCACATTTAGAATTAAGCTTCGTATTTGTTATTCATAGTTGTATTCCCATGACTTAATTTCACAAGAAAGTTTTTTTTTAAATCTACTTATTCTAGAAGTTTATTGTCGAGATTTATCAAAAATATTTTGATGCTTGCTATTCTACTCAATACAATGTAAAGAAATTGAAAAAAAAAATGCAGGTTAGGGGTCGTCCATACATTACGCCATGGTAGGGGAGGTAGGGGGTAGGGAATTTTAGGGAAACGTGAAAAACTGGAGTCCATTCGAAAAGTTTGATATAGGGGAATGAATAGGACTGAATTGTGCGTGACGAAATAGACGTACCCTGATAAGAAAATTGAAAAATCAGAGTCCATAGATGCAAACCAAGGCTTAAATCATTAAGCGGTTTTAATTAAATTTTCTGCAATGCCATGTAAATAAGACAGAGCTTTACATACATACATAATCATACATTCAAAATCTCACACACTTACACACTTAATACCAAAAATAAATCAAATCTCTCGTCCAATGATTTCGATTGTAAAAAAAAAATCAGGATTTCGTTAGTGCCAAACAAAAGTTTTGTGGGCTTCGTAGCCGTGCGGTTAGTGTCACCAGGCATTTAGCCGCATCGTGCTAGGGAGTGTGGGTTCGATTCCCGCCACAGGCCGGTAAACTTTTCGTGAGGACTGTTTTCCGACTGTGCCACTGGGCGTTGCATGCTAGTCCGTTGTCTAGTGTGGTGCTTCCTTCAAAGGGCACAAATTCCCACTGGAAGCATTAACGTGTCAGTGTCTTTTTTTTTAAAGTTTGTTCTTCAGTCAAACGACAGTCAAATATTGGACTCCATCGAGAGAGATTCGCGTTTTGGGCGATACCGACAAAATGTGCACAATTGAAGAAGATATAAAATGTTCCACTACGGCGGGTATTCCAACTTACCTGCAACATAGATTCATTTTCCGAATGTAATTTTGTGAAAGCTTTTATGATTCGTCCACCTGTACACCAAAAATGCAATGAAACTACTGTATTTCGATAAATAACTTCAGTTCAATTATCCACTCTTCACTTTTTCCCCGAAATCGCATGGACGAACACGATTTGAGAGAAATGCTTAGCGATCAACATCAGTCACACCACTTTCGAACACAAGTTTCTTCCCGCCCCCGTGGGTGACTTACTTCGCCGGGCACTTATTTTCACTATGGAAAACCTTCGTACTTCTTCACTGAAGGATTTCATTCCAATCACACGCCGTATAACTTCAATTAATCACCAAACTTTACGAAATTTCCTCAACCGCCGCGTATAATTGAGAATGTAAACAGTGCCGTAGCGTGCGGTTGGCCAGGTTGGCACCCGCCAAGGGCGTCAGGCTTCAGGGGGCGCCAAAATGGGAATTTTAAGAAGATTATTATTCAGTAACGGGATTTTTGGTGATACATATTTAGTTAGGGCATTTTTGATGTCATAGAATGTAGAAAAACAATTAAAGACATAAAAAAAATATATAATATAATAGTATAGATGATGAATGTCACGTCTCTTTTCCTATAGAATTTATAAGCTCTATTCATACATGGCAGACTAAAAATATTTCTGGAACGATTTCATCAAAACATTATTGTAGCATTTAAGAAGGTGTTAAATGGTTTGTCAACAAAGGTACGGTCCTATGTTAAAGCATCCACAAAACTAATATGTACATTCTATCAACCGATAGTTAGCGAAAATAGTAGGATTTCACAGAATTGTTGAAAGAATTCTCACAGAACTCGGAACATAGTTTCCACGAAAAAAAAAAACATTGTTGGACAGACTTATAATGATAAATCCATATCATATAAGAGTACTAGGCGGGTCCCGGACAGATTTTTGAGCAGGATTCTTTGGTATGATCTAATAATGTTTTTACAGAACCTCAGACCAGATTTGAATAGAATCTAATCGAAATCTATCAGAGAATCCCGAAAAGCACTATCAGTGATTTATATAACATTGAAATTAAAGCAAGAGAGAGAAATAATAGAATCGGATATATTTAGTAACAACAGACATATTACAACAATACTCTGAGCTGACTGATTAACGTTTGTATCAGTATATAATTTTCCATAACGTTGTCATTTTTTTTAATGACACTTCTAGAATATATCGAGAAAAGATATTCTTAGAAACCTTTATTTGATCTACTTGACTATTTCATGAGAACAAACTTCAACTTTTCTACACAAGTTCATTGCCTAAACTTTACGCTAATACTCCTCTAATTCTTAAAAAGGATTCAAGGAAAATATATTCGACAAGTTCTTGGTTATTAAAGGAATTGATTGAGAAATTCTTTGAATATGTACTGCAATTGCCCCTCGTTTTTTTTAGTCAAAAAATATGACTAGTAAATAGCAATAATTAGATTTGTTGATTTTTTTTTTGACGAATGTGCTATCAACATAAACTAAGTATGCTGTTTCGCAAAAAAACGGTAAATATTTCTTTGACAGAAATGGTCTAGAACACTGTTTGTCAACCTTGGGAGCGGCGATAAAACAACTCGCTGTGAGGTGTTCGTTTCAGCGTACTTTTTACATGGTCGGGGTCCGCGGACCTCCTGTTGAGAAACGTGGGTCTAGATTTTTTTTACAGTAAGCTCCATTCAAAATTACATACGTACTGCGATTACAGAGGAATCACTTTCTTGACTATTTCCTGCGAAAAAAAAAATCCTACGCATTGAGATAGGCGATAACTTTTTATTTCAGGTACATAGTCTTACTTATAGAGAAATAAATGAATCAGCAATGTATAAAATATGATTCTTCAATTAATGTTCGAATCCTCTGAGCAGAATCTCAATAGAGAAACTTAAAAGTAGATGGAGTACCGTATACCTTTTAATTTCGCTCCTAAATGCTTATCTTTGACGGAAACGCGTATTTACGAGTAACTGACACTGAAGAAGACTGCAAGTGGTAGTCGAAATACGCGTTTTCGTCAAAGATAAGCATTTAGGAGCGGAATTAAAAGGTATACGGTGCTCCATCTACTTTTAAGTTTCTCTATTGAGATTCTGCTCAGAGGATTCGAACATTAATTGAAGAATTATATTTTATACATTGCTGATTCATTTATTTCTCTATAAGTAAGACTATGTACCTGAAATAAAAAGTTATCGCCTAAAATATGATTTCAGTATAAATTTCATTGAAATATTGTCAAAAGCATATACAAGACGTGATGCAATGTTCTGGGTAGTAAATCAAGTGAGTTTCTTCAAATTTATCTCTGACCCAATTTTATTTGCATTTATTTTTCGAAATCTTCATGAACTTCGAGTAATTCAGACAGTTAAGCTTCATAAAAGATTTGAATCATTTTTATACGCTTTCTTGTACAAGTCTTACTAATGTAAACTAATATTTGGGTACAACTTGAGCTTTATCATACTTTTTTAAATTTTGATAGATAATTCTTGCAGGAAAGGCCCTAGAATCTTTGATTTTTTTAATTTCATGTAAGCAAGAGCTTTGAATAAGGGGCGCTCAAATGGCGGTTCGCCAAGGGCGCCAGAAGGCTACGCTACGGCTCTGAATGTAAACAAAGTTCAATCCGTCGTACTGAGAAAAAAAAAGCTTGTGCGCATCAATGTGTGCGCGACGCTCGACGTAAAAATACGGTTCCTTTGATTAACACAATTACGTTTTCGCTGTACTGTGAGCAAATGCCATAATTGTACGGTCAAAAGGAATTGTGTTCATATGTTTGGGCTGAATTTTGATGACGAACAATGAATTTTAAAGGAAATTAGTATATTCCATCATGCTGAAGGAATGGAGGGAGATGCCCGTAGATCTATATATTCTAGTAAAACATTTTATTATAGCGTTGATATATTGTGTTTTAACCACTCAATACATCACAGTGAGCCGTAAGTTGTGGGACGAATCTGGAAACTGATTGCGACGGAGTTGAAAACGATACGACGGATTGAAAATACGATAAGATTCATTTTCTTTGCATTATTTCCCAAAAGCAGATCAAGATTCATCAAAATGTTATTGTACAATGCTAAAGCCGGTTTGAGAAAGAATTGTTTGGCATCGGTTTGTATCAGCATCATTCACTGCAATACTGGGAAAATTGCAGCTCTCACTGATCAATGCTTAATACGATGGATACTAGCACATCACCCTAATTGAAATCAAAATGTAAACACGACGGAAAAGTAAAAGGCGATATTGAAAATGATATCAATGACAGGCGCATAACATTGGGCAATACTGACATTCTTGAGTACGTTATACGCAATACAAAATATTTTTTGAGAACGATTGGTTGGTTTGACTTTATTAACGAGATTTTTAGCCCTGGGCTAGTTCATCTCGGGACCAACGGCTTTACTTCCCTTCCGAAGGAAGTCGTCACTATAACTTTTTACGTCATAAGTGACTATGTCGGGGGATGGGATTCGATCCCAGGTCCTCGGCGTGAGAGGCGAGTGTTCTAACCACTACACCAGGTCCGTCCCCAATTTTTTGAGAACGAGATAGCAAGGTAAATTGTAGGAGATAGTGTAAAATTCATAGGGGTTATAAAACTTATTTTAAGAAATGTGAATAATAATGAGAAGGTTTAAGTTTGAGTATATTTTCGCCAATTGGGATCAAAAAGTTGCACATGAGAATTTCATTGGTTTTTTAATGTTATCGATTTGTCAGATAGGCGCTTATCGCGAATCCCTCTCGAAATGTTTTACAAACGTGAGTTATTGTCAGCTGCCTTTCAGTATTCTTGGATATCTGAAGTCAACATTACACGTCTAGCACGATGGAGTTACTGTAGCACTGATCCATATTTGTGGTGTTACTCGTTTTTCATTTTCTTGAAATGACCATCATCTTCATTCGACGACTAGAAAACATGTCTCGCGTTCAGTATCATAAGGGCGTAACTGATACTCAACGCGAGATGTGTATAACCTATTGTTGCTCGACTCGATAGGACGTATTCCGTGTTTTAATCAATGTGGACCGATTTATGATTAGTTGTTCAACTTATAAGCTTCTAGTCGAAAATGTCTCAATTCATTGATTATTTTTGTCGAAGATACCACATATATTTCTGTGCTATTACTTCAATAGGGCCTAACTGACATGGGCGATTTCTCTTCATCGATCCTCTCTTTCGCTAATAACTTCGCTAAATTTGATAAATCTGTAATATTTCTTGTTAATGAAACAAGATATAGTGATTCTTCATCCTACAGCATAAAAATATGTAAAGAAAAGAGAATCAGTTTTCTGCAATAACGCAAAGGGAGCAACGATGAAGAGAAATCGATGAATGCAGGTAAACCCTTATGAAAAAACAACATAGATTCCATCTTATCACTGGACTTCAATATAAGTTAACGAAATGTTTGCCGACAAGTGCCTTGGAAAAGATTTCCGAACTAATATGTGTTTATGCATTTTATTCTCATTTAGTTGATTACCTTTGTCGTAAAGTTCACTGGACTGAGATATAAGCAAATATACGATGTTCTAACAAAAAAGTATTTGTCAGGGAATGGGTTTTATTTAGTTGATCATTTTTTTTTTCTCTAAAAACACCAACTTTTGATTTATTCACTGGACTAAGATATAAGAACGCGATCTTGAACTGTAAAAGGTTGTCAAAGTAAACAAAAACAAAGTACGCCTCTCCGTTTTATCATATGATGTAAATTTTTACTTGTGGAATTTAAGGTTTTTATGACTAAAATCCTTAAAAAAATCTTTCGAACTGCGTAGCACATCACATCTTTAAAGTATTTATCGTAAGCAGACGAAAATAGGCAGCATTTCAATCTTCTAAGTTCCTAAAACAAATGATTTGAATATGTTGATTCTTTGGGGGCAAAACGAACCACTCAAGATGGGGTTAATATGAACACCATGGCAGGACGAATACTATCGGATTTTATATCAGATGCCGAAAGTTATCCGGAGAAAATACAAAGACAGTAATGGACAGCCATCCAAATGGGCGCGGCTAAACGTTCCATCGATCCGGAATATCTGTGAAATGTGCATTGATCATGTACCAGATTCCGAGAATGATGCCGCAACCCGTTCAATTAGAATGGTGTTCATTTTACCCCCACTACATGTTCATTTTACCCCCAGCATGTGTTCATTTTACCCCACCCTAGCAGCACAGTTTGTTTCAACTCAAGAATAAAATAATCTCTTGAAACTAATCCAAGTTGTCAATGGTTGAAAATATAATTTGCAATTGCACTGAATAGCAACGCAAAAAGCGCAAGAGGCGGAGTCTGTTTGCAACATATTTAAGTTATATCAAAATTGCTTATTTGTTGCAAAATACTTGAGAGAAAAAAAATTAAAACAAAAGTATGAACGAGAATCAAACTTCCGACCTCAAGATCACCAATCTTCTCCTCTACTCTCTACTCCATCAGCTCTTCGAACAATTGCTTCACCAATGCACTATAAAAGCAACCACATGGCTCACTAATCAAAGCTTGTTGCTAATAACTTTACTGCACCCTTCGGAATACAAGTTCAATACTGGCGAAATTAGACCACGCCTGAAATAATCTAAACGTTTCGCAAAAACTTCCGCGCATCACATAAGAAACACCTTTTAAACAAACAAACTATTGCTAGACCATGTTTTCTTTGTTAGATAATACGTAAGGTGCAACACAACCGTATTGCAACTGGATTGAAACAAACAAACTACTAGCTGTCATACACGTAGTTCACGTATTTCAGTGCAACTTTCTCGCAGCTGGGACGAATCTTCTTGAGTTGTGGGTATGGGAACGAAAATTGAATGCAAGTTGCGGATGCTTTTAATGAAAGTAATTTGAAACGTAACATTACAACCGTCATTTTGGGAGAAGTTTCAAGAGTCTGTTTAAAAAGTTGCTGAAAACATTATGATAAACTTGACTTAATTGTTATTTGCAAAGGACATTTGCAGCAAATCTCGTCGTTTCAAAAATGTTGAACGTCGAACAAGAAGTGAAATGCATGTAAATTGGAACGGAAATGAAACTTTATGAGCCTTGAAGTTGATATGCAACCGAACTAGAACCCAGTTAGTTACAGATGCTTTTATTGATACGCGATTGAAACCATTTTAGAAAAGCATCTCTTTGGAAGATGTTTCGTGTGCTACTTGGGCAAGTATATGATCATATTACCCCCGTTACATGCTCATTTTACCCACATGTTTGGAGCATTGACTCTGTGGAAAGCAATTTTCAAAATAATAATAATGTTGATAAAATTCTGTTTCCATCACAATATTTCAACTTATTATATTGCATAAACATCCTTCTTCAATTCTGTGCAATTGAAAAAGAATCTGACAGCTTTATAAGCAGGAAAACATGAAAAATGCTTAGGGTGTTCATTTTACCCCCAGTTCCCCTACTCAATGCCTACTTTTGTCGAATGTTACAAATATGCAGTTATGGGCAGTATGGTGGTCCACAGAAACCAAATTATCTGGCTGGTGCGTTTTCAATCCCAATTCATCAAAGTAATCTATAAAACACTTTCAGAGCATTAAAATTATTTCAGAATAAAGAAATTTTCTTAGAAGACCATATCAGAATGTATTCACCATTATATTGCAATTTCTGAAAACTTTAATTTATTTCGCAACTCAAAACAGTTGCGTAATGAAAAAGCGTTGCGTAATATTCATTACGCCACTGTTTTCAGTAGCGTAATGACTATTACCACACTGCATAATTCAATGCAGGAAAGTAGGCCGTTTCATGACAGATTGGCGTGATTAAAAACAGCCCATTACGATGAGAAATTAAAAAATGCGTGATTTGATGAGTGCAAAAACACGCTTACTTTGATTTTGAATATTTCTGATTAGGTCAAACATAACAAATATCTTCTGGCGGCATTTACAAGACAAAATTCATATTTCATATCTCGATTTTCATTACCGATTTTCTCTTCGTATGTCGATATGCCCATTATCAAAGGTTACTAGATTTACGAAATGACATCGGTTTGTTTATAGTTTTCCTGATAACGGAGTGATTTTCAATCTAGTATTCATTAAAAATTTGTTCTATGTGTCGATCTCCTCCTATCTCGATGGTTCCCTCGATATCGAAATGTGAAGAGTCGACTGTGTATCAACCATTGCAGATGTGTTTGTGATTTGCAAACATAATGGTACATATCTTAAACAAAGTTGTGAAACGTTTCTCTGTAGCTCTTTAATTGACCTATTTTGAGTTTTTTCCTTTGTTTCACAGAGCTGCTTGAAATTGAAAGGCCTACAACTTTGCTGAAGCATGTATACGCTAATTCCTACAAATAAAAAAAGTCATTTTTACCATTTATATGAAAATGTGGACCACTTTTATTTTCAATGACACCAAACAAAGAGCCTTACTAATATTGCTGTGTGCGTTTGAAATGCAAATATCAAATGCGGGAACACCAAATGCGGTAAGATTTTTCACAAGCAATGCGATGTCAAGGATAGATTTTTCTTGCTAGGGCGGCGGTGATTTGTATAATCGTTGCAAGGTGTCCTTTGATTGTTTTGTGTTACCGCATTCGAAGGACGTTTAGTCGAGATTTGCATCTCAAATGCAAACAGCAATACAAACAACTTTGCAGAAGACCAATTTCGTCTAATGTTTCGTTTTGTTGCTCGAAATGCATCATTCTGTATAAATCTGTTCTCTCGAACATTGTGCAGTGTAATTAAGCATATAATTCACAGTGTTACAAAATGGGTGATGTAATTAAAGCTTTAGAAGCGCTGAGGCTTCGAACCTTGTGACCCTGAGGACATTGCCGTCCCTAATCAAACCAATCTGGACAAAATAATTTTATAATTGAGATTTATGTATTACTAAATGAAGCATATCTAAGCTTTCAAACAACCATTCATACCTCCATCGCACAAATCAATTAACTATGAATTCCATGCTCGCTGGAGCTTAGGCCTATTCAACCCAATTAATCATATTGCACCTTTTTCCAACTAAGACGTACCGATCCGCCATGAAGCATCCCAAATCAAAGCTTTACCGCCGCCAACTCGTCACGTGCACCACATGCCAAAATAACATCGTCGAAGTGTTGGAATGAAAAGAAAAAATCCTCCCAAGCACAATAAATTCATTAGTTACAGTTGTTTCGGATTTGTTACTACTACGTGTCTGCCCGTCATGTTGTTTGTCCATCGATCCGACCAATTTGAGGGCTAAACCTTTCGCGTTTTTTTTCTTCCAAGCGCAAATAGAGTTGATTGAAATATTGTATCCACTACGACCGTTACCGAGAGCTTGTACTCTGGCAAAGCCCTCGGAAGCGTGAAATTCATTGGGAAACTTTAATTCTATTAGCGATACTTACGCTTTTCACCTTGCAACCTGCAACGGTTCAATCTTGATACAGTTGAAAAAAAGTGCTGTATTTGGGAAGGGGTCGGTTGGGACGAAGCTTACGAAGTTACGATGCGATGGAAGCAAACGATGTAATCCGCGGTTGGGCATGCGAAGAAAAGAAGTTCAATAAATTGGCGGCATTGCACGGTGGTAACTGCGCGAACCTTTCGGTCACTTGGGAAAAGGTCGCCTCGGATGATGAAGAGATATCTGGACCAAACGTGGGTATTGCGTTTGCTACTTTGCTGCGACGCAACGCGGATGGTAGAATCTAGTGAATGCGTTGCGTAAGCTATGACCGCTGTCAAGTTTGCGTAACTGCTTCGAAATTGTACGGCTGGAGACATTTGTAAATTGCTGTTTGTACTTCTACTGGTTTCCGTTGGGAGCTGCACAATGGATAAGGAGAATACAACCTCACGATTGCGAGATAGAATAGGACCGTAGATTGTCAGCCAATGACGTACCCTTCAATTAGGGTGCTATTTACCTTGCGAAAGGTTGCGCTAGATTTTCAAACGCAAGATCCATAAAAGACACTTTTGTGGAGTAGCAGGTATAAACCAAATAGTTTATTGAGCATGAAACAATAGTTTGGTTTCGAATTTTTAGAAGTTTGTATTATTATTTATCCTTCCGAGATACGTTTTGCGTATTCGAAAAACAACTCAAAAAATCATAAGATAACTTGTTGTATTTTCGGCAGCTTGTTTTTGTTCTTTGTTCTCTTCGTCATGGGTGTTTTTTTAAGACCATCTTACTGTCGAATTCCAGAAGATTTAGTGAACAAAAACACCTCTTTTGACGAAGAGAACGAAACTGCCGAAAATACGTACACTACCCGTCATAAATACGGACTCTCTAAAATAAGTATTGCAACACTCAGCTGAATATTGAATCACCCTGAAAAGTTTAGCATCACCTCAAAACAGGTAATTTCACATTGCTATATCTCGAGATCCTTACGACTTGCAAAGAAGCGATCTTCAGCAAAGTTGTTCAGGGGATCAAGGACAACAGGAAAGGGAGCAGTTGAGTTCGTGATTTTGCCGCTAGGTGGCGCTAGTGAGCATGTAAAATTGAGCATTTCAAACTAGTTATAGCTTGTTATCCATAAAAGATAGAAAGTTCGGGTCTTCGGCAAAGCTGCTCAAGGGTTCAAGGACATCCGGAAAGGGAACAGTTTTTTAATTCGCGATTTTGCCGCTAAGTGGCGCTAGTGAGCATGTAAAATTGAGCATTTCAAACTAGTTCTAGCTTGTTATACATAAAAGATAGAAAGTTCGGGTCTTCGGCAAAGCTGCTCAGCTAAACTTTGCTGAAGATCGCTTCTTTGCAAGTCGTAATGATCTCGAGATATAGCAATGTGAATTAAAGTGTTTTGAGGTGATGCTAAACATTTTGGGGGTGATTCATTATTCAGCTGAGTGTTGCAATACTTATTTTAGTTAGTCCGTATTTATGACGGGTAGTGTAAGTTGGGCAACTTTATCTCCTTTATCTCCATTGTTTCTGAAGTGCTTTTAAGAACTTTACCAACGATAGAGCCGGTCATGTCTTTTGATACAGGCAGCCTAATTCCGAAGTTATTTCGCTTTTTTCTACGTTATATTCATATAATCCGCTTTCACTGTAGAAACATCGACATCAATCTTCACAATCTAGCGATACAAGCTCATGGTGGTCTATTACGAACATTTTTGGTTTCACTGAACGCAGTTTTATACATACAGTCGACTCTTCACATCTCGATGTTCTACATCTCGATATCTCTCCTTATGTCGATGATTTTTTCGGTCTCTTCATTCTGCATACATTTCCGCTCTCCATATCTCGATATCCTCCTTATCTCGATATATCCCTACCTCGAAGTGATTCCCTATTTACTCTCTAGATGTCGATTTGCCCATTAGCAAAGATCACTAGACAAGACTTTAGCGATTCAAAACAATTTGCGAAGGCGAAATGACGTCTGTTTGTTTATAATTTTCCTGATAACGGAGTGATTTTCAATCTAGTATTCATTAAACAAATGTTCTATGTCTCGATCTTGCCCTATCTCGATGGTCCCTTCGATATTGAGATGTGGTTAGTCGACTGTACTTGGTTGCCCTGAGAAATTATCCATGAGTAGGCCAGTTATAAAATAAGGGCAGCGACATATCAATCTTCAAGATTTCATGACTATTTCAAGCATTTTTGATCACATTCTGGAAGTCATTTGTCCCGATGACTGGAGGCTGGATGACGATGAGACCCCGATGAGATCTAAATCAGAGGTATTGGAGAATACCTTTTTCGACTTTAAAGCTAAGTATGCTGTTTCGCTCAAGAAAAATAAAGAAATTTCTTGATTGAATGGGTCAAGAAATTTCCTACAGAGAGCCTCATTTGAAATGACGTTTCTTCTCAACTGCATACTGCGATCAGAAATATATGATTTTCTGGACCATTTCTTGGAAGAAATTTCCCACTCATCGAGATAGGCGATTCCTTTTCTTGTCAGTAGCAAACCAACCTTAAACGACGAAAATTCAGGTTACGACCATCCCGAGTAACACACATGTTGTAATTAAGGCATATCAACTGATATATAACCAAATTTGGTCATATAAGAGTTCATCTGCCTCAATAATAACATGTGTGCTACCTGGGATTTCGATAATCAATATCTTCACAAGGTATCAACTTTTCGGCCATATTGGATAACACACAACGCACACTTTAACTTTGCTCACGATTCGACTTGAATAAGCTGTAAAAAATGTTATTAATTAATCTTTGTCGATTTTATGTAGGTTGTTAAACATTCAATATTATTATTTTCAAAGAACAAACTGGTGGAGAAAGGCAAGATGAGAATTGTCTGATCGATATGCCCACTGAGACTCGTCACACGAGCAGATAGACCACCGATGCGATGCTTCAAGTGCATGGACTTCGGACACCCGGCAGCGAGCTTTAAAGGTCAGAATATAACTGAACTGTGCAGGAAATGTGGAGAGATATATCACTTTGGGAAAGACTGCAAGAATCTACCAAGAATCCATTAATTACGTGAAAAATTATGGCGGTAGGGGGATTTTGAGATTTCTTACGCGTCATACAAATTAATTTTAAATTCCATACAAAACATCTTATCATAGGGGGAGTGGGGGATGAAAAACTACCAAAATCGACTAACTTAATTAATGGACCGCCCCCAAGCTCAGGTCCATCCCACTCGGATTCAGATTCGGTACCACTTCTAGTACTGCATTTGGTCTTTTGGTACTGCAAAAAGTACCCAAGTTTGACAGATCGCAGTACACTTTTCACGGCATTCTAGATTTGGCTATATTACCTTATGTGCCATTAAATTTTGGGCAACTGCAAGGAGGACAGGACATGGAGGTCTTTATTTGGTCTTTGACCAAGATGCTTGTTCTGCTCACCGGAAGGAAACACCCATTTGACGGGCAGTTTCAATTGCCGTACGTACCAAAAGGCAATCGCAACTAAACGGTAACGGAGATAACGCAGATCAACTTGAATTACTGCGACACCGCACATCAACTGTTGTGGCAGTCGACAACAGAAACTAAGTGTGACATTACGATAATAGCTTAACCACTCAATAAAGCCAATAGGAAAGCACAGGCGCAGCGATACAAGTGACGGGTAGGTTTCCGGCTCAAACGCGGGGTTCGTGACGCAAAAATCAACAGAATCTACTTTTGCAGCTGCTACCCTCCTTCAAGATTGATGCTAGAAGAATTTTGTCGGATGTTGGAGTGACTTCAATGCAAGGGCCGTGTAGTGAGGTAGGGTAACCAATGCCAGAGGTTACAACCTACTGGAGGCTCTAGCAAAGCTAGACGTATAATTGTGAAACAAAGGCAACGTTAGCACATTTAGAAAGACGGACGGGAATCGATCATCGATCCAACATTTTGTAGCCCATCACTGGCGAGCTACATGAACTAGAGGGTAAGCAAAGAGTACACCCATAGCAATCCCCAGGCGATACGCTACATGATTGGCCAGCGAAACACTACGTCAGTGCAGAGGAACACAATTGGCGATCGGCAGTGGAAGACGAAGGCTTTCGACAAAGTTCTCTGCGTTGAGGCACCGACAGCGATGCCCTGAACTTGGGTGCGATAAGGCTGACAACAGCGATGGCAAGGGCATGTGATACAACGATGTCACGTAAATAGGAGCCCCGCAACGATCGACGTCCCGCGTACTGGTGGAACGAGGCATTCAACGCCAGGAGGCGTTACTAGAGAGCAAGAAACGCAGAAATCAAAAAGGAGAGACGCCTATCGAGTGGTCATGGCGAATGTCAAGGGTCCAGAAGCTGAGGTTTATTGTCTAAGGTCTCTTCCCAACGTATGATTTGACACCGAGGCCACCCACACCGTATGTCGACGAGGAAGAAGCAAACGCCGATGATCGTCAGGTCTCCAATGATAAGATTGTAGCCGCAGCGAAAGCATTAAAGGTGAAAATGGCACTTAAACGGCAAACGTGGCACTTAAAACGGCGATCCAAGCGTAGAAATGCCTGGACGAAGATTACTTCCCAGATATATGGAAGATCCAGAAGCTGGTGCTGCTACCGAAGCCAGAAAAACTACCCGATGATCCATCATCATACAGGCCTATATGCTTGCTGGATACAAACTCTTGGAACGGGTCATTCTAAACAGGGTGGCTCAATGCACGGAGAGCTAGAACGGACTATCAGAAAGGCAGTTCGGATTCCGGAAGAGAATGGGAAAGTCGATGGTAGGCGCAATTCGGACGTTAAGAACGCGTTCAAAAGCGCCAATAGGGAGGCCAGACCCGGCGGGAGTTCCATGTAATAGGTTACCGGACTTCGGATATTAAACTTGACTTAACTAACTGAGTGATGGTTAACGAATGAATCTTTATTTCGGAGAAGGCTTAAGTGGTAACCTAATGTGGTAAAGAATGGTTGAACGAGGAGTGAGCACAACGCTTGGTATATTTGATAAACAGATGTCGTAAATGCGGACAGTGCTTGTTGTGCACATATGGTAACAATTTGGAGGTATCATAAAAAGGAAGGCAAAATACAGTTTGTGTAAACTTGGCCTGCTGAGACTTTCCCAGTAGGTCAAATATGGGTGGTCAGATTTTAGGTTGTTGCTGTGTCAAATAGAGGAAGTGTTTAATTTATGAGTATGTGCTTCGTAGAAATATGAAGCGGGTGAGATTGTGGTGTTGTATTACTACATCCGCAAGGGTCAATACTGGGTCCGACGCTGTGGAATGGGATGTACGACGGGGTCCTATCACTGGAGTTACCCATGGGTGTTGAGATCGTTGGCTTTGCTGTTGACGTCGTCCTAACAGTAATAGGCGAAACACTGGAGGAAGTGGAGGTGTTAGCAACGGAGGCAATGGGTACGGTCGAGAACTGGATGAATAGAGTTAAGCTGAAGATAGCCCACCACAAAACGGAGGTGCTACGAGTCAGCTATCGCGGTTCAACACGCTGAGATTACCGTCGGGGTACATGGCATAGCATCACAGCGGTCGCTCAGACACCTGGGCGTGATGATAGACGATCGGCTAAGCTTTAACAGCCACGTCGACTATGCATGTGAGAAGGCGGCAAAGGCGACTAACGCACTTACAAGGATCATGCCGAACGCTCATGGTCCGAAGAGCAGTAGGACGCGTCTTCTGGCTAGCGTATCATCATCGATACTGAGATACGGAGTTCCGTCCTGGGGTGCAGCACTGCAAACCAAGAGCAATCGAGAAAAGCTCAACAGCACGTTCCGGCTCATGGCCAGTAGCAAGCGCATACAGAACACTATCGTCGAAGGCAGTATGTGTAATCACCGGGGTGATTCCGATTTGCATCATCCTGGGAATAGACATCGAGTATTATCAGCGGAGAGGTACTAGACAGGTGAGCAATTTGGCGAGCAATGGCTTGCTGGTCAAGTGGCAGCAAGAATGAGATGCCTCTGAGAAAGATAGGAGGACCCTCAGACTCCTTCCGAATGTATCGACCTGGGTAAACAGGAAACATGGCGAAGTGAACTTCCACTTGACACAGTTCCTGACAGGTTACGGTTGCCTCAAACAGTATTTGCATCGGTTCGACCACGCTCTGTCACCGTTCTGTCCCGTGTGTAGTGAGAGAAAGGAAACGCCGGACCTCGAAAGATACCGATACGTTAATGCTTCCAGTGGACGATTTGCCCTTTGAAGGAAGTACCACACTAGATAACGGACTAGCATGCAACGCCCAGTGGCACAGTCGAAAGACTTTCCAGACGAAAAGTTATCCGGACTGAAGCGGGAATCGAACCCATACTTCTTGCCTCGATGCGGCTAAATGCTTGGTAACACTAACCGCACGGCCACCAAGCCTACAATTGTATTCTAAGAATGCATACTAATGTTTTTTCGCAATTCTTGTACTGCCGGGGTCATCATTTGCCTTAATATGTTTACTTATTTGCTTCTTATTTCGCCACCCTTTATAAGAAATCCGTTTTCCAGTATTCGCCATTGGGGTCAATAAAAAACATAATTTCTGACCTGTTATTATATTTTTTCTTTTTAAAAAGGACTGGACAATGAACCGAATCGACTTCAGCAGGAAAACATTGTTTTCTCTTCTCAAGTTCATTTTAGGCGTACAATGTCTTCAGAGAAGTTGTTCGTAATTGAGATTTGCATCCTAAAAAAAATGAATAGGGTAGTCCTTATTTAGCATTCAATTTTAAAACAAACTTTTATGTTTGAGGAAATTTGTGCTTACGTTCTTCAGCAAACTTTCAGGAAATGTTGCAGGAAGAGTTGAAGAAGAAGAAATGATATACATTTCTGTTAATATTGCAAGCCTGTTATTTTGAAGTTATGAGCAAAATTAAGTGCATATTATGAAATATTCGGGCCCAGATAGCCGTAGCGGTAAACGCGCAGCAATTCAGCATGACCAAGCTGAGGGTTGTGGGTTCGAATCCCGCTGGTCGAGGATCTTTTCCGGTTGAAAATTTTCTCGACTTCCCAGGGCATAGAATATCTTCGTACCTGCCACACGATATACACATGCAAAAATGGTTATTGGCATAGTAAGCTCTCAGTTAATAACTGTGGATGTGCTCATAAGAACACTAATCTGAGAAGCAGGCTCTGTCCCAGTGGGGACGTAACGCCAGAAAGAAGAAGAAGATTATGAAATATTCAGATGTCCATAACTCATGAGGTTGGTTCGATAAAATTTTTCTTTTGACGGCTTTCGAAATGTCATACTTTAGGAAACTTTTGCAAAAAAAAACCGTAAGATATTTTTTTTAATTAAAAAAAAAATCACTTGATAAATATCCTCAATAATGTTGCCTGTGGTTTCTAAGATTTTAAAGCTACCGGCGTTATGGCATCATCAAAGTTGTAGGTTTTAACTAGATTTACAACTTTCCCAAGTACAACATTTTGGAGAAATGTGAAACAAAAATGTAAAATCAATAATGCATTAACAGTATTATCTATATTTTTACAATAATTTCCTCAACCTGTACACATTTTGTTTACCTTGCCTTTAAATTCATTAAGAAATTTTTGTTTATCATTTCTCCAAAAAGTTGTAGATCTAGTGAAAACCTACAACTTTTCTGGAGCCAGAACGCGGACAGCTTAAAAATATTGGGAGTTACAGGCGAATTTCAAGTTTTTTAAGGGTATTTTTGAAGTTTATTTTCCTAATTAAAAAAATATACGTTCTTACAGTTTTAGCAGCATAAGTTGCCTAATGTATGGGCTTTCGAATGTCGCTTAAAGAAAATTTGTACCAAACCAATTTCATGAGTTATGAAAATCTGAATATTTCATAGTGTTCATTACAAAAAAAAAATGTGTGTATAATTAATTCCTCTACAACTCATCTGAACACCACACTTATTTTTTGGGCCCACTTTAAATTATAATTTTCAAAAATAATTTGAAGAGTTGAATTGAAAGTATCTTCAGCAAAGTTGTTCATAATAACATTTTCCAAAAGTAAGTTACCGAACTCAACCACGAATTTCTCAAACAAAAAAGTTTGTTTCAAAATTGAAACTCAAATAAGCACCACCCCATTCAACTTTTTTCTAGAAGTAGTAAAACTCAATTACGAACAACTTCTCTGAAGACGTCATACGTCTAAAACCAACGTGAACAGAGAAAACACTTTTTTCGATTTGGACCATTGTGGATTGAAAGCATTTTTTTATTGTATTAACAATATCCAGGAGCCTTGTGATTGATTTATAAAAAAAATATTACACATATTTATTGAATAGTTTATCGATTGTTCTATAGTTTCATTAAAAACGTATCTTGATATAATAAGGGTTCCATCTAGTTACTGTGCTGGTGTTTTCATTGCGATTTCAGCAATTGAAATATTAAAAAAATAGTTGCATTTCCTGAATTATTCAAATCGCTTAAATGGAATTAGCACATCACCTATTGATTATTCAAAAAGAAAATGATTCCAGATTATAAGTCCCATCAATCTCAGTCCGAATCAGGCCTTATAAGCGACCATCATTATCAGTATGATTAATCACTTCGTCGAAAAGAATCAACAGATTCCTTCTTTTATGCCAGAGTAAATATATGCACTGTCATTCGCAACCCAAACATCATCCTCGTGCCAAACACAAACTCAAAAGTATTTTTGCCGTCGTCGCCATCTCGACCCACAAACACACATCGCCTCCCAAGCCAAACCAGAAGCGATTCGCCAGAAATTCTTCCCGTCCTCCAATAATCCGGATCGAATGAATAAGCAAAAAAAACCGGCATCCAATACTTAATTACGCGCTGCTTCGCACTATCAATTAGGTCGGACGGGCATCCTTCTTGGCTAACTTAACCGCTTTCAACACCATTTTTTTATTTTATTTTTTTGGTCTTTATTAACAGTTAAAACAATACTTCATAATTATTATAATTCAATCAATTTATGCACGTTCAAGGCATTATTTTTTTCAAAGAATTATGAATTTTGATTTTTGGATTTTGTTTTTAAATTTCTTTCCGTTTTTATTTTGTTCTGGAATCTCTTCTGGTTATCGCTTTCTGACCATTGAAAAAAGTTGAATTTTTAGGTAGTAAACTTTTTTTACGTGAAACAATTTTTCTTGTGTAACTGAAGAAAAACAGTTCTTGAGTAATTTTTTTGCAATTTCTCATCGCAATAGGTTGTTTTTCATCTCGCTAATCTGTCATGAAATGGCCTACTTTCCTGCACTGAAGTATGCAGTGCGGGAATAGTCATTACGCAAGTGAAACCAGTGCTGTAATGATTCATTACGCACCGCTTTCTCATTACGCAACTGTTTTGAGTTGCGTAATGAATCATTACACAACAATTTTTCAGAAATTTTAAAATAATGGTGAATGCATTCTGATATAATTTCTGAAACCCTCAAATGGTCTTCTACGAAATTGAAAAAAATGTTGTACGTAACTCACGTGACTCGTTGCAGACCTCGATTTTAACGGCACTCGTCGTAATTATCCTACTCGGCAGCCTCTGCAACTTGTTCCGTAAACTACTATAATGCCACCAGCACCTTCAACTATTTTTATGGTTGATTGTGAAAAACTTTGAAATGCACAAATTCTTGTATTACACTCTAAATAAGACCTAGGTATTTGTAAGTTATGACACAAAAAGAGAAAGTTCTGAAGTTAAAAAAAGCAATCATTTTGATTTGAATGCTATAAAAAAGAGTTGGGTATTAGAGGGTTAACATTCGGTTCGTATTTCCAACGGTTAACGACGCGAAAGGTGACCCAGAAATCGGTAATTTCGCTGAATTCGGAGAAAAGTTTTCCCTTTTCCGGTCCTTTCATGTTGCCAATGCTGCAGGATCTCCAGTCGTATCGATAGACACCGCCTCGGTAATGATGGCAATAATCAGTGTCATTAGCCGTGCGATGACACAGCTGCATTTTATGACCCCAGATATGCGTGGGGTAGGAAATAAATGGTTTGCAAGCGAATGGGCCTTGGCCCTTCAGCGGGAGTGCGACTGCTTACAGGAGTTTTACGATCAACCATCAACACTGGCAATCTGCACAATTGGTATATATGTGGTTGTTTGATTACCTCGTTAGAGGGATTAACATCGGTAGGTGCAACCGTAAAACTTAACGGAAGATTGCATGTTATGTTCGATGTGTTGGAAAAGTTTCACGATAGAATCGAGTATGCTGGAGGTTACCCTCCTCATTAATAATAATTTGACGTTAAAAAAAATAATGACATTTCGAATTGGGATGAATTCATTTTAATTCTGATTGAAAAGTTTTGTTTTATGAATATATCGAAGCTGAGGGTCGGGGGTTCAAATCCGGGCGGTCGAGGATCTTTTTGTGAAGGAAATTTTCTTGACTTCCCTCAGAATAGAGTAACATCATACCTGCAACACGATATACAAATGCAAAAATGGTCAATTGGCAAAGAAACCTCTCAGTTGATAACTGTGGAAGCGCTGATAAGAACACTCAACTGAGAAGCAGGCTATGTTCCAGTTGGAACGTAACGCCAAAAAGAAGAAGCTAATTGTGAATCGTCCATTTATTCAAAGGTTCGCAATTCCAAACGTTGGTAGGCCAAACGGGGGTAACAACCAATATTGCGATGAAATGTGTCTCCATGTGACTTGTTGGGGAACGATTTTCAACAAATCCCATCAATTTGTATGCTTCGCCAAAGACTTAGCCAATAAAATTGGCATTAGCCTATATGAATACATGTACAAAGCAAAACTGTCCTGCAACACTTCGTTTCACTTGATCTGTTAAATTTCGTTGATGAAAAGAACAATATTTATAGCATCGTAGAACTAGTCATTAACTGAGAGCCCATTTGGCAAGGTTACCATTTTTGCATTCGAAAAGATCCCAGAATCAAGCTGTTTCTACATATCTTTGGTTCATGAGTCGCTTTCCCTAGTAAATTTATTGCCAAGGCATGTCCTTGCTTATGATATGGTTCAAATCATTGTTGGTTCTTAGAAATGTTATCCAGCTGCAAAACTCATCTGATATCTCGGCTTTCTGATGATAAAAACACATTCTCTAGATGAAAGTAAGATTCACCTGTAACTGTAGCTAATTCCGCAATCAGTTTCCTTTGTTTCGCCAATAAACAACACTTATAGTCATTTTGCACGTTTTTCTTCAAACTCTTCGACAAGCAAAAAAAGTACATCAAAACACCTCAGGTGTGAAAGCACATCAAATTGTAGCAATCATTCATTATTCCCTTTATGCTTTGATATTACTCCGTTTCCGCTTATCTCGCCGATCTCGCTCCGGAAAGTTTCATGCATATGCCCGCGGGAATGTTTTTATAACCTTCCCATACTTCAATACATACACCTCAACACTGAAGTCGGTGCAGAAAAGTATAATAAAGTGATCAATCCCGTCACTCCCACGCCTCGTCCCGTTTGATGTTGCTGCTGTTACGATTAAAATGTTGCACGCTGGAGGCTGTATGACTTCTTCGCACAACGACGCGCGGCGAGGCGCCTACCTTTTACGATGATTTACCCCCCAATCTTCATTACCGTGTAAAGGTTAGAGAGGATGTTAGATCAGGGTGCGGCTTATTCATCAAAAGTCCTTAAAACCAGAGGTTCTTGTGTGCTCTTCTCAATTCAAATCGCATTAAAAGAGAAACCTCAAACCTGGATTGAATATTATATGGAACTCTTCAGTACTACACCAGGGAGGGAGCTTCAGAATTATTTTCAAAATTTTATTTTGAATCCTCTGCAGAGATTTCTTCCTGGTATTACAACAGCTAGTCCATATTGGTACAGCATACAACATGGCTGGCCTGAAAACATGTTTGAAAATTAAATGCTAGTTCGTACGACAAAGCTTCAACTTTCTGTTGAAAAGTGACAGAACAGACATACAGACCTTTTATGTGAAATTGGAAAAAAAATATGGGAAAACTACTTTTAACTGAAACTAGTTTTATTTGTCACAAATGTAATGTTCCGCAAACTTTTCATATTTACCTTTTGGTTTTGAGTACTTTAAAAAAAAAAGCCGCACCCTGCGAGATACGGTGCTCTTATTAGTTCGACTTCGGAAACCCGCGCGAAGCTCAAACAATTCCGTTTAAACTTCGATTTACAGGCTTCTTCACAAACACCTTTCCACCCTCTCGTTTTCAGAAGGGTGGTAGACTTTTCCGAAGGGGATGAAAATAAAGCCATGGTGTAAACCTTTCACGAGTAGGTTTTTGCCAGTAATTTGACAATATTGCGTTTGCCATTTCCATAAAAATCGCTTATGAGGCGGGGCGGGGAATTTCTTCCCATAACGATGGCTACTGCAGATGGGGTTCCATGTGTTGGTTTTCTTTACGGACTCAATTTTCTTCGGAGATAAAGTTCTATTAAAGTTGAGCTTGGTCGTACGTGCGAAACGAGATTGGAACATGGCGGTGGAAAACGGTTTCGAGAAGTTGCGAATGGTTTTAGAAACTCAAGTGTACATTGATGTTGGTGGCAAATATTTACGTTGTAAAGAGCAACCGAAAAATGTATTGAAATGGGTTTGAACAGTGTAGGTGCAGTAGAGTGCCGATAGGAGATTTTGGAAGGACGTGGCAGTTAGTGGGACAAGGAAGAGAATGTTTATCTGATTTGTCAGTTGAAGTGGCACTCGATACTATGGGAATTTCTATCTCCTAACGAATTAATTGAATTTTGAAAACCTTTTTTGTTTCTCAATATTTTTACACCATTTTTCAACAAGTTCTCAGAAAGCTATTCTATTCTCAGAATCTGTGTCGATATTGATCATAGGTCATCTAGTGTTGAAAATAATCCGATGCTCCTTGGAAAACTGACGTTCCTCTTATAAAATTTTGTTAGTCGCCATTTTGTTTTAAGTCAATGCATCAAAAATATTAAATAATGTTAGATAATATGGAGCTTCTCTGAAAAAAAAAAACATACAGATCGGTTGAATGGTCTTCAAGAAATCTGAAAAATACAATATTATGGTTTTTGAACAACCAGAATTGTACCACAAATAAATGCTCACATCTTGAAAACGTTGATCCAAATCGCTCCATTTTTTCATAACTGAATCTCATCAAAGTATTGATTCAAAAAGTTCATAGTTGAACACAAGAAAAAAAAATCTGTGATGAGTAATGGCTACGCGTCGGTTCCCAGGGAATTTCGGAATATTTTCGGATTTTTAAAGTAGAAGAGTTTTTTATGAACTTAAAATAATGCAAAAATATTGAAAATCAAAATGATTATCGCGATGCTAAATATATTTTTGTTGTAAGAAAAATGATGCTGCTAGTAGAGGGGTTGAAGAATTGTCATTAAACATAATCACTCCCACACCTCTTTTTTGGACGGTTTCTTTTACGACCACTTTTTGACCACCGCAGCGCAGATTGAACATCGTTTTAATAAATAACAAATATATTCACAAGTTTACAAATAAAACGGTCATGATGTTGAACTTGAAGACCTTGTTAAGCTGCCATGAATGAAAGGGTCATTAACATTAACATTTGTTTGAGAAAACAAACTTCAAACTTTGATCGCTGTTTTCTCAATGCCTACTTTTCCTATGAGACAGTTATGCCTTTATGGGCAGTATTATCTAGTTCAAAAAAAATATTTGTGCAGGCAACACTGTTCGTAAAGGTAGTCTATATATTTCTGATTTGCTGAGAGAAAGCAAATGTTTATAATAATTAATAACTAAAGAGACGCAAAACAACTTGCGGACTTCTATTGATGACATAGAAAATGTTGATATTTGGCAACACTATTCCTGCATATTGTTAAAAGCAAACAACCATGATTCACAAATTTTGATTTCGTTCAGTGTTATGATTATGTACAAATAGATCGTGCTCTAACCCAGCCAATTGAGAAGGCAGAAAAAAAACACGAGGCCGAAAATACCAGAAGACAGAAACATTAACCGACAGAAAATACCAAATCGTGGATGAACAAGCACGGATCCCTTTTGTGGCAACGGTTTCAATGTTATCACTACAAGTGCCAACATATTTTTATTCATGTTTACATAACAAATTGTTGTAGTTGTTTTTTAATTATCCTATCCTTTAAAACTATTTGATTTAAATTGTGAAATCTCTTTACTAAAAAAAGCCTTCCTATGATAATCATGGAGATGCAGAGGTATACTCGGTCTCTAATAATGATGAATATAAAAAACATTCCTTATTTTACCTAACGACCGTTACATGAAATTACAACAATGGATGGTTCGTCACTACGGGTGTCGACATATTTCATATTTAGTCTTCATTTATGTCAATATGTACATTGCTTTTTTAAAAGAATCCTAAAGCCCTGTCCCAATGTTGGTGCCAAACGCTTAAGTTTAGTCCAAAAACACATGTATACTCATTTTTTTTATTATTTTTTTTTGTTTGTTCAAACAACATCTTTTCATGTTTTTATTTAGATTTTGTCACACCCCTTGGTTTAAACTCAAATTTTGGGTGTGTTTTATTTTCCGTGTCCCTTCCGAAATGTCAGATAGGAACTACCCCAGTGCTGAAACTAAAACCCCTTTGGTGTTTTTATCGACTAAGCAAACGTCAAGCATGATCAAAAGTGTCGCATCACTTATCAAGATGTATCCAGATTGTGTAGCTTCTGAATCCTTCCCACTAACAAAAACTCCTTACCGTGTCAACCATGAAGATGCAAAGGTATACTCGGTCCTTAGTAACAATGGATTTCACACTAATATTCCTTCTCTTCCCGGATGACCGTAAAGACGTGGCTGGTTAGAGTAGCAACTGCGAAAAGTTAAAGGCAAAGAAAATCAACCGGGGACATGCTGGGTGCTTAAATGTCTTGAGAAAATTCTTCAACAGAAAAAAAAATGTGAGACATGTTAAGTAGCGTCCATGTATTACGTAACGAAAAAAATGACAATTTTCAAACAACTCCCCCCCCCCTCCATAACGCTCTTCGTATGAACACATTCAAAATTGCGCATAAGAATTACGTTATTTGTGGACGGCATCTAAGGGCTGTCCAGAAACCAAGTAGTAATTTTTTTATATCTTGACCATGTCCTCTTTCCTCATGTTCAAATGTCTGTACATTTTTTTTAAACGGTATATCTGCAAGTAGTTCTCCTCATGGTGAGACTTTCTGTTGAAAAATTATGCAAAAATAAATTTGTATGACTTGTGAGAAATCTCAAACTTCCGGCTCTCCTTCTAATGGTGTTGAAAACAAATGCAACATTGGAGCAAACCTGACAGCACGAAAAGTAGATTTGCTCGTTCTCCTTGGTAGAAATATTTCTAATAGTGTAAAGATACCTAGGTCACCAGAAAGCACTCAAGAAAGCATTTATTTAACAGTATATGTAAAATGCAGGTTTTGGTTTGAAATACGGATGTTTAAATGCTAGGCCTCTAGAAATTCTCGGCTGTCAAAATGATAACGCCTACAACGCAACGTCTCTCACGTTGAGCAAAACAAAAATTATCTCTTCCTCTCTTTTCTATTCATCTTTTGTAACTCTGCTCTCTCGCTCTGTTTGTATTCGGTCTCTCATTCGCGTCTACGAAGGTAATTACCACAGTTGACCCTATGCGTGAAGCTCCGATTATTTTACATGGCAAAGCATAGGAAGTCAATTTTCAAATGCTTCTAAAAAATTCAAAACACTTTTTAATTAAATTCTGTTAAGTGTACGGGGTTAGACTAATGATCAACTATAGAATCAGCAGCATATTGAGAAAAAAATATAAAACTCAAAATTATATGCCTATAATGTAGCCCATCAAAAGTATATCAACATACACTGAAAAGATTTTAAATAACTATTGTAGTTAATTTTATATGAGCATTTGAAATTTCGCTTCCTATACCTTGCCGGGTAAAATTTTCGACGCTTCACGCATCGAGCAAACTTTTCCCAGATGGCAGCACCGTACCTTCGTACACTCGAATCGCTGCTGTTCCCGTTTTTAACACGTTGATATATGTTGCTTGTCTTCTTGTTTCATATTGTTTCTTACAATATAATATATACTATACTATATTAATCTATACAAATCCATGTTGAATCTGATAGAGTCGACATTGATCAAAACATTGATATGTCATTCAAGTCGGTGTTGCCGTTTTGCCGTACTTGTCGTAATGCCGTTGCATTGTGTTTGACCCTTTATGTTCCTAAAGTATTCCGACGTGTTTGTGTAGTACAGAATATTGAACGCGAATGTCGGAAAAAAACGGTAGTGTTTGGAACCGTCATTTTGTGCGAGACGTTCCATGGCGTTTTTCAACAGCCTACTTGATCGCAAGGCAAAGTTTGCCGGAACCAATAGTATTATAATAATGTTATAAGCTAAAGTACTAAGAAATGAGAGAAGAGTAATTTGAATAGATAACACTAATTTATAGCTTTCCAGAAATAACCTTACATAAATTCTCTGTGTACAAGATTTTGCCTTTCTTTCATTTCAGAACAATTAAAAGAGTTTTGACGATTCTATAAGGATAAATGTGATTTATTGTTTTTAGTATCCATTTTTACATTTCAATGTTAATTTATTATCAGTAATATTGTTATGTTCTCGTATTTCCTCTTAAAAGGCAGGAAAGGGTTTTCTGTTGGACAGCGAGAAAGATGACAGCTTAGTAGCATACAAAAATAATCGCCTCTCTTAACAGATTCGTGACAGCATTTGTTTTGCAGTGCTTCTGCTATTTTAAGGTAGCTACGCAACCAATCTGCTATATTATGGCAGTGATCATATAAAATGTAATTAGAAGACAGAATTACGGCTTACTCAAATGCTTATTGGTGATAGTATATCATGTCATTCATACAATAATTCATTCGGTTCTGTACATTATTTTGTTTACAATAACTTTTTACTTCACTTCACATCTGATAAAAAATAAAGGATAATGGATAGTTTCAACGCTTTACATTGCAAAATACTTAGGCTTTGGACACTAAAATACAATTTGAATTTCAACATCGTGCATAAGTCCTACATAATAGGACGGATACCCTATAAGGTGCATTCAGTTTATTTGTTCAACTTCATCAATGTTGACACTGTTGAAAATAATTGTATTTCACTTTCCCAAGTGCATTGGATAACAAAATGCAAACATCAACTATGCTGTAAGTACAACTCAAATAACATGCATTGGAACAAACTTGAAAGTAGAAACATTGAGTGTTATTGATATTACCTAACCGTTGATGTCAGCTACCAAACAATTGTGTACTCCTCATAAGTAGTTGTGCAAAGCTCAATATTCATTCCTACTTTGCTGTTAATTTTCATATTAAATCTTGCTGTAATTTTTAAATTATGAATTTCCATGACATTTCCAACGACATGAATTTTGAGAAGTTATCAAGGCATTCTTCAACTTTGCCCAATATCTTGAATCTGTATTTCGACTAAAAGAAGTTGCACTGCTCAAAATCATTATTATAACCTCAATTTATTTTTTCGACATTTTCAAAGCTCCAGTTTTGGATCAATCTAATTCCTATTAGACTAAGTAACATTTAATACTAAATGAGCTTCCACATACAATTCAATATGAGCCTTACCCATCAGGTGAACTTGCATTTATCGCAAGTTTTAAAACGATCTCGTTAACATTATGATAATTTGACGCGAAGCAAAGTTTTGTATTTCGCCTCCGGGAGTTGCAAAACGCACCACTCCTGTCACAATTCCCTAAAACTTTTCAAATTTCCTTCAAACAAAATTGCACCCCAAAATCTGCTTTGCACAGTCAAACCGTAGGTACACACGCTCTGACTAGACTAGCACACAAACTGCCAGAAGCTCATTTCCACGACAAACTGCCACCGAAAACGGGATAAAGTTCTGCCACTTCAACTTGACAACTTGAGTCCACAGAGTACCGAGCTTTCCGCTTTCGGTTCGGGCATTGTCTTCGCTTTTCTCAAGGTATATGTGTATTGCATAACTGCCTTTCCTGGGTTGTATTTCTTTGTCCAGAATATAGGTTTCCCGAATGCCAATTTCCTAAAATATCCCTGAAAATTTTTCGGCACACATAATTGGCCTAATTTTGTACATTACATGGTGGGAATAGGAAGGCACTTATTTGATTAGTGGTTCTTTTCAGTTTCATCGTACTAGAAAGTTTTGGCAATGTGTATTTAGTCGAGAATGAACTTTGATTGATTGTCGTTCTTTCCAGTTTACCACCCTGTCCTTGAAGATCCTTTTGAACCTTTGAAGAAGTCTTTGAACCTTACCAATGCCCTTTTTGCACCTGAACTGGATCATTTTTCGGCAAAACGAGTCACTCGAGGAACTGGCGTTCGGGGAAATGACATTCGGAGTAACGACATTCGCGAAGAAGTAGCACAATCGTCTTTCCAGACCTTCACCTACAGGCACTTGTACGACATGAACTTGCAGACAGCGAGAATACTTAGTGTGGCTTGAGAAACTTGGTTAACGTTAAACCACCGCACCGCAGCCTGCTCTCGAGTGCAATCTCCCGGGTAATTTCTTGCCGTTCTTATGCATGTGGAACGGAACAGAAACTGTTCAACGAGAAATTCGACTATGCAACAGTTTGGGAGATTACTTCTTACTTCTTGCAGAATTTGAAACGACCGAGGGATGAATTCAAAGCCAACGTTGTTCACAATTTCAAGAATGGTCATAAGGAGAGTATGGTTCTTTTGCATTCAGACACATTCTCTAAGTGATTTCCCCAGATATAAAGTGTTATGTTTTACACCGCAATCAGTTACGTCCTTTTGAAAACTGGATCATTGCGCAACGATCCAGCTGTTGCTTAGTCTGTGGTTTCATATGGAAAGCGGTTGAGAAGGGGAAAAGTTTGTGCAAGAATTTTGCAAATCCGTCTAACGTGTCATCGAAAGGCAAAGTGCATCGCTGTCGTTCAGTATGGGAACTTTTCTTTCAATGTTGGCTACCATTTTTGACTTGTACTGAATTGTTCGGATAGATACGAGATTTTTTTTTGGAAATCGTTGTTTGACAATTCAAATGCAAAATACTGGATATTCAACGCATTCATTGATACAGTATATACAAATCTAAGCAAATAATTCGGACCCATGACTTTTTTTTGCTGGACTAGTGCTGATCCAATTCGTGACTCAATAGCTCAGATGATTTCCTTTTGCTGTTCCCAAAATAATTGTGTAGGGATTTTCGAATAAGCTCTTAAACTACTTCTAACTTGCAATCACGAAAATACCCCAAGAGATTTTCCTTTACGAAAAGATCTTCGACATTCGGGATTCCAATCTTCAACTCTCAGTTTGGACTCGCTGGATAGCTGCCCGTTTACCGCTACGGCTATTTGGGCCCACTATCCTTACGTTGCATTGCATAGCAGTTCATGCAATCACTGTTATGAAGAGTATGCAAGAGATGCATAAAAATAACATCAACTAGCAAATGAAACTATAATTAATCCGAAAAAACGTTTAACATTTTATTTGACCTAAATTGCCAGCGCAAAACGATCAACCTTGACTGTTGCATTTGGCAAACTACCGCTCATCCACTGTACCTACTTCATCGCCGTTTTGCAAGACAGCAATCAGCATCGATTTTGCATCTTTATTCGCTCATCCGATCGGTAGTCGAAAAAATCGAATTAAATTGATCGTCGATGAAATTGGACCGTGTAGGCATCGGTCACGGTGGAGCGCGGAATGCAACCATTACGTCAAACTTTGTTGCGTCTCATCTGAACATCATCATCATCGCCATTGCCGCACACCATGCTCGGAGAGGAGAGTTTCACTTTCATTGGCACTAATCCAGTTCTCAGTGGAAATAAAATGTAACGCACAATGACGTAGCCCGATAAAAGTATTATTGAAATGCAATAGGTTTTATTGTAACAATACCAGATTTTTCAACGGTTCAACCGTAGAACGAAAAATTACTTCCCTGTTCATTCGGGGTTGGTGGTCTAATGGCTATCGCTTCTGCTTTGCAAGCAGAAGGTCGTGGGTTGAATCCCCGGCCCGTCCCCTTCAAATATTTGTAGCACTCTTCCTAATAGCTGTCTTTCTCTATATCTCTGCGTCATTATGGCGCAAACATCATCTATCGCTAGAATTAAATATATCGACTTAACCGCTTACCACAGTGGTATCCATACGATCAAATACCTCATCCATCACTAACAAAACACTCCTACTTCCAAGGTAGCTGTGGAAAATTGCAGGAGATTCACCGGTGGACATAAGGAAGTTATGCATCCTACAGTATAATTTTGGAAAGTTTCCCACACCAAAAATGCGGCAAAAAATATATAGAGTAAGGTGGGGCAAAAGGTCAAAATGAATATTTCCAGAAAAACTAAAAAAGATAGAAATAAATTAAAATCACATATTTATTTCATTAATTTAGTTAACACCTCAACAGATAACAATGAATCAATAATTTCACGCCACAATACTCAGCTCGTGGCCGCATCTCTCCATCCTCGGTTTTGCCCCACGCTCGCCAAATTAATACGCACTTGATCCACCCACCTAGCTCGCTGCGCTCCACGCCTTCTTGTACCAACCGGATCCGAAGCGAACACCATCTTTGTAGGGTTGCTGTCCGGAATTTTTGCAACATGCCTGCCCATCGTATCCTTCCAGCTTTAGCCACCTTCTGGATATTGGGTTCGCCGTAGAGTTGGGCAAGCTCGTGATTCATCCTTCGCCGCCATACACCGTTTTCCTGCACACCGCCAAAGATCGTCCTAAGCACCCACCGTTTGAAGACTCCAAGTGCTTGCAGGTCCTCCTCGAGCATCTTCCACGTTTCATGCCCGTAGAGGACTACCGGCCTTATGAGCGTTTTGTACTTGGTACATTTGGTGCGGGCGTGAATCTTTTTTGACCGCAGCTTCTTGTGGAGGCCATAGTAGGCCCGACTTTCACTGATGATGCGCCCTCGTATTTCACGGCTAACGTTATTGTCAGCCGTCAGTAAGGATCCAAGGTAGACGAACTCGTCGACCACTTCGAACGTATCCCCGTTTATCGTAACACTGCTACCTAGGCGAGCTCTGTCGCGCTCGGCCCCACCAGCTAGCATGACTTTGTCATTAGCATTAACCACCAGTCCAATTTTGCTGCCTCGCGTTTCAGGCGGATGTACAGGTCTGCCAGCTTTTCAAATGTTTGGCCGACAATGGCTGAACACGATGGCAGCTGAACACTAATATGAAGAAGGGCTTATTAAACAATCTTGTTCAGCAGTACTTGGAAAGCTGTATATTGAGTTGAATAAACCATTTTACATCGATATTCTTCACTTTTGTTCAGCCAACCTGAATAAAATTGATTTAAGGGTATAAATATTAAAAATATAGTCAAATCAATATTCTTTATCCAACTATTGTACCGCCGTAGCTTAACAAGAATGTACAGACACGAAATCAATGTTTATTGAAAAACAGTTTAATCCAATTCAACGAACAACAAATCTGAAAATCAAGTAGCGAATAATTGTTGTGATAGAAACCAAATTGATTGATGAACAATCTGTATTTCGAATAGCACACAGTAACTTACATGTTTTAAACGCTCACGAGCCTATTGTTAGTGAAAAAAAACTTCTGAATTCTTCATCGATGAATTCGTAAGATAAGATTAAATAACTACACTTTATCACGAAGATTTCCTGGTCACATTTTTGTTCACTGAACGAAACGATGGTAATCGAAAATAATCGGATAGTCTGTTAGAAAACAAAAAAACAACACACTTTTGACAGCTAGCTTAAGTGTTTTTGCGTAGTACTAAATTCACTTCTCCAGCCTCAAAGCAACCTTCAATACAGCCTTTATTCAGACAAGTCGAAAGGTTATTCTCTTGCTTTGAGTCATATTCATTCAGTCTCATGTAGAGCAGACATCAAGGTATGTGGTTATAAATCAGTGGATCGCAGTTCGATACTCAACTGTTCATAATTAAAAATCTTTCTCTTAAAACACTAATATATCTCCACTATATGTTTGAAATTGTTAGTGGCATTGATAAATTCAAAAAAAAAAATCAGTAAATATGTTTACTTTTTTTTTGGGTTTAATGTTGAATAAAGGATGAATAAGCGATTTTTAAGCTTTCCAAAGTTGCCATCTGTTCTAAAAATAGAATTATCGGCATTCAAAGATGTTTGAATAAGTGCATGTTAGGCCTTTATTCAGCCTTCCATAAAGCTTTAATTAAGCTTAGGGCTGAATAAAATCGCCAGAATTAGATGTTTAACAGCTGAACCAAAGTGTGTGGAGGCAATGAACAGCTTTTGTTCAAACGAAGGCTGATTTGAATTAGTTAGAGAAGCGTTTATTCAGCATCAAATTATTACCTGGGGGTCTGCTGTTGCCGGGTCCGTCTATAACGCTCCACGTGCTGCCGAGTCCCTTGCTGCAGCATGACCACTCGCGCTGCATTCTTCTCCTCCAGAACCTGCCTACATTCCTCGTTGAACCAATCGTTCCGTCGACTCCGTCCCACGTACCCGACGTTGCTGTCAGCTGCATTGTTGATGTCTGTTTTCACTGTTCTTCAGTAGTCCTCAAGAGAAGCTTCATTCAGCTCAAACTCTTCCGGTAATGCAGCCTCGAGGTGCTGCGTGTATGCCGCTTCGACATCCAGTTGCTTCAGTCGCTCTAGGTTATACCGGGGCGGCCGTCAGTACCGTACAATGTTAACAACGGAGAGTTTTGGGCGCAGTTTAACCATCACCAGATAGTGATCAGAGTCGATGTTAGCGCCAAGATAGGTCTTGACGTCGATAATGTCGGAGAAGAGCCGTCCATCAATCAGAACGTGGTCGATTAGTGATTTTGCCTGCTGTGGTGATCTCCAGGTGTATCGGTATGGAAGGCTGTGCTGGAAGTAGGTGCTATGGATGGTCATATTCTTGGAGGCGGCGAAATCAATTAGTCGTAAGCCGTTTTCATTCGTCAGCCGGAGGACAACCTGAGCGCTTAAATCTCCTATGATGATTTTGACGTCATGGCTTGGGCAGCTGTCGTACTCGCGTTCGAGCTGCGCGTAAAAAGCGTCTTTGTCATCATCAGTGCTTCCGGAGTGAGGGATGTGCACGTTCATTATGCTGAAGTTGAAGAACCGTCCTTTGAGCCTCAACTTGAACATTCTCTCATTGATGATCGGCCACCACCCGATCACGTGCCTCTTACGTCGCTGTGGTCTTCGCCGATTGTCCCGGTTCGTATTCTCTCGTTGATTATTCGTTGCTTTTTTTTATTACGTCTGGCTTTCAGGGCCTGACACCAACCCCCTAGATTTCCGGAGGAACGACGGGAGGAATGGTTATTCCTCCTAAATTTTCGGAGGACCATAGTGCGCAGTTTAGCTTAGATGATAGATTGGCTTTTCAGCCTTGACAAATTAAAAAAAAAAAAAACTGTTATTTTATTTTGTACAACGTTTCGGTCCGTTTAGGACCTTCCTCAGGGACTCAATTGTTACAGTTCTTTCGTCCAGTGTGGTTCGGTAGAACCTGTACTGTCATCCATCTGTCAGTTCTCCTGCATCCATGTTTGTAGCGTCGCATACTGCTCCGAGTGCTTCAACGAAAAGATCCTTGTCGAAATTCCGTCGTCTTCCACTTATGTTCTCCATTCCTCCTCTGCCACACTGCACAACTTCTCTTCCCAACATAGTAGGGGATCGCTTGTTTGTTTTGTTTATTATCGAATCTGCACACCAATGTGTCCGATTGATGGTCACTATGGGTGTATCCTGGGAGGGAGGCACAGATACTACACACGAAATATGACACCACATTTTTCCAAATTGCAAGATAATTTCCGCTCACCAACGACAATCAAGGCAGGCTTGCGAAGAATCACTAGTTTTCTTTTGTTGTGCACCTTCGATCTTTCTGGACAAACTTAGGAAAAGGGTAATTGTTTTATGTGCATCAAATTTTAGTTTTGATTGGAAAAGCGTAAAAAGATGCGTGATTCAATACTTTATATTCGATCAAATTAAAAGGTGCTATCGTGGCATTGCTTTTGGGTGTGCAGGAATTGATTTTCAACCGATTGTTGTCAATTTTGTTGAAATGCAAAAATTTGTTTTGATCAATTACGCGCTTTTCTCATGTTTGTCTATTCTTTAGGATCTGGGCTCACAGTGACAGTTCGTGACAGCAGAATCTCGGCTCACTATGACGTACATAAATTCGGTTTCTCCCTCCCAGGGTGTATCCTTCGCTAACTCTCCAGTTCATTTTGTTGATCAGCGACGGGCTGCAAAACGTCACGTCGATGATGGATTCCATACCGTTTTTGCGAAATGTGCTTGCGAACCCGCCGTTGCTCAGCCTTACGTCCAGCTTCGCTAAAGTGTTGGTCAGTCTGCTACCCTACTTCACGGCCCAAACATTGAAGTCTCCTCCGATGATTACCGGCGTTCGACCAATCAGATTGTCGATTAGAACATCCAACATCTGGGTGTACTGTTCCTGTCTCCACTTCTCGTAACAGATACACACGAAGATACCGTTTATTTTGACGATTACGAAGCCCTCGTAAGAGCATTTGACTACTTCTTGGATAGGGATTTGGCCCGGATTGTCGTCGTCTGCTCTCTCTGGTACCCAATTACCATTATCGGGAGGAACACGATACGGGTCCGTTGTCGACTGTCACAACAGTTGTTGTGCGGTGTCGCAATTATTGAGGTTCACATGCGTTATCCTCATTACTGACCTGAGAAATGGAAAAAAAGCTCTCCCCCGAACTGAGAAAGGGGAAAAACAATATCTTTCTCTTTGTTTATTTATTTATTTATTAGTTCAACATCTTTGGCGGAAGCCACACAGACTGCTTAAATATTCTTAATTCTATTTTTAAAAACTAATCTACTAATATTGAAGTCGAACAAATCGTAAACGCCGTTGAATAATCTACAAGATCTGTCCAATGGGTTATTATATCCATAAGCGGTTCGGTGTGCAGGAGTCCATAAGAAGTTAGTGTTGCGCAGTTGTCGGAGAGGGGCATGAATATTGATTTTCTGGAGCACGCTGTTGCAATCAATATGATGATTTATCATGTCAAATATGAACAATCTCTGCAGCGAAGTACGGCGTTTTGACAGCGTTTCCAGTCCGATAAGCGCACATCTATGTTCGTATGCTGGTAAGCTATCTGGATTGGTCCAAGGGAGCCGCCGTAAAGCAAATCGTACAAAACGTTTTTGGATGCGTTCAATACGCAATTCGTGGACAGCATGATGTGGAGCCCATATTTGAACTCCGTATTCGAGAACACTTCGAACTAGCGAGCAGTACAATGTCTTCAGAGCGTAAACGTCGTCGAAGTCTGCGGCATTGCGGCACATGAACCCGAGCATGGAACTTGCCTTAGCGATTGTTTTTGATATGTGTTCAGTAAATCTCAATTTGCTGTCAAGAATGATTCCCAGATCCTTAATAGAGTAAACTCGTTCAAGCGGAGCATGATTCATCGTGTAATCAAATCTTATCGGTGACTGTCCACGAGTATAAGTGATTACCTTGCATTTGGAGGCATTCACCTGCATTCCGTTGATCTGACACCACGATAATAGCTTTTCGATGTCAGCTTGAAGAACACAACAATCTAGAGTTGATTTTACCACACGGTAAATTTTCAAGTCGTCTGCAAATAGCAGTTTAGAGGATCTTAAATGGTCACACACATCATTTATAAATAGAATAAAAATAAGCGGTCCCAGGTGACTTCCTTGTGGAACACCAGATGTAATCTCAAAAACATTGGATGAAGAATCACGAATCTTGACAAAAGCCTTCCTAGAAGATAAATACGATTTCAGCCAGTTTACGATCCACGGAGGAAGCCCAAGGCGGCTTAGCTTTTCTACAGCAAGGTCGTGAGGAACCTTATCAAAGGCTTTAGAAAGATCTACATAAACCGGATCTACTTGCTGGCGCTTCTCAACGTTTTCTACAACGGAGCTGGTAAAAGTCATCAAATTGGAAAGTGTCGAACGTTTTTTCATGAATCCGTGTTGGAATTCCGAGATCAATGGTTGAACTGCTGGGTACAACATGTCGTGCAGCAGTCTTTCGAAAACCTTGGACAAGCAATTCAGGATCGAGATTGGTCGATAGTTGTCTACTCTATGCAGATTTCCGGACTTGAATATTGGTGTGATGGATGCAAGCTTCCAGACATCTGGGAAAACGCCTTCTTGGAGAGAACGGTTGAAAATACACATGATAGGAGTAGCTAAAGATGCTGCACAATTTTTGATAAAAACAGGTGAAAGACGATCTGGACCAGGGCCCTTCGATGCATCGACTGATGATAGCGCTCTGTAAACAATGTCAAGACTGAATTCTGGCTGAGGTAGATGAATGTTGAAGCTTGGTAGCTGGTCGACATATTGCAGCGGTGCTGGTGATTCAGTGATTTCGAATACGCTTTGGAAGAACTCAGCAAAGAGGTTAGCGGAAGTGGTATCGGTGGAGGAACTTCGATCACAATAGGATACATCGACCGGAATGCCAGAAGATCTTCTACGAGCGTTGACAAAAGACCAAAATGATGTCGGATTTTCCTTGCAGCCAGTCTGTATATTCTTAATATGGTCTCGGAATTGAATTTCATGTAAGCTGGCATACTCGGCCTCCGCAAGCTGTACATTGCACTTATTTTCCAAACTCCTGCAGCGAAAGTACCTTTTCCGAGCCTTACGCAAACGGTTTCGCAGATTACGCAATTGTGGGGTCCACCATGGTTGATTGAAAAGCTTAGTAGGCCTACGAGTCTTCAACGGAACAGTTTCGCGAATTATTTGATTAATGTTGTCGTAGAAAGCAGATACGGCAGCATCAACAGTCGGGAGGTTAAGTAACTGCATCCAATCCAAGGTTGCTAATCTCTCGTTAATGGAATTAAAATCACACCTTGCGAAATTATACTCACTGCGTTCTGATGCGGGAGCCAATGGAGGAGATTGACTGTTAAGTTTCAAAACTAGTGGCTTGTGATGACGATCTACTTTCAGCATAGCAGACGGCGGTTCGAACAATTCCATCGATTCTGTGTCACTCACAAAAACCAAGTCGAGCAGCTTTCCGTTATCGTTGACTAAATCGTTGATTTGCTTAAGCCCTGTCGACAGTAAGGAATCGACCACAACGAGCTCTTGTTCGGTTGAGGCATTTCGAGGCAGGAAACCCTGTACGTCGTCATCATAATCCCAGGAAAGATTAGGCAGGTTGTAATCGCCCACAATAATAGTCGTATCAAATGGAGTTGCTTTGTCAAGAAGCTCTTGCACGGATTCGGCATGCTTGATGTAGATGTCGGGATGACTACAGGGACGAACGTAGATGCAACATAGGAATAGCGATTTATGTGGCAACGTAATATGCACAGCAACTTGCTCGAGATTTTCACAATCGACAAGATGTACAGCCTTACAGTTCAGCTCCGATTTCACTGCAATTAACACGCCGCCACCGCGACGCAATGCACTGGTGCGGGAGCTTCGATCACAGCGGTAAATAATATAGTTACTCGTCAATTCAGCATTGGAAATGTCGGTGTGAAGCCACGTCTCTGTGAAGATTACGACGTCGAAGTCACAGGAAAGGAGTTGCTGGAGTAGCGCATTTGTCTTGGTTCTCAAGCCCCGGACGTTTTGATAATAAACAGTTAATTGACTCCGAGGTAAACCGAGATCGGACAAGGCAGGCAATACGTTTGGTATGTTGCTTGATTCGGTTGGTTCTACGAGCTGGCCATTGGTCCTGAGTCTACAGACAGTACCGGCTTCCAAAAATGCTGAGTCTTTCGTCCTTCGTCCTCGATGAATTCGCGAAATTCAATTCCTTGTGGCCATGATACAGGATCCATGGCCTTAGGTTTCAATTCGAGGCTGACTCCAACCTTGAACGAAACGAAAGACAGCGTCGACAGTGAGCGGCCTCTCGGTATCAGCGACTTAACAACAACTTCATCCGTGTGCAAGCAATCTTTGGCGAGTCTTTCAATGTCCGTTTCGGATACTTCTGGACATATTTTCGATAAGTACACCCAGAACTTGTCGCTTGTTCGGTCCATGTGAATTGATGGTATGTCGGCTGTCGAAGGTCCCGTACCACGAAGGATTTTAGAGGGTTGATCAGACGCCACAGCCTCATCGTCACGTCTTCTCTTTGGGGAATTGGCATGACCGAACTTGAAGTATCGAGGAAGCGGAGATAGCACCGCAGGAGATAATTGGTTGAATCCACCTTTGATTTCCTGTCTGATCTCGGCTATTAAACTGTCTTTAATCTCGCTCTTCATTTCCTCAATCAGTTTTAGATAGGTATCATTCACTTCAATTGCAGCGGCATTCATAGATGATAACGCGTTTTTAAAACGAGCGTTGCTCATCAGTTCCCGACAGCCATTGCACATCCAGAAAATAGCGGGTTTACCATGAATTTCCTTGTAAAGGTCTTCCGTTATATTTGCGCAGCTAAAGTGGAAAGTTGCCTTGCAAAAACCGCCACAAACAACTTCGACGGCAGTCATACCACGCGCGCAGCTATGACAAACTTCTGAAGCAGCCATTTGATATTTGCTGTTGCAAAACAACACCGGTGGAGATGCTCTAACGTTAGTTTGGGCACTGACAAACAGATGGCTACGCAGACTTGATCGATGACAGGGGAGTGTTGACGGAACTCAAACAATGCGAAGATGATTGTTGTCTGCTTTCGTTCTACTCACACAAACTCATGCACGTGATGACACGGTTGTTTACCTTTTTTATCGATGATGATTGGCAGCGAACACGGCGATGCGGAATTGCGGACGACTATGTTGCGGACGAAGCGCTGATGGGTTTTTCGGATTGCAGAATGAGAAGATGAGCAGAAGCTGGCGTTGTTTATTTGCATGAATGGTACACAGGTGGGTACATGGAGGCGTAATATCGATTGATTGCGAGGCTTTGCAGAGTGAACAGATGCTGGATGTTATTGTTTATGTTTTGGTGGCGCAATCCACAGTGCAGTGTTGCTATAGCAGTGCAGGTGGAGAGCGGCGAGGTGGGAGATTTTTTTATAGGGGGGCAATGGCGGTGGGCGGCTTACTCAAACCACACTCAAGCCAGCTCGGAAAATGCAATTTCACTTATCCTACCTGACTGTGTGTTGCAAACAAACTGTGAGCAGTACGGAACGGGCACTTGTGGGATGAATTCAGCAGCGTTTAGCAATTTCGGGTGTAGATTTCGTCAAGTAAGTTAAAAATCGATGACACAAACAGAAGAACACAACTAATCAGCACAGCAGTGTTGCCAGATTTTGGAGCACTAAGGTTGACAAAACAAACTCCAACTGTGGGAATGAAAATAAGCAATCACAAACGTGTAAACTCTTCATCCAGCAGAGTACGGACGCTCAGTTTGTGTATGGATAAAATCGCTTCTCTTTTGCAGTTGTTCGTTGAAAGGGGGAGAAAGAGATTAAATCAAGAGCAAGGAAGAAGCTTGCTGCTCTGCCATCGCTTTCTGATATTTGAGGCCTTTGAAACCACTTGTCGTATGGACGTTACCATCCTCCGCTTTACATAGCATGCACCTAGGTGTTTTCAGACAGTCCCTTCCAACGTGATTTTAACTACATTTCCTGCAGTGTTCGGACCTCTCCGAGCCTTTGCAATTTATTGCCCGAAATCCATGCATCTAAAGCATCTCTCAAGCGATTTGTCCCCGGAGGAATCAGTTTCAGCGGGCAGACCGATCTGGGATAACCTTAACAGCCTCGACGAGTTTTTTGGCTACTGCGATTGGTAATCGTATCGTCGCTATTTGCATACCCCCGTAGGCTCTCCTCAGCCGAATGGACTGCAGTGCTTCTTCCAAATTGCATTGAGACAACAGTACACCTCTCACTTCGTCTTTGGTTGTGATCTCGTCCAGTTCTATACATTCGATCACTGCCTTCTGGGATAAGGCTCTCACACTTGCCTCGTTTCCCAGCGACTTCGCAACGAGCTTCCGGCAGGCCGAATTCTCGATCGACGGATCTTCTTTGAGCTTAAAGAGCTTTCTGGGAGGCACCTGGTTCTCACCACGTTTTCACCCAGCTCCTTCAGCTCTGGATCCTCCCTCACTCTCCTGAGAATCGCCGCGTAGGTTGTCTAGTCACTTGCCTCAATGACAAGAGCATCGCCGTTGAACCTCTCACGAGGTGACCGTCGCTTTTCTTTCTTCTTTGGTGCCTTTTTGTTTATCTTCCACTCCTTCCGTGCTGCATTCTTCTCCTTTTGGCCTTTCACGGTACGTCACTCAATGCCGTTCTGCTCGCTGACGCACTCATTGTCGTTTCTCTGCTTGTTGGGATTGCTTCTTGGCGTCTCCTGTGAAACGGCTGTTGCATTCACCGGGATCAATGCCTTCTCGGCTTTTTGCGTTCTAATCAGCAATTTCTTCTGTCCACGTTCTGCGGCTGTAACGGCGGACTTGCTGCTCGTGATCAGCTACTTGATCCTAATTGGACATTGTTTTTGATCTTGACGAACTCATAGAGTTCGTTGACGTTCCTTTTTACTCCCGACAACTCTGACTTCTCATGATGCCGGTCGTCTTGAACAGTGCTACTCCTCGACTTTGGTGTGCAAACTTGACTCAAGAGGGCTGCATCCTGTTGGTTTCCCGGTGGCTCACTCGGTGTGCTGCATCTGCTGGTGCTGGCTGCTATCGTCTGTGGTATCACTGGCGATATCTGCTTCTTTCCGCTCCTTGCGAATACTATCGCGTCTTCGTTTCCTCCTTTGGATTTCCCATCCAAATCGATTATTTGCTCCATGTGATTGAGTCCCTCCTTCGGGCCGCTATCTCCGCTTGTTATATATAGTTGCCTCTCGTGATCCTATGGTTGTCTATGCAAGCAGGGAGGTCATGCTACTCACTACTCACCGAGGTTGGTGGCGAGTTTCGAACGTACACGAAGGCCTACTGATTTCATCAGGGCGGAGGCAGTCTCCTCATAGTCCTATTCGCCATTTCAAGTTGGTGTCACCCTTCCTTACTAAGGGAACAGTAGAGTACACTGGCAGCCCACGCCTGATAGTCGACGTATCCAATCCGTAATCCGTGTTCTGTCCGTTGTTCGGCGCTGTGACCAGTATACCATAATCAGGAGTTTACTGGCATCCATCTGATGTGCTGGTAGGTACTCAGAGGACTAAGGCACTTTAAAAACGGTACCAGGTTGTTTGTTCAGGGCTACTTGCAGATATGTGTTTTTTTTTGTAGAGGTTCAACAGAGCCCACTGCTGAACCCCCGCCACATTCTAGGTAGACCATGCTTGAGCCCCTGAACAGATGGATCAGACGCTCGGCCGCCTCCCGAAGGAAGTGCCAAAAGCGGTAATAAGGCAGCGTCCATTAATTACGTAACGCGGAAATTGAAAATTTTAGACTCCCTCCTCCCCCTCCGTAACGCTTTTTGTAAGATTTTTTTTTAATTATTGTATGAGCCGTAACGCTTGAGCCTACTCCCCACTTCCCCCTAGAGCGTTACGTAATTTGTGGATGCCGCCAAAGACTCTATTGTATATCATACGTCAGCCATTCCATGAAAAACGGATTTAGTGGGTCATCGAATTCCATGAAAATTTGCTATTTTGTTCCTTATCCGAAATAAGGATGCACGTATTTTTGGAATTTTTGATTGGGGTGACCACTTCCGAAATAGGGTCACCAGAAAAATCGCGACTTTGCATTTTTTTTTTATTTTCTAAATCATAAATAGCGGTTCATAAGCTTGACCGATATTTAATTTTCTTGGAAGAAATGAAAGATAAAGATTTTGACTTTTCAAGAAAAATATAACATTTCACAAAAAATGTTTTTTTTTTACATGAATAATTTTCATTTTTTCGTGTTTTGAAGGCCTTAGGACCAAAGGGCCTATTGTTGTTTTCATTGTTTCTTGAAATTTCAGAAAATTTTACGTTTACCATCAAATTTCCAGCGATGTATGTTTTTTTATTTTTTGAGTTATATTTTTTTGAAAATAACAAATCAGTCATTTTTTTATCGAAACAAGCTGTAGGTCTCAGCGCGCTAGATTTCTTTATTTTTAAAAAAATAATAACTTTTGAACAGCTCAACCAATTTCCAATCTTATTTTGTGGAAAGAAAGCCTAAGATTTCAACTTTTCAGAATATATTTAAAACTCTGAAATGTTTTTCTACATGAAAAAAAACTTAAAAAAAGCCTAAAAAACAAGAAATTTTATATTTTTTCACGCAAAATTTTTTTTTCAGGGTTTCATATTTTTTTCTGAAAAGTTTAAATCTTAAGGTGAAGATGAAACGAAGCCAATCCTCAAATTTTCGAGAGCACAAATCTGGAGAACTAAACATCCGTTCAAGCTGAAAACTTAATCGATTGGTCACTCGCTGGTGGTGACCAATCGATTAAGTTTTCAGCTCGAACGGGTGTTCGGTTCTCCAGATTTGTCCTCATGAAAATTTGAGATTTAGCTTCGATTCATCTTCACCTTAAGCTCTCATTTAAAGAAAAATGAAAAAAGGAAATCGGTTGAGCTGTTAAAAAGTTTGCAAAGTCGCGATTTTTCTGGTCACCTTATTTTGGAAATGGTCACCCTAATCAAAAAATCCAAAAAACATGTGTATCCTTATATCGGATAAGGAACAAAATAGCAAATTTTCATGAAATTCGTTGATCCACTTGATCGGATTTTCATGGAATGGCTGAGGTAGTATGATGTTTGAAAAAATTAACAATTAAATTCAATGTTAATTTTATTCGGGTTGAGAAAAGTGTGGCCAAACAATTATCCAATTTCACGTTTTCGATTGTTTCAGTTTTGTTACTTCATATACTGCAAATATCAAGTGGCAATCTAGTCACGGTATTTACCAATGCTAAGCTTATTAAAATGTAAGCTTGACACTATAACTTCTTCTCCAGAATGTAGGGCAACCGAAAAATTAATTGCTCCATCCTGATTGAGCGAATTCCAATCAAAAGTGCCCATCGCTCGTTTCCACTTCTGCGCACCCCAAGCGGCCCTTACAATCCAATCAAAGTTCAAAATTGGGAAACCAACGCTCTATACTAATCGATTTTTGATTGCATTTTGGCATCCCCAAAGATTTCGGGGGGTGAGCTCAAATTGAACGGTACGGTAAATGCGAAGACCCCACATAATGTTTGATCATCTCGAATGTCTATTGCTAGATGACCGACCACCATGTTCCTAAGTGGTAAATCACATGTCTTTTCGCAGCATTGAATGCAGACACTGGCTGGAATGGCGCTTCAGAGAGCATAATTGAATGGGCAAATACTACACTACGATGTATGGTGAGGCTCTGACGAGGGAAGAGTGCAACAGAAATCGTCAGGGCAAATATTGGTTCTACTGAATGGACTTTCCCTTTTGGGGCGAGAGCTCGATGAGCTGCATGAGTGAAATCCGGCAAAAGCTTACGGCTTTGGTTTTGATTGAAACGAATGAATCGGTGTCAGACGTATTGGGCTCGGAATGGAGGAGATGCTGCATCATATGGTTACTAGTGTCATGATGTCGCTTGACAGAAGACACTGTAACGTTGTCTCTTGATGGATTGATGAGTAGTTTGCTGAAAAGAGGACAACTAAGCTCCCCACACCAATCGGATTGGATAGTACATTATAATCCAGGAGTGTTTGGGGACAAATGGCAATCGAAGGACGAAAATTGAGATCTCTAGAAAATGAAATAATTCAGAAATCAACTGAATTGAAAGTCGAATCCAAAAGATACGGTCTGGCTGATTATTTCTGTTGTTTAACTGTCTGAAATTTTACAAAAAGAAGCACTTCAATACGACGCATAATGTGTCTAAATTGGGGTCAATAATTCCGACTGCAGAAGTGAATCAGAAGTGCCAAAAATAGGATCCGCCTTCCTATTTTATTTCATTCCAGAAATTCAATTGATTTCTGATGTACGTTAAGGATGTGCATTACTTCTAAGCTAATTTCTAGAGGAATTTAAAACTGCTGAGGGAGCTCTTCAAAAGAACTCCGTAATAAATTTTCATATAATTCATGGAAAAAATATTGAAATTGCATTTTGTACAATACTGGGTAAATGGTAACCACCCCTCTGTTGTTTTTGCTGAATTTCATCAGGGGAAACCAACAATTGGCGAGTTTTAGATTGATATATATTTTGTTACCTGTCCTATGTGGCATTATTATACCTTCAATTTAGAAAAATACTCCTCCGCTCTATATTATTACACATAAATAATTTGATTTGAAGCAATTATCGTGCTGGCCAAAAATCAATTAACAATTTCATCAAATTATTTGCCTTTCAGCTTTTTAGCGCAACAAACAACCAACGATTCCACATCATTGGTCATTCCAGTGGCTGCACTGAGCTCATCTTTGTCGCAAAACAATTCACAATAAATTACAATTTTAATTTCACCTTATCAAATAAACTAACCCTCGCTTTTTCCCCTTGTCTCTCGTTTGTCATTTCAGGTAATTTTGAACAAGTGAAAACGCAAACATCGCCCCTCGCTAGAAACATACCTGCGCCATTACCATTGCTCCTTACCTGCAAAGTGGGGCGGTAAGTGTCATGCGATTAATTTGATAGCACGCGGTGGTAACCGCACGACAAACAACGCAGTTTGGTCACCCAGGCCCACACCCCGAACCCATTCTCCCGGGCCCGGACTCATATCTTTTACGTTTACTCATCCATGCAAATACAAACAGTGAGATTTATGCATCCATTGTGATCTCCAGTGGTCGGCCGCGGACTGCATATCGCGTTATTGTCGTTTATGAGCATTTCCAGTTTGAAAAGCAAATAAAAATGGTATTTCAAGACTGACTTTTTTCCATGTAATTTCTCATCAAAATTTTTCAATATTATAATACTACGCTTTGAAAAGTATCTATCAAAAAGCAAACATTAATAATTTTAGAAATTTATAACTAAACAGCGGTGCTCATGATTAAAATAGTGTCTTCAAAGAAATTTTGGTAAATACCAGGAATAATCAAACCGAAATACATTGAGAGAAAAATCATAATGTATCTACGTTACTTTATACATAAATCCGATTTTTTCAAAACCCATTACAATGTAAAAAAAAGTTAAAAAAAAACTACAGGAGAGGGGTTGCTCATACGACCGAAGTTTGCGTCACGTAATTTATAAACGTTCTCTGATAAGTAAATCGAATATAATATCAGAGTCGATAGATACATACCAGCGCTGAAAGCAGTTAGTGGCTTCAATCCAATTTTCCGCTGTACCACTTGAGTAAGACACAGACACAGTATGCATGCATGCATATATTGAAGTGTGTAAGATTTTTGTTGATTAGAAAAAAAAACATTATTAGTTACCCTGCAGACGTTTCAGACAAGCCATGAAATAGTATAAACAAACTTGCCAACTAATAACTTTTTTTTTATAGTTTTTTACAGAATCAAGCTATTTGTACACGGTGTGGCTGGGATCTGACAAGGATCCAAATATACATATTTGATATTACAAGAATTTCGTTAGTGTCAAAAAAAAACTTTGTCCGTCAATCAGTCAGAGTCAAAAACTTCGAGTTGAACCGAAGTTCTGACGATAAAAACGTGATATTGACTTGACTGACATAAAACATAGAAGATCTGAAGAAAATATCAAAATTGTGTTCTTGAAACTTCAGAACCATAGCAAAAATCGATGTTTGAAGATCTAATAAAAAAACTCGCAGCTATTGGCCAGATCTTACAAAAGCTAAATATAATATGATAATGATATTCCAGGAGTAAATTTCAGATTTAATTTCCAGATTTTCTACCTCTTACATCTATCAAGTTAATGTCACTTTTAGCTATCCAATCGATTGGCTATTAATTAACTTTTTCGCCGGATAAAACTTCGTCTATTACAATACTTTATAACGGTGTTTTCCGAACTTTGAGGCGAAGTTTGAGGCAAATTGGTATCGTATGGATGATCAACTTGGTCGAAGTCACCAAATTTTATCTTATCAACGAATTGAGATATAGACGAATAAAATATTTGCCCACTAGCACCGTATTGGAAGAGTTTTTCGAACTAATAATGTTTTACGTTAATAGGTCTAATAATTTTGTATCTCATCACTGAACTGAGATGGAAGTGAAACAAATATTTGTACGCCGTTTTGTCGCAAATTCCTGACACTCGACTTTTTATACCGATTTTTCAAGAAACTGTTCTATGTCTCTATCTCTTTCTATCTAGATGTTCCCTCCGATATCGAGATGTAGAGAGTCTGCTGGTTCCTTTTTTCGTTGTTTTATTTATATGATGCAGTGTCATAGCCAGTTATTATTTCTATGATCATTAGAGGTCTTGAGAAGAAAGAAATGTTTTTGATCAGCATACAAAAAAATCTCTATTTCAATTTTCAAGGGGGCTCTTCTCCTCTGAGGCCAAAACAGCTAAACCATTCATATTATATAATGCAATACTAAATTACCTCAAATTTATGCATAAAAACAGAAAAACATACTCCGGATAATTGAGTCCGACCTCTATACAGCAAAAACAATAATGGCAAAATATTGATGGTCTTTGCCAGAATTGATAATTCCGAAGCTGATTTTAAAACTATCTGTAACATTCGCAATTTCATGAAATTGCTGACATTCGACCAGAAAACTTACTACTGATACTTAAAATCCTCCAACAGCCTACATACTCAATTCAAATTGTAAGTAATCTAATTGTCGTTTATATTTGGGTATCGCGCGCTGTCAAAGGTGTCAAATGGTATAGTACTAAATTTGGTTTTCATTTATTCATAGACAAATCAATCAGCTAAGTCTTTGCCTTGTCTTCCTAAGTTTCGTTGGGGTTCTTTTAGAAATTCTTTAGTTTTATCAGAATTTTCTTCAAAAACGTTTCCTTGATTTCTGATGATAAATTTTCACATTTTCCATATTCCATACGAAATTTTCGCATTTTCTGGAAGAATAATTGGCCAAGAATTCATAAGTTAGTTATCTTTATCGATTTCCATCTTTAGAATAACATATATCTGATATAGTTTTTTTTCTTCCTGTCTGATTTTAAAAAGCTGACCTGGCTTATACTTTCTTTATCATCAGATTAAGAAAATAGTGACATGGTAATCATTTTACTGAAAAAAAGCGACTCAAGTGATTATTTGTTGCAAATAGTGACTGTTTAGTGACCAGGTTGAAAAAAGTGCCCAATTCACTAAAAAGTGACTCGCTACCAGCCCTTTATTATCTGAGGAAGTCTTGCACGGATAGAAATCAAAATCCAAAAACAAGATTATGACTCATGATATCATGATTCTAGTGTGTTTTCATCTTATGAAAATACAGCATGATTCGGACTCATGATATCATGAGTCAGATTGCCGTAACGCAACACACGCGTTAGATTTTTGTTGCTGATTGCTCGGAATCATGATTCAAATGCCAAAAATGCTGAGTCGCGCATCCGTTTATGATCGACAAAAGAAAAAAAATAAAAATAAGCATACATTGAGATTCGAGCCAAGAACCTTCAGATTGTAAGCCACGTACTCTACCACTCAACCGCTTCGTCATCTAGAGTTAGGAGTGATCTATACGAATAAGATGAAGCAAAGTGCGCCGCTTAGTGTTTTCATACTGGATGTAACATGACGAATCATGATTATGACTCCAGGAACCATGATTTGTGATCCTGATATTATGACCTAACCAATTTATGAATTTCATGATTTGTTAATCATGGTGTGGGGATCAGATTTTTATCCTTGTGGAGGTTGATGAACGAATTTCTGAGATAACTTTTGAAAAAATGAATCCTGGATAAAATCCTACCAGATTTTCGGAAGGTATTCCCAACAAAAAAAATCTTTGAGCAGAAACCCTGAAAACTTATGTAGAAATTGCTTATGTAAGGTCGCAAGAAGTTTTGAAGATCTCATGGAAATTGTCTTTGAAAAATTCATCGATAATTATTTGAGAGAACAGAAAGAGTAATTCTTGAATGGAATGTTTAAAAATACTGGCTAAATTCCTAAACAAACTTTAAATCTTTGGTCGAATTTATTAGGAAATTCCTGGTAGAGTTCCTAATTTGTTGGAAGAATATTGGAGCCATCTCTTAGATAAAACTCTGTAATAAACTTTTAGAGATTTTCATGAAAGAACTCTCGTAGTAAACATTGTAGTATCTGCTAGAGTAACCAATGAAGCCATTGGTGGAAGATTTAGTGGTAAAATCTCTGGAAATCCTGGATTACTTTCTGGGAAATGTTTAAGAATTATCTTAGTTCAAGTTATCGAGAATATTTGTAAAATTTCTGAAAAATAACTGTATAAGATTCTCTGGAAGAGACTTTGAAGCTATGAATTTCTATGAAATTCTTTTTCAATGTTTTTATTTTCTTATAGTCCTAGTTATTTACCGAAACTTTTCTGAATACACTATTTTTATATTATTTGAATGCTCCGCCTTTAAACATACATTTTAAAATTGTAAAAATTCTATTATTTGATAAACTCTTTTCCTAACGGGAAAATTTGTATAATTTTGTTGCAAAATGTTTTATTGGATAGTCTCCAGCACACATACAAAATTTCATTATTTTTAAAAATCCACTGTCTCCAGTGTCCAGTGATTTACGTTTAGGGCTGGAATGTTCTTATGTTTCAGATGCCGTTGCGCGGCGGTTTGTTCGACGCAAATATAGGCACAAAGGTGGGTGACACACCACATTATGACGATTACACGGAGTGTTTGTTGCATACAACAGTTACTGTCCATTCGCGGCGGAAAAGAAAATGCCATTTCTTTTCGTGTTTTTCTGTGTCAACAAACAAAATGAGCGAAATTTGCCTTCGGGTAGCCCCACGCGTCGATGGAGAACAATAGACCGATAAACATGCTATCACGTCTTGTGCGACTGTGTACAGGACTGTGCAAGCGGACAAATTGTAACTATCTGCGATATCATCAGGGCAGCATCCATTCGGAGATGCGGAAGCTTACAAACAGGGAGCACGATTTGTAGATATGCGATTATCATTTGCCACTATCTGATTTTTTAGCTGTTGGAAAAATTTCGTATGTTACATTACTATTTCCTACTATATTCGGGAACAGTTGACACTACGCAGATGCATAATGAAATTAAAACTCCACAAACGAATGTCAAAGTAAAATACTTTCTCAAACACTACCAAGAAAACATTCAATGGAGTATGTTCGTAGGAATTTCATCAATTATGAATTTCACTCCAACAATGCTTACATCATCCATGGCTCACATGGCCACCTCGTACCTGTTACATTGTTACCGATGTGATAACAACATTGTCACCAACTTTGCAGACTGTTCATCATAAGTTTAACAAGCTTGTTCACATTGTTCACCGATGTATGGGTATGTAGAACGAACCACTCCATCCATCGAATGGAGCTCTGTTCCCGATTATGACATCTGACTGCAGTTCCTATCGTCGTCGTTGGACCGGACACTACTGGCTGCTCTTCCATTCAGGAAAAGTTGGAAATTGTTCCACAACCACTTCGTTGCAATGCAAAAGCTTCCACATGCGGGGCGAAAATTTGTCAAACATACCGAACTGTCGTCGTCGGTTTCGTCATTGACGGGGTCGACCGCCACACACACCGGTGATTCGTTTGGCATTCAAACATTGATGGGTGTGGGTCATTTGGCATAATAGTCACTTGGCATAACAATGTTTCATCAAGCACAGGCATCTTTTGAAAGAAGGGCCATAATTCTGGTTATACCAAATGGCCATTATACCAAATGGCCCGCTCCCATCAATCGGTAGATGCGGTGTCATGTGTGCCATGCTATGATGATCCTGACGAGATGTGAATGCGCGCATTTGCTAGAGAGGTTACGACCATCAGACGATCCGGATTTGGGTCAGCCCTGCACAAACTTTGTGTAAGTAATAAAACTATGTTCTCCGACGTGTGGAAGAATGACAGGAGCGTGACATATCGCAAGCAGCAAAATTATTGTTCATGCAGCTACATTTTTATGCGCTTCGGTTATTGTTGAGCGTTTGTCCCCTGGAATGAAATGGCCGGTGTCAACGCTATCCGGATAAAATCACTCACTCAACGTGACGAGCAAAGGTCGAGAATCACTGTGATCGAGAATATGATAATTTTTGGTCAGAATTGAATAGTTGTGACTTGGTATGGTTTTAATAGCCAGAGTGTGGACTTCAACGTTTCCAGAATTTTTTACCATGTTCTGCATGACTACCTCACATTTCGTGCATGGAATTCAATCTTTAATTAATTGCTGAAGAGATCCTGAACAGCTTTTGGAAACAAAGTTTAAATGAATTTTGTAGAACATTCGGTCGGTTTTCAGATGTTCCGGATTTTTTTCCTAGAAATATTACGCGAAAGCTTTCCCAAGACCTCCAGGACTTCTATAATGAGTTACAATTCAAACTTTAACAGGAATTTATTCCATGAACCATTTGCTAATTTTACCAGTGTTTTCGTCAAATGTTCCTTTAAGAACGTTTCTCTGGGGATGACTTCAGGATGTTTTTCGAAGAATTGATTTATCCATGGATTCTTCCAAATGTTTCTGCTAGATTTCTTTAAGGAATTTCTTCAGGGTATCCTCCAAATAGTCTATCAAGATTTTCTCCAAACTTTTCATTGAAACTTGTATCAGAGATTCCATCAGAATTTCTTTCTAGGTTTCCTCATAGACTTCCTTCGAATATTTTTCTAAAATATTATTACAGCGATTCTTTTAAGGTGTAATCTAGAAATTCACTTTAGGATTATTTCAAAGGATATCCGAGGATTCTTTTTATGATTTTTATCAGATTCATCCAGATATTGCAGCAGACTTTTCTCCAGAACTTTCCCTGTGATTTTTTTAAGGGATTCATCAACATAGTGGAAAAATTTACTCTGGATATTCCAGCGAACAGTGTTTAAGTAGTTTTAGAAATAATTCTTACAATGCTTTCATCTGAGATTTATTCAGGTATCTGACAATGTTCTTCCAAGAAATCCTCCAAGATATCGTTTAAAAATGTACCATTACTAATGTTTTCAGAATGTTCTTCAGGATATTGCCCAAGGAATCTTGAATAAATTCCCCCAGAAGTTTGCTTCTGTTGTAACTCGTCCAAAAATTTTTCCGGAGTTCTTCAGAAATTTTGCAGAGTTTTTTCATAGTTCAGCAATGGATATTTTTCAAGAAGATTAGGTCTTCTGGTATTTCATCAGAATTTCTTCGAGGGATTCTGCTGATCATTCCTCCATTTAATTTAGCAAGGATATTCAATGGATTCTCCTGAACAGTTTTTCCACGAGCTCTTTCAGAACATTTCCATGGATTCCTACAGCGATTGGTCGAAGATTCTCGCCAGCAACTACCGTTTTCATCAAGTTTCATCCACAAATTACTTCTTCAAGGATTAACCCAATATTGTTTCAGGGATCCTTGCAGAAATTCCATAACGATTTCACCAAATATTTCTTTGCGGTTTTCCTCCAATTATCTCTATAGGATTTCTCCAAGTATTTTCTTCAATAAGTTCTCGCATCCACTTGAAATGTTCACAGGAAACCCTAAACGAACCTGTCGCAAAATAAACAGTTTTTTTTTTCAATTTTTTCCAAGTATTCCGTTACTTAAATTTTTTACGGCCTAAACGACTAAGAACGGTTTAAAACGACTTCAATTGGCATAAAAACTGGTTTAATTGGCCTAAAAGGGCTTATAATGACTTAAAACAACATAAAATGGATTAAAACAGCATAAAATGACCTAAAACAGCTCAAACAGACCTAAAACGGCTTAAAACGGTTAAAAATGGCTCAATATTGGTTATAATGGCTTGAAACGACTTGAAACAGCTCAAAACGGCTTAGATCTTCTTACCGTGGCTTAAAATGGCTTAAAATGCTGGCGCTTGAAATGGCCTAAAACGGTTTAAAATTTCTTAAAACGGTCAACATTGGATTTAAACAGCATAAAATTGCCTAAAACGCTTTAAAACGGCTTATTAAATTGCTTATAACGGCATTATACGGCTTAAAATAGTCTAAAACGGCTTCTGTTAACGGCAAAAATTGGATGAAAACAGCTTAGCACAATCTAAACTGGCTTGAAACGGCTTAAGAAGGCTAACAACGGCTTAAAACTGCTAAAAACGGCAAAAATCGGTTGAAAACGGCTTGAAACGGCATAAAAATGCTCTAAGCGACCTAAAACGGCAAAAACCGGCTTCAAAAACAATCTAAAACGGCTAGAAAAAATGGCATTCTAAAACGGCTAGAAAAAATGGCTTAAAACGGCAAAAATTGGTCAAAGCGGCTCAATAATTCAAAACGGCTAAAGTTGTTTAAAAACGACATAAAATGGCCAATGGTGGCTAAAAACAGATTCAAAGGGCATAAACAGGGCTTAGCACAGTTTAAACTGGCTTGAAACGGCATAAAAAGGCTAAAAATGGCTTAAAACAGTGAATATCGGCTTAACACGGTTTAAAATGGCTAAAAACGACTAAGAACGGCCTAAAACGGCAAAACACGGCTTGGAATGATTTAAAACGGCTTTAAATTTACTAAATCGGCATAAAACGGCTTCAAATGGCTTAAAACAACCCAAAATGGCTAGGAAAATGTCTAAAACCGACAAAGAAACGTCAAAACCGGCTAAAATTGGCTAAAAAAGATATAACATGGCCGATAATGGCTAAAACAGCTTTAAAGGCTTAAAATTGGCTTTGAATGACCTAAAATTGCCTAAAACGGCATGAAACGGCTTAAAATGGCTTAAAAAAGCTAAAAACGGCTTGAAACGGCATAAAACAGCTCAAAAAATGCTTACTACGGCTATAAACGGCCTTAAACAGTTTAAAACGGCTCTAAATGGCTTTAAATTGCTTTAAACGGCATTATAGAGTAAGGTGGGGCAAAAGTTCGACCTTAGTGGTATAATCAAAGTTTTCAGGAAAACAATAGCAGTTAAAACAAAACAAATACCATACAGTGAACCTTCAATATATTGGCTATAATTTTGTTGAACAAACTTGTGTCAAAATATTTACCCATTTTTAGTTATAACAGTTTCAAAATTGATTGTTTTAAACGAACTTTTTCCCCACCGGTGGGGCAAGAGTTCGAGTCTAGTGTGGGGCAAAAGTTCGCTGGCTAAAACACAAAATATCGATCGTTTTATGACAGGCATACTTTATACCAACCGTAAACTTAAGTTTGCCGAAAAATACACACTAAATTTTTATCAAAAAATTGCCCAAAACCGGGTTAATTGTAATATACTCAAAAATAGCAGTTTTTCGCAAAACTAAGTGAAAATGTAAAATTTTGGTTAAATTTTTCGCACGATCGGGCAAATTATGCTAAATTTGGATTTTAGGCAATTTGCAATTTTTCCCGTGATACATGGTTCGAACTTTTGCCCCGCTATTTCGAACTTTTGCCCCACTATGGGCCAAAAATTGTTTTCAAGCATTTATGCAAAAACTAATACACCTCAAAGCAACCTTATGATAGGCTTAGAAACGCCCCTGCATAAAATATTGAAAAATATTTTATCTTCAATTGGTTCCATGCAACGAATGTTTGACCAAAAATTACAATATTCACGTCGAAAAACAACAAATCGCCATAACTTTTCCAAATCCCAATAGATTTTTATGATATTTGGAGTGAAAGTCTCTTACTTGAATAGAATTCGAACCACCATGACATCAATAAGATTTGTTTCGAATTGAACTAGAAATCTTAAAAAGAAACTCTTACCCCACTCGAACTTTTGCCCCACTTTACGGCTTAAAATGGTAAACAACGGCTTCGAATTCATTATGACGGCAAAAAATTGGCTAAAAACGGCTTGACACAGTCAAAACTAGCATAAAACGGCTTACAAATATTTAAAAAGGCTTAAAACAGCTGAAAACGGCTTAAATCGGCTCGAAATGGTTTAAAACGGCCTTCAATGGACTAAATCATATAACGGCTTCAAATGGATTAGCACAATCCAAAACGGCTAGAAAAAATGGCCAAATACGGCAAAAATTTGTTAAAAACGGCTCAACAGTTCAAACGGCTAAAGTTGGCTAAAACGACATAAAATGGCCAATAATGGCTGAAATCAGCTATAAAAGGCACAAAACGGCTTAAAATTGATTTTAAACGGCCTAAAATTGCCTAAAATTGCTTGATACTGCTTAAAACAGCTTAAAACGGCTAAAATTGGCTCTAAATAGCTTAAAATGTCAGTGTCCCCCGAGATGAACTAGCCCAGGGCTAAAAATCTCGTAAATAAAGACAGAAAAAAAGCTTAAAATGGCTTAAAACGTCAGAAAACGGCTTGAAATGGCCTAAAACGGTTTAAAATTACTTCAAATGACCTAAATTGGATTTAAACATTATAAAGTTGCCTAAAACGCTTTAAAACAGCTTAAATCGGCTTAAAATGACCAAAAATGGCTTGAAACGGCTCTAAACGGCTTTAAACTGCTTTATACGGTATTATACGGCTTAAAATGGCACAAAGCGAATTATTTTTAACGGCAAAAAATGGCCAAAAACGGATAAGAACAGTCTAAACTGGCTTGAAACGGCATTAAAAGGCTAAAAACGGCTTAAAAAAGCTAAAAACGGCTCAAAACAACTAAAATCGGCTTAAAAATGTTCTAAACGGCCTTAAACGGCTTAAATTGGCAAAAACGGGCTTGAAATCATTGAAAACGGCCTTAACTGGACTAAATCGGCATAAAACGGCTTCAAATAACTTAAAACAAACAAAACCGGTTAGAAAAAATGGCTAAAAACGACAAAAATTGGTTAAAAACGGCAAAAATTGGTTAAAAACGGCTGAACGGTTCAAAACAGCTAACATTGGTGAAAAACGACATAACATGGCCAATCAATACAGCTTCAAACGGCTTAAATATGACCTGAAACGGCCTAAAATTGCCTCAAATGGCAAAAAACGGCCTAAAATTGCTAAAAACGGCTTTAAACAGCTTAAAACTTTAAAAAATGGGTAAAAACGTTTCAAAATAGTTCCTAACGGCTAAAATCGGCCCTAAATGGCTTAAAATGGCTTAAATCGGCTTGAAATGGTCTGAAACTGGGAGGGAGGCACCGATACTACACACGAAATATAGAACAATATTTGTTTGAACTGCAAGATAACTCCAGCTTGCGAACAACAATCAAGGCAGGCTTGAGGAAAATCGCTAGTTTTCTTTTGTTGTGTACTTTTGATTTTTCCTGACAAACATGGAAAAAGGGCCACAGTTTTCTATGCACTAAATATTATTTTTTATTGGAAAAAGTAAATCGATGCGTTTTTCAATGCTTTATATTCAATCCGATTGAAAGGTGCTCACGTGACATTACTAGCATTGTGTGCATGAATTGATTTTCATTCGATTTTTGTCACTTTTGATGAAATGCGAAAATGTGTTTTAATCAGTTACGCGCTTTATCCATGTTAGTCCAATGTTTGAGATCTGGGCTCACAGTGATAGTTCGTGACAGCGGAATCCCGGCTCACTATGACGTACAGAAATTTTGTATTGGTTTCTCCCTCCTAGGTCTGAAACAGTTTAAAATTACTTAAAACGGCCTAAATTGAATTCAATCAATATAAGATTGCTTAAAACGGCTTACATCGGTTTAAATCGGCTTAAAATGGCAAAAAACGGCTTAAGATGACCTAAAATGGCTTAAATCAGCTCTAAACGGCATTAAATTGCTTAAAAGGGCCTATATATGGCCACAAATGGCCTAAAACGGCTTTGAAATCTTTATAGTGGGAAAAATTGGCTAAAAACGGCTTAGAACAGGTAAAACGGCTTAAATCGGCTACAAACAGCGAAAAACGGCTTGAAACGGCTTAAAATAGCATAGAACGACTTAAAATGGCCTAAAATTCCCTAAAACGAATTGAAACGGCCTAATACGGTAAAAAATATCTAAAAACGACTTGAAATGGCTGAAAAACGGCTTTAAAAAGCTAAAATTTGCTAAAACGGCTTGAAACGGCTCTAAACGACTTTAAATGGCTTAAAACGACAGCAAATTGCCTTGAGCGGTCTTAAACGGCCTTAATTGACTTAAAACGGCTCAAAACTACTTAAAATGGACCTCAAACTGCTAGAATGGCATCAAATTACCTAAAACGGTCTAAATTGGCTTAAAACAGCTCAAAACGTCATAAAATGGCATGAAACTGCTTAAACGATATTCAAATGTCTTACAAACGTATTTTTATTACGGCTTTACAGACCAACATTGTTCCAAAATCATGATAAACACAGAAATATTACATGAGTAGGTATCATTCGAAGGTATTTGCAATTTTGCAGAGATGTTCTCCGATGTTCCTCCATTTTACTTTTATTTAGTTGTGCATCTTGGTGAACAGAAGCGATTTTCATCTGGATAAGAATTATAGTGACAACTTTATTTGAAAGGAGAGGTAAAGATGTAGATCCCGAGATAAACTAGCCCAGGAATTAAAATTTCAATAATAAAAATTTGAAATATAAGCATTCCTAAATGTCCCGTGCCCAGGGATGTCTTCTTATATTCGAATTCCTTCAACGATCCCTCCGAAAATACCTGCAGTAAAATCCGTTTTTGAGTTTTATTTAAGACTGAAAGCCATAACCTCAAACATCTAAATAGAACGTTAACCTGACTCAACCAAAATTTATAACGCATTAATCGTGGAAATAGAATATTGCCACAATTTTTGTCTAAAAGGGAAACGAGTGCTTTCCTGTTATACACCCTCTAGTGAAAGTTACCGCTTTAATCTTACTAAAGTCAAAAAAATATTTTATCGACCGAATTATTTCAATTTTGATCGGAAAATATCCCCACCTCAGCAACTATCCACCAATTTGGACTTGTTCCAAACTGTCACTGGCATACTATTTGTTACCCCTTCTGACTCTACACTGCCCCAATGGATGCCTGGAACGAACGAGGAATTTAAAGTGTCTTGTTTTTTGCCCCGGCTGCATCTAGCTAGCCCTTTCACGGATAATGAAAGACCAAGGGCTCAGCAGCTCGGTTACAAAGTGTTGCGGCAATGTGCTGGCCATGCAATGAAAAAGGTCCGACCAAGTGCGTTCAATTGTGCACTTGTCACACCGGATTTCATTAAGCTGATCGGTGCGATGCTATGAAGTGAGCAGGAACAAAAACTGATCTGTATCGAAATTGAAAAATCGCTGCATTAAGGCGCTTCGAATGCTGCATGCTCGTTAGATGCTGTTTGTTCGATGTATGATGAAGGATTGATAGACAAATACTGCCTCTAAGAAAACGGAGGGGTTCTGCTTGATTCGGCAGGGTTAATTGATTTTAAAATGGTGACGGAACTGTCATGAGATCAATGCCAACAATAGAGTTGAAGCATTTCTAGTGAGTTATGTAATGCCTCATAACTGATACTCTGGAAAAATAAATCTATGTAGGGGGAGGCAGCAATCTGGGGTCAATATTATACAATATTTTTACATCTGACTTACCTGAGTTACCTCAGGGATGTCAGAAATATTTGTTACCGGATGACACAGGCCTCTCCACCAAAGGACGAAGCCTGCGTGTCATCTGTAGTAGATTGCAAAAAAGTTTGAATATTTTTTATTCTAACTTGCAAACATGGAAGATTTTGCCAAATGCTTTCAAAGCTCAACTTATAATATTCCCACATAAACCAGAGAACGTTTATTTGAAACCTTCAAGTAGACATGTTGTTACGATGAGAGGGGTTCAAATAAATTGGTCAGATGAAGTTAAGTATCTAGGGCTCATGCTAGATAAAAATTTAACTTTCAAAAATCACATTGAGGTTGAATGCCCTCAATGTAACAAATATGCAAAATGTCTTTATCAACTCAATAACAGAAAATCAAAACTTTGTCTTAAGTACAAGCTATTTTTCAGGTTAGCCATGTTGTATGATGTACCAATTTGGACTAGCTGTTGCAATACAAGGAAGAAAGCTCTGCAGAGGATTCAAAGTAAAATTTTGAAGATCTGAAGCTCCTTCTCTTTCTCTCCTTCCAAGGTAGAAACATTAGAACAAATGTCAAGGAAAAATCGTTGCAATCTCCTATTTCATTTGTTTCGTAAATATTGTGTAGTTTATCATAAGAAACTGAAAACGATTTCCCAAAGGAACTCAAAGATCTCTAGAAAAGGTCATTCCCAACAAACTCATCAATTGCCATTTGACTAGCATATAATCAAAACGAGTGTCAAGATTTATAGCGCTCGATATTACATCACTAGTTATACAAACCGCCGGTAATTGGCGATTCAAATTGCAATGTGGCACTCAATCCATCTCACTCGAATGAATCGCTTTCATGCCGTACCGTAACCAGTAATGGTGGTTCAAATTGCTCTAATAAATCAGAATAAAAGGATTTGCGACCTGATCCAATCATTGAAATCGTCAACTTTCCAGTTAGTTTATTTGAACTGGCCAAATTTATTCAATTGGTTCAACTTTGAATATTTATCAGCATCAAAGTGCGACAAAAAATTATGCATCAATCAGCGGACTCGGCAATTAACAGTGCATTGATTTAATGACAGTGTTTTACGCCATTTGACCAACCCTTTCGAGCTGATCGATGCAAATGAGGGCGCGGTCACAGAAGCCACAGAAGGTAACAATTAGTCGCTGCAAGATGAATGAGCTCATCAAATTAGCATAAACTCCGTGCTTCCACGAGAATTGCTTCTATAACATTTAAATCATTTGATCATTTGAAAAAGTTGAACCGTTTCATTTCATCTACAGCCAACTTCAGCATTGGTACACGCCAAAATTCTGCCCAGGAAAAAGTAGAGGTACGCAGTGGTCCAGATTATAAAAAATATGACAAAAATTACTAGGAATGCTAAACCTGGATACCAAAAATGAGTTATCGATTAGAAAAACTTATGCTGAAATGGAAATTTGCGTAAGTTTTAAAAAGGATGAACTAGTTGAATTTTAAAGCAAAAATTATTGTTTTTGGTCGAAACACAATAAAAAAAACCTTATAAATTTGTGTTCCCAAATTGTCCAACTTGAAAATGTTTCGAAATTGAGTTTTGCCAGCTTCTTAGAAAACGGGACCTCTGTACGGCAATCGGGTGTCGTCTTCGACGGCACTGATCCATCTTCGGGCGTCAGAAACTTTCGGAAGCTCAAAATGAGCTTACGATGGCGGTGCAAAGTTTAAACTAAGATAAATAAACTTTGCACTTCGGGTTCTGCTTCCGTGTCTTCCACTCTGGGGGTGATGGGTAATCCGATGCTGAGGATGAGATAAACTTTTTGATTGCATTCTAGAAGAGTGATGCGCAGGCTGGTGGTTTTATTTCTTGGGATTGATGTTTGTCTGCGATTTTCATTTGTGACTTTTTATATTTAGATGTAGTTTTGAAGCAAGCGTTTCAAAAAATATTCTAAAAAAACTATGAAATACTTAGATATAGTACATTGAATCCCACCAATTACGAATTGATTAGATTATCCTTCTAGAGAATCTTTCAGATTTGCTCCTGTTTATTTCTTCAGAATAAAACACTAACTTTTTCTAACTACGGAAAACAAAATTTTTTGTGCCTAAAGAAACTTTCAGCGACCTCTAGGAGCGGCGCTACAAAAAAAAGTTACAAATTATGTATTTCGGGTCAAAAATGAGTAAAGAGTTTGAAACGCTCTCTTTTAGCTTTATATGAAAGATATGGAACCCTAGAATGGAACTCTGGACATTTTTTGTGAGTTTGGCCACACAAGGGCACCTGGAACCTGTTTCAAAAGGAACTGGCACATATCATATTCAGCAGTTCATACGCATGTATGGTAAGATGGTACAAATTTTATGGTTTTAATTCCGATTTACAAGAGCATCAAAAGGACCAACAGTTATTTTTGAACAGATTTGGTCGGAGTATTCCGGAAGCGGTTCCGGTAGGCTATGATGTAGACATTTTCAGACCATCATATAGTAGCAGGCGTTGCAGAATTCGCTCTCATTTGAGAATGAAGCACGATCAAAGCAAGCAAAGAAAAACATCCCATCTGTTGCGGTCCACGATCGTCATTGTATCGCAAGGTGTAACAAGTCTGATAAATGGAAGCAGCGAGCGAGAGCCCCAACGAGAGAGCGATGATAAAATCCATTTTTCTCGCTTGTTTACCGTTGGGGATAGGTGTTTTTCTTTACTGGCACGATAAATAATCCACGAACTTCCAATAACAACAGTGTCCCCCAGGCTTGGAGCATGTTTAGAGGGGTTTTATCATGCACTACTATCCCCCCAATCTGATCAAACTTGTAGCAGTATACGATAAACAGTCTCTCATAATGTGCAGCATGTTATGATAGTTACAGAGAGCGATACGTGAGAGATTCTCTCAATTTTCTCAGGATTCAATCCCTGTATAGTAGTCTATCATGCGACAGCTGATATTGATGACAGCATCAATTGAAGATGCATCGAAGCCAAACGTCGAATTTTCAAGAGCACAAATCTAGAGAAATTGACAAGCATTCGAATTGAACATTTGATGACCAGTGAGCTAAATTTTCAACACAAACTGTTGTCTAGTTATCTGAATTGGTGCTCTTGAATATTCGAAGTTTGGGTTCCATGCAGCTTCACTTTAATAATTCTCTTGGAGCACTTGTACTGCGATAAACATGACGTCTCGCCACATCATATAAATCAACAAATTAATTAGCTGATCAGTAATTGAACTACACTTACGAATCCTACAAATCTGCGTTAGAGCAATTGGATTATTTTTTTGTTCGTAATTCGGCCAGATGGCATTCGGCCAAATGGCGTTCGGCCAAACAGCGTTCGGTCAAATGGCCGGACACCACTTACAGTAACTCCCAGTTTAATTTCTGGAATTATATCTGGAGAAATTCCTTAAAAATACTAAATAAAATATGAAAAAATCCTGAAGAAATCTCTTATGCTTTTTGGCTACGCAGACTTTTTATTTCGTCGGCTATTTATAACAAAGCCTGCGTAGATACAAAGCATATGTCATAGAAATATTCTGTCAATTCTTTACCAGCTCATCCTCGGATCAATTTCTAGAGGAAACCATGAAGAAATTTTCCTGGAGCAATCTATGGAAAAAAATTTGAATAAAAGGCTGAATAAATCTTTGGAATTTTTCTAGAAAAATCCCTGGAGAAGTCTCTGGAGAAACTCGTGTAGAAATATCTGAAGGATTAGACAGCGTAACAAAAATGACACATTTACGTGTCTCAAAGATTAAATTATGTGTCTGTAGTAGCTTTGGGCTTACTGCAATTGATGCCGTTTTCAGGAATGTTCGAACACGTCACAGTTTTCAACTACAGGCCATCAAAGTTGTATAAAACACTGTTTCCATTTATATTCACATGAAATTTAAATTATGATTTAGCAAACTTTTTTGTTATATAATCCACCAAGCATGTAAAATAGAATTTTAAATATATTAAATATAGAATAAAACGATTTTTCATCGTGTCTGCAGTCTCCATACAAAATCCTTTGTTTCTTCTATGTAGTTAAAAGTAATACTTTTCTAAACCATCCAAAAATAACTTTTGAGCATTGAAAGTATTATGAACTTTGTTGATAAGTATTGCTAAACACATGAAGATTGAATTCTGTGGCAAGTTAAGCAAAAAAAATGCCACACAAGCTAAATAACTTGTATGCAAGTTGGCTGAAATAATCAAATATTGCATTTTCAACTGCTAATATCCCAAATTAGACGTGCTATGGCAATGGATTCAGCAATCCTTAATTAAGTAAATATTCTGTATTTTGGTGCTTGAGGCAAAAACGTGTTCAGCAGTGTTATCTAAGTTAATTACTGAAGGACTCCTGGAAGCGTCTCTGAGGAATCCCTGGAGAAAACCGGTACAAATTTTGCTGGTGTGATCGGTGGACAAATTCTTGGACAAAATCCTTTTAGGTAGTTTTCTTTAGAAATACCTGGAATTATCCTTGGAAGAATCCATGTAGAGATTTTCCAGAGTCAATTTATGTAGAGATTTAACTGGTGAAATTTTTATAGAGATTTTCCTAATGTAATGTTTGTAGAAATTCTTAGGACAATTTCTGATGAAATAACTGCAGGAATTCATGGGGAAAATCTCTGGAGGAATTTCATGTGGAACTCCCCGAGAAATCCCCTAAGGATTTTATGTGGTCAAGAACGAGTCCTTGGAGAATTGTCTGGAGAACGCCTTGGAGTAAGTCATGTAGCGATTTTCCTAGTGGTAACTCTGGAAGGATTTTCTTTAGGCTTTCGTGAGTAGTTGAACGCCTGGACGAATTCCTGCTTGAATCTCAGGAGAAATTGCTGGTAGAATTCATGGAGGATCCAAAGATATCTCTGGAGAAATTCTTTGGATAACATCTAATGAAATTCATGGGAGAAAATTGAGAATTTCCAAAGGAACTCTTGGAGCATTCTCCGGATGATTTTAGGAGACCATGAACGAATACCTGAAGATATTCCTAAGGAATCCCTAGAGAGATTCCTAAGGAATCTTTGGAGAAATAATGGTGTCCTTGGTCAGCAGTAGCACCAGTTTCCCTGTCAGGTAACATAGACTGGTATATGTCTGGCCGAAGCCAGTGATACTACGCCCATAACGGAGTTCGTTAACGCTTCCAGACCCACGTCAAACCTGCGTCCAGAAGTTACTTCAGATTTACATTTCTTCGGTCAGCAGTAACGCCAGTTCCCCTGTCAGCAATGTCTCCAGCACTCAGCAGCAACAACATTTCGCCGTTAGCTCTTGAACTACAGCGACACCGTTTTTCGTCGTATTTTATCCTGGTATCCTTGGTCAGTAGTAGCACCAGTTTCCCTGTCAGAGTTCGTTAACGCTTCCAGAACCACGCCATGCACTTCGCCCAGAAGTTACTCCAGTTTTGCAGTAATTTCTCCAGTACTTTGTGTCCTTGGTCAGCAGTAACACCAGTTCCCCTGTCAGCAATGTCTTCAGCACTCAGCAGCAACAACATTTCGCCGTTAGCTTTTGAACTACAGCGACACCGTTTTTTGTAGTATTTTATCCTGGTATCCTTGGTCAGCAGTAGCACCAGTTTCCCTGTCTGGTAACATAGACTGGTATATGTCTGGCCGAAGCCAGTGATACTACGCCCGTAACGGAGTTTTTTGATGTTTCCAGAACTACGTTGTACATGCTCGTCCAAATAACACGTCAGTCTCTGACACTTCCTCCATACTCGTCAACAGCGAGACATCATTCCAACGGCACAAGGTTAACAGCTCATCCTACCTAATTCAATTTATATAAAGTTTAAAATCTATCTGATTGTACCCCGTTTGGCATAAAGTCGTTTGGCATATAGTCGTTTGGCATAATGGTCGTTTGGCATAATGGCCGTTTGGCATAATGGTCGTTTGGCATAATGGCCGTTTGGCATAATGGTCATTTGGCATAATGATTGACTTAAAATAAATAAAGGCATTTTTAAAGCTTTTACTTTTTTTTTTGTTGCGACATATTTATTATTTATAACAGTAAATTGGCAAAGAAAGTTCGCAGTTATTCATCAAGGAAACGCTCATAGAATATTTCGCTGCAAATCAAGCTCTGCCCAGTTTGGACGTAACACTCGATGAAAATTACTTGAGAATAATTTTTTTTGCAAAATATCAAAAGCTCTAATCCAAAGATCTATCAATGCATCTTAAAAAAAATATTTGTGGCAAAACTTTTTAACGGTTCAATATAAATTCTAATTTATAACACCATCTATTATCGAGAGAAGGGAAAATTTGTGATTGAAATAACATTTTTTACAGCATATCTCGGAAGGAGATCACGCGTTTGCCCCAAAAAAGTATATGTTGAATATTGGCAGGTTCTAAAATAATTATCTTTCTAACAACACATCTGGAATTGATAAAACAGCAAAATATAAAAATGATCAACATTTAGCTTTACTAAATAAAACAGTTTAAAACAGTATACATATAAAGAACAGCCTATTTTTAAAAGAAGGCAAAATTTATAATTAAACCAATAGAAGAATGAACGCCCAAAAACTATTGCGGCATAATAAAACAAAAAGACATAAAAAGTGCGTTCAGAATCATCGAAATGATTGTGTTACTTTTCCCCGAATGCCATTTCTCCGAATGACTGGTTTCCCCGAAAATTGGTGACGAGAAAGAACGATAAACAGTCAAAAGAAGGAAGTATTCTGTCATTCTCGGCTATACACATGTTCGCAAAAATGCTGAGGACGGTAAAACTCGGAAGAACCGCCAATTAAATAAAGAAGGGTGCATATCAGATGGTTAGTTCGTTCACCACCCTGAAATGTATAAAGTTACGATAATTACGAGTGCTAAAAACTTTTCGGGGAAGTTGGATTGTCGGGGAAACGGGATATTCGGGGAACTGGCGTTCGAGGAAACGACATTCGAGGAAAAGTAGCAGAACCCATCGAAGTAACAGCAGTAATCGATTTCTCTTTTCGCTGATAATTTGAGCAGATCAGTCGGAAACAAAAAAATACTTCAAAAATATAGCTCCAAAGAACAGCCTATGCATAAAAGAAGGAGAAATTTATTGAAATTTAAATCAACAGTTTTCATACCTATAATTATGGTAATATCCTATATAGAAAAAAAAATAGAACAATTAAAAGAATGGTAAATTTGTGCTAAATATATAAAAATCTTCAGTGCGAAAAATTGTTCCAATAGCGAAACTCAAAAGAAGAATAAATGTTTGAAAGAATGGTAATTTCTGGATAAATAATACAATACTATTGTCAATAACTTTCCTAAAATGGACAGCTAAAAATATGTAGTAAATTTCAGTATATTTTCATGCATATATTTGGAGCATCAAAATAAACTGAAATGTCAGCGACAAATCGCTTATTTTTCAATCGGATGCACTTTAAATTTACACGATCATGTGACATTCAAGCATTTTAAGTTGAAAATAAAACGTGATGCTGTAACAATAGATGAATTTGATTTACTTTTACTTTACTCTTCTGTTTACGCTACATTGAAATTTAAATATTTTTATCTGTGTGTTTAAATTTATTCAAGAGCGAATGATTGTTAAATAAAGTGTCATTTTGTATCAATTGACTCCAAAACATGCCTGATTGTATCAGAAAGATTTAATAGAAACGTAAAAAACGAAAAATTGAGAAATTCTTGGTTTATTATGCCAAACGACTATTATGCCAAACGACCTTTATGCCAAACGACCATTATGCCAAACGACTTTATGCCAATTGACCATTATGCCAAACGACTTTATGCCAAACGGCTTTATGCCAAACGACTTTATGCCAAATGATCTACCACCAATCTATCTAGTTAGTAAGCTTGTATCCTGTAGTTATAGTAGGCGCTTCCTTAAAAGAGAAAATATTCTCACTGGAAGTGCACATGACTTGTATGTATATATCGAAAAGAAGAGTGGGTTTTATGCCTTTTGGAGAAGAGGACACACTTGATCTTCACTCCCAAGGGCTTTTCCCTGCTCCAAAATAAAAAAAAATTAAAAAAAAATGTGGAGAAATCCTTAGAGTACGTTATGTAGCGATTTTCTGGTGGTAGCTCTGTGATAATTTGTGGAGGGAATTGATTGAGGAATCCATTGAGGATTTCGTGAATTGTAGAACACAAGGACTAATTCCTGATTAGAATCCTTGGAGTTCGTGGTAAAATCCCTGGATCCGTTCAGGAACTCCGGAAGAAATCTTTAGCATAATTCCTGGACGAATCTCGAGAGGAATACGTGGGGATATCTATGTATGTATCCGTGGAAGAATCCTCAGAGGATATTGTGGAGAAATCGCAAGAGTAATATTTTGGGTCGCAAAGGAGCGACAAGATTGAAATTTAATTAGGTGGTGAAAATTGAGCAAGCAATTTTAAAGTCAGTAAGCATCGAAGCGTCCTGTATTCTACCTAGCTTCTCTACTGGAGAAGGGTTGGCTCAAAAATTCGAGCTTTGCTACCAACACAGGCCATCATTTGCTTCTAGTCGCATGACCGCTACAGCCATAAAACAAAATAATACGATATAGCTTACAGCAATCAGCTCCATTGACATTCTACTTCAACTTTGTTTTTCCTCTGAAAAACTTTCCTTCAAAAATTCACACAAAATGCAATGAAATTTGAGAGTCCCAAAAACAAAATATGTTTGGTTTGGTTGTGAGCCGATTGTACTGATCAAATTATTCTGTATGTTCCAAAAGAATGTTATAAATGGAGTACAAATTCTTCTATTGAAATTCTACATGATAAACTCCCAAACTTTGAAAAACTGCTACTATGATGTCAGCTACTATGAAGCTACTCCAACCCTCAGATAGCAATTCATTGTAGTTGCAAGTTTGTTCCTTTGCTTTTAATTAAGAGCGATAGTGTCCGTAACAAGGTGCCTGCAGAACGAAAAACAACATTATTTCACAGATGTACATTGTATTCAAAAATAAATTCCAGCGGATGGTAGCGCTTAAAGGCTTTGCATTCTATTTTGTGTTTTCCTCTACGTTGCTCTTGGAATCCTTATCCAGTTATCTTAACTAAGTTTACCTATATTTCCAGCAGTATTTTAACGATTACGGATAGTACAAATGGCTAGCAGGCCGAGTAAACCTTAATCGCAAAAAGCGTAAAAAATTACGCTTAAACGAAGTGTGTGTACCTAGCGCTAATTCGAAGCCCCTTTCGTCCTTTATCACTAGACTAACATAAACGTGCATTTCCTCATAAAAAAAATCGAAAGAAAAGCAACTGGACAAATGTTGTTTTCTGGAAGCAGCAGCAAGAAAGGCAAAATAGAAAAAAGTCCACCCGTTCTGCCGCCCTTTGCAGTAAAGCTACGTGTGGGTGGTACCAGCGTTGAATGAAGCTTTCTGAATTATAAGCACATCGTAAATATTTATAATTCCAACATCATCTCGAACCATGGGAATGGGCTCCTAGGTCGGCTGCTCGGGAAAGGAACAGAACGGATGATGGTCGTCGTTCCTGCTGAATGGGGCGTAGAAAAATAAACCATCAAAGTTTCTGGAACAACACAGAACAGAGTGAACAAAAAAAATTGAAAGAAGGAAAAACTTGGAAAAGACCAACCACGTCTTCCATGAGGATGATGATGGTGGATCTCGGAATGATGACGAGTAACGAGGGTTGTTTACTACGGGGTTCAAGCTCAAAGGGGGATATTGAATACTAATATTCAATAGTTCTTTGATCGTTAGTGCCGAACGATGGTTATCTATAAACGTCCATAAATAACGATTTCCAATGAGCTTTATGGCCATCGTTTTTTAATTTTGATAAATCGATGAAAAACGATCATCCCTGGTCGGAATCTGACCACCAGGCTGGAAAGGAAAATGGAAAATCGTTTCGTGCTGGACGTGTGAATGGTAATGGCTGTATACGGTCAGCATTGAAAGGACCTTAATGAAAAGAACAGGACTATAACGGTGATAGTCGTTGCCGTCGTCGCCCATTTACGAGATACGGATGGAAAGCCATTTCCAGAGAAAGAATTTCAATTGCTGAAAGGAATATTGTTTTTCTCACCACTTCACGGCCAAGCTCTTCCGCTTTAAATCCATTATGGAACGATTAGTAATTGAAAATGTGGAGGTTTTTGGAAAGGGTTTTATTAACAAATTCAACTCGAACGGAAATTTAATTTAATTAACTTGCAGTGGACATTGATTGTCCCTGTAAATGACACCGATTGCATTTCCGCAAATAGAGTTCAAACGCACGAACCCTTCTAACCTTCGGCGAGTTATCTCTTTTATCCGTTTGTTACGCTTCACTTAATTTAATTACCGACATACCGCCGTTTCGAATGTCAATTATCGGTTCAAACGGGCCATTAGAAGCTGCATTTTCCCTCCACTCAAAGTTAACCAATCATTTCCACACCAACGAGCAATCAGTACTCGTCCAACTGCGAACTGCACCAACAGTCCCATTAAAATCCTAGCTCTGCTCTGAATCAGTATGCCAGGACATTGCTGGAGCAAAAAATAAAAGAGCAAATAAAATTTCACCCAATCAACTAGGGGTCTGCCTGGGCACTTGAAGGTACACAACATGCATAATTGATAGACCCATGAGAGTTTGCGGATCGCAGACCAATGCAATAGAGCCGCTGCTGCAGTTGATGGGTGCATTCGGACGCACTTAATTCGCAACGATCGTAGGCAGACAACTGCTAGCCACTCTGACTCTACCAATTAGTGGACCAGTAGGGTGGGGCTTATTTCCAAAAATCTTCCGTAGTCAAGATTTACAAAGTGGAAAATGATCATCGGTCCCAAAATAACATCCTGTGAAAAAATGAGAATTTTTGGTGAAGGTTTAGAGGTGGCGCAAAGGGCGTAAGTGCAGTTTTCCCATTTTAGTGAACTCTGAAAAATTTTGGTATGCTTTTCAGCTTGTTTTGGTGATTTTAAGACCCTTAAGGGCAAAAAATCACCTCAAAATTGCGATATCTCCACTCCTTTAGACGATATTTGACGAAATATATTTTATGCATACGATTTTTGGCCCTTGAATAGGTTACGCTGACTGATTAATATGAACCCGAATGAATAGCTGGGGAGAATTCCTATGCTAGTAGAATGGAACAAAGAGCAAAGAAGAATGAAAGAAAGAACAAAGAACACAGAAGAATGTAAGGTGGGGTGGGTTAAACAGGTGGGAGGGCGAAACTAGTGATGTCTTGAGCGTAACTGAGGAATCTAGAAAACGATGATTATATTTATTGACTTCATTTTTTTTTTCGATCTTTATTAACGAGATTGTTAGCTCTTTAGCTATGGGCTAGTTCATCTTGGGACCACCGGGTTTACTTCCCTTCCGAAGGATGTCGGCACTGAAATTTTTAGTGACTATCTCGGGGATGGGATTCGATCCCAGATCCTCAGCGTAAAAGGTGTGTGTTCTAATCACTACACCAGGTCCGACCCCTTGACTTCTATTTAATATTACCTACTTCAGAAATATTTCGAGCAATTTTTCTTCAAGTAAGGAAAGAGCACCAATTTTTTAACCATCTCTAGTTTTCGACCCAAGCGAAGTTTCATCATTATTCTCCTGGTAGATATAGATAAATGCACGTCACTTTACAGCTTCAGTACAATAATTGTTTGGTTGTTTTTTTTTTCTGAATGATGATAGCAATTTATCGAAAGGGACCGTTGCAAAATTTACATCCTAAAAATTCAGCCTCACGCAGTATCTATTAAATTCATAACTAATTTATATAATTATTTATAAGTATATACATAGGACATACTGTGAAAATTCCTTCATGTAGCTCTGTCCTAAAAAATATGTTTCAGAACTGTGACGACTTAATTTTGGTTTTATTTGAGAGGTTTTCAACCTGAAGTGCTTTATCTCTAGCACCCTATAGAAGCTCATGCACTATTTTGAATTTTGACTACCGTTTTTTTTACTTCTGCTGTTGTTTATACACATCGATTTCAAATACAGATGTAGAACGATGTATTGAACTTCATCTGCACTCATCTTCATCGTTTGTCCGAAGTTATGTTGAAGGTGTTGTAGCGAAAGTGAAGTATTGGAAACCCAAACCCCAAATTAATTGCTGAAATGGCATCATAATCCAGAAATTCCTGTGGAAATTCTAACAAGTAGTGTTATTGCTGGGAAGCAAAAATCATTTATGGATTTACCTAATAAGGATATATCGTGTGGGATCAAAATCCGAACACCTAAGAAATGAATCTAAACCCTTCCACTTCATATAAAACTCCTTCTATTTGTATGAAGTGTACGGATTTGGGCCCCTCTGTATTTTCTTTCAGATTATAAAAGCAATTGCTGGAGTTATATCAAACGGACATTCTAAAATACTAAATGAGTGTTAAACTTGCATATAATCACATCTCATACATCCAACCGAGATATTTTCACGGCTCCATAGTTGATTCTAATATAATATCATCAGTTACACCCTCCCCCCTGTTTAACCCACCCCACCTTACATTCTTCTGTGTTCTTTGTTCTTTCTATCACTTTTCTTTGCTCTTTGTTCTATTCTACAAGCATAGGAATCCTCCCCAGCTATTCTTATTCGGGTTCATAGTAATCAGTCATTGTAACCTATTCAAGGGCCAAAAATCGCATGCATAAAATATATTTCGTCAAATATCATCTAAAGGAGTGGAGATATCGCAATTTTGAGGTGATTTTTTGCCCTTAAGGGTCCTAAAATCACCAAAACAAGCTAAAAAGCATACCAAAATTTTTCAGAGTTCATTAAAATGGGAAAATTGCACTTACGCCCTTTGCGCCACCTCTAAACCTTCACCAAAAATTCTCATTTTTTCACAGGATGTTATTTTGGGACCGATGATCATTTTCCACTTTGTAAATCCTGACTACGAAAGATTTTTGGAAATAAGCCCCACCCTAGTGGACCAGTGGTAAGTCTGTGAAATATTATTGAACTTTTCAATTACGGTTTTATAAAACACATGAACAGGTTGAGAGGCTGGATTACAAAAATATGAAAGTATTAAATTAGTAGTGCCTATCCCAAACAAACACTCCTTTATACCAGAAGTACTCGATGGATCGATTAGATGCTCACTTTCGTGCTTGAGAAGCTCAACCGTCATCTTATCCTTCCCAGCAGCCTACATCTTTTCAGCTTGCTTATGGACCGATGCACGAGTTCACTATCTGACGTTTGAGCGGTGCCGTGTTATTTACGTGACCATGGCAACTAATGAATTCGGCACCGCTCAAACGTCAAATTAGTGAACTCGTGCATTGATCCATAGCCTTGTACTTAAACATGATCGATGGGTCCATCTTCTGATGGGACATCTCGGCCATCATCATCTATGTTCACCTGTACTCGAGTCGTTTTATCGCTTAACTTCCCCTTTCGATGCACATGATGGGCACTGATTCGGAATTGTGTCGAGCGCTGTTGACCGTAACAAATCTTGAGCTGTAGCTATCACAGTTTCTTTGTGCTGTTTTTCTTACTACAGTAGATTTGCTGTTCTTCAGCACTCGGAGACATGTCTCCTTTCTGTTTAGTAAAGTACCCGTCAGTAGCAAATGAATGCTGGCGGCATTTTTCATGTTCGTCACTCCCTGGCACTCTTCATCGAACCAGTTGTTTTGTCTGTGTTGTTGATCAATACCAATCACACCTTGCACCGTTGTGGTTACAGCTTCGTAGTTAGGGTGATCGTGCTTGTTTGTTTTAATTGATAGGTTAACCTTTCATAAAACCAGTGCTGGGAATGGTAATAGTAGTAGGCTTGAATTTTCGCGAAAATCATGTGGCTCTCCAGTACAGTTGTTCAAAAACGTGAATCTCATCAAGTAGCCTATGTTGGGTGCACGAATTTTCTAAATCATGAGTGTCATTGAAGGCTCTAAATGCGGGAAATAGAACATTTTTCTACAGTAATTCTGGGTTGCCACGGGTGTTTTGCTATTTTCAAGGTTTTTTGCCTACAGCAGCGTGAGTTTCACTGACTTCGCTGACTGTGATTGGCTTTGCTCGGCTACTGTAGAGTGAATTTCAAGATTTTTCCCAACCCTGCATAAAACATTCACTCGATCTTGTCTGTCTCTTGGCATAACGTCACCTACTGGAACAGAGCATTTCCACAGTTATATTCTTCTATGTCTCCTATTTTACTTCGCGCTGAAAAGTGTAATGTGAAAATTTTTACAATACAATTTCCACGCGATCCAGGCGATTTGTGGCTTCGCGGAAGATATTGATACTGATGGCAGAGTTTCACAAAGAATTTTGATCTGTATACCCACCTCAAGTGAGAAGCGGTGAATGCTCTGTTCAGTGAAAGACGTGTGATCAAATCCCGACGGTCGAAGAACTTTTCTGGTTGCAATTTTCCACTTTTTCTCAGAGCATAGAGTATCTTCGTGCTTACTACACGATGTACTACCACTTCAGCGCCTCTCTTTTATTTCATGTCTGGGTATACTATTTACAATCTTACTCGCTAAGCGTTACCTGTACAACTCTTACCCAAAGACATATCCATTGCAGGTTGTGTGATATACCTGCTATCCAAAACTCCTCCTCATCACACAACCTCCGAGCCGCATATCTGCCACCGAGCTCTTCCTAGCTGCTAAAGTCCTCCTAGTCTCGAGCTTCTCGAGTCTCGAACTCTCGAGGCAAACCTCTGCGTCCTCCGAGCTACTCATGAGTTCCGAAGCGATACCTCTATGTTCTTTTCGATCAGCCAGCACCTTCACCGCATCTTGGCCTGCTACTCTTGGGCACCTCGTCCAATCCCCTTTTCTACCTCTTTGTTCAGATCCTGTCTCATCGTCTAGATGCTTCCTCGTGGTCCCTTATTGAAGCCGCCTTAGCGTCCTCCAGGCGTTACGCGCCCAGGAACCTGTAGAACAGCCAGGCTTCCGTCCAACCGTAGGTTATTGACTGATATTGCTACCACGTCAGCATCTCTCTTTTATTTCATGCCTGGGTATATTATTTACAATTTTACTCGCTAAGCGATACCTCTACAATTTTTACCCAAAAACATCTCCACTACAGAGTGTGCAGATAGTGGGTTAGGATCACTTTATTTTTCCAGAACGCTATATCTTAATCTTAAAGTATAATCCTGCGTCTTTTATGTAGGAGATAAGCGCCGCCATTGAAGAGGGGTAGTCCTGCAGGGCTTCTCGAATACTACCAGAAGTCGGATATATCTGTTTGGGTTCATCAAAGGCTGGACAGTTGCAGATGAAATGCTCAACTGTGTTACCCGCATCACATACCTCAAGTCCGACGGAAAGGGTTTCCTCCATAATTGTGGGATACCCTTGTGTGGCCGGTTCTCAACCAGGAAATTATTGTTTGGTCATTTATAGACCTCAGGTCTACCCAAGCATCAGTGCTAAGTTTAATTTTTCGCAGGTAGATGCCTCGTGAGTTTGCCCACTTTGGCTACCAGGTCTGGCGTACGGTTGATTTTACCCACCGTTGAATATCGGCAAGCTGCACCGTAGTGCTGTAACGAGAGTCAGAAGGGCCGGATCTTGCTTGGAAGTCTGCCGTTGCATTACCAGGAACACCGCTAGCTGATAGCCATCGTAATCGGGCTAGTAGCAGTAGTTGTGAAGGCAGCATTTAGAATAGCAGCTGCTTCTGCGGAGAAGATTGAGCACTGTCTAGGGAGGCTGAGGCTGGTTGCTACGGAGAGCAATCCATCAATGTGTCGGTCGCTGGCGTGCTGAATAGTCTTTCCGTCTCTGCGACGATTTTTCGCGACCTGCCCTAAAGCTGCCATCAATTTTAGGATGCGCCAGCCAGCGATTGTAGATCCAGATACCGTAAAACGGGGTAACTTTGATAGTTGTTTCGAAGAAAACTTGTATATTAATGCATGTTATCAATTATGCTTTTCGGCTACGCAGTCTTAATTTTTATAACGGCTTATTTATTTGCCCGACGTTTCGACACGGGCATTGTGTCTTCCTCAGGGGGTAAATATTGTTGTCGTTTGTAGTTTAACTTTAACTGTCAGGTTTAAAGTAGGAAGATTTTGGAAGACGCCGTTCATCATTATGAGGAACAAAGTCACCGATATGACGGATCCTTGCAGCACGCCGGTCTCTGCACTGAATTAATCGGATTCCGATGACCACCCTGAAGATACGATTGGTTAGAAAGTTTTTTACGAAGTGCAAAACGTGGCTGGTAAAGCCCCAGCTGGCGAGCTGGCGAGAACGAGTGGCGTCCAAACCCTGTTATATGCCTTTGAGATATCCAATGAAACAATTTCGGTATGGTGATCCAAGGATTTTGCCTCCTGCAGAGCCTCGCCGAGGGCTGCAGAGTAGGTATAAGTAATCGTATCAAATAGCGTACTACTAGTGGTCCAGCAGGCCGCGTTGCTGGAGATGATGTGTAAGCCGACGGTTTACCATTCGCTCTTCTACCTCTACTACCTTACTCTCTCGCCATTCCGGCGGGTAGGAGTCATCAGTCCACAGCTGAGTTATCAGCTCAAGTGAAATTAGCTTACCATGACCTTCAAGATTTTTCATCAGGAAGTCTGCGAGTTTGGCGAAATATTTTCCCAGGTCTTCGGTAATTGTTTCTGAATCCGCAGCACTCGCAGTCGAGGGTGGGTGGAGTGACGCACAGTGCTTCGTCCCTTGGACAAAAGTCAAAAAATCAACTTTCATATTCGAAAGAATCAAGTAGGCCATGATGTTGATATATGTTTTGAGCGTGTAATACAGATACTAGAAAGTTCGTGCGCTTATCAAAACAAACCAAAACACCACGTGTTGACAAGTTGTTTCATCGTTATATATAATTCATTGTTTTTGTGTCAATCAAATCCCTTTTTGATTCGCTTTATTCTCATACTTATCACATTTTCAAAGTGAAAGCCGTTAAGGATCGTGTTGAAACTAGTAAGTAGGAGTCATTCCGTTTAATTTTATGTGATATATTTTAAAAATTGTAGAAAAAGATGCTTCTGAACAATAAACTCTTTAATACAGAAGAAAATTAAAACTCCTATCTTCTTCTAGCCCATACAAAAAAGTACCTCAAAGTACCTTTTTGAAATCCACTTTAAACTAAAATTTGAAGTATTTTTCAAATTCTGAAAGTGATTCCAGCTGCATATGTTTGCCGATTGTATGTCATTTTATGATTTTTAGGTTATGCTGCCACAATCATCAATAAAGATTGTTTCAAGCAATGGTTTTCTGCCAATCCACGTATTCGAAAAAATCATGTTGTGGATTTCATGTACGGTTGTTATAGCACTGATTCTTTCTCCCAGATATTTAAAAACAAGCTAAATACGTTTAGCAAATTTTATTGCTGCAAAATGCACCAAAAATGGGCTAAATATAGAAGACCATACGATATTTTTGTGAAGCAAAATTCCGACTGATTAGCAAAGCCAGTATTGCTTCCGCGCAAACAGAAAATTGACGATGCAGAGTTTTCCAATTCGGCAGTAAAGGCTGGCATGGGAGGGCCTTTCATACCGTTCAATGAATGTTCATGAAAAACCTATATATATCTTATCAACAATAATGAACCTGAAGAGCTCGCGTTTGTAGCCTATGTATCAAACTGTTTCTAATAATCATGAAACAGAAACCCACGACATTTCAACTTTCTTTGTAGAAAAGAAGATAATGATTCGATTGTTATGTTTTTGGATGAATTATAGCTGGTAAATGAATTTTATTGCTAATAAAAATAAATTTTATATAACCTTTTTTATTGGGTTTGATTTTAGTCGTTGGAATAATCCGTGCTTTAATATGTTTATAAAAATTTGGTTATTGAGACACTTTTACATTTACGCATACCACATACATCGTTTATGCAAACGACTCAAGTACGTTTTCATGCGTTTTTATTTTAAACATTTATTCAAAATCGAGCACTGTTCTATGGTGTCAAATGTAAAACGTGGCGTATAAGCCACTTATGCCATTACTGATATAATATGTGTCATTCATGCCAATAATGAGATTTTTTGTGTATAACGACTTTCTCCTCAACTTCGTAGGGCAAAACCGCATAAAACATCCAGTTCTGACTTTTGTCCCCAAGTGCCATACGTTCGAAGCACTGTGTGACGTCTCTTGTTTTGTTATTGAGGTCGTTGACCTCGGCCCATAGATCAGCGGTCGATTGAGCTGTGTTAAGACTATCCCAGAACTCCTGCCAAGAGGCTCGTAGTCGTTAGGCGTCTCGGATGGCTTGCCGACCATCTCGGTTTGGATGGTCAAGTGCCATTCTTTTCACTGCGCGAAGAGCCTTTCTACGTGCCTTGATCACTTTTTTGATCGCTGAAGACCACCAACAAAGAGCCTTTCGACCAGGTTTGCTGCTAGTTTTCGGGATCGAAACGGCAGCCACATGCGTGAGAATGGCAGTGAATTCTGCCATGTTACTCGGGTAGTGATCGCTACCATGTGGATCCGAATTGGTGCACCAGGTGAACCGTCGGATCTCAGACCGGGTGACAGTAGTAATATCGATTGCCGTCGAATAATGACCGTTGAAGAAAGTCTGGGAACTATCGCTTAGGATAGCGAGATCACTATTTTCGAAGAGATTTAATAGAATCTGATCGGGATCAACCCCAGACATTTAAATCACCAACGACCATTCAAGGTTCTGGCTGTTGTTGAATAAATTTTTCTACCTCGCCCGCAGATTAGGAATTTTTCCGCATGGTAGGTAGACAGATATTGTTGTGCTTCCTGAACTTTGACCCCGTCAACTGGAAGATAAAATCGACGATATACGAATCTAAGAATAAACAAAACAAATTACATAAACATGCAGTCATTAGTAAAAGTGATGTCTACTATGCACTATAAAAGGAAATGTGTTAGAAAAGGATCCACCAAGTACAGTACGCTATCGCTATTGCTCTAAGCAGCGGTTTTCAGAACGTGCTCCGCGAAGTCTTAGCAGGTGCTCAGCGACCGTTTTGAAAATTTGTACCAATGCCTTGAAAAACCTTTTTTTTGGCTTGTAAATACGCTTCGATTTATACCAAACCAAGCCATACTAAGAATGTTCAAGAGTACAAATTTAGAGAACAAAACAACCAATCGTGCTGACAAAAATTTGCCTATACAGTTTGTACCTATGAGACAGTTTTAGCTGCAAAATTCGGTTTGCTTGGATTCGGTATGGAAAATAACCTTTGAAGTTGAATAAATCCTCTAAAACAGAATATTTTGAATTTTTCAGTGTGCTAAAGTCTTGACCTTGCTCTACTTTTGCCTTTCTTGGTTGGTGAAGAGTCTTCGATAGGCCACCTAACCAGGGTTGCGCTACCTACATCGTGCTAGAGGGGCTGCCTCCTCGATGCTGACACGATACAGCATCGTCCGCTTGTTCTTTACATGATGACCACGGTCATAGCCATCACAACCATCCACCTTTATCAGGGCTTTGGACCTGTAGCTCTGGTTCTCAATAGTTTCAAGTTCTTTCGGACATGCTACTATGGTGAGCCGTCATGCGCTAGAGGTGTTGCTAAAGTCTTATTCTTATCGAAAGAAATTTGAGGTACACGCAACTTCGATAATAATCGAAATTTTGACACCGTGATACAAAATTATGAATATATCACGAGTTTTATCAAAGTTATAAATATTTCTGTGAGTGCTGAACTTATAGGTATTCCATTCAAACACAATGATAAAGGCTCAAAAAAAAAAACCTTTCGCTTTAGAAACTTGCTCAGTTCTTCGAACTAAAAACAAAATTTTGGAAAATTGCTGACCAAAGCAATTCTGCATTTTTCAAGCCACTCATTTTCAGTTTTTGCTTTAAAACCAAATGTAGTTTCATTTAGATGCTATATTGTCACAGTTTAATAAAAAAGCTTCCTCAATTAAATAAAAGAAATACTTTAACGTAAGTATCAAAAGTTTAAAAGAAAATTTAAATTGTTCAAAAATTGAAATAAATTGGTTTCTTGATTTTTGTGGAAATTAAAGGATCATTTGAGACTTGTAAAAAAAACGAAATTCAAGCAATAGGTGTTCTGCACAGCAATTTTATTTCAAAAAGTGCTCCGTGAGCCAAAAAGGCTGTAAAACTCTGCTCTAAAGATATATCTCAGACAACCAGAACGTACGTATAACGAATCACCTTATGCGTTATGCGATGCTTATATGAGTAAGGTTTCACGTATAAGATGTCGCCAAAGGCCTTCGTATCAGAGTGGAAGCGATATGCGTGCATATTTTATATGATAAAAATTGGCATGCCGTGCGAAACCTTATGCGACTTAATCTATGATAACAAACTAGATTTGACTGCTGTTACGGATTGAATAGGCTTGTCTATTTATCGACTATTTACGTGACTTCTGTTGTACAGTTATTGTATGGTGATGGTGGACCGTATAAGCGGCTGTGATGTTGTGAAAAGACCTAATTTTCTTAAATACTGGATTCCTGATAGAATTTGGTACATATTGCAAAAAGTCCACCAATTGGAGTCAACCAAAACGCTGATCATCTAGTTTTAGCATATTCTAGCGAACAAAGACAACATATTTGATTTCTATCGATATGTTTCGATGAAAGCCTGGTTTCAGCGAGAACTACTCATGTGAAAAATAATCTGTTCAATGAGAGAGCTCAACTAAATATTGGAGCGCAATGAATAAATTTATTTTATTCCATCAGTTTTCTCGTTAACAAATCATCAGAAGTCTCGTCAAAAACATAAGCATGAGCATAAGGGTGCGACATATGTTGCGACAATTTAGAATCTTTATGCTTTCAAAATTGAATTTAAAAAAAGTTTGTAGAACAACAAATTTTTTCCTCCATCAAAAGTAGCCTTAGTTAAAATAAGTATTCCTTGAAATTTTCTTTATTTATATATTTATTTATTTATTTTTTCGTCAACCGACGTAGACTAGTACATTTTACATATACATATTTTTGTTTCATTTCTTGATACTAAAATTATGTAATTTATATAAAAAAGATTGAAAAAGAAAGTGTAGTGTAAGTAATGTTAATTTCATTTTGTTTTATTTTATGCATTGCGATTTCTAATGAATTTGAAGTATGTTTTTAGATTTTTCCGAGACATGGAAAAGTCAATAGTTTCGCAATGTTGATTGTAATTGGCCATAATTTGATTTAGAGGCCCGTTTTTGGCATAATTTGTTCGATGATGATTTGTCAAGAATAAGTTACGATTTCGTAGTTGCCTAGAAGGAGCGTAGAAATTTAATTTTGATAAGATTTCTGTAGAATCAATACGTTGCGAAACGATATCATTTACAAATGAAACTCTTGCGATTTCACATTGCTCTTTCAAAGTTTGTATGTCAATAAGCATGCAGCGTGCTTTGTAGGGTGGAAGTGGAAATGATGTAAAACCTAATTTACGAAGAGCATATAGTAGATATTGTTTTTGTACAGATTCTAATCTTTCTTCGTGTGTGATTGAGAAAGGAGACCATACAATGCTGCAGTATTCCATGATTGATCTTACATATGCAATATATAGAGTTTTAATTGTTTATGGGTCATGAGAGTTGTAGCAGAAGCGTTTTATGAACCCTAGCATGTTATTAACCCTGTGAATTATTGTATTGTAGTGGTCTACGAAAGAAAGCTTAGAGTCTAATATTACTCCTAAGTCCCTTACTCTTTCACATTTTTCCACATTTTGATTTCCTAATGAAATTGAAATTCGTGGTGTTGTTCTTTTTCTGCTTAATGATATTAGGTTGCATTTTTTTACATTCAGTTCTAATAGGCTTTTTTTGCACCATATGTAGAATTTTTCTATTTCATTGCGGAATACATTGATGTCTTCTTCATTTCTTATTTCCAGGTAGAGCTTCATGTCATCGGCATAAATTAACACTTTGAGTTTATTGAAAATGAAGGAAATGTCGTTTACATACATAATAAAAAGAAGAGGTCCCAAATGGGAGCCTTGAGGGACACCCGAAGTGACTTGAATTGGTTTTGATTTGTTTCCTTTGAATTTTATTATTTGTTGGCGGTCAGTTAAATACGATTCAAGCCATTTCAGCAGTCTTGGTTCAATTCCAATTTTTTTTAGTTTGAAAAGTAGCATTGGTATGTCTATGCGATCAAATGCCTTGCTCAAGTCCGTATAAAGAGCTTCTACGTGGTTTCGATTGTCCATTGCATTCAATGAATAATCAACAAATTGAAGTAAATTTGTTGACGACGAGCGACCTTTAAAGAAGCCATGTTGTGTGTCAGTAATTCTATTTTTGATTTGAAGAAATAGTTTTTCGTTGACAACTGACTCGAAAAGTTTTGAAATACAAGAGATAATGGCTTACCACGATAATTACGTATGTCAGATTTGCGGCCAGATTTAAAGATAGGCACTAAAAAAGAGCTTTTCCATATTTTTGGGAAGATTCCGGATTCAAGGGATTTATTAAAAAGTCAAAACAATGGCGCTGTAAGTTCTTTTGCTAAATTTTTCATAAATATTGGTGGAATCGTGTCAGGGCCGGAACCTTTTGCAGCGTCCAAATTCATTAGAGCGTCTGAAATTTCCCGCACATTGATTTGATTCACACCAATATCTCTAGAAAATTCCGGGTAAAACGCAAAATAATTGCGATCGCGGTCTTCTACCGAAAATGTAGTATAGATTTCTTGGAAAAAATTGCATATTGATTGCAAATTTTAACTAATAATACCATCTCTGTTTGATGATAACTTCATGAGTATTCAACCGTCTTCAAATCTTTTCACACACTTTTAAAGCAAATTTGGGTGTTTTCATTTTTTTATACAACAGATTTAATTGAGAAATGTTTTGACTTAGTTTTTCAACAAAAACTACCCAAGAACATGATTTTTTGAATGTTTAAAATTTCCTTTTCGAAAATTACATTTTTATTATTTTCATGAAGTTTACAAAGCATCTTGGTATAACTTTGAGTTGAATTCTGCATACTTTTGTTAAGAAATGCAAAAAAAAAAAATTTCTATGATCCTATTAAAATTTAAGAAAAAAAATAACAGGTTGCTACTCCATTATCGCCAGATCAGCTGCACTTACACAAGGAACCAACCGAATGACTGCTTAGGACTGACAGACACCCTCACCCTGCCGCGTCACAATGCAGACCAATGAGGGTAAGGGGGAGGAATTGATGATGCGTTATACTGGCTCCCACAGTAGACCGTATATACCACTGCGTCTACGCCAGTTCATGCGAGAGTGTATTGGGTTGGGGAAAAGGCATGGCAGAGAGGTTTGCTCTTTGGTTAGCAGACTGCCTATGTATCAGGCGTGCTATAATGATATGGGGAAAGGGTTTCTTGTCCGTCTCTGGTTCTAGCGTTTGCTAAGAACGAATAAGGTGTAAGTGTGATAGATTGAGAGTGGAACATAAAAGCAATAGGGCGATACTAAAAACTGAAAAGGCAATAGATGACTCTTTTTCAGTGGTAGTAAACACGAAATCCTGAAGCAAAGAAAGCACAATGGAAGATGAACTAAACACAAAAAGTTATGTATTCATATTACGCTTGATTTCTAATCACTACTTTTTCGATCCAGTTTCCTAATTGCAAGTAATTTACGTTTTTCATTATTTTCCATACGTTTTGACAGTTCACCGACTACCATTCTTCCATGCACTTGTGTTTGAAATTTGAGAAATTTGAGAATCCAGCGTAGCGCGATCAGTGAAAGGAATACACACATCAGTGTCGCCGCTAGGCGGCCAGCACAGATAAACTGAATGTTCGAAGGGTTGTTGTCTGTACTTTTTGCCACTGGCGCCAACTGTTAGCGATTAAGAGCAAAATAAACAGTCGTTACCCTATTGAAAGATACAACTACAAAGTACGAGTAAAGGGACGGCCATGCGGTTGAGCGCATGACCTTCTACAAATGAAGCAGAAGCGGTAACCATTAGACCACCAACCCCGTTCAATTGGAAAGACAACCAAATAAACATGCATTTGTAAAAATACTTGTAATCGGTTGAGTATTCGTGAAGTTATGGTCAAAAAAGCTTAAATAAAAAATAAATAAAAATTTGAAGGAGACTACTTTTAATTAAGACGTTTTAATTTTGAGATAAATTGGATGTGGACTTTTTAGAAATATCAATTTTATTTTGAAGATTATTTATCAAAAGAAAAAAAGAAAAAAAAAGATAAAGGGAGAAAGCCAGAGAAAAAAAGAAAGAGAGAAAGAAAAAGAGAAAGAGAACAATGCTTAAAAATTCAAAATTCAGAAGAGCACACGAATTTTAAGTTTTGAGAACTTTAAAAAAATAAACCGGATCCTTATGAGCATAGATGCCCGAACAATTCGTAGTTGCTACTCTTTATTTGACAAGCACAGTCGCATTTAAACAGAAATTCAAAGAATGAGGCTGAGAAACTGAGAACTCAAAACTCATAAGTCTGAATTGCTTGTTGAAAACTGAACTGAACATCAGTATATTTCTTAGTCTGGAGGTAACACTAGAAATGAGAGGAAAGAAGAAGTGTAAAATTTAAAATCTAATTTTGATGGTCTTCTATCGCTAAGAGTCGACATTGAAATTTAAACAAATTTGCGTGAAATTCAAATTAGAACGCTTAACCTTAGAATCTTTGACAGATTTGTCATGGTGTTTAATATGATTTATCATCCTTAGCATTTAACTTCTTAAACAATAAGCATGTGTCCCCTAACTCAAGGTCCTCCTGTTCACTTGACTAATGACCGACATGATATTTTTTTCTTCGTTTCAGACCTCGTAACTGACCACCATCGAAAGCAAAGCGCCCCCACCGAGAGCCAACAGGAACAAATCGAGGAGAGCGTGCACACTCAATCTTCGGTGCCATAACCGCATAAATCATTAGCATGAGTTCCTACCGGCAAACGGTGCACCAGCAACGACGACCACAAGGGACCATATTTTACATCCAGTGCAACGACAATCACATTGTCTGAAAAGCGGAGGAATCACGGAGAAGAAAAACAACATTTTTAGTGCATTGTGATTTATTTCTATCTACGGCGTATAGTCGGAGTGTAAATAGTTCAAGATTTGAAGGTGGAACGCTTTCGGCCCGAAGAGCGGAGGAAAAGTTTATTTCAGTGTGTTTTTGTCCATGTTACCGTAATCATTATTATAGTTGTCTATTCTGTTGATATTGTAAATAATCTGTGTTATTTTGTTGGACGTGATTTTTAACCGGAAAGTTTTGCACCAGTGCTAGTCTTCATCGAGTGATTTTTTTTTCTGTTATTGAATTCTATCTGTCGCAACGCCATCAGTGCAAAAGTAAAGCGAAGAAATTAATGAGAGAAGTTGTTCGCAAGTTTATGAAATAAGAAAATTTTCTCAATCGATTCCACGAGCTGTCAACGAATCGACACGCCTGTGACATCAACCGAATAGCAGCAACACCGAAGCAAAATAAGCTCACTCAACACCGAAATCACAATGGAAACCGAGGAAATTATTAAGCTCGTCGACGGGATCTATAAGGTTAGTTGGAATGTCATTGCAGAATTAATTTTAATCCCTACCCACCGTCATTACGCCGGAGTTGTGGTGGAGAAATTCCGTACAAAGGTAGTCACTGTGTGCGGTGACGATCTCTGGCGCTATTTCACACTCAGCGAATCGAAAAAAGCACCATCTTGTTATTCCATTGTTACGTAAAAACGGTTTGGCAAAATTTGCCAAAAAATGCCTTTCTGTAATGATTGGTGTTGTTATGCTGAAATGTACATAGTCCACGAAATAAAACTCTACTACGTTCCAAACTAGCAAACATTTATTAGCGTTCATTTCACAGTGGATATCAGAAAACAAGTCAAAAAGTTATCACAAAAAAAAAACAGAAAAACAGGGTTATCCTATTTTAATTTCGCTGACTGTCTAAGATACAACCCTATCGCTTCGTCATAATCATCGTCGGATCAAAAGATGACATTCGCTCTCCAAGAGATGCTGCCAAGAGTCCCACTGAACTAGTTTCTTCGGCACGCCGCGGTGACGACTTCTGTAGTACCTCTGTATTGACAATCGAGACTTAATCATAAGGCTTGCCGGGATGAAAAATGACACTCTCATATGTCTTCATTTCCTTCTATGAGTACGAATGACACAATTTCCAGCAAGTACAGACAGTTCCTTTTCAAGCGACAGAATCATACCTCCATGCCGGTTTCAGGGCGGCAAACATGCATGCAATTGTTCGGGTTTACACTGCTGGATGATGCCGGGTGTGTGTCGGTAGTTAAATACCGTTTTGACTCATATTCCGAACACTTAAGGCCAACAGTGACTTCAAATGCATCTGATTGGCATAAATTGGCTGATATTTGCGCAAATTTTAATTTCCTCGCAAAGTCTAACTATTAGCTGTTGGGTGTACTGATAATAATGTTGATTTAATTAGTTTTAGTATTGTTTTTACGTAAAAGTATGGAACAACATTTTGCTTCAAATTCCGAACACTGTGTTCATTCTGTCTCATATTCCGAACACTTTGATTCAAATTCCGAACAGCACAAATAAATTGTATTCAAATGAATAATTTCGCAAATAAATTTACTTAAGCTTGTTATTCTGGTCTGAAACTAGAATATCATCACTACTCCCGCGGCATAAATTAAATTGGAGACGTTAAAATTGAATTGCAATTGACTGCCATTTCCTCGTTATTTGGTGACATATTTCAGCGAAACATTTCAACCAAATCGCCATACAAAAACCGAATGTTCGGAATATGAGTCTGTTCGGAATTTGAGACAAAACGGTACCTTTGTGGAGTTGGAGGTTGTTCCCAGCCTGCTTCCATTTCAGCTGGAATGGTCGACTGAGAGCAGCAGCAATAGCAGTAGAAAATGGTAGGAATTTTGCAGAGTCCACCCATTCCATATGCCATTCCGATGGCCGACATGAATGAATGCCTGACTAAATGATGGATATTTCAAGTTCAACGGTGTAATAAGGTTGGGACTGGTGCACTTTTGTTCGTGAGAACGTTGCAATTAACCCCTCTACCGGCAGCTTCATTTTTTACTGCAATAAAAATATTCAAACCTTGATAACTTTTTTGTTTTTCGATATTTTTGCATCATTTTTTCACAAGATATCGATATCTGTCGATGGTGATCTGGGTTTAAAGATATTCCGATGTTCCTTGGGGGACCGAAATTCATCATATAAAATGTCTTTGATCCCCATTTTGTTTTACGTCAATCTATCAAAAAAAATAAAATATGGGCTATACAAACCTAGGCAGTAAGGAGTTACCTTGAAAAAATCATACAAATCGGTTAGGTATTCCAGGAGATATCTGAAAATTACGATATGATGTATTTTGAAGATTTAGAGATCTTTATTTGGCCAGCGTAATACCAGACAAATGAATGCTCATTACTCAAAGACGGCTGCACCAAATTGCTTCATTTTTTCACAACATACTCTCATTAATGTATTGTTCCGAAGAGTGAATATCCGAATACCATAGAAATTATGTAGGTTGAGATATTTACGTGTGTTATCGCTACGCGTCGGTCTCCGAAGGAATTTCGGAGTGGTTCCAAAATGCTATTTTAAAAATCTTAGGAGTTTTCAAGGTTTTTGCGATTTTTCAATGCATGAGTAGAGATTTACCACGGATTCCATGTGGTTTTAAATGGGTTGCAATAGGAGATTTCCAAGGTTTCAATTTAAAAGTTATAAATCAAAATCTCTTCATGGATTTGCGATACGTTTCGAAGGCTTTTTTAGGTCGCTTTCATCGGTGCTCCATTTGTTTGGTCCAATTCTATTACAGTTCCAAAATAATAGACTACCAAAATAGAACGGATTTCATCCGCTTCCACCATAGTTTGATCTTAATTCCATTTCAAATAATTTTGTCATTATTTTAACATGAGCTCTCCTGTTGAAGCATATCAAAAACATTTTTGTAGCGATATGTGACAGTAAATATCGCAATTACTGTTAGTTATCAACCAATAACGGATTTTCTCGAAGTGCATTGATGATTTCAACTTCCAAAGTTAGACATCTTGCATATTCTAGATGAAAACTCATTGAGCGATAGAAATGTTTTGTTTTTCTACCATATCAACAATATCTTAAAAGAGTAAATCAAGCGTTTGCTAGAATAAGGGCGTAAGTCACATGATCGATTTCTCTTCATCGATCCTCTCTTCTGTGAATAAGAGTGACAAGATGGAAGTTTATCAGCATTTTTTCACTTCAAACCGCTAGGCAGCGTTGCAATCTGGCGTCCTGACGTGGAAAAAATCTAACAAACTTGCATCTTTTCACTTTTATTCGCAGAAGAGAGGATCGATGAAGAGAAATCGATCATGCGACTTACGCCCTTATTATAGCTCACGGTTGAAATATAAACCATATCAGAGTAAAAACACATTTCTCCAAGGTTTTGTCAAGGAATTTTCAGAGATATTTTTTCGAAAATATCTTCAAAAATTTCACCAAGAAATATGTCAGATATGTTGTTATAAGCTCTCCCGTGAGAGCAAACTCATTAGAGATCTGCTTCGCAAATCTCACGCTTGAGATTTTGATGCAAAATAACTCAATCATCTTCTTCTTCTTCTTCTTTCTGGCGTTACGGCCCAACTGGGACAAAGCCTGCTTCTCAGATTAGTGTTCTTATGAGCACTTCCACAGTTATTAACTGAGAGCTCTCTTTGCCGATTGACCATTTTTGCATGTGTATATCGTGTGGCAGGTACGAAGATACTCTATGCCCTGAGAATCGAGAAAATTTCCTTTACGAAAAGATCTTCGACCAGCGGGATTCGAACCCACGACCCTCAGCATGGTCATACTGAATAGCTGCGCGTTTACCGCTACGGCTTCTGGGCCCCTCACTCAATCATCTCAAACCGTAAAAAATGATACAGTCGCAAAACCCGTCATAACCTCGTGAAACCCGAATGTTGTTGTTTGCGTTAGGAAGGATTACTATAATTTTACCAGAATAACTAGAAATTATTGCTTTTGGTGAGTAAAGTGACGAGACAATGAGTCAAAAAGGTGAGCCAACTCATCCATGATTTTTTGACTGCTGAGTTGCGTGATTGACAACTCACGCATGAAAAATCTCAAACGTGAGTTATGAGAAATTGAGTTTTTCACAACACTGCTCCAGAGACTCCACTAAGTATTCTTCTAAAGACTCATCGAGAGATTGTTACGAAAATTCTCGAAGGGACTCCTCCTGGATTCCACCAGGGATTCCTCCTGCTGCTTCTCCAAAGAGTGCCTCATTTGTTTTAGCTTAGCTTAGCTTAGCTTAGCTTAGACTGACTACACATATCAATGGTTGCTATTCCGTGATTGACCGAAGTCAGTGAAAATGCACAAAGAATCAACTAGAAGTTCGGTTGGGATTGGCCATAATCTTCTTCAGTGTGCATAATTCAGTGCCTCTATTTATACATGGTCAATAACGGCACCGGCCACGTCCTTGCAGTCAGGTGGGATTGGGGGAAGGAATGTTAGTGTGTAACCTTTGCTATTTGGAGACCGTGTTTGCCTCTGCATCTCCACAAAGGTTACTGGGAGGGATATTTGTTAATGGGAAGGATCGTTGGGTCACAGGATTCACTTTGATAAGCGATTAGACCATGATAAATAATTATTTGTGAGATATAAACATGCTTATATGTAAATATAATATTTTCATTTGATATGAACAATATCTATTTAGAGAAAAATTATGCCGTCACTTGAGGTGACGAACCTTTCAAAGTTTGTTGAATAAAGTGAACCTTTCGGAAGTCTACACTTGAAGCGTCGAACCATTCAAAGTTTTTTTTTAATTACAAAAATAAAGGTAAATAGAAGAAGGTGTATTGAATAAAAAAAATTAGACATAAATAATTTATGAATCACAGTTTATGTCGACACTCACAGTGACGAACCATACATATTTTTTGAAAAATCATATTTACGTCTCACCGTTGTAACGATTAAAGGTGCAGTCATACATATTTTATAGATTAGAAGCAGTAGCATAAAACGAGCTCACCAATTGATCCGTCATACTCGAGCAGCAACAATCCTCTTTCAGTTTCACTCGTTTGCTCGGGTATATAAAAGCACTCAGAGAAAATAGGCGCGCGACCCATGAGGGAAACAACTGATGACTGCTCGGGCTTTCTTAACGCACTGCCCAGGAGCAAGCGTCAACATCGAAAGATCGAAAAGGACTAATCGAAAGCGGCACTTTTTCACTTTACTCGATCGACGCGCGACATATTTGACCCTGCCCTCATCGCCGGCCCCCGCAGGAGCAAGCGTCAAGGTCGGAAGATCAAACACAACTAAGCGATCGCGGTTTTTTTTTTTTCACTTTCACTCGACCGACGCGCGACATGTTTGATCCTACCCTCATCACCGCTCCAAAGAGTGCCTCATTTGTTTTATTCAGAAAAACCTTGAAGGATTTCTTCACGGCCATTTCTCGAGAAAAATTTAACCACGAAATAATCAGAGATTTTTTTTTCGAAAACTTTTCCGGTCATTTCAATAGTTCCTTCAACTAGACATAGTTCAGACTTTTCCCAGAAATTTCTCTACGGTTTCTTCCAGGGACCCCTCGGAGTACTGTACCTGGAATTCCTCCAGAGCTCCACCAGGAATTCCTTCTACCAAGAACTCCACTAGGGATTCCTCATGAGAGTCCTGTTGAAATTTTTTAAAGGAATTCTTCCATCGTTTCCTTCAGGAATTTCTCCAAAACTTCAGGAATTTCTCAACGATAAAAAAAAACTTTGAAATATTTCCTGGAAATATGTCCATAGATGGGGCCTTCCTTAGCCGAGTGGTTAAGCCCGCGGCTACAAAGCAAAGCCATGCTGAAGATGATTTCACCACTAATTAATTCAGAGATTTTTTAGAAAACTCCTCCAGGGATTTCAGTAATTGCTGATAGATATCACTTCGACATAATTCAGATATTTTCCTGAAATTTCTCCAAAGACTTTTTCGAGAATTCCCCCTCGAATTCCTCTAGAATTTTACTAGGGTTCCTCCAGAGATTCTTCTAAGATTTACTCCTTCAATTTTTTGAGGGATTACTAAATAGGATCTTTCCGGTATTTTTCCTGGAATTTTATCAGTGATTCCCTCAGGATTTTTTGTCAAAACTTACCTTAAAGAAATCTCGAGGATTTTTCTTAAATCATTTTTCCAGGAATTAACAGATATTTTCAAGAACTTCTCCGGACATTCTAGTAATTCCTTCAAGGCTTTCTTCAAAGAATTCGCCAAGAAATAATTTCAATATAACCCACCCGGAATTTCTCCAGAGAAAACTTGTATTAGTCCAGGGAATCTTTCAAAAATTCTCATGGAGATTCCTCCAGGAATTTCTCATGCAAATGTCTCCAGAGATACTCCCACAGCATTCCTCGAGAAAGTCCTTCAGGGAAAAGGTTTTCTCTAGTGAAATTTCACCACTAAAAAATTTCAGGGATTGATTCGAAAACTCCCCTAAGGATTGTACTAATTATTTCAAAGATTTCACCTAGACCTAGACATAGTTCAGATCTTTTTCTTCTTCTAGGCATTAACATCCCCACTGGGACAGAGCCGGCTACTCAGCGTAGTGTTCTAAGAGCACTTCAACAGTATACTTTAAGCCAAGGGAAGTCAAGGAAATTTCCATTACGAAAAGATCCTGGAATCGAACCCCTTCAGCATGGCTTTGCTTTGTAGCTGCAGACTCTAACAACTTGACTAAGGAAGGCAAATTCAGATATTTTCCAGAAATTTCTCAACGGGTTCTTCCAGAGACTCCTTCAGAAATTTCTCCAAGAAATCCTTCAGAGTTCTTCTAAAGATCCCTCCATGAATTCCATCTGCGATTTCTCTATTTTACAATTGCTCTAAAGAATTTCTCAAAAGGATTCATCTAGAAATTTGTCGCAGGATTCCATCAGAAATTGCTCCAAGAGCTTCTTCAGAGATTTCTAAACGAATTTCTCTAATAATATTTTCCCTAGGTAAAATTTCAAAGATGTATTCGAAAACTTCTTCAGGGATTACACTACTTTCTCCAAGAATTTCCTTCAAAGAATTCTCGAGGAAAAGTTTCAAATATTTCCCTAATTCTTCTAAAGAAACCTCCAGTTATTCTTCCAACGATGTCTTCCAAGAATTCTCTAAGGGATTCCTCCACAGATTTCCTTCAGGAACCCCTACAGAAATAATTCAAGCATTTCAACTATTGATTCGAAGGTATTAACTGGACAGATATCTGACTTCAATTTCTCCGGAACTTAACTCAAGGACTCGTTCAGAGTTTCCTTCGAGAATTCTCCATGGCATTCCTTTAGAGTTCCTCAAGGGTATCCTCCAGGTATTATTTCTGCAAAGGATCCCTCCACGAATTCTTTTGGGAATTTGTCCTAGGATTTTCTCCGGAATTACTCCAGGAGCTCCTTCAGGGAGTTCTTAAAGAACTTCTTTAGAAACATTTCAACAGGAAATGATCAAGTTTTTTTTTTGAAGACTCGTCCAGAGAATGCAATGAATCCATCAGAGAATTTCTTCAAAAATTTCTCGATGGCATATTTTGGATATTTTTAAAAAGGTTACACCTGAGACTTTTCCAGCATTTTTTTAAATTCCAAAGATCCTCCACTCTTAACTCATTCAGGAATTTGTCGAAGAATTGATCAAGGTACATTTCGCCGCTGAATATTAACATTTTTTTTTTTTTGAAAACTTTTGCAGGAATTTAAATAATTCCTTCGTAGACTTCACCTTGACATTTTCCTGAACTTTTTTCTAGAGACTCTTCCAGGGGTTCTCTGAAATTGTTCCAAGGATTCCCTCAGAAATTTCTCCATGAGTTACCTCATGTATTTCTCATGGAATTTCGCTAGGTATTTTTTTCAAGAATTTGTTCAAATATTTCACCAAGAAATAACTTCAGATGGCTTGTGGCACGTATCAAGCCAATATAGTTTCCTCAAATTTTCACAAATCCAATGAGAAAATGGATTGAGCCCCGATTTTAGATCTTCTAATTTGTCATGAAAGTATGACTAGATGTAGAAGCTAAACAAAATCAATATAAACATTGTTTATTATATTGTTAAGTTAATCCCTAATACTTAGTGGTAACCACCTTACTAAAGATAGGTTTGAGGGTTTTTTGCCTAAAGGAGAAGTGTTTTTTCACTCTTACAGGCTTCCCATCATTGAAAAAAAAAAATCCGACTTTTCCAGAAATTCCTCCAGAAATACCTCCCCTTGGATTTATCCCAGAGATTCCCCAGTAATTCCGCCAACACTCCATAATTTCTCCAGAAAATTACTCCAATGATTCCTCCGCAGAACGGTCTTCCTCAGAGTTTCTTAATGCATTTTTTTAGGAATTCTTCTGAGGATTTCTTCAAAAATCTCTCGAATTATTCTACCAGAAATTTTTAAGGAATTCCACTTAAATGATTTAAGTTAAATCTCGCCATATAATTCCGCATGAACCGTGGGCTTTTCCCAAGCCCTCCAGTAATAATTTTAGTAATCCCATCAATAACCTCACGAACTCTTACAGAAATTTTTCCAGCAATTTCATCATGTATTCTTCCAGAAATTACACCTGGTTTTTTAGAAACTCTACCAACAATACCTAAAAAAATTCTGCCAGTAATTCGTTAAAGAGTTATGCCAGTAATTTCTCCAGTCATTCCGCCAGTGATTTCTCGAGGATTTTTTCGCCCAAAATTCTTCGAGAAAATCCGTCAGCAATTCTTATAGGAAAACTGGGGTGGCCCATTTCGCATAAAGACGTTTAGCATAATGGACGTTGTGCATAAAGTAGTTCCTTACAAGAACATGTAGCCTTTAATAGAAGGCATAAATTTCTCATTATGCCAAATGTCCATTATGCCAAATGTCCATATGCAGAACGTCCACTCCCTGGAAAACTGCTAGAGATTTCTCAAGGAATCCCTCAAGGTATTCTTCCAGAAAGTCACTAGAGGATTCCTACAGTAATTCACATAAGGAGTTCACTATCAATTGTATCAGGGTTGTCTCCAGAAGTTTCACCTGATGTTCCTGAAAAAAAATCTACCCGGTATTCCTCTAAAAACTATACCTGGGATCATTTAAGATATTTTCCAGGAAATTCACCACGGTTTCGTTAAGTAATTCTGCCAAAAAATGGTCCAGTAATTTTACCTAGGATTGCTTCAAGAATTCCGCCAGTGATATTTTTATATTCTTCTTTAGTTTCCACAGAAGTTCCAACAGGAATTTTTCCATTAATTGTTATGAAAATTCCACCATGCATTACTCCGGGAACAGCACCAGGGAATCCACCAGCGACAAATAATTCCTTCGGAGATTTTGACCAAGGGTTTCTACTATTTTTTCTGTTTAGATTTTTCCGTTTTAGCACTCCCTCCAGATACCGCTTCTGGATATCTTCTTTGTTCTTTTTCAGACATCTATCTTTGGTTTTTCAGGATTTTTCACAGGAACTTCTCCAAGAATTCCTTCAGTAATACTTCTAAGGATAGCTTCAGAACATCTATCAAAATTCCCTTCCTACATTTGATTGATTCTATCAGGATTTTCTCCAAATATTCCTCCATAAATTCCTCCAGAAATTGTAGGTTCCTTCAGAAAATCTTCAAAAAGTCGGATGTCTGAAATTTATCCTCTAGTTATTCCTCCTGAGATTTTTCCGGAAATCTGTCCAGTTTAATCCAGGCAATCCAACAGGATTTCTTTAAAAGGTTCTTAAAATACAGACTACATACCCGAGTGGACGACAGTTTTATTTTATATCTTTTTACCATATCTCAGTCTCAGCTATAACTTATTCTTGATTTACCGTTTGGAACCCGATTCCATACGAGATGTTAAACTTAAAAGATTCTGCCAGGAAATCTTCAAGCTGTAACTTCTATAAACTTTCAGAAGTTTTTGAGTTCCTGAGATTCCTTCAAAAGTACCTTCAAAGTTTTCTCCAAGTATTACTTTAGAAATTCCCATATTAATTCCTGTAGGCTATTCGTTGGGAGTTTCTCAAGTAATTGTGTTTGTTCAGGAATTCTTCAAGAAATCTCTCCATGAATTCCTTCTGGGTTTCAAAAAGTTCCTCCTCTTAGGGTGTCTTTATAAAATCCATCATGTCTTGCCCTGAATTCACTTGGGATCCTTGAAAAACTCTGAACTTATCTGAGACACTCCAAAAGAGCCTTGTAATTCCTCTGAGAATCTCTAGGAAATTCGATGGTAATTACTGGTAAAATTTTAGGAATCTCTGGAAACATCTAGAAACCTTTTAAAAACCTCTTGAGAATTCCTCATAATGCTTTGGGAAACGTAAGTTATTCTCAAGAGCATTTGAACTCTTCATACATCAATTGGAAACCATTAAGAACTCTTAACAAATTTTCGGAACCAATTGGGATCTAATTTTTTATTACTATTTTATCTATTTGAGGCTAAAGCATGTTTGGCGCTTTGCAGAGCTGAAAGGTTTCTTTTGCACTTATGAACAATTCATCAACTTCTTAAGTACGGATGAAGCCAAGGTACTCCTGGCAATTCGAGGTTAGTGGTCACAAATATTAATAAGGATGAACAAGGTAGAGATTGGGTATCGGGGTTCTCTGTAGCTCATCCGGTAGGTATGTGGTGGTTGCTCATTTGTCGTGCCGTACTTCTCTTGGGTTTTCGAATGCCAGATTGCTAGAAACATCAATCCAATACAAAATGGACGAACTACAGAGAGATTGGGAACTCTTAGTAATGCAATCTTCTAAAAGCATTTTAAGAAACTCTGTTTTATCTTTGGGATTCTTGAAACCTACTTGGTTGAATTATCCAACTCCTCGTTTGCCAAAAGATGTCAATGAACCAGGTGTTTATCCAAGAGCTGCTACCACTGAAAGACTGTAATAGCTGGCATCCCTCTAGGCAACATTTTAGGACCAATATTATACAATATTTTCACATCTGAATTACCTGAGTTACCTCAGGGATGTCAATAATCTGTGTTTGCGGATGACACATGCCTCTCCGTCAAAATTGGATATTTTGCAAAAATGGGAGACATCTCCTAATGCTTCTAAAAAACAATTTATAATTTTCCCACATAAACCAAAAGCTCTTTACTTCAAACTTTCAAGTATACATGTTGTCACGATGAGAGGGGTTTCAATAAATTAGTCAAATGAAGTTAAGTATCTTTGGCTCATGCTTGATAAAAATTGATTGTTTTATTATTTAATTGATTAATTAACGAATATTCTAGTCATGCTGACAATCATCCTTAAAATCTCAATTTCGCCTAATACCACCCATGTACGCTCATCCAGCTTGATGTATCCAATGGAATCCAAGAGAAAAGGGACACGCCACCACAACCTAGACATAAATTATCGCATCTTCATTTATTTTCCTGCATGATCCACGAATGGTTTGCGGCAGCAACTTCTCGTCCCTCCCCAAAGCAGACATGTCAGACATCTATGCCCCCTACATGGTTCCACTTCATCATAGTGGAACACCTTGTGACATGACGGGAACTGAGCCAGCCTCCAACCGTTTCAAATTCTTCCTGCTATGACGATTCAGTTGAAACAAAGTAGCTGCCAGTGTTGCACCATCAAACTTATTCCCGGTGTTCCCTCCGTGGCGAATCCAACCTACAAGGCTCCGGTTCTCCGGTGATGTGTGACTTATTAGCACGTTTCGTCGTCTTGTCTTCCAGCACCACCTGCTGCTAATGGCTCACGACTCAACTGCCATTAGTCTTCAAGGCTTCAGTGCTTGGCTGAAGGGTTGTCTTTTCCACACCGACCGAGATGGCTCTCTCTTAAGAAGACATGTGTGTGCCGGCAGGTGAAAATTTCTTCTTCCTAATTTGTAACATCTTTTCCGAGGCGACAGCTTTCCAAGTCATGGCAAGTGTGGAAACCCTTTCCGGTTGAATTTCCGCTCCGGCAAAAGGGAAACCCGGAACGACAAACTCGGTGGGGTGTTCCTGTCTAGCGTTGAATGTAAGGTACAGCGAAGCAAGTTGGAACGGCTTAGTAAAAGTAAAGTAAATTAAAAGTTGGTTTTTATCGGACCAGATCTTTACTGCATGGCAAATCCTCCAAAAAAATGTCGAGAAAACCAGGTCCCAACGCATCACCTTTTCATCGATTTCAAGGTGACATACGATAGAATTAAACGTTTAGAGCTATGGAAAATCATGGACGAGAACAGCTTTCCCCGGAAGCTCAGGGACTGATAAGAGCAACGATGGAAAGTGTGCAAAATTGTGTGAAGGTTTCAGAATAACATTCCAGCTCGTTTGAATCCCACCGGAGACAAACGACAAGGTGATGGACTTTCGTGCCTGTTGTTAAGTATTGCGCTATAAGATGTTATGCGGAGAGCCGGGCTTAACAGACGGGGTTGGATTTTTACAAGATCCAGTCAATTTGTTTGCTTCGCGGATGATATGGACAACGCGAAGCAGCAAAAGTTGGACTGGTGGTAAATGCGTCCAAGACAAAGTTAAGGTGAAGATGAATCGAAGCCAAACCTCAAATTTTCAAGAGCACGGATCTGGAGAACCAAACATACGTTTAAGCTGAAAACTTAATCGATTGGTCACTCGCTGGTGGTGTCCAATCGATTAAGTTTTCAGCTCAAACGGGTTTTCGGTTCTCCAGATCCGTGCTCTTGAAAATTTGAGGTTTGGCTTCGATTCTTCTTCACCTTAAGTATTATGATTCTCATCAATAGTTTCTGAATCACCCTGAAGTAAACCCTGCTTACATTTTTGACGTTGGATAACGTCTTTCGGCAACATATGGGGGTACAATTCAGAAAAACAAAAAATTGAGCATGTAACGAAAAATGGTCAGGTTTTGACCGCTAATAACTCAGTCATTTTTCAATAGATTTTCAATATTTATCCATGAATCGATTGGAAATTTATCTACGCGTCGATTCAAATGAAGGACACTATTGATTATTAGCAACAAACTATTGAAAAATCGTAAAACGTTGACCCCTTTCTTATCTAACCAATCACTTCCAAGCACATTTTTGGATTCCGCTTCCCTCTATAAAAGCGCTTCTTCCTTCAGTCTTCTTTTTGCGGTCGGACTGTGAACACGATCGGGCGAGTCATTTTCGCTTTGCTTTTGCACCCGCGTCACCCGTGTCTGTGTGTACGCAAATTCATGAATTCAATCGGCTCTTTTCAGAGCCAACAAATGTGTTTTAAAGAGTTATTTGTGTAATATTCCCTAACGTGTTCACCACATACTTGCTATAATCTCTTAATTCATCTCATAGCATCATACAATAATTGATTTATTACGAATAATTGACAATACTACAATTTGAGGATGTTTCCGAGGACGCTGCTGCAATGCCGTCGGGATGCAATTACAGCATAATGCTCATCTTGTACATCCCTTACCAAGACATCAGTTTCGTATAGCCTATTTCCCAGATAAGAAAACGAAGAATTTGAAAGGAGGAGCATCATCTGCTATTTTAAAGGCATAAAGCATACCTCCTTCGTTGAATTCGGTTTCATTCTGTTTTCCCTTTCGAGCTGGTAAGAGCTCCTCCAAACCTGCTCAACTCCTCGCTACCAGAGGCCAGCTGTTGATCATCAAGCGGCGGCAAATCCAGCGCCTGGATTGTGAATTCGCTCAAGATTTCCTAATGAACTCGCGCTTCCAGAATTGGCCCTGCAGGAATCGGGGCGCAAAGGCAAGTACGAGATGGCTGAAGAAAATTGACCAAAGCCGCTTGTTGAAGCGCCCATTGTCATCCCCACCGCAAACCTCATCGGGCAGGAAGGTTTTCAACCAGTGTGCCGTCAAAATGTGTCCGTGTTACGTGAATTCAACACTTCAAGTTTTGAAAGTATTTCTATCGTGAAGCACAACATTTTTAGCAATACTCACAGCAACAACAGAACTGTCGGTGAATTAAATAATAGTTTTGGTGAAATTATTAGTGATTTGCGGTAAACATTTTACCAAAATCAGTAAAATTCTACCAAAATTTACAATCATTAAGCTGCTGCAAATCCAGTGTCCGGTTTGTGAAATCACTGGCTACGAGATGGCTGAAGAAAATCAGCCCAAGCCGTTTGTTCAAGCGCCCATCGTCATCGCCATCGTAAACCTTATCGGGCAAGGAGGATTTCAACCTGTTCGCTGGCAAAATGTGTCCGTGTTACTCGATTCTCACAGTTCAATTGGCCCTTTCCAGGGCCAACAAATGTGTACTAAAGAGTTGTGTAATATTAGCTAATGCGTTTGCCACATTCTTGCTATAATTCATCTCGTAGCATCATACAATATTTGTTTAGTTATGAATAATTGACAAAACGACAATTTGAGAATGTTTCCGAGGACACTGTACTGCTGTCGGAATGCAAAATATTTTCTATTGTTAAGGAATGATTCAAATATTACGTAGCCCAAAATCAATGGAAAAGAGTTATTTTGAATTAATTGCTCGAAATTAACAATGATTAAGTATACACTGAAAAATCAATTCTTCAATATAATGGCCCCAGCTTCTGAATATATGTAAAGTGATTATTTTGTAGTAACACACAATGTCTATAACAAATCAGAATTGATATGCAACAAAAAGTGTGGAAATTAATTGTATTTTGAGCAGTAGAAATCTTTCATAAGTTTGTTACGGTCTCAAGCCAGGAAATAGAAGAGGCTAACGTTATCCAACGTCAACTTGGCGGTCGTATCTTGGAAACAACCTCTTACTTTTTTAATATCACGCTCAAAAGTTTGCATTTCACTATACCCCACTTGTTTTGACTTTCCCCGCTATACCTTACGTGGAAGGAAAAATTTCCATTCATAAATTATACTTACCTTCCGCAGAGGATCAAGAAATGGCACCGAAGGAGATTTGCACACACTTAGGGTGCCATTTCTCCACCCCCAAGGAAGCACACACATGGTGACGTGACTTGGCAAACCGACAAAGTGGTTCATTTATTTCCGGTTCTTGGGGATCAGACGGCACCACGGCACAGCAGGCGATGAAAAATGTCATTTGGATCTTGCGAGAGGTTAAGTTGATTTGAGGCAAATTTTTCACATAAAATAAGTGTCATTGTAGCTCCCATGCTGTTGGAATATTTGGATTATGCTGTCACAATAACATTCGTTTTCACAACGTTACACTTCAATTACATTGTAACGAGAAAAGCTCCGGAATATGGAGCTAAATATATGCCGACTGGATGGATTGGATGTCGATGGGAAAGTTGTTAACGAGTTTTCACAGGTTTTGTTTGTCACACTAGTTTTCAATTTCCACTTTGCTACTATAACAATGTGTGCTTACATTGTATCGCCTATACGGCGATAATGGTGAATGTGAAGGGATGAAGTGAGACGTTAATCAAGTTATTTTTCACTTTCTCAGTTTCCATTATAACCATCGATACCCATTCGCCAATTCGATTGGTATTGAATGTCGTTGAAGTTGATGAATGGATCGAATTACACTGATTGTCTTCAGTTGGTGTACGTGGGCCTAAAGTACATTCATAACCAAGTGTGTATCAATACGTACACAAATTCTTTCTGCTGATGGAATTTTTGACATTAGCTAAAGAAATAATATAGTATTTCTCAGTGCTACCAAATCAGTACTGTAGTAAAACCTCTTGGAAGGTCACTTCTCTGGATATGGTTACTACCGCGAACAGAAGGTATTACGAATCTTTGAACGCACACCTCTCTTCTGAAAAATTGTAAATTGAATTTGTGTGATTTGTGTGGAAGAAGTTTCTTCTAAATATGAGTTTTCTTCTAGGAATGAAATTAATAATGTTGAAAACTGCAGCAAAATGAACAATCAATGCATTAGACAAAATTTTCCGAGTAACAAATTGAAACAACCACTGCTGATTGGGGCGGTTCAACATTTGAAAATTGTTCTGTGAAATTTTCAGCTTTCGATTCAAAGGTGGCCCAAAGAAAATGTAGGTTTATATGTAAATCCCTATGGAATTTTTTTTAAAAATGTTCAAAAACACGTCAGTATTGCGATGTAAGTACAAACTTATCATTTCATAGTGGAAACGCATTCTTCAAATCTTAATCAAGTATGTTGCTGAACAAACAAATCCATTTTGCAAATACGCGTAGAACGGCAGTATAATCCCATATGGAGCTCAAAATTGGCAAACAAACTCATGAATATCTCTTCAACCATCTGTTGGATTGAATTGCCCTCTTCAGCAACTTTCTCTTTTATGGTTTGAAGAATGAGTTTTCACTGTTTGTACTTTCATTCCAGTACTAACGTGTTTGAGACATTTTTCGAAATTTCTCCATAGTAATTCCCATACAAACCTACATCGTTTTTGGCCACCTTTCAATCGCCACCTAGATAGCTGAGAACTTCACAGAACACTATTTTTATGGTAGAGATGGTAAGGAAGATACGAGAGAAAAAAAAACTTTTTTGAGATTCGAACTGCCCTACTGCCCATGCTCTTCACTTGAAGTGAGAAAGCATAGTGTGCCGCCAATCGTGGTCAGTATTTCTGAACATGCTGAATTTAAGCGGGATGTCACAAACAGCATTATTTCCTTTTTCTTACATACCGTCGTTGGGGGTGACAATGGGTCAAAAAGGGATATGTGTGATTTATTTTTTGAATAACTATCGCAATTTAACTCCAATAAACTTCAAATTTGGTGTGTATGTACTTTGATGGTACATTAACAACTGTTCAAAAAATTAAAGACAAATATTTATTCACAGCGGCACCACAAGTGAACGATAAATGACCCAATCTCACCCCATAGAGGGGGTGACATTGGGTCACTGTAATTGAAATAACTTGTTTTTGAGAATATGATTTCAAAACCATTCACAACTGAAAAATATTGATATAAAACGATGCAAACAAGACAAAAAGATATCTTAGATGTTTCACAAGTATGATAAACCCTCTTAAACGAAAGATTATACTGAAAATTGAAGAGCTATGAGAAAAAATATGTAAACCCAACATTTATCGTCAAGTTTACATAAATTTTCTTGGTGTTTCCCTCAAATTGTCTTCAAAGTCTCATCCACATTGCTATAAAGCCCATTCAGTTTCCCCAAAGGTGTACTGAAACAGTGATTATTTTAAACTTTCGCAAATAGTTAAATTTCGGTGCGACATTCCACGATCAATATATTTCAGGCAGAAGTTGACGTCATAATCCAAGTATTTCAGCGATCCAACTCATTTTTACTTTCGTGAGATGTTTCCAAAATATGAAAACACTGATAAATAATCAAATTTAGAAAAAAAAAACACCCTTTTGATAAAATTTTACGATGTTGCTGCGCACGAAACACAGTTGCTGGTTTGAGAAGTTGTCAAAATGCGTTGCATTGTTATTCAATGCACGGAATACTCAAGTAGATGTTTCAGAGATGCTGTATTTAGAAAGAATAATCACATCTTAGGCAGCGTCCATTTATTACGTAACGCTAAAATTGGAAATTTTTGACCCCCTCCACCCCCTCCGTAACGCTTTTTGTATGAAAATTTTTTAAATTTTTGTATGAGCCGTAACGCTAGAGCCTACTCCCCCTAGAGCGTTACGTAATTTGTGGATGCCGCCTTAATGAAAAAAGAGAACACCCGGCATCGTAAAATATCAAAAAAGTGTACTTGGAATTTCATTTACTATCGTTCTTGCTTGACCCAATCTCACCCCCATTTTCAATGTTTTAGACATCGTACCGAAAAAAATGATTTTTTTGTGGGAAAATCAAAGAGATTCCGGAAAATACCTGTGATGTGTAATGAAAAGACTTTCAACATTCTACTAATACAACGATAGAGGCTAGAGTACATGCGTGATACTTTGTAGAGGAGAAAATTAATGTTGTAAATTTTATCTAGTTTTAACATGCAAGTTTATTGATGTAGTAAACAAAAACTACTATTTCTAAAAATGCATATTATTATGAATTATGTGTAATAATATGTTCCCTAACATATGAATAATTAATTTTAGTAATATCAGCGTTATTAGCTGAAATATTTCACAAAACATATTTTTCCGTTTTGACCCAATCTCACCCCCTAGACCCATTGTCACCCCCATCGACGGTATTGTGAAAAAAATACTATCTTGGGAACTTGAAGAGAATAGGTATTATTGCTTTACTTACGACGACAAAGCTATTGCCACAGAGGTTTTCCTCAAGATTTTTAGGAATCAGTTGAAAGCTTCGAAAAAGACAAGAGATGATACACCCCAACCTCTTTTTACGACCGTTATCGGGGGGTCGTAAAAAAATCGGTCGTAAAAAAAATCAGGGTTATAATTATGTTTTTGAAAAATGCAACGTCTAGATGCGGAAATACTGATTCGAGATATTCGGCAAAGTTGAAGCATGGGTTGAGAACTTTTCAAAATGGCCGTTCAAGTTTTCATATTTTGGTAATAGATGGCAACACTGCTCGATTGTTATCAAAAGAGCCAATTTTAAGGGGGTGTGATATGCAAATACCAAAAAAAATTAGAGATAACGATACCGAATGTTCACCAAAGTTGAAGGAAGCGTGCCATACAGTCGGCCGAATCACAAATGTTAATGTGGCTGGCAACACTGTTTAAGAAAAATAAAGTAAAGATCAAAACCATCAAAATTGAGCGGAACAGAAAAATATAATGCTTAGCAACATAGCAATACTCTTCAACTGTAATCCAGTTTTTCATGAAGGGTTCAAATTTTTTTCGTAGCTGGCAACACTGCTTAAGTGAAATTGCGCCACCAGGCTGTACAAGTGTGCATGCAACTATTGTTTTGCGGATATCTCAGGATCCTGACCACTTAGAAAGATGGCGTCTTGGGCAAAGTTGTTCAGTAGCTCAAGGACTATCATTATAAAAGCTATGAGATTCAAAATGTTGCCACCAGGCGGCGCTAGTAAACATAGATTTTTTGTTTTGCGGATAGCTCAGGATCCTGGCCACTTAGAAAGATGGCGTCTTCGGCAAAGTTGTTTAATAGCTCAAGGACTATCATTATAAAAGCCAAGAGATTCGAGATTCTGCCACCAGGCAGCGCTAGTGAGCATAGAAATTTTGTTTTGTGGATAGCTCAAGATTCTGGACACTTAGAAAGATGGCGTCTTCGGCAAAGTTGTTCAGTAGATCAAGGAGTATCATTATAAACGTTATGAGGTTCAAAATTTCGCCACCAGGCGGTGCTAGTGAGCATAGAATTTTTGTTTTGCGGATAGCTCAGGATCCTGGCCACTTAGAAAGATGGCGTCTTCGGCAAAGCTGTTCAGTAGCTCAAGGACTATCATTAAAAAAGCCAAGAGATTCGAGATTTTGCCACCAGGCGGCGCTAGTGAGCATAGAATTTTTGTTTTCCAGATAGCTCAGGATCCTGGCCACTTAGAAAGATGGAGTCTTCGGCAAAGTTGTTCAGTAGCTCAAGGACTATCATTATTCTAGCCAAGAGATTCGAGATTTTGCCACCAGGCGGCGCTAGTGAGCATAGAATTTTTGTTTTCCAGATAGCTCAGGATCCTGGCCACTTAGAAAGATGGAGTCTTCGGTAAAGTTGTTCAGTAGCTCAAGGACTATCATTATTCTAGCCAAGAGATTCGAGATTTTGCCACCAGGCGGCGCTTGTGGGCATAGAATTTTTGTTTTCCGGATAGCTCAGGATCCTGGCCACTTAGAAAGATGGCGTCTTCGGCAAAGTTGTTCAGTAGCTCAAGGACTATCATTATTCTAGCCAAGAGATTCGAGATTTTGCCACCAGGCGGCGCTAGTGAGCATAGAATTTTTGTTTTCCAGATAGCTCAGGATCCTGGCCACTTAGAAAGATGGAGTCTTCGGCAAAGTTGTTCAGTAGCTCAAGGACTATCATTAAAAAAGCCAAGAGATTCGAGATTTTGCCACCAGGCGGCGCTAGTGAGCATAGAATTTTTGTTTTCCAGATAGCTCAGGATCCTGGCCACTTAGAAAGATGGAGTCTTCGGTAAAGTTGTTCAGTAGCTCAAGGACTATCATTATTCTAGCCAAGAGATTCGAGATTTTGCCACCAGGCGGCGCTTGTGGGCATAGAATTTTTGTTTTCCGGATAGCTCAGGATCCTGGCCACTTAGAAAGATGGCGTCTTCGGCAAAGTTGTTCAGTAGCTCAAGGACTATCATTATTCTAGCCAAGAGATTCGAGATTTTGCCACCAGGCGGCGCTAGTGAGCATAGAATTTTTGTTTTCCAGATAGCTCAGGATCCTGGCCACTTAGAAAGATGGAGTCTTCGGCAAAGTTGTTCAGTAGCTCAAGGACTATCATTAAAAAAGCTAAGAGATTCGAGATTTTGCCACCAGGCGGCGCTAGTGAGCATAGAATTTTTGTTTTCCGGATAGCTCAGGATCCTGGCCACTTAGAAAGATGGCGTCTTCGGCAAAGTTGTTCAGTAGCTCAAGGACTATCATTAAAAAAGCCAAGAGATTCGAGATTTTGCCACCAGGCGGCGCTAGTGAGCATAGAATTTTTGTTTTCCAGATAGCTCAGGATCCTGGCCACTTAGAAAGATGGAGTCTTCGGTAAAGTTGTTCAGTAGCTCAAGGACTATCATTATTCTAGCCAAGAGATTCGAGATTTTGCCACCAGGCGGCGCTTGTGGGCATAGAATTTTTGTTTTCCGGATAGCTCAGGATCCTGGCCACTTAGAAAGATGGCGTCTTCGGCAAAGTTGTTCAGTAGCTCAAGGACTATCATTATTCTAGCCAAGAGATTCGAGATTTTGCCACCAGGCGGCGCTAGTGAGCATAGAATTTTTGTTTTCCAGATAGCTCAGGATCCTGGCCACTTAGAAAGATGGAGTCTTCGGCAAAGTTGTTCAGTAGCTCAAGGACTATCATTAAAAAAGCTAAGAGATTCGAGATTTTGCCACCAGGCGGCGCTAGTGAGCATAGAATTTTTGTTTTCCGGATAGCTCAGGATCCTGGCCACTTAGAAAGATGGCGTCTTGGGCAAAGTTGTTCAGTAGCTCAAGGACTATCATTATAAAGGCCAAGAGATTCGAGATTTAGCCACCAGGCGGTGCTAGTGAGCAAAGAATTTTTGTTTTGCGGATAGCTCAGGATCCTGGCCACTTAGAAAGATGGCGTCTTCGGCAAAGCTGTTCAGTAGCTCAAGGACTATCATTATTCTAGCCAAGAGATTCGAAATTTTGCCTCCAGGCGGCGCTTGTGGGCATAGAATTTTTGTTTTCCGGATAGCTCAGGATCCTGGCCACTTAGAAAGATGGCGTCTTCGGCAAAGTTGTTCAGTAGCTCAAGGACTATCATTAAAAAAGCCAAGAGATTCGAGATTTTGCCACCAGGCGGCGCTAGTGAGCATAGAATTTTTGTTTTCCAGATAGCTCAGGATCCTGGCCACTTAGAAAGATGGAGTCTTCGGCAAAGTTGTTCAGTAGCTCAAGGACTATCATTAAAAAAGCCAAGAGATTCGAGATTTTGCCACCAGGCGGCGCTAGTGAGCATAGAATTTTTGTTTTCCGGATAGCTCAGGATCCTGGCCACTTAGAAAGATGGCGTCTTGGGCAAAGTTGTTCAGTAGCTCAAGGACTATCATTATAAAGGCCAAGAGATTCGAGATTTAGCCACCAGGCGGTGCTAGTGAGCAAAGAATTTTTGTTTTGCGGATAGCTCAGGATCCTGGCCACTTAGAAAAATGGCGTCTTCGGCAAAGCTGTTCAGTAGCTCAAGGACTATCATTATTCTAGCCAAGAGATTCGAAATTTTGCCACCAGGCGGCGCTAGTGGGCATAGAATTTTTGTTTTCCGGATAGCTCAGGATCCTGGCCACTTAGAAAGATGGCGTCTTCGGCAAAGTTGTTCAGTAGATCAAGGAGTATCATTATAAACGTTATGAGGTTCAAAATTTCGCCACCAGGCGGTGCTAGTGAGCATATTATTTTTGTTTTGCGGATAGCTCAGGATCCTGGCCACTTAGAAAGATGGCGTCTTCGGCAAAGCTGTTCAGTAGCTCAAGGACTATCATTATTCTAGCCAAGAGATTCGAAATTTTGCCTCCAGGCGGCGCTTGTGGGCATAGAATTTTTGTTTTCCGGATAGCTCAGGATCCTGGCCACTTAGAAAGATGGCGTCTTCGGCAAAGTTGTTCAGTAGCTCAAGGACTATCATTAAAAAAGCCAAGAGATTCGAGATTTTGCCACCAGGCGGCGCTAGTGAGCATAGAATTTTTGTTTTCCAGATAGCTCAGGATCCTGGCCACTTAGAAAGATGGAGTCTTCGGCAAAGTTGTTCAGTAGCTCAAGGACTATCATTAAAAAAGCCAAGAGATTCGAGATTTTGCCACCAGGCGGCGCTAGTGAGCATAGAATTTTTGTTTTCCGGATAGCTCAGGATCCTGGCCACTTAGAAAGATGGCGTCTTGGGCAAAGTTGTTCAGTAGCTCAAGGACTATCATTATAAAGGCCAAGAGATTCGAGATTTAGCCACCAGGCGGTGCTAGTGAGCAAAGAATTTTTGTTTTGCGGATAGCTCAGGATCCTGGCCACTTAGAAAAATGGCGTCTTCGGCAAAGCTGTTCAGTAGCTCAAGGACTATCATTATTCTAGCCAAGAGATTCGAAATTTTGCCACCAGGCGGCGCTAGTGGGCATAGAATTTTTGTTTTCCGGATAGCTCAGGATCCTGGCCACTTAGAAAGATGGCGTCTTCGGCAAAGTTGTTCAGTAGCTCAAGGACTATCATTAAAAAAGCCAAGAGATTCGAGATTTTGCCACCAGGCGGCGCTAGTGAGCATAGAATTTTTGTTTTCCAGATAGCTCAGGATCCTGGCCACTTAGAAAGATGGAGTCTTCGGTAAAGTTGTTCAGTAGCTCAAGGACTATCATTATTCTAGCCAAGAGATTCGAGATTTTGCCACCAGGCGGCGCTAGTGAGCATAGAATTTTTGTTTTCCGGATAGATCAGGATCCTGACCACTTAGAAAAATGGTGTCTTGGGCAAAGTTGTTTGCCACCAGGCGGCGCTAGTGAGCATAGATTTTTTTGTTTTGCGGATAGCTCAGGATCCTGGCCACTTAGAAAAATGGCGTCTTCGGCAAAGTTGTTCAGTAGCTCAAGGACTAACATTAAAAAATTTATGAGATTTGACATTTTGCCACCAGGCGGCGCTAGTGAGCATACAATTATTGTTTTGCGGATAACTCACGATCGTGACCACTTAGAAAGATGGCGTCTTCGGCAAAGTTGTTCAGTAGCTCAAGGACTATCATTATAAGAGCTGAAAGATTCAAAATTTTGCCACCAAGCGATGCTAGTGAGCATGAAACTTTTGTTTTGCGGTTATCTCAGCATCCTGGCCACTTAGAAAGATAGCGTCTTCAGCATAGTGGTTCAGTAGCTCAAGGACTATCATTATAAAAGCTATGAGATTCGAGATTTTGCCACCAAGCGGCGCTAGTGAGCATAGAATATTTGTTTTCCGGATAGCTCAGGATCCTGGCCACTTAGAAAGATGGCGTCTTCAGCAAAGTTGTTCAGTAGCTCAAGGACTATCATAATAGAAGCCAAGAGATTCGAGATTTTGCTACCATGCGGCGCTAGTGAGAACAAAAATTATGTGCTTTTATAATGGGGCCCAGATAGCTGTAGCGGTAAACGCGCAGCTATTCAGCAAGACCAAGCTGAGGGTCGTGGGTTTGAATCCCACCGGTCGAGGATCTTTTCGGGTTGGAAATTTTCTCGACTTCCCAGGGCATAGAGTACTTTCGTACCTGCCACACGATATACACATGCAAAAATGATCATTGGCATAGTAAGCTCTCAGTTAATAACTGTGGAAGTGCTCATAAGAACACTAAGCTCGCGCATCCGTTTATGATCGACAATTCGCGCATCCGTTTATGATCGACAAAATAAAAAAAAGTTAAAAATAGCATACTTTGAGATTCGTGCCAAGAACCTTCCGATTGTGAGCCACGTACTCTACCACTCAACCGCTTTGTCATCTTGAATTGACAGTGATCGATACGAATGAGATGAAGCAAAGTGCACCGCTTAGTGTTTTCACACTGGATGTTACGCTTATGAGGAATCATGATTATGACTCCAGGAACCATGATTTGTGATCCTGATATTATGACCTAACCAATTTATGAATTTCATGATTTGTAAATCATGGTGTGGGGATCAGATTTTTATCCGTGCAGTGGGGACGTAACGCCAGAAAGAAGAAGAAGACGATGATCTTAAACTCTTGATCCACCTTAAAAACGTGAGGAGAAGGCAATTTCAACGCACCCGCGATCCTGCTATGAAAATTATATGGCAGGATTTGCAGAAAAAAATCAAGAAACGTTTTACCCAATTAAGAAACAAAAATTTTGAAAATAAGATTTCTCAATTGGACCCTGGCTCTAAGCCCTTTTGGAAATTATCTAAAATTTTGAAAAAACCTCAGAAACCAAAACCGGCATTGAAAGAGGAAAATCAATTATTACTAACTAATTGCGAAAAAGCTCAACAACTTGCTATGCAGTTTGAAAGCGCGCACAATTTTAATTTAGGACTTACTAGTGCAATTGAAAATCAAGTTACTCAGGACTTCGAAAATATTCTCAATCAAGAGAACGTTTTCGAAAATGCCTGGGAAACTGATTTGGAAGAAGTGAGAACTAATATTAAAAAATTCAAAAATATGAAAGCTCCTGGCGATGATGGAATTTTCTGCATCCTCATCAAGAAACTTCCAGAAAGTAGCTTATCATTTTTAGTTGATATATTTAACAAATGTTTTTAAATTAATTAACTCATTACGCGTGGTAAAGATGGACAAATTATGGGTGAAATTATGAAAAAAATCCACGTGCTCGGCTGGGATTTGAACCCAGGACTCTTGTATGCTAGACGAGCGCTTTACCAACTAAGCTACCGAGCCACTTGGTGACCCAATAACTGAGTTGGTTACAAGTTTAGAATTCAAATCCCTACAGACCACGCGGACCCCTTTCATTTTTAATTAGCATATTTTCCTGACAAATGGAAAAATGCTAAGGTTATTCCAATTTTAAAACCAGACAAAAATCCTGCAGAAGCTTCTAGCTATCATCCAATCAGTTTGATTTCCTCTATCAGTAAACTGTTTGAAAAGGTTATTTTGAACATAATGATGGCCCACATCAACGAAAATTCAATTTTTGCCAATGAACAGTTTGGATTCCGCCATGAACATTCGACCACTCATCAACTTTTACGTGTAACAAATTTGATCAGTTCCAACAAATCTGAAGGTTATTCTACTGATCTTGCTCTTCTAGACATAGAAAAAGCATTCGACAGTGTTTGGCATGAAGGTTTGATCGAAAAATTAAAAAAAAACTTTAATTTTCCAACATACATTGTTAGAATAATTCAAAGTTATCTGTCAAATCGTACACTTCAGGTTAATTATCAGAACTCCAGATCAGAAAGACTTCCTGTAAGAGCTAGTGTTCCTGTACAATATTTTCACATCAGACTTACCTGAGTTACCTCAGGGATGTCAAAAATCTTTGTTTGCGGATGACACAGGCCTCTCCGCCAAAGGACGAAGCCTGCGTGTCATCTGTAGTCGATTGCAAAAAGGTTTGGATATTTTTTCTTCATACTTGCAAAAATGGAAGATTTCTCCTAATTCCTCCAAAACTCAACTAATAATATTCCCACATAAACCAAAAGCTCTTTATTTGAAACCTTCAAGTAGACATGTTGTCACGATGAAAAGGGTTCCAATAAATTGGTCAGATGAAGTTAAGTATCTAGGGCTCATGCTAGATAAGAATTTCACTTTAAAAAATCACATTGAGGGCATTCAAGCCAAATGTAATAAATATGTAAAATGTCTCTATCCCCTTATTAATAGAAAATCAAAACTTTGTCTTAAGAACAAGCTTTTGATATTCAAACAAATTTTCAGGCCAGCCATGTTGTATGCTGTACCAATATGGACTAGCTGTTGTAATACCAGGAAAAAAAGCTCTACAGAGAATTCAAAATAAAATTTTGAAAATGATTCTGAGGCTTCCTCCCTGGTATAGTACCAATGAGTTACATAGAATATCCAATGTTGAAACATTGGAACATATGTCAACTAAAATCATTAATAATTTCAGGCAAAAATCGTTGCAATCTTCTATTGACACGATTAATGCATTATATGTTTAGGTTAAGTTAGGTTAATTAAATTGAAAACGTTTTTTTTCTCTTATAAGCAGGTGAAATGAACTCACCTGTAAAAAATCTGAAAAAAAACGCATTTTTAATGATTACTAGATTGCAACCCACTTCGTTACCAGGAAAATAATAATAAAAACGCAAACGTCTCTTCGTGTTCTGTTTTTATTCAACGAAATCGGGTCTAGTAACCTCTGATAATGGGCGGGCATATCGACATACGGAGAGGAAATCGGGAACAGAAATCAATCAGAGAATTTGTTTATATACACGGAGAAATATTTTTACCTAATTTTTGAGTTTACTTTACCCAAAATTAAGTATATCGATTATAGTTTCAACCCAAAATCTCTCGGTTTTCTCTTTCTCCCACACGAATGTTGTCAAAAATAGAGAGAGCTGCATCTACCCAATTTGGGTAAATGCAACTTTTCTTATGTTTTGGTCGAAAGAACTCAATTTTGCGTTAAATCAACCCAAAATTGAGTATATTTTTCTAATGGAATTAAAGCCAAACTACCTAGTGGGGACCTTGGAAATTTAGCCAAAATAGAGTTATTGGGCTCAACTACGGAATTGCGTTGAAACAGACGGGGTTGGTGGTCTGATGGCTACCGCTTCTGCTTCATATGCAGAAGGTCATGGGTTCAATCCCAGGCCCATCCCTTTCCTCGTACTTTGTAGTTGTATATCTCTCACTTGCTTCTATCTTCCATTCTAAATATATATCACACACAAACTATTCGTTCATAGCAAACGCTAGAACCAGAGACGGACAAGAAACCGTTTCCCTAACGCTTCCTACTTCCACGCGCACGCCTTTCTTACGCCTGATACATAGGCAGTCTGCTAACCACAAAAGCAAACCTCTCTGCCATGCCTTTCCCCCAATCCATACACTCCCGCATGAACTGACGTGGATGCAGTGGAATATACGGTCTACGTGGGAGTCAGTTCAATGCATCATCAATTCCTCCCCCTGGTCTGCATTCTGACGTGGCAGGTGCCATTGTTGCCTAAAAATAGAAGATCACCAGCACTTATACACTGAGGATGCCTGTTTGTCCCAAGCAGTCATTCGGTTGGTTCCTTGTGTAAGTGCAGCTGATCTGGCGATACTGGAGTGCATCCACGGGCGGCCAATCAAGCTCAAGCTCAAGCTCAAGCTCAACTACGGAATTGCGTTGAAACAACCCAAAATTGAGATGCATTCCGTCTCCGTGTAGAGAAGGGTGAAATACGAAACCAAAGTTTGCAATTTAACCGTCAAACGTGGTTCCAATCGAGCAAATTCAATGAAACTCAACAAGATGTTACGCAAAAGAGACGATGGATGTGTGTTAGTGAAAAGCGATACGTAACTGACGTCATTGATAAGTTTGGTTTTTATGGCGACTGACAGGATGACACGCACACTAAAAGATATTTTGAATGACCTCAATTATTTACAGTCATATCAAATGTTGTTAATAAACGAAGTCGAAATCCTCTCCGCATTTCGTTTAGTATAATCATATTGTCTGAAATTAATTCACATCGAGATAGGGAGATATCAAGATATAGAGGATATCGAGATACGGAGAGAATCATGGAGAAGCCCTGACCCAAAAACATATGTTTTCAATCTATCGTAATGTAACTGATTTCGGAATAAAAGAGACTAAACAAGTTTTTGCATGGAATATATCTTATTAAAATCATCCATCACACTAGTGGACACAATTGACAAAAATTTAATGTGACTTGTCCAGAGCTCTTATCTTTTGGAAACAGCGATGTATACTATACATTGTATACCGTCGTGCGGGGTGGCATTGGGCCATAAGGGTAACTTCGGGCCAATATTTTTACAGCAAGCTAATGCCAGAATAGAAAAAAAACAATGTGTCAAGCTTCTAGAATACGTTATAAATAGCCATAGATAATCATAGATCAGTTTTTGGACGTTGCTACTAGCCATTGGATGCATCAAAAGAGGCGGTCAAAGTCCCCCTAGGCCCAATGTCACCCAGCAGGGCGGTAGTCAATCTAAATAATTCATTGAAATTGACACTACTGGCATTACTAGTGTAACTGTAAGAATCGCTGTCACTTTATGTTCGCATGTCTTCATCAGATATAAACCAGCTTTTGGCTGAAAATCTGTCTAATAAAGATAAAATAAAAAAAAGGATATCTTCAAGTCCAACCATTTATTGCAAATGGATTTCAAAAGAGGTTGAAGCTCATATCGTATTTAATTACAAACAATCTCTTCAATTATTTGTCATCCAAAATGTAAGGATGATAGTTTTAAATAAGAATTTCGACGAGACTATTAAAATTGTATGAGAGTTGTAAAGCATTGTGGAAATCTTTATCTGGAAATTTTTGTTTTTACGATTTGGAAGATAAACATTTGAAGACAATGTTCCTTGTTCCTTTTATTTTAAAGTTTTATCTGTTTCTTCTTTCTGGTGAAACGTCCCAACTGGAATAGAACTTGTGTCTGAGTTTAGTAAGCTAGGAGCACTTTTTCAGCTAATAGCTGAGAATACTTTTGCATCATCATATCGTGTAGCCAGAGCCGTAGCGTGGCCTCACAGCGCTCTTGGCAAACCTCCCGTTGGGCGCCCCTATGATGCAATTTTGTATGTGATTGAAGTTTTCGTTGAACATCCCAAGTAACCATGCGGCTCAAGCTATTATTCATGCATATATATGGTGTACATAAAGCTAGCATCTAGCATCTAGCTACTTTAAGGTGTCAAAAGGCTTCACAAAGGTCGAGTAAATTTTATAAAATATAACACAAAAATGCCTGTAGAGGGGCCCTTTTCCACTTTAAATAAACTTTCATTGTAGTTATACAGTATTGCTAGCTTAACGTATACCGGTTATATGCATATATTGCAGTTTTTGCTTGGGATACTAGACAATTTCCATAAAGATCCTTTTTAAAATATTAGGACAACTCTAATATTAAATTGCGACTCAAGCATTCACTAATTTAGAGTTCATTAATATAATTAGTAAATATCAATGAAACGTGTACAGCACAGTTCTTCTTGAAAACTGTGTAAGATTTTATAAAATGTGTTTTGAAGAAATTTGTAAGAAATCTACTGTTCATGAGGCACTTCTGCGGAAACAATTGAGCATAGCATTGAAGAAACTCTTCTTAAAATCAATAGTTTTTATTTTTAATTTCTTAAACACATTTTTTTTATTTCTTGACATTGTTTATTTATATTTTCATTTGTTAAAAAATGCAAAGGCTTCTAAATATTTTGTAATGATTTTGCCTAACAACTCCTTAAGAAAACATTTTTTTAGTTGTTTTCGCAAGAGTCTTCCAATAAGTGGAAGCAAATTCGTCAAATTCTCAGAATAAAATGCAATAAAAAACTTTTTTATCAATTTTTAAGTGGAATCAGAGGAAATAATAAGATAATATGTGTTTCGTTATACCATTTAGAAGTTTAATTCCTAAATAGTAACATGGAAAAATATGAATTTGTTTTTTTAGTTAATTAAAAGTTCATAGAATTTGCAACGAATTTATAAGCATCCCTTACTCAATAGCCTTGTTTCTGTGATACTCGTGTTAGTAATTTATCTAAAGAAAATTACAACTGTTCTAGAACCTCCAACACTTCCCCTTGTTGGTTGAATTTCAGAAATGGTATTTAATGTGGTCTAAAATTTATTAATACTAAATCATCTCCAGCGAATCAAAAATTTAAAAAAAAAACTATAGTCAGTCAGCGTGGAATATGTTCATATATCATGCGATGAAGATAAATAGTTTCAGACGGCAATTATCTGGTCATTCATAGTAAGGGATCTTTATTTGGGCATGAACAATCCATTTCAAGACTTTCTATACCATTTGTATGGAGATAAAATACTGTGCGCTGTAATGAAAGGCCTGTTCAAGATTATCTGTCATAATGATCTACCGTAATCTGAGAACCCTGTTCAAGATGCTCTTGGGCTTTCAAAAAGATTGTTTAATTCTTATCAAGTTTATTTGAATATTTTTTTTATTTCCAATAGAACATCCAAATAAATACCACTAACTTGATTTTTGCTCAAACCAGTTTTAATGGCTATTAAAAACCATTAGAGATTAAGCAAGTAACCATAATGTTAAAATTTGAAATAAATGTATGGGAATCATCCAAAATTCTGAAAAGTATTTGAAAGTGATTCAGGAATTTTTCAAATTTTCCATTATTTAAAAAAAAATTGTTGGAAATTTGTTTTAGGAGGCGCCCTTATTTAATAAATGCCTTTCAAATTAACAAAATACTTTACGCATTTTGGCGCCCCCCCCAATGGCTGGCGCCCTTGGCGGGTGCCAACCTGGCCAACCGCACGCTACGGCACTGCGTGTAGCAAGTACGAAGATTCCGTGCCCTGGGAATGTTTAATCCAAAAAAAATCGTCTCAGCACTCTCAGCATGTCCTAACTGAACAATCGCGTGTTTTCCGCTACAATAATGATGTTACTTAAGAGTGACAAGTTACTATTATTATAATGGATGATGCTACAAGAAAACCTCGCAATACAATACTCTACATATCCCTGTTCCCATGACAAACCGCTCTTGACGTCCTTTCGTCATCATTACCTCCTTACGACACCTCCAACGTAAATAGTTGATGAAGTGTTTGAAAAGTGTAAAAACAAATATCGTTCATGTTGGTGCCGCTGTTCTACACCGCCATCAAGTATGCAATTCTCGAAGGTAAGTAGGTTCCAAACCCCCCTCAGACCCACCGAGAAGGGCACGGTGTTTGTGAAACTTTCCGTGAACAACGCTCCCGGTAACAGCATTACGGTGGCTTCCTTATCTTTTGCGTTCTTGCCTCCTCCTCGGACACCATTTCCATTTTCTCCTCCACGAGAATGACGGGAGTGCATTCTCGTTCACCTTTCGCTTGGCTTGGTATTATAGTGTTGGTGGTGTGTCGTAAGCCGACGTCAGACACTTTGACCCCATTCCCCGTTCCTGGCATGTGTGAACGAATTGCAAGCGTAAGAAGATTACGTCAAGTGAAAATCTATTTACGTGTACACGTTTTCCTTGTTTTCACCGTCTGCCAACTATGGGAGGTATACGTCACGGTGCATATCTAACCGTTATTATCAGAAAAAAAAAAACCACGTCAAATCTTTGCTCAGCAGTCGATATAAAATGTATTCCGGTTGGATCGTGAACATTAACAGGGACATGTTCAGAATCAAAATCAGCGTGAGTAACCAATCAACCAAATCAATCGTTTCCACAAGCTACTTAGAAAATGATTTTTTATTTTTCAATATTGCACAGACATTTAGCTTCGCTCTCAAAATTGACTTGTGAGCAAAGGTTTGATGAAGATTTTTTTCCTCTAACAACTGTCTGTGTAACACCGTTCCTTCCCCAGTATGGTAGCTACTTATGGCGAACTTTTCTCAGGAAAAACCGGGGGTAGAGTCGGTATGGAATACCCATAATGTTGTATTAGGTTCCACTGTCGCACTCCATCGTTCCCCAAAGCGACGTGGCAGTAGTGGTGGAAGGATAATAGCATTATGCAAGCTATTCTCGCTTCCATTTTCCACCCTCCCCCCTTCCTCGGCTCGGAAATGAAGAACAATACGTGTGGCTCGTATATGACGTGAGTGGAATTGGTTTGGAAAAAGTTGCAATTTAGGTAAGAGCTAGTCATTCAATCCAGTTCTATTATGCGTTCTAAAATTTATTCCGGGAATGATATCGGAGAATAGAGTTTTTATGCGGTAGGTAACGGGAAGGGGGGGTGGTAATGGGATAAAAGTTTCTTGTGTTTGCGAATCCACTCGAACAATGGACTTGTAAGGGTTTTCGGAGAGATGATATATTACAGTGGTTCTATTATTGTTCAAAGGGCGATTTCATACATACGTTACTTACTGTTCGAGGGCTTTGTATAACACTGCTTTTTTGTAGGCAACCAGAACCATGTAGCTTATATTTCCTCTACAATGTAGTAGCCAGACGATTTACCTTCGTAAAATTCTATGATAACGATAATATGGGTCATAATGTCCTGCTCGGATTAACAAAAAGAAGCAATTTTAGCTTTGACTCTGCATCGTAATATTCTATATAAATGCTTAAAATCAAATCCCGTAAGCCTTATTCTTCATAAGACCTTCATAAGGCAAGTTAAGCCTTTAAGGCCATTTTAGAGCCATTTTAGCATTTTGGGTAATTTTAAGTCTTTTAAATAATTTTAACCATCTTAAGGACTTTTAAAATCGTTTGGGCCTTTTCAAATAGTTTAGTCTATTTTAGCATTTTTACTTTTTGAGCCATTTTTAGTTTGTTTTAGCATTTTAGCCATTTTTCAAGCAATCTCCAGCTTTTTTAGTTAAGGATTTTAAAGCCTTTTAGGCCTTTCTAAGCCATTTGAAGCTTCTTCAGACTGTTTCATGTTGAGATAACTTCAGTTCTGATACCTATGATCTTATATCGCAAGAATCCAACAAAAAAAAAACTTTCAAACATGATGATCGCATTAGCTCCACCATGTAATGTCTAATTTAATACTGTGCAACTTGGCAAATTACATATACAAGTGATTACAAATGTCATCAGATGCGCAACTGATTATGACGATGACAAATACCTACCCACACGTTCAGTAAGCATCTTGGCGGAGGCTCTCCAAACCCAATGCAATGCTAATAGCCGACTCGCGATGATTCGCGCTAACTCATCATCTTCATTACTTCACTCATCGCACCTTTTCGCGTATCCCATCCATCTGAATATAATATAATAGCTTCTCACAAACAACACTGTCTTCCATTCAAAGATGATGTTTCATGGGCGTAGTCAGAAGGTGGCCACTAAAAATAAATGCAAAATAAACGGGTTTGTTACGAAAGTTAATATTTTGATTCGAACTTTTAACACGCTTGTGAAAAACTGCGTCATGTCCAGTTTCCCAAGTCCAACTAAAATAAGTCTTCTATCAGAGGTTATTCAAAGCAAACGTCACGAATCCGCATGGGATATTGCTACAGAAAAAAATTGCAAAAGATAAGGAAACTACTTCATTAATATTTCTAGCAATTTTTGCAGATTCATTCAATCTACATAAAGATTTTTTTAAGGATCTCCAAGTATTCGTCTAGCAATTCCACAAAAAGCACCTCCAGACAAATTCTTCCGGACAAAATTAATGTTAACATTCAATGCCTCCAGAAACTCCAACTCAAACTCGTCTAGAAAATACACTCTCTCAAGCTATTCACCATGTTCATTTTGTAACTTTAAGATAAACTGTAATTACTTCAAGAACTAACATTGTTTTTCTTTTGCCATTTTAAGTTTTTTTATTGCTCCTTGTGATTTGTTCAGGCCAGCAGCAAACCATCGTCGAACTTCATTCAAACACCGCACTGTTGTGACGCTTGATGAGTTTCATCTGGAATCCGTTGAATTCAACAATTCGGAGGCACTACTTCACGAACTCTCCGCTTTTTGTAAAGCATTCTCATCGCGCTAACAATTTCCAACAGGCTGACTTTGTTTCACAGCAGCGACCTCGGATCTTAGATGCTAGGTACCGATCAACGATGTAGCATGCAGTTTACATGCTCTCGTTCTTACTCACACTCTTATATTATCATTCCATACACAGTTCGAACGAAACGTGTAAATTTCTGAGACATATAATGCACATAATTGGAGCGTGGAATATCATGCATATTTACATGATATGTCATGTAAACTTCAATTATACGTCATGTAATCCAGCAGGATTCTGTGTGATTACATGGCATATAACACATTTTTACATTATTTCAGACTCAAATTTACATGACGTCATGTTTACATCGCATAAATGAAGTTTACATGACGTGTAATCTTCATTATTTTTAACTGTGTATGTTCACTGTATGCCCAGGAAAGTCAAGGAAATTTTCATTACGAAAAGATCCTGGATTCTAACTATTCGTCTAAGGAAGGTCCCATAAGAATGTTCCATACAAGCTCAAAAGGAAAGATCGGAGTATAAATAGGCCAACCAAGATCATGTACAAATCAGTCTGAAATAAATCGTGAATTCGAACGTACCTTTCTTAATAATTATTCCCTACCAGATCATATCCGCGGGAACAGGATTCTTTTGGGACTCTATCTCCATGATTGTTTCCTAGAATCTCTTCAATGATTCCTTTTCAGAAAAAAAATACACGAAAAGTTTGATTAATTTCAATTGTGACTCATTTAAAAACCTTAACGAGGTCTTTGAGGCGTTCCTTCAGAAATTTCACTGATTTTGCTCCTATATTTAATTCTGAGAAATATCATCAGAATTATTCCTAATGAATGCTACAATTAATCTTTTAACGATAAATTAATCCTTTTATGAAGCAACAATAATCTAACAAAGTACAAGAAAATCATATAGAAATTGGTGTTGAACATGTTTTAAAATTACACCAGGAGCTCTTTGAAGAATATTTTTAATTTTCGATGATTCCTACAAAGGTTTTTCACCAAGGACAGCTACATACGTTTCCATAGGCAGGAATTGTCTGCGAAATTTTCAGGAAGTTCCTGGAATTACTCGAGGAATTACATATATGATTTTCTACAGAAACATCTTCAGAAGATTATCGACGTTTCCTCCATAAGTTTGTCTATGAATCTTGACTAAGTTTTATCTCTGATGTTGTCCTGAGGAGTGGTTTGAAAGTTGCTAATTAATTCATGACAGGATATCAGGAATTCAGTTCGCTGAAAAACAATTGTGTAATTTATTCTATTTTTTTAGGTATCTTATCAAATTCATCAAATTCGTCTGGATTCATATTTCAAATTTAGGTATTGAAATATACTTCAAACAAATGTGTAGCTCAAGAGCCAAAAATAACTGAAAAATTTCTTTCGCAAGAGCAAACTCATTAGAGAAAATCTCATACTTGAGATTTTCGTGCAAAATCACTCAAGGCTTCACAAATGATTCAGCCACACGCTATGTCTGAACTAGACGATTATAAAAATCTAATGTACATCGGGTTTTTTCTCGCTAGAGCTCAGTATTTGGTCTATATTTGCAAAATCGAAAGGTTTTAAAACATTCTATCGGAGAAATTTTGATTTTTTCCACTTATAAGCTATTTTTCATACTAAAATCCATGAAAATCAACGCATTTCAGCCCATACAAAATGTATGGAAAAAATGTCCCCAGTAGAATATTTTAAAACTCTCTAATTATGAAAATATAGACCAAATACTGATCTCTAGCGAGAAAAAACCCGATGTACATTCGATTATTATAATCGTCTGGTTGAGACATAGCGTGAGCCATAAAGCCTGTCAAAAACTCATGAAACCGAGTGTTGTAGTTTACTTTAGATAGGATTACGATTCTACCCCATTACCCCGAATCCCATTACCCCGAATGCCATTAACCCGAACGCCATTACCCCGAATTCCAGAACCCCGAACGACCCATGACCCCGAATGACATTACCCCGAATTCCAATATCATGGGGAAATCTCATCAATATCATCATGTCAAGATAATTGTAAATTCGGGGAAATAGCATTCGGGGTGATGGAATTCGGGGTAATGGTACATTCGGGGTAATGGTACATTCGGGGTAATGAAATTCAGGGTGACGGCATTCGGGGAAATGACATTCGGGGTAATGGGGTAGAATCGAGTCAAACAGATGAGTCAACTCACCCATAATCTTTGACTGCTGAGATGCGTGTTTGACAAAGCAAGCATGAAAAATTTCAATCATGAGAATTTGTGCTTCTCACGCGCGAACAGTTGTTAGGTTCTCTAGATTTGTGCTGGTGAAAATTCAAGCTTTGGCTTCGGTGCATCTTCACCTTAAAAATAGGTGAATTTGCGTATGTTCACCCTTTTTGTTCGTTATTTTCGTCATAAAATTTTTTTGTCGGTCAAATTTTATGAAGTTCGGCAGTAGGATGCGCCATGTTTGGTTCTTACAACGATTATAGTGGTCGAATGTCTATGCTTACTCTGTATCACTAATAACATCAAATGATATTTTTCGCAGCGTAGTTTGAACGCACTTCTGAGAAATTTTTCATTGAAAGAGAGAGAATAATGCATAATCCTTATATCTTAAAAGTATTGTTGTAAATTTTGAGCCCAATAGATTTTATAAACACCCATGAAAAAGAGAATTAAAACTTATATCTAAAAAAGATTAGCAGCAATCCACTAATTTCCTGATATTTTCCACTAGTAATTAATTAATGGTATTCTTGATCGAAAGCTTTATACATTTTTTTCGGGAAAAGTGGAGAATCTTTGCCAAAATACATGAAGTAATTCTTTGTACCTTTCAAAGCGAAACCTGCCAGCTTGTCGAGCTCACGTTTGAAATTGAATGGCTTATGCGCCAATCCGAAAGGAAACCACCCAACAGAGATTGCGTTGCCTGGCTTGAGACCTTCTTGGGGAAGGGTCACTTTATTTGTGAGTAAGCTGTCTGGCTGACTCAAATAGTCCGTCGTACTTCACGATTCCGAGCGGACACGTCAACTCTAGAAAAGCTGACAAATAAATTCCGTCAGTAAACGGCTGAGGACATGTTATAAAGGCGGGGTTTTTCCTCACAGGCCCAGTCCAAAACGTTCACTTATAAAAGGGGCCCGGAAAATTACACTTAGCGCATATTTTCATGCCTCAAGTTGGCGAACATAATTTAAATTTTGTATGGATCGTTTGCTGAAAATATAAATAAAATTAAATATCTTTCACTTTTCAAATTGTTCTCTTTAAAACCAAAATTTGTGGGCTTCGTAGCCGTGCGGTTAGTGTCACCGAGGCATTTAGCCGCATCGTGCTACGGAGTATGGGTTCCATTCCCGCCTCAGGCTGAAAAACTTTTCGAAAGAAATGTTTTCCGACTGTGCCACTGGGCGTTGCATGCTAGTCCGTTGTCTAGTGTGGTGCTTCCTTCAAGGGGCAAATAGCCCACTGGAAGCATTAACGTGTAGTGTCTTTTTTTTATTATCAAGTGCTTTAGTTAACGTCTAAAATGTTTCTCTGTAGATCAGTGCCATTTCCAGCTTTACGTGATCAAAGGCTGTATCAATAATTCAACAATACTTGTTCTGACAGCACTGCCGCGTCGATGAGGCGTGAGAAGTGAGCGCCCGTTGACAGGGTTGAAGGGTGAGAATAAAAGAGGAGAAATGACGAATGCGATACAAACTTGAGAGGTAATCAGAAAATAAATAAAAGCTAAAAGAGGTGAGGAAAATACCTACAATTGAGTGGGAAGTTATAAGTGGAAAGCGGAATTAGCTCATGATTTTAAGTATAAGTTTGTGAGAAAAAGATAGTAGGTATCGACTAAGTATGAAGATTGATGAAGCGGTCGTTAACGTTAAGTTACTGAAGACATATCAACCACAGTTAGAGATTAGATGAAACTGGCAAATAGTTAGTAAAAGAGACAATAACCGATACGACAAAAGGGAAGATGGACACACGACGTTTAACATGAATACAGCCTTTTCATTGTGAATAGAACTGCCGAAGAACTGAATTTGTGTGAGCGACGTAGCATTGGTTAGGAAGAGCGAAAGAAAGCCAAATTTCGAAGGTAAACTTAAATTTTTGATCAGCCGAATAAAAAAGGCTGGCTTACAAAAATCGTTAATGCTGCCGACTTGATCCGAACTGTTTCAGACAGAGTTATACTAAAAAGTCAATTTTTTCATGTCAGTCCTCGGAAGTGTTGGCATGAAATATTTAGTCGAAATTGATAAATTTCTAGTTTTTTTTTATTGTATCCCGTTTTTTGAACTTGAATGATCGATTTCCTTCATTTCCATTTTCTCTTTGGGTTATTACATAAAGTTCTGCCAATTTTCATTGAATTCTACAATATAGTTACGATCACAAACATTGGCCTGGTCAAGTTCTTAGTGAAAGAGGAAAATAATCACAACAGATACTCCGTTATGATACTAAACGCGAGAAGTTTCCAGATTTCCTTTTTGTTTTGGATTTAAGGAAATACTATTGAAAACGTATATCATCTTTACACGAAAGACGTACGCCATATGAAAATACTATGAACTACAACCACAACAAACTTCAAAATCCCGGTAAACTTTGGAATATTTCTGAAAGGAATAAAAAAATTCATCAGGGTGATCTTTCTTGATGCATGTGACTGTTGTTATGCTATTTTGGCTTTCAGTCTTATGTGGTGATGTTATTACATGATTTCAGAAATTCAGTTTGCTTTTGGTTCAGTTTAGGTTTATCAATAAACTCTAGGACTCTAACAGTGTCTAACAGCTTTTGTTGTACCCTGCAAAGACAACAAATGTGATTATTTTATCTGAAGTTCCAAAAGATTTTAGAAACAAATTCGAGAAAATGTTTTAGATTTTTACATCACTTCCATAATTTTGCCAAAACAAAATGGAGGATAATAGTTTACCAACACCTGAGTTTCAGATACCACAAATTGACGATAGCTACATGCTACATTAAGAATGTATTTCAAGCTTCACATTATCATTTTATTTTAAATTTTGAACGTTCAGGGGCCCTTTTACGAAATTGTTGCATTGCATCTCTCAGAACCGAGCCTGATTATGTTTCATGTTTAAACTAAACGCATGGAAACAATTTGGAAACTAAAAATTAATCGCTTTTAAGGGGAAAATAATCATCATCGTTTTTCAAATTTTCCAAACCAAAATCGCTCAAAATCGAAGCAATGTTCATGAAAATCTATCATTGCATTGTACTTTCTATCTATAATTCAATGATAGATTTTCATGTGGATTTCTTTGAGTTTGAACGAAAAAACTTGTTTTTAGTTTTCGATGATTGTTGATGATTGAATGATGGATTCTTGAGCCTTAAGGGCGTTCCTGGCTACGTCTGTGATGACGACGATGATGATGATGGTGGTGACGCTCACCGTGACAGCACCTGGGCCATGGTAACCTTAAGCATACCACCGCCGCAGCTCCCTGGTATAATTCGACGAGCAAGCAGGATATTGCAGTTTTAACGATCAACTTCAGTCGGAGCCGCCAAAAGCTCACGGCGCGGCCTGTTGTGTATGTTTACTTATTCATCGTGATTGCATCATAATTGATGTTGTCTTAAGCACCACATTAAGCTTTAAGCACCAGACTCGTACTGATGTATTCTTCTTCTTCGTCTCTTTCCAACAGAACATCCTCGAGAAATTCAACCCTGGAGCGCGGCAGTTGATCAGTGCCGGTAAGGCGTATCTGAAGGCCCTGCACGGAGCCTCGGCAGCGTCCAATCTGTTTAATGAAGCCCTGGCCAAAATTGCCGTCAATGCCCAGCAAGGGGGAACCATCGATATCGGTAAGTGTTGTGTGTGCGGTTCGGTATCGTAAACCGGGGGCAAATTGATCACTGTTTTACAAATTTTTGTTATGCTGTCTTTACGAATTATGATATTTTCATCCTAACCTTGACAAAATAATAACAAAACAGGTTTTAGAGTGAAAAAAAAATCCTAATCTACTTAATCTGAGTCCCCTGAATCAGAAAATTACAGATCTTACATATGAAATAGTTTAAAATAATCATCAGCCAAATAGGCATTCAGCATCCTTGGACGGAATCGCTATTTGGTATCAACGTGATCGAATTCGCCCCTGTGATCAATTTGCTCCTGGATTACGGTACCTATAACAAATTATTGTAATCGGTAATCGTCCGTTCAGTATGTGTCTATAAAGGCAGCTCTTAAATTGTGTTTGCGGTTATTAAGGTTGCCTGGATGGTTGGTGGCTGTGCTTATATTGTATCTACTACACTTATCGGTATGAATTCTAGGGTAGCATTATTGATTAATCCTGTTTTATATATGAGGCGAGAAGGTCGTAAACCAGTTTGTGGAATCCCTTTAAGCTGAAAGCTATGTCGAAGGAGTGAGAGTAAATATGCTACTTTGGTAGAGAGCTGGTTATGGCGAAAGGGCCTTGAAAAGTGAGGGAACGTGATTTTGCTTATATTGTGTGTTATAACAATAAAATTAATTTCGTTACATCGTATATTGAAAGTATATTTTCAATAATTTTGTAATGTTGCTACAAGGACAATCTATAAGCTACGTTAATTTGTAGGGTAAAGATAAGGGTTAGGAGCAGCTCTACATTCGTTTGCAGAGCGAAGAGGGGTTATACTTAGAGTGAAGTGAACAAACTTTTAACAGGATGAAAACAAAATATCTGGCTCTATTCAAAACTAATTTTATAAATGTCAAGGTGGTTCAATTGCTCTTCATAAAATTGAGTTTCACTTCAAATAATACAGAAATTGTTCGAGATTTGTATATTGTATGGCTTTTTAATGATTTTAAACATGCTTCCATAGATAAAAATAAGAAGACTACATCATATTGAAAAGCATTACACATAGAGTTTATTTTTCATTCTACACCTAAAAATATTACATTACATGCTTTTTAAAGTCTTGAAATTGGGAGCCTTTTTGTTATAATGTTAAAAATAACTAGTGATACATCTCATACAAACTTCCATAAATTATGTTATTTTACACCTTTTGGATGCACAAAAGAATCGAGCCGAATAACGTAAAGTTGTGTCACATTTTAAATGCCATAGCGATCGTGTGTCCTTTAACTGATTTTCTTTAAAATCAGAGCAACAATGCTAGAAAAATGCATTAACAAAGGCAACAAAGTATTGGTTGCACACTAGTTGGTTGTCAAATTTAATACTTAATTGTGATTTGGGGGTTAATTTACATGTAAGTTAGACACCTTTGTCACACAGTCTTCAAAAAATCTCACTCCAAGAGCTGCTGAGATTCAAAAACCACAGATCAAGATCGATTGCGTGCGCTCATTATATTCCAATCCAGGCATGCATTGAATCATGCGTCGTGTATGAGAGGATTGAATCCTAGGATTCGATCCAAGGTATTTATAGAAAGGTACATTAATCTAAGCAGTCAGTGGATGCGGGGAATGATAAGCAGCGAGGGGGTAGAAAATAGAGTTTCCAATCCCGGGAACATTTCCCGGGAAATGAGATTTCCCGGGATTCCCGTTTCCCGGGAAATGATTTTCTGTTTCCCGGGATTCCCGGGTTCCCGGGAGGCTCTATTTAAATACAGAATTGACCATTTATTTTCAAATAAAAGCATCGCACAATTTACTTTTCATATCATATCAAACAATGTCCTCACTAGAGATGCGACGTGTTTGTGAATTAAAATTTTGAGTAAAATCAACCGAAAAAAAGGAACAAATCGGGATGCATTTCACTGACATTTTGTAGGTGATTTTTGTATGGCTTATTTCACAGCCTACTGCTTGGCAGTACAAGTTTGCAATACAATATAAAGAAACTTTTGATGAATCTATTTCATGATTTGAGTAGGGTTATAAAGCTTTCAAGGTTTCTATTTGTTTGTTTTTTTTTTATTCTAGTGTTGAAAAGATGTATTAAATGTTTGCAAATATTATAACTTCATACGATTGGGTTAAAATGACCTCCACAAATAATTTTACTTAATTTTATTATTTTTTGGTTATAAAGCCTAGCAAAAAACAATGCCAACATTCTTTAGGAGAAACATACAGTATTGGACATAACATTTGCAACTTTTTCGATTTTCCATACAAAATGGTCAACTTTGGTAAGCTAGATCTCAGTTACTCATGGACCGATTTAAATCAAATTTTTACAAGACATTAGGCATAACTTAAATTTCGAAATATATATTTCAATGATTTTTCCAATCACGAGTTTAAAAGTAATAACGATTTTGCTAAAGAGTAATTTTCGTCGGAAAATTCGAAACTGTTTATCTGAAAATCCAATGGCCCTACAAAAAACTGTTTTCAGAAAAATTGTTCGTCTCGTCAAAATCTACAACTTTGCTGAAGATAAAGGTATTTCTTCAATATGCTAAGTTATGTCAATTATAAAAAATCGTCAAAAAAATCACTTCAGATATACCATTATTGCTTTTAAACCCGTGGTTGGAAAAATCACTCAAAAATGTATGTTAAAATTCAAGTTATTTCTGAAGCACTGTAAAAATTTCATTCAAATCGGTCCATAAATGACTCAGATCCAATACTCTGAAATTGATTATTTTGTATGGAAGATCGAAAAAGCAAATGTTTTGTTCAATACCGTAAATAAATTACTCACAAAACAAAAGAGAAAAACAATCGTACAAATGCAATGAGCTAAAATATAATATTAGGGCGGTTCAAAATTTAAAAATGTTCGAGATTCCAATCTCCCATTTGTTCCTCACTACCCTTACTATAAAAATAGTGTTCTGTGAAATTTTCAGCTTTCTAGGTGGTGATTTAAAGGTGGCCCAAGGACAATGTAGGTTTATATGGAAATTACTATGAAGAAATTTTGAGATATGTTCCAAACACGCTAGTACTGTAATGTAAGTACAAACTTATCATCCCATAGTAAAAACTCATTCTTCAAACCATAATAAAGATATTTGCTGACGAGAGAAATTCAATCCGACGGATAGCAGAAGAAATATTCTTGAGTTTGTTTGCTATTATTTACCATAATATGGGATTAAAGCCCTGCAAACATCTTCAAAAATCGTAAACAAAATTAGCTCAAAAGGGATTTGTGTGTTTAGCAACATCCTTCATTAAGGCTTGAAGAATGAGTTTTTGCTATGGGATGATAAGTTTGTGCTTACATTACTGTACTAACGTGTTTGGAGTATTTCTCAAAATTTCTCCATAGTAATTTCCATATAAACCTACATTGTCTTTGGGCCACCTTTAAATCACCACCTAGAAAGCTGAAAATTTCACAGAACACTATTTTTATGGTAAGGATGGTAAGAAGCATATGGGAGATTGGATTTTCAAACAATTTTAAAATTTGAATTGATATACATAAAATATAAATTATTAGAAAAAAATCCATCAAATAAGCAGTTTATACGTTTTAACAATTTCCCGGGATCCCGGGAATTCCCGGGAAATGACAATTTTATTTCCCGTTTCCCGGGAAGTCAATTCCCGGGAAAATTGGAAACTCTAGTAGAAAATGACAGCTGGTGGGTTAGCTAGCTGGCTACTTCCTTTCCCCTCCGCTGATTGATCCCGTTTCCATGGCACAAATATTATTTTATTTTGTTTTCAAAAACAAAGACAAATTCCAAGTAGGAAGGTTGGTAAGCGTATTTTCTGATTTAAATCCACTTCTTATTCCAATTATCTAGTTCTAGAATGTAGTGATTGTGCATTGAAAGAGAATTCATACTCAAAAAGGACCTACATGGACTAATTCTGTTGCTGCTAATCTGATGTGAAATGGGAAATGTCAGCTTGTTTGAGACATCAATTGTCCACTGTGCTTTACTCGGTTTTATTTCGAATTGAGAAGATTTGAGCTATGGAGGTGGTTATGATTGGTAACTAAATTATATTCTTCTTTTCAGACTGTTTCTTGCAACGGTGACAGACAAAATAGAGCATGAAAGTAGCTGAAATGGTGTCTGATTTTGGAGTTGATCCAGTAACAATTTTCTATATTCGTCAACACTAATTTTTATTTGCAGATTATCTAAATGTTTTTGTTATACCAGAAAAAAAACTACAAAATATAGTGTATTATGTGTACAAAATTCAATTCTACCCACTTGCATGAATTTCAACAGTTGTAATGTGCAAAAATGTATCATGAAGTTTTAATATTTTTATAGTATGTAACCGTACATACACTGCCCATACTCGCACAACAGTTCCATTGATATAGAAAATCTCATACAACCGGTGATTACAGTTACTGCAATGGACATAGGTGTACTATTGTGCCACAACTGTTTTCACATCATGTTACTTAGAGAAATAATTACATTGCATATTAAGGTCTTTAATTGCATCACCTTGCCAGCTTCTTGTAATGAAAATGTATGATCAGCACTGAATAATTTAAAGAAGTAATTCGAAAACAGAATTCTCAAACAGCGGTTGATTGACAGGAAACACAGCAAAGTGGTTTAAGGGGAAACGCGTTGCTAGGATCTCAAGGCTTGCTGACCTGATAAAGCATAGCAAACCAGCCAGCTGTCTGATTGTTTTCCAATATGGCGGAATGCCCTATTTGACACATTGAACTACCTCCCTTTTAAATACCTTGATTCGATCCTTGATTGATAAGAATTATTAAAATAAATCAAGTTAACCTTGATAATAACCGAACATGGGTGAAGAATACTTTTGACAGGACGCATACTTTTGATCCGCTTGAAAAAGTTTGTATTTCTTCTCGCAGGATTCTGATAGTTATTATGCTCACTTTCTTCCATTATTACCGCAGCTGCTACTCCGTGACTGTCCAATGGCATTAGTTTGTGGGTGAAGTTTTTTAAATCTGCCATATTCATAGTTGCAGCGATTTAAGGTGATTATAGAACGAAGCCATACCTCAAATTTTCAAGAGCACAAGACTTGAGAACCATACTGAGCTCCGCTATGAAAATTTATCCCATTGGTCACCACCAGCAAGCAAGTAATTTGATTGATTTTCAATGCGAACTGTTGTCAGATTCTCCAGTCTTGTGCACTTGAAAATGCAAAGTTTGGCTTCTTTTTATAATCACCTTAAAAACGTCAATTCCTCTTTTACAGTGTTCAAAACTATCAAACTGAAGCCTATGAAGCTTAACATTCGGACTGGCAGTACAGTTGGAATCCCCTATTATATTAAGAATATACTCGAAGTAAAAACGAATTGAACTTCACCAGTTCTCAGATGTTAGTGAATTTATTAACGAATGTAACTATTATAAAAGTAAAATAAAAATATGTAAATTTAAGTAGAAATAGTTTTTATTTGTACATAATGATTTCATCAACTTCCCTCTCGGCGCGTTGGCCCTATTTTAAACTATTTGTTACGAATCTTTTTAATTAAATTTTAGGCTTGTTTCAGAAACTAAAACATAGAGGAATTGTTTTTCGTTTTAATAACAGTTTACAGGAGATGGTTGTTTTGAATATCATGTGTGCCATTTAAAGTTTGTTATTCTGCAAAAATAAAATTAACTACAAGGAGATTGAAGTTTGAAAGCCGCGAAATGGATGAGAACGAACACAAAAATTGGAAAAAAGAACATTTTACCGGCGTGCGCAATTTAGTTGTACTGTTAGGATCAATCTCTCCAGACAGCAGATATTTGACATTTTTGATCAAAATTTCCTTGACAAGTGGTCATTTGAATTTCCATGCAAAACTCAATAATGGCATGTTGATACAAAGGATAGCTGGGGAGTTCATTTTTCACTTTCGCTTTTGCCATGAGGAATAATCACAGATTATCTATTCCTATCCGAAACAAGCTAGAGTTGCTGGGGAGGGAGTACGTAGGAGAATATTTTTCTTCATGACAAAAAATACATCAACACATCTAACTTTTTTACACCACCGCGCTGAAAGAGAATGACAATTCATCCTGCGATTCAATCCCAGATCGAATCCCGCTCACTGGAATCGAAATAAATCAGGATTCAAAACGATCCTGCAAATTCTGATGAGTTCAAAGCATGCTTGTTTAAATCTCAGAGTAGAAAGATGATCTTAGAAGACATATGTCACATAGTTGCGCTTATAATTCCATGAATATCTCGTGAGATATTTACCGAAGACCCGATAAAGAATTCTATCAAGAATATTGTCTGAAATCAATCAACATACCACCGTGCGGGGTGATATTGGGTCTAGCGGCTATTTATAACGTATTTTTAAAGCTTGACACATTGTTTCAATTAATTTAGTATAAGTAAACTGTAAAAATGTTAGCCCAAAGTTACTTTTATGGCCCAATGACTGTATTGTTGAGAATCTTGAAAATAATAACTCAATGATCATAAATTTTCGGTAGAAATATGTAAAATATTTCGAAAAAAAAACCTTTCAAAGATCCTGCAAAGAATGAGCTTTGCATTTTTTTTTTGCAGCCCAATGATGTATGTTTTCAAGTTCACATTGAATGAATCCACGTACAATTTTTAGGTTTACTTAAGCTGTCTGATATATTATGAGTCGATAACTAATTCGCTACAAGCATCAACGAAAAGTTTTTTTTTTAGAAAACCGCAGATTAATCGCATCACCCTAGTGTAGTGAACTAAACGCAAAAAAGTGGCGATACTGAGACAGATGTGTGGCAAATAATTGCCTCCGTTTGTGGGAGCCTTACAAGTCATGAATTCTTCTCGTCGACCACTAACTATCCTTGTCGCTTGTCGGAGCAGTACACATTCTATCTGCCCGTCGCCTCCACCACACTACGCACCCCAACCGCGATCGGTAACAAGTTTCTCCAATTAAAATATAAATCACGTCTCTGGTCCATAATCCTCTTGCCTTATCGCACCTCGCCAGTCTCGCATATTAATGATTGCTGTCGGGGAGCAGCTCCTGCCAGGTTTATTGGCATAAGCGGAAAAAATCTGTCTGAGCTGGACGGAGTGGAATCTCGAAGGCCTTGATTGGTGCTGCTGGACAGCAATTGGGACTGCACCGCGACAAAGCCCCGCAGGAATCGGTTCAAGATTGTACGATCTCTGGTATCCAGACTTATCGACGCTTTAATATTGCGTGAAGTCAGCTGGCTCGTGTTGTATGAAGCCACGACAAATAACATCATCATTATTAGGATTTTTTTTTAACAAAACACACTTATGTTGTTCTGAGCACATCTATTGAATGATTATAAAAGAGTTTTCAATTTTATATTTTAACTTAAAAAGTATTGTTTCACATAATCTGACCAAAATTGTACCCAAAATCAACTTGTAAATAATTGAAAGTGGAGCTGTTTGAACTTGAGTTGAACTAGCCATTCTTGCTTTGCGGTACAAATGGATAAAATGGAATGCAAACACTATACAGTATGCAACGTGCATACTCAGATTCAAGCACGTTGGAGAGAAGAAAAATCACCTAAGACGTGACTAAGCTAGCCAATGTGTTCCAAACCGTAGTATTTTTGCACCTCATTTAGTGAAATATATTTGATCATTGATTTTAAATTCAATGTCAGTATTCCATTTCTAGTCCTATCTATAGTCCTTCGGAAAGCCCACAATAAATCCCATCGTCCCTACAATCACCCACACCAGACACAGATTCCCCAGCGCCCACCCAAGCGAGCTTGGATGAGCAACGATATAAAGTCATTAAATTTATTTATTCTTTATAACCATTCGCGTGCACTTCTAGGAGAACCATTTACCGGAGTGGTATCGGCTTGCCAGGATTAAAAGAGCCCGTCAAAAATAACGATATAAATAACTCCACTCGTTGGCGAAGCAGATTCAATGCTAACGTGCAGCTATCAGCCCCACATTTGTTAAATGGGAAAAATGTGCTGCCGTGTTGTTTTTTTCCAGCCATGAATTCAAAATGGAATGCACTAGTACGTCCCAAGTTTGGCGTGTGAGTATTATTTATTTCATCTCCCAAAACTGAACGAGTCATAAACAAAAATATTAATAACGTAATTTTTTTTCATACGAGATATGGATGGCACCTGATAGGGGCTGAATTTTAAATTTCGTTCAATACTGGGGTGGATGTGTTACTGGAAGAATCTAAAACCGCTTGAAATCGGATTTCGAAACGTGAAAGTTCTCCTATATAATTGGAAGGTGTTGTGTCCCTGAATATTGAGTGGAATATCGTTAAAATGTTTGAGGAAATTAAGGTAACTAAAATATTTTTCTTTAATGCCACCAAATTATACCGATAAGCATCTGAAAGAGGCTTCCCAAACCGTCTGATGAAAGTCTTTTAAACAATCTGAATGAAGTTGTGCGGATAAAGTATGTTTAAACATTATTGTATTATTTTCTAGAAACGTCCATTATGAATTTATAAAGCTTTGAAATATTATTTCCTTAAAAAAAAACAAAAACAATATTCCAAAATCTCTGAAAGAGATCGTCCGACTAGTCGGGAAAACGGTTTACGGACAAAGCTTCGAAAGAGGAAACACTGAAAGGACAAAAGATCGAAAGAGCAAAATGTCGAAAATGATTCGCATGGTGGGAATTATTAATTTCTTTGAACACGGGTAGAAATCAGAATCCAACTCATGATATCATGATTCCAGTGAGTTTTCATCTTATGATATCATGAGTCAGATTGCCTTAACGCAACACACGCGTTAGGTTTTTGTTGCTGATTGCTCGGAATCATGATTCAAATGCCAAAAATGCTGAGTCGCGCATCCGTTTATGATCGACAAAATAAAAATAAACAAAAAATAGCATACCCTGAGATTCGAGCCAAGAATCTTCCTATTGATAGCAACGTATTCTACCACTCAACCACTTCGTAATGTTGAATCAAGAGTGATCGATATGAATGAGCTGAAACAAAGTGCACCGCTTAGTGTTTTCACACTGACTGGATGTTACGCTTATGAAGAATCATGATTATGACTCCAGTAAGCGAATTCCGGCGCGTATTTTCTTCGAAGAAAAGAAAATTTTCTTGCTAGTCAGTAATGGAAAAAAATGGCTTCTCTTCGAAGAAAATACGTGCCGGAATTCGCCTACAGGTACCATGATTTGTGATCCTGATATTATGACCTAACCAATTTATGAATTTCATGATTCGGGGATAAGATTTTTATTCGTGAAAGATCTGCGACATTTTGCCTCTTTAGTTTTGTTGACTGGTGTTTGATTCTGAGTGTGATTGTGTATTCTGTATCCTGTTACTGTGGTGCGAGCATCGGATACGTGTCCGTTTCGCGAGGAGTGGTTGTGAAGAAGTATCGCTCTCCTATGCTCATGCTCATTTATTCATTTCCAATTTTGTTTTCTGTTTACTAAAACGAATCCCTTAAACAACCCTTTTCCATATCAGAACTTCCAGTGTTTTCATATAAAAGTGCAGAGGACTCAACGGCTTCCTTAAAAAAGTAACACGTCAACATTTCCACGCGACCCTAAATTGACCTGCATCCGGACCCAGCTGGCGCCGTTATTGTTTGTTGTAGTAATGAGAGCATCAGTACCTGTGTGAGTACAGATGATCTTGGAATAACGGGTGGTCAATCGTGCTCAACATATTTTGTCCCCCCGACCTATAGACTTTTGACCTTCGTAATTGATTCAAAAAACTAGAGCATATCTTCCAAAACTTTAAGCACAGAGGAGGTTTACAAAACGTCTGAAAGCACGGAAAAAGTTAACGAATGAAATGAAATTTATCAAGATGTAAAATTCTCCATTATGTCTGCGAGAAATCATTTCTTAAGCTTGTAGAGAATTCATCGATACTTTTGCATAAATTTTTCTAAACCTCTCTAGGTATGTTTTCCATAACGTTATTGAATGATGGCAGAAATGTTCACAACAATCGAAAGACGTTTACTGAAACTTTCGGGAAAAGATTCAAAATACTTCCGGAAGGAGTAATACGTAATGCACCAGGGCAAACATTAGGAGGAGGTCGACCACAATTTATTAAAAACAATTCGTTTCAGTTGGAAAAAATAGAGAGTCAGAAATTTGTCAAAACGTCCGATGTATGTTTCTTAAATCTGCCGAAAAAAGTATGCTTAAACGTGTGCCTTTCTTTCCAAAACACCCAGGGGAGATTTTCCAAAGTGTCTGAAGACGGATTGTTCAATCGTTCGGATTGAATTATCAAGAATCGACCGGAAAATGTATTGTAGGTGGAAGTTAAAAGTTCCGGAAAGGTCACTTTTACAACAAAGAAGTTTCGAAAAATGACCGAAATGAAATCATTTCTCCATACTGGATGAAGTTCTCATTGTTCTCATTGTTCATCTACACCTTGTAGATGCATTTTTATTAATTCTCCCATGAGTGCGCATCGTACCTTCGTGCTGTGCGTACACGAATTCTCTCTGCTCTTGGAAGTTTTCTTAAAAACTACCTAAAGCAATAAAACAGTACTTTTCAGTGCTACACAAACAGTACTTTTCAGTGCTAAAATTAAAAACGGTACTTTTCAGTGCTACTTAAACAGTACTTTTCAGTACTATTTTTTCTACTATTGATCCCTTTACGATCCTTGTTTGGACCCGTGCCTTCGATTTTTCGTTGGACCCGTTGGCGAAAGCTAGCGGTGGTAATCCTTCTTGGACACCGTCTAGGGAAAAAACCTCTCGAAGGTCACGTCTTCTTTCGTTTATTAACTAAACATGGTATCAACAACAAACAAAAGGAAGGGTGAATCTCTGAATTCACTACTTCCTTCCAAAAAAGTGGGTTTTAAAACTGTCACTACACGTGGCAAGAATGGAAGAAAGGACGCTTCCCCGCAAATGAGCAATCAGTTCGATGCTCTAGACAAATTTTCCGAACACCAAATCGAAGCAGCCTCTAGCCCAGGCTCTTTGATTCAAGTGAGGAAGCAAAGAGTGCCGCCTATCGTGGTCAGTTGTTCCGAATTTGCGGGATTTAGGCAGGAGATCTTGAACTCCATTAGGGGAATCAAGGTTTCCTTCCAAATCGCAAAGAAAGGAGACTGTCGCGTTTTGCCGGAAACTCTTAAAGATCGTGAACTCCTTCTCAAACATCTTGAATAGAAGAAGCACACATTTTTTACTTATGACGACAAAACTGAACGTTTGTTCAAAGTTGTCTTGAAAGGTCTCTCAAGTGACTATAAATCACCTGAAGAGATCAAAAATGGAATAAATGATTTACTTGGATTTTCCCCAGTCCAAGTAATCATTATGAAAAAGAGAACTCAATCTGGCATTGTTCGGAAAGGGCTTTCTCAAGAATTTTATTTAGTTCACTTTAACAAAAAAGAACTAAATAATATTAAAGCTTTAGAAAAAGCAAAACTTTTGTTTGATGTCCGTGTGACATGGGAACATTTCCAGAAACCTGGAGGAAATTACCAGAACCCCACTCAGTGCCGTCGGTGCCAAAAGTGGGGTCATGGTACAAAAAATTGTCGCATGGATGCTAAATGCATGATTTGCGGAGGTTCTTCTCACGCCAAGGACGTCTGTCCAGTGAAGGAAGATACCACCAAGTTCATATGCTGTAATTGCGGGGCTAACCATAAGTCCAATTTTTGGAATTGTCCTTCACGCAAAAGGGTCATTGAGGCTCGTGCCAGACAGATGAAAGATAATATCCGTTACGATAACGGTCATTTCCGGAATTTGCCTGGTAGAGTATCGAACAATGCTCATTTTTCAGTTAACGATTGCTTGATCATGAATCATACCCATCAGGAAGATCATAATCATGCTCATTCACAAACAAATTTTAATCCGTCGGGTAGCCGTTCGAATCTTTCAATTTCGAATGTAACTACCCACGGTAAATCCTTTGCCGATATCGTAGCAGGTAATTTGAACTCTTCCCCTATTCGTTCCATGAGTACCCATTCTACTTGTTTCAAATCAAATGGAAAAAACCCTACCGCCACAGGTAACTCCTACCCCGCTTCTTCGTCTACCGAAAATTCCAATAGGAAATCATCAGATGATATGTCTGCCTCTGATTTTAATTTTCTAACTGAACAATTGAATCTAATGATTGATGCAATGTTCAAAGCCACCACTATGACTGAAGCAGTCCAAGTAGGTGTAAAATTTACAAATCAAATTGTTATTGGATTACGTTTTTCTAATGGATCCAAATAATAATTTAAATATTTTAAATTGGAATGCTCGTTCTCTGAATGGTAAAGAGGACGAGCTGTTTAATTTTCTTACGGTTAATAACGTGCATATAGCAGTTATTACCGAAACGTATTTAAAACCTGGATCTAAACTCAAAAGAGATCCTAACTTTTTTGTTTATCGTAATGATCGACTTGATGGGGCATGTGGGGGTGTTGCAATCATCATTCATAGGCGTATAAAACATCAACTGTTTTCATCATTTGAAACTAAAGTTTTTGAAACTTCAGGTGTTTCTGTTGAAACACAGTTTGGTAAATATACTTTCATAGCTGCCTATTTGCCTTTTCAATGCTCTGGGCAGCAAGTTAATTTGCTCCAAACTGACTTGCGTAAATTGACTCGCAATAAGTCAAAATTGTTTGTCATTGGTGACTTTAATGCCAAACATCGGTCATGGAATAATTCTCAAAGTAATTCCAACGGCAGAATTTTATTTGATGAGTGCTCTTCAGGATATTTCTCAATTCAATACCCTGATAGCCCCACATGTTTTTCCTCTTCTAGAAATCCATCTACGATTGATTTGGTCTTAACCGACTCTAGTCATCTTTGTAGCCAACTGATTACTCATGCTGATTTTGATTCTGATCATGTCCCTGTTACATTTCAAATATCCCAAGAAGCGATTCTCAATCCTATCAGCTCCACTTTCAATTATTTACGAGCTGACTGGAATATATATACAACGTATGCTGACTCTAATCTTGATGTTAACATTTCTTTAGAAACTAAACTTGATATTGACAATGCTCTTGAAACTTTAACAAATTCCATTGTTGAAGCCCGGAGCATTGCGATTCCAAAATGTGAAGTAAAATTTGAATCCGTGATTATAGACGATGATCTTAAACTTTTGATCCGTCTTAAAAACGTGAGGAGAAGGCAATTTCAACGCACTCGCGATCCTGCTATGAAAATTATATGGCAGGATTTGCAGAAAGAAATCAAGAAACGTTTTGCTCAATTAAGAAACAAAAATTTTGAAAATAAAATTTCTCAATTGAACCCTGGCTCTAAACCCTTTTGGAAATTATCTAAAATCTTGAAAAAACCTCAGAAGCCAATACCGGCATTGAAAGAGGAAAACAAATTATTACTAACTAATTGCGAAAAAGCTCAAAAACTTGCTATGCAGTTTGAAAGTGCGCACAATTTTAATTTAGGACTTACTAGTCCAATTGAAAATGAAGTTACGCAGGAGTTCGAAAATATTCTCAATCAAGAGAACGTTTTCGAAAATGCCTGGGAGACTGATTTGGAAGAAGTGAGAACTATTATTAAAAAATTCAAAAACATGAAAGCTCCTGGCGATAATGGAATTTTCTACATCCTCATCAAGAAACTTCCAGAAAGTAGCTTATCATTTTTAGTTGATATATTTAACAAATGTTTTCAATTAGCATATTTTCCTGACAAATGGAAAAATGCTAAGGTTGTTCCAATTTTAAAACCAGACAAAAATCCTGCAGAAGCTTCTAGCTATCGTCCAATCAGTTTGCTTTCCTCCATCAGTAAACTTTTTGAAAAGGTTATTTTGAACAGAATGATGGCCCACATCAACGAAAATTCATTTTTTGCCAATGAACAGTTCGGATTCCGCCATGGACATTCGACCACTCATCAACTTTTACGTGTAACAAATTTGATCCGTTCCAACAAATCTGAAGGCTACTCTACTGGTCTTGCTCTTCTAGACATAGAAAAAGCATTCGACAGTGTTTGGCATGAAGGTTTGATTGTAAAATTTAAAAACTTTAATTTTCCAACATACATTGTTAGAATAATTCAAAGTTATCTGTCAAATCGTACACTTCAGGTTAATTATCAGAACTCCAGATCTGAAAGACTTCCTGTAAGAGCTGGTGTTCCCCAAGGCAGCATTTTGGGACCAATATTATACAATATTTTCACATCTGACTTACCTGAGCTACCTCAGGGATGTCAAAAATATTTGTTTGCGGATGACACAGGCCTCTCCGCCAAAGGTCGAAGCCTGCGTGTCATCTGTAGTCGATTGCAAAAAAGTTTGGATATTTTTTCTTCATACTTGCAAAAATGGAAGATTTCTCCTAATGCTTCCAAAACTCAACTAATAATATTCCCACATAAACCAAAAGCTCTTTATTTGAAACCTTCAAGTAGACATGTTGTCACGATGAGAGGGGTTCCAATAAATTGGTCAGATGAAGTTAAGTATCTAGGGCTCATGCTAGATAAGAATTTAACTTTCAAAAATCACATTGAGGGCATTCAAGCCAAATGTAATAAATATGTAAAATGTCTCTATCCCCTTATTAATAGAAAATCAATACTTTGTCTTAAGAACAAGCTTTTGATATTCAAACAAATTTTCAGGCCAGCCATGTTGTATGCTGTACCAATATGGACTAGCTGTTGTAATACCAGGAAGAAAGCTCTGCAGAGAATTCAAAATAAAATTTTGAAAATGATTCTGAGGCTTCCTCCCTGGTATAGTACCAATGAGTTACATAGAATATCCAATGTTGAAACATTGGAACAAATGTCAAATACAATCATTAATAATTTCAGGCAAAAATCGTTACAATCTTCTATTGCCACGATTAATGCGTTATATGTTTAGGTTAAGTTAGGTTAAGTATATTAAAAACGTTTTTTTTTCTCTTATAAGCAGGTGAAATCAACTCACCTGTAAAAAAACTGAACTGCTACGGCAAATGAAATGTAATATGTTGTTAACAAAATGTTAATTAAATCTTAAATTTGTTTTACCAAATTAGGATGATAGTGTTGTCTAATAACACAGAACACCTAGATATAAGAAATGAATGTAATGTTTGGAATGATACTAATAGAGATAATAAAAAAAAAAAATTCTCCCAAACGACTTCAAATTCTGGTACAATATTCTTAGACCGTCCGGATCCCAAAATAGTATAAGGAATTTTTTTCAAATTTACCAAGAAGTTTTCCGACACTTAAGAAAAATCTAGAGAAAAACAGTTTTCCAAAATTCGAGGAGAAAGTTTTTGAATCATTTGAAGTATATCTTGAAACCTGCCCCAAACCCAACTAGATAAACCTTTTCAATATCAAGGCTTTTTCTCAAAAGAATTGGAACGCCACCAAAATCAATTTGAAACATCCGAAAATAGTTCTTCAAAATTCTGATGGGAATTTTTCTGAAACATTTTTTAAAAATGTCTCAATACTTTCAGAGGAAGTTCCACGAAACATTCAGTGGAAGTTTTAAAATAATTCAGAAAAAAATTCCCCAAATTGTAATTTTCAAAATCTCTGAAGCTTGTTGCCTAAAACATGCGGAATAATTGAACGAGAGCTTCTGAATCACTTTCAATTTAGAACTTCCCATAACTTCCGTTGGCTGTTTCTTGGCGTTTCTTTACCGAAAATTACTTGTTGAAAAAGTTAAATCTCAGAGATATCTTTTGTGAAATTTTTGAACATTTTATGCAAATTTTGAAACGTTTGACAAAAACTAATGGTGGGAGAATTTCTATGCTTTCAAAGACTGTTGCCCAAATCATTTAGAATAATACTTTGAAATTGAATTAAATTTCCACATTGAGTGATTGAAGTTCCACAGAACGTATGGAAAAAGATACTCAAAACGTTTGTAATGAAGAAAAATACAGAGCAAGTTCAATGAAATGCCAAGAGAAAGTTATTAAAACGTTCAAAAAGACTGGCAAAATTTCCCAAAATGTGTTGCACCTAACGACCAAAAACACCTCTTTAAGGGTGTGCGTAATGTATCCCGACTTATCTAAATTCAATTTTTAAACCCATCTGGAAAAGGAAAAAAATGTGCCTTGAGTTTATTCGCAGGAAGTTTTCCGCATTGCCAGAGACAGGTATCCCGGAAGTTACCTAGGACATGCGACAGAACTTTTCCGAAACGTCTTGATGAAGTTTTCGGTATCTCCAGAGCTTGTTTTCCAAACTGTCCAAAAATGGGTTTCTGATACATCTAGATGAATGTTTCCATATTTTCGAATCGTTCGGACAAGGTTGCTGGAGGAATAAAAAGTACTTTAAAACTGAAGGCCATTGTCCGAAACGGTCAAATAATATTTTTAAGGAAATAGTTTTCTGAACCGTCTTGAGGGGAAGCTTATAGAACGTGCATTGAATGCTCATAATTCAAACAGAAAATGTTTTGTCGAAACAACCGAAGGAATTTTTTTAAAGATCATAAAGAACACCTATTTGAAAGAAGTTTCAAAAATTTTCCAAAGCATATAACCAAAATGACTGGAAATAAAAACATAAGGAATGTTTCTACGAACATTCCATAGGATGTGTCCTAAACATTCCGAGGATTTTCCTAAAGTAGAGAAAACTTCTCGGATGAAGTTTTCTTTAACCTTCAGAGAAAATTGTTGGTTCACCCAGACCTCATAAAACAAGCTTCCTAAGACGTATCATAAAACTTTTCCTGAAGTTCAAATTAAGCTAATAGTTACAAGAACATTTGAAAGAAGTTGCCTAAAATGCCCACCAGAAGTTTCCTAATATTTCCAAATAAATTTTAAAATTCTCCAAAGTTTCCAACGAAAGCTAGAATGGACGTTCCAAAATATTTGGAACAACACTCCCCAACACATTTTTGGATGCTGCGAGAAAATAGACAAAACGTTTAGAAAATGTCTCACGATCTTGCTTCGGAAGTTTTCCGATATTTTTTGATCAAGTTTTACGAAATAATATAATTCACATGATCGGGGGCTCTTGAATTGCTAAGTGCAGTGGTTACCAACCTTTTTGAAGCTGCGACTCGCTATAAAGTTCTAAAAACAACTCAAGTTCTATAAGATTCCCAACAATGAATGTTCATGAAATCAATGTTTACTAGCAGCTACATTTTTCTCCGCAAAAAAATCAATCCGCTATATTTTTTTTGTTTCTTGATATTTTTGCACCATTTTTTCAGATTCCTTTGGGAAATGGCTGCCAAAGATATTTTGTATGGAGATTGTCGGTCCCCCAAGGAAACATCAAAATATCTTCAAAACCAGATCACCGATGATTCATACAGCCATTCCATGAAAAACCGATCTAGTGGGTCACCGAATTCCATGAAAATTTGCTATTTTGTTCCTTATCCGAAATAAGGATACACATATTTTTGGATTTTTTGATTAGGGTGACCATTTCCGAAATAGGGTGACCAGAAAAATCGCGATTTTGCAAAATTTTTATATATAAAATAATTATAACTTTTGAACCGTTCGACAGATTTTCAATCTTTTTGGACAAAATGAAGGCTAGAGATTTTGACTTTTCAGGAAAAATATAAAATTTCACAAAAATTGTGTTTTTTACATGGAAAAACTCAATAGTTTCCGTTTACTCGTGTTTTGAAGGCCTCGGGACCAAAGGGGCTATTTTTGTTCTCATTTTTTCTTGAAAGTTCAGAAAATTTAACGTTAACTGTCAAATTTTCAGCGATGTATGGTCTTTAGTTTTTGAGATAAATTTTTTTGAAAATAAAAAATCAGTCATTTTTCTTCGGCACACACTGTAGATCTCAGCGCATTAAATTTTTAATGTTTAAAAAAATCATAACTTTTGAACAACTCAACGGATTTCCAATCTTTTCTTATGGAATGAAAGCTTAAGATTTCAACTTTTCAGAAAAAATAGAAAAAAGTAGAAAACTTTGAAAAGTTTTTTTTTTCATTAAAATGTATGAAATTTTCTAAAAAAAATTTTTTATTTATTCTTTCACGTTTAAACATATTTTTATCGGATTTTTCAATTTTATATATATACAGCCATTCCATGAAAAACCGATCTAGTGGGTCTCCGAATTCCGTGAAAATTTGCTATTTTGTTTCTTATCCGCAATAAGGATACACGTATTTTTGGATTTTTTAATTAGGGTGACCATTTCCAAAATAGGGTGACCAGAAAAATCGCGATTTTGCAAAATTTTTATTTTTAAAAAAATTATAACTTTTGAACCGTTCGACCGATTTTCAATCTTTTTGGACCAAATGAAGGCTAGAGATTTTGACTTTTCGGAAAAAATATAAAATTTAACAAAAATTGTGTTTTTTACATGAAAAAACTCAATAGTTTCCGTTTTTTCGTGTTTTGAAGGCCTCGGGACCAAAGAAACTATTGCTGCTCTCATTTTTTCTTAAAAGTTCAGAAAAATTTACGTTTACTGTCAAATTTTCAGCGATGTATGTTTTTTAGTTTTTGAGATATATTTTTTTGAAAATAAAAAATCGGTCATTTTCATCGGCACACACTGTAGATCTCAGCGCATTAGATTTGTAATGTTTAAAAAAAATCATAACTTTTGAACAGCTCAACCGATTTCCAATCTTTTTTTTTATGGAATGAAAGCTTAAGGTCTCAACTAGAAAAATTAGAAAACTTTGTAAAAAAAAATTACATTAAAATATATGAAAATTTCTAAAAAAACTAGAATTTTTTATATTTTTTTCACGTTTAAACATATTTTTATCAGATTTTTCAATTTTGTCTGAATAGTTGAAATCTTAAGCTTTCATTCCATACAAAAAGATTGGAAATCGGTTAAGCTGTTCAAAAGTTATAATTTTTTTAAACATTATAAATCTAATGCGCTGAGACCTACAGTGTGTACCGATGAAAAATGACCGATTTTTTATTTTCAAAAATATATATCTCAAAAACTAAAAAACAGGCATCGCTGAAAATTTGACAGTAAACGTAAAATTTTCTGAACTTTCAACAAAAAATGAGAACAGCGATGGCCCCTTTGGTCGCGAGGCCTTCAAAACACGAAAAAACGGAAACTATTGAGTTTTTTCATGTAAAAAACACAGTTTTTGTAAAATTCTATATTTTTCCTGAAAAGTCAAAATCTTTAGCCTTCATTTCGTCCAAAAAGATTGAAAATCGGTCGAACGGTTCAAAAGTTATAATTATTTTAAAAATAATAATTTTGCAAAATCGGAATTTTTCTGGTCACCCTATTTCGGAAATGGTCACCCTAATCAAAAAATCCAAAAATATGTGTATCCTTATTTCGGATAAGGAACAAAATAGCAAATTTTCACGGAATTCGGAGACCCACTAGATCGGTTTTTCATGGAATGGCTGCATAACGACACAGATTCTCAAACTAGAAGAGTTTTTTTGAGAACTTGTGACAATATGGTGCAAAACTATTGAGAAAAAAAACGCGATTTCAATATTTTTGCGGGTAAAAATGAAACTGCTGGTAGAAGAGTTAATGAAACCTTACATAAATTTCAAAATGAATCAACAGATAATTTTGGCAGGCACGCCCAAAATCGCACTTTTACACCACTACAGATAATTCGAGAATTCTGCTGTGATTTTCCATAAAAATATAACAGATCAGTGAAGAAGAGTAACGATTTAGAAAAAAAAAATCCATTACCAATTCGTCAAAGACATTCACAGGAATTTGAAATATTTTACAAAGAAAGGTTGGAATCAAACAATACCAGTTGTATCTGCTTAAAATGTTTTAAAAACTTGCTGACGGGCTTATTAGGAGCCAACTTACGGACGTTGGGAGAATTCCTTGAAATTTCAACCAGAAACTCTACTAAAACACACTTAAATTCTTCTCAAAAACCTATCAAGGACCAGAGATATCACATAAGTCGAAAATGTTATCAAACAACCTGCTTGAAGATTCGAAAAAAGAACAATAATGTTTTGAGTGAGAGCAGTGAAATTCTCTAATCCCGCCTCTAGGGTAAGTGTACCAGTTATGGCCATAATGGTTCCCTATTTCGCCATACATGATAATTTGATTGTTTTCAATTTTTTAATCATTCTGAGAGTTTCAGTAGTTTGATATCAAATATATCTTGATGTTAAAACATTCAAAAGTATACAAAATGTGAAAACTTTCGAGAATTCACATATGGCCAAATAGAAAACCACTATAGCCATAACTGGCACACTTTCCCTAGTCCGCCAAAAATTTCCGGAAAAAAAATCGAACCTTTCATAACGAATCTCGTGAAATCTGCCGGGTTTAGATGCTCAATATATAAACAAATTTCCAAAAAGTTACAAAAGTTCGAAAATATGCAGAAATTTACTATAAATATTTAAAAAAAAACATGCTTCGCGGAACCCCTGATAAGTCGCCATGCCCCGCCTAGGGGACGGCGGACAACCGGTTGGGAAACCCTGACTTCGTGTATCTTTCCAAAATGTCGGAGAAAAAGAATCTTTCAAAATATCCGATAGAAATTTGTCACAACGTCCAAAGAAGGTTATCTGAAATGGGTTTCCGATTCTTCCAGATTAAATGGTGTACGGAATCAAATTGCAACATACACAAATATTTGGCAAAACTCGCACGTTCAAGCAATCATCTTCAAACTTGCAGGAAGTAAAATAAAACATGTTGTGAATATTTTCCCATGTTTGTTTCTTTCCATTTCAATTCCATATGCAAATGCAAAAACTTTTCTTTTCACACTCATGGTCAGCACGCAAAAAAAAACTTGGACCTACTTTTTTGCGTAGCAGTCCATTTTTTCTTCATATCTTCCTCCGATTTCACTTCCTTAGGATGCTTCTGAAGTGCCTGCTTCATGATGGTTCAGTACTTTCCGATTGGTCGCAGTTCCGGTGCGTTCCGGGGGTTGAGATGCTTCGGCATGAAATTGGCCTCCTTAGCCTTGTACCAATCCAAAACCTCTTTCAAGTATTGATACAAGGCCAAATGCAGCCAGAAAATTGTAGGACCATTGTGTGACCTCAGAAGCGGAAATAGACGCTTTTGGAGGCATTCCTTTGGGTACACCTGCCCATGGACCGTTCCAGTTGTCACGAATGGGGTGCTCCGCTTTCCACACGAGTAAATTGCTTGCCAAATCATATATTTTTTGACAAAATTTGACATCTTCTGCTTTCTAACGTCCTCAGGGACATCGAATTTATGATGAGTAGTGAAAAACTGGAGCCGCGGAAGCTTCCGGAAGACTTCTTTTACATATGTCTCATCATCCATAACAACGCAATGTGTTTTCGTATGAGTGTAGAACTTCCATGCACGTGTTTTACCTGCTGTATTCTACACCGTTCATCGCGATTAGGTGCCTTTTGGATCTTGTACGTATGTAGTCCTTCACGTTTTTTGCATCTTGCACGAAAGTTTTGGATAGTTCAGTTTCTTCAACACATCTCGAACTAAACTGTTGGGATTTCTCTTCAAAGCTTGGACTACCCGATTGTGATCCTTAACACGATGCTATAGCTAATGGCACGATGAGATAGATCCGGATTTTTGAGGTACAGTGACCCCACGCAGTTGAATCACCCACAATTTATGAATCAGCTGACTTCAAAAGACAAAATTATTATCAAACTTGTCACAAAACTTCACAGAATTATTTTTACACATAGTTTCTTATCAGTAAAAATAATTCTGTGATGTTTTGTGACAAGTTTGATAATAATTTTGTCTTTTGAAGTCAGCTGATTCATAAATTGTGGGTGATTCAACTGCGTGGGGTGACTGTACGTGCGCAGAATTTCTTTGCGCCGCTGCTGTTCCGAAAATTCCCGGAGTAAGTTTCATAAAGCCGTGGTGAAGAAATCAAAATATTCGAAGTATGTTTTTTATAAATGGTGGTTTTAAGTTTTTCCAAAATGCCCGGAAAAAGTTTCCCCTTACTATCCGATAACATTTTACAAAACGTCCTATTATAATGTTCGAAGGTTTTTTAAAACGTCCAGAAAGTTCCATTTTTGCCACGATAGGAAGTTTTCCGTATCGTCTTATGAATTCTTGAAAGGAAAAATATTGGTTTTTAATCAATTAAGTTTTCCATAGCACTTCTTTTACCACCCTAGTATCAACACCATTCTCCAAAGTTATTTTTTTCTACCTTCTGGCAAACACCGATGCTGATCCTGATGGATTTAATAGGTGTGCGCACCGATGGAGGACTATATTAAACATATTAAACAGCCCTTCCCCCTACTGCAATTGAAATGTTTTACTTGTTCGAATCGTGCTTAATATATCGATGTTCATATTTTCCCAAACATTGCCTTCGGCGTCACGGCTGTGGTTTATTGGCTTTTTTCCCGGTGGGAAAAACATCCCCCTTGTTGTCTGTGAATTAAATTTTATTTTTCGATCAATCAGCAGATGAAAAAGCCAAGCATCAAACCACAGTGCAACCGGAAGACACTTCACAACGCTTTATTTGTTATTCACGACTCTTAATTCTTCCTTCGGAATCAAAAAGAACAGCAGCCTTCCACAATGTTCGACAGCAGCTCCAATTGAAGACACTTCCCACTGTCCCTCCTTCGCAATATGTATTCGTCATCCTCTTCAGCAGTTTCCTGGAAAATCACTTCAACCGAATACAGACTCCGGGTTTTACTCCGCGCCTAAGTCGATTGCCATTTTCTTTTCTGCAAACATAGAACAATCAAGCGGAGGAAAACGGTACAAAATGAACGAAAAGGAAAAGTTAAGATGGTTCAACCGTAAAGAAAATGTTTTGCTCTTCGTCTTCGAAAGCGTTTCCATAGAATGATGCTCATTCATGGAAACTTTGCGAATTGAACGTTATTCTGGGAAATGGTATTGGTTACAGCTACATTTAGCACCATATCCCCTCTGAGTAAAAAACGAAACGCTCACCGTCAGCCCGTTCCACTTTGATAATGTGATGGTTTATCTGATTGTTGATTTAATTTTGCGTTTCCATCTTTCCTGTCTGAATGCTTGAATGGAAAATTGTTTTCCCCCTGCTCGGATGTAAATCCAGTCAGGCTGCTTTTCGAAATTAAATTTACAGAACGAATTGCGGTTCGGTACCGGTTCTGGTTGATTATGATTATTTTTATCAACAAGATGCTGTACCGATGAAGAATTCATTGCGCCAAAGAGTTTTTTTTTTCGGCATGATTAGGTTTTTCTAGCTAAACATTCTAATTTAATATTTGCATATTTGCGTCTATCGTCGAGCTTTTTTGAACGAGCATTTCTACCGTTCTATCATTCACAACGAAGGTAATGAATATATTACACAGCGTAACAAAAATACATTTTTGCGTGTCTCATGTATGTAACTAAGGGGCCCAGATAGCCGTAGCGGTAAACGCGCAGCTATTCAGCAAGACCAAGCTGAGGGTTGTGGGTTCGAATCCCACCAGTCGAGGATCTTTTCGGGTTGGAAATTTTCTCGACATCCCAGGGCATAGAGTATCTTCGTACCTGCCACACGATATACGCATGCAAAAATGGTCATTGGCATAGTAAGCTCTCAGTTAATAACTGTGGAAGTGCTCGTAAGAACACTAAGCTGAGAAGCAGGCTTTGTCCTAGTGGGGACGTAACGCCAGAAAGAAGAGAAGAAGAAGATGTATGTAACTATACATAGTAGATTTGGGATGGCTGTATCTGATACCGTTCTCAGAATGCTCCAGCACGTCACAAATTTTTAGCTACAGGTCGCAAAGTTGTATAAAATACTGTTTTCATGGATGTTTACATAAAATTTAAAGTATGATTTATCAAACTTTTTTGTGATCGAATCCACCAAGCATACAATATATGACTTCAATTTACATTTCAGATATAATTTGAGTGAAATTATCCAACATGCTTGCAATCTCTATACAAAATTCTTCGTTTCTCTTATATGGCAAAATAGAAAAATAGCTTCTGAGCATCGAAAGTATTTTTAACTTTGGTGATAATAATTGTTATACACATGAAGTTTGGATTCTGTAGCAAATAAAGCGAATAAATAGGAAAACTTGCATGCAAGTTAGCTGAAATAGTCAAATTTCACATTTTCAACAGTCAATACATCAAAAACAAGACGTGCTATGATACTATTGAAAATGGCATTGGATTCAGCAACCCTCAATTTTGTAAATAGCGGTATTTTGGTGCCTGAGACAAAAATGTGTTCCGCAGTGTTACCGTTCTTAGTATTCATCTGCCTTGATGGACGCTGCTGGTTCACTGAAATAGGATGAAATTAAATTCTTTGCAACATTACATCTCATTTACGTTTTTCTGATCAGCGCATTGCTGTGAACTTTCATTTTTGAGCTTGAGCTTGAGCTTGAGCTTGATTGGCCGCCCGTGGATGCACTCCAGTATCGCCAGATCAGCTGCACTTACACAAGGAACCAACCGAATGACTGCTTGGGACTAACAGGCATCCTCAGTGTATAAGTGCTGGTGATCTTCTATTTTTAGGCAACAATGGCGCCTGCCACGTCAGAATGCAGACCAATGAGGGGAAGGGGGAGGAATTGATGATGCATTGAACTGACTCCCACGTAGACCGTATATTCCACTGCATCCACGTCAGTTCATGCGGGAGTGTATGGATTGGGGGAAAGGCATGGCAGAGAGGTTTGCTTTTGTGGTTAGCAGACTGCCTATGTATCAGGCGTAAGAAAGGCGTGCGCGTGGAAGTAGGAAGCGTTAGGGAAACGGTTTTTTGTCCGTCTCTGGTTCTAGCGTTTGCTATGAACGAATAGTTTTGAGTGTGATATATTTAGAATGGAAGATAGAAGCAAGTGAGAGATATACAACTACAAAGTACGAGGAAAGGGACGGGCCTGGGATTGAACCCATGACCTTCTGCATATGAAGCAGAAGCGGTAGCCATCAGACCACCAACCCCGTCTTGCTGTGAACTTTCATTTTTTTATTGAAAAATTGTACCTATATACACGTATACATTATGAGCAATAAAGTTCCATTTATTTTTCAACAGGCTTGTGTTGGTATAGGATCGGATCCTATTCTTGGCACTTTTGATTCACTTCGGCAGTGGGGTTTTTTGAAAGCTACTGTGGCCAAACATGAGACCACAATAGTGCTTCTTATTCCTCATGCCAAAGTGAATCATGCAAGTAACCAAGTAGCTCTGCACCCTATTTATCCCTATTTAACATTGATTGTCTAAAACGAACCTTCAACCCACCTGCGGGGTAAGAATTCGATACTAGGTGTGTTAAAAGCATGTGAATTGGAACTAAAAATATCCATATGTGACTAACTTTTATAACAATCGTAAAGTGATGTTTGTTTGACGGGGTTGGTGGTCAAATGGATCATTGAATGTAGTTTTTGTCAGTGCTCACCGCATCAAAACAAAGGCGCCACTGTATATGGGATTTACCATTGCTGTTCTGTCAAACACACAAGGCTACGGTGGCGCTATCTATGCTTTCCATAGCGACCGTTTTAGTTATTTTAATGATCTATTCGCATCTAAGAAGGTACGGTGCTGCCATCTGAAGAAAGTTTACTCGATGCGTGAAGCGTCGAAAATTTAATATTTTTTTTTTTGTTTCAGTACATGTTGACAGACTTTTGATGGGCTAGATTATAGACTATTATTTTGATATTTATATTTTTTTTTTTACAAATATTCTGTTGCTTCCTTACTGCCTATAAGTACCTAACTGTCCCGTATAGATTTTCGAAGAACAATTTTTTTCATTGCAACATTCATGTATATAGTACATAGTTTACTATGTATTTAAAAATTGACATACTTCGTTTGAAAATATTGTGGAAAAATATGAAGTTAGTGTAGCCGCCTGTTGAAATAAAAAGGCATGACAGTTTCTAAGTGAGCTTTGAACCCCAATAATAGTTACAAAACTTGAAATATATTCAAGTTCATATTTTTTTGCTGATCAATAAATACAAAATGAGTAATCTGCATAACCTAAATGAATATGATATGCGAAATGTACCTGAAAACTATGAACATTTGTATGAGAAGGCAAACTTCACACTTTGAGTGTTTTTTTCTCAATACCTACTTTTCCTATATGTTACAGTTATGCCTTTATGGCCAGTATAACTTATCGAAAGGCCAACCCCGTACATTTAATATAATTTAATTTAATTGTGTTTTGATTTATTTTTAAGCATTTGAAAATTGATTTTCAATTCTTTGCCATGTAAAAAAATCGGAGCTACACGCAAAAAATCAATGGTGGTAATTATCTCCGTAGTCGCGAATGGGTACCGCTTTTTCCAGGCCCGTCACTATCCTCGTACTCCTTAGTTGAATCTTTATTTGCTTGCAATAAGAATATTTGTCCTACATCTTAGTATATATTCTCATTGACTTGCTTCCACTCTTAATCTATCATAGTTGGTCTATTAGTTCACTTAAGCCCATTACTTACCATATGTAGTGGATGTGATGAAATTATATTATTTGGTCAAAAATGGTCTATCTAATTCATACTGGTTTTACATAATTTTAGATGTTACCCGTTCTACTCAAGTCTAGGGCAGCAATAGAGAAGCGTGTATGTCCAATCACAGCATTTTCTTCATGAATCCAATGCAAAAAATGGGGTGGGTAATGTCTGTTATACTACCGCGGGGTTGACGTAGGACTACTATGTAAACAACTTCGATTAAATCTGGGTCAGACTCTAACAACGATGCGGTAGCTTTTTGCAGATGATAGGATGATAGGTTCTGTGATTGTGAGTATTCCAGGCTTTGGAAAATTTAACGATCGTTGACACACGAGCCATAATTTCATCCCATTTAACCGCCTGCATTCATACAACACGCATGACACTTATCGTTCGTGGAAGATAACGAGCCATGAACGAAAGCAAGACAGACACACCCCACCCACTATTTGGCTCCGATCACTGTGTGTCGACACTTGTAGCAATGTAGCATTCGCTGACCCACTCTCATTTTGATCTAGAAACATAAGGGAATATTTCCCATTTTCTGTGCTATGTTTGCAATCAAAGGGGTGTTCGATGATCCAATAGATTATAATTAGATTGTTAAAGGCTGCATTACCTGAAAATATGAAAGTTATTACCAATTTAATGTAAAACATATATCACCAGAATGTCTCGATACTGTTGCAGCCGTGAGAGTTGCTGCTCTTGAACGCTCTCGTTATGGCTCGCGAACTGTAACACTCTTCGAATATGGTTCGATCGGCTTATACTGATCAAAATCCAAACACTGGAGTATTTAATTACGTTATGGTTTTAAGGGAGATCTGTCATTTGGTCTGGAAGCTTTTTAAGAGTTTCGTATTTCAAAGTAAAATACTTTAAAAAATCAGTGGGGTTGTGTACGAGACACGACCGCATGACGTTAACTACGCCATGTGATTTGCTGCATTTGAATTTAAGTCAATTGTCGTAATTGCAACCTTCCTTTAGTTATAATTCAGAATGTAATGATTTGTGATTTTAAGAACTGTGAGGAGCTCTCCGTGCGAAGAAGTGCCACAGTCATCGATATCGTCATCGCCACCATAAATTTCAATTTGCCGTATTGTCAATTCTTCTTCTTAGAATAACACCCTCACTGGGACAGAGCCTGCTTCTCAGCATTGTATTCAATGAGCACTTCAACAGTTTTTAAGTGCGAGCTTTCTTTGCCAAAGTTGCCATTCTCGCATTCATACATCGTGTGGCAGGTACGATGAGACTTTATGCCCAGAGAAGTCAAGGAAATTCCAATTACGAAGAGATCCTGGACCAACCGAGAATCGAACTCAGACAGAAATAATTAATAAATGTAATAGATTGATCGTTGAAATTTAGGTTTTTTATGCTCCATATATGTGCATGAAAATAAACTTAAATTTACAACATTTTTTTAGTTGTGCATAACAAATCAGCTATTGTATGATGCTACGAGAAGATTAAAGAGATTATAGCAAGTATGTGGTAAACACATTGGGTAATATTAAACAATTGATTCTATGGGATACTTTTGTTGGCCCTGAAAAGGCGTCCGATGAGGTTTACTGTGACGATGACGATGGACGCTTCTACTAGACAAACTGGACGCTGGATTTGCAGCAACATGATGATCAAGAGCTCTGTGGCACAGGTAATAGGTTTGGCATAGCAGGTTTGGCGGAGCTCTTACCAACTCGAAAGCGAAAATAGAATGAAACCGAATTCAACTTAGGGAGTATGCTTTATACCCTTAGAATAGCAGATGATGATCCTCCTTTTCGAATGCTTCGCTTTCTGATCTGGAAAATAGACTACCGTAAAACGGGGTAACTTTGATAGTTTTTTCGAAGAAAACTTGAATATTTATGCATGCTGTTTCAAAGAACTATAATTTACATTCTTAAAACAAGTACTGGCATCCTACCTATCGATTGCTGTTGATAGATTGCCAAAAGATTTATTTTGAATGGATATATAATTTTTCATATAATCGAAATTCGGTTTTCTGTTTTGGGGTAACTTTGATAATGGAGTATGCATCGAACAAAATTGAATGAATAACGAACATTTATAGTGCATTGCATACCTATAGGCGTTTAACGTTATATGGAAATTTCTGACTTAGATTACAAAAATGGTCCCAGTTTGTGAAAATGCTTTTCGCTAAGAGATTTGAGACCGTATTCAAGTTCTATGATAACTAGGCTGCCAAATATAAGTGGCCAACTATTCAAAAGTACATCAAATAGTGATCGTTGAACAGATTGCGTTTCAAAAATGCTAAAATTGTGTCAATTTTTAATATTTGTGTAAAAAGCCTCAAATGGTCTCGATTCAAATGAAAACAGCTTTTATATGGAGTGTCATACTAATAGTCTTCAGTTTTGCATTCGTTTTGCTTAACCGATTAACAGAAATTATGATATTTCGTTTAGTATGTGGTGGGTTACGCACTATCAACGTTACCCGCATTATCAAAGATACCCCGTTTTACGGTATATGAAATTGATGGCTTGGCAAAGGAAGTACAAGATGAGTATTATGCTGTTATTGCATACCGATGGCACTGCAGTAGCGTCCTCGGAAACATCCTCAAATTGCCGTATTGTCAATTATTTGTAAATCAAATATTGTATAATGCTACGAGATGAATAAAAAGATTATAGCAAGTATGTGGTAAACACATTAGGAAATATTACACTAATAATTCTTTAGTACACATTCATTGGTCCTGAAAAGGGCCGATTGAATTGTTGAATTCGAGTAACATGGACACATTTTGACGGCGCACTGGTTGCAATCCTCCTCGCCCGATGAGGTTTGCGGTGGCGGCTTCTTCGGAGTCTTATTCATCATGACGGTCTTTGAAACTTGGTAGGCCTTTTCTCCTTCTTCTCGGATGCCAGCCAAAGCCACAGTTTCCCGAGATTTCACTTCACTCTTGCCAATTTTGCAATCTTGCCGACATCGCAGTTGCAGTTTACGCCGATGTATTACTCGATCACCTGCAGAGAGGACCCGTTCCGTTCGTTTAAGGCTGCGATGGGAGCCACAACCATCTCATTCTTCTGTGGACTGCTTTCTCTACTTCTTCTAAGCGGCAGCAGCGGTGATGGATCTGGCTTCGGACGGCATCTTTTCTCGGTCGGTCGACGGTCAGTTTGATTTGAGCGAAGCAAGACAAACGGGGGCCATCGCTATCGATGTCTGTGCCTGAGAAGCACGCCCGGTCAGAGCAAGCCGATCTGTTTCCTGCTGAGATGCGATCCAATCGGAGAGTGAAAAGCAAATGACGTTAACTTTTCTCTAGCACCCCTATTTATAGATTTGCTTGAAATCAACGTTACAAAAAACAGTTACTAAACTATTTGGACAGAAATGTGGGATTCAGTAAGTAAACGACATGAACCTTTGATGCCTTGTCTTACGATTAAGGTGCTAATCAAGGAATTTCGTTAAGCCAGCAAAAAGCTATAAACGTTTAAAATATTTGATGCCAACGTAACGCTCTTGGTTTTGAAATTCCAATTTCACTCCTGCATAGAGAAGAAAGACGTAGTCCTACGTCAAAAAGATTTCCAAATCCTCTAGGTTATCTTCCTTAAGGATGCTGTAAGAGAGTAGGCAAATGTTCCGATTACTTTTTACCAAACCTCCTGAAAATTATAGTCGAGATATGAATAGCTGTACTAGAGAGAGTAAAACAAGTTTTCCATGATTTCTGAAAGATTTGTCTACCGCTACGGCTATCTGGGCCTCTAGGCACACTGCCTCTCGGTGGCAATAAATCAGTAGCGTGTAAAAGTCGATCGTTTGATTCGTTGCCCGTCCAAAGTAAAAACACACAATGTAGGGAAAGACGTCCTGGCCAAAACACTCCTTTTTAAATAAATTCTAGAACTAAAACGTTAGTCATTATTTATTCCAGAGCACATTTTGCCCTTTTTCATCAAAGCATACTTCTTTGGGTTTAGTAATTTCCCAAGAACTTAAAAAATTGCTCCAAGTATGACTTGATTTGTTCCAGAAATATTCATATTATATCCCGAGTTGAAGTGAAGTTCTGACAATCAAAACGTAATATTGACTTAATTGATTTAAGGGATAAAAGATCTGAAGATAATATCAAAATTTTGTTCATGGAGCTTCTGAACCAAAGCAAAATGTGATGTTTTCGAATCTAATGTGTAGATCGCAGCTGTTGGTAAAGCTAAATTCTATATGCCAATGTTATTCCAGGACTAAATTTTAGATATAATTTCCAGATCTTTTATCTCTTATATTTGACCAGTTAATATCTAGGTTAGTATCCCTTCAAGCTTACTAACTACCGTAATCTGGGGTATCATTGATCAGCGGGGTAACATTGATCGGAATGACTCATCTCGTAATAAGTTGGTATCGTCATTTATTGATGAAACATTTCCAAAGCATGAATGTTGCTTCTCTTTCGTATATTTATAAGCTATTAAAAATTAAGATTTTTGCAAAAATTGCTTTAACTTTATGCGTAAATTTGTCAAGTTTGCGAAACAATGTTTTCAACGGTTAAGAATGACACTACCAAAGATTCATGTCTCACATAAGTTCTGCAAGCGATATGAGCAAGGAAAATGCGGTTCTCACTAAAAATGGCATCGCCAAAAACGATTCCGCTGTCAAAACTTTTATAAGTATGTTCAATTGGGCAACATTAACGAATTACTGTTAAGAATGTAGAATTCTCTTAGGAAATTGCCTACCTTTAGGTGTATTCCGCTATTCGAGGTGTTTTTATTTTTAAAATAACTCAAAAAGTAAATGAGATGTAAGCGTTTGGACATCATATTCGGCTTCAGGGGCCATGATTTATGTAAGTAATGACATTTTCACTATTACCGAACGTTGTTTACATGGATGATCAATGTTACCCCATATCAGCTAAATGAAAAAATCACATAAAATATTTTTGTAAACATGCTTAAATCCTCCAAAAAAACAAAATACAGTATATAGTCACGAGCTATGGGTGGCAGTACTTGTTTTAAAAATATAAAACTCACAACATTTACATTTTTGGACGAAATATTTAAGAAATATTCTAAAAACTGATCAATGTTACCCCGGATTACGGTATATCGAATTTGCTATTACTAAGCTTTTTTGCTTGCTCAGGATAACACCAAAATCTACTCCAGGGGTTTTGTATGTTTCAAAATGAACTTTCAAGATTCAAGGCATCGGTAGGAATTGCAGCAATTCTTTAGACATGAAATTCTTTGCAAAAGTTACTGCTAAAAATTTTCCATTGAACTACGATGTAATTTATTCCTCCTGATATGGAAACCTCCTAGAGTTCTCAAAACAAATTTTTTAAGATATTCTTTAGTTGAAACATTAATCATTTTTGATTCCAGAGTACATTTTGCCCTTCTTCACCAATGCTTGATCTCTTGGATTTAGTATATGCTCAAGGCTCTGAATGTTGCCAAAGTGGGAGCAAATTGTGTCAAAGATATCTGCAGTAATTCCAGAGCGAATTACTGGCGAGATTAAAAAAAAGTATTCTGTAATACCACAATTGGCGTACTTCAGTAATAATCTACTCTTGCTATATTTATTAAAAAACTAAGGTAATGTTTTTTCACTCTCCCAGGGAAAAAAAAATTTCAACAGCTATAAGTAAATTCCAGAAATTCATCTACTCACATGTCCTGGATATTGTTTTATAATATTTTTAGATATAATTTTATATTTCTGCTGAAAATCATCTAGGGATTCGACCAAACAAATATTTATATTCTGGAATATTTCTGGAAGTCCGTTTGATTATTTTATAATTAGCTTAAAACATTTCTTCAAAAAAGTTTTCAGAGATTTTCCAGAGATTTAAAAGGCATTTTTTGTGGGATAACTTTGAGTGATTCAAAGTTTTGGAAATTCCAATAATTGTAGGTGTCCTCAAACAATTTTATAATGTTTTTGTCCACTTTAATTTTGAGTTTTCATTTGTCCGATAAGGACAATTTGAGTTTTGGCATATATTCCGAAATTGTATGTTTCTTTTTATTTTTAAGGGACTTAAAAAGGATTAAAAATTTTCAATAATCTTTTTTGTTATTTCTAAAAAAATACGGTAAACAGATTTCAGTGTGATTTGTTCTAGAAACTGATTGATGTTAAATCAATTCAGACCAAACGCATTTGGGGATTTCTGGAAAACGTGGGCAATGACATTTTACTTGCATCATTTGCTGTAATATTGGATCTTATCTGTTCGACTGTTCGATTCAAGAATATTTGCTTATAATTCCGTTACTCTTCAAAAAAATTTACAAGGATTGCTACAACGAGTTCTACAGAAAAGTATCAAGAAGAGAATCATCTAGAAAAGTTAACAATAATTCCCTTCAGAAACATAATATTCGAATCAATTCATACATTAATCTGCCATGTTCAAAGTAAAGTGATAAGGAAAACGCAAAAAAAGTGTTAAGGATTTTTTTATCTTTATCAACAAGATTTTTAGCCCTGGGCTAGCTCATCCCCAACTTTTTTTTTGTCAGTGACTATCTCGGGGTCAGGTCCTCCGCGTGAGAGGCGTGTGTTCTAAACACTACACCAGGTCCGTCTCCCTAAGTGATAAGGATCCTTTTCAGTGTATTTTGTCACTTTTTAACCAACTGAGAATCGATTTCTTATTCATATTATTGATTTGAAACTATTCATTTAGTTTTCTACTATTAGTTTTCATCACCTACCAGACCATTATATCCATATGCTAGAGAAAAGCCAGCCCAGCATCCGCTTACCGCATATAGGTTTCACTCTAATTTAAATTTTTCTCCACCAGCAGTCCAGCCAGCCCATTCCCAATGGGAGCAACAGCAGCAGCAACCCCAACCACCAATCTCAACATAATCATTAATAAATTTGCCTTTCTCTTTCCCTACTGTTCTTTCTTTGCATGTTTGTTATCGATGCCAACCCGTCGCCCACAGGTTCCGCCCTGATGAACATTGTCGGAGTGTACAAAGAAATCCAGGACCAGCACATGAACATTGTAAGATTCCGCCAAGTTTCGCCTTGGCAACGCACGCAACCTCAAGTTCACCTCCTCTGCTCCGAACAGCCCGACCGACGAGGTTGCTGGTCAAGATTGAAGTTATATGATTTGTGTTTTCACGATATTACCAACTTCTTGACCACAGCCGGTATTTACTTGTTACTAATAGGGCTGGAGAACGAATCAACCTGAACACTCGTGAGTCCGTGCGCAAATAGTCATAGCTATATATTACCTACGAGATCGAATCGGACCCCTGTGCGGAGCTGGGGAGTGGACGGCTGCGATTTCACCTCCTAAATTATTGATTGCTAACCACCTTCAATGATTGTTTCACTTTCAGCTGAAAGCTTTCTACGTGGACTTGCTGGTGCCGCTGGAGACCAATCTGGAGAAAGACACCAAGGTGGTCCAGTTCGAGCAGAAGAAATTCCTTCAGCAGCATAAGCTTCGATCGGATGGATACACCAAAGCGGCCACTACCATGAAAAAATACCGGAAGAAGAATTCTAAAAGCTCACCGAAGGATGCCGAGAAGGAGATCAAAAGTATTCAGACGTTCGAGGAAGAGAAACACAAGTTGGATCAATTCTGTGAACAGAGCTTGAAGAACGCCATGACCCAGGAACGTCGACGATACGGATTTGTACTGGAACGACAATGCTCGTTGGCGAAACACTGGATGGCATATCATCACTCGGGACACATGATCATTGAAAAATCCTTGGATAATTGGAACGAAGTTGCCGCTACCCGTGAATTCTTGCCGCCAAATGTCGAAAACATGTTTACCACCAAACAGCTGAAGGACATGGATGATGACGAGGACGATGCGCAGTCGATTGCTTCACAGCTGAGGAAAACCAGGTCAATCGATGCCTCTTGCTTGGACATGAGATCGCTTGGAGATGTGGTGAACAGCTCGATGATGCATATGCCCCGTGCCAAATCGGAGTTCAACTTGAACAACAACAGCAACACCAGTACTTTGGTCGGAGGAATGAGCGGTGGACCTAGACATTCGATCAACGTTTCCGTCATGTCTACTGGGGATACGAACCAATGGGAACGACCGACTGTCAAGGCTCTGTACGCGTATTTGTCTTCCGGTGAGAATCAGTTGAGCTTCTTGGAGGGCGACAAGATCGCTCTGGTCGGTGATCGCGCCAAGGGATGGCAGTTCGGAGAGAATCTGCGAACGCAGAAGTTCGGGTGGTTCCCGATAGCGTACACGGAGAACGAGCGCGAGGAGAAGGAGAGGTTTGTATGGGGTTTGGGGTAAGGATAGTGATGGATAAAGGGTAATCTATGATCAATTTCAGCATCAGCGAATGGGTCAAAGCCCCACCTAGCGAGATCGAAGTGGAAAATACCCCGGACTCATCGCTGGAAAGCACCTTGGTCGATGAATCGATGCCGCCGCCGTTAAAATCGAACAACTCGAACTCGTACCACGATGAGGCATCGCCAACGCGGATGTTCGGCGACACCATCCAGTACAGGCAGTCGAAGCAGTTCCGTCGACTGTCCCGTGGCGAGAAGCCACCCAAGCCGGGACCGCCACCGCAGCTTCCGGCACCCGTCCCGACACCGGTAGTGCCTAACTATAGCAAACCCCAGGGGGTGCCTCAGTCGAACAGTTTTTCCTCGTCCGGTGGACCACCGATGGTTGAGAAGCGCAAGACTCCGTCGGCCACGATGAACTTTAACAAACCGGTAAGTGAAGAGTGACAAGCGATGCAAAGAAACTTAGATGTACATGTATATCAATTGGTATTTCCAGCAATCGGCCAACAAGCCGAAGGTTTCCCGGAATGGAATTGCCAGTGCCTCGCTGCATAGCAGCAACGATAGCGGATTCTCGAACGAGCTGCAGCAGCAGCAGGAGCCGGAACTCTACTCGGACGACGAAACGGTGCACCGCGTTCCGATCAGGTAAGGTCTTTTGAAGGATAATGGATTAACGGGTGCTTGCTTTGGTGGTGGATAATTTGAGATAAACTTAACGTGCTAACAACTGTTATTAACGATCACAAACTACATGACTGAAAATTCAGAAAAGTTCTATTCGAAAATCTGGTAATGTCTCTAAGCAATTGCAATAATGAGATACTTTTTCGCTATCATCAACGCTCAGAAAAGATTGCTGACAGAACTAAAGGGAATCAATTATTTTATTTATTTATTTTTCATTGTGAGATGCTAATGCTTGATTTATTGATAGAATTTCTTGTTACACTCTTAGCTATAACTCAACTTGAGAAGCCTTGCGGATTGTTTTGAGCATCATTAAAAAATTCTAAAACGATACCGAAAGGTTTTTACAAAATTCTTTGAAATTCACTGATGGATTTATAGCGACAACTTCGACAGTTTTCTTTGTTCTCGAAATATCCTACCTTCCTTGCTGCTCCCTCCCAGGAACCAAATAGAAAATTTTAAACATAATCAGGACTACTCCAGAGCACCGACTGCTCCTTGGAGATTTTAATGCACACCATCCAAAGTGGGGTGGCGATAGGACAGATCCACGAGGAACAGCTATCCTTGACTCTCTAGAAGATTTGGACATGGTATTCTTCAATCATGGGAAGGTGGGTGACCTTCTACAACGGCCGTGTCACTTCGTCTATAGATTTATCAATGGCAAGTCGCTCCATAGCTCACAAGTTCCTATGGCACGCCTGCGCCAACTTGCGTGGATGGGAATTGAAGTTTCAAAAATCGATTTTATTGTTACGATTAATCGATTTTTTGAATCGATGTTTGGAGCACTCAAAATCGGGCGAATCGACTTTCTTAATTCAAATTCAATTTCAAATTAAAAATTATGTAATTGATTGGATTTTTTTTAATAAGTTGACATAGCTTTGAATAAGCCATGAAGTATTAAATATATATTTTTTAAATTCAAATGCAGTTCAACCGGGAAATTCAACAATTATATGCAACTTAATTTTGTTTTATTTTGAAAGCTTGTTTTTGTTAATGTCCATATGAGCTTGGCATTTAAATCGATTCAGTAACATCGATGTTCTGATCAAATTTGCCCAACGCTACTAGACTCCATTATCCGATTAATCAGACGGTCCCCGGGATGTCACCAGACGATCGGGCGGACTGGCAAATTTAGCAATCAAACATCGATCGCCTTCTAGAATTAGAAGAACCTGCTTCTTTAACCAGCGTTTCCAATGTTATTACAAAGGCACCTGCCTCGGCCATCCCAAAAAGCAGCAGCAGACCAGGATGGAAGCTCTTAGATTGTGATCTGATGTCACCCGCTCCATCGTTAAAGCACGCCGGAAAGCCATGAAAGCAATTAAAAGGGGAGCCTCCATTTCGACCATCCGGCAAAAGAAGATAAACTCAGGATGTACCGAACAGTCAACATAAAATGTCGTTCCACCTTTAAGGCCTAAACGCAATGATAGCGGAACGGCAACGGAAAGCGGAACCGGTTTGCCAGCATGAATTATTACTTGCTTGTGGTTTGAGTGTTGGCTCACTCTCATTCGTTGACAGCTCAGTCGAGGTGGTGTGATTCATTCTGGCGAACTGGTTCCGCTAACGTTGCGTTTGGGCGTTTAGGACAGCCTAGCGCTTATCTTGTGAAGAATTTCTTGATTCCATGAATCCTTCCCAAACCTCGGCAGATTAACGCCCTAAGCGGTAAAAGGAAAATCATGCAGATTTCCCTGAACATCCAAGGGTTAACGATAACCAAACCTTTTGCGGCTGCCGAAGCCTTGGGAAACTACTTTGATAGTCTGGTCAGCGTCGATGCATACGATACAGTTTTCAGCCGAAAAATCTCCAACATCTTCAACTCCGAGTATGTGCAGCAGCGATAATTCCCAACCGAATGGAGAGAAAGTATCGTCATCCCTATTCCCAAAACCAACGTGGCCTCTCGGGACACATCTAATATATCGTCTCATATCTCTAACGTGTTGCCTCTCGAAGGTAGTCGAGAGAATGATTTACCGTCGGTTAAAAGAGCTGCTCGAAGCGGATGGTCGCTTCGGGCATTGACAGCATGCATTCAGGTCGGGATACGACACTGGTTCTTACTTCGCCTCCCTAGGAGATTTCCTTCACGATACGTGGACAAAAGAACAGCATGTATACCTCTTCTCGCTGGACATTTTCAAGGCGTCCAATGGAACATGGACGCCGTTGGTACTAAAACAACTGACGGAAATGGGCTTCCCTGCTAACCTGATCGGCTTCCTTAAAAACTTTCTTCTACATCGTCTTCTACATTCGTTTTTTTTTGCTCTCAAGAGTCAAGACAAACTGTCGTTCCCGTTTAAACATCATAAAAACGATATCCAAACCATGCAGGTCCAGCAATCGATCTACGCGCTTTAGGTTAGCTAGTACAAGCAGGCTGCTTTACGTCTTTACAAAGTCACCTGTTTGAGCCTAGAAATCCTCTCTCCAACGGGTACGTCCACACCTGGGAGGGAGAAACCGATACAAAATTTATGTACGTCATAGTGAGCCGAGATTATGCTGTCACGAATTGTCACTATGAGCCCAGATCCTAAAGAATGGACAAACATGAGAAAAGCGCGTAATTGATCAAAACATATTTTTGTATTTCAACAAAGTTGACAACAATCGGTTGAAAATTAATTCGTGCACACCCAAAAGCAATGCCACGATAGCACCTTTTAATTTGATCGAATATAAAGTATTGAAACACGCATCTTTTTACGCTTTTCCAATCAAAACTAAAACTGGATGCACATAAAACGATGGCCCTTTTCCCAAGTTTGTCCAGAAAGATCGATGGAACAAAAGAAAACTAGCGATTCTTCGCAAGCCTGCCTTGATTGTCATTGGTGAGTGGGAATTATCTTGCAATTTGTAAAAGTCATCGATTGCACCAACCCCCCCGCGAAGTGACAGATAACGCAATTTTCACGTACCTACTTGCAACGTAAACAATGGGGCCATCCACCGCTGCCGGCACAATTTTTCACTATGGCAGATCGGAATTGCACGCAGCCATCTGTCGCAAAGCGACCACTTACGCTCCAAAAACAGCTGGAAACGATAGGATCGCTCTGATTGATCAAACAGAGGTTGCCAATTCCAGTCGTCCCCCTCATTTTTGAATATGGGCAGTGCAGTAACAGAGGAAAAAGGGAACTCTGTACCACGCCAGCTTTCTTTGGCTTAGGCTACAAGTCCGGTGTCCCTCTGGAACTACCTCATGGTATTACTTATATTATTGTTGATAATAAGCTGCGGGACCTAAGCTGGTTACGTAGTCCGTAAAAGACCCTATTCGCAGCCGCAACACGTCTTTTCGCTTCGCGGAAAACGTCGTTGTCAACGTGCATGTCATAAGTGTTCCAAGGTAAACAAATTCTTCAACAACTTCAAACACATCCCCATCAAACATTACCTCAGCATCTACACCACCAAGCCTGACTCTATCTCTACCTGCAACCATGTACTTCGTTTTTTTAGAATTAATGGTCAGGCCTATCCTCGCTGTCTCCCTCTTCAGAGGCACGAAGGCCTCTCCACTGACCTGCGATCGATTCCTATTAGGTCTATATCGTCCGCAAAGCCAAGGAGCATGTGCGACCTTGTGATAATAGTGCCATTTCTCTGCACGCCAAATCTTCTAACAGTACCCTTGAGTGCAATGTTGAACAGTAAATATGAAAGTGCGTCTCCCAGCTTCAACCCGTCTAACGTTACGAACGAGGTTGACACCTCGTCTGCGATCCGAACACTTGATTTCGAACCATCCAGCGTAGCACGTATCAGCCTAATTAGATTCGCTGGAAAACCAAGTCCAGAAATTTTCTGCCACAGTTCATTTCTTTTCACTGAATCGTAAACCAGCTTGGTATTCACCGACCAAGGACTCCTCGAGCGGTCTCAGTCTTTTAAACAGGATGCGTGACCGTATTTTGTACGCCAAATTCAGCAGTGTAATTCCTCTGTAATTGGCACACTCTAGTCTGTGCCCTTGGGCGCACGAGGCCTCATACCTTCAGAAGTACTCGGTGGAGCAACTGGTAAAGCTTCTTACTTCCGTGCTTGAGAAGCTCAGCCGGGATCTCGTCCTTCCCAGCAGCCTTACTGTTCTTCAGCTCGCTGATAACCTTTTTTACATATCCTATGCTCGGTGGGTCCACAGCTTGATCGTCATCATCAATGTTCATCCTGTTTCACACTACATTTCCATTTCATCGTTCAACAATTGCTGAAAGTGCTCCTTCCACCTTCCACCGCCGTTTTCTCTTCTCGATCATTGCAGATGGCGGGCACTGGTACGATATTGAGCTGCGCGCCATACACCGTTGCCTAAAATCTCCGCATGTCGTTCCGGCTCATGCAGTTATGAGCTTCAGACAGCACACCTTCTTCGTGCTGCCTTTTCTTTCTGCGGTGGATTCGCTTTTCTTCGTCTTTCTGGGTCCGCGGTTCTGTCGGATACCGGCCACAAGCATACGGCTTCTGGCGATATTATTCATATCTGTAACTCTCTGGCACTCTTCATCGAATCAGTCGGTGTTCGTCTTCGTCGTTGTCCAATGCCAATCACTTCCCGCGCCGTTGTCACAGTTCCGTGGATAGGGTCGCACAGACTATCGACATCACCAGGAACGTTGATTCTTTACAACTGCTCGTCTAGCTGCTGGCGGTACAGTGCAGCTACCCCAATAGTCGACAAGCGTTGGATATTGACACGCAGTGTTCTGTAAGTTCTGGAACTCGTGACGCTGGATAACCGCGCTCGAATTTCAGCTACAACGAGATAATGATCCGAGTCGATATTAGGGCCTCAGAAGGTCCTGACATCCATGACATCTGAGAAATTTCGCCCATCAACTAGCACGTAGTTTATTTGGGAGCAGACATCGTCACACGGGAGTCCCCAGGTGCGTTTGCGGATATTCCTGCGTGGAAAGTAGGTACTGCTGATTGCCATCATTGTAGCAGCACCCTAGGTTACTAGCCGGGGGCCATTATCATTGGTAACGAAATGGAGGCTTTGCGTCGCCGATGACTATCTTGACATCCTACTTTGGGCACTCTCCGTAGGCCTTATCTAGGCTATCATAAAACTCATCCTTCAATGTTCGCGGTGCTCTGTGTTAAATTGAGAATTGCTCTTACTTTTAAGTCTGTATGTGCTATTACCTGTTCCCTAGCGTTTCTGCACGAATTGCTAGCCAACGCAAAAGAAAGATAAAGGAGAACCTCTCATTGTTACAAAGGCCGTTTAAAAAAGTTCAGCGAGAGATGTCAGTTGCACTTAAAAAAAATAGTTACTTAAATTTATGCATTGATGACTATTTTATATCTGCCTCTTTTTAATTCTACTGCGAATTTATACACTGTAATTTCGACTGGATTCAAGATTCAATCCAGGCAAATTGACAAATAGCATGAAAATTTCCGCAGAGTGAAAAAGAGTCAGATAGAAAATAATCAAACATTTAACAAACAATAGTAAATTACGGAATGCAATTGTCTCCAAAGGATTCAAAATCGATTACAAATTCTTATCTGGATCTTAAGTGGTTTTGAGAGATTTTTCAGGGATCTTCTTCTTCTTTCTAGCATTGTAGTGTGGAGACAGAGCCCGTTTCTCAGTTTACTATTCGTATGAGCTCTTCCACAGTGATCAAGGATGGAAAAAAATCACCTCTAGCGACTAACAACATAGCATTTGAATGGTCTAAGAGGGCCGTCGCGCTTGCAAAAGCATGATTTGAACTGCTCACTACGCGCGCATGGTAAGGATATATGGAGCATCCGATGCACTGTTTGTCGCGGGACAAACCGTTTGTCGGATGTTGTAACATGTTGCGATTAACATGAATCAGAACGCGTTAAACGGCATAATTTTTCGCACAAACCATGCCCGATTGACTTTCGGATCAGAAACGACATAGGGTTTTGTTCTTCTTCGTCGTTAGCGCTACTACTCGTCGTATCAAACCTTAAATGTTCCACTACGGCGGATATTCAAACTTACCTGCAACATAGATTCATTATCCAAGTGTAATTTTGTGCAAGCTGTTATGGTTTGTACACTTGTACACCAAAAATGCAATAAAACTACTGTATTTCGGTAAATAACTTCAGTTCAATTATCCACTTGGCACTTTTTCACCGAAATCGCATGGACGAACACGATTTGAGAGAAATGTTAAGCGATCGACTGAGCCACACCACTTTTCAACACAATTTTCTTCCCGCCCCCGTGGGTGACTTACTTCGCCGGGCACTTATTTTCACTATGGAAAACCTTCGTACTTCTTCACTGAAGGATTTCATTCCAATCACATGCCGTAAAACTTCAATAAATCATCGAATTTTACGAAATTTCCTCAACCGCCGCGTATAATTGAGAATGTAAACAAAGTTTAATCCGTCGTACTGAGAAAAAAAAAAAGCTTGTGCGCATGAATGTGTGCGCGACGCTCGATGTAAAAATACGGTTTCTTTGATTGTGTTGTTTTCGCTGTACTGTGAGCAAATGCCATAATTGTACGGTCAAAAAGAATTGTGTTCATATGTTTGGGCTGAATTTAGATAACGAACAATGAATTTCAAACGAAATTAGTATATTCCATCATTCTAAAGGAATGGAGTGAGATGCCAGTAGATGTATATATTCTAGTAAAACATTTTGTTATAGCGTTGATATATTGTGTTTTAACCATTCAATACACACAGTGAGCCGTAAGTTGTGAGACGAATCTGGAAACTGATTGCGACGGAGTTGAAAACGATACGACGGACTGAGAATACGGTAAGATGCATTTTCTTTGCATTATTTCCAAAAAGAGATCAAGATTTATCAAAATGTTATTGTACAATGCTAAAGCCGTTTTGAGAAAGAATTGTTTGGCATCGGTTTGTGTCAGCATCATTCACTGCAATACTGGGAAAATAGCAGTTCTCACTGATCAATGCTTAAAACTTATGACTTTGGTTTGCGAACAATTGATCGTTAGCACACATGTCGAGCGATTCATTTTTCGCTGAGCGGAGTTTGTTGTTAGGGCTTAACGATCAATGGTTTATCGTTGTTGCTATGCTCGATAAAGAACAACCGCGATGCATCATTTATTTTGTCATGATCACTAGATTTCCATCCTTGACAGTGATTAACTGAGAGCCTTCTATGTCGATTGACCATTTTTGCATGTGTATATTGTGTGGCAGATACGATGATACTCTATGCCCTGGGATGTCGAAGGAATTTCCGATAAAATATGCAATTCTAACCCACGCCCTTACCTTGGTCTTGCTAAATAGCTGCGCGTTTACCGCTATGGTTATCTGGGTCCCATTTTTCTAAAGAGACAAATTGGTTTCTATTATTGGTTCTTATGAAGTTCAGGAAATAGGGTCCTAAAGCCCTGTCCCAATTTTAGTACCAAACGTTTAATTTTAGGTCAAAATCACATGTTTACTCAATTTTTATATGCTTTTCGTTGGTTTTCAGCCAGAAACATTTTTTTTCTGATTTTTTAGATTTTGCCACACCTCTTACTTTAAACTCAAATTTTGGGTGTCTTTTGTTCTCTGTGTCCCTTCCGAAATGTCAGATAGGAACAACCCCTGTGTTAAAACGTTGAGCCCCTGTGGCGATTTTGTCGATTACGTTAACGTTAAACATGATCAAAAGTGTCAAGGTTCAAATTGGGACCCATTTTTTAAATTAAAGTTTGAATATGATATAGCCTTTCTTTGAGCGGAAAAATTTGCCAAAGTGGTTGCAAGAACACGCTCTGTCGTGTTATTTAAGAAAAATAAGTTTTTATCAACAATTTTAGGACCCTATTGTCAGGAGCTCTTAAATGGGTTTTGAATTTTGCCAAAGGTTTCGTAGATGGTAAGATATGGCGTAGATGAAGCTCTCTAAGGGGATTGGGGTACTTAGCGTATCCTTTACAATATTTTTTGGGACACCTTAGAAAAATCTAGAACCCACTGTTAATTCGCTTGCATTCTTACTGTAAACCGCAATTCCTTTTATAATCCATTGAAAATTATTCTCTAGAAACTCTAGCTACCACTTCTGGAACATCTGAAACCCTTGAGATATCCTTTGAGATTTTTTTTAATGCTTAGCTTAGGTTAGACTGACTACACATATCAATGGTTGCTATTCCGTGATTGACCGAAGTCAGTGAAAATGCACAAAGAATCAACTAGCAGTTCGGCTGGGATTGGCCATAATCTTCTTCAGTGTGCATAATTCAGTGCCTCTATTTATACAAGGTCAATAACGGCGCCGGCCACGTCCTTGCAGTCATGTGGGATTGGGGGAAGGAATGTTAGTGTGTGACCTCTGCACGGAAAAAAATCGGTTGCCGGATTCATGAACAAAAAGTCATGAATTCATAAAATTTTATGTTTCATGATATCATGATTAAAAGTCATGAAATCGTTAGTATTATGCAAGAATTTGTATGCTCAGGGCGTTACACAAATCTAACTGTCACTTTCTTCATCTTAGTCAACGCATCTCATGGCGATCGGTGTTTTTTCTAGTAGTTTTGTTTTTGAAAAAGTTTAAATTGAAGACACTGCTCTTCGGAACCTTGCCATCGTATCGATGACATTCTTGGCGAGATTTCCGTAAGTTCCCACATTGTGTCACGACACAATCAATCTGCCGGAGCTGTTAGATGTTCCAAAATTAATACTTACAAGCCTTCATCCTGATTTTGCAGAACCGGGCAATGTTTGACTTTGAGCGAAGATTTCGCTTCACAAACTCGTCGGCGATTTTGACTGTTCGAATGTGATGCCTTCCCTATGTCCTATAGCAGAGCAGCTCAAAAAAAGCCTTCGGCAGCCGGATGTTCCAGTTCACTTTCCACATCAACAGTATTGTTAAGGAGTGTTCCATTACTCATGCAATCCACCAGCATTTTGTGAGCCCAGGGACCATTTGTCAAATCAATTGATGTTCGAAACAATATTTTGCGTACAAACCAAACCACTGAATGTTCGCGTTCCTGCTAAAGATTTGGCACTCGTTTGGTTGACAATTATGGAATGTGTTCACGGTTTATTACGAAACTACCGGCGCAAAAGTCGCAACGATTTTAATTTTCATATCATTTGTTTACCAATAGCAAATATAAACTGGGATCTAAATTGACGTATAATGTTCCGTTTTCATGAAATTAGTTCATGATTCAGGGATTCTGCTTCATGATTTCATGACTCAACTTTCCACTTTTCAGCACCAAAATCGGAATCATAAATGAAAGCCATCTAAATACATGAATAGTGCTTATGTTATGATGAACTTTGTTCATGATATCAGATCCTGCTTCATGATTTCATGACCGAAATTGCCACTTTTCGTATCAAAAATAGGAATCATAAATGACAGATGACTAAATCCATGAATAGTGCTTATGTTTCCATGAATTTTATTCATGGTTCCAGCATACATGCTTCATGATTTGAGGATTATAGCTAACATTTTTCTTCGCTTTAAATTGAAAACGTAACGTACAGCCGGCGTTACGGTAAAATGCTTCATGATTTCATGACTTTTGGTCATGGTGTATTTTCATAACATGAAAACACACTTTCCTCCCGAAATCATGACTCATTCTCCTTATTTCGAGTGCCGCATTTTTACCCGTGTGCTATTTGGAGACCGTATTTGCCTCTGCATCTCCACAAAGGTTACTGAGAGGGATGTTTGGTAATGGGGAGGATCGTTGGGTCAAAGGATTCACTTTGATAGATGATTAGACCATGATACAGTGAAACCTCCATGAGTTGATATTGAAGGGACCATCGACTCATGGAAATATCGAGTCATGGAACAGCAATTCTTTGGAAAGCTGCTTCAAGGGACCATCATAGTAACCATGAAATTATGTTTTTAGTATGGTTCCATGAGTCGATATCGAGTCATGGAACATCGACTCATGGAGGTATCACTGTAAATAGTTATTTTTCTGATATAAATATGCTTATATGTAAATATAATATTTTTATTTGCTATGAACAATTTCTATGTAGAGGAAAATTATGCCTACACTTGAAGTGACGAACCATTCAAAGTTTGTTGAACAAATACCTAAATGTAACATTCCTACAGCTGTCAGGACGAAAGCATGTGTTATTATATTTTACTTATTTGAAAAGAAACAAAACACTCGATTGGCTGGAACATCATAGATTAAGAGTAATCTTATGCCGACATTTAAAGTGGCGACCCATCCAAAGTTTATTGAATAAAGTGAACCTTTCGCAAGTCTACACTTGTAGTGTCGAACCATTCAAAGTTTATTTAATTACAAAAATTAAGGTAAAAAAACAGTCATACATATTTTATAGATTAAAAATAGTAGCATGAAACGAGCGACTGAGCAGCAACAATTCACTTTCAGCTTAACTAGTATGCTCGGACAAATAAAAGCACTCAGAGAAAATAGGCGCGCGACCCGAGAGGGAAAACAACTGACTTCACTCGGCCGACACGCGACATGTTTGATCCTGCCCTCGCAACCCGCCCCCGCAGGAGCAAGCGTCAAGGTCGAAAGATCAAACAGAACTCCCTTAGAGATTTTTTTTTTTTAGATTTTTTTCAATGCATCTAAAAACTCCGAGGAGTACCACATTATAACCACCGAAATCGCATGCAAATCTCAAACAATTCTTTGGGGTTTTGAAACCCCTTTTGAGAACCTTTTGAGCATCTCAGAAAATCACAAGACATCTATAGATGAGCCTGAAAATTGAAGACCCTCTGTGAATCCTAAGTGGAAACACCCAAAATCTTTTTGACAACTACTCGAATGCTTCTTGTTAACTCTTGGGTTACCTTGGGATACCCAGAAGCCTCCAATTTAAACTTTGTGGATAAAAAATGTAGCCTTTTTTGTGTTAAGGAAGTGTCTCGAAACCCAAAAAAAAACTAATTAAGGAACACCCGATTCCATGGCATTCCGGGGAATTAAGTATTGACCTGGTTTTGGAGGATTGCTGGGGAAATTTGTCTAGGCAGTTTCCTCTGAAGTCTCTTGACAGCACAACAGACATTTTTGCTGAATAACACTCAATCAGACAGAGCCGGCTACTCAGCGTAGTGTTCTTATGAGCACTTCTACAGTTATTAACTAAGAGCTGTCTTTGCCAGAAACACTCAATCATACTTCAGCTGAATAAACTATTATTCAGGACCTTATGTTACTTGGGAGATTACTTGTTGGATTCTTTACGGGTTCCTAAAGAAATGCCGAGGAATGTATCATGAAACTACTGCAAAGACAATTCAGAGTTACAACGCTTTAAAATGAAATACACAGAAGAGCTCACTTGAAATCCAGGGCCAGGAATACGTTAGAGATATGATATGGGAATCAACTGGCATGAAAAAAGTGCTATTATCTTTGGCATAGAAATCTGTACTCAAATATATTTAACGACCATCACTTCAATAAAAGATAACACTAAGCGATCGGCTGAAATCAATTATGTTTCCCTACAAAATTTTCGACTTTTATAGAGTGGGATAAAGGGGTTTTTGAAATGGTGACGTAAAAGAAAATTATTATTTCTATCAGCCATATTTTTTACAATCAAAACACTGAAGAAACTCAAAAAAAAACCTTATTCTAGAGCTATGAGCGTATCTATGAGTTAAGGCGCAATACTAATATAAACACTAACAATGTATAGATAACTAATAGTACTGATCTTCACAATCGCCGCTTCTAACATCAGGTAAAGGTGAACTAACCCCTAAATCGCACAAACTTCAATCAACTAACCGCCGTGCACCTTCCTACTCTTTCAAGATCATCCCGTTCGGAGAAGAACCTCTCATCGCCTCGATCAACCGATCGGGACCTGAGCGAACACCGCTCGCCACATCCCTCACATCGCTACAGGAACGGAGGCCCGGACGATGACGACGACGACATCTACGGTACGATAGTCCCACCCCGTAGGCAGCATCAGAAAATGCGCCAGGCCAACAGTTTCGGCAACATTGCCGAGAGTAACTCCGGCACGCTGGAGTACGGGTACCGTTCGCGCACTCGCATGTCCGAGGGCAACGCCAACCAGAGCGATTCGCAGAAGATTAAGCGAACCAAGTCGTTCTGGAAGTTCTCTAAGTCGCAGGATCACATCATGGAAGGTATGGCCATGTGGAAGCATAACGACGTGATCCCGACCAGCCGGGAGAAACGCGAGATGGAGAAGAAGGAAGCCACGCTAAAAAGAAACATGCGCAAGAAGGAACAGATGGAGAAGCAAAAGCAGCGGGAAATGATCATGGCAAAGGAAGCCGAGGAAGCTCGTAAGAAGGAGATGATGCGCAACGTCGAGAGCAGCACACTGATGAGAAATCGCGAAAGGGAACGTGAGAATGAAAGAGAGCGCGAGTGGGAACGAGAGAGGGAAAGGGAACAGGAGCGAGAGTATCGCGAGCGCGAACAGGAAAGGGAAATGCAGCAAAGACCGCACAGCATCGCAATGATGCCGGAGCAGGCAAAGTTCCCCATCACAAAGTCGGACATAGATAAGAGGATTTCAAAGCTGGATGAGATGAACCAACAACAACAGCAGCAGCAACAACAGCAACAGAAGAAGATCAGTCAATCTAAGCAGGATAGGGATCGACAGGAAAGGCAGGATCGTCAGGATCGGCATGAACGACAGGATCGGCAGGATCGGCAGGATCGACAGGATCGGCAGGATCGGCAAGAACGGCACGATAGAGGCGATAGACAAGATCGTCAGGAAAGAAGCGAAAGACAAGATCGTCATGAAAGACAGGACAGACAAGAGAAGGATCGTCGAATGCAAGAGTCGGATAGAAAGGCATCAAAATCCAATAAGAACGATACGAACAATAACAGAAGCGGTTACAACGATCGTTTGGACCAGGATGAGCAAATCTACGGAGATTCGATGCAAGCTAAAGGTAAAGAAAAGTACCGAACGAAGGAGCGAGAGAACAGTAAGAACCGAAACAACGATGCTCTGAACAAATACTATCAGGATCAGCACTTCGATGATTTTGCGATAATCCCGAGCGATTCGATCATGATTCAGGACACGAGTTTCTACGACGACGATGGTATGATGGACGATATGATGTTGATGAAGACGGTCCGCCGTAAGGAAATTCTGAAGCAGTACTACTCAAGCGGAACTGATACAGAAAGAAATTCTTCGAGTTCCGATCCGTACGACTGTATCGTGGTAGATGATCATCTGGTTTCCGCAGCTGATATGATGATGAGGAAGAACCGAGAAAGGATGCGTGTGGGAAGAAAGTCCAACGGTGATGCGAATCGTAGTGATTCCAAGAAGCAGCAGCAACAACAGCAACAAGAGGAAAAGATGACGTTTTCGACTTTCCGCGGGACAACCGTTGACGACGAAGATGCGATGATGATGATGGATGAAGAGATGATTGAAGAGCCATCGCGGGATCGCCGGTCAAAGCTGTCGAAAACGAACAGCAGTGGACAGATGATGGATTCGTTGAAGTATGAATCCGAACAGGAATCGAGAATCAGTGCCAAGGTGAACGCTAACGGAAATCAGAAGCGTAAATCGACAAAATCTTCCGTCCCGGATGGCAAAGCCTACGGTCCGTGGTACGATCTGTGGGGATCAGAATCTCCGATGCCAAGTCAGAAGTGAACATAACTTTGAACTCCAAAAATGCCAACACAAACTTCAATGCACGCTTAAAGCATTTCACGCATACACACATGCACGCACCCACACTCAAATAACCCGAGGTTTATCAATCTTTATCGCTGGCGTAAAGATTGAAGTTAATCCCATACAGCAATAGCAAAAGTAATAGCTTTTCTTCGCAGTCGCAAAAGCAGGACAACAGTGGTTCAATGAATCGTACAAAGTAATTTCATACAAAAGACTTGGATGCAGACCTACAGAAAAGTGAAAATTCTTCTTGATTTTAGTTTTCTAAATTGAACATGAACGCTCAATTTATACACATTTTTTTAGGTTAGGATCTACCATTCGTTCAATAAGTATCGTAGTAGCTCTACTGAATTCTAATTTTTCACTTCAAGTTGAGACGGAAGAATTTTATTAAAAATAACTTAATAATAATAACTCAGAAGAACATAACTTTAAATTATTCGGATACACATCGACCAGCGAAGTTTTGGTGCTCAATAAATAGTATTAACGTTAAAATATTTCAAAAATGATGATTAACTTTTTCGGCTAAGGACTTTTTTCCCATGTAATGTTCCCTCGTTAACAGTTTTATAATCATCATAAGCAATTTGTTCAAAACATCGTATACCCTCAACAGTTTTTCTTTATAATAAACAACGACCTACTTATGTTTTGAAAACATTTTTAATGTTAATCGGTGGTTTGCGTTGTCTGTATTGAATTATAGTCAGTATTTTTAGGGTCTACTTTTCAACGGGTCGCGCCCGCCAAAAAAGACACACATCCAACATATGCTAGTTTTACCAGTACCACCTTAGAACCGTTAGCGTTAGCTTAGGACCTTAAGCAATCATACGTTTTACCATGGAAATTAATAAATAATTGTAACTGTACGGAAGAAATTTGATATGTGCCAATTTTGAAAGAGGAATCCAATAATGTCGACAGGGTTGGTAGGGAGAAGAGAGTTGCGTTTGATCGATCCAGTGTCGATCACCACGAGTCGGGCGTACCGGTACGCAGCCGTATGATGAATCGAAGCCTATAGTTATGCAACAGTGGGCACAGCATTGAAACGGCATGTCGATCGCAATAACGCAGACGGGTAGTGAGTTTGCAGTGAAAGATTTCAGCGATGCTGTCGATCAGCAAGAATCCCTGTCGTGTTACGTAGCGTTACGTTGGTAGTTGTTAATTGTTTTAGAGTTTAAATGGATTATTTTTAGGAAGTGTATGTTATTGTTTAGTTATTGATGTTTTCTAGTTATTTTATTTGGATAGACACATTGATTGATGATTAGCATGTACATTTGTGTGTAATTTTTAGTTCATAGTGTTGATAGCTTATATTATATTTAAATTGTTATAATTTATGTATTCTTATTTTTTCCGATCAAATATTGATTGTACTTAACAATGTATGAATAAAAGTTATTTTACCCAAACAATCTGTTATGTTTTCCTCCTTTATCACATTGACTGTTGCCATTCCTCAGAAGCTGGTGTTCAAAAATCGAAATGGCGTGAAAGTTTGAACTTAATTATGTACATAACATATAATTCAAAACCGTTCTAAAAACTACTTACTATTCTGTGGTGCATCCTTCAATATATAAATTTGTTCATTTTTTATGAAATCCTTGCAGTATTTCTTGGATTCAATCCCTTGAGAAATTTTTGGTCAAACTCCTGATACCTACCTTTTTTTATTTATTTATTCATGTTTCTAATAATTAGCTGATCCTTGAGATTCCAATTTCACTCCAGATCTATACTTCCTAACCCGTATCGGCATGAGTGAAACCAAAAACTATTGTCGCTCAGCAAACACCTTACGAATTTAAATGATTTTTTAAATATTCTCTTATACATTATATAGTATCTAGTCTAGTAAAAACGGCCATTAGATCCCGGGAATGTTACTGCGAAGAGAATTATTTTATTTAAGTGGTGGCTTGGATTTGAAATTTGTTGGGATGAACACTCTAGTGTTAAGCCATTTTTCTTATTAATATGCTTTGTTTATCATGTTTGTCTTACACATTTTCCAAAGCACAAGCGATAACAACCATAAAAGGTGACACAGGTTCAACCGTCTTTTCCAAACATTAAGAAGGAATAGAAGTTAGTTGCTACTGTAGGTAAACACAGAATGCTCCCGAGTATCGATTGGTCTTCTATCACTAAGCTAATATGTATAGGCCATCGTTTTCGGTTGCTAACGGCTATCGGCCAATAAATCGAAGCGTGCCCTGTTTGAACTAAGGTAAATGCTTCGAAATTGTAGGTAAGGGAAAACCACACATTTTGCATCAGTTGTCGGAGTTCTAAACAAAGTAGATAAACAAAATTTTTATTTATTACCAGGAAGATAAGTGTTCTTTTCGTACAAAACTTTAAGTTCATGGATTGCTAAATTGCAAAGAGCAATAGGCAATGTCTTAAAACTAATACCGGGCACTATTTTTTGTTAATTTTCATAATTATGAAGTCATTGTATGAGCTCCTTCAAACTGGTACCTAAAGTTTTTTTTTTTAATTTAAAAAATTACTCCTGACCCCAAGAAAGCTCCAGCCTTGTCTAAAGCTATTCAATGAAGACTTTAACGCGCAAAAATTGGTTGACAAGAAAATCATGTCATTCAGTCAAAATTCATAATACGAAAACTTTCTTTTTTTATTATTTGGTACCGTAGAACAGGGATAACTTTGATAGTTTTTTCGAAGAAAACTTGAATATTTATGCATGTTGTTTCAAAGAATTATAATTTACATCTTCAAAACAAGTACTGACATCCTAACTATCGACTGCAGTTGTTAGATTGCCAAAAGATTTATTTTGAATGGATATATAATTTTTCATATAATCGAAAGTCGGTTTTCTGTTTTGGGGTAACTTTGATAATGTAGTATAAATCGAACAACATTGAATGAATTACGTAGCATTTATAGGGAATTGCATACCTCTAGGCGTTTAACTTTATATGGAAATTTCTGACTTAGATCACAAAAATGGTCACAGTTGTGAAAATGCTTTTCGCTAAGAGATTTGAGACCATATTCAAGTTCTATCATAACTAGGCTGTCAAAGATAAGCGACCAACTATTCAAAACTATATTTATATTGGTTGTTCATACTTCTCAAAGATCTGATATGCGCAACAGCATTTTTTTCGCGAATGTTTAAGAAGTAAAATCATAGTTACCTACGTGTTAAAGAAACCCCAATCCCTTGAAAATGAAGTGGAGCGTATTGCCCGGTTGGGGCGCATTTTCCCGATTTACCCTACAAAAAATTCGTTGTGTAAGTGAGACCGGTCAAACGTCAAATTTCCGGCGGCTGGTAATCTGCGACGATTACAAATCATCCCGTTCGATAAGGTGCAAAATTTACAATATGTCAATTACTACGCACGTAGATATAAGGCAGCATCCATTTATTACGTAACGCTAAAATTGGACAATGTTAACCCCCTCCCCCTTCGTAATTTTCAAATTTTTGTGTGAGCCATATCACTTGAGCCGACCCTCTCCTCCCCCTAGAGCGACACGTAATTTGTGGATGCCGCCTAAGGGATGGAACACAAATTATGTCACGCTAAATTTCAACTTTTTCGACTGGTAGATCTTGTGGCTATTATGGCCTTTTCAAGGACGTTCTTGAATGACTTTGAACTTCTTTAGAAATAATCGCAATTCAATTCTTCAAGTGTTTCTGAGTACGTAGTAAATCATAAATTATTCAGTAACTAACAAATCATGCTCGTAGATTTGATGACCAAATTTTAAGAAGATCTATGATGATCCAGATTATCTACAAACGATTTTTTCAACGAACTCTACTTAGATTTAATGGAGCTTATTTCACTGAATTAGTAAGAGCTTGCACTGCATCATAATCGTTCACTTTGTCACTTATTACGTACCTAGAACTAAACACCTGCGTTCCTGAATCTTATCTTAACGTTCAATGCTTATAACGGGCCAGCCTGTCGAGCTTACGTTTAAAGTTGGATGGCTTATGCGCCACTCCGAAAGGAGACCACCCAACAGAGATTACGTTGCCTGGCTTGTGACCTTCTTGGGGAAGGGTCACTTTATTAGTGAGTAAGCTGACTGACAGATTCAAATAGTCCGTCGTCCTTCACGATTCACGGGACACATCAGCTCTTGAAAAGTTTTCAAATAAATTCCTCCAATAAACGGCTAAGGACAAGTTATGAAGGCGGTGTTTTTCCTCACAGGCCCAGTCCAAAAAGTTCGCCCGTCCCAGTCCGCAGAACATAGTTATTGTATCAGCTACCTCCTTGTCACTCATATTGCACATAAAGAAGCATTTTTGTGATCAGAAATATTTTAATAATTTTTCTTCATTTAAGTTTTCGCCTGGATGAAAAGCTACGCTAGATGCTCGCTGCAAGGAGGTTGTTCTGCTCTCGACTCTTGCTGGTTTACGAAAAAGACTTGCTTGCCAAAGGCGCGAAATTGGCGATTGCTTCCTCCTCCGGCCACGTGCATCCCGGGATCCTTCGAAGCCGTTACGTGGGGACAAAGACGGTCGCAAAAACTGAACGCAGTGTGATGGCTTCGCCAATGCTGCCACGACCTATTCCGGATAGAATTTCCAAGCGTACACGTGAGGGAGGAATGGGGTCCTAAAATCTTGTTTTTATTTAAAAACACGAAAGAGCATGTTACTGCAACTACTTTAGCAATTTTTCCCGCTCAAATAACGGATATATCATATTAAAACTTTAATTTAAAAATTTGATCCATAAATGAACCTTGACACTTGAGATCATGTTGACGTTCGTTTTAACACTGGGGTTGTTCCTATGTGACATTTCGGACACGGAAAACAAAACACACCCAAAATTTGAGTTTAAACCAAGGGGTGTGACAAAATCTATGAAAACATAAAAAAATGTTTTATTATATTTAAACAAATGAAAAACATTAAAAAATTGAGTAAACATGTGTTTTTGGCCTAAACTTAAACGTTTGGCACTAATATAAGGACAGGGCTTTAGGACCCTATTAAATATTGCTTTCACCTTTCACAGAGAACGTCGATTACCTTCTTGAACAAATATCAACGCACACACTATACGATCTGGTAACTAACAATCGACTTACACTACTTGGCGACAACTGTGATTACTAGAGGGATATGGGAAAACAAATTAACTAACTATCTTAAATTTTCTATGTCACTTTTTACCTTGACAATCACACTACGGTACGATATCAAAAATTAGACCGTTTTTAAAGAATATTGATTTAACAAATAACAAAATAACATATAATCTTTACAGTCTTTAATTTAACAAAGAATTTAAATAATAAAGCGTACTTGCTACACGCTCCGTCATCGTAATCATCGTCATGATCAAAACTTCAAAAGCAGTTTTTCTGTTCAAAACTAAAAATTATTCATTGAAAATGTGTTCACTGTGTCTCGGTTGGAGAATAGAATAAAAGGAACACATTTTCCTATAAATTTTCCGGATTTTAAACAAAAAAACTGCTTTTGACAATTCTGAATCCAATGTTGGATTAGCATTTAGGGGCAAATGCTAAACAACAGTGCAAGAATAAAATCAATGCAACATATTGCTCTGAACTTCATTGCATAGGTGAAGGTTATTAAGGTGAAGATGAATCGAAGCCAAATCTCAAATTTGCAAGAGCACAAATCTGGACAACCAGATATCCAGATCAGTTCAAGCTGAAATTTGATCGATTGATCACTCGCTGGTGGTGATCAGTCGACCAAATGTTTAGCTCCATCGATTGTGTGGTTTTTAGATTTGTGCTCTTGAAAATTTGAGGTTTCCCATTGAATTGCTATACTCGGTTTTAAAGTTCATATCGTAAAAGAGTTATGAAATTGAAGATACTAAAAAAGGCTTCGTAAAACGAGGTCTTCATGTAAGCTACCCAATCTCAACTTTTCCCTGTAAATATTTACCCACCGTTACCGAGAAAGCCGATTAAATTGAAATTATTGGTTATTTCTTAGATTAGAGCTTTTGACATCATGAGTATGGACACAATTGTTAAGCCAGCCATATTTAGTTTCCGGCATTTTTCACCTCAAATTGGTTCTCTTTGAAATTTTATGAGTCAATGTCACCTATTTTCGCCCCTTCCTAGTTTTTTTTTTGCTCTTCTTTGCAGAAATTTGAAGTAATATAGTAGTATTGTTGGGATACCTTCAAAATTTGTCGCTCTCGTCTGGGTTGGGTACCCTTCTGATGATCTTCTTGTGTTGGCGATGGGTTTATGCAGCCACAGTTGTTTCCGTACATGCAAGGGCCTTTCCGGGTAGCTTTTCTTCTTGGAACTGTTTCTTCTGGTAATTATTTACACTACACGGAAAAAACATTTAACCTAATTTTTGAGTTGTCTTTATCCAAAATTAAGCATATCGATTATTCTCTCAACCCAAAATCTCTCAGTATTCTCTCTCTTCCCCACCAATGTTGTCAAAAATAAAGAGAGCTGCAATAAGGGGTCATGCACAAATTATGTCACGCTCCAAGGGGGGGGGGGGAGGGGGTCGAGCCAAGTGTGACAAGCCTTACAAAATTTTCGGAGGACTCATACAAAAAGTGTGACAAAGGGGGGGGGAGGGGGTCGAAAAAGTTGAACTTTAGCGTGACATAATTTGTGTACCATCCCTAAGCCTAATTTGGGTTAATGCATTATTCTCAAACTTGGGTTGAATGAACACAATTTTGCGTTGAAACAATCTAAATTTAATTGTTCCTATGGCTTCAAAGGCAAAGTAACTAATAGAGGCTTTGGAAGTTTAGCCAAATTTAGGTTATTGGGCTCTATTCCGGTTTTGCGTTGGAACAACTCAGCTTCGAGTGGATGCACACAATTTACACAAAACACAACTTACAGAAAAACACTTTATTCAATTTAAATTATATTTAACCTTAGCTTCTAAACACACAAAACAAATATCGTATGGAGGTTCGCCCTCCGGTGACCGATCCGACGCGAACACCATGTTTGCAGAATTGCTGTCCGGCATTCTTGCAACATGCCCTGTCCATCGTATCCTTTCAGTTTTGGCCACCTTCTGGATAATGGGTTCACCGTAGAGTTGGGCGAGATCGTGGTTCATCCTTCGCTGCCACACACCGTTTTCCTGCACACCACCGAAGATCGTCCTAAGCATCCGACGTTCGAAAACTCCAAGTGCTTGCAAGTCCTCCTCAAGCGGCGTCCACGACTACCGCTCTTATGAGCGTTTTGTACATGTACATTTGGTGCGGGTGTGAATCTTTTTTGACCACAGCTTCTTGTGGAGGCCATAGTAGGCCCGACTTCCACTGATGATGCGCCTCCGTATTCCACGGCTAACGTTTTTGTCAGCCGTCAGCAAGGATCCAAGGTAGACGAACTCGTCGACCACCTCGAATGTATCCCCGTCTATCGTAATACTGATACCTAGGCGAGCCCTTTCGCGTTCGTCCCCACCAGCTAGCATGTTGGTTTTCATCGGCTCGCAGTACCGACGAAGGCATTTCCTCCGTTGTCCCGACCTTCATTGCCTGTGCTCTCAGCGCCATTCAGGTGCTCGTCGAAGTGCAGTTTCCACCTTACGATCACCTCACGCTCGCCCGTCAAAATGCTCGCATCATTATCCCAGCTCATCTCGGCTTGCGGCACGAAGCCGTTGCGGGATGCGTTGAGCTTCTGATAGAACTTACGCGTTTCTCGAGACCGGTACAGCTGTTCAATCTCCTCGCACTCCATCTCCTCCAAGCCGCGTTTTTTCTCCAGAAAGAGGCGGGTCTGCTGTTGCTGTTTCCGACTATAACGTTCCACGTTCTGTCGGGTCCCTTACTGCAGCATGACCGCCCACGCTGCCTTCTTCTCCTCCAGAATCTGCCTGAATTCCTCGTCAAACCAATCGTTCCGTCGACTCCGTCGCATGTACCCGACGTTGCTCTCAGCTGCATTGTTGATGGCTGCCTTTATTGTTCTCCAGCAGTCCTCAAGAGGGGCTTCATCCAGCTCACCCTCTTCCGGTAATGCAGCCTCGAGGCCATACCGGGGCGGCCGTCGGTACCGTACGTTATTAACGACGGAAAGTTTTGGGCGTAGTTTAACCAGATAGTTGTCAGAGTCAATGTTGGCGCCACGATAGGTCCTGACGTCGATAATGTGCCGTCCATCAATTTGTCGATTTGTGATTCTGTCTGGCTGTTCTGGAAGTAGGTGCTACGGATGGCCATATCCTTCGAGGCGGTGAAAGCAATTAGTCGTAAGCCGTTTTCGTTCGTCAGCCGGTGGGCGCTGAACTTTCCAATAGGCTGTCTGAACTCCTCCTCCTGAGCGTTTAGATCTGCTATGATGATTTTGACGTCGTGGCTTGGGCAGCTGTCGTACTCGCGTTTGAGCTGCGCGTAAAAAGTGTCTTTATCATCATCAGTGCTTCCGGAGTGAGGGCTGTGCACGTTTATTATGCTGAAGTTGAAAAACCGGCCTTTGATACTCAACTTACACATTCTTTCATAGATCGGTCACCACCCGATCACGCGCCTCTGCATATCACCCATCACTATAAAAGCTCGTGTGTGTTTCCGCAGCTCTGGTAGATGGTATGGTTATCTCTAAACGATCGCACCATTGATCCCTTCCAACACACTTCCTATAACGCAACGATGCCGAATCCGCGGTCCTTCAGCACATCGGCGATAATGCGTATGCACTTCAATGAAGTTGAGAGATTTACAATTCCATGTACCGAGCTTTCAAACGCTAGTCCCTTTACCTAGCTGTGGTCTTCGCCGATTGTCCCGGTCCATATTCTCTCGTTGATTATTCGTTGCTTGATGTTTTACGGCTGGCTTGCAGGGCCTGACATCAACACCCATGATTTCCGGAGGACCATTCCCCCTAAATGTTCGGAGGGCCATAGTGCACAGTTTAGCTTAGAGTCCCTTTCTGGCACTCGGACGATGATCAGCCGCCCCTGACACGCTGTTGTGAGCCGCTCCTAACATGGAGTACAGACGCTCTAGGTTTGCAGAAGCAAGACCCTCCCTTCGCTGTCAGCATACAACCAAAGTTCCCACCGGGGGTTGGTTACCAGATCTTCCCTAAGGTTACTCGTACCCCAGCCAGTACCGCGAGGAGGTAGGGATAGGAGTTGCTGGGCAGGAGGCTATGGACCGCACAGAGGGTTCTATTTTATTCCTTCAGGTACGCGAGGTACCAATGGTACGCCATGCCTAGCCATTTACCAACCGCGATGAAATCGAATTCAGGTTAACTTCTGCATTCATGAGTCGTGGTGTAGGGGTAACGCGTCGTATTTAGTGAACAGGGAGTCATAAGTTCGATTCTCACCGAGAAGGCATGTAAGGGACTGTCCATTAACCACGTGGATAGTTATTTGGGATTCCAGACCACCCCCCTCCCCCATCGTGGTAATTTAACCACACAAAAATTTTAAAATTTGTATGAACCGTGGTCTTAATCTAGACCCCCCCTACCCCCATTAATGACCACGTGGTATATGGACGACCCCTAACATTTTCACAAATTTCACAACAGTTTGTTCATTTAATCCAATTGCAAATTATATGTATATTAGGGTGCCAATGAAAATCGATTTTTCGAATTTCAAAAAATGGTAGTGCTCAAAAGTTTTGTCTTCTCGAAAAAAGTCCCCATGCAAAATTTGAACTCAATCGGCCTTCGTTAAGTGGACCCCCAAAGCAGTCAAAGTTTGGCTTTTTTGACCCATGAAAAATCTCCCAAGGGGGGGGGGATGTTTACATGAAATTTCCGAAATCGAAATTTTTTTTTTTATGCCAGAAGTCTTAGAAATGCATGAAACGACGAAAAATCATAATTTGAATGGGATATTAAAAACATTTCTCCAAGAATATTTTCAGAGTTCCTGCAGCAATTCCTACGGAGTTCCTGCAGGAATTTTTCCAGACTTCCTCTGAAAAATCCTCAAGAGCTCTGTCGGGAATTCCTCCAGAGTTACTCCGAGCATACCCCCAAGAATTTCTTCGGAATTCCTTCAAGATTAACTTCGGAGTTTCTCCAGGACTTCCTTCGGAGGTTCTCCAGGGATAATTTTTGAGTTTTTCCAGGAATTCCTTCGGTGTTCCTTTAAACGTTCCTCCAGGAATTCCTTAAGAGTTCCTCTGGGAATTTCTCTAAGAATATTTTCAGAGTTCCTGCAGCAATTCCTACGGAGTTCCTGCCGGAATTTTTTCAGACTTCCTCTGAAAAATCCTCAAGAGTTCTGCCGGGAATTACTCCAGAGTTACTCCGAGCATACCCCCCAGAAATTCTTCGGAATTCCTTCAAGATTTACTTCTGAGTTTCTCCAGGAATAATTTTTGATTTTTTTTTCCAGGAATTCCTTCGGTGTTCCTTTAAAAGCTCCTTCAGGAATTCTTCCAGACTTCCTCTGAAAAATTCTCAAGAGTTTTGCCGGAAATTCCTCCAGAGCTACTCCGAGCATACCCCCAAGAATTTCTTCGGAATTCCTTCTAGATTTACTTCGGAGTCTCTCCAGGACTTTCTGCGGAGTTTCTTCAGAAATAATTTTTGAGTTTTTCCAGGAATTCCTTCGGTGTTCCTTTAAACGTTCCTCCAGGAATTCCTTAAGAGTTCCTCTAGGAATTTCTCCAAGAATATTTTCAGAGTTTCTGCAGCAATTCCCACGGAGTTCCTGCAGGAATTTTTCCAGACTTCCTCTAAAAAATTCCCAAGAGTTCTGTCGGGAATTCCTCCAGAGTTACTCCGAACATATTCCCAAGAATGTCTTCGGAATTCCTTCAAGATTAACTTCGGAGTTTCTCCAGGACTTCTTACGGAGTTTCTCCAGGAATAATTTTTGAGTTTTTCCAGGAATTCCTTAAGAGTACCTCTGGGAATTTCTCCAAGAATATTGTCAGAGTTCCTGCAGCAATTCCTACGGAGTAGGAATGTATAAAATTCCAAACAAATCAGATGTTATTTAGGAAATATATGCGATGTAATGTGCCAAAAACAACCAACATGATATTTTTTTAATATCACAATTCCTTTCCTCTCCCTTTCGTTGCTTACCTTATTGCTACTACAACCATTGCAAAATCTAACAGTTCCCCATCTTAAGGGCCCCGGGGTTACAGTTCAGAGCCTTCTCACCAATCACTCTGATTTTTTTTATCTGAGCTTGCACAGATGGTGCAAAACTGAATTGGAAAGGTTACTGAGGCTCAATACTTGATCTCTGAGATGAGTGCATCTGAAATCACGAAGTAGCAAGCGGATTTTGTATGAGACGAGGACTCCGAAATGGTTCAGCTTAATGAAGTGTTGCATTCCGAATGAAAATCACGCAAAACTTTTCAAAGGGACCTTTCTAACAATGAGAGGCTTTCTAGAAAACTCTTTTGTTGTTAACTAAGTTACCTTTACATTTTTCGTCGAACATTACGCAAATATTATGTAGTAGTCCACATCATAATCTTTCGGTCTGTAGGTATTAAGGTTGAAATTTTTACAATGACACCATAATTAAGGAAAGTGGACGAGACTTTTGCGAGAAATCATGGTTTCAAACTATACAAAAAATGATGCACCCTTATGGAAAATGAGAGAAACTCCCTAATGAAATATGTTGACAGTGCCCTACGATGATGTCGCATATCAAATGGAACTAGAGGCGCATGAATTCAGAGGAATTTAAAGCCTCTCTAAACAAAAATGAAGACAATGGCGTACGATTATAAAAGAGGTGTTAAAATAGTATTGTGCTAAATAAAAGGATCAAATTCAAAATTTCTTGATTTTATTTTTTGATTTTCGGCAAACACCAATGGAAAATAAGTGAGCCACCCTAATAAAATACCACGAATCTAATGAAGGAAATGCCCTACGATGATGAAAGAGGTGATAAAATACTATTGTTTTTAATATCCCATTCAGATTATGATTTTTCGACAGAAAGACCCACCCTAATGGAAAATAAGACAACCACCCTAATAAAATACCACATATTAAATGTAGAAAATGGCTTACGATAATGTGAGAGATGTTCCAATACTATTGTCTTCAATATTCAATTAAAATTCTATTTTTTACTTTTTTTTTTATTTTTTAACTAAAAGGACCACCCTAATGGAAAGTAAATGAACCACCCTAATGAAATATCACATATAATATGCTTTCAGTGGCCAACAATGATATAGGATATGTGTCAATAGTATTGCCTTGAATTTCTCAGCAATTGAATTCAAATCGTTCATTTCAAATTCAATTCACTCCCCCAACTCAAAAATTTACTAAGATTTTTTTCAAAAAAAGAAAAATTCCAAATAACACCAGATCTCGACGTTTCATGCATTTCTAAGACATCTGGCATCAAAAAAAAAATCGATTTCGGAAATTTCATGTACCCCCTTGGGAGATTTTTCATGGGTCAAAAAAGTCAAACTTTGACCGCTTTGGGGGTCCACTTAACGAAGGCCGATTGAGCTCAAATTTTGCATGGGGACTTTTTTCGAGGAGACAAAACTTTTGAGCACTACCATTTTTTGAAATTCGATGGCAAAATTTTTCCCATACATTCCATTGGCACCCTAATGTATATATTATGAAGCTGCTCAACTCAATTTACGAACGCTTTAAGGTGAAGATGAATCGAAGCCAAAGTTCAAATTTTCTATAGCACGGATCTGGAGAACCAAACATCCGTTTGAGCTGAAAACCTAATGGAGTTTTCAGCTCAATCGGATGTTTGATTCTCCAGATCCGTGCTCTTGAAAATTTGAACTTTGGCTTCGATTCATCTTCACCCTTAAAAATATATTTAAAACTAGTGGTCCCGGCAAACTTCGTCTTGCCATCAAGTAGGCTGTTGAAAAACGCCATGAAACGTCCCATGCAAAATTATAGTTCCGTTCAGTCTCGTTTTTTCGACTTTCCCGGTGAATATTCTGAACTTTTTATACACACAAACACGTCGGAACACTTCACGAACACTTTAGTGAAAGAATGGTCAAAATCTGGTGGCCCGTTCGTAAGCCATTTCGTGACATACAAACACCACTCCATTTTAATTTATATAGATAAGTTTATTTAAAAACAGACATCGTAAAACGAGGTTTAAGTGTAATCAATCTAAACTGGATTTTCACCTGGTAAAGATTTACCTACCATTATCGAGAAAGCCAATGAAATTATACTTCTTACCACCAAAGACACCCGTGCGTTATGATAAGTAGCCCATTTCCACCCAAAATTTAATTAATTTATCTCATTCTCTCTCTCCTTTCTGCCGCTGCACCGATCTGCACCGCTGTTGAACAATATCCATACTGTCGCAACTTCGCCCACCTCCTCTCTTCCAGAGCATCCCAGTTCGCAACGGTGAAGCTGCGAACAACGAAAACCAACGACCGCTCGGCACCGATTATAAGATAATTAAAGGCCACTGGAGAGTATCCGTCTCCAGTGCCCATCCCGAAGCCACCCACAACTCCCACCAGCTGTTGCAACCGTTCGCTACTGTCGGCGGCACCCACGCCATCCTCTACCAGTGCACCATCAGGAGTAACAACGATCATCGAAGAACAACAGCAACGACATCAGCAGGACGACGATGAATGGCACCAGAATATGCAACATCATCAAGTCGAAACGCATTAATTATACGGAATCAATCAGTTCAGGCAACCGGCAGCACTGGACCGACGCTTTCTTCCCCTCATAGTGCCCACGTTAGGGTGTTCCAGAAAAAATCGATGTCTGAAAACTCGAGGTGCTTAACCTTAGAATGAAAGAAATGCTTATTTATTGCTATTTGTTTTTTAATTTTTTTTTATTTCATATCAAAACATCGACGTTGCATTCAAGAATTATTTCTTTGATTTTGTCAAAATTGAATAGTAGTGCAAATCCAAGAGCAGAGCCATTGATATCATCGTGCTGTAAATAACCATATTTTTGATTCTAGGGTTGAGAACCATGACTTTTCCAACATTGTTATTTTTTGGACACCCTAGCCCACATGTTAAGATCTGGAAAATCGACCCAAGCCAATTCTACCGAAGAGAGTGATGATGATGCACCTAGATGGAATGTCCAATCATCCTTTTGATTGCATTAAGCTTTGATGATTTATGCTTAGGAGCATATTGATGAAGTTGATTTGCCGGGCAAGTGCACGGAAGTCAATTGGAAGTGCAAGTGAACGGTTTTGATTGATCCTGTAGAGCTTCTTCATGTCTACAGTGGACAAAATTGTACAAAAATCGTCCGAAACTAGTTTGTGACAGAGATTCTTTCTAGAATGCTGTTTTTGCCTACTGTACAATCCAAATGTTTTCTACACAATCAATGTTATAGATACGATTTATTTGAACATTTGTCATCATTTCATTGAATGCACCGAAAATCACACTTGTGAGAATCGTACCGATTTGGGTATTACTGTACTTCGTGTGAACGAAACAATAGTCAGTAAAGGATCAATCCAATTATAACTGAAACGGATTTGTAGACATCCAACCAACAACTATCGATTTGTTAGTTTAATCCTACCACTGTGTTGCTGCCGGTTTGCCAGGAGGGGTGGATATCACATCTGTACTATTGAGTAAGTGGTTATTAACAATCAAAATCCAAACATCAAATAATAGCTTTCGGGAGGGTTATACAACGATTAATCATATATGCCAGTGCGGAGTGAGATGTATAGACGAAGAGATAGAGAGAGCATTGTCTAGTCAGCAGAGCGGTTCGAATGTTTATAATTGCTAAGAGCCCTAGAAACCAATAGAATGATAAGTTTTGATAACGATTTGTTGATTCCGAGAACGACGAGCGACGGGAAAGTGGTTTTCCAATTATAATATCAATTTGTTCTCTAGCTGGTAAGGAATAGAAAGTCTAGGAGTCATATGAGCATTTATCGATCGAAATTGGAGTGCTATGGCACCATTTGTGACGAGACACAGAAGAAGCTTGTTGAATAAAACCGATACTTAGTGGACATTTGCTTCAGTTCAAATAGAATGAAAGAAATCCGGAGCACTTCTACGATGACCATCAAACGAACAAGTAGAAAACATAATCCGGCAAGCTTTTATCAATTTTGGTAGAGTTTGTCTTCGGTTAGGAGCTTAGTTGGATTTGTATTAGACGAAAGAAAGATCGGTAAAGGCGCGAAAGGCAATATAATAACCATAAACACAGTCAGCTACCGATGATAGTTCTTAGTATTATGTTCAATCCGTTATATTTATTGGGCAAGAAGAAATATATTAAGGATTGACTGTTCTGGCAAATGTAAATAAGTCTTCAATCATTATTTATAAGTAAAGCTCTCGTATTTCGTAATGCTTCAAGGAGATACGAATGTTTCAAATGTTACAGATTATACAAAATTTCAATATATTCATGGGCATTGTCAAGATTTTAGTAATGATGAGCCAACGGTGTTATTCGCATTTTTTTTCAACTTATTTGAACTGTTCGGCTAGATAACGGGTCTAGTTAATTCTTCGAACGGTTCGGAAAAAATCTGTAAGTAAGATTGGTGGTTAGATTGACTGACGATATAGCCACAGAAAAATAGACGTAACACTTAGAACAAATTGCGATCAAAATCATAGTCGCGAGAACATGTACGCCAAATGCTAAAATCATTGTGTTTGTCCGATCGGCCAACAGGTGGTGGTAGTGTGTAAACGTCAAACACGAACAAAAACGAAGCAAACGCTGCGGGTGGTCGATTGCCAGTTAGAGGCCCGAAACCAAATTCAGAGGACTCTAAGAGAAATTTTTCCTACGTTTTTTTCAAAAATACCTCTAAAATTTTGCGAGGAGTTCTTCAGGAATCATTTCAGTTATTCTTCCAGTAACATGATTCTTCTAGATGTAGCTTTTAATAAGCAAAAGGAATAAAAGTCAACTATCCATAATTCAATATTTAAGTTGAAACAGTTTGGAATCAACTTCTAAGTTTGCAACAACACTTCAAAGGCACAAATCTCGCGAAGAAAGCATACAACAACAGTGCGCTCTTTATTTTAGCTTTGTGCACTAGTAGAAAGCTTAAAATAAGAAGATCAGGAACGTTTGCCTATTATTTCTCCAGTTTTGTGCCTTTGAAAACGCGAGTAGGGTCACAAGTCGGCCATTGTGACGGCTATCTTTGGATTTCGAGATGTTTCACCTTATAGGACCATCGAGTTAGGAAGGTATACATACAGAACACAAAACCAATGCAACTTCGATCCCAGGGACCATCGAGGTAGCCATAAAAACCACATTCAACAATGCACACTACCAATAATTCATGTAATTTTACCTCTTTTGGATGCGCACGAAAGAAGCGAGCCAAATGACGTAAATTTATGTCAAATTTTAAACACGTTAGGGAAATGTCGATCACAATTTCATCGTCTTCGTGTCACTAATCGAGTAAAATTACAAAAGCACACGTTTTGTGTCGTTCTATCACTTATATCAGGTATCATTCAGTCTTAACATGAATTACTTAACCTTTTGGCTGACGAATTTTTGTAACGCGAGTAGTCACGTGTTGTTTTTTGTATAACATCCTTAGTGTTTCTATGAAATACCTCACGATCAAGATTGAATAAATAAGTCTTAATATTATGCAATTTGCTTCAGTCATTTGAAAAGTCATCAAAACTTTAAAACAAAAGAGATGTTTGAAGATCATTGAAGGTATTATAGCATATCATGCTGTAAGTTAATTACTGAAAATTATTGAATTAAGTTTAGGTGTACTTTCAAATTTATTTTCTCAACCTGGGCTTATAAAAACGGCTTATGTTGAAGACAGTGATGGAAAGTAGCTAGCATGTCTGCTGAACTGGAACAAAAACAACACAAAATGCTCCCGAGCATCAGAGTGCTGATTTACTCACATCTGTTGTGCTCACGAGCAAATGAAGCTAAAGTGATTCGTGAACGTGTTCGGAGCTGTTCAAAGTCAATTACGCTTTTGGGAGAAAGCTATTTACCCTCCGATATTTCTGATTTTAAGGGTTTTGACTGCATACTGATAGTTTACAGTCGATTTGATGGATATATAATTGATTTCTCTATCAAAACCATAATAAAGCATACCTTGTTTGTTTTCTCGCGAGTAAAAGTAAAACTTTGGAACTACACAAAAAAAAGATGTGTTTTTTACTTAGTAAATTGGTCTTTTAATGGAAATAATTACCCGTTTATTCTCTTTTCTATGGTGCTCTTCTATTACTTAAAATAAAGCTTAATCGTGAGGAAAAATGTATTTGATTTTTCATTGACATTTAGTGGTTTTCGTCAAATTTAACGTACATTTAGAGAATCCCGGGATTCCCGGGATGTCAAAACTAATATCCCGGAAAACGGGAAATCTCTAAATTTGTCAAATCCCGGGATTTTTTATCCCTGGATGGACACTCTAATCCACACTAATTACAAAGTCTTTTTAAAAATGTTTCCCAAGCACAACGAATTTTGAAATTGCAAATTCTGATTGAAAGTTCGTCGATTAAGATGTCCAAAAAGGATTCCTCCAAACAACCCAATTCATATGAGATTCACTGAAAAAATTCTTAGAGAACTTTTTGAGATAATTCTTATAGAAATTGCTGAGGACTCTCTGGAAGAAACCAAACGATTTGTTTCGAAAAAAGATCAGATAAATTGCAAGTCCAATTTTTACAACAAATGCTCACAAATATGAAGAACGCAGGTAGATCAACTTTAAATGGTGCACTTGGTTATTAGGGCTTTGCAGCATTTAGTCCTTTTTATCGGTGACAGTCTTTGAATTTATCATCATGCACTTAACGTTAAGTATATAAATGAAATCAGAATGAACAACTATACTATTTAATTCCATTTACTTCCAGGTATTACACTAAACAGCTCAAAGATTTATTATCAAGCCTTATATCGCTTGGGTTGAGGATGTCTGAATGATCTCACTCTTCAAATATTGGGCAAAGGTGTTATTCAAGCAACATGCAAGAATCCGTATTACTGACCGAAGCCCTGGGTTTTCTATAGTTCACTGGGGATAATTTAATAAACTATAGATTTCCGATACAAGGTATATCAGTACTAATGTTCTGTTTTTATGTCAGATAATTAATTATGATTAATTAGAGGTGCGTCTTTGTTAAGTTTATTCTCTGAAAAAAAATCAAGATAGCTGGGCCATTTCAACAGATGAAAATAAAAAAAAAGTGTATCGAAATCGATACCTAGGTAATTGTCCAAAAATAGCAGTAAATGAAAAACCCGAATTAAGTACTATACGATTTGATTCCACTAGAGTAATAAATGGTAAAGTACTAAATTCAAATTTTTCATTTACCGTAAAACGGGGTAACTTTGATAATGCGGCTGACTTTGATAGTGCGTAACTCACCGCATACTAAATGAAATATCATAATTTCTATTAATCAGTTAAGCAAAACGAATGCAAAACTAAAGAATATTAGTATGACACTTCATGTAAGAGCGGTTTTCATTTTAATCAAGAACATTTTAGGCTTTTTATACGAATTTAAAAAATTTATACAATTTTAGCATTTTCAAAATGCTTACAAACAATCTGTTCTACGATCACTATTTGATGTAGTTTTGAATAGTTGGCCACTTATCTTTGATAGCCTAGTTATCATAGAACTTGAATACGGTCTCAAATCTCTTAGCGAAAAGCATATTCACAAACTGGGACCATTTTTGTAATCTAAGTCAGAAATTTCCATATAACGTTAAACGCCTAGAGATATGCAATGCCCTACAAATGTTCGTTATTCATTCAATTTTGTTCGAATCATACTCCATTATCAAAGTTACCCCAAAACAGAAAACCAACTTTCGATTATATGAAAAATTATATATCCATTCAAAATGAATCTTTTGCCAATTTATCGACTGTAATCGATAGCTAGCATGCCAGTACTTGTTTTAAAAATATAGATTGTAAATTTTTGAAACATCATGCAAAAATATTCAAGTTTTCTTCGAAAAAACTATCAAAGTTACCCCGTTTTACGGTACTTACAGGTATTCCACTAAACAGCTCGAAGATTTATTATCAGAAATAGCAACTAAGTAATACGACGTACACTAAGGATACGGGTAAACTAAAAACTAGTCGATATAACGGATTCAAACACTATAAAAAAGATTTTCCGCTTAGAAGCATTGTGTCATGATGCAATCTTCTTCTTCTTCTTTCTGGCATTACGTCCCAACTGGGACAGAGCCTGCTTCTCAGCTTAGTGTTCTTATGAGCACTTCCACAGTTATTAACTGAGAGCTTTCTGTGCCAATTGACCATTTTTGCATGTGTATATCGTGTGGCGATACGTTGATACTATATGCCCTGGGAAGTCGAGAAAATTTCCTTTACGAAAAGATCCTCGACCGGTGGGATTCGAACCCACGACCCTCAGCTTGGTCATGCTGAATAGCTGCGCGTTTACCGCTACGGCTATCTGGGCCCCTTAACAAATAATATTGGCAATTCGACACCCCAAAGTAAAAAAGGATTATCTCCAACACGCGTTTCCATGATCCTCGTCGCCACTTTTATATCCTGCAAATAAGGCTGATACAAATATTAATTTTCTTTTATGTCACCCCCCCCCCCTTCAAAAATCCGAAAAAAAAATGATTCATTTTTTTTTGACATCAGTTAGGTTTTTTCAATTGACAAAGTAAAAAAGTCAAGTCGGGTAGAAAAAGGCGATTTTTTGGGACATGCCAAGTTACCTTTATTTATATGCAATGAACATAATTTTAATTTGCATAAATCATGAAGATCTGCTATTCAACATTATAAATGAAGAGTTTTGCACCATTTAGAGTGTACCAGATGTGGCCACTCGGACTTACTACCCTGAAGAACCGGCTCTAGCTTTTTTAAATACTGAACCGTTTCAAATCTCTAAAAGTTCAGATCGAACATAATAGTTCACTAAAATGGGTTCCCATAAGCTTGACACAGATATTAAGATACAAATTGAGCACTTTATCATAAATTTGAGGCATCCCGGGGACCCGAAAATGGTCATTTGTAGGATCTATCAAATGAAGTTGACATAATTATTCAATTTAATCGATTATCAGAACGTAAACTTTCTCATGCGTTTTTCTTAAAACTCCTTGATATTGTGGCTACATTATAGCCGATTCTGGAAATTAACTGTTACTTGAAATTTGCCTACCTCCAGGGGCCAAGAAGCACAGAACCCTTGTCACCAGACCTGACCCAGTGACCCATCGCAATAACTCCGGCCGCATGAACATTCCAGAGATCCTTTGATCACTTTTAGAAACTAGATATGTGTACGAGTATACTGACAAAAAATAATTGAAATCCGTTAAGTATTCGCTGAGCGGTGAGAGTCTTAGTAGTTTTTCTTTCACTTAGGCCTATACGGGTTAAAAACAGTTTAAAAACTATCATTAAAAATAAAAATTCGAAAAAATAACTTTTTTTTCATTTTTATTTTTTTGTTCCTTATTAATTTTTACCCCCCCCCCCCCCCCCCCCCCCCCCCCTCGTTCCTTTTAATATTTGTATCAGCCTAAAGAATACAATAATATGTTAATCAGTCGACAGTCCGGGAAGTCTCTCCATGATGCAATCTATTACGCATATAAATACTGGAGATAAATAAGTAAAAATCCGAATACGTTGCAATTCAAGTTCTTGTTCGTCAGCCATGAGAGGGCATTGGGGACCAATGGACCAATGCACGGGTTCACTAATTTGACGTTTGAGCGGTGCCAATTTCACTAGTGGCCATGGCCACATAAATAACACGGCACCGCTCAAACGTCAAATAGTGAACTCATGCATCGGTCCATAGCTACGTTCATATAAAAAAAATAAACAAAAATCGTAGCAATGGCGTGGGTAGGTATCGAATATGGCCATATTTGGTGCTATGAAATTTTTGAATGATCTCAAATCAAATATGGAGTTTGTCAAATTTATTTCCCCAACGTACGACAAATAGTAAGTCACTCTCACCGTACTTTTCACCTTAACTCTCGCACTCAACCAGAACAAGAACAACCGGAACCCGCAGAAAGATTTGACGGAGAAAGCTCTCCCGACTGCCCATCCATCCATCCACCAGAAAGATTGCTATAGAGTTCCATCACGAAGACGCAATGGGTGATCGTAAGCCGAAAACAGTCACAGTCTTCGAACTTCTGCCCGCTCATAGCTTGAAGACTTGGGACAGAAGGGAAAAACTGGTTTGTAAAAGTCTTCTACTATACGTTCCTCACTCGAGAAAAGGTTCTAGGCAGGCATTAGGTTACAGCGCGCTAGAGTGACCCTTTTGTCGCGTTGTGGTCTGGTCTTGCTGCAGCTCCTCATCCTCAACCTCTGCAGAGCTCAACAGCAGCAGGACCCATTAGTAGCTCCGTAGAGCCCCGACACACGTCCAGCACATGTGAAGTGAATAAAGTAGCTAAAGATTTTTTTTCTCTCCTTCAATCTGTTTTTGTTTTGCTTCGCTTTTCTGCTATCCAACGCCCAGCCAAAGTAACGTGGTTGATGGCTTTTAGTAGGGATTTGCAGTGCATGGGGAGAAGTGTGCACTTTGTGCCAACGGGCGTACGACGAATGGTTGGTAGGCCATTTCACGGTCTCTCTTTACATGGCGCACGGTGCTTCTCAGATCGTTATTGTCACAAAAAAATCTCAAGCTAGTCAAGCTGTTTGGGCATATTTTAGAAAAAAAAAATGTTGATGGCATAAGTCCATAAAATCTGTGGAGAGTAGTGTTTGGTGCAACAGTTGTGTCGCTTGCCCGTCCAATTTAATATTGTGAATAGAATATAAGGACTGTTCATTTTAAAATGTGGACACCATGGACAAGCAATATCTATTTATTTTATTAATAAGTTCAGAAACGGCTTTCTGTACATCGGTCAACTAATATTGTACAATATAGTGATCAGAAAAAAGCCACAAAAATAAATAAATTTCACACTAATAATTCGAAACGATTGGAACAGTCGATTTTTGGAGGTTATCAAAAACAATTATTATTAGAAATTGACTAGAAAATTCGACAATCTTTATTTTTTATTTTCAAAAAAGGCTTGTTCTTCGGAAGCACCATCAATCAGAAGCCTTTAGAAAAATATCTGGTTATTTTTGGAGCAACAAATTTTCAGATATAATAAAATAATTTTTCACTGATTTTTTTAGAGAAAAATATTTTAAATTTCAATGGAACTGATATGAGTATAATTTTTAGGTTAAAAGAACGTCCCGATGGCAGTTCAAATATAGTATTAGTATAAAAAATAACCTACATTTTCATAGAGTTGCTAATGAGGTCCCCACGTCACATTAAAAGCACAATAGAAAAACAAATGCTTTATTTCCAGAAGACCATTCAAGCACAATGACAATCATCAATATTGGGAACACTGCTGTGATGAAATTGAAATGATTTTCCAAGTATTGTTTTCATAATGTGTTATTTTGAGATTACCCATCAAAATGTTTGGAGAAAAACGCCTACAATTTGCAGTAGATCGATAAATATGCGTACAATATTTTGAAAGTATGAGATTTTTTAATAACGGGTGTCCACTAAATAATGAGAACGAAAAGAATGGGTCAGGAAAAAAATACTAGTGAAGTTTTGTTCAAACTGATTTATTTTATTAAAAGGGTCAACTTAAATCTTCAAACTAAGTTTAGTGAATATTGGCATATGGTCCGTGGTCCGCCGTACGGCGCAGCTTAGTCGTTATGCTGGAACATGACCGTTGGACGGCAGCCACATCGATTTTTCGGATGCAGCTTTTGATCCTGTTGGTAAGTTGCTTGGTGTTCTTGGCCTTTCAATTATCCTTGTATACCATGGAGCTCAAAAGACCGAAGAAATCCTCGATAGGACGGCACTGTGGCAAATTTGTCTCATTCCGGTCTTTTGGGACATATGGTATATTTTGGCTCTCCAAAAACGTTAGCGTTTTTTTTTTGCGTAGTGCGATGATGCCTTGTCCGGCCAAAACACGTATTTGCCATCCGAGTGATGTTGTTTAAGAAATGGGATGAGTATTTTCTGCAAACACTCCCTTTGGTACACTTTCTGGTTGATGGCCAAACCGCTTGGTTTGAACCACGGCTTCGAAATTCCCTTATCGGATATTACGATGTATAACATAACCTTCGATTCAAATTTGTGCTTGAACTTATACATTACTTTTGGAGGAGTAGTAGATTTGTCCTTAGTGTAGAATCGGTCGTTTCCCGGTATCTGGGACTTCGAGAGAGGAAAGTAGCTTTCGTCGTTCAGAACGAAAGATTTTCCGCCGTAATTCCGAGTCATCCAGCGGCATTGGGATTTCACGGTTTGAATCTGCTCATCTGTGTACTCTGGGGATCTTGTTTTCTTTCTACACACTATTCCTTCTTTCTTTAGCGTCTTGCAGATGAGTGACTTCGAACAATGGAACTTTCGGGCTGCTTCCCGTTGACTTACCGAATCCTTGTTGTTGAACATGTTGTGCAGCGAGCGGAGCGTCTTCTCATTCATTATTTTCGCTGGACGGCCGCAACCTTTCTTCCGGGTTACTTTCATGCATGCCAGGATACGGTATACGGTGGATACCGGAACATTTTCACGACAAAAATGGTCCACCGTGTATTTTTTCCCACAATCTTCGTTCGCTTGAAAGAATTGTACAACGCGCGCGCGCAGTTCTTCCTGTTTCGACGGCATGCTGAACACGACTGAACATGTTAGAGTGAAATAGAGTGTATGAAAATTTTCTGGAGAGTGCAACGATTCATTCATCTAAAGTGACATTTCTATGCGGCCGTTTTTGTTCTGATAGAAAAGTATTGAAATCATTCTCATTTTTTAGTGGACACCCGTTAGAACGACCATACAGAGATAAATTTATATTCAAGAATGCGGTTAAGACTCGCGATATAGCTCTCTTTTATACAAATATAGTTTCTTTAGTAATATAAAACATTTTAAACACGATTTTTACTCTACTTTTTTGCTGGGAGTAAAAGGATGGTGTTTAAGCAAATTTGGCCATAAAGGATCAATCACTAGAATGACCTAGTGTCAGAGAACGATGGAATATTTTCTAGATTTTTTAAAGCGCTACCTTTAGTTGAATGATAAAGGATACCAGTATATAATTTGTTCAAAAAAATGAGGATTTGGGAGTGTTTGATCCTTTGCTCGCGTCACTTGCTCCTGCGGGGGCGGGTGATGTGAGCAGGATCAATCGTGTCGCGCGTCGCTCGCGTGGCATGATTTATTAGTGGCGCGGTTCGCGAAGCAGGTTAGTAGTGTTTGATCCTTTGCTCGCGTCACTTGCTCCTGCGGGGGCGGGTGATGTGAGCAGGATCAATAGTGTCGCGCGTCGCTCGCGTGGCATGATTTATTAGTGGCGCGGTTCGCGAAGCAGGTTAGTAGTGTTTGATCCTTTGCTCGCGTCACTTGCTCCTGCGGGGGCGGGTGATGTGAGCAGGATCAATCGTGTCGCGCGTCGCTCGCGTGGCATGATCTATTAGTGGCGCGGATCGCGAAGCAGGTTAGTAGTGTTTGATCCTTTGCTCGCGTCACTTGCTCCTGCGGGAGCGGGTGATGTGAGCAGGATCAATCGTGTCGCGCGTCGCTCGCGTGGCATGATCTATTAGTGGCGCGGATCGCGAAGCAGGTTAGTAGTGTTTGATCCTTTGCTCGCGTCACTTGCTCCTGCGGGGGCGGGTGATGTGAGCAGGATCAATCGTGTCGCGCGTCGCTCGCGTGGCATGATTTATTAGTGGCGCGGTTCGCGAAGCAGGTTAGTAGTGTTTGATCCTTTGCTCGCGTCACTTGCTCCTGCGGGGGCGGGTGATGTGAGCAGGATCAATCGTGTCGCGCGTCGCTCGCGTGGCATGATCTATTAGTGGCGCGGATCGCGAAGCAGGTTAGTAGTGTTTGATCCTTTGCTCGCGTCACTTGCTCCTGCGGGAGCGGGTGATGTGAGCAGGATCAATCGTGTCGCGCGTCGCTCGCGTGGCATGATCTATTAGTGGCGCGGATCGCGAAGCAGGTTAGTAGTGTTTGATCCTTTGCTCGCGTCACTTGCTCCTGCGGGGGCGGGTGATGTGAGCAGGATCAATCGTGTCGCGCGTCGCTCGCGTGGCATGATTTATTAGTGGCGCGGTTCGCGAAGCAGGTTAGTAGTGTTTGATCCTTTGCTCGCGTCACTTGCTCCTGCGGGGGCGGGTGATGTGAGCAGGATCAATCGTGTCGCGCGTCGCTCGCGTGGCATGATCTATTAGTGGCGCGGTTCGCGAAGCAGGTTGGTAGTGTTCGATCCTTAGCTCGCGTCAAATAATTTATCATGGTCTAATCGCTTATCAAAGTGAATCCTGTGACCCAACGATCCTCCCCATTAACAAACATCCCTCCCAGTAACCTTTGTGGAGATGCAGAGGTAAACACGGTCTCCATATAGCAAAGGTTACACACTAACATTCCTTCCTCCAATCCCACCTGACTGCAAGGACGTGGCCGGCGCCGTTATTGACCCTGTATAAATAGAGGCACTGAATTATGCACACTGAAGAAGATTATGGCCTATCCCAGCCGAACTTCTTGTTGATTCTTTGTGCATTTTCACTGACTTCGGTCAATCACGGAATAGCAACCATTGATATGTGTAGTCAGTCTAAGCTAAGCTAAGCTAAGCTAAGCTGTTCAAAAAAATGAGGATTTGTGTTATACGAGATATAAAGTTTAACTTTGACGGACAGTTTTTCTTTGGAGTTTTTGGAAAAACTATTTAGTCGATCAACCAAAAGCATTTTATAAGATTTTATTTTTTCATAACATTGTAGAATAATAGTTGAACGATGCACAGAAAACCGATTGCGATTTTATCAACAAATAAAAAAGATATAGCTAAAACAAAGTGTCCACTTTAAAAAATGAACAATGCCTAATATAAATATCATGTATCACTTTATTTATTTATTTATTTATTTATTTATTTATTTATTTATTTATTTATTTATTTATTTATTTATTTATTTATTTATTTATTTATTTATTTATTTATTTATATATCCAACTAACATTCCTTCCCTTTTACTAAGACGTTATTTTTTAAACATCTAACTCTCGACTTGTGCAGTTTGAGAATGGTTAGCTAATCTCAAACCCCATTTATTAAATCTCTGTGCAACTTCGAATGTTCTGGTCAATCACGGGGAAGAGCACCAATTTTCGACCTATCAACACGATTGTGGCCTACTTTGTATGAAAATCCGAAAATTGCCACAGAACTCTTGTTGGTCGAAAGTTAGTGCTTTTCCCCTAGTCTCTGGAATTTTGATGTCTTCGAGAGAGTCGTTTGCCGGAGGAGAGTACCTTACCGTCTTCAGTGTACAATTTAGAGAATTAAAACCATTATAAAGTCAATAAAGGTGCCGGCCACGTCCTTGTGGTCATCGGGGAAGTGAAAAAATGTTAGCGTGTCATCCATTGTGACTAAAATCCGACTATACCTCTGCACATTATGGTTGTCACGAAAAGGAGTTTTTGTTAGTGACAAAAGCTGCTCAATATGGATTCACCTTAGTAAGTGATGCGATGCCTGGGATGTAACTTCAATTAAAAAAGTCATTAAATCTGTACAAATTGACTGATTGGTTAGCACAGATTTGATATTGATTTTTTCTGATATAAACAGTCGGCGAAGCACCGTGCCATAGTGACCCGTAGACAGTTTGTCCGACCATCGTCCAGCTCTCTACGTTTTTATTTCTTCATATTTTCTTCTCGCGAACTGCCCTTCCCAACGGGAGGATCTTCTTGCTATTGCGGATAATAAAAAAAAGTAAAAAGGAAACACGGATTCGAAAGAGATCGAAAAAGACGAATGAACTGCTTCGATGCTGATATCCGAAGGGGCTCTTTGTTTACCAACGGGCGACTCACGTCGATCATTATTTCCGTTCGTGTCATATATTTTTTTGCGTTTATGTTCTATTCTTCGTCTTCCTGGCATTATGCCACAACTGGAGATGAACCTGCTTCTAAGCTTAGTTTTCTTTGAGTATGATGATAGTGTACCAATAGCATTTGTAGAATCGTATGGAAGACAGGATATCAGTTATGCCTATTTGTCCAAACCTAGCATGAATTTTCATTATTACTGCTCAGACTATAGCTGAGCTAAGGAGGGCCACTATGCTTTGCCCCAAGTCTCTCCTATATTTGTGGTGATAAATGTATCGATTGGTTAAGGGCTATTTGTTCTTCTGGAGAATAGGCGTAGAAAAAGCATTCATACAGTGACGAAGCTATGATTGCACAATTATAGATGTTTTTACTAACGTCGCTTGATTTTAGAGTTCTTTCGACCTGTAAGAGGTCACCTTCTATTAGTGCTGCGGCAGCACACGTGAGCTAGGATTAGCTTTTACAGCCATGGGCACACATTGGTTGGTGTTTAATGAAGCAGGCTTGTGCAAGTTTGGGATTACAGGGCGATTATTCAACATTAGTTTAATCAATGTTCATATCCCACAACCTAGATGCACTGATGATATTAAGGACTCAAATTAGAGAGAAAAAAAGTTTAGACCGTTGATTGGAAAATTCAGCACCCACTGATTGACACCAGTGGTGGAAAAGATCGCATCACGAAGCAGCTTACGAGTGTATACCAATGCATAACAAACATCACAGACTCGCGAACTAGCTAGGTGTGAGTAAGTCCGCACCCGCCTGCTCGGGAGAACATGTCAAAAGAAGTAGCAACAAGCTCAGGAACGTTTACTCACGAGTAACCGAGCAAGTTGTGATTTATTATGGTTCTGACAGACAAATTAATTGCATAACCATCAAGTCGACAGTAAACTACTAGTTTGTAGTCAAAAACCCTTGGAAACCATAAATATAGGAGGGCAATCAGCTTTTTTCCCAAAAACAATATGACTCTGAACTGCTCCGAACACGTTCGCGAATCACTTTTAGGTTCGGTTACTCGGGAGCACGACTGATGCGAGTAAACCAGCGCTCTGACGCTCGGGAGCGTTTGGTTTTGTATTTGTTCCAGTTCAGCAGTAGCGTTCGCCACTTTCCATCACTGATTGACACAGAGAATGGCTTACAACTGATACCTACATTTATCCGCCTCCAAGAATATGATCATTCCTTGCAACTATTTCCAACAGCGATTCACCTAGAGATAACCACAGCAGGCAGAATCGCAAATCGATCACGACACTTTTCCGACGTCATCAGAACCGTGGCGCAAACGTTGAATCCGATCACTACCCGACTGATGATGGTAAATCTGCGCCCAAAACTATGCGTCATCATCGATGTACGGTACCGACGCCCACCTCGGTACAACTTAACTCGACTGAAACAACCAAATATTACCAATGCATACGCAAGGCATCTTGAGGCAGCGTTGCCAGATAAGGGCGAGCTGGATAGGGCCCCTTTCGAGGACTGCTGAAGGACAGCGGTAAAACGTGGAATTACTGAAAACTGAAGCGGAAACAGCAAACCTATCTATTCCGGAAGAAAAAGCGCCGTCTATAGGATGTGGAATGCAAGGAGATGAAGATGCTGTGTCATTTTCAAGAAACGCGGAAGCTTTACCGGAAGATCGATGCATACCGAAAAGGCTTCGTGCTATCGGAGCCGAATTTACCAAAATAGACCCGAAGAGGTTGGCTGCTTGGAATGTGAAAACTATCATGAGATCACTAAACGCCGCATATAAAGTGCTGTCTCAGATTATCCAACTTCGTCTATCACTAACTGCAATATAATAAACTGCAGTCAACTCTCTATAACTCGATATTGGAGATACTATCGAGCTAGGGAGGTAATGAGTCATAGAACACAAAACCAGTGCAACTGTTATTTAAGGAACCATCGAGGTAGCCCACAGTGCTGCATTCCTTGAACAAAAGTTCAACTTAGTTTTTTAACAAAAAACAGCTGAAAAACACGATTTTTTCATAAAAAAAAAAAACAAATTTCTTAGAATTGTTGATTTTTTTTCTGCCGTAAATATTATTTTTACTGTTTGATTGAAGTTTATAAAGCATCTTGTTATAACTACAATTTAAAAAGAGTAAATACAGTCGACTCTCCACAACTCGATATTCTTTAACTCGATGGATTTATCGGTCCCTTCAAATTTTCATATATCGTGCTATCCATAAGGGGTCATGCACAAATTACGGCACGCTCCGAGGGGGGTGGAAGGGGGTCAAGCCAAGCGTCACAAGCCTTACAAAAATTTCGGAGGACTCATACAAAAAACGTGACAAAGGGGGGGGGGGTGGTCAAAAAAGTTGAAATTTAGCGTGACATAATTTGTGTACCATCCCTAAGTCGATACAGTCATACCTCGATATAACGTAACCTCGATATAACGTAACCTCTTTATAACGTAACTCGATGTAACGTAATTTTTACCTCGATATAACGTAACTTTTTTTTTTTGGCTCCCATTTATTTTTCCATTTTTCATTAAAAACATGGTTCATGAACGACAATAAACATTTTTTAAGATTCAAACACCAACCAATACTGAATCAATGCAATGCAGAGTTAATTATTACTGCATACATTCAAAAAATCGATATCGAGTGAGCTATAAGCTAATGTTAAAACCAACATTTTGTCATTGCTGTTTATTTGTATATATCATTCATCTTTATTTTTGTATATTTGATGAACATTTTTTTCTTGAAAATGCTTAAGGAAATATTGAGCAATTGCTTTACGAATTCTTACAGATATCCTTCAAATGGTTTCTCCAAGAATTTGATGTTTCTCCTGAAATATCTCCACGGATTTCAACTACAATTATTCTGAAAATGCCCCCAGAGATTCCACAAATAATTTCTTCATGGACCTCTTCAAATTTTCTTGGCATTCAATTATAAAACATAAAACATATTCTTTTAAAAATTCCGATACGCACCTTCTAGATATTCATATTTAAAACTTCTCAGATTTTCTTCATAAATGATGCCAGGGATTCCACCGAATCTTTTTAAGCGATTTCAGAAATTCTTCTAGGAGTTTCTAGGCACATTTAATCAATGTTGACTACGGATTCCTGTCTTTAGAATTCCTTGAGGAATTTCATCGAAAATATCGCATTCATTTGCATCAGGTATTCCTTCAGGAATTTCTCCGAAATACGTCCAAGAATTGTTTCCGAGGAATTTTGGATTCTTTGAAATTTAAATTCAACTATTTTGAATTTCACCATTTTTTTTTTTTGTAAATATATCTATGAATTCTACTGTGTCTTTGCACAAAAATTTCACTAAGTAATTTCTCCAGGACATAAAGTGGATTCAACTATGAATTCTTAAATCATTCTGCATATGATACCTTATATTTTTCTGAAGTCTAGAGATTCATACAATATTTAAGCACTTTTTCATGAATTCTTCAATGGCCCTTCTAGAGGACAATCTAGTTATAATTCTTGGAATGCTTCACGAATTATTCCAAAAAATCATACAGACATTCATTCAAAAACCTGAAAAATAATTTTATGGGCGTTTCTTCAGCAATTTTATTATGATTTTCTGCAGAAGTTTCTCCAAATATTTATGCAGAAACCGTTCTATGTACTACTTAAGTTTCTTCAAGGATTCTATGTGAGATGAAATCCTTCATTGATTCCATCAGGGACTTCTTAAGAGAATTCTCAATAAGTCTAGAAATTGTTCTATGATTTTTTTGTTACACAAATATATTCAGGGATTCGTCTAAAAACTGAGCAGAAAATACCCACCCACCCCCTCGTAACGCATTTTGTTTGAATGTTTTCCGAATTTTGTATAAACTGTAACATCCCTGGGATACCCACCCACCCCCCCAGTGTTATGAAATTTTCGAATGAGCCCCTAGGATACTGCCGTTAATTCCACCATGTATTCGTTCAGAAACTTTTGCATAGAAAATTACTCAAAAATAATTCTTGTTTTTAATGGAGTTTTTAGTGATTTCTTCATTAATTCTAAAAAATGTTTTTCAAAGAATTCTTTAACCACGAGTTCTTTGAAAAAATTCTTGAAGTTCCATAAGTGCTTGTTAGAGATGTTCTTGGACAGCTCAAATTAAAAAAAATATATATTAAAAATTTAAATACGGAAATATATTGAAAAATATGGAAGATAAACTGAAAATGCCTACTAGTTCAATAATTTCAATTCAAGACCCATTATCTTATCAAACAATACATGCTGAACGAAATTTAGAAAACAAAATATGTTGCTTCGATATAACGTAACCTCGATATAACGTAACGAAAATAAAAATCGAGTTACGTTAAATCGAGGTATTACTGCATTTATATAACTTGATATCTCCCCTAGTCGAAGCACGCGAGAGAAATTGCGGGGAAATTTAAAAATTTGGATAGGCTCGCGGAAATAACGCGCAGTAGGTCATCATCACTTCTTATCCTAGATCAATCATCATTTCTTATCGTTGGTTCATCATGGCCTAAGAACCTAACTTTTTTGTTTCTCGATATTTTTGCACCCTTTTTTCACAAATTTTCAAAAAACTCTTCTACTTTAAGAATCCATGTCGATATCTGTCATTGGTGATCTAGTTTCAAACATATTCTGATGTTCCTTGGGGGAACGACATTCTCCGTATGAAATGTCTTTGGCGGCCATTTTGTTTTACGTCAACTTAAAAAAATTGCGGGCTACACAAAGCTAGGTAATAAGGAGCTAATTTTCTAATTTCCGCATAACAAAGAGTCAATCAATCAGGAGCTACTCTGAAAAATCATACAAATCGGTTAAGGTGATTATGAAACGAAGCCAAACTTTGAATTTTCAAGTGCATAAGACTGGAGAATCTGACAACAGTTCGCGTTGAAAATCAATCAAATTGTTTGCTAGCTGCTGGTGACCAATGGGATAAATTTTCAACACGAAACGCTGTTTGTTTCTCAAGACTTGTGCTCTTGAAAATTTGAGGTGTGGCTTCATTCTATAATCACCTAATCGAGGAGATATCTGAAAATTACGATAGTCGAGTCTAGTACACGACACTGAAGACGGCCTGAAAAAGAGTTTATATAGAACTTGTGAAATAATGGTGCAAAAATATTAAGAAACAAAAAAGTTATCGATGTTTGAATATTTTTATTGTGGTTAAATATGAAGCTGACGGTAGAGGGGTTAAACTTTTAAATGACAAAAATTTGGAAAACATAGAATTTTCTGCTAAAAATCCATGGTTTTGGGCAGTTTTTAGAGAATAACTAAGACAAAGTACTTTTTAAATTAACTTATAGTACCCACAGTTTAAAAACTACTAAATATGCTTCGAAATCATGCAAAAAGATTTGAAATCGGTTAAGTTTTCATGAATGGTCAAACAAAAATGTTTTTTTCAGTACAAAGAGGAAAAACTTGGACAAAACTATTTTTAATTAAGAGTAGTTTTGATGTTAGACAAATTTGATATTCTTGTAACTTATCATAAATTTGATTCTGAAGTGGTCATAACTTGAAAATTTACCTTCAAACCGCTTGTGACACCTCTAAATCTCGTAATTTTGGGCTGAAAATTTGAGGATTCATTTTTCATGTGATTTGAATTTAGAAGAGCACACGAATTTTTGGCTCACTTTTGAAAAATAAGCCGCACCCTAATCTTCACCTTAACATAACTGAATCGAAAAAATCACCAAAAAACATCTTTTCGATATTTACATCAGGTCTTATTTAGGATGCCTCTCAAACACTAAAAAGGACTCCAGGTGCTCTCGTCTGCTCTTTCGACTACAGTTATCGGATTTCTGGTGATGGTCTTGCGATAAATAACCCGGATTTTTTAACAAAGGTTCTATGCTGATCTATTGAAACGAAATGGTCATCTGCTTAGCTTCCTGTTCAGTTTGTACAGGGGCGCTGTAAGATTTTTTTATTATAATTACAATGAGTTTCTTCTTTTTGATGTTACGTACCAATTGGGGCAAAGCCTGCCTCTAAACTTGTTCTAATAATCAACCGTTCCATGAAAAACCGATCTAGTGGGTCACCTAATTCCATGAAAATTTTCTTTTTTGTTCCTTATCCGAAATAACGATACACGTGTTATGGACTTTTGATTAAGCTGACCATTTCCGAAATAGGGTGACCAGAAAAATAGCGATTTTGCAAAAAAAATTTTGAACCGCTTGACTGATTTTCAATTTTTTTGACGAAATGAAAGCTAAAAATTTTGACTTTTCAAGAAAAATAAAAAAAATCACAACAATTGTTTTTTAACATGAAAAAAAAATAAAAATGGTTTAAAGGCCTTAGGGACAAAAGAGGCTATCGCTGTTCTATTTTTTTTCCTGAAAGTTCAAAAAATTTGACGTTTTCTGTCAAATTTTCAGCGATGTATGTTTTTTAGTTTTTGAGACATATTTTTTTTTAAATAAAAAAAAACAGTCATTTTTTATCGGCACACACTGTAGGTCTCAGCGCATTAGATTTTTTTAAAAAAAATTTTCAGAGTTGATGTCTTAAGCTTTCATTCCATAAAAAATATTGGAAATCGGTTGAGCTGTTCAAAAGTTATGATTATTTTTTTTTATAAAAAAATCTAATGCTCTGAGACCTACACTGAGTGCCGATAAAAAATGACTGATTTTTTATTTTCAAAAATATATTGCTCAAAAACCAAAAAACATACATAACTGAAAATTTGACAGTAAACGTCAAATTTTCTGAACTTTCAAGAAAAAATTAGAACAGCAATAGCCCCTTTTGTCCCGAGGCCTTCAAAGCACGAAAAACGGAAATATATGTTTTTTTTTTCATGTAGAAAACAATTTTTTGTGAAATTTTATTTTTTTCTTGACAAGTCAAAATATTCAGCTTTTATTTTGTCCAAGAAAATTGAAAATCGGTCAAGCGGTTCAAAAGTTATATTTTTGTTTCTAAATAAAAACTTTGCAATACCGCTATTTTTCTGGTTATTCTATTTCGGAAATGGTCAACCTAATCAAAAAAGCATTCGGGGTTATGGAATTCGTGGTAATGGTACATTCGGTGTAGTGGCATTCGGGGTCATGGCAATCGTGGTAATGGTGAGAATCAAAATTACATCCTCTGGTTAACTATCCGATCATATTAAATGATATGACCTGAATGTGAATTGAAGAAAAACGCAAGAAGCTATCGACTTTTGCAATCATTAATGACGAGGCGTGAATTGATATCAATTTATGATTTCTTATAACAATGATCGACGAAAAAGATTGCTATGAGTTTTCTTCAAATTAATATTCTGTAAAATGTTTCATTAGTAGAACATTACCTAAAGAAATATTACGATCAAAGATTATGACCTACTTCCAAATGCAAAAAAAACTACAAATGTGGACTCTAACCACTCCATTGCTGGATTGACTGTATTGATCATGAACCCTAGACCATATTGAAGGAGGACCTGCAAGCACTTGGAATCTCCGAGCCACAGGCACGTAGAACCATTTTTGGCGGTGTGCAGGAGAGCGATGTGTGGCGGCGAAAAACCACATGCTCGGTCAACTCTACGGCAATTCCAAGACGGAAGGATACACTGGGCAGGGCATGTGGTAAGATTGCCGGACAGCAATGCTGTTAAAACAGTATTCATCAGCTCGGAAAAGAAAATCCTGGAGCACAGAGAGCTATGTGGATTGATCATGTGCATCAGAACCTGGATGTCGTGGGTCTCATCCGGTGATGGAGAGAAGCGACCATGTACCGGCCATGAATTTTTGTAATATTTTTGCGGAGTTTTATCAAGATAATCGACGTAGAACAAAGCAAATAAATAATAATTTCTGAGTTGATCACAAACAGAAGGAATTATCTCTGGAAGAATATGAAATAAAATTCATAGACTTCTTTTCAATTCGAGGAGAAATGTTTGAAGTCCTTGAGAAATTTACGAGTTACTTCATATATAAGTTGCAAAATCTTCCGATGAATTGTTGTCTTCAAAAATAAACTTTTTTAATTTGTTTCTTGTGAATTTTATAGTTGTGACGTTAGATAAACGCCCATAGAAAACATTAGTATATTTACAATTAAAGTTTTTCTCTGACAAACTCACGAGAGAATTTTTCAGAATATTCCTGAAAAACAGCAAATTCTAAAAATAAATTGAATTACGCAACTAGGGTTGTCATGTCTATTACGGCTAAAACCAGCCGACGGTGTTTTGAATAAAATCTGAAGTTCGTAGACACAAAAGTCAATTTGGACAAATTGAGATGTAAAATTGTTAGAAATAATGGAATCGTTCTGGTGGGCTTCGATCGCAATACGCTAGACTGGGCGCGTTAACCAACTACGCCGCAGAACGGGTAACGATTCTGCAGGGCAATTGGCCGACCTGAAACCAAAGTCCGTCATGACCCCATATTCTCCTTCACAACCCTACACCCCCCTGATTAAAATTATTTTGAAATGAAATGGATAAAAGCTGAAGGAGTTTCCGGTACAATCCCTCAAATAAATCTTCGAAAAAATAGTGCGATTCTTGTGTTGGTAGACGCATACTCAAATCTCAATAATTGAGTTTTTCCGCGGGATCAAATTCATTTGATTTCTGCTTCACAAAACTTAGGCATGAGGTTTTGGAGTGAAATCACTTGCTCACGAAAATGCCGCAAAAATCATAAAACTCATCAAAAATCTGTCAAAACCCAATGTTATTATTTACACTAGAAAGGTTTGTTATATTTTTAGAAGAATGACATAGAATAAGAGCTTTGAGTGAAATAACTGTGGAAAACCAAGCCAATGAGTTATTTTCCAATGAGTTTCAGAGGATTGTTGCAAGATAAAAGTAAGTAACCGAGAGATTTTTAAATTTGATTCATAAATGGTAAGCAGTGAATGGTTGGTGTGTTATGCAAGTTTGTGTAATTTCCGAAAGTGAACAACTTTGCCGAGCAAACTAACCACCTACAACTTACCGTTATTGAATTATATTAAAAAAAACTTTTGGTTACTTAATTTTGTCTTCGAACAACCCTCTGAAACTCATTGGAAAATGATTGACATTTAATGAGCACAGTGAAAATAAAACTTCAGGTTATTTGTAGATCATCATCCAAATTTCAGTCAATTTGGACTACACCCAAAAGTTGAAACCGTCATTATAGGCGTTTTCTGCGTCTATTGATGGCGGAAAAGTGTTCTTCTGAGCGACATGACGTTTTTGAGCGTCTATTGATAGGCAGGTAATCCGGCCATTGAGTCGAGCAGTTTTTACGGTACAAATGGGGAAGTACAACTTCATATGCTTTTTGCACCACGCATACCAACAAGCGGGTTTAGTGCTGTGGTATAGTAATTGGGTCTCACGCTCATTACCAAGGATCGATCCTGGTTGATGTCGCATGTGTATTTTTTTTCATGTGCGTGCATCACCAACACATGTATTAAAAAATAAAACTTCCACACATATGCCTTTTAAGTGCATGTATTGGAGGTATGGAAATACGCAAAAAACCGAAAGGGTGCAAACCAGGTTCGAACCATGATCATCGGATTGACTAGCACACTATATGTCTACTGCTCCAAACAAACTACTGAAATGATGTGTAACCAAAGTCGATCTAGGGTAGGTGTACCAGTTATGGCCATAGTGGTTCCCTATTTCGCCATACGTGATATCTTGAATGCCTTCACATTTTAAAAAATATTTTGTGTTTCAGCAGTAAAATAAAGGATATATCTTGATGTTAAAACATTCAAATAGATTAAAACTGTAAAAGTTATCCAAATTTTGCATATGGCCAAATAGGGAACCACTATGGCCATAACTGGTACACTTTCCCTAGTTTTACGTTTCATATGCATGATTGCTCATGCTATTGATAAACATGTGAACATGTGTTATCCCCAGCAAAATAAAGATATACAGTCAAGTCTCCTGTAAAGCGTTAATCATCGTATGGTGAACAAGTTTAATATATATATTTATCACCTACCAGAGTAGCCACATTCTCTATTGTAGAACTTACTTAAAGACTGTTCATTTTATAAAGTGGACACCTTGTGCATGCTACAGTGGCTCAATCTCATTTTCGTACGGGGCACTGTTTTCATATCAAGTTGGTATAAATCTTTTAAATGGTGCATGGACTTCGATATACTTTATCAATAATGAAGGTTATAGGTGTCATCTATTGTTTGGTAATGACAAACTGTATTCATTTGCTTAAATCTTTGGTTTAATGGAAAAGTATTGAGATTGTGTCTATAATTGACCCAATTCCATATTCGTACACCTAACAAAAAAGAAATATACAGCATTCAAAACTAATTTTTAATGGACCAGATGATTACTTAAGCTCTTCGTTGTGTTGTTCAGATGCAGTAGAATACATTTGGAAAATTTAAAAGCGGACATATTTGAAACTTAAGTAAATTTAAGAAAAATACCAGTTTTCCCATGTTTTTTGCTACAATATTCGGTAAGTCGAACAATAAATTGCATTTTTTTCAACATCACTTCCTTAAGAATGATAACTGCGAATATTGCACAAGTTTCAAAAAATTATAATCAGTTTGAGAGTAGCTAGGAGTGGATATCGACAACTTATACTTTTAAATCTTAGGTAGTGTTGTCAAACAGCAACAATTATACGGAAATGGGGATTTCTTCCAAAATTATGAACTCAATCCGACACGTAGAGTCTTTGGGATACTGAGAGTTATAATTTTCCTGCGAATTCATTCACAATAAGCTAGTATTAGATATACAATTTTGATTCATACTATAGATTTAAGTTTGCATGATATTTTGCATGACTCTTAGATTTGAATTGTATATATATGTAGGTTTGTGTAATTCCCTTTCTTGAGTGCATTTAATTCTGTGCGATGTTTTAGTTATAGATGTGAGTTTACTTAACATTAAATTTATGATCATCTTGTACTCACGTTTAGTTTCCCTTAGTATGCCTGTGATTTCCTTAAGGTTGCAATGCGATAAACTAGAGCAATCGTGATTGCTAATTATAATGGGATTTTTACGTAGGAGGTTAAGTGGGGTATCAAATTCACGATAATTCAGGTATAGGCAAAAATTCACTAATTATTAATTGTTTTATGTAGTATTTTAAGAGAAAATAGTTTGAGGAATCCAGAACACGTTTATCCAGTAGAATGACAATTCGTAGATGTTTTTCTCATACCTACTCATCTGCATTGGCAGTTTGCTCACGCTGTCATCTCCCGTTCTCTCAGTGTGACCAATTTGCTAGAGGGCTCGCTCTGGACAGTAGAGATGCGTGCTGCCTGAATAGGGTAAGCAACAGTCCCCCGGGGTATGGCAACCTATTACAAGTTGACTTACTCTCCATCGCGTCGCACGTCCAGAACCGCCAATTTAGTTACCGGTCTTTTGTATAATCCGTTTGCTGTCTTGACTGTAGCTGACCTGATGCGGCCATCCTTGCTGACGTGGGTAGCAATGATCCTACCCTTTGGCCAGCAGTTTCGTGGTAAACTAGGGTCTACAATGATGACGACGTCATTCAAACTGATCGGTTTAGTGTCCACGTACCATTTGGTTCGACGAGTTATCTCCGGAAGATATTCAGATAACCACCGTTTCCAAAATTGTCCTGCTAAAGCCTGTGACATCCGCCAGTTCTGTTTCAGAAATGCTCCACTATCGTTCAACGGTACCAAAGGTTTAACGCCATTAGAAGACCCCAGTAGAAAGTGATTGGGTGTGAGGGCCGGGGATTCGTCGTCGTCGATTGGAACGTGAGTTAAAGGGCGCGAATTTAAGGTATTTTCAACTTCCGTTAGCGTATTCCGTAAAACCTCTTCTGATGGTGTTTTAGTCGGGCAAATTGCCATCAGATTCCTCTTTAAACTACGAATAAGACGTTCCCAACTGCCACCCATGTGGGGTGACAAAGGAGGGTTGAAAGTCCAATCTGTCTCTGCACTCACAAATTCCTTGAATACTTGATCGTCCGAAGTCATTTGTTGCAATTTGTCAAGTATGCGACTGGCTCCGATGAAGTTGGTCCCACGATCACTTCGAATGGTTCTCGGAGTTCCACGTCTTGAGATAAAATTTCGCACTGCGATTATACATGAGTCGGTGCTCAAGGAGTTCGCCAACTCCACATGTACTGCTCGTGTCGTTAGGCAAATAGCAATCATTCCCCATCTCTTTTCTCTTCTTCTCCCAATAACTACCTCCATGGGACCAAAGAAATCAATTCCTACGTGTGTAAATGGGCGTGAATAGGCTGCAAGCCTTTCCGGTGGAAGATCCGCCATCATTGGAGGTAGTGGAACAGATTTTTCATTCATGCATCTTTGACATTTCGTTCGTATGGTTCTGTAGCGACTGCGAAGGCGCGGTATTACGAATTTCTGACGTAATTCATTTATTATGGCTTCGTGGTTTTGGTGATTAAACTTTCTATGATAGTGGGTTATTAGCAAGGTGGTTACAGGGTGATCTTTCGGCAGGATAATGGGTTTTTTTGTTTCTTCGGTAATATACTGACAAGCTGATAAGCGACTTCGCATACGCAAAACACCATCGTTGTCCATCCACGGTGATAATTTGTGCAGTCGGCTGCTTTTTGGAAGAGGGTTTGTTTGAGCTTGGTCGCGGTTTTTTGATAGTAACACTATTTCGTCACTATACTCCCCGTATTGAGCTTGTCGGAACAGAAGACTCTCCGACTGTTGAAGTTCTCTCATGGTTAGCGGTCCGGAGATTGTAGGCTGTTTACTCGCTTTTAAACGGCAATTGGTTACAAATCGGTAAACCAAACCAACCACGTTGTTGAGTCGCTTCCAGCTTGAGAAGCGAGATGCATCAACCAGAGTTGGGCGTATCTCATGATGAGCAAGAAAGCAAGGCCGTAGTTCATTGTTCGTATTTGACTTTTTTGTAGGAGTGGTAGGCCATTCTGATTCACCAAGGCGCAAGAAAGCAGGTCCGGTGAACCACCGTGATTCTGAAGATAAATCAGGTTGAGCTTCCCATTTAGTGCCATCGTCTGCTACATTTTGCTTCGATGGTACCCATCGCCAATCCTTTGATTCCGAAATGTCAAGAATCTCGCTGACCCGAAATGCGACGAAGGTGCTGTATCTTCGATGGTCGGAGTTTATCCAGCTGAGGACATCGCGAGAATCGGTCCAGAAGAATCGCTGATCAATCAAATAAGAAAGAGATTCCGAAACAGATTGCGCAAGTCTAACTCCAACTAGTGCGGCCTGAAGTTCTAATCTGGGAATCGAATGGAACTTTAAGGGAGCAACTCTTGTTTTTGCTGCTGCGAGTGTACATACAACAGCATCTTTATGTACAAATCGGAGAAATATCAATGCAGCCATTCCATTCTCGCTTGCATCCACGAACGTGTGCAGTTGTATTGTACAGGGGCGATTGTGGGTCGACGACTGGAACCATCGAGGAATCTTAACCGCTTCTACCTTTGGTAGTACCTTAAGCCATCTGCACCACTTTTCATAGAGTGTATCATCCACTTGCTCATCCCATTGGATACCGGATCGCCAAACATCTTGCAGGAGTACTTTCAAATACATGAGGAAGTTTGAAATAAGCCCAAGGGGATCAAAAATGGACATAAGGATCTGCAGCATTTGGCGTTTTGTGGGACGCAGCTTGCCCGTGAGGAGATCAGGTTCATAACGGTTCCATTTGATTTTGTAGGTGAATTCGTCCGATGCAGTACACCACCACATTCCTAATACCTTCTCGGTAGCCATCGGGCTCACGGACAAGTCCAAACTTCTTTCATTCGTGCTATCTTCATGTAAGGCAGACAACACCTGATCTGAATTGCTCACCCAATTTCGTATCTCAAAGCCACCTGCGTAGTGTATTTGACGAATCTCCCGAGCTAACCGAATAGCTTGAATTGGCGTTTCAGTGCTGAACATCGCATCATCGACGTAGTGCTTACGTTTGATAATATCTACCGCTTCGGGATAATCCACAGCAAATCGATCAGCATTAATGTTTTTAACATATTGCGCACATGCTGGCGAACAGCTAGCCCCAAATGTCATGACATTCATAACATAGGTTTGGATTTCGTTGCTCTCGTCTCTCCATAAAAACCGCTGGCTTTGTTGGTCCTCCTTCCGAATTAGCACCTGGTGAAACATCTCTCTTATATCTCCAGTTACACCAACAGCATGTTCGCGGAACTGAAGCAATATAGCAAACAACGAACACAGCTGATCGGGACCTGTTATGAGTGCCGAGTTGAGAGAAGTTCCAAAGCTCTTCGCCGCTCCGTCCCACACGATACGGATTTTTCCTGGTTTATTTGGGTTGTAGACAGGAAAAACGGGTAAATACCAAGTACACTGGTAGTCCTGCTTCAGCTCGAGGGGTTGAAGTTTCCGGATATAGCCTTTTTGCAAATATTCGTCCATTTTCTGCTTCAGTGTGGATGCCAGCTCCAAATCCTTTTCCATTCGTTTCTCGAGACAGAAGAACCTTCGTAGGGCCATTTCCTTGCTATCGGGAAGACGTGTTCTGTCGTAGCGCCAAAGCAGTCCAGTTTCATACTGATTTCCGACGAACTTGGTACGTTCTTCGAGGAGAGATAGCGCACGTTGATTTTCGGTCGAGAGTAGTTCCTTACCGCTCCTTGAGATCCCAAGGCTGTCTATGGCAAAATATGCCTTGACCGCTTCATGCAAACTTTCATCCGAATGCGAAACACTTTCGCAAATATGGAACGAACACTGCACAATACTTGACTCATTGTTATCGCTACATCCTCCATAGATGGTCCAGCCTAAACGAGTCTTGACTGCAATGGGTTGTTCCAGACTTCCTTCCTTGCATTTTAGTACGAGACCAATTGGAGCATGCTTTGATCCTATCAGAATTCGAGGGCGGACATTGGAATAGGATTCTATAGGCAAATTTCGACAATGAGGATATTGTTGAATCATCTGGTCCATGTCGAGTGACTGATGGGGCAACATTAACTCCTTGACTGTGCGCACTCCATTTAATTGGTACTCCTTAGCATTGCTATACGTTCCTTTGATGCACAGATCCACCATTCGTGAGGTTTTTTCACAGCGCTCGGTACCGCCAGTCCAACGAAGGCCTAGTGGGTTGATGGGACCGGTAAGGTTCAGTTGATCGGCTAGTTCTTGGTCCAATAATGTCATCGCTGATCCTTCATCCAAAAAGGCATATGTTCGAATGAATCCATTTTTTCCATGCAAAACTACCGGCAGATATCGAAAAAGAACGGTGTTGGTAGCGGACTGGTGCGTATTACAATTTTGCGTGCGTTCATGGTCTGTTTGAGGTGCTACAGATGTGGCTTGTGTTGATGAAGTTGTCTGATTAGCCTGGTAGAGTTTTTTGTCGTTATGAAGAACTTCGTGGTGGTAGTATGGACAGCCATTTTTACCGCATGGTTTTGCATCACACTTTCCTACGTGACGTCGAAGACATGTACGACACACGCTAAGCTCCCTTATGATCGACCATTTGGAGTCACGCGATAGCCCCAGGAATTTTTTACAAACAGCTATGGTACTGCAGCTTCCCTTACAAAACAAGCAGCTTCGATATTCGGTTGATGTACACTCTGCTGGTTCTTCACTTGGGGTCGATTGCGTGTGGAGAAACATGTTGGATTTCTTCGTTGGACGAGAATCGACTGTTAGTGATCTGAAGTCCTGGACCAGAGGTGGAATCGATAGAGTACTAGCGGCCTCAGCGAGTGAGTAAAGCCAATTACCAAAGGTCGCCATATTGGCTCTCGGTATAGTCTGACGGTAACGGGCCCAGTCCAGTCGGATCGTTGGAGGTAGTTTACTGATCAGTTGGTGAAGGAGCGAAACATTATACATATAGTCGTCTAACCCACATGCATCAACGGTAGCGCAGAAATTTTGTACATTAACTGCCAAATCAACTAAAGCTTCGAGTTTATCTTCTTTCACCGGTGGAATCATATTGATTTTAGAAATTAATGAGTGCACTATTGCCTCAGGCTGACCAAAGAGCAATTTAAGTGTGTTGATCACACCAGGTACATTAGATGGATGCATCAGTCGACTCTTTACTGACTCATAAGCCTTACCCTTGAGACTTCTTTGCAGTCGTATAACGTTCTCCTCATTTGAATATCCACACATAGCGGTCGAGCTGTTGAACATTGATATGAAGATAGGCCATTCTTCAGGGCTGCCATCGAACGTCGGTAGATCCTTAGATACTGCCTGTCTTGCCGCTAGTTGACTTCTTGTAAGCGAACAGGGATCTTCTATCGATGACTGATGTTGTAGCAGATTATAACGTGGTGAAATAAAATGTTCGCGCACTGGTTCACCGTGATGTTCACCTATATCGGACCGACGACGGTCATGTCTGTCAGGTTCGTTATAGCAGTTTACGGAGGGTGAGGTGGACGCATGCCGTGTTCCTTGACTGAACGACGTCGCGATCATAGCTGGGGGACTTCTATCACCATATAGGGGCGTGCTATTTGGCATGTATACCTGGTTGTTGCGATCTGACGAAGGATTCTTTAGATGATTCACTGGAGGATGGGTGGTGGAATGACCTTTGGGATTGAAAGCTTCAGCCACTCCTCGACCATCTCGTTCTTCTTGGAAGACATCGTTGACATTGTTCACCCACATTTCCACACGGCTACCGGCGTCGCTGCAACTGGATTCTGACCGGTTTGACATCTGTTCCAGCAGTCTGTACTTCTCCTTAAGGTATTCTCTGAACTTCGCACCTGCCGCTTCTTCGAACGCACGTTCTTCTTCTAGTCTCATCAGCTGTAGCTTCAACACACTCTGGGATGACTTCGATGATCGGGATCTGCCACCGGAACGTCTCGACTGAGCATCGCTTGCAGGCTGGATCACTACAACAGGAACATTCAACGTTTTAGCTTCTCCGGATTTAGAATTCGTAGCATGACCTTGGACGGTGCTTTCAAACACTTTCTGCTCATCTTGATGTCGAGTTGAAGAATTTGAAGACTGAGTTTTCCTAGCAGATTGGCATTTCAGGCAAACCCAGCTCACTTCCTTGATCTCTTCGGTGACGGCTACACAAGTGAAGTGAGACCACTTGTCGCAGTCGTCGCATTGCACCATTGGTTTTTTATCAGACTCTCCACACACTTGACATGCATCGACCGATGCACCTCTTCCACTTTTAGGTTTGTCTTTACCCGCTGTGACCACCATAACCACACTATCATCATCAATCACTTGTTTTTTACTAGAACCTTTTTGTTTCGCACCTTTTGACGACTTACCAGCTTCGTCGGTGTTACCACGGCCTGACATCGCTATTGTCGCATAAACGAAAATTATAATTTGTTGTCAAACAGCAACAATTATACGGAAATGGGGATTTCTTCCAAAATTATGAACTCAATCCGACACGTAGAGTCTTTGGGATACTGAGAGTTATAATTTTCCTGCGAATTCATTCACAATAAGCTAGTATTAGATATACAATTTTGATTCATACTATAGATTTAAGTTTGCATGATATTTTGCATGACTCTTAGATTTGAATTGTATATATATGTAGGTTTGTGTAATTCCCTTTCTTGAGTGCATTTAATTCTGTGCGATGTTTTAGTTATAGATGTGAGTTTACTTAACATTAAATTTATGATCATCTTGTACTCACGTTTAGTTTCCCTTAGTATGCCTGTGATTTCCTTAAGGTTGCAATGCGATAAACTAGAGCAATCGTGATTGCTAATTATAATGGGATTTTTACGTAGGAGGTTAAGTGGGGTATCAAATTCACGATAATTCAGGTATAGGCAAAAATTCACTAATTATTAATTGTTTTATGTAGTATTTTAAGAGAAAATAGTTTGAGGAATCCAGAACACGTTTATCCAGTAGAATGACAATTCGTAGATGTTTTTCTCATACCTACTCATCTGCATTGGCAGTTTGCTCACGCTGTCATCTCCCGTTCTCTCAGTGTGACCAATTTGCTAGAGGGCTCGCTCTGGACAGTAGAGATGCGTGCTGCCTGAATAGGGTAAGCAACAGGTAGTATAACATTTAAAACAAATCCAAAACCAAAAATTTTAGTCAGTTTCTTTACGTTTGGCTCCTAAATGTATATACATAATCAATAGTTAATGTTCCTATCAAAACATTGCGTAATTATCATTTTTAATTTACATTTTACTACCAAACATGATTATAGAGATTTAAAGAATAAATATTATTGCCATAACCGCAACACAAACGTTTTTTAAAATGATGAAAACAACAGGATATATTCTATTAAATAGTATATCAATGCTCTCTGCTCATTCAAGTTATTTTGTATTTTTCTTATGAAATCAATAAATTGCAAAATAGGGTGCTATTTTGAATATAATTTGAATATTATTTCAAAGATAATTAAATATTACGATGACATCAATTATGTGGAAGTATGTACAGCGTAGTTTAGGGTACTTTATTGTAAAACGAAGTTTGTAGTTCAAATTATTTTTACAGACAAATTCAAAATTAACATTTACCTGTCGTTTAGAATGAAAATTTGGTTTACATTGATTGAAAATATCATTTCAGAAGAGTTTTGAACTTATGGCACAACAATTTTCTGAACTCAAAAGGGATAAAAACTGTTTATGATTTCTGTAAACTATATATATTTCAACCAAATTTCTATCAGAGCTTACGAGTATAATCTATAGATTGGATCCAATGACAAAAATAAACGTTATTGTTCGAATTATAGGATTTAATAGCAAAAATCATTGGAAAATTGGCATTTCTCATAACTTTACCTTAATTTCATATATGTCCACTAATAAATTGTCAAAATGTATTTCACTACATCTGAACATCATAATAAAGCATTTCAGTAATCAAATAGAGCTTCTAAATTTAGTTTTGAACGTTGTGCGTATAAATTTTGGTAGGTGTACGAATATGGAATTGGGTGAATTTTAGACATCAATTCAATACTTTTCTATTAATCCAAAGATGAATATAAATGGAAACATTTGTTACCTTCAATGTGGATAAAGTATTTGTAGCTCAATACTTCATTTAATAGTTTTTTACTAACTTGATGTGGAAACAGTATCCTGTACGAATATGAAATTGGACCACTGTATATCTTTATAATATATCAATAAAATCGTAATCGGTTTTCTGTATACAGTATCGTTCGACTATTATATTATTGCACGATGGTGTTATAACAAAAAAGCCATCAAAATAATTATAATTCACACGAATAAGGAACAATGTTTAGAATTATCAAAGATTGGTAGGTCTGGAGCCAAGTATTATAGTTGAGTATACCAAAACACAATTCATTCATAAAAATTCTGATTTTTGGTATGTGAAAAATATTGTTTAAGTTTGAAGAACATCTTTTCTGGGAAGTTTTTGTCGAAACTTCTTTGTTCTTTTTTGTAAGATCTTATATATCCATATAAAAGGAAAATAATAGTTTTACGATGCACAGAAAACCGATTATGATTTCATTGATAAACTAGCTAACCCAGCGTGGCTAGTCACGTTCCATAAAAATTTTCAAGCAAAAACCTCTTTCAAAGATCAATAATGTTTATGTTCAATTGCAAAATGATAACATGGACAGAGAAATTTCTCTGTTGATAAATATGCCATTGGTGTATGAATAATAAGCTGAGACACACATGATATTTATGAACGCAAAATCGCCCAAATTTATGCTCTAACCATACTCCATTGTTATAATGCCGTTATTCTGATCTGAAATAATTACAGCCTTAAATGCTGTTGTGAAATATTTCAAAAGTTCCAGAAGCTTCTATAAATTAGAGAGATGAATCTGACCGAAAATTCTAGAATATTCTATTGAATCCCGATTAACCAGTGCTATAATTTCTGTATAGATCTTTGTGCTGCGATGGCGATCGTCAACGATTTAAAACGAATCAAATTGTAATTAGGGGACTATCGACTAATGAATATATCGAGTCATCGAACAGGAATGCTTTGGAAAGCTCTTTTAGGGGACAATTATAGTTACCATAAAAAAATATTTTTATTTCGCCTTCATAAGTCGATATCGAACCATAAAACATCGACTCAAGAAGGTTGTGTAAATAAAAAAAAACTAGAATATTCAGCCCACATTCATGTTTGTCTTTCCTTTGCATATATCTTATTTGTTTTTGAACCTTATATTGAAATGGCGAAAACCGTAATGAATCACATTTTCAACTTGCATCGAAATTTAAGTGCGATCGAACAGCATAAAGTTGGTTTGTTTACATTTTGATTACCGTCCAAGTTCATAAAACCGGAAAACTACAATGATAAAAAGATCGTGACTTTTATACAACTTAGGAAGGACAAAGCTCCGGAAAACTCTAGAACACCCTGTGCAATAGCTGTTATAGTGCTCCACAATTTGCAATAGGGTCCTAAAATGGTTAATAAAATCTTGTTTTCATTTAATAACACGAAAGATCATATTACTGCAACTACTTTAGCAATTTTTCTCGCTCAAATAACGGATATATCATATTGAAACTTTAATTTCAAAATTGGATCCATAAATGAACCTTGACACTTTAGATCATGTTTGACGTTCGCTTAGTCGACAAAAATATCACAGGGGTTTTAGTTTTAACACTGAGGTTGTCCCTATCTGACATTTCGGAAGGGAGACGGAAAACAAAATACACCCAAAATTTGAGTTCAAATCAAGGAGTGTGACAAAATCTATAAAAACATAAAAAAAATGTTTTTTGTACTTAAACAAATGAAAAACATTAAAAAATTGAGTAAACATGTGTTTTTGGCCTGAACGTAAGCGTTTGGCACTAAAATTGGGACAGGGCTTTAGGACCCTATTGTAATGTTGTAACATTCAAATTGACATTTGCAGTGCTCCTAATTCGCCTGTTGTTGTGCTCTTAAATTGCTGTTGTATGCTGCTCAATGAAACCTTTCAAAGCGTTACTGACAGACAGAAAACTCTGGGATTTTATATACATGATAAAAAGATATAGCATAAACAAGGTGTCCTCTTTATAAAATGAATAGTCTTTAAAACATGAAAACTCTGTGGAATCTTTTGCTGGTGCTCTTCAAAGAAAACAAGATCACGGTTCTACTTTCACATTGATAAGAAAATATCGATCCAATGCTGAAGAATGCTATCTAGAATGAGTCGATTATAAGAAACCGTGCCCCATATATGGGATTAAATTTTAACTATGATTTTAGTATAATAGTAAAAGAGTTTTCTATAGATGAATCGATCATTTTGACTCAAGAACAACTTCTGCAAATTGGCTATGAGTTTTTGCAAGCAATTTATTTTAAGAATTATGGCACCGATATGTTGATTTTATAACAGAACGTTCAGTGGGGAGATTGTAGTTAACCGTTTGGAGAAGTCATGAGAACATATATACTGATTTTTTTTATCATGAAAAAAATGAAAACAAAATTTCATTTTTATGTAACGAAATAATCTTTTTTTTTATCATTTTTAATTTTGACTTTCTATGAATTGTGATAGGAATTAGTTGTTCAGGACAAAATTTCATGATGGAGACTTTTTCGATAAGAAAGTTTTTCTAAGAACAACTTATGTTGCCCATAAAGGCCCATATTGAAAAAAGTAGGCACTGAGAAAATAGCGCTCAAACTTTGAAGTTTTTTTTCTCATACAAATGTTCATAATTTTCTATTAGGGGCCGTCTATAAATAACGTAGCATTTTTCACTGATTTTTTACACCCCCCTCCCCTCTCGTACCGTTTCGTCACAAATGCTGATACTCCCCCTTGGAAAATACGTAGCATATCAAGCACCCCCCCCCCCCCTTTATATTTTTTATTAATTTTCCTCAGTGATTGGGTTGAAACAAAAAATTAGAATTCAGAAGTTCAATACAAAATTTGATATTAATTACTGACTAAAATGTAAGGATAATCTAATCTAACAGTATGATATATAGTAGCGCACGAAAGTAATTTGGAAAACAGTTTCAAATAAACACAATTCCTGTTACATAATTTTGGTATCTAGTTTCATATAGGCTGTTGTTACCAAGACAAACAAGTTTACTATAGAAAATGTGAAAAAAAAAAAATGATTGGATTGATGAAGCTCGTTATTGTTGAGTTAGGGTACAATATATTTTTAGTTTATTTTAAGTTAGAACAGAAATTTCGTTATTAGAGGATTGTTTTTTTTATACATTATTCTTTGTTAGTAAATAGATTTCAATGAAAATGAACAATAAAATATATTAATTCGAAATAAATTATTATACAAATACAAATCCATTTGGCAATCAGTGGCCAGATATAGAAAAGATTACACTTGATATATTTGAAATGATTAGAAAATTTTAGCGATTATTATACAAATTATTACGTCCACTAGCTAGGACCCGTCCATCCCCCTCGTCATACATCGTCACAAATTCGTAAAGATCCCCCTCCCCCTAAATAGCTACGTCATTTATGGACGACCCCTTACATTTCTTCCTGACATATTTAACACAACCGCATAGCTAACTAATTTTGCTTCTAATGTTCAGCAAAAAATAATAAACTTGAACACAATTCACGTTTTGCAGCTGAAATTTAAATTGAAAGTTCATATGGAGACTGGAATGCCTTTATTTTTCAATATGGGACTGCACCAACTTCATATTTTCCAATACATTTTCAAACAATGTGTGTTTATTTTTATATGCATAATAAAATGCAGATTAAAATAAGTTTTATTGCACTCATTCGATAACTGTTTTGACATCATGAATGCTCTAAAGCATGACTTTAAATCGAAAATATGTTGAGTATTATTATTGTAAGTAAATATAGAGTTGATCTGGTGGTAGGTCATTTGGCATAATAATCATTTGACATAAAGTCGTTTGGCATAATGAGTCTGAAACCAAGGACGTCTCAAGATGATATTCGTTTTTACGTTTTTATTGAATCCCTCCGACGACAGCAGGCTTATTTTAGAGTCAGTTGATTAAAAAAGGCACTTAATGCAACAATTATATGATCTTGAATAAACTAAAACATTTTGGGAAAGTTATTGCCAAAACTATTTCATTACTTATCCAGAAATCCTTTCTTCCAAATATTTATTCTTCTTTGGGCTCATTCGCTAATTTCACACAACGCTTGAGAGGGTGGCTGGGGGTCAGTAAGTTGTTACAGGTCATACAAAAATTTTATAAGATTCATACAAAAAGCGTTACGAGGGGGTGAGTGGGTGTCCAAAATGACTATTTTTCGCGTTATGAAATTTATGAACAAACTTTATTGAGTTTCGTTATTGGAATAATTTTTTGCACTGAAGATTTTGATATGTAGTATGTAGTATGTAGGTAGCCACCATCCTAGCTTGAGTCTTGCTCTGCATGCGGTTCCACCTAACAGTACAGTCAAATTTCATTATCAATCTGAATTCAACATACCATTGTATGAAGGGCCAAAATGGGGTGTGGCTGACCCGTAAGCAGAGACACTTACGCGAAATCCGCGGGAAATAGAGAATCTCCTTCCAATAATATGATCCAACGGAAAGTATAATGAAATTTGCAATACCTGTCAAGTTATCCACGGGATGGTTTGTTATAAGAAGGGCGCGTCAAATCCATTACAACTGTTGGGATAGAAGAACCCATCTACAAGGATGTTACGGTTACTTCAACCCTTGACTCCGGCTGGCACTCCACTCCATTGTCCAGCTGTAACTTCAATGATGCCCTGATGCACCCTCCCAATATCACCCATGTTATATGATTCAATTATATGATTGTTATGTAATAAAATTAAATATAATAATTTAAGATATAAAAATTAAAGGATGGATATCATGCAATAACTCGATGATTGGACCTAGAATTGATGAATACAAAATGATTAATATTAAATACATAATAACAGATTGTTCCAACAAGCCTGAAAAAATATAAGGACAATTTATGTATGTAGATAATTTGAATTCAAAATGCCGTCGTATGAAGGGCCAAAAGGGGGTGTGGCGGACCCGGAAGTAGAGACACTTACGCGAAACCCGCGGGAAAAAAGAGAATCTCCTGCCAATATAGTATAACAAATAAAATAATGAGAATCGCAGTGCTTGTCCAGCTTTCCACGAGATGCTTTGTAATAAGAATGGCGCGTCATATCCATTGCAACCATTGGAGATATGCATTAATCTACAAGAGTTTTACGGCAAATTCTCCTTGACTCCGGTTGGCACTCCACTCCATCGTCCAGCTGCAACTTCAATGATGCCCTGATGCACCCTCCCAATTCCCAATATATTATGAAACAAATAAGTATAATTGGATGTAAAAAAAAATCATACGAAATTATGAAAAACATTATATAAAAAATTTATATTGAGACGTCGTTTTCTCACTCCATTCCTTTTCATTGTCCAGCTGTAACTTCAAAGATCCCTTGATGCTCTGATGCCCTTTCCTGCATATGTTATATATATTGTATTATATATTAATACTGAAATGTTACATGGAATACAAAAATATAGTGTCCATTTATTACGTAGTGCTGAAATAAAAAAACATTAGAACCTCCTTCCCGTAACGCTTTTGTAATAATAATTTAAAATTTTTAAATGAGCCATAACACTTCCGCCTATCCCTCCCCATCCTTCCTGCGTTGCGTAATTTGTGAACGGGACCTGATAAAAAAATGCGATATAAAATAATATAGTGAGCACTACTCGATATGGACATAATATATGTAAAAGTCAATAACTCACTGAAAATAAAAATATAATGAAATGTTGATTCTATTCTCATATTTTTCCTGAATGTGTAACATAATAAATTAAGATTGAACAATTTTTTTTAACATTGCTTTCCTCCAGCATTCTCGGTTTGTGTGATAGTAAAATGTATTGTTTTGAAAAGTAAGAAGCGTCAATTTCACTATATCATCATGTTCAGGATCTAACACGGAAAAGAACAGGAAAACACGGAACTGAAAATCAAGTGAATACTGTAAGCAATGTCAAGTTCGTCAGGACATCTAGTAGAATATAATATGATATAATATAATACAATTTAATGCCATATAATATAATATAACGCATAATATAGTATAGTATAACACAAAATAATATAAAAATAAGAAATTATATAATATAGTACATTTAACAAACAAACAGATGTAACAGATAGAAGTCACGTAAAAATTTACGTTAAATAAGAATGTCTTACATATACAAATAACCTAAACTCAGACAATAATGTAGTTAAATATTTGACTGTCCTGAAAGAAATCGTTTTAAATCTTTCACACTAAGATCGCTCGGCATACCTACTACCCTTTTCACTCATTCATCAACAGCAAGTTTAACCTGGTGCGTTCGGTATTCGATATTTGTCATGTAAACAGTCAATAATTTTCTGAATTTGCTAGCTCATTCAAATCAAAGTAAAGAATATAGAAAAAAAAATTCCATCGAGCCAATATTAGCGTGCTGGATAATCGAGTACAACATATTACACTATAGTACGGTCAACTCTCCATTACTCGATATAGAAGATAAGGAGATATTGAGTCATATAACACAATATCAATGCAATTGTCATTCCATGGACTACCTCTTTTACTTTACACTTCATTTATTTTGGCTAACCGATGTACGAATTATCAAGTAACAAGGAGTTTATTGTATAATGTAATATAAAACAAATAATAAACACCATGCATAAAATAATATAGAATTTAATATAGTTTAATACAAAGGGTCATGCACAAACTATGTCCTGCTACAATGAAGGAGGGGGTCAAGCCGAGCGTGAAAAGTCTTACAAATAATTTGGAGATCTCATACAAAAATCGTAACAAAAAAGGGAGACGGGAGGTAGTCGAAAAAGTCGAAATTTAGCGTGACACAATTTGTGTACCATCCCTAATTTTATATAATATAATATAATATAATATAATATAATATAATATAATATAATATAATATAATATAATATAATACAATATAATATAATATAATATAATATAATATAATATAATAGGACATTTAGTAATATAATATATGATCACACGTAATACAACAGACAATTTATAAAATATACAACAATGATAGTGTCGCTGATATAGAGGAAAAAAGCAAATGTTCATAATAGTTGCAAAATTTTACATTTCGTGTACAGTGGTTTCCTGGCTCCATCTCTATACCTACGTTCCACCTAACCCATTGAAATGTATCAGATGAATACAGTCCATCAAACACGCAACACGCGTCCTCTGCAACATATTATTCTGGAAAGTCTGGAGATCATAATACATAATAAATGTCGCATACCATACATGATTCTAACAAACACTCTATCATCGCCCACCTACACAACTTTACACTTATCTGTCTCTCATAAATCAGAAATTCAAGGTACAATCACCACCACCAAAATACGCCAACTCGTGATATAATGCGCTTCCATATGTCATCTTTTAAGATCGTAATGAATCAGAAACTTATGATTTGCATTATTTATATGTAATGCTCATAACACTGCTAACGATCAGAATTAGTACAGGATGATGGCTGCGTGCATAAAAGGAATGTGAATCGGAACAAACTCACCGGGTATTCCGCATTGCATTCTCCCATCTTTTCAATGTGTGAAGCGTTCGTTTTTTTTTCTCATTGCAAACTCCTACATTTACACTGGTACACACGCCACGCTTCCTCCATTGACGTGCCACCACTCACACATTTGAACTGCTTTCGGAACCAGCTCGGCATGTCGTTTTTTCCCTTTTTTTTCGCTCACACTAAAACGTAGGGAAGGCACTTGAAAAAACACACTTTTCACTTCAATTAAATAATGAAAATTAAGACAAGGGATAGCCAAATCACTCGAATAATCAATTGTAAATGCACAGCACTTCATTTTACAATCCTTACTCCTTTAATAATAGCATACAACAGAAAACAAAACGCAACAACCAAAATCTCTCAACGCAGACGTCTGATCGCGGTGGCGTTCCAAACCGAACTGACGTTTTGCACTGAAGATTTTGATATATCAATAAATAAAATATTAAGCACAAATTTACCCTTCCTTCAAACATTTCAAAATAAAATGTAACCATAAATATAAAAACTGAAGATTTAAAATAAAAATGAATTTCGCCTTCTTTTATGCATAGGCTGTTCTTTCGAGCTATTTTTTTAAATATTGTTTTTTTTTGTTTCCAACTAATATAAAAGCAATAATCGATAACATTGATCTGCTCAAGTTATCAGCGAAAAGAGAAATCGATTACTACAGTTACTCCGATGATTCTGAACGCATTTTTTTATGTCCTTTCGTTTTATTATGTCACAATAATTTTTGACGTCCAATAACCTAATGTTTTAATAATAAATTTTGGCTTCTTTTAAAAATAGGTTGTTCTTCATATAAGATCATAAGATAAAATTTTTTAAAGCTATCTATCTATCTATCTATCTATATATCTAAGCGTTTGCACAACCAATATTGAAAAGCATCCTGGAAATACTGGAAATGATTCCAGTATTTTCTTGTCGACATTCATATTTGCAGCATATCGTATGCAATATGACACAAACATTGAAATGGCCTGGCCCACTGTGCAGACTTGGGTTTTAAGATAATTGAAAGATTTACGACCATCAGATGATTCACGAATGAATAACATGGTAAGCAAACATTTTTCAATTTTATAAGTGAAGAAATAGGGACAACCGTACCGACCGTTTCATTAAGAGGGAAAGGTAAAATCGTAGGAAGTGGCGTAGCTAAGAAAGTTAATGCACACTTTATCGCTGTGTTCCTTTTCCTAGGATGGGACACAGGTATTTCTCCCATATGTCCTAGCTTTAGAGCCTTGGCTTAAGCGCCAATTTAAATCTGATCCCTCTCCTATTATGCTGTGAATTCAGATAAATGTGAATAAAAACCCACAAAATCATCACATAGAACAAAAAAAAAGTATTTTGAAATTTCTCACCAAAACTGCAACTCTGCATCAATTCTTATGCCGCAGAAACTAAATTTGGGGGCAACATGAATGACACATGAATGTTTTATTATCTTACCTGAATGTGTCTTCGATCAAATACATACAAACTCTAAGTTTTCATAAACGAAAACTTCATTACCCGTTAACGGTAGACTAAATAATGCAACGCATTAGAAAAAATGAAAATTTTCTGTTCACATCAAATATGTAAACTGATCATACCACACTCTTTCTTCTTAGAAGTTTTGTCTTCACAAGGTTTCATATACCATGTACGTATCATAGCAGGCCATAGCATCTAAACAAAATATTAAATTCTCCTAGTAAGCCGACAAGTCATCACAGTCAGTTTCCTTGGAAACACACGTGTTGAGCAAAATCAATTGCATCAAATTTTTCACCTTCCGGTCGACAGCGTGAAACATTTTCGATTGTCAAGGCTGTAGTAGCCAGAGTTGCTTAATATCACTGCGGAACACGGTTTTGTCTCAAGAACCAAAATACCGCTATTTTCTAAATTAAGGATTGCTGAGTCCATTGCCGTTTTCAGAAATATCATGGCACGTCTAGTTTTTGAGATATTGACTAGTGAAAATGCTAAATTTGACTGTTTCAGCCAACTTGCATGCAAGTTTTCCAACTTGTACGGTAATTTGTTTGCTCAATTTGTCACAGAATTCAAACTTTATGTATAGAACAATAATTATCAACGAAGTTCATATTATTTCCGATGGTAAAATGTGATTTTTTGGTGGTTCAGAAAAGTATTGTATTATGCCATACAAGAGAAACGAAGAATTTTATATGAAGACTGCAAACATGTTGAAAAAAATCGATTTAACCTAAATTTTATCGTAAAATTTCAACTGATTTGTATCTAAATTGAAAGTTCAAGTCCTATTTAGTATGTTTGGTAGATTATATCACAAAAAAGTTTGATAAATCATACTTTAAATTTCATGTAAACATCAATAAAACCAGTGTTTTATACAACTTTGGCGACCTGTAGCTAAAAATTGTGACGTGCTGGAACATTTCTGAGAACGACATCAGATTCAGCGACCCAAAATCTACTAGAAACACTTAATTTGATCCTTGAGACACGCGAAAGTGTCATTTTTGTTACGCTGTGTATCAATCATATCAGCTGATGGCTGATGGTCTAAAACTATCAATATCACTTGCGAGCTATCAATATCACTTTGATTTGACAACCAACAGCAGTGATGCGACATCTCACTCTAGATCAAAATCACTGCAGAATGAGTGATCACGTGGTCATTATCCATGCTATTGATGTTTTTCAGTGACCAACACATAGTTTCAATCTATCCGCAACACTGTCGAAAATATCGTACTGATAAATTGCCATTTTATCTGCTCAATTTAAAGCTAAACTTAACCCATCAGTGATATCCATAGTCTATCGCCATCAATGCACTGGTGATGGAGTAGACAGCATGATGTTGATGTGATATGGAATGATCCGATTTGTATCGCAGTCGGCCTGTACAAATCAGCAAATTTTAAGCATTGATGGTGACATCGAGCAACTCTGGTAGTAGCACAATCTGCTGAATAAAGTGATTTATTTTCACTACACATTTGTTCAATCCAATCTTCCTTAATTAGATTTCATAATTTCACTTCAATCAATTTCCTACGTGATTTTCACACTTAGATAAAATTATGTAAAGCTAAGACATAAACATTTTTATATATTACTGATTTATCAATTCTTGCAAACAACGCATTTAGAATGATCATTACTTAAGAACCTGCTAATATTTCCATACAAATAATTTTATAACAAACACATGATATCTATTCGAGATATGTTGAAAAAACATTATTTTAATCAATTTTCCATTCTTTCGATAATGTTTTTGATGCTTTGATTGATTTCAAAATTTTCCCTTCAAGTGTTTCGTTCCAACTGGGACAGAGCTTGACCCACGGCGGAATGTTCTATGAGCTTTCCCTTTATTATCAACTGCGAACATTCTTTGCCTATTTACTATTTTCAAATATGTATATCACAACAAGCTCAAAGACACCCTATTTTCTGGGATGTGGACAAAATATTGTTCGGAAAAGATCTTCACGAGTTTTATTTAGTTATGCGGCTTGGCCTCTGAACCTCTGAACGAACACCAACACCAAAAAAAACCACTTAACCCTCTAATACCCAAATTTTTATTTTCGATCTAAATATCATTTTTAGTTATGTAAAATCGTTCTAAACACGTTTTGGCCAATGATTTATTTTTATTCGCCAATTTATGAATTTTGGTTTTTGATTTTTATATTTTTTTTTTTGAACATCCCTATTCTTTTTCATTTTTTCTTGAAGCCTCTAATAGTTACTGATTTTTGGCAATAATAAAAATTCAAGTTTTTACAGTATTTTTAAAAATAAGAAATTTTAAAAATTTTTCTGGAAATATTTTTGTTTTCCGTGTAATTAACGGAAAAACAGGTTTGGAATTATTTTAATACCACCAAGCTCTTCTTCTGTTATAGGTTGATAGTAGAAAAATATAAAAGGTCCGATTTTTTATATTACACGTTAAATAAACCCCAGGCATTTGAAGGTTATATAAGAATACAATTTTTCAAACAATTTTCAAAAATACAAAAAAGTTTCAAAAGTCATTAAAAACTTTTCTTAAATGCGTGTTATGAGTCAAGGTTTAAGCCTGAAATAAAATCATTTTGATTTCCGACCTACGAAAATATACACAAAATTCCAAAGTGTACCCCGTCTAAAGGCGGGGTTGGGTATTAGAGGGCTAAGGGTATAAGAAATCATTTCGTGACGCGTTCACCATTATTTTGCGGTTATGTTGTGCACATAAGTTTTTTAAGAAGCATTATTTATGTATATCAATTCCCAGTGTTGATAGACTCACACTCAAAATCTCAATCAATACGCTCTCCCGTGAGAGCAAACTCATTAGAGATCTGCTTCGCAAATCTCACGCTTGAGATTTTGATGCAAAATCAACTCAATCAACTCAAACCGTAAAAAATGATTCAGTCGCAAAACCCGGCAAAAACTCGTGAAACCCGAATGTTGTTGTTTACGTTAGAAAGGATTAACATAATTCGACCAGGCTAACAAGAAATTATTGCCGTGTGTGAGTAAACTGTGGATATACGAGACAATGAGTTAAAAAGGTGAGCCAACTCATCCATGATTTTTTGACTGCTGAGATGCATGATTGATAACTAACGCATGAAAAATCTCAAGCGTGAGTTGTGAGAAAATGAGTTTTTCACAACACTGTCAATTCCAAAAATATAGAAAATCTGGCTTTGGTGTAAAATTTTGAGTGCGATAATTAAGCCTTACTGTAATTTCTGTAAATTCCAGTTAGGTACTAGTGCATCTTCTTTACAAAAAAAAATATAACGGTAAATGTAAATGACTGCTAATAAGAGCGGTTTAAAATTAAAAAAAAAAGTTTGAAATTCCAATCCCCATATCTTTCTTAGGGGTCGTCCATAAACCACGTGAACATTTTTCCTGACTTTTCAGTCACCTCCTCCCCCCTCGTGCTTTTGTGTGGTTTTGACGAATAACCCCCCGCTCGCCCAATGATCATGTGTTTCTTTTGTTTATGAATGAAACAGAAATTTGAAAAATGGGAGAAGAGATATCTATGAATTTGTTTGCTATTGTTATGCGAAATGTGAGTATAGAGTGACAAACTTCTGTAAAAATCCCTAACAAAATTAGCTCAAAAAAGATTTGTTTCTACTGCAGTGTTCTTTATTATTGTTTGAGGAATTAGTTTTCACTTAGAGATAATTTTGTATTAACATTACAGTACTAACATGTGGGGAACATTTTTTTCAAATTTTGTCATAGTAATTTCCATAGAAATCTTAATCGTCTTCAAATCGTTGTTGGTAAAGAAGATATGAAATATTGAATTTTAAAACTTTTTTTAAAATGTGAACCATCCAACTGCTAATGAAACCTTTCAGGTTTAGTGGATGGTGGAATTTTCTTTGAAACACAAATGGGTGGACCGTTGTCTTTGGCTAGATACCCCCTCCCCGCTAAATGATTACATGGTTTATCAACGGCCTCTATTTTGATAAGTAATTGTTAAAAGGTACATAAAACATCCATGTCGTGATAATTGTTCCACTTCTAATATTGCGAAAGAATTACGGTAATCCAGTTTGTTGTATGCACACTTAGATGTTTGATTCATTACATCGTCAAATGAATCGAATCCCACAAACCCTGGGTCTCCTACTTCGGGGAGTCTCATACCGTCCCCAACCATGCGACTAATAGGAGACCAAAATGTAAATAAATGAAAAGTAAATCAATCAGCAAACGTCAATGATAAAATTCAGCTTATAAAGCGCCCGACTGTTATAGTCAAATGTGTTTATTTGTTTCTCCCTTATATATTACCCAATCCTACACGCACGGCATGAAATTCTATATCCACTGCAAATGTATAAGTCATTGTCGACAATATAAATATACAAACATATAGATTTTGACTCTGGTATAAGTAAGAAATTCCCGCAGCACCGCGTTGGTACTTTAAATATATTTATAGAACATATCATCTCACCCCTTCTCGCACTTGGCTGTCCAACGGGTGTTGTATTTTGCTCCTCTTGCAGGTTGTCCTCCGTGACAAGATGGTTTCATTTTATGTAATGTAGAGGATTGCATACATGAGAAATTGTGATGGGCTTGTGGTGTGGGTTAATGTTTGGGGATCCGAAAGATGCGGTTTCGAGTCCAGTACTGGTTTTTTTTGTTTTTCATATTTTGGTGTCTAAGGCAAATTTCTTGTGGCGGAGTCTTGGGGCAATCGGGTATATGGGGTAGCTAACAAGGGAAGGTCACGATGGTGTTACACGGGGTTTTCAACCGGACTATGGGCTCATTCACATATTTCATATCGCTGAAGGGGGTGGGTGGGTGTCTTCAAGATGTTACAGGTCATACAAAATTCGGAAAATATTCTTACAAAACGCGTTATGAGGGGGTGGGTGGGTGTTGAAAATGGCCATTTTGGCGTTATGAACTTTGTGAATAAGCCCTATTCTTGTTGGATTCAACATGTCGAAATATGTAAAACCCCAAAGCCTTTCGGGTGATGAGCCAGGGAAATGTAATATGTTGTTAGCAAAATGTTAATAAAATCTTAAATTTGTTTTACCAAATTAGGATGATAGTGTTGTCTAACACAGAACACCTAGATATAAGAAATGAATGTAATGTTTGGAATGATACTAATAAAGAAATAAAAAAAAAAACATGTACATCGTAATGTTCTGAATGGCTTCAACGGATGACGCATGAGTTTGGATACTAAGTTCAAATAATGACTTATTCAGTAGGTACAAGAATGTTGACACTTTTGACCGGGTTAAATCCGCTCGATAAAGGCAATAAATACATTATTCAGAAAAGAGATAACATAACTTTATATAAAATGAGTAGTAGAATATCGGTAAAATAGAATGGTGTTTGATTTTCGATGATGTTATTACTTTTTAAAAAAAGTAACATTGTTGCTAAATAAATAACTTAACTAAAGAAAATTGTTTTAAAAAGAACAAAATGTTTATTATTTATGTGTGATTTTTTGTGTATTCATACACTAACAAAAGAGGCCATTTGAAATCACAGATCTGACTGTTATTTTTTTAATTTCAGTTCAGTCATTTAAAACGACAATATTTTCACTTGTCCCACTAGTTTCCAAAATTTTCAATATTTACCTTGAACTTTGGCACAAAAATCAAATTTAAATATAGCATAGATCTAGTAGGAAACAATCTGAAAAATATAGTAGATCTTATTCATTTTATTTATTTTTTTAAGAACCCTCTCTATACGATTTCCTTTACCCATTTGTCACACGGTACCTTATTTCGATAGTCACTCAAGCAAAATGATTATTTAAATACAGGGACCGGAATCTATTACGATAATACGCCACAAGAAATCGGGTTGAATTTCATAAATTTGCATGAAGAACCAAAAAATAAAAACAAAATATATATTATGCACCTATTCGGAATCGAACCAAGGATCTCCCGATTCATAAACCAGTACTAACTCCACGCACCTATTGACGGCTTGATGGGAGAAGTGACAAAAGCAATATATAAAGCGTTTTATATTGCAATATTCATTCCATTCCTCTGACATGTCCATCATCCATTTGCCACGTGATCATTTGCCAAAGTGTGCGTTTCCGATGCCATCATTCGGCTTCGGATTGGTTGTGCAATTGTGTGGGTCGGGCGTAAACATTTAGATTGCTCGATTTTTCAAGTCCAATGTGCTCGATTTCAATTGACGGGTTTGCCCGTCTACGCTTAGGAGGCGAATCTTACCATCAATAGGTGGATTTAGCACCTAATACGCTAGGAGGGACATCTGCCATCCGATTTATTTTGGGTGTACCAGAAGTTGACGTACGGATGCTCAAACTTGGACATTTTGTATGGAAAAATAGCATTTGGTTACTTACTGTAGATTGTTCAGAATATAATCACTTAGTTCAAACCCCAACTATATGCCATAGTTTTGGTAAAGAAAAACTCTTCACGATTTTCTTTGTAAACACTGGATGTAACTAGTGATCCTTTATAGAGAGATAAGCGGAAGTAAAATGGAATGATTTGGCAACAGACCAGCAGTGCTGATTTTGCTCGGCGTCGAGAATAATATTGTAACACGGACATGACCTCATTGCTAAAAAGTGTATTATGTTTCGTTATAGATCTTTGAGCTGCATATCCAAACTAATAAAAAGCCGAAAAAATCAACAACTAAAAATCGCATTGACAAAAATTTAAAAAAGAAAATTATTTCATTTTTTTGCTTCATGCAAAATTACTTTTACCGAAATAATTTCAAGCGGATTACATTACTCCTCAAGAAAAGTTCAAAACAAACATATCGTTTGTTCGTTTGGCTCACACTTTGACAGCTCTCGCTGCTCGATTGGCTCACACTTTGACAGAAATGTCAGCTTCCGCGAATCTCTCTTATAAAGGATTACTAGATGTAACCTAATTAACAGTTTCTTTACTACCGTTCGTAAATGACGTATCATATTAGTGAAGGGGGAGGGGGGAGTCCAAGATTTTGTGACGTACCATGGGTGTCGAAAATTTACCAAAAAAATGCTACGTCACTTATGGGCACTACCTTACTTAGTTGGGTAATAATAATACCATTATCTGAAGGAAAAAAATAAAAAAAATGAATGATGACTTAACGCGTGTAAAGATTTGTTACAATTAAATTCAACATCGCACGTGATCTTCGTCTGCCCTATTATTATCATACTAGGTTCTATCTATCACCAGCTGAATCCGGTCGCGCCATAAAAAAAAACAAGAATTTTCTCACGCCCCAATATAAACATCTCCGTCTGTACATAGTAATATTACTCAACGTCTGCCAAGACAGCGCATCCACTGATAAGCGAATGCATCGCCAACGAAACGGAAGGAAGAGTCCAACAATTACGCGTCAATTCATCGTGTCGCTGAGTGGTGGCGCACTGTTTGATCTCTTCCATCGTGGCTGATAAAATCGCATAACGTGCCTTAAACGGCTTTTGTGTTCTCATTTTGCTTTCATCGAAATCATTCACGCTCACTGTGGTCGGTGTCAACTAGCAAGGAATGGTGCACGCGCTCGCCCTCGATCATTGTTCTACGGCGCACTAAGGGATATTTGACTGACCTTGCTGGTGAAAAGTAGCCCGGTTACTCAATTTTGGCTAAATTTCCTATGTTCCCAATAGGTAGTTTGGTCTAATTCTATAAAAAAAAACATCTTTGCTTGATTCAATGCGAAATTGAGTTCTTTCAACCCAAGCAATAAAAAGTTACAGTTACCCAAATTTGAATTAGGGTTCATTCACAAATTTCATAACGGCAAAAATGTTTATTTTTGACATCCACCCACCCCCTTAAGCGTTATGAAATTTGTGAATGGGCCAAAGTACCCCGGTTGGGTAGATGCAGCTCTCTCTATTTTTGACAGCATTCGTGAGGAAGAAAGATAATACTGAAAGATATGAGCTAGAAATGAAAAATGCACATTAAAATGCTCAAGGAGAACCGCCCAGAGAGATAATATAGTGCTCTTATACAGCTGGCATGCCCTATATTAGCCGTATAATAGCCCTTTAAGGCCCAAAAAGACGAATTAGCGGGTTCGTGGTTACTGGAGCATTTCTCAAATTATACCCAGGTAACCACAAGCCGTATATCGAGCCAAATCTCTTATATGCTATTTTATGGCTTATTAACATTATATCAGCCGTAAATCAACAGTTTGGTCCAAAATACTTATTGGTTACCTAGGTCAGTAAATTTTAAAAATGACTTTTGGCCATCTAGATTCGCCAAATATCCCTTTGTGCGACGGCAGCACTTGAGGAAGTGGTTTGACCTTCACCCGCTACTATAACGGTTTCCCTTCAGCTTAAATACACACTTCAAATCACTCAAAATCGTTGACACATTGAGATTCGTTTACTATACGACAAACTCCTCATACAACGCCATTGTCGATTTAGCCCAGTTTAGGCGCGCGAAAGGTTGTTCTGATAAACATACAGTCAACCGACGGACGATGAGTTAGCGATTGTGGTTTTTCAGAAGTCTTCCAAATCACATATTTTTTTGCGGTCACTTATGGACACGCGATACATTTGTTTTTATAGCATTCGAACACGGGGAAAAAACAAGAGTGATAGCGATAAACTGTGGTTTTAGCTGATGATAGTCGTCAGTACTTTCAGTGGATGTTTTGCTGACCTGACAAAGCTTTCTGGATTAGGACGTGGTTAATCTGACCTGATTATTCGGGGATAGCGAAGCAAAAAGGGTTGAAGGATGACCATTGGACATTGTCCTTGTCCATCAGTTTAAATAAGTTCATTAGCTCTGCGGAATTAGTTTTATGGAAAATTTCTAACTTTATGACAAAATAATTTCGCTCAAATAAATGTGCATTGTTGGAAGCTCGGGATCGTAAAAGCCTTTACGATCATGATCTTGTGATGAATATCTTCGCCCGTTCAACTTCTGAACGTAATGTGTGTATCATACATGCAATTCTCTCCTCAAGAACTGGATCTGCCTGTTGCGTGAATATAAAAGTGTGTACGCAAAGCAGATCCTTAATAACTCGCAGTGAGCAGATATAAAGTTTGTCTAGAATGGCAATGGAAGCGAAGAAAGCAAACACCTAGCTGCATTAGCACCAATACATGAAACCGTATACCTGATGTTATCCTGCGATTGTATCCAATGCGTATACAAAGTATTCCTGTATTTTATCTCATTATCAAAGTATTTTGAATTGCTGTACGAATTATGGAACAGAGCACATTTATAACGGTTTCCATCACAAAATTCTGATGTAATATCTGTACAATATCAAGCACACAATCGACGTAAGCCTTTATTCACAATATTAGTTCATTCTGAACTCTGATTTTTATTCATTCCGAGATTTGATTTGTTTATTCATTCACGATTGAATTCAACACAAACGTTTCATTCCAACACAGGGACCGAAGTTAAAATGCATCAAAGCACTGTACTCTCCTCATATTCATGCAACAATACATATTGCTGCATGCTACCATAAAAATGTATGAAACAGGGTGCCCAAAGATTTACAATAATGTAAGATGAGTACATATATGTTTTTTATTTGTCCCATGTGAACCTCTATAGAATATTATTAAAGTCATGGGGAGTGACAATCGGTTCCAAAATATGTTCACGTTGATTGTTAGATAACTTTCGTTATTTGACTTGACATATTCTTTAAACTATGGGTCATACCAGTTGCAGTTAAATATATTAATAGAACTGTAATTGGATTCTGAATTTATCTAATAGATTCAAAATTAAGGATATTTTTGATTGGAATCTTCGTTTTTGATTGGCCAAAGATATAGAAGTTATTACAGAAACTTTTAAAAACCTTAAAAACCTAACTCTAAATGGATCCAAACTTGATCGCCTGAATGGAGCATAGTTGTTATCACCATTGGTAAATAATATAAAGCATAATCTTTTTTAGTTTTTGAAACATTAAATGTTTCTGATTAATTTATAGTGCAACACAATACAGAACACCTAAATATAAGAAATAAATGTATTGTTTAAAATGTTACTAATAAAGGACTTAAAAAATAAAATAAAATAATAGCTGCATATTCAACTGCTTCAAACTGACTTGCGGAAATTTACTTGCAATAAGTCTAATTTTTTTGTCAAATGTATTGGAAACGTTGATGCCGATTTTCAACGACAGGGTTTTATTTGATTAGAGTATATATTATTTCAAAACCCACTTGCTTCAAAAACACTTGCTTCTCCCTCAATTTTGGATCTATCTCCATTCACAACTATCAGCCTTCTGTTACATTGCTTTACTGGTTTTCTAAACATTTTCCAATATTCTTTTTATATTATTCTTCTTATTTCATCTTCATCGAAACATCTTGTTCCGCCCAACAAATATACACTTCGGATGTCCTTGTTTTGCCCCACTGCACGAAGCCAAATCACCTCAAACGTAACGCTGCGTAATGTTCACAATACCAAAATGAATCTAAACCTAAATGATCGAATACAAAAAAACTCTCTTATTATTGAAGAACAATATGGCTGAATCTATTATGCACGCATGAATAATGCAAATTATGATAGCAAGTCACTAATATTGTTTCTTTTACACAAAATTTTTGTTAAAGGTTAGTATAGTTTTTGTTTCAAGAACACAATTTTAGAGCGTCCTGCTAAATTTCTCCTTCAGATAACAGGTAGACGCCCGCTACTTACAATAAAAGAAACTTTCACCTCACAATGGCCGAATTCAGATGACTTTTCTAGCCGGATCAAACGACTGTACGTTTTCCGGTTGGTTTACCTCTGAATCTGCTGGTTTCCTAAAGGTATTCTCGATGATCTCCTGAAACTTCAGTGGTTTCCGCACCAGCCTCGCCGTCAGTTGTTGAATTTGAGGAATAGGACACTTTCGGAGTTAGGGTGAAGTTGAAACGAACTTTGCTCGTTGTAAGTTGAAACCAAACTGAACTGGGCTCTCTATTTTCCAGCTTATGGGCATGCCCTATATCAACTGCAGCGATTTGCAGTAGACAGGATGTCCCGGGCCCGATCCATCTGACAAGCCAATCGAGCCCTCTGTCACCTGGGAGGGAGGCACAGATACTACACACGAAATTTGATACAAAATATTTCCAAACTGCAAGATAACTCCAGTTTGCCAACGACAATCAAGACAGGCTTGGTAAAAATCGCTAGTTTTCATTTGTTGTGTACCTTTGATCTTTCTGGACAAACATTGAAAAAGAGCCACAGTTTCCTATGCGTTCAATTTTCAGTTTTATTGAAAACAGTAAAAAGAGCCTCATTCCAAAACGTTATATTCAATTAGAATAAACGGTGCTCTCGTGACGTTACTTTTTAATTTGCATGAATTGATTCTAATTCGATTTTTGCTACTTTTGATGAAATGCAAAAATATGCTTTGGCTAATTAGGCGCTTTTATCATGTTTGTCCATTGTTTAAGATCCGAGCTCACAGTGACAGTTCGTGACAGCAAAATCTCGGCTCACTGTGACGTACAGAAATTTTCTATTGGTTTCTCCCTCCCAGTCTGTCACCATAGAAGATGTTGTCTCCATCGATGTCGATAGCCTGCTATTTTCAGATCACCTTTTATGGTTGTCTATGCTCATGTGTGTGAGTACGCATATCCAGCTTTTTACGCTAGCTATAAATCAACATGGGGTGATTCAATTCTGACATGTATTACATACAGGTTTTATAGTAGAGTCTTAGCAAGCAATGATTTTATTTTGTTGGAGGAACTGTCATTAATTTTCACTTGATTTGTTTTGCAGCTCCAAAATTTCGTATTCAACTTTTTTATTTTTACATAAACCATTTTCTTATAATTTTAAATGATTTTGTATGATTTCAGGCCATCAATGATCCATTACAAGTTAGCTGAAGTGCACGAATATCCTGTTTTTTTATGTGGATTGCGGAATGCGAATAGTTGGCGCTTATCTACGGAAGCAATGCAGTTTAAGCTGGCAATCAAATTGTCTGCTGGTTTTCGTTTTTTAATGAATTGCCTATCGAGAAAATATATTCAGAAAAGTCCGAAAATTTTGCTTGAACCAGGAACAAAACGAAAGCATTGCATCAGGTCCGTCCCACTCGGCCTCAGATTGGGTAACACTTCTAGTACTGCATTTGGTCCCTCGGTAGTGCAAAATGTACCCAAGTTTGACAGATCGCAGTACACTTTGAACGGCATTCTAGATTACCTTATGAGCCATAAAATTTTGGGCAACTGCAAGGGCCATGGGGGTCTTCAATTTGTCTTTGATTGCATCACAGACAAACAGACGTAACACTTAGAACAAATCACGATCAAAATCATAGTCGAGAGAACATGTACGCCCAATGCTAAAATCGGTGTGTTTGGCCGATGGGTCAACAGGTGGCGCTAGTGTGTAAACGTCAAACGCGAACAAAAACGATGCGAGCGCTGCGAGTGGTGGATTAACCACCTACAATATATTTGAATTGACTGTTAAAAAGGTGGTCGATGGAGAATGATGAGAGTGTGGCGTCTGTTTGTCTGTGATTGCATGGAAAACAACTGCTTTTACCAACGAAGTTTCTTAGCAAGGAAAGCAATATTGTCAAATGCATAATAAATTTCTAAGGTCCATGGGAAGCAGCCGTACGCTATATTCTCACAACCTTAGTCTACTTTATCAGACGACCTAAACCCACAGAGCCAACTTCTGCACATTTGTGACAGGTTTGACCAAGAAAGCCCTCCCGAGTTCAATGTTATATTCTCTTCTAACAAAACTCCTTGACAAATTTAGTATTTGAGCACTTTTAGTAACGATTAATTGTAGGATCAGTCTTGCACGTATCTACAAATAACAAACAAAAGAAACCCTGTCGTTCGTCCCCGTTTACATTAACAGTATCGGCTGGGTAGTCAAAGACATGCTAAATCAATTTTCTTGATAACTAATGATAATTTCCGGCCTACATTGGACTCTTGTGTGTCTTGTTTGTAAATGGAGCATAAAATATCACTCCGTGGATAATAGGGTCCTAAAGCCCTGTCCCAATTTTAGTGCCAAACGCTGAAGGTCAGGCCGAAAATACATGTTTACTCAATTTTTTAATGTTTTCCGTTGGTTTAAGCAGGTCCGTCCCACTCGGGCTCAGATTGGGTACCACTTCTAGTACTGCATTTGGTCCCTCGTTAGTGCAAAAGGTACCCAAGTTTGACAGAGCGCAGTGCACTTTTCACGGCATTCTAGATTACCTTATGAGCCATAAAATTTTGAGCAACTGCAAGGCACATGGAGGCCTTTAATTTGTCTTTGGTTTAAGTCCACACCCCTTAAAGGCAACTTAAATTTTGGGTATATTTTGTTTTCCGTGTCCCTTCTGAAATGTCAAATAGGCACAACCCCAGTGTTTAAACTAAAACCCCTGTGGTATTTTTGTCGACTAAGCGAACGTCAAACATGATCAAAAGTGTCAAGGTTCATTTATGAACCTAATTTTCAAATTAAACTTTAAACATGATATAGCCGTTATTTGAGTGGGAAAAATTGCTAAAGTAGTTGCAGTAATATGCTCTTTCGTGTTATTAAATAAAAACAAGATTTCATTGAAAATTTTAGGACCCAATTGGTGACTGAATGAATTTTCCTGAAAGAATTTATTGTTTCTGCTACCATAATTCCCAGGTGGCCAATTTGGTTACTAGTAATCCTGTTCATTTCACCTAAAATAAATAAGAATTAGAACAAAATCTATAAAATAAGAAAAGTTTTGGAAACTATTTTTGTTTTTGGTCTCCAGGAAACACGTTCGTCAACATCAAAAATTTGCTTTACTACAAAGGTTGCTACGATCGAACTATAAAAAAATATGTTGTTGGCAAGACATGTCAGAAAGGGGTGATTCAAAATTTATGGCATGCTGGCGTAAAAAGTTGGATACAAGTTATATGGAGTATATTCTCGGAGCTGTCATTTGATGACACACGGAAAACTTATTTTTAAAATAAAATATGCTACACGAGGCATAAAATAAGCTATAATCAGTGTATGCATCAAGGGTTTGATAAACCCATAACCCGGTTAGATCATTTTTTCGTGGTACGATATGGGGTAAAGATATACCAGCGAACCCTAGCCCTGACTGCTTTAAACGAAGAGAACAGGATGTTATACAAATCACTGAAATCAGAGGAACACTTATTAGTCCTCCTGACATTTTAAACTTTGTTGAAAGTGTCAAGTCTCGGTTTTCCCAGTTGCCGAGGATGATCATGAGACAAGGAAAAAAATGGAGTCGAATTAAATTTGTTTTCAAATCTTGTATTCATACAGTTCTCTAATTTGAAGAAGTAAGGACTAGGATTTGAATGCATGGACAATATCGGTATAATTTCTTGGTTTCATCAAGGGATCCGATTTTGACTTATAAAGAGGCGCTCCTGTGGAGAATGCACTCACCACATTCTTCGAAGGGAATAAATAGCAGAACCTTCCCAATTGTTCTTTCCTGTGATCAAGTTAGGAATTACAACTTTAAGAAAACCGAATGCTTTATCGACAAAATTGAACAACTAATTGAGAACTACTCGCTTAAAAACTTTAATAGTTCGAAAAATACACCCAAAATGGCGCTAGTAGGCACACATTAAATTTGCTCTTATCTCAATCCAGAGGAGTTATATAATATTGGTGTCTTCGACAATGTTGATCAACTAAATGAGACCTGTTCACCTAAAACCTCATTAGTTTGGAAAACACTCCTGAGATGGCACTAGTGAGCAAATATTTTATTTTTATACCTTGGTCTCTTTCATTTCAAATGACACGGACGAACATTTTCATACTTCCAGAGGGCATTTCGCCCTTTGAAGGAAGTACTTCACTAGTAGACGACGGACTAGCATGCAACTTCCAGTGACACAGTTGGAAAACATTTTTCACGTAAAGTTTTCCACTCTGAGGCGGGAATCAAACCCACACACCTTAGCACGATGTGGCTAGATGCGGCTGGTGATAAGATACAATGTTGATTAACTGAATATTCCTGAAAAAATATAAGCTCGGAAATGGCCTGTCCGCTAATGGGGAAACGTTTTATTCGATTAAATCTTAGTTAGGTATTTAGATACGAAGTTTATGCTTTTGACAAAGTTAATCAACTAAATGAGACATTTTTGGCAAAAACTAGTTTAAAAAATCTTAAGATGGCGCTAGTGAGCAAGCATTATATTGGCAGTCCATTGGTGAGATACAAAAGTCGAAAACAAAGTACATGCTGGTTGGCGGAACTGAGCGCGACAGAGCCCGCCTAGGAAGCAGTGTTACGATAGACGTGGATACCTTCGAGGTGGTGGACGAGTTCGTCTACCTCGAATCCTTGTTGACGGCTGACAACAATGTTAGTCGGGAAATACGAAGGAGCATCATCAGCGGAAGTCGTGCCTGCCTACTATGGGCTCCAGAAAGAACTGCGGTCAAGAAAGATTTACCCCCGCACCAAATGCACGATGTACAAAACGCTCATAAGACCGGTAGTCCTCTATGGGCATGAGACGTGGACTGTGCTCGAGGAGGGCCTGCAAGCTCTTGGGGTTTTCGAACGCCGAGTGCTAAGGACGATATCTAGCGGCGTGCAGGAGAACGGCGTGTGGCGGCGAAGGATGAACCACGAGCTCGCTCAACTCTACGGGGAACCCAGTATCGTGAAGGTAGCTAAAGCTGGAAGGATACGCAGGGCAGAGCATGTTGCAAGAATGCCGGACAACAACCCTGTAAAGATGGTGCTCGCTACGAATCCGGTCGGAACAAGAAGGCATGGGGCGCAGCGAGCTAGGTGGATTGACCAGATGCACCAGGACCTGGAGAGCGTGGGTCACATTCGAGGATGGAGAGAAGCGGCCATGAACCGAGTGAATTGGCGAAATATTGTTGGCGAGGCTTTATCAAGATAATTGATGTAAAGCCAAATAACTCTTCTTTCGATCAGACAGTCCAAAAGCTCAAAAGTTTATTTGGAGCAAATGAGTCTATCATCAGCAAGCGCTATCGTTGTTGGAGGATTTTGTCAGCAACATGCTCAGGATTCAACACAAATCTGCACGTACTAAAGCAGAGTTGAAGAACAATATAAAAGCATTCTAGAAATCAACTGCCTGAGAGTTCGTGGTGAACTGATCACTACAATCATCAAATCACGGCGTTTTCTCCAGAAGAAAAATGTTCCAGTGTTACCAATTTTAGAAGATGTTGTGATCATGGAAAATTTGGCAGCAATTCCTCGTTGTTACGCTGTCACTAGTAGACGTCATCATAGTTTTAGTTAGTTAGCGTGCAACAATCATTGTAATATGTCCACTCATTTTTAATTCGTTTAAATAAAGCTTATTCTAGTTTACGTGTGCGTTATGTATTAGCTCCACCACAAGAACCCACGTCAGCCATCTCGTCCAGAACCGTATACATAAAACATGCAAAATGATCAACTTTGGTCAGCTACATCTCAGTTATTTGAATCACATTTTCACAGAAGATCAGGCATAACTTGCATTTTAACATATATTTTTGAATATTATTTTCAATCACGAGTTTGAAAGTTATAACGATTTTACTAAAGTGTAATTCTTTACAAAAGGTGAAATACTATTTATCTGAAAATCTTTATCTGAAAGGCTTTAAGCCTTACAAAAACTGTTTTCAGCAAACTTGTTTGTTTCATCAAAATCTACAACTTTGATGAAGATACTATTAAGCTTATCCTTCAATTTGTTTAGTAATCTTTTTCTTCTTTCTAGCATTACGTCTCCACTGGAACAGAGCCTGCTTCTCAGCTAAGTGTTCTTAAGAGCACTTTCACAGTTATTAACTGAGAGCTTACTGTGCCAATGACCATTTTTGCATGCGTATATCGTGTGGCAGGTACGAAGATACTTTATGCCCTGGGAAGTCGAGAAAATTTCCAGCCCGAAAAATTTGTTGTAACTGTTGATTTTGTAGAAATCCAGAAAAAAACTGAAAGGATTTCTAAACAAATTCTCGGAAGCTCTCGTTTTCTCAACGACATTTCGGAGGAATCTCTGGATACGTTTACAGAAAAAACAAATGTTGGTCAAATTTCTACCATATTTCTGTATAAATTACCACGAACATTGTTTAAATAAATATCCTGATGAGTTATTTAGGGTCACCGAGAATGAATTTTAATGATATTTGGTGGGTTATTTTTGATCAATTTGGAAAATAATGCATGAAGGAATTTCGATTTGCTATAAATTTCATAGATTGTTCAGTGAAACCCGTGAAGGAATCATCGAAATATATCCTGAAACAATTTCAGCATTTCCTTATAGTAGAAACGCTGGAGTAATAGCTGTAGGGTTGATTTTAAGATAAGACTTAATCTTTTATAATTTTTTTCATGTCACAACGTCTATCAAAGATTCAATAGTTTTGAAGGGGAAAAAAGATTTATTGTTCTGTTTAACCCTATCAGAGTATTAACGTTTTCAAAGTCAAAGAGCCTCATGGAACAACGTCTCCAAGGGTAACCTAAAAACATAAAGAGCGTAACATTACTTTTTTGTCACTGTCCAAAAAAAAAAATTGTGAACTTATCGTATCGTATCATAAAAAAATATGTACAAGCTCAAAGCTCACCAATGCTCCAGATTTTTGGACGCCTACAAACTTGAGTAGTTTTAATTGTAAGTTAGGATCCATGAAGTAAATATCTATGAATTCAAAGCCGTAATTAGACTCAAGATTTTAAAAATAGGTATCTGAGCCTACTTAAATATCTATCTACATAAGGGCCGTATTTAGCTTTAAAAAAGCTCTGTTAACTCATACATGCATTCGATAAAAGAACAACAAGGAAACTAACTTATAAAACAAATAGCTGTAAAGGCCCCTCAAATGTGGGGGTCCAAATCTACAACCCACCGGCCCTTGGCCCACTCTAAACCTAGTCCTAACGTATTAAACATAATTATGGGCCCCTGTACTGCCCATAACTGCATATTTGTAGCATTCGACAAAAGTAGGCATTGAGTAAATGGGATACCAAGTTTGCATTTTATCGCAGTATGGGAGGAAACAAAAATTTCGAAAAATCACTTAGAATTCAAAAATGCTTATTTGAGGCTGAAATTTTGTATAACTCCTATCGAATATTAAGATGATAGTCAAAAAATAATTCTGATAGAAATTTCATTGCTACTGCATTATGAGACTCATGTATAATCTCAATGTTACTGTAATGCGGTTGCGGTTTTGCCAATGTGACAAAACAACTTGGTATTTTTTTCGAATTTTCTCACAGATTTCAGTTAGTTGATCGAAAGTATTTGTCATTTGATGACTCTCCCCGGTATTAACTCGAAATTGTCAAAAATGTCGAATGTGACAAATATGCAGTTATGGGCAGTGTATGTCGCTGATACAAGTCTCCTCCAGAACTTATGCTTGTCATTCTCACTTTCGTTTTGGGATCTTATAAATTGACAACTTGTAGGAATGCGATGTCGAGCTTTTGATGCTATAAGAAATCCGCATTTCGTGTTTGGAGCCCCTAGGAGCACGAGGCCCGGTGCGGACCGCATCCCCTAGCTACGCTACTGCATAATTTATGTACCATCCATTTGAATAATTGAATTGAAAATATTCTTATAGCAATTCGTGTAGAAATTACTGGAGGAATCTACAAACAATATATCAGAGAAATCCTTGGAAAGTTCCTCCTGGGAAAAACTCTGAATGTAAACTTGTAGGAATTCTTTAAGGCTCAAGAAACCATCATTCAATCATCAAAAATGAAAAATCAGTTTTTTTTGTTCAAATTTATAGATATCGCCATGAAAATCTATCACTGCATTACATATAGCGAGTACAATGCAATGATAGATTTGTATAAACATTGCTTCGGTTTTGAGCAAAAAATCTGGTTTTGAAAATTCGTGAAACGATGATGGTTATTTTCCTCTTAATGAACAATTTCATGTAGGAAACGCTGGTGAAAATCAACTGAGAATTTAATGATTTCTTGTACCGAAACTCGTTACTAAATGTACCACGATGTTGACAATTCAAGTTTTTTCCAACGTTCTTGGGAATGTAACCGAGATAATATTATTTAGGGAAAAAATACGACTGGCAATTTAGTCATGGAGGTCAATTTCAGAGTTGAAATATATAAAGCAATCACAAAAAGTATGAAAATAAAGTTTTAAATGTTCCAATGGGTGTACAAATATGGAATTGGATAAATATTTATAACAACAAGGTATAATAACTTTTAGCTATTTCGAATATGAAATATAAGAAAATTTTAAAATGAATGCAACTAAAAATGGCATTTCCTACTTTAAAATACAGTCAATACTCTTCCATTTTCCTTGTATCTTGTTGTGCTTGAGTCATGCATGTTGCATCGTATTCATCAGTTCAACTCAACAAAGGGACGCAACATCACCCACCGTGACTTCTATTCATCCCAATAAACTTGATGACTTGCATCGAACTGAATGATCAACAAAAATCACGCTCTGAATGAACTGCACACAAACAGACAAGCTACCCTTTGCACAAACCATCGGAGTGACCAACGTTGTGTTCGCGTTTGCTTCGTATTTAGGTACTTCGTATCCTAGATCCTCTACAGATCGCTTGATCACTATTTGCACATGCGAAGCGTAGAGAAGCGATCGAGTAGATGCAAAGAAAAAAAACATATGCAACAGAACAGAGAACCCTGCGCCCTGTGTGCTTATGTGTAGAAAAGGAGAATCAGAAAACCAGACAAAAATGAACGATCGCACCAGCACAGCTCTCGTGCGGTTGGGTTTGTTGTGTTGTGGTTGCATTCATCATGATATCGCTCGCTCGCTACTATGCATTCAAGAACCCCGAACGACGTCGTCAGTAGTGTTGCTGCTGTGCGATCGTTCAGACGTGATTCAGAAAGTTTCCTCCTCTCGCGCGCAGGGTTTCGTTTCGTTCGTTGAAGCAAACAAACAGCTAGCAGCGATCGGACTTCAGCAGGTTGGTTTAGCAGAGACCCGACTATCGAACGACGGCGTGAACTTTGTTTTGTTTGAGTTTCGGTGCATTTCGTGCTGTTCCGCCTTCACGCAGGGTTCGTGGTTGCGGTAGACTTGTGTGTGAGAGCGCGATTGAGTGCATTTTTTTGTGATTCTAGACTGCTGCCACCGGGAAGAAAGCTAGAGGATTATTGATTTTGGAAAGTGATCGCGGTTCATGAGAATTGAGGAGGAAAGTGTCACGAATTTGTGAATTGCACGCTTTGAGACGAATGCCAAGTGACGGAAAAAGTGCGATTTTCGATTTTGGCGCCGAACAGTGCGTGTGAATGATAGGAGAAAACTGCAAACGTCTCAATTGGTTATAGTGCATAGTGAGTGCAATTGGTTCATTGAGATCAATTGAGATCACCCGGGCCTGAAGAAGGGAACATCATCAGCAGCAGCAATTGCGCAAAACAACAACGGCTCAAGTAGGTAACGGAGCAATAACAATTGAGTGCAATTGTCTCGACAGTGCGTGTGGTTCGTTACTTACACGAAACGACCGAAGAGAAAAGGGGGAGTTTAATCAGTGAAAAATGAATTTTCATCAATTTATGAAAAGCCCCGATTAAGGTTACACGAAGATTAAGAAAGATTGCATTTACTCACAGTGGAGATCTCCGCCAAGAAACCAAGTGTGTTCAAAGTGTGAAAATACTCAACTCATTAGCTAGGAAGATAACAAGATTTTATACAGAAAGTAACGACAATGGCAATTCCATTCTTGCAACCGGAAGAAGACGAAAGTGCCCGGCACGGAAATGGACAGCTCGTCCATGCCGGTGCTGGTGCTGGTGCAGGAAGTAGTGCCGCTAGTGGAAGTGCTGGTAGTAGTAGTGGAGTAGTTGGAGCCGGTAGTGGAATCGCAGCCAGTGGTGGTGGCGCCGTGATGATGGTTGGTGCTACCGGGCCACTGCCAATTCCAAATTCGCCGGCTCCCATCAGTAGTGGAACGTCGACGGCAGTGCAGACGCCCCTGATTGGGCCGATGAACAGCGACCAGTTGGTGCAGCTTTTCTATGAGGCGCTGTATCGCTACTCGAGAGGAGGTAAGTGCGAGGCGGGCTCAGTTTGGTGGGATTCTGATTTGTCATTGCGTTTGATTTGGATCTTGGTCTGATGGGCGGGAAGTTGATCATCACGATTATCGCTGCAGTTAGACGTTTTCTATCAATTTAGTTGATCATTGGTTTATTGTAGTGGAAATGCAGTCACCGTAGTTCAACGAACCATAATGTAGACTGTAGACATTATGTAAATACTTTTGAAACTTTTTTATTTTTGATTCCTTAGGCGGGAATTGCCTATAACATGATCATTAATTAACTATGCAACTCGTATCTTTTATATTTTTCTACGATCAAACAGTAGAAGAGCTTAGTGGTATTAAAATAATTCAAACCTGTTTTCCGTAGATTACGGAAAATAAAAAAAAAATCAAATTTAATATTTTTAAAAGTACCGTCAAAACTTGAATTTTTAATATTGCCTAAAATCAGTAACTAGAAAAGGCTTCAAGAAAAAAATGAAAAAAGATAAGTATGTTCAAAACTAAAACATATATTGAACAAAAACCAAAATTCATAGATTTTCGAATAAAAATAAATCATTTCAAGACCAACAATTAGAAAGGCCTCAAGTCAAAAATGTAAACAAATCGGTTTTCTGCTGATTTCATTGTATAAGAGCCTATTCTTACTAAAACATACAATAGTCATTGAAAAATATGCATAAAAGTTGAAAAAATAACATTTTTCTAAAAGGCCCCATCTCATTTTCCATTAACCAGGATATTCATCGCAAATGCGGCCTTTTCTCAAAAAGGCCTCATTTCTATATCTGACGGAAACCGAGTTGAGGCCTGTTAAACAAACATCAAAATTGCAATGTAGATTGCGAAAAACGTTCCAAATTCACTAAGTAGATGCAGGTTATACTACGGAGCGACTGCTCCTTGTATTATTTTATACAGTGGTTGTCTAAACGGCGAACATTATCAGGTTCATGTAGACTGATGTATTTTGTATCATACTACCTAATAATACCTGTGTCAGCCTGTCTGTACTTCACAAATTATCAACAAAAACACGATTTGGTTTCAATTGCATGGAAAATAACGTTCAATTGCAATATTATTTCAATTGAATCAATATTTCCATACATTTTCTCGACGACAAACTCGCGTAGCACATACATAACTTTCATGGATGACGAAGGGTTCAATCAATCGCATATTTAATCGACCGCATGAATCTTCTCTTGCTGTAGGGATCTCCATGTACTTTACTTCACCACTTAACACTCTTCTACACTTCAAATTTCTTATTTCATCATCAATTTTGAATGATTTTAAAAAGGCCACATCTGAAGATGATGAAAAAACAAGCCACAACTAGAAGGCCTCAACACATTTTAGAGTAAACAAAGGCGTCAACTCAGAGGCCTCATCAGCGTAGGCCGGCGTCTATGGGCACAAATGAAAAGGGCTGCACAGCTTTTGGTGAAATAAAAGCCTCATTTCCTTTGACTCGTTTTTTAGCAGGATTTTTTGCTAAAATGATAGTAATGAATATTCATAGCTATAAATCAGTTAATCCATCGACTTTCTGGACGATAAAATAACATACAATGCTTAAATTCATAATTTAAATTTGATTTATTGTTTGACAAAACAAGATTGCATTTTTCTCATTGTTTACTTTTTGGAGATGAGGCCTTTTGAATTGTTAGTCTTGATTTCCCAAAACGTGTTTAAAACGGTTTTAGATAACTAAAAATTATATTGAGATCGAAAATAAAAATTTGGGTATTGGAGGGTTAATTCGATCGATTATTGTGATTAGTTCCTAAAAACAGAGATATGCTACCCCCTTTTTTTGAAGTCCCAGAATTTGAATCAAGTCTTAAAAATCTTACAACTTGTTGATATATCGGTCAAGTTTAAAACTGAATTTTGAGAATTACAGAATAAACCACATTGAACGCCTAAAGATACGTAAATTTGCTTAATGTGTGTTACGAAAAGAGCGAGTTTTTTCACTGGAAATGAATTTTCAGCCACAATGTAAATTAAAAACTGGGTTTAAAAAACAAATCCGGAATGTATAAAACAGTTTACTAAAAAGATGTTTTGATATGGCCTTGGCAAAAGTACAAAAGTACGGGAATGTTCAACTACACACCGAATTACGATAAAAAAATTGAAGCTTTATCGCTTTCAACAAAATTGGTTCATGAAACGCAACAAAAGATACGATTTGTTGCGATGAATACAGAAATTCCTACAAAATGTCTCTATGAAATCATTTCGATGCAGAAAATAACGAATGATGTCGTAAAGCAAACGATCAGTTTCGTAAAATTAACAATTTTTATCCAATAAGAGAAGCGTTAGTGAAAGACAACCGCAAAGACACGAAAACGCTCATCTACAAACTGTGAAACGTATATTTTACAAATATTTCATAAAGTTGCTGAATCTCATCAAATCAAGTACAAATATTTCGTATGGCGACTGAAAATATTGTTATGAACACAAAATATTGTTTTACGAAATGGACTCTGGATAAAATACGAATAGCTGTTCTCAGTGCAGCAATTATTGGAACTAATAAATAGAACATGCTTCGATATGCGAAAATCTTGTGTTTGAAAGTCTTAATTATGCAAGAAGGGCAGTTTTGTTTTACAATGGATCTAAAAATTTCATTAAAAAATCTGAAACTTATACAGAAATAAAATTCTTCCGATTCCGATTTCAAGATAGCTCTTCTTAGAATTGTTTTGGTTTCTGAAATGAAAAAATAGCATTTGGAGCATAAAAACTCCGGAAGCAACAGAAATTTTTCTTGCCCAAGAACAATATAGCGTTTCTTAGTTTTTAAAATGTTTTTTTTTAATGGCGTGTGAAATGTAATGAACATTTGTTCAGACATTTCTATGGCTAATTAACAGTGTAATACGATTAATTTTGATTAATTTAGAATGTTTGGTGATAAAATGTTGACGATATCTAGCTGTTTAACTGTACTGATATAAACCAAGGGCATTTTTTAGTCCAAGAAGTACAAAATATCAAGAGTTCCGGTACCGGTATTTCAAAACAATTTAGAGAAATCAAGACAGCAAAATTGAAACAGAGTCTCAAAGAGTTTTTTTAGGTATAATTATATTTTCAGATTGTTTAAACTTTTCTTAAATTTTTAACCACCAAATATATAATTTATCAAAACGAAAAATTGAATTTTAAACAATTATATTATTCTTGCCGTTTTGCAGTTAGAACTTACGTAAATCTTCTTTAAGGCCGCCATTGGAGTTTGTACGCGCCATTGATAATTGTTGCTAATTCACCTCACAATTCCAAAGTGAAGAAAATCGATTGATTTTGCACTGACATAGCCGAAAAAGTATCATCATACTTCCTACATGTAAGCTCATATTTTGATAGTTTCCCGAAGCAATACTAATAATGTGGACTGAGTTTTATTAGTTCGAATTTGTAAGCTGTGAAATCAAATGGCTGCCAATATTTACTTAGCCTTAACAGTGATACAAATTTTTCGTTAGAGCGCATATGTATTATCTGTTACCTTGGAAGCTTGTATCTCTGTTTCTAACGCTCTGAATAATGTTTTTACCGCAGCTTGCAAAAAACTTGAATTTTTCTCTATAAAAAAAGTCAATCTATTGTGAATGTCTCATTTTACTAAATAGAGTAAAATTTCCTACATAAAATATGTTTTAATCCAAATATGCAGAGAAATGTACCCTTCTGCAATACTTCTCAAATTGGCTAGACTGATTGTTTTCAAAATTCAAATTTAACAATATGAAACATTTTTAATAACTAAAAATTTTGGATCTAAAATGAGTTTTTTGTTAGGTGAAGTTAGGATTAGATATCAAACCCGGATCTGAACCGGAAGAGAAAATCCGACTACATCCCGAGTTTGATAAAACTTATAAATTCACCGACATTCTAAGTAATAGAACTCGGGGTTATGAAGTAGTATAGAGATGCGACCATTGGCGTGAGAACAGGAAGGGGGGAGGGCAGGTCATACCCCTCGCCTCCCCCCCAGAACTCTTCAGGATCCCTTCAGAATTTGGAATGGTTATAAATGGTCGCTCCATCAATACTGATGTTTCCGATGCTCTTTTCATACAGATGTATTATCAAATAGATGAGTTCCATTATTACAGCAAACAATGCGAAGATTTAGATATTTCGAATGCCTGTTTTCCTGAAACCATTAAAAACACTTGGTTTAGTTTGTCTGAACACTGACCGACTGTTTTGTGTTGTACACCAATAGTGGGAAAACCTCGCTTGTCATACACAGCATCAGCGTGATGGTTCTGACTTCGGTGGATCACGCAATCGTTACGTTGTTCAGCTGCTTGTTGTTAACTGCAATAAGCGAGATTTTTTGACATTTGCTGCCCAAGAATAATTTCATATACAGGAAATATTGAAAAATTTGTATTTTCGGGATATCGCAGATAATGCTGTTGTTAATGTCTAGGCATGAAATAGCACTTTAAATATTTATTTCCCCATTTTCCCATTTGGAGGATGTCCTATTCCAATTCCTTACACACTCAATCTGTTCGGTAAAAATAACTGGGTTTTTGAACTAGCGAAGAAGTCAGTAAACTAAACAAAAATGTCAGAAATCGAAAAACAGAGATTTTTCACTGAAATTTTACTTTCAGTGCTTTCTTTTTATATCATATTTCGATAAATAATAAACCATGGTGAAATTTGCTTTCTAATTACGCGTGGCGACAGTTTTCGTTTTACTGACTTTTTCGGTAGTTCCAAAACCCAGTAAAATTTTCCCGACCCTAGTAATTTAATCTAAGTGTGTAAAGAATAACATACAATAGTTATTCTTATAATTTCTATTAAGATTAACTGAAGTAGTAATTTCTGCAAAAATTGCAATGACAAGAATTTTTAGAAATTTTTTGGTTTAAAATGAAGTAAAATCCAAAAGTAACAGATCTTGTTATGGAATTTCAACCTGGATAAGTTTTCTTCAAATGGATAACAGAAATTTACCGTGCTGTGCAAAAGTCCAAAAAATATATTATAGTTTCTTTTCTAGCAATGAATCCATTATATATTCTCGCTTTGAATTGTTGGAGTAATTTTGCGAATTATTTAAATTATGATGTTTTAAATTATTAAGAATATCCATAAGAGATTATATTAAATTTTCTCATAAAATAGCAAGGGTGTCTGTATAAATTTGGCTACCAATCTGTTGGCATTTCGTCTAGGGGTTTTGTAAGATTTTCTTAAACTTCCAACGTGAATTTCTTTAGGAGCATTATGTAACATTTTTAACCGAAAATTGATTCCGGAACATGTTTCCAAATTTAACTAAACTAACTTACTTAAACCTCAACAATTTTACTCGCGATTTCTCCATGAATTAATTGAATTTTGCCAAATCTCAATCTTAAGTTCTAATATTCCTAACATTCCTCTCTGATTTCCTTCAAATACTTTTCTCAAAACTTTTATTAGAAATTCTTTCACAAAATTCATCAAAATTGCTTCAGAATTATTTTGAATTTTTTTTCAATTTTTGCATTTAACAATTAAAAGGAACTAAGAATGACTCTGAGTACCTCCAGTGTAAATTTGTAGAAATAATCCGGGAATCTTCTTGCTTCTGTAATTAGCAAACCGTTAATTGCATCTACGCACAAACGCTTAGCAAAACAACCAAATTAAGTTCTGTGGGATATATTCGCAGGATTTTTAGGAAGATGAACAAGAAAATCTCCCTAAGGGACCGTCCATAAATGACGTAGCATTTTTTCACTGATTTTTTACACCCCCCTCCCCCCACGTAGCATTTAGTCACAAATTCTTATACCCCCCCCTTGTAAAATACGTAGCATATCAAGGCACCCCCCCCCCCCCTCTCTTAATTTTTTTTTCTTTGTCATTATTATCCGAATTCAAAATTCAAAATCGACTTTGAAATTTTGCAGTTTATTTTATTCCACACAAATCATATAGGAGTCTAAGCACTAAGCCAAATTTATACGAACTATGTTATTTTAACTGTTGGACCGGAAAATCACCCCTGAATATATCGTTGCAAAGCTTGAAAACAGCAGAAATTTTTAGTGTACTCAGCTCAAAACCGATCAAAATGTCACTCACATTCCTTTGCATTTGAGCCTTAGCGATTACTTCTTCTTCTTCTTCTTGGCATTAACGTCCCCACTGGGACAGAGCCTGCGTCTCAGGTTAGTGTTCTTATGAGCACTTCCACAGTTATTAACTGAGAGCTTTCTATGCCAAAGTTGCCATTTTCGCATTCGTATATTGTGTGGCAGGTACGATGATACTCTATGCCCAGGGAAGTCAAGGAAATTTCCATTACGAAAAGATCCTGGACCGACCGGGAATTGAACCCAGACACCTTCAGCTTGGCTTTGCTTTGTAGCCGCGGACTCTAACCTCTCGGCAAAGGAAGGCCCCCGATTACTATACAAATTATTTCAGGGTGTTCATTCAAAATTATTTTTCCCATTCCCGGATTTTTCCAGGTTGCCAAAACATTAAAAGAGGATGACAAAATGATCATGTGACTTGTTTTTTTTTTCATACACGTTTTGAAGACTTGATCTAACTGATTTATGTATTATTATAATTTAAATTTAAAGTTTTGCAAAAATATGTATGAACTATTTGTTGAAATAGTGTTCACCCCCTAGAATTCATAAAAAGTTCAGAGAGAAATTAGAATGATACAAATAAATGTCGGCTCTGTGTATCTACATTTAGTTTATATTTCCACGTATGGCAAAGTACAATAGACTGCCCATTTACTTCTAAAAATGCCTTTGGAATTATAAGTTAGACTTTTGTCGATGGCTGGTTCCTAGAGAAATTCTTGATCTAGTAAAGCTCAAGTTTGGACGGAGAGATCTTTTTTAACTGGCACGATATTTCTAAAAATATTGTTTTGTTCTCCTATCAAGCTGGATATAAATTTCTATGTAAATAAAAAATTGCATCTTCCAAGCTCTTATCAAAGATGTTGTCAAGAATACCTGAAGGACATCGCCATTGATTTATGAATGATTTTACAAGAAACTTGTATAGAATGATTGTAAGAATTCGCTTTAAATTTGCAGAATTCCATATAAAATCTTATCACGGGTCTCATAAGAACATTGTCATAGATCAAGGACTAGTCAAACTAGTAATCCAGACAAGGCTTTGCAAACATCAGTAACATCAACAACCCCTCAAATTTGCCAAACGGAATTTTTAATTAATCTGTCCAGGATTTAAGTAGATTTCCTAATAAATATGGCCAACTTTTTTTTGGTTCAACTTTTCGCCTTTCTCGAGTCTACTAAGAATTTCAAGCAATATCAGCCAAGGATATTTTTTAACCTACCTTATCAGCAATCTACTAATATTTCTTCAGTTATCTCTAAGAAATAACTTAAAAAATATCAATTATCTGCTACCGTTAGGATTTCAGCAAAGATCTTATTAAAAGCTTCCCATGAGACTAAATAAAAAGCTAACAAGCATCTTACCAACAACCTTACCAGAAATCCCTTAGTACATTTCCATAACACTCGAATTTGATGGGCTTTTTATTATCCAGGCTATTCCATCATCCAGGTATTATGTCTTTTTAACTAATTGGAAAATAATGTTTACCAAGTCGATAAAGTGTTAATTTTAAATTATTTTTTTAACTTCGAAATTGTTTTTATATAAACAAATTAATTTAATCTTTTTGAATCATCATTTTGAAACCCTATTAAACCCAAACAAAAAAAAATGTTTGATAAAAAAACTGTATGTCAACTTTTTTCAGCGCTACTCCTTTAACGACATGATTCAAAATGCTACGTCCACTAGTTGAGACCCCTCCCTCCCCCTCGTCACACATCGTCATACATTCGTGAAGACCCCCCTCCCCCCTAAAATGCTACGTCATTTATGGACGACCCCTAAAAGCCTTTTGTATGTGTCACTGCAGAAATTCTATTATAAACTAGTAGTCCCGGCAAGGCTTCTGTAATGGTCAATCCCAATTCTCCATACAAAATAACACTTTAGTCTTCTTCCGTTTTCCCGATTGTTCCAGAAATTTTCCAAAACTTTTTCCTCAAACTATCACGTCGCATTCTTTGTTAAGTGCAACTGTGAAAAAATTACGTCAATTCGTTCAACCGTTCTCAAGACTGTTCGTGACATTCAAAAACACCATTCCATTTTTATTTATATAGATCCTGTTAGTTACGCCAAAAATCATTCAGAAATTTTCTCCTGAAATACTGTTTTTTATATTTAACATATGTTTGGTTTAGATCTGACATCTCCAATTGATCTTGGATGTTTATGGATTAGCTTTAACTATTCTACTTGGAATTTTATAGGAATGTTCTATCTGATGACACTCAAAAAAAAAAAAACAATATAGAGTGTTTGAAGCAGTTTGAAAATAGTTTTCAGTTGGAGGAATGCGAGACAACAACATCTAATTGAATATTAAAAGAAATCCTAAAAGCACAGAAAAAATACAGATAGAATATCTCAACGTATTTTCCCAATTGAATTTTGTGGAACTCATTAGAAAAATAATCTTCAGAAGTATCAGAAAGAATCATTAGAGCACCACCTGGCAAAACCATTTAATGGGTCATCTCAGGAATTTACTTTCCAGCAATCCTTGCAAAATTTTTAAGTTCGAACGAAAAGTGTAAATTTCTGAGACACACTAATGCACATAATTGGAGCGTAGTTTATCATAGATATTTACATGATATATCATGTAAACTTCAATTATATGTCATGTAATCCAGCAGGATCCTGTGTGATTACGTGACATATAACACATATTTACATGATTCAAGACTAAAATTTACATGACGTCATGTTTACATCGCATAAATGAAGTTTACATGACGTGTAATCTTCATTATTTTTAACTGTGCACAAAAAAGTCGCATGCCCTTAAGGCCTATTTTTTTGATAAGATCTTTTACAGATAAATAGTAATATTTTGGTATTTTACGTGAGATTCATAGAATTGTATATATCTTCGGTTATGATTCTACCCCATTAATACGAATAAACCCCGAATGTCATAAATCCGAACGCCATCACCCCGAGTGATATTACTCTGTATTCCAATATCATGGGACAATTTTATTCAAGATAATTGGTCATTCGGGGTGATGGAATTCAGGGTAATTGTACATTTAGGGTAGTGGCATTCGGGGTAGTGGCATTCGGGGTGATGACATTCGGGGTTATGGGCTTTGGTGTAATGAGGTAGAATCTTCGGTTGTTTCTGGTGAAATCCTTTTTCACTTGTTCATAAGATTCAAGATAAGGATAAGCCTTTATGAATCTCCAAGAAAGTCTTTTTGAGTTTTTGAGGAGATCTTGGTAATATTTGTTCTTGAAATTTTTCTTACTGATGATTGAATTCCGTCAACACTTGATCGAACAGCTGCATGGGACGGAATCTGGCCACATTTCTCTAATTTTGTAGGTTGTCTGTAAACATTGGATGATCGGAGGCGTCAATATCCGAAGACGAATCGATTGCACGGTACTGCACGGTACTGGGAACACGGGTGGAATATACCACATATTTTAAAACATTCCACCAAAAATTCTTCGAGATTTCATCGTACTTCCTTACTTCTTTCTTATAATCAGTTAAAGTTTTTACTTCAGAAATCCATCATTATTAACGTTGGGAGTAATCATCCACAAATGGTCTCACTCGGAATTTGTCTTGCATCTTTCAATAGGGCCTTTCAGGGTATAGAATACTAACGTCTCTGCCACATATATACAAATGCGAAAAAGGCTCTTAGTTAATAACTGTGAAACAGCCTATGATAAAACTAATCTGAGAGGAAGAATAAGAAGTAAGGATTATCATATGAGATAAACTTTAACAGCCTTTTTAAGAATAGTATAGAAGTTTCTAGTGGAATATTTGTTTTAGATTATACTTTTGAATTAAATTAAATCCCTCAAGAAAATTTTACCAGTTTCTTCAAGTTTTTTTTTTAATTCGTAAACAATTTAAATAAGATATTTTCCAACAGTTTTACAACCACTCATGGTTTACGTTATAATTATATAATCAAGAACACTCGAACACATTATTACATCTAATGCAGTTGTCGCGGCACCTCCTTCAAAGCCCCGAGTGAAAGAACGCCTAGCTCGCTCGATCGAATTAATTTATTCGTAAACAGTCTCATCACACTCCCTTGCATTGCATTGAGCCGCGTTCAGACAAACGGTATTGCGCCGCCGCAGTCTCACAGAACACATTTGCGGCAAGCAAATCACAACAAATATTTGCATTTTCAACCAATAAAATCGTGGCTTTGATGGACACGTCTCGATTGAATACGATTTATTCAAGATGAATTATTTTGTAAACTTTCACACACGATATTGTCGCTAAACGAGTGATTACGGCTCAGACTAGAACCTAACGTTAATGGTTGTTTGTTCTAGTGCTATTTTGAGAACTGTACTTTAAGGATCGCACTTAGTGTTATAGTTTTGTACACAACTATCTTAGTTTGTTTGCCATGATTGACTATCAAACGGGACTTGCGGTAAGCAGCCACTATCGTGTGGACAATTGATAATAGCCTCCACTTGGGTGTTGACTTTGAATAAACGTAAACAAATTTTGTTAACTGTTCTACAATACTAGTGAGGATTGTGATCGATTTTGTAATGATTTGACTCAAAACACAAACATGTAGTTGTTATTGGTAGTTTGACCTCAGCATTAACTGTTCCATAAGCTTCTAAGTATGTTTTTGTTAAATTTTGTTCACAATTTATTACAATTGTAGACATTATTTTGGCTGGAAGCGACCAGTTAATAACTGCGAAGCAGGATCTGTCTCTCTAGAGATATACCTCCGAAAAGAAGAAGAAATTGAATAAATTGGTTGATGGACTACCGTCAAGGGATGGTATACAAATTATGTTACGCTAAATTTCAACTTTTTCGACCCCCTCCCTTTGTCACGCTTTTTGTATGAAACCTCAAAAATAGATGTAAGGGTTGTCACGCTTGGCTTGACCACCTCCCCCCCTTGGAGCGAGACGTAATTTGTGCATCGCCCCCAAGCGAGATTTCCGTCGTTGAACAAAGGAAATGGATAATTCGTGGTACAATTCAAAAGGCAATCGATTTTCAGCACTAGATAAATAATCGATTGCTTTTTGAATTTCCGTTCGCATTTTCTTCAATGCATTAGCATAGTCATTCGATAAAAAATATAGTTCCCAGTATCTCCCACTTCGGATAATCAGGATAGAACATGATTGTATCATGATCGCACATGTGAGTCGATTTTTTCTCTTTTCTTCTTTTGCGTAGACTTCCCAGAAATTAAACACATAATGGTATCAGAAAAGCCGAAAAAAATAAGTTCCGATTTCACGTCAGTTGGCACGTAATGTCGTGAAGTAGAAGAAGGAATTGTGCAATCCGACACACCCTTGCAGGGGCCTGACTCCTAGCAATCAACCTCCTGTTGAGTGTACAAAGAATGCATGATCGTGATTTCATACGATACATTACAAACTCGCGTGCACAATTGTTTGACAGGCCATTAGTTTGTTGATACAATTTCATATGTCGTCCTATGACGGCATGCAATATTGTTATTTGATATATTTTCTCAAAGGTACCCGTATCTAAAAATTATACCTATCCAGAATTTTAAGGAATTTAATTGTCAAGAATTTCTTGCAAAATTTTATGCAGATTGTTTTAATATTTCTGAAGATTTACTAATAGAAGATCTGATGAATGTTTTTTCGGGTTTTTCGATGAAGCCCCTTGTTTAGGTTCAGGTATACGATTGTGTGTTTACTGGGCGGACTTTCTGATTACTTATTTTTTTTCCAGGGATATAAAATTTATTCTGGAATGGATTGGCGTAGGAACAAGGCTCTTGTAGCAACCATATAATTTTCATGAACATTTTAAGGGTTTGTCAATAACCATAAATAAGTCTCCGTTAAACAAAATTATCCTGGAATTTAATGGAATTTTGAAAACACACTCCCTTGGAGTTCTCTTAGGAGATCAATAATCCCTTTTACTTTATTTTTCCATATCTTTGTATAGATTTTTTTCGAGAAGCCTTTTTTCCTGAATACTACACAGTTAAAAATAATGAATATTACACGTCATGTATTGATGTGATGTAAACATAACGTCATGTAAATTTAAGTCTGGAATCATGTAAATATGTGTTGTATGTCACGTAATCACACAAGATCCTGCTGGATTACATGACCACGCTTCAATTATTTGTATTTGTATTTAATCCAACTGACTTTGCTGTCTTATTGAATAATAAATTATGTGCATTATATCTCAGAAATTTACACGTTTCGTTCGAACTGTGTACCAAGAGTATACTAAGGCAGCGTCCATTTATAACGCAACGATATCATCAAAAAATTCATATTGCTTTTTGTATGGAAAAAATAAAAATGTTGTATGAGCCGTTACGCTTGAGTCTACTCCCCTCTCCTTCTAGAATGTTGCGTAATTTGTGGACGGTGCCTTAGAAATTCCTGAGGAATATTCTATCACATTTTACCACTATGAATTCCACAACGTACTCCTAATTATTCTACCGGAAATAATTCAAGAAAATCCTCTCTGTATTCCTTCAAATATTTTCCTATAACCCCACTTAGAACTCTTTCACAAATTTCATCAAAACATCCCTCAGAAAATGTATTAGAAATGCTGCCTAAGTTCCTACAATAATCATTAAAAAAAAATCACCGAAAATTTCAGAATCCTTCCAATATTTATTTGCGAAGAATCCCGTCAAAGGCTGTAAGGATTTACTACAAAAAGTTGATTCTTATTTTTCTTAGTTTACATTGGATCAAATATTTATCTTATTTTTAGATTTTTAAACCACTCTTTGAGATGGGATTCTGAAAAAGTTCATGAAATTCGGGCACATATCTGAACAGAATTCGAGAAGCAATAACTAACGTATTGTTTTGTAATTTGATAAGTTATTATTAAATAAATGTTTGGTAGGGCAAGGAAGGAGGCACTCGTTTTGAAAGTTCAGACATAATCCATTATGGAATACTTCAAACTGAAACAAGAAAAAAAAATCAGCTTTCTCATATGATTCGTAGGAGATATTTTAGATTTTGTTTTTTTTTTGATATTTTATCTGGAATTTCAAAAGGTGAGTTTTCCCTAAACTTGAATTTCAACAAGAAATTTCTCAAAGATTTTTGTAATCAAATTGGCAGAATTTTGTCAAATGGCCTCTATAAATTTTCCAACAATACATCATGGGAAAAATTCTTAAGTAGCTCCATAAAATACAGGAAATGATTGCTTGATAACTAATTTAGAAATTTCCCAATAATTTCGTAAAAATATCAGCAGAGTGATTTACAAGCATTTTGAAAAAAAAATCATAAAAGGTCATTAGTAATATCTGGGACAAGATTTAAATCGGTTTCTCTAAATGTTTGCCTTAAGCTCGCCAAAAGTTTCGTTTATTTTTTTTACAAATAGGTATAAATTTTTCCAATATTCAGAATACGAATATGTTCAGATTCAGAATACAGCTATATATTTAAAATCTTTTTGACGAGAACAATTTTCTTAAAGGAATTGGAATGGGGGCTTTCCTGTATTCCTCCAGTAACTGTGTCCAGTAAAAATAAAGCAAAACACATCAGGTGGAATTTAATATAAATAGAAGATAGAAATACCCTTCCTTAGGTTGCGACCTTGTCGCGATGGGAGGGTATAATCCATTAGCCCATATGATGGAAACTAAAGGCGTAACCTGTAGTAGTGGTATCACATTTTGGCATTTTTTGCTTAAAGCCGCGTCATAATTCATATGGCATAGACGCAATAATATCTCGGATGTGATCCAAGGGACATTCTGCGTCATTGATAGAATTGATGGCCATTTCAAATAATTTATCTATTCGAAGTGGACATTAATACTATTGGTGACGTTCAGTTTGCCTTTTGCTAACCAGAATGATCCGTAGCCACTCTTACTATTAGCTAGCTAGATACATCGTTATCATATACGACGTAGGGAATACTTAGGAACTCTAAGGAAAATGACTAGTAGATTCACTGAGTAGAAATAAGTGGCGACAATCTTATTTTAATATGATTTTTACATTGCCATAATAAGAAATACCTCTTTTGTAACAGCAGTATAAATAATCTAATTCCAGCTTCATTTTCGCAAAATTTACAAGTAGAAAGTAGGCGTTGTGAAGCATTGCATTTGCCACCGAAAAGTGAATCTTGTAGGAGACTGTAATAGAAGCCTAAGGTAACTTTACTCTTCAATGTTCACTATAAAAATTACTATGGGAAGTAAGACGCTGAGATCGATCATTAGGGTACACTTGCTAGTTTCGAAAAATTGTTGAACAGACAAGGAAAGCGACTTTTTTCTTTAAGGATATATGAACGTAATGACCAATAAATACTTTGAACAACAAAAAATTAAATTAACTAGAACTACTACTAAACAGCCTAATTTTGTTAAGACTTGACGACAATTGACATTTAAGACTCTAATCTTACGTAAAAGACAGGAGTAATCAGAAAAGCACTTGAATGACAAATTATTCGAAACCATTTCGACTAGACAGTATTAGTAATGACACTACTATTTCAAACAAATTCTGATGGAGCTGCTGATTTTCACAATGATTCCTTTTTTCAGAAGCATGGGAATATGGGTACTTTTCAAAAACTACCAAGTCACAATACTAATAAAAAAAGCAGTGTTCATGTGGGCGCCATTGCCTAGTCCGTCTGAGTATTGGTCCTGGTAGAGGGGAAACTTGGCAAAAACCAGACCGAGGGTTCAGCCTTGACAAGTTAAGCTGTCAGGCAGCTCCAACTGAATATTACAAAATAAAAGAAGATAGAAATATTGGAAAATATAAATAACAGAAAAAATAATTTCTGTAGTTCTGGAGTTGTTCATTTAAATTAGTTTCTGAATTAAAAAAAGGTAATATTCCTGATTAATCTTCTTAGAAAATTTAGCGGAGGATCTCATAAATACTTTGTCACTAGATTCTTGGGTGAATTCTACGACAAATTTCTCGGCGCTGGTTCTGAAAAATCGTGAAGGTCGTATGCTTTTCGAAAAAAAACAGACATCAGATCTCGCCGAAAATTAATAGAGGTTTTCCAGAAGATGATTTCGAAGAGATTTCTGAAGGAACTGTTGGAGTAATTTTCCGGAGGAGGATTCATAGATGGGTCTTTGATATTAACCAGAACAACTACAGAGAGAGCATATTGTGATAGATCTTGATCAATTATTATTTATTTACTTTTTCAGTGTATGCCACAAAAGACATATTGTTTATGTGGAATTATAGATTATTTAAAGAAAACTGATTAGACCAAATTGACTCATTTATTGAGTTTCATTGAATTCTGAGATAATTGTGACTTTCACTTGTTCAGTTTTGGATGAAATTGACACGTTGTTTTTTGATTCAGGACAAGAAAAAGTTTTTGATAGAATACTTTTTTTTCGCAAAAGTGCCCATCGATGTATGCACGGTTGGTAGTTAACATAATTACCTATTGTGAGACAAAATTTCATTAAAATAATATATTACCTTTATTAATTCAACTTCAATTTTCTGAAACCATTGTTTCTTTAGTTTGGGCCACAAATAAATTTTGTTTTCAGTAATTTTACTTAAAAATTAAGACAATTATTCGAAAGACACCCATACAACACTTTTCTGTAATTTTGAAAAAAAAAAATCAGTTAAAAAAGTTTTGCCTTTTTAAATGATAGTCCCGATAAATTTCGGGATAACTAAGTATGCAAAGTGGATAAGTTAATCAAGGTCAACAAACCCAGAAACTTTTATTGAAATCTGAGAGGGTGCTGCGAAATGGGTCAAAAGCAATAACGGTTTAGTTAAAATTAAATTTTTGACAAATTTATATAATTGATATTAAATTAAAATTGAAGGAAAAGTTTTATGGTATCTTCAGCATTGTGCTGAACAAGCTGGAGACAGCTTCGTTATTACTTTTGAACTTGAGATTGGAAAAAAAATACTCTAGTTCAAGTTTACATTTAAATCGGTCCATAAATAACTCAGTCTTAGCCTCCAAAGTTAACCATTTTGTATGGAAAATCCAAAAAGATTCAAATGTATTGTCCAATGCGATACATTTTCAATGCGTTATTTTTGGCAGAATTGCTCGAAACCTCCTTTGAAGATTTTTAGCCATTTTGCGTTTTTGGTCAATCATGAATAAGAGTTTAAAAGTAGTGACTCAAGCAATACTCCGCGTTGAATACTTGTGTAAGATGCCAATCAAATTATTGACAGATTTTTAACACGAAATTTGACAGAACTTTGGAAGATTCTTAAAGACATTTTCTGTACGTACCTCCCATGTCACTTGAATTATTCCAGGAGAGATTGTTTACACATCAATACTATGGTACATGATTTGTTTATATAAAAATCCTTAGTGGATTAACCTTACAGTTGATCTTTGGTGGATTCGAAAGCCTTGATTTGAGAAAAGGATGGTGCAGGCGTCCTTATATTTCTACGAGATGAACGGTTGCCCTTCTCCAGTGCGAAGTATGAAGCAAAATAAGGGCAAGATAACTAATATGTTTATATTTTATTTATATTATAACCTACATGGTTTTACATTACGCGCTTTCTACAGTGTATTCTGCGCTTTTACGCCTTTGATGACTTTTAATAAATACTAGTGCTGTTTTTGAAAATTTAAAATGTTTATGACACCTTCCCAAACGAAATATCGCAGCAGCAAATATTTCCTACCGATAGTAATTCGGAAAAAAATCACCGGGAAAAACATTTTCCGATGACTTTTACCACGGAGAAGGATTATATTGAAAATATTCAATTGTCATAGTCACGTGATATTCATGACATTTAACAGCTCTGATAAATGCCGATCCGGCTTTTCCGCTTCTGTACATGCTGAGATTGCAAATAGTTTAATTTTGCCCAGTTTACTCGTAGTCTAACGTAGTATCTACAGCTCCGATCAGTAGTCAATAAATTATACAGTTCATGTGGCGCTAGTTCGAGAGTCTTACTTTCGCAAGAAGAACCTTCTACATATGTAACCTCGTGGACCTAGTTTTCAGTACGTTAAGCAAATATGAAACGGAAAGTTAGTATGACATGTCTCGAGCATGCGTGCTCGTTTACAACGCGATCAAAAGCTGCCCCCTGATTTGTGGCGACAAAATTGTTAACTAAACAGTGCTGTCACAAATTGCTTTCACGCTTCTGAACAACTTTGCCGAAGACACGAAAGTTCTAAGTGCTTTAATATGACCAAATTATATCCACACTAACGCCACGTAGCGACAAAATAGCCAACTAAACAGTGCATTCTCAAATTGCTTTCAAGTTTCTAAACAATTTCCCCGAAGACTCGAACTTTCTAGGTAGTCGGGATCATGAGCTAGAGTCTAATGGAATATGATCAAATAACATGCATCTAGCGCCACGTAGCGGCAAAATTGCAAGCTAAGCAGGGCTGCCTCAAATTTCTTTCAAGGTTCTTAACAACTTTTTTGAAGACACGAACTTTCAAGGTGGTCACCAGTGGTTCCCAACCTTTCCGATGTTGCGATCCTGTTTGAAATTCTTCAAACATTCTACGGATCCTTAATATTTATGTGCCCAAAATCAAATTGTATGCAAAAATTTTCTAATGAATCAAAAGACATTATTGGCAGGTACATTCAAAAGGCATGTTTGTCATCCACCACAGATATTTCCTAGACTCTGGCATGAAACTACACAGAAAGGATCTTGTAGATTTTCTCGAGAATCATCGCAAAATGTTTTCACAATTTTTGAAACAGTTCGCCAAGAATTTATTCAAATATAGGTTAGGTGCCCACCAAGTTCTGAAATCTGTTTCGAATATTTGGAAAAACTTTGTTTCAGAAGCTAATTACGGTGTTGTAAAAAAATGTTAGAAATTTTTCCAGGATTCTTTTCAGATGTCCATCTATAATCTTAACTGAATTTTTTTAGCGATACGTACAGTTATCAATTAAAAAGCAAATAAAAATCCTGCTGGTCAATTCAAGATAATGGTGGCACGGCGAAAAATTTTCTCGATCCGCAAGCAAAAGTTCGCCAAGAAGGAATTTTCAGAGGATGCCGACAAAATTTCAAAATACTTTCAAGTTTCAAGCCAGGAATTTCCTTAGGAATCTATTTAGCAGGCTCAAGTTCCGCCTCAATTACACTTAATATTGGCTAATATATCTCTATCTGCAGATTTTGAAGGCATTTTTCCAGATGATTTAGGAATAGCGTTTTTTCTAATTTTCCAATTCGCGCTGAAAAAATTGTGGGAAGTATGATCGATTGAATAAGAGCTTAAGTTTTGCTTGTATCGAATCTTCACTAATAGAATTGGATTTATCTTGTACTTGTCCAAAAACAATCTGAGTGTATAAATTATGTCCCTTCATGTGAATTAACATGGTAACTTATATCTGAGAAGTCCACTTTGACTATTTTACCCAATTTTTCCTACGATGCCGAAAAGAAATCCATTCAAGAACGTATGATTGTACTGAGTATTTATAGATATATTTTGTTTGATAACGCGTCTTTAGATGCCTTATTGGAAGCTGCACGAATTCATGAGCTACCTACAATTATAACCTACCTCAATTGCCAACAAGGATTACCAATTGGATTTATCAAATGCTCAAAAAATGACATCTCTTCTCGACCTTGCGTCAAGCTGCGATTCGGAAATTGAATGTTTGCGGATGCCTCCATAGGGGAGTCTTATCGGCTCTGTAGAATCTTGTAACAGATACACTATTGAGGAAACTAAATAGTAGCGGTTAAGGAGACAATTTAATAATTATCCACACTACAAAACAAAACATAAACAAACAATCAGTTTGAGTCTAAATAGTTGGATACGAGAACGTAGAACATTAATCGAAATAATTCGCCTTTGCTAATCCTTTTCCCACATGTCCAATCAATAGTTCAGCTGTTGAAGTATGACAACGGCAACACAAATCATGTCATACTTAACTGAGACGTAATCGAGTCGATCCGTGGCAAATGTCACAATCAACTACATGATCGACGACAACAACGACTACGCTGGCATACGATTCTATCGATTATTATCCTAGAGTCGTTCAAATGCGATGTGAGCTTGTGAAGAGTGATTGGAGACGAAATTCTACGCTTCTAGAAAACGTGAACAATGAGAAGGACCAAACATATTCTACTAAGATGGTCCAGTTTTATGAGAGAAACTGAAATTCGGTCCAAGTTTTTTTTTTTGTAATTTGTTAACTATGGTCCATCCTAATATTCTACGTATTTTACGAACAGATCCCCAGCAATTGCCTGGCGTTTAGTAGCTCTCGTCAAATGAAATAAAGAACCGATTTGTCGCCCGGACGGAGGCAGATTTTCCTTCGAGTTCTCGATTTGCATTATTACCGAACACCGTGTGAGTGCGGTGCGGTGCGGACACTTGTGGCAGACTTGTAATAACTTATGGCACTTTAAATCGGGCGAGAGACAGAACACAAAAGCTTCAAGAGGGGGCCAGTCGATTGTTGAGGAAGGGTTGCGGGCGGAGACGAATACAACGCCTCTTGACGACATGTAAGCGCATGACTGATTGGTTGAGTCGGTAGTCGTCCGGAGCATTCACCAGTCATGCGAATTATTACAGGCTGAAAAATTACAACTTCTAGAGCAGTGGTTGCTAACCTTTTTGATGCTGCGAAAAAGTTATTAACTGAGAGCTTTCTTGGCCAAAGTTGCCATTTTCGTATTCGTATATCGTGTACGATACTACGATGATACTTTATACCCAGGGAAGTCAAAGAAATTTCCGTTACGAAAAGATCCTGGACCGACCAGGAATCGAACCCACACACCTTCAGCACGGCTTTGCTTAGTAGCCGCGGACTTTAACCACTCGGCTAAGGAAGGTCCCGGTTGCTGTTTATAGATTGTCGCTGCCCCCTGATAAATCGTCACGGACCCCTGAGGGTTCGCGGACCACCGGTTGAGAAACTCTGTTCTAGAGGGTCCCTCCCTTTAACTGATTGAAGGGGGGTTGGTGATGAGGTTGAAGTCAAGGAGCTGGTTTAAATGGGGTATCGCAGCTGCTGGCTGAATCCGAGCTGAGCGAGCTTCAAGGACAAGTGGATGTAATTTTACCCGTCCTGTCACCACCCTGGACAAATGACTCTCCTCGGCAGAGCACAGAGTAGTCGCGAAGGCAGGACAGTGGCAGTTGCCTTTTTTGTTCGACTTAATGAGATTGTAGTTATCCTGAGGTGTGGGATTACTGTAGAATAATTATTCTAATAGTTTCTCTTTTCTGTATTTTCAGGTATGTACGGTTGCAGTATTGAAAATCATCACCATCATCAAAAGGTATCACAACTTTGATGCGCATTACCGGCTCCGATAAATGATCCAACGCGCAGGTGCAAAAACCTTACCCAAAACCTGAGATAATGCATCATTATTCTAATCGGTGATCCGTTTTCATGCATCAAAAGTTCAAACTGCGGTCGTTATAATTGAGGACCGTGAATCAGTGGAAATTGGCAGCCGAGTGAATTCAGTTTACCAACAGCCAACCATCCTTTAACCGCAACCTGTCGAACCGTGCAAAAAAATCTCAACCAACCCACAAAGGAAAAATCAACAACAGCTCTTGAGTGTCTGATAGCCTGATACTCAAACACACAAGTGTATCGTATTCCATCGGACGATTGCTGCCAAAGTAACCGTCTCATGTTCGGCAACTCATCGTCGCGCCGAGCGTTTTAAATTTTCACCCGTCCGTCCACGTCTTTCTACCCGGCAGTTTAGATAGGAATGCAGTCAGGTCTCCTATTAAACGCATCCTTACTACGCGTAATATTTTTGCTTCTCCTTCTTTTTGGTGTTATATTACAACTGGAATAGAGCCAGCTTCTCAGCTTAGTGTTCTTATGACTACTTCAACAGTTATTAACTAACAGCTTTCTTTACCAAACCACCATTATTGCATGTATATATCCTGTAGCAGACATGAAGAGCCTCGGGAAGTCTAGAAAATTTCCTTTACGAAAAGATCCTCGACCGGTGGGATTCGAACCCAAGACCCTAAGCTTGGTCTTGCTAAATTGCTGCGCGTTTACCACTACGGCTATCTGGGACCTACTTCTATAAGAAACGCTTAAGCGTTCAATATGAGACCCAGGACTTATGAAATTTTATCAATTTGAATGAGTTATATAATATATAAGAGCCTGATGATTAGGAAGGTTGACGTCTTCGACCAGTACCTTAGCGGTGGCTACGGTCCGCACCGGGCCCCGGAACCATAAAGAGGGGCCCCGAAACCATAAAGAGAATATTTCTCATAGCTGTAGAAATTCAGTTTTTAGCATATTGAAATGTAAACAGAATGGGAAAATCAGGTTTGGAGGGAATCTGAATTGGCAATGTTTAGGGACCAATGTCATCAAATATCCGAGAGCTTTCTATAACTTGAGCCTGAGGAAGTCAGGAACTGCATTGGAAACATTTCATCTATGAGCCATATTCTAAATTAAGCCGGTCTCCAGGCCTTTTCAAATGAATGTTTGTACTCCAAAGATTACTACGCGACTATTCCATAGGTTTACAGATTCTTCAGTGATACTTACAAAGACTCGTCCTGAAATCCTTCAAGGTATTATTTCTCTAGTGATTCTCTCATGAACAATTTTTTTCAGTATTACTTTGTGTCATTTTAAAAATAATTCTTCAGGTATTGTTCTATATATTCTACCAAGGATTATCATAATTATATCAAATAGACATTCTTCCAGAAATTTTACTACAAATTCTACCGGGGATTCTTCATACATCTCTCCAAAAAATTTGAAGTCTTTCAAATATTTCTTGGATAATTTTTGAAGTAAATTTTCAATGGATTCTTCAATTTAATTGCTCATTCAGGATTTAATACCACAAAATGCTACAGCAATGCTACCTGTAATTCCTTCACTCGAAAATTTCTCTAGAAAATCCTGCAGGAGATTATGGGTTTCGTTAAGTAAATTTTCCAAGAATTACTCTAACAGTTTTTCAGGACACTTTTCCAAGACTTTCTCACGAGTCTAGAAGTGATATTTATTGAAAGACGGGGTTGGTAGTCTAATGACAACCGCTTCTGGTTCAAAAGCAGAAGGTCACGGGTTCAATCCTAGGCCCGTCCCTTTCCTCGTACTTTGTAGTTGTATCTGTAAGTTGCTTTTATCTACCACTCGTCATATATCACAGTTGATAGTTCATAGCATGAGAGACGGACAGAAATAAAACTGTCTCCCTACGCTTCCATTCTTTCATCATTATAGCACGCCTTTCCTTACGTCTGATACATAGGCAGTCTGCTAACCAAACCAGCAAGCCTCTCTGCCATAAACATTACCTCACCCTTCCCGCAAGAATTGCCAGCTGAATGCCAGCTGAATGCACCATCCATTCCTTCCCCTTCCCTCTATTGGTCTGTATTCTGACGTGGCAGGCACCATTGTTGCCTACAACTAAATGATTACAAGCACTTTTACACCCTTTAGGGTGTCTGTTAATCCCAAGCACTCATCTGGTTGGTTCCTTGTGTAAGTGCAGCTGATCTAGCAATACTGGAGTAGCAACCATGGGCAACCAATCAAGCTCAAGAATCAGTGATTTTTATTGGATTTAGTGTAGAAATATCCATCAGAGACGTTCTTAGGGAAGTTTTTGATGAATTCTTTAAGAGCTTCTTTGGGAATTTTTTGGTACAACCTGTTCAAGGTTATTTTTAGATAAATTTGTAGTTGCAATGTTATAGACACTCTGAATGGTAATAAGAGGAAATCTCTAGAGTTATTTCTGAATTCTATGGAAGAACCACTGGAAAAGTGCCGAGAAAGATCACTTCCTTGAGAAACGAATCTTTGAAAAACCCTGAAGTTATTTCTGAGGGTATCTTTGAAAAAAATCCTAGATTAATTATTCAAGATATCTTGAAACTAGGAGAAATTATTTTTGAACTTTGTGTAGGAGTCGCTAAATGAACTCCAAAAGAAATTTTTGAATTAATAACTGAAGAAAATTTTAAGCAAACACCTGATTTTTTCTCTCAGAAATTCATTAAACACACAAAGTATTATTTGACGAAACGTAACGAGAAAATCTCACAGATTGAAAGATTTTCTGAGAGATGACTGGTTGAATTCTCAGAGAATTCTCTTCTTGATCACGTTTTTCAGGCCTGAGATCTCTAAGTTCATTTTTTAAGATACTTAGCCGCTGCCATCCCTGTTGACTAGGCACATGTCAATTGGTAGAATAGCGCCCATATTTTAAAGGGCCCCCTAATTTCACCCCGCACCGGGCCCCGAAAGTGCTAGGTACGCCACTGTCTTCGGCGAAGTTGTTCAGTGGATCAATGACTGACATGCGATGATCATTTATATATTGAATGGTCACCAGGATCCTGACAACTTAGAAAGTAGTATTCAGCCAACTATTCTTTGAAGAAATCCTACGGATTCATTTTTAAGAACTGTTATAAGAACTTCATAAGAAATATTTTTTTGGGATTTCATTAGTTGTTTTTCTAAAATACTTCATTATTTCTTTTGGTAATTGTTCAAGTATTGACGAGGAATTTCTCCAAGTATCTCCATTCCTCCTAGAATTCCGCCAAGTTCATGTTCAGAACTTTTGTCCAAGTAACTTTCTTCTAGAATTTTTTGCATTCACATTTTAAAGGATTATTTTTTTTTTCGAAGAACACCCTGGAGCTGCATGATAGCCAAATTTTGTCAGAATTGGACCCATTTGTTACAAATTTGAACTCTGTTAATGCCAACACATACACGGAATAGGCTATGTTGCCCACTTTAACACTATACTTTGAATATTATATGTTATATATGTTCAAATGAAGTTTGAAACAAAATCATAGCTTGCCATTGCTAATTGCTGATTTGTTGGGGAATTTTTCAAGTTCTCTTCAATATAAATGAAAAAATGGTCAACATTCAAGTCATGATATTAAAAGACTTTTTAGAAAATTCGAAGACGTGTCTTTTTTTAATAATTAACTATTTATTATCCTTTCTTTGTGTATCATACAATGAAGAAAAGTATTGTTTAACATTGAAATTTTCAAGTTTTTAGATTCAAAGTTTTCACCAAATTTTGGATCATGTCGCGAGTCTCGGGATTCCCGGGACGTTAAAATCTTTATCCCGGTAAACGGGAAATCCCGAAATTTCTAAAATCCCAGTTTTTTTGTCCCGGGATATCCTGGGATGGACACTCTAATTATATATCAGGAAATTTTTTCAACAAACTGCTTCAGGAATTGTTTCAAAACGTTGAATCATTTTCTATCGATTTTCTCGTAAGTTTTCTTATAGAGACTTTTGGAAATTCCTAAGGAAATTTTATCAAAAATTCTTTCGAGAAAATATTTTAGTTTTTTTTTTCAAGAATTTTCCTATTGATCCTTGTAAAAATTCCTTCTAAAGACTCCTTCAGATTTTTTTTCGAGATTTTTTATAGCAATCTATACAGAAATCTTTTCAGCTTCTGAAAACATTAGAAAAACTATCTCCTCTGCAACCTTTTGTTAAAATCATCAACACTGATTAGAATGCACTTCATGGTTTGTGACTTACTTCTCATTTAAAATTCTAAAGAAAGCTAAAAGATTTTCATGAGGCTTTTCTTCAATGATCCTCCCTATATTCTTTCAAAGATTTCTACACGAAATTTTTTGAATAATCTTACCTGTGATTTTTCTGAAATTCCGTCAAAGAACCGTTCAAGAATCACTCTAGGGATTGTTTGAGTAATTCCACAAAGAATTTTTCCTAGGATTTTTTTGAGCTCGTTTCATGCTGATAATTACACATTGATGAAGAGGCAACTTTACGTTTTTGTATTTGTCATCAAACTATGAATGGTTTGACACTATAAGTGTCGGTATAAACGCTTATAATGTTTTATATATTTTAATATAGGTAGGGTAAAATCACCGGTTTTGGCCAGCCTAAGAGAAAATGTCAATGAAAATTAAATGAGAAGCCGTATTTACACTACAAATATGTCAAATACAAGCTTTCAATCCATGTTATGTGTGTAAAATATCAAAACTGAGCTAAAACCATTTTTTCGCTTTGAAAATCCCGTTGGTCAATATAGGCCAATGGAACCAGTTTCGGCCAGAGACTTAACTTCGGTTCCTTAATTGGCCAATCGCATTGATTTCTCATGAGAGTGGCGAAATTAAGAGTGCCCTGGTCAAATTAGGTGTATGGGAGTTAAAATTTTAAGGAAAATCAATTGATTTTCTTATGTTTTGAATCAATTTGAACGAGTAAATGAAGGTAGCTGTATAATACGTATGTGATCTACTGAACACAAAAGGTTTCATGCTGATTGGATATGTAAAACGGTGTATAATCCACTATGGCTACAACTGGCGTATGGCCAAAACCGGTGCTTCTACCCTATATATAACTTTATTTTTTCGTCATTACGGAAAAAACCCTACCTTACATCAAATTGAATAGCGTTTTAGGATTTTTTTACTATACTATAAATATCTTTTCATCGCGAGACAGGATGCAAAAATAATTTGAGGTAAAAGTCGTACACCCTTCCCGTGAGGATTGTGGAGATGCAGAGGTTTTCTCGGTCACTGGAAGCAACAATCATTACACCCCAACATTTCTTCCCCATCCGATTTGGCCGGTGCCATTCCTTATTCATTTGGATCGAAATGCAATTCTTACCAGTTCCAATAAATCATGGAGTAGCAAGCAACCATGTAGTCAGTCTATGCCAGGGCTGCCCAACATACGGCCCGCGGAGGGTTCGAATTGTTGTTACATTTTGCTAGTTGAATTCTATCAACTTGAAATTAGAACATGCCTATATAATTTTCAATTTAGTTTCAACCTATTCTAGTTTAGTAACTATTTAAATTTTTAACTTTATCTGCTTCGATATTTAGATATATAATAAATGATTCAAATTCTAAATCTCAAATTCTGGGTGTTTCAATAATGTTTCTACCATGACTTCTTTCGACATTCATTCATGCCACATTCATCCTTGACATGATTACCAGAAAGGCAGGCTTTTTACAAAATCTTGAAAAGGATTTTTTTTAATACTGTACATGGCTTTCACGGATAAAGCCAAGTATGAAATTTCGCTCAAGAAAAGTAAAGAACTTTCATGGGCCAAGAAATTTCCTACAGAGAGCCCCATTTGAAATTTCTTCTCAACTGCGTACTACGATCAACCATTTCATGCGAGGAATTTCCCACGCATAGAGATGGGCGATTACTTTTCTTGTCAGCAGCAAAACAGCCTTAACATTAGCAAGATTCTCACAGATTTTTCACCAGGATTCCATATCCAGAATTTTTAACGAATTCAATACATAATTTTCTAGAATCCTGGGCAAGATTACAACATAGCGCTATGTAACATTTTGCCTGAAAATTAAACGAAATTATTCTATACTTATGACCAGGTTTTTTTGACATAAATTTTAGCATTTTCAAAGATTTCTAGGAGGCATTTTAAAATGATTATTGAGTGAGATTCTGAAAGAATCCTAGGCACGATTCTTGTAAAATTGTGGACATTCTGGCCAAGATTTTCGTAAATGCTTGATCAAGATTTTAGCACATCCCGGTTCATGCTAATATAATTAGGTCGGACACTGACAGAATTCGGAGCACGATATAAAAAAATCTGGGTATTATTCTTAAAGCATCCAAAATTTCTGGAGTAGATTCTTCAACATATTCTGGGCTAGATTATTATATAATTTTGAGAGGGACTATCACAATGTTCAGCCGAATGCTTAGAAGTAATTACCGTTTTTTTCGATTTCTTCAAATGAAATTTACTCCATTCACTGATTTTTGTCAGATTTCATGACCTTCATTTACTGACTTACCTTCATTTACTGAAGCCCTCAAACCATACGTCTAATACGAGACCTGACTGTATATTGTTTTCGCAACACAACAACACCAGTAGCTCAATTTCCAAAGGAGCTTGTTTGAGCATGAAAATGAAGAAGCCTTCCCCCCCCAGTGAAAGGGCACTGAGACTGAGATTTTCGTGTTTGCAGCGTGCAAAATCCTGTTGCTTCGCTCCTCTGGAAAGAGAAACATGGTGGATCCCGTCTGATGGATATGGTGGTCCTGTAGCATGATGGGGGCCAATATTGAAACATAATCGCTTCTGCTTCGCTCCAGTAAAGCACACCTTTTTCTATCGAATCCAAACTGTGACGAAAGAAGAGCATCACTGACTGAAGCCGAGGCGCGTGTTCGACGTCATTAGAATCAATAAGCATGAAATTGAAACACGGGGATGATTGAACCGCTTGTGCTCGAAAGCTGAGGAATCGAACACTGTTGTTGCTCTGGAAGTGGCTTGAAAGCGTCATGGACGTTTCCAGGCCTTCCAGAGTTTAGTAGATACAGAATTTCTTTGTTTACCTTGTACCGAAACCGATTGGGGAGAGGGTATCGATTCGTTCGCATGTAGGTGCGGATAATACGTTTCGATGAATCATCCAGATCATGACTCGAATTGAACTGCAGTTGGCCGCACGTTGACTGGCTTGTGCGGCTTATCTGAATGAAGATGAAGCACCAAACTGTTCATGATCTATTAGAAAGGGCCAGCATGCAGGAAATGGAAAGTTGGTCAAATCGAAAAAGATAAAAACTTTTTTAACAACTCCAGGTTCGAACAATTCTACTTTATTTGGGTCATTTAGGTGTGATTTGTTTACTTTTTACTTTCTTTATTTAGAAGAAATAGGAATGGTAAACCTTACATTTTAGAAATTTATTTTCAAATCTGCAACAATGTTTTTTTTCCTCTTATTATTATTGAGGCAGATCCTGCTTCTTGGCTTGATGTTCTTTGAACACTTCCACAGATATTAACACGATTAGTGGGTAAAAATGTGATATAGAACTTCAGTATAATAAATGCTAATAAGCGCCGACTTCAGCATCATTTGAGTATTTATCGGAGAGACCTTAAGCTTCTGTTCAATTTTGCTGAAAACGAGCCAAGCCATCAACACTTGAAATAAGCTTCAAGCGTCTAGATAAGTGACCTTCAACTCCTTGAAAATATATTTTTTCTGTCGAGAGATAGGTACAAAATTTTAAAATAAAGACAGTCACCTTAGATAAAAGGCTCTGTCCGAGATGGGACATGACGCCAGAAAAAAAAAAGAAAACTCCCAGATGATGAAAGACCAAACAAATGAATGAATACCTACAAGCAATTTTTGTGCATTTTCGTCACGTTTTTCACCAGCTATGTGAACAAAGATACATATCCATATATCGCATATGGTTCCCCTGTGGTGTAAAAGAACATGCTGAGAATATGTTTTCCTCCTCGGCAATATAATTCAAATTCAATTTATTCCCTTGCACGTGTTGAATACATCCCACTGGGGCGAAATCTCGGAGTAGTGATTGCGTTTTTCAACCAAAACAGTAATTATGATTTATTCGTGAAAAGCTTTTTTCAAATGAAATTAGCCAAGTGAATGGGATCAGTGCGATTGCAACGTTCGGGTCACCGGAGGTCAAAACTCTTGAAAAACGTTCTTCTTAAGTTGAAATTCATTCTTTCACGAAGGAAACGCCAAGCGCCAAATGTGTAATGGATATCTAATTAAGTTATTACAATGTGAAGACACTCTTGAAGGGTTTTCTTCCTTGTCCTTTGCTTTTTCGTGATCTTCAAGAAAACGATACAATGCTTCCAAGGGATGCGTGGATTAAATTACAGGGCTCGGGTCGAACGTCTTATGTCATATGTTGCCGTCGTAGTCCGTAATCATTCGGATGCGATTGTAACGAGTCGAGTGCTGCTGCTGCTCTTGATGGCGCTCAACAGTAGATCACAAACGGCCGATGTCTTATGGAAAATTAATAACAATTAACTCATTGAGTAGCCGACAGTCGTCTTCCGCTTCGGTTTTCTTCTTTGTTTGCTGATTCACATCTGTTTGACAAACAGCGCGAACTGCGGACGATAATGGAGCTTCCTGGGAAAGGCGTTCCCATCGTTAACTTTACGGTGTAATCTTGATGGGTTTATGGGATTATCTAATCTTGGCGAAACAGTTATTAGTATTGTTAATAGAGTCGGTCTGTACATCGGCGAAATTGGTTCAGGAGAATTCCAGACAATGGTAGTTCGATGATTACGTTGATACACACTAAATCGAGGGGCAAAACGAAGAAAAGATCGGTTATGAGTTAAATATACTAAGTTCACAACGTATACTAAGTATACCAAGTTTTACTTTTTTAAATTATAATTTTTCATTAGTATCATTCCAAACATTACATTATTTCTTTATATCTAAGTGTTCTGTGCTAGACAACACTATCATCCTAATTTGGTATAACAAAATTAAGCTCTTATTAACATTTTGTTAACAACATATTGCATTTCATTTGCCGTAGCAGTAAGGAATTTTTGAATTGATTTTACTATCTTATAAAAGGAAAAGAACGCTTTCAATTTACTTAACCTAACCTAACCTAAATATATAATGCATTAATCGTGGCAATAGAAGATTGCAATGATTTTGGTCAAAAAATGTTAATTATTTTATTTGACATTTTTCCATTTGTCAGGAAAATATGCCAAATAAAAAAAAATGTTATATATATCAACTGAGAATGATAAGCTACTTTCTGAAAGTTTCTTGATGAGAATGTATAAAATTCCATCATCGCCAGATGCTTCCATATAGATGATTTTATTCTAATAATAGTTCTTACTTCTTCCAAATAAGCCAGGAATTTTCGAGAACGTAAACGTTCGTTGATTGAGAATGTTTACGAAGTCCTGAGTTATTCTATTTTCTATTGGGACAAATTCCATGTCAAATCGGTCAGTCACAGAACTCGACCATCTTCGATTTGTAGAAAATTTTGCGTTGGTTTTGGTATGGTATTATAAGTGTTTTCCATAGAAAATTGATCATTTTGACTCGAGAATAACCTTTGAAAATGGCCTATACATTTTTGCATGCAACTTATTTGAAAAATTATAACACCGAAACTGTTGATTTTAGAGAAAAATGTTCTATGAGAAAGTTGTCCGTGTTTGCACCGTTTTAAAAAAAAAAGTCAGTACGCATATGAGGTTTTTTTTCTATGGAGTTCTGTGTCTTACCTCATGGTGGTTAGAATTGGCTATGATTTGGATGACGCCTGAAATTTTGTGTATACTGAGCTCATTGAATTTCAGTCATTTCACAAATATTTTCAGGTTGTTGAAAGAGAAAGTAAGTAACCAAAAGATTTTTTAATTTTAAAAGTTGTTCGCCCTCAGAAGTTACACAACCTTGCAGAGCACACCAACCATGGTTGTGCACCTTCAATTTACCGTTTTTTATTAGATCGAAAAATTTCTTGGTTACTTACCGTAAAATCGGGTGTAATTGATCAGAAGGGTGAAATTGATCATCGTATCACACGATTTTATTTATTCGTAATGGAGCACAAATATCAATGTAAGCAGCAGTAAATGAACGTTGCTTGTCGTAACTATTGTCGAATTATGTGTTGCAATGTTTTTTGCGTTAAAGAATGTTTATTTCTATGAAAATAACGTAAATTTTCAAAATCATGCACGGTGCAGTATTGACAAACAGCTATGAACTTCTATTTATAAGCAAGGATTTGAACATGGTATAAACCTGAAATTTTGTGAGGATACTTGAGATATATCCCCAAACCAGATTTCATCACCAAAACTCGTACCAATTAGCTCATATGGTTGAAATAATTGAATTTCTGTTAGATATCATTGAATTCCTTAGGAAATTGCATACATTTAGGCGTTTTCCGCGTAATTAATGAAATTTAACTCTTCGTTATTTATATAAATATTGCATTGTTAAGAATTTTACAAGCATATTCGAATTCAGGGAGCTCAAATTTATCATATAGAGTTGTTTTGGAAACTAACAATAATGGCATTGACAAGTGATCAATTTCACCCCGAAATGAGATAATCTGATTTTTTATTTTAGAGGTATTTGTTAACATTAAAATGACATTTGTTAGAAAATTTCGGTACATAAGTCGATGAGGCTCACCTTCGTACTTGTTTTCCTGCATCTAGTTGTTTGGCATTGTTAACATTATAGAAAACAGACTAGAAAAACCGTGAAAAATGATCAATTTCACCCGAAATTACGGTACTTTTGTCTTTAAACAACCCTCTGAAACCCTTTGAAAAATGACTGAAATATAATGAGCTCAGTAAATATAAAACTTCAGATTATTTATAAATTGTCAGTCAAATTTCAGCCAATAAGGTCCTAAAATTTATGATAAAAACTTGTTTAGAGCATGTTCCGGCCACTACTTAGATATTTTTTCCCGCTCAAATGGCGGCTGTATCATATTTAAACTTTAATTGAAAAACTGGGTCCAAATTTGAAACGTGACACTCTTTATCATGTGTGACGTTCACTAAGTTGACAAAAACGCCACAGGGGTTTCAACTTTTTAACACTGGGTTTGTTTTTTTCTGATATTTCCGAAAGGATAAATAAATTACGTCCAAAACTTGAGTTTAAACAAAGGGATGTGAAAAAATCTCATAATCTGGTAACAACGATTTTTGGACTAAAACGGAAAATATTTAAAAAATAAGTAAACATGTGTTTCTGGCTTAAACTTGAGCGTTTGGTACTAAAATTGGAACAGGGCTTTAGGACCTTTCTCGGACTACCAGGAGCTGAGATGTAGGTACCCAAGCATGGGAGTTTTGTTTGGAAAAACAGCATTTAGTTACTAACTTTTGTCACCAACTGTAGTTTAGACCTTAAAAAGACTCTAACAAACTTATGACACAAGTCAATATATATATATATATATATATATATATATATATATATATATATATATATATATATATATATATATATATATATATATATATATCAAACTAAACTTCTTCAAATCACAGAAGTACATACAGTTGTGTTAAGAATAATAGTAGTGAAAGTCGATTTCCATACAAAATACTCAACTTTGGCAATTTTATTCACCTATGAGCAATCGGCATGAAATTCTGGCAGCTTAGCTTAGACTGACCGAAGTCCGAAGATGCATAAAGAATCAACTAGAAGTTTAGCTGGAATTGGCCATAATCTTCTTCAGTGTACATAATTCAGTGCCTCAAATTATACAGAGTCAATAACGGCGCCGACCACGTTCTTGCAGTCAGGTGGGATTGGGAGAAGAAATGTTAGTGTGTAACATTTGCTATTTGGAGACTGTGTTTACATCTGCGTCTTAACAAAGGATGCTGGGAGGGATATTTGTTAGTAGGGAGGATCGTTGGGTCACAAGATTCACTTTGATAAGCGATAAGACCATGACAAACAATTATTTGTGAGATTTAAACATGCCTTTATATATAATATTTTCAGTTGATGTGAAACATTTCCGAATACAAAAAAATAATGTTGACACTTGTAATGAAGAACCATTCAAAATTTGTTGAATAAATAACAAAACGCACCATTCCTAAAGATGACAGGACGAAATCATGTGTTATTATATTTCACTCATATGAATACAAAAAAACTCGACTGGCTGGACCTTTCATAGAACACTCTTATGCCGACACTTAAAGCGGCAAACCATTCAAAGTTTGTGAATAAGGACCGTTCATTTTATAAAGTGGACACTTTGTTTATGGTATATCTCTTTTATTTATTGATAAAAACATAATCAGTTTTCTGTGCATCGTTCAACTATTATTCTACAATACTATGAAAATATAAGATCTTAGAAAATACTTTTGGTTGAAGAGCTAAATAGTTTTTCCAAAGACTCCTAAAAAATCTGTTCTTCAATGTTTAACATTATTTTTTGCAAAACAAAAACCTTAATTTATATGAACAAATTTTATGTTTGTATCCTTTACTATTCTACTGGAGGTATAGGTTTAAAAAAATCAATTATATTCCACCATTCTCTGACATTAGGTAGCTTTAGTGATTTACCCATTTATGGCCAAATTTGCTGATACACCATCCTTTCACTCCCAGCAAAAGAGAAAAGTCAAAAGCGAGTTTAAAACTAGTCTGGTTTACTAAAGAAACTATATTTGTACAAACGAGAGCTGAATCGTGCATTTAAACCACAGTCTTAAGTACAAATTTTACTGTTTATGATAGTTTTACTAAAAAGCCTCATACTTTTAAAATCATGTACGCATATTTATCGACCTACAGCTAATTGTAAACGGTTTTCTCCGAATATTTCAATTGGTAATCTCAGAATAACATATTATGAAAAGAATATGTGGAAAATAAGGTCGATTTAATTACAGCAGTGTTGCCAATTTTGATGTTTGTAAATGTACTTTGAAAGATCTTCTAAGAATCAAGCAATTGTGTTTCTATTGTGCTTTAAATGTGACGTGGGGACTAAATAAGAAACTCTATAAAGGCGTAAGTTATTTTTCATATTAATACTGTATAAGGACTTTCGTCAGGACGTACTCTTAATCAAAAATTTTTACTCATATCAGTATTCATTTAAATTTAAAATAGTTTTCTTTTAAAAATAAGAGGGGGAAATGATTTTATTATATCTGTAAAATTGTTGTTCCATAAATAACTTGATTTTTTCCATGAGGCTTCTGATTGATGTTGCTTTCGAAGAACAAGCCTGTTTTGAAAAAAAAATATATAGATCGTCGAATTTTCTAGCCATTTTCTAACAATCATTGATTTTGATAACCTCCAAGAATCGACCGTTCTAATCGTTGTTCCATATTCGTGTGAAATTTTATTATTTTGAAGAATTTTTATTAACATAACATTGTACAATACTAGTCGACCGATGTGCAGAAAACCGATTGAAATTTCATTGACAAATTAAAAAGATACAGCATGCAGAAAGTGTCCACTTTATAAAATGAACAGTCCTTAAGATAAAATATTAATTTTAAAATAAGAACAAAGGTAAAAGAAAAAAAAAATTTCTAAAAAAATGTAAAACATTAATAGTTTATAAATTATAGTTTATGCCGACACTCATAGTGATGAACCAATCATAGTTTGTTGAAAATCGTATTTACATCTCACCACTAGACGATTAAATGTGCAGTCATAAAAATTTTTCAAATTGAACTAAAAGCATGAAACGAGCTCACCAATTGATCCTTCATCCTTGATTGAGCTGCCACAATCCACTTTCAGCCTCACTAAAACACAACGCAACGAAAAAACTCATCACAATCGGCATGAAATTTTGGCAGAAAGCTAAAACTGTCGTCAATTTTATTATACCAAATTTTCCACAGTACCGGTTAAACATTTAAGCACCTAGTTTAATCGCTCAAAATAACAGCAGTTTTTCTTTTATAATTTTTTGTTTAACGGCAATTTTGTGAAAAATGATTTGCTTATACATTCATATTTTGGGTGGAAGCTGATGAAATGATGAGTGAAGAAAATTTCAAAAACTCAAACTACAGCAGATATTTGAATTACTAAAACTATTATTTTGAGCGATTTCACCTGGTGCTTAACTGTTTAACCGGTACTGAACAATTTCAAATTTTGTGATAATAAAATTAGGGGCCCTGGGTCATTTCGCCTAACTCCATTTGACCGAAAAGGTCATTTGGCCGAAAGCCATTTGACTGAAACTGAAACCCAATAGTAAATTACAGTAAGCATGCATTTGTAATGAATTTCCAAGCTGAATTTCAAAGAATTTTTTCTGTTCATTCTGAAAAAAGGATAATTCATCATTGATATACTAACAATTAGCTTTTTAGTGTTAGTCCAAGAAACAGAAGAACATCCTAAATGTAAGCAATTGTTCACTGCTCTGCTAGCGGTAATAGCTGCTAGTAGAGGTTTTCGCATTGCGTTTGTAGTCAGCTTTCGACAGTAATTAAAACGATTAAGGCCCAAGTAAAAATGGAACAAATGTCAATAGTGATAAAGCAGTTTTCGCCGTTAAAATCGACAAATCGAAAAAAAATAAAAACACACAGCTGTTTTATTTCCAAAATAAAAAGGCTGTGTGTTTTTGTTTTTTCCGATTTGATTTGATTTCAAGGGCAAAAACTACTTTTTCATTTTTGACATTTGGTTCATTTTTACTTGCACCTTAACGACATCTCTTGAAAGTACAGCCTATGACCAGAAGCAGGAGAAACTTCTTATGAAAGTTTATGCAAGTGTAATGTATATAATCATTATATCAGTTTAGCTTAAAAAATCATGACCACATTGGCATAAAATCAACCATCATCTTAGAATCTTGACGCGAATTCCACACGTTCACAACCTCGTCCTGAATAACCGGGTTGATTTTATCATTCTTTTGGAGCACTTAGGGTAACGGTCGTATTTTGGACCCCCTAAGGAAGTGATTTTACATTTTTGTCCCAATTAATTAATTGCACAGCGTAACCAAGTCAAATAACATACCAAAATGTAGAGAAAAACTTCCTCGACGAGATAAAAATGCCCATACGGGCATGTAGGATCCAAAAGGTGTCGAAAATAATTGAATTGTGATGCACTGTTTTTCATTATTTTGGACACACCAATACATTTTGGACCCTCAAGGTATATATTTTGGACCCCCGGCAATTTTTTATCGTTTTGCGACAAAGTCCACGGCACTGGTTGTATAATATGCTTGCCCATAGTCTAATCAAACGATTGACAATGGAAAAGCGAGGAAATTCTACGCTTTTAGTTCAGAAATTAGAAAAAAGTTTTTGTTTACATTTGAAAAAATTCTGACGTCTTCAATTTCTGTGTGTAACGTGTTGTAACGGTTGCATGGATGAAACGATTCAATTAAATTAATTTCAGATAAAATAAACACATTTTCCATGCACAAACGCTTGATGCAAGTGCGGAATGGTCCTATCCTTCCAAATGGCATGCGGATTATATTGGTCTTTCGATTTAAACTGGATAATTTGCAGGAAAATGGCCCAGGGGGTCCAAAATATATAGAGGTCCAAAATATATTGGTTACCCTATATAGCGACGAACATGACGTCTGGTCACATCATAAAATAAACAAATTGATTAGCTGATCAGTTATTGGTCCACACTTATGAGTCCTACACATCAGCATTGTGGCAATTTTCGACCCGTTCGGCCAGATGGCATTCTGCCAAATGCCGTTCGTCCAAACGACATTCGGCCAAACGGCATTTTACCAAATGGCCGGACACTCAATTGAGGATATTTGTAGTTCTCTGTCGAAATTTCATGCCGATTTCTTAAAGGGAAACATATTTACAGTCATCAAAGTTCTGAACACAACTTTATGTTAGAAAATACGTATAGCATGGTGTTCGGCAATTTGTCCGAACGCCGTTTGACCGAACGCCATTTGGCAGAATGTTTTATTGGCAGAATGTGTCATTTGGCCGAAATGGGCATTTGGTCGAATTACAAACTAATACTTAGTCTTATTGTGAACAGTGATAATGAATTGGACTCAGGAGTGTTCACAAAATATACATCAAGTTTTTAATTTGTATGGAGTTCTTATGTTGTGACAGAATAATATTTAAATTCTTCAAGGAAGCTTGCACTTTGAGCACTTCAATAGTTTTACAAGAGATTTTCCCTTCTTTCAAGCATAGTCTATTATTTCGAGTAATATTTTTATGATTGTTGTTCATGAAATAGCTGTTGATATTCTATTATCAATTTTTTTTTCTTCTATTCATAGGTTTTTCGTTCAGGACATACTGATTTCATAATTGAAATCAAGTTTAACAAAGACTGGTGATGCTTTATCATGAATCCTTCTTTCAATCATATGCTGTTCTTTCGGTCTAGGTCGGGGAAACCATTGATGGCATCATTGTTTCTAATCTTTTCTTCAGAAATATTGCCCTCTTTAAGAAATAGGCTATTCTTTCAACTGAATGCCTTTGGTTGTCATTCTCCTGAGACTTGGATCAAAGACAAAATCAAAGACCTCCATGTTCCTTGTAGTTGCTCAAAATTTTATGGTACATAAGGTAATAGAGCAAAATCTAGAATGCCGTGAAAAGTGTACTGCGATCTGTCAAACTTGGGTACCTTTTGCAGGGGTGCAGGTCGTTAGGCCGAAAGGGTCGTTAGGCCGAAATAACATTTACAACTATTTTAAACCGCATACACATGCATCAGTGTTGTTCTTTTTTTTATTCAAAGGTTATATAATAGTTATATTTCACAGCGGATATTGTGGGCTTCTTGGTAATGCATATTATTCTGATCTAACAACTAACAATCCATCCGACATGAAAGTTCATTTGGCGGCTTCTTGGTAATGCAAACTATCCTGACCTATCCCTGTTAGTTACCCATTCGACCTTACGGTTCATTGGAACTATCGGCCATTTTCGGCCTAAAGACCCTTTCATCGGACGCGACAATTTATAATCGTCGCCGGTGAAATTATTGCCAAAATCTTCGCCAGCCAATCAGCAGCTGTGAATTTGACGTTTCACCAATCTTACCAACAAAACGAAAAATCACCTCTTTTGATTTGTTTGCTGGCGACGATTTCTTCGGTCTGTTTGAAAGTTGGCGGCGCGAAAAAAAAAAAACTTCGGGAATCGAAGCAAACTGAACCTACCAAACTGAGGTCTGAAGTGAAATTTATTCGGTTACATTTGTCATTTTTATACAAAATGTTCTTTTAAATGGAGTTGCTGGTGATTTCACACCCATTATTTCTCATTTCTGGAGCACTGTGGTGTAGCAGCGTAGTAGCATGTTTGCATTCCTAACCTAACTTAACCTAAACATATAACGCATTAATCGTGGCAATAGAAGATTGTAACGATTTTTGCCTGAAATTATTTATTATCTTATTTGACATTTGTTCCAATGTTTCAACATTGGATATTCTATGTAACTCATTGGTACTATACCAGGGAGGAAGTCTCAGAATCATTTTCAAAATTTTATTTTGAATTCTCTGTAGAGCTTTCTTCCTGGTATTACAACAGCTAGTCCATATTGGTACAGCATACAACATGGCTGGCCTGAAAATTTGTTTGAATATCAAAAGCTTGTTCTTAAGACAAAGTTTTGATTTTCTATTAATAAGGGGATAGAGACATTTTACATATTTATTACATTTGGCTTGAATGCCCTCAATGTGATTTTTGAAAGTTAAATTCTTATCTAGCATGAGCCCTAGATACTTAACTTCATCTGACCAATCTATTGGAACCCCTCTCATCGTGACAACATGTCTACTTGAAGGTTTCAAATAAAGAGCTTTTGGTTTATGTGGGAATATTATTAGTTGAGTTTTGGAAGCATTAGGAGAAATCTTCCATTTTTGCAAGTATGAAGAAAAAATATCCAAACTTTTTTGCAATCGACTACAGATGACACGCAGGCTTCGTCCTTTGGCGGAGAGGCCTGTGTCATCCGCAAACAAAGATTTCTGACATCCCTGAGGTAACTCAGGTAAGTCCGATGTAAAAATATTGTATAATATTGGTCCCAAAATGTTGCCTTGAGGAACACCAGCTCTTACAGGAAGTCTTTCAGATCTGGAGTTCTGATAATTAACCTGAAGTGTACGATTTGACAGATAACTTTGAATTATTCTAACAATGTATGTTGGAATATTAAAGTTTTTTAATTTTACAATCAAACCTTCATGCCAAACACTGTCGAATCCTTTTTCTATGTCTAGAAGAGCAAGACCAGTAGAATAGCCTTCAGATTTGTTGGAACGGATCAAATTTGTTACACGTTAAAGTTGATGAGTGGTCGAATGTCCATGGCGGAATCCGAACTGTTCATTGGCAAAAATTGAATTTTCGTTGATGTGGGCCATCATTCTGTTCAAAATAACCTTTTCAAAAAGTTTACTGATGGAGGAAAGCAAACTGATTGGACGATAGCTAGAAGCTTCTGCAGGATTTTTATCTGGTTTTAAAATTGGAACAACCTTAGCATTTTTCCTTTGTCAGGAAAATTTGCTAATTGAAAACATTTGTTAAATATATCAACTAGAAATGATAAGCTACTTTCTGGAAGTTTCTTGATGAGGATGTAGAAAATTCCATCATCGCCAGGAGCTTTCATATTTTTGAATTTTTTTAATAATAGTTCTCACTTCTTCCAAATCAGTATCCCAGGCATTTTCGAAAACGTTCTCTTGATTGAGAATATTTTCGAAGTCCTGAGTAACTTGATTTTCTATTGGACTATTTCATTTCATTTATTTAGTTAACATCTACACAGATAACACTGAATCAACAATTTCACGCCACAATACTCGGTTCGTGGCTGCATCTCTCCATCCTCGGTTCTGCCCCACGCTCGCCAAATCGATACGCACTTGATCCGCCCACCTAGCTCGCTGCGCTCCACGCCTTCTTGTACCAACCGGATCCGAAGCGAACACCATCTTTGCAGGGTTGCTGTCCGGAATTCTTGCAACATGCCCTGCCCATCGTATCCTTCCAGCTTTGGCCACCTTGGGTTCGCCGTAGAGTAGGGCGAGCTCGTGGTTCATCCTTCGCCGCCACACACCGTTCTCCTGCACACCGCCGAAGATCGTCCTAAGCACCCGACGTTCGAAGACTCCAAGTGCTTGCAGGTCCTCCTCGAGCATCGTCCACGTTTCATGCCCGTAGAGGACTACCGGCCTTATGAGCGTTTTTTTTTCTATTGTACTAGTAAGTCCTAAATTAAAATTGTGCGCGCTTTCAAACTGCATAGCAAGTTTTTGAGCTTTTTCGCAATTAGTTAGTAATAATTTATTTTCCTTTTTCAATGCCGGTATTGGCTTCTGAGGTTTTTTCAAGATTTTAGATAATTTCCAAAAGGGCTTAGAGCCAGGGCCCAATTGAGAAATTTTATTTTCAAAATTTTTGTTTCTTAATTGAGCAAAACGTTTCTTGATTTCTTTCTGCAAATCCTGCCATATAATTTTCATAGCAGGATCGCGAGTGCGTTGAAATTGCCTTCTCCTCACGTTTTTAAGACGGATCAAGAGTTTAAGATCATCGTCTATAATCACGGATTTCAAATTCAAACAATGGAATTTGTTAAAGTTTCAAGAGCATTGTCGATATCAAGTTTAGTTTCTAAAGAAATGTTAACATCAAGATTAGAGTCAACATACGTTTTATATATATTCCAGTCAGCTCGTAAATAATTGAAAGTAGAGCTGATAGGATTGAGAATCGCTTCTTGGGATATTTGAAATGTAACAGGGACATGATCAGAATCAAAATCAGCATGAGTAATCAGTTGGCTACAAAGATGACTAGAGTCGGTTAAGACCAAATCAATCGTAGATGGATTTCTAGAAGAGGAAAAACATGTAGGGCTATCAGGGTAATGAATTGGGAAATATCCTGAAGAGCACTCATCAAATAATATTCTGCCGTTGGAATTACTTTGAGAATTATTCCATGACCGATGTTTGGCATTAAAGTCACCCTCCCCCACATGCCCCATCAAGTCGATCATTACGATAAACAAAAAAGTTAGGATCTCTTTTAAGTTTAGATCCAGGTTTTAAATAAGTTTCGGTAACAACTGTTATATGCACGTTATTAGCCGTAAGAAAATTAAACAGCTCGTCCTCTTTACCATTCAGAGAACGAGCATTCCAATTTAAAATATTTAAATTATTATTTATTGGATCCATTAGAAAAACGTAATCCAATAACAATTTGATTTGTAAATTTTACACCTACCGTTTTGATTCATATTACGGACAGCTTCAAATTCCGGACACTCTCGTTTGTATGGGAAACATTTCACACGAAATGTTTCAATTTTCGCCGTCCAAAAGTTCTCATTTTCGAGGCTCGTTTTATTAGGTTTTTTCCATAAATATCATTGCAAATTTATAATGCCCAACTACCTTAGACGTCTCTTAAGTGGTTGAACGATTTCAATTGATGATTTGACTGTTCCATTAATGATTATAATGAGCTGTCCGTAATTCGAATCAAAGCGTCCGGAATATGAGGCAAAAGTGAGGGAGCGTCCGGAATAAGAATCATGAAAAGGCCACACGTTTTGATTTATTTAAAATTATTCAAGTTGCGGACGTGTATTCTTTACCCACCATCCGAAAGTTAAGGGCTTCTGACGCTCGATAACGCTAAAAAATCATACAGAATGATTTATTTTGTATGGTCCAAGCTGGGTTATACTTCACTGAGGCCTTAAGTGTCCGTAATATGAATCAAAACGGTACTTGGACTGCTTCAGTCATAGTGGTGGCTTTGAACATTGCATCAATCATTAAATTCAATTGTTCAGTTAGAAAATTAAAATCAGAGGCAGACATGTCATGTGATTTCCCATTAGAATTTTCGGTAGACGAAGATGTGGAGTTACCTGTGGTGGTAGGGTTTTTTCCATTTGATTTGAAGCAAGTAGAATGGGTACCCATGGATCGAACAGGGGAGGAGTTCGAATTTCCTGCTACGATATCGGCAAAGGATTTACCGTGGGTAGATACATTCAAAATTGAAAGATTCGAACGGCTACCCGACGGATTAAAATTAGTTTGTGAATGAGCATGATTATGATCTTCCTGATGGGTATGATTCATGATCAAGCGATCGTTAACTGAAAAATGAGCATTGTTCGATGCTCTACCAGGCAAATTCCGGAAACGACCGTTATCGTAACGGATATTATCCTTCATCTGCCTGGCACGAGCCTCAACGACTCTCTTTCGTGAAGGGCATTCCCAAAAGTTAGCTTTATGAGGGCCCTTGCAATTGGCGCATTCAAATTTTCTGGTATCTTCTTTCACAGGACAGACGTCCTTAGCGTGAGAAGAACCTCCGCAAATCATGCATTTAGCATCCATGCGACAATTTTTTGTACCATGACCCCACTTTTGGCACCGACGGCACTGAGTGGGGTTCTGGTAATTTCCTCCAGGTTTTTGGAAATGTTCCCATGTCACACGGACATCAAACAAAAGTTTTGCTTTTTCTAAAGCTTTAATATTATTTAGTTCTTTTTTGTTAAAGTGAACTAAATAAAATTCTTGAGAAAGCCCTTTCCGACCAATGCCAGATTGGGTTCTCTTTTTCATAACGATTACTTGGACTGGGGAAAATCCAAGTAAATCATTTATTCCATTTTTGATCTCTTCAGGTGATTTATAGTCACTTGAGAGACCTTTCAAGACAACTTTGAACAAACGTTCAGTTTTGTCGTCATAAGTAAAAAATTTGTGCTTCTTCTCTTCAAGATGTCTGAGAAGAAGTTCGCGATCTTTAAGAGTTTCCGGCAAAACGCGACAGTCTCCTTTCTTTGCGATTTGGAAGGAAACCTTGATTCCCCTAATGGAGTTCAAGATCTCCTGCCTAAATCCCGCAAATTCGGAACAACTGACCACGATAGGCGGCACTCTTTGCTTCCTCACTTGAATCAAAGAGCCTGGGCTAGAAGCTGCTTCGATTTGGTGTTCGGAAAATTTGTCTAGAGCATCGAACTGATTGCTCATTTCGATACAATTATTCATTTCACCCTTGGAAGAAAGTTCGCATTCCGGAGAAACGTCCTTTCTTCCATTCTTGCCACGTTTAGTGACAGTTTTAAATCCCACTTTTTTTAAGGAAGTTGTGAATTCAGAGATTCACCCTTCCTTTTATTTGTTGTTGCAACCATGTTTAGTGAATAAGAAGACGTGACCTTCGAGAGGTTTTTTCCCAAGACGGTGTCCAAGAAGGATTACCACCGCTAGCTTTCGCCAACGGGTCCAACGAAAAATCGAAGGCACGGGTCCAAACAAGGATCGTAAAGGGATCAATAGTAGAAACAATAATACTGAAAAGTACTGTTTATGTAGCACTGAAAAGTACTGATTTATTGCTTTAGATAGTTTTTAAGAAAACTTCCAAGAGCAGAGAGAATTCGTGTACGCACAGCACGAAGGTACGATGCGCACTGCATGTTTGCATTCAATATATTTTTGCTTTGGCTGACTGCAGTTGTTATAGGTTTGTGTGGCAATAATATGGTACGTAATTTATTTATGCCGTGTTAGAATCAGTGTTTCGTTTCCTATGACGTCCACAATCCTTTGGTTTTCTAGTCGAAACAGTAGCATCATCAGTCCACGGTAGAAAATCAGCACTTTCGATTGAATGGATTCATCTTTTGATTCAATTCAAAACACCAAACTCTACTCTCTAGCACTAGACTCTGAAGTGAAAACTTGTTAATATTGAACATCATCGTTATAGAAACTAATTGAAATAAATTCTACCCCTTCTAACATATACAAGTTGGTGTCGAGATAAGATACAAGACTTGCACTCCAAAGATTAAAGGTTCAAGTCTGGGTCGGGCGGGAACGTTCATTTCATTTTTTTTTATTTCAAATCAAAACATGTAACGTTGAATTCAACAGATGTTTCTTTGATATTGCCAAGATTGAACAGTTGTGCGAATCCAAGTGCAGAACTATTGATATCGTGGTGATTATTTTTTACCGTGCCGTGCCACTTAGAGTTATAAAACTCTTACAGTTACAGTTACAGTTAGAAAATTCTTGATTACTTTTTCAAATCGACGTAAGTAACTTTCATACGGTTTGAAAAAAAAGTCAATAAATCACGGATATTTATGATGAATAATCAATTAAATCCAGGGAAAACTCTCTAGAATCATGTATATTTGTAGTATTTATATTACTCCTTGATATACAATAACAATATGGTATATATATATATCCTTAATGTCAACATTTTCTCGATATTGATTTAGAGAATCATAGTAACAATTAATTTTCATAGCTACCTTGACTGTGCCATGGATGGCAGTTGCACTGATTTTGTGTTCTATAACTATCACTTTCTATCACTTCAATATCCAGTTGTAGAAAGTTAACTGTATCGAGTAGAATGCTTTGAATTTCTTTGCTTCATATTATTATACCTCTAGTATACAATGTCATATTCATTAATTTCACATATATATTCGTTTTGCTGAAATCAACAATGAAAATCAGATTTTACATGCAGTCTGATATGCTACCCTATTTTACGGTATTTAATAGACCCATATAATCTATTGCCATTGATGTAGGCAATCAGTGATGTTTTTGAAATTAGAAATTATTAGAACTTCTTTGATATTATCCAATTATCAAAACATAGCTTTCATTCATTCCAACTGGATCGTCATTTAAGAATATTCGTAAGCTAACCAACATGCTGTGCTGGTAGAGATACATCAAATACTGCTGCTTCCTGGCAGCATGTGGCAAAGTAGAAATTCAAATAAAATCGGTCACTTTTTTCCGCCCGGCAATGCAAGAAAACAAACACAAAGACGCCCTTTTTTGCCTCTCGATCTTGTGTGCCTTTCGCAGATTGACTGCCGACTGACATTTCGCCCTCTTTCTTCCACTTACACATTACATTAATGCCCATATCTTCTTGACACCAGCAGTCCAAGATGATGATCCATGTTCGGTAGTGTGTCGTACATTAGTAAGCTAATTTATCAATAAGCGACCCTCCTCTGGCGAAGGATGTCTTTCTACAGCTTTCAAGCTGGATGTGTTGCATAGGTCGTACCCTACAGGGAACCGATCCTGATACTGGTGGATGTTATTCCTATAATGGTTTGTTGTTTCACATGTCCGGAAAAAGGTTGAACTTAGCTCATTTTCAAATTGACCTGCCGAAGCCAAAGAGCCATTGAAGTGAGGAACCATATGTACCGGATTTGTTTTTCTTTCGTTCCGCAAATGCAGAACTCTGACTTATGGTCTCTGATGTTGGCCATCGCACCAGATGATGGATCGACAGGCAGAACAACAAACATCAGAATGCATCGAGACCATTTATTTAAGCACGCAAAAATGCTAAAATGCAACACACTACTGATTGATAAATAATAACTCGAACGAAAATAAATATTGATGGGTCCGTGTGGTTGAAGACATCGAAGAAAGAGTGAGATGATTGAGGCTGTTCAAATGAATATGGCTTAATAGCGGTTAACGAGTAGATGCACAAGGCATCAGGATTGTCAGAAGTTGGCTACTGCTGAATTAATCATGCTTTGGTGCTCTAGTTGCAATTATGGTTCTAGTTGCGGTAATCGGTGGTTGTAATCGGTTGCATTTGATTGAAGTTCATGCTTGATGGTTGGGTACGACGGTGGCAGCTGAAATTATATGCTGCCTATAATCGATTCATAATCTCGTTAAAGGTAAACGGTATGTTATCTAGAATTATACGGCCGGGTCGTGATCCATGTTGTTACGCTTGGAATTATCAATCTCTATGTCTATGGGCTCTGAGAACGTTATTGATTATTTATTGGAAACTTACAATCGGTTCCAAGAATTAGAGCAATTGCATTTGTAAGAGATTGTGCATAAATGTATTTTAACAAGGAAACGAACGAGATAAACGAGGTTCCCTCGGTGTCAAAAGTGGGTTCATGGCACTAAAAGTTGCTGCATGGATGCTAAATGCATGATTTGCGGAGGTTCTTCTCACGCTAAGGACGTCTATCCTGTGAAAAAGATTGCAAAAGTTTGAATGCGCAAATTGCGGGGGCATTCATAAGTCAAACTTTTGGTATTACCCTTCCTGCAAACGAATCGCTGAGACTCGTACCAGGTTGATAAATGGCAACGTTTCTCGTATCAGGAATTCCCCAGGTAGAATCTCCAACAATTTCCTTTTCAGTTCATAGTCATACATAGTCATACACATCAGGTAAATTATTCGAAAGCTAATTTTCATCCTTCAAGTAACCGTTCGAATGAAAATACCCACTTAAATTCCTGCGCCAATGTTGTCGCAGGTAATTCCAGCTCCTCCCCTTCAAATTTTCTTCCGTTTGAGTTTTTCAAATCAAATGGAAGCACCCATGCTTATGCCTCCGTATGCCTTGATAATAGCATAGCATAGCATAGCATAGCATAGACTGACTGTACATGTCAATGGTTGCTACTCCGTGATTGATCGGAACTGGTAAGAATTGCACTACGATCCAAATGAATAAGGGATGGGAGTTTCCGCTTATTTTCGAAGTACAACTTTAGCAGATCTAATATTATTGATCAATAACGGCGCCGGCCAAGTCCTTACAGTCAGTTGGGATGGGGAAGGAATGTTAGGGTGTGATGATTGTTGCTTCTAGAGACCGAGAATACCTCTGCATCTCCACAATCACCACGGGGAGGGTGTTTATTAGTGAGGGAGGAAAAGATCTGGGAGTCACCATTGGTCAGTGATGCGATCCATGGATAAGGAGGGAAAATACAACTTAAACTTAAAGCTAGTTTTGCATTTTGTCTCGAGAAGTTTTCGGTAGAAGATAAAAAATATACGTCAACATCCATTATGTCGAACCATTCAAAAAATGTTTTAAGTAATGGCAAAAAGAAAAATATATATGTATATATTTTAAATAATATGAAAAAGGAACGATGCCGACACTTTTAGTGACGAACCAAACATAGTTTGTTTGAAAATTACAGAAGAGTAACGCTGTACATTATTGTCTCGAGATGAAAAGTTTTTGATAGGAGTTTTAAAATATACGTCAACATCCATAATGTCGAACCATTCAAAAGATGTTTTTAGTAATGTTAAAGAGAGAAAATATGTGTATATTGAAATTATATAAAACAGGCATAATGCCGACACTTGTAGTGACGAACCATTCAAAGTTTATTTGAACATTAAATAAAATAACGTTTTCATGAAAATATGTGTCATTATAAGCATGAAACGAGCTCACCAGTTGGTAATCCATCCTCGACTTAACACGGATATCTTTTCGCACTCACACAACGCGAACCGTAAAGCTTCTCGGCGTCCCGAAAACGAACCGTCTTGTTTGGGCTCTCCGAAACACTGCCCAGCAAAACTCGCGAAACGAAAAACGACTCCCGACGTCCCGAAAACAAAGCGTCTTGCTTGGGCTCTCCAAAACACTGCCCAGCAAAACTCGCGAAATGAAAAACGACTCCCGGCGTCCCGAAAACAAAGCGTCTTGCTTGGGCTCTCCAAAACACTGCCCAGCAAAACTCGCGAAACGAAAAATGACTCCCGGCGTCCCGAAAACAAAGCGTCTTGCTTGGGCTCTCCAAAACACTGCCCAGCAAAACTCGCGAAACGAAAAACAACTCCCGGCGTCCCGAAAACAAAGCGTCCTGCTTGGGCACTCCAAAACACTGCCCAGCAAAACTCGCGAAACGAAAAACGACTCCCGGCGTCCCGAAAACAAAGCGTCCTGCTTGGGCCCTCCGAAACACTGCGCAGCAAAACTCGCGAAACGAAAAACAACTCCCGGCGTCCCGAAAACAAAGCGTCTTGCTTGGGCTCTCCAAAACACTGCCCAGCAAAACTCGCGAAATGAAAAACGACTCCCGGCGTCCCGAAAACAAAGCGTCCTGCTTGGGCCCTCCGAAACACTGCGCAGCAAAACTCGCGAAACGAAAAACAACTCCCGGCGTCCCGAAAACAAAGCGTCTTGCTTGGGCTCTCCAAAACACTGTCCAGCAAAACTCGCGAAACGAACTATGCCTCCGTATGCCTTGATAATATGGGAAAAATTTTCTTACGAAAAGATCTAATGTTGGGATTCGATTCCACAACCCTCAGCTTGGTCTTGCTGAATAGCTGCTTATTTACCGATACGACTTTTTGACCGCCCAACCATGATGTCGTATGTTATACTCAATTTATCTCCACTTGTCCTACGTTGTCAATCCTTCATTTTTCAGCGAACTTCTTCCCTCGCCAAGTTGTCCTTGAACCGCCCACCGCACGGCAATCAAACCACACACATTGTGGCTCCTGCAATTACACCTTCCACACCTAATTGCCACCACGTCTAATCAGCGTCGTGAAGCTGCCACACGACAATTAGAGAGACACAACCAACGTTCCTATGGCATCCAGCTGAACTTGTAGTTTCCTTTGTTTGCAATTGACCGGTCTCTCTGTCTGTTGATGGGTGCCTACCGGCAAATGCATCGTCGCCCTCAAGTGCAATGTTCGTGTATGCAAATAACAATTTATCGAATGTAAAAAAAAGGCACAACAATAAAACGATAAGTGTTTCAACTATGCAGACCTCGGCGACGACGATGGCGAATCTGCACTGCAACCAGGTAATCGCTCTGTCATCCGTGGGGCCATTCAGAGCACAAGAGCGACTTTGGCTGTTTTGGGTCCTAACTCAAACTTCATGATGAATATGAACCCCATGCATGTGGCTCTCTCAGTTGCCGGTAGGCACTGCAGTCAGCATGGGCGTAGCCGGGATTTTTTTTTTATCATGGGAGCGATATCAAAAGTTCATTCATGAATTTTTGCTACTCAGTGATTGACCAGAATAATCGAAATTGCACAAGGAACCAACAGACGGAGCTTGGGAGTAGCTCACCATCTTCAGTGTATAATTTCAAGAATTCTAATTATTATAAAGTCAATAACGGAGCCGGCCACGTCCTTACGGTCATCGGGGAAGAAAGAAAAAGTTAGTGTGATATCCATAGCTACTAAGGATTGCGTATACCTCTGCATCTTCATTGACGTCACGGGAAGGCATTTTTGCTAGTATGAAGGATTCAGAAGCAACACAATCTGAATTTATCTCGGTAAGTGATGTGAATAACTAAACCTCCATTAAAATTCATGTATTTCAAAATATGAAGACTGATCATAAAGAAATGTTGGACCTCCTTTGAAATAAAAGAATGAAACGAGCTCACCAATGGATTATCCATGGTCGACAGAATTCGCCTCATATCATATCTTATACCTTTTTCAATTTTCTAAAATGTTGTCTCTGCTTTGTGCAATGTGTGGGATGAAGAAGGCTTAAGTTCCTCATAGAAATCCTAGTTACGCTCATGCACCTCCTACATGTGATTCTTTCAGTGGTTGCCAGAAGGCACTTCAGTCAACTGACGACGTTACTGGCTACTACCATCCGCAACTAGCTCCATCCACTGCATCACACTGATGATGGTAGCAATATAGGTTTCGTGTTGCAGTTGCACTTTTTGCCGGAGCCCTGCCAAGATCCTAATGTTCACGTATAAATTTCAATTGCTCTAAACTTGTAAACCGCGAGGAGAGCACTTGTAGCAACATGATCGTTAGGGTGGTGCTCGCAGTCGCAGATATCGGCAGGAAATTTGCTCAAGTGTTGTTTTACATGACTTGAGGGTCCTAGCCTACGAGTTACGTTTCCCAAGGAGTAAAACACCAGTAGCTAGAGCATAGAGCAGCAACAAGCACAGCCCCTTTGCAGCAGCAGCACGCGCTCCTTCAGCGAGATTGTTTTCGCGTCCCCTCGTACAAATGATTATTTTATGTGTGTCAAACACATTAAATTATAATAAAATTGTAAAACCAACCGCTCGTTCTTCGTCGTCCTCGTCGCTGTTCACCCGCTTCGACCGCAGAAAACCCGAGCAAACACTTACTAATTCATTAAATCACTTGCAGTTGCACATTTCTTCTTCTATGCGCCGCCGTAGTCTTGTTTTCTGCATCTCCTAACTCTGTCAGGCCCGCCACTCGGATAGATTCATATAAATATAGTGCACGGCATGGTTTTGACTTTTTGTGTTACTTGTTGCTACTTCTTGGTAAAGCTGTCGACTGCGGTTGACTGCAGTGGTGGATTCAGATGCAGCAGTAGGGTAGATGCTCCGGTACACGCCATAGTACCAAAAAAAAACTTGCTGTCCAGTGCATTGAAAAGGTAAATAGGCAGCTATGAAAGTATATTTACCAAAATGTGTTTCAACAGATCCACCAAAAGTTTCAAAAACTTTGGTTTCAGGTGACGAAAAAAGTTGATGTTTTATACGTCTATTAATGATGAGAGCAATTCCTCCACTTGCTGCATCCGGTCGATCATTACGATAAACAACAAAGTTTGGTTCTCTTTTGAGTTTGGATCCAGGTTTCAAATAAGTTTCAGTAATAACTGCTATATGTATGTTATTAGCTGTTAGAAAATTAAACAGTTCGTTCTCCTTACCAATGAGAATTGTTGGAGATTCTGCCTGGGGAATCCCGGCTACAAAAAACGATGCCATTCATCTTCCTGGTACGAGCCTCAACGATTCTTTTGCGCGAAAGACAATCCATAAAGTTAGACATATGATTGCCCCCGCAATTTGCACATACATTTTTTTTTGTGTCTTCCTTCACAGGACTTACGTCCTTATCATGAGAAATCATGCATTTAGTATCCATGCAGCAATATTTTGTGCCATGACCCCTCTTTTGGCACCGACAACACTGAGTTGGGTTCTGAAAGTTTGCTTCTGGTTTCTGGAATTGTTCCCAAGTCACACGGAAGTGAAGTAATTAATATTCTTGAGAAAGCCCTTCCCGACGAATGCCAGATTGGGTTCTCTTTTTCATAATGATTACTCGGACTGGGGAAAATCCAAGTAAATCATTTATTTTATTTTTGATTTCTTCAAGTGACTTATAGGGTAACGGTCGTATTTTGGACCCCCTGAGGAAGTGATTTTAGTTTTTTGTCCCAATTAATTAATTGCCCATCGTAACCAAGTCACAGAACATGCCAAACTGTAGAGCAAAACTTCCTCTACGAGAATAAAATGCTCATAAGGTCATGTAGGATCCAAAAAACGTCGAAAAAAAATTGAACTGTGAAGCACTGTTTTTCATTATTTTGGACACACCTATACATTTTGGACCCTCAAAGTATATATTTTGGACTCCTGGCGTTTTTTTATCGTTTGGCGACAAAGTTCACGACACTGGTTGTATAATATGCTTGCCCATAGTCTAATCAATCGATTGACAATGGAAAATCGAAAAAGTTCTACGCTTTTAGTTCAGAAATATGAAAAAAAAAATTGTTTACATTTGACAATTTTCTGACGGCTTCGATTTTTGTGTGTAACGTGTTGTAACGGTTGCATGGATGAACCGATTAAATTAAACTAATTTGAGATAAAATGAGCTCATTTTTTATGTACAAACGGTTGATGCAAGTGCGGGATAGTCGTATCTTTTCAAATGGCATGCGAATTGAGTTGGTCTTTCGATTTAAACTGGGAAATTTGCAGGAAATGGCCCAGGGGTCCAAAATATATAGAGGTCCAAAATATATTGGTTACCATAGTCACTCGAGAGATCTTTTAAGACGACTTTGAACAAATGTTCAGTTTTGTCGTCATAAGCAAAAAACGTGCTTCTTCTCTTCAAGAGGTTTAAAAAGAAGTTCGCGATCATTAAGGGGCGATCCATTAATTACGTAAGACAATTTTCGGGGTTTTTCAACCCCCCCTCCCCCCATTGTAAGATTTTTTGTATGAAAATTAAAAATAAATTGTATGGCGCGTAAGAAATCTCAAACCCCCCCCCCTCCCCCCATAAACCCTTACATAATTAATGGATCGCCCCTAAGAGTTTTCGGCAAATCGCGACAGTCTCCTTTCTTCGAGATTCGGGAGGAAACCTTGATTCCCCCCAATGGTGTTCAAGATCTCCTGCCTAAATCCACTTAGTTCGGAACAACTGTCCACGATTGGCGGCTTCTTTGTTTCCTCACCAGAATCAAAGAGCCTGGACTAGTACTGTTTTATTGCTTTAGATAGTTTTGAAAACTACCGAGAACAGCACACTGGGCTGGCGAATACCGGTCCACCTACCCTAGGCAGCATTCGTCGTTCGTTTCCGTTGAAGCATGGTAGTAAGTATCATTGTTGGTTGGCGTGAAAACAGATATGAATTGTAGCTGCCGGGGTCGAATGGTGGAGCATTGAAGTATGTTTCTCTTCTGAAGGCATTCGAGCGAAAAAAGGGGAGAGGAAGTTGGATTGTGAGGAACTACAAGAGAAATCCCGAGTGTTGGGTAGGGTTCATTAAATCGAGCGTGGCTTATTAGCCCGGGTTGAGGTTACTTAATTGCAAATAAATGTGAACCGATTAGAGGCTGTATGCTGAGTTAGTTTGAACGGTACTGGATGGAAGTTTGAATGGTAGCGAATATTGACAGTATTATTTTAGAAACGAAATGCAATTTCAGTGTTAGGAACCTTAGACTTAACGACAATAACTATTGAAATCTCGAGTGGGCATCGTGCTGTGTGTACACGAATTCTCTCTGCTCTTGGAAGTTTTCTTAAAAACTACCTAAACCAATAAAACAGTACTTTTCAGTGCTACTAAAACAGTACTTTACAGTACCGTAAAACGGGGTAACTTTGATAATGCGGGTAACTTTGATAGTGCGAGACCCCCAACATAGTTAACGAAATATCGAAGTTTCTGTCAATCAGTTAAGGAAAACGAATGCAAAAGTAAAGAGTATTAGTATGAGACTTCATGTTAAAGCTATTTTCGTTGAAATCAAGTGTATTTGAGGATTTTTATGCAAATATTAAAAATTTACAAGATTTTAGCATTTTTGCAACGCTTACAAACAATCTGTTCTACGACCACTATTTGATAAAGTCATAATGAGTTCGTCACTTACCCATGACAGCCTAGTTATAGTAGAACATGAATTCGGTCTCAAATCTCTTAGCGAAAACCATTTTTACAAACTGGGACCATTTTTGTAATCTAAGTCAAAAATTTCCATATAGCGTTAAACGCCTAGAGGTATGCAACGCCCTACAAATGTTCCGAGATTCATTCAATCTTGTTCGATTTATACTCCATTATCAAAGTTACCCCAAAACAGAAAACCGACTTTCGATCATATGAAAATTTATATATCCATTCAGAATAAATCTTTTGGAAATCTATCAAGTGCAATCGATAGCTAGGATTTCAGTACTTGTTTTAAAAATATAAAATATAATTCTTTGATACAGAATGCATAAATATTGAAGTTTTCTTCGAAAAAACTATCAAAGTTACCCCGTTTTACGGTACTATGTTTTCTACTATTAATCCCTTTACGATCCTTGTTTGGACCCGTTGGCGAAAGCTAGCAGTAGTAATCCTTCTTGGACACCGTTTTGGGAAAAACCTCTTAGGAGGTCTCGTCTTCTTCTGTTTATTCACTAAACATGATTGCAACTACGAACAAAAGGAAGGGTGACCCTGTAAACATTTCGGTTGGTATATTTTTTGCTGTACATCATTATATATGAATCAAATCACTCGTATAAAATGCATGAAAACGCTATATACACACCAAAGTGGAGGCCATATACGCACTTCCCACGACTTTTTCAGACTTTCCATGGTCAGCAATACGATGCCACAAAATTCCGATAAAAATAAAAAAAAGTTTCCAGTGAGATTCGAAACACCGGACCTTTGGGTCCGTAAACCGGTACCATACCACTACACCACAGACCGCTACATGAATAAGGTGTGATCATTTGCCAACATGAAAGGAAGTTTGCCATACAGCATACACGCTTTGTTGTTCTTTGAAGCCCACCGCCAGAAGATACCAACCTCGGGTGGCAAATTTTGCTAAGTTATTGCGATTTCATTTGATGCTAATCTTCATTGATATATGATCTGTCAGTTTATACAACTTGATGCGATTCTAGATTATACTATTTACGGCAAAGTTTGTCGACAATGAATCGTAGTGGAGAAATATATACAATTTGTGTTAACATTTATTCGTTTTAATTTGACATATTGTGCGATTCTGATTTTTGACGTATGAATATGAGATTTTTGGCGCACATCTTTATACGATACGTGGTTCACTGGGGAATCTCTGAATTCAAAACTTCCTTCCAAAAATGTGGGATTTTAAACTGTCACTAAACATGGCAAGAATGGAAGAAAGGACGTGTCTCCGGAACTTTATTCCAAGGGTGAAATAAATAATTGTATCGAAATGAGCAATCAGTTCGATGCTCTAGACAAATTTTCCGAACACCAAATCGTAGCAGTCTCTTGCCCAGGCTCTTTGATTCAAGTGAGGAAGCAAAGAGTGCCGCCTTTCGTGGTGAGTTGTTCCGAATTTGGGGGATTTAGGCAGGAAATCTCGAATTCCATTAGGGGAATCAAGGTTTCCTTCCAAATCGCAAAGAAAGGAGACTGTCGCGTTTTGCCGGAAACCCCTAAAGATCGCGAACTTCTTCTCAAACATCTTGAAGAGAAGAAGCACAATGTTTTTACTTATGACGACAAAACTGAACGTTTGTGCAAAGTCGTCTTGAAAAGTCTCTCAAGTGCAGGGCTGGTAGCAGTCAGACAGTAAAATAATAGTGACTTTAGTGACCAAAATGATCATAAAAGTGATCAAATAGTGACCAAAAAGTGACCTAAAGTGACTTGAAAACTACAAGTATTACAATAAAATGACTAGAAATGAAAATACGTTCTATGTGTATACACTACCCGCCATAAATATGGAATCGCATCATCTAGTATTGCAACACCTCAATTGAATATTGCAGCACCCCAAAAAGTTTAGCATCACCCGTAAGCTATTACACTAATGACGCAATATCTTGGAAACCTTACTTTCTAGAATACTGCGGTCTTCAGCAAAGTTGTTCAGAAGCCTTACGGCGTTCATCAGCTGAAATTTTTAATGCGCCATTTTGCCGCTACGTGGCGCAAGTGTGAATGTAATTTGGTCATATTTTAGACGGCTCTAGCTCATGATCCTGACCACTTAGAATGTTCGTGTCTTCAGCAAAGTTGTTCAGAAGCTTAAAAGCAATCTGAGGCAGCACTGATTGGTTAGAAATTTTGCCGCTACATGGTGCTAGTGTGCATGTAAATTGGTCATATTTTAGACGGCTCTAGCTTATGAACCTGACCACTTAGAATATTCGTGTCTTCAGCAAAGTTGTTCAGAAGCTTAAAAGCAATCTGAGGCAGCACTGATTGGTTAGAAATTTTGCCGCTACGTGGCGCTAGTGTGCATGTAAATTGGTCATATTTTAGACGGCTCTAGCTCATGATCCTGACCACTTAGAATGTTCGTGTCTTCAGCAAAGTTGTTCAGAAGCTTAAAAGCAATCTGAGGCAGCACTGATTGGTTAGCAATTTTTTCGCAACGTGGCGCTAGTGTGCATGTAAATTTGTCATATTTCAGACGGCTCTGGCTTATGAACCTGACCACTTAGAATGTTCGTGTTCAGAAGCTTAAAAGCAATGTGAAACAGCACTGATTGGTTAGCAATTTTGACGAGGGTGGCTCTGCTTTTAGCGAAATGATGGATCCAAAATTTGAACTGAATGATGGAAATAACTTTAAATTATAACTGTGTACGATTCCTTAAGGCACTAAATATAGCCGATTTTAACAAAAAATGTCAAATTTTGATTTTTTTTAACACATAGTAAACAATTATACAGTACTGACCCGATATTGTCAGCCCCCGATTTTGTCAGCTTTTTGACCCGATTTTGTCGGCTTGTTTTAAATTTATCAAAAAATGGTTTTCGCCATGTTCTACCATATTTTCATTAAAAATGATGATGATGTTTAATGTCATGCACGCATGGGCATAGCCAGAGGGGGCAATATGAATGCCTCCTCCCCTTTGGACGATGCTAAAAACAATATTACGGGAATTTATCATGTGTTTGTATTCTTAAAAGATAGTCTCCAGTACTCATATTTATATAATTGTTGCATGATGATAGATTGGAAAATTTATGGAGTATTCCAAACAATCAGCTTTTTGAAAAACTTCTTGCCATAAATTTTTCGAAGAGTTTATCAAATCTGTTGGGAAACTCAAAAAGGTTCTACAAAATTTATTGTCAGCAGAATATTATCATTAGAGTAATCAGACTCCTCGTATTTCCCACAGGAATTCCACTCGACATATCGTTCATAATCCTCCAGATATTTCTCCAACGTGTTTCTCCAATTATTCCTGAAATTATTCTATAAATCGTTCCTGGCTGTACCTCGAATTTCTCCAGAGATTCCTCAACAAAATTTAAAGGTGTTTTCTAGAGGTGATTCTAAAAATTCTTCCATAAAAACTCAATTTAATATGCCGAATATTGGCAACTCGCTAGTTAAATCATTCTTAAAATTAAAAAAAACGAGATTCATACAGCCGAGTTTATGACAAAAAAAACATGTGTGTAGGTTCATTCATGAATTCCTCCAAGAATTTCTCTCAATATTATTTCAAAAATTAATCTATGGATTCCTGTTGAAACTTTTCTTTCAAAAATTTCCAAACAATAATTTCATAAATTGTTCCAGAATAGAGTTTTCAATCCCGGGAACATTTCCCAGGAAATGAGATTTCCCGGGATTCCCGTTTCCCGGGAAATGATTTCCTGTTTCCCGGGATTCCCGAATTTCCCGGGATTTCTGTATTTCCCGGGTAGTTCTATAATAAAGCATTGACTATCCATTTTCAAACCAAAAATGAGCTTCCTAGATCACTAGTTATATTTCGATATTTATTTGTTTTTTTTTTTTTTGTAATAAAAAAGTTGTTGATAAAATGAAAAGCTCTTTGACCATGTTTTTTTTTTTCAAAATAGATTATATGCTATACAAAATACAGGATTTTTCAAGGGATCATCCATGAATTGAGTATGCTTATAAAGTTTCCATGGATTTAACCGTCACAGTTTCCATCGTTAGACTCTAGTTGGTTTTTATTCTAGTGCTTGAAAGGTTTGATTTAATGTTGGTACAGGTCGGACCCGATTATCCGTTGTATCGATTTTTTTTCACTCCGGATAATCGAATCTTCCTAATAATCGAATCACTAAAAGAAAAATTAAAATCTGCATTAAAAGAACTTGAATATTATCTCTTTTCGTTGTTTTATTTATATAATGCAGTGGCGATCCAGAAGTAAAGTCCGGATAATCGAATCCCGGATAATCGAGTCCGTGTGTTGTTCTGAAGCCTAGCGTGCACAACGAAATCAACAGATTTTTTTGAGAAGCATACAGTACTGGACAGAATAAAGTACGCATTGGCCGTTTTTCCATACAAAATGGTCAAGTTTGGAGATCTGAATCGCAGCTTTTATTTGCCCGATTAATCTGAAATTTTCACCACAGCCTAGATATAATATAGATTTTACTCAATTAAAATATCACTGCATTTGAAACACAATCTTTTAAATTATTGAAAATCTCTCAATTTGCAAAAAATTGCAAAATTTAATTTTGAAAATATTTTGAAAACAATCAGTTTTACCGAAAAATGATGTTCTGCAAACTTGTGTGTCTTATTGAATTGTACATTTTTGCAGAAGGACATTTTGCTCTAAATAATTTCATTTAAAAATTATTTTTACTTTAAAATTTTGTCATTTTAATCAAAATTTGAGATTTGCAATAACTTAAAAGTTCGTTAATGAAAAACTATGAGTTTCTAGCCTAGCAAATTTGAAATTACTTCCAAGGTGCGGTGAAAATTTCAGGTCAATCGGACAACTAGAAACCGAGATATAAGACTCCAAACTTGATCATTTTGTATGGACAAACGGCCAATGCGTACTTTATTCTGTCCAGTACTGTAAATAAATTACTTACAAAAAAGAGAATGTGGTACCATACAAGTTTACTGGTATTAAAAATATAACAAAAATACGAATAAATGAAAAAAAAATCATCAAATTTTCTTCATTTTCACGTTTTTGAAAATTTCCCGGGATCCCGGGATTTCCCGGGAAATGGCAAATTTATTTCCCGTTTCCCGGGAAAAATATAAGAAATAAGAAAAGTAAGAAATATTTTTACACACATTCCATTTCCAAACATTGAGTTTTAAAACAATGTTTAGGAAAAATTATGTGAAAACTCCGTATGAAACATTCTTTGAATTATACTAAAATGAATTCCAAGAAGAGCTTCGAGGCAATTATTTATGCTATTTCGAAGGAGTTTTTAAATCAAGAGGAATTCTAATATGAACCTCTTTAGGAATTTCTGTGTTCTGTGAGAAATTTTTAGAGATTTCATCGATCATGTATAACTAGGAACTCAGGTTGATTCCATTTGTTTTACTGGACAAAGCAAAATTGCCGATCAAAGGGACCACAACGAATCGAATCTTTGGAATTTTCCCAATAGGTAAATCTGCAAGACTTTAAATAGACCCGTCACTCAACATTGAAATAAGACGCGTTTAGGACTTTACTTAGCTTACTATGAAAAAAATACGGTGGGTATCTTGTATAGTTTTATGTTTCATGCAAAAAGAGTGTAATGTATAATGATCGTTTTGTCGTGAAAATCGTGAATGAAATGTTATGAATCGATTTTCTCAAGCCCCCCACCCCCCCAAATGAAAAAACCTGGCTACGCCAATGTTCATCGACCCCTTAGGGACCGTTCAAATATTACGTAACGCAACAGGGGAGGGAGGGGGTCTTACATAGTGTTACGGTTCAAAGAAAAATTTAAAATTTTCTATACAAAAGTTGTTACGTGGAGGTGAAAGGGGGTCTAAAATTGACAAATTTTGCGTTACGTAATTTTTTAATGAACTCTTAAAAGTCCATGCAAGTTCTTGACGCGGTTCACAAGCAATCATTAACACGTCGAAATTTGAAAAACAGGAACATAATAAAATGAAAAAATCGGGTCCTCACTGTATTATATTCCACAATGTTTTGAATTTCGTCTAAGTAAACAGGTTTGTAGAAAATGCCTTCTTCTAAATATTTGCTCAAGATACGAACATTCTAGGTGGTCAAGATCATGTGCTAGAGCCCGCGAAAATATAATCAAATCTAGCTGCACATCTGAGAGAGAGGAGACAGATGGCTTAGATTGCGAGCTCCCAAAAGACAAGGGAACCTGTCATAAACTGACACTGGAAAACCACACATTTGAAGAGCAAAGCGTAAAATACCGTCAGAATTTAGGTAAAGGTAATTAAACTTTCTAGGTGTTTTGCGATGACTGCACATTTTAAAAAGTTGAATACTTAAATATAGTCGTGTGTTGGCAAACTGCTATTGATTTTTTTATTCATACCTTTTTCACATTGAACAACAATGAGTGAATGATTTTGACTAAAATAAGATCATTAGACCGTTGTGCACAACCCAAGAACTAAAGAAAGAAGTCTAAGAAGGCAACAAAACATGCCAACTGTCAGTGAGCTGTCTACACTCTCAGCTGTACGCTAGCACCACATAGCGGCAAAATTGCTAGCCAATCAGTACTGCCTCAGATTGCTTTTAAGCTTCTGAACAACTTTGCTGAAGACACGAACAATCTAAGTAATCAGGTTCATGAGCTAGAGCCTGTTAGAATATGATCAAATGACAAACACACTAGCGCCACGTAGCGGCAAAATTGCTAACCAATCAGTGCTGCCTCACATTGCTTTTAAGCTTCTGAACAACTTTGCTGAAGACACGAACATTCTAAGTGGTCAGGTTCATGAGCCAGAGCCGTCTAAAATATGACCAAATTACATGCACACTAGCGCCACGTAGCGGCAAAATGGCGCATTAAAAATTTCAGATGATGAACGGCGTAAGGCTTCTGAACAACTTTGCTGAAGACCGCAGCTGTCTAGAAAGTAAGGTTTCCAAGATATTGCGTCATTAGTGTAATAGCTTACGGGTGATGCTAAACTTTTTGGGGGGTGCTGCAATATTCAATTGAGGTGTTGCAATACTAGATGATGCGATTCCATACTTATGGCGGGTAGTGTATTAACCATTCTACATGTTAGGCGAATTTAGAATGTAGTGAACTGAAGCAATTCTTTTCAAATCTTTCGTAACAGTTATCTGTCCGAGGTAAGACATCAAGTCTGGAATACGCTATCTTTTTGATCATTTATGACAATCAATGTCATAAATGGTCGAAAAGATAGCGTATTCGAGATTTCGTTTACCATTTTTTACGAGACGAACATTAGCTTAAAATAAGGTTACTATGTTATATTTTTGATTTCAATAAAAAAAACAAAATCAAATAGGGTAGGTGTACCAGTTATGGCCATAATGGTTCCCTATTTCGCCAATGAATGTCTTAACATTTTGAAAAGCTTTTTTGTGTTTTAGCAGTAAGATATAGCTTATATCTTGATGTTAAAACATTCATAAAGATTAAAAATGTGGAAGTTGTCCGAATTTTGCATATGACCAAATAGGGAACCACTATGGCCATAACTGGTACACTTTCCCTACATGAATTTTGGTAAACAAACTCGTGATAGATTTCTTAGCAAAATTCCTGTACATCAGGAATTTACTAGCATGATTTTGAAGTAGAGATGCAAAATGAACTACTTGAAGCATTTCTTAACAAAACTGTGGAGTAAATCGAGGAAAAATATTTGGCTGTAGACAAAATTATGGCGAAAATCGAGAATTAATTTCAGAATATTTTGAAAAAAATCCTGACAAAATTCAAAGTTCAAAAACAAACGAAAAATAGAAACTCATGCTAAATTTGTGGCAGAATTCCTGTAAAATAAAAAAGTCCAAGTAAACAATAACTCCAGAACACAATTGATTGTTAATGAACACGAGAAAAAAAAAAGAATTTCAACTGAACATTTCAATAAATTAATTATTGAAATTAATCAGATCACTCAGTGGCGACTCGTAACTTCACGTTTTATTTTATCTACGACCCTGAAATGACTAATTTTGCAAATTTAAGATATAAAGTAAATAGTAAACGATAGAAAGCACATATTTGTTGCTGAAATTCATGAACAGGGGAATTAGTCGCCACTGATAATAACACTATTGATTAATTATTATCGTCCAACAGTGTTCTATAATTCATTATAGGGAGTCGATGCCGGTTATGGACCCTTTGCGTATAATGAACCCCCTACAGAAGACCATAAAATTAACACTCAAAGCAGCCTTATTCCTATGAAAATCCACCGAGGGAACTTTGATTGCATTGTTAGTCAACAGTTACAGACAAAATATTTGGTTTGGACGCATAAATACAGATACAGTTTTGTAAATGAAACCACGCAAGAGCCGGATTACATGGGAATCAAATGGAGGGTCCATAATAGGAAACGTCAAATTTGTAAACATTCATAGGCATTCGGACAACAGTTTTCCAAATGTATATTTCGCCGGAAAAATCGAATGATTTTGTATGTTTCATAGGCGTACTATGATGTAAAGACATTGAACTTGTTGTTAGATTCCACAAAACGTATATCCGTCTGAGATATCATTGCGGAAAAGCGTCGAGAAAGAATTTCAGCTACTAAGGGGTCCATTACTAGCATTGAAACCCTAGAAACATGTATTTTTGTCGTGTAAAAAACAAAGTCAAGGATTAATCAATGGAAACATGTATTGTTTATTTATTTGAATTTCTGATGTGATGTCTGAAATGATTTCCAGCAAAAATAGTACTTGCTTTTGATGTCCTGGACGAGATTCTGATAAACTCTTTGAATTTATTTTGTTGTTATTCCTAGCCGTCTCTAGCTTGTCTTCCGGAGGAGTTTTGATTTTTTTTTTCAGAATTCTTTTATAGCCGTAGATTACTCAGATCAGATAGTAATCCTTTTTTTTGCCAAAATTTAATAAAATATTTCGGACAACAAATTCATCGCAATGTTGTTTTCCAAGTTTTGCCAGAATGTTCTGCAAAGCTTTTCCCAGGAAATTTTTAATTTTTTTATCGGAAATATCTACGGAATATTCACTTGAATTCTACCAAAAAGTCGGGAGGGCGGGGATGAACCAGCCTCGGGCTGAACTTCTCAATCATGAGGATTCAATAATAATATAGTATGCCAGGAGTCTCTATTTTTCTTTAGTCAAGAATCTTGGCACATTGATTCCACATTCACACTATTCTTGTCTTTATAATAACAAATATCTGTTTCTTGTTGTATGAGTTTGAAAAGCTATCCCAGCCTTAAATTTCGTTATCATCAAATCACGAAAAAAGTGACTTTAGTGACCATTTTCCTGAAAAAAGTGACTTAAGTGACTTTTTGTTGGAAATAGTGACTTTTTAGTGACCAGGTCGAAAAAAGTGACCAAGTCACTAAAAAGTGACTTGCTACCAGCCCTGCAAGTGATTATAAGTCACCTGAAGAGATCAAAAATGGAATAAATGATTGACTTGGATTTTCCCCAGTCTAAGTAATCATTATGAAAAATAGAACCCAATCAGGTATTGTTCGGAGAGGGCTTTCTCAAGAATATTATTTAGTTCACTTTAACAAAAAAGATCTAAATAATATTAAAGCTTTAGAAACAGCTAGACTTATTTTCGATGTCCATGTGACATGGGAACATTTCCAGAAACCTAGAGGAAATTACCAGAACCCCACTCAGTGCCGTCGATGCCAAAAGTGGGGTGGTACAAAAAATTACCGCATGGATGCTAAATGCATGATTTGCGGAGGTTTTTCTCACGCTAAGGACGAATGTCCAGTGAAGGAAGATACCACCAAGTTTATATGCTCGAATTGCGGGAGCAATCATAAATCCAATTTTTGGGCTTGCCCTTCGCGTAGGCGAGTCGTCGAGGCTCGTGCCAGGCAGATGAAAGATAATATCCGTTACGATAACGGTCGTTTCCAGAATATCACTAGTAGATTTACGAACAATGCTCATTTTTCAGTTCACGATCGCTTGATTAGGAATCATACACATCAGGTAGATCATAATCATGCTCATTCACAAACTAATTTTAATCCGTCGGGTAGCCGTTCGAATCTTTTAATTTCGAATGTATCTACCACGGAAAATCCTTTGCTGATACCCAGACAACCAGAAATTGCATGAAAGTTCATGTTTCAACTCGTTTATTTATACTAATTACATCAAACCCGCAAAACACCGTGGATAAACTCGTCAGATTGATGAGCTTCCTCGCATAATACACTTCTCTTCTGAGTTCATTTGTACATTCTGTTTCGTCCCGTACACTCGTACAAAGTAAGTCGAATCAATCTGTAGCAGCTGTCAAATCAACATTTGTTATCATAAGTTAAGTCGCATAAGATCACAGTTAGTTCGGTACAATATTTATACACTCGCATTGTATGTTGTTATTCATCACATAATATATGCACGAATATCGCCTCCACTTTTGTACGTAGAAGGCCTTTTCGCGACATCTTATAAGTGAAATGTTACACATACAAAGCCTCCAGGTGATTTCGTTATACGTACATTTTAGTTATCTGGGATCCTAGCAGGTAATTTGAACTCCTCCCCTATTCGTACTATGAGTACCCATTCTACTTGTTTCAAATCAAATGGAAAAAACTCTGCCGACACAGGAAACTTCTACTCCGCCTCTTTGTCTACCGAAAATTCTAATGGGAAAGATAATCAGATAATGTACCCACTTCAAGTGATATGTCTGCCTCTGATTTTAATTTTCTAACTGAACAATTGAATCTAAGGATTGATGCAATGTTCAAAGCCACCACTATGACTGAAGCAGTCCAAGTTGGTGTTACATTTTCTAATCAAATTGTTTTTGGATTACGTTTTTCTAATGGATCCAATAAATAATAATTTAAATATTTTAAATTGGAATGCTCGTTCTTTGAATGGAAAAGAGGACGAGATATTTAATTTTCCTTGAGCTAATAATGTGCATATAGCAGTTATTACTGAAACATATTCAAAATCTGGATCCAAACTTAAAAAAGATCCCAACTTTTTGTTTATCGTAATGCTCGACTTGATGGAGCATGTGGGAAAGTTGCAATCATCATTCATAGGTGTATAAAACATCAACTGTTTTCGTCATTTGAAACAAAAATTTTTGAAACTTTTGGTGTTTCTGTTGAAACACAGCTTGGTAAATATACTTTCATAGCTGCCTATTTGCCTTTTCAATGCTCTGGACAGCAAGTTAATTTGCTTCAAACAAACTTGCCAAAATTGACTTGCAATCAGGCTTGGGAACTGTGACCACAATTTACCACAGTTCATCGATTCTTCCAGTCAACCAAAACACAAAGTAGCAGCAGCATCCATACCATCAGGCCTTGCGCTGCCAACGGTTCACACACTGTTTGAATGTTTTTGTCTCTCCACTATGATCGTTTTCGGGCAGCCATCCCCAGGAGAATGATTGAAAAAAATGTTAAATAATCCAATCGCTAATATTTCGGTTTTTTCAACTAATTGAAATCTATTAGCGCTAATAGCAAGAGCATAATCATTCCGTTGCGATATATATAAACAAGTTCAATTTCATTCATCATATGCAAAACACCGAAAACCGCAAAAATCGTGTCACCACTGTGCTTGAGTCGTTTCGCATTCGGGTTTGAAAAACGTTGGGAAGAAGAAGATTACAGTTTTTAAGAGCCATGACATTTTTTGTTTTGAACGGTCATGGTTTGCTTTGGATTTTGATGGTCGTGTAGAAACATGTAAATGTAGAGCCGGTAAATGTTTGCTACAGTACTTTTCCCATCCCTGCTCGTAATAAGTCAAATTTTTTTGTCATTGGTGACTGTGATGCCAAACATCGGTCATGGAATATTTCTCAAAGTAATTCCAACGGCAGAATTTTATTTGATGAGTGCTCTTCAGGATATTTCTCAATTCAATAAGCCCTACGTATTTCTTCCTCAAGAAATCCATCTACGATTGATTTGGTCTTATCCGACTCTAGTCATCTTTGTTGCCAATTAGTTACTCACGCTGATTTTGATTCTGATAATGCCCCTGTTACATTTGAAATATCCAAACATTCAAATAAGCCCATCGGTTTCTCGAGATGAAAAACAAGCCAACTGAAAATCCTTACCCAAGATTTCTATGATGTTTCCCATTTTCCTTTCAAACACCGCACGGTAGCTCGCATCGCATAATTTTAGAACACCTGGAACAAAAGCAACAAATCCGCTTCCCCAACACCGCAGAGACCAAACTCATGCCCATAAATTACGTAAGCCAAACACGGTTTCTGTGTCAAAGAAGATTCAACCGGGTGCTAGGATGATTAACGATACATGACACCACATAGGGTACGGCACAGGACTGTATAGCGACTACTACGTGAATGCAGCATCGTGCAAGGTGCATCAGAGGCTATCTGCATCCAGTCCCTATTACCGATTCAGGAAAATCCAACCTCAAAAGTGGCACCAAAAAGAACAAAGCTGAAGGAGTCCAATAAAAGCAAAAATCGGAAGAAATTCTGCGGGGAAATACAGCGCGCGGGAGATTTATTTTTAATCGCGCATATTGCACCGTTGTTCGCCAAGTTACGCGAGCTGTGACGACGCGAGTCTTGTTGGTTCTCGGTTAGCTCAACTCAACTCTACTCGTTGCATTCATGGTTCGCGAAGGGTGTGAATGCGAATTCATTGCGGTGAACGTTTCCACTTCCAGTTTTGTAATTATTCATTTATTTACGGAAAGGATGGGGTTACCCTAAATCGTTTGAGGTGGCAAATTCGAATTCCAAGTACTTTAAAGAATACGAGAACCTCCCAACGCTGGGTACCGATCCAAGTTGAGTTCGGTGGCCACGTTCGACTCATGTGTGAATCGTGCAATTACTGATCTTTTATTAGTTCATTATATTTACGATTTATTTAGCGAAACTACATTCTTGAGAGCGTTGAGTCTAAGCTACTAGAGTACGTTCCGCTGCCGTAATGACACGTGCAACTGTAAAACTTTCCAGCTGCAATGCATTTTAGGTGCCTCCACCTCATAATGTACCGTTGGTGATTTATCATCATCTTCCACCAAGAGACACTTTTACGAGTTTGTTCTAAGGAGGAAGCCGGCCGGTTGGAAATAGTTTCGTATGCGGTTTGTCAGGATGCATGTATGAATGCAGTCAACCGTTCTTTGTGAAGTTTTGCCACAGTAAACTACTGAGAGTCCGTCAGTTATATGGAAGACCATTCAGATTCGACATCATCATTCAGCAACTGATGTTCAATGGGCACTGCCATATGTTTAAATCTTTTAGGGAAATAATCCATTAGTTGAGGATGGTCCTATAGTTGCGGTAGTGTCATTTTCACTGATATTATTGCATTAACCACATAACCGACACTGCAAACCGTCGTATTGCCTTGTTGATACACGAAATAGTTGAAAACAGCGTTCAAATTGCATTAAAAAAAATTAAATATCACTTAAATTGGTAGAACTTTTCTTACTTGTACCAATAGTTGCGGTAAAGTGCTCCTATAGTGGAGGATGTCATAAGAAAACAATGGATACCGCAACTATAGGAATACAAATTACAGGGTGTCTACTACCTGGAAAAACCTGGAAAACCTGGAATTCTCAGGGAATGTTATTCAGCCTGGAAAAATCCTGGAAATCTCAGGGAATTTTGGCCACACTCAGGGAAATAATTTTGAAACAGTAATTTATGGTTCAATATGTCCACGGTTAATCATTTCAAAACTATTTTTGCACAATATTTTATATAAAAAATTTCGGCTGCGCCGCTGAAAAATGCCACTTGAACGATTCTGTTCATTAATAAACTTGGACATTTTCCATGAAATGCTTTCAAATAATTCGCCATATATTTATCATAAAGTACTAAAATCATCGATTATTCGTAGTTCAGGAAAAAATGTCTGTTGCAGGTTATGAATCTGCATAATTGAAATCAGGGGCGACTCGTAACCTCACTTGTTACCTGTTCTACGATTCTTAAAATCAATATTTTGGCAAATTTACAATCAAATGCAACAATTAAATGATTGCAATCAACTATTTAAACTACTCTCTACTTAGTAGATGCGCATTTTTTGTGGAAATTCATGAATTTCTATACGTAGAACAGGTAGAGTTGAGGTTAGGGAATCGCCACTGATTAAAATTTTCAAAGATAGCAGTAATATTACAGCTTCACAGCTTGACAAAGATAACATTTTTACGTTTCTCAAAGATCGAATCATGTGCCTAGTAAATTTGGGGTTGGTGTATTTGAAGCTGATTTCGAAAATGTTCCAGCACATTACAATTTTGAGCTACGGGTCCTCAAAGTTGTATAAAATGCTGTTTTTTAATGTTGAAAGTTAAACTACGATTAGTGGTATAGATCACTATATCTCACCTACCAATAATCATCAGAATAGGATTATGTAGGATTCAATGTGGTTCGAATGAACGAATAAATGTTGAATCGAACATCGATTTGTTTTCAACATGCCGCCATCGTCACACAAAATTATTCATTCCTATTATATGGGAAGATACCATACTTTTCTAATACACTTACAAATAACTTTTAAAGCCTGGTTTACTACTGAAAATCGCTAAAGAAATTTCTCGTCGATTCCTTGCAGAAATTTTCTACTGCGACTCCCGTTTGAACTAACATTTCTTCTCAGCTGCGTACTGCCATCAGAAAAAAGCGTATTCTTGATCAATTCCTTGCAGAAATTTCCCTTGCATCAAAATAGGTCGAGAAATAATTTGTCAGCAGCGAATCAGGCTTAAGCTTTGAAAATATTATGAAATTTGTTGGAAAGTATTCTCTAAAACATTAACTTTGAATTCTGTAGTAAACTAAGCATATATTTATATTAAGCTGGTTCTTGCATGTGAGTTGACTGTAGGCATTAAACAATGCATTTCAACACCCAATATCTCAAAAACTAGAAAACATTTATGAAATCGGCCATGGTTTCAGTAGCTCCAATATAAGTAAATAGCAGTATTTTGATGCTTGAAACAAAGAAAATGTTGATTGATTAATGTAAAAGATTTACGCATACACTAGTAAAATTAATACTTTTTAATGGAACTTCTGAATAGATCATTTTCTTTAGACTAGACTAGCTGTTAAGAGCCCACTCTCAGAATATTTTTCAAGCATACCTGTTTTTCGTATAAATTCTAATGAAATACAGAGACTATCAAGGGGGGCTGTAATGCGACTATTCAACAGGCTCATCTAGATTTTTTTTCTCAGATCCCTCCAGAAAAAAACTTCAAGAAATATCTAGAGTAATTCCAAGAGATTTGATCTGGAATAATTTCAAAGATGTTCTCTAGAATTGTTTCTCTACCAATTATCCCAGAAATTCATCCAGCGACTTTTTGAAAGATGCTTAGAGGAATTTTTCCAGATTGTGCTCCGGTAATTTCTTCATTTATTTCTTTGATTTTTTTTTCGAAAACTTTTTCAAACTATGCACTAATTCTTCAAACGATTCCTCCAGTTGTTGCTCTAAAGAATTTTCCAAAGATTCATATGCAGAAATTTCTTCAAGGAAACCCACAATGATTTATTCCATAGTTTTGAAGAAATTCGCTTAGAAATTTTACTAAGGAACCCCACTAGATTTCCTATGCTTTTTCATGTGAATTCCTTTAGAGTTACTTCCAGGAATTGCTCCAACAGTTTCTCGAGGAGTTATTCGAGGAAATCCATTAGGAATGAAACTCGATCGTCGATTCATCATAATGCTCCTATAGATTTTTTTCTATGAGTTTCTTCAGCATTTCATCCAAACGTTTTCCAATGAATTTCTCGAATAAAATACCTATGGAATCTTCTAAAGTTTATTTGAGGTTCCACACCAGTTAACACCACTGCAAATTTTCCAGTAACTACTCTGATCATTCTTACACAAGGTTCTTTGGGAATTCCTTCCGATGTTATTCAAGGAATTAAAATTCAGAAAATCCTACGGGATAAGCTTTTCGATTGATTTTTGTTTTCAGTACCTTAACAATTGATCTAGGAAATCTTCTATAACTTCCTCAAACGTCCAGGAGTTCTTTCTGGGATCCTTGTTCATCAAGAATTATGTATTTTAAACCTTACACCAGCTTCATCAGAGTTTACTTTAGGTTTTCTTCTAAAATATTACTCGTCCAGATTTTTATCAAAGATGTATTTAATAAATTTTGAAAAATTCACATGAAATTTCTTTGGAGATATTCTTTTAAAAATACCTGAAAAAATATTCGAAGACTTACTTGGGAAATACTTCGAAGAATTACTGGGGTAAGTCCTTAAGAAATCTTCGAAGGAATCTAGGGTACATCCAGAAAGTATCCATAAAGAAATTTCAAGTTGAAATGTTAAAGATATCCTGAAAAACAATGTTGTAGGGAATTCTAAGAAAGGCCCAGAGGTGCTTTCTGGAAAAGATAGTGTTTTTAGATGTTCTAAACGGGTATTTTGGAGAGTGCCCCAAAAAAAAAGCGATGGAAGAATCGTTGCATAAAAGTCTGGATGACTTAAGACTTTGTTGGAGAATCTTTGGATTAATTCCTAATGAAATCTCTGAAATGTGGTTCAAGTTCGAAAAATCCATAGTTCATTCTTGAGGTTTCTAAAATGAAATTGTAGGGGGAATTCTTGGGAAATAATCACCAAAGAACTAAAAAAAAACTGTTTTTTGTTCAAGTGTTTAGAAACCATTTATTACCTACTGTTAGAAATGAATTCAACTTCATTCAAAATTAATAACTCGATAATCAATAGTATTTAAGAGTTTTTTCTTGAGCCTGGAATTATTTCTTAAGACCTTAAATATCAGGGAATTTCATTTTAAAAAGTGGAGTTATTATTTTTAACTGACATGCCGTTAGTTACTGCGATGAAATAATTTTTTGCAATTTCTCATCGTAATAGGATGTTTTTCATCACGCCAATCTGTCATGAAACGGCCTACTTTCCTGAACTGAAGTATGCAGGTCGAAAAAAAATTACTTGAATAATTTATTCTTTATAAATCATTGTACATTTGCAAAAACATGTTGTAAAACGTAGGTAATAATTATCATTGGCTATTAAATTCTGATGAAAATTTTGTCTGCCAAAAACTAATTTATGATCCAATATTCATCCATTGTCCAAAAGCTCTAGTTCAGGTTTAAATATGCTGAACCAAATGATTTTTCAAACAACCATTCTAAAAGAGAAAAAAAAAACTACTAATTGAACATTAACACTTCACTTTTGCAAAAACAAAATAAAATATAAAAATTACTCGTAAGGCGAGCAAATACCTCTAACTCTAATATGTTGCTTATCTTGAGAGATAGGACAATCCCTTTCTTAAATTTAATAAAAAGCCTATAAACCATTTTAAAGCCATTCGACCAAAAATCCCTTCAACCAAATGTCGATCCAACAAAGGTTATTCGACCAAACGTCACGCCAAAGCCAAAATCGAACTGAGCCAAAATGAAATTGTGCTAAAAACCCAACCGTGCCAAAATCAAGCGGGCACTATATCTATTGACGGCATTCAAAAAGACAAAATCAAATTTCATGTTACCATCAAAAACTTACAGATGTGTTATTTTTGTAACTTTGAAAAACAAAGATTTTTTATTAGCAAAACTTCAATAATTTTTGAATTACTATGGATATCATTTTTCATGAAAACTTGCGTTTTCTCAAGCTTAAAAGTCGTCCTTTAAGTACTTTGACAACAAATCAAAAAAGATAAAAAAGAAATGGTGAGTTCTGTTTGATCTTTCGACCTTGACACTTGCTTTTGCCGGGGCGAGCGACGAGGGCAGGATCAAACATGTCGCGCGTTGTTCTAGTAAGTGAAAAAGTGGCGTGATCGGTGAGTTCGGTTGGAGTAACTGAAAAAGTACCGCGATCGGTTAGTTCTGTTTGATCCTTCGACCTTGACGCTTGCTCCTGGGCAGTGCGTCAAGAAAGCCCGAACAGTTTTTTTTATTCTTTTTGGGTCGCGCGCTTATTTTTTTTCCTGAGTGCTTTTTTATAGCCGAGCAGACGAGTGAAGCCGAAAGTGGATTGTGGCTGCTCAGTCAAGGATAACGGATCAATTGGTGAGCTCGTTTCATGCTACTATTTCTAATCTATAAAATATGTATGACTGCACATTCAATCGTTACAATGGTGGGATGTAAATATGATTTTTCAACAAACTATGGATGGTTCGTCACTGTGAGTGTCGACACAAACTCTGATTCATGATTTATTTATGTTTAACATTTTTTTTTCAGAACACCTCTTATATACCTTTATTTTTGTAATTAAAAAAACTTTGAATGGTTCGACACTACAAGTGTAGACTTGCGAAAGGTTCACTTTATTCAATAAACTTTGGATGGTTCGCCACTGTAAGTGTCGGCATAAGAATAAGAGTGTTCTATGATGTCCCAACCAATCGAGTTTTTTGTTTCTTTTCAAATGAGTAAAATATAATAACACATGCTTTCGTCCTGACAGCTGTAGGAATGTTACATTTAGGTATTTGTTCAACAAACTTTGAATGGTTCGTCACCTCAAGTTTCGGCATAATTTTCCTCTACATAGAAATTGTTCATATCAAATGAAAATATTATATTTACGTATAAGCATGTATATATCTCACAAATCATTGTTTATCATGGTCTAATCGCTTATCAAAGTGAATCCTATGACCCAACGATCCTCCCTACTAACAAACATCCCTCCCAGTAACCTTTGTGGAGATGCAGAGGCAAACACGGTCTCCAAAAAGCAAAGGTTACACACTAACATTCCTTCCCCCAATCCCACCTGACTGCAAGGACGTGGCCGGCGCCGTTATTGACCCTGTATGAATAGAGGCACTGAATTATGCACACTGAAGAAGATTATGGCCAATCCCAGCCGAACTTCTAGTTGATTCTTTGTGCATTTTCACTGACTTCGGTCAATCACGGAATAGCAACCATTGATATGTGTAGTCAGTCTAAGCTAAGCTAAATCAAAAAAGATAAAAAAGAAATGGCGATAAAACTATTTTAAAGATTTAATCGTAATTTTTTGTTATCATGAATTTAGAACATGAACATGAAATTTTAGGCAAAAAGAGTCATAAAATATTATTTTGAAAAATATAGTCTTTCATTCAGTGTTATCTTAAACTAGGGTGGTCACAATATCATATAAATAATATAATTAATCAACTTTGTTGTAAAAAATATGGTATAAACTGTTAGGCAAAGTCAAAGAACGTTAAATTTTAATCAACTTCATAAGACAAAAAATGAGTGATATGCTTTTTACTGAAATTGGTGATTGTATTGACTCGGCAATCTTATTCTAATTATTAAACGATCTTATTTTATATCGACGTTTCGGTTCGTATTTGGGGCTTGCTTCAGGGATATAAGTTTTTTTTTATTACAATTCTTATGTATAGCTCTGTATGTGTGGTTAACGACAAACAAATTTCAAACAAGACTCTACGGCCATAAATCAGATAAAAACAAACTGGACAAAATAAGGACCATGCAAGACGATAACGACAGGATGGTCAAACTGGACCATTGCACGATGGGCCAGAGACGCAATCTGGCAGGACAAAATTAATAACTCGGTAAAGAAGCGTTTCCGGCATTTGGTGTCTTCAGCAAAGTTTTTTGTAACAACTAGGACCATCTACTGACATAAACGGATAGTTCGTAAATCGTCCGCATAGGTGGCACCACAATCTAACTTTTTGCTGTGACGTTTTAGGGACTTGGCATGTTCGGCAAAGTTGGTCATTTTGATAAAATAAACAACTCTCTCGAAGACGTCAAAATTCCGCAGTTGGTAAAATAAAACCAAATTAGTGAAAAAACAATTTTTCACCGAATTTTGGATTTTTTTTTAAAGAACCGTTTCTTATAATATGTTTTGCTGGTAAAAATAAAACAATCACAAACTCTGGTGGAAAAATTGTAATAATACAACACTTAAAATATTAAGAAATAATGAAAAAACATGAAAAATAGAGCGAATTTTAAACTATAAATCTCCAAAAGCGCAAAAAAAACGCAAGCTCAAATTTTCAGGCAGCATAGAATAATACTAGATGAAACGGATGTCAAAATTTCAGAGAGGTATTTTTTGGTGCTTTTGAGATATTTCAATTTATTTACAATGATTATATTACTCCAATACAGATAAATTTCCATGAGTCGATCTGAACGAACGATCGACATTTAGAAATAACGAGTCATGGAACAAAAACTTTTCAAAGCTCCAATATTAATTGGAACACTTCTGTAAAATTGAACTGAATAACCTTCTTTGCGGGGCCCAGATAGCCGTAGCGGTAAACGCGCAGCTATTCAGCATGACCATGCTGAGGGTCGTGGGTTCGAATCCCGCTGGTCGAGGATCTTTTCGTAAAGGAAATTTTCTCTATTCCCAGGGCATAGAGTATCTTCGTACCTGCCACACGATATACACATGCAAAAATGGTCAATCGGCAAAGAAAGCTCTCAGTTAATAACTGTGGAAGTGCTCATAAGAACACTAATCTGAGAAGCAGGCTTTGTCCCAGTTGGGACGTAACGCCAGAAGGAAGGAAGAACCTTCTTGGGATTACACTTTTTTGAAATCGAATCTTTTTCGTATTGATTAGATTCTTTGACTGGGTAAAATTCAGGATAATCATCTATTTATTTTTTCATGTGAACAATCGATTTATAATAACTTTGGAAACTTTTCAAAACGGCCTTGAACAAACGTTCAGTTTTGTCTAGAGATGGGCGAACCGTTCGCGAACGGTTCAAAAGAACTAGTTCTTTGCGAAGAACGAATGAGTCATAGTTCTTTTTTTGAGAACGGTAGTTCAGCAAGAACGGTTTACTGAACGCGAACTGCGAATGAACGAACGTGAAAAGAAAACCGTTCGGTATGCATTCTTCCATTGTCTTCGTCAAACAAACGGCATAGAAAAACGAAGCGAATGATGAACGCTACACTCCGCTCTTGGCATGCCCTGCCCTTCCTACGTCCATAAGACGGTGGTTATGATTCGGTGCGCCGAATGAGCAACGAATGAAATGTGTTTGTGTAAATGATGATTCCTCGTCACTTCGCTTTAATCATTGCATTCATTCAATATTTGTTTAAATTAGCTGGCTAAGGCTAAACACGGACGGACAAGTCTTGGCGCGCAAAGGAAAACGCAAGTATTGAGCTTATTTATTTTCATTTTATACTACTTCATACTAGTTTCAAAATAAATGCATTCTGTTCAATTTTCACTGGTCAAAGTTTTCTAATCGATAATAGAATCATAATTTAGCAGAAAATTCCAGCGTTAACTAAAAAAATCTTTCATGAATCGTAATAAATACATTATTTTAAAGGCGAAAATAAAAGATTTTTTTAAGAGCGAATGAACGGTTCAAAAGAACTAGTTCACTTTCGAGAACGGAATGAACGGGAACTGTTCATTGAAAAGAACTGTTTTGCCCATCTCTAGTTTTGTCAACATAAAAGAAAAATGTATACTACCCGCCCAAAGTGTGGAATTGCAGAACCAAGTATTTATAAACTTGAAATCAATTTTGCAACACCCCAAAAAGCTAAGAATCAATGGTAAGCACAATTGTTGTGATAGTGATTTCAAACTTTCTTGGGGTGTTGCAATATCAAATCGAGTATTGCAATACTGGATGAAGCAATTCTCCATACTATAGGTGAGTAGTCTATGTTACTTCTCTTCAAGATGTTTGAGAAGTAGTCTACTCGCCATTTTTAGGAGTTTCCGGCAAAATTTCTTGTGATTTGGAAAATAAAAACCTTGAAATCTCGAAGAAAACTTCGATTCCTCTATTGAAGTTCAACATTTCCAACCTAAATCCAACAGATTCAGCAATACTGAGCACGATTGACGGCAAACTTTGCAATCTAACTTGAATCAAAAAGTCTGGACTAGAAACCGCTCGCCAAAATTTGTCTAATGCATCGAATTGCGTGCAATTTGCAAACTTTCTGCATTGTCCATTTCATTCTTGAAAGGAAGTGTAGAGTAAAGTGGGGCAAAAGTTCGAGTGGGGTAAGAGTTTTTTTTTAAGATTTCTAGCTCAATTCAAAACAAATCTTATAAATGTCATGGTGGTTCGAATGCTATTCAAGTAAGAGACTTTCAATCCAAATATCATAAAAATCGATTGAGATTTGAAAAAGTTATGGCTATTTGTTGTTTTTCAACGTGAATAATGTAATTTTTGGTCAAACTTTCGTTGCATGGAACCAACTGAAGATAAAATCTTTTTCAATATTTTATGTAAGGGCGTTTCTAGGCCTATCATAAGGTTGCTTTGATGTGTACTAGTTTTTGCATAAATGCTTAAAAACAATTTCTGGCCCATAGTGGGGCAAAAGTTCGAATCAACGGGGCAACAGTTCGACCCATGTATAAAATCACGGAAAAATATGCAAATTGCCTAAAATCCACATATTATCTTCAAATTTAGTTAAATTTGTCTGATCGTGTGAAAACTGTCACAAAAATTTTACATATTCACTTTGTTTTGCGAAAAACTGCTATTTTTGAGTATATAACAATCAACCCGGTTTTGGGCAATTTTTTGATGAAAATTTAGTGTGTATTTTTCGTCAAACTTAAGTTTACGGCTTGTGTCAAGTATGCCTGTAATAAAAGGATCGATATTTTGTGTTTTAGCCAGTGAACTTTTGCCCCACACTAGATTTGAACTCTTGCCCCACCGGTGGGGCAAAAGTTCGAATAAGACAATCAATTTTGAAACTGATATAACTAAAAATGGGTAAATATTTTGACACAAGTTCGTTCAGCAAAATTATAGCCAATATGTTGAAGGTTCACTGTATGGTATTTGTTTTGTTTTAGCTGCTATTGTTTACCTGGAAACTTTGATTATACCACCAAGGTCGAACTTTTGCCCCACCTTACTCTACATCACAAACAAAAAGCTTTTTTTTTCATTTTTGCCACGTCTAACGATTGTTCTAAATCCCACTATTTTGGAATAATGTTGTGAATTCAGGGATTCATCCTTTCTTTTGTATTTAGTAGCATTAATTTTTACAGGACATGACCTTCTTAGTCCCCAGACGGTGTTCAAGAAGGATTGCCATCGTACATGAATTTTGTTTCGGCAACAAGTATCACAGAAAATCGAAGGTCTTCACAAGGATCATAAAGGATCAATCGCATAGCATGGCATATCATAGTCTGACTGTACGAGTAAATGATTGTTACTAGTTGAATGATCAAAACTGGTAAGAATTGTACTACGAATCAATATCAATATATCTGTCATATCAGCTGATCTGATGCACTAAACCTCTCAATATCACTTACGAACTTTAAATATCAATTTTATTTGACAACCAACAGCAGTGATGCTACATGGCACTCTAGATCACAATCATTGCAGTTTTGTTTATTTTTTATTTATCCAGCTTTTAACGCTAGCATGCTATAAATTGTGAATCACCCCCTTTTGATATTTCTTGCCCACACTATAATTTTTATAGGTTTAGTCAAAGCAAGCTTTGCAATCATGCAGATTTTTATTGTTGACAATTTTATGTCAAAACCTTTTACCGTGATGAATCAAAATCCGGACGGCACCAATATCCGGACACTCTATCAATATTCATTATTTTAACAATGAAAATCTAAAATAATCTGGCAATATGTTCACGTATTCATAGATATAATCTAATTGCACCATCTAACAATAATTTGCAATCTAGTAAGCTTTGCATAAATATATTAAAAGTAAAAACAAATTCGAAGCTTCAGTTCGACACTTTTGCTACGTCGTGCAAGTTTTAGTTGTGTAGTTTGAGACTAATTTACCGGCATTGGTTCATTCGTGAAAGTGTGAATAAATGATAGTTTTTTCTACTAGTTGTGTTCGGGATGCTGAATGTGATGATAGATTGTAAAGTTTAATAAGTGAAAGTGATGATTATATGTGTAATATAATTATTTTAAGAACAAAAATATGCTGTCCGGCTTGGTGAGCCAGTGGTTATAAAGCCGGACATAAGGTGATATCGTCATAAATCGGAAAAATAAACGAATATTTGTGAAGCATATTCGTAGCAAAATTAAAGTTAAAGTTAAAAAAACAATATAATCAGTGATAAGGCAATAATCATGCACATAAAAACTGATAAAACAATGGTTATTTCAGTCGCGCTGCAACATAGATGACGCATCGAACCGCAGATAGAGAATGCAGGTAAAAAAAAAAAAATACTTCCAAAGTTGTGCTGTTATGGTATATGATATAGCAAGTGCTAGTACTGTGTTTTCAGAAAAGTCATTTTCTATGGATTTCAAAGTTTATTCAATTGAGTTTCATATAGAAATGGTCAATTTTATTGAAGCTGTCCGGATTTATATTCATAACTGTCCGGCTTATCGATTCATGTGTCCGGGTTTAGGAACACAACATGCTTCATTATATCCGCGATTTACATGCTATTTCTGCCATTTTCATTAAAATTTTCATCGTTTTCATGAAGATTAGAGCCTAAACTAACTGTATGAAAACCATACTATAATTAGATGAGATAATGAAGTGTTGAAAATTAAGTTGCAACATTTGATGCCTCTTAAGCGTCCGGATATTGATGCAGCACGGTACTCTGATGTTCAGAAAATCATTTTGTTTTTCATTTTCATAATCTTTTGCTTTTCTGTTTCAGGTAATAATTGGAAAGATGAGGCTAATTGTAGCCAGAGCTACAAATATTGAAGCAGTTCCTTAGTAATCATTCGATTCCTTCTACTGGAAGGCAGACCGTGAATATCCGTTTAACAACTGGATGCGTTCGGAGAATATTTGGATATGGCGTTTTTGTGCCAAAAATGATAGATTCAAGTTAAAATTATCTATGGTTTATTCTACTTCTCTAAGTGTTAAGTTTTTCTTTGTCCTGGCATTACCAATTTTCTTATCTACATAGGAGTTTCACAACATGGGATGGCGGATTTGATGTGAAGTTTTGGATCTCATTTTTGATTGAGGATGTACGTAGCTGACCGTTAGAAAACAAAAATGGTAGCACATAACATGGTAGCTGTAAACACTTTGTGAAAAACTTTGCCTACTAAGACCTTGCTATGAAGTATGAATGCAAGAAATGTCAAAATAGAATCACCCTTTGTTGTTTTATAGCCAGCGTAAAAGGCTGGATTAATGTTTTCCAGTGATCAACACATAGTTTTCATCCATCTATTGGAACTGTCAAGAATATCATACTTTTCTCATCAGTGATATGCACAGTCTATGAATTTAATCGTAATCGCAATTCCAACTGCTTAACAGTTCAGTAAAATAAAACCCATAATTCAATCGACATTTTACAGATATTGATGAACATTCACCGAGAACTGTAATAAATTACTGTACTTCGATAATTTATTTCATCGAACTGTGCAGCTGTTGAGATTACGGTGAAGATCACTGATTCCGGTAAAATAATTTAAGTGTGAGCAGATCTCACACTTCTCCCTAACAAGGATCAAAAATTGAAAGTATGAATTTACCATTTTGTTTTCTAAGTCGAGAACTTTTCACATGGCGTGGGAAAAACACCATGAGGAAGCTCAGAGTGGAAATTCTTAACTGCTCTCGAACAATAAAATTCTAACTCATCCAATCAGAGATCATCAACCTTTTGTCCCTAACGGTCCCTTCCTCGCACGTTTTTGCAAACACCCGTTTTCGATCGATTGAATTAATTAAAAGTCCACCTCGCATTCGACACTCTCGGAAACACTTGTCCACTTCCCGAAACATCCATTCAAGCTGGTAAACACCCGCTTCATTGATAGTCAACCAAAAAAGGCGACAACGTGCATTGTCTTGAACGCGACGCAATCGTTGAAATTCAATTGCTGTACCGTCCCAATCGCCCATCTAATCGTCTCTACGTAGACAAACAGTCAATCAGCTGAACAAACTCGGCGGCCGGCGGCGCGACGACGACTTCGTGAGAATCGTGTGAACTATGCCTTCAGCAATCGAGCCGGAAACATTCTAGCCTGGTGTTCTAGTGAGCGATCAGCCGATCGCAGACAACGGCGTTCGTGCGGCGGTGATTCAACTTCCCTATTATGGGAGGAGGGCCTGAGAAACAACGTCAGAATCCGACTTGAACGCGTTTTTCTTGCACCGCAAATAACGCCAGACCAAGTGGCGTCGTCGTCGTCGTCGTCGTCGATTGTCTGTAACGCGAAGCGTTCGCGCATCAGTGCGTGATAATTAGCCGCAATTAAAGTACCCACCGATCGAAACTCATTGTAGTAGCCCTTTGACGATGACGAGGGGTTGATGACTTGGATGGGCTCTGCTGACAGTAGTAGCGTTAGAATTCGATTCAATTCCTGGTTGGTAGACAACGGCGACAGCCCCGAAAGCTTCCGGGAGCTTAAAAAGGACTTCAAGAATCCGATTTAAAATTCAGCGATTCGAAATCCCAAGGTACAATCCAGATCCTTAATTGGTCATCTGGTCTGATCGACTCTAGGTTCCCACACTTTTAATTAGTGGAACACAAATCCCTTCCGAACAACAAAGAAAGCTCGCTGCGCATAACGCAACCTGAGGCGAGAAGTCCATAAATCCTTGTCAACGCTGAAACGAACGACACTTGGCAAAGTGGTTCGCTGCATCATCCGTTGGAAGTCAGTTGTACGACCACCGTTGCACAGTGGCGAATGGGCGGACAAAAGCTCAAAAATTGAAGTTTACGGAACACGTTTTTGTCTCAAGCACAAAAATACCGCTTTTTACTTAATTAAGGGTTGCTGAATCCATCGCCGTTTCCAAAAATATCATAATACGAACGTTTTTGAGATATTGGCTGTTGAATATTCAAAATTTGACTACTTCAGTCAACTTGCATGCAAGTTTATCAGCTTGCTTGACAATTTATTTGCTCATTTTGCTACAGAATTCAATGTGTACCGTAATACTTATCAACAGAGTTCATAATACTTTTGATGCTCAAAAGTGTTTTTTATGATTTAGGGAACTTTTGCGTTTTGCCATATAAGAGAAACGAAAAAAAAATACGGAGAATACAAGCATGTGAACAAACCGATTTAATCAATATTGAATCATGCAGTTTCAAACAAATTATATCTGAAATAAAAGTTAAAGTTTTATTTTGCATGCTTGGTGAATGAGATCACAAAAAAAAGTTTGATAAATCATTCTTTAAATTTCATGTAAATATCAGGGTTTTATGCGACTTTTGCTAAAAATTGTGACGTTATGGTACATGTCTGATAACGGTATCAAATTCAGCTACCCCAATTTTATGAAAGACACATAATTTGATTCTAAAGTCACGCGAAAAAGTTAATTTTGTTACGCTGTGTAATCTATTGATCCATACCTATACAATAACATATTGGTATTTTGAAAACAATACGAAAAGTTTGATATGCATTCAGCATCAAAATATTAATGTTTGATATTATACAAGCGTTATTCATAGTGCTGATTTTTGGTGTTTTGACTTTTATTATCACTTTATAATGAGTTTACCATGTTTTTTTTTGCTTCGGGATTTTACCAAATATTTCGGAATGTTCATGTCTGTTTTCGATTTTCGACGCCATCTAAAGTGAGTAAAGGTCAGTGAAGTTTTATTTTTTGAATCATTTTATTATTAACGTTCGTACTGTCACGCTGTTGTACTTTGTACAACAGTTGTGATTTATTTGCATAATTTTGCATTTTATAATACGGTAAAATCAACAAATGTACATGGAAGTCGCATAATGAGGAACACACTATATACTATCCGAGTAGATCACAATTTGATAGCGATTTATCTCAAAATCCAGATAATTTCGATACTTGGGGTCTTCAGTAGAGTTGCTGTGGAGGTTTGGCGCTATCTGACCTCATTTAATTCAGTATTTGACCGCTAGATAGCACTAGTGTGCATAAAACTTTTACTTTTGCTTAGGAGATATATCAGGAGTCTTTCCGCTTAGAAAGATGACGTCGTCGGAAAAGTTATTCAGTAACTCAAGGGCTATCATTGTTTAAACCTGTTTGTGTAATCACGAAATGACCCATAAGGAGAAAGAAGGTGATATAGCATGGCTGCACACCTTCTTTCGGCTAACTTTGCTATATAAGAAATTTCGTGTCATCCTCTTTTTTTGGTTCAATATCCAAACGTCATCGAGTGGACGTCAACATCAGAATTAATATTGGAAGTGAAAGTTTAGTCGTTTGAATTTATTGAAATAGAGCTGATTAAGTAAAATAAAGTTTGTTTTCGTCAAGTTTACGCGTGTGAGTTAGTGATGTACTTATCTTGGCCGCCTGCCGTCTGAGAAACCTGGAAGAAGGTCAGTGTTAGTTACCTGGGTCTGGACCGTCCGAAAAATCTACTCCGGCATAAGTTGAACTTCGCTGCTGCTCGCTGTGCCATTCGGCAAAGCCTAAACATTCGAGATTTTGCCACCAGATGACACTTGTAAGCATGTAACTTTTGTTTTGTGGATATTTCAGAATCTTGACCATTTAAAAGGATAGCGTCTTCAGCAAAGTTGTTCAGTAAGTTAAGGACTACAATTTTTTGGGCTGGATAATTTGAAATTTGATCATCAGGCTACGCTAGTTAGCATAAAACTGCCTTGAGCTACTGATCAATTTTGCCGAAGACGCCATATTTCTTGGTGGTCAGGATCCTGATGTATTCAAAAAACAAAACTTTTCAATATAAAAAAAAATGGAAAACACTTTCAGGATTCTCTGTTAGAGTTCCTGAAAGTATCCATGGAATATATTTTAAATTCATTGAAATATTTCTGTTAAAAAACACGACAACAAAAAGGCATTATCAAGGAAATTAAAAACCGATTGATTTCTAATAACTTCACGGATATTTTTTTAGAAATTCATGGTGATTACACATTATTTTCATGAGATCTCTTGAGAATTTTATAAACAACCAATAGTATTACTCAAACAATGGATTCGAAATTATTTTTTTGGATTTCATATTTTTTTATTTTGAATTATGTCCATGAAAAAAAACACAACGGATCATGGGCATAGAAAAAATCCCTGGAAAATTAAAAAAAAAAACTAAATATCGAAAAGACAACAAGATCAACTATGCTACTTAGCAACATTTGGAATTTTCAGAGATGCCTATTCTCAAACATTTAAATTAACAAGAAAATGCTTCTATGACAGGAGTTCAGAACTATAAGCATTTAGCAAAGATCTCAGGAATTATCCACTGTTGTAAATAAGAATCCATTATATAATCTCTAAGTTATCTTATCGAATTAATCTTGATAAGTATCCAAAAAAAAATCAAAATTGAATATCCCCAGGTTTCTGCTACGGATCTTGTTAGTAAATCTACTAGATAACTATTAATGTACACTAACTTGCACGAATTCTCTAAGGAATAGTTTAAAAAATTCCCCTAATAAATTCAAATATTTTTTTCAAGAATATTCTTGTCCCAAATTTTTTTTTCTCCTAGACAAGACTTTGCCTTAAATTCTTCCTGAAATTTTGAAATTTTTCATGCAATTCAGCATGAAAACTGTTTACATATACTTCCAAAACAACTCTTCTGAGTTATTCCAAAGGTTTTCAAGAATTTCTCCTTATATTCATTCGAGAATTCCACCAATAGGAGCTTAGATAATTGCTCAATTTTTTATTTATTCTTCAAGCATTCTGTCTTGAATTCTTCCAACAATACCACCCACAATACCTCCAGATAATGATTGCAGAACATTGCCGAGGTTTTTCAGGAATCACTTGATTATCGAACAGATTTTGGAAAATTTAACGATCATTGACACACGCGCCATATATTTATCCCTTGCATTCGAACAACGCGCATGACTTTAACCATTTGTCGAAGATTATGAGTCACGATAGAGAGAGAGAAAAAAGACACACGCCATCCTCTGTTTGGTGCCAATCGCTGTGTGTCAAGACGTGTTACTTTCGCTGACACTCTCCCATTCAGATCAAGAAACATAAGTGAATATGCTCCATTTCTGGTACAATGTTTGCGACCAAAGAGATTATAATTAAGATTCTTAGGGCTGCATTACCAAACAATATGGAATTTTCTACTAATTTTAAGCAAAACATAAATCTCCGAATTGCTCGATATTTTTGTCGTATATGAGAGCTTTCGAACGCTCTCTCATCATGTACCATGCAAAACAGAGAATATCAACATTAATAGGGCTCTCCGATTGCGATACGTTGTTGCGTTGCGTTGCGTGGTAACGGAGTATTTCGTAGATTGCATACTGAAAGCTGTCATGTTGGTTACTTTACCACTCTTATTCCAAATGCTTATGGAAAACTATTTTGAAAGGAATAGTTGTCCAATCGGACGTCAGAGATGAAAAGACATGGCAATTTCCATTGCCGGCCAGGGATGGGGCACAGGTATTCCCACCTTATGTCCTAGCTAATTAGCTTTGGTTTAAGCGCCATTTATCGCTCTCTGAAACGAGAACCTAAATTGACCCAACCCTATGACACATAAATAGCTCAGATTGCATTGAAAATAAGCAGTTCAATCGAAACGAACTCACCAATGCCATTTGTTTATCCTAACGCCGGATATAGGAATAGTCTCCGTAAAAAGTTTCAACAAAATGATTTGTTGAAAAATCGAATCCACCTCCTCTGGATGATTTCGCATTTTGATTGACAGCATGGGTGCGTCGTCGATAAGGCTCACACAATGAACAGAGCAAAACTGAACATTTCATTTTGGTTTTAAATATTCTTTAACTTTGTGTAGCACAACAATCGTAATTAAATGCGGTTTTGTCACTTTTTTTAACATTTGTTTTGAGAAAGCACTCCTAACCATGACAACTATGTTTTATCATTGTATTTTAACAGAATCACACTTTTCACTGATGAAAAAATAAATCGGGTGCCGTGGTATTCACCGAACCACCAGCGGAATCACGAAAAATCTACCATGTAGAACGCCACAAGCCATTTTTGAATTCAATTATCGCACATATAAAGCACTTCAACCATGTTACGAAACTTTTGTGAGAACATTTGCACTTTAAATAGCACCATCGCTCTCCGATTGCGATGTGTCTTGAACTGTTATGGTTCACGAATTGTTACACTATCCGAATATGGGTCATTCGGCTTATTCGGATCAAAATCCGAACTCTGTCATCAAATAAGTAGCCAATTTAATGCATTTGCAACATTTACAAGAATAATTTAAGTTTTACTTAGTTTGCAACATGCCCATCAAAAACCACCTTCAGATACGATGAAAAATAACACGATATTATTCTGAATGTTCATTCTTCTTATTTTTATGGCGTGTTGGATACCGTGATTGGCGGAATACATGAGAAATTAATGTATTTTGAAACACTGGTGTAAAATTATAAGGATATCATGTAACAAATCATATACAAAGCTGTCCAAAACTGGAGGACATGAGGTGCTTGACCAAAATTGTAGTTTGTCCACACTTAATTTAAATATAGTACAAAATACATTCATACTTTCAAATTATGATTTTATCCGTCATGCTTGCGAGACCCAAACTATTTTGCCATGTTCGAGATAATTACTTATAAAGCTCAAATTTTAGGCGCTACGTAATCTTTTCCATGATTTTCAAATATCTTTATTTTTTAAAAAGGCATTCATATTTCAAGGATATGTTATTTTACGCAAACACTACTCTTCATAAAAGCTATCTTTTCTTCTAATACACAATCTTGATTGGACATTGACTTCTCAATTTTTAGACTTTGTCCATTGAGTGATGTCCGGTACAGGAGGATCTCCTCCTATAACAAGCTTTGAACCTGAGGGGCACTATTGCTATCAGATGTTTGGTTATTGTTTATCAAGCCAGTAAAATAAAACACCTACCCTCAATGGTAAATAAGCGAGAAAAATGGGTTTTATTATCGCTCTCTCTATGGGGCACACCTTCACTGCTGATGTTGATCAAGCTTGGTTAGAACTTTAGAAACATTGCCGATCATGGACCTATGCAAATGCGATGTTTTTCTTCGCTTGCTTTGATCGTGCTTCGAAATAAATTGAGAACGAATTCTAAAATGCCTGGTTTTTAATCGATTTGGGGGGGCACTTTGAGGTTTTGTCCGACCTTTGTATGAAAGCGTGCCACTATGTGCCATCTATGTGGAACGGGAGCTTAACAACAGCTTTCAGGTGAATGATTCATAGCTTCCAGGAATGGCGGGAATAAATCCACCCGACCGGCTCTACTTGGGCTAATTTCACGCATGATTGAAAACGTGGAGCAGATCTGTTGAACCTAGCGCGAGTTAATTCTCTTTTTCCAGTTGGAGCAGACCGTGGATAAAAAAGATGACCGAATTAGCGCGCTCCTAAGCATCGCCCATTATGATTCATCATCACACTGACTGGGCTCAACAAAAACAGTATTACAAACGGTTGGGGTTGGTTCACAGTAAAAAATAAATTAATAGTGATTGACGAAATTTTGGGGTATGCATCAAGAATCGGACGAAAGTGAATTTGATCACTTCCATTTAAATTCCGCTTAAACCGTAATAGGATTCGATTGATGAAAATGCAAAGGTTCACATTTCTAGTAGTAGCATAATGTTTGTAGCTAATTGAACTCACTTCTTTCATTGAGATGAGATGAGCTTATTTCATTGAGATGGGCGCGACTGTCACACAATACATCAGAGTTCAAATCCCAGTAGAACTTTTACATATTTCCTGTTAAATGCTCAAGCTGGTTCTTTCGATTGCTAGACCCCGATTTTTTCAGCACAGCTGTTGAATGAGAGTTTTATACGTGTAAAAGTTGTTATTGTATACCATATTTGTGATGCTACTGATGTGTTGCTGACGTGTGATGACGTGATATTACACATTATTTTTAGCTGTGTTGTTGTACGTGGATCGCTGGATGAAACGATCTGTTTTGATTTGAGTGCACTCTTTTCTTCACCTTCTCATTAGTTCCCATCGCCATCACAGACCGGTCCAGGTGCAATGATACGGTGGTGACCGTGACTCATCGTACCTACAGTTGTTGGTTGACGTGTCATCTGGTAATGGTTGTGTCATGCAACGGTGCCCTTAGAACTCGATTAAATCGTACCCACCCGCCCTTATTCACCGTTCGGAGACTTGTTTTGATCGCTTTTTAGCTGGGGCCACATTTGGGAAAGTTTTTAATTATACAGGTGATTTACTGCCGCTACTTGTTGCGGTTTGTTCATGAGAACTTGTTTCATTCGCAGAAGTGTTTTTCACGCACTTACGACGACGTTCTAGGTTCTAGGAAGTGTCAGTGGACTTCGTTCGTCCGAAGCACACGCAATTACCGTGTCAAAAGCGAGGATAAGCACGGTGTTCGGATCGGGGTTGACCAATTGAAACTGTATTGTTTTTATACTCAAGAACGATGAGGGTGCAGAAATTGTTGACACACGTGTGTAATTCAGGGATTTTCGAACGAACTGCTAGAGGCAAGTTGTCTGGGATGTGACTTCTCCGAGATGACAGACTTATTATGAGCTGCGTAAAATCAAGATATGGATAAAGTGTCTTTAATTTCTAGCAAAATAACCTTGATTTATCGAATTTAAGAGATTAATTGCAATACCTGCTTTAGATGCTACTTGTTGACACTACACTAACTTTTAGCACTGTCTTCGAATTGAATGGATTTAAATGAGGCGTTTTTCCCTGAGTGAGAAATTTTCCTCCTAAGATCCCAAGCGTCTATATAGATAAACGTCAAATACTAGTTAGACATTGACTATTCGAATTTTACAAGTTGATATTTTTATAATTGTTATCAAAATCATATGGTCACTGTATGTATGTAAGGTTAGTCATGTTTAAAAGTAAAAAATATGTTTCTTCAATTTGAAGAAGAAATTTGAGAAAAACCATAATTTTCCTGATCCTTTTTCGGATTGGATTCGTATCATCATAAATCATCGCTAAATGAATCCTTAAACCCGTAATGACAAATTTCAAGCTCGAGCCTGTAAACAGGTGCACGTCTACCCAACCCAAACCATCAAAAAACATCGGAAAAAGAAGCCCATCACACAATAAGCAAATACGATCAGGACGAACAGAGGAGAAAGGCACCAAAAAAGGGCACTATACTACACATGTTTTACGACCCTTTCGCTCACCTAATTTACAAGTGCTGCGGTGATGATCAGGGACCCTGATAGCCATAGCAGTAAACGCGCAGCTATTCAGCATGTTCAAGCTGAGGGTCGTGGAACTGTGGAAGTGCTCATAAAAACACCAATCTGAGAAGCAGGCTCTATCCCAGTTGGAACGTAACTCCAGGAAGGAGGATAAGAAGATGCTGCGGACCATCTCACTAAGCTGCTGATGCTACTATGCGAGTTTTGTAATTCAAGTGCAGCGGGTCGTATTTCACAACATGTGTGCCCCTGAGGCTAGGAGAGATTTTGAGAGATATGGATTCGTGTGGCAGTCTTTCTTAAAGTTCGTTCTTAAGGTGAAGATGACTGGAAGCCATAGCTTAAATTTTCAAGAGCACAAATCTGGGGAACCAAACATTCGTTTAAGCTGAAAACTTTATCGATTGGCCACTCGATTAGATTGAAATTTGGCTTCGATTCATCTTCACCTTAACCAGAACCATTCGAAATAGAAACTTGGCCGATAGCTTCATTGCTCAAATGACGCAATAGAGGCTCAAACGGATTCAATGCTACGGAAACCTTGAAGGATATGCATGTCTTTATGTATGTACTACTGCAGCAATTCGTTTTGCTTTCCATTTCGTGACCTACTTCGGATTCTATCGGGTGCAGAAACGCAATCCGTAGCCCAACCCGTGTCGAATTATGACAAGTATGACGCTTTCAGGGCTGGTAGCGGAAATCGGGGAAAGTTTTACATCCTTAAGCAATACTTTTGTATTCAATATCGCTTGTGCTACATAGGAACACATGTGCCTACACTAGCACTATTTCTAATTTCTGTTCAGTCGCGACCATCCCTGCCTCTGCTCAATAGCACTGCTTCTGTAAATCACTAACCCGATTGTTACGGAATAAAGGATTCTATCAAACGCCTGTAAATCGGGTCTCTACAGGCTGACCCAATTCGATCAAACTTGTTACACGCTATCTACGGCTAATCCGACACAGCTTACCTATACAACCCGTGCTAATCCTGGCTCTGGGTCAATCATTGTAACCACCCCTGAAAAGTGCCAATCTTAAATATTTCCTTCTCTTGAAGAGGGCGGGATCCGAACCAACCCAAACGTATACACCACACACTTAGATATAGGTACCTGCACATTTCCTACGCGAAGAACCGTTCGTTGCGCTGGCTGCTGCACTTCTTGTCACAGCTTGTTTGGCGTCGCGGTGCACAATGGGACCATTAAAGCAAAAAGACGGTCAAAACCTATAAAAGGTTTAGGATGCCGTTTCAATGCATCGGGGTCTTTAGAAATGGTGCTCAGAAAATTCTTCTGGATATTTGACCATTTTTTTTTAGATTATATCAAAAGGTAAACTCGAACAAGATTTTTTTTCCAAATTTTTAGAGGGCAAACTGTGTTTTTGCATTACCCACCAAATCTTTATGACTGAGCTTAAGGAAAAAATGTAGTATAATAAAACTCAAATGTCAAAATCATTGTTTTGAAATGTGCACATGCCCTAATTACAAAATATCAACCCAGTATGTTTTACAACCCAGTTTTTTAAATACAAAAAAAAAATAAACAAAAAACTGCTTTTGAGGTTAGATTTTTGAAATACTTCAATTTCTTATTGAACAGAAACATATAAGTAGTGCTGTAGACAATAAATCTCTGAAAAAAACAAAACGGTTTGGTACAAAGAACACTTACGAAGAACAAATGATAAAAATCTTAAAACCCTTAGAGTTTTTCTTCGTTTTTTTTATAAAAAAATGGTCTCACTGTGTAGCGAGTCCGGTTTTGCCTCCCGCACCTCTCTTCCACACCTAACTGCACAGTTGGGTCAGTCAGTAAGCGTCATAACAAGACCTCTCGCGTGCTTCGGGAACACATGAACGCTCCGAGCATTAATAGTAAACAAAAATTATTTTAATTTCAACTGATCCGCACCTCGCCCCTCCCCGATGCGGACTGCAGTCGGTGGGCTAAGGGTATGTGATGTTGGAAATGATTACGTCAAATGGCGTTCGAAATGAAATACTTCGGAATCGAATAAAGAGAAATTTTTGTTTTTCGATTTCGTTTCTTTCGCCATTGGAGAGACCATTATCGTAGCATAGCGGTATATCTTCTATATAAATAAAAATGGGATAGTGTGTGTACGTCACGAACGGGTCAACGAATTTGCAAAATGTTTACTGGATTAGCAGTAAGTAGCTGTTCATGAACCACATGGTTAGAATATTTATTATGGACTTTTATCTATAAACTAAAATATCATTTTACGAAGTCTTACGTTATTAAGTATTATTCAGTGAATCAAATTGTCATCGAATCAGACGCGAAACAAACAACAAAGCAAGCACGCTTACAAGCTTTTGTCCCAACTTTTGCAAATTGGAATACAATCTCAAGAAAAATTATCATGTTAAACTCAACACGGTGAAAGTTTTCGAAGATTGCAGAACAAAGTCGTGATAGCAATTGTGATAAACTGTTGTTGCGGAATAAAATTGTTGCTTCAAGAATAGGAAAGAACAATATATTTGTCGCTACGTGTTGATTGACAATTGATTCACTGGTATTATTTTTATTTTCTCTATCATAGTAGCTTTTCGCCTTTGGCGTAGTATAATTTTGAGCATGGGAGGAGATCCCATGTTGTTAATCGCGGTCTTTTGAGTGTACACGGGCGAAACACAAATCCCGAGCAACAAACATGTTATAATTGTGTATTATCAACAAAAATATGACTAATTTTTGTCATATATCAGTTGATAATACACAATTATAACATGTGTGTTGCTGGGGATGTTCATGTGGCTGGCAACACTGTTTAAGAAGAATTAACTTTAGTTTATCGGATATCAAGATCCTGACCACATTGAAGGGAAAAGTTGTGCAGTAGCTCAAGGGCTATAAGTATTTATTATAAGCCATGAAATTCAAGGATTCCGAATATTCCGAATTTCGCGTTTGTTATAATGATAGCGCTTGAGCTACTGGACAACTTTGCCAAAGACACCATCTCTCTAATTGGTCAGGACATAACCGCAAAAACCAAAATTTAATGCTCAATAGCGTCTAGCGGAAAAATTCCGAATCTCATGGCTTTTCTAATGATAGCGCTTGAGCTACTGAACAAGTTTGCCGAAGACGCCATTTTTCTTAGTGGTCAGGATCTTGAGATATCAGGTCAAACAAAATTTCGATGCCCACTAGCGCCGCCTAGTGGCAGAATTCCGCACTTCAATGACCAATGCATGCTACCCCATAATCTACTGAACAATTTTGCTGAACATCGTTAAAATGACTTTCGGCCGTTAAAAAGTGGTCTGCAAAAGAACCGTCGTAAAAAGAACGGTCGTAAAAAGAGGTTGGAGTGTATTAACTCTCTACCTGAGACGAGACTCGCGAAGACGTTCTTCTTTTTCTGTGATTGCTGAGTTTTTTTCTTATTCCACCAATTATGCGCATGCTGTTCAAATCCTCACATGAACCTCTCAGCAAAAAATGATTAAGTTTGCATCACTTCGAATCATAAATAGCCATTTGAGTGAAATTTCATGCCAGCAAACGTAGCAGACATTAGAAATAATTAATCTTCTGCTTAGATTTAGCAGCAACTTTGGAAAAAACTGCTCCGCCGACTGAGGTTTTTAATAACAGTTTACTTTGAACACAATACTTTTCACTTTTTCAGCCATAAAAACGGTGGGCTGCATTTGACGTTTCGTGAGAGGGGAATCTGGGCTGCATATGACGTTGATATTTTTCCTCTTCGCGAGTCTCTCTCAGCTCTCTACTAATCAATCTTTTTTGTTTATGTAATAGTAGTTTACGGAATAAGTTGCAAAATGATGATTTTTACAGCACGTGTCGTAAATTTATGCTGTAAAAATCGAGTTCTGCAACGAGTTACGTACAACATTTTTTGCAGTTTCACAGAAGACCACTTGAAGATATCATAAATTATAACGGAATGCATTCACCATAATTTTACAATTTCTGAAAAATTGTTGTGTTATGATTCATTACGCAACTCAAAGCAGTTGCGTAATGAGAAAGCGTTGCGTAATGAATCATTATTGCACTGGTTTCAGTTGCGTAATGACTATTCCCGCACTGCATACTTCAGTGCAGGAAAGTAGACCGTTTCATGACAGATTGGTGTGATAAAAAACAGCCTATTTCGATGAGAAATTGCAAAAAACGGTTTTTGAATTCAAACTACGCGTTAGATTTATTAATCTGTATCTGTGATAAATACCTGGTTTAGAATTTGATAAATTGAAAAAAATCGTAATTTTTCTATCACAACAACTCCGACCAGTGGATGACAACATAAATTGTAGCACAAGTATAACAAAAAATGTTACAAATAGCACTTTTGCTCTATGTTCGATACAAGCACACTGAATTGATCGGAAAATCTATAATACATATAAACAACATAATGTGTTATAAGTTTTCTGATGTCAAATAAAAATAAATAAATATGACAAATACAGTGATATCTCCATGAGTCGATGTTCCATGACTCGATATCGACTCATGGAACCATACTAAAACATAATTTCATGGTTACTATGATGGTCCCTAGAAGCGGCTTTCCAAAGAATTGCTGTTCCATGACTCGATATTTCCATGAGTCGATGGTCCCTTCAATATCGACTCATGGAGGTTTCACTGTATTGCTATAATTCAAGTATGGAAAGTAACGCAATGAGTTATAACTTTGTTAAATTCAAAACATGATGGGTTATATTTTGTTTGAATATTAAGATATTTTGTTTTAATCTTGTTTGATTCCGAGGAAATTTTGTTATTTTTACTATTACCCAGCCAAAATTACTGTACTGGACAGAATAATACGCATTGGCAGTTTTTCATACAAAAAGGTCAAGTTTGGAGGCCTGGATCTCGGCTTCAATTGCTCCGATTAACCTTTTCACCGCAGCTCAGAAATAACTTCAGTTTCACTAAGCAAAAAATTTACAATATTTCATATACAAACTTCTTAGTAATAACAAATGTAAAATTTTGCAACAAAGAGACTTCGTTGAAAACAGTCAGTTTTACTAAAAAAAATGTTATGCTACAAACATCGTTGTCTTTCAAAATTGATCATATTTGCAGAAGAATATATTACTCTTCATGTGTTCATTTGAAAATAATAGCTTATTCAAAATATTGTCTTTTTCGTGCAAAAAGTAATTTTGTGGTAACTCAAAAGTTTATCTATGAAGTACTGTAAGTTAACAACTTAACAATTTTCAAAATATTTATAAGCTTCGGTGAAAATTCCAGGTCAATTCAAGCTCTTGAAGCCGAGATACAGGCCTCCAAGCTTGACAATTTTTTATGAAAAAATGGCCAATACGTACTTGATTCTGTCCAGTATTGTATTACATTTTTTAGAAACAACGTGCTTAGTGAGTAACAAAATCTGTTACAATCGATTCGAAAAGTGTTCTCAGGTGTTTTTAAAGGCGTTTTCAGATAATCATCAAACCCTAGAAGTTGTCAGCGTTTCACAGTGACTTTAAATTAATTTCGAAAAACCTTCAAATATTCATTTCTCATGTTAGAGATTTTTGAAGCTTGAGTTGTTGCTCACTTGAGTTGAATTCCAAAAAATCAAGCAAGAGTTGGCTCGTCCGTATAAATGCTTATGCTTATTATTTCAAAGGTTGTTGAGAGAAAAAAAACAGAATTTTTTGTTCGTATGATAGAAACTGCGATGCACAGATGAGGCGATTTTGCTGTTTTTTTGAGGAGTAACAACTGAACTCGAAATTTTCAACACAGATCCACAAGCGATTTGAGTGAGAGTAAAAAAAAATGCGTGTGTTTTTTTTTGGTACTCTCTCTCTCTAGTTGCGATGCTCACCTTTACTCACGCTTCAAAAGAACTTTTGAGTGTCCCGCCCGAACAAGGCAGTCCTCAGGGAGTTGTGAGAGCACTCTTTTTTGATGGAATTTAACTCTTTTGTGTTTTGTGCTGCATCTTTCTCGCTCATTTTTCGTCATTTTTCTCTGCTTAGCACTTTTTCGCTCCCTCGTGAAGAGGCAAAGGCAGCACGCTAATATGTCCCCGAATTCTGATGATGTTGAGGAGTATTATCAAGCTTCATAATAATCAACCTTTCTAACATCTACAACAACCTTAAGCTGGGTCGCTTTAGCACTGGTTTTGTGTTATTTTAATTATTTGGTTTAAAAAAAAAAAGACACGGACACTGACGCTCCAGGTTTGCAGGAGCAAACCCCCCTTTCCAGTCAGCATACGACCAAAGTTCCCACCGGGGGTTGGTTACCCGATCTTCCCCAAGGTTACTCGTACCCCGGCAAGTACCACGAGGAGGTAGAGATAGGAGTTGCTGGGCAAGAGGCTAGCAACCGCACAAAGGTACGCGAGATACCAATGGTACACCATGCTCAGCCATTTACCGTGGTTTTGTGTTCTAGCATTCGATACTTTCCTTACTCGATGGTCCCTTCAATATCGAGTTATCGAGATGATGGTTTTTAGAGCCGAGATCATCTAAGAGCCTCTTTGATAATCTTGGAAACTCCTGTACAGGGTGTTTGTAAATTATCCGAACAACAAAATATGGGGAAGATGATCTCACATTTAAAACGATAAAAAATCAATGATCGTGTACCTTGTTTAATACATCCATATGTTGACACAAACTAGAATTTCATATAATTTAGAAATAATTGCTTCTTTCTGAGATAGGCAACTTTCAATTTTTCGTAGACGTTATTCCTGAGGGCCGCTAGTCATTTTAGAGATGTTTTCTCCCTAAAATCTAAAATAGATAAATCCAATTTTTCTATTACTGTTTGAAGTAATCTACAGTTCCTTGGCTTCAAGTTAGGCTGGAAATAGAAGATGTATCAGTTCAAATCCTGTGAGTTCTATGCACTTTTATCTTCCGTCAAAAAGCACGAAAAATGGCTCTCTATAAGACCTTTCAACACTTTTGTTTTGGTTTTACAAATAATTGAAATCGGAAATGTGTGAAACTTACTGCTATTGAATATAATAGGTCAATGTACTATACCATGCAAGAATACTGAAACTATTCCGCTTAATTTCATAGAGCCATGCCTTCAAAGTTTGTACGGATAATTTGCGGACACCCTGTAAACTCTTTGGAATGTGTTGGAAACACTCTGGGAACGTGGAACCTTTCAACAGCTGTGAAACCTTATTGGATCCCTTTCAAAAGAAAATAGAAAATAATTAAAATATCTGACATTGTTAAGAAAATTTCAACATTCATTTTTCATTAGGGCTTATTTTTGTTCATCGATTTCTCTTCATCGTTGTTCTCTTTGCAAGTTAAAAGACAAAATGTCAAAAAATAACACGTCAAGGGGACAAAATGTCGAACTATTCATTCTTTCGGAAGAGAATCTGCATACAGCATGGCCAGTCTGACAATTTATTCGTAGATCAAAAGCATGTTCTTAAGACAAAGTTTCGATTTTCTGTTATTAATTGGATACACACATTTTATATATTTGTTACATATGGCTTGAATGCCCTCAATGTGATTTTTGAAAGTTGAATTTTTATCTAGCGTTAGCCTTGGATACTTAACATCATTTGACCAATTTATTGAAATCCCTTTCTTCGCGATAATATGTTTTCTAGAAGGTTGCAAATAAAGAGCTTTTGGTTTATGTGGGAATATTATAAGTTAAGTTTTCGAATCATTAAGAAAAATCTTCCATTTTTGCAAGTATGAAGAAAAAATATCCAAACTTTTAGGCAATCTACTACATATTACACACATACTTCGTTGTTTAGAGGAGAAACCTGTGTAATCCGCAAACAAAGATTTTTGACATTCCTGAGGTAACTCAGGTAAGTCAGATATAAAAATATTCTATGATATTGGTTTCAAAGTGCTGCCTTGAGGAACACCAGCTCTTACAGGAAGTCTTTCAGAGTTGGAGTTCTGATAACTAACCTGAAGTGTTCGATTTGACAGATAGCTTTGGATTGTTCTTATAAACTATGTTGGAAAATTAAAGTTTTTTAATTTTACAATCAAGCCTCCATGCCAAACACTGTCGAATGTATTTTCTATGTCTAGAAGAGCAAGACCAGTAGAATAGCCTTCAGATTTGTTGGAACGGATCAAATTTGTGACAGGTAAAAGTTGATGAGTGGTCGAATGTCAATGTTGAAATCCAAACTGTACATTGGCAAAAATTGTATTTCATTGATGTCGACCATCATTTTGTTCAAAATTACCTTTTCAAAATGTTTACCGATGGAGGGAAACAAATTGATTGGCCCATAGTTAGAAGCTTCTACAGGATTTTTGTCTGGTTTTAAAATTGGAACAACCTTACCATTTTTGCATTTGTAAGGAAAATATGCCAACTGAAAACATTTGTTGAACCAGGAGTGATAAGCTACTCTCTGGAAGTTTCTTAATGAGGATGTTAAAATTTCCATCATCGTCAGGGGCCTTTATATTTTTAATTTTTGAGTTACTTGATTTTCATACCACATACCCCCACGGTGTGCAACGTGTGGCAGCTCAGCTCAGCACACAGTAAGAAATCTCATATTCGATCGTCCGGTGGGGTGGTTCTCTCAACGAACCAAGAAACCCTATTAGCCAACATCGCACCAAGGACCACTCTGACGACGGTTTTTTCTTCGCTGCCCGGTGCATTGATTTGTACGTGATAAGCCAACTAACTCTGGTACGGACGGAGCATATCGCAGCCGAGGGCCGTTCTTTGAAGAAAATGAAAAGGATTTAGCACGGCTGATTTCGTAATTCTGATTCAAATTGTATTGATTATCTATCAATTGGCGTTTGATTGGGTACTGCGGAGCGATGGAGTTGTTATGGTTCGGTCAAGTTATTGCACGGCGTATGACGGACGCATCTTGGGTACACAGTGGAATTTTACATTATTTTACACTTGTACTGCATAGCTTGGTATAGCATAATGTTCATGCTATTAGATAGACAATATAGATAGACAATAAAGGAGATGTAGCATAAACAAAATTTCCACTTTATAAAATGAACAGTCCTTATGGTGATTTCGAATGGAAAATAAAGAAAGAAAAAAAAAACAAATTAAGTTATCGGATGTCCAAATCTTTTAGTGCGAAATCCTACCACAGGTTTTGAAACTTTCAATTAATCTTGTTCGTAAACTGTGAGCTTTGTTCATTTGTTCTAAACTCTTTTAAACTACCTTTTCGAATCTCTCATTTGCCCCACACCGATCGCTCAGCAAAGCCCTCCTCCTATCAACTGTAATTCTACGACGCAATTTCCCGCGCGTGCAAATCTTCTGGGGTGGCACCGCACCTTTATCCTCGCGCATCCATCCATGTGCAATTCTACCGCACCGTCTCCGCAATGCAATCTGTTTCTTCATAGATATCCCTGCAAGCAGGTTGCAACCAGCTCTGAACAGCTAGAGCAGCAAGCGACCCAAGAGCGACAACGGCGACCATAGTGTGATTGTATGTGCAGCAAGCAGCACGCGAGTTGCTGATAGCTAGTAGTCTCTCCGCTGGTTGATCGTTTCTAGTTCCAGACCAGGGAGGCCAGAATACAGGTTTCCTAGTGGAAGGCACTACGCTAAAGCGGAAGATATTTGAAAAGCGAAGATATATGGAGACATTTCATAATTTATCATAACATACGGAAGATTATTCTAAATTATTGGATTTAAAAAAAAAAAAAAAAAAAAAAAAAAAAAAGACACGGACACCGTCTTCAGCCATTTAGCTGCACAGACTGTAACTTAACACTAGACAACGGACAAGCATGCACCAATGGTACAGCCGAGGAACATTCCTCACGAAAAGTTTCAATGGCTGCAGCGGGAATCGAACCCACACCCCATGACACGATGCACTCATTGCCTGACGACACTAACCGCACGGCCACGAAGCCCACAAGATAAGGAAAAGGGGAAGAGCAACAAATTTTCGACCCATTCATACGATTTTGGTATACTTTGTATGGAAATCCGGAAATTGGCACAGATTTCTTATAGGTAAAAATTTAGTGTTTTTCCCCTAGGCGTCGTCCACAAATTACGTTACGCTCTAGGGGGAGGGGGGAGTAGGCTCAAGCGTTACGACTCATACAAAAATTTAATAATGTTCATACAAAAAGCGTTACGGAGGGGGGGAACTGGTCAAAAATTTTCAACTTTAGCGTTACGTAATAACTGGATGCCGCCCAATTGAACTTTCGGTTGACGTGTGAATTTTTATAACGCGAATAGTCGCGTGTTGTACTTTGTACAGCTCTCTTGGGTTTTCATGTTCAACCAAAAACCTCAAGATCTAGATTAAATATCAGAGTTGCTCAATATCAATCATATCAGCTGACGGCTGACGTTCTAAAACCATCAATATCACTCAGAGCCGTAGCGTGGCCTCGTGGCGCCCTTGGCGAACCTCCATTTCAGCGCCCCTTGGTAGAAACTTATCTAAACATATAATTAAAATTCTTTCTGAAATACTAGAGTGACTTCAATAAGATTTTTTATGAAAGTCATCAAAAGTATCATAAAAACCTAACATATTTGCTTAAGTTCAGAAATTCTTGAAGAAACTTTCAGTTGTGTCTAAAGAAATACTGGGGCTTCAAGATCTACTGGATGTTTAAAACCAAATTTAAGAAAAAATCTTTCAAACATCGGTGAACCATTTGTTTTAGGTAGATTTTAAAATGTTTCCTCGAATGAACAAAAAGAATTAAAGTGCTTATGCTTAAAAACGAATTTAAAGCCATGACTTCTTAAAAAATTAGGAAAGTTTCAGCAATACAAACTTAATAATTGTAATTGCAAAGGAAAAATTATGAAATTCTTCGAGTAGGTTATTCGAAAATTGAAATATGTTTCATTTTTCAGGAAATGCTAAGTAACATAAAAAAAAATCGAAGATTTCAAGGGAATTCGCGTAGATTCAGTCAAGATTTTGTCTAGAAGTTTCATTGCGAAATGAATGCATGCTTGGAACAAAATCATATGTTTTGTCATTAATCAATGAAATAGTTTACTTAAATAGGTATATCAAAAAATTTTCAACTAATTGTCTAGGAATTGGTATTACAAATGAAATCATAATCTTTTTGTACAGACAGTAACCAGAAGATGGAATATTTACGAATATTTCAAGACCTGTTTTTAAGAACGTTATAATTAAATTTTACTTCGCGGTGGGAGAGAAATCTTGTCAAGGATCATCAAATGTAATTACGCCATATATATTTCCGACAATATATACCTAAAACCACCAAATGAATAAAACACTTTTTGAAAGGTGGTCGAATTTTGAAAACAATGTTGTCTAAATAGTTACAACCGTAACATTTACATACATCGAAAATCATCGTTACACCTTCGTTTTTTGTTATAAAAAATGTATTACAGATTCTTAAACAAACTCTGCTATGAAAATTTTTTAACAGGTTTAACTTTTTTGAAAACTGTGAAAAAGCAGTCGAGCAGTTTAAAATAATGAACAAAGTTATCGGTATCCTCTCCCTTTTTTATGAGAATCCTGCCCTATTTTCTATTCAAACCCTGCCCAGAGTTTCGTGGATCCCGCCCAGGAAAAAGTTATAAAGTTTGATTCATGTACAGTATTCAATGAACATTTTATAATTCAGCTTAAGATTCAGTGAGATCGTGTTCGACGAATTTACTCTTTGTGCAGCAAGCTTTGTTTAAGCTCAATATAATTTCAATTTTACCTGTCAACTTCTCGTAGGTGGGGAAGTGTTTCTTGTATTGCAATAAAAAAATCGAGTGATCGGAACACACACTCCAGATTTACATACAAATCTGAATAAAAAAACCTTTGTTTCTGCTAATTTACAAACTTAATTTATGTGTAATTTTTTAAACTTAAAAAAACTTTGAAAGTGCTTATTGCATGTTTTGTAAGAGCCTTTCAAAGATTGTTTTAATCCTTTTGAGATGGTAACTGATAAGAAGCCATAATTTTATAAGCATCTTTCAAAATTTTACCAAGTGATTCACGGTTTTTGGCGCCCCCTTTAGGCTGGCGCCCTTGGCGGGTGCCAACCTAGCCAACCGCACGCTACGGCACTGATATCACTATCGAGCTAACAATATCACTTTGATTTGACAATCAACAAGCTAAATTTAACCCATCAGTGATATCCATAGTCTGTCGATAGCAATGCACTAGTGATGAAGTAGACTGTATGATGTTGGTGTGATACCTATAGAATGATCCGAATTTTATCGTAGTCGGCCTGTACAAATCAGCCAATTTTAGGCGGTGATAGTGACATCGAGCAACTCTGTTAAATATAGAAAAACCATCTTTGACAAAGTTGTTTAGAAGTTCAAAGGCTGACATACGGTGGACATTCAGATACGGAATTTTAACACTAGGGGGTGCTAGTGTGCATAAAGCATTGGTTTTGCAAATATCTCAGAAGCTTGACTTCTTAGCGAGATGACATCTTCGGCAAAGTTTTTTGATGTGGCAAGGGCTATCATTGACCGAGCTAGTTCCTATCGCTCCAGTATTTTTTCAGCGAAAAATCTCTGGTATTTTCTAAACTAACAATTCTACCAAGACTTGTTCTAGGAATTTGTGGCACCTTATTTCCAAAAGCTTTAAAAGTGATTAGTTAATTTGTTTGAAACCACTGCACAATGGTCCGAGTCGACAATTGAGCAGGAAATAAGTAAGTTCTCTTATCTTGTTGATTTAAGACGTATGATGTCATTAAGTTGTTCGTTATTTAGTTTTGCATCTTCTTAGAAAAAAGTTGATTAGCGTGGTCCTTATTAAAATTTTAATTTTGAACCAAACTATTTTGTTTGAGGAAATTTGTGGTTGCGCTTTTTTGGAAAATGTTTGTTTGAACAACTTTGTCGAATATATTTTGTATCTAACTATTTGTTTGAGCTCTGTAAACCCATAAACACCGGTTATTTTGGTCTAACTTTTTTGTTTTCAAGTGTACATGATTGTAATCTTTAGAAGAGTTATAGAGGAGGTAATAATACACATTTTTGTTGAACATTGCAAGTTTGTTATTCTTGTCATTTTGAAGTTATTAGTTAATTTTGAGTGAAAAACTATACATTTTTTAGATGCACATAACTCATGAAGTTTGTTCGTCATTTTTTTTTCTTTCGGTGGCATTGGAAAGCCCAAGCAATTTTTGGTACAAAACAAAAACTGTGAGAACGTTATTTTTTTAGTTGCAAAAATTTACCTCAAAAATGTCCTTAAAAAACTCGAAACTCGCTTTTAATTCTCTAGTTTTTAAGATTATCGGCTTGCTGTCTTCAGCAAAGTTGGTGGTTTAAATTAGATCTACAACTTTTTAGAGAAATGTGAAGCAAATACTGTAGAACATATAACGCATTTTACTATTAGTTTATCCATGATATCTTTAAGTATACTGATAATAATTGGATTTCGGCTTTCAGTCACGAATTAATTCATATCATCATCAAAGTCCAGTCAAATTAAGTATACTTTTATTCTTTCTATAGGCTTTACTTTTATCCAGATATGTCCAAACACTGCACTGCACGGCAAGCCTCTCTGTAACACACCACCGGGCGTACAAAATACAGCACTCAGCTCTCGTGCATATAAAAGAACACGACACGCAGCAATCGAGACACCGGTGTCGGTGCTCGTGTTCAGTTTTGCCACCGTGCTTTATTATTCGGATAGCACCGTAGCCGAGTGTTACCGATTTTGGAAGACACTCGTGCAGTTTTAACGTTCGGTGTTGCGCATTTTTGATCGATGCTGAGCGGTGCTGGTAGGTGACGAGTTTATAGAATGCAAAGGGATAACACAAAAACTACTGCTGGTAGGTATCGAATCTTATGAATCGCGTTGTTCCATCTATGATTATGATACATTTTGTTATGCGTAGGTTCGCATTGGGTAATTGATGTACGGTTTTATGGAGTTAAAAGATTATTCAGATCAAAGGTTCATTCATGTTTCGATCACAGCTTGGATTAAAAATGGATAATTCTACATGATGTGATGCATTTGAACGCGTTCAGTTCGCTGCTATATTCATTATAATTTAATTGAACTTATCATCAATTCAGGAAATATTTCCCACGTACCCAAGTAACACAATTGGTCATATATAAGCTCAAAATACACCATTCGTACATCATAGCTGTTTTGGTTCGAATGTACAATACTGAATATCATACACCTTTATATTCGAAAAAGCGCAAGAACGGAAGGCTTTTAAAACATCTTCTTAGTTCAACTGGATGCTTTACAATTCCTATTTCATACTTTTCATAGCATTCGAATTTGTTATATCAAAGTTATATCATACATCATTATAACCATTAAGTTATAATCAAGTTATCGAGATGTAATCTGGCACGCAAAAATACAAACGCATATTGTGTATTGCTTGAAATGTTTTGACAGCTGGAAAAAAATAAACAAAACTGAAAAAGATTTGTCAATGCATTCAAGTGCAAGTACCGTGATCAAGAAAAAATGTCTTGCTACGTAAAACTTGGCTGGGATTTTTTTTATTATGTTCAGAATTGGAAAATATAAGGTGAGCTTTGTGCTTAAAGTGTGTGTTTTTTATGTGCGGTCTAAGATTTCTGGTGAAACGGAGAGTTGTACTTATTGATTATTCACGCGCCGCTTATAGATGTGCAGTTGCTACTTACTTTTCGTAAAATCTATACGGTTGTGTCAAATTTTCGTCAGATCGAACAACCAAGAAACATGGTGGAATTGACCACCAGCGCACAGTGCGGGTCAAAAAGTTTTGTAGTGGTTATTTGTTTATGAATCGATGATAATTCAATTGATTTGTATATTTTGAGGATGTGATACTAGAAACATTTAACAGTGACTGGGTCGAACTTATTCTTGACTCTGCGTGCTTAAAATCGCAAATATTTAAATTAATTCATGTGTCATCATTTTCCTGAGCGGTTCTGTTACATGGCCTTTCTTCGATTGTAGCTATAGAAAAAAAAAACAGGTATTGGAACGAAGTTTTAAATAAGTATCAAATACGTGTTTAAAACAACAGAAATAAAAAAAATAAGCATGCTATTTTACTCATTGTAAATGTGAGCATTGTCATTGAGACAAAACAATCTTTTCCATCGGGAACAAATCACAACATCTGGCAAGTTTTTCTTTTCGTGCACTATTAATTAAAACATTCACTTTCATTCATTTTCCCCTTTCCGTTCGCATTGATTACCATATCGCAAAATGTTTTTTCGCATATTTTGTTTTGCTTCAAAACATAAATCTCTGCATCAATCTTATAAGAGAAACTGAGATGCCAAAGAGAAACTGAAATGCTAAATTTGTTTTTCGATTGACAGAAAAAAGCATTATTATAACATCCTAATCACAACAATCAAAACAGAGATGTATGCAATATGTTTTCGTATGCAGCTTTATAACTAAGTTACCTCAGCTGAATTTTGGTCATGGGTAGTGTTTTAGCTAAGCTATACATACAATAATCGAACAGAAATATAACGTGAATATTATTTCTGCGCTTGCCTTATAGATATGTTTCCCTAAAACATCATCAGACGGTATTAAAGCAGAAGATGTATTGGATTTTACCTTTAACACCTGAATATAACATATTTTTCAGAGTGCTGACCGAGAAGATGTTTTCTGTGTTACTTGAGTATAATCCTAAATCCATGCTTCGGTTACTGTGGACCAATGCACGAGTTCACTAATTTGACGTTTGAGCGGTGCCGAATTCATTCGTTGCCATGGTCACGTAAATAACACGGCACGGCTTAAACGTCAGATAGTGAATTCGTGCATCGGTCCATTGTAATGCATTGCGATTTGAATGGGCCGTTCGAGAGCAGCGACAGGCTCTCGCTCGAGAGTTCAATGCCTACTGCGTTCTCGTGCAAAATTTGAACGCGCTTCTTTCATTTTTGGCTCGCGTTCAGTTCTAAATGCATCACTGGGCATAGGTTTTTCATATGGTCTTACTTGTAGTGATCAATTTCTATAAGAATGTTATCCAATTTCAAAACATATTTTAGCATTTAACGATAGACGGTGACCAATTCTAGTTTCGTTTGCAATAAACATTGCGTAATTTTATTTTATTTTGACTTAATTATAATTAAAGAACATTTTCGAATTGATTGTCTGATTCGCTTGTATTCAAAGTAGATCAACAAGGGTGAAACACAATTATTTTGTATTGAAACAGTTATTTCACATGAATACCAGATTTAGATTGACTGTTAAGTCAATCAACCAGGACAGATTATGCTGATTAGTTTAATTTGTGAGCCGATTCTTATCTATTGAAATATATATTGATTCTATGTTAAATTTAGCAATTACAAACATATTAATTAACTTCTAAAATTACTTTGTTAGTGAAGTTTAATCAACAGACACGGGAGGAAAACGACAGAAGTATTCAAAGGTGCAAAAAATATAAAAAGATATCAAGAGTTGCTTGACCAAAATTGTAGTTTGATCACATTTAGTTTGAATATGGTACAAAATACATTCATACTTTTAAATAATGTTTGATCATGTTGGCGTGATCGATAGTATTTTGCCATATTTTGAAAAAAAAAAATGATAATTAGGCTACTATTTAAGGCGATACGTCAACGTTTAACCAATTTTCAAGCATCTTCAATTTTTTTAAATGCGTAATTCAAGGATGTGTTATTTTAAGCAGACATTAGTGTATATAAGTTTCATTTCTTCCAACATACCATCTTGCTTGGACTATGATTTCTCTATTTGTCGACTTTATCCGTTATTGAGGATCTCCCCCTGCATGTGCATATAGTAGCACTATTTCAAATTTCTATTCTTACAGTACACACTTCAGTTATTTTACGGATTCCTGTGAAATCTCAACAACTTAAAATTTCGACGAAATTACGGTGTTTTATTTCACCGAACTGTTCAGCTGTTGAGATTACGGTGAAATTCACCGATTTCCGGTAATATGAGCTTAGTGGGTAGCTTCAGCTTCACTGCACAGAAGTAACTCAAATCAAAATCTTTTTTTTACATAGCTTTTATGTTTTTCCTATTACGAATAGAACAAAACTTACGACTGATTTAAAATAAATATAAAATTTTCCTTCATTTCTTTGACCAAAAAAATGGTTCGCTTAGTTGGTTAAATTAAATTAAAATGGTTAACTCTTCACCCTCATAGCAACAATATATTTTATAAAGATTCGTAGCGAAACAGCCCTACAGTGCGACACTATAGGGGACCGTCTCCTTAAGATGCATTTACCTTGAGTATAAATATAGATGAACACATGAACAAAAAAATTAAAATAAATATAAGTTACTCATTAGAATTGGTAAATCGATAGCTCTTGTTACAGATAATCGATTCATAACAAGAATTCAAAAAGGTCCTTCCTATTCGTTGAGAATTTTTTTTTCTGATAGCACAAACATTTTTTTTCGCGTTTATTGTATTGACGGCAGCTTGAACAAATTATTTTGAGAATATATTATTTTCATTGTTTTTTGGTCTCATGGATTGTCAGTATTCTCACCGAATCTAGGACCCAAATTTCATAGAAAACTTGGTCAGGAATCCGACAAAATTAAGGCAGTGTTCTCACTGAATCTTCTGCAGCATCATTTTCATAGAGCTCAAGAAAATAATTTGAAAATCTTGAGCTTGAATCTGACGTAATCATGAAGCATATTTTCAAAGAATCCTGGGCAAAATGATCGTAGGATTCATTGCATTTTTTTTTCTTAATTTCTCCAATAAAACATTTTTCACCAACTGACATTTGTTTGAGAATGTTGAAATTTTTTGCGCATCGAAATAAACAAATTTAGACGCGGCGTTCACAATTATGTTTCTAAGATTTGGCCCGTGGATAAAAAAAGGTCTGACTATTTTGATTTTAAATGTGCTTCAAGCATATATTTACACGATTTCAAATATTTGGCAGGATATCAAGCATTTGTTTAAAGGTTGAACATTTTTTATGGTTTCCAATATTTACGTAAAAAGGTAGAACTGCTGTCAGAACCCAGCTTTATATACGACACCTTGTATCGTTCACCTTATAACTTTGAAGAAAAATGCAAGAAGTTAAATTACTCTTGGATAAGTAATATTTTCAAACGTTGCAAGTTGAACAAATTTGCAGTCAATCTCCTACTTTTATCTCCAATAATGATAATCTCCAAAATAAATCAAAACATTTAGATTTTTCTTTGTTAATGTTATATTATAAAATGTTTCAATAACTCTTTTAAGAAATTTGTTTCAATACAAACTGAGCGATATTATTTCATCCCATTTAAAAGAAAACATGGTCTAGATCGGTTGCATCGCGTACTGAATACACTTAGCACAAACAAACCACGCTTACTGTACACAGCGTAAACGTGGTGCTACTAGGGGTGGATTTGAGCGCGACCGCTTTGTTGTAAATCCACGAATCCACCGCGCTTAAAAGTAAAACACTTAAAAAACCCCACTCGTCATTCTTAGCACGAGCAAGAAGGATCAAACCCACCCATGCGTCATCCAATGATTTCCTAAAACGGGAATCAACAACTGCACAGCAATCAACTGATTGGAGTGCTTTGCCGATTGAAGAAACGAACCAGCGTGCTTTCGATATTCGTCAACACTCGGGTCCGGTGTTGGTGTCGAACGCAAGCATAGACACCCGTGTTTTGCTTGTTGTTTTGTGTGTTCATCCGCAGTACGACACCAGAGTGTTGAAATCGAAGTACGCGGTGCTGTGTTCATCGATATACTCGCCACCCGTGCAGAACGGCTCGGTGTTTTTGCCATGTCTGCTTTTATCTCAAACCTGTACATTTTTTTCGAAATTTCTTGGGGACCGATGCGTAGCCGTAACCAACTTAAATATGGGGATTTTTTTTTATTATCGGACAATTTGGGCCGGAGGTTCTCCGATTTGCATGAAATTTTCACCAGAGGTAGAGCTCATGGATATATGACCAAAAGTGAAATTCAAAAAAATTATAGTGGCCTATTTTCCCGGATAACTCTAGATGAATTTTCACGATTTCTCTATATACCTCAAACTTTGAAAATTCATATCTCCTGAACTATGCATCGTAGAACAAAAGTTTTTTTGTGAAATCGAAAGGAAATTTTCACAGCAATCTATTAAAAATATAAAAAGAAAAACATTTCTCGGATAATTTTTCACCATGGAGAAAATTGTTGGAAAAATAGCAAAAAAACTATCGTCTGTATCATGAAAAATTTTCAAAAAAATATTTTTTGTTTCATCAATCCATACTCTAACTTTCGTCCATAGACGCCAAAGTGGTATCTTTTACCGTTTAGGCGACAGAACTGAAAAACCGATGACCACCCGCGCGCTTCCCATAGGAAAATGTGTTCTATTGTGGGCCTCATAACCGTGCGCTAACTGCGGCAGTAATTTACACGCATTGTAAGTGTAACGCAGTAAACCATCCTTTCCTTTACAGTCAGAAGAAGCTTTTCGTCACTCGGAGCACTCTTCTTTGGTCTGATGGGTGTTTTGTATGTCCTTTATTCGTAACCTTTACTATTGAGACCAACAGTCTTTAATTGAAAACGATCCTAACGTTTAATAATATAGGTAATAGGAACTGACCCTCAGCCAGCATGGGAAAACTCACTCACTCACTCGAACGCCACCGATGAAAAATAGAAAAAAATCTGCTGCTATTGAACATTCAGTGATAGCTGAACGGTCCTAGGCGGGGTGTAGCATGAAAGCGTCGAAACCGATTGTGTAAAAGCGACAATCGGAAGGAACGCGAAGAGTAGTGAATATCAATACACTTGTATCTGCGAGGCACGAGTTAATGCACTTAGCATCCATTCGCCGAATGCATTGAACTGACTGACAGGATTCCTACTCATTGAATCATTCCGTGGTGTGGACTGCCAGTCAGTGAACGCTCATCAGCACTCAAACCCGAATGCCATTCGAACGGAATCAGAATGTAAACAATCATTCCTGGACAAACATTTCAAAAGAGCACATCGACATTGGTAAACATTGGCTTCGCAAGCCGCTGTTGAACCCAATTTAACTCGATCACGCTCACCAATACCACTATCAGGAAGAGCTAACACTAATCTTTCTGATAGTGGGGTAAGTTTGCGTGGGCGGACTAAAAAGGGCTCAACAGCAACGTTTCTGAAAAAAGGCTCAAGACCTCTTGGGCCCTTTTCAAATGTTTGTCCTTTGTCCGAATTTTGGTATTGCATTCGACTGATCAGATGCCGTTTTTTGTTTCGCTTAGTGCTCGCCGAAGAAGCACAATGGGCACTGGAAATTGGAACGTTCGGCTTGGTTAAAAAAATGGCTTTCTCGCTCCCGACTGTACGTGGAAGCGAGTGAGGGAAACACAATAACTGAGTGAGTGTTTCCCATGCTTGACCCTCAGTATCATATAGTTGCCAAGCAAACAGGATATTCATGCATACAAAAAGTGCTGTTTGTAATTTTCTTGCTTTTTCCAAATTTTGTTCAATTTATCAAATGATTAGATAACCAACTAAAAGCGCGCGAATAAATTTTCAGTTTTGTGTTCTATACAAAGTGATGTATTTGATATAAATTCTGATTGTTCCTTGGAAGAATATAGTAAAGTATTTGCATGTATATAATATCAATCAACTGTTTTACATTCAGGGACGCTATCTATTGTTCCATATTCCACTGCCAGTCAGCGTGCAGCCTCTACGCCAACCCAACAGCGCGCCAAGCTGTATTGAGAAGCGTACGCGCGTAATGAATAAGGCCTACCCATTGAATTTGTAAGAATGTAGTTTCTTTCGTTTCTCCACCGAGTAGGTATGCTGCCTCTCAGTGGTAATAAATTTGTTAAAGTGAAGCCGTTCGCTTGATTTGCCGTCCGTTGTATCGTAAAAGACACAACGTAGGAAAGACGTCCTGGCCGAAACAACATATTAACAATATATTCATAAGTTTCCAAAAAAAGTGGATCTTGAGATTTGATCCTTCAAACGTTACCATAATGATTGATTGTAACAAGAACTTCCCGTGCGGCTTTCATAGAGGCTGTTAGCTTTAATACAAAATAACGTTGCTGATGAAAGGCACACAAAACACCCAACTGACCAATGGAGAGTGGTCCGATTGACGAAAAGCTTCTTCTGACTGGAAAGGAAAAGCTGGTTTACTGTGTTAGGTACACTTACAATGCGTGTAAATTACTGCCGCCGTTAGCGCATGGTTATGAGGCCCACAATAGAACACATTTTCCTATGGGAAGCATGCGGGTGGTCATCGGTTTTTCAGTTCTGTCGCCTAAACGGTAAAAGATACCACTTTGGCGTCTATGGACGAAAGTTAGAGTATGAATTGATGAAACAAAAAATATTTTTTTGAAAAATTTTCATGATACAGACGATAGTTTTTTCGCTATTTTTCCGACAATTTTCTCCATGGTGAAAATTTTTCCGAGAAATGTTTTTCTTTTTATATTTTTAATAGATTGCTGTGAAAATTTCCTTTCGATTTCACAAAAAAACTTTTGTTCTACGATGCATAGTTCAGGAGATATGAATTTTCAAAGTTTGAGGTATATAGAGAAATCGTGAAAATTCATCTAGAGTTATCCGGGAAAATAGGCCACTATAATTTTTTTGAATTTCACTTTTGGTCATGTATCCACGAGCTCTACCTCTGGTGAAAATTTCATGCAAATCGGAGAACCTCCGGCCCAAACCTGTCCGATAATAAAAAAAAATGCCCATATCTCAGGCAAATTTTTTTCCTCATGCTCGGTTTTTCGCTTTTCGAAACAATACTTTATAAAGAGTCCCAGACCAGTGGATTACAATAAAATAATATCATAATTATATCAAAATTTGTTACAAATACCAAATTTTGTTTATTCTTGTGATAAGCACTTTGAATTGATGGAATAAATTAAAAACAATTATAATCAAATCAGTTATAATAACAAAAGCTAATTCAAATTTGTTTCAATTTAAAACTGAATTGTCACAGAATTTGTTACTGAAAATCCGAGAGTAAATAAAGTAACAAGTTTTGTTATAATTTAGTTTTGAAAAATAGCAAATTGAGTTATATTTTTGTTTGATTCTAAACATAATGAGTTAAATTTTTGTTCTATGTATAACATACTTTGTTTCGATTTTGTTTAGTGTAGATGAAATTGAAATTATAATTATTGATATTTAAACTACTAACCAGCAGAAATTAGGCGGCATCCACAAATTACGTAACGCTCTAGGGGGAGGGGGAGTATGCTCAAGCGTCACGGCTCATACAAAAATTTAAAATTCTTCTCACAAAAAGCGTTACAAAGAGGGGGGAGGTGGTAATTTTTTTTCCAATTTAGGCGTTACGTTATAAATGGACGCCGCCTTATAACATATTTTACTATAAAAATGCGCTAACTGAGTAACAAAATCTGTTATAACTCTGTTGTAATTCACTGGTCAGCTCCGTTTTAATAAAAATAAAGCGATTTGGTGCAACCGTTTTTGTGAAATGGGCATTTGTATTACTGACCTATAAGGATCCTGAAAACTTGAAAAAAAAAACACCATATCGTTATTTAAGATTTTATGGAGACAAATCAAATGATTTGTCTGAATTTTTCAGAGAAGCTCCTTATTGTTTTACATTGTATAGTCCACATCTATTTTTTTTTTTTTTTTTGAAAAATAGTTTAAAAATATTTTTTGTTTTGTGGCGCAATGTGAAGCTGCTGGTAGAGGGGTCGATCGATAAAGCAATCATTGAAAACTACTGGTAGAAATAATCTAATGATGGGATTAAAAAAAAATAAAATAAAAATTGGTAGAATCTAAATGGAATCTAATAAAAAATGAACAAATTCTAGGAGAAAATACTGGCAGAAGTCTCCGGTAAAATTTCTTCGGGAATCCCTAATATAATAAATTAATAAATTTCTTAACGTATCATGGTCAAAATGTCTGACATGATTCCTGATAGAAGTCTAACGAAAAGTACTGAAATCTTTGCAGGTATTTTTTGAACGTCTAGTGCAATGAAAACCTTCAGGAAGCACTGGAAAGTTTATTTTGAAAATTCCTGAAGTAGCCAGTGATGTTAATATTGAATAGATTCAAGAAAGTTCATCTTGAAAAATTCTGAAGGAATCCTATAAAGAGTACTCACAAATCTTTGAACGAAGTTTTGAAAAAATCAGAGACCTTAAAAGATATGTTTGGGATTTTTTCGGCCATATTTTTGCAAAATTCATGACAGAATCAACCAGGAAACCTAAACAAACCATTGAGAGATTTTCTGCGGAATTTCTTGAAGGAATCTTAAAAATCAAAACCAGGGGGGAAATTCTTGAAATCTTGAGACATTACCTAATGGAAAAAAATAAAATGCTCCTCGTACAGCCGAGCTCGTGTAAACAAAATTTTAGTGTAGCTAACAGTGCAGGTTGTCAAATGTTTTTCTACGATCCAAATCAGAAGTAAGTACAAATTTGGAACAGATTTTTTACTAGAGCCATACTCTTATGTGCTTCAGCTCAATGACAGTCAAAAATTCGATACCATATTGAGTACAAAAATTACCATACCATAGTACATGTTTATGCTTTCGAGTTTGAACCGATATTCACAATAATTCAAATCCCTCATACATTGGGTTCATTGAAAACATTTCACAAACAAACAATTTTGTACTGAAAATCATTATGTTTCGCTTATTTTGTTCTGAGTATTATCAAAAAAATGTGTTTTATAAGCAGAAAGTAGAATACTTTCTTCGGAACAAATAATGTGCATTAAATTGTCTAAACATTTTCACCTGTAGAAAAAAAATTGAAAAAAAAATCTGACTTCAAGAAATGTTTGCCAAAAAACCCAGTTTTTTTTTTCACCGTTAAGGTGCTAGTCACTGTGTACATATAAAGATGCCTGCAGAACAGTCATACGATGTTTACAAATTATCACTATGTAGGTAACAGTAGATTAAACTGATGACATTAAGTGTTTTTTTCTCATAAGGCGCTGTCCACAAATTACGTTACGCTCGAAGGGAGGGGGGAGGGTAGGCTCAAGCGTTGCGAATCATACAAAAATTTCAAATTTGGTGTACAAAAAGCGTTACGGGGGAGAGGGCTAAAATTTCCAATTTACGCGTAACGTAATATATGGATGCTGCCTGAATGCATTCTAAAAACTTAGTAAAATTTCAGTGAATTTTGTTTGATAATGTGATTTTTCAACGATCTTTGAAAGTTCACAATAAAAATATCAACTAGTGATATTCGACTTGGTTCAGGTCTATAAAAAAAATCGTGTCTGGCTTGCAGTCTTAAAATGGTCTCACGAATCTATTTTCTTGGCTCCAACGTTTCGATCCCTATTTGAATCTTCTTTACTGTTCTATTTTATTTGGAAAACAGACAATACTTTAAATATTTATATCATTTGAAATACCTAACATGTATAAAAAAACATGAAAAGAAGTATTCGTGACTGTCCAAAAATATGTATTCTGTGCTGCTGTCTTATTATTAAAAATGTGATGTTCCATGAAAATGACTGTCTTTAAAATATCATTTGATCTGGTTTGTGTCTGAATTTAAACTAACAGTATCTGTACGCCTTCACTTGTCTAAGTTTTCGCCCACAATTCACCGTAAAAGAGTCACTCTCTAGCTTTTACTCTTCACTCTCCAGTCGTCTTTAAACTATTTTTATTCGTCTAGGTAATTTTGTAATTTTGTGTTCTAAAGGATTTTTTGTGTTAATATTTTAACGTTAAAATATTAAATTTCGCATAATTTCAAAAAATTTGGCGGTGGATACTTTCAATCGGATGTAATTTATCGTATTAACATTAAAATTATATGTTTAAATACATTTTGTTTTTCAATTATAACATATAAGCACGGTGAATGGATCGTTTTTAATATGTTTGGTTCCTGTTACCGTGCATTAGTGTTAAAGGCATGAAATTATTAAGCAATATTATATTTCTTGTTTTGTCATAATTTATTTATTTCGTATTAACTTTTTGAGAACAAGACAACACAGTTAAACCTTCTTTAACAATTATAATGAATAAATAATAATTTATCCATTTTTTCATCTTTGATTTAATTTTATTGTTAGGTAATTAAAATTTGAATACCCTTAAAAGTGAGTGCGCATGTAAAGAGCGCTTGATTTTCTGACTTCATTGAGTGAAATTGCCCTGAGAATCAAAAATGTTGAAGTGAAAGACATTTTTACGTGAAATTGAAAGACATTCGAAGAAAAAAATATCTGGCACCCCTGTTCCGGACCCAGGCACCAAGCTCTAAACGAGTTACCACCGCTGAGAACGTGAAGCAGGGATCCAGAGGGCGGTGCGAGTGTGTGTGTCAATATGCATTTCATAAATTATTCCCGCTATAAACATACGATTATTAGGTATAAGTTTTTATCTATTTGCACGTATATATTAGCGCTTAGGGCGGCACTCATACAAGGATCACAACCCGCTGCAACAGAGAGCCCGCTTTATTGCCACTAAAGTTGCAATCCTCGCGTTGTTGTCGTCATGGTCGCTGTCATATCTGGCCAGCCAGCTGAATCTCTCCCGACCAGAATCACACAACAAGATAATAACACATTTCTATCAAGAGCTGTTAGAAAATACAGTATTTTATCAAGATGGTTTTGTTCTTAACTTTTTATTTTATTTTATTTTTGTAGCAGATTGATTACAATATATTTTAGACATTTGACATATGACATATTGTATGTTGTAAATACCATTCAAGGTTACCAACAGTAACATAATTTGCAATAATTTTGTTATTTTGTAACATCCGTAAAACACATTCTGTAATCACTATTTTGAAGTTATATTAATAAAAGAATTTGTTACATTCTTGTTTTATTAGGATCAAATTTTGTCAGATTTTTTGTTATTTTTAAACTATATGATATATAACATAATGATAACTATATGATACATGACCAGTTGTTCATATAAGAAAATCATATCAGAGAAACACATTTTGTTCTAATCTTGTTTTTCGAGCCTAGTCGGGCTCCCGCTGGTTGAGGGGGCTCAAGCTGAAGACAGGGCAGATAATTGAGATTGCGCTGCGTTCTGAGGTTTGGCTTCGGATAGGAACCACACAAACGCTCGCCAGTGAAATCAAGCTAATGGTTCTAACTAATTGGTTCGGTCGGTCAAGCACAGAAGCGGGGGCGCAACAGAAGGTCTCCGAGATTTGGCAACGCTCGCTGCTCCGGTAGACGCTTCGGATCGTTAGCTTGGGATGATGAAGTGCTATTATGTTTGGATTCTGACCATTATTTCGATGGCACACCGTTTATGGTCACCGTGGCATCTTGAGAGGTCAACTTGGACAAGTTTTGTGTGACCGAACTATCGTAAATTATCAGGAATGGTTGGCGTGTGCACTTCGCGAGCCAGTGTGTGACTCGGTAACATTTATTGAGGAGTTCACCTTCGGATGACATCGAAGGGAAACCTTATGATGACGATTTACGATTCCGAAGTGCTTCTTCGGTTCAATCCAGCTGAGTAAGCAAGATTCGAGCTCTGAACCAAGCACGGGTTTACATTTGTCCAAGATCCATATCAATCATATTTTTATGGCCTTTATTCTTTCACACGACTTTCTTCGCTGGCGTAGAGAACGAACGGTGAATGCGTACCCAGAAGCGCATATGTATGATTTCTTTCTTTCAGTAAGTCATGGCACTGGTAGCATCCATCCACCCGGGTATAAGTTGGTACACTGAAAGCTTTATTTACGTGTACAGTTGAATGCATATGCGACTACGCAGAGTTCGTTTAGGACATAATTATCAGTGTTTTTAAAATTAGAAACATTGGAGCTTGCAAAGCATACAGGGGATAGGCAAAATGATTGAGATAGGCAAAATTTTGCCTAAATTCAAATGCTTATAACTTTATGAAAGATTGATAAAATTGGATGCATCTGGAAGCAGTCGACAGTAAATTTTATCTAGTTTCAGGAACTTGCTTGGCCATGAATATTGGCCACTGGCTACCGGAGATATTCTGGATTTTCCAAGGTCATATCCAAATGGATTTTTTTCTGTCGCTTGTATTTTTGTGCGGTGTGATGTTGTAAAGATGTTTACAATTTTCCTAGAAACTAGAAATAATAGGACGTTGAATGCCGGTGGACGCATTATGATTCGTTGAAAATTTTCAGAAATGTGAGGTAAAACTGGTTCCGGAAAATATGGTCAGTCATGTTGGTATTACCAATCATGTAAATATTATACGAAGCTATATGCAAGTAGCATCAACGTTCAAAATAATGCTTCCAGCAACATTTTCAGAACCATTAGATGCACTGAACACTCTATGATAGGTTCCAGGTGCCCTGGGGGAGTGGCCAATTAGAAACATATCTGGAACCATATCAATATGGCCATCAAACTTCAATATGTTCAAAGGTAATGCTTCTGGAAGCATTATCAGCACCATCGGCTGCCATGATCACTCTATGGTTGATTCTAGATACCTCGAGAAATGTGGCCAATTCAAAACATATCCAAAATTTCATCAATATGGGTATCAAGTATCAAGATTTCAGAAAGTGATGCTTCCGAATTGACTACATGCTCCCGGGAGCATCATGTACGAAAATCTTGAAGTGTGATACCCATACTGATATGGTTCCAGTCATGTTCCTAATTGGCCACTTCCCCCAGCGTACCTTGAATCTCCTAAACTATACTACTTGGTGGTCATAAAAACAAGTTGCTCTGTAAATGCTTCCAGAAACATCACTTTCCAAAATATTGATGTTTCATACCCATATTGACGTGTTTCCGGTCATGTTTTAAATTGAACACATCCCCCGGGACACCTAGAACCTACTATAGAGTATTCATGGCAGCCGATGGTGCTAAAAATGCTTCCAGAAGCATCACCTTTGAAAATATTGAAGTTTGATTCCCATATTGATATGGCTCCAGATATGTTCCTAATTGGCCACTTCCCCTAGTGCACCTGGAACCTACCAAGAGTGGTCACTGCATCTAATGGTCCTGAATATGCTGCTGGAAGCATCATTTTGAAGATTGATGCCCCTTGGACATAGCTACGAATAATATTTACATTATTGGTAATACAAACATGACTGATCATATTTTCCCGGACCAGTTTTACGGAAATGGTCATATTTCTGAAAATTTTCAACGAATCTTAATGCGTCCACCGGCATTCAACTTCCTTTTAGTTCTAGTTTCTAGGAAAATTGTATACATCTTTACAACAACACACCGCAACAAATGCCTTTTGCACATGACCTCGGAATTTCCGGAATATCTCCGGTGCCCGGTGGCCAATATCCATGGCCAAGCATGTTCCTGAAACTAGACCAAATTTGCCGTCGACTGCTCCTAGATGCATTGAGTTTCATCAATTTTTCATAAAGTTACAAGCATTTAAATTTAGGCAAAATTTTGCCTATCTCAATCATCTTGCCTATCTCCTGTATCTATAATAGTAACTACATACTATATGGCAATCTGAGATACTCCACAGAATCAAATGACTGTGATCTAAATTTATTATGTTTTGAGTGCAACGCCCATCTAAGATCAACCAAGTACTCATTTTGATACAGGCATTTAAATTTACATGCTTTACAAGTGACCATTCTAACGTCGATCAATAAGGTTGAACTCAAATATGGAAAATGTCCTATCAATTTTCAAATTCGATGGTTTGCGGTTATCCAAAAACTCAGGATCTACAGGCCAAACAATTCTTGGATGTTTGTGAATTTTGTTCACACTCAAGCAGGCTCAAACATAATCTACCATGTTTAAAGTCAAACGGCTTACCAGAGTTTCATTTATTTAGTTGACATCCACAAAACTCGGTTCGTGGCCGCATCTCTCCATCCTCGGTTCTGCCCAACACTCGCCAAATCGATGCGCACTTGATCCGCCCACCTAGCTCGCTGCGCTCCACACCTTCTTCTACCAATCCGAAGCGAACACCATCTTTGCAAGGTTGCTGTCCGGCATTCTTGCAATATGCCCTGCTCATCGTATCCTTCCAGCTTGGGCCACCTTCTGGATACTGGGTTCACCGTAGAGTTGGGCGAGCTCGTGGTTCATCCTTCGTCGTGCACAGCGCCGAAGATCGTCCTAAGCACTCGAAGTTCGAAGATTCTAAGTGCTTGCAAGTCCTCCTCGAGCATCGTCCACGTTTCATGCCCGTAGAGAACTACCGGCCTTATGAGCGTTTTGTACATGGTACATTTGATGGAGGTGTGAATCTCTTTTGACCGCAACTTCTTGTGGAGGCCATAGACTTCCACTTATGTCAGCCGTCAGCAAGGATCTAAGGTAGACGAACTCATCGACCACTTCGAACGTATCCCCGTCTATCGTAACACTGCTACCTAAACGAGCCCCGTCGCGCTCGGCCCCACCACCTAACAAGTACTTTGTCTTGGTCGCATTCACCACCAGTCCAACTTTCGCTGCCTCGCGTTGTAGGCGGGTGTACAGGTCTGTCACCTTTTCAAATGTTCGGCCGACGATGTCCGTATCATATGCGAAACAAACAAATTGCCTGGATCTCGTGAAAATCGTACGCCAGCTATTAAGCATGGCTCTCCGCATAATATTGAACAACAGGCACGAAAACCCATCACCTTGTCGTAGTCCCCGTAAGTATGTAAGGTTATCCAAGAACTCTATTAATAACAGAACTTTAAAATTACAACCGTTATCTGCGATCTCCTGAAAGTTATTGAACAAGGTTTATACTCAGGCAGACTCAAACAAATATAATATAGTTTATAATTAAACTATTGCTTACGGTTCATTAACTCCTTTGAGTACATACCTTCTAATATATCTACTCTACAAATGTAAAAAATAATTGTACTGAGGTTATTTAACAATATTTATACTCAGACAATTACGATCTAATGAGGTTTGAGTCGAACAATTGTATACGTTTATCGAATCATTTATACGAATACAGGCCTCCAGATCTTCAACCATGTGATTTCACTGATGTCAACCTGTATGGCATGCGAGGATTTTTACCAGTGTTGTACCCAATACAACACCGTGGCTACTGAATTGTTATTGAAAAAGGTTTACGCTCAAACAGCCTCATTGATATATGTCGATCGTGTTTGTATGGTGATCGAAAAATTCATTTCTGTTTAGATCTTCGAATCTACAAAATTTTTTACATTCACTCCTATATATGTAGACTTGTACTCAAAGGAATTACTCTCCGCCTTCTTGGCATTATGTCTTCCATGGAACAGAGCCTGCTTCTCAGCTTAGTGTGTGACAAGCACTTCCATAGTAGTAGTAGCATTTTTCGCATTCATATATCATGTGGCAAGTACGATGGTTGTGCTACTTTTCCCCGAAAGTCGGTTCCCCGAATGTCGTTTTCCCGAGCGCCAGTTCTCCGAATGCCAGTTCCTCGAATATCCCGTTTCCCCGAATAACACACTTCCCCGAAAAGTTGTTGGAACTCAGAATTGTCATATCTTTTTACATTCCAGGGTGGTGAACGAACTGGTCATCTGACGTGCACCCTTCTTTATTTGTTCGGCGGTTCTTATGCATTTTACCGTTCTCAGCATTTATGCCAACATATGTATAAACGAGAAGGACCAAATACCTCCTGCTTCAAATCGCTCATAGTTCTTTTTAATTCACAATCCTGCCACTGAAAACTATTATCGCACCTAGTTGAACTGCTCCACTTTTCGGGGAAACGGGTCATTCTGGGAACTGACGTTCGGGGAACCGACATTCTGGGAAAAGAAGCACAATCAAGTACCTTATACTCAAAGAAGTCAAAGAAGTTTCCATTACGAAAAGATTCTGAACACTTTCAATATGGCTTTGATTTGTAGCCGCGATCGTTATTACTAGGCTAAGGAACGTCCCTAAGGAGTTATTGGATAACCCTAAATAGTCGTTGAACTTGAAAGTTTGTAAAACCTAACTATATAAGCCTGTATGGGTTATATCCTTGTTTGCATATTTCTGGAAGGTCATTCGTTTCGCTTAAAGGCCTGATGCATTCCCCAAGTAGTTCAGAATAACCTTAAACACTATAAAAACTAAGAACTTGATAGAATTGTACTGTATGAGCTTGTATGGCTCTTTTTCTTATTCTCAAGGTATTGAAAAGTCTGAAGATTGGTTTTTAGGGTGCAGAACTACTAAGTCACTTCCATGATTCACTTTTGCATTGAAGGCTTTTGTCGGCGGAATTTTCTGAAATTTTGCCTTAACCAGCTTTTTAATTCGACGCATATTGTGCCCAAATGTATGCTTAGTAGCTGCCCACTGTGACTCAAAAGTGCCAAGAAGAATATCCGGCTCCTTATGGTTGTGACCGTTTGTTAGGAAAATGAATTAACTTCTCGCCTAAAATTTCCTAGCAGACTCTAGTCACTATTTTTTAATTTCAATGGAAGGTCTCTTAAGCTTCTTCTTTACTCAAAATGGTCTATAAAGTCACTTTTTTCTGATGAGAAATTCCCGATGTTCCGAAATAATCTTCAGAGACACTTTTCTCCGAAAATTTTTAATAAATTTCTGCCCAGATTATTCGAGGAAAAGCTTCAGGGATCCTTCTATGTGATTTCTTCAAACATGTGCTCTAAAATACTTTCAAAAACACCCCTACAAATTTCTCAATAAATGCCAACAGATTTTTCCAAAAAAATCTCTAAGAAATTCCTCCAGAGATGTGAGGAAGGGATAAGTTCCTTTATGCAGAATTAGCTCCAGGAATTTCAACGCTATTTGGTTTTATTTTTTCATGAAAACCCTCAATAATTCATAACTCAGTTTTTTTACGACTTTCGATTAGAGATTCTTTTTCAAAACTCAACAAGAATTCCTGCAGGAGTTTATAAACCGATTTTTTCAGTTATTCTACTAGTCACTCTCATATGAATTAGATTCTTGGGATTGTACCAGAAAATCTTGTAATAGCTTTGTTCAGGAACTTCTTCTCAAGAAATTTTTTTTGGAACATCTCCATCATTCCATACAGGAAAATTTCTTGCAGCTCTTCCAAACATTGTTTCAGTTATTTCTTAGCCAAATATCCATGGATTCTTTCAAAAATCAAAAAAGACCTGAACACAGCAGCATCAATTATCAATTGATCAATTGATCAATTATCTTACAATTTATCTACAAAACGAGGATTTCAATAAGGAGTGCGAGGGCACAGCAAGTCAGTAATGCGAAAGTGAGTGAAGTGAATGAGAATGCCAATGAATCCAATAAGAAATTTGGCTGTACAGTGCGCGTCAAACCAAATGCGACGCAGTCAAATCATCAAACTAAAAAAGAAGTAAGAAGTACCATCAATCCCGCACAAGTTGGAATAAAAAGTGTTCGGAATGGCATGAATGGGTCAATAATTGTTGAATGTGATAATGAAAATGAGGCCAAAGGGTTTGTAAAAATCATCAATGAGAAATTAAGTGATCGCTATACAGCTGATATTGAACAACCAAAGAAACCGAGATTAAAAATCCTTGGAGTGGGAGGTAATTACAATTCAAATGAATTGATTAGTATTTTGCGTGATAAGAACGATATTGAAGATGTTCAGTACCTCAAAGTTTTAAAATGTGTTCCGTCGAAGAGAAACCCAGAGGACGAATTCTCACTTCCGGTGTTTTAAATGTTGCGGATACGGGCATAAGTCAAGTGAATGTAGGAATAACCTTCATTGTGCTAAGTGTGCTGAAAGGCATGATGTTAAAGATTGTTCATCAGACCAAGAATTTTGCGTAAATTGTATCTTTTCCAACAGAGAAAGGAAAACACAATTTGACGTCAGACATTCATCATGGAGTGTAGATTGTCCAATTTATTTGAGAAGAATATCAATTTCAAGGAGCTACATAAATTATAATGCATAGCAATCAGAAAGAACGACGGATGTCGTTCTTTTAAATATTGCTGGAATTACGTCACATTTCGCTGACTTGGAAATACTAGTGAATATAAAAAAGCCCAAACTTATTATGTTGACGGAATCTCATTTGACTTCAGATGTTGGAATAAGAGAGTACAGTATAAGAAATTATAAAATTTTATGTTGCTTCTCTATGTCTAGGCACACTGGTGGAGTAATAATATATATTCATGAATCTATTAAATATTATGTTGTTGATAATTCAACCTGTGGACTAAATTGGTTCGTTGCCATAAAAGTAGTCAAAGGGCTTCTGGAGTGTACGGCTTGTTGTATCATTCACCAAGTGGTAATGAACAACAGTTTTTGGTACATTTGGAACAAAACTGGCTGCTGGGCAGCACTGGCTGAGGGAAGGTTGTGCATTTTTAACGTGGTACTCAAATAGTGAAAAATTGTGGAAATATCAATGTAAAATCGACGAAAAATACATATCCGAACGTAGAAAAGAGCAAAGTCGCGAGTGCAATTTAAATTTCAGTTGGAAAATGGATTAAAAGTTAATAATTTAAAATTTAAAAAAGTGGAATTGCAGTGAAAAAAAAAAAAATGATTGGCGACAGCATGCGCGGGGGAAGCGATTAGTGTATGAGTGAACGCGGTCTCAGTAGTAGTGGTAGTGAAAGGTAGGACGGGTGGATGTGGTGTGGTGAGAGAGGTGAACGTGTGGAGAATTTTCGCTTGCGAGTATAACCCACACCAACTGATTAAAGTGATCTTTCGGAAGCGGGAAAGAGAAGCGGGTATGAGCAAGATGACGGTACGATTAGAAAACTGGGCATGGACAGTGGTGTTCAATTGGAGTGTTGCAAATTTAATACAGTGCCCGTTCGATTTTGGCAACTCTACCGTTTGATCTTCTTTTGCTCCAAGCAAGCGGGTACAGTTTTCGCATAGCAGAAGTGTTTTTTTTGGCTTTCGGTTCGTCGGAATGGAAGTTTTTTTTTTCGATTTTCGGGCAGTGCAGTTTGAGAAGCCCAACAAGTAGATTTGATTTTCGTATCGCTTTATCGGAGGAGTGGAAGTTTGTTTTTTTTTTCTCGGTTTTTGAACAGTTTCGCATAAATGATACTTAATAGCTAGCGGTGAAATAGTTCGACGACATCGTTGCGACGACCAGTTTCAAAATACAACAAGGATAAAAAAAAAAACCGGTGAGATCTTTCCATGATGACTTGTGTTATTTGATTATATTTCCAATGTTATATGCATTTTGGGTTGGGTGGGACCATCAGGGCACCCGATTGAAGCGAGATGGATAGGAAGAGTGAAACTGTCAACTTCCTATCGCTAACATTTCGTGGAAAAAGGGCGGGCTCTTCTTCCCATCTATTGTGTCTTTCTGACAAGCAAGGGCTTGATTGTACGACTGTTCGTGTGAACTTACTTTTGGAAGGAGATTCTTTTTCCTTGCGGGTTTCGCGTAAGTGTCTCTGCTTACGGGTCCGCCATTCGTTTTTGGCCCTTCAGACAGGAGTATGATTGAATACGAATAGTCATACAATCTTGAACAAATTGTTTTGTTAGAATAGGCCATTGCTACCGGTGGATACCTTGCTACAATAGATGGTAGCCTATATCATCATCATCATCATTTGGAACAAAACTGGCTTGAGAAAGTACTCGATGACAAAGGAATGAATTTTATTGCTGGTGATTTTAACATCAATTGGAAACACAGCAGCGATAGTAGAAATCTGCGCAGTATAATGGAGTCTTTTGATTTAAACCAAAAAGTAAAAGACGCGACTAGGGTAGGTGTACCAATTATGGATGCAATATGTCAACAGTAGTAATAAAAATCAAGTTGTGACCGCGTTTCTAAAACGCAAGCATGACTTGTTGGTGTCAATTACTAGTTTACTAGCCTTACGAATCTGTTGATTTAAACAGTTTTAGTACTAAATTGACTTTAAGCTTCTAAAAATGAATTTTAAAAAGCGATGTCTTTGTACCAATTATGGCAATAGCGTTCCTAGCATTCGACATAAAAGTGTACCAATTATGGACTATCGAATATTTGCACGAAATGAACTCAAACGCCATAAAGAGCGAATGATAATGCAACGCTAATATGTAATGAAGATATCGTTCATAAAATTTTCCAGAAATTTTGGGTTAAATAGATGTTAAATCATTTTTTTGCAATGGGTTCATGGGAGAAAATTAATTTTCGAAAAAGAAGTCAAAATGTAGTGTAAATGCAAATTATGATACAAAACAGCATTAATGATCTCACATTACCTTTCCAGTGCCAATTTTTAACGAAAAAAGAGGAAAAATTCAAAAATCGAGTGTCGCTGAAAACCCCTCTCTATCATGAAATTAGCATCTTCCGCTCGCGAACGTTTTCGAACGTGTGATTGAAAAATCTTAGTAATTGAGTACAAAACATGAAGATAATGCCTTACCGAACCGTCCCGTTGTGGAAGTCACCCGTAAAATAGCTTTACTTCTTTTATTTTACTTATCAAAAAATGTAAACAAACCGCCTCCAGAGTATTGCCATAATTGGGCTCTCATACACTCTTTGTACCAGTTATCGACATAGTGGAAATAACACGATTTCCAACTTTAAACAGTAGAATTGATTGCATACCAGCTAAATGTATTCATTTGTTCTCACTAGGTAACATACATTCATCGGTTGAAACAGTTTATCCGGATGAAAACATACATTTCGTAACGGAGGTCCCTTAGCCAACTGCTAAGAAGGTGACATATATGTGAGGCAAAATTTTCAAATGTTCATTTTTCGAAGCTTATTGCACGAATGTTCTTTTCAAGGTTAAGTTACCATCAAAAACAAATAGTTTAATCATTCCTGTGAATATAAGCCATTATAGTCTAGTGAAACAATAAGAAAAATCTCTTTTTGTTCCCACTATTGCCATAATTGATACTATAGCCATAATTGGTACTTCTACCCTAGATGTACTTCAAGATCACAGACCATTATTGATTTAGTTTTCTGTAATGACGACAAGCTGAATGTATTTATTGCACAAGACAGTAAAATTTCCGATCATGAAACAATTGAAATTAAATTCGAGGAATTTTCACAACCATTAGAGAATTATTCCTTCCTTCCTTCTGGCGTTACGTCCCAACTGGGACAAAGCCTGCTTCCCAGATTAGTGTTCTTATGAGCACTTCCACAGTTATTAACTGAGAGCTTTCTTTGCCGATTGACCATTTTTGCATGTGTATATCGTGTGGCAGGTACGAAGATACTCTATGCCCTGGGAATCGAGAAAACTTCCTTAACGAAAAGATCCTCGACCAGCGGGATTCGAACCCACGACCCTCAGCATGGTCATGCTGAATAGCTGCGCGTTTACCGCTACGGCTATCTGGGCCCCCTATTAGAGAATTATATCACAATTAAATGTTAGAAAAAGTATTCTAAAAATGCATTCCTCTCGCTGCTGAGAAATAGTATGCCAAGAAACAGTGAAAGACAATTAGATGAAAAAGCTGATGTGTTGAGTATTGTGCTGAAAGAGAACGTAAACAGACTTGTAGTTGTAAGGAGCATAAAATGTAATAGCAGAAAAAAAATGGTACACAGTAGAATTGAAAACATTACAAGAAGCAAGAGATGACGCGTACAAGAAAGCTAGTACTAGTTGGAATGAAGCCGATTGGCAACGATACAAAGTTTTGAGAAATGAGTATACATATTCTATCAGAAGAGCTAAAGCAGAATTCACACAGAAAAAAATTGAACAAAATAGAGGTAATAGCAAACAACTCTGGAAAACATTGAAATCGCTGTGGAAGAATAAAGAGAAACTAGCAAGTATAATTAGCTTCGATGGTATTGATGTCGATGACGATCAAGTAATTTGTGAAAAGTTTAACAATTATTTCGTTGACAGTGTTCAACAAATTAATGATAGCATAGATAACGTTTGCGACTGCTTTGGCAATGATGAAGGCCAGATAACACACAGCTGGAACGTTTTTCACAGAATCTCGTATGACACAATGAGAAAAGCTATTGCTAAAATTGGTAGTTCATCGGGCATTGATAATGTAAACTTACAAGTACTTACAGATTTCTTAGAAGTCACTGGAGAGTATTTACTTGACATTATTAATGATTCTCTTGAGCAGGGAAAATTCCCTAGTAGTTGGAAGCAATCAACGGTGGTTCCGATACCAAAAGTATCCGGAACAACAAATTCTGAGGAATACAGGCCAATTAACATGTTACCTATCTATGAGAAAGTGTTAGAAATCATTGTTAAAGACCAATTAATGGATTACTTGAACGAGCAGAAAATTATAGTAAACTAGTGGTCCAGGCAAACTTTGTCTTGCCATCAAGTAGGCTGTTGAAAAACGCTGTGGATCGTCTCATACGAAAAGACAGTTCCGTTCAAGCATGTTTTTCCGACTTTCTCGATGAACATCCTGGGACAACAAAACGGAGAAATAATCATTCAAATCCGTTGACCCGTTCGTAAGTCATTTCGTGACATACAAACACCATTCCATTTTTATTTATATAGATGAGCAATCAGGGTTTAGGCAAAACCATTCATGTGAATCAGCCTTAAACTTATTATTGTATAAATGGAAGCGTATGATAGAAGAAAAGAAAACGATTGTTGTTTTGTTTTTAGATCTCAAACGTGCATTTGAAACGATATCGCGTCCGGACATGTTAACGACTTTAAGTAAATATGGTATTGGAGGAAATGTTCTCAAATGGTTTGAGTCGTATTTATCTGCCCGAACGCAAGTGTGTCAATACGGGAATTGTATATCTTCGTCAAAATCAGTGCCGCTAGGAGTTCCACAGGGTAGCGATTTAGGATCGATTTTATTTATTTTATATATAAATGATATGAAAAAAGCCATTAAGCATTGTGATATAAATTTATTTGCGGACGATACGGTTATTTTTGTTGCAGAGCAGGATGAAAAGATTGCAGTGGGAAAAATAAAAGATGATGTAAAATTGTTAAACAAGTGGTTAAAAGTAAAAAAAACTCAAATTGAACGTACAGAAAACTAAATCGATGGTTATTAGTAACAAGAAGCAATTAAACTACACAGAATTAAGAATTGATATTGAAGGAATTGAAGTAGAAAGAGTAGATGTTTTGAAATACCTTGGAGTCCTAATTGACCAAAAATTGACAATCAGAGCACATATCGATAACGTAAAAAAAAAAGTAGCAAGAAAGTATGGTATGCTAGTTCGTTTAAACAGTCAACTGAAGTTTTGGAGCAAAATATTTTTGTATAAAACATTAGTGGCGCCACATATTGACTATTGCTCTTCAGTGTTATTCTTAGCAAGCGATACTCACTTAAAACGATTACAAAGATTACAAAATAAATTTTTAAGATACATTTTGAACTGTGGCAGGTACACACCAATTAAAAACATGTTGGAAGCGCTACAATGGCTTTCTGTGAAAGAGCGTATTATTTTTAATGTGCTGAATCTGATTTTTAAACTGACAAATGATCTCTTGCCGGAATACTTGACGAATATTATTTTACGAGGACGAAACATTCATAACTATAGAACTAGACGAAGTAATGATTTACGTGTTGTGCCGTTTACAATGACTAGTACCCAAAGATCAATCTATTACAATGGAATAAGGATTTTTAATGAATTACCAGTTGAAATAAGAAATGCAAGATGCGCCACAGAATTCAAAAGAAATTGTGCAACATGGATTAAACTTAAGTATAGATAAGGAAATTCTTGAAATTGTATGTGTTTATTATTGTAAATTAATGTTATTATCAAAAGATAAATAAATGGATTATTATTTATTATTAGTCCTGGAGTTCTTTCAGACATCCTTGCAGGAATAGAATACAGTGGTTACTTTAGGATTTCTTCTAAATAAACCGTTAGGATTTTTACAGCATTTTTTCTGTTGCTGCAAAATTTCTTTGGAAAATATCTCTTACAATTCCCTGGAAGAATTTTGTGTTCTTCAGCATTTCCTGAAGAAATATTAAACTGAATCTTTATAGTATTTCCAAAACGTATACCTAAAGATATTCATGGTTGAAATCTTTAAAAAAAAAAAAACGAAAATTTGGAGGAAGCCTTAAGAAATCGGTAAAGGTATATTTTGAGAAATTACTGTCCTTTATGAAATCTTGAACTCAAGCATAGCGAAACCGATAGAAGAATTACTGGATAGAAGAACTACTGAAGAACTAAGGACTTTTTTTTAATGATTTGTAGATCAATCTTTGGAGGCATTCTTGTAGAATTCCGTGGTGGAATCTGAGGAGTAATCTGTCTCATATACTAGAAAAATAAACACATCTCATATACTAGAAAAATATACAGAAAAATGGAGACAATACTTGCAGTAATACGAGCATTACTTACCGTAATCCCAAAAAAAAAAAAAATGTCGGAGCTTAGAACAGAACTGTGTTACCGGATTCTCTGGAAAATCCGGAGTTCAGTCAAGGAAGGAAGATCAATTGACGAGCTCGTTTCATGCTATAATTTCAATTCTGTTAAATATGTATTAATACACAGTTTACCGTTACCATCGAGTCGTAGATTTCTCCAACGAGGCATGCCGAGTCGGATAACTGCGACGAGTGCTGTAAAAATCGAGTTCTGCAACGAGTTTGCACAACATTTTTTGCACTTTCCTAAAATGCCACTTGAGAGTATCAGAAATCCTATTGAAATGTGTTACCCACTGTTTCGTAATTTCAAAAAATTGTTGTGTTATGACTCATTACGAAATTCAAAAAAGTTGCGTAATGGAAAAGCGTTTTGTAATGGTCACCACTCAACTGAAATCAGTGGTGTAATGACTATAACCACATTGCATAATTCAGTGCAGTAAAGTAGGCCGTTTCTTGACTAATTGGTGTGATGAAAGACAGCTTGTTACGATAGGAAATTGCAAACATATGATTATTCGACTATAAATGAGTCGTCACTGTGAGCGTCGCCATAAACTTTTATTTATAAATAATTTATGTTTTACAAAAACATGCCCTTTCCCTTTTTATTTTTGTAATAAAAAAAAACTTTGAATAATTCGACACTATAAAGATGTGAAAGAGCTCAAGAGCAGTCTAATGACAGATTTTTCAATTGATATTTCTTCCACTAGGTTGCGCCAATAAAAAAATCAATTTTGAGTATGGACAATGGAATTATCCTGGGATTTCATAGCCGATCCTGGGATTCTAGTGTGAATTTTGGTAGTTTAATGTGTATCCTGAGTTTCCAGTTTTTAGGACTTCTGTATGGATCCTGGCATTCCAGTGTGAATCTTGAGATTTTAATGTGGATCCTGGGATTGGAACATTGGTCCTTGGTTTCCAAGGTGAATACTGGCATTCCAGTGTGGATCCAGAAATTTTCAGTGTGGATCCTAGAATTTCAGTGCAGATATTGGGATACCAGTGGGGATTTTTAGTTTCCCGTTTTGATCCTTTGATTCCAATGTAGATCCTAGGAATACAGTATGGATCCTAGATTTCTTATGTGTATTTTGGGATTCCAGTGAGGATTCTTATATCCCAGTGTGGATGCTGGTATTCCAGAGAGGATTCTGATATTTTTATGGGAATAGTTGAATGGAAATCCTAGGATTTTTGTGAGAATGTTGAGCTTTCAGTGGCAATACTGTGGGAATTCTTTGAGAGTTATGTTGAAATACTGTGCAATTGTTGTGGAAATATTGTGAAAATAGTGATTAAATGGTTTGAAAATATATTGGGAATCTTGTGTGAATGCTGGGATTCATGTGAATATCCTGTGAAAATCCTCTGTAAATCCTGAAAGGATCCGGTGTGAATTTAGGAAATCATGTTGGAATTATGTGGCAAACAATTATTGTTCCTGAGAGAATCCAGTGGAAATACTTTGGGAGTTATGTAGGAATCCCATAAGAGTCATGTGAAAATTCTCTGAGAAAAATCATGCGAAACCTTTAGCAATATTGTGAGAATTGTATAAAAATACTGGGTGAATTGTATAGAATCACTGCTAGAATTGTGAGAAACCTATGGGAATCCCATGTGGATTTTATCTTTGAGAATTCTGTAGGAATCCTGTTGAGTTACTATTGGAATTCAATGAGAAACCTTCAAGTGGAAAAATTATGAAAATATCTTGGGAATCCTGCTGAACTCTTCGTGATTTCAATTTCGACAAAATATCATCAGATTCGTGGAAATTTTATACGTATGTTTCCCGGAATCATATGATACTAACGATCCCGGAATAAAATGAAAGAGGAGAATGCGACATCTACGGCTGTGTGTGTATGTACCATGCCCACACAGTTACGGATCACCCACAGTGACGGATCACTTTGACGTTCAACATCGGATAACTCGCTCAAAACATAAACGTTGACGTGAAACATATTTTTCCCGTGTTATACTATTTGTCTCCTATCATTTGTAATGTTAAGCACAACATTCAACTCCTCAATAACGGTGTATTTGACAAATGTTTAGTTGGTACCACACAGCTACCATTATATGGTCGTTTTCTGTAAGAAGTGCCGTCAGCATTCATAAGCTCCCACAGGTGGAAAAATTCAAATGTTATAGCATAAAACATGCTCGTTCGCTTCGATTTAGTATGAATTCATCTTTGGAAAACATTTTTCTTGATTGTTGATTCTTAATACCGAATATTGGCACTTCTAACTAGTGATCCATAATATGGACCAGGAAATGATTGTTTACCACGGTTATGGATCACTTCCAAAGAATGTAGATTTTTGCCATTTTAAGCATTGAATTCGACATTTTCAGACAATAGCACTAAAAATAAAACTCATAAAACATCAAGGTTTGTAAATTTCATTATTTAGCAGACAAAAATGGGTGGAAAACTTGATGTGGAGCGAAAACAGTTCATGTCTCAGTAACTACAATGCAGTATCACACAAAAAAGGGAATTTCACCCTTGTTTCCAGCTCTAACACTGCAATTATTTGCAGTAATATGTGACACATTGTTAACTTTCGTTAAATCATGCAATACAGATGCATTGAGTTGAAAATCTCTTGATTTTGCGCACTGATCCGTAATATGTCACAATTTGATCCATAATATGAACATTGATCCATAATATGGTTTTCAGAAACCGATACAGTTTTTAATTTGTATGCAATCCTATGTAAATATTACACTCAAAACAGTTTACTAACCAAAGTTCCAATTTGAAACGATTCAATTCATGCTTTTAAATTACAATTTTACGTTTTCCATGTCGTTTTATTGAATTTTATAGGTTGGACACCACACTATTTGATCCATAACTGTGGGGTCATGGTATGTTTGGAAATTAACCTTGATTATGAACTTTTTAAAGGTAACTGATTACTTTTGTAGATCTGATATAATGTTCCCCCTAGAACAGCTAGACCATTTGGCATATGTCAAGTTTCTAGTTTATTTATATGAATCTACATTTTGTAATACAAAACTGAATTTCAAGGGCGTGAATTCCAGTTATGTAGAATTATATTCAAGAACCCCCCAATCGATTACGTGCATGGAGGTTTCAGTGTATTTTTCCATCGCACCGTCATCGTCTCCAGCATAAATGCTTATCAGCACTATAATTTATAGAAATCTTTTGAACCCGAGCGTATGCAAAGAAGCTTTGCATCACGTCCACATAGAACCATGATATAGCCACATGAAAAGGGCGTTAACCGTGGCTCGAGCTGTGTGCAGACGGTCATCGATTAGGACCATACAAATCAATTATGCTGATCGTGTAGCCCAGAAGCTCCGGAGGGAAGAAGAAGACGATGACGACGTAGGTCGTCGTAGATGATGCAGACCTCTAATCCAGGGAACACGCTTGCTTGTAAGCCAAGAAAACCGTCCAAGGGATAGGGAATCGAATAGTCATCAGACTTACTTTGCGTGTGCAATTATCGCTGGGCCGAGAGTGTGACGGGAGCTCTAATGGCAGGGCCCTGTAGTAGTCTTAAAGCACCGTTAGGTTAGTTATAATTGTAAAGCAATTAGGTTGCACTACTTCGAATGTATGTTAAATGGGATAAGGCGTTAGAATACGATGATTGCGTATCATGGCGATCGAAAGTGACCCCAATAGATGAGATGTGTAAACTGCGAGGAAACTGATGCATTTACAAATGGCTTCTGGTCATTGATAGATGACTTTTTCCAATCAATCAATTCATAGATTCAACATAGCTCTAGTCGCAGGAAATTTCATTGAAACTTCAGGAAGGATTTGACCGTATTCTGAAGTTAATTTGACCCAAGAGTAGAAATTGCCATTAGAATTTGCTTCGAGTCATTATTGCTTGAATTGACATCAAAGGAAAACCCTTCACAAACAAGTGACCTATTCCGAGCGTTACGCAGTGTCAAGGCAAAATTTTCTTAGAGAAAAGCCACACATTGCAGCCCCAATCAAGGCACATATAGTCATTTATTTCTTCAACAGCGATGTGATTAATGACATCGAATGACAAGTTGGTTTTCCTCCATAGCATAGTATAGTCAAACAGTCGCTCAACCAAGGCTTATTAGGCTACCCTTCCCACCGACTTGAAGTGACTAGAGGGCAACCCCTTCGAGAAACCCATGGACCTCTTTGCAGCCTCGGAGAGATCAATCTAAACATTGCGAATAACAACACCATCAAGCCTTTGGGTCCTAGTTAGCATTGGTGGTTAATGCACCTCGTTCCACCGTGTAACGAGCCAATGACATATGGTTGAATTAATTATTCCTCCTACCGTGTGTTGGAGATCAGCGGAAAAAAAGTTGTGATTTTGGATTAACAAATTGCATACAACATCTAATCTTAATGTAAAAAAACGCCTCGCACCCCGACACCCACCAACTGCAGCGCGTTGGTACGTACAGCGATAGACAATATATTGGCAACATTTTCAATTTTTCCATGCAATATGACCAATTTGGGAAATCGAGAAACTATAACAACAATTTTCGTAATTGCAAAAAAAAAATTTGCAACGCGTTGCAAAACTCAATTCTTTAGCACTCGTCGTATTTATTCGACTCAGCAATCGTCATTAAATAAATGTACGATTCGTGCTGAAAAAAAAATCTGAATTTTACAACTTGTTGCATAATAGTAGTTTACGGAACAAGTTGCAGAATGATGATTTTTACAGCACGAGTCGTAATTTATCCTACGTGGCTTACCGAGTAGAATAATTACGACGAGTGCTGTAAAAATCGAGTTCTGCGACGAGTTACATTTTTTTGCAATATCGTAGAAAACCATAACCATAACCATAAATTATATCGGAATGCATTAGCCATTTTTTTACAATTTCTGAAAAATTCTTTACGCAACTCAAAACAGTTGCGTCATGAGAAAGCATTGCGTAATGAATCATTACAGCACTGGTTTCAGTTGCGTAATGACTTTTCCAGTACTGCATACTTCAGTGCAGGAAAGTAGGCCGTTTCATGACAGATTGGCGTGATGAAAAACAGCCTATTACGATGAGAAATTGCAAAAACAATTATTTTGAAATAGGCTGTTTTCCATCACGTCAATTCGTCATGAAACAACCTACTTTTTAGCACTGAATTTCGCAGTGTCATAAAAGTCATAATGCAACTGATTTCAGAAATTGTGAAAGTATCCTGTTATATGATTTATGATATCCTCAAGTGGTCATTTACGAAATTGCGAAAATCATTGTACAGTCACCCCACAGTTATGGATCATCTAAGAATCATTTTGCATCATTCTGCAACTTGTTACGTAAACTGCTACTTCAGCATCGAAATTTTAATTAAAATTTTTGATATGTTTTCGTTAGCTTAGCTTAGACTGACTTCAAATCTCAATGGTTGCTATTTCGTGATTGTCCGAGGTCAGTGAAGATGCACAAAGAATCAATTAGAAGTTTGACTGGGATTGGCTATAATCTTCTTCAGTGTGCATAATTCAGTGCCTCGATCTATACAAGGTCAATGTATTGTCAATGTTATCAATGTATTGATAAACGTTTATTTGTAAGATATAAACACGCTTATAAATATAATGTATTTAATTGATATGGAAAATATCTATATAGAAGAAAATAATGTCGACACTTGAAGTGACGAACGGTTTGTTGAATAAAAATAACCTTTTGAAAGTCTTCACTTTTAGTGTCAAAATTCAAATTCCTTTCTTAATTACAAAAATAAAAGTTAAAAAATAAAAACATAAGTAATTTATGTTAAGAGTTTATGCCGACACTCTCAAAGTCGTATTTACGTCCCACCGTTGTATTGTGCATTCATACATGTATTACAGATTTGACATAAAACCATGAAACGATCTCACCAATTGATCCTTCATCCTCGACTGAGCAGCCACAATCCACTTTCAGCTTCACTTAACGTGTACAAACTAACTGAGAAAGAAATCACTCTAGAGACGAGTAATACTTCTGCTCTTCATGCAGAATATCGCTCTGATGACTCAAAACAAGAACACTAACACTTGGACTTCACGAAGCACTGTCCAACAAAATGCGCGTAAGCCGAAAAAACGAAAAAATAAACGACTCGTTTGCTCGGGCCATATCAAAGCACTCAAAAACAAAAAGAAAACAAGAAAAAACCTGGGATTGCTTCGAGCTTACTCAACGCACTGCCCAGCAAAAGAACGCGCAACCCGAGAGGTAAAAAAATGACGCTTACTCGGGCTTTCTCGACGCACCGCCCGGCAAGAAGAACGCGCAACCCGTGAAGGAAAATAATGACGCTTGTTTGGGCTTTCTCGACGCACTGCTCGGCAAAAAGAACGCGCAACCTGAGAGGGAAAATCATGACACTTGCTCGGGCTTTCTCGACGCACTGCCCGGCAAAAAGAACGCGCAACCCGAGAGGGAAAAAATGACACTTGCTCGGGCTTTATCGACGCACTGTCCGTCAAAAAAACGCACAACCCGAGAGGGGAAAAATGACGCTTGCTCGGGCTTTCTCGACGTACTGCCCGTCAAAAGACCACGCAACCCGAGTGGGAAAAAAGAACGCGAAACTCGAGAGGGAAAAAATGACACTTCATCTTGTTTTCTCGACGAACTGCCCAGCGAAAGAACGCGCAACCCGAGAGGGAAAAAAATGACACTTCCTCGCAGTGCCGGATTTGGGCATCGGGGGCCCGTGTCAGATCTCTTGAAGGGGGAACTTGGTACAAAATGAGCTGAAAACGCCATGCATAGAAAAGATAAGTTTAACAAAAATAAAATCTGTAAAAACTTCAGCAAATTGTAATGTTACTCGAATTCGACAATACAAATCACTACATGACTATTGCATAAAAAAATCAGCTGTATCAAATACTTGAAAAGACTTACATAATAGATTATGAAATTGAATTTAGATTGAATCGTTCTCAATCAAGTCTTGAAGGTAATTAGAGGTGATTAGATGACTCATTGAGATAAAGAATAAAAACAATAGGCAAGTTGTATGTATGTTTTCAAATGTTAGGGGTGCTTTTAATTCAGCTTCCATAGAAATATTGTGAGGAAACCTCAACAACATTGGACTATCTGGAATGCTGAATAATTTCCTGTACAATTTTTTGTCAGAGAAATACACGAGATTCACCCAGTTGATCTACTAACAGGTTCCAGAAATAGTTACATGGGCCTTTCAAAGTACCTTACTTTAAAATTTTTATGTTAAAGATATTACTGTTAAGAAGAACAATGCAAACAGACAACTTGCAGATAATTCTACAGTCTCTGTTAATTCGGGTCAAAATTATGGCGTATTTCAAGCTTTAAGAAAATTTCGCAATATTGAAACAAAACTATGAAAATTTCAATAAAAATAATTGAAAAACTGGGCCTGCATATGGAAAAAATGTAGTGGAATATGGAAGCATTAAATTTCCGGTAGAGTAAAATACTAATTTCAGTATCCTGATAGTAAAATCATGAAAATGTGTGAATCACAGAGAACCTTCGTCTATTTTTTTTTACATCGTTTTTTTCTTAGATCATTCCAGGGCATAGATCACTATAATTTTGGCAGTATCTTTCCAGAAAGCTTTAACAGTGAAGAGTTTTAAGGATTTCTATATAACCTAAGAGTTTTCGTAAGTGAATTGAAGGAATTGAACCTGAGCGGTTCAGATAAAAATCTTATGGAGTCTACTACTAACTATATATTATATAAAATAATTTCATATCTCTTTGTAAATCGTACCGGATTTGGATATGTAAAATATTATGTGGCTTATTAACCCCTCTACAGGCAGCTTCATTTTTTTACCGTCAACAAAATATTCAATTCGCGATAACTTTTTAATTTCTCGATATTTTTGCACCATTTTTTCTCAAGTTCTCAAAAAACTCTTCTGGTTTTAGAATCTTTGTCAAAATTGATCATTGGTCATCTGGATCCGGAGATATTCCAAAATTCCTTGGGGGACCGACGCGTTGGCCATAACTCATGTTAATTTCTCAGGCTACAGAATTTTTATCGTATTCGGATATTCACTTCTCGGAATGATACATTAATGCGAGTATGTTGTGAAAAAATGAAGCAATTTGTTGCAGCCGGCTTTGACTAATGAGCATTTATGTTTCTGGTACCACGTTGGACAAATAAAGATCTTGAGAACTTTAAAAAACCTTATGTCGTAATTTTCAGATTTCTCCAAGAATACTGAACCGATTTGTATTATTTTTTCAGAGTAGTTCCTTATTACCTGGAATTGTTTAGTACACACATTTATTTATTTTTTTTTTTTTTGATAAATTGATCAAAAAGAAAATGACCGTCAAAGACATTTTATATGAAGAATGTCAGTCCCCCAAGGAACATCGGAATATCTTGAAAAATAGATCACCAACTATTAATATCGACACGGATTCACAAACTAGAAGAGTATTTTGAGATCTTGTGAAAAAATGGTGCAAAAATATCAAGAAATAAAAAAGTTATCGTGATTTGAATATTTTTTTAGCGGTAAAAAATGAAGCTGCTGGTAGAGGGGTTAAGTAAATAAATCGTCATACAAGCTGGTAAAATTGTATGCCAGTTGACTAATATCGTTAAATAATGCAGTTTTTAAACCCAATTTCTCAAGTACTAGACGATATTTTTGAAAACGGTAATACAATCAGCAACCCTTAATTGTAAATAGCGGTATTTGTTGCTTCAGAAAAAAATATATTTGTATTGTTGTTTATTGCTGCACAGCTGAGCATTTCGTATAAAAAATACGTAAAAGTTCCAATTTTTTCGTCCAATACTGTCCTTTTAGGGCGATGGCTAAGCTGATTTGCGTGATTGTCGTCGCCTCAATCGGTTTCATATGAATCGTCGGTATTGCGATGCAATTGGTTTTACTTTATTCTGCATTAATAAGACTAGCTACGTTGTGGCATCCATCCTTCGCGATCGGTGCGAGTTGGCGTTAAGATCTGCTTAAGAATTGTGAAATTGTCCCGCGTTGGAGTGTTTGGAGGTGTGTGACATTGGTGCAGATAGTTTCGGTTCAATTTTTCGCGATTGGTTGGTGGAAATGTAAATGACTGCCGGTTGGATTTTTGACAGGGGCACATTAGTGTTCATTAGGTGGGAAGGCGTTTGGTCCGTGGTGGTTGATTGCGATATGCGAGAAATAATTAATAGGTGCAATTAAACGCCGTTTGTTGAGCAATTAGAGTATTTGATTTGCATTGCGATGTTGTTTCAATGAATGTTGAAATACGGAATCAAGACTTCGAGATACATTCAATTAGTATGTTAAAAAGCACTATTTTTAAATTTAAATAGCATTTTTTTCATTTTCTTTATTAGTATCAGGGGTTATATAGGAAATTGAGAGTATCTCTCACTTATCGCTCTCTGTAACAATCATGATCCGCAACACATCATAAGAGTCGATAAACAGACTCAACTGTCACAGCTGTCATTATACTAACAGTGCATGATTAAATCCATCTAATAAGGCTCCTAACCTAGGGGACACCATTACTATCAGATACATATTTGGGGTTTATTTATCATGCCAGTAAAGAAAAACACCTACCCCTAATGGTAAATATGCGAGAAAAATGGAATTTATCATCACTCTCTCTTTGGAGCTCTCCTTCGCTGCTGCTATTTATCAAGTTTGTTACAACTTGCAAAACATTTCCGTTCATAGACCGATACAGATGCGATGTTTCTCTTCGCTTTTTTTTATCGTGCTTCGATATCAATTGAAAACGGGAATAAATGACATTATCTCCAAAATTAAGGAATCATAACTACCCATAAACAATCAATTCAACTGCACCTCAATTAATAAACGAAACAGCTTTTATGCTCCCCTATAAACTTTGCAGCCCATAAAAGTGCCAACATAGTTTCTCAATTTAATGCTCCCTTCTTTTCGTTCTTCTTCCCATTCCAGGTAAGTGCCGTATCCTCGAGGCTTGAAGTGTTCTCAATTCGGAACAGGTTCCACCAACGAAGCCCTGGACTCTCTCTGTTGGGGCTACTGGCCGGCTGTCGTCTACCGGTTTCGTACACCATTGCGCAACATTAATTAACATCTTGAGAGCCCACGCAAGAATCGACCTCGTTTCTTGCGGACTTAAAACGGGGACTTTTCATGAGCTCAAACGGAACAAATCCCTTTCTGCAAGGCGAGCAGTCTGGGCTCCGTAGGATGGTTGGTAAGTGATTGCAATAAATCTGTGAGGGTAGCGTTCTAGTGAAGTGATGCTGCATCGTTGACCAGGCTGAAAGCGAACCAGTGCGATGGGATTATGCTTGCTGGGAGCCAGAAGTCCACCAGGGGCCAATAAACTTTGGACTTTTATATACATTGGTTCGTTTTGGTACAAGGGACAGTAACGGGAGATATAATACAAATTTTCAAATGCAATTTATGGCTTTGCATGAGTTATGCAATTTTGATTTTTATTTCCTGAACTGAAATTATCCTCTGAAAATCCGGTGAATCGACGATTTTTTCATATTGAGTACAAATAAATCTATTGGAATAAAATTTTTAAGTGAAGAGAATTTCACTGCAGTTGTGGGTGATCAAGACGATAGTTTTAAATTTTCTCCGACGTTTCGTTTTGGATTCAGTCTTTTTGGTTAAAAATGGAACTTATCGCTTATTCTCGGAAAGCACATTTTAGCAGCCTTCATTTCGGGCTTGCGCGCTGTTGTACTTTGTACAACATCTGTGATTTATATGCTATCATTTTGCAACAAAGATATCTATCGACACCAAACCAAAAAATATTCCTCAAATATCTTCTTAAGAACAATACTCGACAGTTCTTATTTACAGTATGACCCTCTATATTGCGGAAAAAATCAACAAATGTACATGGAAGTCGCACAATAATAAACGCGCTTCATACAGTTCGTGTAAACCACAATTTGAAATCGGTATATCTCAAAATCCAGATAATTTAAAAACTTGGGGTCTTCAGTAAAGTTGTTCTGGAGATGAAGCGCTATCCGATGGTACTTCATTTAATTCGAAGTTTTTCTTTTGTGTTGCAGATATTTCATCATCCTGACCATTTAGAAGGATGGCGTCTTCGGCAAAGTTGTTTAGTAAGTTAAGGACAATCATTGTTCGAGCTAGTGGCAAAATTTTGAATCAACTAGCTCAAACAATGATAGCCCTTGAGTTACTGAATAATTTTGCCGAAGACGCCATCTTCCTAAGGATCCTTAGATCTGCGAAACAAAAGTTTCATGCTCACTAGCGCCGCCTAGTGCAATATCCAGAATTTCTTGACTAAAATAATGATAGCACTTGAGCTACTGAATAATTTTGCCGAAGACGTCAGCTTTCAAAGTGGTCAAACTTCTGGGATATTCGCAAAACCAAGGATGTTCTACAAAATTCAACGCGTGACTACTCGCGTTACAAAAAATCGCGCGATGACCGAAAGGTTAAAATAGTTTTGCATTTTTGTCTCGCGGAGAACATATAATGAAAGAAAATTGAAAACATGCGCCGGTTTAGGTTTAAAAATGATAAAAAAGGTATGTGTATACAAAAATTATATAAAACAAGAGCAAGGGTTTATGTCGACACTTTCAGTGACGAACCATGCATATCTTGTTTAAAAATTACAAAACGGTAGCGTAGTAACGATTAAAATGTGTTAGCATAAGCATGAAACGAGCTCACCAGTTTGAAATCCATCATCGACTAAACAAGAATATCTTTTCGCACTGAAATAACTCGAATCGAACACGTTTGGTCTTGATCAGGACTTGTGACTATGTAACTTGGATAATCTAAGAAACTCTTTTAAATTAATTTCCTCGGGATCCCTGAGATCTTTTTGGGAAGCGGAATTGTTTCAAAATCTCTAGGGAATCCTATTAAATTCTAGAAAATTGTGAGTACCTCTACAAAATCTTGAGAATCTTGAAATTCAATTCAAAATTCCTTCGTTATCATCAAAAGCTTTTCAAGCACCCAATCTTGAGCTTCCTGAAGAATCCTCTAGAATTCCGAAAACTTCTTTAGAATTTCAAAAACATTGTCGAGTTCCTAGATTTATCAAGGGAAATTGCATAAACAATATCCGAGTATTCCGTGAAGATTTCCTTCAAAAACTCGTCCAGGAATTTGTCCAGAAGTTCCACCGGAAATTTTACTAAAAGTGAATCAGCATAAAATCCAAGAACCTGTAAAAAGTCCAGGATTCATCCAAACATTTCGCTATAAACTCGTCCACTGGTTTTTAGAAGCACTCCAAAAAGTTGTACCACTAATCGTCTACAAATTTACTCATAAATTGTTGATTCCTCCAAATATTTCTTCAGAAACTCCTCCAACTATTCCAAATTCCTAATTTCTGTTAGGGTATTTTTCAGATATTTGTTGATACATTTTTTCAAGAACTACCTACTCCAGGAATCCAGACCATTACAACAAAACTATATCTGTTCAGGACGGCACCCAGTCGTCCGAATTATTAGCTGCGGGGCGAGCGCCAGCAACGGCTGAGTGACCGGCCGTCCAACGAGAGAAACTGACTCTGCACACCACACATATCACACTCAGTATTATTTGAGACAGCACAGCAATCACACACGCTAGTTGGACGAAAATACGAACGAAAAGTGAATTATTAATTGTTAGTTTGTTGGACAGGACAGGACTTAGTACACGAAAAGGACTGAAAATGTAAGACAAACAATCATACAAATATGTAAACTAACCAACTTATGCTACTTACAACTAATCATGCAAAATTAACTTAAAATTAGTGAACTAAACCAACCAAATGTGAACTTAAATCTAATTAATGAAAATGCAATTTCAGCTAAAAGCGAACTCTACCATAAAATCCGAGTTTTGCTAAACGGATTGTCCGAAATCCCATCACCTGTGTCAACAAAATCTTTTAGATTTTCATCTGTGAAAGCAACAATTAGCTGTTATCAACGCAATCTTCGCCACGCGGGTGCAGCAGTTCGCAATGGCGGCGGCCTCATTTACTTGTGTATGCGGTCGGCCAGGTGAACCCGACGAAGAGATGCTGCAGTGCAGTGATTGTTTACGACCAATTCATCTCGCATGTGCTTCATCTAGACCAGTGTTTCCCAAACTTTTTTGACTTTCGCCCCCTTGAGACCAATATTTTTTGGTATCGCCCCCCTGATATGAAATCTAAACATTTGTACTAAGTGTTACACTTACGTTGAAGTTTGGATCAATATCTCATCATTAGTATACCAAACATTGGTCAAATTTAAAGGATGTAGCAGTCAATCATAATGCTTCAATAAAAATACCGCAAAAGAGTGTCTACTACTTGTATGTCCATAAAGGAGTCATGTAATATCTATCATATGCATCAATTGCCTTTGTATCAACAAATCTGATGTGCGATCATCAAAAAAAAGTCAGCTCACTTTCTGCTTTTTTGTCTTCTTTTTTTAATGTTTCTTAAGTTGTTCAAATAAACTTATAAAATTTCGGGTAATACATTATTGGCTGTTCTGGAAACAATTGAATCTATATGCAAAATATAAGAAAATATCAGTAAACCCAGACTTTTTTCAACTCATAATTCACTGAAATATAACGTTCAATTTAGATATTTTAAAGCTTTGATCCATGAAATTTTATGTCGCTCAGGCCTATTTTTGAGTAGGGTGATTTATGTTTGTGGTATTTAATGATTTTATCATTGAAACCCGATTTTTGTCGACCAAAGTCACATGGATTTGTTTATAATATGATTTGTACTATAAATACTATTTAGTGTGCGTATTAACAAAATATACAAATGAGTACTTTAATAAATGTGTGAAACATAATAAAAACTTAAGGTGCCTTATTCTGAAGATTCCCTAATAAAAAGTCAACAAACTTTACCTTAGACTTGGAAATAAATATTACACATCGCCAAAAGTTTCTGCTTTCAAAAAGCATTCAATATTATTTTTAGCAAGAACTAATTAGATCCGAACGAGAACCGATAAATTAGTTAGGTGTCAACTAAATTCTTCTTCAGATGTATATGCTATCATTAAAATATGAGTGCCTCTTCCAAACTTTGAATCTATTTTTGATTTTCAGTTGCTTCCACTTTCGCCCCCTTTCTAGCATTTTCGCCCCCCAAATTCAGTTTTATAAATTTTCGCCCCCTTGGACCTGAAAATCGCCCCCAGGGGGGCGAATTCGCCCACTTTGGGAATCACTGATCTAGACGTTCCATTGGTGGAAGCTGCGTTGTGTGCGTTCGGTGTATGGAGAAGAATCCCCCAACGGCACGGTCACTTTCGAGGAGATCGTCAAGTTCGACTGCTCGTGCGAGAATTCTCCTGGATCTGAAGCGGCTGGAAGACGAGAGGATCCTGCAAGAAAAGGCCGAGGAGAAGGTTTCGCGTGAGAAGGAGTATCTGGCGAAAAAGTACGACCTGATGCAGGCCCAGCTAGAGGAGGAGGAAGAAGGCAGCTTGAGAAGCCGTCGCTCGATGTCCAGTATCCAATTAGTGGAACAGTGGCTTCAGAACGAACCCGTCGCAAATTCAGGCTCTGGCATCGGATGCAGTGGCATTCCCGCTGGCACGGAATTACGCACCGGTACCGTTCACAAGCAGAAACCATCGGCTACAACAACATTCGCTGCGGCTTCAACGCCGAAATCCGGACAACAAGCAGAGCTCACCTTCGGGCTCAATCCAAGCCTGCCACTGGCTCAAGGCGCGACTTCTGAAGCAAATTGTGGGCAACCAGCTGAACCGGAGTACCACGCGCAGGATCCATTGGACTGGAGCCTAACTTGGGACGTACCTGTCGCACATCAACCGCTACCAAAAGGGCAATTCGCTGTGGACTTGCAGGAGATTCAGCGGAAATTCCTTGGCGTACAACTATGTCCGTCAAAGCCGTATACACAGCAAGTGGGTCCATCGTCGTCAAGCCAACCTGTTAGTGGTAACCACCCGGTTGCCAATGTCCATGGAACAAGTTCGTCGCAGCAGGAGAATATCGCTACAATACCAGCGACGACAGGTGGTCCACAACCGTGCCAGGTAATCTTGGATCCAACTGTCTCTCAGCACGACCAGTCGTCCGGCCTCGAAGCACTTACCACTAAACAGTATGCACCAGCAGCAGTTACCACGGTGAGTCAATTATGCTCTGATTATATTATACCACAAAATAGAACAAATGCATTGCATTCGAATGCAACGTTCAAAGTACCAAAGCTTTCTTCATTAATTGAACACACTCCCTTCGGCGTAACCGAACCATACAAGCCCCCCCAGCCTCTTCGGAGCGATACATCAAAGTTTCACCCAATGTACAAAAGCACCCCCTATGTCCGCCCCGTTACTGCCCCCTCCGTGCACTTCGCTGATCATCCAGTTGCTTACTCTTCCGGTTTGCCAATATTGCCCAATGTACGAACAGTTCCGAGTAATCCGACCCCAGTAGTGTCTCCAATCGCCGTCAAAGTGGTCATACGATTCCGATTCTGCCTTCCGACTCAACATCTGTCCTTGTACCAGCAACTGAACCGTGGATTAGTGCTCCGACATCTCAACAACTCGCTGCCAGGCACATCGTTCCCAAGGAACTTCCAATCTTTTCGGGCGATCCTGTCGAGTGGCCGTTGTTCGCAAGTTGCTACCAGAACACGACACAGTTGTGCGGTTTCTCCAATGGGGAAAATTTGATGCGTTTGCAGCGAAGTCTTAAAGGTAACGCACTCGAAGCAGTAAGGAGCTTGCTTCTAGAGCCATCGTCGGTTCCATTGATAGTTACAACTCTGCAGACTCTTTATGGACGGCCGGATTTAATTATCAACTCACTTCTGCACAAGGTTCGCGCAACTCCGTCTCCGAAGCCGGACAAGTTAGAAACGTTGGTATCCTTTGGCCTTGCATGCCAAAACCTTTGTGGCCATCTTCGTGCAGCGGGTCAGCAAGCTCATTTCTCCAATCCAGCTTTGCTTCAGGAGCTAGTGAACAAACTGCCAGCAAATATTAAGCTTGATTGGACGCTCTTCAAACAAAAGTGTGCTACAGTCGACCTTGGAACTTTCGGTGATTACATGGCACAACTAGTGGTAGCTGCGAGCGATGTTGCTTCCTTTCAACCTTCCGAAGAAACTCGTTTCCAATCGGATAAACGAAAGGGTAAGGAGAGACTCTTTGTCAACGCACATTCGTCTGGCACCCCGCCGGAAAACGTTGGAAGACGACAACAAGTTGGTACCTACGAGAGCAAACAGAATCAGCCAAAGCCGTGTCCCATTTGCGAAAAACCGGGCCACAAGGTACGAGAGTGCGACGCTTTCAAGAAGTGCAGCTTAGAAGATCGTTGGAAGCGCGTTCAAGAGCTTTATCTTTGTCGGAGGTGCTTGATTGCGCATGGAAAGTTCCCTTGTAAGGCGTCGTTATGCGGTATGGACGGTTGTGAAGAACGACACCATAAGCTGTTGCATCCAGGGAAGCCAGAGCCAGCGAAGTCTTCGAAGCCAACCAAGCCAACAGAAACGCTCAATATCCACAATCAACGCAAGATGACAACGCTTTTCCGTATAATACCGGTAACGCTATTCGGAAACGGAAGGTCTGTCCACACCTTTGCGTTTCTGGACGAAGGGTCTTCTTCCACGCTGATTGAAGCTCGGGTTGCCCGCGAGTTGGGAGTCAAAGGAGAGGTTTATCCACTTTGCCTGCAATGGACAAGTGACATAGAACGGACTGAAGACAAGTCACAGTTGATTCGACTTGAAATTTCTGGTCGAGGAACGTCCAAACGACATGTGTTGAAAGCAGCCCACACAGTAGAGAAGTTATGCCTCCCAAATCAAACTCTACCCTTTGATCAGCTGTCGGAACAGTTTCCGTACCTCCGTGGCCTGCCCATTGAAGGATACAGCAACGCCACGCCAACCGTTCTCATTGGTGTGGACAACACGCATCTGAAAATTCCTCTAAAGATCCGGGAAGGAAAAATCGGTCAACCAGCGGCAACGAAAACTAGACTTGGGTGGACTATATACGGCGAAATCCCTGGGGAAACTTCTTCAATAGAACGTTTTCACTACCATCTGTTTGAGGAACGGCGTAGTCCCGACGACGAGCCCTGGTGAAGGAGTTTTTTTCGGTGGAAAATGTTGGAGTTTCTGTCGTTCCTCTCCTGAAAAGTTCCGATGAGGTGCGATCAAGAAAAATCCTCGAAGAAACGACTGTTCGCCTACCTTCTGGACGATTCCAGACCGGACTGCTCTGGAAATATGATCACATCGATTTTCCAGACAGCAAACCCATGGCAGAAAATCGTCTGAGGTCATTAGAACGACGTTTGTTGCGCAAACCTGAGCTTTTCGAGAATCTCAAACAGCAGATACTCTAATACGAGAAAAAGGGCTATGCTCATAAGATCACACAAGATGAGATCCTCAACTCTGATCCTAAGAGGGTATGGTACTTGCCATTGAGGATAATTGTGCAACCCAAGAAACCCGGGAAGGTACGGCTTGTATGGGACGCCGCAGCGGCAGTACGGGGCCAGTCACTTAACTCTGCTCTGTTACCCGGACCGGATCTTCTGACCTCCCTTCCGTCGGTCCTCTCCCGATATCGACAACGCCAAGTTGCGATCAGTGGTGATATACGGGAAATGTTTCACCAGCTCCAGATCAGGCCCGAAGATAAGCAGGCTCAACGTTTCCTTTTTAGAAGCGATCCCACCAAGGAGCCCGATACGTACGTCATGGACGTTGCTACATTTGGTGCAACTTGCTCACCCTCCTCAGCACAGTTCATCAAAAATCAGAACGCCAAAGATTTCGAGGCCGAATACCCCGAAGCAGTTGCCGCTATCGTCCACAATCACTATGTGGACGACTATTTGGATAGTCTCGACACCATCGAGGAGGCAATAGATCTTGCACTGCAAGTCAAAATGGTGCACGCCAAGGGCGGGTTCCATATACGGAACTGGATGTCCAGTTCCAAGGAAGTCCTCTCACGGGTCGGGGATTCCGCAGAAGAACAACAGAAAAGCTTCAAAACCCATTCTGCTTCGACCTCGGAACGCGTTCTTGGGATGAGCTGGTTTCCCAGTTCAGATGAATTCGTCTTCAACGGATATTTCCGCGACGAACTGATGCCACTTTTTCACGGAGATGAGAAAATCACTTCAGATCTGTTCAGTGAATGGCGTCGGTGGATCAAATTGTTGGGACAACTGGATGCAATTCGCATTCCGAGGTGTTATTTTCCGGGATACCATCCGGAAAGCTTCGAATCTCTTGAGCTGCACATATTCGTCGATGCTAGCGAGGAGGCGTACGTGGCGTCTGCGTTCTTCCGAATTGTGGACAGATCTCAAGTGCGCTGTGTGCTGGTTTCATCGAAGACGAAGGTGGCCCCACTCAAACCTCTTTCAGTTCCTCGTCTTGAGTTGCAGGCAGCACTACTGGGAGTCAGATTAGCAAAGTCAGTGGCGGAAAACCACACTCTAGTTATCGTCCGTCGATTTCTGGAGTGATTCAACCACTGTTCTCTCCTGGCTGCAGTCCGACCAACGGAAATACCGGCAGTTTGTGGCGTGTCGAGTGTCTGAAATCCTGGACACAACGAAGGTGGACGAATGGCACTACGTACCCTCGCAATTGAACGTTGCAGATGATGCGACGAAGTGGAAAGATGGGCTCCAGATCAACAGCAACCACCGTTGGTTTCGAGGACCGAGCTTCTTATACGACCCTCCAAGCACGTGGCCCAAACCTAAGGAGCTTCCTGGTTCAACAGCAGAAGAGCTTCGGCCCGTCCATGTTCATCAGGAAAAAGCGGAACAGCAGTTAGTACAGTTCTGTCGTTTCTCCAAATGGGAACGTTGTCTGCGAGCTGTCGCCTTTGTTCATCGGTTCATCGACCAACTTAAACGTAAAAGGGGTGACGAAATCACCAAGAATCCACGCATTCTTACTCGAGAGGAGCTCCAGCGAGCGGAAAACACGATATTGCGGCTTGCACAGTTCGAAGTTTTTGCAGACGAAATCATCACGATGGAAAAAAAAAATCAGTTACTGCCACCGGATCAACGTCAGCGTTTGGAGAAAACAAGTAAACTCTACAAGCTAACTCCTTTTCTGGACGAACGAGGGATAGTTCGAATGGACAGCAGGATCTCCAGCTTCTCTAAAGCGCTCTATGATTTTAAATACCCAGTTGTGCTACCCAAAAGCCACTACGTCACTCAACTGATCGTCGACAGCTACCATCGGCGGTACAACCATTGCAATGGAGAGACAGCGGTGAACGAAATGCGACAGAGATTCCATTTGTCGGAAATGAGAGCAGCTTTTCGGAAGTCTCGGAAGATTTGTTCTTGGTGCCGGGTTTACAAAGCAACTCCATCCGTTCCAAGAATGGCACCGCTACCGGAAGCACGGGTGACTCCTTATGTCAAGCCGTTCAGTTTCGTAGGGTTGGACTACTTCGGTCCCCTTCTGATCATCCAGGGTCGACACGAAGTGAAGCGCTGGGTTGCCCTCTTCACTTGTTTAACCATCAGGGCAATCCATCTGGAGCTAGTGTCCAGCCTTTCTACGGAATGCTGCAAGATGGCTATACGACGCTTCATAGCACGGAGGGGGGCACCTTCTGAGATCTATAGCGATAGAGGGACAAACTTTGTCGGAGTCAGCGGCGAATTGCGAGAGCAGATAAGGGGCATCAACAGTGATCTGGCTTCCACGTTCACAAATACCATCACCCAATGGCGCTTCAACCCACCAGCTTCGCCACATATGGGGGGGGCTTGGGAACGTATGGTTCGTTCGGTAAAGTGTGCCTTGGCTGCGTTGTCTGCTGAACGTAAGCCAAACGAAGAAACTTTGGTAACTCTTCTTGTTGAAGCAGAGTCTGTGGTAAATTCGAGGCCGTTGACCTACGTGCCGCTAGAGACGGCAGAGCACGAGGCGCTTACGCCAAACTGTTTTCTGCTGCTAAGCACTAGTGGGGCGAATCAACCACCAAGTCAACTTTCGGATGGTAAATTGGCCTTGCGATCCAGCTGGGCGTTGTACCAACGTCTACTGGACCAATTCTGGGTTCGCTGGGTGAAAGAATACCTGCCCACCATCACTAAGCGAACCAAATGGTTTGTTGAGAGCAAACCAGTCTCGGCCGGTGACCTGGTTATGATTGTAGAAGACCGACTGCGGAATGGATGGATCAGGGGACGAGTTCTTCGTGTGTTCCCTGGACGAGATGGGAGATGTCGCAGCGCAAATGTCCAAACTGCAACCGGCGTTCTACGCCGTCCAGTAGCCAAGTTAGCCGTCCTAGAAGTGGCGGATACTGCTCGTGAGCACACGGACCAATACGGGTCGGGGAATGTTCAGGACGGCACCCAGTCGTTCGAATTATTAGCTGCGGGGCGAGCGCCAGCAACGGCCGTCCAACGAGAGAAACTGACTCTGCACACCACACATATCACACTCAGTATTATTTGAGACAGCACAGCAATCACACACGCTAGATGGACGAAAATACGAACGAAAAGTGAATTATTAATTGTTAGTTTGTTGGACAGGACAGGACTTAGTACACGAAAAGGACTGAAAATGTAAGACAAACAATCATACAAATATGTAAACTAACCAACTTATGCTACTTACAACTAATCATGCAAAATTAACTTAAAATTAGTGAACTAAACCAACCAAATGTGAACTTAAATCTAATTAATGAAAATGCAATTTCAGCTAAAAGCGAACTCTACCATAAAATCCGAGTTTTGCTAAACGGATGGTCCGAAATCCCATCACCTGTGTCAACAATATCATAGTTACATTAAAATTTGTTACGAATAACAGTTTTTACGAAGTTCCTCTTGGAATCCATTTCTGGGTTCAGTTATTATTCATCAGATACTTCTTAAAGTTTGTTTGGGATTTTTAATCATACCAGAAAACTTCTCCAACAATCTCTTTCAAATTACTTAAAGCATCTCTTGAAGAATTCCTCCAGAGAATGCTTTGGAAATTCTTCGAAACGTTTCTCTAGAGGGTCCTCGCAAGTACGTACATTTAAACTTCAATTGTTAATTTGAAACATCATAGAGTTATTCAATTATCATTTTGTTTAGGATTTTCTGAAATTACTAAGAAATTCTCTAAGAAACAGTATAAATCATTCTAGAAGTCACCAAATGTGTACGTATAAGGCCTTTTCGCAACATCTTATACATGAAACTTTGCGCATATAAGCATCGCATAACGCAAAAGGTGATTTCGTTATACGTACATTCTGGTTGTCTGGGTTCGTTCTATAATCACCTTAAATGCTAAGTGGATTGAGTGACGCTAACTCGATTTTATTATCCTTCAAAAATACCACTATTCCAATCCTTAGCAAACCATCTCCCGGTCAGCTGATGCGCCACCACATATCCTATCTAAGCGACTTCAGAACCCGCATCTTTCCGAAGTTCGCAAGACGACAACAGGCTTCGACCAGTTCGCGCCAAAAACCTGTTTTTCCTGTCAGTTCTTACCACAGGACTGTACCTAGCTGCAGCACTTCTGAGGATATAGGATCTTAAGCTCTATAGAATAGTGGCGCGCGCGCGTACTCGATCAGAATCACGACATCCCCCCCACCCCGCGATTTGCGCACTCGATAGAAACGGGGTGCCTTTGGAGATAGACACTGTGGCCACTTGCAATAATTAGATGTGGAGGAGGGGCAACACGCGCGGGGGCTAAAGGCTCTTTGTTCCCCGGTGAACCAGCATCTCAGGCATTGGCGTTAAGTTCTTTACAGCTGCAGCAATAGCACTCTTCTAATAGGTGGATGGGAGGGTGACAACGGGAGGAATGGGGGAGGTTCCAATAGGTTAAGCGCTACGCGACGAACGTGCGACTCGTGCTAGATCGTAGTGATTTTCCTTCTCGCTGCTACCAACGCCAGTCCTTAACGCTATTTTTCTTCTCTTTTATAAGACAACCGTGCTGGTAGTAAGGGTATGCGATAATGTCGATGCAAAATGAAACTCTTTACGGAGGCCTTCGTTCCTCTGATGATGTAGACTACAGTGGGTTGGAAACTCATTTCCTGAGGTGCTTAAAAATCCTGGCATAAAACATTTATTTGATTATGAAAACACAAAAATTTTTGATTCAAATATTTCAATTTATTTCAAACTAGTGGTTCCGGCAAACTTTGTCTTGCCATCAAGTAGGCTAGGCTGTTGAAAAACGCCATGAAAAGTCCGCTATAAAATGACTAGGTCAGTTCATTCCCAGTTTTCCGACTTTTTTGTTCAATATTCTGAGCTTTTTCTATACACAAATAGGGAAAGTGTACCAGTTATGGCCATAGTGGTTCCCTATTTGGCCATATGCAAAATTTGGATAACTTTTACATTTTTAATCTTTTTGAATATTTCAACATCAAGATTTATCCTTAATTTTACTGCTAAAACACAAAAGATTTTTCAAAAAGTAAAAGCATACAAGATATCACGTTTGGCGAAATAGGGAACCACTATGGCCATAACTGGTACACCAGTCAATTTTTATTTACATAGAAGGTATAAATATCGCACACCCTTACCTGGTAGAGGGCAAAGCGTGGGGACGATGCGAGAGTACCATTTTACGAGGGACGCTCAATGTTTGTAAACAAAGTTGGTTTCTTCTTGTTGTTGTTGAGCTGCTGCTGCTTCTTGGTGGTACAGTACAGTACGGTAAACGGTGTATAGGTCCCTACATATGCAAACACCGACTACGGTGCACGTTTGGACGGGTTGTGGTCGCGATGTGGACAGGGAGGAAATCAATTGCTGGCGTATCAGAACCGGTTTTTCAATATATGTGTAATTTGTGTCGTGCCGTGGATGCATCCCACCTCCTATGGGTGGTAAAGGGGGGTGGTGGGTTGAGGGTGGGCGCGAGCCACCAATCGACCGCGTGAGTGTCCCCTTCAAGTGTGCGGAATTGTGGGTTTGGTTGTTGTTTGGCAGTTTAGCGAGGAAGGAGTCGATCTCCGATCATGCTGTTTATGCATGATGCCTGGAGATCAATTCAATGTCAAGTGGGATGCACTACTACTAGTTTGCAAAAGGGGGTTAAATGGTTGGATGGGTCGGATGGTATCAAAGACAAATTAAAGACCTCGATGTCCCTTGCAGTTGCCCAAAATTTTATGGCTCGTAAGGTAATCTAGAATGCCGTGAAAAGTGTACTGCGATCTGTCAAACTTGGGTACCTTTTGTACTGCCGAGGGACCAAATGCAGTACTAGAAGTGGTACACAATCTGAGCCCGAGTGTGACGGACCTGATGGTATCCTTTTTGAAGAAGATCTTCTTTCGGGTATCGGTACCAAAATATACCATTTCCTTGGGGACTTTTACTCCCATATGAACTTTCTCATCATTTCGTTTTTAGTCAATTTAGTCAATTAAGCTATTCTCGACAGTTTCAGCCAATAGTGCGCTTCTCTCGTAATTTTCTCGTACATACGCAAACAAATTACATGTTTACCTGTTTATGTGTTGTTTAACCATCTACCAATTCACACTAATAGAGCCGTCATTTTTTTTCGGAAAGGTTTCTATAACTCTTTGAACTTCTCATATCAAGGCGTTTTTTCGGCAGTCATGCCATAAGTATTACGGTTTAGTCTGTTATTCTATTATTGATAACTAGAAAGCAGCCGCATGCATTTTGAAGCGTAATTATTTCAGTTCTTGATGACATGCGAAATTGTATTTTCAGTCTTCCATCAGAACAAAGCATCATCTGAATGTATTAATTGGAGTGTATTGATGAAAAAAAAAACTGTGAATCAACCGTTTTAAAATTGGTCACCTCCTATTTTGAGTGGATCCGAAGCCGTAAATTACCCTTTCAAAAATAATATAAAATGTGGGCTATGTGGGCTAACGTATGGTAGTATAGAAAGAAATATTATTGTTTCAGGATTCGCTCGCTCGGATTCACCGACAGGGACGGGCTCACCTGGGAAACGGAGAAGGACCAAATGCGACGGGAACGTCTTCTCGGGAGCTCTTCTTGCTTCTGCACAGAGGCTGACACGTTTCGCTCACCTGCAAATGGTCGGAAACAATCCGATGAAACACTTCTTCCTTTTTTTCGGGAAATCTCCGCAATGGAGAATGAAAAAACAATTTAAATGGTTTCTAATTTGGAGGTTTTTGCTTTATTGCACTAATCTAACACGCGGTTTGACAAGTAATGAAGTTTTTTTTCGTTCTTTTTCATGGCCTACTGCTCTCCAACAATTATTATATTAAATTATTAACATTATTATATATTAAATACGATTTTTGTTTCGAAAATCTAATTTCTAAAATAATCAAAGGAATTACGGAATACCTCATAAACCAAATGACCAATGATCAATGTCAACAGACAGTAGTTGTAAAAAAATGGCATAAAAACGAAGTGCAAAACAGATAAAATCTGTTCCACCTAGAATTTGACCTCATAAAATAAGTAATCCCTCCAAAAGGAAAAAACGAACTAAAAATCTAAGCTCATTATTTTATTTATTTTTTATTATTCATTTGTTTTTCGCACAGTACCATTGTCTACATTATCTGATATTTTTATAGGGTTTATAGACAAATTTATGTACTGATACTTTTCTCCCTCAATTCGACATTATTGTTCTAATAACGTTCTATAACATACTACACAGCCAGCTGCCATTACGACTGTAACCAATTATTAAACATTTCATCTGGATCAGAAAACTGTAATAAGTTCCTCTTATGACGCCTAGAGGTGCCGCAGTAAGTATCCTAAGTGTAATAGACTACAATAATGTGGTTTAATTTTTTTTTGCATTTTCTCATCGTAATAGGCTGTTTTTCATCACGCCAATCTGTCATGAAACGGCCTACTTTCCTGCCGTTCCTGTTATGAAATGGCCTACTTTCCGCACTGTATGCAGTGCGGGAATTATCATTACCTAACTGAAACCAGTGCTGTAATGATTCATTACGCAACGCTTTCTCATGACGCAACTGTTTTGTTGCGTAATGAATCATAACACATTATTTTTTCAGAAATTGTAAAATAATGGTAATGCATTCCGATTTAATTTCTGATACCCTCAAGTGGTCTTCAAGTAAATTGCAAAAAATGTTGAACGTAACTCGTTGCAGAACTCGATTCTTACAGCACTTGTCGTAATTATCCTACTCGACAAGCCTCGTAGAATAAATTTACGACTCGTGCTGTAAAAATCATCATTCTGCAACTTGTTCCGTAAACTACTATTATCATAAAAAATATACTGCCAGTAGATACAGTAACTGATACTGAAACTTCGAGCTGTTTGGTGAAATACCTATAAATAAATGAAATCCGAATTTAGTACTATATTATTTAATTCCACTAAAGTTTGTATCCTTTGACAGATGCACGTACACTCCCGTGCATAAGTTTGGGTTTGTAGCATGGTCACTTTTGTGTAAATATTATTTTAAGTTATATTCAATATAAATATAGATGTACATAAATTGTTATATAATTATATGGTTTTTCATGTTCTTCAATGTTAATTTATTATTCGTGTTAATCATATATTATTTCATTGTCAAAATTAACAAATTCATTAATTCACTTAAATATATGCGATATTGAATATCACAGTTCAAAATGAAATACATTTTTCCAAAACCGCATACAAAGCTTGCATACAAGTCGCCTTCTACCAATACTATATCAAATAAAAGACCCTGTCGCCTTACACACTACACCACGAAACACGAATAAGCCTAAGGTTCAAAGTTCAAGCCCGAACGTTAACGATCGTTATAAATAGATCGGAGTCCAAAAATAGACGGACGATACAGGTCATTCAGATGGAATGGTAGCGAAAGAGATATCAATCGGTTCTCATTCGTAGTTGATGAGGTCGTGAACTTACTTCGGTGATTTTACGTACTTCCGTCCACGAAAATCACACCTTATCTGAGGACTTTCAGAATCTCTACTCGTCCATTTTGACCTGGACCGTGGAAGAGGCGAGAGTGTGTGAATAATCGTTAAGTGTCGCGGCGTGTTTAATTTGGTGATAAATTAAAATGTGAGAAGTCTTTTAGATTAAAATTAATGTTACTTTTTGTTCCTTTCGTTTGAGTAGAAAAGTCAATAACCTAAGTCAGGAGGTTAAGTGCGGTCATTTAGTTTCATGTGTGCGTTTGTGAATAAAAAAGGTAATTGTGTTTTTTTTTTGTTGTGTGGAGAAATTTTTTGCTAAACGCGTCGAACAGCCGTTCGACGGCTTTTTATTCAGGATCTGCGTCTAGCGATCTAGCCCAAGCTCGGCACACCGCATCTGATCGCTAAACGTTGCTATCGGCCCCACGCTTCAGCATTCAAAAGTCCCGGTTTGAGGAGAAGGCCGGAAGGGAACAAACCGTTCCGACAGAGCGACCATCACCAATTTCTATTAGCGTGGACAGGCCACGTGTGAAGCCTCCGACGATCCCCACCGTCGTCAACTGCGTCCTCCGTCACCGACGCAAGTGATTTCCGGCGTGCGACACTTCACCAAGAGGTAATTTCAAAAAGTCGCAGTTCGTTGCTGTATTTGGAGTGGTAGTCGCAATACCACCATCTTCGATTTGCTAAATCTGGACTTCTACACTGAGGCAAAAAAAAACTTCAAAGTTTCAAAAGGAATGATTTGGCGCCACAATCAATACTGTTGAAACTTGTTAGTTTGGTATAAAATTTTTATCACTAAATTTCATAAGTCATTTGATGAAATTCTCTCATTAACGCTATGGAAATCTAGTAAATTTAAAGATAGAAAAATTGGAATGCATGCTTTTTATTTCAGGCAACCTCAAAAATTGACATGTTCTAACAACATGTGACTATAATTTGCTGAGTTTGTACTCATTATCGATACCGGAGCAGTTGCATTAGTGATGGGTAAGAAAACTATTTCAAATTATGGCTCTTAAAGTATTGATAGATCTTACTTATGAAAATTATGGTCCTATTTTCGAAATGCCTAAGCGTTTAATGAAACCATAATTTGACTGGTTCATAAGTAATGATTTATGGGAAACGTAAGTATTTTTGCCTCAGTGTACTTTGCCGTCGCATTCTTCGTCCGGCACTTCTACTTTGCCAACCCATTCAACGGCCGTCGCTTCTGCTTTGCCGGCGGCATTCTTCGCAGTATCTAAAAGGGTCCGTGAGTACAAGCCAAACAAACTAACCATGCGCATGCGTTAAAACTCCACACAACTAATCGAACTCGGAAAGAAGAAGATGATCGATAAATGTCGATAGAATCAGATTAGAAATTCGCACACACATTAGGGAAAGTAGGAAGAAGAATGAAGGAAAGGAACACACAAATATGAATAAAACCTAGGTTATTAAATTTGAATAAAGTTCTAAATGTTTTGCTGTTCTCAACTAAATTATGCATTTTTGTAGTATGTTAAAGCTTTCCCTGTAACAGTTTTTGGTCTTCGAGATTTCTCACGTTTCGCGTCGTTCTACCTGTTTCTTTTTCTGTTTTTTTGTACGCCAGGATAAACTGCCTGTGAAATCAGTCTCTCCACTCACGTGTCTGAAGCGGACAGGGAAATTTGAATTAGTGAGTTCTTTCAGTGATGATACTCGTGAGTGGTGTCTTTTTGTGTCGGTAGAACGACGGTCAGCATCAACTATTTTTTGAGAATCGCTTAAAGCGACCTCTATAACTGAGAAGTCTCGATCCACTATACCTTTTGAGTTTGTATCGTTTCCTAAATTGCTATTTGGACTCTTATAAAACAAACCCGCCCTGAGGTTGGGTTTCTTGCCGGGCAAACATAACTCGACAGACGGTCCTCTTCGGAGGTGGCGCTAAAGCCGTCTGTTTCTTGAGCCATGGAACGAAAAAGGAGACGTAAAACCTTTATCCGTATTTTACGTGCTACAGGTTCACCCCCTAATAAACGTACAAAAATGTTCAGTCCATATCTCTGTGACTGTGATTACACGTCCAATTGAAACTCTCTACGTCGCATTCGAAAGGCAAAGAGTTATTCTTACTTCGTATGTATTTTTCCAAAAACATTCTTTGAACTATGTATAAAAAATTTTTACTCAATGTTGTGGCATTTTTAAAAAAACACACTGAAAAAATATTTCAAATTTCCTCAGCATTGGATCGACCAAAATTTTAAAACAAGGTGTCATCGGAATCGTTATCTTATATTCTTTGAAGAGCACTCATGATTTTTCAGTATGGTGTATCGTACAAAAGTTTGGGTTCACCTGAACTTACTTAAAACACGATAAATCTGTGAACTCTCAAACCAATCATGTACACGCCATTATTTGCGCTCGAAAAAGCTTTGAAGTATTAAAATCGGTTGAAAAATGGCAGAGATATTGAGGGGTGAACTCAAACTTTTGCCAATGACTTGACTGACTGTTTTATTGATTTTGAATAGTTTTCAGATTTTTCCGCCAAAATTTCGTGAAGTCTCTTCGAAGAATATAAGATTACGATTCTAATGGCACATTGATTTAAAATTTTGGTCGATCCAATGCTGAGGAAGTTAAATATGATTTTTCAGTGGTTTTTTGAAAAATGTCACAACTCTAAGTAAAAATTTAGTATACAAAATTTTAAAAATATGTTTGGAAAAATAAATACGAAGTAAGAATAACTCTTTGCTTTTCTAATGCGGCTTAAAGAGATTCAATTGGACGTGTAATCACAGAGATATGGACAGAACACTTTTGTATATTTTTGAGGGGGTGAACCCAAACTTTTGCACGGGAGTGTAGGGGAAGTATACCAGTTTTGGCCACCCTAAGTAAAAATATTGTTCATACATACATCAAACAACCTTTGGTTACTGTCAATACATTAAACGAAAGCTTTCAATCCATACTCAGCAGGGAAAATATAAAAACTAATCAGATACTTTGTTTTTGTATTAAACACTACACAATTGGCAACCATATATGTCGTAAAACGGTATATAATCCGGGGTGGCGAATAACTGGAATATGGCGAATACCGGTACACCTTCCCTATATAATATTTTACAACAATATTTCACATTTTTTCATACTAAAACGATGTAGGCGCTCATGTTAAACATAAATGATGTAGCGTATATTTTCTTGGAATATTGCTTTTTAAACGAAAGAAAAGTGATGAAGTTGCATTAGTTTTAATATATGTATACATAGTAAATTAATTTCGTAGTAGTATTCGAAATATGATTTGCAACTTTTTTCTATTCCCTCTGTCGATAGACAAACTACTTGATAGATTCTGCTCAAACTTTCACAAGTTTCCAATTTGAGAGTGTAACCAAGTGTAACTTAATATTTTATTACTTATATCCATAATAACTACTCTTGGGACTCGAAAGAAATACCCTAACTTGCAACAGCAAGGTAGCTTGTGACACTTCGACATGATACGAAATTTTATAGTTTTAAATGCTGAGTAGATTTCTGAGATCGATTTTTGGCCTTATATTTACGATGGTAGATTTTGATATAAATTCTTCTTCTTGGCATTAACGTCCTCACTGGGACAGAGCCTGCTTCTCAGATTAGTGTTCTTATGAGCACTTCCACAGTTATTAACTAAGAGCTTTCTTTGCCAAATTTGACATTTTAGCATTCGTATATCGTGTGGCAGGTACGATGATACTCTATGCCCAGGGAAGTCAAGCAAATTTACATTACGAAAAGATCCTGGACCGACCGGGAATCGAACCCAGACACCTTCAGCATGGCTTTGTTTTGTAGCCGCGGACTCTAACCACTCGGCCCCCAGTGCTTCTAACAAAAATGAAACAAAATTTGTTAGTTGTAACAAATCTTGATATGATTGTGCTATAAGCGGAAGTGACCTTGCAACCCAGATTTGGCCACATGGTAAAATTAACAATATTAAGAGTTCCCGGCCAGTGAATTACAACAAAATTGTAGCACAAGCATATCAAGATTTAAGGAAAATATAATATAATTAAAACAAAATTATTTATAATAACAAAGGCTGTTTTAAATTTTTTTCAAGTGAAAACATAATTATAACAAAATTCGCTATAAAAATTTTAGGGTTATTGCTATAACAAATTTTGTTAAATTCAGTTATGGAAAATAAAAAAATGAGTTATATTTTTGTTTGATTTGAAACATAATGAGTTACATTTTTGTTTAAGTTGTAGCATTTTTTGTTACAATTTTGTTTATTCTAGAAGAAATTATAAATTATAATTTTTGTTACTACTAATCAGCCAAAATTATAACATATTTTGATAGAAAAAAACACGCTGATTGAGTAACAAAAACTGTAGCAACTCTGTTGTAATCCACTGGTTGGGTTAGGTTTCTGAGATGATTTCATGATGTTCAAGTACTTAGCCGTATTGTGGATTTGGATGAAATTAACATGTGTTCCTTGATCTAAGCCCTATCCGGAAGGTACTTCCGGAACCAGGTTCCGGCTTTGGCCCGTGCAAGAAAATATACCAAATGAAGTATACTTGCATTGAATCGTTACTTAAAGTCTAGAAACGATTAAGACCTATAGTTGAATTTTTAGATTTGTTTTTAAAGTAGTAAAAATGTGACTATATAACACTTATTTCTGGTTGAAAAACATGTCCAGACTTGAACTTCCGGTTTGAAAACCCCTCTCGTAGGAATTCTTACTCATTCCGTCGATCGTAATGAAAACCGCATTTAATTACACTTATTTGTTTCTGAGCACTCGAATAGTGGACATAAAATTGGAAATGAAAGGTCTGCCCTGGGGCTTTGAGGGTTAACTTCAAATAACACTGTATGATGCCTGTTGAAATAGACACGTTTTTGTCGTACCCAACTTAAAGTAACTTAATTTTGGAAAAAATATACTCTATATCGTATTCTATACTTGACGATCAGGACATCCGATTGTTTTAATTTTATTCAGTACTCTTGGTCTGTCTTAAAATTGACAAGTGTTACGAGTCACCCCGTAATGGTTGTTTAAAATTACAAAACAATCATAAGTTCAAATAATTCGGTAGAAAATTTGGTGCTCGACACCAATAATTTCTTTTTGCAGTTCAATTCTATTCAAACTCTGAGAAAGTGTTATAAATTTTCTAAATCCAAATACCTACACCTTTAAATTAAAAATATCCAACGATTTTAGCTTAAGATTCTAGGTACAATGTCAGAATGAATTGCTGCGACGACTATCAAAGTGATTACCAGACTAATTGAATTTTTCAATGAACTGTTTTACTTTTACCAACCATACCCTGTCACATATCTTTCCACAAATAGCTCTGAATCGGTTGATAAGAACACAGACTACTTACACGTGCAAGTAGAGGCAATTCGTATTCCATCCAGCAACGCACATTGCGTTCAAGCACATTCGCTTCCACTGCGGCACTTCTGATTTAATCATATGTGATGGATACTAATATGTTCCCTCTGCGAGTTTGCAGCTCCAGAGAACCAACCTCGCATTCACGCGTATCGAACTTGCACTTGCTCTTGTAACTTGCCGTTTGCGGAGCGCGCGCCTAGAGATCACTTGAAGGCGATATTACATGCATACCCGAGCAGGAACAAATAACTCGTACCTACCTATCGTAGTTCAGTATTATACTATAGTTAGACATTGTCCCCACCTCAATTCAATATTATTATTAAAAATATTGTTTAAAATAATTGAAAATACTTTATCGAGGTAGTTGATATATTGAACTAAAATTGAAAAATTTCACTCCTACATGAAAATTTATCTTGTATCATTAAGGTTTTTAGTACCTGATCCAATTAGAAGTTTGGTGTTTGTAGAAAATGCATGAGATATTATTTGAGGATTTCTACTTCCTACGCAGGGCTGCTTCATACCTTATTCAGGTGATAAGTGTTAACAATTATTTGTTATAGAATATTCTAGTTTGGAATTCTGCAGGAATTTTCTTCTGCTCGGGTACAGCCCGAGTCCCCAGTATGCTTCCATTTCGGTGGGGTGGTTCTTCGAGAGAAAACCCCGAAGCTGGGCGGGTGGAGAAGGTGACTGCGGTTAGACCGCCATCGCACTTCAACTATATCTTAATAAAAATTCAGAGTTACACTTGCGGCGGCGGCGGCAGCGACAACAGCTGTATGCTGCCCCCCGTCCCAGAAAGGGGCGGCCGAGAAGAAGGGTTTTCTACTACAACAGTAACAGCATTGATGGGAATGGATGGTAATTTATGTGCCCCCTTCCGAGAGCTTGGATTGACGACTGCTGAGGAGACGTCGACGACGACGATGACGACGCCGCTTGCATCTAAACAGAACGAACGGCCGATCGAGCGGGTGGACGTCATGTGTGCCCATACGGTCCATGAGTCCAAGTGGAAAACTGTCAGGAGCCTCAAGATATGTAAGGCAGCATCTTACGTAAGAACACCCAGCCAGTTCAGTCCGGCCTGGCACCAGCAGAGCGTCGTCGTATGCGCACAAGTGTAAATATTTCATTATTGTAATTACAAACGGTTGCCACCCCGTCCCGGACCAGCCACCCACGTCATCGCTTCTCGTTTACGCGTTCTGAACATTGGAAGGCACCGAAGGGACAGAGCAAACTCGGACTTCTAGAATGTGTTATCTAACAGTTTCAACCTTTGGCGCTGCAGGGTGCTCACTAAGCTTCTTTACGACGATAGCGTAGACTCACGATTCCCGACAGTTGAGTGCTTGTTCATGACCTATAGGAACTAGCGCGGCTGACCTGTCGCAGAAGAGGTCCGGGGAAGGAGCCTTGGGGTTAGCCATGAAATCATCCATGATTTTCCCTTGGAGACCATGTAGACGATGGCAACCTCGCTCGGCGACGGGTGATCAGGAAGAAATGCTCACCGAAACGGTGTTATAGGCAAAAACGTTGACAGCGATTATAAATATTGTGCCTGTTTATAGGCAAGTGTTGGATGAGCTGACGCCGAGTCCGGGGAGACCTAGAGCTGACAGGCACGAGCAGGGCTGGGGCTGATTATCAGACTTGAGTCGTGACGTGACGACAGATGGGGTGTTCGACGAAGAATAACAGGACAGAAGGGACCTCGCAATGGGTTTGCAAGAGGATGGAGAAAAATGCATCGACACTTGATTTATAATAGTGATTTATTTATTGCTCTATTGTTGCTGGTTCAGATAGACGCAGGGAACATCACAAGCCCAATTTTATAATATGGGATATTTTTTAATGGATGTGTGGTTATCATTAACCTTTTTAATTTTAGCTTATCAAAATCTCTCTCCACTCTCTTTGCTCCGTGTAGATTTCCCCAAATACTCCTCTCCCTAAGATATTACGTAATTTCCGAAAAAATCTGTAATTTGACATATTTTATGTAGCATGTAACATGTAATGCATACTTTTGTTCAGCAAAATACTTGTTTTTTTTTTGACTCCATACTTCTTTAGGCCACTTGGTGGACTACTTAAAGTTAAAATTTGAATTTCAAATTTTGACAAATTTGGTATAGAGCCTGAACGATCCTTTTAAAATGTAGAGTTCAAAAGAATTTCGATATGTTTAAAATAAGAATCTGTCTTTCAAAATCGAAAATAAGGATCTGTCTGGTGCTTGGTAAGACATACCATATTATACTCTAGCTATAGCTGTTCTTGTTAATACTTAAAAGTTACGTTTGGAAGAGTATAAGAGAGCAACAAGCACTAATACCAACCTATTTGCCCTAGATGATGAGGAGGTCAAAGTAGCAAAATGACTCAATCAGCATCTGAGGCTGGTTTCAATTCATGAGTTCATTCCTAGTGCAAGTGCTCATCTTCCGAAGCTTAGGGGCCGTCCATAAATGACGTAGCATTTTTTTACTGATTTTTGACACCCCCCTCCCCCCTCGTAGCATTTCGTCACAAATGCTGATACTCCCCCTTGAAAAATACGTAGCATATCAAGCACCCCCCTCCCCTTCTATATTTTTTTTATATTTGTTTTCCTCAGCGATTGGCTTGAAACGAAAAATTGGAATTCAGAAGTTCAATACAAAATTTGATATTACTAAAATGTAAGGATAATCTAATCTAACAGTTTGATATACAGTAGCGCTCAGAAGTAATTTGGAAAACCAGTTTCAAATAAACATATTTCCTGTAACATAATTTAGGTGTCCAGTTTCATATAGGCTGAATTGTATTATTTTTGCTGTTGTCACAATGACAAACAAGTTTACTACAGAAAATGTGAAAAAATTGATTGGATTGATGAAGCTCGTTACTGTTGAGTTAGGGTACAATATATTTTTTAGTATATTGAACAGAAATTTTGTTTTTGGAGGATTGTTTTTTTTATTATTCTTTGTTAGGAAATAGATTTCAATGAAAATGAACAACAAAATATATTAATTCTAAATGAATCTTTGTCATTATTATCCAAATTCAAATCCATTTAGCAATCAGTGGCCAGATATAGAAATGATTGCACTTGATATATCTAGAATGTTCAGAAAATTTGAGCGATTATTATACAAATTATTAATCTATAACAATATTTCAGCTGAACTTTATTATCGGCCCTCATACTAATATAAACTTACACAACCTATAATGAAACAGTTAAATAATAAAAAAATCTTTAAATTACCGAATTATCAATTAAATTGAACGATATGGCAATTTCGATAACACTCAAATCTGTTGTCCTCATTAATAGTCAGGCTTTTCATCAAGAGCATTTATACATCAAAACAAATCGATGAGTTGATTGAGTGGAGATCTCCTGCAACATTGAGTGCATAATACACGAAATAAATATCTTGTTTCATGTAATATTTGCCAAAAAGAGCATATTTTATTCTCTTGAAAACGGCTGACTTTATTACTTGTTAACAAATGAGAAAACAATATTCTTCAAGTAGTTAAAGCATTGAATTTCAATTAATTTATTAAACTTTGATTTTGTTTATTTATAAATTTATTAATTTAGACACGACTATAATGTAATATTTACATAATTATTAAAAGCTTTAAAAAATCTGTTTGATTGCGTTTATCAAGAAAATCTAAAATTTTCTAGATTTTTTTCAATCTTGTCGTATGAATGTTTTGAAACTGAATCATCATTTTAAAACCCAAGTTTATAAGTCAAACAAAAATAAAGTTTGATAAAAAATAATTGTATGCTTTTGTTCGCGCCAACGCGAAGTTTATGATGAGTTTGTCTATGAGTCCTTCCCACCCCTGTTCCATATAACCTCGAGCCGCCGCGAGTATTTCGGCCTCTCATCCCAACAACTAACAAACATCCCAATTGACCCACACACACATGCCACAGTCGTTAGTTTTGCTTGTTTCCCTTTCCTATCCTTCCGAGCGACATGATCGAGTATGTACGCAATCCAGTCGATCAGCTATGTAAAGCGTGAAGAGCACCCCAGTGAGAAGCATCGCACTTCCACCACCACAACCATCACCAGTGAGCAGACCTAATACATAGCAGGCAGTGGAAGTTTCCATCGCAACCCCACCGCTGCATATGCAATGTTTTTGGCTACCTGTCACCTATATAAGGAGATTGCATGTGCAAGAATTTATTCAGTTTTCATTCAACCTTTGTACAATTAACATCGAAGAGAAGAAATACAGTAGTAGTTAAGTGATCAAACCGCCTTTCCCTCCACCAGTGGAAGCCAATCAGCCTTTTTGAAGGCTAGAGTTGCAAGACCCCCCTCCAGTCGAGCTATCGGTCCTGTGTCCTGTTGCTCCCGGCAACAGGTGGATGGAAGATCAACAGATCTTTCCGTTCCCGCTCACCCGAGCCAAAGTCCCAGTTGCACGCCGCAACATATGGTCCTTCGAGCCGGATAGAGGAGACAGTTCCTTGAAGGCTGCAACAGCAGCAGAGTCAGTCGTCAATCAACAGATTGAGACAAATCCATTCCAATTGCTATCGCCGATAGCAATCAGCTTTCCTACCAAAGGATTGCTGTTGTTCCTGCCCGGTAGCTCGACACAAGAGCGAAAAGAATATTCCTGGTTTCCATTGGCGGAGAGGAGACGAAATTCCCCAAGTGAAGTGAACAGAGACAGTGAAAAAGTCCCGAAGTCCGAATCATTTCCACCCCGAAAGTAAGTCGCGCGCGTGTGAAGTGGTTCCAGAATGGCCGAAGTGAAAAGGCTGTTCGCCCAACGTAGCCTCGTCGAGGCAAAAGTGAAGCGGCTCCAGGAACAGTTGGTTGACAGGGATGGTACCAACCGACCAAGCTTTGCACGAGTGAAGCTTTATGTAAGTGAGCTCCAGTTTCTGTACCAAGAATACCAGAGAGTGTATGGCGAGTTGCTGTCTGCATTCCCAGCCGAGCGGTATGCAGATCTTGACGAGAATTATGAGCGCTTCGAGGACCTCCATTTTGATGTCTGCTTACTGGTGGAAACGTTGTTGCTATCCTATCCGACCACCAGTAACAGGTACCAGCACAGTAAAGCGTTATCATCCAACTATTTCGCTGCGACCACTGCGCCACGCTGGCGCACCCCGATCATACGAAGCCGATCACCGAGCCCAATGACGGAACAATCCGTTCCGATTGCAGACGTGATGAAGGAGCCAAACACGTTGCCACCGAAAGAGTTGTCCCCAGAGCAGCTGTTCCCAGCCCAAGCGAACGAGTTGAAGGTGAGCCAGTTTGCCCTCAACCCAATCCACTCCTTGCAGCCACCAAGCGCTGAAACTTCAGCCATGAAGTTAATTCCTGTGTGTGGAGCAGCCCTGGTCCGTTCCGAAGGTGATCTCGCCGAGGTCATCAAGAGCAAGTCGGCACCAATGCCGATTGTCCCGCCTTCTGTTGCTCCAATAGCTCAGAAGTGCCATCGTGAAGAAGATTCCACCCACCGTGGAAAAATGTCAACGACGTGTGAAGAGGTGACAACCGTTGCCTACAAAGACGAGTCGAACCCTCCGTGCAAGCAGACAGTTCATCAAGCGACGAACCCGATTCCAGTTCCAATCAACCTGGTTCGAACCCATCCGAAGCTGACGTCGTTCCAAAGTGCTACCGGATTTGTGCCCAAGAATCCAGTAGCAAGTTCCCAATTGTTCCATTGCGCAACCAATTCCCGTCCGGTGCTCCAGCGGTTCCCTTGTGTGAGTGGATTCCGCACAATTCCCATCAAGTTCCCGAGTGTGATCGGATTGTGTCCGGTTGCAAAGCGATTCCCATGTAGAACCAGATTCCGTCCAGCGATTCTATCCCGGTTGGCCGGATTCCATCCAACGCCGCAGCGATTCCCGTGTGTGGCCGGATCCATTCCGGCATTGAAGCATTCCTCCAACTTGACCGAATCCAATTCGGTAGTGAAGCCTTTCCAGCGTGTGTTCCCGGATGTGGCCGGATTCCCTCTGGTTATGAAGCAGCCGTCCAGTGTAATCGGATACCAGCCGGTGTCCCAGAGATTTCCAGCTGCAAGCGTGTTCCATTTGGTGGCCAAGAAGTTCCAGTGTGTGGCCAGTATCCATCTGATTCGTGAGCAGCCATCTTGTGCGACCGGACCTCGTTCGGTTCTGAAACAATTCCCGCCTAGTGTCGGATCCCATCCGGCACCAGAGAAGCCTCCAGATGTGACCGGTAGCCCTCCTCCGGTTCCCAAGCCTCCAGGTGTGACCGGTATCCCTCCGGTATCCAAGCTAGCCATGCCGTCTACAGATGCCTGCGAGATTCAAGCCGATTCGGATGTCAGCCGGCATCCCTCCGATCAGCAAGCCAATCCTGAAGATGAGCGAGATATGTCCAACAAAGCACCCGTGTCCAGTGTCAACCGGAAGCCATGCGGTATCCAAGTGGTTGCGGTGTTCAACCACGATTCCACCGATAGCGATGCCATTCCTAACAACAGCCGGAATCCATCCGGTAAAGGAGTCAACCCCGATGCCCACCGGAAAACGTCCGGTATTAAGCGAAGCCCGAAACCAGAGATTGACCAAGAAGATGATGCCGCCGGTCAACCCGACTGGTGATTCCAAGCAATCCCTTACCAAGTCCAGGCCGGAGAAACCACCAGATGAAGCCCCCATGCGACGTCGAGCCAGCGAAGCCATCCCGGAGTGCGTGTCCCGAGCGCATCCACCCAAAGATGTTCAACAAGTGGTAAGCAAGCTTTCGATTTGTGGTGTGTGCCTATTCCATATCCTGGCTCAAAGTGGTTTCCCCAGTCCACCTTTGAAGAATCCCATAGAAACATTAGTGTTGTTGAGTTTCCATTGCCAACTTGAAGTTTTGTTCCATTGAGTAAGATGTGTATCCATGTAAGATTTCCACCCACAATACAGTCCACTTGACGAGTCCTACAAGAAATGATAATTCCATCAAACGATCTTTCAAGTTTTGTGCCTTACCGAGTTTGTTTCCCTTATGTTGATTCCTTATCCTAATATGAGTATCTAGTATTGCAACAAGTAACATACGAATCCCTGTGAAGTGTTTGCCCATTAATTCCAAATTCCAAGATATGATTATTGTGATCCGTGAGTCCAAGTGAATTTTCCTCCCATTGAGTTTTTTATCGTTGAATCCTTCCCTACCAAGTTGTATGATGTATGATACCGTGCCCACTAAGAGAGTGTAGCCGATTCCCTCAAGTTACTAGTGTTCCATTTCGTGACAGTTAGATAGCGTCGTAACCAACCTTTTATCCAACCATGAATTTTACATCTGAAAGTTGTGTCCTCCTTATTTTGCCTCGATTCCTTATCCAGTGTTTGTTTAGCCCTTTCACCGAGTCAAGATAGTTCGCCAATCCTTATTGAAGCTTATGTACCCACAATGCCTAATAGTATCCAGTTATCCAAATACAGTCCACAAGTATTGACACATCCGTGTAAATCCCCAACATTTGAGTTAGTATGGCAGTCTACCATAAACTGCCCACCAATGTTTTCTTCAACACCTGTGCCCTTTGTGTAATTAAAGATTCTTTGCAGTGCCTTAAGTACAATTCCCTTTTATCTCGATTATTTCCCTTTGTGACATACAGCCACCAAAGATGACCTATTCCAGAAGTGTGGAAAGAGTTTCTTCTGCCTCAAGTGTGTCGCCAGTTGATGATTCCGTTTTGTGATCTCCTGTGAAACAAGCAGTTCCTTCCGCATGTAAGTCCGTAGTTCCTTCCATCCCTTTGAGATTATATGTTAAATCGTAGAAAGCTATTGTTTCCACCCTGACAGTCCTTATGAGTAGAGTCCCTGAGTTCCCCATCACCGTGAATTTTTGTCGTCATAACAAGTCCTCCATTGAATCCATCCCTTTACCTCTTTTGGCCGGGGAGTATGTTCGCGCCAACGCGAAGTTTATGATGAGTTTGTCTATGAGTCCTTCCCACCCCTGTTCCATATAACCTCGAGCCGCCGCGAGTATTTCGGCCTCTCATCCCAACAACTAACAAACATCCCAATTGACCCACACACACATGCCACAGTCGTTAGTTTTGCTAGTTTCCCTTTCCCATCCTTCCGAGCGACATGATCGAGTATGTACGCAATCCAGTCGATCAGCTATGTAAAGCGTGAAGAGCACCCCAGTGAGAAGCATCGCACTTCCACCACCACAACCATCACCAGTGAGCAGACCTAATACATAGCAGGCAGTGGAAGTTTCCATCGCAACCCCACCGCTGCATATGCAATGTTTTTGGCTACCTGTCACCTATATAAGGAGATTGCATGTGCAAGAATTTATTCAGTTTTCATTCAACCTTTGTACAATTAACATCGAAGAGAAGAAATACAGTAGTAGTTAAGTGATCAAACCGCCTTTCCCTCCACCAGTGGAAGCCAATCAGCCTTTTTGAAGGCTAGAGTTGCAAGACCCCCCTCCAGTCGAGCTATCGGTCCTGTGTCCTGTTGCTCCCGGCAACAGGTGGATGGAAGATCAACAGATCTTTCCGTTCCCGCTCACCCGAGCCAAAGTCCCAGTTGCACGCCGCAACAGCTTTTTTCTGCGCCTTTCTTTTTACCGACATGATTTAAAATGCTACGTCCACTAGCTACGACCCCTCCCTCCCCCTCGTCACACATCGTCACAAATTCGTGAAGACCCCCCTCCCCCCTAAAAAGCTACGTCATTTATGGACGACCCCTTATAAGGTAAACGATTCCAAATCAGTGGAGTAGCAGAACCCCTAATGTCTAAAATAAACTTCTTGCTTCTGGAATAAGAATAAACCTTTTCACAGTTGAAAAAAAAGACTGTTTTTGGTTTTTGGTTTTTTTTATTAGGGTGACCATTTCCAAAATAAGGTGACCAGAAAAATCACGATTTTGCAAAATTTTTATTTAAAAAAATCATAACTACAACTTGACCGATTTTGAAATTTTCTTGAACGAAATGAAAGCTAAAGATTTTGAAAGAAAGGAAAAATATAAAATTTCACAAAAATAGTTTTTTTTACATAAAAATATCAATAATTTCCGTTTTCTCGTGTTTTAAAAGCCTCGGGACCAAAGAGGCTAATGCTGTTTTCATTGTTTCATGAATGTTCAGAATTTTACGTTTACTGTCAAATTTTCAGCGATGCATGTTTTTTTTTAAGGTATATTAAAAAAATATTTATCAGTAATTTTTTATCGGCACACACTGTAGGTCTCAGCGAATTAGATTTTTATTTATTAAAAAATCATAACTTTTGAACATCTCAACCAATTTCAAGTCTTTTTTTTATGGAATGAAAGCTTAAGATTCCAACTTTTCAGAAAAAAGATAAAACCCCGAAAAAAAATTTTGCACGAAAAAATATAAAAAAAAACTCTAGTTTTTTAAGAAAATTCATATATTTTTTTCATGTAAAAATGTTTTTTTTTTTTCGGAGTTTTAAATTTTTTCTGAAAAGTTGAAATTTTAAGCTTTTGGTCCATGAATAATATTGGAAATCGATTGAGTTGTTAAAAAGTTATGGTATTTAAAAAAAAAAATAAAAAATCTATTTCGCTGAGACCTACAGTGTGTGCCGATGAAAAATGACTGTTTTTTTTATTTCCAAAAAGTATATCTCAAGAAATAAAAAACAAACATCGCTGAAAATTTGACAGTAAACGTAAAATTTACTGAAAGTTCAAGAAAAAATGAGAACAGCAATAGCCCCTTTGATCCCGAGGCCTTTAAAACACAAAAAACGAAAATAATTAATTTTTTCATGTAAAATAACAATTTCTGTGAAATTTTATATTTTTCTTGAAATGTCAAAATCTTTAGCTTTAATTTCGTCCAAGAAAATTGAAAAGCGGTCCAACGTCTCAAAAGTTATGATTTGAAAAAAAATTGCAAAATCGCGGATTTTCGTCACCTTATTTTGGGAATGGTCACCCTAATAAAAAATCCAAAAACACGTGTATCCTTATTTCGAATAAGGAACAAAATAGCAAATTTTCACGGAATTCGGTAACCCACTAGATCGGGTTTTCATGGAATGGCTGCATTACGATAAGGAACCGTTGCACTATGAGGCGACTCCAAACAAAATGGTAAAGATTTTGTTTCTGTTTTTACGTATTTTTTATAGTATTTCAATAAGTTTAGCATAACATTAATCGTATTTATGTATTTCCATCGTATCCGGAAGGTGCAACTAGTATTTAACCCAGTAATGAGCTACGTGCTCCTGAGAAATTAACTTGAATGTTTGAGGCAGTTCAAATGCAAATCAAAATTAGAATAGGTTGCTGTGCATAAGATTAAATAGGAGAGATGGAGTTGGAAGCCCCCCTCCTTCTAGCCAAGATTTTTCACCCTCCATTTTTTAAATATGTTGTATAAAAGTATTGTTTTATCAATCAGGTATTTTGGTGAACAATTATTTGTCTACCAGACTAACTTTTCTTTTTTAGACTAAATAACTACTGCACAAAATACTTGTTGTTAGCGTTAAAACCAAAAACAAACTCATGATTTAAAAATATTGTCCTCGTCTTTAAAATGCAAGTAAATAACATCTATAATAGTCTTCAGGAAAATACATATACCTCAGTTTAGTTGATAGAAATTGTAAAATAGCGTATGGACAGAGAATTCTCTTAAGATAGTAGTCTTTCTTTTTCCGTTGGTAAATACGCATTGAAAATATAAATAAGGTCATCGTGAAGTCATTGAAAACTTTTTAGTCCAGACTAACCTTTCTTTTTTAGACTACATAACTACTGCACAAAATACTTGTTGTTAGCGTTAAAGCCAAAAACAAACTCATGATTTGAAAATATTGTCCTCGTCTTTAAAATGCAAGTAAATAACATCTATAATAGTCTTCAGGAAAATACATATACCTCAGTTTAGTTGATAGAAACTGTAAAATAGCGTATGGACAGATAATTCTCTCCAGATAGTAGTCTTTCTTTTTCCGTTGGTAAATACGTATTGAAAATATAAATAAGGTCATCATGAAGTCATTGAAAACTTTTTAGTCCAGTTGGGTAGAAACAGTTTTTATATGGAATGATAATTTTTGGTCTGTTTTATCCATTTTTAAGTAACGAAAACAATAATTAGGTGGGTAACACTTTTAAAACAAAATTAAATGAAACATTTTGTCATTTAACAGCTTTAGCTTTCAAGCAATGATTGATTTGTATGATTTTTTTGGTTTATGATCGCAAAATAGATAATCGTAATAAACAAAATAAAATCATTTTTTACGACCTTGTTCCAAAATGACGCTCATTCACAGCTATCTGACTGCTCGTTAGATATAGTCCAACTTAGGCAAAAAACAAAATTTTTCAAATATTGCCCATCTTTTACTAATTTTTATTGACCGTGTAACCTTGACAACATACCCATTTTAAAATTTAAACAATTACCTATCCAACGGTGTATCAATTTCCAAAATTGGACCGCTATTCGCTAAGAAAAATGCATTTGTTTGAAACGCATTTTTTCTACAATTTTTACAATTTCCCTAAGTTTGATGTCTGTGGCGCAATGAGTTTTCATCACAGAGGGCTGAAATTTTGGGAATCTAAGTTTGAAATATCTGGCTATAAAATGGTATACAAGACACGTCATTCAAAACAAGTTAATTTTTCGATTTGGCCCCCATAGTGCGTTGAATGGTTCGACACTTTTTTTTTTTTTTTTTTTTTTTTTTTTTTTTTTTTTTTTTTTTTTTAATTTCTTTATTAGTATCATTCCAAACATTACATTCATTATTTCTTATATCTAGGTGTTCTGACAACACTATCATCCTAATTTGGTAAAACAAATCTAAGATTTTATTAACATTTTGTTAACAACATATTACATTTCATTTGCCGTAGCAGTTCAGATTTTTTACAGGTGAGTTGATTTCACCTGCTTATAAGAGAAAAAAAAGTTTTTAATATACTTAACCTAACTTAACCTAAACATATAACGCATTAATCGTGGCAATAGTAGATTGTAACGTTTTTTGCCTGAAATTATTGATTATTTTATTTGACATTTGTTCCAATGTTTCAACATTGGATATCCTATGTAACTCATTGGTACTATACCAGGGAGGAAGCCTCAGAATCATTTTCAAAATTTTATTTTGAATTCTCTGCAGAGCTTTCTTCCTGGTATTACAACAGCTAGTCCATATTGGTACAGCATACAACATGGCTGGCCTGAAAATTTGTTTGAATATCAAAAGCTTGTTCTTAAGACAAAGTTTTGATTTTCTATTAATAAGGGGATAGAGACATTTTACATAATTGTTACATTTGGCTTGAATGCCCTCAATGTGATTTTTGAAAGTTAAATTCTTATCTAGCATGAGTCCTAGATACTTAACTTCATCTGACCAATTTATTGATACCCCTCTCATCGTGACAACATGTCTACTTGAAGGTTTCAAATAAAGAGCTTTTGGTTTATGTGGGAATATTATTAGTTGAGTTTTGGAAGCATTAGGAGAAATCTTCCATTTTTGCAAGTATGAAGAAAAAATATCCAAACTTTTTTGCAATCGACTACAGATGACACGCAGGCTTCGTCCTTTGGCGGAGAGGCCTGTGTCATCCGCAAACAAAGATTTTTGACATCCCTGAGGTAACTCAGGTAAGTCAGATGTGAAAATATTGTATAATATTGGTCCCAAAATGCTGCCTTGGGGAACACCAGCTCTTACAGGAAGTCTTTCAGATCTGGAGTTCTGATAATTAACCTGAAGTGTACGATTTGACAGATAACTTTGAATTATTCTAACAATGTATGTTGGAAAATTAAAATTTTTCAATTTTACAATCAAACCTTCGTGCCAAACACTGTCGAATGCTTTTTCTATGTCTAGAAGAGCAAGACCAGTAGAGTAGCCTTCAGATTTGTTGGAACGGATCAAATTTGTTACACGTAAAAGTTGATGAGTAGTCGAATGTCCATGGCGGAATCCGAACTGTTCATTGGCAAAAATTGAATTCTCGTTGATGTGGGCCATCATTCTGTTCAAAATAACCTTTTCAAAAAGTTTACTGATGGAGGAAAGCAAACTGATTGGACGATAGCTAGAAGCTTCTGCAGGATTTTTGTCTGGTTTTAAAATTGGAACAACCTTAGCATTTTTCCATTTGTCAGGAAAATATGCTAATTGAAAACATTTGTTAAATATATCAACTAAAAATGATAAGCTACTTTCTGGAAGTTTCTTGATGAGGATGTAGAAAATTCCATCATCGCCAGGAGCTTTCATATTTTTGAATTTTTTAATAATAGTTCTCACTTCTTCCAAATCAGTCTCCCAGGAATTTTCGAAAACGTTCTCTTGATTGAGAATATTTTCGAACTCCTGAGTAACTTCATTTTCAATTGGACTAGTAAGTCCTAAATTGAAATTGTGCGCACTTTCAAACTGCATAGCAAGTTTTTGAGCTTTTTCGCAATTAGTTAGTAATAATTTGTTTTCCTCTTTCAATGCCGGTATAGGCTTCTGAGGTTTTTTCAAGATTTTAGATAATTTCCAAAAGGGCTTAGAGCCGGGGTCCAATTGAGAAATTTTATTTTCAAAATTTTTGTTTCTTAAATCTGCAAAACGTTTCTTGATTTCTTTCTGCAAATCCTGCCATATAATTTTCATAGCAGGATCACGAGTGCGTTGAAATTGCCTTCTCCTCACGTTTTTAAGACGGATCAAGAGTTTAAGATCATCGTCTATAATCACGGATTCAAATTTTACTTCACATTTTGGAATTGCAATGTTTCTGGCTTCAACAATGGAATTTGTTAAAGTTTCAAGAGCATTGTCAATATCAATTTTAGTTTCTAAAGAAATGTTAACATCAAGATTAGAGTCAACATACGTTTCATATATATTCCAGTCGGCTCGTAAATAATTGAAAGTGGAGCTGATAGGATTGAGAATCGCTTCATGCGATATTTGAAATGTAACAGGGACATGATCAGAATCAAAATCAGCATGAGTAACTAATTGGCTACAAAGATGACTAGAGTCGGTTAAGACCAAGTCAATCGTAGATGGATTTCTAGAAGAGGAAAAACATGTAGGGCTATCAGGGTATTGAATTGAGAAATATCCTGAAGAGCACTCATCAAATAAAATTCTGCCGTTGGAATTACTTTGAGAATTATTCCATGACCGATGTTTGGCATTAAAGTCACCAATGACAAAAAATTTTGACTTATTGCGAGTTAATTTTCGCAAGTCAGTTTGAAGCCAATTAACTTGCTGTCCAGAGCATTGAAAAGGCAAATAGGCAGCTATGAAAGTATATTTACCAAACTGTGTTTCAACAGAAACACCTAAAGTTTCAAAAACTTTAGTTTCAAATGACGAAAACAGTTGATGTTTTATACGCCTATGAATGATGATTGCAACTCCCCCACATGCCCCATCAAGTCGATCATTACGATAAACAAAAAAGTTAGGATCTTTTTTAAATTTGGATCCAGGTTTTAAATAAGTTTCGGTAATAACTGCTATATGCACGTTATTAGCTGTAAGAAAATTAAACAGCTCGTCCTCTTTACCATTCAGAGAACGAGCATTCCAATTTAAAATATTTAAATTATTATTTGGATCCATTAGAAAAACGTAATCCAATAACAATTTTATTTGTAAATTTTACACCTACTTGGACTGCTTCAGTCATAGTGGTGGCTTTGAACATTGCATCAATCATTAGATTCAATTGTTCAGTTAGAAAATTAAAATCAGAGGCAGACATATCATCTGATGATTTCCCATTGGAATTTTCGGTAGACGATGAAGCGGGGTAGGAGTTACCTGTGGCGGTAGGGTTTTTTCCATTTGATTTGAAACAAGTAGAATGGGTACTCATGGAACGAACAGGGGAAGAGTTCAAATTACCTGCTACGATATCGGCAAAGGATTTACCGTGGGTAGATACATTCGAAATTGAAAGATTCGAACGGCTACCCAACGGATTAAAATTTGTTTGTGAATGAGCATGATTATGGTCTTCCTGGTGGGTATGATTCCTAATCAAGCGATCGTTAACTGAAAAATGAGCATTGTTCGATACTCTACCAGGCAAATTCCGGAAACGACCGTTATCGTAACGGATATTATCCTTCATCTGCTTGGCACGAGCCTCAACGACTCTTTTGCGTGAAATGCATTCCCAAAAGTTAGCTTTGTGAGGGCCTTTGCAATTGGCGCATTGAAATTTTCTGGTATCTTCTTTCACAGGACAGTCGTCCTTAGCGTGAGAAGAACCTCCGCAAATCATGCATTTAGCATCCATGCGACAATTTTTTGTACCATGACCCCACTTTTGGCACCGACGGCACTGAGTGGGGTTCTGGTAATTTCCTCCAGGTTTCTGGAAATGTTCCCACGTCACACGGACATCGAACATAAGTTTAGCTTTTTCTAAAACTTTAATATTATTTAGTTCTTTTTTGTTAAAGTGAACTAAATAATATTCTTGAGAAAGCCCTTTCCGAACAATGCCAGATTGGGTTCTCTTTTTCATAATGATTACTTGGACTGGGGAAAATCCAAGTAAATCATTTATTCCATTTTTGATCTCTTCAGGTGACTTATAGTCACTTGAGAGACCTTTCAAGACGACTTTGAACAAACGTTCAGTTTTGTCGTCATAAGTAAAAAATTTGTGCTTCTTCTCTTCAAGATATCTGAGAAGAAGTTCGCGATCTTTAAGAGTTTCCGGCAAAACGCGACAGTCTCCTTTCTTTGCGATTTGGAAGGAAACCTTGATTCCCCTAATGGAGTTCAAGATCTCCTGCCTAAATCCCCCAAATTCGGAACAACTGACCACGATAGGCGGCACTCTTTGCTTCCTCACTTGAATCACAGAGCCTGGGCTAGAGGCTGCTTCGATTTGGTGTTCGGAAAATTTGTCTAGAGCATCGAACTGATTGCTCATTTCAATACAATTATTCATTTCACCCTTGGAAGAAACTTCGCATTCCGGGGAAGCGTCCTTTCTTCCATTCTTGCCACGTGTAGTGACAGTTTTAAAACCCACTTTTTTGGAAGGAAGTAGTGAATTCAGAGATTCACCCTTCCTTTTGTTAGTTGTTGATACCATGTTTAGTTAATAAACGAGAAAGACGTGACCTTCGAGAGGTTTTTTCCCTAGACGGTGTCCAAGAAGGATTACCACCGCTAGCTTTCGCCAACGGGTCCAACGAAAAATCGAAGGCACGGGTCCAAACAAGGATCGTAAAGGGATCAATAGTAGAAAAAATAGTACTGAAAAGTACTGTTTAAGTAGCACTGAAAAGTACCGTTTTTAATTTTAGCACTGAAAAGTACTGTTTGTGTAGCACTGAAAAGTACTGTTTTATTGCTTTAGGTAGTTTTTAAGAAAACTTCCAAGAGCAGAGAGAATTCGTGTACGCACAGCACGAAGGTACGATGCGCACTGTTCGACACTAAAAGTGTCAACTTACTGAAGGTTAAAGTTGTATTGAGATACTGATAGGTGACTTTTTAAGCTGAGGTTGTATGAATCGCATCACCTACCAAGGTGTATTATGATCATGTAGCTTTTGACCCCTCCCCACTAATAAACTCCTTCTTGTGACAACCATGGAGATGCCGAGTAATGGATGTCTTACTAATTATCCTTCCCTTCCGCGATTACCGTAAGCACGTCGCATGCGTCGTTGAATTCACTTAAGTGTACATTAGTGTGGGACAAAATTTAGATTATCGCTCCAGTCCACTTTTTGCATTTAGGTCCCATAACAACTGTGCAAAATTTCAGCTCGATCGGAGAAACTATATTTTAGCGCCAGCCACGGTGTCTTTGTGGAGTAACTTTATTACAAAAAAATAGCTAAGTCTGAAATTTCGAACTAAAAACAATTAGACTTTGCTCTTTCATTTGCGACCAAAATCGAAATAATCGGTCGGGGGGTCCAGAACATTTTTTTTTATTTTGTGTGAAGTATTCATGGATATGTGTTTTTGTACCGACACACATTGCGTTGAACATAGATACGGGACAAACTGCAAGATCAAACCATTTGAACACCTTGGCTTGGAAGGTAAAGTTGTTCTTGCTCAAAAGAGTTGTAATAAGCATATATGCCATATGATATACGCATAATTGCAAAACTGTCTCAAACGCCATTTTAGTTATTGTCCACGAAAAACCTTGAAAATCGTACTTAAATTGGTCATAATGATGTAAGAAGTTATTAGGAAATATTTTTAATAGGTGAAGATGCATCGATATCAAACCTCGAATTTTCAAGAGCTTGTTTGTAGATTTGTATCTTGAGAACCTGACAACCTTTTGCGTTAAACATTTTATTGATTAGTCGCCACCAGCGAGTGACCAGTGAGTTACCGGTTGTCTGCTTCTCTAGACTTGTGCTTTTGAAAATTCGAGGTTTGGCTTCTATGTATATTCACCCTTTAAACCATTGATAACCGAGTGTGTAGCTCGTTGTTATTAAGCAGAAAAACGGACCAAAATAAAAACTGTCACCGCTGGGAGACAGAGGAGGATCTTCTCTTGGTCATAGCATTGTGAAATAAAGTGTAAATCCCTTCGTTTGCTCAGTAATAACAAGCTATTGCTTTTAAGACGAGATCATAAATTATGCGAGATTTCTCTTTTTGCTCGTAGGGGATGGTACACAAATTATGTCACGCAAAATTTCAATTTTTTCGACCCCCTCCCCCTCTTTGTCACACTTTCTGTATGAGTCCTCCGATAATTTTGTAAGGCTTGTCACGCATGGCTTAACCACCTCCCCACCCCCTTGGAGCGTGACGTAATTTGTAGATGACCCCTAGATACAAAAGTGACTTATCCGCCTTTCAAACAACACAATTTCAGTTATTCGAGTTAACTAGTAGAGGGCTTCGCATGTGATAAACCTTGTTATAAGGCATGTAATATACTTGCCCCATGGTGCTGAAAAATACGCTAATTTGGATGGTATTTGAGAAGTTTCAAATCTTATATTTTTTATGTTATTTTCTTAATGGCACAGTGCTTATGAAAAGATCAGAATCTAACATCATGAGGCTAAAATGGGTTTGGGATTTTTGTACTTGTTTGCAGTACTATAACCCCATATTAACCCCTCTACCGGCAGCTTCATTTTTTCAAAATATTCAAATCGCGATAACTTTTTTGTTTCTCAATATTTTTGAAAAAAATTTCCACGACTTCTCAAAAAACTCTCTTATTTTCAGAATCTGTATCGGTTTTGAGCATTGGTCATCTATATTCGGAGATATTCCAAAATTCCTTGGGGGACCGACGCATAGCAATAACTCTCGAAATTATCTCTGACTACAGATTTTTTCTCATATTCGGTTATTCGCTTTTCAAAACTAAACTTTGATGAAAGTCTATTGCGAAGAAATTAAACAAATAGGTGTAACTGTTTTTGAGCAATGAGCTTTTATGTTTTTGGTACCACTCTAGCCGTAACGAGATCTTGAAAACTTCTTAAAATATCATATTGAATTTTTATATGGGAAGTGTCGGTCCCCATAGGAACACTGAAATATTTTTAAAACCAGTTGACCAATGGTCAATACCGACATAGATTCCAAAAGTAGAAGTTGTGAAAAAATGGTGGAAACATATAGAGAAACAAAAAAGTTATCGCGATTCAAATATATTTTTGTGCTGAAAAAATGCAGCTGCCGGTAGAGGGGTTAAGCTAAATAATAGCAAACAAACTCATGAATATCTCTTCTGCTATCTGTCGAATTGAATTTCTCTCTTCAGCAAATTTCATTATTATGGTTTGAAGAATGAGCTTTTACAATGGGATAATAAGTTTGTACTTACATTAAAGTACAAGCGTGTTTGGAACATATCTCAAAATTTCTTCATAGTAATTTCCATATAAACCTACATTGTCTTTGGGCCACCTTAAATCACCACCTAGAAAGCTGCAAATTTCAGAGAACACTATTTTTATAGTAAGGATAGTAAGGAACATATGTGAGATTGAATTCTCAAACATTTTTTAATTTTGAACCGCCCTAATGTACATAAACACATAGATAGGCAAATTCAAACATAAGTGCAAGTCTCTCGAAATCAAACAAAAAAAAAATACTCTGGATCCCCCGACCGATTATTTTGGTTTTAGCAGCAAATGAACGCGAGAAACCTAGACTTTATTGTGGAGAAGTTTCAGACTTACCTATTTTTTTGTAAAAAACTTGTTCTACGAAACACACCGTGCCAGCCGTTCAAAGTTTGTATGGGATTTACTATGGGAAAACTTACTTTTACAAAGAAAAATCGGCAGAGGTCGCCCATTGACCTCTATAAAAATGAACGCAGACCTCGATTGGTATTTCTACGATGAAGAATATTGCCGAAGACCGCGAAACAATCCGACACTTGTGAAAAAAGTTGTTTTCAAAATTTTTATGGAGGTCAACGGGCGACCTCTGGCGATTTTTCTTTGCAAAAGTAAGTTTTCCCATAGTAAATGCCATACAAACTTTGAACGGCTTTGAACGCTAAAATATAGTTTCTCCGATCGAGCTGAAATTTTGCACAGTTGTTATGGGACCTAAATGCAATCCAAAAAGTGGACTGAAGCGAGAATCTAAATTTTTCATATAACCGTGTCCCAGGCTAGTGTACATTGAAGATGGAAATCATCAGCTACCTTTGTTGATTCCTTGTCCAACTTAGTCTATCACGGAGTAGCAACTACGGATTATATGGCCATCTATGAGAATGCTAATCTTTGAACGTCTTGCAAATTAGGTTGGCAGCTTATAGAAATATAATTTACTCATGACGGCTTAAGAATATCTGGGAACAACTTGAGAATCGCTGAAAACCCCTTGAGATCACCTGGATAGTCCTTTGAAGTTTCATTTATCCTCAGAAGATTAGTTTTGAGGCTGCGAATATAATTATTGACATATTGAGACCGCTACATTACAAGGTTAATTTGGGCATTTTTATATCGCGAAAAAAAAAACATAAAGATAGTTTTTGCCCTTGGAAAAAGAGACAATTTTCGGCCGATGAGATTTAAACCCAAGACCCTCAGCTTGCTCTGGTTGAGAAGCTGCCCGTTCACTGCTTTAGGTATTCGCGTTATCTGTCCAGTACTCAATATTTGAATCACAAGGCTTCTAAACCATTTGTAATTCAACAATCATGACCTTCAACATCTACTCAAAACAGGTCCCATGCCAACCGATTAGTGTCGATTCTATGCCCTACAGCTCATATATGCCGCAAAAACGTTCCGCTCACGTGTGTGACTCGGTCAGTATGCTGCACTTGTTGCAATTCGCGACCCTCACCAAGTGTCACCACTTGAATGGGTCTGATCTATCCACACAGAGCTTCAGCATCAGAACATGAAAGGCTTCCCCACGTACCCTCAACCTCATACACCATCTTGTTTGATGTCGTTCCGATCGATATTATTATTGTTGTAACCGGTACTGATGCCATTAATGTGCTCTCTTAGAGTCTCTTGTATCCACTTGACAGGAAAGAACCCTCTGTTCTGCTGCAAACCATGCTTGCATCTCATCTATGCGAAACATGTAGGACGTTTTATTTTATACATTCATGCAGCTATTTAGCACTGTGCTTCTTGTCGCACAGTGGTCCAGATAAAAAAAAAACATTTCAGAAATTATGCGTTTGTAATATTCTACAAAATTTTCTTGTGATGAGTGTAGTGGTGGGGGGCCTTCCTTAGCCGAGTGGTTAGAGTCCGCGGCTACAAAGCAATGCCATGCTGATCTTTTCGTAATGGAAATTTCCTTGACTTCCCTGCATAGAGTATTATCGTACCTGCCACACGATATACGAATGCGAAAAAATGGCAACTTAGGCAAAGAAAGCTGTCAGTTAATAACTGTGGAAGTACTCATAAGAACACTAAGCTGAGTAGCCGGCTCTGTTCCAGTGGGGACGTTAATGCCAAGAAGAAGAAGAGTGTAGTGGTACTTGTTTTACAATTGCAGACCTTATTTTGAACATAAATTTGCATACTGGAATGCTGAATGTAAAAATGACTAATCGACCAGAAACACTTAGAGATCATGATTTAACGCAGTGGATTTTTGCCACAATTTTAGAAAACTGGACCTCTGTGTGTCGTCATTTGTGCCTAACCTGAAATACGACGACAAACGGCTTCTGCTGCTGCTGCGGCTGCAGAAGATCGCTGTTACACGCGATCGTCCTTAGAGTGTTGTGTGTGCCATTAAATAAACATGATGTTGCATCATTACAAGCCGGTGTGGTACGTCGGATGATGACAAGTAGAGGATAAATAACAATGAATGCACATATCATTTAATGAAGTCGGTCCGTCATCACCCGTCGTGGTTCTAAAAATGCCAACTCGTGTCGAGTTCATTAATAGAGGAGGGACTCCGAGGAAAAGAACATAGCTCTGATTTATATGTCAATTGATTCAAATTGATCATTTCCACTTTTTTCCACGATGGGAACTTTCATCAGAATCATTAGTCTCATTATAACACAAGTAGAGTGTCAAACGGAGACTCACGCTTCTCGTTGATTAAGTGTCTAATAGACCTGTACACATTTGAAAAACAGTTTTCGGATTCTTAAATCTATACTAACATACTAGAAAAAGTATCTAGTCCAAGTTACAGCTGATTTTATTAAGGTAAATCACTTCGGTTTATGTTTTTGGGCTAGTTACAAAATTCAAAAATTTATAACACAAATAAATCTTAAACTTTCTTTTTATTTCTTTTAAATTTCTCAATGTGATTTTTGCAAGTTAAATTTTTATCTAACATAAGTCCTAGATACTTAACTTCATCCGATACATGGGAATAATATGAGTTGAAATTTGAATTTTTGAACAAAGATTTTTGACATCCCTGAGGTAACTCAGGTAAGTCAAACAACTTTGAATTATTCTAACAATGTATGTTGGAAAATTGAGGTTTTTTTAATTTTCCAATCAAGCCTTCATGCCAAACACTGTCGAATCCTTTTTCTATGTCTAGAAGAGCAAGACCAGTAGAATAGCCTTGAGATTTGTTGGAACAAATCAAATTTGTTACACGTAAAACTTTATGAGTGGCATTGGCGAAATACGAACTGTTGATTGGCAAATATTGATTTTTTGTTGATGTGGACTATCATTCTGTTCAAAATGACCTTTTCAAAATGTTTTCTGAAGAAGGAAATCAAACTGATTGGACGATAGCTAGGAGATTTTGTTTAAGTGGACATTCCTAGTGTCCAAGTATCAGACTCCAGCAACGCGTCGTTTCCCTGTGAGAAGTATCGAATATCCGAAACCAAAAAAATCAAGCAAAGTAAACAACTTCAAAACGGAAAACCTGTTTCAATTGCCCCACTTTTGGACGACGACGACAATGACAAGCATCATCGTCGTCCCGTTTGATAACACACGTGTCCCTTCGCTATATCGTAGTCTCGAACTCGACATGACCTGCATAAAGGAAGGTTCGTCGTACACCTCTCCGTTCTGGATTGAACCAGCAAGCAGCACAACAACGAATCACGAAAAGAGTCGTCGTCTGGCGTTTCGTGTGTTGACTCTGGCCATTGTCAACATATTCCGCTTGCTGTCCCGGCACTGACTGGCCAGGGCACCGGATTTTGGTTTCCCGCCAAAATCCCTGTCGTTGCGTTGCTGCTTTGTGGCCCAGGTGTGCACGATGGGGATTCAAAGCAGAAATGCAAGAATCGGGACCACAACACAACCGGGAGCAATCAACTTTCGTTCGTCTGATGAGGCTGACCTGATGATAGCGTGGATCTAGGGTGGTGGTTGGTGTTATGAACATATGATTTAAATTTTAATAAAATAGAAAGGAAATCTCTATTTTTGATTTACTGTTTTTCGTAATTCAGATATAGATTTTTTTCTTCACTTTTCTAGTTGTTGGATTTTTGTCTACGAATTTCTTCAGGATCACCTTACTTAATAATTAGACGACCGATGTTCTTCTATGTGCATTTGTTTCTGAAATTGTTGAACGTGTTTGTTCAACTAGAAGCTGAGATTATTTAACAACCCCCTGCAGAAATCCTAGGAGGAATTTGCGGAGAAATTTTTTGAGGCTTCTTTTCAGATAATCTTTTAAAATATCTCAGGAAAACTCTAAGTCGAACCATAAATTGAATTATTGTAGGACTCCTAAATAAATTTCTTGAGAAATTCGTAGATAAAAAAACTCTCCAATCCTTGGAAGTATTGCGGACTGGTTCTAGGAAAAATCTGAGCAGTCCTCGAGTTTTTTATAGGACATTGCACTTTTCTCATGATAATTGTTAAAATATGTAAAATGGATATCTACCACCATTTTTGAACTCATATGGCCTAACGACCCTTACGACCTAATGATACATTATATTAGTATAGATGTCCGGGGCCTTCCTTAGCCGAGTTAGAGGTTAGAGTCCGCGGCTACAAAACAAAGCTATGCTAAAGGTGTCTGGGTTCGATTCCCGGTCGGTCCTGGATCTTTTCGCAATGAAAATTTCCTTGACCACCCTGGGTATAGAGTATCATCGTACCTGCCACACGATATACGAATACGAAAATGGCAACTTTGACAAAGAAAGCTCTCAGTTAATAACTGTGGAGGTGCTCATAAGAACACTAAGCTGAGAAGCAGGACAGAGCCTGGAGTGAGGACGTTAATACCAAAAAGAAAAAGAATAAAATGTCCTACTAAACTATTTTTGGACCGACTCGCTTTGCCTATAACAAGTCCCTCCACCCTACTTTATAAACCCCTTCAATCTCAAAACCCACAAAAGCGGCATGATGTACGCACCAGAGTTCGTTGTACCCTTTTCCAGCGTCATCGTTTAAGTCGGTTATCCACCGGCGCGTTGTTGTCTTCACCGTCTGTCGTGCTCGTACATAGTAAAAGCCAGCATCAGCAACGGATCTCGAGTTAAGTTAAAAGTTCTGTCTTCCACCAAGAAGTGGGGCCCACGAAAACAACCAACGACTACGGACCTCAGAACGATGGTGGAAAGTGTGGCCCTTCCAGGTTTGTGGACGAGAGAAAGGGGGTTTAAGAGGGGGCACACATGGAACTAAACTTGTTTCTCTTCGACGTAAAGCCCAAAAACGAACTCTCGACTGCATCATCATCATCATCATCCTCATTGCTGCAGTCGTGATCGTGGTCGTCTTCCCGCCAAATGGTCGGTGAAGAATGAAGAAGAGTGCTAGAATAAGAAAATAAGATTAAGAGAAAAAAAGGAACATCTCAAGTCAAAGTTTGAGACACTTGTGCCTTTCGTGCCTCACGCAAATGCTGCGGGTCATCGGCGTAGTCAGGATTTTCGTCCCCCTCCTGATGAACTCCTAAAAAAAAGACACGAACACCGTCTTCAGCCATTTAGCTGCACAGACTGTAACTTAACACTAGACAATGGACAAGCATGCTCCAATGGTACAGCCGAGAAACATTCCTCACGAAAAGTTTCAATGGCTGCAGCGGGAATCGAACCCACACCCCATGACACGATACGCTCATTGCCTGACGACACTAACCGCACGGCCACGCAAAATTACGATCTTCGACATCATTTCTGTGTAAATTATAATTCTAGCATTGATAACACAGCGTAACAAAATTTACATTTTTGCGTGTCTCAAGGATCAAATTATGTCTATCTAGTAGAATTGGGGTCGCTGAATGTGATGCCGTTCTCAGAAATATTCAAACGCGTCAAAATTTCCAGCTACAGGTCGCCAAAATTGCATAAAACACTGTTTTTATTGATGTTTACATTAAATTTAAAGTATGATTTATCAAACTTGTTTGTGATCAAATCCACCAAGCATGCAACGTATGACTTTAACTTTAATTTCAGATATAATTTGGTTGAAATTGCACGATTAAATTTAGATTAAATCGATTTTTCCAACAAGCTTGCAGTCTCCATACAAAATTCTACGTTTCTATTATATGGCATAATACAATTGTTTTCGAAACAATCAAAAAATAACTTTTGAGCATCGAAAGTATTATGAACATTGTTAGTAACAATTGTTGTTCACATGTAGTTCGAATTCTGTGGCAAATTAGACAAGTTGGTCGAAAAAGTCAAATTTTGCATGTTCAACAATCAATATATCAAAAACTAGATGTGCAATGATATTTTTTGAAAAGGATGATGGATTCAGCATCCCTTAATTTAATAGCGGTATTTTGGTGCTTGAGACAAAAACGTGTTCCGCAGTGTAATATGAAGGACGTACAACCCTCCTTACAACTTTCTATTACAGATTCAATTAAATTTCTGCACAAGGCAACGAGCTCAGTTCAAGGCTTGGACAAGTTCAGAGCTGGTAGCATTTTTTCCAAGAAATCCCACAAGAATTTCTTCGTTAATTTTTCCGTTATTCTTACAGCCATTTTCATATGAATTCCTTCAAAAATTCAACGACTGTAACTCTCATGGATGGCTACAATAATTCTTCCAGAGATTAAATATATCGAGTAGATGTCTATTAAAGGGCTGCTCATAAATCACGTGTTTATTGTTTTGGATTTTCAAACCCTTCCCCCTCGTGGTAATTTGACCACACCTTTTTTTTTCAAAAATTTCATAGACCGTGGTCTTCGGCTAGTCCTCCCTTCTCCTCCTATAATTGAACACGTTGTTTATGGACAACCCCTTAGAACTTTTTCAGGAATTTCTCAATAAATTGGACCTGACGTTCCTCTTGAAAGTACTCCAGAAAATTCTGTAGCAATTTCTCCAGTTTGTATCCTAAGATTAGTTTTGCAAATCTTCCAAACATTTGACGAGTAAGTTTGAGATTCCACACCATGTAATACCAAAGCAATTATTCAAGTAATTCATGCGATCATACACTTTTCATGGATCCCGTCCGATGTTTTCCAAGGTGTGCATAAATACGAAGATTCTATTGAATCTAGGCAATTCGCTACGACTTCTTCGAGCGTACAGATATTCTTTCAAAGATCCTTGAATGGGTTCATCGAAAGAACTTACCAAAATTATTTCATTACAGATTACTTTATATTCATGACTAACAATTTAAGGATTTCTTTATAAAAATATATGTAAATTTCTTTGATATTTTTTTGGTGGCATCCCTGTATGGATTATAGTGAAATTCATCGATGAGTGCCTTGGCAAACTCTTAAAAAACTTTCTGGAGGAATCGTTGAACTTATCCTTCAAAAAGTTATTGGTCTTAATCTAGGAGGCATCGTAGAAGAAATTACTGATTTTATTCTTGAAGCATTTTTTAATGGGAATCTTGTAGGCGGGAAATCGATGAAAAAATCACTGGATAAAACCTGGAGAATAATGGATGTTCATGAATTATTTCTAAAAGCATTTTTGGAAGAATATCTGAAAGAAACTTCGCTACCAACCCTGCAAGTTGGAAATTCTTTCAATATTTGTTTGGCACAAAATCAGCCTAAGGAGATTTTCATGACTCCAATGAATTTCTCGAAGGATTCACCGAAAATTTTCCAGAATGTTATCCTAATACAGCTGTTGTTTTTTTCCAGAAATTCTTCCAAATAATCCTCAAAGAACGTTCGTTTCGTAGCCATGGTCAGCTGTGAATTCATTTTTTTGCATTCATCCGCTAACATCACCTGTCACATACAGCACGAGCGTCAGAATGAACATCGAGAAGCACAAAAAACTGTGAATGGAATGTCGTCTGACACGATGACATTTGCATAATCCAAAAGTTGTGCATAGAGTTTAGACATATCGGATCATAATCAACAAGCATAGTTTGATCTTTAGAGTAAGATGGGGCAAAAGTTCGACCTTAGTGGTATAATCAAAGTTTCCAGGAAAACAATATCAGTTGAAACAAAACAAATACCATACAGAGAACCTTCAAAATATTGGCAGTAATTTTGCTGAACAAACTTGTATCAAAATATTTACCCATTTTTAGTTATAACAGTTTCAAAATTGATTGTCTTAAACGAACTTTTGCCCCACCGGTGAGGCAAGAGTTCGAATCTAGTATGGGTCAAAAGTTCGCTGGCTAAAACACAAAATATCGATATTTTTATGACAGGCATACTTTTTACCAGCCGTAAACTTAAGTTTGCCGAAAAATACACACTAAAATTTCCTTAAAGAAATGCCCAGAACAGAGTTAATTGTAATATACTCAAAAATAGATGTTTTTCGCAAAACTATGTGGAAATGTAAAATTTTGGTGACATTTTTCGCACGATCAGGCAAATTTAGATAAATTTGAAGATAGGATTTTAGGCAATTTGCAAATTTTTCCGTGAGTTTATACATGGGTCGAACTTTTGCCCCGCTGATTCGAACTTTTGCCTCACTATGGGCCAAAAATTGTTTCCAAGCATTTAGGCAAAAACTAATTCACTTCAAAGCATCCTAATGATAGGTCTAGAAACGCCCTTACATAAAATATTGAAAAAGGTTTTATCTTCATTTGTTTCCATGCAACGAAAGTTTGACCGAAAATTACAATATTCACGTCGAAAAACAACAAATAGCCATAACTTTTTCAAATCTCAATTAATTTTAATGATATTTGGAGTGAAAGTCTCTTATTTGAATAAAATTCGACATGACATTTATAAGTTTTGATATGAATTGAGCTAGAAATATTAAAAAAAAACTCTTGCCCCTCTCGAACTTTTGCCCCACTTTACTCTATTGTTATGTCGAATGTGACACACATACAGTGAAAGCAGTGTTTATTACGAAAAATAACAGAATACTAACAAAACCGTAAAGTTTCCTAGTGAAGCTATCGTGATCAGAAGCATTTAATTGACATTTTTCTTGCCGACATTCGTTTGATCGTTCGTTTTGTGAATGTTTAAGAGGAGTGCTGCCAAATATCAGCGACAACGTGTCGACTACCGTGATCGCTTACAACACTGACTTAAACACTTCTGAAATTCAAATTATCTATGTATTTCATCAAAGATATTGCTTAGAAAATGACTTCATAAATACATTCCGTATTTTCAGCATAGATTCCTCCATGCAGAAATTTAAGAATAAGTCAAGAAATTTCCAGTGTATTTTGTTTTGAAATTCGCCAGCTACACTCTATGAACCATTACAGAAATATTTTTTTATTTTTTCAGGATTAATTAAACCTTGGGAATTCTGCAGGATATTTATTTAGAAATAACTTTTGATAAATATTTTGCATTTCTGCCATGGATCTTTTCACGAATGCATCATCCGTTTTCTGAGAAATTTACCAGGAGATTTTTACGAAATACATCCCAGGATGTAGTGTAAAGATACTTCTGGGGAAATCTGGAGCAAGTCATATAAGATGTTCTTTTTTTTGATTCCTTACGAATTTACGACGGCATCTCTCAAGCCACAAACTTTTTTTTCCACATTTTTGTTTTCAAAGGATTACTGTAGAAACTTCACCAAAATTGTAATAGCAATTTCCTTGAAATATTGTCTAGAATGATCTGAAAATTATTTACAGCATTTTCTAAAAAAAATACATTTTACATTTTTTTATTGTCCCTTCATTGAATGTATCTTTAGAGGTAGAAATTTTCCTGACTGAATTCCTTCCGGAATCGTTGAAGAAATATACGACATTTATTTAGGCAATTTAGTGGATCTATTTCTGTAGAAATCTTTTCATCAGACCTGGAAATTCTGGAAATAATCAAGACAAAACACCAGAATAAATTCCAGTAATTTCAGTAATATTTTCTTGAGTAATTTCTCAAGGAATCCTCAGCATAACTTGAGAAAATTTTTCTTTGTTGAGACTTTTGAGAAAACCTACAATGGAAACTCGAATCCTAGGAATAATTCATGAACGAACAATTCTTGGATCTCTTAAATGCAATTCCCTAATAATTCCAAGAGGATTTCGGAAAACGCATGACTGAGAGCTGGAGAATATTTGAGAAAAAGTCATTTTAAAGATCGTAATAGCTACTTGAAAAGAGTGCCAGAAAAAATCCTGAATATTTTTAAACAAATACCCACCTAAACATATATTAAATAAAAAATCTAAGAGAATTACTGTACTAATTCTTGGATATTTTCAGAAAGAAATATTTGGAATATAAATCTGATGACATTTTTCGGGAAATATTTGCCTTGAAGAATTCTTGGGGATGCTCTCAGTAAAATTCCTGGTCGAATTCTCAAAAGATTACTATAGAAATTTTTGTACATTCTTTGAAGGAATTCCTGCTAGAATTTCAAACATATTTCCATAGACTTGTCTTACAAAATTGTTTGTCAAATTCAAACGTAGTCCTGAGAAGAAATAGCGATTACTATTTTGTTTAAGGTATATTTTGTTAATTTAGCTCTAGCCTAATGCAAAATTCTCTGTTAAATTCTTATAAACATTTCTGATGAAATTATTCAAAAATCTCAGAATTCCATAAGCATAAGCATTGATAACCGTACAATTTGTAGTTGCTACTCCGTGATTGACCAGAATAATCGAAGTTGCACAAGGAACCAACAGATGTAGCTTGGGAATAGCTTTCCATCTTCAATGTACACTTTCGAGAACTCCAAACATTATAAAGTCAATAACGGCGCCGGCCACGTCCTTACGGTCATCGGGGAAAGGTGGGATTATGAGTGTGACATCCATTGTTACTAGAGGCCGAGATCACCTCTGCATCTCCATGGTTGTCACAGGGAGGAATTTGTTAGTGGGGAGGGTTCAAAAGCTACATAATCAGGATTGACCTTGGTAAGTGATGCGAGCAATGCAGCCTTAGTTTAAACAATCACCTATTAGTCACTACAGACAACGTGTTCCTAAAGTAAGTCTACACTTTCAGTGTCGAACCATTCAAAACGATTTCTGTAATAAAAAATGTTGGATAAGAGGTAAGGTATGTGTATTTGAATACTTTTGAAACAATTCTTTGCCGATACTTATTGTGAAAAAACATTCATGTTTTGTTAAAAAAAAATATACATAAAAGTGACGTTTCTATCATTGTCATGATTAAAAAGTGTTTCACAATAAAATATACATTAAAAATGAAAGCATGAAACGAGCTCACCAAATTGATCCTTCATCCCTGACTAAGCAGCCATAAGCAACTTTATCAGCATACTTGATATACACACGGCGACGCGAAAACCGAACTAGCTTGTTTGGGCCTTAAAATGCACTGCCCAGCAAACAAAACGCGTGGCAGAAAAATAGTCTCACCGGCGACGTGAAACCGAAATAGCTTGCTTGGGTCTTGAAATGGACTTCCCAGCAAACGAAACGCGTGGCAGAAAAATAGCCGTCACTCCGGCGACGCAAAAACCTAACTAGCTTGCTTGGGCCTTCAAATGAACTGCCTATTCAAAAATCTCAGAATTCCAGCAGCAAAACATACTCTTAAAGATATTAATTTTCGGTTTTTGCATAAGAAGCTTTTCGTCACATGTAATTATTTCGAAATGTTTTTTTTAAGAATATAATCTTTGGAGGAATTTTAGGCGCAACTCATGTAGAATTACTAATAGTTATTTAAAAATGTATGTGTAAAGATGTTGTTATAAAAAAATGGATATACATAACGAAATCCATCCAGAAAGAGTCCTAATTATTAAAAATCATGCTCATTTTCACTTAAGCATTACTTTTTAAAATGACCTATGCGTTTTTGCATGCAGTTTAGCTCTAAAAATTCTTGATTCGAAACAGTTGATTTTAGAGAAAAAAAAATCTATGGAGAAGTTATACTGAGTCGTTTGCACTACAGGGTGTCCGCAAATTATCCGAACAGCTAAATATTGGAAAGATGATCTAGCATTGAAAACAATGAAAAATCAATGTCCATGTACCTTTTATAATACATCTATATAGTAACACTAAATACAACTTTAAAAAAATTCGAAATGATTGCTTGTTACTGAGATAGGCAAATTTAAATTTTTCGAAATCGTTTTTCCCGAGGGCCGCTAGTCATACTGGAGCAGAGTTATCCCTAAAATCTAAAAGACATGATTCTAAATGTCCTATTATTATTTGAAGTAATCCACAACTTAGTGGCTTCAAGTAAGACTGGAAATAGAAAATTAAACGGTTCAAATCCAGTGAGTTCTATGAAAATTTCTCTTTCGTCATAAAGCTCGGAAAACAGCTCCCTTTAAGACACCTCAATACATTTGGGTTGGTTTTGTAATTATTTGAAATCGGAAATATGTCAAACTTACTTCTTAAGAATATAATAAACCAATGTTTAAAACCATGCAAGAATATTGAATTTATTATGCTTGATTGTATAGAGCCATGTCTTCAAAGTTTGTACGGATAATTTGCGGACACCCTGTACATGAGAACAATATACACTGACAAAATATTGTTATTTTTTCTCATGAAAATAAAAAAAGGTTCCTTTATCCATATGATGTTGTTACCCTGGAAATTCAAGCGCTTGGCCCTGTTATGGTTTATGTCAGTTGGAGCCTATAGATCATATATTCATATTATAACGTTTTTGAAAGGGGGCCCAGATATCCGTAGCGGTAAACGCGCAGCTATTCAGCAAGAACAAGCTGAGGGTCGTGGGTTCGAATCCCACCGGTCGAGGATCTTTTCGGGTTGGAAATTTTCTCGACTTCCCAGGGCACATGCAAAAATGGTCATTAGCATAGTAAGCTCTTAGTTAATAACTGTGGAAGTGCTCATAAGAACACTAAGCTGAGAAGCAGGCTCTGTCCCAGTGGGGACGTAACGCCAGAAAGAAGAAACGTTTTGAGAAAGATTTCTATAGAAATCACTCAAAGGGGTTTTTCCCTCTACCAAATTTTTGTTAAATAAATAAATAAATAAATAAATAAATAAATAAAAGATCTTTTTACACAAAACCCCTTTTTGAACATTTTTTTAATTTTCACAATAGAATCGTGATTGGAATCAGATGAATGGGACAAAGTTTCATGATGGAGAAGTTTTTTAATGAAAAAGTTTTTCGAGAACAATTTTTGGCCGACTTTCAAAAATTTTGCTGTTTTAATCAACAACAGAAAAAAAAATACGGTGTAATGAATAAATAAGAATCTTCAAATTATTGTTTACTACATTGATGATTATCTCTTCTCTAGAAGTAACCATTTTCGAGTAATTGCAAGATTAATGCAAACATTTCTTAATTCAATTTTAAAATATGCCATTTTAATCAGTTCAGAGAAAGATTGACTATAATCCAAAAAAAAAACTATTCAACTTGTTAGAGAATCGTGGATAAAATTCAAAAATTGCCTGTTTTATGATTAAAATAATATTTTTTTGCATTAAACATGATATAACTAGGAAACGGCTACTTCTAGAAACCTGATCATGATTATCATTATGGTTTGAAATAATTCCAAGATTCTTATTTCTTCATAAAAACTTATCTACTCTGACAAAAAAATAAGATTTTGAAAATCATCTTAAAGTTGTTCTTCGAAAAACTTTTTTATTGGCAAATTTTCTATTATGAAATTTTGTCTGGAACATCTGTTTTCTTTCAAGATTCTATGGTAAAAATTTGAAAAAATATTTGATATTGAGATATTTGGGTAATATGAAATTTTAATTGAATTTTTATTGATAAAAAAATCTTGAAAAGATCACTTCAAAAACCTTATTTTTCACTAGCTGAGGATATTTTTCGGGCTGAGCAGTCTTGAATAACGGCGAAAACACGATTGTCTTTCCATCCGATGGTTTCGGTTGTTTTATTCAAACATTATGAAGGATTCTACTATTGCTTATAAAGATGCGTTTCGTTGTTATATTTTAACATATTTCGATTTGAATTCCTAGAAACGAAAAAAAAGAAATACTCAGAGAAATTTCCCGAAGATCATGCAAATAATTTTCTGGAGATGGCATTAGTGCAATTGCGAGACAAATAATTGGAGGTATCCTAAAAAATCTTAATGATTTTTGAAAGAATCAAAAATGAAGATTCAAACATTACGGAAGAGTCAGTTTTCTTCCTGGAATGATTCACAACATTCTTTACTTATTTTGGAATTTGAAACTATCCGTTCCTTGACTGGTTGTTTGAGAAGTTTTTTATAACTTTCTTCTGATATTTTTGGAAATAATTCAGAATATCGAAATTATAATTTCTTGCGATTTTTTTTACGAATTCTATGAATGAACTTTGGTAGAAACATGATTTATATATAGACACAAAAAAATCTCACAATTTTCAATAAATGGGCCATCTCTGTCCCTTCTGACTACACCCATGCCAACGTTCGAACCTTTCAAGCAGCGTATACAATAAGAAGACACTCGAACTGTAAAAAAACGAAAACAAAAGTTGAAGATTGAACGTAGTTAAGGTAAAGAACACTCTCTCCATCTCTTGGTACGCAGAAGCATTATAGCCACGAAACCGAACCGAAAGAAAGAACTCTTTTATGTGAGTGAACTTTGCTGAGCCGAATAAACGAGGAGAAAAGAAAAGTTTCCGAAGATGCGAGATTTGAATCGCTGGCTGGCTGGCTGGTAATACGGCGATGCGATATGCTTTGTGCCTTTCAGAAGAGCTGATTATGAGGAGAATCGAGAGCGTGGCAAGGCAGAGCGCAGGCGAAACTGGGGATCAAAACAAAAGTTTGTAAAATCTGTGCCACCGAAAAAAAAATACGGCAGTCGATTGTTATAATGGTTCCCCGAGGAGTGCTTGAACTTTGGATCCCATCACAATGAGGATTAATAAGCAAAGTTTGTTTTCGGTTGCTTGCGGAGTTATTATTGTAGTACTATGGGCTAGAGTTACGGTACCGTAATTCAGTGCCAAAAAGATCAGTAAGGTGAATTTGACCAGCTAGGAAGCGAATTACAATTCCTCTCAAAGATGTTCAACGTTTCGTTTGCAACTAGTCAAATTTTATAGTTTTTAGATGTCCAATGATGGGCCTTCCTTAGCCGAGTTGTTAGAGTCCGCGGCTACAAAACGAAGCCATGCTGAAGGTGTCTGGATTCAATTTACGGTCGGTCCAGGATCTTTTCGTAATGGAAATTTCCTTGATTTCCCTGGGCATAGAGTGTCCTGCCAAACGATAAACGAATGCGAACATGACAACTTTGGCAAAGAAAGCTCTCAGTTAATAACTGTGGAAGTGCTCATTGACCACTAAGCTGATAAGTAGGATTTGTCCCGGTGGGGACGTTATGCCAAGAAAAAGAATAAGAAAGAAGAAGATGTCCGATGATGATTTTAGACTATTTTGTTTTTCAAAAAGTTTAGTTTGCATACAATTCAAAATTGTTGACAAATTAAGTACTGAACAAATCGTCGATGCTAAGCCAAGATGCAACCTGTGGGCATTTAAAATATTGTGTTAGCTCAAGTATGATCTACTTAATATGTCTTTGAAAATATAAAGATTAAAAAACTGCTTATTCTTAAAAATTGTGCTTATTTTGAAGAAATTTTCATACCTCTAGGCGTATCTGGACTTTAAGAATTCATTTTAGCAATCATATGGTACAGTTTATTAGTGACTGATCAATTTGCCTCCAGTTCACGGTACGGGGCAAATGTTGAGGCCGGAGAAGGCATTCCCGTAGCATCGGATAATCGTTCATCTACAAATGCGGATAATTGATTGCTTCACACCTTTTGATTGATAGCATCAAATCGGTTGTTTACAATCATTCTATCGGAGTGTATCATCAGCGGCAGCGCATCATCATCATCTGCATCGTCGTTCGACATTCCTAGCATTTGCCATCCCATTATAGAAAACAAAAGTGCTACAAAGGAAAAACATGCTAATTACTCATAATCTTTTTTGTGCAATGTTGATTCCGAGAATAAGCGTGCTGCTGTAATTACATCTTCTAACACGTCGTACTTGGGGAGCATAGTAGTGTAGAGTTTGCTGTTGCGTTTGCTAGTGCAGATTAATCTGTGAATGGGTGACAGACTGTATGGCACCGCACGAGCAGGCTAGAGGGTGCAAAGCGTTTATTATTTGTGAATTGCGAGAACATTAATGCTATTAATTCTGATACCTAGCGATTATCGGTGTGGTGTTGCATTGATTACGTAAGAGCACACGTACAATGCTGGACAAAATGAGGCGAGAGTGTACAGAACTTCATAACCAGATTAAGGGATGATTGAATCTACAATAACTAAACAATTGCAAAATTTGCATCCTTAATTATTTCAATAATGTTTTTTAAAACATTTTCTCTTAGTCTGAACATATTAAGGAACAAATCACATATTCAAAATATGTCACACATCTTTTTTTATGATATGTTTTTTAGTATCATTACATTTTTTATACCTAAGTGTTCTGTGTTAGGCAACACTATCATCCTATTTTTTTTTTTGTTTTAGATGGCACTTAGTCTTTCAAGGCATGATCTGCGCCACAATGTTACGCCAACTAACTCGGTCCATGGCTGCTAGCCTCCAGTTTCTCGATCGCCCCACACTTCCAAGATCCTGCTCCAATTGGTCAAACCATCTAGCTCGTAGCGCTTGCACCGGCTGCATTCGAGGTGAACACCATTTTAGCAGGATTGATGTCCGGTATTCTCACAACGTGCCTCGCCCATCGTACCCTTCCAGCTTTGGCGAGTTTCTGGATATAGAGTTCGCCGTAGAGTTGCGCAAGCTCATGGTTAATTCTTCTCCTGCATACGCCGTTCTCACATACTCCGCCAAAGATCGTTCTAAGCACACGTCGTTCAAAAACTCCTAGCGCTGCCCGTATAGGACTATCGGTCTTAGCGGCGTCTTGTATATGGTACACCTAGTACCGAGGTGAAGTTTACCGAACGACCGCAGGGTTTGTGGAGTTCGTAATAAGCACTACTTTCGAGAATGATACGTCTTAGAATTTCTTTGCTGCAGTTACCAATGCTCCGAGGTACACAAATTCGTTCACTTCGTCGAATTCATCTCTGTCGATCATCACGCGTATTTACCTTCAATCCAGCCCGTTCTGCTTCACGTTTCAGCCTGGTATACTGTTCAGCAACCACCTGGAACGTTCTTAAGACAATGTCCACGTCGTCACTTTAAAGGCTGCGCTTAGAATGGTGATCGCTCGATATGTCTCACATTTTAGCTTGTTACCCTTTTTGTATATTGGATATATTACTCTTTCCTACCACTCCTCCGATAACTGCTCTGTATCCCAGATCCTGGCTATCAATCGGTGCAGACAAGTAGCAAACATGGTCCATTTTAATAAGTTCCGCTCCAATACCATCCTTCCCAGCTGCTTTGTTGTTCTTGAGCTGTTTGATAGCATCCTTAACTTCACATATTGTGGGAGCTGGCACGTCTCCCTAATCCACCGTACTAATGAAGCTATTCCTCCTACTGCCTTGGTCTTCCTCCTCTGCGCCATTCAGGTGTTCATCGTAGTGCTGCTTCCACCTTTCAATCGCCTCACGTTCATCCGTCAATACCATCATTATCCCAGCACATTTCGGCTCGTGGCATTTGCGGGATTGTAGAACTTAAGTTTTTTTTTAGAACTATATAGCTGCTTCATCTCTTCGCACTCCAACTCTTCCAAGCGGCACGTTTAATTCCGGAATAAATGGGTTTGCTCTCTTCGTTTCTGTTTGTATCGTTCTACGTTTTGACGTGTGCCTTGCAGTAGCATAATTGCCCGCGCTGCATTTTTCTAGTCCAGAACCGTGTGTCACTCCTCGACGAACCAACCGTTCCGTCGATTTCCTTCCACGAACCCAATGGCACCTTCCACTGCGTTGTTAATGGCTACTTTCGACACTACTCCAGCAGTCCTCAAGGGGGGTTTTGGTGAGCTCTCCCTCATCCGGTAACGCTGCTTCGATGCTTTGCGCGTAATCAGTTGCGACTTCGGGTAGCTGAGTCGTTCCAGATTGTACCGTAGCGGGCGTCGGTACCGAATGATGTTCACAACGGAAAGCCTTTAGCGCACTTTAACCATCACAAGGTAGTGGTTCGAATGAATGCTTGTGCCGCGATAGGTTCCGACGTCGATATTGTCCGGGAAGTGTCTTCCATCAATCAAAACGTGGTCTATTAGCGATTCATTCTGTTGGGGTGATCTCCTGGTGTACCGATACGATAGACTGTGCTGGAAGTAGATACTACGTATGGCAATGTTCTTAGACGGGCGAAATCAATCAGTCTAAGCCCGTTTTCGTTCGTAAACTGAGAGCGCTGAGCTTGGCTATAATCGGTCTGAATTTATGCCCCTGGCCAACTTGATCGTTGATATCTCCTATAACGATCATTCCTTGCTTAGCGCTTGCACGAGTCGGTTGACAGGTTCCCGGTCTCATCGCACGGCACAAAGTTGCAAAGTTTATTTGGCCTTTTTCTCCCACCGACCGCGTGGGTTTTTGGTCTAGTTTCGACGGTTAATAATAATCTTATTAGTGCATTTAAGTGCTTAGGCGATCGCGCTTTGCGAAGGAAGCGAACTAGTGTAACTAGTATCGTTCCACCGCAAAAAAAAAGTCATCACCACCGGCACAACGGTGATTGACTTTTTTTCCCGCACCGAGAGCAACATCGAAGCAGAAGGCGATTCGGTCAGTCTGCTACCTACGGTGCTTGGACGTTCTGCTGCTATACGGATAAGTATCAATTTGTATATCTATTGAATTGCTCTACATTTCCGAACAAACAAGTTCAAGGTTGTTTTTCGCTTCACCTCTGTCTCTCTCCCGGTGCAAGTTTTGCCCGTATAGGGGAGGCTTGTACAAAATAGCCCACTGATCGGTTAAGTTTTTTTTTTTATATATTTTTTTCTTTCTTCTTTAATTAGTATTATTATTTTTTGCCCGTATAGGGGAGGTGTGTACAAAATAGTCCACTAATTAATTAATATTTTTCAAACGTTTTTTTTTTCTCCACATTTTTTTATTTTTTGTTGATTTGGTTGCGGTTGGATTTATTCCCGCATGGACGATTCGGATGGAGGCGATACGCCTCCAAAAGATCTCGTTGCTCGAACGCGGTTTTACCAACCGTCTTCGGCTGGGCCTTGGGTTGTCTATTTCCGGCGCAAAAATAAGATTTTGAACGTGCTCTCGATCTCTCGAGAGCTGACGCGTAAATATCCAGGGACCGTTATTCACCAAGTGAAGCAATCCAAGCTGCGTGTAACTGCACCTAGTTACAAAGCAGCGAATGAGATTGCTCAGCATGAGGCTTTTGCTGTGGAATACTTTACCTACATTCCGGCACGAGAAGTCGAGGTGGAAGGGAAAATCATCGACGCGAGTCTGACATGTGAGGACATTAAGACTGGCAAAGGTGTTTTTGATAACCGGTCAATTCCTGATGTGGCTATACTGGATTGCAAACAATTGCAATCAGTTTCCATGGAAGGAAATAAGAAAGTTTTTTCGCCGTCAGCCTCGTTTCGAGTGACTTTTCCTGGTTCCGTCCTCCCGAAATTTGTTTGCATTGATAGTGTTTTTTACCCAGTGCGTCTTTACGTGCCGAAGGTATTCAATTGTACCAACTGCAAGCAGCTTGGCCACAGTGCTAGCTTTTGCGACAACAAGCCCCGTTGTGGCAAATGCAACCAAGCTCACTTGGAAGATGCTTGCACACAGGAAGCTGAAAAATGCAGCTACTGTAGCAAGGATCTGCATGACTTGCAAAAATGCCCGGCATACAAAAAGCGCATTCGAAATGAGAGTCGCTCAATTGTGAAGCGCTCCAAGAAGACGTATGCGGAAATGGTGAAAGCTTTGAATCCGCCTGCAAAAGAGTCTTCATCAGCCATCCCAGTTGGTAACTCTTTTCAAGAGTTGTCTTCCGATGAAGCGAACGACGACGAAACCGATGGGGGAGATTCTTCGGAGGTACACGCACCCGGTAAAAGAAAGTCTCCATCTTCTCCGGGACTGCGCCGTAAGGTATTGAAATCTTCCCTCAGAAGTTTGCCTAATTCCAAAGGAGGTGGGGCAAATTTGAAAAACCCGAAGAAACAGGTCTTTGATGCTTCCGTTCCGTGTTGCAGTAAAGATCTGCCGCCCCCGCCTCCACAGATAAAATACACTTCGAAAAGAAGCTCTAGACAAGAAAGCAAAAGAAATGCTACTGAAGTCCCTCGCTCTTCCTCGAAAACGCCCCGGGCTAAGCGAGGACTGATAACTTTTAGGGCCCTGGTGGATCGCATATGTAATGCTCTCGGAGTTTCAGACTCATTCAGAGGCATACTCGACCTTTTTCTCCCCGCAATAGAAGAATATCTCCGGGAATTGACTATCTCGTGGCCCCTCCTTGCTTCGATCATATCTTTCGATGGCTAATTCATCAAGTGAGGTACAAGATATGATCACTGTGCTACAGTGGAACTGTCATAGTCTAAAACCTAAATTAGACACATTTAAGTTTTTGCTTCACAATTCCGATTGTGATATATTTGCACTCTGTGAAACATGGCTTTCTTCTGAAGATGATCTTAACTTCTACGACTTTAACATTATACGCCAGGATCGAGATGATAATTACGGGGGTGTGCTTTTAGGGATCAAAAAGTGCCATTCATTCTACAGAATCCCCATCCCGACTCATCCAGGCATAGAAATCGTTGCTTGCCAAATAAACGTAAAGGGTAAAGATCTTTGCGTAGCTTCTGTTTATATTCCTCCAAGAGTTTCAATAAACCGCCGTCATCTTTGGAATGCAGTCTCTATGCTCTCATTCCCGGTTTTAATACTGGGTGATATGAACTCCCATGGTACTGGATGGGGCGAATCTTATGACGATTATAGAGCGGCTATTTTCTATGACTTATGCGATGATTTCAACTTGAATATTTTAAACACAGGTGAAGTGACACGTATTTCATCCGACGGCAAAGAAAGCCGCCTTGACCTGTCTTTGGGTTCAAGTTCACTATCATTCGATTGCATGTGGAAGGTTATCGATGATCCCCATGGTAGTGATCACTTGCCCATAATAACTTCTATCAGAAATAATTTTGAAAGGTCAGAACAGTCAATTCAGGTTCCTTTTGACCTCACTAGGAATATAGATTGGCAAAAATTTGCATCAGCGGTAACTTTCGGTATCGAATCATTCAACACTCTCCCACCGTTGGATGAGTATCGATTCCTATCAGAATTGATTTATAATAGTGCATTAGAATCCCAAAAGCAACGAGTTCCAAGTGCATCCTTCAAAAGACGACCAGCCACACCTGGTTGGGATGATGAATGCACTCAGTTGTATCGAGAAAAATCTAATGCCTTTAAAGCTTTTCGTAGATACGGTACCTCAGAACTTTATTTAGAGTACTCGAAGCTCGAAAAAAGACTGAAGAATCTTATTAAAGCGAAGAAGCGTAGCTATTGGCGACATTTCATCGATGGCCTCTCACGAGAAACTTCAATGACGACGCTTTGGAGAGTGGCTCGCAACATGCGAAACCGCTCATCCTCAAATGAGAGTGACGAATACTCCAATCGTTGGATATTCAACTTCGCAAAAAAGGTCTGTCCAGACTCAGTTCCAGCTCAACCGCCATTTTGGGAAACCCAGAGAGACGATGCGTTGGACAGGCCATTCACTATGCTGGAATTTTCTATGGCTCTTCTTTCATCAAACAACTCCTCTCCGGGACGCGATATGATTAAGTTCAATCTTCTTAAAAATCTCCCTGATATCGCTAAAAGACGGTTGCTTGACCTGTTCAACTTATTCATGGAGCACAACATTGTTCCATCTGAATGGAGACAGGTCAAAGTAATAGCTATTCAAAAGCCTGGGAAACCAGCGTCTGATCATAATTCGTACCGCCCGATCGCTATGTTATCATGTTTAAGGAAATTGTTAGAAAAAATGATCCTATCCCGACTCGATCACTGGGTCGAATCAAACAACATGCTTTCCAGTACTCAATTTGGCTTTCGCAAGGGCAAAGGAACAAACGATTGTCTAGCGTTGCTTTCATCAGATATTCAACTAGCTTTTGCGGACAAGGAGCAATTGGCTTCGGTTTTCTTGGATATTAAGGGCGCTTTTGATTCAGTTTCCATAGAGATATTGTCAGAAAGCCTGCACAATAGTGGACTACCTGGAATATTGAATAATTTCTTGTACAATCTGTTGTCAGAAAAACACATGAGCTTCACTCTCGGTCAACTGACAACTTCCAGAATTAGCTATATGGGTCTTCCCCAAGGCTCATGTCTAAGTCCCTTGCTTTATAATTTTTATGTTAAAGATATTGACAACTGTTTGGAAGAACCATGCACGCTTAGACAACTTGCAGATGATGCTGTGGTCTCTATGAAGGGCCCACGAGCGGAAATCTTGCAAAGACCATTGCAAAATTCCCTTGATAATCTATCCACTTGGGCTAGAAATTTAGGGATCGAGTTTGCGCCGCAAAAAACTCAACTGGTTGTATTTTCAAGGAAGCGGAATCCTGCCCAACTAAAGCTTAAGCTATTGGGAACAGACATCGACCAGTCTTTGACTTCAAAATACCTTGGGGTCTGGTTTGATTCAAAAGGCACTTGGCGAACCCATACTAGGTATTTAACGGAAAAATGCCAACAAAGGATCAATTTTCTACGAACAATTACCGGAACATGGTGGGGTGCTCACCCGGAAGACCTCATAAAACTCTATAAAACAACAATTCTCTCTGTTCTAGAGTATGGCTCTTTCTGTTTTCTCTCAGCAGCAAACAGCCACCTTATTAAATTGGAACGAATTCAATATCGTTGTTTGCGTATCGCCCTAGGTTGTATGCATTCGACTCACAATGCGAGCCTGGAGGTGCTGGCAGGGGTTTTACCACTACAGAACCGATTCTGGGAGCTCTCGCTAAGAATACTTATTAAGTGTGGGGTGAGCAACACACTCGTTATCGAAAACTTCGAAGAAATGCTCAAACTGAATACTCAGTCAAAATTCATGAGAGTTTATCTCTACTACATGTCATCTGACATAAGTCTTCCATGTTATAACCCTCCACGTGTACGCTTCACCAATGACAGTTCCTCTGTTGAATACGATCTGTCCATGAAACAAGCTATTCATGGAATCCCAGATCAACTTCGATGTATAACGATTCCACGTATTTTTAACGCAAAGTACCAGAATGTCGATTTCTACAGGAGATATTTCACTGACGGGTCCCGCATCAATGGATCCACTGGCTTCGGTGTCTTCAATGAAAACTCTTCCGCCTTCCGAAAACTTCAGGAACCTTGCACGGTTTACGTTGCTGAGCTGGCAGCAATCAACTTCGCATTGGGGATGATCTCAAACATGCCCGCAGACCACTTCTTCATCTTTTCGGATAGCCTCAGTTCTATTGAGGCACTTCGATCGATGAAACATGTTAAGCATGCATCTTACTTTCTTACACAAATAAGAGAGCAGATGTGTGCACTGGTCGAAAGATCATATAAGATTACCTTTGTATGGGTCCCCTCACATTGCTTAATTTATGGCAATGAGAAGGCGGACTCTCTCGCAAAGGTGGGCGCTGAGGAAGGTGAGATTTATGATAGACAAATTTCACACGATGAATTTTTTCATTTAGTACGTCAAAGTTCTCTTCACGGTTGGCAAAGCGATTGGCTAAATGACCAATTGGGACGGTGGTTACATTCCATAATTCCTAAAGTTTCCTTGCGAGCGTGGTGGAATGGTTTGGATGTAGGTCGAGATTTCATTCGCGTGATGTCAAGACTCATGTCCAACCATTACTCGCTAGGTACACATTTGCACAGGATTAACCTCGCGCTGAGCAATGTTTGTAATAGGTGTGGTTATGGTTATGATGACATCGATCACGTAGTTTGGAAATGCCCGGATATGGACGCCTCCAGAGCGCAACTTTTGGATACCCTTGCGGCCCGAGGTAGACAACCCTATGTTCCTGTTAGAGATGTGTTGGGCACCCGCGATCTCATTTACATGGTCGCAATTTACGATTTTCTTCGCTTGTCCAGTATAAAAGTTTAATTCTCCTGTGTTCTCTTCTCCAGTTTTTTTTTTTTTCTCTGTGTTTTGTCCCCTGTATGTTGGATTGAGGATCCTGGCCATCCGGCAGACGAATACCGGCAAGAAATTGGTACCAACGCCACTACACGTTCATCGCGATACCACGATATACCTCCCGGATGTGCTGCAGAAAACCCTAAACCCAATCCTCACCATGTCCTTCCTTCCAAAAATTGTGACCATTAACCTCGAGTTGCCACGAGTACCCTGGCTCCATCCCATACTAATCTTAGTACAAAAAAGTGAATGATTTGTAAACAATACAAAAAATGAATTTCGGCTCCGTAAAGCGTTAAACGCGATTGAGCCTTAAATAAATGAAATAGAAAAAAAAATCTCCTATAACGATTTCTACATCATGGCTTAGGCAGCTGTCGTATTCACGTTCCAGCTGCCCGTAGAAAGCGTCCTTATCGTCATCGTCACTTGCTAGGTGAGGGCTGTGCACGTTGATTATGCTGTTGGCGATTGGTCACCACCCAATCACGTGCCTCTGCATTTCGCACATCACGATAAAAGCTTTGCCCAGCTTCGTGTCTGTCGCTGCAGCTCTGGTAGATGGTATAACCATACCTATACGTATATACAGTCGACCCTTTTCAACAAAACTGCTGTAGCGCTACGATGTCGAACTTGCGGACCCTCAATAATTCGAAAAGAATGCGGGTACTTCTCCAGAAATTCCAATCGTTTGTCCGTTTTCGAAGCCTGGGTCTATGCTGATTGTTCCGGTGCGAATTTACATTTTATGCTTCCTGTAATGATGATTTTAACGGCTGGCTTGCAAGGCCTGCACCAACCCCCTGTCTTTCCAGAGGACCATCGTGCGCAGAACTGTTTAGAGTCTCACGCTGGCACTAGGACTATGTAAGTCGCTCCTAACATGGAGAACAAACGCTCTGATGAGCTACACCCTCAGGAAGGAATTGGAGCCAAGGAATCAGCGGCGTCCTGCATACTGTTGGAACGGCAGACTTAGCACCCTTCTTAAAAGCCAGAAGACGCGTGCAGAAGCTAAATCGGAAGCCTGCATGGATCAGCGATTCCATGAAGAAGATAAAAGCCCAGTAACACCAGCTGAAATGTGCCCCGACAAACTGAAGTTGATAGTGGACGGTCTCTTTCCTACGCATGCTCCCATTACGTGACCGCCTACACCGTACGCTGACGTAGATGAAGAAAATGCCGGTATCCATGTTTCCAATGCCGAGCTGATAACAGTTGCGAAAGGATTGAAGCTGAGCAAAGCTCCCGGTACAGATAGTATCCCTAACGTAACGCTAAAGGCAGCAATATTGACGTTCCCAGTATTCAGGACAGCGTTGCAGAAGTGTCTAACGGAAAGCTGCTTTCCAGACAGATGGAAGGTGCAGAACCTGGTGTTGCTGCCAAAACCGGGAAAACTACCAGGAGATCCGACTTTATACAGACCAATATGCTTGTTTGATACTCTTGGTAAACTTCTGTAGAAGGTCATCCTCGGCAGGCTGACGATCTACACGGAAGGTAAGAACAGATTGTCGAAAAGGCAGGATTCCGTAAAAAACTTCAACGGTGGATGCTATACGGACAGTCATCGCGTGCGCGGAGAAAGTGTCGAAGCAGAAGAGAAGAAGCAATCGATACTGCGCAGTGGTTACGATAGATGTTAAGAACGCGTTTAACAGTGCCTGTAGGGAGGCCTACACAGAATGTGGGTCCCCGAATATCCGTGTAAGGTTATGCATAGCTGCTTTCAAAACCGGGTCCTGGTTTACGACACAAACCAGGGACGGATGTCAACCAAAGTAACAGCGGGTGTCCCACAGGGATCCATACTAGGTCCAACACTGTGGAACATGATGTACGATGAAGTGCTAACCTTGTCACTGCCGAATGGAGTCGAGATCGTCGCGTTCACAGATGACGTCATTCTTGCGACAACTGGCGAGACTGTGGAGGAGGTGGGCATGCTGACGACGGAATTACTAAACATCATTGAATCGTGGATGCCAGGAGTCAAGCTGCAGTTGGCTCATCACAAAACGGAGGTGGTGCTGGTCAGCAACTGCAAGGCGGTTCAGCAGTTCGAGATCAACGTCGGATGACACGCAATCTCACCGAAGCGCCCCCTAAAGCACCTTGGAGTAATCGTCGACGACAGGCTAAACTTCAACAGCCACTTAGACTGTGCCTGCAACACTATAGCTAGGATCATGCCCAACATTCGAGGTCCATGAAGCAGTACGAGGCGTCTTATGGCGACCGTATCATCATCCATACTGAGATACGGAGTCCTTGGGCTGCAGCGTTGACAAGCAAACGCAATCGAGAGAAGTTGGCTGGTACGTTACGTTCCGATTCATGGCTAAACAGGTGGCGAGTACCTACCGCACTATATCGTCGTAGGCCGTGTGCATTGTCGCTGGAATTATCCCCATCTGCATTACTCTGGCTGAGGACATTGCATGCTACCAACAAAGAGACACTAGGAATGGCGAGGTGGCAGCAAAAGTGGAATAACTCGGAGAAAGAAAGGTGGACGCACAGGCTTATTTTTAACGTGTGGGCGACGAGAAAACATGGAGAAGTTAACTTCTTCCTGACCCACTTTTTGTCAGGCCGTGGATGCTTCCGGAAATATCTACACAGATTCGGACACGCAAAGTCTCCACATTGTCAGACCTGTCCAAATATCGAGGAGACCCTGGAGCAGGTTATATTCAACTGCCCTCGAGCGAGATGATGTCAGAAATCGCAAGCGTCCTAAATCCGGACAACATCGGACCGAACATGTGCCAGCATGAGAGCACTTGGAACAGGGGAATAACAGAGTAGGCTAGAACCTCTGTCGGGAACAAAATTGAGTAGAGCGGGCGTAGCGTAGTATCGGTAATAAGTCGCCAGGGCGCCTGCAAACCGGAAGTCATTCTCCAACCGGAATTGCAGAACCGACCCTGGAACTTAGCCGACCAATGTCGAGTCCACCGCTGGGGTCTAGCTAATAATTTGCGGAACAGCGCCGACAAGAGCTCGTCGGGCGCCTGGGAACTGGAAGTTTCCCTCCACCGGAATCGCAAGACCGTCCTCGGCATCAGCCCGAATAGCATCGGTTCGGGAGATCTTCCGCCGCCGGGGGAATCTTCGTTAGAGTAGGATAGATCCACCGCCGAGGACTACTCTGAGTAGTACGTAACGAATCACCGGTTTGAGTCGTCGGAGCGCTAGTCAACCGGAAGCCATACTCCAAGCGGAATCGCAGGATCGACTTCGACATCCAACTGGTCAACCAGGATAGCTCGAACAGCAGCAGCGGAGAACGAGTCGTTGTAGAGTAGCGAAGTGTTCATGAGCGTCAAGTAGGAATTGGGCTCTGACGTAAGGCCAGCTCAAGAATAGAATTCGTCGTCGCGCAGAAAGCTGTGCAAAGTCCCGGCGAGATTTTTAACAGGCCAGGTTTTTGAAGCTTTTTTGTACCCTCCTATAAATAAAAAAAACACTTAGGAAAGAGGAGCCCCCTTCTCTATCAGCATATGACCAAGGTCCCACCGAGGTTGGGTACCCGATCTTTTTTATGTTTACTCGTATCCCAGGCGGCACTGTGGGGACCCTACCTAGGAATTACTGGACAAGATGCTAAGGACCACAAATGGGATCTATTTTATATCTGCCAGTACGCGAAGTACCATTGGTACGCAATGTCCAGTTATTTACCAACCACGGTTATTCATAGGAAGAAAAATTGAAGGGGAGGAGCTGAAACTGCCTGCTACAATATTGGTATAGGAGTTTCCTTGTGAAAATCCAAATGAAAACAATCGAAAGGTTACCCGACAGAAGAAAATCAGCTAGTGTATGAGAATGATTATATTAATTCCTGATGGGTATGATTCTTGAGCAAGCGATCGTTAACTGAAAAATTAGCATTATTTGGGATTCTGCCTGGGGAATTCTAGGAACGAAAAACTCTACCGTTTAATCCGCCGGTACGAACATGGACAACTCGCCTACGCGAAGGGCAATCCCAAAAGTTAGAATTATTGTTGCCCCCGCAATTTGCGTATACAATCTTTTTGGTATCTTCTTTCATAGGACAGGTGTCCTTAGCGTGAGAAGAACCTCTGCAAATCATGCATTTAGCATCCATGCGGCAATCTCTTGTGCCATGACCCCACTTTTAGCACCGACGGCACTGAGTGGGGTTCTGGAAATTTCCTCCAGGTTTTTGGTATTGTTCCCTTGTCACACGGACATCGAACATAAGTCTTGCTTTTGCTAAAGCTTCAATATTATGTTGATCACTTCAAAGTGAACCAAATAAATTCTTTAGAAAGCCCTTTCAGAAGAATGTACTTTTCTTCATAATGATTACTTGGAATGGAGAAAATCCAATTAAATCATTTATTCCATTTTTAATCTCTTCAGGTGACTTATAGTCACTTGAGAGACTTTTCAAGACAACTTTGAACAAACATTCAGTTTTGTCGTCATAAGTAAAAAAAATTGTGCTTCTTCCCTTCAAGATGATTGAATTGAAATTGATCTCTAAGAGTTTCCGGCAAAACGCGACAGTCTCTTTTCTTTGCGATTTGGAAGGAAACCTTGATTTCCCCAATGGAGTTCAAGATCTCCTCCCTAAATCACTCACTTGAATCAAAGAGCTTGGGATTTTGAGTTTCATCCAGGTTTTAGTAATAACTGCATTTGGCACGTTCTAAGCTATTAACAATTATATAATTGTAATCTGATTTTCACTTTCAACTCCGTCAATTGTGTTCAACTTATGCATTGTAATTCAAAGCATGATTTCAATCAACGTTCGGAGCTTCCTTAGCCATTGTTATATAACAGTGTTACAACAAGATAATCAAGCGAATGGCTACCAGCAACCCTTGCATTGGAGCGTTCCCCTCCGAGCACCGCCCATCAACAAATGCACGACAAGATTATTATTGTTCTAACGCTTTTTTCAGAACCTGCTTGCATCATTTGCATAAACTGAACCGAACAGCACTTCAAACCATAAATCGCCCCTTGCGAGGCCCGCTGCTGTCATCGTCGTCAATCCTCGCAGGACTCGCCCGCTAATGAGTAAAGTGAATAATTGTTAAACCTCTTAAATGCCACGGGGCTTAGAGGGCAACTCCGTTTGCTAGGAACGGCATATAGGGGGGACGCGAGTCCAGTCAGAGATGACGACTCCATCACCGTCATAGACGTTCGACACGGAGCGACCGCGCACTTTTAGCGGCTATGAGCATTCATGTGCTGTGTGCCATATGCGCTAGACTGGTGTAAATTTCTATTAGTTTACCTTTGTATAAACTATGCTAACGGCTGTGACGAACTAACCTTGAAAAATCAAACTCCTGTGTCTATCCTTAAAATGCTATCGTAATACGAGAACATGCTTCAGAATTATTGTACCCTAAGTAAAAGTTATTTTTACTTAGTATGCAGTTTTTGACAAAAAAATTGTCATTAAGTTTGCAAAATAACTTTTGGAGATTATATTAGGGAGTCAGAACTTTAGAAAACTGCATCAGTCTAATATGTGCACGGGTCGTCCGAAAGGGGAGGGGGGTTCACCCTAGGGAGATAATTCATTCCAACTTATTCAGAAGCCCCATCAACCCTACGGAACCCGCGCCGATCGTTCTTCTTCGTCCGTTGATTTTATTGCGCACTGCTCTATGCTGAATATTCTCGGTTTCTTTTTTATTTAATTTCATACTCATTTTTTCTTGCTATACGATCGATTGATGACGGTAACACACTGCACGTATCAGTCAGCATCAGAATGCAGGTTGCAGGCGCACATAAGAGTGAGAGATACCGGGTTATGCAACCTCCCTTCGCTGGTTTGCAACAATCAACGTTCAAGGTTAGCCATCTTTGTGCTAGACTGTGGCTCGGTGGAAGTGGTATTGCGTCTGTTGGACGATATCAGATCACATCCGACGAGAGTTGCGCACATTTGCTGATAATTTGTGAAAAATGTCCATACGTCTTCGGACGTAGCTTGGAACCAGTCTCGCGCACTGCATGCTTATGTTCCGTCGTAATCTTGGATCTAAAGAGTGGTGACCGTGTTACCTAGAGCTAGGAAGAAGGGTTTGCAATTTATGGTACAACAGGGCTGTCGTCATTTGTTGGAGGATTTTCCTCTTAAAGCTGAGCATGAGTGGAAATAGAAAGAGAACAGTGAGCTCACATTTAATTGGTTTTGAAGTTGTTCTAAACTGCAATGTTTGAGCTGATGAAATGATTATGAAGCGGTACTATTCGTACCTAGGAAATTATACAACACTAAAGCAACGTATAATGTGTATAGTAGCGTACTAAACTCCTGCACCTAGTTTGAAAATTCACTCAATTATTACTAAGCGCCGGTTACACTATGATTATTTATCATTATTTATTTGGTTCCACATCAATAGCTTGATAAAACCTCGCCAAAAATGTTCCGTCAATTCACTTTTTTCATGGCCGCCTCTCTCCATGATCGTCTGCGACCCACGCTTTCCAAGTCCTGGTGCAGCTGGTCAATCCTCCTAGCTTGCTGCGTTCCACGCATTCTTCATTTCATTCATTTAGTTAGCATCCAAACAGATAACACTGAATCAACAAATTCACGCCAGAATACTCGGTTCGTGGCCGCATCTCTACATCCTCGGTTCTGCTCCACGCACTCCAAATCGATGCTCACTTGATCCGGCCACCTAGCTCGCTGCCCTCCACGCCTTCTTGTACCAACCGGATTCGAAGCGAACACCACCTTTACAGGGCTGTGGCTGTTGTCCTTCCAGCTTTAGCCACCTTCAAGATACTGGGTTCGCCATAGAGTTGGGCGAGCTCGTGGTTCATCCTTCGCCGCCACATACCGTTCGTTTTTCTGCACAACGCCAAAAATCGTCCTAAGCACCCAACGTTTGAAAAATCCAAGTGCTTGCAAGTTCTCCTCGAGCATCGTCCACGTTTCATGCCCGTACATAAGGACTACCGCCCTTATGAGCCCTGTTTTGGCCGCAGCTTCTTGTGGAGGCCATAATAGGCCCAACTTCCACTGATGATGCGCCTCATGGCTAACGTTATAGTCAGCCGTCAGCAAGGATCCAAAGTAGACGAACTCGTCGACCATCTCGAACGTATCCCCGTCTATCGTAACACTACTGCTATTTAAGCGAGCCCTGTCGCGCTTGGCCCCATCAGCTAGCATGTACTTTGTCTCGGTCGCATTCACCACCAGTCTAAATTTCGCTGCCACCTTTCAAATGTTCGGCCAACAATGTCCATATCATCCGCGAAGCAAACAAACTGACCGGATCTCGTGACAAACGTACCCCGGCTGTATAGCCCGGCTCTCCGCATAACACCTTCTAGCGCAATATTGAACAACATGCACGTAAGGCCATCACTTTGTCGCCGGCGGGTTCCACACGAACTATAATGTTCGCCTGAAACCTTCACACAATATGCCACACCTTCCATCGTTGCTCTTAATAGTCTTGTGAGCTTTCCGGAAGCTATTCAGTTCCCCAGCCGGTCAAGACACATGGTTTCCCTCTCTGGACCCATGATTTCAGCTCCAATACCATCCTCACCAGCAGCTTTTTCTTAAGCTGATAAATGGCATCCTCAACTATTCTCAAAGTGGAGTCTGGTTGGTGTTCGTCGAATTACTGCTTCCACCTTTCGATCACCTCACGCTCGTCCGTCAAGATGCTCCCATCCTTATCCCGATATCTGTTTCTGGTAAGGGGGGTCCGTAGCCTAGAGGTTACGCTTCCGCTTCATAAGCGGAAGGTCATGGGTTCAATTCCCAGCCCCTCCACAAAAAAAAACCCGTCCAGCCACCAGAAGACGCCGCACGGAGGACCGTGCTTTGGGGAACACATCCATCATCCGTCAGTATCAGATGGTGACTGAGACAAACTGACCCTCTTCGCAGGCAGCTAGCCTCAAACGACTTAGGAACACGGCAAAATGAACCCCACCGCGCAAGAGCAAAGGACTATGGCATATGGAAATCGATTGGACTGAACAGCAGAGCTCTCTCCTACCTGCTCGGTGTGAGAGTAAAAGAGTAGAAGAGAGTGAAAGCAGATGTAAATATAGATTAGTTAAAAATAGATCTGTATCGGTATAGTGGATACAGATGAACTGATTCCGGCACAGTAGTGGCCATGAGCACGGAGTGCCTTAAAAAAAAAAAAAAAAAAAAAAAAAAAAAAAAAAAATCTGTTTCTGGAGACCGGCAAAGTAGTTCCATTTCCTCGCACTCCGTTTCCTCCAGGCGGTGTTTTTTCTCCCGAAAGAGGCGGGTCTGCTGTTTCCGTTTCCGTCTATAGAGTTCCTGCCTGTGTTTCTAAGGGGACTGCACAGTGGTTCGAGCTACATAGGAAGGCGGTCATAAATACGAAAGTCGGTGAATTAGTCATAAATTCTTGCAATTTGATATGTATTCGTGTTCTACATGCAAAGCATTTATTCTGAAAAAAGAAGGAGGTGCTAAAGTTTTCACCCCCTCCCCCGCCACGCATTGACTTAAGTGATATTAACATGATTTCAGCTTTATTCACTCACATGTACCAGAAGAGTGAAAAAGGTCGAAGGAGCTGTACAGTTAAAGCTTTCTACGTGTATTGTTGAGCAGCCTACTATGATTCTACATTTAAAACTCAAAAATAAGATACTTAATGGCTTTTGTTGTTAATCAAGTAATACTTTGGTAAGCTGGACATACAACATCGACTAAAAACCTTATTGAAAACCAGTGCCATTGATAGCGTACTTGCAAAGTATCGTTAACATATCTGACAGTGTAATGAAAGTGTTGGAAATATTTAGATTTTTATGATGTATATCTCCACTCAACTCATCTCTCTTAAATGACCCATACCAAAACGAAAAAAACAAGAATTCAGCAAAAACAATTATGGAACCTTGTTCTATAACTGAAAACATATCGAGATTTCGTTGAAGTTGAATTTTTGGATGTATGACCTATGGGGGACCTCTGTGGACTGATTCGAAAAATATGAGAACTACTATGAAAAAAAAAAACAAAAAATTAAGAGCCCCTGACGATGATGCAACTTTAACAAACTCATCAAGAACTAACAGACAATAGTTCATTTTTTACAATCGATATATATAACTTTTTTTTTTTCAGTTGGCCTATCTTCAAATCTTAAATTTTTTATTTTGATAGAAGTTCAATTTTTATTAAGGTTTTACCAAATAATGCTTAATATAGTTTTTGCAAAATGTTTTTTGAATGATGTATAATTTAATATTCCATACTCTGAACATTCAATTGCTTTATAAATTTGTCAAGAAAACATGTCATATAGTTCCATATGCAGCCATTCCAAGAAAAACCGATCTAGTGGGTCTCTGAATTCCGTGAAAATTTGCTATTTTGTTCCTTATCCGAAATAAGTATTTTTGGATTTTTGGATTTTTTGATTAGGGTGACCATTTACGAAATAGGGTGACCAGAAAAATCGCGATATTGCAAAATTTTTATTTTTAAAATAATTATAACTTTTGAACCGTTCGACCGATTTTCAATCTTTTTGGACGAAATGAAGGCTAAAGATTTTGACTTTTCAGGAAAAATATAAAGTTTCACAAAAATTGTGTTTTTTACATGAAAAAACTCAATAGTTTCCGTTTTTTAGTATTTTGAAGGCCTCGGGACCAAAGGGACTATTTCTGTTCTCATTTTTTCTTGAAAGTTCATAAAATTTTACGTATACTGTCAAATTTTTAGCGATGTATATTTTTTAGTTCTTGAGATATATTTTTTTGAAAATAAAAAATCAGTCATTTTTTATCGGCACACACTGTAGGTCTCAGCGCATTAGATTTGTAATGGTTAAAAAAAATTATAACTTTTGTACAGCTTAACCGATTTACAATCTTTTTGTATGGAATGAAAGCTTAAAATTTCAACTATTCAGACAAAATTGAAAAATCTGATAAAAATATGTTTAAACGTGAAAAAATATAAAAATTTCTAGTTTGTTTTAGAAATTTTCATATATTTTAATGTTAACAATTTTTTTTTCAAAGTTTTCTATTTTTTTTCTATTTTTTCTGACAAGTTGAGACCTTAAGCTTTCATTTCATAAAAAAAGATTGGAAATCGGTTGAGCTGTTCAAAAGTTATGATTTTTTTCAAACATTACAAATCTAATGCGCTGAGATCTACAGTTTGTGCCGATGAAAAATTACTGATTTTTTATTTTCAAAAAAATATATCTCAAATACTGAAAAACATACATCGCTGAAAATTTGACAGTTTACGTAAAATTTTCTGAACTTTTAAGAAATAATGAGAGCAGCAATAGTGAAATTTTATATTTTTCCCGAAAAGTCAAAATCTTTAGCCTTCATTTTGTCCAAAAAGATTGAAAATCGGTCAAACGGTTCAAAAGTTATAATTTTTTTTTAAATAAAAATTTTGCAAAATCGTGATTCTTCTGGTCACTCTATTTCGGAAATGGTCACCCTAATCAAAAAATCCGTGTATCCTTATTTCGGATAAGGAACAAAATAGCAAATTTGCACAGAATTCGGAGACCCACTAGATCGGTTTTTCATGGAATGGCTGTATGTTCATAATTATTTTAATGTATATACTGCCTAAAAAACATAACTGTCCCATAAGGATTTTCAAACAACTTTTTTTCATCCCAACATTCATGTTTCAATACATACTATACTGGGCATATACAAATTTACACATTTTTTTTTGAAAATGTTGTGGAAAATATGATGTTGGTGCAGTCCCATATTGCAAAAATAAAATACAGTCTCTATATGAATTTTTTTTTTTTTTTTTTTTTTTTATGGTATTCAGTTGGAGCTGCCTGACAGCTTAACTTGTCAAGGCTGAACCCTCGGTCTGGCTTTTGCCAAGTTTCCCCTTCTACCAGGACCAATACTCAGACGGACTAGGCAATGGCGCCCACATGAACACTGTTTTTTATTAGTATTGTGACGTGGTAGTTTTTGAAAAGTACCCATATTCCCTTGCTTCTGAGAAAAATAAGCATTATGAAAATCAGCAGCTCCATTATAATTTGTTTGAAATAGTAGTGTACAATTTGTTTGAAATAGTAGTGCATTACTAATACTGTCTAGTCGAAATGGTTTTGAATAATTTGTCAATCAAGTGCTATTCTGATTACTATTATCTTTTACGTAAGATTAGAGTCTTAAATGTCAAGTGTCGTCAAGTCTTAACAAAATTAGGGTGTTTAGTAGTAGTTCTAGTTAATTTCATGTTTTGTTGTTAAAAGTATTTATTGGTCATTACGTTCATATATCCTTAAAGAAAAAAGTCGCTTTCCTTGTCTGTTCAACAATTTTTCGAAACTAGCAAGTGTACCCTTATGATCGATCTCAGCGTCTTACTTTCTATAGTCATTTTTATAGTCAATATTGAAGAGTAAAGTTACCTTAGGCTTCTATTACAGTCTCCTACAAGATTCACTTTTCGGTGGCAAATGCAATGCTTCACAACGCCTACTTTCTACTTGTAAATTTTGCGAAAATGAAGCTGGAATTAGATTATTTATACCGCTGTTACAAAAGAGGTATTTCTTATTATGGCAATGTAAAAACCATATTAAAATAAGATTGTCGCCACTCATTTCTACTCAGTGAATCTACTAGTCATTTTCCTAAGAGTTCCTAAGTATTCCCTACGTCGTATATGATAACGATGTATCTAGCTAGCTAATAGTAAGAGTGGCTACGGATCATTCTGGTTAGCAAAAGGCAAACTGAACGTCACCAATAGTATTAATGTCCACTTCGAATAGATTAATTATTTGAAATGGGCATCAATTCTATCAATGACGCAGAATGTCCGTTGGATCACATCCGAGATATTATTGCGTCTATGCCATATGAATTATGACGCGGCTTTAAGCAAAAAATGCCAAAATGTGATACCACCACTACAGGTTACGCCTTTGGTTTCCATCATATGGGCTAATGGATTATGCCCTCCCATCGCGGCAAGGTCGCATAACCAAGGGGAGGGAAATACAGTCTCTATATGAATTTCAAGTCAAAATAGCAACTGCAAAACGTGAATTCTGATCAAGTTTATATTTTGTACTGATCAATAGAAGCAAAATGAGAAATCTGTGACGTAGTGCTCACTGATATTGGCATGCAGAAATGGACTGGATAATTATGAACATTTGTATGAGAAGGCAAACTTCAAACTTCGAGCGAGAAAACTACTTTTGATTATGACTAGTTTCATTTTAAAACAAATTTGATGTTCTACAAACTTTTTTCTCAATTCAATTTTGAGAAGAATGATGCTAAGAGCTTCGAAATCTGTAGGAAAATAACACTTCACTAAACGTCATATTTCATAACTTGAAAATTCAAGCCGCTTGCGTCACCTCTAAATCTTAATATATTTTAAATCTTAAAATTTGAGGTTTCACTCTTTATGTGATTTGAATTCATAAGAGCACACAAATTAAAAAAAATGAGCCGCACCCTTATGTGCATATATAGAAGCACTTTGCATTGAGTATCGAATCTTTCGATACAGAAACCCCTTTGTGTTTCGGTATGGAAACAACTTTTCACGCAATTCAAATAAATAAATGGTGTCGATATTGAGTTAAGGAACATCGACAAGTTTGTAATAACTCAAAACTCAAAGAAATTTTCAACAGGTTTTGTTATCCGTGGCATTATATGTTAATACAATGGCATTTACTTGTACTCAGATTGCTCTAACTTTGAACCTTAGCGTTCAAATTGAGTATCTGAACCATCGTCGATAACATTTAGGTTGAAATGTTTTAAGAAAGATTTTTGTTGTCTAAAAAAGCTGCCTAAAATACCGACAATCTAGCTCACGAGGATCTTGGAATAAAATTATTTTTAAAAATACGACAGCGCCACTTAAAGACAAAACTCAAACCAACTCAATCCATATCAGGAAGATTATAGCTATCTAAAATTATCTGTCGAAAAACTAAAATTATTCTAAAAAATCTAAAATTAGTTGTCTTGTTTATCATATTCTTGTTTTAAATAAGTTCTCTGAAAATATCACTAGTGACATCTGAGAAACACAATTTTGATCAGTTGCATCACATCAGACAGATATATAGGCTCTGAACTATTTGGTAAAAACAACAATATTTAGCTATTCAGGATCCCTAGATTCAGAATATAAAATGATTCAATCATAAAACACATCGAAAGTTTTTCAAAACCCAATGTTATTGTTAAAATTAGAAAAGTTCGTTATATTTCTAGCAGAAAAACAAAGAATAAGGCCTTTACGAGGGGACAGACCTGGCGTAGGGGTTAGGACATAGTCTCTCACGCCGAGGACCTGGGATCGTTAATAAAGTTCAAAATATGAGGTTTTGAGTGAAAAAAAAAGCCAATGAGTTTAATAAATTGAAGATTCATGTATTGTGGCTGATGAACTGCGTAAGGTACAGCGCAAGCGTGTAAAATGTCAAGCATAAGGTATGATTATTTGAAATTCTCGCAATTTTGTGAACATCTTTGCCGAAGACAAACTGGATCTGTTTGCTAACTTTTGATATGCTGAATAACTTTACCGAAGACAAGCTTATCAGGATCTCGGGAAACTTAAGATTGGAAATAATTTGTTACTAGTGCCACCTTATAAATGAATTTCCAAGAGAAATTCAAGCTCATCTACTCTGCCGAAGACACCAATCTTCAGGAGACACCAGCTAATCAGGAATTCAAGGTATTGAAGATTTAAGAAAAAATGTTACTAGGCGCCATCAAGTGGATGAATTTTTAAATAGATTTATTATTTTCAGACAGCCCTTGATCCTCTCAACAACTTTGCCGAAAACACCAAACTTCTAGCTCATCAGGATCTCGAGATATTCGTGATCAAACGTCAACATCCCACCGCAAAATCGCTAGTGTTTGGAGGTGATTTTAACCTCCAAAATGCGAAATCATCACCTCCAACTTAGTTCTAATACCCACCGTTATATAAATTATGGTGGCTCGTCGATCGTCGTAAGTTTCTCGTTAAACAGTCAATAGAAGATTGAAGAAATTTTGTTACTAGCGCCATCTCTCGGATATATTAATAATTGAAAGATTGAAGAAAATTTGTTACTAGCTCCACATAGCGGAGAAATTCTCAATTAGGCTTGTCGATATAGCGCTTGGTCTGTTGAACAACTTTGCCAAAGATTCAAACCTTCTAGCACATCTGGATTTTGAGATATAGAAGATCGAAGAAAATTTGTTACTCGTGCCACCTAGCGGAGAAATTCTCAATTAGTTTTATTATTACCAGATAGCCCTTGCTCTGCTTAACAACTTTGCCGAAGACACCAACCTTCTAGCTCATCAGGATCTTAAGATATATATGATTAAAAAAATAAATAATCACTGGTACCACCTAGCGCAGAAATTCCTAGCTAGGTTTGTTACTGTCAGATAGCCCTTGGTCTGCTGAACACCTTTGTCGAAGACACCAACCCTCTAGCTCATCGGAATCTTGAGATATAGAAGATTGGAAAAAAAACATGTTGCGCCACCTAGCGAAGAATTCCCCAATTACGCATGTTACTGCTGGATAGCCTTTGCCCAAGACATCAACCTTCTAGCTCATCAGGACCTTGATATAGAATATTTAAGAAAACTTATCATTCGCGCCGCCTCGCGGAAAAATTTCCAATCAGGCTTATTACTGCCGGATAGCTCTTAATCTTCTGAACAACTTTGCCGATGACAACCTTCTAGCTCATCTGGGTCTTGAGATATCGGTTTAATTGATGATTTGTCTAATTTTGGTACCCTAAGATAATCCGGAATAACTCCGGAACCACTTTAACCATATTCCTAGACCATAAACTAAAACAGTTTTTCGGGAAGTTCTGAAAATTTCAACAAAATCCTTCGAGAAACAAAATGGTTATGCACATTTAAGTGTGTTTTTAGTATGTGACAAGTTGGCTGGATGAAGGTTAATTAGGTTTCAAACTAAATGGATCACCAGAGTTAGGTAACCTGCTCTAGAGTAGCGCGGCAATGGAAACTCCGCGAGGCCTGTTTTGTTCGGGTGGGTCACTCAAGAGCAGGGTAGCCAGTACATTTCGGAAAATTTCTGTCAAGCTCAAAATAAACAGTCATGCATAATCTGGTAAACATTATTGTACTGGAATGCTAATAGATCAAAATTTCAACGGCAACAAAAAACTAATAAAACTAATAATAACTAATAGGGTCGATGTACCAATAGCCGCATAGCTAAGAACAAAAATTCGTATAAAATCGAAAAATAATGCTAGCGTCATCATTTTTACATCATCTGATAGCTTTTTATCTTGGTTTTGTGGGAAAAATTTAAAACCTACGAAAACTCAAATGTTTGTATTTATTATCGCGTGTGCCACTATAGGAATACATGTGCCTATAGTAGCACTATTTCTAATTTCTGTTCCTATAGTAGCACTAGCATCACGGCGTCGGCAAAATACTTATCAACACCGTATTTTTACAAAACTTTTATATTTTTCCTACAAAGTGTGGATCTTAAGCTTTCGTTTGATGTAAAAAAATATTAATTCATCAATTATTTTGTATAATAAAAAATAGTTTCTCTCAGTAGTGCTACTATAGGAACAATAGGTTTACTATAGGCGTAAGAGAGCTCAAATTTTAAGCAAAAATATTTTTTTCGATAATTTTTTTAGCAAAATCAAGATGCAAATCAATGGTACTTAGATAAATAGTTCCTGACCTTCATGTAAAAAAATGTTTTGAAAAGATTTATAGCAAAACGGCCGTGAAAAGTCATTAGTGCGACTATAGGGGACTGTCCACTAAGGGAACACCGACCCTAATATTGTTGCCGCGCCTGCATTGCGAAATATGAGTTTTCTCGTTGTCTGGTTTCTCTACTGCTATATGTGTTTTTCAGGGGCCTCAATAATAGTTATTTGAGTATACTTAAATATTTTATTTTTTGCTGTGAATGAACTGTTTAAAGTGTGAGTAAAGGTGAGCATAGCAGCAAGAATGAAAGAGTACCATAAAAATCCTCGCATTTCAATGCACTCTCACTTGAATCGTTTGATGATTCGTGTTGTGAATTTTGAGTTCAATTTCCAATCCTCAGAAAAACCTTGAAATCATCAATTCTATCATGGCTATATGTATGTTATTACCCAGTTTATTCTATACCAAGAATCATATACACCCGATTCTGTTTTTGCACGGGGGATGCGTACCGTGCAAAAAAAGTTTTCAGTTCAAAATTTCAAAAACCATGCAAAAAAAAGTAACACCTTTTCTCGACGTTTCATGCAAAAATAAGGTTTTGGTGGAAAAAAATGTATGGAAACTTTTTTTGCACGGCCGTGTAAAAAAAAATCCGTGCAAAATCAGAATCGGGTGTATTGAGTTGGCCGCATTCAGTTGATAACTGTTTTTTGTTCTAGATATAAAAACAAGGTTTAGGGTAAAATGGCCTTAAAGGTCCTTTCCACATGATTTCGCTGAATAATATATCACCATATGATTCCTTGATGTTTTTTTCGGGAATTGGATTTGTAAATCAATCCGAATTCAAATCCAACAAGCCAAAACCAAAATGCGACAATTGAAGTTCAGAAAGCCAAATCCCACAATTCAAACCTAACAATCCAAATCCAATAATTCAAACTCAAAAACAACAATCCATGACTAATAATCTAACAACTCAAGTTTGACCGTCTAAATTGAATAATACAAATCCAACAATCTAAACGGTACAGTTTAAGTCTAATAAACAAAATCCAACAATCCAAGTTCTATCTTCAATACCCAACAATACAAATCCAGTGATCTAAATCAAACAATCTTAGTTTATCAATTTAAATTCAATAATTCAAAATCAAACTTTTTTTTCTATCTTTGGTAACAAGATTTTTAGTTCTGGGCTAGTTCATCTCGAGACCAACGGCTTTACTAATCTTCCGAAAAAAATCGTCATTATAAATTTTACTTCATAAGTTACTATTTTGCGGATGGTAATCCAAATCTAATAATCTCAATCCAAATCCAATCCAAAATTTTCTTTCAATTCTATTTTGAATCCATTCCTGTATGAACCAGGTACTCAAAGAACAAAGATACGGCAATCGATCATTCCTCGTTTTTTCCCTCTCCCATTTAATCAACAAAACGCAATAACGCAAATCCATCTCAACCAGCATCGAAACGGTAGCTCACTTCTCGAATTACTCGCTGGGCAATACTCGTTTTTTCTTTCAATTTTCCTCTTCCTCTTTGCCAAGTTCACCTTTATCTCGATGATCTGTCTGGTTGATTCACCTCTCCAAATGCACTTTTTCGCTGCACCCTTCTTCTTCCCACTACCCGTTTCTTCTTCCATCTTCCCGGAGGCTGCTAAATCAACGAAAGAATTAATGGCAGTCGTTTTTCGAACATCACGAATAGGAACAACACATTCAACCCGACGACGACGACTCGGTTCGTTTTGCTGTTCGGTTTTCTTCCTCCTCGTTTGTTGTGGCCCGTTTCTTATCCGAGATCAGGAATATCGCAAATAGAGGTACCTTACAGTCGTTCGATTCGTTCTAAGTGAACACCTGCACCGGACACACCCAGAACCCAGGCCTCTGGGGAACCGTGTGCAAACACTGAAAGACTGATCAGCGATCCCTTGTTGCTTCCACTTCCTTTGTGTTCTGCAGTTTAGGTCCGCATCCAAATTGTGCAGGTTAACCCTTTCAGGACGCCAGTGGTTAAAAGACTTGTATAAATTTGAACGGTATATGAACTTAAGACTTGGCGGAATATATTTTCAAAAGCCTATATGAGCAGAAATGTTGTTCATAAACAATCGAGAGATCAATAGTTACAATAGCTTGTAGATCTGAAGACCTGGTTTCCACGGAGTTCTTAGCTGACCTAGATCACCAAGGCAAATTGTAATATGGCTGACGTACTCAAGCTTTCTCAAACAAGGATTGTTAGTAGTCTATTTATTATATATTTAATAAAGTTTGTTCAAAAATCAATTTCATCAAAGTGATTCATCAGTCCTGAAAGGGTATTTGAAAACCCCAAGCCATTGAAGTCGCGGTCCCAAAGTTCTCCCTCCAAGAAAGCTAGCATAACCCTCCGCCCATTCGTCACACACTTCTCGAGCCGAATGGGAATCGGAAAATCGAGTTTCTTGGAGCGAGAGTAATTGCGAGACTTATAAATTGTTAACCGACAATTAGATTAATTACACTTGCACGCCCGCCTAGATGTGGATTGAGACTGGCGAGCACGCGCTCAGTACAAGTTGTGGAACAAGCTGTCGCTGCCCATGCGGTTGCAAAAAGTTAATTAATTAATCAGAAAGACTAGCCTTACCAGGCTGGAAAACTGACACCATTTCTAGTTCGCGAACCGAACCGTTTTCTGGGTTCTGAACAGTTGTAGGGACTTCTGTTCAATTTGTGACGCTGCTTCTTGTCTTAACAGACTTCTCGGGAAATTGAGAGCTAGACTTTCTGGACTGAGGGTCAACGGAAAAGGGCCATAGTCTGAGTCCAAGCAGAATTAATGCCCGGGCGGAGATATTAATCGGGCTAGTTGGACGTTGGTTTTGCGCACAGTTGGAGTCCAATGGCATCGGTGGAGTCAGAAAATGTAACAAGAACGAAACGGAACTTGAGACATGGTCTGGGACGGGACTGTGACTCGTTCCCGAGCTGACTGGATTGGCCTCTTTTGAGGTTGTTGGCTCTGGTAACGTTTGAGAAATGGCTAGGACACTTGAGTTCTACGCTACGGTTACCTCAGCTGTGTACCACCAACCTAGCGCAGATAATTGGTTTGCCCTTGTTGGTGAGAACTTTGGTAATTGGTTGCGAATTAATTGGAAATTAACATACATCTAACTATCATTGGTACTAAACGGGTAATTTAAAATCGAAACCCTTTGTCGTGAATTGAATTGTCATGACAAAGAGTAGTGTCGTTCAGAGCTATGATCCTCTTTATCAGAAGTTCAAAATTAGTCGATCTTATTAGACGAGGTTGGTGGTCTAATGGCTAACGCTTCTGCTTCATTGGCAGAAGGTCATGGGTTCAATCCCAGGTCCGTCCCTTCTCTCGCAGTTCGTAATTGTATTTTTCACTTGCTTCTATCTTCCACTCTTAATCTGTCACACTTAAAACTTTTCGTTCATGACAATCGCTAGAACAAGACCGTTTTTCTACGCTTTCATTCTTTCATAGTTATAAAACGCTTTTCTTTACGCCTGATATATAGGCAGTCAGCAAACCAAAAAAGAAATCCTCACTGCCGTAAAGTTACCTTACCCCTATACTTTCCCACATGAACTTGTGTAGATGCAGGGGTATATCCGGTCTGCTGTGAACCAGTTTTGAATGCAACATGATTTCCCGCTTCCCTTCAATGGTCTGCATTCTGACGAGGCAGGCGCCGTTGTTGCCCAATAATGTTTCAAATGATTCAGATCTCCAGGATTTTTTTTCTAGGTTCTCCCTGGATTTCCTTCAGGCATTCCTCGAAAAATCCGTGCAGAAATTGTTCCAGATTATTCCGTTTTTTGCAGTTTACCTTAAAAATTCTTTCATATACTCCTTCAATGATAAAAGTAAATTTTTTTTTTGAAATTTATACGCGAATTCTCCCAGGACTTTCTCTATGGATTCCCCTATAAAGATTTAAAGATTTCGCTAGGAAATTATTCATAAAAATTTCTTCCTCTTGTGATTCCATTAGATGTTCCTCGTTGAATACCTCCAGAAATTCCTGCAAGAATTGCTCCTGAGTTCCCGCTCCTTCATGAATTCCAAGGAATTCCTTCAGAGATTTCTCCAGGAACTCTTACAAAGAACCCTTCAGGAATATCGCAAGGTGTTCCATAAGGAATTTTTCCACGTGAATTCTCTAGAATGTCCAATAATTTCTCTAGTGATTTCTCCGAAAATAAATCTGAGATTTCTCCAAAGATTCTAGAAGTTCCTCAAGTGATTTCTTCTTGCCTACAGGTATTCTTCTAGGAATTTTCCAATAATCCTTCAAAGATTTCTCTGAGGATTCCCACTTAATTTCTTACAGGAATTTCTTCACGAATTCCTTCATTGATTTAACCAGAAGTTTCTCCACAGATTACTCTAGAAATTTCTTAAGAGATTTATCCAGGAACTCTCCCAGGAACTTTTACAGGGATACCTCTTCCAATTTATTTTGTCCATGAATATTGCAAGAGATTCTATAATTAATTACTCCAAGAATTTCCCAAAAAAAATCGAGGCATTCCTTAAAGAGTTCCTCCGGAGATTTCGCCAGGAATATCTCAAAGGTTTTTTAATGAACGGACTCAAGAGATTTTTCAAAGAATAGCTTCAACAACGTCTGTAGGAATTTCTCCAAGAACTTTACCAGGGATTTCCTTTGAAACGCCTTCTGGAATTCCTGCAGGAACTCTTCATGAATTCCTCTTATTGTTTTTCACGGAAAGCCCTAAAAAAATTGTATCAAAAAAATTTCAAGGGATTCCTCCATTAAGGCGAAGTAGGCCGTCATTGAAGTTTGTTGATGATTGTTGCTAATTCATCGCACGATTTCGAATTAAAGAAAATTAGTTGGTTTTGCACTGACACAGCTGAAAAAGTATCAGCATACTTTATGTATATTAGCGCGTACAGTGATACTTTTTCAAGTCAATATAGACTGAGTTTTATCACTTTGAAATGCAAGCTGAAAAGTCATCATTATTGCCAAAACGAATGACGGGCTATTTAGCCTTAATTTCTCAAGTTAATTTTACAGGTATCCCTCCTGGAATTTCTCAAGTGATTCCTCCAAGAGCTTTTTCAGAACATTATCTACAAGTCCTCAAATACTTCACAAGGAATTCCTCTTCGGATTACCTCAGAAGTGTGCATCTTGGCTTTGAGAACAATTGTAGATTCGGTAGCGCGGAAAATAATCAAAACTTTACCTGTGATTTCAACTCAGAAACTGCCGAAAACTGGTTAAAGTTGGAATAATTCTGGTGCGTTATCGGCATCTCATGAAGTTTTTGTGTATTTCGTGCTGCAATCATCCAAATTAATCCATTAAATTATTTGGACCATCAAATCAGAAGTCGCATCCATTGTTTTCAAAGTGATCTAACGAACTCTTTACCACATACGAAGTGTGTTTTCTCTTTAACGGCACTGGAAAGACTATTTGGTTGTGAAATCACGACCACAGAGTGGAGCGGTCCGCGAATATAGTGTATGGTCATCATATACTTGGTCGTACTGCTGAGTTACTCACAGTTGCCGTTGTTAGCTGAGTAAGTTGTTTCTGTTGTTTCGCTGGGAACCGTACTTGTGTTGCTGAGATCCCTGGTGTCATAGTGGTATGTCTAGACGCAACAAAAATAGAGGTCTGTTGAGTGACTCTCCCGACGAACTTGAAAAAACAAATACTTAACGTCACAAACAACCAAGAATGAACTCTAGTGAGAAACGTGAAGCTATACCAAGTGAGAACGATCAAGTGGGAAATTCTTTGAACGATCTACGACAGCTGATACGTAACGATATCCTCGAAGCAAGTGATAGAACAAACTCAAGGATCGATGATGTGTCGTTCCAAATTAAGCAGTCGGTATCGAAACTTGAAGCTGAAATGGAAACTATCAAAAATTCGCAGCAGTTTATCTCTGATGAATTTGAGACATTGAAAGCTTCAATTATCCATCAGAGAGAAAATATAGTAGCGATCACAAATCAGAACAGACTGTGATACAACTCATCAGCATGTTGAAGAACTTAATTATGAATTTAATGCTCTGAAACAAATCAGCTTGGAAGGTCACATGCTGGTTTCCAACGTGATCAAGGTGGCGGATGAAAATCTGGAAGAACTATTAGCTAGAATGTGTACACTGTTGGATATCGTATGCAGCTCTGAAAGCGTCTTGAGTGTGAGTCGCCTGTCTTCATCAAATCAACAAGGAATTCAGCCAATCTTAGTTCGCTTTACTTGCGTGTCGATGAAGGAAAAGCTTATGAAAGCCGCACGGGAACGCCCGATCTTCTGTGACGAAATTGGCTTAGGGGTTAAGCAACGCATCTATTTCAATCATCGCCTCACGCCTGCAAACCAACGACTTTTAGGAGCAGCGCGTAGGTTTAAAAATCAGTTTAATTACAAATTTGCTAGGTTCACAAATGGTGAAATATTTTTGAGAAAGGATGAGTCCTCAAGAGCAATAAAAATTACTGATATCCGCGATCAAAATGGATTGAATTAGTAATATTATACCTAACAGAATTATATTTGTATTGTTAATATTATGGATTACTATCCTAATTTACTAAATGAATTAAATATTGAATATAAGCTTAATGTTATCGATGTGTCTGACATGAATTTGAATATACTATGTTTAAATACACGCAGCTGCAGAAATAAAATGGATGAGTTAACACAAATGGTACTAGATTTGAAAAAAAAACTATTCAAGTTATTGTTTTCACCGAAACCTGGCTACATGATGGCGAATTTTGTAACATTATGGACTATACAGCTTACCATTCGTGTAGAAAAGATCGAAGAGGAGGAGTTTCTATCTTTGTTTTGAATAGTTTGAAGAGTCAAAGGATTTTAGAACTCAATTATGATGTAAATAATTTCCTGATCATTGAGTTATTAGACTTGAAAATAAAAGTAATGGGCGTCTATAATCCAGGAAGTAATGTTCATTTGTTCCTTGATAAATTAAGAGCTTATCTCGAGCGTTGATGACTTAATTGTCTGCGGTGACTTTAATCTTAACCTTTTGGATAGCTCTAATGAGCTAGTTGAAAACTATCGTTATAGAGTGGAAAGTTTAGGATTTATAATACTGAATAGCTTGAATCCGTTGCATGCTACCCGTCTATCGAAAACCATTCCCACTACCATCGATCACTTTATCACGAATTATCTTGATAAGAGAATGCATTTGATAACAAATGACACTGAATGTCACCTATCAGACCATAAAACTCTAATTTTATCTATCGAGTTTCAAGTTTCCAAACCTGAAATACTGGAAATAAAATACTGTGTGAAGTATGAGAAATTCCTCAATAACTCATTTGCTCAAATTGTAAATGAATGTGGCAGTTTCAGTACCCTTACGCAAAAACTTTCAAGCATTGTTGAAAAATATAAAGAACCCTTAGTGATTAAAAAATCATACAAAATTCGAAAACCATACATTAACAATGAGTTACTACTTGAGATTGAACGTAAAAATCATTTATATAAAAGCTTTAAAGAGGCAACGCCAAACTCACCGTTAAAAAGTGAATTGCACAGTAAATACACAAGATTGCGAAATCGAATAAGACACAAAACTAAAATGGCAAAAGAAAATTACTACAAAACTAAAATCGAAAGCCATAAAGGTGATGGAAGAAAAACTTGGGAATTATTAAAGGAGTTAGTTTTTCAAAAAAGCAAATCAGGCCCATCTCATAATATAGCTCTACAGGAAAGTGGAGTAATGCTGAATGATGCTAAGGAAATATCTGATTGTTTAAATAATTATTTTATAAACGTTGGCAAAATGTGTGCACCTCAGAGAACTTCATATGCATTCCATTCTTTTATGCCCCAAGCAGTTGAGTATACATTCAATTTCGTTAGAGTTGAAGAGGATAGTATCATAAAAGTAGTTGAATCTCTCAATTCCAGTGCTGCTAGTGTACTCGATAGAATTTCCGTAAAGTTTATACATAAGTGCAGATGTTATCTAATCGGCAAAATAACAGAGCTAGTAAATGAAGCGATTCATACTTGCGTATTTGATGACTCCTTAAAAATAGCAAAAATTATCCCTGTTTATAAAACAGGCAGTAAATATGATAAAACTAATTACCGTCCTATCTCAGTTTTACCTACGCTATCGAAAATATTGGAAAAGGTTCTGACTCAACAACTTTCCAATTACATATTTCAAAATAATCTAGTCCACACTAATCAGTTTGGTTTTGTACCGAAATCAAGCACTGAATCAGCTACTCTAGAACTTATAAACTTTGTAGTGAAAGGACTAGACGATGGTCAATTTGCGGCGTGCATATTTATAGACCTAAAAAAAGCGTTTGATTGCATTCCTCATGAAATCTTGCTAGAAAAATTGAAATATTATGGCTTGAGTGTTTCAGCTATTCAACTTATGACATCATACTTCTCGAATCGTCAACAAATATGCTGTGTGAATGGAATATTAAGTGATGCCAAAGTAATTTGTACTGGAGTACCCCAAGGCTCAGTTATGCGACCTTTACTATTTAACCTTTTTATTAATGATTTACTGCAGTTACCATTGAAAAGCTTACTTCAATGTTACGCTGATGATGCTGTTAGTAAATATAGAGCAAATAATTTGAATTTACTGCAAGAAATGATACAACACGATTTGGAGTTAATGCACCAATGGTTTTCTGCCAACAAAATGTCTATGAACACAGAAAAGACCAATTTCATATTATTTACAACATCCTTTTATACTCCCAGTTTAACCCTTTCTATAAATAATGAGCCACTGCGACAAGTACTGGAAACAAATTACCTTGGATTGATTATTGATAATCGCTTGAAATGGAATAATCACATTAACAAGGTAAAGAAAAAAATTTTGCCCTACATTTTTGCTATGAAAAAAGGTCGTAAATGTCTTGGAGTACAAAGTTGTTGGCAAATATACAGTTCTTATATCCTTTCTCAATTAACATATTTGGTTTGCATATGGGGTTCCGCAGCAAGCACACATCTGAATGTATTGAAAGTTCTTCAAAATCGAGCCATAAAATCTATAAGAAGGTTACCCACACTATTTCCCACTATTGCACTTTATACCTATAAATATTTATTTATATTTACATCGTAGACCATCTCCGCATAAACCAGTTTCTAGAATGGCATTACTTCGAATTCCATTACCATGGGACAATGTCATGCAAGGTAATTATATATTCGGGACAATAGCATTCAGCGTAATAGTGCGTTCAGGGAGATGACACTCGGGTTAATGAAATTCGAGGTTAAGGTATAGAATCTTCTCAAGAGAGTTTTGATTTTCAAGTGAGACATGTAACGTGAGGCACTGAAAGTGTTATGATTTTAAATTCAATGAAAACAAATAATAACGCATGTTTCTTACTTTTCTTGAGCACATTTTCAGTACTGAGGCTTTTTCTTTACGAGTTAGCATGAGAATGGGTTGATTGCTTTATACATTTTTTTCACTATTGTATTTATCCAGAGCTCTTACGAGTTTATGTAATCGAAAAGACCCGAAACCCGAAAGTAAAATTGTAGATTTGTGAAAAATCTAAATGAGGGATTCCACGGAGGCATGCAAGTCGATTCTGATCGACCATTTCAAAAATATCTGAAACTTTGCACAGTTTTTCAGTTCCATCTAAATCGTCATTTTCCGATATCAAATCTTCAAGTTGAGTCACGACTAACTTTTTAAAAGGGTGTATGTGAAAATGGTTCAAAAATATTCAAAAAGCTGCACAGCAAAAACGGTTCGTTCGATTGTTAGACAACTAAAGAAACAAAGTTAGACAACTAAATAAAGATTCCAAAAAAAAATACACACAGTAAAAAAAATTTTTTTTTTGCATTAAAAAACATCATTTTTGTCACAAAAACTCAAATATCTCAAAACCCTATCGAAATACCAACGTAATTTTTTGAGGGAAAACGGTCCATTATATTAGCTATCTACCATAAAAATTTGGTGATGGTAAACCAATAAACAAAAAAGTTATGACATTTCAAATATTTCACAAATTTGACACTTAGTGAAAATTTTTTTTTTTTTTCATTGTTAATTTTTTTTACGACCGCAGTTTGTTGCTGAATTTTTTGTTCAGGGTACCACATGAGGTTAACAAGTTGTTTTCATGATATTTTATTTAATTATTCATAACTATTATAGCATCTATTAGAAAGTTAGACGCGATCCAGTGTTGTGATCTAAAGTCTTGATAGTGTCATATTTTTTATTGTATGGAACTGAAGAAAAATTCTCTCAATACTGTTGAAACCTTTTGATAAAAGAAACCTATAAGAAATCTAATATTGAAGACAAAAGCTACAAAAAAAGTTTTCTATACAGATATACGACTAGTTTACCTGCAAAAAGTTTACCTCGTAGAGAACAAGGCGGGTCTATACCCAGGTGATCTAGTATACGTAAAGCAGGTCGGTTTTCTCGGCGCTGGTTTTCTCCACAAAGTAAAAATCTGATTACACCTGGGTATAGACCCACCTTGGTAGAGAATAGACTTTGTTAATCATATTTGGGAGAAAGCGAGTAACTTCAACAACATCAAAAACATGATAGGTACATACCATGAACATACTCACGAAAAAGCTAAAAATATACTACCACTATGGTTATAAAAGATTTAATTGTAAAATTTTTCTTCAGTCAAGCAAACGACACCAAACTAGTCAGTAAAAACTTAAAAGTGATTTTGTTTAACGAGCAACATGAGTAGTCGCTTTCTCAACTGTTGCAGGCCGTTTGCAGAAAAAAAGTGTTCAAAAGAGCTATGAAATCTCACCGAAAGCACCATAGATAAACTGAAAGCGGCTGGTTATGCTCCAATGTCTACATTGAATACAAATTTACACATTTGTACGTCCTGCCGTTTAAACGTTGACAAACGGGCAATCTGTACATCATCGGTGGATCAGGTTGCAGGAAGTTCGAAAACAACAACAACTGAGGAATTACTAGATGCACCGACAACAACTGAGGAGTTACCAGAAGTACCAAGTGCAGATAGTCTTGCCACGGTACCATCAGCGACATCTGTTTCAACAAATCAATCAGAAGATGAGTGCATCCAGAAGGTCAACATCGAACGCTTCAACGAAGGGATAGCTGGAATAAAAGTGACTCCGATTAAATGGACGAAGATGGGTTACGTCAATTATCCCGAGAAAAAATACCGTGAAATCAACGAAGCTGTACGAAGAAACCTCTTCAAATTAGGACCTGAGGATGTGGAAAATACAGACTACGATGAGGTAATTATGAATATGAAGGAAAGGTTCTCGAATCTAGCCACGACAAGGAAAGAAAAATTATTGATTTTGTCGATGCTGCCAAGCTCGTGGTCTATTCAAGATGTCATTGATGAGTTCAAAACCAATAGAAATACAGCAAAAGAGGCAAAACAATTCAAAAATAACTGTCTTGCAACCAAAAATGCTAGGTCGAGTACTTCATTAACAGATGAGACAAAAGAAAAAATAATTCAATATTTTGAAGACGATGAAGTAAGTAGAGCTATGCCTGGCCAAAAAGATTATGTATCTGTAAAAAAAGATGGAAAGCGTCAAGCAATCCAAAAACGATTAATGATGACTACTTTGAAAGAAGCGTATACACGCTTCAAGGAAATTAACGAAAATATTAAGGTAGGTTTTTCCTCATTGGCAAGCCTTCGTCCAAGGCAATGCAAGCTTCTATCCAATTCAGGAACACATAATGTTTGTGTGTGCACAACACACGAAAATATTAACCTAATCTTACATAGTTTGAAAAGAATCAATTTATCAAAGGATATTAAAATGTTAACTGGTAGTCTTTTGTGTGAAAATACAACATCAAATTGCTATCTACGATCTTGTTCGGATTGTCCAGATTCTTCATCATTGGAAAATACTTTATTCGCTGAGTTTGAAGAAAATTATATTGATCAGTTATCATTTGAGCAATGGGTGACCACGGATAGGTGTGACCTAGAAACTATTGTAAAACCTGTAGATGAGTTTGTGTCATTTTTTTGCTTGAAATTAGAAAGTTTAATTCCTCACGACTTTATTAAAACAGAGCAATCCCGCTTTTTAAAAAATACGAGAAGTACATTACAAGATGGTGAATTTTTAGTCATTTGTGATTTTTCTGAAAACTATAGCTTTGTATTGCAAGATGAAGTGCAGTCCCATCACTGGAACGTACAACAAGCTACAATTCATCCATTCGTTATTTATTTCAATGGAAGTACGCAAATTGAACATTTTAGTTTTATTGTAATTTCCGAAGATTTAAGACACGACTCAGTATCTGTAAATTTGTTCATTGCCAAAATGATTAACGTTTTACGCGTTGATAAGGATAAAGAAATCAGAAAGATATATTTCATGTCTGATGGAGCAGCATCGCAGTACAAAAACCGTAAGAATTTTTCGAGCCTATGTCAATTTAAATCAAAGTACGGAATTGATGCAGAATGGCATTTCTTTGCTACGTCACATGGCAAAGGTCCTTGTGAAGCTATTGGAGGAATTATAAAGCGTATGGCCACAAGAGCAAGTTTAGCCAAAGAACGTGAGCATCCAATTAAAACTGCAAAAGAACTATTTGATTGGGCGAATCGCAGAAAAGAAGAAGATTTAACAAAATTATCATTTTGTTTTACTACTACTGAAGAGTACGAATTAACGGCATCAGAGCTCAGCGAGCAATATAATAACGCGAAAACGATCCAAGGAACCCAAAAATTTCACTGTTTCATTCCATTGTCAGAAAATAAAATTAAAGCAAAACTATACTCGAACTGTACTGATAATGATGCAAAAGTGTTCGATATTGTAAAAAAATTGAATAACAATAAATAAATAAATGAGTATTAATAAAATGTTTTCATGATCTCATAACGCATACCCAAATCCAAAACTTTTAAAGTTTATATATAACATTTAGAAACTCATCGATCATACTCTAAAAAAAATATCCTGGTAAAAAAAAAATATTTTCGTGTAATCTGTTAATTCATTTTAATTTATACATATATACAGTGCTGTTCTGAATAATAGCAGCGCATGTCGATTTTCATACAAAATGCTCAACTTTGACATGCTGTTGTTTTGTTCCCTTTCAAGCAATCGAGTTGAAATTTTTTCCACAGAACTACAAATATGCCCAATTTTGTAAACACAAAATTTCAAAATTTTCTAAGCCCCTGCCGGAAAGTGAGATACTAGGTGAAATTGTTCGAAAAAATAGCAGTTTTAAAAATTTGAATTTCGGCTTGACATTATAGTTTTAAATTGTATATCACTTGCCATTGGAACAATCTCCTCCTACTTATCAAACCTACACCTAAACCGAAAATGTTTAAAATATTTGTAGAAGAAAAATTTTAAAATGAAAAACTGCTATTTTTTCGAAAATTTTCACCTAGTGTCTCACTTTTCGGCAGGGACTCAGAAAAAACTGAAATTTTGTAGTTACAAAATTGATTATATTTGTAGTTCTGTGGAGAAAATTTTAGCTCGATTGCTTGAAAGGGAACAAAACTACAGCATGTCAAAGTTGAGCATTTTGTATGAAAATCGACATGCGCTGCTATTATTCAGAACAGCACTGTACATATACATATAATATTTATACATATAGAATACATAATACTAATGAATACATGAAAACGACTTGTTTAATTCACGCAAGGCCCTTAACAATAAAATCAGCAACAAACTGCGGTTCCCGTAATAATTTACACCGAAAAAAAATTTTTTTTTCTACTAAATGTGAAAATTGTGACATGTTTGAAATGTCATAACTTTTTTGTTTATTGGTTTACCATCACCAAATTTTTATGGTAGATAGCTAATATAATGGACCGTTTTTCCTCAAAAAATTACGTTGGTATTCCGATAGGGTTTTGAGATATTTGAGTTTTTGTGTCAAAAATTATGTTTTTTAATGCAAAAAAATTTTTTTTTACTGTGTGTATTTTTTTTGGAATCTTTATTTAGTTGTCTAACTTTGTTTCTTTAGTTGTCTAACAATCGAACGAACCGTTTTTGCTGTGCAGCTTTTTGAATATTTTTGAATCATTTTCACATACACCCTTTTAAAAAGTTAGTCGTGACTCAACTTGAAGATTTGATATCGGAAAATGACAATTTAGATGGAACTGGAAAACTGTGCAAAGTTTCAGCTCAATAGAAAAAAATGAATTAAAAAATTTACCAAATTTTGGTGCTGTTGCTTGGAATCACTCAAATGTAGTAATGTATGCTACAAATGATCACAAAAGTATTGACAGTGGTCTAGAGTTCTATAGTTTGGTCAATAGTGCATTACTCAGCAATTGAAGTTTATGTTCTGGGGCAGTTCAAAATTAGACGGAATAGCCGAGGAGGTGGGGCCAAGATAGCCGTAGCGGTAAACGCGCAGCTATTCAGCAAGACCAAGCTGAGGGTCGTGGGTTCGAATCCCATCGGTCGAGGATCTTTTCGGGTTGGAAATTTTCTCGACTTCCCAGGGCATAAAGTATCTTCGTACCTGCCACACGATATACGCATGCAAAAATGGTCATTGGCACAATAAGCTCTCAGTTAATAACTGTGGAAGTGCTCATAAGAACACTAAGCTGAGAAGCAGGCTCTGTCCCAATGGGGACGTAATGCCAGGAAGAAGAAGAAGAAGCCGAGGAGGTAGCTTCTTCTTGGCATTACGTTCCCGCTGGGACAGAGCCTGCTTCTCAGCTTAGTGTTCAATAAGCACTTCCACAGTCATTAACTGAGAGCTTTCTTTGACAAAGTTGCCATTTTCGCATTCGTATTTCTTGTGGCAGGACGATCATACTCTATGCCCAGGGAAGTCAAGGAAATTTCCATTACGAAGAGATCCTGGACCTACCGGGAATGGATTCCAGACACCTTCAGCATGGCTTTGCTTTGTAGCCGCGGACTCTAACCACTCGGCTAAAGACGGCCCAAGGTAGCTAGTTGAGTCATAACAATATTTTATGAATAAAAATAATGACACGAAAATTGCTCCGTAATGCCTTACAGCGCTTGAGCCTTTGAAAAAATATTCAATTGTGAAAGACTTTGGCGACATGTAAGTGCAATGTGTCATTAAAAACATTTGTACATGCTTAACGGAAAGCCTGCTTAAAAAAATGCCTAATTAATCTATTGGAAATAAGGGTTTTCAATGATTACGCTTCCAAAAGGACGTAACTCCAAATTTCGTCTTTTTTCTCATCCAAAACTCCACCAAGAGGTTACAAATAACTAAATAAACCAACTTTGATTCAAATTTTGATGGTATATTGCATCTGATAATCACGGCCAATGGAAACCCGTTTAAATATTTCAGATTACCTTTGAATTAGTGGTCTTATACAATCAAAAGGGCGTAACTTCAAAACGATTTTTTTTTTCCGGACATGCAGTTTAGCTATAGAAAACGACTGGTGAGCGCAGATTTGATGGAGATTTTTTTCTGATAATAACGGTCAGGGGAGCACCGTGAGAATAACTCTTTTATTACCAGATATGGTCATATAATAGTTATTCTGCCTCAATTATAACATGTGTGCTACTCGGGTGACGCGATCAATAGATCAAACACTATAAACGATCGTCGCCCGCCCCCGCAGGAACAAGCGTCAAGGTCGAAGGGTCAAACAGAACTCCGAAAAGATTGGGCAAATCTAATATATAATAAGTTGAAAGAACCTTCTATCTTGTTTTCTGGTTCCCGTTCTAATGTATTACGGAGTAGAGGTACATCCAATATCCAATATTGGACATCGTCGAAAAATGGAGAAATCGTGGTCTAATTAATACAGTAAATAAATGTTTGTATAGAAAAGCACATTCTTGTTATATGCATGCCTTTTTGAAAGAGTAGAGATGTTGACGTATACGTTAAATTGACGTATTGCACTTGATTGAACTTGATATAAATAAGGACCTTAAATATGAAACAAATATTTGGCCTTCCTTTCTTGACCAAATTTCAAAGGTGGCCGTATTCAATCTTGCAACGTTCCTTCTTTTAATGTGTACATCATTGAATTGTTTTAATTAAAATCATCAGCAATATTCATTCACAAAAGTAAAGTACAATCTGAAGAATATCTTGTTAAATACGTAAGTATTTATATTATGGGAGCGGTTAGAGTTCGCGGCTATAAAGCGACGCCATGCTCAAGGTGTCTGGGTTCGATTCTCTGTCGGTCCAGGATTTTTTTGTAATAGAAATTTCTTTGACTTCCCTGGGCATAGAGTATCATCGTACCTGCCACACGATATACGAATGCGAAAATGGCAACTTTGGCAAAGAAAGCTCTCAATTAATGACTGTGGAAGTGCTCTTAGAAGACTAAGCTGAGAAGCAGGCTTTGTCCCAGTGAGGACTTCATGCCAAGAAGAAGAAGAAGAAGAAGAAGAAGTTATATTTCCAAATTTATTTCTGCACGTTACTAAAATGATAATATGTATCAAAAATGGGTAACAAGATCGCAGAAAACCAATAATTTTGAGATCATGAATTTATCGTCTAAGGTTTGCATTTCTGAGGGATCTCTGTCTTTATAGGTCATTATCATGCCAAATAAGACAGGAAACTAAGTCAAATTGAGTTCTGAGAAAAATCGCGCTTGGTTCAATAATTTTCCTACATCATTATCGCATTTCTTATTTCTAAAATGCTTGAATGAAGCGAGAAATGTCACAGTGATTCAGTAGTTCAAACATTCATTCAATAATACGTCGCCGCTCCTGTACTGTATTCCCTTCGCTCCACCGACGACTCAAAGCAACGTGATGTTGTTGCAACAATCTTCACATTTGCACGCTTGAATCGATTCCCCGCTTGAGGCGCATCCCCCTGATCCTTCATTATATCAGAATCCTATATCATGAGAGCGCTGACATCTGGCAAGGATCCTTTATCTCCATCTCTCAAACATCGCACCCTACGGCTCATCAAGATCTGGATTGATGACTGATGTCCGACTGTATGGACTAAGATTACGTTTAGTTCCTTCTCCCCGAACCACACTGTATTCCATAATCGACCGAATGACAGATGAGAATTTTAATTGCCCCTACAAACGGGTGTTGTTGTGCTCTCGGACTTATTTAGCGGAACCGCTTTGTTGTAATAAGTAGAAAAAAAAACTGCAAACGTACACGGTGGTCGACCCCCGATAAGGACAATCCGGGATCAATTGTGCAACAAATTAACGACGACGACGGTTCAATTCGATGAATTAGAGGTTTAGTCATTCATTAGAGTAGCTGCTCACATCAAAGAGCTTGGTCCGCTAATGAGCTGGACCAACCCTCGAGGGAATCCATCATGGCTGTGCAGTAAGGATTCATGTGAGGACTGTATCGCAAAGTAATTAGCAATATACAAATTGCTGGTTCCCTAAGCTTAATTTATTTTCTTGTACTGAAATTTTTGGAAAGCTGCAATATTAAATATAATTTAAGATGTGGTAATAAGTAAGCGCTAAATTATAGTTTAACCAACCGAGACCAAAACAGAACCAGAAAAATGGACTGGAGTATCTGGCGAGTATCTGAATTTTGTTCCTTAAAAACCATAAACAGTTGGGGAGATTGACCCAACTTTTCTCAACCAGATAAATATATTGCTTATTACTTTTCGATACAGCCCTTAGAGGAGTGACCGCTTACCTGAAGGATGTTTGTTCTAACTCACTGTAATCAAGACGTTGCCAGAATAATTACTTCGGGTGTGCGATGCTATTAGTAATTCATGCTCATCAAATAGGACCGGTGACCATGCACCTCCACCAAGTCATGCTGACTGGCTGACGTGAGACATTCCCTCTATGTAGCAACATTAAATACGTTCGGTTGCATTGAATGAATAGATGCTGAAGTGCAAATGCACACAGTGTAATTAGTAGTAGCGCGAGTTGCAAACAAAATCCCTTAGTATCTGCCCTATAATTATATAGCTTCCAGCAACACATTCGGTCGGAACGTGAGCTAGGACGAGGACAACACCAGGCTCATTTGCAGCTCTGGAAAAATATAAATTGATTAACTTGCGGTAGGGAGCAGCTCGTTTCGTGCGGTGATTGTTTTACAAGCCCGATTACAAGACCCTGGAACAGCGAAACAATGTGTCCGTACATGATGTAAATATCATCCCAGTTCGGATGCACTTGAATTCTTCGGCATTTGGCATTCGCTCTTCATGGCAAATTATTCATCGCCAACGAATTCCCCGAGGAATTTCTTCCACCGAGGAATGCCACCTATTTCCTTATGCATCCGAAACGTTCTACTGGCCACTCGGCGAGAGAGCTCATTAGGACAGTGCGGCGGAATGCCGTGTTCGTTAACAAAGCAACATTCCAGCTCTGACTCATATCAAAGCCCAACCGGCGATTCCCGTAAAGCAAACTTTTAACCTTTTGTTCTGTGTGTCTCTCTTGTGCTTTCAGATACCCCCTCGACGCCGATCTCGCAGTCACCGCAAAGCTCGTCCTGCAGTCCATTCACCACTGGGTATTACAACAGCGGAGGAGGTGGAGGAAGTGCTGGATTCGTCAACACCGGCACCACAAGCCAGGTGTTCTTCCCGCAGACCCCCAACGGAGTGTACCGTCCGAGCGGAGTCGGAAGTTTTGGAACTACGGGAGTGTTCTTTGGGCAGCCTCCGACCCCGAGTCCCAGTGGAAGTAGTAGCCACAGCAGCCAACACAGTGCCAACAGTCCGGAAACGCCGGCCTGCTCGTCGGCGCCACCAATTTTGTAAGTCCCTTTACACTATGGGCCAGGGACGCAATCTGGCGGGACAAAATTTATAACTCGGTAATGAAGTGTTTCCGGTATTTGGTGTCTTCGGCAAAGTTTTTTGTAACAACGAGGACCTTCTACTGACATAAACGGATAGTTCGTAAATCGTCCGCATAGGTGGCGCCACAATCTAACTTTTTACTCTGACGTTCTAGAGACTTGGCATGTTCGGCATTTTGATAAAATAAACAACTCTTTCGAAGACGTCAAAATTCCACAGCCTACTGTTTTCGAGTTATTGGCGAAATTAGAGAAAATTAGTGAAAAAACGATTTGTTTTACCGAATTTGACATTTTTCCTAAGAACCATGTCATATAATATTTTTTGCTGATAAATATACAACGAATGGTGGAAAAAAAATTATAATACGACGCATAAAACCTAAGAAATTATTAAAAAACTTGAAAAATAGAGCAATTTTTGAACCTCAATATCTCCAAAAGCGGAAAAAATCGCAAGCACAAATTTTCAGGCAACATAGAGCAATACTTGATGAAACGGATGTCAAAATTCCAGAAAGGTATATTTTGGTGATTTTGAGATTTTTTAATTTTTTTACGGTTTCCTTTCCATTACGCGATTAATATTTTCATGGCAAATATTTAAATGTATTTTTAAATTATCGGAAAAATATATTTTATTATTTCATGAAATTATTATATCTGCTCACAGCACAAGCTGGCTTTGCATTTCATCTCGAATTCGTTGTCACAGTTTTCCGGAAGCTCAAAATTTAAGCAAATCCGGTGATTTAAGGTTAAACAACCTAACAGTTCTCAAAATCGAAGGAATCTCCAAATTGATACCTTTGATCTGTATCCTTTTTTTCGAAATATCCAAGAATCAAGCTTTTAAACAAATCTACAAGCTCCGGACAAGAGATCGTGCGCTCTGAAATTTTAGTATTTAGAGATATCGACATGAATATGCTTTAAAATTTGATTTTTCCGTGTTAAAAGTAACACATTCACAAAATAAATTGCTCAGCTCGAACCATGATGACAACAATTAACTGACACATGATCAAGTCTTTCATGGCATGCTAAATCATTTGAATTATTGAAGAAAAACAATTATGTACCCAGTTTTAATCTACACTTCCATCTACATTACTAGTAGAAGCATTAACCTAAGAATGCTAATGTCGCTGCTGTTCGTGTTACCAACATCTAGTTTGCCACGAACTGACAGCGTGAGTACCGGGCATCAAAGTGTCAAATTAATTATAAAAACCAAAACAACCACATGGTATTGAACAAACAATGAAAAATTATAATTTAAGGTAATAAAAATTAAAATCAGTGTTGGTCCAACAGTGCCACTAGCGTTCTACTACTAATATTTCTATTACATTACTCGATATCAACTCAAGAAACTGCTCTTAAACTGAATTTCATGGCTACTATGATGGCTTTTTCAAACAGTTTTCTGAAAGTTTTTGTTCCACGACTCGTTATTTCTTGAAGTCGATCGTCCCTTCAGATTCCTCATGGAAATGAACTGTATTTGAGAAAAAGTATAATCATTGTAAAAAAATGATAGATCTCAAAAACACCAAAATATACCTCTCTGGAATTTTGACATCCGTTTCATCAAGTATTGCTCTATGTTGCCTGAAAATTTGAGCTTGCGATTTTTCACGCTTTTTGAGATGTTAAGGTTCACAAATTGCTCTATTTTTCAGGTTTTTTTCATTATTTCTTAATTTTTATGCGTCGTATTATCAAAAATTTTCCACCAGAGCTTGCGTTCGTTGTATATGTATCAGCAAAAAATATTATATGACATGGTTCTTAGGAAAAATGCCAAATTCGGTAAAACAAATCGTTTTTTCACTAATTTTCTCTAATTTCGCCAATAACTCGAAAACAGTAGGCTGTGGAATTTTGACGTCTTCGAGAGATTTGTTTATTTTATCAAAATGAACAACTTTGCAGAACATGCCAAGTCACTTGAACGTCAGAGTAAAAAGTTAGATTGTGACACCACCTATGCGGACGATTTATGAACTATCCGTTTATGTCAGTAGATGGTTCTCGTTGTAACAAAAAACTTTGCCGAAGACACCAAATACCGGAAACGCTTCGTTACCGAGTTATTAATTTTGTCCCGCCAGATTGCGTCCCTGTCCCATAGTGCAGTGGTTTTCAACTTATTTTTGTGAATTTTTATCTCAAAACTGGTTTTAACTCAAAACTTCATTTTTTTAAATAATTCTAACAATTTCATGTCCTAAATATTCATCTGAAGGGGGGTTGGTGGGCTTCGTGGCCATGCGGTTAGTGTTACCAAGCATTTAGCCGCATCGGATCAAGGAGTGTGGGTTCGATTCCCGCTTCAGTCCGGAAAACTTTTCGTCAGGAAGGTTTTTCGACTGTGCCACTGGTCGTTGCATGCTAATCCGTTGTCTAGTGTGGTGCTTCCTTCAAAGGGCAAATCGTCCACTGGAAGCATTAACGTGTCGGTGTCTTTCTTAAAACACTTAATATTTAGCTAAATATTTGGAGGAATCGCATTAAATTTTCCAGTTAAGGTGAAAATGAATCGTAGCCAAACCTCAAATTTTCAAGAGCACGAATCTGGAGAACCGAACATCCGTTCAGGCTGAAAACTTAATCGATTGGTCACTAGCTGGTGGTGACTAATCGATTAAGTTTTCAGCTCAAACGGGTGTTCGGTTCTCCAGATCCGTGCTCTTGAAAATTTGAATTTTGGCTTCGATTCATCTTCACCTTAAGGACTGCTTTTTTATAAAGTGGACACTTTGTTTATGCTATATATTTTTTATTTATTGATAAAGTCGTAATCGGTTTTTTGTGTATCGTTCAACTATTATTCTACAATGCTATGAAAATATAAGATCTTATAAAATGCTTTTGGTTGAAGAGCTAAAAAGTTTTTCCAAAAACTCCTAAGAAAAGCTGTCCGTCAAAGTTTAACATTATTTTTCGCAAAACAAAAACCCTAATTATTATTGACAAATTGTATGTTTGTATCCTTTACTATTCTACTATAGCTAATAGCTTTAAAAAAATCAATCATATTCCACCTTTCCTTGAAATTAGGTAACTTTGGTGATTTACCCATTTCTGGCCAAATATGCTGATACACCACACTTTCTCACTCCCAGCTAAAAAGAAAAGATAAAAGCGTGTTCAAAACTAGTTTGGATTACTAAACAAACCATATTTGTATAAACGAGAGCTAAATCGTGAGCTTAAACCACATCCTTAAGTATACATTTTACTCTTTATGGTAGTTTTACTAAAAAAATCTCATACTTTTAAAATTATGTACGCAAATTTATCGATCTACAGCAAATTGTAAACGGTTTTCTCCGAATATTTCAATTGGTAATCTCAGAATAACATATTATGAAAATAGTATGTTGAAAATGAAATTTTATTACAGCAGTGTTGCCAGTTTTGAAGATTGTCAATGTACTTAGAAAGGTCTTCTAAGAATAAAGCAAATAAGTAACTCTCTGAAAGCGTAAGTTTTTTTTTCATATTAATACTATATTAGCACTTCCGTCAGGACGTATTTTTAACCAAAAAATTCTACTCATATCAGCTTCCTACAAATTTAAAATATTTATATCTAAAAAATATAGGGGGAAAATGATTTTATTATGTCTGTAAAATTGTTGCTCAAAAATAACATGATTATTTCCATCAGGTTTCTGATTGATGATGCTTTCGAAGAACAAGCCTTTTTTGGAAATAAAAAATATAAATTGTCGAATTTTCCAGCCAATTTCTAACAATCACTGATTTTGATAACCTAAAAAAATCGACCGTTCTAATCGTTGTTCCATATTCGTGTGAAATTTAATTATTTTGGAGAATTTTTATTATCACAACATTGTTCAATACTAGTCGAACGATGTACAGCAAACCGATTGAAATTTCATTGATAAATTTAAAAGATACAGCATGCACAAGGTGTCCACTTTATAAAATGAAGAGTCCTTAGTACTTTACTAGAAGTATTGTAACAATTATAAAGCAACTCCTAGTTAGACCTGCGCGCTGAAATATTTTAACCAGCGGCGGCGTGAAGGCATTTTTGTACTGGCGGCGGTGGCATCATCGACGTCACTCCGTTAACAAGTTTCGGCGGCGGCGACGGCGGCGTACATCGGCGTGGAGAAAATTAGATATCAAAATGTTTAAAAATCGTATTTTTTTTTCGGCGTTAAGTTGCTACTGAGACACAGCCTACTTCATAGCTTAGTTTTCCACAAAAACTTCCTCAGTTATTATATGAAAGCTTTCTTTGCCAAAGTTGCCATTTTACGATGATACTATTCGATCCTGAACTGGCCAGGGATCGACTCATACACATTCAGCGTGGTTTTTTTGTAACCGCCGACATTACCATTAGACTAAGGAAGGCCTGAGAGACTCTATTTACTGAAATGTCAATAAATTACGAAAAAAGCCCTCGAGCGGTGGAATTCGAACTTACAAACCAACACCCAAGATCATGCTGAATATTTTTGCGTTTAGCGCTAGGGAATAAGAACTACAATAAAAACGATGGAACAGTTGATACACCATCACAACAATTCAAATATGAGGGATTCCACGGAGGCATGCAAGTCGATTCTGATCGACCATTTCAGAAATATCTGAAACTTTGCACAGTTTTTCAGTTCCATCTAAATCGTCATTTTCCGATACCAAATCTTCAAGTTGAGTCACGATTAACTTTTCAAAAGGGTGTATGTGAAAATCAAAAATATTCAAAAAGCTGCACAGCAAAAACGGTTCGTTCGATTGTTAGACAACTCAAGAAACAAAGTTAGACAACTAAATAAAGATTCCAAAAAAATACACACAGTAAAAAAAATTTTTTTTTTTGCATTAAAAAACATCATTTTTGTCACAAAAACTCAAAAATCTCAAAACCCTATCGGAATACCAACGTAATTTTTTGAGGGAAAACGGTCCATTATATTAGCTATCTACCATAAAAATTTGGTGATGGTAAGCCAATAAACAAAAAAGTTATGACATTTCAAATATTTCACAAATTTGACACTTAGTGATTTTTTTTTTCATTGTTAATTTTTTTAGGACCGCAGTTTGTTGCTGAATTTTTTTGTTAAGGGTACCACATGAGGTTAACAGGTTGTTTTCATGATATTTTATTTAATTATTCATAACTATTATAATATCTATTAGAAAGTTAGACGCGATCCAGTGTTGTGATCTAAAGTCTTGATAGTGTCATATTTTTTATTGTACGTAACTGAAGAAAAATTCTCTCAATAGTGTTGAAACCTTTTGATAAAAGAAACCTATAAGAAATCTAATATTGAAGACAAAAGCTACAAAAAAGTTTTCTATACAGGTATACGACTAGTTTGCCTGCAAAAAGTTTACCTCGTAGAGAACAAGGCGGGTCTATACCCAGGTGATCTAGTATACGTAAAGCAGGTCGGTTTTCTCGGCGCTGGTTTTCTCCACAAAGTTAAAATCTGATTACACCTGGGTATAGACCCGCCTTGGTAGAGAATAGACTTTGTTAATCATATTTGGGAGAAAGCGAGTAACTTCAACAACATCAAAAACATGATAGGTACATACCATGAACATACTCACGAAAAAGCTAAAAATATACTACCACTATGGTTATAAAAGATTTAATTGTAAAATTTTTCTTCAGTGAAGCAAACGACACCAAACTAGTTAGTAAAAACTTAAAAGTGATTTTGTTTATTAAAATCTAACGAGCAACATGAGTAGTCGCTTTCTCAACTGTTGCAGGCCGTTTGCAGAAAAAAAGTGTTCGAATGAGCTACGAAATCTCACCGAAAGCACCATAGATAAACTGAAAGCGGCTGGTTATGCTCCAATGTCTACATTGAATACAAATTTACGCATTTGTACGTCCTGCCGTTTAAACGTTGACAAACGGGCAATCTGTACATCATCGGTGGATCAGGTTGCAGGAAGTTCGAAAACAACAACAACTGAGGAATTACTAGATGCACCGACAACAACTGAGAAGTTACCAGAAGTACCAAGTGCAGATAGTCTTGCCACGGTACCATCAGCGACATCTGTTTCAACAAATCAATCAGAAGATGAATGCATCGAACGCTTCAACGAAGGGATAGCTGGAATAAAAGTGACTCCGATTAAATGGACGAAGATGGGTTACGTCAATTATCCCGAGAAAAAATACCGTGAAATCAACGAAGCTGTACGAAGAAACCTCTTCAAATTAGGACCTGAGGATGTGGAAAATACAGACTACGATGAGGTAATTATGAATATGAAGGAAAGGTTCTCGAATCTAGCCACGACAAGGAAAGAAAAATTATTGATTTTGTCGATGCTGCCAAGCTCGTGGTCTATTCAAGATGTCATTGATGAGTTCAAAACCAATAGAAATACAGCAAAAGAGGCAAAACAATTCAAAAATAACTGTCTTGCAACCAAAAATGCTAGGTCGAGTACTTCATTAACAGATGAGACAAAAGAAAAAATAATTCAATATTTTGAAGACGATGAAGTAAGTAGAGCTATGCCTGGCCAAAAAGATTATGTATCTGTAAAAAAAGATGGAAAGCGTCAAGCAATCCAAAAACGATTAATGATGACTACTTTGAAAGAAGCGTATACACGCTTCAAGGAAATTAACGAAAATATTAAGGTAGGTTTTTCCTCATTGGCAAGCCTTCGTCCAAGGCAATGCAAGCTTCTATCCAATTCAGGAACACATAATGTTTGTGTGTGCACAACACACGAAAATATTAACCTAATCTTACATAGTTTGAAAAGAATCAATTTATCAAAGGATATTAAAATGTTAACTGGTAGTCTTTTGTGTGAAAATACAACATCAAATTGCTATCTACGATCTTGTTCGGATTGTCCAGATTCTTCATCATTGGAAAATACTTTATTCGCTGAGTTTGAAGAAAATTATATTGATCAGTTATCATTTGAGCAATGGGTGACCACGGATAGGTGTGACCTAGAAACTATTGTAAAACCTGTAGATGAGTTTGTGTCATTTTTTTGCTTGAAATTAGAAAGTTTAATTCCTCACGACTTTATTAAAACAGAGCAATCCCGCTTTTTAAAAAATACGAAAAATACATTACAAGATGTTGAATTTTTAGTCATTTGTGATTTTTCTGAAAACTATAGCTTTGTATTGCAAGATGAAGTGCAGTCCCATCACTGGAACGTACAACAAGCTACAATTCATCCATTCGTTATTTATTTCAATGGAAGTACGCAAATTGAACATTTTAGTTTTATTGTAATTTCCGAAGATTTAAGACACGACTCAGTATCTGTAAATTTGTTCATTGCCAAAATGATTAACTTTTTACGCGTTGATAAGGATAAAGAAATCAGAAAGATATATTTCATGTCTGATGGAGCAGCATCGCAGTACAAAAACGTTTTTTTTCGAGCCTATGTCAATTTAAATCAAAGTACGGAATTGATGCAGAATGGCATTTCTTTGCTACGTCACATGGCAAAGGTCCTTGTGATGCTATTGGAGGAACCATAAAGCGCATGGCCACAAGAGCAAGTTTAGCCAAAGAACGTGAGCATCCAATTAAAACTGCAAAAGAACTATTTGATTGGGCGCGGTAAATGGCTGGGCATGGCGTACCATTGGTACCTCGCGTACCTGCAGGAATAAAATAGACCCCTTTGTGCGGTCCTTAGCCTCTTGCCCAGCAACTCCTATCCCTACCTCCTCGTGGTACTGGCCGGGGTACGAGTAACCTTGGGGAAGATCGGGTAACCAACCCCCGGTGGGAACTTTGGTCGTATGCTGACAGGGAAGGGGGGGTTTGCTTTTGCAAACCTGGAGCGTCTGTACTCCACGTTAGGAGCGGCTCACAACAGCGTCTGTTCCCCATGTCAGGGGCGGCTGATCATCGTCCGAGTGCCAGAGAAGGACTCTAAGCTAAACTGCGCACTATGGCCCTCCGAACATTTAGGGGGAATGGTCCTCCGGAAATCTAGGGGGTTGGTGTCAGGCCCTGCAAGCCAACCGTAAAAACACATCAGCACAGGAACGTCAACGAGAGAATACGGACCGGAACAATCGGCAAAGACCACAGCGACGAAAATGGACTAGCGATTGGAAACTCGGTACGTGGAACTGCAAATCTCTCAACTTCATTGGAAGTACTCGCATACTCTCCGATGTACTGAAGACCCGCGGTTTCGACATCGTAGCGCTGCAGGAGGTGTGCTGGACAGGAGCATTGGTGCGAACGTTTAGAGGTAATCATACCATCTACCAGAGCTGCGGCAACACACGCGAGCTGGGAACAGCTTTCATAGTGATGGGTGATATGCAAAGGCGCGTGATCGGGTGGTGGCCGATCAATGAACGAATGTGCAAGTTAAGAATCAAAGGCCGATTCTTTAACTTCAGCATAATCAACGTGCATAGCCCACACTCCGGAAGCACTGATGATGACAAGGACGCATTTTACGCGCAGCTCGAACGCGAGTACGACCGCTGCCCAAGCCACGACGTCAAGATCATCATAGGAGATTTGAACGCTCAGGTTGGCCAGGAGGAGGAGTTCAGACCGACGATTGGAAAGTTCAGCGCCCACCGGCTGACGAACGAGAACGGCCTACGACTGATAGATTTTGCCGCCTCCAAGAACATGGCCATTCGTAGCACCTATTTCCAGCACAGCCTCCCGTATCGGTACACCTGGAGATCACCTCAGCAGACAGAATCGCAAATCGACCACGTTTTGATCGATGGACGGCACTTCTCCGACATAACCGACGTCAGAACCTATCGTGGCGCCAACATTGACTCCGACCACTACCTGGTGATGGTGAAACTGCGCCCAAAACTATCCGTCATCAACAATGTACGGTACCGACGCCCGCCCCGGTACAATCTCGAGCGGCTGAAACAACCGGATGTCGCCAATGCGTACGCGCAGCATCTTGAGGCAGCGTTGCCGGATGAGGGCGAGCTCGATAGGGCCCCTCTTGAGGACTGCTGGAGGACAGTCAAAGCAGCCATTAACGACGCTGCCGAAAGCGTTGTCGGATATGTGGAACGGAGCTCAAGAAACGATTGGTTCGACGAGGAGTGCCAGGAGGTTTTAGAGGAGAAGAATGCAGCGCGGGCTGCATTGCTGCAGCATGGTACGCGGCAAAACGTGGAACGATACAGACAGAAGCGGAAACAGCAAACCCGCCTATTCCGGGACAAAAAGCGCCGCCTGGAAGAGGTGGAATGCCAAGAGATGGAGTTGCTGTACCGTTCTCAAGAAACGCGGAAGTTCTATCAGAAGCTCAACACATCCCGCAAAGGCTTCGTGCCGCGAGCTGAGATGTGCCGGGATAAGGATGGGAGCATCTTGACGGACGGACGCGAGGTGATCGAAAGGTGGAAGCAGCACTACGATGAACACCTGAATGGCGCAGAGAACACAGGCACAGAAGGTCAGGACAGCGAAGGCGATGGCTACGTCAGCACAGCGGACAGCGGAAATCAACCAGCTCCCACGATGGGGGAAGTTAAGGATGCCATTCAACAGCTCAAGAACAACAAAGCCGCTGGCAAGGATGGTATCGGAGCCGAACTCATCAAGATGGGCCCGGACAGGTTGGCCGCTTGTCTGCATCGGCTGATAGTCAGAATCTGGGAAACGGAACAGCTACCGGAGGAGTGGAAGCAAGGCGTTATATGCCCTATCTACAAAAAGGGCGACAAACTGGAGTGTGAAAATTATCGTGCAATCACCATCCTAAACGCCGCCTATAAAGTGCTATCCCAGATTCTCTACCGTCGTCTATCACCTATAGCAAACGAGTTCGTGGGAAGTTATCAAGCAGGTTTCATCGACGGCCGCTCGACAACGGACCAGATCTTTTCTGTGCGGCAAATCCTCCAGAAATGCCGTGAGTACCAGGTCCCTACGCACCATTTGTTCATCGATTTCAAGGCGGCATACGATAGTATCGACCGCATAGAGCTATGGAAAATCATGGACGAGAACAGCTTTCCCGGGAAGCTCACAAGATTGATCAGAGCAACGATGAACGGTGTGCAAAACTGCGTGAAGATCTCTGGCGAACACTCCAGTTCGTTCGAGTCTCGGCGGGGACTACGACAGGGCGACGGACTTTCGTGCCTGTTGTTCAATATTGCGCTTGAAGGTGTCATGCGGAGAGCCGGACTTAACAGTCGAGGCACGATTTTTACGAGATCCGGACAATTTGTTTGCTTCGCGGACGACATGGATATTATTGGGAGAAAATTTGAAACGGTGGCAGATTTGTTCACCCGCCTGAAACGCGAAGCAACAAGAGTCGGGCTAATGGTGAATGCGTCGAAAACAAAGTACATGCTGGTTGGCGGAACTGAGCGCGACAGGGCCCGCCTAGGAAGCAGTGTTACGATAGACGGGGATACCTTCGAGGTGGTGGACGAGTTCGTCTACCTTGGATCCTTGCTGACGGCTGACAACAATGTTAGTCGGGAAATACGAAGGCGCATCATCAGCGGAAGTCGTGCCTACTATGGGCTCCAGAAGAAACTGCGGTCAAGAAAGATTCACCCCCGCACCAAATGCACGATGTACAAAACGCTCATAAGACCGGTAGTCCTCTATGGGCATGAGGCGTAGACTATGCTCGAGGAGGACTTGCAAGCTCTTGGGGTTTTCGAACGCCGAGTGCTAAGGACGATCTTCGGCGGCGTGCAGGAGAACGGCGTGTGGCGGCGAAGGATGAACCACGAACTCGCTCAACTCTACGGCGAACCCAGTATCGTGAAGGTAGCTAAAGCTGGAAGGATACGCTGGGCAGGGCATGTTGCAAGAATGCCGGACAACAACCCTGTAAAGATGGTGTTCGCCACGAATCCGGTCGGAACAAGAAGGCGTGGGGCGCAGCGAGCTAGGTGGATTGACCAGGTACACCAGGACCTGGAGAGCGTGGGTCACAGTCGAGGATGGAGAGAAGCGGCCATGAACCGAGGGAATTGGCGAAATATTGTTGGCGAGGCTTTATCAAGATAATTGATGTAAAGCCAAATAAGTAAGTAAGTAACTATTTGATTGGGCGAATCGCAGAAAAGAAGAAGATTTAACAAAATTATCATTTTGTTTTACTACTACTGAAGAGTACGAATTAACGGCATCAGAGCTCAGCGAGCAATATAATAACGCGAAAACGATCCAAGGAACCCAAAAATTTCACTGTTTCATTCCATTGTCAGAAAATAAAATTAAAGCAAAACTATACTCGAACTGTACTGATAATGATGCAAAAGTGTTCGATATTGTAAAAAAATTGAATAACAATAAATAAATAAATAAGTATTAATAAAATGTTTTCATGATCTCATAACGCATACCCAAATCCAAAACTTTTAAAGTTTATATATAACATTTAGAAACTCATCGATCATACTCTAAAAAAATATCCTGGTAAAAAAAAAAATTATTTTCGTGAAATCTGTTAATTCATTTTAATTTATACATATATACATATACATATAATATTTATACATATACATAATATTTATACATATAATATACATAATACTAATGAATACATGAAAACGACTTGTTTAATTCACGCAAGGCCCTTAACAATAAAATCAGCAACAAACTGCGGTTCCCGTAATAATTTACACCGAAAAAAAAAATTTTCTACTAAATGTGAAAATTGTGACATGTTTGAAATGTCATAACTTTTTTGTTTATTGGTTTACCATCACCAAATTTTTATGGTAGATAGCTAATATAATGGACCTTTTTCCCTCAAAAAATTCCGATAAGGTTTTGATTTTTTTTTTTTATTTTTTTTTATCTTTATTAAGATAAGGTTTTGAGATATTTGAGTTTTTGTGTCAAAAATTATGTTTTTTAATGCAAAAAAAAATTTTTTTTACTGTGTGTATTTTTTTTTGGAATCTATATTTAGTTGTCTAACTTTGTTTCTTTAGTTGTCTAACAATCGAACGAACCGTTTTTGCTGTGCAGCTTTTTGAATATTTTTGAACCATTTTCACATACACCCTTTTGAAAAGTTAGTCGTGACTCAACTTGAAGATTTGATATCGGAAAATGACGATTTAGATGGAACTGGAAAACTGTGCAAAGTTTCAGCTCAATAGAAAAAAATGAATTAAAAAATTTACCAAATTTTGGTGCTGTTGCTTGGAATCACTCATATAACAGTGATTTTAATTGTTGTCCTATATTCGCCTACCTGGAATAATCTTTGAAGGAATGTGAAAACCTTCAAAAATCTACGAAGAAATATTTGCAACACACCCTGGAAAAAATGGAGGAATTTATGGTGAAACCCTTACAAGAAAACTTATAAAAATATTCTTGAAAGCAAACACTGCGAAACATGTTTTTGTGTCAAGCACCAAAATATCAATTTTTACTTAATTTGGGATTTCTGAACGCATTGCCGTTTTAAAAAATAGCATGACACGCTTAGTTTTCTAGATATTGGCTGTTGAATGTGCCAAATTTGATAAATTATTCATTTAATTCCATGCAAACATTAGTGAAACCAGTGTTTTATACAACTTTGGTGGTTTGTAGCCTAAAGTTTTGACGTGCTAGAACATTTCTGAAAACAATATCAAATTCAGAAATCCTGAATCTACCAGAGACACATAATTTGATCCTTGAGACTCGCCAAATGTCATTCAAAATCTTAAAAAAGTCCATGGACGAATTATCGAGAAAAATAATCAAGAACAAAAAAAGGACTCGCAATAATATTTGGAGAAATAACTCCAGAAAAATGAGTATGATTTATCAAAAAAATGTGTAAGAAGAATTTTATGATTTGTTTTTTGCTGGACATATGAACTGGAAGAGAACTCTTCGAACAATTTTTGCACGAACGTTTGAAGCATTCTTAAAGAATCCTGAAAAAAAAAACAAAGATCGTATCAAAATTCTAGTAGCAATATATGCGCTTGCAAACACTTGATTGGAAGATATTTTGAGAAAACTTTGGAGGAAATACAAGAAAAAAAACTTGTGACCATCTTTGTAAGTATAACTGAGAGGTTCTGGGATGAATCCTAAGTGCAATGTTAGAGGAAATCATTGCAGAATTTCAAGAGAAGTTTTTGAACAAATCCATGAATTCTCGATTACTTTTTCAAATCGACGTAACTAACTTCCATACGGTTTTGAGAAAATTTATTTAGAAGAATCACAACCTGTCTTCTAAAACTGTTTTAAAATGAATCACCTATTAAGCATTTTTTCGTCGTGTACGTTGCTTAAATTTTGCGTACAATAAGCTCGCGATAAAAAACTAGGGAGTTCCTGTTATTTCCTACAACAATTTTATTACAAAATGATAAGCCGAATTATTCAGTTACTTTCGACGTTTTTGTATCAGTGTAAAATCGGCTCAAGTAGTGTTTTGTTTTGATTCGTGGATAAGTCACTTTGTCTCTCCATACAGCGGAGCGGCGAAAGTAGTGGTTAGGTAGCGAAAGTTGAAAATCTTACTTTCGTCGTTTTGTAAATCCGGAAAGTAAACGCTCTAAAAGTGAAAAATCGAGTTAGTTTAGAGCGAAATGTGTAGAATTTCGTCTGCGAAACACGTAGCATCGATAAAGTAAGTTTGTATACTTTTTTGACTTGAGTCGGTTTGAATAAGTTTTCGAGAATTGCATTGAGCATTTTCTGGAAGATCTCCGAGAATATTACCTAATAAGGTATATTAAAGTATCTCTAAAGAAATATTGGAATGGTTCTTAGAGTGGTTCTTAACGAATCTCTGGTTAAGTTTAAAAAAATCAAACACGGTTTTTAGAATTAAAAAAAAAATCATGAAAAAATTGAAAAATGCTTGCATAAACTTGTAGAGAATGGCATGGAAAAGATTTTATTTTTTTTTTTATTGAAGAAAAAATGTGGAATAATTCATAACTAGTGCATTATGATCAATTTTGAACTAATTAACATGCGATATTATGCACGTGAAAGGTAAAGAGATTTGAGATTTTGCTGCAAAAATCCTGGAAACAATTCTAAAGGAGCTTTAAAAATAATATCTACAGTGCGCGGAACTCCAATTAGCACACCGGTTTTTTGAACAAACAAAATGCATTTTCGCCGAATAAAAGTTAAGATAATAATACTGATAATTTTTACTTCTGGAACCACTTAAAATTGTTAAATTTTTCTCGTGATAGACAAGCGTTGTGTTTGGTGAATGTATTTCTTCAGCAATGATTACTTATTAAGTTTATCAGTTCAGTAAAAATTAACATTGAATGTACAGGTGTGTCACAGAGATTTCCATAGCCACCATACAAGAATTAACAGTGTTGTGTTTTTTTCAAATCCCTAAGAAATTTCTGGGAAGAATTTGTGTCCAAATATCCAAAGGAGTTTTACAAAGTACAATAAAAAAATGATGGAGAATTTACTAAAGAATCCCTGGAACAATCTTTCAAGGATTTTTCTTTGAAAAAAAATTGGATGAACTATTGACAGATAAAGTTGATAAGCATCTTTGGTGGTATCGAAAGAGAAGATCCATGTAAAAATTTCCAGAGAAACTATAGAAGATTTGATTGTGAATGTTCTGGTTAAAGTTCAAGAGTAATCCTTAGCGAATACTCTACTCATAAATTCGTTAAAGAAATATAGATATCCAATACCAATGTAATCTTTTAAGAAATCCCAGAAAAAAAACTGCTGGCAGAATTCTTGAAGGAACCCTTTCAATAATTTCTTGATAAATCCTTATAACATCGTTCGGAATAATAACTAAAGGAATTTTTGATGTGTGTTTTTAAATACATGATTGGAGGAGTTAGTGAGGATATATAAAAAAAATCCCGGAATGGGTTTTTTGGGTTAATAGAAGAATTCACGCAGGACTTTTTTTTTAGGAAATCCTGGTTTATCCTTTATATCACGATTGTTTTCAAAAGAGACTGTAGGGTGAATCTCTAAAGTTATTTATGCGACAATATTTTGAAGAATTCATACAGAGGAACAAATAAAAAAAAACCATAACAGTTCCTTATAAAACGCCAGAGGAATCTAAGAAACATCTGTAAAATTATTTAGGTAGAAATCACTGGTACATTCCCTAAAACAAACATAGAGAGAAAACATAAAAAAAAACTTCTAAGGAATAATTCCTAATTCCTGGGCATACACTTGCTTCAATTGTTTGAGTAATATTTCATGGACATCCTATAAAGATTCTTTGGTAGTGTCTTGGTCCTTTTTGAAACTCCTTTTTTTGGATGGATAATGAGTGTTCTTTTTAGACCCGTTGGGTGGTTACTTGAGGAATCTCTGTAAGCATTCTTAGAGTAATTGCTGGTCTTATCGGCTTTCCAAAGTCAATTATAAAGGAATTCGTGCAGGAAACTACGATAGAATTTATGGAGTTTCATGAGTCGAGTTATTTATCGGCATGAAAATACAAAATCGGCGGCATATTGCTAATCTGCGTATGGCGCGCCGCCGATGCCTCATTCGGCGTCAGCGTGACGTAAAATGGATCGGTGGCGGCGGCTTGGTGCGGTGGCGCACAGATCTATTGCTAATGTTTTGGAGAAATTTCCCGTAAGATGATAAATATGCATTCCAAAAAACACCTCGATGCTGACAACTCGTTGGATAAATTTGATGTTCTCCTATTAACGATTTCTGGAAATGAATCTTGGAGAGACTTTTGGAAAATCGAAAAAAAAAACATCTTGAGGAAAGGTAAAATTCCTGTAAAATATATGAAGCTCTATTGTCAAATGCTTTAACGTATTTTTCGAAGAAGGAAGCGTTTTAAGATAACTTGGTTCTAACTAGATTTTTGGTAGACTGCCGAAGAAAAATATTGAGATTTCCAAAGACAAGATAAATTTCCCTGGCGAAAACATTTCCATCGACCAGTGTTGTTCAGACTCATTTCCCCGAAAATAACATTTTCCGAACTACGAAGCCACGAACTACTACAACCATGCTCTATCCTCCTAAGATAGAAAAGCAGATGGTTAAGCTTGAGTACTGCACACTAAATTGATCAATTTTGATCCCAGAGAGCCACAACTCAAGTTTCGGTGAAATGAAATGAGTGAGTGAGTGAGTGTGAATCATTTCACCGAAACTTGAATTGCGGCCCACCGAGATCGACACTGTCCGATCCCATGTGCAACACTCAAGCCCAACCACCTCCTCCTCCATCTCAGGAATACAACGCACAGTTATAACAGTTCATGGCTTCACAATTCGAATTGCGGGGAAATGAGTCTGGTCAACACTGCCATCAACCAGAGAAGAAGGAGGCATGTTTTTAAAATAAATCGTTAGATAATCTTGTGATGAAGCAATGATGTGATGATGACTGTGATCATGCTAACAGTCGTGAATTGAGCTCAGAAACTATAATATAATTGCTCGGCTGTACAAATCTTGGTTTTCAATTTCAACCGAGATTCAGCTAATAGATTGTCCGGTAGCTTAGCAACGAAGCACGAATTACTAATACTCGGCTTTTATTTCCTGAGATCCCAGGACATTTTAGAATAATATCCTGTAGGATTTGCTGAAGTTACTCCTTGAAAACATCTGACGGAATCCCTGGAGAAGTTTGTATGGGAATGATCGGAGAAATGATTAAAAAAACTGTATTTTTAGCTGCTGTGACACCCTGAATGAACTTTTGAAGAACCCACGTAGATTTTACTTGAGAAATTATTCGACAAATGTTGCATAAAACTGCAGGAGTATTCGATAAACTTACAGAAAAATTCTTAGAAAAAAATCGTGGAGAACTTCGTAAAGGAACCTATGTCGAATTTATTGTCACATTTGTTAGAAGAGTTAGTAGATAGATTATCCTGGAGGAATTTTTGGAATAATACTAAGAGTAACCATGGATGAGTTATTGAGGGATTTCATGTTAAAATGCCTAGAAGAAGACCATGCTGAGTGTCGTGGGTTCGAATCCCGCCGATCGAGAATTGGCGTCAATTGGCAAAGAAAGCTCGCTGTTAAATGTAGAAGTGCTCATAGGAACACAAAGTTAAAAAGTTGGCTCTGTTAATTTTGGGATGTATCGCCAGAGAAAAGAAGATCTGAAAAAAATCATAAAATAAAGTACTGACAAAAAATCCTAGTAATCACCGTGTGAATTACTGAAGGTAGTAGTGCTAGGGTACTCAAGAATTTCATGGAGCAATTTATCGAGAAACCTTTAACCATCCCTTGAAAAATCGCTGGAAAAATTGATGAAGAAAGAGGGATTCTTGGGGGGATTCCTGAAGAAGTCTCTGGAGGTATTATAGAAAACAAACTCTGGAAAAATAAAATCTTGTAGTTTTTCCTCGAGAAACCTCCTCCCTAGTAGGGAAAACCCCCCGGTTGAAAACTATTGATCTCATCTAATTTCAAATCCCTCTTCCTTCCCCAGTCACCAGTTCCCATCGAGCTACCAACTGCCCAGCACCGCAAACGCCAGCACCACCACCAACTGGAGTCACCACGGTGGTCCCAGTGGCCACGATGGAGATGAATCGAGCGAATCGGACTCCTCTCAGCCATCGTCCATATCGGAAGGAGATACCATTGCCGCTCCCATAGCCGCATGCAGCCCTCACTGTTTGGGACTGCTACCGGGGGCACATCACCATCTCCTCGACGCCGGAAGCAGCACCAGTACCAGTACCATCGGTGCCAACAGTAGTAGCAGCGGTAGCAGTAGCACCATGGCCACGATGAGTGGATACATTCCGCCGCATTTGGACTATATGGCTGGGCGTGAACAGCTGCAGGAGTTCGCCGGCAAGATCCCCCAGCGCAAGAAGAAATCGTCGTCGTCGTCCAAATCTTCGAGCAAGTCCAAGAAATCAAAAGTAAGTAGGCAAGCGTTGTAAATTCATGTGTGAAACCTGCAGTAGAAAAAGGCAGTATAGTTAGTCAGCCGCTAGTGCTGGGGAGAACAGATAAGACATAGGACATACATTTCATAATTGCCACGTGGATGTTGTGGTATAGCTCACATTTGCACGGAAAGTCCTTGGTGCTAAATTCGATGTGATGATTGTGATTGCGGAATAAGTGGTTTCAGGGGTGAAGTCAATGGTTTACTTTTAATATGTTTATGATGTGGTCGTTTTAAAATGGATCTACTAATAGAGAAGCTTTCTAGTAGAGTAATGTGGAATAAAATCTCGACCTTAGTGGAATAATTAATGTTTCCAGAAGAACCAGTGGCGCAACCAGGGGGGGATTTGGGGGTCAAACAACCATCCCCCCCCTCCAGAGCCGAAAAAATTGAAGGATTGCCAAGTATATTTTTGAACCTTATTACTACACATCTTATGCAACTACGCAAAAGTAACTTAGTTTGGATCATATTAACAATAAGTGTTTCAGTGGTTTTTACAGTTTCATATTCAAAGTTTAGGTTTTTGTCAATTCTTACGCCATAGAAGATGTTAATAAAAAAAAGCCCATAAATAACGAAATTGGATTGCCTTTTCCTAATTATAAATTTAAGGCTTTGTATGAGAAGTTTGTCAAATATTTAGATATATTGGGAACTTTTTAACACTTCAGTAGTGCTGTTTTTAAGCATCACCTCGGTGTTTTTGGTGGTGGTCAATTGAAGGTTAACATAAGCATCCGAAGAATTAAAAATGTTTCAGTTAGCTCAGTATTTCAACTAAATTTTACAACTATTACTATTATAGAATCAGAATTCTGTCGAAGCAAATATCCTATTAGGAATTTTAACAATTATGCTATTTTAAAAGTGGTGATTATGAATTACAGTAGTTAATCAATCGGATTACGAAATCATCCAAAAATGACAAATCAAGATGTTCACACATATTTGGTAATAAAATCTTCACAGTGAAAGCAAAACTCGTTTTTAACTTTTAGATTCGATTCTCTGGATTATCGATTTTTTAACATGAAGCAGTTATTCTCCCACTGGAGGAAGTTAAGTGTTTCAATGCTGGTTGGCTTTCGACCGGCTGTAATAGTTGTAATGATTTCTATTGCAAAATTTTGCGCTTAAAGATTCTCATCGTTGAAACCTTAAAAACATATTAAAAGAACAACACAGATGGACGACTTAACGCTATCACGTTTATGCATTGTTCTCTTGTTTAGTCAATTTTTGCTATGCGTATTAAAATAGTGAAGTTTACATAAATCTTCAACTCGATTTTTTCATATTAAAAAATACCATATCAAATTCAAATTTACAAAACCCCCTCCAGAACCACATCCTGGTTGCGCTACTGAGAAGAACTATAATATTAATTACAAAAATATGGTTAATTGTTTTATCATGTGCTCCATGTAACAGATGTCAATTCAGCGCCATTTTCAACTGACATGATAAATTGTGACACGTTTCACATCTTGCATTGGCTAACAAAAAATATTTATGTTGAAAATCTAATTACCGTGAGGACGCCATTCACCGCTCATTTAACAGCATTTCAACATATTAAATTTTGTCAAAAATCGGCTTTTCGAAATTTTACCAAACTTGTTGCTCTCTAGGCAAGAGAAAACATTTGTTTTTACAGGAAAAAAGATGAAAGGTGAAAAATCTTTTAATGGTTCCGAATAAAACATATGACAATGATTCAGGTTTAGGGCGCCATTCACTGCTCATCCTAAGCATGAGGCCCTATTCAAAGCACTAGTTAAAATTAATTTAATTTCACTAGCTGGTTGTTATCTTAGTATTATAAAACGACAATATATTGAAGCTTAACAGCCAAAAGCATTTTTCGATCTGTCATAATAAAATCATTTATAAACTCATGTTAACCACCTTAAACAGCTTTAAATTATATTTTATAAAAAATAAATAATATAAAATCAATTTCCTTCTAAAACAATCCCTATCTTGATATGAATTATTATTGTTTTATGGCTATATCGGTCATGCGACTCAAAGGTAAAGGGAGTCTATAGAAGTAAATGATGGAAACGAATAGGTGCATAGGCGTCGCAAGGGAGCGACAAGATTGAAATTTAATTAGGTGGTGCAAATTGAGCAAGCCATTTTAAAGTCAGTAAAGCATCGAAGCGTCCTGTATTTTGCCTAGCTTCTCTACTGGAAAAGGGTTGGCTCAAAGCTTTGAGCTTTGCTACCAACACAGCCTGTGCAGCCAATGCACCTATTCGTTTCCATCATTTACTTCTATAGACTCCCTTTACCTTTGAGTCGCATGACCGATATAGCCATAAAACAATAATAATTTAAAACAATCACGGTCGAAACCTTCTCCTATATCTTGATATGCTAATACATGATGATAACATTTATTGCAAAAATTGTTAAGTTTTCTCAAGAACAATTCAATGAGCGGTAAATGGAGCATGAGTGGTGAATGGCTTCCTTACGGTACCGTCAATATGCTACAAATTGAAGTATAATTACAAGCTGCTTACGTCAAACAAATGTTTTGTTCTCATTTCATATGAAAATTTCTATGTTTTTAAAATTAAATTTAAATGTTTTGTCCAATACTGTATGTTCAGATTACTTCGGAAATTTCTAAAGTTATTAGCTATTATTTCCGAAGAAGAATTTTGCTAAGGGTATTTCAAGAATTCAGGCTGGATTTTTCCATGGAGTACCAGAGAAATGGAATTTCTTTAAAGAATATTTCGGAAATCATAAGAATTCCTCCAAAAATTATGTGAGATTTTTTTTAATAGAGTTTTTATTCCTACAAGATTTTATCCAGTGATTCTTTCATAGACTTCCCTGGGACATCCTCCAAGTTTCCTGGTTAAAACAGGCAATTCCCGCCTAAGGAATCTTGCAGATATTAAGCTTTGACGTTTTGAAGTTTACATGTACACGACGAAACTTCGGTGGGGATCGAACCAACGACCCCCTATTCGCTAGATAAGCGCTTCAACCTACAAGCTATGAACAACGATCTCTCTAACGTAGTCGATCGGTCGAGATCCGATCTAGTCGGACGACGACCACGAAGTTTAGGCTGCGAAATGATGATCCCATGTGCTTTGGAGTAATCGAGTCAGTTCGCCTCCGAGCGTCGGGGTCTCTCAAGGGGCTCCGCAGCTTGTGAGTTAAAGCGCCCATCTAGCGAATAGGGAGTCGTGGGTTTAATCCCCACCGGAGCCGAGGTTTCTTTTCGCAGTTTCAATTTGTACATCGTGTACATGTAAACTTCAAAACGTCAAATCCGTGAGGAATTTTTGAAAAAAAAACCCTAAAGTAACCTATGATAAAACCTATGTATGTTTTAAGGTGAAACATCTTGGAATCTAAAGATGGCCGGCACAATGGCCGACTTGTGCCCCTACTCACATTTTCAAAGGCACTTAACTGGAGAAATAGTGTACAAACGTTTCTCATCTTCTTATTTTAAGCTTTCTGCTAGTGCACACAACCAAAATAAAAAGTTCACTGATGTTGGATGCTTTCTTCGCGAGATTTGTGCCTTTGAAGTTTTAGTGCAATCTTATAAGTTGATTCCAAACTGTTTCATCTTAAGGTCATACTTAATGGATAATGAGTTAAATGGTATAGCACAAAATTCGGTTTTTCATCTACGAAAATAAAAATCAATCATATCTCTGGAAACATTGGATAGAATCTCGATAGAATTTTGTTCAAGAACGATTGGAGGAATTATTGGGAAAATTGTTGTAGTAGTAACTAGTGCAAAAACTTAAATAGACTTTTTAGGCCTTAAAATAGAGACCAGAAAATATCAGTGGGAATTTGATGAAATCATGTTTAAGAATTAACTAAGAACTACTTCCAGAAATTTCTATAGTAATTCTGAATCAGAAGAAGAACTTCTTGACCCTCTTAGAGTTCTTTAGGAATTGTTCTGAAGATCGTCTAGAGGTTCAGCAATTGTTTGATAGATTATATCAAGAGTGATCGCATGTTCAGAAATCGTTAATAACACCACACTCGTGCTTTGTGTAACACGAGGCGACGGGTCTCAGATTAATCCACAGCTTTTTCCAAAGATTATTCAAGAATCTTCAAATAATTCTCTATGGATGTACCAAAAACCGAATTACTTCCAGGAATGCTCATGGAAATTTGTTCCAGAACATATACAGGGTTGTTCAGTGATTTTTTTTTTAAATCATCCGTTGATCCATTCAGAAATGCCAAACACTATGAGAATAAAAAACAGAAAGCATTTCTTGCTCAACGTTTCAAAAGGACCTTTCTGAATTATTTATTTATTTTATTTATTTATTCACCGTCTTCGGCCTTAGCTGTACAGACTGTATGCTTCTTCTTTCTGGCGTTACGTCCCCCCACTGGGACAGAGCCTGCTTCTCAGCTTAGTGTTCTTATGAGCACTTCCACAGTTATTAACTGAGAGCTTACTTTGCCAATGACCATTTTTGCATGCGTATATCGTGTGGCAGGTACGAAGATACTCTATGCCCTGGGAAGTCGAGAAAATTTCCAACCCGAAAAGATCCTCGACCGGTGGGATTCGAACCCACGACCCTCAGCTTGGTCTTGCTGAATAGCTGCGCGTTTACCGCTACGGCTATCTGGGCCCCTACAGACTGTATGCTATTCTAGACTATATTCTTAATTCTACTAACAAATACATTTTTGCTTATATCAAAGTCGAACAGATAAAATACAGTGTTGAAAGCACGAATACAAACATAAAATGGATTATTAAATCCGTACGTCGTCCTACTAACTGGGAGAACCAATGCATTATGGCTTCGGAGGGTGCGAGAAGGGACATTTATATTGATACTGTTAAGCAGAGCTGAACAGTCAATGCGATTTGAAAGCAAATCAAAAATGAAAACGCGTTGCAGCTTTATGCGCCTGGCGGAAAGCGTCTCCAGGTCGATTAACAGGCAGCGCGAGTTCAGAGGCTCGCTTTGTTTACTTTCTCTTTAATCAATAACTAAGTCACATTAACCTCATCTCTTGCGTTTTTTGTATGAAACGCTAGTCAAGAAAATTGCCTTTCGATCTATAGTGGGAAACTTCCCAAAAGCTTAGGGACAGACTCGTTTTAATATCGATCGAAAATAAGTACATCTCAACGAGGGAGGGAGAGAGAGATCCTCGCATTTTTTGCATTTTTTTTTTTAAGGTGAAACATCTCGGAACCCAAAAATAACCGTCACAATGGCCGACTTGTGCCCCTACTCACGTTTTCGAAGGCACTAAACTGGAGAAATAGTTGGCAAACGTTTCTGATCTTCTTATTTTAAGCTTTCTGCTAGTGCACAAAGGCAAAATAAAAAGTTCACTGTTGTTGGATGCGTTCTTCGCGAGATTTGTGCCTTTGAAGTTTCAGTGCAATCTTAGAAGATGATTCCAAACTGTTTCACCTTAAGGATACGGGAAAGGATACGGGTATTCTGCTAGTTTTTCTACGATTATAGTTGGAATTTTTTTGAGTCCGGTCAAAAATCTGAGATCCGTGCGACGTTAAGTCAGAATGGACCAAGTGTTTCTTACGTCTAGTTTTTGAGATATTGGCTGTTGAAAATGCAATATTTGACTATTTCAGCCAACTTGCATGCAAGTTTGTCAGCTTTTATGGCAATTTATTTGCTTAATTTTTCACAGAATACAAACTTTATGTGTATGACAATCCTTATCAACAAAATTCATAGTACTTTTGATGCTCAAAAGTTATTTTTTGATGGTTTAGAAAAGTTTAGAGAATCGAAGAATTTTGTATGGATACTGCAAGCACGCTAATATAATCGATTTTATCTAAATTTAATCGTGCAATTTCAACTAAATTATGTCTTAAATAAAAAATTTAAGCCATATTTGACAAGCTTAAAAAAAAAAGATCACAAAGATCACATCATAGAAAACAGTGTTTTGTACAACTTTGGCGATCTGTAGCTAAGAATTGTGACGTGCTTGAACATTTCTGAGAACGGCATCAGATACAGTAACCCCAAATCTACTAGAGACACATAATTTGAAACGCAAAACTGTCAATTTTTGTTACGCTGTGTTATCGTGCAATAAGAATTGCTCTTGCCGGGCATTGTGGGCTTCAACCATGTATCCAGTTGGCACACATGAGTTGTAACTGTAATAGCAATCGTGAGTCCTCATTACGGCTCGTATCCACATGTGTAAGGCATCTACAATTATGCTCACTATTTTTAGTTATTATGTCAAGCCGCCATGAACGCTTCGCTTCTCTGTTCTTTTTACAATATACAGATTGCAGTGAAAATCCTTTAACCCTGCAAAATCAGTGGAGAATAATACATACAGCCGTGACTAATTCCTGTTTGCAGAACGCAATAGAACGTAAAATAAACGAAGTTTTGATTAGCTGAGATGATAAATGCTCACTAATCAAGTGAAACCTGCTAAAAAGGCTGTCCCATTTGATACGTAACTCTAGAGAATAGAAGAGAAGAGAGCTGTCACACAATATGCTAAAAAGAATATTGTAAATTAACGATGAAATCAATAAATTCATGGCAATACTATGGGTAAGTAGAATTTTAATTGAACGTTAGAGTATTTCGCTGAAGTATATGTAAATATTTCATTAGCTTTCAACTTCTAAATAAACCAATTTTTCAAAAACAAAATTTATTTGGACCATCTTATCACTCATTGAATCAATGCTACACCAGAAAAAAAGTAACGGTCATCGCGCCATATAATAGCATCAAAAAGCCACTGCACATGATATCTATAAATATAAAACACATAAACCGACCATAACCAAGATTTTGATGTTTGATTCCCCTGAATGGTTGCCCGCTAGCGCATCATCATGCTCCGTAAGAGTAATTCTTCAATCAAAACAAACCCAAAGAACAAAAAAAAATCAACAACATTATTGTGTAGCGATGCAAAGAAGGGAAAAATTGTTTATTTGTAGTTACAAACACCTCTCGCGTGGGCCGCACTCCATTACACCGACCCGCGAACAAACCCCAACACCTCGCTCGACGTGAGATGAGAGTTCATTCTTTTCCAGTCGGTAGCCGCGAATCATCGCGCGCGCTTGATCGGTTGCACAGTGGATCGAAATTCTTATAAATTAAAGTAGGTTTCTGTAATATTTTCCTCGATTAACCCAACACTTGTATGATTAAAATACATAGCATGAAACATATTCGTTGGATTTTGAATTTTAATTGAGTGGATTTGACATTATTTTCCATGGAAATATATATTTAATACAATTCACCAGCTAATTAATTAAAGAGGAATGAAATAAATTATATCGTGATTACTATCCTAAAATAAGGAAAAAAGAAAAAAAGAGAAATAATTATGCTGGAATGTGATATTAACTATGTCAAATATACAAGTTAAAGCAATGTATAAAAATATATACAATTTATATGAAAGTTTGAGATTTTGGCAGACATTTGTTTTCGACCGATCCACTGTGGGTCGGTTGTTCGGTGGGAGGTTTGTTTATCAATACTTTTCCTATGTTTAAATATACTATGTTTTTTAGAGATTTGTTTGGATTGTTTGAGCACTGGAGCAGGACGGTGGTTAGGAGGGAGCGTTGCTTCGATTGTTGGTTCATGCTGATGTTGATTCTAATGATGATTGGGAAAGCTTGATGAGAGGGCGTTAGCACAGGGGCACGTGTTGATTGATTGTGCAGCCACAATCGGACTTCGCCGATCAATATATGTCCGGATGGTGATTGATTCGAGTCGGGCAATTGTTTGTTTGATTGGAAATGGGTTCTACAAATTTTATTGGGCGATTTGTTTTATTGGATGTTTGCTATTGTCATTGATGGGATAAATAACACATACTTCCACCCACAACCAAAGCATCACATCATATCTGCCGCAGCAGTTCTGATTTTGTACAAACAACAAAAATGGTACCTTTTGCAAAATAAAATAAATTGTTTTGAATAAAATTTCATTTATTTAGTTAACATCTAAACAGATAACATTGTTTCAAAAATTTCACGCCGGTTCGTGGCCGCATCTCTCTATCCTCGGTTCTGCCCCACGTTCCTCAAATCGATGCGCACTTGATCCACCCACGTAGCTCGCTACGCTCCACGCCTTCTTGTACCAACCGGATCCGAAGCGAACACCATCTTTGCAGGGTTGCTGTCCGGCATTCTTGCAACATGCCCTGCCCATCGTATCCTTCCAGCTTTGGCCACCTTCTGGATACTGGGTTCACCGTAGAGTTGGGCGAGATCGTGAATTATCCTTCTTCGCTACACACCGTTTTCCTGCACACCGCCAAAGATCGTCCTAAGCACCCGACGTTCGAAGACTCCAAGTGCTTGCAGGTCGAGAAACGTCCACGTTTCATGCTCATAGAGGACCACCGGCCTTATGAGCGTTTTTGTACATAGTGCATTTTGTGCGAGTGTGAATCTTTTTTGACAGAGCTTTTTGTGCAGGCCATAATAGGCCTGACTTCCACTGATGATGTGCCTACGTATTTCACGGCTAACGTTATTGTCAGCCGTTGGCAAGGGTTCAAGGTAGACGAACTCGTAACGCATTTGCCGTACAGTAAAGATCCGGTCCATTGTCGATCGGCCGTCAACGAAGCCGGCTTGATAACTTCCCATGAACTCGTTTACTACAGGTGACATACGACAAAAGATGATCCAGGATAATACTTTGTAGGCCGCATTTAGAATAGTGATCGCTCGAAAGTTCTAACAATCTAATTTGTCGCCTTTTTTGTAGCTGAGCTGGGGCATATTACCCCTTGTCGTATTTCTTCAAAATAAAACATTTATTTTTTTCTCATGGCAACATCAGCCATTATCTCTTTCTTTTTTTTATTTCTTGTTTTTTTTTTCACGCACAAACCAAAGACAATCCGTCCGCGACCAAAATCGTCATTAGACTGAGGAGGACGCGCACTGATACCGACCAGAGTGCGAGACACTCCCGACATATAGCCTCACTCTCTTTTTCTCTCCTTCACTTTGCTTCGTTCCAGTTCACCAGCTGCTACGATGCAATCAACGTATTTCTTTTCTGCATCCATTCGGCAACACCGCTGACTCTGCGTCCGTTCCCGTTGTTAACATCGTTTTCGTTTCTGTTATGCGTACCTGCAGCGTACGCCAAACCAGCGATGAATTGATTTTTTTTTTCACAAAATATATAAATATTTTTCATTTACTCTATAATACTACATTCGCTTCCTTCTCTACTCTTTATATGATCAAAAAAACTGCATTACTGTCATATTGCAGTTTTACGAAAGCTATTTGTATGCTTTTCTATGATATTTACCTAAATTAAAAATTTACAAACAAAAACTAAATGTTTCTATTTTTTTTTACCAAATTAGAGTTTGATAATAAAACAACAACCGCAGAAAATATATCTCAGAGGGTTGGAGGGAAGTGTTCATATATTCATACACACCAAAATCATTAGTTTGTAATACAATACATGTAAATGGATTCAAATATCATCAAGAAAGTGCTTCTCGCATAATGATTGTTATCTTGTACATACCAAATTTGAAAAGCTCGGATCTATCATAATTCTTGCAATATCCGTTTCCTCTTGTTGATCGTCACTTTGAAGCATTTTTTTATAAATTATGATGGACTTGAAATATCCTTAAACAAAACTTTATTTTGCACTGCTTTTCTTTCCAATTCATTAAAAAAATCGTGATTGTATATTTGTTTAATTTGAGCATAATGATAGTAAGACCACTATCGTGTTATAAAACTGTTTATTTTTCAACCATTAAACTTAATTTAATATAGTTTACTCTCTTTGCATATTTCACAATTGTGTATTACGTTATGTACATCATTCTGTTTTACTGGTATGTTTTTTTGTGTATTAGAGACATATTCATATAGTATTTAGGTTCTTTAAAAGTAAAGGTAACACAAAATTAGACCATTGATACCATCTAAGTTAAAGCTAGTTGATTGTTTAAATTTTACAATGAACGGAAATGATTTTGAATCATAATTTATAATAAATTTAATTTGACTTTAATTTTTTTTAATGTTTTCTCATCAATTATTGGTGTTTCCATCGAAATTAATAACCATTTAGACAATTTTCAAGTCATTCACTAATTACAAAAATTTGCATTATTTTGCTCATCTACCTAAACTTACATGTATTTTTTTTTACAAGCGATGAATATTATGACATTTCAAACATTTTAAAATACAGTATACTTGTTTTATATCAATTACCTTAACAATTTCCACTTCAAGTTCTAGATCTGATTGAGTACTGGATTAGTTTTTACGAATACTATTTATTTTTTCTCTTTAGATCTCTATTTAATACTAAAATCATAGTAAAAATAAATGTTTCAATAGTATTAAATAAACATTGGTACATGATAATCGTTGTTAATCAATAACTTTCAATGCTTTGAAGAAAAGCGATTAGAATGTATATATACGTGTTGTCGCCTGATGAATGAATGATAGTATTTTTCAATTCCATCTTGCTGTTATTTACAAAACATTATTGTTAGTATCATTCCGTTCTTTTTTTTTTCTTATAAGCCGCACCTCATTTTCACTGTGAATTTTGATTTGATATATATGTGACTACAAACTTATTACAAACCATTACCATTTGTGATGCATGCCAGAATATTCATCGTGCGCAACTAATATTTTAGCATCTCTAGATGCAATTTAACACAAGCAGAAAATTTTCAATAAATTTCCATCTATTATTCCAATCTATTAACAATTATATTTTTAAACAATATAAGCTTATTTTTTTCTTGGCTGAAGGTGGCCACGCTTTTGAAAACTATGCCAAGCAACAGAACGGTTTAACTTGTTCTTCTGTCAACAAACACCGTGCTGATTATCAATACTTCTCATGAAAAAAATCTCAGTGTAACAAATCCAATAAATTTTATCCACAAGTATTTTACATGTTCTATTTGTCGGTAACTGATATGAGGTGATTGTCGTTCACGTTTACATGTTTTTTTTTTTTTTCATTTTATTTTACATGTTCAATTTACCAATATGTAATATGAGCAGATTTGACAAAATTTACAACCTATTATCTTCACAAAAGAATTTTACATGTTCTACCATTCAATAAGTCAATAAACAATACTGATTCCCATTACTTCTTTTGGATGAAGCTTACCAGGCTCCTGACAATTTCCGTCAAGTAACAAAATTAGAAAACTTAAAACCAAATTTCACAGCAAAGAATTTACACTTTTTTCTATCTGTCGATAAGTAATATGAGCTTGTTTCCTTTAGTTCTCTTGGATGGAGCTGATCAAGCTCCTGAAAAATTCCGTCTAGTAAACTTCAAACATAAAATTTAAAATAACAAAATACGCTACATGTTCTACCTGACAACGAACAATATGAGTTGATTATCATTACTTCCCTTGGATGGAGCTGACCAGGCTCCTGAAAATTTCCGTCAAGTAACAAAACTAGAAAACTTACAATCAAATTTTACAGCAAAATATATACTTTCTACCTGTCGATAAGCAATATGAGCTGATTTCCATTACTTCTCTTGGATGGAGCTGACCAAGCTCCTGAAAAATTCCATCAAGTAACAAAACCAGAAAATTTACAACCAATTTTAATAGCAAAGAATTTACACTTTCTATCTGTCGATGAGTAATATCAGCTTATTTCCTTTAATTCTCTTGGATGGAGCTCAACAGGCTCCTGGGAAGTTCCGTCAAGTAACAAATCCAGAAAACTTACAATTAATATTTTCAGCGAAAGAATTTATAATTCCTACCTGTCGATGAGTACTATGGGCTGATTTTCATTACTTCTCTTGGATGGAGCTGACCAGGCTCCTGAAAATTTCGTCAAGTAACAAAATCAGAAAATTTGCAATCAAATTTCACAGCAAAGAATTTACACTTTCTATCTGTCGATAAGTAATATGAGCTTATTTCCTTTAGTTCTCTTGGATGGAGCTCACCAGGCTCCTGGAAATTTCCGTCAAGTAACAAAGCCAGAATACTTACAACCAATATTTTTAGCGGATGAATTTACAATTCCTACATGTCGATGAGTAGTATAAGCTGATTTTCATCACTTGTCTTGGATGGAGCTGACCAGGCTCCTGAAAAATTCCATCAAGTAACAAAACCAGAAAATTTACAACCAATTTTAATAGCAAAGAATTTACACTTTCTATCTGTCGATGAGTAATATCAGCTTATTTCCTTTAATTCTCTTGGATGGAGCTCAACAGGCTCCTGGGAAGTTCCGTCAAGTAACAAATCCAGAAAACTTACAATTAATATTTTCAGCGAAAGAATTTATAATTCCTACCTGTCGATGAGTACTATGGGCTGATTTTCATTACTTCTCTTGGATGGAGCTGACCAGGCTCCTGAAAATTTCGTCAAGTAACAAAATCAGAAAATTTGCAATCAAATTTCACAGCAAAGAATTTACACTTTTTCTCTGTCGATAAGTGATATGAGCAGATTTTCATTACCTCTCCTGGATGGAGCTGACCAGGCTCCTGTAAAATTCCATCAAGTAACAAAACCAGAAAATTTACAACCAATTTTAATAGAACTTACACTTTCTATCTGTCGATAAGTAAAATGAGCTGATTTCCTTTACTTCTCTTGGATGGAGCTCAACAAGCTCCTGGGATTTTCCGTCAAGTATTGAGGATTTTGCCCTCTAATAGACTCACACCGAAATAATTTTGTCACACCAAAATATTCTCCCACCATGTTTGTCATATATTGGATGGCGTCGTAGCTAACAAAACTAACACGTAACGCACATGTAACGCATTATGTTTAATTGTACATTGAATGCAAGTTGCGTGCTTCTATGAAAGTGCCATAGAAACTGACGTGTGAGTATTTATTTTTCCACGTTCAAAATGTGCATGAGAATCTATTCCTCAACAAAACGAACAATAACAAATCCAGAAAACTTACGACCAATATTTTCAGCGAAAGAATTTATAATTCCTACCTGTCGATGAGTACTATGAGTACTATTGCTAGCAGTAGCCCACTAGCTTTGCTCATTTGTTTGAATATCATTTCTTGATCTTTTTTTAAGTAATTCAGGAATCCGCTCATCTGTATTACTAGCAGTAGCCCAGATCTAAAGATCTAAAGATTTAAAGATCTCTTCTATGTCCTTTTTTTAATATGCAGGAATCCGCTCTTCTGCATTGCTAGCAGTAGCCCACTCGCTTTGCTCATTTTTTTTTTTACAATATCTCTTCTAATTTTTTTTTCAAGTAATGCAGGAATCCGCTCATCTGTATTACTAGCAGTAGCCCACTCGCTCTGCTCATGTTTTTAAAGATCTCTTCTATGTCTTGTTTTTAATATGCAGGAATCCGCTCTTCTGCATTGCTAGCAGTAGCCCACTCACTCTGCTCATTTTTTTTTTTTTACAATATTTCTTCTAAATCTTTTTTTTTTCAGCAGTAGGCCACTCGCTCTGCTCATTATGCAGGAATCCGCTCTTCTGCTAGCAGTAACCCACTCTCTCTGCTTTTTGTTCATTGTCTATGTGACTCTCCCACCTATAAAATATCACACAGGAATCCTCTCCTCTGTGTTACTAGCAGTAGCCCACTCGCTCTGCTTAATTTTTTGAGTATTTCATTTGTTCCATATTTTCAAAGCAATAAGCTAGATATGCTCGTTTGCTTGAAAGAAATGCCTATTTGTTTCACAGATTAACTGGTTAACTTATTTTCCAAACCGTATACTACAGAATTAGAGAACACCATCATATTTCAAATGCATTTGAGCGTTCAAAACGGTCGTAAATATGTATGTGTCTATATTTTTACTGATCTGATTAACTTCATGTAATACATGTCATTCATTATAATCATCACTTTTTTTTTTTTTTTAATTCCAATTCATTCATTATGTTGTGTTCCAGTTCAATCATTCATCAACTCATAAACAACACCATCCCATTTTGTTTTCAATTTTCAGATATGTATGTATTTCTTCATTGATATTATGGAATAATACTTCAAAATTATATATCTGACGAAAGTAAACCTGGAATTTTGATATTCATGTTCTATAATTCGGTTGTTCTGTGATGAAAAGTAACGGATTCATGGCTTGACCGATAGACCACATTTTAATAATATAACTAAATGTTATCACGCTTCTTAATTTTGATGCCCAACATTTGCCAACATCGATCGGACTTGTACTTTTTTTTTATGCCGATGCACACCAGAAGTTTTAACTTAAAATCTCAAAACTTATTTTTTTTTTCTGTGCTTCCCCCTTTCTTAGACGCGACAAGCTTTGTAAAGGGTTAGCGTGTGGGTTATATATTAGAAAGGTTTTACTAGGGCAAATGCATCATTAGTAGAGGAAAAATATCTAAAATATGGTGATAAAATAAAAAAATGTGGTTTTAACGTATCACTCGATAGACTACAAATCCTTCTTTTATTCAAACATTTCATTCAAAATTTCCTCGCAAAAATATCTTTGCACCAGTAACAGGAACACTATTCCTTTAGTGAAGGTATGCCAAAACACACTGCCTCCAATATTGGATCAACCTCCACTATGAGAGCGTTTACCCAACTCAGGCTGTTTGCCCCGCAACAACAAAATTGATTCAAAACAAAATGTAGGTCGAAAATAAACTTTTTCTTTGCCTTTTTTCGTAGCCGTCTCAATGTTACCTCGAATGTTTACCACGGAATTAATATCCTTTTATTCTTTGGTTCACTTCACACAATATCCACATATAAACCATAAACTTTCACAAAAATTTCAATACTGCGTTCATCCAAAATATCAAAAAATATCACTTGCACTGCAGAACAATATTGCAAATTAAAACTAAACACAAAACTACCGACTGTGCCATGTCGTATTTCTTCAAAATAAAACATTTATTTTTTTCTCATGGCAACATCAGCCATTATCTCTTTCTTTTTTTATTTCTTGTTTTTTTTTCACGCACAAACCAAAGACAATCCGTCCGCGACCAAAATCGTCATTAGACTGAGGAGGACGCGCACTGATATCGACCAGAGTGCGAGACACTCCCGACATATAGCCTCACTCTCTTTTTCTCTCCTTCACTTTGCTTCGTTCCAGTTCACCAGCTGCTACGATGCAATCAACGTATTTCTTTTCTGCATCCATTCGGCAACACCGCTGACTCTGCGTCCGTTCCCGTTGTTAACATCGTTTTCGTTTCTGTTATGCGTACCTGCAGCGTACGCCAAACCAGCGATGAATTGATTTTTTTTTTCACAAAATATATAAATATTTTTCATTTACTCTATAATACTACATTCGCTTCCTTCTCTACTCTTTATATGATCAAAAAAACTGCATTACTGTCATATTGCAGTTTTACGAAAGCTATTTGTATGCTTTTCTATGATATTTACCTAAATTAAAAATTTACAAACAAAAACTAAATGTTTCTATTTTTTTTTACCAAATTAGAGTTTGATAATAAAACAACAACCGCAGAAAATATATCTCAGAGGGTTGGAGGGAAGTGTTCATATATTCATACACACCAAAATCATTAGTTTGTAATACAATACATGTAAATGGATTCAAATATCATCAAGAAAGTGCTTCTCGCATAATGATTGTTATCTTGTACATACCAAATTTGAAAAGCTCGGATCTATCATAATTCTTGCAATATCCGTTTCCTCTTGTTGATCGTCACTTTGAAGCATTTTTTTATAAATTATGATGGACTTGAAATATCCTTAAACAAAACTTTATTTTGCACTGCTTTTCTTTCCAATTCATTAAAAAAATCGTGATTGTATATTTGTTTAATTTGAGCATAATGATAGTAAGACCACTATCGTGTTATAAAACTGTTTATTTTTCAACCATTAAACTTAATTTAATATAGTTTACTCTCTTTGCATATTTCACAATTGTGTATTACGTTATGTACATCATTCTGTTTTACTGGTATGTTTTTTTGTGTATTAGAGACATATTCATATAGTATTTAGGTTCTTTAAAAGTAAAGGTAACACAAAATTAGACCATTGATACCATCTAAGTTAAAGCTAGTTGATTGTTTAAATTTTACAATGAACGGAAATGATTTTGAATCATAATTTATAATAAATTTAATTTGACTTTAATTTTTTTTAATGTTTTCTCATCAATTATTGGTGTTTCCATCGAAATTAATAACCATTTAGACAATTTTCAAGTCATTCACTAATTACAAAAATTTGCATTATTTTGCTCATCTACCTAAACTTACATGTATTTTTTTTTACAAGCGATGAATATTATGACATTTCAAACATTTTAAAATACAGTATACTTGTTTTATATCAATTACCTTAACAATTTCCACTTCAAGTTCTAGATCTGATTGAGTACTGGATTAGTTTTTACGAATACTATTTATTTTTTCTCTTTAGATCTCTATTTAATACTAAAATCATAGTAAAAATAAATGTTTCAATAGTATTAAATAAACATTGGTACATGATAATCGTTGTTAATCAATAACTTTCAATGCTTTGAAGAAAAGCGATTAGAATGTATATATACGTGTTGTCGCCTGATGAATGAATGATAGTATTTTTCAATTCCATCTTGCTGTTATTTACAAAACATTATTGTTAGTATCATTCCGTTCTTTTTTTTTCTTATAAGCCGCACCTCATTTTCACTGTGAATTTTGATTTGATATATATGTGACTACAAACTTATTACAAACCATTACCATTTGTGATGCATGCCAGAATATTCATCGTGCGCAACTAATATTTTAGCATCTCTAGATGCAATTTAACACAAGCAGAAAATTTTCAATAAATTTCCATCTATTATTCCAATCTATTAACAATTATATTTTTAAACAATATAAGCTTATTTTTTTCTTGGCTGAAGGTGGCCACGCTTTTGAAAACTATGCCAAGCAACAGAACGGTTTAACTTGTTCTTCTGTCAACAAACACCGTGCTGATTATCAATACTTCTCATGAAAAAAATCTCAGTGTAACAAATCCAATAAATTTTATCCACAAGTATTTTACATGTTCTATTTGTCGATAACTGATATGAGGTGATTGTCGTTCACGTTTACATGTTTTTTTTTTTTTCATTTTATTTTACATGTTCAATTTACCAATATGTAATATGAGCAGATTTGACAAAATTTACAACCTATTATCTTCACAAAAGAATTTTACATGTTCTACCATTCAATAAGTCAATAAACAATACTGATTCCCATTACTTCTTTTGGATGAAGCTTACCAGGCTCCTGACAATTTCCGTCAAGTAACAAAATTAGAAAACTTAAAACCAAATTTCACAGCAAAGAATTTACACTTTTTTCTATCTGTCGATAAGTAATATGAGCTTGTTTCCTTTAGTTCTCTTGGATGGAGCTGATCAAGCTCCTGAAAAATTCCGTCTAGTAAACTTCAAACATAAAATTTAAAATAACAAAATACGCTACATGTTCTACCTGACAACGAACAATATGAGTTGATTATCATTACTTCTCTTGGATGGAGCTGACCAAGCTCCTGAAAATTTCCGTCAAGTAACAAAACTAGAAAACTTACAATCAAATTTTACAGCAAAATATATACTTTCTACCTGTCGATAAGCAATATGAGCTGATTTCCATTACTTCTCTTGGATGGAGCTGACCAAGCTCCTGAAAAATTCCATCAAGTAACAAAACCAGAAAATTTACAACCAATTTTAATAGCAAAGAATTTACACTTTCTATCTGTCGATGAGTAATATCAGCTTATTTCCTTTAATTCTCTTGGATGGAGCTCAACAGGCTCCTGGGAAGTTCCGTCAAGTAACAAATCCAGAAAACTTACAATTAATATTTTCAGCGAAAGAATTTATAATTCCTACCTGTCGATGAGTACTATGGGCTGATTTTCATTACTTCTCTTGGATGGAGCTGACCAGGCTCCTGAAAATTTCGTCAAGTAACAAAATCAGAAAATTTGCAATCAAATTTCACAGCAAAGAATTTACACTTTCTATCTGTCGATAAGTAATATGAGCTTATTTCCTTTAGTTCTCTTGGATGGAGCTCACCAGGCTCCTGGAAATTTCCGTCAAGTAACAAAGCCAGAATACTTACAACCAATATTTTTAGCGGATGAATTTACAATTCCTACATGTCGATGAGTAGTATAAGCTGATTTTCATCACTTGTCTTGGATGGAGCTGACCAGGCTCCTGAAAAATTCCATCAAGTAACAAAACCAGAAAATTTACAACCAATTTTAATAGCAAAGAATTTACACTTTCTATCTGTCGATGAGTAATATCAGCTTATTTCCTTTAATTCTCTTGGATGGAGCTCAACAGGCTCCTGGGAAGTTCCGTCAAGTAACAAATCCAGAAAACTTACAATTAATATATTCAGCGAAAGAATTTATAATTCCTACCTGTCGATGAGTACTATGGGCTGATTTTCATTACTTCTCTTGGATGGAGCTGACCAGGCTCCTGAAAATTTCGTCAAGTAACAAAATCAGAAAATTTGCAATCAAATTTCACAGCAAAGAATTTACACTTTTTCTCTGTCGATAAGTGATATGAGCAGATTTTCATTACCTCTCCTGGATGGAGCTGACCAGGCTCCTGTAAAATTCCATCAAGTAACAAAACCAGAAAATTTACAACCAATTTTAATAGAACTTACACTTTCTATCTGTCGATAAGTAAAATGAGCTGATTTCCTTTACTTCTCTTGGATGGAGCTCAACAAGCTCCTGGGATTTTCCGTCAAGTATTGAGGATTTTGCCCTCTAATAGACTCACACCGAAATAATTTTGTCACACCAAAATATTCTCCCACCATGTTTGTCATATATTGGATGGCGTCGTAGCTAACAAAACTAACACGTAACGCACATGTAACGCATTATGTTTAATTGTACATTGAATGCAAGTTGCGTGCTTCTATGAAAGTGCCATAGAAACTGACGTGTGAGTATTTATTTTTCCACGTTCAAAATGTGCATGAGAATCTATTCCTCAACAAAACGAACAATAACAAATCCAGAAAACTTACGACCAATATTTTCAGCGAAAGAATTTATAATTCCTACCTGTCGATGAGTACTATGAGTACTATTGCTAGCAGTAGCCCACTAGCTTTGCTCATTTGTTTGAATATCATTTCTTGATCTTTTTTTAAGTAATTCAGGAATCCGCTCATCTGTATTACTAGCAGTAGCCCAGATCTAAAGATCTAAAGATTTAAAGATCTCTTCTATGTCCTTTTTTTAATATGCAGGAATCCGCTCTTCTGCATTGCTAGCAGTAGCCCACTCGCTTTGCTCATTTTTTTTTTTTACAATATCTCTTCTAATTTTTTTTCAAGTAATGCAGGAATCCGCTCATCTGTATTACTAGCAGTAGCCCACTCGCTCTGCTCATGTTTTTAAAGATCTCTTCTATGTCTTGTTTTTAATATGCAGGAATCCGCTCTTCTGCATTGCTAGCAGTAGCCCACTCACTCTGCTCATTTTTTTTTTTTTACAATATTTCTTCTAAATCTTTTTTTTTTCAGCAGTAGGCCACTCGCTCTGCTCATTATGCAGGAATCCGCTCTTCTGCTAGCAGTAACCCACTCTCTCTGCTTTTTGTTCATTGTCTATGTGACTCTCCCACCTATAAAATATCACACAGGAATCCTCTCCTCTGTGTTACTAGCAGTAGCCCACTCGCTCTGCTTAATTTTTTGAGTATTTCATTTGTTCCATATTTTCAAAGCAATAAGCTAGATATGCTCGTTTGCTTGAAAGAAATGCCTATTTGTTTCACAGATTAACTGGTTAACTTATTTTCCAAACCGTATACTACAGAATTAGAGAACACCATCATATTTCAAATGCATTTGAGCGTTCAAAACGTTCGTAAATATGTATGTGTCTATATTTTTACTGATCTGATTAACTTCATGTAATACATGTCATTCATTATAATCATCACTTTTTTTTTTTTTTTAATTCCAATTCATTCATTATGTTGTGTTCCAGTTCAATCATTCATCAACTCATAAACAACACCATCCCATTTTGTTTTCAATTTTCAGATATGTATGTATTTCTTCATTGATATTATGGAATAATACTTCAAAATTATATATCTGACGAAAGTAAACCTGGAATTTTGATATTCATGTTCTATAATTCGGTTGTTCTGTGATGAAAAGTAACGGATTCATGGCTTGACCGATAGACCACATTTTAATAATATAACTAAATGTTATCACGCTTCTTAATTTTGATGCCCAACATTTGCCAACATCGATCGGACTTGTACTTTTTTTTTATGCCGATGCACACCAGAAGTTTTAACTTAAAATCTCAAAACTTATTTTTTTTTTCTGTGCTTCCCCCTTTCTTAGACGCGACAAGCTTTGTAAAGGGTTAGCGTGTGGGTTATATATTAGAAAGGTTTTACTAGGGCAAATGCATCATTAGTAGAGGAAAAATATCTAAAATATGGTGATAAAATAAAAAAATGTGGTTTTAACGTATCACTCGATAAACTACAAATCCTTCTTTTATTCAAACATTTCATTCAAAATTTCCTCGCAAAAATATCTTTGCACCAGTAACAGGAACACTATTCCTTTAGTGAAGGTATGCCAAAACACACTGCCTCCAATATTGGATCAACCTCCACTATGAGAGCGTTTACCCAACTCAGGCTGTTTGCCCCGCAACAACAAAATTGATTCAAAACAAAATGTAGGTCGAAAATAAACTTTTTCTTTACCTTTTTTCGTAGCCGTCTCAATGTTACCTCGAATGTTTACCACGGAATTAATATCCTTTTATTCTTTGGTTCACTTCACACAATATCCACATATAAACCATAAACTTTCACAAAAATTTCAATACTGCGTTCATCCAAAATATCAAAAAATATCACTTGCACTGCAGAACAATATTGCAAATTAAAACTAAACACAAAACTACCGACTGTGCCATGTCGTATTTCTTCAAAATAAAACATTTATTTTTTTCTCATGGCAACATCAGCCATTATCTCTTTCTTTTTTTATTTCTTGTTTTTTTTTCACGCACAAACCAAAGACAATCCGTCCGCGACCAAAATCGTCATTAGACTGAGGAGGACGCGCACTGATATCGACCAGAGTGCGAGACACTCCCGACATATAGCCTCACTCTCTTTTTCTCTCCTTCACTTTGCTTCGTTCCAGTTCACCAGCTGCTACGATGCAATCAACGTATTTCTTTTCTGCATCCATTCGGCAACACCGCTGACTCTGCGTCCGTTCCCGTTGTTAACATCGTTTTCGTTTCTGTTATGCGTACCTGCAGCGTACGCCAAACCAGCGATGAATTGATTTTTTTTTTTCACAAAATATATAAATATTTTTCATTTACTCTATAATACTACATTCGCTTCCTTCTCTACTCTTTATATGATCAAAAAAACTGCATTACTGTCATATTGCAGTTTTACGAAAGCTATTTGTATGCTTTTCTATGATATTTACCTAAATTAAAAATTTACAAACAAAAACTAAATGTTTCTATTTTTTTTTACCAAATTAGAGTTTGATAATAAAACAACAACCGCAGAAAATATATCTCAGAGGGTTGGAGGGAAGTGTTCATATATTCATACACACCAAAATCATTAGTTTGTAATACAATACATGTAAATGGATTCAAATATCATCAAGAAAGTGCTTCTCGCATAATGATTGTTATCTTGTACATACCAAATTTGAAAAGCTCGGATCTATCATAATTCTTGCAATATCCGTTTCCTCTTGTTGATCGTCACTTTGAAGCATTTTTTTATAAATTATGATGGACTTGAAATATCCTTAAACAAAACTTTATTTTGCACTGCTTTTCTTTCCAATTCATTAAAAAAATCGTGATTGTATATTTGTTTAATTTGAGCATAATGATAGTAAGACCACTATCGTGTTATAAAACTGTTTATTTTTCAACCATTAAACTTAATTTAATATAGTTTACTCTCTTTGCATATTTCACAATTGTGTATTACGTTATGTACATCATTCTGTTTTACTGGTATGTTTTTTTGTGTATTAGAGACATATTCATATAGTATTTAGGTTCTTTAAAAGTAAAGGTAACACAAAATTAGACCATTGATACCATCTAAGTTAAAGCTAGTTGATTGTTTAAATTTTACAATGAACGGAAATGATTTTGAATCATAATTTATAATAAATTTAATTTGACTTTAATTTTTTTTAATGTTTTCTCATCAATTATTGGTGTTTCCATCGAAATTAATAACCATTTAGACAATTTTCAAGTCATTCACTAATTACAAAAATTTGCATTATTTTGCTCATCTACCTAAACTTACATGTATTTTTTTTTACAAGCGATGAATATTATGACATTTCAAACATTTTAAAATACAGTATACTTGTTTTATATCAATTACCTTAACAATTTCCACTTCAAGTTCTAGATCTGATTGAGTACTGGATTAGTTTTTACGAATACTATTTATTTTTTCTCTTTAGATCTCTATTTAATACTAAAATCATAGTAAAAATAAATGTTTCAATAGTATTAAATAAACATTGGTACATGATAATCGTTGTTAATCAATAACTTTCAATGCTTTGAAGAAAAGCGATTAGAATGTATATATACGTGTTGTCGCCTGATGAATGAATGATAGTATTTTTCAATTCCATCTTGCTGTTATTTACAAAACATTATTGTTAGTATCATTCCGTTCTTTTTTTTTCTTATAAGCCGCACCTCATTTTCACTGTGAATTTTGATTTGATATATATGTGACTACAAACTTATTACAAACCATTACCATTTGTGATGCATGCCAGAATATTCATCGTGCGCAACTAATATTTTAGCATCTCTAGATGCAATTTAACACAAGCAGAAAATTTTCAATAAATTTCCATCTATTATTCCAATCTATTAACAATTATATTTTTAAACAATATAAGCTTATTTTTTTCTTGGCTGAAGGTGGCCACGCTTTTGATAACTATGCCAAGCAACAGAACGGTTTAACTTGTTCTTCTGTCAACAAACACCGTGCTGATTATCAATACTTCTCATGAAAAAAATCTCAGTGTAACAAATCCAATAAATTTTATCCACAAGTATTTTACATGTTCTATTTGTCGATAACTGATATGAGGTGATTGTCGTTCACGTTTACATGTTTTTTTTTTTTCATTTTATTTTACATGTTCAATTTACCAATATGTAATATGAGCAGATTTGACAAAATTTACAACCTATTATCTTCACAAAAGAATTTTACATGTTCTACCATTCAATAAGTCAATAAACAATACTGATTCCCATTACTTCTTTTGGATGAAGCTTACCAGGCTCCTGACAATTTCCGTCAAGTAACAAAATTAGAAAACTTAAAACCAAATTTCACAGCAAAGAATTTACACTTTTTTCTATCTGTCGATAAGTAATATGAGCTTGTTTCCTTTAGTTCTCTTGGATGGAGCTGATCAAGCTCCTGAAAAATTCCGTCTAGTAAACTTCAAACATAAAATTTAAAATAACAAAATACGCTACATGTTCTACCTGACAACGAACAATATGAGTTGATTATCATTACTTCTCTTGGATGGAGCTGACCAGGCTCCTGAAAATTTCCGTCAAGTAACAAAACTAGAAAACTTACAATCAAATTTTACAGCAAAATATATACTTTCTACCTGTCGATAAGCAATATGAGCTGATTTCCATTACTTCTCTTGGATGGAGCTGACCAAGCTCCTGAAAAATTCCATCAAGTAACAAAACCAGAAAATTTACAACCAATTTTAATAGCAAAGAATTTACACTTTCTATCTGTCGATGAGTAATATCAGCTTATTTCCTTTAATTCTCTTGGATGGAGCTCAACAGGCTCCTGGGAAGTTCCGTCAAGTAACAAATCCAGAAAACTTACAATTAATATTTTCAGCGAAAGAATTTATAATTCCTACCTGTCGATGAGTACTATGGGCTGATTTTCATTACTTCTCTTGGATGGAGCTGACCAGGCTCCTGAAAATTTCGTCAAGTAACAAAATCAGAAAATTTGCAATCAAATTTCACAGCAAAGAATTTACACTTTCTATCTGTCGATAAGTAATATGAGCTTATTTCCTTTAGTTCTCTTGGATGGAGCTCACCAGGCTCCTGGAAATTTCCGTCAAGTAACAAAGCCAGAATACTTACAACCAATATTTTTAGCGGATGAATTTACAATTCCTACATGTCGATGAGTAGTATAAGCTGATTTTCATCACTTGTCTTGGATGGAGCTGACCAGGCTCCTGAAAAATTCCATCAAGTAACAAAACCAGAAAATTTACAACCAATTTTAATAGCAAAGAATTTACACTTTCTATCTGTCGATGAGTAATATCAGCTTATTTCCTTTAATTCTCTTGGATGGAGCTCAACAGGCTCCTGGGAAGTTCCGTCAAGTAACAAATCCAGAAAACTTACAATTAATATTTTCAGCGAAAGAATTTATAATTCCTACCTGTCGATGAGTACTATGGGCTGATTTTCATTACTTCTCTTGGATGGAGCTGACCAGGCTCCTGAAAATTTCGTCAAGTAACAAAATCAGAAAATTTGCAATCAAATTTCACAGCAAAGAATTTACACTTTTTCTCTGTCGATAAGTGATATGAGCAGATTTTCATTACCTCTCCTGGATGGAGCTGACCAGGCTCCTGTAAAATTCCATCAAGTAACAAAACCAGAAAATTTACAACCAATTTTAATAGAACTTACACTTTCTATCTGTCGATAAGTAAAATGAGCTGATTTCCTTTACTTCTCTTGGATGGAGCTCAACAAGCTCCTGGGATTTTCCGTCAAGTATTGAGGATTTTGCCCTCTAATAGACTCACACCGAAATAATTTTGTCACACCAAAATATTCTCCCACCATGTTTGTCATATATTGGATGGCGTCGTAGCTAACAAAACTAACACGTAACGCACATGTAACGCATTATGTTTAATTGTACATTGAATGCAAGTTGCGTGCTTCTATGAAAGTGCCATAGAAACTGACGTGTGAGTATTTATTTTTCCACGTTCAAAATGTGCATGAGAATCTATTCCTCAACAAAACGAACAATAACAAATCCAGAAAACTTACGACCAATATTTTCAGCGAAAGAATTTATAATTCCTACCTGTCGATGAGTACTATGAGTACTATTGCTAGCAGTAGCCCACTAGCTTTGCTCATTTGTTTGAATATCATTTCTTGATCTTTTTTTAAGTAATTCAGGAATCCGCTCATCTGTATTACTAGCAGTAGCCCAGATCTAAAGATCTAAAGATTTAAAGATCTCTTCTATGTCCTTTTTTTAATATGCAGGAATCCGCTCTTCTGCATTGCTAGCAGTAGCCCACTCGCTTTGCTCATTTTTTTTTTTTACAATATCTCTTCTAATTTTTTTTTCAAGTAATGCAGGAATCCGCTCATCTGTATTACTAGCAGTAGCCCACTCGCTCTGCTCATGTTTTTAAAGATCTCTTCTATGTCTTGTTTTTAATATGCAGGAATCCGCTCTTCTGCATTGCTAGCAGTAGCCCACTCACTCTGCTCATTTTTTTTTTTTTACAATATTTCTTCTAAATCTTTTTTTTTTCAGCAGTAGGCCACTCGCTCTGCTCATTATGCAGGAATCCGCTCTTCTGCTAGCAGTAACCCACTCTCTCTGCTTTTTGTTCATTGTCTATGTGACTCTCCCACCTATAAAATATCACACAGGAATCCTCTCCTCTGTGTTACTAGCAGTAGCCCACTCGCTCTGCTTAATTTTTTGAGTATTTCATTTGTTCCATATTTTCAAAGCAATAAGCTAGATATGCTCGTTTGCTTGAAAGAAATGCCTATTTGTTTCACAGATTAACTGGTTAACTTATTTTCCAAACCGTATACTACAGAATTAGAGAACACCATCATATTTCAAATGCATTTGAGCGTTCAAAACGGTCGTAAATATGTATGTGTCTATATTTTTACTGATCTGATTAACTTCATGTAATACATGTCATTCATTATAATCATCACTTTTTTTTTTTTTTTAATTCCAATTCATTCATTATGTTGTGTTCCAGTTCAATCATTCATCAACTCATAAACAACACCATCCCATTTTGTTTTCAATTTTCAGATATGTATGTATTTCTTCATTGATATTATGGAATAATACTTCAAAATTATATATCTGACGAAAGTAAACCTGGAATTTTGATATTCATGTTCTATAATTCGGTTGTTCTGTGATGAAAAGTAACGGATTCATGGCTTGACCGATAGACCACATTTTAATAATATAACTAAATGTTATCACGCTTCTTAATTTTGATGCCCAACATTTGCCAACATCGATCGGACTTGTACTTTTTTTTTATGCCGATGCACACCAGAAGTTTTAACTTAAAATCTCAAAACTTATTTTTTTTTTCTGTGCTTCCCCCTTTCTTAGACGCGACAAGCTTTGTAAAGGGTTAGCGTGTGGGTTATATATTAGAAAGGTTTTACTAGGGCAAATGCATCATTAGTAGAGGAAAAATATCTAAAATATGGTGATAAAATAAAAAAATGTGGTTTTAACGTATCACTCGATAGACTACAAATCCTTCTTTTATTCAAACATTTCATTCAAAATTTCCTCGCAAAAATATCTTTGCACCAGTAACAGGAACACTATTCCTTTAGTGAAGGTATGCCAAAACACACTGCCTCCAATATTGGATCAACCTCCACTATGAGAGCGTTTACCCAACTCAGGCTGTTTGCCCCGCAACAACAAAATTGATTCAAAACAAAATGTAGGTCGAAAATAAACTTTTTCTTTACCTTTTTTCGTAGCCGTCTCAATGTTACCTCGAATGTTTACCACGGAATTAATATCCTTTTATTCTTTGGTTCACTTCACACAATATCCACATATAAACCATAAACTTTCACAAAAATTTCAATACTGCGTTCATCCAAAATATCAAAAAATATCACTTGCACTGCAGAACAATATTGCAAATTAAAACTAAACACAAAACTACCGACTGTGCCATGTCGTATTTCTTCAAAATAAAACATTTATTTTTTTCTCATGGCAACATCAGCCATTATCTCTTTCTTTTTTTATTTCTTGTTTTTTTTTCACGCACAAACCAAAGACAATCCGTCCGCGACCAAAATCGTCATTAGACTGAGGAGGACGCGCACTGATATCGACCAGAGTGCGAGACACTCCCGACATATAGCCTCACTCTCTTTTTCTCTCCTTCACTTTGCTTCGTTCCAGTTCACCAGCTGCTACGATGCAATCAACGTATTTCTTTTCTGCATCCATTCGGCAACACCGCTGACTCTGCGTCCGTTCCCGTTGTTAACATCGTTTTCGTTTCTGTTATGCGTACCTGCAGCGTACGCCAAACCAGCGATGAATTGATTTTTTTTTTCACAAAATATATAAATATTTTTCATTTACTCTATAATACTACATTCGCTTCCTTCTCTACTCTTTATATGATCAAAAAAACTGCATTACTGTCATATTGCAGTTTTACGAAAGCTATTTGTATGCTTTTCTATGATATTTACCTAAATTAAAAATTTACAAACAAAAACTAAATGTTTCTATTTTTTTTTACCAAATTAGAGTTTGATAATAAAACAACAACCGCAGAAAATATATCTCAGAGGGTTGGAGGGAAGTGTTCATATATTCATACACACCAAAATCATTAGTTTGTAATACAATACATGTAAATGGATTCAAATATCATCAAGAAAGTGCTTCTCGCATAATGATTGTTATCTTGTACATACCAAATTTGAAAAGCTCGGATCTATCATAATTCTTGCAATATCCGTTTCCTCTTGTTGATCGTCACTTTGAAGCATTTTTTTATAAATTATGATGGACTTGAAATATCCTTAAACAAAACTTTATTTTGCACTGCTTTTCTTTCCAATTCATTAAAAAAATCGTGATTGTATATTTGTTTAATTTGAGCATAATGATAGTAAGACCACTATCGTGTTATAAAACTGTTTATTTTTCAACCATTAAACTTAATTTAATATAGTTTACTCTCTTTGCATATTTCACAATTGTGTATTACGTTATGTACATCATTCTGTTTTACTGGTATGTTTTTTTGTGTATTAGAGACATATTCATATAGTATTTAGGTTCTTTAAAAGTAAAGGTAACACAAAATTAGACCATTGATACCATCTAAGTTAAAGCTAGTTGATTGTTTAAATTTTACAATGAACGGAAATGATTTTGAATCATAATTTATAATAAATTTAATTTGACTTTAATTTTTTTTAATGTTTTCTCATCAATTATTGGTGTTTCCATCGAAATTAATAACCATTTAGACAATTTTCAAGTCATTCACTAATTACAAAAATTTGCATTATTTTGCTCATCTACCTAAACTTACATGTATTTTTTTTTACAAGCGATGAATATTATGACATTTCAAACATTTTAAAATACAGTATACTTGTTTTATATCAATTACCTTAACAATTTCCACTTCAAGTTCTAGATCTGATTGAGTACTGGATTAGTTTTTACGAATACTATTTATTTTTTCTCTTTAGATCTCTATTTAATACTAAAATCATAGTAAAAATAAATGTTTCAATAGTATTAAATAAACATTGGTACATGATAATCGTTGTTAATCAATAACTTTCAATGCTTTGAAGAAAAGCGATTAGAATGTATATATACGTGTTGTCGCCTGATGAATGAATGATAGTATTTTTCAATTCCATCTTGCTGTTATTTACAAAACATTATTGTTAGTATCATTCCGTTCTTTTTTTTTCTTATAAGCCGCACCTCATTTTCACTGTGAATTTTGATTTGATATATATGTGACTACAAACTTATTACAAACCATTACCATTTGTGATGCATGCCAGAATATTCATCGTGCGCAACTAATATTTTAGCATCTCTAGATGCAATTTAACACAAGCAGAAAATTTTCAATAAATTTCCATCTATTATTCCAATCTATTAACAATTATATTTTTAAACAATATAAGCTTATTTTTTTCTTGGCTGAAGGTGGCCACGCTTTTGAAAACTATGCCAAGCAACAGAACGGTTTAACTTGTTCTTCTGTCAACAAACACCGTGCTGATTATCAATACTTCTCATGAAAAAAATCTCAGTGTAACAAATCCAATAAATTTTATCCACAAGTATTTTACATGTTCTATTTGTCGATAACTGATATGAGGTGATTGTCGTTCACGTTTACATGTTTTTTTTTTTTTCATTTTATTTTACATGTTCAATTTACCAATATGTAATATGAGCAGATTTGACAAAATTTACAACCTATTATCTTCACAAAAGAATTTTACATGTTCTACCATTCAATAAGTCAATAAACAATACTGATTCCCATTACTTCTTTTGGATGAAGCTTACCAGGCTCCTGACAATTTCCGTCAAGTAACAAAATTAGAAAACTTAAAACCAAATTTCACAGCAAAGAATTTACACTTTTTTCTATCTGTCGATAAGTAATATGAGCTTGTTTCCTTTAGTTCTCTTGGATGGAGCTGATCAAGCTCCTGAAAAATTCCGTCTAGTAAACTTCAAACATAAAATTTAAAATAACAAAATACGCTACATGTTCTACCTGACAACGAACAATATGAGTTGATTATCATTACTTCTCTTGGATGGAGCTGACCAGGCTCCTGAAAATTTCCGTCAAGTAACAAAACTAGAAAACTTACAATCAAATTTTACAGCAAAATATATACTTTCTACCTGTCGATAAGCAATATGAGCTGATTTCCATTACTTCTCTTGGATGGAGCTGACCAAGCTCCTGAAAAATTCCATCAAGTAACAAAACCAGAAAATTTACAACCAATTTTAATAGCAAAGAATTTACACTTTCTATCTGTCGATGAGTAATATCAGCTTATTTCCTTTAATTCTCTTGGATGGAGCTCAACAGGCTCCTGGGAAGTTCCGTCAAGTAACAAATCCAGAAAACTTACAATTAATATTTTCAGCGAAAGAATTTATAATTCCTACCTGTCGATGAGTACTATGGGCTGATTTTCATTACTTCTCTTGGATGGAGCTGACCAGGCTCCTGAAAATTTCGTCAAGTAACAAAATCAGAAAATTTGCAATCAAATTTCACAGCAAAGAATTTACACTTTCTATCTGTCGATAAGTAATATGAGCTTATTTCCTTTAGTTCTCTTGGATGGAGCTCACCAGGCTCCTGGAAATTTCCGTCAAGTAACAAAGCCAGAATACTTACAACCAATATTTTTAGCGGATGAATTTACAATTCCTACATGTCGATGAGTAGTATAAGCTGATTTTCATCACTTGTCTTGGATGGAGCTGACCAGGCTCCTGAAAAATTCCATCAAGTAACAAAACCAGAAAATTTACAACCAATTTTAATAGCAAAGAATTTACACTTTCTATCTGTCGATGAGTAATATCAGCTTATTTCCTTTAATTCTCTTGGATGGAGCTCAACAGGCTCCTGGGAAGTTCCGTCAAGTAACAAATCCAGAAAACTTACAATTAATATTTTCAGCGAAAGAATTTATAATTCCTACCTGTCGATGAGTACTATGGGCTGATTTTCATTACTTCTCTTGGATGGAGCTGACCAGGCTCCTGAAAATTTCGTCAAGTAACAAAATCAGAAAATTTGCAATCAAATTTCACAGCAAAGAATTTACACTTTTTCTCTGTCGATAAGTGATATGAGCAGATTTTCATTACCTCTCCTGGATGGAGCTGACCAGGCTCCTGTAAAATTCCATCAAGTAACAAAACCAGAAAATTTACAACCAATTTTAATAGAACTTACACTTTCTATCTGTCGATAAGTAAAATGAGCTGATTTCCTTTACTTCTCTTGGATGGAGCTCAACAAGCTCCTGGGATTTTCCGTCAAGTATTGAGGATTTTGCCCTCTAATAGACTCACACCGAAATAATTTTGTCACACCAAAATATTCTCCCACCATGTTTGTCATATATTGGATGGCGTCGTAGCTAACAAAACTAACACGTAACGCACATGTAACGCATTATGTTTAATTGTACATTGAATGCAAGTTGCGTGCTTCTATGAAAGTGCCATAGAAACTGACGTGTGAGTATTTATTTTTCCACGTTCAAAATGTGCATGAGAATCTATTCCTCAACAAAACGAACAATAACAAATCCAGAAAACTTACGACCAATATTTTCAGCGAAAGAATTTATAATTCCTACCTGTCGATGAGTACTATGAGTACTATTGCTAGCAGTAGCCCACTAGCTTTGCTCATTTGTTTGAATATCATTTCTTGATCTTTTTTTAAGTAATTCAGGAATCCACTCATCTGTATTACTAGCAGTAGCCCAGATCTAAAGATCTAAAGATTTAAAGATCTCTTCTATGTCCTTTTTTTAATATGCAGGAATCCGCTCTTCTGCATTGCTAGCAGTAGCCCACTCGCTTTGCTCATTTTTTTTTTTTACAATATCTCTTCTAATTTTTTTTTCAAGTAATGCAGGAATCCGCTCATCTGTATTACTAGCAGTAGCCCACTCGCTCTGCTCATGTTTTTAAAGATCTCTTCTATGTCTTGTTTTTAATATGCAGGAATCCGCTCTTCTGCATTGCTAGCAGTAGCCCACTCACTCTGCTCATTTTTTTTTTTTTACAATATTTCTTCTAAATCTTTTTTTTTCAGCAGTAGGCCACTCGCTCTGCTCATTATGCACGAATCCGCTCTTCTGCTAGCAGTAACCCACTCTCTCTGCTTTTTGTTCATTGTCTATGTGACTCTCCCACCTATAAAATATCACACAGGAATCCTCTCCTCTGTGTTACTAGCAGTAGCCCACTCGCTCTGCTTAATTTTTTGAGTATTTCATTTGTTCCATATTTTCAAAGCAATAAGCTAGATATGCTCGTTTGCTTGAAAGAAATGCCTATTTGTTTCACAGATTAACTGGTTAACTTGTTTTCCAAACCGTATACTACAGAATTAGAGAACACCATCATATTTCAAATGCATTTGAGCGTTCAAAACGGTCGTAAATATGTATGTGTCTATATTTTTACTGATCTGATTAACTTCATGTAATACATGTCATTCATTATAATCATCACTTTTTTTTTTTTTTTAATTCCAATTCATTCATTATGTTGTGTTCCAGTTCAATCATTCATCAACTCATAAACAACACCATCCCATTTTGTTTTCAATTTTCAGATATGTATGTATTTCTTCATTGATATTATGGAATAATACTTCAAAATTATATATCTGACGAAAGTAAACCTGGAATTTTGATATTCATGTTCTATAATTCGGTTGTTCTGTGATGAAAAGTAACGGATTCATGGCTTGACCGATAGACCACATTTTAATAATATAACTAAATGTTATCACGCTTCTTAATTTTGATGCCCAACATTTGCCAACATCGATCGGACTTGTACTTTTTTTTTTATGCCGATGCACACCAGAAGTTTTAACTTAAAATCTCAAAACTTATTTTTTTTTTCTGTGCTTCCCCCTTTCTTAGACGCGACAAGCTTTGTAAAGGGTTAGCGTGTGGGTTATATATTAGAAAGGTTTTACTAGGGCAAATGCATCATTAGTAGAGGAAAAATATCTAAAATATGGTGATAAAATAAAAAAATGTGGTTTTAACGTATCACTCGATAGACTACAAATCCTTCTTTTATTCAAACATTTCATTCAAAATTTCCTCGCAAAAATATCTTTGCACCAGTAACAGGAACACTATTCCTTTAGTGAAGGTATGCCAAAACACACTGCCTCCAATATTGGATCAACCTCCACTATGAGAGCCTTTACCCAACTCAGGCTGTTTGCCCCGCAACAACAAAATTGATTCAAAACAAAATGTAGGTCGAAAATAAACTTTTTCTTTACCTTTTTTCGTAGCCGTCTCAATGTTACCTCGAATGTTTACCACGGAATTAATATCCTTTTATTCTTTGGTTCACTTCACACAATATCCACATATAAACCATAAACTTTCACAAAAATTTCAATACTGCGTTCATCCAAAATATCAAAAAATATCACTTGCACTGCAGAACAATATTGCAAATTAAAACTAAACACAAAACTACCGACTGTGCCATGTCGTATTTCTTCAAAATAAAACATTTATTTTTTTCTCATGGCAACATCAGCCATTATCTCTTTCTTTTTTTATTTCTTGTTTTTTTTTTCACGCACAAACCAAAGACAATCCGTCCGCGACCAAAATCGTCATTAGACTGAGGAGGACGCGCACTGATACCGACCAGAGTGCGAGACACTCCCGACATATAGCCTCACTCTCTTTTTCTCTCCTTCACTTTGCTTCGTTCCAGTTCACCAGCTGCTACGATGCAATCAACGTATTTCTTTTCTGCATCCATTCGGCAACACCGCTGACTCTGCGTCCGTTCCCGTTGTTAACATCGTTTTCGTTTCTGTTATGCGTACCTGCAGCGTACGCCAAACCAGCGATGAATTGATTTTTTTTGACGTTGGATAACGTCTTACGGCAACATACTGGGGTACAATTTCGAAAAACGAAAAATCGCTCGCGTCACGAAAAGTGGTTAGATTTTGACTGTTAATAACTTACTAACGCCGGGATAGATTTTCAAGATTCGTGCACCAATCGATTGGAAATCTTTCTACGAATCTACTCCAACAATGAAAACTATTGATTCTCATGACTAAACTATTGAAAAATTGGGAAGTATCGAGATATGTCTTATTTTTCATAGAAAAGCACATTTTTCTTGCTGTTATAAGGTTTTGACGTTTTGAAGTTTACATGTACTGTAAAACGGGGTATCTTTGATAATGCGGGTAACTTTGATAGTGCGTTACCCACCACATACTAAACGAAATGTCATAATTTCGGTTAATCGGTTAAGCAAAACGAATGCAAAACTAAAGATTATTAGTATGACACTTCTTTTTAGCATTTTTGAAACGATTACAATCAGTTCTACCAAATCAATCTTAGTGGATTATGCGTGGACCTAACGTTCAACCGGAATCTTTGTTTAGGGAGCAAGAGTTACCGCTCATACTTCTTCTTCCATCGACCGATTCTATCGGTGTTGAAGTGGTAACCGAACCACCAAAATAATTACACACAATGTCCATAATACGTCAGAATTGACATGTAACAAATAGTATGAAAATTGATTGGATTTTTATAAGTAGAAATCTTTCATTAGTTTGTGACGGTCTCAAGACAGGAAATAGAAGAAGCTAACGTTATCCAACGTCAACTTGGCGGTCGTATCTCGGAAACAACCTCTTACTTTTTTACAAAATATATAAATATTTTTCATTTACTCTATAATACTACACCCCTTCCTTCCACTCCTCCGATTGCTGTTCTGTTTCCCAGATTGTGTCTATCAGTCGGTGCAAACAAATGGCCAGCCTCTCCGGGCCCAACTTTATGAGTTCAGCTCCGATACCATCCTTACCAGCAGCTTTATTGTTCTTGAGCTGGTGAATGACATCCTTAACCTCCCTCAAAGTGGGAGCTGGTTGGTTTCCATTCTCCGCAGTACCGACGAAGGCATTTCCTCCGTTGTCCCGTTCTTCATTGCCTGCGCTCTCAGCGCCATTCAGGTGTTCGTCGAAGTGCTGCTTCCACGTTTTGATCACTTTATCTCGTCTGTCAAAATGCTCTCGTCCTTTTATCCCTGCACGTCTCAGCTCGTGACACTAAGCCGTTGCTAGATGCGTTGAGCTTCCGATAGAACTTACGTGTTTCTTGAGACCGGCACAGCTTTTCCAACTCCTCGCACTCAAGTAACAACAGACGGCTGCCTTCGGCAGCTGATCAAAACAACATCTTACTCGAGGAACAGTTTGGCTTTCGACGCGAAATCCTCCAAACTTGTTCCGGCTGAGGATTGTAAAATCACCCTCGGTGCATCAACGGAGGAATGGTCTGATGTGGCCGACTACCTTAACGTTAGACAGCAAGCTTGTATTCAGACAGCAGGTTGACAAAACGGTCATCAAAAGCAACATCTTGCTTAAAGCACTATATCCGCTGATCAACCAAAAGTCATCTCTGTTGTTGAAGAACATGCTTGCTGTTTACAAACAGGTCATTCTTCCGGTCATTGAATATGGCGTTCATTCTGGGAGAGTTGCGCCAAAACCCACTATCTGAGGCTCCAGAGGACCCAGAATAAGTTCCTCCGGATGATCCTCAACAGTCCTCCGAGAATGAGGGCAACCGAGGTCCACCGTCTGGCTGAGATCAAAACACTTGAGGAACGCTTTGGTGACTCGATCGATAGATTCAGGATTCTTTACCACCAATCTGGCCAGCAGGTCATCCGGGACCTCGTTCCCCCCTAGGTTATCAAATATTTATTAGTCTAAATAGTAGTAGTTAGGTTATCAAATTTTTCTTTCTTTAAAACTACCAGAGCCTCAAAGGCCGATCATTTACACTAGGGTAAAACCAAATTAATAACACCAATACAAAACCAGCAAAGCAAACAAAGCTGAAGGACCACTCTGGTCAAGTTTTTAAAATGTATCAAAATAATTTCTCTGTAAAACAAATATTGAAATAAACATGAATTTAATGCAAAATGTGTGTGTTGCTGCAGCTCTGGTGGATACCTTTAAACGTTTGCACCATTGATCCCTTCCAACATACTTCCTGCAACGCCATGATACCGAATCCGCGGTCCTTCAGCACGTCGGCGAGTATGCGTGAGCTCCCGATGAAGTTGAGAGATTAACAGTTCCACGTACCGAGCTTCCAATCGCTAGTCCCTTTTCGTCGCTGTGGTCTTGGCCGATTGTCCGGGTTCGTATTCTCTCGTTGATTATTCGTTGCTTGTTTTTTACGGCTGGCTTGCAGGGCCTGACACCAACCCCCTTGATTTCCGGAGGACCATTCCCCCTAAATGTTCGGAGGACCATAGTGCGCAGTTTAGCTTAGAGCCCTTCTCTGGCACTCGGACGATGATCAGCTGCCCCTGACATAGGGAACAGACGCAGTTGTGAGCCGCTCCTAACATGGAGGAGACAGACGCTCCAGGTTTACAGAAGCAAAAGCAAACCCTCACGCCGAGTACCTGGGATCGAATCCCATCCCCGACATAGTCACTTATGACGTAAAAAGTTATAGTGACGACTTCCTTCGGAAGGGAAGTAAAGTTGTTGGTCCCGAGATGAACTAGCCCAGGGCTAAAACTCTCGTTAATAAAGTCAAACCAACCAACCAAAAGCAAACCCCCCTTCCCTGTCAGCGTACGACCAAAGTTTCCACCGGGTTCGGTTACCAGATGTTTCCTAAGGTTACTCATACCCCGGCCAGTACCACGAGGAGGTAGGAATAGGAGTTGCTGGGCAGGAGGCTAAGGACCGCACAGAGGGGTCTATTTTATTCCTGCAGGTACGCGAGGTACCAATGATACGCCAAATTTGGATAGTGTGAGTAACACTTTTACCTTTTGAATTCGCTTGCAATTTTGATGTCTTCTTCATCATTATTCCAAAGTGTCTCAAATCATAATCGTAAATCATAAAAATCATAATTGATTTGTAGCAATAGTGGGGTACAAGTATTCTCATGTTCATAGGCGCGGGAATTTTACGCGCAACGCGCAGTAATAATGATGCTGTGATGAAAAATATTATTGCCCACAGCACATAGTAAAATAGTTCATAAAAATCATCATTACTCGTACCTCTAAACGATCCCCAGCGGGTTCGACATTCAACCAATCTGCATCGCAAGTAACCAATCTGCTCCACCTTCTTCCCCCATAAAGATACTACCGTCCACGGCTACTGTTCGTTCCGTAAGTTGGCATATATTAATTATTTTTTGCAATAAAGCGTCCCACCCTCTCAGCATCTTCGCACCGGAACGGACAATCTAGCAGCATAAAAGCCTTCTTCCTCCGTCATGCTATTTTCGCATTTTATATTTTCGCAAAACATCACACCAGGTCGGGACTTCACCAGAGCGATCTTGAAAGTCATTGTAGATGCACTCGCAAAGTGTTCCAAGAGTCGAAGTGTTGTTCAGTCACTCGCTAGCTAGCAATCTTCGGGCCTGTGGCCGCCATAGATATCTGTTTAATCAACACATGCTTGCTGGCTGGGTACACAAAGGGGAGGCCGATAAGCACTGGTTGTAGATTTTATATGCTTCATCATCTCCTTCATCATCATAATCTATCTGAATGCACGCTGGGCGAGAGCCAGTTAGTGGCAGGATCGACGAACAGTGGCACATGGTTGAACAAAACCTCATAAACTGAAATTCTTAAAATTGCCAGGTAACATTTATTATAGATTCCTAGATTATTGAATAATATTTTCCCAAAATTTTAGATTGATAGGATTTGTTTGTTTGTTCTATCTGTGACGAGAAGTCATTTAGGTTTTGTCCGACTTTTATATGAAGGCGCCCTACTGTTTACCGCGAGCATCGAAAACCAATTTGCAAAGCACTCTGTTTAGGGTTCTTGAGCCCCGCTCATGCGAATCTCAACCACGACGTGGTTGTTTTGCTACTACTTACTACATGCGACCTCTTCGTTTGGTTATATAGGTAATTGGGTAACCGGTCGGTACAGGGATTGAATCGATCCGGTCATCCTTAGTCACGGTGAATCTCGCGGTTTCAAACGGTTCTCTGGTTTCCTCTGTGTGTATGTGGTAAGCACTTACTAGGCAGTGTCCGTATCCAATAATTAAGAGGCACTTTCGACCCAATTTCTCCTCGCGGAATATCGCGATGATGCAGCTTCTGTTGTGCTCCGAAGGGAGCCGATAAGTGCATCGATAATGGCGTAACTTGAGGAAGGGACAATAACGGTGTTGTTAGAATCATTGTTTTGCCACTTCATTTAATTTTGAGATGAGGCGTAGTAAGGGATAAACTCGCTGTGTAACGGTTGTAAGTTATGGTTTTGATCAATGGCCAACAAAAATATATTTCTTCAAAAATGGATCAATGTTAATAGATTTTCCCAGGTATCCTCAAAGTAATCAACACGCAGCGAACTGGACTATCGAAATTCATACATTTTGCCTTATGAAAGATAGAACGATTGTCGCAATACGAACGCTTTATGTGTCGTTTTAGCATTACTCCACACCAAGGCGTCGATAGGCGCGGGGTGTACGCACGAGCCTATCGATCGCAAGGTCCTTGGTTCGATTCCAGGTTGCCGCGAAAACTATTTTTGTTTTCAAATTTCGGTTTCATAAGGCAAATTTATGAATTTCAACCCGATTCCTTGTGGCGAATTTTCATAAGGGGTTCCTATGTTTATCGATAGTCCATTTGCCTGAGTGAAGTAATCACCCATGGGTCTGATTGAGAATCCATTAAAAATTTACCCAAGACGCTACTTCAAAAGTTTGAATCATAACTTAAAACTCATTGAAGGATCGGTTTAAAATTTAGGGAGGAATCTACCGAAGGATTCCGTAAAAAAACGTTAAAACTTTCGAGAGACTCTTGCCAAAATACTTGATAAAAATTCAATGAAAATTTTGCCAGAAGGCGTGCGAACAGCCACAACAAGATTGTGAAAAGATCTATTAAGGAATTTAGAAATTATTATTCTAGAAATTTTGCATTAATCTCTCAAGCAATTTGCAAAAATCTAGCAATGAACTCACCAATGTACACAGAAAAGGTCCATCGCAATTTAGCCAAAATTTTGCTCCGGAATGTCTCTGCTGTATCGATTGCAAGACATCTAAAATTAAACAATATAATCTATTTTCTACTACAGCCGCCTCTCCACATTTCGATATCGAAGGGACCATCGAGATAGGGAGAGATTCAGACAAAGAACACATTTTTGATGAATACTAGATTGAAAAACACTCCGTTGCCAAGAAAGTAATACACAAACAGACGTCATTTTGCGCTCCTAATTTGTTTAGAATCCCAAAGTTTTGGTCTAGTAACCTTCGATATTGGTTATATCGACAAACGGAGAGAAAATTGAGAACAAAAAATCATCAGAAACACATCGAGCTATGGAGATATCGAGAAAAGGAGGATATCAAGATATGGAGGATATCGAGATATGGAGAGTATGCGGACTGAAGGGACTAATGAAATCATCGACATAGGAAGAGATATCGAGATGTAGAACATCGAGATGTGGAGAGTCGACTGTATCTGCTATCTCCACTGTATTGTTCGAGAAATTGGCAGCTTAAGGCTGAAATCCAGAAAACAATGAAGAATATCTCCAATCTGCCTTGCGTTGAAACTTCTTCTTCTTCTTCTTCTTGGTATAACGTCCTCACTGAGCACTTCCACAGTTATTAACTGAGAGCTTTCTTTGCCAAAGTTGCCATTTTTGCATTCGTATATCGTGGCAAGTACGATGATACTATATGCCCAGGGAAGTCAAGGAAATTTCCATTACGAAAAGATCCTGGATCGACCAGGAATCGAACCCAGACACCTTCAGTATGGCTTTGCTTTGTAGCCGCGGACTCTAACCACTCGGCTAAGGGAAGCCCCAACTTTTAAGTTCTTCTATGATTCATTTAAGTTATCTGTTTTCTACCTTTGGTTAACGTGGGGTAACTTACTATATGTTTAACTCTGTTGTCTCATTCATATGATTTGCTCTCTTTTGGGGTTTTTGCATCCTCATATCTATTTCTGTTTTCTACTCTTTTTAGTTGATCTCCACTCTCTACTAGTTGTCTTCTTCTATCTACTATCTAATACCGAGGCCTGTCTAAGATCTTCATACTCTTCCTTGTAGGAGCTGTTCGATGTTGAAGTTTCTGCTTTACTCTCTGCTTTCTATATCCAACATTCTACGCTCTATTACCAAAATTCCCAACACACCTCTAAGGCATCCAGCCTGGTCTCAGAATCATTTTTTTTTTATCTTTATTAACGAGGCCCTAGGCTAGTTCATTTGGGACCAACGGCTTTTCTTCTCTTCCGAAGGAAGTCGTCACTTTAACCCTCTAATACTCAAATTTTTATTTTCGATCTAAATATATTTTTTAGTTATCTCAAATCGTTCTAAACACGTTTGATTTTTTTTATTCGAAAATCTATGAATATCGGTTTTTGATTTTTATTATTTTTATTTTTTCATCCTTTTCCATTTTTTCTTGAAGCCTCTTCTAGTTACCGTTTTGTCTCAAATTCCGAACAGACTCATATTCCGAACACTCGGTTTTTGTATGGTGATTTGGTTGAAATGTTTCGCTGAAATATGTCACCAACTAAGGAAATGGCAGTCAATTGCAATTCAATTTTAACGTCTCCAATATAATTTATACCGCGGGAGTAGTGATGATTTTCTAGTTTCAGACCAGAAGAACAAGCTTGTTGTGGCCAACAACAAGCCACCGGGGTGCATCATGCCGCACCACACCGGTGGACGAACATGCCTCATGTTGAGGCCACAAACACACCACAAATTCGCCATACTGGCAACACTCTACTCACCTGTAATACAATACAGACCATTCATCTGTCGCATACCTAAAAGAAACACAACAATTAGTGAAAACATTAAATCATAAGCAATTAACTTACCTTTCGATCTTTCCAGACCGAACACAATCCAACGATTGTTTATTTACATTTTCATTATCTCTATTGTCTGACAGTTCCAGAATATTCAGTCCGTCAATAGTATAACAGTTTAGACACAACACATTATTGTATACAACAATACACATCGAGAATATTCTATGCAAGTACAATAGGGTAGAGGACTATATATAGAGCGAAATTCTATGTATCAAATCAGTCTGAAATAAACCGTGAATTCGAACGAATCTCTCTTCGTGTAATTATTCCCTACCGGATCGTATCCGCGGGAACAAAGCTTAAGTAAATTTATTTGCGAAATTGTTCATTTGAATACGACTTATTCGTGCTGTTCGGAATTTGAATCAAGGTGTTCGGAATATGAGACAGAATGAACACAGTGTTCGGCATTTGAATCAAAATGATGTTCCGTACTTTAACGTAAAAAGAATATTAAAACTAATTAAATCAACATTATTATCGGTACACCCAACAGCTAACAGTTCCCAAGTAACCAATAAGCATTTAAACTAGCATTCATCCAGCATTATATGCGTCAGCACGGCAATGAATTAAATGCTCTTTGAACTTATAGCTGCCTTTAGTGCTTCGCCAATGCAGGTTTTGGTGAAATAACGGGCTGCTTTGATGCTACTCCTTCAGAAACGTTGCATATTGCTGTCAAAAAAGAATAACGCCACCCGAGAAGAGCAAAACAAAACAAAAATACTGTTGATCTCTTTCTCTTTCTCCTTTATTTTTTTGCCACCGTTGCTCTCTTTGATTTGTTTTGTTGTTGTGGTGCAGTTTTTTGTTGAATTTTCCTAGATTGCGATTCGAAATCACGAACTGGTGAACTGATGATGATGCTCCGCTCTACAGATTAACCCACAGACGATTTATTGCTCAGCGTTGATTTAATACCCTACTTAAGCTACACCCGTTGATTTGTTCCAGAGCAGATTTAGGAGTTAGATGCAGAATTTGCTTCAGTAAGCTTGATGCCGACGCATATTATTGAAATTGAATTTGATGTACAAATCATAGTAGGAAAATTTCCTACTTGATTTAATCATTTTATTTCATTGTAGGGCTCTTAAATCAGGCGGAATTATTTTGTTGCAGAACCCGCGTGCGTGAGAAAACGAAAAGTATTTACGCGCTGCTTTTTCCAATAGCAATATTGCTTGTTTTCAACATTACTTCTCCTATTTCATCAGATGGCAGAGCCATCCCACACACTAGGCATAGGCAGGAGAGAGACAGAATGCTTATATGATCAGTAACATATAATCTGTACTCTTCTTTCTGACACTCGTACAGCAACAAACTAGCATTTCAGGTGCTCAGGAACGAAAACACATCTTGCAGTGAAAAAGCTGATTTACAACAGAGTGATTTTAGATAGCAATGCTTCTGCTGATTTAAGACAGCTAAGCAATCAAACTGCTCAAATAAAACATAAAGCAGATAAAGTGCCATACGCATTCTACTAGGTGGCTTATTCAAATGCTTATTGGTTACCTGGGTTAGGTTTTGCGAGGAAATTGAAATTTACACAAATATCTGCCAATTTATGCCAATCAGATGCATTTGAAGTCACTGTTGGCCTTAAGTGTTCGGAATATGAGTCAAAACGGTATTGATTTTTGCCAATAATAAAACGGTACTTTTAAAACTACCGTTTTGTCTCAAATTCCGAACAGACTCATATTCCGAACACTCGGTTTTTGTATGATGATTTGGTTGAAATGTTTCGCTGAAATATGTCACCAACCCAGTTAACACAAACTCGTATACGATAGCGCATAAGAGTACAAATGTGGAGGCGATATACGTACATGCGCCATAAGGCTGCGTGCAAGATATACGTATATCGCCTCCACATTTGTACTCTTATATCCCATCATAAACGATGGTGTGTTTACTGGGAAATAACAAGGAAATGGCAGTCAATTGCATTTCAATTTTAACGTCTCCAATATAATTTTTACCATGGGAGTAGTGGTGATTCTCTAGTTTGAGACCAGTAGAATAAGCTCAGATAAATGTATTTGCGAAATTATTTATTTGAATACGATTTAATCGTGCTGTTCGGAATTTGAATCAAGGTGTTCGGAATATGAGACAGAATAAACACAGTGTTCGGCATTTGAGTCACAATGTTGTTCCATACTTTAACGTTAAAACAATACAAAACATGATCAAATCAACTTTATTATTGGTACACCCTACAGCGAACTGTTAGACTTTGCGAAGAAATTAAAATTTACATAAATATCAGCCAATTTATGCCAATCAGATGTATTTGAAGTCACTGTTGTCCTTAAGTGTTCGGAATATCCCAGCAAACCAGAGATTATATAAGGATGTACATTTCAAATTGTATAAATGTACAATTTTCGTTGGAATTGGATATGATGAAAAACTAAATTGATTGAAATCGTTAATGAAGTCTTCAATTTCATCTGACTTCAATTTGCAATTTGCATCGGACCAAATATGTAACTTTAAACTGTCATTCCATTACGATTTCTTTTTCACTTGATATGACTCTATTATAATCATCAATGTGAGAATACATATGAGTTCATCTGATGTAGATATTAAATTCATGAACAAATTGACTTACCGGTTGAAAGAACATCACTGTTTAACAGAAACACAATGTCATCACGTTGCATAAGTATTTTCGTACGATGTATTTAATAAATTGCTGCACTTAGTTTCAACGTTAAATCGATAAAACTTGAAACCTTCCGTGTTGCACTGGCTCATTTGCAAAATGACAATTAGGTTCGATAACATTCGAACATGATGCTCCACAGTGTTTCATTTATATTTGCTTAAAGACCGAATCCAGCAACTAAGACTGTGCGGCACAGTGGTAGCGTATCTGACTAATGATGTAAAGGTCAGAGGTTCGAGACTTGTCTTGTGATATTTTTTTTACTTTTTATTATATTTGTTTGTAAAAATTAAGTCATATAAACTGCAATACACAATCATACATGAAATTACAGTGAACGCCAAATCAAATTGTCTGAAGTTGTATTGACCATGATAAATTCTCTAAAATGTACGTATATGGCCTCCAAATTTGTGCGAATAGAGGGAATTCATGCATTTTATACAATCTGTTTTTACCGAATAAGTGTTCACTTTCTTCACTTGCAGTCTCAGTTATGTGAACATATTTGTTGGCTGGGATGAGTCAAAACGGTATACATTTTTTTTCTGATTTTTTAATTTGCCGTGTAATTAACTGAAAAAAAAAGTTTAAAATTATTTCAATTCCACCAGGCTCTTCTCCTGCGATAGATTGATCATAGAAAATAATAGGTACGATTTTTTAAGGTACACGTTTAATGAACCCCTGGCATTTGTAGGCTATATAAGAATACAATTTTTCAAGCAATTTTCAAAGATACAAAGAAGTTTCAAAAGTCGTAAAAACTTTTTTGATATGCGTGATATGAGTCAAGGTATAATACAAAAAAAAGTTTTTTTGATTTTCGAGCTACGAAAAAATAACACAAAATTCCAAAGTGTAATGAAGGGATCCCCAGAGTGATTACTCAAGGATTCAATGGAAAACTTCTGTGGGGAGGATTTCCTAGCATAATTTTTAGAATGATTTCTGTAGCGAATCCTTGGGAGGATTTTCGAAAAAATTACTGTGGTAAGGTCGTACAGAATGATAGGGAACATAGGAAACTTGCATCCATCTCTTGAAGTATTTGAATGAGTTGTGGAAGAATTATTCGAGAAACACTATTTTTCAGAAACTATTCAATGACATAAACAGAATTTATTAATTTACCTTATCCTTCTTTTCGACCAATCGATACGGTCAAGATATGGTGGAGAACGAGATAGAAATTTAAAATTTTTCCTTACTTCCGAAAACGAAGGTATCCGTGCTAAAATTCGTGATTTATTATCCAGAAGTACAAAGACGTAAAACCGTCGAACTACAAGAACTTTTGACAATCTACCAAATCCAGTGTCAGCTCTTGGGATTTCTCCTAGAATTTCTCCAGAGAAATTCTCTAAAAATTCACCAAGGATTGCTTCAGGAATTCCACTAAAAATCCCGACAGGTAGTATGTTTCGACTGGATAGGAGGTAGATTTTTTGTTAGGCCCTGAAGATGGTCCAACAGCCGGACCGAAACGTCGGCGATTATTGAAAATTAGTCAACGCAATTAATTCGACTGAAAGCCGAGATCCCGACAGGTATTTCTCCAGGAACTCAATCAGAGAATCCTTCAGAAATTCCACTATTAATTTTTATAGTCATTCCACCAGAAATTGCTTCAGGAATTCCATTAGAAATTCATCCAGGAATTCCACTAGGGATTCTTCAAAGAATTTTATCCAGAAGTAAGAGGACGTGAAACCGTCTAATAACAAGAACCTTTTACAACTATCGGGTTCTTGGAATCGCTTCGGTGAGACTCCTAGATATTCCTCCAAAGGATCTTGCAGAGATTTCCGTGCAAAGTCGGGTAACTAGATGATAGCAAATTGATTATGATTGATTATTATTTCCATTATCGCTGTTATCACTTTAATCTTCTACCTAACCAAATGGTAACAAAAATGGTTATCATTGTATCAATAAAATATTTTATCACACATGCTTTTCAAAAAAAATTCCTAAACGTGTATTAGTAAGCAAAGTAGACTTTTCATCATAAAACATTTTTAAAATTGTTTGGAGCGTAAGTTTATGCCAGAGCACTCTTCGCTCGAAAATTGTCTTTGATTTGTAATTATAATACTCAATGTAAATGATGAAACACATTTAATTGTAAACTTGAACTCAGTGATAACAGACAGTGAATTCTTTATTTGTAAATTACCTCGTTATTCGCCCAACAAATTTTAGTTCTTATTTTTGTTTTGTTGGTTGTTAATTCAGCCAAGATCATAAGAAAATCAGTTTTCAAATCATGATGATAATCAGGTTAGAAGGTTTCTTGTAATTTTATTATTTAGCTTTGCTCGGGCTGTATAATAAATTTTCATTCATTAGGGATTCATCAAGAATTTTTTACTAGAGAATCCATTGTGTTTTTTCAGACACACCTAATCGTAGAATTTCATTTCAGTGAACTCAAATGACAAAATCAGTCGGTAAAACATATTTTTACTGGAATATAGCGAAGAGTTTGATATAAATTTCAAATTTTCAGCATGGATTAGGCAGATATACTACCAAGCTTTCCTTTGAAACTAATTTCGTCCATATCGGTCTATTCTTGCGAACGCACCAACAATTTATGTCGAAAAAGAGCCAAAAAGATTGGGCCTAGAGGAATTAATGAGGGATTTTCAAAAGCAGTTCCCGGGACAATTCTTGAAGGAATCTCAAAAGGAATGTTTAAAAAATGCATAGAAGAATTCCTTACTGTATCTATGAGGACCTCCTGAATGGAGGCCTAGAAGATTATTAAGTAGAGTAGTCATCGTTAGAGGAATTTTAGGAGGAAGCCCATGAAAAATCCCTACATATTAAAAGGGAATTTTTGAAATCCTGTATGAATTATTGGAGGAACTTTGGAAATTCCAACTAGAAGGACAAGTAAAATCTAAAAAGAAATTTATAAAGAATCATAGAAGTAACAGATTGATGATTTCGAAGCAGAATTTTCAATGTGTAACATCTGGTAGGGCATCGGATAATACACTGTTATTTAGAATTTAAGGCCGAGACTGCGCTATTGTAAAAATATACAAAATTAAACGTGCCTTTCGTTTTCGAACTTTTCAAAGAAATCTTGATGATTTTCCTGGAGGAAACTGGACGGGTTACTAGAAATATTAAAGGAGGAATGACTTGAGAAGTTCTTGGGGGAATACATGGAGCATTTTCTGGAATGTCTTGACTAAGCCTCAATAGAATCCATTGAATATTACTTGGAGAAATCTCTTGAAAATTAATGTAGGCATCATGGAAGGGAATGCAGATGGATGCTCTGAAGGTTTCCTAAGAAGTATTACTGAAGTCATTCGTGGAGAAGTTGTTATGAAAAATTATAAAGGATCCGAAGACGAATTTCGACGAAAAAAGACCATAGAAGATATCCAGGAGCGGTATCTGGATGGGGAATTTCGTAAAAGTCCTGGCAAATATAAATCGGATGCTTGCCCAGACAACCAAAATGTACGTATAACGAAATCACCTGGAGGCTCTATATGTGCAAAATTTCACTTATAAGATGTTGCGAAACGGCCTTCTACGTACACAAGTGGAGGCGATATGCGTGCATATATTATGTGATGAATAATAACATACAATGCGAGTGTATAAATATTCTACCGAAGTAACTGTCGTAAATTCCGGTCTGAGCAGCACAAGAAAACACCGAAAACACATCCGTTCTTACGCAAATTCGTTTCAAAACTGACTCAGCAGAAGCTAATGCTATTGCAGTGAGCTTTTCAAGCTGAGCTTTTTTTTTTACACACTTATCGAAATATGATGGCTTTAATGAATAATAAACTATTTCATTTTTCTGCACACGCCAAGAATAAACACTAAAATGACATATAATTAACCCATTTATGGATATTCCCTACAGTAACCTGCAATATTATGCGACTTAACTTATGATAACAAATGATGATTTGACAGCTGCTACGGATTGATCCGACTTACTTTGTACGTGTGTACGGGACGAAACAAAATGTACAAATGAACTCAGAAAAGAAGTGTTTTATGCGAGGAAACTCATCAATCTGACGAGTTTATCCACGGTGTTTAGCGAGTTTGATGTAATTAATATGAATAAACGAGTTGTAACGTGAACTTTCATGCGATTTCTGGTTGTCTGGGTGGTAGAATCTCTTATAAACTTTCTGAAGGAATCCCTGGCTGCATTCCTGGAGCAATGCCTGGTGGAATCAAAATGATCCCTGAAAAATCCTGTTTGAATCCCTGGTGGAATTTCTGGGGAATCTATGTAAGAAAAAAAAAATCACTGATGGAAGCAATCCCAGGTAAAATTACGGGACATGGACATCATGGCAGAATTACTGAAGGAAACCTTGGTAAAATTCCTGGAAACTACCTTATGGAATCCCTGGTGGAATTTCTGGAGGAAAAGCAGGTAGAATTTCTGCAGAAATCTCTGGTGAAACTTCTGGAGGAACCCATGATACAACTCAATATCTGGAGGAATTCTTGAGTGAAATCCTGGAATAATCCCTTGTGGGAATCCTGGAGAAATCTATACCAGTATACTTGAAGGAATAACTGGTGGTATTACTGCAGGAATTTTAATGAAACTCCTAGAGAAATTACTGGCAGAATTCCTGGAAAAATTACTGCCACAATGCCTAGAGGAATTACTGCCAGAATAAATGGAGGTTCTTAAGGTGAAATGGGGTTTCTCTTAACCCCAGGTGTAATTTTTGAAAGAATGCATGATGAAATTCCTGGGATAATTACTGATGGAGTTTCTGAGGTTATTGGTGGAAATACTGAAGTTATCTGGCTCAAACAGTTTAATATACAAAAGGTAAAAACATAGTTAAATACATCAACTCATATTTTTTATAAAAAAAATGTAAATCTTTTCAAAATGTATCCTTAAATTTGATTATTTCTACTCTCTTTGTTCTAGTATCTCATTCTTGGACCTGTTCTTAAGGAGTGCATGTTGTTAGGCCTAACGGGATATAACCGTCTTAAGAGTTGACTATCTGAGTTATGTTTTCAGCTGTTTTGGTTTTGAGTTTTACTCTCAATAATCAGTATTTTGTTTTCTGGGATCTTGAATAGTCTTCTGTTTACACTATGCTCGGATCCTGTACTATTTTTTTCTTCTTCACGATTTTTTATGATTCTCATATATGCCTGATATTGAAGATATGTGATCCATCTTTCTCCATGTCATTTTCCATACTTAAAAACGTGTTTCCACAAATAACCCATTTCCCCGAAAAGTTAGAAGAACTGACGTTCGAGGAAACTAAATTAGTGATGGAAACCAGAATGACTCAAATAAACTAAAATATTCAGATCCCATCCTGCACACGCCTATGCCCACCACCATCAATTAAAATCCGCAATCCGCTATTATCCCGATGACGCCGTCGTTGCGCCCTCGGAAGGGACTCTATAATTTCAGCCACTTTTCTCCCCATTTCGTCCGACTGAACAGCCCTAGAGGGCGTCATCCCAGTCATCTAAGCGACTAACTTTTTTTTTTCTTCTTACAGTTTCTGGAGCAAACCCTCGTCTGGCCAACCCTGGCCGTGACCGCCACGTTGATCGCCCTCGGCTGTGGCCTACTAGCTGCCCGGTGAACCCAACAGGAACAATCCACTGGAGCCGCTGGAGGACAGCAAAAAAAACGGAACCCAAGTGCCTTCAAGATCGTAGTGTCGTAGTAAAACAGCAAGCCCGTAATAATAGTGTACTCATCTGATCCAGTTCAATCCGCACGTGTAGTAAAAGATGTCGCGCCCGGTATTGGCACACATTGGCCCGGAGAACAACACCACTTAGCAGAAGTGTTCCAGCTTGGAGAGTTGTCTCAATCAGTTGGAGTAAATTAACGAAAGTAGCCGCTGATTGATGCGGACTATAAGATGCCACGTGACGCGATTTAGACCAATCGGATGCAACACTCAAGACAGTTTTTTTTTCTTAAAGTGAAATTCTTACCAGATTAGATTCGTAGTAGCAGCAGCAACAAGTGACGGTTAGCATTTAAGCCTTTAGCGACGTAAGGAACGATTTCAAAGATGAAACAATTATTAATCCATTTGACGGATTGTGATCTCGATTTTTTTTGTGAGTAACCCCTCATTGAAAGTGTTTTTTTTTCTCAGTTGATGCATGTTTTATTTTTTTTTTCTTTCCACTATGAAAGGCGTTATTGAATTCGAAGATTTTTCCTGTTGCGGAAAGAAAAATGATATGCCAAGCCAAAAGTGAATGTGATTGTCCTTTTTAAGTTGTTATTTTCCCCCCAGAAACAGGCAGAAATAAGAAAGCATGTTTATTTTATTTTTATCTATCGTTCAGCAAAGCATTTGGAAACGAATCCAACAAGTTTATTAGATGTAAGTGAAGAAGAAATCATTTTTTAGTACAGTTTACATGTAGCACAGTTAATCAGCCAATAAAGATTTCGTTACATTTTAAGGAAACACATATTGATTTGTTAGTGAAATTATATACGTCTGTAGATGATACTAATTGGAAAGCCATATCGGTTTAGTGATCGGTTGATAATTGTCATCCTTTTTAGGGGAATAGTCTTTTAAAGATGGTTCTCGGCTAGAAGGAGTAGCGAGATATGTGCCGATTTAAAATAATAGTTCGTAGCGTTCTAAGCAAAGATAAGCTTTAGAGTAGAACTGTACCACTTTTAAGAACAAAAATGCGAAGATCTTCCATAGAACTTAAGCAAGATTTAAAAATTTGGTTTTAATATTTTCAGTGTCCAAAATGCTCACAATTAGTTTTGGTATTCTGACGTATCAGCGTTAGCGTAGTTGCAGTACACTCCGTAGATTGGATACTAGCAAGAGCAACATTCAAGTTTCTGTTTGAATAATCTCGCCCAGACTTTTTTCAGGAACAAGACCGGAGAATACACCTTGTTCCAATCTTGAACAAGAATATTAAAAGCATAAACAACGCTATTCCCGGCCTCGACCATATTTACCGTTACTTGTGTTAGGGGAAGGATATGTTGATGTAGCTCTTATTTAATGATAGGCCACCGACTCAGCGACACCCTTATAAGGGATCATTGAAATATTTATTTTAAGGCTTCCACTTCAGAGTTTTTTTTTCCAAAAAAATGCCAGTATCTGCTTCACAAATTCATCAGATGAGTCCTTAAAGATTTCTTCAAAGAAAATTATATCCATGATTTTGACACACCTATCTTTGATATTTTTTAACTTCTTCATGATTTGCTCTACGAATTCATCAGATAATTACTTAAACATCCCAATCTGTCTATCGTCATTTTACATTCTCTCACTTTCCATGATAAAAGAGTGCATGGTGACGTCACGAAAAATTCTCCTTCTCTGTCCCTCTCAATTGACTGTTCTGCTCTTTGACATTCGCTGCTGGAATTGTTGATTTTTTTTTATATGGAGTTTCGAGATTATTGTGCTCATTCTGCGCGGAGTGTGAGGTGAGACGAGTCGAACGAGGTGACAATTGTCGTCTCGCTCCCATTTGATTAACATTAGTCGTCTCACGTGACTCGCGGTTAGAGCCACATGGAGAAAAAAAAAGTTTGGTCAGTCATTATTGCTGGTAGATCAATCATATTTTACATTGAATTTCACTCAAACAAAATTGATTCAACAATAGTTATGGTTGGTTTAACTATTAGTTATGATTGATTCAACTACACAAAATAGTTGAATCAACCATAGATATGATCGACCCAAACACTATCTTGTGAGTGAGAGCCCATCAAATTACTTCTACCCCAACATCGCTTGTTGGTAAACTGCGGTTTTTTGCTGTACAGCTCATAACGTATCAAGCTAATAATGTGCAGAAAGCTGATTTAACAATAATATAATTGAAATATTCATGTGATGGAAGACAGAAACAAAAGCAAAAGTGATTGAGCAAACCATACTGTCAGTTTAGAAGTACCGATAATATGCTTTTAACAATTGTATCCAGGCATGTTAAAACAACTATCGGAAAAGTTACGTCAATCATTCAAGACTTTTCTCCGTGCAGTCGTTGGTCCCGAGATGAACTAGCCCAGGGCTAAAAATCTCGTTAATAAAGTCAAACCAACCAACCATCACACGCCGCGCAGAATAAACACGTATGTCAGGCGTGCAACGATCTAAAGTATGTACGCAAGTCATAGAACGCGCCTTGCATTCTCGCACTCACCAACACTATCGAATGATGTGCGTGGTGACATTCCATAGAGGTTTACAAGCAAACTGCCACGAATACCATCGGGCGATCAATCTTACACAAGTCGATTTCCTCAGAATGAAAACGTATCGACAACGTCAGTCCAACAAAAAAGTGAACGTTCGGCAGCAATTCTGTTTATGTTTGCTTTCTCCCAGCAACAAAAGCATTTTCTCAAGGATTGTAGTAGCAAGAACATAGAGCGTGTCATTTCATAAAAACAAGATTTTATCAAAAAACTAAGGACTCTATTGTCTACGTAGTAATGCAATGTTGACAAATTTTTTGTTTGGTAGTAGAAACATAAACAGAATTTCTACCGAGCATTCACTTACTTGTTGGACTGACGTTGACCGAAAGCTCGAATGACGTCAAACAAACATCGATACGTTTTCATTCTGATCGACTTGTGTTAGATTGCTCGTGCGTTGGTATTCGTGGCAGTTTGCTTACTTTATTTATGGACGATCCCATAGGATACGGCGATTGCAATCAAGTCAAGTATTTTATCGCAATAGGGTCCTTAAACTTTTGATAAAACCTTGTTTTAATTGAATAACACGATAGAGTGTGTTCTTTCTACTACTTTTGCAAATTTTCCCGCTCCAATATCTTCTATGTCCAATTAAAACTTTATTTTTAAAGCTTTGTTCAAATTTGAGCCTTGACGCTCATGTTTGACGCCACAGGTGTTTAACTTTTAACACCGAGGTTGTTCGTATCTGACGGAAAACAAAATACACTCTAAATTTGAGTTTAAACCAATGATTATGACATAATCTTAAAAACATGGAAATATGTTTTTTATTTAAATCAAATAAAAGCCTTTAAATTTGTGTAATTGTGTGTTTCTGGCCTAACATTAAGGTGAAACAACGCGGAATCCAAACATGGTCAGCACAATGGCCGGCTTCTCCCCCAACCCACGTTTTCAAGGGCACAAAACTGGAGAAATAGTTGGCAAACGTTCCTGATCTTCTTATTTCAAGCATTCTGCTAGTGCACAAAGCCAAAATAGAAAGTGCACTTTTGTGGGATGCTTTCTTGTGAGTTTTAGTACAATCTTAGAAGTTGATTCCAAACTGTTTCACCTTAAGCGTTCGGAGACAGGGCCTTGGGCCCAATTCGCGCAACGCACACTCCGTACACCACAAGCACGTCTAGTTTTTGAGACATTTGCTGTTGAAAATGCAGCGTTTGACATTTCATCCAACTTGCATGCAAGTTTATCAGCTTGTATGCTGATTTATGTCTAAATTTACCACAGAATTTGAACTTCACATTTTAAACAGTACATCGTTATCGGGATAATGATCAGACAGAGATGAATTCTTTCAAAGATTGCTTTAGAAGCCTATTTTACAGGTTATTCTCCAGCTTTTCCCTAGAAATTGTTACAATATTTTTTTTCCAAAATATCCTCGTGAAATTTAGTTACTTTTCTAAGTTTTCTAGGAATTCAATATTCTTTCTTCAGCTAGGCTCACGTTTTCTTCCAGGAATGCTTGAAGTAATATCTTCATTATCCGTAGGCCAGAAGATGTATTTTTTTAATTTACAAGAATAGGATCCTAAAACTCAGTCCCAATTTAAGTGCCTAACGCTTAAGTTTAGGCCAATAACACATGGTTACTCAATTTTCTAATGTTTTCTGTTGATTTAAGTCCAAAAAACATTTTTTTAGATTTTGTCCCACCCCTTGGCTTAAACTCAAATTTTGGGTGTATTTTGTTTTCCGTGTCTTTTTCGAAATGTCAGATAATTCAGTAAAACTCGAGAATTTCTTAGTGATTATCTAAAGGATTCCTGGATAGCATGCTCTTTTGAGTAAATTTCAGACACATTTTTAGAGTAATACCGTTAGTAGTAGTATTTGAAGGAATTTCAAAAAGAATTAGAGAATTAATCAAAAGGAAGCAGAGATCGTTTTTGATTTCCATAAAAAGATATTCAAACAATTAAGATAATTCAAGACATTTTTAATAATTTAGTTTTGGTGGAATACAGTCCTAATGTAGTAAATAAGAGCTATGTAACATGTCTAGTAAAATTTAATGAAATTTCTTAATAATTTAAAAAAGGATATCTTTCAAATATCTTTCAAAAAATGCTTGGAAAACTTTTGAAAGAACCTGATACTGAAAAAAGGGATCACAAGGATAATTTTAAAAGCAAACTATTTAAGAAAACACCCCGGAAATTCTTGACACATTTTTAGAGAAAATTTCTGAATGATTTGTGAAAAAACAACTCCTGAGTTTTGTTGTGGAATGATCTGAGATCGAATTCCAGAAAAAATCCCGAAGGAAACATGCGAGAAGTTGCTGGTGTAATTTTCGAAGAATTTGCTGGAGACAACCCTGTAGTGAACAAAAGCTCGTTTCCTTCAGTGATTTCTAGAAAACCCATGAAGTTCATCAGTTTTTGTAGAATGAATCCCGAATTCCACAATTTCTTGAAGGCATCTTCGAACGACTTACATGAGAAATCCCAGAAGCTCTGAGTCTGATGGAGAAGTATTTAGAGAAACTGCTGAAGGAGTTCTTGTAGGGATTTCACGAGGGAATTCCATGGAGATTTCTGAAAACAAGTGTTTAAAAAAATCAATCATTTAAACTTTAGAATAACTTCTGAAAATGGCCTATGAGTTTTTAAACGCAATTCATTTGAAAAAAAATCTACAGTGAAACCTCCATTAGTCGATATTGAAGGGACCATCGACTCATGGAAATATCGAGTCATGGAACAGCAATCCTTTGTGAAGCTGCTTCTGGGGACCATCTTAGTAACCATGAAATTTTGTTTTTAGTATGGTTCCATGAGTCGATATCGAGTCATAGAACATCGACTCATGGAGGTATCAGTGTAGTTCCGAAGTTGATCATTTAAGAGGAAAAATTTCTTTGAAGAAATTGTAGTGAACCGTTTAGGCGGCATAAAAAATATACACTGAAAATATATTTTATTTTTTATCATGAAATATTTTTAAACGTAAACATTAAATTATACAAAAAAAAACATTTTTTTTTTTTAATTTTCACCATAGCACCTTGATAGAAAATAAATGCTTCGGACAAAGTTTCAGGATGGAGAGTTTTTAAATAAAAAAGTTTATATATAATAGTTTTATATAATATTTGGTCCATTTGATAAATTTTGATTTTTTTATCATTATCAATACGTTTAGATTATCAAATAAGCATCTTGAAATTATTCTGATCCATAATGATTGTCATGATCACTCTTCTAGAAGTAGCCATTTACGAGTTATTTGAAGTTTATTGCAACAACTAATAATTAAATAATAAAATAGGACACTTTTAGAAGTCATTCGTGATTCTCTATTAAAAACAAGAAGTCATTATACAGAAATATGACATACTTGCAATCTCAAAAACCTTTTTTTGTTAATGAAGAATCTCGAATAACTAATAAAAATATTAATATTAATAAATTAATAAATTTCTGCATTCAGCTTCAAACTTGAAAATGTCTACTCTCAAAAAGAGGATCATAGAAGTCAATATGGTTCAAAATGTTTTTAATATTCAATATTGAAATAAATTTAATATTTAATATTTGATTTTCAAAACATATTTATATTATAAAATAAAAGAAAATCGATCTAAAATTGTTCTTAGAAAGTTTTTTTTTTTCAAGTCTCCATCATGAAACTTTGTCCCAAACATATATTTCTTTTCAAGATTCTAAGGTGACAATTGAAATAAAAATATTACAAATGGGGTTTTAGTGCTGCTTAAATTTAAAATTTATTTTTGAATTTTCCGTTATAAAATATTTTTTTAGTGTCTCTTTATTTTTATGTTGCTCAAACGGTTCAAGGAAAGTTTTTCTGTAATGTTTGAAATGAAGTGAATTAAAAAATTCATAGGCTTTTTTCAGAAGTTATTCTAGAGTCAAAATGATCGATTTTTCTGTGCAAAACGTTTATTCTACCATACTAAAAGCATGTGCAAAATTTAATCTAAATCGAAGATTAGTTCGAGTTCCGTAGCTGACCGGTTTGACATGGAATTTGTCAAAAAATAATTCAATTGAAATATGCGAAATAGAACTTACTAGAAAACTCATAGCGAAATATGTAGAGCAAGTTTTAGAGGAATCCTAGAAGAACTTTCTAGAAGAATCTTGGAAAAAATTCTCAATGAAATTCCTGTACGAAAACTCAGATAAATCTTCTTAAAAAGTATGAATGCATTTTTTGTACCATCGATTCATATACATTTAAAATTGTCTTCGAACTAATCTTTTTTCGTACTTCAGTTCTTGAAATCCTCGTCAGGAATAAGAATTGAATCTTTTTGCTTTCAATTGATCAATCCAAGGCTAGCAATGTTAATTTTGTGTAAATTACATTTGGATAACAACAATATTATGAATAAAATGGCTTAAATTAATCAATTACGTAGCTCTTTGCATAATTTTGTTATAATTATTTGATTGTGCAGAATTGGGTCCTAAAATTTTTAATGAAATCTTGTTTTTATTTAACAACACGAAAAAGCATGTTACTGTAACTACTTTAGCAATTTTTCCCGCTCAAATAATGGCTATATCATGTTTAAACTTTTATTTAAAAATTTGGTCCATAAATGAACCTTGACACTTTTGATCATGTTTGACGTTCGCTTAGTCGACAAAAACACCACAGGGGTTTTAGTTCGACCACTGGGGTTGTTCCTATCTGACATTTCGTAAGTGACACGGAAAATAAAATACACTCAAAATTTGAGTTTAAGCCAAAGGATGTGACAAAATCTAAAAAAATGTTTTTTGGACTTAAACCAACGGAAAATATTAGAATTACTCAATTTTCAATGAGTTTTTGGCCTAAACTTAAGCGTTTGGCACTAAAATTGGGACAGGGCTTTAGGACCCTATTGGGATAAAGCTTTTTTGATGACATGGTTGAAAACACGGGAATTTCATCTCCATAGAACAACTGTCAGAGTGATTCAAAATCAGCTGATTTGAAACGTCTCGTGAACTGGCCTATTCAAGTGTCCATCGTTGCACAGCTTTCACCTTTCAATTAACTAGCTTCTAGAATAAGTGCTTTGCGTGAAAAAATGTGGAAATACAAGCCAGAGAGTGAAATGGATTAGCCAACTCATGCATGATGTTTTGGCTGTTTAGTTTCTTGAGTTTCAACTCAGTCGTGAAAAATCTCAAGCGTGAGAAATGAGAATTTTAGTTTTTCGCAATGCTGTGCCTGATGTACCAATTTTTAAGTTATGTTTAGAAATTATGACAATAATGGTCTTTAAGAAGTCTTACAGTCTATATTGATAATATGAACGTTGAAAGAAGGTAGAGACAAAGTATAAGTAGAGGACAAGAAGAAATATGTAAGAAACATAGTTTCTTGTATGATACGATGAAAGATTGTTATCATTTCGGCTGATACGTTGGAAATCCGACACTAATATGACCAAATAAAATTACGTTAATAAAAAAAAGACACTGAAAAAACTAATTGAAAATTACGAATGACGAAAATTGTTTTCAATCCCGATAATACAGGGCCGTACCCTTTACTTCTAATACAAAGATTGGCAACATGGATGCTGGAATATGTAAAAGCCTATTTCAATAAATAACACGAAAATCAGAAAAGTACTCAGATGCCTAAAACATAATAAAGTTAGATCTTTCGAGTCTTGCTGTGCAAAATTCCCAAAAAGAGTTCGAAAACAAATCAACACGCGTCTACATTATCGATTGGAACCGGTAGATCTCAAACAACTCCCCACACTGGGGTCCATTTTGTTTTTGTTTTATATATCAATTTGTTTTCTACATTTTCGTACTGTCAATAATAGATATCATACGCGAATAGAGAATACATATACCGACGTGTTCGCTTGTGAGCAGGTCCATACTTTCATCTCGTACTCAACGATTTCACTCCTCTCAGACGATTTTATCCTTACGTATGACATAAGATTCTCATGAACTACCAATGGACAGATTATCTCGGCGAATGGGATCTGTGTTTCTATTTTCTTCCCCATTTCAGATTCCCCATTATATACTAAGTTAGATGTTAAGGCCGTAAAGTTGGATGCGAGTAAGAAGAAACCAGCAAAAGTGGATGATTTCCCACCGTGTGAACGAAACGTCACAAAATCAGAACCCGAGTAAGAGACGCGCAATTGGAGTATCAGTTTTAGCAATCAGTGATTGGTGCTGTGGGAAACCTGTGATGTACATTTTGATCTCATTAAAACAAAACGAAACTGTTTCATCTCATGTACCATAGACAAAGATTTAGCGGAAAACGAAAAGGAGAGCGAATCGGAGCTTAACGCTGAAGAATTTTACTCTAGTTTTTTTAAGATGTGCTACTTAGAGAAATTACTTTCTTTATCGAACATTCTCACTAGGAAATTAGATGTGTAGGGCCGGGATTGCCAAAACCGGCCGGTGGTGTGGAGTAGGGAGTTATTTAGTATAAACTAGAGAAAACGGATTATCCAATGATCTTTAATGACAGGATTTCTCACCCCTTAGACAGGTGGTATTTTTTACTGTGTAAATTGTACTTTTTTTTGGTCGTTGAAAAGTATCAATCGGAGCGTTAGTTTGTAAGAATGAACTTGTTGTTCTCGTAAATTGTTGGTCTCATTCGATCAAAGCCAGAGGTGAACGGAACCGGAACCGTCACTAGCCAGATGAAATTGTTTACATGGATATATATTTTTATTACTCAATAAAGCTGTGAAAATGTGAATGGGTTTTATAATTTATATCACAGTCCAAAACGAGGTATTACCAGACCTTACCATCTATTCTACTTTAAGCCGATGGTATTGAACTGTAGAGCACGGTTCACAATATTTATAAGGTTATGTGTTATATATTCCGCAAACTGACAGTTACTTGACAACGTCATTCCTATCCATCACGAACATATTTTTTTTTTAAGGAAAAACAATAGTTATCTAGATCTTATATACTACGATAGGAATGACGTCACATGTCTTCGATCGAATTCAGAGTTCTAAATCATGGATAACTGTGGTTTTCATAGAGCGCATACATGTTGGCAACCCTAAGAGATTTTAGGCAATAGAGTGATACACTTTCAATTATTTCGCAGAAAAAATCAATTTCCCCATGAAAATGATGTATGAACGATATGTTTATAACACTCAGATTAAATAGATAGTTGAATTGGATACAAACTATATTTTTTTTATCAAAATTCCCTAGTGATATATTATTTTCTTAACAGAAGGCTAGAGGTATTTACGAATCATTTTCAATGTTATTTTTGGGGTTTCAGGAACTCATTTTGGTGGAAAGGTCCAAAAAACACAAAATCGGTTGATAAATCTCTTAAACTTTACCAAACTAGCTCATTTTTGGACAGATTGATAAATAAGTTCGGAATTTAACATGGCAAGGATACCTTAGAAAAAGTGAATAGGTCTAATTGACATATTAATTGCAGATTTTACAAAAAATCCATCTAAGGTTCTACTGAAAATACTTCTGTAGCTTTTTCGAAAATACTCCAGGGAATTTTCTGAAAACATCTCTGTGAATTTTCCGATGTTCCTACTGGGAACCTTCCGGATATCTTGCTTCCGAAATCTCTCCAAGATTTCACCAGAGATCCTTTTGAGGTTCATGAAGAAATACCTCTGATATTCTTCCGGAAATCCATCTGGGAGAATCTATGACAAAAGGTCGAAAGGACAGAAGGTCGAACGACAAAAGGTCGAAAGGACAAAAGGTCGAAAGGACAAAAGGTCGAAGAACAAAAGAGAAGGGACGAAAGGTCGAATATCTTTTTTTCAAAAATGGAAAAATTTTCCACCAAGCAAATCATTTTCGACCTTTTGTCCTTTGGACCTTTTGTGTTTCAATCTTTTGTCCTTTCGACCTTTTGTCTTTCGACCTTTTGTCCATAAACCATCTGGGATGCTAATGGAGATTTCTCTGAGATTCTTCAAGAAATCTCTCTTGATTCTTCTATCATTTTGCCAATGGAAATTCTAAATTGAATCACTCTGGGTTTCTTCAAGAAATTGTATTGCTGGGTATCGAATTCGGAAGAGTTTCTCCATGACATTGCTGAGCGCTCACCAGACCAGAGCGTGCAAATCCGACAAGATAAACAGTCCAATCTTAAGCGTATGCTGAGAATAGTGTAGTTGCTTCGAGAAGATTTGGTGCCTTTTTTATGTGGTGAACGTCGGCTCCGACTAAGAGGGTGTTGATGAGTAGCGTCATGAATCTGTTCGATCCGCTCAGAATGCTAACAACATTCGTGATCCAAGGGAAAATGCTGATGCAAGATCTGTGGCGAAGCGGCAGCGACTAGGATCAACCTATCCACGACGGAAGCTGCGAGAAGTGGGATCCGTGGATGGCTCGCCTTTCGTAAATTGAAAAAGGTAAGATTCCTCGCTACTGTTAGCATGGGTCGAGGTCCGTGGGTTATGGTACGCTGCCTCGGCCGTTGACGTACCCTACGTACCCGAGGCAGGTGAAACGTTAACACCAAATCATTTCGTGAAAGATGGTTGTAGACCAGGTTTCGAAGACAGCGAACGCGGAGGCTGTGTGAGACCGCTATAAACGGTCACAGGGGTTGGCCGATCGTATGTGGGACCCATGGATGGCGGAATACGTGCCGGCGATTGCAGTTTGGAAATTTTACTGGTATTCCTCTTGAAATTTCTTTGAGATTTTTAAAAAAAATCTCTCTGGTATCTGCCGAAAATCACCATGGGTTACTTCCAAAAATCATTTCTGGGATGCTTCCGAAAACCCTCCTGGGTTATTCCGAAAACCATTCTGAGCTTCTTCCGAAAATATCTCAGAGATTCCAATGATATTCTTTCGAAATTTTTTTCTGAAATTATTTTAACTATTCCTCTGATATTTTCTAGAAATCCCTCTGATTATTTAATAAATCTTCCTGGGATTCTTTCGGAACTCTGAAGATTTTTCCGGAAATCCTTCAGGTATTTCGAAAAGTCCTCGAAAATTTCTCTGGATATCTTGCTGAAATCGTTATATCAACAACTCTGATATTTTTCTACAAATGCTTCTGTAATTCTTCAGTTAATATCCCTGGAACTCAGTGGCGCGGGAACTGGGTAGGCCAGGTAGGACATGGATCTCTGCAGAAATTCTTGCAAGAATTTCTCTACCAATTCTCCCAGAAATACTACCAGCGATTGTTCAAAGAATGGTTAAAAGATATTTTCCAGAACTTGCTCTAAGAAATCGATAAGAACTCCAAAGCCGTTTCCTCCAGTAATTTCCTTAGGTATTACTTTGATTTTTCTTCCAAAAGTATTCTAGAATTTCATCCAGATGTTTTCACTAACCCTTCAATCCAATTCTCCAGTAGTGACTCTAGGAGATCTTCCAAAGATTTCTACAGAATTTATTCCAACGAAATCCACAAAGGTTTATTCCAGAGTGTTTGAAAAAAAAAGCTCAAGGGTGGATGAATTCATCCGGCGTGATATGTAAATAGATAATAACCATAGTATTGAAGCTGTTGCGCAATTGAATAGTAAAAGCACTGCTCTGAGAATATAGTTTGCGAAAAAGAATACCAGCATTTCCTCTGAGATTCTTCCGAACAACCCTCAGTGATTCTTTTGGCACTGAAATTCTTCCGGAAATCCCTTTGTCGTACTTCCAAAAATCTATCTAGAATTGTTCCCTCCGAAAATCCTACTGAGATTCCTCTTCAAATTTCATTGGGATTCTTCAAAAGATGCTTCTTTCTGGGATTTGCTAAAAATCTTCCTGGGATACTTCCGAAAATCCTTTGAAGGATACTTCCGAAAACCCTCTAGGGTTATTCCGAAAATCCTTCTGACATATTCCTAAAATTTTTCTGGAATTTTTCCGGAAATATCTAAAAAATCTTCCAGAAATTCCACTGACATTGTTTCGGAAATTCTTCTGAAATTATTTTAGCTCTTCTTCTAATATTTTTTTTCTGGTATTCTTATGATGTTTTTTAAGATGCTTATGGATATATCGAAGATTCTTCCGGAAATCCTTCGGGTATACAGTCGGAAATTCCTCGAAAATTCCTCTGGAAATCTTTCTGAAATTGTTATATCACAACTCTGATATGCTTCTGTAATTCTTCAGTAAACATCCCTGAAAATCAGTGGCGCGGGAACTTGGTAGGCCAGGTAGGACATGTACTATGCCCAAAAACACCTTGGTAGGACATTCAAAGGATTGTCACACAAAATAAGATAAAGATAATTGTTTATGGTATTTTTATGTCTAGCTTCAAAGAAGCCTTCATAGACTATATCGGGCTCAACAGGCTCTTCAAAATTTTCTTCTCAAATTTCCCGAGGATCAGCTTGAGGAATTATCATAATGAATGTATTAAGAATACCTTAAGGGTCTTTTACAGGGATCTCTGAAGAAATTCTTGTAAGGATTTCTTTACCAATTCTTCCAAGAATACTACCAGCGATTTTTCAAAGGATGCTTAGAAGATTTTTCCAGAACTTGCTCGAAGAAATCGTAAAGAACTCCAATGCCACTTCCTTCAGTAATTTCCTCAGGTATTACTTTGATTTTTTTTCCAAATATGTTCTAGAATTTCATCCAGATATTTTTCACTAACCCTTCAATTGAATTCTTCAGTTGTTACTCTAGGACATTTTCCAAAGATTTCTACAGAATTTCTTACGAGAAAATCCACAATGGTTTATTCCAGAGTGTTTAAAAAAAAAAAAAGCTCAGTGTTTTTTTTTAAAGAAACTCTACAAAAATTCCTCCGCCTTTTCATGTGGGTTCGTTTAAGAAATCACCCACGTCTCCTCCCAGAAATCCAAAATTCCTTGAGGGATGCTGCAGAATACTATCCCGCGATCTGATTGATTTTTATTCGATTATTTTAGCAAAATATCTAGGAAATCTTCTCAAACTTCCTCAACAGTCCGTGAGCTTTTTCAGGGATCCTTGAGGGTGATTTTGAATCTTATCCATGTTTGATCAGAGGCTACTTTATGATCTCCTTTAAAAATACCTCATGGATTTATTTTTTAGAAAAAAAATCCTTGGCATTTTTATGGAGACATTCCTGGAAGAGTTCCTGAAAAAAAACCTTGAAAAGACTTACTTGAGAAAAGAATAAGAGAAAGAATAACTGGAGGTATTTCTGTAGAAATCTCAGAAGGAAGCTCTGGACTTTCTTGAAAAATTCCTCACAATTTTTTTGGAGAAATACAGATGATTTCCGAAATAATCTTTGGAGAAATTCCATTCCTGTGGTTCTCCTTGGGATAATCCAGGTTGAATTCTTGAAGTATCCCAAACATTACTAAATGAACAAAATGAATTCCTCTAAAGTTTCCGGAGCAATATCTGAAGTAATGGCATGGAAATGAGGCGGTTAGAAGCAAAGGGTGTCAGTGACAATCACCTAGTTTTGAGTAAATCAACTTTGAAGTTCTTTCAGAAATGTTTTCTTCTATAAAATTTGAATAGAAGTAAAAAAAAAAAAAAAAAAACAAACCATAATTATGTTATATTTTCATTCGGATTTTTTCTGGGACTTTTCTAAAAACTGCTGTGGAACATTTACGAAAGATGCTTCAGGAAATCCTTCTTTTTCGGATATCTCTCCTGCACTCTTCCGAAAATCCCATTGAGATTATTCCAGAAATCTTACAGCAATTCTTCCGTATATCTTCAAGAATTCTTCCAGATTGATTTCTTGAAGTTTCCCAGATGGGTTTCTGGAAAAAACAACCCTAGAAGAATTTTAAAGAATACTAGTGGCATTTTTTGAAGAATCTCAGAGAAGCAAGATAATCCCAAAATAATTTCTAAAAGAGCCCCAGAAGGGTTTTAAGGAGAATTTCAGAAAAAAAAATGAAAGAACCCTTGAAACATTCTAAGAGAAATCTTAAAGAATACCGTGGAAATTTCCGAACGAAGCCTTAAATGATATCTGGAAAACCCCAGAACGGTTTTCGGAAGTTTACCCGAAGTTTCTCTAGTGTGGGTAATTACCACGTGATCACTCATGCTGCAATAATTGTGATCTAAAGTGCGATGTCGCATCACCGCTGTTGATTGTCAGATCAAAATGATATTGATAGTTTTAGTCCATCAGCCATCAGCTGATATGACTGATATTGTGCAACTCTCTGAAATCATCTCTAAGGGATATCCAGAAGAATTCTCGTGGGATTTCTTGAAGAATTCCAGGTGGATTTCCGGAACGCTTCAGAATTTTGAAAGATTTTATAGAAGTACTTAAGGCGAAGTAGGCCGTCATTGAAATTTGTACGCGTCGTTGATGATTGTTGCTCATTCATCTCACGATTTCGAATCAAAGCAAATCAGTTGGTTTTGCACTGACACAGCTGAAAAAGTATCAGCATACTTTATACATGTATGCGGGTACAGCAGAGGCGCGTCCACGTTCGAATCCATGGGTAGGACAAACGTTAGCAAATATGTTGTGCACAATGAATCTAAGAATAATTTCAACTATGGACTGTAAATTCAAAGTTTCTATGTTTGATGAGCTCAAACGCAAAAGAGTGTAAGTGACATTTTGGTCGATTTTGAGTTGAGTTGATGAAATTCTACTGTTACTGTACAAACAATTTGTTCAAGATCCCACAAGAATTCAATCCTGATTTTCCCAATGAGAACCACAGAATTGGAGTTTTTCCAACGATTATTTCAGAAATCATCGGAAGAGTGTTGTTGAAAGGTTTCAGAAATCATTCTACCAAAAATTATTTAATAAATTTTTCAAGGAAGTCTCAACTGCTCCAACATTTTAGCTAGTGATTCATCCATAGATTTCTGTGGGACATCCTACAAAATTCCTAGTCAAAACATCTTCTAAACTTCAATCAATAACTTCTCCAGAAATTTCTACCAATTTCCCTTAAAGTTGTCTCTTACAATTTATATAAGACTGCAAGTAGGGATTTCCCTTAAGATAACTTCAGCAATTGTTCCAGATATTCCTTCTTAGATTTCCACAGAAATTCTTCCAGTAATTCTTTGAGTTTTTCTCAAGTAAGTCTTGAATGATTTTTGTCACGAATTCTTCTAGGAATGTCTTCAGGAAAATGCCAAGGAAATTTTCCGACAATATAAATCCGTAAGATATTTCTAAAGAAAATCATACAGTAATCTCAGATAAAACTTGGGTAAGTTTCATAGTCATCATTAATGAGCAAGGATCATGAAATAACTTCCTAGATAATCTAAAAAAAAACAATCGAATCTCGGGATAGTATTCCGCAGGATTTTCTAAAGAAATTTCTCGAAATCCAATGAACAGAATGTCTTAGAAATTTGTGTTGGAATGATCGAAGAAATAATTGGAAAAACTTCTGTAGTATAAACTGGTGTGAAAACTTAAATAATTTTGAAGAGTGCATGAGAATGTTTCGTATTGAAGGAATGTTTGCTAAAACTGCAGAAGTACTACCCTAGATAAATGCTGGAAATAAAAAGTTCAAACCCCTCAAGGAATTACAAATTTCTGGGTGGAAACGTAGATAAAATTTTGAAGGAATCCACATGAACAGACAGAGGAATTCTCGAAGGGTTTCTTTAAAAACCCTTTTCCTCGGAAGAAATTCTGTAGAAATCTTTGAACGATCTCTTAGAGAATTCGGTAGAAGGATTAGCGAAAATAATATCTGGAGGAAGTTCTATAATAGTTTTGGAAAAACAATCAAAGTAATACCTGAGGAAGTTACTGGAGGTAGTAGCTTTAGAGTGCTCAAGGATTCCCTAAAGCAAATTCTGAAGAAATTCTTCTAAGCATCCTTTTGACAAATCGCTTGAAGAATTTCTGGTAGAATTGGTAAAGAAAACTCTAGAAAAATTTCTATAGAAATCCCTGTGGGAGACCCTGAAAGTGTTCTAAATTAAATCACTATGATAATTCATGAAGTTTTTACTCTGGGAATCTGAGACGAAATTCCTCAAGAGCTTGTTGAACCAGTTATAGTCTCTAAATGTTTCTTCGGAGCCTGTACAATTCAATGCAAGCAGGATAAGTAAATAAGAGACTTTAGAGACCATTTTGGTTACAACATATACTTCAGAGACCTTCCACTAAAAATTGGAAATTGCATTAAATTAGAGACCAAAACTTTATAAATATATATATAAACCAGTCCTGTCTTTAGGATTCATTGGATCAACTTTCATAACCGACGTCAGAACCTATCGTGGCGCCAACATTGACTCCGACCACTACCTGGTGATGGTGAAACTGCGCCCAAAACTATCCGTCATCAACAATGTACGGTACCGACGCCCGCCCCGGTACAATCTCGAGCGGCTGAAACAACCGGATGTCGCCAATGCGTACGCGCAGCATCTTGAGGCAGCGTTGCCGGATGAGGGCGAGCTCGATAGGGCCCCTCTTGAGGACTGCTGGAGGACAGTCAAAGCAGCCATTAACCACGCTGCCGAAAGCGTTGTCGGATATGTGGAACGGAGCTCAAGAAACGATTGGTTCGACGAGGAGTGCCAGGAGGTTTTAGAGGAGAAGAATGCAGCGCGGGCTGCAATGCTGCAGCATGGTACGCGGCAAAACGTGGAACGATACAGACTGAAGCGGAAACAGCAAACCCGCCTATTCCGGGAAAAAAAGCGCCGCCTGGAAGAGGTGGAATGCCAAGAGATGGAGTTGCTGTACCGTTCTCAAGAAACGCGGAAGTTCTATCAGAAGCTCAACACATCCCGCAAAGGCTTCGTGCCGCGAGCTGAGATGTGCCGGGATAAGGATGGGAGCATCTTGACGGACGGACGCGAGGTGATCGAAAGGTGGAAGCAGCACTACGATGAACACCTGAATGGCGCAGAAAACACAGGCACAGAAGGTCAGGACAACGAAGGCGATGGCTACGTCAGCACAGCGGACAGCGGAAATCAACCAGCTCCCACGATGGGGGAAGTTAAGGATGCCATTCAACAGCTCAATAACAACAAGGCCGCTGGCAAGGATGGTATCGGAGCCGAACTCATCAAGATGGGCCCGGACAGGTTGGCCGCTTGTCTGCATCGGCTGATAGTCAGAATCTGGGAAACGGAACAGCTACCGGAGGAGTGGAAGCAAGGCGTTATATGCCCTATCTACAAAAAGGGCGACAAACTGGAGTGTGAAAATTATCGTGCAATCACCATCCTAAACGCCGCCTATAAAGTGCTATCCCAGATTCTCTTCCGTCGTCTATCACCTATAGCAAACGAGTTCGTGGGAAGTTATCAAGCAGGTTTCATCGACGGCCGCTCGACAACGGACCAGATCTTTTCCGTGCGGCAAATCCTCCAGAAATGCCGTGAGTACCAGGTCCCTACGCACCATTTGTTCATCGATTTCAAGGCGGCATACGATAGTATCGACCGCATAGAGCTATGGAAAATCATGGACGAGAACAGCTTTCCCGGGAAGCTCACAAGATTGATCAGAGCAACGATGGACGGTGTGCAAAACTGCGTGAAGATCTCTGGCGAACACTCCAGTTCGTTCGAGTCTCGGCGGGGACTACGACAGGGCGACGGACTTTCGTGCCTGTTGTTAAATATTGCGCTTGAAGGTGTCATGCGGAGAGCCGGACTTAACAGTCGAGGCACGATTTTCACGAGATCCGGACAATTTGTTTGCTTCGCGGACGACATGGATATTATTGGGAGAAAATTTGAAACGGTGGCAGATTTGTTCACCCGCCTGAAACGCGAAGCAACAAGAGTCGGGCTAATGGTGAATGCGTCTAAAACAAAGTACATGCTGGTTGGCGGAACTGAGCGCGACAGGGCCCGCCTAGGAAGCAGTGTTACGATAGACGGGGATACCTTCGAGGTGGTGGACGAGTTCGTCTACCTCGGATCCTTGTTGACGGCTGACAACAATGTTAGTCGGGAAATACGAAGGCGCATCATCAGCGGAAGTCGTGCCTACTATGGGCTCCAGAAGAAACTGCGGTCAAGAAAGATTCACCCCCGCACCAAATGCACGATGTACAAAACGCTCATAAGACCGGTAGTCCTCTATGGGCATGAGGCGTGGACTATGCTCGAGGAGGACTTGCAAGCTCTTGGGGTTTTCGAACGCCGAGTGCTAAGGACGATCTTCGGCGGCGTGCAGGAGAACGGCGTGTGGCGGCGAAGGATGAACCACGAGCTCGCTCAACTCTACGGCGAACCCAGTATCGTGAAGGTAGCTAAAGCTGGAAGGATACGCTGGGCAGGGCATGTTGCAAGAATGCCGGACAACAACCCTGTAAAGATGGTGTTCGCCACGAATCCGGTCGGAACAAGAAGGCGTGGGGCGCAAGGAGCTAGGTGGATTGACCAGGTACACCAGGACCTGGAGAGCGTGGGTCACAGTCGAGGATGGAGAGAAGCTGCCATGAACCGAGGGAATTGGCGAAATATTGTTGGCGAGGCTTTATCAAGATAATTGATGTAAAGCCAAATAAGTAAGTAAGTAAGTGGATCAACTTTCGTTATCCTTCATATCAAAAAATATTTAAATCCCTTTTAAATCAATTTTATTAAACAAATTTGACAAAAACAGACCAAACTGCTTTTATTTAACAATTAGTGAGGTTGTTCTAATTTCCTCATCTATTTCTAACATGGATAAACAGCAAATATTCTGTGAATTTGTATAGTTTTTTTTCTTTGCACAGAAATAACTCGTCTAATCGCAAAAGTATTCAGGAGAAACTAAAGATGTTTGGAAAATGTTTCATCAGTCATATATTACGCAGGAATTTCTTCAACAATACTCAAAACAAAATTTCAAAAAATTGTCATAATCTGCTCTAAATATGTTTAGGAATTTAATCAAATCATTTTTCATGAATTTACTACGAACTACTTTCATAAATTTCTATGGAATAAGCCAAGAACTTGTAGAGAGTTAGAGACTGTTATGCCTTCAATTTTTCAATATGGGACTACACTAATTTCATATTTTCCACAACATTTTCAAACAAGGTGTAGTAATTTATCAACACATGAATGTTTCAATAAAAAAGAGGTGGCACGAAAATCAATATGGAATAATTGTGCTCTTGTGCTGATCTTGAGTTTTTTTGTAGAATCGTGGGTACCCAAGAAACAATTTTTACATTAAGAAACGTTGTTTGAAACTATTTTATTAAGCTATTAGTTTCTTAATAACTGATATAGTTAAAATAAAACTATTAAGCAAGCCTAATTCGCCCAAAATTGGAGAATCCATTCAACATAAACCATTTTATCAACGCAACACAATACACGTTTATTCAATTATTACACCATGACCGTTCAACAGTAGAAGCATTCTCAGTAGTGACGAAAATATGTATTTATTCAACTTTAATGCCACTAATAACTTACCGAACGCCCAGAAATGCTTGTTCAGCGTTTCTTTAACAGAGTTGTATAGCATGTTATTGCTTAATTGTTGAAGAGAAGTTATAGAAACCATGTTTTACCTATGATCTCAATAAACAATGTACCAAATTTTGTTCAGCAATAGTTCAACCACAAACCATGCTGAACAAGGTTTGCTTTGGTGTTCAGATATAGCTATGGTGGATGTCATATTTATTTATAGATGTGTTGAAATAATCTGACAGAGTAGTTGCTTCGACATTTTTTCAACAATTAGTAGGAAATTAGAACAGTAAAAATATTATTATTTATATACGTGATTACCAACTCTATATTTGTACTTTGAGAATTATCATATATTGTTTATCACGAATTGTATTTTGTCAAATATTGTTGAAATTCCGGGTCTAGATCTCAGGACCTTCCGATTCATAGGCGCCTACATCTATACTGCTCCAACCAAGGTTTTGTTAATGAGCAGGTTGAAAGCAATATTTAAAGATAGGATACGCTAATCGAATATGTTGTTGTACACGTGTTGCTTAAACATCGTTTACGCATTTTTAAAAACACACTTGTCTATATGTCGACAACATTGTTGATTATTACTTGTGAATAATCTCAAACGCAAGACTTATTCAAACTATCCCCTTAGAGTTTAATAGTAGACGAAAAATCTTCTATACCAATTAAGTCCAATTAATGAAAGGAACTAAAGTTGATTAAAACTTGTATTTGAGCTTCAGTGATTGTTCATCAGATATGAGGCTGCAAACACTCTTCTTCGATAGTTAAACAACGACATGCCTAAAACTGTGCTTAATAAACTTTGATCAGAAACTTCTAGATTCCGGGCAATGATTGGTGGTAAAAATGTTGAATTAAATTGTTTACGCAATTTCAATAGAACTGCAAATCTTCTACTCAATAATAACACCATTGCTTGAAATTTAGTGCGACGATTGCATTTTTGAACAATGTTCTCGGTTTAAATCCCTCGAAATGTTTAGAAGCGAACATTAATTCATTGCCGTGTTGATCCATTTTAGTGTTGTGATTGCGTGTTGAGCTATATGGTGCTGCGTTAAATGCATCAAAATATTTCGAGGTAAACATTATTTGTTTGTCGTGGTAAGCCTTATAAGTACTATTTCAAGTGTTGTTAAGCATTGTATAAGTTTGTTAATCAACTATGTGTCTCATATGGAACAACAACTTCTAATTTTTTTTGTAACAACTCTTCTTCTATAAATATCAGAGTGATGACCGAGTGTCTGTATACTACGTGGATAGGTGAAGAAAGTGCTTCGAATTGTTGGGTAGACAGCGACGTAGGCATCTTGGATAAATTTGGTGAGATTGTTCCGATCTTTATTGTTACCAAAATAAACTAAATACGTGCCAGTTCCAAAGAGCATTTCTTTGGATTTGGAAGTGTGTTTGTATTATCATTATCCATTTGATAACGGTAATGCACACATGCGGGGCATATTGTTAGTGAAAGTGACTTCTGAATGGACGTGTCTCTCCAGCCATTCTGAAATGGGTCACTGGATCTGCGATAGTGCTATCACCTTCTAACTCCTGGACTAAAGCTTCCTGCAAGAGCACCAAAAAGCATTGCAGGAAGATTTTTTCCATAATATCACTGCCGGACAGTGGGTGTTAGTTGGATTACACACACACACACACACACACACACACAACTCTTCTTCTATAAATATCAAGAGGCTGTAAGATAACCAAAATCTTCATAATGTGTATTCATAACCAATGTTGTTTAAACTCTTATTCAACCAACTTTCAAAAACACATACAAATGAGGAACTGAAGCGATGTCAAGGTTATATGCAACGTTTGATCGTCACATTATACAACACATACTCTTATTCAACTGATGTGGCAATTATAAAACGCTAGTTAAGCGAATATGTTTATTAATGGCCCTGAATTGTTTATTGGGTAGGACAATCCTTTGACTGTCCTACCCAGGCATTTTTGTGCGTAGTACATATCCTACCTGTCCTACCCACTTCCCGCGCCACTGGGGTACAGTGATACTTTTTCAAGTCAATATAAGGGGATTTTTTTTTATTACCGTACGGGTTTGGGCCGAAGGGTCTCAGATTTTCATGAAACTTTTTCCACAGGCAGGGTTCATGAATATATGAATAAAAAAAAATTGAGAAAAATTCAGGGTCGCCTATTTTTCCGGAAAACTCAGGTGGAAATTTTTTGTTATCCCTTGACACTACTTACTTTGAAAAATCATAACTCAAGAACGAAGCATCGTAGAAACAAAGTTTTTTTTTATCAAAATTTAAGCAAATTTTCTCAAAAATCCAAAAAAAATATGAACTGGAAAAAGTTTTCCACAAAATTTTCCACCGTTGGGAAAATTCGTAAAGAAAAGCCGGAAAAACTATGCACGAACTCGTGGAAAATTTTCAAAAAAATATTTTCGAGGAGGTAATTTTATAAGCTTTAGTCACTGAAATTTTTGGAATGCACTTTTTTTTCGTTTTTGAGTTATGGCCAATTTTGTGAAAAATGTCCAGATGTGCCATATAAGACTTTTCTTTGAAAAATCATAACTCAAGAACGAAACATTGTAGAAACAAAGTTTTTATATGAAAATTTAAGCAAATTTTCTCAGAAATCCAAAAAAAATATGAACTGGAAAAAGTTTTCCACAAAATTTTCCACCGTTAGGGAAATTCATAAAGAAAAGCTGGAAAATCTATGCCCGAACTCGCGGAAATTTTTAAATAAAATATTTTTGAGAAAGAAACTTCATAAACTTCAATTCTGGTAACTTTTAGGATGTACTTTTCTTTAGTTCCTGATCTATGGTCAATTTTGTAAAAAATGCAAAGATTTACCATACATGCCTTTTCGTTCAAAAATCATGACTCAAGACTCATCATGACTTGTCGAACCGGATTCAAATTATCTCAAAAATATGAAATTTTTGAAATGGAGTTTCCCAGGCCATTTTTCACTGTTTATGAAAACAAATAATGAAAACGCGATTAGCTATTCCAGCTTTCAAACAAAGTATATTTGAAAAGAGCGATCAATAAGATCCAATCCTACAATATTTTTCAATACGCTCATTTTTCGTTCCTAAAACATGATCAAATATTGCTAGGATGAGCTGTTTGAACCATATATTTACAAATTTATAAGTTCATAAACAAAATTTCTTAAGAACGAAACTACATAGAAACAAAGTTTTCTTCAGTCAGAATGTAGGCAATTTTTTCCCGTTAGGTAACTACAAAATTGGCAGTTAAATAAATGGGTAGACAATATGACAAATAGGTATTTACCAATTCAAGTTTAAAGCGTTGAAATGGCTTGAGAATCATAAGTTTACCAAAAACTAACAAAGAGCAGAGAGAAAGTGCAAGTGTTGTCTATCAGCTGTATATTCCTCGTTATTAATTTTTGGAAAGTGAAAAAAGTTTTTCCGAAGCTGTTGAAATGGACAAAGTTCAATATTACGAATTCAATTCTTTATGCTGTAACCCCTTCGGACTGGACGGCCACAAATCAGTAAGGACAAATCTACGATCGATCAGCCAAGGCCTCATCAGTAAGCTTCATTCGAATGGAGTTCGGTGGATTACGGAAAAGATGAAAATTTGCGTGAAGTGCTCCATTACCGGTTCGACAAGTCATGATGAGTCTTGAGTCATGATTTTCGAACGAAAAGGCATGTATGGCAAATCTTTGCATTTTTTACAAAATTGACCATAACTCAGGAACAAAAAAAAGTACATCCTAAAAGTTACTAGAATTGAAGTTTATGAAGTTTCCTTCTCAAAAATATTTTAATAAAAATTTTCCGCGAGTTCGGGCATAGATTTTCCAGCTTTTCTTTATGAATTTCCCTAACGGTGGAAAATTTTGTGGAAAACTTTTTCCAGTTCGTACCTTTTTTGGATTTTTGATAAAATTTGCTTAAATTTTCATATAAGAACTTTGTTTCTACGATGCTTCGTTCTTGAGTTATGATTTTTCAAAGTAAGTAGTGTCAAGGGAAAACAAAAAATTTCCACCTGAGTTTTCCGGAAAAATAGGCGACCCTGAATTTTTCTCAATATTTTTTTATTCATATATCCATGAACCCTGCCTGTGGAAAAAGTTTCATGAAAATCTGAGACCCTTCGGCCCAATTTGTACGATAATAAAAAAAAATCCCCATAAGCTATCAAGACTGAAATTGCAAGCTGCAAAGTCATAATTGCTCCCAAAACGAATGACGGACTACTTAGCCTTAAACGAAAATGCCACAGAAGGACGTCCGGAAGCAGAAAGATCAGAAAGATTTCCAGAAGAGTCCATGTAGTAGAGTGATCAAAGTAATTTGGACAGACCGTTACGCGTATATTATTTGGCCATTTACGGCAAAATCAAATGGAGGTGGCCAAATTATATACGCTTAACGTAAAACACCCCCTAGTTTCGGAAGAACCTCAGGAAGATTTCAAAAATAATCGTCGAAAGATAACCGGAAGAATCCCTGAGGATTTGTGGGAGAATCCTAGTTCGGGATTTGACCCAGAGGATTCTCTAGATGAATCATTGAAAAATATGTTGGACAGTCTGTCCAGGACAGAATTGTCAGTTGAAGTTGTGATGCCTAACTTCATCCTAAAACACATTACTTGCAACTTGAGCAAATAATACTCCAACAATGCGCGAATATCGGACTAAGAGCTTCCAAAAAATCTTTTTATTTCAATTAGGATGCGTTTGCTAGGGTAACCAATATATTTTGGACCCCCTTGGCCATTTTCCTGCAAATTTCCCAGTTTAAATCGAAAGACCAACTCAATTCGCATGCCATTTGGAAATATAGAACTATTCCGCACTTGCGTAAACCGTTTGTACAAAGGAAATGTGTTCATTTTATATGAAATTCAATTAATTTAATCGGTTCATCCATGCAACCGTTACAACACGTTACACACAGAAATTTAAGCCCTCAGACATATTTCAAATGTAAACAAAAACTTTTTTCAAAATTCTGGACTAAAAGCGAAGAAAAGCGGTTTTCCATTGTCAATCGATTGATTAGACTATGGGCAAGCATATTTTACAACCAATGTTATGGACTATATCGCCAAACGATAAAAAATGCCGGGGGTCCAAAATATATACTTCGAGGGTCCAAAATATATTGATGTGTCCAAAATTATGAAAAACAGTGCTTCACAATTCAATTATTTTCGACGTTTTTTGCATCCTTCATGACCGTATGAGCATTTTTATCTCGTAGAGGAAGTTTTTCTCTACATTTTGGCATGTTCTTTGACTTGGTTACGCTGTGCAATTAATTAATTGGGACAAAAAACTGAAAACACATCCTTAGGGGGTCCAAAATACAACCGTTACCCTATATCAATTTCAGAGACAAATGTCTGCAACTCCTCCACACATCAACCACCAATTCGAATAACAGATAACACACGTAACCCTCCCGCAGTAACGCATTCTCCCAGTTTCCAACTGGAAAACTGCCAGCACATGCGTTACATCGCACTGACAGCACCCTCACCACTTGACCCATGCAGCAAATTCGAACTTCCGAAACGACGTTCGTTCGGCCACCGGTTCGGGTCCCGTAGTCACATACCAATGAATGAGGCGATGTTGTTTTGTTGTTTTTCCCCGAACGGAACCCGACCGACCGAAAGCAACAACCGGATCGAACTCCACGACTGGTTGCCGTCGTGTGCAGTTGTACAGTTCAATCGCGTTCGTCAAACCGTGCAGACGCACACATTCCATTGTGGGTTTGTCCGCCGCGACGTCGTCGTTGTCGCGAATCGCCACTCGTGTGTTGTTGTGTAAAGTCTGGAATTCAACTCTTCTCCTCACCGATCGACCAGTCGACCGTTGTTTGTCGCGTCATCGTCATTTGCCTGTGTTTTGTACTGTCGTCGTCGTCGTTTGGTGTCGTAGTCGCTGACCGTTTTTACCGTCATTCCAGTGAAGAAAGCACGAAAAGAGTTTCAAATTTCGAAGTTACATCGACGATCCGGATCGGAAATGCGCAAAGTGTAAATTCGGTTGTTGTGAAGAAGTTAGTGCAGTTTGGGGCTTTCGAAATGTGACTCGGTGTCCAATTGGCTGCTGAAGAAGAACGGTGTTATCCAGTGTTCCTGAATTATTCGTGCCACCTAGAAAACCAGTCACGATAGAGGTAGTGGTTGTGTGTGACATATTTTTTCTCACTTCTCCTGTTCGTTCGGTTTCGGTTCTCTGCAACAACTTGCCAGGCCTGGCTGATGACTTTTTGTTGGTTCTCTTGTTTTTCTTTTCGTCTTGTGGTGCGTTTCGTTTCGGTTTTGTTGTGTGTGCTGCATTCCAGTCAGAAAAACTGCCAGCATGTAGGGAAAGTGTACCAGTTATGGCCATTGTGATTCCCTATTTGGCCATATGTGAAATTTCGATGACTTTCACATTTTTAATCTTTTTGAATGTTTCAACATCAAGATATATCCTATATCTTACTAGTAAAACACACAAAACTTTTCAAAATGTGAATACATTCAGATTATCACGTATGGTGAAATAGGGAACCACTATGGCCATAACTGGTACACCTACCCTATTTAACCCTCTACCTTTGCAAGTGGCCGTCGTACCTTAGCGCGGGGTAATCGTGCCACGGCAGGAAGTAAAGGAAGCAACAGCAGTCCGAATTCAGAGTTTTCTGTATGCCGAGTGCCAGTCGTAGCCTGTTGTTTTGTTATGTATTTGTGTGGCCCGCGAGTGGAGCCCACAACGACTAGCCATGTGTGAAGGCCAGAAGGGCCCCAAAGAAGAGGAAACACCTATCAAGCTTCTGCCAGTGTGAACGAGTGTGGAAATTGAACCAAACCAAAACATAATAAACCACCGGGACGACGACGGTCTAGAAATGAACGCTGATCACTAGGGAGTGTTATTTCACTCAGCCTTAGACAGTTTGTGAAAATTTGGTTAACCGTGAAACTGCGGCTAAATAACTGGATGGAAAGGAAAATTCTACGAAAGGGTGCAAATTGCTGCGCTCACTTTGAGAGGCAAACTATGGTTATCGGGGAAACGCAAGAGATAACCGTTAAGCACTTGGCAGAAGACTGGAATTCCAACCCCATTTGAACGGGGAGCCACCAGCACGCATAAGCCGATTAGAGTAAGTGGGTGAGTGGTGAGCAGAGCCTATGAATAAGGGCATTACTTAGCATTTGATGCGAGCCAATTCGAATCTGATAACAGTGATACCCAATTCAATAAACCGCTGAGGAAGGAGTAAAGGGAAACAGCAAGTACATAATAATTAAAGCTTTGTTCATGGAACTATATGATATCATTGTTTGAGGAAGGACGTCAAGGGAAACGTTAAAGCTAATAGAAATTTACTTCGCTATGCAATATAGCCATTGGACGACTGAATACTTAACTGTAATAAATGCGTACTCAGCAATAAATACGGCCTCGAATCAATTTCACTGCAATTAAATTTGAATATGGACTGAAAAACCCAATACTTTTCAGACATAAGTTCTTCGAATCAATTGTTTATGTAATTAATAAATGAAATCATGTGAATCTAATGTCACATGCGTAATGTAATAAAGAAACTTCAGAAAATATAAACTGGCCTATCACGAAACACTGATTATTATAATCAAAACTGCGAATTATAATCAAAAATGATTATTTCTAGCTCTTTTTTATTGAATGAATGGGCTACGAACGTCTAAGCAAATTATGATCACAGTCAACAAGCATGTGGGAACATTGTGCTAAGGATTCTGAGTTGCTTCAATCTGTTATGTAAGAAACGTTTCCCGATAGAACGGTATTTCCAAGAACCGATCCCTGGAGTTTCAATCGGAAACATGAAATTGAACAGCACCAACTTCATAGCATGCGACACACCTGTTTCATTTTTTCATCTACATCAGTGGTCACCAAACTGCGGCCCGCGGGCCGCATGCGGCTTTTGAGAGCGTTTTGTGCGGCCCGCGAACAAATTTTGAATGGCAATGTGAAGTGGCCCGCAAGCAGTGAATTATTGATGACAACGGTTAAATTCTTAAGTTTTTGCAAATGAATACAAAAATTACGGGCTTTTTGCCTGCTTCTCTACATGACCAACAATTGAATGCCTAACAAGAAATAATGAGGTATAAACTGTGTTTAATTCTTCGGAAATAGCTTGTCTAACATCCCAAGGTTCCCCAAATCTTACAGTTATTTCGAGTCCAAAAAAAATGTATCGGCTTCAAAATTTCCTCATGCTTTCAAAAATGTCTTCACTCCCCAGTAACGGTTAGCGTTCATGGCCATAGAATGTGTTCAAGTCTTCAGAGAAAGACCGGACACTTCAGAATTTTTTCATAAATGTATTTTGAATTTTTACTTGGTTGAAAATATTTCAAAAATTTACAAATTTAAATGTAAATGTAAATTTAGATATTTCATGTCATCAACGCTTCCTTAAATTCCATAAATCTCATCTTCAAAAAGAGATCTTTGTAGTCACACAAAAAGTCGTTAAAATGAATCCTCACGAAGGCTGACAATCGTGACGAAATAAAAAAAAATAGTCAGCCAGAATAGTTACTCCTATTTTTGTTTACGTTCGTATTCTCTTCGATCGAAAACCGTTTAGCATTTACGTTTACGCCAGCGAAATAAAGTGGACCATGAATTCTAACGAATAGGATTCAACAGAAAGTTGTATCCACCGTAAACAAGAATAAGTGTGTTCAACTCGGGCAGGTCGGTGACACCGACTCTGTGTTTCATCATCGACGAAAGATTCCATGACTAACTTCAATCCAAAATAGTTAACGAAGTTTGTTTCTTTTAATATTATTTCTTAAAAAAAGGGGTATCTGTTGTATATTTGCTTGTTAAGCAAAACGATGAATACCATCACAACGAATACAACGGTTGACTATTCTTCGTTAGTTTCGTTGCTGACTTTTTCCATTTGACGGCGAAGATTGTCTACCCTGATCCTCACATAACTTGCGGCTCGTGTCATGTTTTGCAACCATTGAAGTGGCCCGTACAAGCAGTTAGGCTGAGGACCACTGATCTACATTATAATATGATACATGTTGGTTGAGACATTACATGCGACATATCAGCAATTTCAAATACCTATGCAGGTCTTGGAATAGGGCATAAATTTTGTTATTGGAAATCGTATCATGCAGTTTCTTATAAATTCCTCCGAAGGCTCTACGAGAAGTTCATCCATGAATCATTTCAGAAATAAACAGGGTTTTTTTTAAGCATAAGATAGTTCGCTGAAAAATGATTGATGTTAAAAAGTTCAACTGTATATGAAATCCTTTGATAGCGATAAAAGTAATGGCAAAATTCTGCCCGTTCTGTTCGCAGGTTGCTTCTAGGGATGAATAAATACAAGTTAATACGACTAATTACTCGATACGTTTGGTTCGGTACCAAGAAAAATTGTGATCGATACCTTCAAGTTCGACATCAAGTAGGTGTCGTATTAAACTATTTGAGTTGAATGAGTACTTTTTCCTGTACAACGTTCCAGAAAGCTGGTGCACCCGTAGCCTTAAGAAGTAACCACAATACTAAAAAACCTTTTCTCTTACGATGCTATCAAGAATTTTGTTTCAAAAGTATTGTTATTGTTTGAATAAAAACAACGGTTTGAACAGTAAAAATATTGAAATCGTTTTCTTCCAATGCTTTCTCTGTTACAGGGCTGAAAGCGAGTCACTTTTCAATGACTTCGTCAATGTTTTTCTACCTGCACACTAAAAGACACTATTTGCAACAAAAAGTTACTAAAGTTCCTTATTTTAGAAAAAATGGTCACTAAATACAATGACTGGCTTAAGACTGAGTCAGCTTTTCAAAAACATTCACCAAGAAATAGATATAGACAAATATAGTGTGATTTTAAAATCAAGAAGCAAAGAAAATAGGGATACCTGGCTAGCTTTTCTGGAAGAATTTAGGTGAATTTTTCGTAAGTATTTCCAACAGAAAAAGTATTTATTTTTCCCAATCAAAACTTGGGAAGGGATTTTCTGGCGATAATATTTGCTTTTTGGCGAAAGCCTGAACTTATATTTGACAGACTTGCTGAACAAGCTACTATTGAACTACATATCTACATTAATCTGCAACTATAGAAGGAATCTTAAACCTGCCTTCTGCAAACTCAAAAATCTTCCAGAAGATAAGCCAGAGACGGACCTAAAAATTTCAAAGAGTTTGTCGGAAATTCGTCCAAAACTTCAACAGCGAGTATTTATTTTGTTAGAAATCATTTGATATTATTTTTTCGTGACTTTGGTCAACTCAGTGGCGATTCCCTAACCTCAAATCTACCTGTTCCACGAATAGAAGTTCTTGAATTTCAGCAACAAATTTGCATGTAATTAGTGGAGATTTGTTAGAAAGAACGTTTTCAATAATTAACTTTTTGATTTATAATCTAAAATTGCCAAAATACTCATTTTAAGAGTCGTAGAACAGGTAAAAAGTCAGGTTACGAGTCGCCACTGGGTCAACTATTTCCATACAATAAAACGTTATAATGATTAATCAATAATGATATCAATGGCTACCCAAGCAATCACAAGTTGGGATTTTACTTAAGCAACGAACTCAAAAGTTTACTTCAAGTCGATTTTGAGTTCCAATCAAACGTTATCGCTAAATAAGAGAATATAACAGATACTACTATTCAGCAAGACCAAGCTGAGGGTCGTGGGTTCGAATCCCACCGGTCGAGGATCTTTTCTGGGTTGGAAATTTTCTCGACTACCCAGGGCATAGAGTATCATCGTACCTGCCACACGATATATGCATGCAAAAATGGTCATTGGCACAGTAAGCTCTCAGTTAATAACTGTGGAAGTGCTCATAAGAACACTAAGCTGAGAAACAGGCTCTGTCCCAGTGGGGACGTAACGCCAGAAAGAAGAAGAAGAAGAACAGATACTAACATAACTTGACTCTCGAAAAAGTAACTCATGCACTTTTTAACAACTAGAAAGTTCAGAACAAGTTCGAGAACTGTTTCTTTACATTATAGTAAACATCATTCTATTTAAGCAACTTAAATGAACTTTATGTGAACTCAAGTTAAGTTAACTACTTGAAAAATGAGCTGCTTATGCCAAAACATACCCTTTTATTTGAGCTTGTGGTTGCTAGTGTATTCCCTAATGTAAAATGCACCTGATCATGATTTTCAGCAACAAATATACAGCTTACAAATAGAGACTTCTTAAACGATTGTAATCGTTTACTCTTTGCTTTGTTATCTAAGCATGCAAAATTTATCATTTTCAGGGTTGTAGGACAGATAAAACTGAGGTTACGACTCCTCTCTGAGTGATATGAATATGTTCAATATTTCATTTATTGTAACGTTCAGTTGAAATGTGAATATTTAACCGTTTTTTTTATTTTTTGCTTGCTTTTGAATGTTGGATCCTGCAGATTTTTTTTCAGGATATTCTCAAATTCATCCACTTTTTTTTCTAATCCGCCACAATCCAAAATTTTTCTTCGATTTAGTCCACAGTTTTGTTGGAAAAGCTTCAGGTAATTCGTTTTGTACCACTTCTTAAAAATCTTCAATGAACTTTGATCAGTAAGATCCTCATGAACAGCATTTTTGATAAAAATTCTATCACGAGTTTGTCTTCCGTAGTTCGTGTATTTGATTAACTACGAGTACTTCCGACTGAAATCAAAAATTTAAAAATAGATAATATCCTATACTGACCAAACATGCACGAGATTCGTAAAAAAGAGAAGTGAAATCAAAAATGCGCCGTCTTATCCCGGGCAGATAAATGTTATGAAATATTTCAAATCACTGCAGTTCTCTACATTCTATATACACTTAACATGTAGGTTGATTGATACCCAGGTAACCATAACCCGTATATCGGGCCCAATCCCCCAAATACGGCTTATATAGTGCTATTTAACGGCTTATTAGCATTATATCAGCCGTAAAACAACATTTTGGCCCAATATACGGCTTATTGGTTACCTGGGTACTCACATAGAACGTATTTTCATTTCTAGTAATTGTTATGACTAGCACTTGAAGCTTTGAATTCACTTTAAGGCCACTTTTTAGTCCCTATTTTGGTCATTAAAGTCACTATTATTTTGCTATTTCAAACCGGTAAAATCAATTATTTTTATTTCAGAAGATAACCGCTGAAGTTTGCAGCAATAATTTGGTAGCAGTTTAATTGTAAGCTGAAATGTGTATTTTTTTGAACTGTTTCATTGTACCGATGCACTTTTTAACCGGTAAAATAATGTATTTTTATTTCAGAAAATATTTCGTGAAGTTAACTGTTAACAGTGCTAGTAGATTAATCCTACAACTGTAATGTGTAACTTATTGTACCGGTTCATTTTACCGATTTTTGAACCGGTAAAATATTTTATTTAAATTTCAAAAGATAACAAATCCGGTGTAGTATCCGATAGCCATCCAAGCTTATAAATGGGTCTCAAAATTGGACCACTTTAAGAAAAGAACAAACTAAATAAGTTTAGCTTTCATTTGCAAGTAATTTCATGGAATTCAAATAAGAATTGAATTTTTGACAAACAATACAAAACAGGTGTCACCTAGAGGTAACACTGGGCGTTGGGGGGTTAAGTGGGCTATAGCCCACCTAAAGGGAGCCCAATTGAAACGAAGCCCATCTATAGATAGTACCGGGGAATTTCTTAGCGGCTTTCAGTCTCAACGGCAATCAGAACTAAAATATTTCTTCTACGCCCAACGTTTCGATCGTTAAAGAAATCGTTTAGTTCTGATTGCCGTTGAGACTGAAAGCCGCTATGAAAATCTCCGGTGCAACTTATTGCAGTCGAAAGCATCCAACTAATCTATAGATAGAGCAAGGAACGAAATTCGACTGTAGTTGAGCTGAGTTCAGACTTTTTTAATGTATATCAAAAGAGCTTTGCAACAATTGAAATAGGATCACGGCAAAAAAATTGTTTGTTACATGATCTTCGACATCGCTTGTTAACATCTCGTCGAAACATATGTTTTATAAGCATTTGGTGATTCCATCTCGGTAAACAACTTTCAAATATGTCGATTTTCGTCAAAAAATCATATTCTATTCCGTTATATCGTTAGGCCGAAAGGCTCATTATGGTCGTAAGACCGAATAGGTTATTAGAAGTTTGGTCAATGCTATCTGTATTACCTTGAAGCCCACAAAACCTGTTGTGAAATATAACTAAAAAGAAAGAACAGCATCAGTTCAACAAAAGAAAAAGAAAAACAGCTATGAATGGGTGCCATTTAAAACAGTGCATTTTTCATCTTTAGATGAAGATGAATCGAAGCTAAACCTCAAATTTTCAAGAGCACAAATCTGGCGAACCGAACTTTCATTTGAGCTGAAGACTTGGTCGATTAGTCACTCCCTGGTGGTGACCAATTGATCAAGTTTTCCGCTCGATGTAAAGTTCGGTTTTCCCGATTTGTGCTCTTGAAAATTTGAGGTTTGGCTTCGATTCATCTTCACCTTAAGTAGTTCAAAGTAATTTCGGCCTAACGACCCTTTCGGTGTTACGGCATCTAGGCTTGTTCCCTCTCACTAGCTCTAGCATATGTCGATATTCGGCAAACATTTAAGTGTGTACATATTGAAAGTACAAGAAACATAATTATTCCGATACAGTGGGATTCCGTTTTTGGCAACAAAGTCGATATTTTCAGTACATTTGAATATTTTAACATCATCCTTATGGAATCATAGGGGAAGGGGTAGTAAAATGAACACCTTAAAAACATAGTCTTGTTTCTGATAGGAAAACGAGGAATTTTTATAGTTCTATCGCACAACATCAAACTTAGGGATGTTAGCTAAAGCAGCGACACGAATTCAAGCTAGGTAAATTTGCACATATTTTTATCGATAGCAATGATCGAAATGTTCATTTTACCTGCACCATGTGGGTAAAATGGACACCTGTTTGTAGTAAAATGAACATCATGCAAAATACGTGAGCAAAACAAATATTTTTGAAAATGTTCATTGCCTTCATGAAAATATATCCATAAATGATTGTAATCCATTCAAAAAGAAATGTGAAGGTATCAGATTTGACATCATATCAGAACGATATTCACCTCACTGAAAAACCTCAAGACTTCTGAGCTAGATGCTTTATATAAAACTGTGCAAGAATATAAAAAATAAATTGTATTACCATATTTTTACAAAGCTGTACTTCCAAAACAAAGGCACTTGATGTTACTGCATTAGTTTTTTAATTCAATGCACATTGAAAATTAGTTTTACTTCTAGGCTAGAAGTGCTTCTTCAATTTATACTTCTGATAAAGCAAAGCTCCTCATAACCAATGATAGACTGCAGTCAAAAGGGGAGACATAAACCACTACATCTCATCCATAAATGCGGCTCGTAATTTTTTCGAGTACACAAACAAGCTTCTTACCATTTTTTGTTTAAAATGTGTTTCAGTTGAGCTTGATGATCCTACCTAACGAAATCAATAAAACTTAAAGGATCCTGCTATGAAACCTTAAGAGCCTGATATGAATCATCGGGTGCACACATTTTCCGAATTCCTTTGGAAACCTTTTCGAAATCCCCAAATTTTTTACAGAAATACACAAAATACCACAGGAAATCCACATTATTCTGCTACCCAGACAACCAGAAATCGCATGAAAGTTCACGTTACAACTCGTTTATTCATACCAATTACATCAAACCCGCAAAACATTGTGGATAAACTCGTCAGAATGATGAGTTTCCTCGCATAAAACACTTCTTTTCTGAGTTCATTTGTCCATTTTGTTTCGTCTCGTACACTCGTATAAGGTAAGTCGAATTAATCCGTAGCAGCTGTCAAATCAACGTTTGTTATCATAAGTTAAGTCGCATAAGATCACTAGTTAGTGCGGTAGCAATTTTTTACACTCGCTTTGTATGTTATTATTCATCACATAATATATGCACGCATATCGCCTCCACTTTTGTACGTAGAAGGTCTTTTCGCGACATCTTATAAGTGAAATGTTGCACATACAAAGCCTCCAGGTGATTTCGTTATACGTACATTTTGGTTGTCTGGGCACTTACCCCGTATTCTCACTTGCCCCGGAGTACCTTATAAATTAATTTGAGCTCGGTAATTATTAAACCTGGATCACGACAAAAATTTGATTTATTATTTGTTCTTCGGCAAAATATTTTGCGAATCATAGAAAACTTATACATCGCTTTTTACCATCTTGTCGACAAAAAAAGTTTTCTAAGCGTTTGGCGATAGCCATCTCGGTAAAAAGCTTGGGATTACGTTGATGTTCGTCAAAATATCTGGTTCTTCCTCGTTATGCCGATTGCCGTTAGGCCGAAAAGATTGTTAAGCCGAAAGGGTCATTATGCCAAATATTGTTGTTAGTTCTGAAGGTTCGTAAGACCGAATCAATTTTTGGGCAGAATGGGTCATTAGAAGTTTGGTCAAGGTTATCTGTATCTCGTTGAAGCCCACATTATTTGCTGTGAAAGAGTATGCCCCATAATGCATAAAGACGTTTGGCATAAAGATGTAAGATATAAGGGTGTCAGGCATGATGGTCGTTAGATAATAGGCATAATTGACGTTTGGCATAAAATACGTTATGCGTAATGGACATTTGGCATAAAATAACATGTTGGTGTACAAATTCGGAAACTTCAAAAGTCAAACGTCAAACCTTCATTAACCTTGGTTCCATTACTCGATGTCGAGTCTTGGATCCATTCTTAGTTTAAAAAAATCGTGATTAACACTATTGGTCCCCTCAAACAGCTTTCCAGATAATATCTGTTCCATGAAACGATGTTTCCATGAGATGACGGCCTTTTCATGTAGATTAATCCTCCTTGACTGTAAAACTGATGCAGAATTTTTCACTAACGGAAACATTCAAAACTTACACTCATCATTGGAGGAAAAGAAAATAGACTAGACATTACGGTACATGTTTTAAATGTTGGAAAATGCGTGAAAGACGGAGGAGGAGTTCTAGAAATTTAAAAAAAACGATGGACGACAACCTTCCCATGTGGGTTGATCAAGAGCCAGCTTTGTCTTAAGTGCTGTTTGTTTCTGGGCTTTCAATGCAATAGTAAAGTTAAAAATTATCAATTTAATGTCACGAATGCAGTGATTATAGACGATAAAAAATTATTTAGCGTCAAAACCTTAAAACTCAAATTTGTAGTCATATTCCTCTTGCTTGTAATCGTAATAAAAACAGCTTTAGAAATAAAGAAGGGTAAATCTTTCATTAAAATATTATAAATTGAAATTAGTGTATTTAATACTAGGCGAAAAGCACTAACTCGACCCACAAGAATTCTTTGCCAATTTTCGGATTTTCATACAAAGTGAGTCGAAATCGTAGGAATGGGTCGGAAATTGGTGCTCTTCCCCTACTGCATATATCAAATAAAACAGAACAAGCTTGACAACCATCTTCAGCAGATATTTTCTGGTTGTCATCCTACCCTCTCTTTAGGATACATTCCCAGTAGAACTTAGCCTACTCTTGTTACAATTTTTAAATTCAAATTAAAACAGCTTAACTGGCGACAGTTCGAGCGAAAAATATGAAGAACAACCTTTGATTAAAAGAAGAGCGGTTCCACAGAAAATGACGACTTTTTTCCCAAATTTAATTTTTATATTTTTTGATTTGGATGAAATTTTGCACATGCTTTCTTTATGCCCAAAAATGCCTTTTTGCATCATCGGCTCGCCATTTTGACTCTAGCCTTACTCTTGAGAAGGGCCTAAGAAAAAAATCCTTAATAATTTTCAAAAAAATATAACTTAGAAACGGTTTGTCCGATCAGTTTGGTGCCTTCCGCAAAGTTTTAGGTTATTGTTGGGACTATCTGGAAAAAACATATACACTGTAAAAAAAATGTTGTAATTTTTTATACAGTGAAACCTCCTTGAGTCGATATTGAAGGGACCATCGACTCATGGAAATATCGAGTCATGGAACAGCAATCCTTTGGAAAGTGGCTTTTAGGGACCATCATAGTAACCATGAAATTCTGTTTTTAGTATGGTTCCATGAGTCGATATCGAGTCATGGATCATCGACTCATGGAGGTATCACTGTATACCGAAAATATAGCTTAAAAATTGTATTTTTGATTTTTTTTATATGTTAAAGTAGAAAAAAATGAAGTCTTTTGCACAGTGGGTCAAGATGGAGAAATCATGGACAAAAAAGTTATGATTTTTTGAAAAAAGGTGAATTTTTGAAAATGGTCATAATAAACTTTTTAAATATTTTTCAACTCGATTTTATGAAAGTACGCAAAATTTACAACAAAAAAGGTATAGAGAAAAATCAGGCTAACTTTTACCGTTCTAAAGATACAGCGATTTTAATACAAAATTATGATATAATTTTCAATTTTCGGTCATTATAATATAACTTAGAAACGGTTTGTCCGATCAGTTTGGAGTCTTCCGCAAAGTTTTAGGTTATTGTTGGGACTATCTGGAAAAAATATACACTGTAAAAAAATGTTGTAATTTTTTATATATCGAAAATAAAGCTTAAAAATCAATTTTCTCAAAAATTGTTTTTTTTTTATTTTTTTTATTTTTTTATATGTTAAAGTAGACAAAAAATGAAGTCTTTTGCACAGTGGGTCAAGATGGAGAAATCATGGACAAAAAAGTTATGATTTTTTAAAAAAAAGGTTGATTTTTCAATATGGTCTAAATAAACTTTTTGAATGCTTTTCGACCCGATTTTATGAAAATACGCAAAATTTTCAACAGAAAAGGTATATGAGAAAATTTTGCTAATTGCTACCGAAACATTTGAAAAGTTTATTATGACCATTTTCAACAAATTCACCTTTTTTTTTTAAATCATAACTTTTTTGTCCATGATTTCTCCATCTTGACCCACTGTGCAAAAGACTTCATTTTTTGTCTACTTCAACACATAAAAAAATAAAAAAAAATCAAAAATACGATTTTTGAGAAAATTGATTTTTAAGCTTTATTTTCGATATATAAAAAATTACAACATTTTTTTTACAGTGTATATTTTTTCCAGATAGTCCCAACAATAACCTAAAACTTTGCGGAAGACACCAAACTGATCGGACAAACCGTTTCTAAGTTATATTATAATGACCGAAAATTGAAAATTATATCATCATTTTGTATTAAAATCGCTGTATCTTTAAAACGGTAAAAGTTAGCCTGATTTTTCTGTATACTTTTTTTGTTGTAAATTTTGCGTACTTTCATAAAATCGTGTTGAAAAATATTTAAAAAGTTTATTATGACCATTTTCAAAAAGTCACCTTTTTTCAAAAAATCATAACTTTTTTGTCCATGATTTCTCCATCTTGACCCACTGTGCAAAAGACTCCATTTTTTGTCTACTTTAAAATATAAAAAAATAAAAAAATCAAGAAAACGATTTTTGTGAAAATGGATTTTTAAGCTTTATTTTCCAAATAAAAAAAATACAATTTTTTTTTTACTGTGTATATTTTTTTCAGATAGTTCCAACAATAACCTAAAACTTTGCGGAAGACACCAAACCGATCAGACGCTAGGGTAAAAATGGCGAACCGATGATGCAAATAGGCATTTTTGGGTATAAAGAAAGCATATGCCAAATTTCAGCCAAATCAAAAAATACAAAAGTAAACCGACATTCGAATTCAAATGGAACCGCTCAGAAGGTTAAATCATTGATGACATTCTTGAAGCGAGAATGCCAGTTCTTATTGAAAAGGTATGACTCGGTAGAACAGCGTATGAAATGAAGATGGCAAAATTACCAAATGAAACATTAACAATTCTATCGTCAATCAATTATCGACAGTATAACAGAAGAGTACAACTGTTGTTTTTTAGAAGTTAAAACATCTGATGGAAATATTGAATACATTACCACACTCGGAAGATGACCAGAAAAAAATATTGCATCTTCTGCAGTATGCTACATTCATATTTATTGACCCACACCTCTCAAGTACAGCATCACCATGCTTGCTTATCATATTTTCTTATAAAGATTGATCTTTAGGTAACTTCAAACCTCTAGAGACTTTTGCAAAAACCAAGAGATAAGTCACCAACTTTTTTCACACTTTTATTCTGCGTCCCGTTTCACTTCCTAGCTAAACGACGTCTGAACAATTTTTAATTTGAACGATTCTGAAAACGATTTCATAATGATTATAAAACACTGACACGTTTCTGCACAGTATTTTACATTACTGTGCCATTCGGTCTAATTTTCAATCCATATGCATTTTGAAAATCAGATTCCCATTCCGTTGCCTTGTTTCGACCAAACCTGTCCAAACATTGTAATGGTAATTTCAACACCCAGTAACCGTCGTTACGCTCTTTGCAACAGCATTCCGAGTACGGCACGGCACGTACTACGGTAAACTTCTAATGTCTTCTTGCAGCCTCACAGATCTGCTCCGAAAGTTTCTCGAAAAGTAATCACGAATGCTCCAACAGAAGCCACCCGAATACAACTTGTATTACCAAACCAAGGAGAATACGATCTCCCCTGGATACGGCTTGGGCTAAGGGTGTGCTGCACTGCACTCTAGGGTGGTTCATAATTTAGAAAAAAAGAAAGCCCAACCTCTTATATGTTCCTTACCATCTTTACAAAACAAATAGTGTTCAATGGAATTCTCAGCATTTTCGGTGGAGATTCAAAGGTGGCCCAAAGAAAATGTAGGTTTATATGGAAATCACTTAATCGAATTCCGAGATGAACTAGCCCAGGGCTAAAAATCTCGTTAATAAAGACAGAAAAAAAAAAACTTAATCGAATTTGATAATATGATAACATGGCCTTCCTTAGCCGAGCGGTTAGAGCGGTCCGTGGCTACAAAGCAAAGCCGCACTGAAGGTGTCTGGGTTCGATTCATGGACGGTCCAGGATCTTTTCGTAATGGAAATTTCCTTGACTTACCTGGGCGTAGAGTATCGTCGTACCTGACACACGATATATGAATGCGAAAATGGCTATTTTGGCAAAGAAAGCTCTCAGCTAATAACTGTGGAAGTGCTCATAAGAACACTAAGCTGAGCATCAGACTCTGTCCCAGTGAGTGCGTTAATGCCAAGTGGAAGAAGAAGACGTTAATTAAAAAACAACTTATAATCTCATATTGAAAACTCTTTCTTTAAACCTTAATGAAGGAAGTTGCTAAAGAAAGTAATGTGTTCCGACAGAGGGGATAAGATATGTTCATGAATTTGCAAACTTCTGGAAAAATCTCAAACAAGCTTAGCTTGAAAAGAAATTATTTCTCCAGCATATTCTTTCATTAATATTTTCACTATGTTCAGTTTTCACTATGAGATTTATTATTTCAAAAATTGAGCTGAAAATTTCTGAGAACACTTATTTTTTTAAGGATAAAAAAGAAGATACGTAAAATTAATTTCCCAATCTTTTTTTAGATTTTGAACCACCCTACTGCTCACCAGTAGTCAGCAGTGTTAGCAGCAACCACAGACAGCCGCATCGAAAATGAGTTAAACTTCCTGGCACCAGCTGCGACACTTAAAACTCAATTAAAATTCAGAACAAAAACATCCACTTTCCACTTGGGTGTGTGTGTGTGTGTCTGTGCTTTTGTTTGCAAGGGGTCCAAAGTAAAATCGAAAACCACAAAACCAATTTCACTTTTTCATCTCAATTGCGTATGGATAGGAGAAAAACATATCTTTCGTTGGAAACGGCCAGCAAAAAGCTCGGAACACATTCATATGGTCTCTTAATCGAAGCGAAGTGCTGCCTAGTTTGTTGGAATACAAAAACATAAAAAAATGCTGCTGCTGCTGCTGGAAAGCCATCATCGTTCATGGAAGCTTTGGAAAAGGCTGCCGGGGCCGGAGTCGTTTTCGTCGTTCAAAAGTTTAAATATTTAACTATCCCCGGCGTTCCTGGGTCGCTCAGTGCTCACCCCCGCGTGCTCTCTTCAGTGGTCCCGACATGCTGACTGCAGAGCTGCATGGGCGAGCGAATGACTTCTCTGGGCACTATGGGCTAGACATCAAAAAGCCGTGACAAAAATCAAAGCATTTTCACAATTAATTATCAACCAATAAGTAATAATAACTTAAACGTACATGTGAAACTCGTGATTTAAATGTTTGGATTGGATTGAAATGATGTGATAAATGAGAGTCATCCGGTTTAGACTCTATTACACCCGATTCTGTTTTTGCACGGATTTTTTTTTACACGGCAGTGCAAAAAAAGTTTCCATACATTTTTTTCCGCCAAAACATTATTTTTGCATGAAACGTCGAGAGATAGTGTTACTTTTTTTGTACGATTTTTGAAATTTTGAACTGAAATCTTTTTTTGCACGGTACGCATCCCCCGTGCAAAAACAGAATCGGGTGTATATAAATCTCGAAAACTCATTCAAATAGTCTCAAGTCAAAAAAGTGAACAAACTCGAAGATCGATGAACAAACTCGAAGATTGATAAAGTGATCCTACGTGTTTCGAAGACGAAATTCTACGCGTTCCGCTCTGAACCAACATGATTTTTCACTTACAAAACGGTTATTTCAGGACTTACAAAACGGCGTAGGTAAGATTTTCAACTTTCGCAACCTTCACCGCTACGTTGTATGGAGAGACAAAATGACTTAACCACGAATCAAAACAAAACACTACTTGAGTCGATTTTACACTGATACAAAAACGTCGCAAGTAACTGAATAAAACGGCTTATCATTTTGTAATACAATTGTTGTGGAAAATAATAGAAACTACCTAGTTTTTGAATGTGAGCTGATTGTATGCAACATTTAAGGTGATACATCACGTAATCCAAACATGGCAGGCACAATGGCCGGCTTGTGCCCCTACTCACGATTTCAAAGGTGCTAATCTGCTGAAATAATGAACATACAAAGTCAATCTTCTTATTTTAAGCTTTCTGCTAGTGCACAAAGCTAAAATAGAAATTTCACTGTCTTTCGCGAGATTTGTGCCTTCAAAGTTTTGGTACATTATTGAATTTTGATTCCAAGCTGTTTCACCTTAAGCGATGTACACGGCGAAAAAATGTTTAAAAGGTGATTCGTTTCAAAACAGTTTTACAAGATAGGTTATGATTCTTTTTAATGAATTTTCTCAAAACCGTATGAGAGTTACTCACGTCGATTTTAAAAAGTTATCGAAAAATGCTGAAAATTCGTATTTTTTTCTGATTCTCGTAGAGTTATGTGGTGCAAAGGTTTGCTTCTAACATTTCTCAGAAGATATCAATTGAATTAAGATGATTCCAGCACCAGCTTTTATGACAATTTATACTTTGACATATTACCTTTAAAACGTAGTACTGGATTTTCTCAAGCTTTATTTGTATTTCAAGAAATAAAGCATTTAGGGGTCATGTTCAAATTACTTCATGCTCCAAGAGGGGGGAGTGGGTCAGTCGTTGTGTAACAAGGATTACCATATTTTAGAAACTCTCATACAAAAAAGCGTGACATGGGGGGAGGCTTGAAAAAGTCCCAAATTAGCGTGACATAATTTGTGTACCATCCCTTAGTGCGACAACTTAAATGCGAGCTTTTGACGAAGAGTGGATGCAAAAGTTTGCATTGTACGAGGCAAGAGTTTGCGCAGAATACACGAAAAAGTTATGACGTGTAAATTCCCTGTGACGATTCAATCAACAATATATGTTTGGCATCACGTCCTAAAACGGACACAGCCTGTTTTTCGATCTTTTCCATAATTCAGATCGAACTCCCTGTCATAATGTTTTTGCTCTTAGTTTTGTACATTGTAGCAATATTATTTTTGCATTATTGTAGTAAATTCAAATATTTGAAGGTATTTTGATTGTTTTGTTTTGAAAATGTAGTGCAACATTCCCAAGTAGAACGTAGTTCTGACAATCAATACGTGATATAAGCTTCATTGACATAAGAGATAAAAAATCTGAAGATAATATCAAGATGCTATTCTTAGAACTTCTGAAGCATAGCAAAAGTGGATGTTTGCAGATCTAATAATAGCTCGCAGCGGTTGGTTAGATCTTACAAACGCTAAATAAGATATGCTAAAGTTGTTCCAGTAGTAAATTTTGCTATGCTTATCAAAATTGGAATTTACCAACCTGCTTAGTTTTGCCCTAAAGCCGAGGTAACAACAGAAACGTCTCTTTTTAAAAGTTCTTAATTTTTTACGTCAAATGCACCCCACAATCAATCATAATGTAAAACTTAAAAAGTTACTAGAATGTATTTGATTTGCTCAAACTTTTACCATCCAAAACACTTATTGAATACTTTTACAATATTATTTAGAACGGCTCAAAATGGTTCAAAACACTACCTTGTTTGTAACTTCGTCGTTCTTTGATAAAATTGTTTATGTTTTTATCTGTCAACAGCTGACCTAATAAAGTGTCAAACCCATACACTGTTGCCAAGGTTTGTGTTGCGTGTTTTTTTGACAGCATATTTAACATATTACGACAACAGTGGCGCAACCAAGGGGGGGTTTTGGGGGTTAAAACCCCCCCTAGAACCGAAAAAAATAAAGGCGAAGTATAGTTTTTGAACAATTTCTACCAGGTATATTTTTGAAATTCATCACATATTGTACAACTATGGAACAGAAATCAAGTTCCTTCTATAATACAGCACTGGGCAGAATAATCTACGCATTGAACGTTTTCCCTACGAAATGGAAAAATTTGGAGACGTAAATTTTGGCTTCTGGTGCACCGATTGACCTGAAATTTACATTGTTGCAAAGGAAGATCTGTAAATTTGCTCAGCAAGAAATTCACAGATATTAGAATTAAAAATTTTAACTAATAGTGAATTTCTAATTTTGACAGAAATTGCTAGATTTTGATTTAGCAATTATTTTTAAGAGGTCATTTTGACAGCAAAACACTTTCTGGAAAATCATAAAGTTGGTGAGTCAAACAAGTTTTAGGACAAATGTTTTTTCGTTGAAAATGATTGTTTTGAAATTAAATAAAAATTGAATAAAAATGTCCTTTTTTAAATGAAAAGTTTGATATATTTAGAAAGATAGTGTTTGAAAAATCAAGATTTGTTGTTGAGTGAAATTCAGGTTAGTTCTCAACTGTAGTGAAAATTACAAATAAACCAATAAGATTCCAGCCTCCAAACAACAGAGTTGTTGGAAAAACAAAACTCGGATAGGCCCCTGTTGAAAAATGAGCACATGAGCCACAGCCGCACTACAGAAAGTTATTCAAAAAAAGTTTAATGATCGTTTGGAAAATTTTCAGGTGTCAACAATCTTTACAAAGCAAGTAAAACACGTTTTTGACCTTGAATCGGTTTTCTGGATTGTCAATTCTGTAACATGTGACAGTTATGCAATGATTTCTATTAGATATAGCTGTGCTTAGAAAAGTTTGAAAATTTAAAACATATTTAACGAACAATTCAGTTCGTAATCTTGTTTAATCCATTGTTGCTATGCGTGTTGAAACAATATTTCATTTCTTCAATTTGATTTTTTTTATTAACAAGGTCCTTTCAAAAATTTATTTCCATCCAACTTTTTAAAACCCCTCCCAGAACCAAATCCTGGTTGCGCTACTGTACGACAATATTGTTGTTTTTATTGTCATTGACTTGATCTATCAATCTGTGGCTACATATTTACTCTTACTTTTTTATATATTTTATATTGTCTATTGCTGGTATTACAATCTAAGAATCCGTTTATAGTACAAGAAACTACCTAATTCTTGATAACTCATTAGAAAATATCAATAAACTCTAATTGGACCATCAATTGGGAGTATTTTTATTGCATCCTTATCTTGGCACGTTATTTGTTTTGATTATCAACTATATTTTTCCCATTTTTTAAATAAATTATTCCACGTTAAACAATGACCAGCAATGTTGGTATGATTTTTTTTGCCAAAAATTATAACTAGAGGGCTTTGAGCTAAGTATAGGGAAAAATTCTACTGTTTCCAAGATTTCTAACTGATTTTTAATGCTATTTTTCCTGCAACAGAAAAAAAGAGATAAAAAAATGTTGGAAAAACTTCAGAAACGTTTTTTAAAGTAGGTTTTTGTCACTTACACCCCTTTGCTTCTAACCCCCTCATATATTTAAGGTTAAACATATCGGAGTCCTGAGATGGTCGACATAATGGCCGACTTTTGCCCCTACTCACGTTTTCAAAGGCGCTAAACTGAACAAATAGTGAACGAACAAGCTTTAACTTCTTATTTCAAGCTTTCTGCTAGTGCACAAAGCTAAAATGAAAATTTCATTGTTATTAATGCCTAAAAAGTTTGAATACCCTTTTTACCACACCGTAAATTTTCAAGAGCACATATTTGGAGGACCAGAATGTCAATCACATTTAATATTTCATCGATTGGTCATCGCTAGATTTGTGTTTAATTCAATTAAACTGGCTTTGAATCATCTTCATCATAAATCGAGTCTAATTTTTGAACCAACCCAACCTTAACTTCCAAATTTCCCTCAGTTCAAAAACGGAAAGACAGCTACTATGTTGGAAAAATAATGTGTACTATTTTACATAATAATATGACCGCCCATAATTTTAAAGTAGGAAAAATCTTCTACCTAGCTGATTAAGGGTCATTATTGTATGTAGTCTACCTATGCTTGACGAAAATAAAAAAAAATAAAATAAAAAAAAATGTTGATATATGAGCTAAAAATTATTTCATCAATATTAGAATTATAATTATAATTGACATAAGAGGGTCCTAAAGTTTTTAATAAAATCTTATTTAATTCAATAACACGATAGCGCGTGTTCTTGCCACTACTTTGGCAAACTTCCCCACTCAAATAACGTCTATATCATACTATATCATATTTGAACTTTTCCAAGCAACCAAAACTACAGATACTAGGGCATGTTTTGGCTTAAGCATCTTATTTTTTTAGTTATGTACCAAATTTCATTCAACATAAAGCTCATTTAGGTTGCTTAAATAGAATAATTTTTACCATAAAGTAGGTAAAAAGTTCGACTCGAACTTATTCTGAAATTTCTAGTTGTGGATAAGTGCATGAATTACTTTTTCGAGGACCAAGTTCTGTTAGTATAGTTCCAACGGAACACAAAGTCTCCTGAAATTTAAAAAATGAGCCCAACTTTCCACAGATTACAAAGACTTTTGGAAACAAATTGGGCTTTTCGAAATTACCACGTACGTAAAATTGTGTGTTAAACAAAGCAGCTCCAAATTTTTACGTAACTTTTCATGCTTATGATAGAGCTACAATAAGTCTTGACAGTTCCCTGTTGAAGTTGATTGATATTATGTTCCTGACATGAGCAAAGTAGTGTTGTCAGATTGCTAAGTCTATTCTATGATCATCGTAAATTAAAACAAATCCCACAAACTCTCGTTATCTCATGTTGGGAAACTCGTGGGAAAACATTTTTAGACTGGTTTATCTCTGATAGTTGTATGCAATACATTAGGATTGTGTTGTATATATATACTGCTGTGCGTTGAAATATGAGTGAACCAAAGTTTAAAGTTCGATTTTTGACCAATTTCCGCGTCGCGACTCGATTCTCAATAGTGCGCATCAGGGCATGGATGCGCACTATAGCGAAGCGAGTCGCGACGCGGTTAAGTTGGTCAAAAATCGAACTTCGCACGTTGGTTAACCCATTTTTCGACGCGAAGCAGTATACATAAATCACAATTATTAATATGAAAATGTTGTTACCTGTTTAAATGCCCTCCCCAACAAACATTTGTTTAAAATAAGAGTTGAACAATTGTTGCATTTGATATTTGCGTTTCAAATGTACACAGTAATACAGTATTGGACAAATCTTGTGCAACTTTTTCGATTTTTCATACAAAATGATCAACTTTGGTAAGCTAGATCTCAGTTATTTATGGACCGATTTGTATGAAATTTTTACAAAGCATCAGATATAACTTGAATTTTAATATACATTCTGGAAATATTTTTCCAATACCGAGTTTTAGAGTAACAACAATTTTATTACATTGTAATTTTCGACAAAAAAAATATTTATCAGAAAATCTACAAGCCCTACACAAAAACTGTTTTCAGCCAGTTTGTTCAGTCAAATCTACAGCTTTGCTGAAGATACCATAAAGCTATTCCTTCAATTTGTTTGGTTATGCCAATTATGAAAAAAAATCATCAAAATATTCACTTTGGTTAAACCGTTATTGCTCATAAACTCGTGGATGGGAAAATGACTCAAAAATATATGTTAAAATACAAGTTATTTTTTAAGCACTGTAAAAATTTAATTCAAATCGGTCCATGTATGATACAGATCGAACCATCTGAAGTTGATCATTTTATATGGAATATCGAAAAAGTTGCAAATAATTTGTCCAATACAGTATGTGCAACATGTACAGGCTCCTCTGGTGATAGGCATTAAATACGATAGTATTTTCACAAATTGTTGTTTGTTTTTGTAAAAATAATATCATTCATAATTTATTTCTAAAGCTTTATCGGCGCTATCAGTCTTGAGGCAGCTAAAACGACTTTTGCTTCTACTTCTCCGACGTTTCGCCGTATATTTCATCAGAAAAAGTCGCAAAAAGCTGTCTCAAGACTGGTAGAGCCGATAAAATTTTCACTGTAGAGGCGTTGGTAAATGTCTGTAGTAAGCGACTAAATATTTTCCTGTACCACCTTCCAGTTGTCTCTAGGATGTGGTAAGAAAAACTCATGACTGCTGAAGAAATGCCAATTTGGTCTTGATTGCTAAAGATAATTTCCAATTGATAGTAATGGATAAATGCGAAGGAAAGTAAAAAACTACACAATTTTGAACAATATCCAAAATCTTTTGAACATGGGCTCTTTTTTATTCACTCTAAGGTCGTGGTGGTCAAAGTGCGGCCTGCGGGCCGCACTTGTCGTCTTAATCTCCTGAATGTGACAAACTACGTACAATTTTTGGTCAGGAGGCTGTACTACCCCTAAAGTTATCATGAATAGCACACTGATCTATTCGGATAACTATCTCCGATCAGAAATACAGGCGATTGAAAAATGAGCCTGAGCATCACTGCTCTAAAGTTTCATCTATAAACAATGACTACGTCAAAACCAATGCTCACCATTTTGCCAAAATTGTCATCTAATAAGTTTCTCAAAGTTTTCCTGAAAAAGTGTTATTTGAAAGAAATCAGTCATGTATTATTCAATAAATATTTATATAGATTACTTAATCAATAAACACGCATTATTCTGCAAGAAAAAGAAAGAAGTAATGATTATTACAATTTTGTTCACTGATTCTGCAAAATCGGAGCTACCTTTTTTTTCTGTCATTCGTTATCATTCTTTAGGATATTACAGAAAATCCCGCAGTACTAAAATGGAACACTATTGCATCGATTTTATTTTCATCGGAGCATCAATTGGTGGAATCCTTGAGAAAATTCTTATATGCCAAAGAGATTTCACAAACAGTTTCTACAAGAATTTGTTAAAAAATCTAACGGTATTCTTGTGAAAAAAGAAACTCAAAGAAATTTAAAATTTCAGCAGCAATACTTTCAACAATTTCCACTTATATTCAATTTGAAAATTACTCCACATGCTGCTTCAACAACTCCAGAACAAATTATTTCTTAAACACGATTTTTTTCGATAAATTACTTCCAATCCTCTGATCATTCATTTCCTTCCTGTATTAATTTCTATTCTTACTAGTTATTTATATTTCAATTGTGATAACATTAATTTTAACATAGTAATGTATAAGAACTTCCACTTTTTTCAACTGTGCGCTACAGTATCAGACAAACAAAATGCACCAAAGCCGTTTTCCCATACCAAATGGTCAACTTCAAAGAGCTATATCACCGCATTTTCTCAACCTATTCTTTTAATTTTTTCTGTGACGAACTACAAATTTTCTCAATTTTCGAAAACTATTCTAAAAGTTGTGTAAAAACTATTGATTCTAAAGTTACAGATAGGTTGAATTTTGACATAAAAATGCTCAAAGACACAAAGTGATATAGCAGAAAAACTACGTTTCGTAGCATCTTGGTGTCTTCAGCGCATTTGTTCATTGAGTGGTGAGGACCAAATGTGCTGAAGATACCAAAAGGCTACGATGCATAGTTTGGGTATTATATCACTTTTTGTCTTGGTGTATTTTTTATGTCAAAACTCAACCTATATGTAACTTTTAAATCAATAGTTTTCACACAACTATTTTAATAGTTATCAAAAATACTGTACATAAGACGTTTGGTAACCAAACTTGCAATGTATGCTTGGAAATCCCAAAAATAAACCCACCCGAAAGGATCGTGCATTCTAAATCTGCTACAGGTCGGACTCGATTATCCGGAGACTCGATTATCCGGGGACTCGATTATCCGGAATTTTATTTTTGATGTGCTTGTTTTTCCATTTTTATGCATACATCTGAGGTATTGCAATATTCAACATGAATGGTTTTTCAAAAACGGGAAGGCACTGCATTTGTATTAAAATAAACTTCAACTCTATAAGGTGTAATAAAGTTCTGTAATAAAATGATCGGTATACATTACAATATTATATAATCATGAAATGAAAAAGAATTTAATCTCACAAAATTAATTTAATATTAAAAATTTTAAAGTATTGTGCGAAATTCCAAATGCTGGCCCATAGTGCTTAGGGGGTGGTTCAACATGCGCTTTCATGTTTCCATGACAGAGGTCCCTGCAGCGTTCTACGACAATTTGCTGCACAGTTGAGTGCACCGGGTGAAGGTATGCCACCCTCACCCTCGAAGTCAGCCCCAGCTGCTAGAAGAGCGAATTTTATGTATGATTAATGCGGTGTAGGCGCTGTATGTGTGGATGATAAACTGTGCTTCCTTTTTGCACCCCGCTCTAGAATGCCACGCGACTCTGTGGAAGGGATAGGCTATAGTGAAAAGTTTTTCGTTGACCAGGACGGCTGTGTGCCACTAATACCAGCTTTGGTTGCGCATTTTTAGAAAGCCATATAGAATAGGTGTACATAGCTACCTGATTGGGCGGAATAAACAAGATTATAACAGAATGTGTTTCTCTGATATGATTTTATATTATTACAGAATGTGTTCCAAGGATGTGTAACCAAATTATTGCAAATTATGTCCCTGTTCTTAGCTTCGGATATGCTTTTCAAATCTATTACAAACATGTTTACAACAAATTTAAAATAAAGCCCTTCTTATAAAAAATCATATCAGCTTCTTCTTATTCTTCTTCTTGGTATTACATTCTCACTGTAACAAAGCCTGCTTCTCAGCTCAGTGCTCATTGAGCACTTCCACAGTTATTAACTGAGAGCTTTCTTTGCCAATGTTGCCATTTTCGCATTCGTATATCGAGTGGCAGGTACGATGATACTCTATGCTCAGGAAGATCAGGGAAATTTTCATTACGTAAAAATCCTGGACCGACCGGGATTCGAACCCACACACCTTCAGCATGGCTTTGCTTTGTAGCCGCGGACTCTAACCACTCGTCTAAGGAAAGCCCCCTTCAGCTTCAGAACTGCTATTGATAGAAATGTGTTATAATCTTGTTACGTGATTCTGCTCGGGATATGATCACGAATGCGATGGAATAATTGAAACTTTGCGACGACGAGAAATAGCCGCAGTAGCGTGTTCCTAGTGCTCGGTTGATTAAGTTTGGGTAGGTAGTTCAAGGGTAGACGCTGTAGAAGGTGCCCTTGAAGAGGGAAATGGTGCATAAATTGTTCTCACTACTATTTGGAACTATAATTACGAAATTTATCCGTATGCCATAAAAACACCGGGTTGGTGAAATGCGTTCGTGTTTGTTTAGCCTGTGAACATGGCTTTAATTATTGGATTGCGTGCTTGTTTGGGGGCAGTCCTATGTTTTTGATAACGAGGAAAGCAACAGCGGAGCCATGCTTAACATTTTCAGGACGTCTTTTTGTCTACACAGTGCGACAATTCAATAGCCAGAAGTAGGAGCATTTTTTCACATTTTTCAAAGTGAGTGCTGGATCATTTGCATCATCCCTTATTCTGATTTTCACTGCTCATTATCTGCGCGTTCAGCCCCATTCAGGTTTTCATCGAAGTGCTGTTATCCCGACTCGCGAAAGTTAGTTTGAATAATCCCTGAAAAATCCTTAGAGAAATTGAAATCAAAGCTTCTTTCTTCATATTGTGTGTTGCACAGAGCAATTACAAAGTGAATTATTTGTCGAACATATTCCAAAAGTAACTCATGCGGCAGTCACTGAGTGACAGACGACAAGGAATGTCACTCTCGAGTCGATTACGAAACATAATTGAACCTCAAACGAATCGATAACACGCATCTATGAGAAAAAAAAAATACGCTAGAAACCAAACGACACTCAACACCGGGTAACTTTTCTTTTCCAATCACGTAGATAATCTTCTTTTTATGCAAATCGAAACACTTTATTCACTTTTTTTCGTTCCTCCGTTTGTTTCTACGTCTGGCAGGTTTTTATTTCCCGCTAAAAGTGTTTTTTGTTCGTGTGGTTCCTTTTTTTCTGTCATCCGCCAGCTCTCCTCTATGCAGGAGGTGTTGACAGAAAGGAGAAAAGTTTTCAAATTCCTTTCATATACATATTGCTGTCGTCTGTGTCGTCGTAGTTTCCACTATTGCATATCTAGTTTTTTTTCTCTCCACAACGAAGTATGAGTTGTTCTGAAATTCCATTTGAGCTATTCATAAAGAAAACTCCATGGCTGGGAGTCGGTTCGGTAGCAACCAGCAGTCGTCGAACTTTTGACAGCCATTCACTGCAGTGTGTTTCGTCCGAGGGCCGGAAGCGCTTTAGCAGAGCTTTTTGAATTCGAAACTAATAAAGCAAAATAATCTCTCTTTATCTCTTGTGCTACCTTTTCTCGTCAGGTTTTTTGTTTTTGTTTTCTGCCTGAGCCGTATTGTTCTATCAACAAATAGGGAAAGTGTACCAGATATGGCCATAACGGTTCCCTGTTTGGCTGTATGTGAAATTTAGATACTTTCACATTTTTTAAGTTTTAAAAAGTGAAGACCTTGAAGTTATCACATATGGCGAAATGGGGAACCACAATAGCCATTACTGGTACACCTTCCCTACCATCCAATAATCAGATGGCCATTGCCTGCAGTCCGGATGGGCTTGAATTGGTTCATTTTGTGGAGCGAAGATAAGGTGGAATGATGGAAAAATGGCACAATTTGCTACGCTATAACAACATGATGATTTCCTCTCACCACTCCCGTGGCGGCGGACGTCTCTTGCACAACCAGACGCAACAATTCACGCTGATAAATGGGGGCGGAAAGTGCGCCACGGCTTTGGTGGTGGTGGTGGCGCTCACCAGCTTACAACACATGGTGCGCGCAGGCAAATAGGCAACTACAAAACAATAATGGTGCAAAAGAGGAGAAAAAAATGAGCGAATGTAAAAACAGAACAAAAAATTGTAACTGCAACAAACAAAAAAGGCTTAAAAACAGTTTTAAATGGGATTTTTCCATCCGGCTACGTTTTACAAAGTTGGAAAGGTAGAGTGTTGAGGCTTAACATGCTGTCTTTAAAGCTGATATTCTTATATTATGTTGTCGTTGCATCCTTTATTGGCATAGTTTGTTAAAATTATCCAGAAGTTTACACATTTTCAAAAAAAAGATGGAAACGATGTGTGCCTATGGCGGTCTGGTTTCAACGAGAATTTCTCATAAGGTAAATGTAAACGATGAACATTTATTTTTCGTCAATTCAATTTCCTTCAGTTCAGTCATGTTTGTCTTACCTGTAGTAATAAGCTTCATGAAAGTGTTTTTTCTATTTCAAGATCTATTACTATAGCATAGATTTATTAACGCAGAGTTACCGTAAAACTGAGTAAAGTTAATTAACTCATTACGCGTGGTAAAGATGGGTAAGTTATGGGTGAAAAATCCACGTGCTCAGCTGGGAATCGAACCCAGGACTCTTGTATGCTAGACGAGCGCTTTACCAATTAAGCTACCGAACCACTAGGTAACCTAATAACTAAGAATGTTTCAAATGCAAATCCCCACAGATAACGCAGACCCTTTTCATAACCCATATCACTCCATCTTATGTATACCACAAACGCGCGCATAGCGAGTGTGATTTATTTCAAAGTAAAGTAATTTTAAAGCTACTCAGCAGGGTGATTTTGATTTCCATGCTGCATGATTCCATTTCTAACAAATGCAGTATAAATATCAATGAAACCTGTCACACATGAACATTGTGTGTCTAAAGAAGAATTACTGGACTTTGATGATGATAATCGGAGATTTCGGCTTTCAATTACGAATTAAGCGTTGATAATTTTAAATCATTGCCAACGTTTCGATCCAATTGTTGGGATCTTCTCCAGGGCTCGTTGGGAATTAATAAATAAACGACAAGTTGACTCCCATCATGCCCTGAAGAAAATCTCAACGACTGGATCGAAACGTTGACAATGATTTAAAATAAACAGAACAAAAAAAATTAACTGCAACAAACAAAAATGACTTTAAAAACAATTTTAAATGGGATTTTCCATTGAGCTTCAATGTTTAATAGTTGTATAGATGAAGCGGGGAGTGTACCTCCTGAATCTGTCTTTGAACGTAACATTTTCATATTATTGCAACAAATAGGATATATTTCATCGGGTTTATGTGTAAAATTGATAAATTAAACTTCCTAAAGTTTTCCCATTATTCAAGTAGTTAAGTATCAAATATCCAAAGGCGTAGCTAGGTGTTATTGCCATCCGGGGACGATTTTACCTCCAGGTCCAAAATTCATCCAGTGTTTCAGTCAGTAATAACTCCAGAAATTCTGCAAAGGGTTCTGGAAACCTGTAGAGTGTTCTTTTAAGGATAACTCCCTGGATTCCGCTAGGAATTGCTTTAGATATTCTTCCAGGTAATTGAGACTCTGTAAGTACAGCTGTTCTTGCAATAACGGAGTAGCATCTGCGGGCGGTCAATCATGCTCATGCTCTTCCAGGTAATTGAGATTCTTCTGGAAAAATGGAAAAACCCCTTAAATCGCCCTATAGAACGTATCACTGCTTTTTTTTTTAAAGAAGTATATCTTACTAGTTGGCAAGCAAGTATAGAGCGTTTCCACAGAAAATGACGACTTTTTTCCCAAATTTCATTTTTATATATTTTGATTTGGATGAAATTTTGAACACGCTTTCTTTATGCCCAAAAATGCCTTTTTGTATCATCGGTTCGCCATTTTGACTCTAGCCTTACTTTTGAGAAGGGCCTAAGAAATAATTCCTTAATAATTTTCAAAAAAATATAACGTAGAAACGGTTTGTCCGATCAGTTTGATGTCTTCCGCAAAGTTTTAGGTTATTGTTCGGACTATCTGGAAAAAAATATACACTGTAAAAAAATATGTTGTAAATTTTTATATTTCGAAAATAAAGCTTAAAAATCAATTTTCTCAAAAATCTTATTTTTGATTTTTTTTATATTTTTATATGTTAAAGTAGACAAAAAATGAAGTCTTTTGCACAGTGGTCAAAATTGAGAAATCATGGACAAAAAAGTTATGATTTTTTTTTAAAAAAGGTGAATTTTTAAAAATGGTCATAATAAACTTTTTAAATGTTTTTCAACTCGATTTTATGATAGTACGCAAAATTTATAACAAAAAAGGAATACGGGAAAATCAGGCTAATTCCTACCGTTTTAAAGATACAGCGATTTTAATACAAAATTATGATATAATTTTCAATTTTTGGTCATTTTCGAATGTTTTTCGAGGCTCATAAGCCTCGAAATTTGTTCATTGTCCGAAAGAGCAGATAATTTTTGACTAAAATGTTTGAAAAAATATTGATTTGGTAATTTTTTATGGTATGAGGCGAAATTAAAAATGTGCCCTGTAAAAATGATATATTTATTTTTTTAACGAAACACAACTTCAACATTCAACATTGTGATATTTTGATATGTAATTAACAAGAAAATATGGAACAAAATGTTAAAAGTTAAAATATAACAAAATAACGAATATAAACTAATCAATACGTGAAATGTATTTATATCGATTTAAGATAATGAAATATTTCCATTCGAAAAGAAAAACTTTATGAGTAGAGGAGTAACGTGTTCAGTTGTTCACACAAATATACCTGATGTTTTCTTAAAGTACATCACGTTGGTATATTTTTGTGGTCGGACAGAAACGTACCTAATAGTTGATTCAAGTACCCATGTTGGTATAAAAAAGAGCTGATGCAGCAAAGACACAAGCAAGTGATAATCAAGTTAAAAGTAAAAGATAGCTTAGAACAATGAAGTATAAAATGAACACCATCAACAAAGGTTGTGTAAATGTGTTTTCAAAAAAGTGTTCAAAAAGTTACCGAAATCTCACGGAAAGTAATATTGCCAAATTAGTTGAACTACACTGTTAAAAATAATGAAGATTACACGTCAAGTAAACTTCATTTATGCCATGTAAACATGACGTCATGTAAATTTAAGTCTGAAATCAAGTAAAAATGTGTTATATGTCATGTAATCACTCAGGATCTTGCTATATTACATGACATATAAATGAAGTTTACATGTTATATCATGTAAATATCTATGATATTCCACGCTCCAATTATGTGCATCATTTGTCTCAGAAATTTACATGTTTTGTTCGAACTGTGTAGGATTTGTAGATGATAATCAGCTTAATAAACAATTTAAAATTTTGCAATACGTGTCGTTTACAATTGGCCAAAAGAACAGCATTATCAAGCAGTGATGACTTATCAAGTAGTGAAGAGGAAGATGTTTGCATGGAAGAGGAAACAATAGAAGCATCAGCATCAGCAACTTCAATACAGTCAACGGATTCCAATATGAATATTCCTAGTCAGGAGTCATTGGAAGCAACGTCAGCAACTTCAATAGAATCAACGAACTCCAACTTGAATGTTTCTAGTAAGAAGACATTAGAAGCAACGTCAGCAACATCGATTGAGACAACGGATTCCAACGTCCCTGAATACATCCAAAAAGTGAATATCGATATTTCCAATGAGTCAATATCAAGTATACTCGTAGCGCCGATCGATAAGACAAAAATTAGTTCTACTAAATACAATACTGGACAGAATAAAGTACGCATTGGCCGTTTTTCCATACAAAATGATCAAGTTTGGAGTCTTATATCTCGGTTTCTAGTTGTCCGATTGACCTGAAATTTTCACCGCAGCTTGAAAGTAACCTCAAATTTGCTAGGCTAGAAATAGTTTTTCATTAACGAACTTTTAAGTTATCGCAAATCTCAAATTTCGAGAAAAATGACAAAATTTTAAAGTAAAAATAATTTTTAAATGAAAATATTTAGAGCAATATGTCCTTCTGCAAAAATGTACAATTTGATAAGACACACAAGTTTGCACAACATCATTTTTCGGTAAAACTGATTGTTTTAAAATATTTTCAAAATTAAATTTTGCAATTTTTTGCAAATTAAGAGATTTTTAATAATTTAAAAGATTGTGTTTCAAATGCAGTGATATTTTAATTGAGTAAAATCTATGTTATATCTAGGCTGTGGTGAAAATTTCAGATCAACTGGACCACTAATAGCTGAGATTCAGATCTCCAAACTTGACCATTTTGTATGGAAAAACGGCCAATGCGTACTCTATTCTGTCCAGTACTGTATGTCACGAAAAAATATCACGAGATACTCAACAGCATTAGACAAAACATCTTTGCGCTAAATAAGGAAGCTAAATTGTATGAAAATAGAACCGGCGAATTCTATGAAATAATTGAGCAGCTCGAAGAAAAGTTTACAAGTGAAGGGACGACAAGGGCAGAGCAATTCCAGTTTCCGTAGATAAAATAGAAGTTAGGCAATTTTCAAACTGTTATGATAGTAAAAAAATTGTAAACATTATGAAAAAGTAAGAAATCTGTATCAAAATAGGACGCTCCATCATTGTATAAGAACATGAAATAAAATGCTTTCAGAAAAAAAATATTCTTTATTTTATCAACTCGAAAAACCTCCGAAAACAACCAAAAGTTGTGAATTTTCAGTAAATTTAATTTTTAAATCGCTGTATCTCGGAAACGGTAGCAATTAGCAAAATTTTCTCATATACCTTTTTTGTTGCAAATTTTGCGTACTTTCATAAAATCGGGTCGAAAAGCATTCAAAAATTTATTTAGACCATATTGAAAAATCACCCTTTTTTAAAAAATCATATCTTTTTTGTCCATGATTTCTCCATCTTGACCCACTGTGCAAAAGACTCCATTTTTTGTCAACTTTAAAATATAAAAAAATAAAAAAAAAAACAAAAAAAAACGATTTATGAGAAAATGGATTTTTAAGCTTTATTTTCGAAATAAAAAAATAATACAACTTTTTTTTCTACAGTGTATATTTTTTCCAGATAATTCCAACAATAACCTAAAACTTTGCGGAAGACACCAAACCGATCAGACAAATAGTTTCTGAGTTTTAATTTTTTGAAAATTGTTAAGCCTTTTTTTCTTAGGCCCTTCTCAAAAGTAACGCTAGGGTAAAAATGGCGAACCGATGATGCAAATAGGCATTTTTGGGTATAAAGAAAGCATATGCCAAATTTCAGCCAAATCAAAAAATACAAAAGTAAACCGACATTCGAATTCAAATGGAATCGCTCTATAGCACTGCGGAACACGTTTTTGTCTCAAGCTCAAAATAGTTACTTAACCCGTTAACGCCCAAGGTATCTCACAATTGGAACTCCACTCCGTTTTTGTTATTCATAGTCGTATTCCCATATATTAAACCTTATTTCACCAAAAAAATTCAAGTCTATGGTGGGGATCCAAAAAAATTCTTGAAAGTGTGTCGTCCATATCTAGTTGTTCTATAAGCTTATTTTCGAGATTAATCAAAAATATTTACATGCTCTTTGACCCATTATAATGTAAACAAGTTGAAAAAACTGCAGGTGAGGGGTAATTCATAAATTACGTCCCGTACAGAAGCGGAAGGAAACAAGAAAACGCGACTACCCACATAAAAATTGAAATCCATACAAAAAGTGCGATATAGAGGAAAATTGAGGAGGATGAATATGGCAAAACTTTGCGTGACGTACCCTGATAAATAAATTGCAACATAAAGAATAAAAATTTCAGAGGCGAAAGATGCATGCCAGAACTAAATCTCACTAAATGATTTCAATTCAATTCAATTCAATTTTCTTCTCTACCACGTAAGTAAGATACAGACATACATACATTTCCATATATGTAGATGTATGGATATTTTGATTATAAAAAAAACCTACAGATGTTTCAGAATAGTCTTCAAAAAGATTCTACAAAACTTGCCAGCTGATAATGAAAACATAACTATCAAAATATTTTTGCTGGATCAAGTTATTAGTATACAATGCCTGCTTCTCAGCATAGTGTTCTTATGAGCACTTCCACAGTTATTAACTGAGAGCTTTCTTAGCCAAAGTTGCCATTTTCGCATTCGTATATCGTGTGACAGGTACGATTATACTCTATGCCCAGGGAAGTCAAGGAAATTTCCTTTACGAAAAGATCCTTGACCGACCGGGAATCGAACCCAGACACCCTCAGCATGGCTTTGCTTTGTAGCCGCGGACTCTAACTACTCGGCTAAGGAAGGCCGAGACAGCTATCGAAATATATATTTGGCAATATCAGAATTTCGTTAGTGCTAATCAAAAGTTAGTTCTTCAGTCCATTACTTTACAGACGTGAATATTTAAAGCCAACATTATTCGTCTATTACGTTGAAGCTACTGCATCACTGATGCATAATATTATGGTCTTATCCACCGATAGAACCGAATCCACGCGGTCCAAGATTTTTGACACTAGAGCGGGCTAGAATACCTGGGGAGCATACGGAAGCGTGCCCGCTTAAATGTCACAATTCTTGGACCGAGTGAGTTCAGCAAGGGAGGCTCTGTTCTGCTACCTCAATGTGACGCTGGTTCTAAATAGCGAACAACCATATAAAAATACGATCAAACAATGGTGAATTATTACCTGTAATTTTTTTTTTTTTTAAGGCACTCCGTGCTTGTGGCCACTACTGTGCCGGAATCAGTTTATCTGTATCTTCCTTACCGATACAGTTCTATTTTTAGCTAATCTATATTTACATCTGCTTTCACTCTCTTCTGCTCTTTTGCTCTCACACCGAGCAGGTAGGAGAGTGCTCTGCTGTTGGTCCAATCGATTTCCATAAGCCATAGTCAATTGCTCTTGCGGTGGTTCGTTTTGCCGTGTTCCTGAGTCGTTTGAGGCTAGCTGCCTGCGAAGTGGGTCAGTTTGTCTCAGTCACCATCTGATACTGACGGAGGATGGATGTGTTCCCCTAAGCACGGTCCTCCGTGCGGCGTCTTCTGGTGGCTGGACGGGTTATTTTTTATGAGGGGCTGGGAATTGAATCCATGACCTTCCGCTTATGAAGCGAAAGCGTTACCTCAAGGCTACGGACCCCCCTTATTACCTGTAATTTGGAGAAAAATAATTTTTACTTTTCCACGTTAAGCCATTAGACTGGTTCTGGACTTAGGTTGGCGGCTAATCAATTTTACTCTCATTTGACAGCCGCCCTTCACCCTTGGAGTTCAGTTCATGGATGGATAAGTCAATTTGTCGGTTTTTTCGTTCTTCACTCCCTTCAAAAAATCATCTTTTTCATTCAACGGCTAGAAAACATGTGCTTTCTTCTTTTAGCCTTCAATAAATGGTGTCAAGGTTCATCTAAAAATGTAAGGAGCATTGCATCCGAAATAAGCGTTTGTTGCTCGACTCGATAGTAAGTATCCATTGTTTTGATCTAGGTAGACCATTTTCTTATTGGTTGTTTCCTTGATGGTTCGCACATAAAAGCAATTCCCAGATAATAAGTTTTTTTTTGCGAAAATATCTCCTTTAGTTGATCATCGTTTTCGAAGATACCAAATTTTTCATCACTGGACTTCAATATAGGCGAGTAAAATATTTGCCGACTAGCGCCATCATGAAAATGACTTCCGAAATAAGATGGATTTAGGCGCATAGCTTTCTTTGGATTTAATCAGTGGACTGATATATAAGCGAATAATATTTGTGCCCAGTAGTGCCATTTAGGTGATTTCCTAAGTAATAAGTTTCCAGGCGAATAGGTCTCATTTAGTTCTTCAATTTTGTCAATTACACTAATTTTGTATCCAATCACTGGATTGAGATATAAGCAAATAAAATGTTTGTCTACTAGCGCCACCTTAGGAGAGTTTTTCAAACAACTATGTTTCTTGGCGAATAGATCCCATTTAATTGAACACTTTTGTCGAAGACACCAATTTCGAATCTCATCGCTGGACTGAGATATAAAAAAAAAATTTGACCACTAGCGCCACCTTGTGAGTGTTTTCCGAACTAATAAGGTTCTAGGCGAATAGGATTCATTTAGTTGTTCAACATTGTCCAAAATACAAACCTTGTATCTAATCACTTGACTAAGATATTAGCAAAATAAAATCATTGCCCACTAGCGCCATCTAGTGAATGTTTTCCAAATTAATAAGTTTTCGGGTGAATAAATCTCATTCAGTTGAACACATTTGTCGAAGACACCAATGTTGTATCTCATCACTGAACTGAGATATGAACAATCAAAATGTTCGACCACTAGCGTCATCTTTTGAGTGTTTTCCGAACTAATAAGGTTTTAGGCAAATAGGTTTCATTTAGTTGATCAACTTTATCGAAGACACCAATTTTGTATCTCATAACTGGACTAATATATAAGCAAATAAAGTTTTGGCTCACTAGCGCCATTTTGGGAATGTTTTCAGAATTTATAAGGTTCTATGAAAATAGGTTATATATAGTTGTTCAACTTTGTCGAAGACACCATTTTTGTATCTCATAACTGGACTAAGATATAAGCAAATACAGTTTTGGCTCACTAGCGCCATCTTGGGAGCGTTTTCCGAATTTATAAGGTTCTATGCGAATAGGTATTATTTAGTTCTTCAACTTTGTCGAAGACACCAATTTTGTATCTTATCGCTGGACTAAGATATAAGCAAATGAAGTTTTGGCCCACTAGCGCCATCTTGGGAGTTTTTTTCCGAATTTATAAGGTTCTATGAAAATAGGTATTATTTAGTTGTTCAACTTTGTCGAAGACACCAATTTTGTATCTCATCGCTGGACTGAGATATAAACGAAGCAAATATTTGTATGTCGGAAAGTTATTTCATATGTTGCTTATATATGCAACATTTGTTGGCGTCTGTGCGCCACCTGGTGAGTTAATTCTGAATTAAAATAGTTACCAAGTGGAAGTCAACAGTCCTGTGATCAACTTTGCAGAAGACAGTTTTCTCGTAAACCTCTTTATTTTCAAGATATGTGCACTACAAGTACTGTCCTATTTATAGGACGCTGGGCGTTCGGGGCTTCTGTCCTATTTTTAGGACGCTGGGCGGATATGGGTTAATTGAGGGTTGCTGTATTCATTTCCGTTTTCAAAAATACCATAGCACGTATAAATTTTGAGATATTGACTGTTGAAAAGGCAAAGTCCGATTGCTTCAACAAACTTGTATTCCAGTTTGCCAGTATGTAAGGTAATTCATTTGTTCAACTTGCCTCCGAATTCAAACTTCATGTGTATAACAATACTTATCAACAAAATTCATAATACATACTTTCGATGCTCAAAGGCTATTTTTTATGGTTAAGAAAAGTATTGTATTTTGCTATTTAAGAGAAACCTATAATTTTGTATGGAGATTGCAAGCATGTTGAAGAAATAAAAGCTATGGTGCTATTTTGTATGCTTAGTGAATTAGATCACAAAAAAGTTTGATAAATCATACTTTAAATTTCATGTGAACATTTGTTTCGCTGTGTACTCTATTGGCGATCAAATATGAGGTTAGGTCGCGAATGTGTTGCAAATTCAGCAGATGATTATGGTGATTTTTCTTCAAAAGTTATCGATAGTAACATTCTAATATAAATCACACTAGAATAAATCCTGCCTTATATTAGCAATCTTGGTAGTATTTCTCGAAGTACTCGACTATCCCTTAACGAAGTACGTTTCAAGTTATAGTGTTTTATGTCTTGTGGAATCTTCACAATCTAATTAAAATTCTCTCGCCTTTCGATTGCGAAATCTAGTTCTCAGTTCTATCTTCTCCAGGCTACCTTTCTCTTCCAGAAAAAAAAAACAGATATGGCGATATCTTCTGCTTCTTCTTGGCATTAACGTCTCCCCACTGGGACAGAGCCGGCTTTTCAGCTTAGTGTTCTTGAGCACTTCCACAGGTATTAACTGAGAGCTTTCTTTGCCACAGTTGCCATTTTCGCGTATATCGTGTGGCCGGTAGGGCTTTGCTTTGTAGCCTCGGACTCTAACCACTCGGCTAAGGAAGGCCCACAAAAAATACAAATTCAAAGCCCAACAGATTACACAGACTCTTCTCATAACCCATATTCATCCATCTCACTATTCACTAGATAAAGAATAGTTTCAACAAATTACGACAATACTAAGGTTTTGGACACTGAAATATGATTAAAGTTTCAACGCCATACATAGGTCTTCCACAATAGAACGGATTTTCTGAGTGTATCCAACGAAAAATAAATATGAGAATAGACTATCTAACCGAAATGTAAGTGAATCCCAAAACCACTCAGTTCAAACTTCCAGTTCCAATGGGGCTAAAAGCAAACAATTACCTAACCACTGAAAAATTGCACAAAATTGAGCATTTCCAAAAGTGCGTTCTTCGAGCGGAAGACCATGGAAAAACGATCCACTTCTGAAACAATTACCAATCTCCTCCCTCCCACACTGCTGCTCGGATTGACCACCCAGTCACTTAAGAAGAAGTGGTTCGTTTGAAACCACATCAGCATCAACAATGCATCAAAGGTTCTTCATTCATAGGTACGTTACATCACCGTCCAAGCATCAGCACCGGATCGGATTCGTTTCATAGCCCTTTTAGCAAACTGTTAAAACCTTCAGCACCCCACCAGCAGACAGCCTTCTTGCGAACGAACTCTAATGGAAAGCGGCTATTGACCATGAAACAAAAAGTTTTGCCGGTCCGTCTAATAGGTATCCGCCGCTCTATATGTAAGCGTTCTTCGAATGTTGTGGGTGTGTTTGAGTTGTTGAAATGATTCTTGGGCAGTCGGTACGGCAAAGAGGGGAATCCTTAGCGAATGAAACTTGAGATCCACCAATTTGTCTCGCACTGTGGTCCACTCGGGATTGCGCGAAACTTTTTGAGCTTTGATGCTGGTTTTAACGAGTTGCGAAACTGATAGCGATAACCCGGACTCGGAGATGAAGGAGATAAAATTTGATGATGGAGGAATAAGCACTTGGTGTTTGATGAGGTGTGAAAATGGAGTATTTTGGTAGATGAGTGTTGGTTCTTACTTTTCTCACTATTTTTTTCCGAAAAAGCTTTATTCACGTAATTGTGCTACGTAAATAGAATTCCCGCCTTCTGAATTAAATTTATATATATCTTCACAGATTGATATCAAATAGACTAAACACGAGACTTATGTGTAATGCTATGTCAAAAAGGTCAGCGTGATCTGTGGGGATTTGAATTCGAAACTTGTGACCAACCACGGCATAAAAGTTAACAAGGCAGGCTCTTTAATGATGTCAATATCAAGTTTGATTGTAAACATGTGACGTCACTCCTATCGTACCATATACCTTTCGGACGGGTGCAGGCCGTTAGGCCAAACGCCGTTAGGCCGAAAAAAACATTGGATCATTTACTACTTATGCGAATGGCTTACACATTCATCAGGGTTTTTTCCTTCTTTTAATCGAAGGCTTTTCTTTCTAGTTATACATCGCAATGGATATTGTGGGCTCATAGATAATGCAAATTATCCAGAGCTGACAACTGACAATCCATTCGACCTGAAAATTCATTCCACTGCTTCTCGGTAATGCAAATTGTCCTGACCTGTCCCTGTTAGTTACTCATACGACTTACGGTTCATTAGAACTATCGGTCACTTTCGGTCTAATGGCCTTCGGCCCAACGACATTCGGCCTAAAGGCATTCGGCCTAACGGGATAGAACCCTTTCGGACCACTAGATCATTTTTTTTTCGCAAATTTGTTCGAAGTGGATAGGAATGACGTCGTCAAGTAGCTGTCAGTTTTCGGAATATAGCACCTTCTTTATATACCTAGTAAACCATGGTAACCAACTGAGTTATTGGGTCACCAAGTGGCTCGGTAGCTTAGTTGGTAAAGCGCTCGTCTAGCATACAAGAGTCCTGGGCTCGAATCCCAACCGAGCACGTGCATTTTTTCATAATTTCACCACGGATTGGATTACCGAACATCTCAATAGATGTATCAATATGTTTATTCGAGGTTATCGATTAACTCTTTTGAGCACAGGCCTCCAGATCTACAAAAGTAACCAGTAATATTTTGGAAAATTATGAACAAGACTGTTACAAAACTGAACAAGGCTGTTGGCTCTTTAAGATTTATTAATAAGGTTTATACTAACGTAGACTTGTGCTTCTCCAAGTTAAACACGAAAAACTACTTGTTACGCTTGAGTACGGATCTGAAGACATATCTCGCGTAACTTTTCAAAGGAACCTATGTAACAATGAGAGATTCTATCGAACGACGGGCAAAATCAATCGAAACTGTTAAAAAGAACCGAATCACACATTTGAACGATCCGTGGCACTTTTTGGCGAGAGTCGGCTCATTTGCTCAGTAAATACACAACGGATCAGATAAAAAGTGACCCGTAGAAGAACGAACTGATTCTTATCTCATATTCTCTTTCGTTCTTATGTCGACTTTTTTTATGAATAACGCTTGATGTGCCTTGTTTAGCACGCCACTCCACACATGCAAGCTCAGTTTGCTGCTGCTCCGTGCTCTCAGCGAAGACAGACAAATATGCCCCGCCCACTTAAATTGCAGGCAAACGAAAGATACTGAGAGAAAGTGCCTACCTGAACAGCAAAGCGCATAGTTTTGCATCTTTTGTTTGGCTCGGGTATGGCAAATCGGCCGAATATTGTGTTCGTACCCGGTCGAATCGTGAGTTTCTAGGGATAAATTTGCGAAGAATGACAAAGCAAAAGTTCGTACAACACATGGCGCGCAAGTCGCGCGATACGGAATGAACCGTTGGATCCGTTCGTTCGGTTAAGTTCGTTCTTCTTTTACGAGCCGCTGAGCCACTGAACCGTTCGAAAGATCCGATTTAGGGTAACTCGGTGTTATACGCCCCAACGGGGCAATACGCCCCTCTGCATTTTCACGGGATTGAGGCTTCTTTTACACGTAAATATGATTACATATATTAACTCTTCGCGAAAAAAAAAATGATGTTGTGCATATATTATATTATATGCATATATTCATATCTTTGCGAAGTATAAACAATCAATAGAAATACTGAAAATATCGAAAATCAGGTTTTAGGTCTAAAATTTTGCAAATGATGAGCAAGCCTCAGAGTGGATGAAGCCCATTCTTTACTATTGTAGTTATTACAAAAACTTTTACCGGAAGACGGATGCTAATAGACCCTTTTAAGCTTAGCAGGTGGTGGAATTCTCCTAGGAAACATTTCTACAACTCTGTGGACCTTTTTTTCTATGGGAGGGGCATATTGCCCACGTTGTTTTGAAATGCAAACATTGGAACGGTTTACAAAAAAACATCTTGTACACTTTTTTGAAGCAACCTGGAAAGAAAAAGTTGCATGCAGAGCATGAGCAACAAAATAAGCAACACCTTGACATAAAAAACATTAGAAGTGATGCATTTGCATTCGCAGTAGACAGGACGCCCCTGGCTCGGTTCATCTGACAAGCCAATCGGGCCATAGAAGATGGTGTTTCCATCCATGTCGATAGCCTGATAAAAAGAGCCGTTTTGTCCATCTCTAATTCTCTCCTCTCTAGCTCTCTTTCGATACACATAACTCAATAGAATAGGTGAATCTGAGCCACAGAAACCTCTTCTGTTTCGTTTATTGATTAAAGAGAAACTGAACAAAGAGAGCCTCTCAATGTTAAATAGGTCCTTTTTATATGTCACGCGAGATATTTTGTTGGAATTCATAGATAAACTGGGAGCATAGTTGAAAACAAAACGAGTTATAACATAATGATATGTATAATAAAAAAAAATCTTCAAAAAATATTGGTTAGGCTTGTTGATTGAAAGTCCTGTACTCATCGGAGCCCTTTGATAACCGTAGAGAGTCTTTGGACTAGAAACATGACGGGGTTGGTGGGCTAATGGCTACCGCTTTTGCTTGATAAGCGAAACGTAATGGGTTCAGGCCCGTCCTATTCCTCGTACTTTGTAGTTGTATCGTCCACTTGCTTCTATCTATTCGTACGTACCATTTGCTAAAACCAGAGACGGACAAAATCACCGTTTCCCTACTAAGGATATGCGAAATACCGAATGATTCCGTCAAATAGGCTTCGAAACGAAATTCCGCGGTATTCCACGGAACTCGCACAGGCGAAATTTGTATTTTGCTATTTCGTTTCGTTTCGCCAAATTTTTAAAATATTTCCACGGAAAATTGAAAACAAACGGAATAAAACGGAATTTCGTGAAATTCGAGTTTAATTTCGAACAAAAAGAGGCAAAGCGTTCGCTTCTACTCCTAGCTACAGTCAAAAATGGGTCCGTATTACGGATCAAATCGACTCATATCATGGATCAGAACACTATAACAGTAAATTATCTGCGAGGCAAACGAATGGTGTTCTGGTGAAAGCATACGTTTTGGCGTTTCTTTAGGAATCGTCTTATCTTATGTCGTTTTCGTTTTTAGGAACTGAGTCGGTGATCAACACATAAACAAACCATCGTCAAGCAAATTGTAGTTCGGTCGAACCTGAATCGGGTTGGGGTTGGAACTATGATCCAGAACGGGTTGCGCCAGTTTCAACCTAGGTTCAAAAACGAATTCGACATTAGATTCATAACTGGTCGGTGTTCAGACAGACTGAACCAAGTGTTTTTTCATGGTTCCAGAAAAACGTTCCCCAGGCATGCGAAATATCCAAACGTTTGTGCTATTTGCTGTAATAATGGAACTTATCTATTTGATGATACATCTGTATAAAAATAGTATAGGAAAAATAACATATGATTGAGTCCTTAACGTATCTTTAGAACGCCAAAATAGCATCTAGTCCGGTCTGTCTGAACACCGACCAACTGTGGTATGGGTTTCAATGCCCCACAAATATGAATCAACGCTTCTAGGCATATGTATGACATTTTATATCGTACGAATGGAACAAAAGTGTTTAAGCATGTTATTGTTGATTGCGATGCTCTATAGATTTATGGTTCGCGTAGGTAAAATAGGTTCTGCGTTATTGCCACCGTAAATTTGGGTGAATATGATCAGTTTTCACCGTTTTTCTGATCTGTTTTCTATAATGTTGTCAATTTCAATCAACTGAATGCAGGAAAACAAGTACGACGGTGAGCCTTATTGGCTCATGTAACGAAATTTTCTAACGAATGTGATTTTGGTGTTAAATTAAAATTATCTTTAAAATAAAAAATCGGGGGATCCCATTTTGGGGTGCACAGCAAAAATTTATGAATATTAAGCAGCACGCAATTTGGACATCGACGGAATATTGTGGCAGGCATTTGAAAATTACCAGCGTTAGCCACCAGCTGAAGCAAATATGACCATCTGTCAACCAATCAGGGCCTTTCCAGCTATATTTCAGTTAAATCCACTAGAAATTTACATGAATCTGCCTCAAAACAAACCCAGCCATGCTCAACAATCACGCGACCGAGAGCACTCCGCATTGTTGATTGCTATTTCAATAACTTCTCGATGAAGCCACCAACCGTCGGAACGATTCTGTGATACACTCATTTTACGCAGACCATAATCAACTTTCATCAGCCATTTACTAAGATGGTGGAACAGCCGAGAAAGCTCGGGCGTGTAGCTATCGCTCCAGAGGTCGCGAGTTCGAAACCTGTTCAGAACTTTTTTTCTTCTAGTTTGGTAGCTTATTATAGCTAATTTTGAAACCAGCAGCAATGTAATTTTAAGATCGCACATAAATATCTATCATATATGATGGAGGAGTCCTTTTGTTACATTTAAATCGCTATAATTTTACAGGTTTCGTTCGTACTGTAACATCACATCCACATGATTAAAAAAATTGTAAGGCATTTATAAAAATCAAATTAATTTTGGGCTCTTCTAAATATTTTTGAGATTGTTTTAAATGTTTGTAACTGCTTTTTGACCCACTTCTCAGTTGTAACATTTAAGGCTAAGTAGCCCGTCATTCGTTTTGGCAACAATGATGCCTTTTCAGCTTGCCTTTCAAAGTGATATAACTAAGTCTTGATAGTTTTTATCGACTTGATAAAGCATCACTGTACGCGCTAACATGTATAAAGTATTCTGATACTTTTTCAGCTGTGTCAGTTCAAAACCAAATGGTTTTATTTGATTCGAAATCGTTAGATGAATCAGCACCAATCATCAACGACGCGTACAAATTTCAATGACGGCCTATTTCGCCTTAAATTAAACCCACTCATTGCCTTGCACGGAGAAATATTTTTACCTAATTGTTAAGTTCACTTTACCCAAAATTAAGTATATCGATTATAGTTTCAACCCAAAATCTCTCGGTTTTCTCTTTCTCCCACACGAATGTTATCAAAAATAGAGAGAGCTGCATCTACCCAATTGGGGTACTTTGGCCCAATAAGCCAAATTTGGGTAAATGCAACTTTTCTTATGTTTGGGTCGAAAGAAATCAATTTTGCGTTTAATTAACCCAAAATTGAGTATATTTTTCTATTGGAATTAAAGCCAAACTACCTAGTGGGGACCTTGGAAATTTAGCCAAACTTGAGTTATTGGGCTCAACTACGGAATTGCGTTGAAACAACCCAAAATTGAGTTGAATTCCGTCTCCGTGTGTGTGAATGTCGGATATGTTGAAATGAAACCTTATAAAGTTATTAAGAAAATTTCAAACAAACAGAAAAGAGTCTTACCAAAACATGTAAGGATTCCGCTGAGCAACACTAAGGTTTCCATATGGTAGAGGATTTAAAAATACGTTTTTTATGGTCAAATTTCCAGCTTTTGACAAGAAAAAAAACTTAAACGTGTATTCCGCGAAACAAATTCAAAAATTTCGTTTCGTTTCGAAAAATTCCGTGAGATATTGGATTTCGTATCGAGTTACACGAAACATTTTTAAATTTCGTTTCGTTTCGTCATTATCAGCGCAAGATATTCCGCGTATCGTTTCGTTTCGTATCGACATGGAAAAAATCCATATCGCATACCCTTATTCCCTACGCTTCCATTCTTCCATCATTACAACACGCCTTTTCTTAGGCCTGATACATTGGCAGCCATAAAATTACCACCCCTTTACCTTCCCGCATGAACTGAAGTAGATGCAGGGGTATATCCGATCTACTGTGGGCCAGTTTTAAAAATGCATCATGTATTCCTCCCCCTTCCCCCTTCGCTAATGTTGCCTAAACATAGAAGATCACCAGCACTTATACTCAGAGGGTGTATTTTAGTCCCAAGCAGTTGTGAAAGTGCAGCTGATCTGGCGATACTGGAGTAGCAACCACGGGCGGCCTATCAAGCTCAAGAGAGTCATTGGACTACAAACTAGACCTGTGCGCCGACATATTTTCAATCGGCGGCGGCCTTTTGCACCGGCGGCGGCGGCGTCATCGGCGTCACGCCATTGGCAATATTCGGCGGCGGCGGCGGGGGAAATTGAGCATAAAAATGTTTGATGATACTTTATGCCCAGGGAAATCAAGGAAATTTCCATTACGAAAAGATCCTGGACCGAACCCAGACACTTAGAGCATGGCTTTGCTTTGTAGCCGCGAACTCTAACCACTCAGCTAAGGAAGGCCCCAAAATACTTTACATTCTTTATGATAAAAGCTGGTTTGCTACTGACAAGAAAAAGGAATCGCCTATCTCGATGCGTGGAAAATTTCTTCCCAGAAATGGTCCAGATAATCACATTTTTCTGATCGCAGTACGCAGTTGAGAAGAAATGTCATTTCAAAGGGGGCTCTCTGTAGGAAATTTATTTACCCATTCAGTCAAGGAATTTCTTTGCTTTTCTTGAGCGAATCAGCATACTTAGCTTAAAAACAAAGTTTAGTAAAATTTTTAGCCGTTGTAGTAAGGAATCAAAGGTGGTCCTAAGATGTAGAAGGCTTATTGGAAAATTGATATGAATAAAATTAAAGTGATATTTTCCAAATTGATATTTTTTTACATTTATACTAAGATACATTACCATACCTTATTAATCAAATGTTTATAAACAAATAGCAACAAAAAGAAGAAAACGAAGAAGAATGATGCCAGATACAGTGCTTTTCATAAGAATTCTTAAGAGTATTTTTCCTGGGAGGAAAATCTCAGAAACAAATCCTGAAAAAATGCATGTAGAAGTTGCCGGTAATCCCTGTGAGAATTTTTAAGAAGATCTCATGAAGCAAACTTTTGGATATATTTCTCAAAACATCCAGAAAGAACTCTATGAAAAATGTCTAGGAGGATTCCTGATGTTTGCTTTTGGGGAATTCTTGTAGAAATCATGTAAAATAGTTTTATTTGAAACTCTTTTAATATTAGTTGAATAAAGCCAAGAGAAATGTTTGCTGAAATATATGGAAGGATTTTCTCAGAAACCCGTGGACTATCAAAGAGTTTCCTTAGAAATCTCCGGAAAAAGAATTGCAGAATATCCTTTAGGAACAAATATACGAATGTTCGAAGAAATAAACCCGGATGGAAGCTCTGCATTCATTACAGAAAAACCTTTAAAAAATATATAAAATTTATAAGGCATATATGGAGATATTCCCCAAAGACTTCCATAGAACTACTTGGAGGAATTTCTGAAGTGACTCTTGAGCAAATCTCTTGAACAATTCCAGAAAAGATTTGTTATGAAAATACTACTAGAAGATTTTTTTGAAATATAATCTAGAGAATTTTCTTTAACAAAATATTATGTATTATTGCCTTATCTAAAACATATTTACTAATCCTTTAACCGTCCTAGTTCATTGTTATTATATTTGGGCAATTTTTTATATGATAAATAATAAGGGCAATATTTTTCTTACGCGCTTGAAGGGCGAACCGCATCTTTCCTTCAGAAATCCTTGAAATAGTTCAACAGGAATTCTAGATAAGCTCCCAGAAGAATTCAGAGTAAAATTCGTCAAAATCTCGCGTTCAGTATCATAAGGGCAATAACAGCAATGATCGATTTTCTCTTTGGCAAATAACTTGGCCGGGCGACTGCTTTTGGCTGTTACTTTTGATTCAATAGATTCTACTCATTGTAGTTTATCATATTGGATCGTTAAATCTCATGAAAATCGATTAAATTTCATGTAATGATCCAAAGAGAAATCGACGAAGAGAAATCTATCACTGCAGATATGCCTGTATGATACTAAACGCGAGAAATAATTCTCTAAAAGTTTCTAAGACTAAGACAATCACAAATTCAAATAAAAGGGCGTGTTATAGCCAAAATAGCAACTCATTTTATAAGTAATAATGTTCGGTTTATTACTTTATTTAACATAAAGTGCATTGAACTTGTTCATGAGGGCGATTCAAAATTTAAAAATGTTTGAAAATCCAACCTCCCATGTCTTTCTTACCATCCTTACCATAAAAATAGTGTTCTGTGAAAGTTTCAGCATTGTAGGTAGTGATTTAAAGGTGGCCCAAAGGTGATGTAAGTTTGTATGGAAATTACTATGGAGACACTTTGGAAGATGTTCCAATCAGGTTGGATTTTCAAACTTTTTTAAATTTTGAACAGCCCTATTCTGCCCATACTCGCATAACAGTCCCATTTATATAGGAAATCCCATAGAATATGGGACTGTTATGCGTGTATGGGCGGCATTGCTCGTATAGAATCTTATTTATCATGAAAAAAGCTCGATACGAACTTGTTCTGAACTTTCTAGTAATTGGTAAATGAGTTACTTCTTCTATAATTAATTTCTGTTAGTGTCCATTGTGTCCCGAGTAGCATTAGTAGCTAAACAATAGTTTATTCAGCTGAAACAATCTTCAGAGTGGTTTTTTCAACTCCTATTCCACTAAAATGTGTGTTGGGGTTCTTTCATCAGTTTTATAGTGTCATTGGAACTCAAAAACTACTAAAAGTGAACTTTTGAATTCACTGCTCAGGTGAAATCCGAATCATTGGTTGCTTGGAATATTATAAAAAGAAATCACTAGAGAAATCCGTTCAAAAACTGGAACAGTTCTTGAACGATTTTACATGGAAAAGGTTGAATGCATGCATGGTGGGAGTCGAGGAGTAATCCTAGGCATAAGCCTGAAGAATACTTTAACAATTTCTGGGACTAAACACTGAAGAGAGATTTGTTTAAATCCGTGCAGAAATTCCTGGAAAAATCTTTATAAATTTTCCATAGATTTCTATAGTATCTCTGGAGGATTTCCTTACACATGGATTCCTTGCCGGATTTCAAGTATCCTATATTCAGGTAATCCATCGAAAAATCTCTTGGGAAATAAAAAAATGGAAAACTCTTGGAAGAATCACTGAAGAGATCCCTGAGGGAATCTCAGGATGGATTACTTTGTGTAATTTCTGGGTGCATCTAAAGAGGCACGTACATATGAAGTTAATCCTGAAGGAATTCTTAGAGTGGTTATAAAATAATTGCATGCACAAAATCTTACACATATTTCTGAAGAAATCTTTGGTTTTTAGAAGTTTTGTAGCTGTTTTCATTATGCGAGAAATGCAAGGAGTATCTTTTTAATGTTTAAGAAAGAATGCATGAATAAATATCAAGAAAAAATATGAAGAGAGATCCCGTAAAATGCATAAGTCCCGGAAAAATCGTAGTAAGTCTACAAATATAATATTGAAATCCTTAGTAATCCTTGAATACCTAAAGAAAAGTTGCAAGAAATTCTTGATAAAAATAAGTAATTTTTAAGAAATCATAAGTGGGGTCGATAAAAAAAACAAATTGGAGAAATCCCTGAAGAGATTCCCTGGAAACAGTCTCTGGTAACAAACTCGAAGAAATTCTTGGATTACTCCCTATGTAGTATATGCAGAAATTACTGGACAAATATTTGAAAAATTTCTTGAAAAAACCAATTTTTTTATCTAGGGAAACATTTTCATTTACGCAGGAATTCTTGAATAACCTTAAAATACTATCCTCAGAAGGTTTTCTGATATGATTCTTGAAAGAATTCGTAAATATAATTCCAAGAGATTATACTGGATAACTCCCTGGAGAATTTCTTGGAGAAACCCATTGACGCATTCCAAAGTAATGTCCAAATATTTCCGAAAGTATTTTTCAAATATTAATAAATTCATTGAGCCGAAATATTCATCGGCGTGAAAACCCGAAATCGGCGGCGTGACGTTGATCGGCGTATGGCGCGCCGCCGATGCATCAATCGGCGTTGGTGTAATGCAAAATGAATCGGCGGCGGCGGCGCACAGGTCTACTACAAACATGATACACAATGTAGGCTTGTGTCTGCTTGAGTATGAAGTTTATTTCTAAATTGCCTAGAGAACTTTGTAGACCAATACTGAAAGCAGTTTTTGTATAACCGTAAACAATCTTTGAATTCAAAACTCGTAGATTTAAGGGCCTTTATTAAAATAAGTTCTTGGGTTCACGATGCTCCCCTGACCGTTATTATCAGAAAAAAAAGCTCGATCAAATCTGTGCTCACCAGTCGTTTTCTATAGCTAAGCTGCATGTCTGGGCAAAATTTTAAAAAAATCGTGGGGCCCGTTTTTAAGTTACGCCCTTTTGATTGTTTAAGTCCACAATTTCAAAGAAAATCTGAAATAATTGAACGGGTTTTCATTAGCCGTGACTACCAGATGCAATATACCATCAAAATTTGGTAATTAGTTGGTTTATATATTTATTTGTAAATTATTGGTGGAGTTTTGAATGAGAAAATCAACAAAATTTGGAGTTACGCCCTTTTGGAGGTGTAATAATTAAAAACACTAATAATTAGGCATTCTAATACCATTAAGCATGTTCAAATGTTTTCAATGGCACATTGCATTTACATGCAGCAAAAGTGTTTCACCATTAACTGATTTTTCATAGGCTCAAGTGCTATAAGGCATTACGGAGCCAATTATGTACCACATACAAACAGACGTAACAACTAGAACAATTATCAATTTATATCATAGTCACGTGAACATTTACGCCCAATGCTAAAAATACTTCATTTGGCCAACCACGGACTAGGTGGCGGTAGTTAGCAAACGTCAAACTCGAACAAAAGTGATGCGAGCGCCACGATTGGCACGTCGGCCAACTACAAATATTTGATTTGGGCGCTATTCTGCTGTGCTATGAAAAAAAAAATAGAGTGTTACGTATGTTTGTCTGTGTATGTATGAACTGCTATAGCTCAACTAGCTATCCCCTCGGCTTTTCCGGCTAACTTTGTACTACCCCAGAACATAAACTTCAATTGCCGAGTAATGTAGTATTGACCAAACTACAGGGGATAGGCAAAATGATTGAGATAGGCAAAATTTTGCCCAAATTCAAATGCTTATAACTTTATGAAAAATGGATGAAATTGGATGCATCTGGAAGCAGTCGACGGCAAATTTGGTCCAGTTTTAGGAACTTCCTTGGCCATGCATATTGGCCACTGGACACCGGAGATGTTCCGAATTTTCTGAGGTCATGTCCAAATGTCATTTTTTCTGTCGCTTGTATTTTTGTGTGATGTAAAGTTAGATAGATGTTTGCAATTTTCCTAGAAACTAGAACTAATAGGAAGTTGAATGCCACCGGACGCATTAAGATTGGTTGGAAATCTTCAGAAATATGACCATTTCCGTAAAACTGGTTCCGGAAAGCATGGTCAGTCATGTTTGTATTTCCAATCATGTAAATATTATCCGGAGCTATATCCAAGCGGACACCAACCTTAAAAATGATGTTTCCTGCAGCGTATTCAGAACCATTAGATGCACAGACCACTCTATAGAACGTTCCAGGTGCCCTGGGGGAAGTGGTCAATTAGGAACATATCCGGAACCATATCAATATGGGCATCAAACTTCATTATTTTCAAAGGTTATGCTTTCCGAAGCATTTCCAGCATCACCGGCTGCCATAACCACTTTATAGTAGGTTCCATGTGCCCCGGGGGATGTGGCCAATTCGGAACATGTCCGTTCATCTGTTTAGAATCACATTCTACCATAAACAGTAAGATCCATGTGACTTGGAAAATGGCGAGCATTTTCAGAACCACAAGATATAATAATCACTCTATAGTATATTCCAGGGGCTCCTAGAGATGTGGCCAACTCGAAACATGACCTCATCCCCCAGGGCCCATGGAACCTACTATACAGTGGTCATATAAATAAGTTGCGCTGTAAATACTTCTATTAGCATCACCTTCAAAAATCTTGATGTTTTTACCCATATTGATGTGTTTTCGGACATGTTTTGAATTGACCACTTCCCCCAGGGCACCTGGAACCTTCTATAGAGTGGTCTGTGCATCTAATGGTTCTGAATACGCTGCAGGAAACATCATTTTTAAGGTTGATGTCCACTTGGATATAGCTCCGGATAATATTTACATGATTGGAAATACAAACATGACTGACCATGCTTTCCGGAACCAGTTTTACGGAAATGGTCATATTTCTGAAGATTTACAACCAATCTTAATGCGTCTGGTGGCATTCAACTTCCTATTAGTTCTAGTTTCTAGGAAAATTGCAAACATCTATCTAACTTTACACCGCACAAAAATACAAGCGACAGAAAAAATGACATTTGGACATGACCTCAGAAAATCCGGAATATCTCCGGTGTCCAGTGGCCAATATGCATGGCCAAGGAAGTTCCTAAAACTGGACCAAATTTGCCGTCGACTGCTTCCAGATGCATCCAATTTCATTCATTTTTCATAAAGTTATAAGCATTTGAATTTGGGCAAAATTTTGCCAATCTCAATCATTTTGCCTATCCCCTGTATGTCACTCAAGACCACTGTCAATACTTATGTTATCATTTATAGCATTTTTCACAAATTCATTTAGATTTTTCACAAATCTACAACTTTACATATATGTTCCTAGGTCTTTTCGATTACACAAACACGTAAAAGTCCTAGATAAATACAATAGTAAAAGCCTTATTTTACTTGTCTACCTTAACAATCAAAACTCTCTTGAGATGATTCTATAACTTAACCTCGAATTTCATTTCCCCGAATATCACTAATCCAAGTGTCATAACACTGAATGCACTATTACGCTGAATGCTATTGATCGGAATATATAAATACTTTGAAATGCCCCGTGATAATGGAATTCGAAGTAATGCCATTTAACGAACTGGAACTCGATGTGATGGTCTTCAGGTTTATAGTATTTGGGGTAATGGAATTCAGAGTTAAGGGGTATATTTTAAAAAAAGATTTATAACATATGGTTAAAACAGAGTTCTTCATGAATTCTGCGTAAATCCCAGTTAAGATTACCGAAAAATTGTAAATTGTTCTGTGGCCCTGTTGGTTACATGCTGGTCTACTAATCATAACATGGTTTGAATCCTACACAAACTGAAGATTTTTATGTAAAGACTCACCAGCTGCTATAACCCTGCACAAACAAAAATCATACTTTGGGGGCGACCCAAACTTTCCCAAGCTGACGAAGACAAAACAATTAAAATTAAGCTCTGTAAGTGCTGCGATTTTAAATTCCATTAAACAAAATGATGACGGATGCTCTGAGCTTTGCATTATTGTCGCGCGCCCACCAAATCGGAACGCGCGTGTGGGACACGCGACGTGTGACTCGTTCCCGACATAACTGTCATAATGACATGTGTGGCGCTGCATTCTTACAATGTTTATGAACACAGCGCACTATTCAAATATTAGTCGCGACGCTTGGAGATTCAGAAAAAATATATTTAAAAAAATGTTTGTCCTTATATCTGTTGGATCCATAATATTTTCTTTCATTTTGTATCGCTGCTTTCTACGTTGTAAATTTTGTTCTACTACTGCTACCCATAACGCCTACTATATGTATGAAGTATTCGGAGCCTGTACGGATTTCGGTCCCCCACTGTACGTATACATGCGTTTCGTTACACAACATGTACCAATGATTTGCATGAAAACTAATCTAAATCGTAAGTACATGGGTTCACCAAACTAGCCAGAATATTGTGCTACAAAAACTAATTTGGTTACATTGTGAAATTGGCTCCTTATAGCACTTGAGCCTTAGTAAAATCAGCTAATTGTGAAACACTTTGGCGGCATATAAGCTTAATGTGTCATTGAAAACATTTGAACTTGATTAACGATATTAGAATGCCTGATATTCTATTTCACATTAGTGTTTTTAATGATTACACCTCCAAAAGGGCGTAACTCCAAATTTTGTGGGTTTTCTCATTCCAAACTTCGCCCATAAGTTACAAATAACTATATAAACCAACTTTAATTCAAATTAAAGCAATATATTTATTCTGATAATCACGGTGAATGAAACCCCATCTAAATATTTCAGATTTCCTTTTAAATTGTGGACCTAAACAATCAAAAGGGCGTAACTTCAAAACGGGCCCTACGATCAAAGAATCATGTCTCACATGAGTGCTAAAAACTATATGAGCAAGAGAAATGCAATTGTTCCTAAAATGACTTCACCGAAAACGATTCCGTTTTCAAAACCTCCATAAATATGTTCAGTTAAGCATAATTCTTAAATTACGATAAATGATACAGAATTTCTTTAGCAAATCGCCTACATTTAGGCGCATTCCACAATTCAAAGCGTTTTTTTTTATTTTGAAATAACTCTAAAAGTAAATGACTTGTAAAAGTTTGACCTTCATATATGGCTTCAGAGGCCATGATTTAAGCAAGTAACGATATTTTCACTTTGACCGATTGCTGTTTATAAGGGTACTCAATGTTACCCCATATCGGCGGAATCAAAAAATCCTTCAAAACATTTTTTAAAGCAATGTTTAGATTCAGATAACAAAATACAGTATATATACATGAGTAATGAGTGTCAGTACTTGTTTTAAAAATATAAAACTTACGACATTTGCGTTTTCAAATGATTTTTTTTAAGAAATATCGAAAAAAATAATCAATGTTACCCAGAATTACGGTACTTGCAATACTCAAAGTATGATAGATTTTGTTTGTTTGAGTTTGCTTGAGTATGAATCTTATTCAAAAACCTCAGAGAGATCGCTGGTTACGGTTGTAGGCTTAAAATCCTGTTTTAAAACTGTTCTCGGATAAACATACGTTAATGGAATTCACGTAAATACAATTTACATTTCCGGAAGTTTAGAACAGTGAAAGTCATTTTTCATCCATTGTACTGAAGCTCCGTCGAGTTTTCCGCTCCAATTTCCACTTCTGTGACATGCACTCCCATTATCTGTATCGCGAAGGTAAAACTGCATTGCAACATTGCAATCTTCGCTCCTTGACATGTCATGCTCATTATATTTGGGTCAGCCTGCACCATTCAAGCGCTGCCAAACCGGGCCGGGGCACTGTGGGGCTGCAGCAGTTCTACTTCGCATTGCATTGTGAAGTAGGTTCCAACATAGCGATTTCCATACAGTCATCCGTATGGCACAGTCATCCAGGTGTTGTGTTGGGGAAACCCCACTGCCTGGCAGTACTGGGCCTGATGACGACTTCGAAGTCAACGGCACTCGGATGGAGGTTGGTTACAATCATTATGAAGCCGCCACGACGATTGTGCGGTACATTATACGACCATTAGTCAGAAGTGAGCCACACACACCGCACATGGCGCAGCATACAGACTATAAAGCCATCACACAGCTGATGCTGATGAAGTGGATGTTGGAGCTCTAGTTCATGTAAAACTGGAGAAAAGTGCGAAATAGCAATTAAGGTCTGTCGACACTCGACTCAGCGGCGCAGCCAACGGGCTTTGGCCCTGAGTGGAGAAACACTTTCTTCTTTCCGATGGTGCTGCTTTGAATAATAATGGCCACCTTCCGCGCGCACACCGCACCGGAGGCACGAGCAAGCACTTGTGTGACAATGCTTGAGAAAAAGTCAGGAAGGTGGTTCCGTTTTCGTCGCGATTGTACGTTTTTATTTGAATCTCAAACGGGAGAGAGACTCCACATGAATTCGTTTATATTCATTTCCTTTTTATTGGGTTAGGCAGAGCAGATGTGTTCTCAGTCAGTTGAAGCAATCTGCCAGACGCATATTGAAATTGACAATAATTTGATAGGTTTATCACGAAATGATCGAATGATGGAATGATAAAATTAAAGAATGATATTGAATGCTACGACAAATAAATCAAACACGACATACAAACTTTCATATCCTTTGCAGTTGCTCTAATTTGGTTTTTCCCAATAAGAGGCATATTGTGGTCAAATATAAGCTCTGTAGATTTCAAAAACTTTACTGCCGAAGCTTACATAGGAAGTACGCTGAAATTTCATATTTGGTCCATAGATCAAAATCGGTGAATTTCTTTTCGTTATTGACTTAAAGATTCGCCATTTAATAGAGAAGAGACGGCTAACGGTACATATAGGGTTTCTTCTCAAGGACTTTTTCTACTGAGCATTACGTCCCTACTGAGACAGGAATGCCAACTTTCACAAATTTTAACTGAAAGCTTACTTTGCCAATTGACTATTTTTGTGTGTGTTGACCGTTTGGCACGAAGATGCTCTATGCCCATGGAAGTCGAGAAAACTATCTTTGCGAAAAGACCCTCGATCGGAGGGAATCGTACCCACGACCCTCAGCTTGAACTTTGATGTAAGCGATTAGAAACCGCTGATGAGCTGAATGATAACATACGTATTCAAGCTCGCGTCGGTACACCACCCCGTCACTAAAGGGGAGGGAAACAGGTTCGACGAAGATTCTTGGAATTTTATTTCGAAACTGGATTAACGACGACGAGCGACCGCACCACAAACAGCGAATTCAAACGAAAAATAAAACGTTCGCCTCCCCCCTGTTGGATGTTTGATATTAGAAACCAAAAGCAAACCTCAGCGGAGAGTCGGTGGCACCACATACCTATTTATTCAGGTTGCTCGTGTGTATAAATTTTTTCGCCAGATGCGAAACTTTGTCGTCCGGGTAAACTCCGTTGCACGTTGAGATTTTGAGATTTGTGGAGGCGGAAGTGTGGTGGCGGTGCGAAACGCGACATCGGAAACCGGCTCGACTTGGCAGCATAGGCGTAAACAGCCATCAGTCCTAGGGGGAACTAGGCCCCTTCGCATTGAAAGTGGTAGATCAGTGGTTTCCAACCTTTTTGTAGCTGCAATCCCCTTGATTTTTACTCTAAATATCCCTAAAAATGAATGTTCTTAAAATTAAACTGGAGTCATTCTATCTTTAAAAAAGGTACCTAATTGAGAAGACAACGATTTGTCATAGGATCTTGGAGGAATACAAAGACATTTTTTTCAGCGACTATTCCGAAAGACGCTTAAAATGATTTCTTCAGGGATCTCCAAGGGATCCTGCAGCTTTCGTCAAGACATTTTTTTTTTCAAAAATAGGTTAGGTATTCAAGTTGTATGAGTTGTTTGAACATTTTCAGAGTATGAATTGTTTCGAATTTTCTCAGAAACTTTTCATTGGGCTGCACAGGAACTAACGTTGTTTGGAAGAATTCATTTTTAAATAATCGCCAACAACCTTGTCAAAAAAACATCAGATATGGTTCCGGGTCATTTGGCCGAATGCCGTTTGGCCGAAATTGAAAACAATAGTGAACAACAGGTAGCATGCATTTGTAATGAATTTCAAAGCTGAATTTCAAAGAACAAGTTATTCTTGAAAAAGGATAAATCATCATTGTAATACAGCTTAGTGCTAGTGTTAGTTCAAGAAACAGTCAATGCTGAAAGAAGAACATCATAAATTTAATCAATTATTCACTTCTTTGCTGCCGTCATAGATTTTCGTATTGGGTTTGTAGTCAGCTTTTGACTGTTATTGAAACGGTTTACAACTTATTCGTCGTTCTGTAGCATCGATTTGCTTCAATCATTCTGATCGTACTTAGTAAATTAATAATTGCCTAGCAACACCTCTTCCTTTCACCACAGATATACAGTGAGCTTCTTTGACGTAAGTGTTCACTGAGTCATTCGTTTTTTTATATATGTAATCAACGGAGCAGAGTTCAGTTCACCCGTTGCAATATTAATCTTGGGGGAGAATGGAACGTCACCAAAGTTAACCATTGTGCTAAAAATATGTTTACAAAAAAACTCTTTATGAACGAATTATGAACCTCTTATTCTAATAACTATGAAAAACATTTAAGGTACCGTGGGGTAAGTGGATACAGAAAAATCAATAGTTAATTTCATTGTTATGTGCAGCTAACGTGAATAGTTTAACTCAAACTTTTTTCTGTGGATAACAAATAAGGGACTATTATACTTCAAATCGTCATTTATTTCGATTTTTCTGATTGTTATGTATTGAGAATGAGAGACTTGAAAATTTGCGCCATATGATCCACTTGCCGCACCATGGTGGAGTAAGTGGATCACCATTAAAAAAAAATCTGTTCTCGAAACAAATGTAGTATGATTATGTTTAATAAGAATGATATTACCCTCGCACATGTTATTAGTGCTAGTAATGTTACATTTTATTACTTTAAAATTAAAAAGTATCTTTATTTAATGAAAATATAATAAATAGTATGTATATATTAGTTCATACTAATTAGAACAAAAAAAAAACATTGTAACTAGAAAAATTTGGAGAAAATTCATCCATTTATACGCATAAGTTATACAGAAGTATTGTAGGATTATTCCTAACGATATTTTCGAAAAGCACTCTTGGTTTAAAAATATTAGTTACATTTACTTTTGAATAACAAACTGAAATCCTTCTGTTTTATTTATGAATATATGTGTATCATCTGTCTAGAACAATTTATATGGTCAAATCATGTACGAGACTATGCTTTCGATTGGAAAATTAGTATATTTTGCTCTTTTACAACTCAGCTTAGATAAACCACGAAAAGTTTCGTGTGAATTTTGAAATTATTATTCTTTTTATACCAGAAAGGTTAAAAAAACTTTTAGGTGGATTAATTCAAACGTTCTATGGTCAATTTAACAAATTCAAGCTGGGAATGGAACAAAATAAAGGAAAACTACATTTGCGGGTATTAAAGCTTATTAAAATTCTCCTAAGCAGTCTGCCAATAAATGATAATTATTCTTGATCCACTTACCCCACCCCACTAAAAAGTAGGGGTAAGTGTACCATGTCCAATATATTTGTATTTATTCATAAAAATGACATATTTTTCATTGTGATTCATTCAATTAGAACTGAAGTGCTCACCATGTGTCGAAAAAAATAATAGAATTTGATTTTAGACAGAGATACAATGGATTTTTGATTGATGGAAAACAATTTTCAAATTAATTACTTTTTGCAGCTAACAAGTTTGCTTGTGTTAGTGTACGTGTAGTAGCAGTTTTGCAATAGTATCAGTGTGGGCGTAAGAATATAACCTAAAACGAAGCAATGGTACGAAAACATTCAACATATCCAAGTATTTAGGCTTTATATTGACAAATGATCCACTTACCCCACTGATACACTTCCCCCACTCTACCTTAAATATGGAAGAAAAGCCTATCATCAAAACAAGGAAAAATCTCCTATAAAAATTTAAGCAAGAGTAATGCAATTCTTGCATCAGTATAACTACAAAGAACTGCCGATGATTTAAAGAAGGGAAAATTCCCTATTAAATTTAAGCTACATTATTGCCTATAGTGATGAAACCAGTACAAGTCGAAAGAACAGCCTATGTTTAAAAGTAGGAAAAATTCCGGATGAAATAAACACTGACACACCGTTGGTCCTCTAGAGACAAACCAACCAGCTGCTTAGAGTCTTGACGTGAGTTCACAACTTCGTCCTGAATGATTAAATTATTCTCTTGGAGCACTTATAGCGACAAACATGACGTCCTGTCACATCATAAAGATCATTAAATTAAATAGCGGATCAATTACAGGGCCACACTTATGGATCTTACACATCAAATTGAAAAAAAAATTATTGTTGTTATTGTTCGAAATTCGGCATTCGGCCAAACAACCCGTTCGGCCAAATAGCGTTCGGCCAAACGGCATTCGGCCAAATGACCGGACACCGTCAGACATTCATCAAGAACTCTCAAACGAATCTTTCAATGGTCAAATGAAAAAATAGTGATATAATCCAGAAAATATCGTCAAATATTTGAGGGAGTAAGAAAAGTTTTTCGAATTTCTTCAATCCCGTAAATAGATCAAAGTAGGAAGCCTGACCGAGAAAAATCACGAAAAATCACATTCACGAATCTCATGCCTAATAGAATTTTTACAGATTATTAGAATAGAAAGGTAGGTTGAATCAGTGCAAAATGACTGTGCAATTTCAACCTTAAGCAAAACTAACACACATTTGAAAATATGAATTATTTTTTGCCGAGCATTTCAGCAGCGAGTGATTCATTTCTTCGTAACAGTTAGCAAAAAAAAGTAAATTTTCTTAAATAGGGTCCTAAAATTTTCAATGAAATCTTGTTTTAATTTAATAAGACGAAAGAGCAAGTTCTTGCAACCACTTTTGCAATTTTTCCTGTTCAAAAAATGATTATATCACATTGAAAATTTATGCCAAAAATAGGTCCAAATTTTAACCTTGACACTTTAGATCATGTGTTGACATTCACTGAGTCGGCAAAAACGCCACAAGGCTCATCTTTTTAACACTGGGATTGTTCCTATTTAACATTTCGGAAGGGACACGGAAAACCAAAAAAAAATACCAAAAATTTGAGTTTAAACCAAGGGGTTCGACAAAATCTCAAAAATAAGAAAAAAAGTGTTTGGTCGTAAACTAACGAAAAGCATTTACAAATTGTGTAAACATTTGTTCCTGGCCTAAACTTAACCGTTTGGTACGAAAATTAGAACAGGGCTTTAGGATCCTATTCAAAAAAATGTCTGTCTAAGGTAATGAACCAGAAAATGGGCCTGGATCACTTGAAAACTGCTTCAGCAAATAATTTTCCTTCTTTCAACTCCTTAGATTCCGCTTCCTTTGATTGATCTAATATATTCAATTTTAAATGACTTTACATTCAGCTATTTCGGTTGTTCTAGTGAATATCCTTTTTTTCGCTTTCTGTACCACATAAACTTCGGTTTATGGTGAATATATCTTAGAATTTTGATTTTTCATGAATTCTTTGTAACAAACACTTTCAGAATTTTCAATTTTGTACACTTTTGCCGAAGCCGCCAAAGAGGTTTCTCTATTATTTTTCAAGTCATGGACGATTTTAGTTTAAAAGCAAATTATTTTCAAAATTTTGGTAATCTCAGCAAACAAAAAAAAACGTCCTCACAGATTTTTCATCATGACTAGAAAAAAAAAAGATTATCTTTCTTATGGCGATAAAATTTGAAAACAATATTTTTTCCAAGGAAATCTCTGATATATCGGCAACTATAAAAGATTACTGTCGGCAAAAAGTTGCGCAATCAAAAGTTCTAAAAGCGCTCCCATCAAAGTTTTTTTGCTGGAAATTATCGTATAAATAGTTATTATAAAACTGGTTTTTCAGGACCACCCTTACTTATTTCTTTAAAAAATCATAACTCACGATATAGAAACTTGGATTCTTGGGCAAAGTTGCTCCAAATCGGTTGTTCTAGAACATTGTAAAGGCCAAAATACGTCAACAAAAAAGTTTATATTCCGATCTCGTAAACCATGCGGGCCAACATAATTTCTCATCACTGAGAAAAAAGTCTGAAAAATATGGAGAAACTTTACCGAAGACACCATATATTTTAAATTGACGGTTGCTCGATATGGCTTTGGGGTCCACGTTTTTCTTCTTCTTGGCATTAACGTCCCCACTGGGACAGAGCCGGCTACTCATCTTAGTGTTCTTCATGAGCACTTCTAGTTATTAACTGAGAGCTTTCTTTGCCAAAGTTGCCATTTTTGCATTCGTACATCGTGTGGCAAGTATGATTATACACTATGCCCAAGAAGTCAAGGAAATTTTCATTACGAAATAAAAGATCCTGGACCGACCGGGAATCGAACCCAGACACCTTCAGCATGGCTTTGCTTTGTAGCCGCGGACTTTGAAAACTTTTTAAATTAAAAACCTAATAAGAAATGTCTTTAGAAAAAGCTTTCGGGGAAACAGTACATTCGGGAAAATGATTTTCGGGAAAAAATCATTCGGGGAAATGATTTTCGGGATAAAATCATTCGGGGAAATGTCGGACAATCTTTTAACTCTATTATTTCAATTATTTTTCAAAAACTTCGAAGGGACAAGTTTGACGGTGGTCAGGCCCCATTACCCCCCTATTTATGCCACTGCTTGGCAGAGGGTGTGTGGTTTCGCAGTAAGCAATCCAGGTTAATTTTGAACCGAGAACGGACGTAAAGATAAACCAATTATGATTAGGTACACTGTTGCTACGGTTGTTGGATCGGTTGCCAGCTTAAATAAGAAATTTGACCGTAAAAAAAGTTGCTGGTGCCGCTGATTAGCGAACCGATTGAACGATTGATCACTATCAAAGGGAAGGTTTTAGTGAAGTTGTTAAAACTCTTTGGATGGCGATGATTATGGTGGAATTGAGGCATTTGGGTTATGCAATATATATAAAAATTGCGATGGAATCATTATGGACACATTTACGGAAGATCGCTTTGTGTAATCTCATTGTCTATGCCAAAACCTATCGAGTCGATGATCACTACCCGAATATCTGGAATATGTTTTGTCGATACTTAAAAAAAAATATATAGGAAGCCGGATGCTATTCTTGGCACTTTTGATTCACTTCGGCAGTGATGTTTTTTGAAAGCTACAGAGCTCATATTTAGCCATAATATGCGTCGTATTGATGCACTTCTTATTGCAAAATTTCAGACAATTCACCAGAGAAAAACTCCCCTATGCCAAAGTGAATCATGAAAGTGCCCAAGTTTTTCAGCACCCTATAAGATTTGATTTCTTAAAAATTAAATTAAAATTCTTGGAGAAATTTATACTTAGATCCCCGGAAAAAAAATGCAGAACCATGCAGTTTCGCTGAAAGCAATCCTGCAAGAAGAAATTTTTCCGGTTAGTTCACAGAACTAAACCGCAGAGCAATTAAGGAAGGAATGTTAAATAAATCTGGCACAATACTGTTGGTCAAACTGTTAGGGTACGTCTCAAGAGGTATCTATTTCACTACCATGAAATATCGCTGAAAGCATTTCTATAAGAAGAAGTATTCAGAAATAAGCCGCAGAGAAATTAAAGGAGATATCGGAATTTACGTATTCTCGGCAGTCTAAGCCGATGACGCGCTTCTCTTGTAATTTTCTCGGACATCAACAGACAAATTACGTGTCTGTCTGTTTACATTTATGCGCTGGTCAATCATCTATCTATTCACACCGACTAACCTGTTAAAAGCTTTTAGGAACCGTTTTTACAACGCTTCGAACATATCATGTCCGTGTGGCTATTGTCGGCAGCCTCATTATTTTTGGCAGCTTTTCCATAAGAACAGTCGCATTTTGAGGCGTGCTCATTTGAATTGATGACATCTCTGGTGAAAGTGTTTGTTCAGTTTCGGAAATCATCGTCATCGGGAAGATGACAGAACAAAGAATCATCTGAACGTTTTCATTGGTGTGTGTTGATAGAAAAATACTGTATATTTGGCGTTTGAAATTTGGTTGCTGATGAAAATGGCAGTATTCTTCTGGATAAACTGGTTAAGTAACGTCTTAAATAGTAGGTATCTGGATGATTTTATGAAGAAATTAGAGAACTTCACTAAAAACTGTAGAGAAATTTCGGAAAAAAGTTCCGAAAAGATTTATGAAACAATTTCATTGGAGCACTAGGTATCCCCGTTTTTTCCACCGGATTTAATATGAACACTTTTTAATTTGCACTCCGCTAATCTGCCCATCGTTCAAACTAAAAATGCTTCAAACGTCATTCAGCTCATGGAACAATGTTACGCGAAACATCGAAAAACGTCGTAAAACCAAATGCATAATCAAAACAAAACAGTCAAAAGGGTGACCAGAGACACGATTTTAGGGTAACAAGAAATTTAAAAATGAATCCCGATGGTTTGCATTAGGTATCGTTCAAGTCAGCGGGGATGTCCGAAGAAATCTGAGGATAAATTTCTGGAATAGTAACAACAAATTTTTTTTTTGAGGTGGTTCATGAAAATCCTGAATGGCTCTCTTAAATAGTTCCTCGAAAAACCTGTCGACAAGGCCTAGAGAAATGTCATGTCAATTTATAAGAAACCCTGCAATAATTCTAAAATTCATACCAGGAAGAAGTTCAGATGAAAAGGTGGTAAGTCGTTTGGCATAAAGTCGTTTGGCATAAATCCGTTTGGCATAAAGTCGTTTGGCATAACGGTCGTTTGGTATAATGGTCGTTTGGCATAATAGCCGTTTGGCATAATGAGTCTGAAACCAAGAATTTATCAATTTTCCGTTTTCACGTTTCTATAGAATCTTTCTGATGACATTTGGCTTGTTTTGGAATCAATTGAAACAAAATCCACACTACTATGACACTTTATTCAACAATCATTCACTCTTGAATAAATTTAAGCATATTAGAAAAGTTATTGCCAATAGTACTTTATTTTTTATCCAGAAATTTTCCTTCTTTTAAATATTAATTCTTTATTTTTAGTTTCGCTATTGGAACAAATTTTTTGCACTGAAGATTTGTATATATTTAGCACAAATTTACCCTTCTTTAAATTGTTTCAAATATGATGTATCCATTATTATAGGTATGAAAACTGTTGATTTAAATTTCAAGAAATTTCTCCTCCTTTTATGCATAAGCTGTTCTTTGGAGCTATATTTTTTAAGTATTTTTTTTGTTTCCAACTGACAAAAGGGCGGCAATCGAAAACATTTATCTGCTCAAATTACCAGCGAAAAGAGAAATCAATTACTGCAGTTACTTCGATGGGTTGAGCTACTTTTCCCCGAATGTCGTTTCCCCGAATGCCAGTTCCCTGAATATCCCGTTTCCCCGACTAGCCCACTTCCTCGAAAAGTTTTTAGCACTCATAATTGTCGTAGCCTTATACATTTCAGGGTGCTGAACGAACTGGCCATCTAATATGCACCCTTCTTTATTTACTTGGCGGTTCTTTCAAGTTTTACTGTCATCAGCATTTTTGCCAGCATGTGTATAGCCGAGAATGACAGAATACTTCTTTCTTTTGACTGTTCATCGTTCTTTCTCGTCACTACTTTTCGGGGAAACCAGTCATTTGGAGAAATGAAATTCCGGGAAAAGTAGCACAATCACTTCGATGATTCTGAACGCATTAATTTTTGGCGTCCATTCTTCTATTGATTTAGTAGTTAATTTTGCCTTCTTTTAAACATAGGCTGTTCTTTATATTTGTACCATAGACAAATTAAAGACTTCCATGTCCCTTGCAGTTGCCCAAAATTTTATGACTCATAGGGTAATCTAGAATGCCGTGAAAAGTGTACTGCGATCTGTCAAACTTGGGTACCTTTTGCACTACCGAGGGACCAAATGCAGTACTAGAAGTGGTACCCAATCTGAGCCCGAGTGTGACGGACCTGTTTGTACTGTTTTAAATTTCATTATTTAGTAAAGCTAAATATGACCCATTTTTGTATTCTGCTGTTTTATCAATTCTTGCCAGAATGATAATTACTTTAGAACCTGCCAATATTCAACATATACTTTTTGGGATAAACGCGTGATCTCCTTCTGATATGCTGGAAAAAATATTATTTCAATCACAAATTTTTCGTTCTCTCGATAATAGATGATATTTTTGATGTACACTTCCAAAATTAGAATTTATATTGAACCGTTGAAAAATTTTGCCACAAATAATTTCTTTTAAAGATGTGTTGTTCATTTGAGCTCTGCTGTGAAAAGATTTTTTTTTGCGTTAGAGCCTCAAACATTTTAAACGAAAAATAATCTGCTATCGTATATAGCTATTTTTACATTAAGTCGCATTGAAAGATCTTTGGATTTGAATCCATTCTTTTATCAAGTAATTTTTATCGAGTGTTACGTCCAAACTGGGACAGAGCTTGATCTGCAGCGAAACATTCTATGAGCGTTCCCTTGATGAATAACTGCGAACTTTCTTTGCCAATTTACTGTTTTCAAATGTGTATAACCCAACAAGCTTAAAGATACTCTATGTTTTGAGATGTAGAGACCCGTCACGAGTTTTATTTAGTAATGCTCTCTAATGTCACAACAATTTTTGAAATTCTTAGCTTGGAAAATCTCTGAACGAACACCACGCTTATTTAGAACCTACCAAAATTTGTTGCTATTGGCTCGGTGGGGTTGATCTCGGTAAAAGCTTAAAAATGCCGATATTTATTTTAAGTCAATGATTATGCCAAACGGCAATTATGCCAATTGACCATTATGCCAAACGGCTATTATGCCAAACGACCATTATGCCAAACGACTTTATGCAAAACGGCTTTATGCCAAACGACCTTATGCCAAACGACTTTATGCCAAACGGGGTACAATCGATGAAAACTGTGAAGAAAATGCTATCTTGTTTTCTATAAACACAGCAAAAAAAATTGTAATTGCGTCGTTTACAATCCATATTACTCACATAGTCATTATTGCCTAAAATTACCGTTTTGATTCATATTACGGACAGCTTCTTATTCCGGACACTCTACTTTGTATGGGAAACATTTCAAACGAAACGTTTCAATTTTTGCCGTTCAAAAGTTCACTACTTCGAGGCTCGTTTTAATAAGCTATTTATATAAATATCTATGCAAATTTATAATGCCCAACTGCCTTAGACGTCTCTTTAATGGTTTAAAGATTTCAATTGATGATTTGACTTTTCTAATAATGATTTTCATGAGATGTCCGGAATTTGAATCAAAGTGTCCGGAATATGAGGCAAAAGTGAGGAAGCGTCCGGAATTAGGATCATCAAAAAGCCATACTTTTCGATTTATTTAAAATTATTTAAGTTGCGGAAGCGTAATCTTTACCCACCATTCGAAAGTAAAGGGTTTCCGGCGCTCGATAACGCTGAGGAATCATACAGAATGATTTATTCTGTATGATCTATGCTGTGTTATACTTCCCTGGGGCCTTAAGTGTCCGTAATATGAATCAAAACGGTACATACAAATGAAGTAGATGAAATTATGTATATCGACCAATCACATCTGTTCATACATATTATTTCAACAAATTGCATGAAATTTTACGCAATATCTACGACGCGAATGATGTGCATTGAAAAGGACGTATTATTACAATTTACTTTATAATTGTTGAGATTTGACAGAACAAGCAAAACAAAAAGATTTATTCAGCTTTAAGAGCAAAAGTCTGTGTAACTTATTTCCGAAAAGTCATTATTTCAATAGTCTATTGGCCTAAGTATAAGTAAGCTCATCGTCAATATATTTCGCAATTAAAATACCTGGGTTGAAATCATTCGGTTTCTGCTACATCTTATTTCCACAATTGGGGGCCATAAAGCCGCTGAACATAAAATATTCACTGCTCCGTTCATTATTCAAACTAATGTCGTTTGATCTCTTTCCTAATGGGGCCGTTGAACTTTTGTCGCCGCCGTCGTCGCCATCGTCGAGTTGGTCGCCGACCTATTGTAATAATGTAGTGTGCAATTTCACAAAGCTGCGCTAACGTTGTTTATTATCTTACTTCCAAACAATCGCAAAATAGAGACACATGAGTGTGCCTGATTATGGGTGCCATCCGCGCGCAACAGAGTCGGTAACAAAGACCATTTTTACCCATACCAGCAGCTATCAGTGTGCAAATCAGGTGTGTCTCTTCTGCGGTGCGGCACGTTCGCTGGTTAAGGTTAAACATCTCGAAATCCAAAAATGATCGTTACAATGGCGAATTCATTTTCAATGGTACTATACTGAAGGAAAAGTGTTTTCCAGAAAAAAAAAACGAGAATAGAAACTATGCACTTTCATTGGCATTACGTCCTCACTGAAACAAAGCCTGCTTCTCAGCTTAGTGTTCAATGAGCTTCTCCACAGTTATAAACTGAGAGTTTCTTTGCCAAAGTTGCCATATTCGCATTCGTATATCGTGTGGCAGGTACGATGCTACTCTATACCCAGGGAAGTCAAGAAAAGTTCCATTTTGAAAAGATCCTGGAGTGTCCGGGAATCAAACCTAGACACCTTCTGCATGGCTTTGCTATGTAGCCGCGGATGTTTTTTGTTTTTTTTTTTTCATTCAACAGACAGATCAATTCACTCAATTTTTCAGTACAGTGTCAATAGCTTAAATTTGAAGGAACGCACTTAAGTTCGGTTTTTGGTTTGCTCTTCACACTCTGATAACAATAGAAGGAACAAATTTGAGTGGGAAAGGGGGTTTCCCATCTTATTCGTGTAGTGTGAACATAGTACTACACACTTAAATCCGGAAATCAATCTTGGTAAACGGTTTGCCGAGAACCCAACAGCTGAGAAGTCGGTTTTTATTTACCAAATCTCGATAAAACTTTTAGTTTCTAGATCTCGAAAAATGTTAACCAAATTTCAGTAACGTTCGCCGAGATCTAGGCAAACATTTGGTTTGCTGAGACTCGGTAAAATATGAATAAAATTTGCTACGGAAAATTACCGAAATTTGTGTCCCAATTTTTGTACCAAACGCTTGAGTTTAAGTCAGAAACACATGTTTACTAATTTTTTTAATGTTCGTTTGTGCTCAAAAACATGTTTTCCGGTTTTTGAGATTTCGTCACTTCCCTTGATTTAAACTCAAATTTATGGTGTGTTTTGTTTTCCGTGTACCTTCCGAAATGTCAGATATGAACAACCCCAGTGTTTAAAAATTGAACCCATGTGGCGAACCAATTTTTAAATTAAAGTTTAATTATGATATCGCCGTTATTTGAGCGGGAAAATGTGCCAAAGTAGTAGCAAGATCGCGCTCTATCGTGATATTTATTAAAATTAAGATTTGATCCAGTTTCAGCTGCTCGGCGAGTCGTTTTACTGAGATCGGACAAATAATTTAGATATGTACATCGTGAGATTGGTGCCTTCAAGATTTTAGTACAAAATTCGAGCTTCGCTTCTAAGCAGTTTCACCTTAAGGTAGGGGGATCTTATATGGCCTCCCCGCCTAGTCCCTGTTCCATGGCGACAGCAGGGCCATCGTCAGTTGTTGGTTGGTAGGTCGGATCTTTGTCCCTGTGTCTAGTTGAGGGGGCACGGAGGAAGCCAATTGCACGCACCCCGACAGGTGCCATACTGACTGACTCATTTACCACCACATCGCATCGCACCAGCAGAGTCGAACCGGGGTTCTCACAAAGTCCTGCGTAAACAACCAAACTTTTGCCATTCCTCGGAAATTGATGGTGATGGGAGGCGTGAGAATGATGATGGCAGCAAACACAATCTCACGGTGTGCTCCCCATACCGTTGTTAGCAGAGAAAAATATTTATTTAATCTGTGCTCATTAGCCTGGGACACGGTTATATGAAAAATTTAGGTTCTCGCTCCAGTCCACTTTTTGGATTGCATTTAGGTCTTTGGACTTTTTTCACAAGTGTCGGATTGCTTTGCGGTCTTCGGCAATGTTGTTCATCGTAGAAATACCTATCGAGATCTGTGTTCAGAAACTTTATAGAGGACAATGGGCGACCTCTGGCGATTTTTCTTTGTAAAAGTAAGTTTTCCCATAGTAAATCCCATATAAACTTTAAACGGCTGGCGCTAAAATATAGTTTTTCCGATCGAGGTGATATTTTGCACAGTTGTTATGGGACCTAAATGGAATCCAAAAAGTGGACTGGAGCGAGAATCTAAATTTTGTCCCACTCTAGCTCATCAGATTTCTATACCTTAATGTACGGGTAAATTAAAAAAATAGGAGGGTCCGTTCTGAAGTAACGCCCTTTGGTGGTATAAGCCCACAAATTGTAAGACAAAAAAATAGGTTTTTTATCTGCCGTTATTATTAGAAGTACCAAACGATACGATCTTGGTTCAAAGTTTATTTTAATGAGTATTCTTTACACGTGGAAAAAATTTAAACATTAGATTGGTAAACTAAAGCGTAAAACCCTTGTAAGTGGTAACTGTGTAAAACGTTCACATTAAATATAACTTCTTCTAATTGTCTATTAAGTGTTCAAAAAAAATTTCACAATTACACCGAAAACAACATTTCGTATTTTCGTAGATCTCACCATCAGTTTCATTCACCATACAACATAACATTTTTTTAATTTCAACTTAGAAATCCATATCACTCAATGTAAATAGTAGCCTATAAAATAAAAGGAAATGATTGTAGCAAAAACAGCGATAGTTGGAATAACAATGAAAACTATATAACTTCGATCATCAATGTAAGTTGTGCAAGCTATGAATTATGCTCTTCGATATTTTACAGCCTTAAAAACGTCAGCTCCTACTGCGGATTTGGAAATTTTTCCTCTCTCTCTTCCCCGAATACAGTGGTTAAAAATTCCTTTAGGGTCAATTCACATGTTTTATAATGCCAAAAACGGACATTTTTGACACCCATCAACTCCCTCGTGACGCTTTTTGTATGAATATTCCTTTTTTTACCAGACCTTTAGCGTTATGGAATTTGTAAATAGCCCTTATCAGATCAGATTGAAAGAAACGGTGTACAAAAATTTCAAATTTAAAAAAAAAACGCTCCAGTTTATGTGAAATTTGAACCAGTCTTGTTCAAACCGGTACGTTAACCAACCTAGTTTCGATTCGACACGGCTGCTGCGATAGAGTTCAACAAGTCTGATTGATTTCTCCTGACCAATCGTCACTCTTTACAAAATCTACGTCAAATTTCAAGAATTCATTATCCAGCAAAGAGGTAATCAGTTTTTTTTGTAATAATGCGAAGAAAGTAACAACAGTAGAACCTCGAATATTCTACTTTTTGCTAGGCCGGTCTATATTAAACTTGCAAGTTCTACGGATTATGTCTTAAATTCAATTAGACATGCAAAGTTAATCTTTTCAAAAGCCATGGGATTGAATTTCATGTAGCAATAAAAACAACAGTTTCTATTCGCTTTTCATAGGATAGTCCCTGCGACCTCTCAGGGGAAAGAGTATCTAAGTGATTGACATACAATACACCAATGCAAAAATTTACAACATCAAAGAAAACTCCCTAATAACTGCGAAGGAGCCCATAAAACACTAAGCCGAAAAAAACAGGCTCTGTCCTAGTAGGGAAGAAACACCAGAAAAGCAAGAAGAAGCAAAATCAATCAAATACAGGTCGGACTTGATTTTACGGAATGTCGACATTTTTTTCACTCCGGCTCAAGGGTGGGTTTTGGACGATAAAACGGGAGTCAAAGTAGAAAATTTTAAATATAGAGACATATATCATATCATTTACAAAAGACAATGAAGTTTTTAAATTGAAAGATTTGAAAGTGCATCCGAAATTTTAATATTTTGATAACGTTTAAGAAGACTTCCCGATATAACTATTAATAAAGAAACAATTATAGATGAACTAACGAACAAACCGTGAACATGAAGACGCACAACATTAAAGTGATAGCATTCAATCACTCTTTCCTTGCAGTTCTTTTTTTAAGTTTTTTTTAAGGGTGAAAATGATCTTTCAGTGCATTAAGTTGCAGAAGGAAACGTTGCGATTATTATAAGCAGTTGGTCGAAGGAAAATACGCATTGCAGATTTTTCAACACTCTCAGCTTGTAGACGAATATTACGACATTGATTTTTCATAAGGGCTTATCTGTGTTCATAGATTTCTCTTTATCGTTGCTCTCTCTGCATTATTGTCTTCTTTTAAAATATCTACATGTATGTTTGAAAAAAATCTCGACCATATAAATTGACGCTTATATTGAGCTGTTCGGTAATCCAATCCGCATGGTTATTAAATTAATTAATTCAATACGCGTGGTAAAGATGGATAAATTATGGGTGAAATTATGAAAAAAAAAATGGTCTGCGTGATCTATGGGGATTTGAACTCGAAACTTGTGACCTTCTAAGTTATTGGGTCACCAAGTGGCTCGGTAGCTTAGTTGGCAAAGCGCTCGTCTAGCATACAAGAGTCCTGGGTTCGAATCCCAGCCGAGCACTTGGATTTTTTTTTCATAATTTCACCCATAATTTATCCATCTTTACTACGCGTAATGAGTTAATTAATCTCGATCAAAGCCTGCAGTACGTTTATCTCTAAAAGTGAGAAAATTATGTTTTTTTGACACAATTTATGGCCTGTTGATGGGAAAATCACAACTGAGTACAAAATAACTGTTATTACAATCTACAGGTCCGGTGTTTGTATATTGCAGTATGGTAAGTCGTAACTTTTTTCTGTTCTGGGGGGGTTTCGATCCCCAAAACCCTTATTGGTTGCGCCACTGCTCCGGAATATCGAATCACATTTTTTTCCAATGAAATTTTTTATAGGGAAAAGGGCACGTTTGTAATAACAAAAATCAAGTGTACTTCAAACTTAAAGTTCTATACCAGCTGTGTGCTGCTCGTGGGATTCAAAAATGAGTACAATATCTAATCAAAACAATAGTAGTAGTGCAGGTAGTAGCAGTAGTAGGGAAGCGAACCCCTTCGCAAGAAGTGGGCTAGCTAGATCTCCGTTGAGGAGAGTAGAAGCAGGAGGAGGCATCAGTGCACGTAGTGCCAGTGCTGGAACCCATATTTCATCCCCGGCTAACGCATCGGGTGAAGTTATGGATGGAGCGTGGTTGATGAGGGCCATCAATAAAAGTAGAGATGGGCTCTCTGCGATGGAAGTGGCTGCACAGCAGCTCGACTCCATAATTGACTTTGCGTCCTCGAAGTCTAACATCAGCAAGGACCTCAAGCAGGCCTTGCTTAGACTTCGTAAGTCAATGTTGGCGGCCAAGCAGAACCATGCTGAACCCATGGTGACTGTGGCTGCGGCAGAACCCGTGGAACTGAAGGTGCCGAAGTCTACCCAGACGGAACCCTTCGTTTTCGCGGGCAGCCCCAAAAGCGTGGAAGCGAATGCTTACAGCAAGCAATCGCAGAAGCGCGCGAGGCAGCCGTCAGGGGAGGAGCTACCCGGCGGCGCTCGTAAGGCCAGGCGGATACTGACCCCGAAAACCGGCAGAAGTGCCGGAAAATCGGACCCCAGCCAGGCGTCCCAGAAAGCCGAGAAGGGTGGGCCCGAAAAGGCTGGCCCCTCACGGAGTGATGGGAACAGGGGGTTGCGACCTTTGAGAGGTCCTCCACCACCACAGGTCAGGGCGGAGCAGGGGGGGGACGCCCCCTGGACAACCGTAGTGAGGAAGAAGAAGAAGAAGAAGAAACAGGAGAAACAGGAGCGCAGGGATACCAGACCTAAGAAAGGTAGGAGGGTAGGTGCCAAGCGCGAAAAGGGTGATGCGATCATCATCAAGACGGAAGAGTCCAAGTACTCGGAAGTCCTGAAGGCGATGCGCAGTGACGCGAAGCTTGCGGATCTAGGAGCCGACGTACGCAGTGTCAGACGCACTCGTACAGGTGAAATGATCCTCGAGCTTAAGCGCGACAAGGAGCGCAAGGGCGCCGCCTACAAAAGTTTGGCGGAAGAGGTCCTTGGCGCTGGTGTTGAAGTGAGGGCTCTGACGCAGTCAGTGACTCTGAAGGTGATGAACCTTGACGAGATCACTAACGCAGAAGAGCTCGTCACGGCACTGCGGCAACAGTGCGAAGTGCAGGTGCCCACCACCGCCGTTCAGCTACGGAAAGGTCCGGCAGGTACTCAGGTGGCCTTAGTACACCTACCTGTGGCAGACGCAAATAAGTCCGCTAAGGTAGGTAAGATCAAGGTTGGTTGGTCAGTATGTTCACTGAACATACATGAGCAACCAGTGATCTGCTTTAGGAACAGGGAACCTGGACACAAGTCCTGGGGCTGTAAAGGCCCTGATAGGACTAAGTTGTGCAGGCGTTGTGGTGAGGAAGGTCATAAGGCACTAGGCTGCAAGAACCCTCCCAAGTGCTTGATTTGTTCCGGCAAGTCCGTGAACAACAATCACCCAACGGGAGGCTCAAGGTGCCCGACCTTCAAACGAGCCATCAACGAAAAATCACAGTGCAGGTAACGCAGCTGAACCTGAACCACTGTGACGCAGCTCAGCAACTGCTGTACCAGTCAGTTGCTGAGTGGGGGACGGACATCGCCATCATATCGGACCCATACCGAGTACCCGCCGGCAACGGCAACTGGGTCGTGGATGGATCTGGAAAAATGGCGGCGATATGGACAACGGGTAAATACCCTGTCCAGCAGTTGGTGTCTACTACCTACGAGGGCTTCGTGATCGCCAAAGTAAACGGGGTCCTCTTCTGTAGCTGCTATGCGCCTCCGAGTTGGTCGACCGAGCGGTTCACGCAGATGCTGGACTGTATGACGACCGCGCTGACAGGGCGAAGGCCAGTTGTAATAGCGGGTGACTTCAATGCCTGGGCCGTGGAATGGGGAAGCCGTAACACGAACCAGCGAGGTCAAATCCTGCTAGAGGCACTGGCCGTGCTAGATGTCGATCTGGCTAATGTTGGTGCCAAAAGTACCTTCAGCCGTAACGGAGCGGAGTCGATTATCGACGTTACTTTTTGTAGTCCTGGCCTAACGAGTAGTTCGAACTGGAGGGTAGACGATGGCTACACTCACAGCGACCACCTGGCGGTTCGCTACAGTATCGACTACAACAACAGCAGGCAGCGGGTTGAGGAAGCGGCTAGGTCAAAGCCAAGCCCTCGTAGGTGGAAGACATCGTACTTCAATGATGAAGTACTTAGGGAGGCGCTCCGCCGTGAGCGTAACCTACTCGGCCTAAGCGGGGACGAACTGGTAGCGGTGCTTACGCGTGCATGCGATGCGACCATGCCTAGAAAAGTCCACCCTAGGAATGGGAGACCACCGACATACTGGTGGACTCAAGCTATTGCGAACCTGCGCCGTGCCTGCCTACGGGCCAGGAGACGGATGCAGCGAGCACGTACCGAGCAGGAGCGTGAAGAACGACGGGCGGTGTTCACCGCTGCCAAAGTCGCGCTGAAGTCTGAGATAAGGGCAAGCAAAAAGGCCTGCTTCGAGGGACTCTGTCAGAGTGCCAACGCGAACCCGTGGGGTGATGCCTACAGGATCGTAATGGCGAAGACAAGAGGTGCAATTGCTCCTACGGAGCAGTCTCCACAGATGCTGGAGGGGATCATCGAGGGGCTCTTCCCGCGCCACAACCCTAGCCCATGGCCTCCTTTTGTAGGACAGCCGGGGATTGGGGCTGGTGATGAGGATAGAGTAACTGATGAGGAACTTGTAGGGATTGCAAAATCCCTAAGCATGGGGAAGGCACCAGGTCCGGACGGAGTTCCAAACCTGGCCCTCAAAGTCGCAATCTTGGAGGCTCCCGGTATGTTCAGATCTGCTATGCAGATATGCCTGGACGAGGAAGTATTTCCAGATGCGTGGAAGAGGCAGAGCCTGGTACTATTGCCAAAGGCGGGGAAACCACCCGGTGACCCGTCGGCGTATAGACCAATTTGCTTGATTGACACGGTGGGGAAAGTGCTCGAGAAGATCATCCTCAACAGACTGTCGAGGTACACCGAGGGTGTAAATGGTCTCTCAGGCAACCAGTTCGGCTTCCGGAAAGGGAGGTCCACTGTAGACGCTATTCTGGCGGTTAAGAAAACCGCTGAGATAGCACTCCAGCGTAAGAGGAGGGGTATTCGCTACTGCGCAGTAGTGACTCTGGATGTAAGGAATGCATTTAATAGTGCCAGTTGGGCGGCTATTGCTGATGCGCTCCTGCCTCTGGGGATACCCGAGTACCTGTACAAGATTCTCGGAAGTTACTTCCAGAATCGGGTATTAGTCTATGACACAGAGGTGGGTCGGAAGTGCTTTCACATAACCTCAGGAGTCCCGCAAGGTTCCATCCTGGGTCCGGTGTTATGGAATGTCATGTACGACGAGGTGTTGAGATTAAAATTCCCGGCGGGTGTGGTCATCGTTGGCTTTGCCGACGATATTACGCTGGAGGTCTACGGTGAATCGATCGAAGAAGTGGAATTGACTGCAGCCCACTCGATCGCAATTGTGGAGGAGTGGATGAGCTCCAGGAAACTGGAATTGGCTCACCACAAAACGGAGGCTGTTGTTGTCAACAACCGAAAGTCGGCGCAGCAAGCGGTGATCAGTGTAGGCGACTGCACAATCACTTCGAAGCGCTCCGTCAAACACTTGGGGGTGATGATCGACGACAAGCTTACCTTCGGTAGCCATGTCGATTATGCCTGCAAGAGAGCCTCCACAGCTATTGTGGCACTGTCGCGGATGATGTCCAATAGCTCTGCGGTGTACGCCAGCAAGCGTAAGCTTCTGGCCAGTGTCGCCTCGTCCATACTGAGGTATGGTGGCCCGGCTTGGGGCACGGCTTTGAGTACCGATAGCTACCGTAGCAAGCTAGAGAGTACTTATAGGCTAATGTGCCTGAGGGTTGCGAGCCCGTACCGTACCGTGTCACACGATGCACTTTGTGTCATCACCGGTATGATGCCTATTGGTATCCTTATCATGGAAGACATAGAGTGCTTCGAAATGCGCGGCACAAGAGGCATACGCAGGACTGCCAGACTGGCCTCCATGGTCAAATGGCAGCGTGCGTGGGACAGTTCCACCAAGGGAGTGTGGACTTACAGGTTGATTCCGAGGTTAGATATCTGGGTCAATAGGCGCCATGGGGAACTAACATTCCACCTGACACAGGTCCTTTCGGGTCATGGATGCTTTAGACAATATCTACACCGTTTCGGTCATGCGGGTTCTCCCGAATGTCCAGTTTGTGCAGGTTTAGAGGAAACGGCGGAACACGTTTTGTTCGTGTGCCCGCGTTTCCGCACAATGCGTGACCGCATGTTTGCCACATGCGGTCGGGACACGACTCCGGACAATTTGGTCCAGAGGATGTGTGCAGACGAGTTTGGCTGGAATGCCGTTTCATCGGCTATCACCCACATCGTCTCGGAACTCCAAAGGAGGTGGCGTGTGGACTCGAGGAGTGACTAGTGCAGACGCTAATCAACAGGTGGTCCAAGGGTTCGCAGTCGGCTACGTAGGTCATACCGGTGCCCTACGGTCGAAATCGACCCTTACAGCGATTAAGTGGTCGCGGGGAGAACATCCTGGTAGCGCTGCTGTCGTGGCGCCGGCCTACTGGGTGGGTACGAGCCTCTGGTTGTTCGGGGCAGGTGGAGGCCCCTTCGTCAGCAATCCCAGCTCGTGCTAGCTGATAGGGCCTGAGCCTTCAGTAGGTCAAATTGCGAAGCCCGCAGTATCAGTTCTTGATACCTGCGGTGCAGCTGGGCGCGGGCTTAGTGGTCGACCCTGCCCGCCTTCAGCGGACAACGGGAGGTGAGGACCACCCGGGAAGCTGGCAATGCGCCATCATCGATGTTCGTTGCTGCATGGCTACGCAGCTAACCTGGAGGATGCGATGTGCAATAGCCCCTCTCCGAAGCAATGCCTTCTTGGTGGTCCCGGAGAGACGAAGGGTTTGGCGGCAATGGAAATGGTTTAGTGGGTCGGGGGTGTAGTCCTGTTTACTGCTTGTACGTAGTAAATGGTCCCCAACCCCACACTCCCGGACCTCGGTCCGGAGTCTGTTGAGCAGATTATCCCCCCATTGCTTAGAAGGAAAAAAAAAAAAAAATACCAGCTGTGTTAACTTTCTATTTTTTTATTGTTTATGGAATATAATAAACGTCAAATAAATATTGAATTTTAATGTTTCATTAGTTTAACATAAGCACAAGCGACCATACAAATGGCAATCACTCAAGCAGCCTCACAAGCACTACTGATGTAGGGAGCTTACGGTGCTAACATTAATTAGCATGTAACATGTTCAATTGAACACGCTTCGGGGCTAAATACAATATATGTTATAGTCCTTGGCAAATTTTTAACGAGATATTTGGCGGACATTTGTGCACAAATACAGTGAAACCTTTGACAAGCACTGGGTACAGCTCTGGCGAAATCTTTCATGAATTCTAATGAAAATGCATTGATAATTTCTTGAAGGAAGAATCAAACGGTTGTGCTACTTTTGCCCAAATGTCACTTCTAATTTTAATATCTTTGTACATTTCAGGGTGGTAAACATACTGGCACCCTTCTTTATTTGATTGGCGGTTCTTACGAGCATTTTTGGCAACATGTGCATGTGTAATACCTCCTTCTTTTGAATGCTTTTCGTTCTTCCTAATTCACCATCCTGCCACTGAAAACTATTATAGCGCCTATTTAAACTGCTTCACTTTTCGGAGAAATGGGTCATTCGGGAAACTGGCTTTCGAGGAATAGACATAGATATAGACAAATACCTTAGGGAAATCTTTCATTATTTTCAGACAAAAATATTTGGATGACTTCTAAGATATTTGAAGGACTATGTGCAAAAATCCTTTATAAGAGCATCATTTGAAATGTTAATTGAATTGACCACGACTTGCGAATTGCTGGTGAAATCACGTAGTAATAGGTTAAGTAGTCTAATGCCATTTCTAAGCAGCAGGTCAAGAGTGCAAGCTCTAAAGCTTGCAAATTTTTTAGCAGATATCGTCCATAAGCTGAACATTTTTTTTTTTCTAGGAATATTTTTAGATGCATATCTATTTAAACCCACAAGTAATTCTTCACAGATGTGGAAAATGATCTTCTGGATTTCGTGGTAATATTTATCGAATTCCTTTTCAAAACATTGACGAATGTCTTGTAAAAATTTTGGCAAACTGCTGGGCAAACTTTTGGTAGATTCTTAGGTGAACCCTTTGAAACCAACCGTCATCGAAATGATAATACCATATGCTTTGGGGTAATCCGATCCTCAAGATCGGTAGTCGAGAAGCTTGACCTCGGGGCTGTAGCACATATGTAATTGCTTGGCATCAAATGCAAATGTTGTTTGAAACACGACTGCGTTGATGACATTTGATAGCTGTTTTCTTCAATCATCATCCATCATTGAAAAAGCAAAGTTTCTATGTTCAGTTTTGTAACATGTCAGCAATTGCGCCATTTGGCAGCAGCTCTAAATGCAAGGGAATGAGGAATGTCGTTTTTCCGATGATTTTTTACAATTTATCTGTAATTCGGATACAAAAATGATGTACTACAATAATGTTCAGAAATGACAAAGGAATAATACCACGATTGAACTTTTATGATTAGGCATGAGGTTTAGAATCTCGTAGAACAAAAACTGTAGAGAAATGTATGTTTTACAGGTACTTTAATGGATCAATTTTAGGAGGTCAAAACCATCTCTAATCGACATACAGTGTTCTCAAAAGTTGTAAAGTACTAATAATACGTTCAACTAGTGGTATTTATTTTGATTTTCGTTTTTCCAAATTCTCGTTAGAATTTTTTGAATGTAAAATATAGCCAAAAAACACAATTTCGACTTGAGGCACCTCCTAATCTTCTCCAAAGTAGATGAAAATTTGTCTGGTAGTTTGTTTTAGTATTGCAACTAGGACTAGGGGACGACTGGTTAAATCACAGACATTTTGATTTTTGTGAAACTGTCTAATGTACACGACCTTCAAATTTCAACACCTTACAAAGGTGAAAATTCCTCAGGCTGAAATAGCCTACAACTTGACAATTTGGATGTGCAATTTTCGATTTTTGCTTATGGTTGAAAAATGAATTATTGTTGAGAATTGAAGGTACATATAGAATAGAGTTTTCAATCCCGGGAACATTTCCCGGGAAATGAGATTTCCCGGGATTCCCGTTTCCCGGGAAATGATTTTTTGTTTCCCGGGATTCATTTATTTCCCGGGATTTCTGTATTTCCCGGGTATTTCTATTAAAAAAGGATTGACCATTCATTTCCAACCCAAAACTATCGTATAATTTACTTTTCTTATCATTCTAACCAATGACCTTACTAGATCACTAGTTATTCTTCGATATTGATTTGTTGTTTTTTTCGTAATCAAATAGTTGTTGATAAAATGGATAGCTCTTTGACGATATGTTTTTTTTTTTTTTCAAAATACAATATACAAAATACAAAATACACCCGATTCTGTTTTTGCACGGGGGATGCGTACCGTGCAAAAAAAGTTTTCAGTTCAAAATTTCAAAAACCATGCAAAAAAGTAACACCATTTCCAAACCGTGCAGAAACAGAATCGGGGGAACAGGATTTTTCGAGGGATCATCCATGAATTGAGTACGCTCATAAAGTTTTCATGGATTTACCCGTTACTTTTTCCATCGTTAGACTCTAGTTGATTTTTATTCTAGTGCTTGAAAGGTTTGATTTAATGTTGGTGCAGGTCGGACTCGATTATCCGTTGTATCGATTTTTTTTTCACTCCGGATAATCGAATCTTGCTAATAATCAAATCACTAAAAGAAAAATTAAAATCTGCAATAAAAGAATTAAAATATTATCTATAACAAAATCATTGTTTTATGTATATAATGCAGTGGCATAGCCAGAAATTATTTCTAGGAACATTAGGAGTCTTGGGAAGAAATTATTTTGACCGGCACACAAAAAACCTCTTTTTCAAACTCCCTTTTCACCTACATCCAAAGCTGCAAAACCATTCATATTGTACATTGCAATACCAAATTATATCAAACTTATGCATAAAATCTCAAAAACAAGAATATCAAAGAACAAACTCCGGATAATCGAGTCTAAAATTACGGATAATCGAATCCCGCATAATCGAGTCTAAATACTATTAAATAAATTACTTACAAAAAAGAGAATGTAGGTATTATACAAGTTTACTGGTACAAAACAAAAATATAACAAAAATACGAATAATTAAAAAAAATCATCAAATTTGCTCTATTTTCCCGTTTTTGAAAATTTGGAAAATTTATTTCCCGTTTCCCGGGAAATCAAATCCCGGGAAATTTGAAAACTCTAATATAGAACAGCCCTTCCTGTTCCTCACTACGTTCATGTTACTTCAAATAATCATACTATGTATGAAAATAATATGACTATATATATTTGAAATCTTTAATTTTGTATAGGATCAGTGTTCCCTTAGTGGACAGTCCCCTATAGTCGCACTAGTGGCTTTTTACGGCCGTTTTTCTATAAATCTTTTCAAAATATTTTTGGACATGAAGGTCAGGAGCTATTCATCTAAGTGCCATTGATACACAGCTTGATTTTGTTAGAAAAATTATCGAAATAATTAGTTTTGCTTAAAATTTGAGCTCCCTTGCGCCTATAGTAAACCTATTGTTCCTATAGTAGCACTACTGAGAGAAACTATTTTTTATTATACAAAATAATTAATGAATTAGGATTTTTTTACATCAAATGAAAGCTTTTGATCCACACTTTGAAGGAAAAATATAAAAACTTTGTAAAAATACGGTTTTGATTAGTATTTTGCCAACGCCGTGATGCTAGTGCTACTATAGGAACAGAAATTAGAAATAGTGCTACTATAGGCACATGTATTCCTATAGTGGCACAAGCGACAATAAATACAAACATATGAGTTTTCGTTGTTTTCATATTTTTCCCAAAAAACCAAGATAAGAAGCTTTCAGATGATGTAAAAATAATTACGCTAGCGTTATTTTTCGATTTTATATGAATATTTGTTCTTAGCTATGCGGCTATTGGTACAGCGACCCTACTCGTAAATGAAAAAAACCAAGCTCTCTTTCGGCCCCTTCTTCCTAACTACACCCAATACTGTTAAATAATCTTATTGTATAGTTAAACACAATATTATTTCAATTTTTTGCAAAACAAAATATATTTCGTGAAAGTAAACCAGATAATCTAGTCTAAAATTCCGGATAATCGAATCCCGGATAATACAGTCACCGGATAATCGAGTCTACGAATAATCGAGTCCGACCTGTACCGGGGTTGAGTTACAAGTAGCAAAATAGCAGCAGCTTTTCAAAGAATTATGCTAGCTTCTCTCAAGTTTCCTCTCCATTCATCAAAGTAAACATTTAATAAGTTGTGCTGTCATCAACCGGTAGTTAATAGTTCAAAAATGTCTGTACAGGAAAAAGTATTTTTAAGCGGATGCAAATTCAACATTGCTTAGTAATTAATCTCATGATTCAATTGGCTGGTTAATGCATCATAGCGCGTGAGCCTTAAAAATTAGTTAAACACGATTTGCCGGAACTGTTTTAATTCGAATTACAGACAGCCTCAAATTCCGGGTACTCTTCTTTGTATGAGAAAGTTTTTACACGAAATGTTTCAATATTTGCAAGTCAATAGAAACTGATTTGATGGCTCGTTTTAATTAAAACACATTTCGCATTATTCATTTAAAATTATTCAAGTTTTGGAAGCGAAATCTTTAACCGCCATTATGCAGAATGATTTATTTCATATGCTCATTGACAACATATACATCACTGAAGCCTTTAGTGTTCGTAATATGAATCAAAACGGTATTTAAATGTTACGTTAGCCTACTTAATATTAATGTTCTTGACGATTACGCCTCAAAAAGGGTGTAACTCATCAACAAATTGTTGATCTTTTATTTAAAAAATCTATTTGAAGATAAAGAATACCTGTACAAACCCGTGTTACTGTGAAACCTCCATGAGTCGATATTGAAGGGACCATCGACTCATGGAAATATCGAGTCATGGAACAACAAACCTTTGGAAAGCTGTTTCAAGGGACCATCATAGTAACAATTAAATTTTGTTTCTAATATGATTCTATGAGTCGATATCGAGTCATGGAACATCGACTCATGGAGGTTTAACTATAATACCATTGTTTTTCCTTAGATTTTGTGGACTCAAATTGATAGTTTGAGAGTGAAACTTCAATATATATTTTTTTTAATTTTGACCATGTATGCAGTTAAGGAGGTAGGATCCGTCATTGATTTCGGAATTTTAAGAAGCAGTATTTTCGTACGAAATCAATAAAATTTAAACGAAATTGTGTTCATTATATTTTATTCTCCAACCGAAACATAGTGAATACATTTTCATCGTTTAATTTGTAGTATTGAACAGAAAAACTACTTGTGAGGTTTCGATTATGGTTACGATGGTGGATCACTTGAGCGTTAAAGTATAAAATCGACTGGTGAAAACAAATTTGATGACGATATTTTTCTGATAATAACGCTCTGAGGAGCACCGTGCAATATCCATTGCGTACCATCCCGCGGGGAAAAATGACGTCGGCAGCGTCGTTGTCGTCGCGGTTTCATGTGTTGCTTGCCATTGTTCTCGGCACGTGGTAAAAGTTTATGTTTAACGAGAGAGTGTGCGGTGTGTGTGTGTGTGATATTCGGGGCAACGCTTTATGGCACTTCGTAAAGCGATATGTTAATTAGAAATTTCCACCCACCGCAACGAGGAATTAGCCCTGCGAAAGTTTTGGTCGCCTTGAGCAGATTTGGAAAATTCCGTTCTCTGCTGCTCGCGTTGTTCAGAAGTTTGTTGCCTTCGTGATTGAATAAAAAATGAATAATACTCGTATCGAAGAGGCCAACAAAGGCCGCATTTTTGCAACAATGTGGAATGTGAAGACGAAGGTGTATCAAACGATAGGCAGGTTATCAACGAAGGGAAGCATTGAAATATGCATTATGTAAACCTTCTCGGCATGGGTAAGGGAGTGATTCACATATCGAGAAGGGAGCTTACCTTTTGCGCAATAATAAGAAATAGAATAGAACGTGGTCTTCAAGGAAGGAGGGTTCCACGATTCTTTGTCAGGGCGAGCGAGATGATGAAGGTTCTTCGAGAGGAAGCTGCTATCACAAGGCAAGGCATAATAAAGTGCAGGTATATATGACAACCGAGAGGGTTTCAATGTCTATCATTCTCGAATGGAAGACGGCTATAAATTGCAGTCATAATGCGGCAAAAGTAGGTCATATCCAGCCGGCAAGCTTCCCAACGTGCAACAATGCATTGCCTGTCGATATGTGTTGCGGCGTGCAACTGGGACTTTGGCTCGGGTGAGCGGGAACGGAAAGATCTGTTGATCTTCCGTCCACCTGTTGCCGGGAGCAACAGGGCACAGGACCGATAGCTCGACTGGAGGGGCTTTCAACAACTCTAGCCTTTAAAAAGGCTGATTGGCTTCCACTGGTGGAGGGAAAGGCGGTTTGGAATCACTGAACTAAACTACTGTATTTCTCTTCGATGTGGATATTACAAAGGTTGAAAGAAAACTGAATCGAAACTGATGCTTGGATTGAAACTGATGATGTTCTTGCGCATGCAAGCTGCTTATATAGGCTGCAGGTAAACGAAGTCTTGCATGCGCAGCGGTGTGGGGAATGATGGAAATTTCCACTGCCTGGAAGATGCTGTAGTGGGTTCGATGATGATGATGATGGTTGTGCTGGTGGTGGTGCAATCTGTTTGGTTGATGCGTTCACGCTATACATAGCTGGCTAGATGGATGGCAATTAAATGAACAGAAAAGGGACGCAAATTGTCCTTTGGGGTATTTTTCGCTCCCTATTTTGATGCTGCAAAACGGGTAGCACAATGCAAGGATGTTGATGATAGAATATTCCGCTGCTGCCTGCTACCAGCGTTTCTCGAACTGAATTTTGTGACGTCGGGACGGAACATTCTCCCCCCGGTTGAGACCTCATATCAACAATTTCTTGCAGCGAAAGGTTGATGTTGTCCTCGATGGGAAGGATGGAATCTTGTTGATTGAATGATGAAGTGTAGAACTGCTGGCATAAACATCGCTGGTTGATTCTTGGATGAATTTCTGCTGATGACTTGATGGTGGCGGAATGCTTGGAGGATTGACTCGCATCTGATGGCTGGTGTTGCTTGAAGACTATGTTACTGACGTACTCGTTGAGTGGTACTTCCTGCTCACGATCCTCGGTTACTATGCTCTGGATGATCTCTCGGTTGCTTGGGTGGATGCATACGGAATACGCACTCCGGGATGGCTTCGCTGACTCGACATTGCATGGTGGATTCATCTGGTGGTTTCTCCTGCCTTGAGTTGATATGAGGGTGCTTGAACCACTAGTCGGTTTGACCGGTGGCATCATCTCGATCGAACTCTGGTACGGCGCTTCTCCCAACACCGGACATGATCCGGTGGGTATCAGGATTGTCTCCCTCACCGGACGGATTCCGGTTGTCGTCAGGATTGACATCAAGATCGGTGGAATTGTGGTTGAATGCTGGAACCACCTGGATACCGGATGGCTTCCGGTTGGCTCTGGGAACGACTTCTTTGCTGGACAGATCTCGTTCATCTTTGGAATTGGCTTGATTATCGGAGGGATGCCTGCTGACATCAGATTCGGCTTTAGACTCGCAGGAGTTTGCTTGTGTACCGGAGGAATACCGGTCAGCAACAGGAACGCCTTGAACACTGGAAATATTTCGGTTGGTGACCGAAGCAGCTTGGGAACCGGAGGAGGGATACCGGTCGAATCTGGAGGCTTCTCTGGAATCGGATGGGTTCCAACAATACACGGATGGATCGGATGGTTTCTGGACGCACACAGGAACTGCTTGGGCACCAGATGGAATTCGCTTGCTGCTGGAAATCGCTGAATCACTAGCTGGTGTCTGGTCTCACAGGACGATTGCTTCAGTACCGGACGTAACTCGGTCACAAAGCTGGGATGCTTCGACACTGGTTGGAATCTTGCTACACGCTGAAAAGGCTGCACTACCGAATTGGATTCGGTCAGGCTGGAGGAAAACTTCAGTGCCGGAATGGATCCGGCCACACATGGGAATCGCTGCGGCGTTCCACGAGATCTGATCAAACGGGATGATTGCTTCGACGCTAGACGGAATCTTGTTCTGCATGGGAATCGCTTCGCGACCAGACACAATCCGATCGCACTTGGGAACTCTTTGTTGATTGAGCGGAATCCAGTCACACAAGGGATCCGCTGGAGCACCGGACAGGAACCGGTTGCGCAATGGAACGAACTTACTGCTGGATACTGGATTAGCTTGGGCACTGGAAGTACTTCTGTTGGCATCGGTGCCAACCTGGGCGTTGGATGGAAACCGGGTGGCACGCTGAATGTCTTCGGCAACGCACCAAATCCGGTAGCTCTCTCGAATGTTGTCGGCCTCGGATGGATTCCAACCTGGTTGATTGGAATTGGAAACCTGTTCGTCGCTTGATGAATTGCTGCAGGATCATCATCGTATGATTGATTGCTTTCACATGATGGGATGTTGCGCTCGCTGTCGACAAACTTGGTTGTCTCATTGCCGACGTTGAAATCCGCTGCTAGTGTCGGATTTGCTGGATTAGCTTGATGCTCACTCTGCTTGCTTGGAGGGTTGGATTTGTGTTGGTAGGCAACTGTTGTCACCTCTACACATCTCCTTGGCACTTTTCCACGGTGGGTGGAATCTTCATGGGTTGGTAGCTTTGGTAGCTCACATTGGGTTAGCACCTCTCCTTGTTGGATTGGCACACCTGCTCGTTGGGTTGATACTTTCTCTCGTTGTGTTGCTTCTTCTTCTCGGTGGCACTTCTGAACTATTGGAGCAACAGAAGGCGGGACACTCGGCGTTGGTGCCGACTTGCTCTTGATGACCTCGGCGAGATCACCCTCGGAATGCACCAGGGCTGCTCCACACACAGGATTCAACTTCATGGCTGAAGTTTCAGCGCTTGGTGGCTGCACGGAATGGATTGGGTTGATGGCAAAATGGCTCATCTTCAACTCGTTGGCTTGATCTGGAAACAGCTGCTCTGGGGACAGTTCTCTCGGTGGCGACGTGTTTGGCTTCTCCATCACGTCTGGAATCGGAACGGACTGTTCCGGCGGTGGACTCGGTGATCGGCTTCGAATCAGTGGGGTGCGCCAACGTGGCGCAGTGGTCGCAGCGAAGTAGTTGGATGATGGTGAATGATACATCTGATACCTGTCACTGGTGCTCGGGAATGAATGCAACAAGGTTTCCACCAGTAAGCAGGCATCATCGTGGAGGTCATCGAAGCGCTCATAATCCTTGTCCACATCCGAGTACCTGTCGACTGGGACTGCGGACAAGATCTCACCGTTCACTCGTTGGTATTGCTTGTAGAGGAACTGGAGTTCTCTTTGATACATCTTCACATGTGCCAAACTGGGTTGATCGTTACTGTCTCTCACTAACTGCTGCTGAATCTTCTTCACTTTGGCCTCGACGAGGCTACGTTCGGCGAACAGCCTTTTCACGTTGGCCATTTCGGGACACACTTCACACGCACGCTTCTTGTCTTGATTTGGACTCTTTCACTACTTCACTATCACTTTGCTTGCTTGGCAATTTCGTTTCCTCTCCGCCAATGGAAACCTAGAATATGTTCTCTATGCTCTTGTGTCGAGCTACCGGGCAAGAACAACAGCAATCCTCTTGGTAGGAAAGCTGATTGCTATCGGCGATAGCAATTGGAATGGAATTGTCCCAATCTGTTGATTGGCGACACACTATGCTGCTGTTGCAGCCTTCAAGGAACTGGCTCCTTGATCCGGCTCGATTGGACCATATGTTGCGGCGTGCAACTGGGACTTTGGCTCGGGTGAGCGGGAACGGAAAGATCTGTTGATCTTCCGTCCACCTGTTGCCGGGAGCAACAGGGCACAGGACCGATAGCTCGACTGGAGGGGCTTTCAACAACTCTAGCCTTTAAAAAGGCTGATTGGCTTCCACTGGTGGAGGGAAAGGCGGTTTGGAATCACTGAACTAAACTACTGTATTTCTCTTCGATGTGGATATTACAAAGGTTGAAAGAAAACTGAATCGAAACTGATGCTTGGATTGAAACTGATGATGTTCTTGCGCATGCAAGCTGCTTATATAGGCTGCAGGTAAACGAAGTCTTGCATGCGCAGCGGTGTGGGGAATGATGGAAATTTCCACTGCCTGGAAGATGCTGTAGTGGGTTCGATGATGATGATGATGGTTGTGCTGGTGGTGGTGCAATCTGTTTGGTTGATGCGTTCACGCTATACATAGCTGGCTAGATGGATGGCAATTAAATGAACAGAAAAGGGACGCAAATTGTCCTTTGGGGTATTTTTCGCTCCCTATTTTGATGCTGCAAAACGGGTAGCACAATGCAAGGATGTTGATGATAGAATATTCCGCTGCTGCCTGCTACCAGCGTTTCTCGAACTGAATTTTGTGACGTCGGGACGGAACAATATGCATGGATGGCGCAAACAATTTCTTAGCAGAAGGGAGGGGGAATGCTACACCGGATTTGCTGGGAACTGGTTTCCTCAGCAAAACAGGGCATCAACAATTGCAATTTGTTGTGTTCTGGTGATTATTGCCCCCATAGGAATGGATATGATTTTGCGGGGTAGATTCTCTCATAATTGATTCAGATATGCTACAACTGTGTTGTAGGTGTTGCAATGCACACAAATAGCTCTTTACTGGTTTTGTGCCATAGCATAATACGACAACTCAACTAGACAAATAGAGTTCCCAATCACGGGATGAACTTCTCGTGAAATGCGTTTTCCCGGTATTACCGATTCCCGGGAAAGTGTACTGTCAGAATTCCCTGGTTTCTCGTGAAATTTCTTATGAAGAAGTGCCCATTCAATATTCAAAATATAGCAATTCTATCATTTATTGTTCATGTAACATCCTTTGTCCTCACTACATCAAAAAATAATGTACAATTTTTTTTGTTTTGGTTGCAAACATTTTATTATTGACTTTTAAAATTAGAGTATTTTTTCAAAGCATGCTTCAAGGAATTTCTCCACAACTTGTTCCAGGAAATCCTTGAGCACTTCAACGTTACTAACTCCAGTTATTTTTTCACAAACTTTCCAACCAAATTCTCCAGTTGTTACTCTAAGAGATTTTTTTTCCAAAGATTTCACTGAATTATTTTTAGGAAAACCCGTAAAGTTAATTCTAAAATTTTTGGTAGAATTCGTTCAAGAATTTTTTTAAAGAAACCTGACAAAAATGTCTACGCCATTTCATCCGCGGTTATTTCAAAGAATTGCTCCAAAAATTCCTCGAGTAACCGAATTAAATTCGACCTGTGTTAATTTTTGAGTTTCTCTAGATTTTTATTTCAGAGACTTTCTCAAGAATTTCATGGAAGGATAACGGAAGCTCTTCCGAAGATTCTTCCATGAGTTTCTCCAATATATATGTATATATATTCAATAATCCATTTGAAATTTTACAACTGTTAACACTACAGCAATTTTTTCAAAAGTTTATAGGTGACTTAATAACTTAAACAAGTTTTAACAGCCCTACGATGTTCTTTAGGAATACGACCCGATTTTTTTTCAACAATTTCTCAGGTTTCTGGGAAATTTTATTCACATTTACCGGGAGAAGTGCATGAAAAAATTCCTGGAAGAATGCTTGAAAAAATCTTTGATAACTTTCTTGAGAAATCTCTTAGAATTACTGGAGGAATTTTCAAAGATAACTTAGGAGTAATCTCTGTGATAATTCCGGTAGGTATCCTTCAAAAAATTCCTAATTAAAATATAAAAGAAATTTTAAAGGTTTATTTTGTGGGAAATCCTGAAAATCCTTGTAGGCAGCTTGAGAAGTTTCTGGTTGAATATTCCAACAAGTTTAAAATCTTGGAAGATGTTCTAGATGACCAATGGATAAAACTGGATAAAATCTTGGAGAAATAATATCTGAAATAATATATTAAGGAATTGCGGATGAAATCGCTGAAGCTGTATTTTGAGATATCTAAAACTAAATTCTTGGAGGAATTCTTTAAGAAAATTCTTAGAGAGATTTCATGGGAAATAATCACTAAATGAACTACAGAGACGAAAAACAAATAGGTCCGATGATTGAAAAGTTTTACGGATTATTTGTATTAATTCAGATGGGAATCTACCTATACAAATATGTATCGAATAACTTTTGTAACAACCATCAACACGACTCAATCAATTTGGCTGTTTTTGCAGGTCAGTACCACATGTACAGATTTATCTGTATTTTACAGATTTTCTTGAATATTTTGTGACCAAGAATCTGTATATACAGATTACAGAATTTTAGGAAAAATACAGATAAACAAATTCTGTATACAGAATTTCGCCAAAACTATACAGATTTATACAGATTTTTGAGCAAAAATGAAAATGGACATTTTCAAAAACCCTAAAATTTAAACTAAGATGTGACAATTTTGCATTGTAGTTACAACTGAATGGTATTTCTTTGAATTCGTTGTAAAATTGTTATTACTATTTAAATTATCAGGGATACAGATTTAAAATACAGATATTTTGCTCCTGGATACAGAAATACAGATCATTCAAAGTAAATATACAGGTTTTAATGTGGCAACCCTTCAGAACTGTATGATTACAATATGCAAAAAAATCGGTAAACTTAGTTTTAATTTCAAAATATTGTCACAGTACTTAAAAAAAACTTCCAAGAAAAATTTACTTGAAAGTTCCATTCAGTTCACGATGTCTGTTCATGCTCTTACAAACGAAATAAAAGACACCATCGTTACCAAACAACTCATTTGAATAAAACTTGAGCTTTGGTCGTCCTCACTCTTTCTAAAGTATACCAACTTGAGATGGACAAAACGACTCATTTTAGTGAACGGATACGATCCAAATCACTCATTTCAGTGAACCGGATCTTTTGAACGGTTCAGTGGATCAGCGCCTCACAAAGGAAGAGCGAACTGAAACGGGTGAACGGAAAAAGAGCGAATTACTCTCTATTGTACGACATGCATCGTATACCTTTCATATATTTCGCTCTCTCACCTAGAGTGAATTGATAGTAGAAAAAATGTAGATTTTGTATGAAAATTGACAAGTGAATGAATGCCAAATCATCCATTTCTTCTGGCCTCTTCTTCTTCTTCTTGGCGTTACGTCCTCACTGGGACAGAGCCTGCTTCTCAGCTTAGTGTTCTTATGAGCACTTCCACAGTTATTAACTGAGAGCTTTCTTTGCCAAAGTTGCCAGTTTTGCATTCGTATATCGTGTGTCAGGTACGAAGATACTCTATGCCCAGGGAAGTCAAGAAAATTGTCATTACGAAAAGATCCTGGACCGACTGGGAATCGAACCCAGACACCTTGAGCATGGCTTTGCTTTGCAACCTCGGACTCTTACCACTCGGTTAAGCAAGACACCTCCCTCCCCTGGCCTATTCTTAGTTTAGTCTTCCCCAAAAACTCACGATATACTCGGCCGATTTCCCCTATCCGAAGTGAGCGGGCCAATTAGCAGTTTGGCTGTGTGTAGAGAGTGCGGAGCAGAAAACTGTGACGCGCAAAGCAAGGCACGTGTCAAGCGTTAAACAGCAATACGAGCCGAATTGTGTCAAAAGAAGTCAAAGTTGGGTTGATTTGAGGCTCCATGTAGAGCTTAGTGACATTTGAACACACGAACACTCGCATACGGTCATTAAACACCGGTTGTTTTCGTCAACGAAACTTGTACACACTTTCCAAACTCATCAAAATGCGTATGGAAATATTACCCAATTGTAATTTTTTTTATCCCAGATTCTTGGTTTTTTTTTAGACAGGGTGCATACTATTTTCCTCTGAGTTTCACAACTACATCTAAACTAGAGTACTCAAACCATTGAGCGTGATTACCACTATCAGGCATTCCACGGCGAAATTTTCTTTTTTTGCTCTTCAACAAAACTTGAAATCAATGGTGCCAGTACCTGTCAACTTTGATAGGTACAGTCAACTTTCGTTCGTTGCACTAAACCCATGACCCACCTAGTGAAAGACTTTTACTAATCGGGCTAAGTTTTTAGGTGTCAAATGATCGATTACAATAGAAATTCAGGGCTACCAACATTAAAAAACTGCGGTTTATGTCAAAAAGTGACCTTTTTCTTCGTTTTAGGTGGGCTATAGCACGTCTAGTTTTTGAGATAGTGATTTATGAAAATGCAAAATTTGACTATATCAGCCAATTTGGATGAAAGTTTGATATCTTATAGGACAATTTATTTGCTTTATTTGCTACAGAATTCAAACTTAAAGTGTATAACAATACTAATCTACAAAGTTCATAATACCTTTGATCCTCCAAAGTTATTTTTTGATGCTCTAGGAAAGTATTGTATTCTACCATATAAGAGAAACGAAGAATTTTGTATGAAGACTGCAAGCATGTTAAAGAAATCGATTTATTCTAATTTATTCCTGCTATCTGAACCAAATTATATATGAAATGAAAGTTAAGGTCCTATTTTTCATGCTAGGTAGATTATACCACATAATTTTTTGATAAATTAAACTTAAAATTAAAACTGATGTTTAATACATCTTTGGCGACCTGTAGCTAAAAATTATAACGTGCCGGAACATTTCTGAGAACGACATCAGATTCAGCTACTCAAAATCTACTAGAGACACTTAATTTGGTCCTTGAGACACGCAAAATTGTCATTTTTTGTTACGCTGTATTATGGGATACTATGTAGACGAAACAATAAAGGAATAATATTTTCGATTTTTTTTAATTCTAAGAGAGTACTGCCAACTCCGAATTTAATATGACGAGAAAAGCGTCATAAGTTTTTTTAACATGGAATTCTCGATAATATCAGGCAAGCTAATTGAACGAAATTGACTCGCTTATTGAGCTTCATTGAATTCAAAAATGACTTTCACCTGTTAATTTTTTTGACACGCTAAAAAAATCATTCAAGACAATTCATTTTTTTGTAAGAAGAATCTTTTTGTCTTAAAAATGTCCATCTTCCAATGTATGGGCTGTTAGACAATTATCTGCAAATCATCCATACAACACTTTTTTTTAGAAGTAGCCATTTTTCGATCACATAATATAGAAAAAAAAAACGGGTAAAAATGTTGGCCCTTTTCAAATGAGAGTCCAGAAACTAAATTGCATCTAGAAAATTTTATACAAAACTGAGAGGGTGTTGTCAACATCTGTTCGAGTTGGCGCGTAATGCGTCATTTGCAGTTCATAAACAAACACGAAAACCGAAACCACTTGAAGTGATGGCAAAAAGTGAGCTGTTATTATGTTATCCGTCTTTCAATGAGTGGTTTTTTGGGATTCTCATTGATTTTTTGCAATTTGAAGGCGCATAAAAAATATACTGTTGTGCTCATAAAACGTTAAGTAACCATGTAGAAACAAAACTTCACAAATTTTGGAATAAAATTCAAAAAAATAATTTCATCGTCATTTTAGCACACAGGCAAATCAAAAAGAAAGGCAAAGTGAGTTGATCTGAAAATTCGTTGGAAGAAAGAGAACAAGAGAAAGAAGTCTGAGATAAATCTCGAATACTCTAATCAGGAGTCAACATCGCTAAACACTTTGCAATGCTTTCAAAATAGGCTTATGATAATTGATGATCTCACATTATTGAAATATGTGTGCTGATGTAATACATTGCATACCTTTTTTTGTTTGACAATTAGTAAAAAAAAGTGTTTTTTATTGTCATTGGGACAGGTGAGAGGTAATTGAAAGTTATCATTGACTTTTACTGCCCCTTTTTGCATGTTGATGCTTTCGGTATTATATACAGTATATTTGAAAATTCTAAGAAATTAAAAAACTTCTCATGCTGTTGAAAAACTGGCATTATGCTTTTTATTTGACTAGATTGCAGTAAAAATGTTGTGTTTTTAAGCAATCAACACTCATACTTAACATACAGACACAGAATATTGCATATATTTTCAAACTGGAGCAGTCAAAAATGGGGTTTGTTTATGCGTACGTCAAGAACAAAGTATATAACTCAAACAATTGTTCTTATGATTGTTTTTCGAAAGTGATTTGAGGAAGTTAAATCAAAAGTGGATTGAGGGCTGCATCGAAAAATAATTATCAACACATGCTTGTAAATGTGAAATTTGTTTATTTAGTTGAAAATGATCCTTGATATAAATAATAAGCACTGAGAACAAAAAAAAAATAACTCTTTTCTCCAGAACATTTGTTTCCTAGAAGTTGCCATTAGAATGTTGGAATATTTTTTTTAGTGGAAAACGAAGTAATAAATCCCTTTTTTATATTTTTCCAATTTAATTCATATAAGTTTTGTTTGCAATAAATTATTAAAATGTTAATTACAAATTTTATTTATTACTAATGAAACTAAACTTTATAAATTCGTCAAACGAAAATTCTTAGACAAGTATGTTGCAATGTTGACTTAAAAAAGATGCTTTTATCATCTTGTCTTTACCACCTTAGGATATCGTTAGAGTGTCAAATAGTATTTTCGGCTCCAAATGGTGAACAAGAATTCATCCATTGGCAAACCGGTAGCTGTAAAATTCTGTACTTCATCAAGATAACCAGGTTCTAATTCGATTCCCATCGATAGCGATCACAAAACCAACAGTCTCACATGGGCTAATTGCAGGGTATCCGTAGTGCGATGAAGAAGCACCAAATTGCTTCATTTAACGTTGCGGAGGCAGTTGGTAGTCCGATCAGATCGCTTTCGGAGTGTAAATCGTATGAAAATAATCACCATTTCCTGTTTTTCACCCTCTGCTCGCTCGATTCCAGGTATGGGCACATACAGACAAGTGTGTAAGTGTATGTAATTATGGTTACAAATGAACTTCAGCTGAAGAGAGAAGGGAAATTTGATTCTGATTTCGATGTTGTTTTACCACACCGAAGAACGTTCGATTCCTGGTCTAATGGGAGCGCTATTTCACTTTGGTGCGTATTTTTCTTTCCCTACACTGGGTACTGACCGGATGGGATATCGATGAGCAGACGAAGGTATCACTCGCCAGACCAGACCAGATAGAAGGATCATAGAGAGGAGAAAAAGTCGAATGAGTATCATTAATAATTTCCACAGCTCTCTGGGTCTGTCGGAGACCGTTCCACAATGGTTCGAAGGCGGACAAAACCTCAAAAATTAAAATATATTGCTTGAAATTTTTTTTGAAACAGATGAGATGCTTTTTATGGAACTCGTTCAATGAAACAGGGACATGATTTTCCAAGATTTGCTTACGTATAACTGTTTGTCTTAAGCGCTGCCATATCGCCAATTACTTGAGTAATGATTGCTAAATCCATTGCGGTTCTCTAAATGACAAATAAGTTGATGTTTTATACGTTGATGAGTGATGACAGTAACTCCACCACACGCTCCATCCAGTCGATCAATACGATAAACAAAAAAGTTTGGGTTTCTTTTCAATATTTTATAAATTTTAAATTGACGTTTGAAATTTTGGCCAAAATTTGTTCTTTATCGAGCCTGCATTCCGTTCACAAGAATATTGTTCTTTGGAGTCTGCCTGCAGTCGTCAGATCAATAGATGGACTTGGATCTCTAGAGCAAGCGTAGAGAAGAAAGCAAGCTACAGCGCAGCTTGATGGCCGACATCAATCGGTTGGACGGCTGGTGTTTCATTTCAGCTGATGAAATTAATCTTGTTGGTAGGTGTAAATTTTCTTCGATTTCCTTCACTACGTAGGTGATTTGCTGACGGTGAACTGTAATTTAATTAAACTCGGCTTCAATGGAAAATTGAAGGTCAAAGGTGTCGTTACAAGTCAGGCGATTGAAAATTTGTTACGTACCTACGTCTTTTCTTTAAGCTTTCGTTATACAACTTGACGTGCTTCCAAGTCAGAATTCTGTTGAAAATTTTCAATAGTTTAATTTAAATACGTTCATGTGTCATGGGCACTCATCACAGCTTCACATCATCTATCATTTAACCCAACATCTCTGTTGTAGTTCAGCTCGAAATGGCTCAACAGTTGTGGCAGGCCGTTACAAACTCCCAGAACAATTTAAACCCCACAGTTTGTCAGTAATTATGTCAGCACCGTTGCTCCGCTTTGTAACTATACGCAACCCAACCGTTGGAAATTGTAACACCAAACCTAGACAAGAACCTTGTTGATGTTTTCTCCGGACGACGACGACGACTCTGTGACTGACTGACTGACTGGTTGGATGGTTGGTTGGTTGGTTGGAAAGCCACGGTGCTCCCCTGACCGTTATTATCAGAAAAAAATCTCCATCAAATCTGTTCTCACCAGTCGACTTCTATAGCCATGCTGCATGTCTGGGCAAAATTTTAAAAAAATCGTAGGGCCCGTTTTGAAGTTACGCCCTATTGAATGTGAAAGTCCACTAGTTCTAAGGAAATCTGAGATACTTAAACGAGTTTTGATTAGCCGTGATTATCAGAACAAATATAATATTAAAGTTTGAATCAAAGTAGGTTTATATAGTTATTTGTTACTTCTGAGAGGAGTTTTGAATGAGAGGATAGACGAAATTTGGAGCTACGTCCTTTTGGAAGTGTAACCATTGAAAATACTAATTTCCAATAGATTAATTCGGCATTCTTTTAAGCAGGCATTCCGTTAAGCATGTTCAAATGTTTTCAATGACACATTTTGTTCTTATATGTCGCCAAAGTCTTTCACAATTGATTATTTTTTCAAAGGCTCAAGCGCTGTAAGGCATTACGGAGCAATGTTCGTATCATTATTATTATTCATAAAATATTGTAATGGCCCAACTAGCTACCTTGGGCCTTCCCTAACCGACTGGTTAGAGTCCGTGGCTATCAAGCAAAGCCATGCTAGAGGTGATTGGGTTCAATTCCAGGTCCAGGATCTTTTCGCAATAAAAATTTCCTTGACTTCCTTTGGCATAGAGTATGTTTGTACCTGCCACACGATATACGATGCAAAAATGGCAACTTTGGCAAAGAAAGCTCTCAGTTAATAATTTTTGAAGTGCTCATTGAACACTAAGTAGAGAAACAGGCTCTGTCCCAGTTGAAACGTAATGCCAATAAGAAGAAACAGAAGCTACCGGCAATTGCGGCTAATTTTGTACTGCCCCAGAACATAAACTTCAATTGCTGAGTAATGCACAATTGGCAAACTATAGAACTCTAGACCACTGTCAATACTTTTGTGTTCATTTTCACGAACACGTAAGAGCTCTGTATAAATACAATAATTAAAGAATTAAATACATCAATCAGTCCATTCTCATGGTAACTCGTGAAGAGAAAGCCTCAGTACTTGAAATATGCTTAAGAATAATGAGAAACACTCGTTATTATTTGGTTTAATTGAATTTAAAATTATAACACTTTCAGAGCTTTATGCTATATGTCTCCCTAAACTCAAAATCAAACTCTCTTGAGAAGATTCTATACCTTAACTCCGAATTTCATCAACCCGAGTGTCATCACCCTGAACGCACTATTAGACTGAATGCTATTGTTCCGAATATATAATTACCTTGTATGACATTGTCCCGTGATAATGAAATTCGAAGTAATGCCATTCTAGAAACTGGAACTTGCGGAGATGGTCTTCGGGTATTCGGGATAATGGAATTCAATGTCAAGGGGTATGATTTTGAAAAGATATATAACATATGGTTAAAACAGAGTTGTTCATGGATTTTACGTAAATTCCAATTTTGATTACCGGAAAATCGTAAATTGTTCTGTGGCCCTGTTGATAACCTCTTGGACGACATACCAGAATATGGTTTCAATCCTACACAATCTGAAGGATTTCCATGTAAACTTATTTGTTTTCGAGCACAGACTGTGCTTGCGAAGTAAAAAATCATACTTTTGGAGCCTCACAAAGTTTTCCAAATTGACAAAGAGAAACATATAAAATTAAGCTCTGTAAATACTACAAGTTTGAACTCCATTAAACAAAATAACAGCGGATGTTCTAAACTTTGCATTGTTTTCTTTCATTTTGTATCGCTGCTTTCTATGTTTTTAACTTTATTTTATTCCATACACTGTTATCCATAACCGAAAACTTACCTCGTAAAGTATTCACCAAGCTAGCCAGAATATTGTGCTACAAGAACTAATTTGGTTACATGATAAAATTAGCCCCGTAATGCCTTCAAACACTTGAGCCTATGGAAAATCAGTAAATTGTGAAATACTTTGGCGACATATAAGTGCAATGTGCCATTGAAAACATTTGAATATGCTCAAAAGTGTAAGAATGCCTAATTAAACTATTGGAAATAAGGGTTTTCAATGGTTACGCTTCCAAAAGGACGTAACTCCGAATTTCGTCTTTCTTCTCATTAAAAACTCTTCCCAGAACTTACAAATAACTATATCAACCTACTTTGGTTCAAATTTTAATATTATATCTATCCTGATAATCTCGGCCAATGAAAACTCGTTTGAATACCTCAGATTTGCTTAGAATTAGTGGACTTACACATTCAAAAGGGCGTAACTTCAAAACGGGCCCTACGATTTTTTTAAAATTTTGCCCAGACATGCAACTTAGCTATAGAAATCGACTGGTGAGCACAGATTTGATGGAGATTTTTTTCTGATAATAACGGTCAGGGGAGCACCGTGAAAGCACTTACATAATTGGACATGGTGAGAGAGGGTAAGACTTGTTGCGAAATGCTAGACCGAGCGACCTGGTAAGCATACTAACACACTTTGTTTGCTGTGTTCTTAACAGACTGCTCCATTAGTAATCTGGTAGAAAAGAATGTGTTTGAGTTTAAAACAAAATGGTTTCGTTGTTTTGATAGAAAATTGGCTCATACACTCTTAAAAATAATGGAAATTACTGTGGACGTAATTCATAGTATGACTGAATGACACACGATGTAAATGATAAAACGACACAAAAATGTGTCCTTGAAGATGTATTGCACAAAATATGTAATTTTACACGTTAAAGGACACGCAAAAGACGTAAAATCACATGATTTTTCCGGAGTGTGTACAACTAGATACACAATTTGACCAAGTTTGGTATGATAGGCTTGATATACTGAATATACTTGATCCTTTTTCCTTAATCTTTGCGTACCCAATGTTCCAGGATTGTCAAATCTTCAATCAACTGTCGAAAATTTGCTTTTCTTACTGATTTTCTCAAAAACAATGGCATTCAATCCAGATTTGTCTTTGACTTGTTTGCTAGGGGGGTGCGGGGCATTTTGGAAACTGTTCATTACTCCGAAATTATTCCAAATCCCATTGGCGTCAAAACCTGCCTAATTTACCAAATTATTTTACTTATTAACTTGCTTCATTCGATATTTCTGCACATAGGGTCAAGTAGTTCAAGAGGGTTAAAATGGACCAGTTAACATTTTGATGAAATTAGTTATATTTACAGTACTTACAGGTAGGAAACACTTGCAATCACTCCATTGGCAGTGAAAGAACAATTATATCTTCTTTTTAAACTTTAACAGAGAATTATTGCAGAAATTGCTAGCTTTTGGTCAATCCGCATCAAATACAGATCTCAAAATAAACTTTTAACCCTTTTAATCATACAACTCCTCAAATATATTCACACACTGAACCATCTTGCTTTAAATAGTGATAAATAAGCATTGGCTAAGTTTCAGTCGTTTTTTTTGCGACGAAATCAATATATCAAAACTCAGTAAAATAAGCAAAATCAGCCATCTTGAGCTCGATGCGGATTCGAACAAAGCTGATGATTGAACACGATAGGGATGTTCGGATATTCCGGGAGAGCCTTTATTTAATAAATATTACTTAATAACGTTATTCGAAAAGATAAAGAAGTTTTGTGCCTTTTTGAGGAGGATTTCATTAGAATATCACTCAAAGGGGCTTTCCTCTTTCAAAATTCATAAGTTAAAAATAAATAAATAATAATAAATAATATTCTCAATAGGTCGTAATGTTGATTCGTTACCTAAGATATTATTTTTTGGAATCAAACTTAACCCGTATAGACCTGAGTGAAAGCAAAAATACTAAAACCTTTACCACTCAGCGAATACTTAACGGATTCAATTTTTTTTTGTCAGTATACTGGCCTACATATCTAGTTTCTAGAAGTGAGCCAGAGGAACTCGTGAATACTCCTGTTGCCGAAGTTATTGCGGTGAGTTACTGGGTCAAGTCGGGTAGAAAAAAGACGATTTTTTGGGACATGCCAAGTTATCTTTATTTATTCCCAATGGCAACCATTTTAATTTGCATAAATCATTAAGATCTGATATTCAACATTATAAATAAATAGTTTTGCACCGTCTAGAGTGTACCAGATGCGGCCAATCGGACTTAATGCCCTGAAGAACCGGCACTAGATTTGTTAGGTACTAAACTGTTTGAAATCTCTAAAAGTTTAGATCGAACATAATAGTTCACAAAAATGGGTTCCCATAAGCTTGACACAGATGTTGAGATACAAATTGAGCACTTTATCATAAATTTGAGGCATCCCGGGGACCCGAAAATGGTCATTTGTAGGATCTATCAAATGCAGTTGACATAATTATTCAATTTAATCGATTATCAGAAGGTTTACGCTCATGCGTTTTTCTTAAAACTCTTTGATATTGTAGCCACATTATAGCCGATTCTGGAAATTATCTGTGACTTGAAATTTGCCTACCTCCAGGGGCCAAGAAGCACAGAACCCTTGTCACCAGACCTGACCCCAGTGGCGATTCCCTAACCTCAAATCTACCTGTTCCACGAATAGAAATTCTTGAATTTCAGCAATAAATTGGCATGTAATGAATAGAGATTTGTTAGAAAGTACGATTTCAATAATTATCTTTTTGATTTATAATCTAAATTTGCCGAAATTGTCATTTTTAGAGTCGTAGAACAGGTAGAAAGTGAGGTTACGAGTCGCCACTGCCTGACCCAGTGACCCATCACAATAACTCCGGCCGCAGGAACATTCCAGAGATCCTTTGACCACTTTTAGAAACTAAATATGTGTACGAGTATACTGACAAAAAATAATTGAAATCCGTTAAGTATTCACTGAGCGGTGAGAATTTTAATAATTTTTCTTTCACTCAGGCCTATACGGGTTAAAGTAGATATAATCGATTTTAAGACCCATTCGAGATACATATTAAGATAGGTATATCAGATCCCAGCGAAAGCGTAAGGGGAGAAGGAGGTTATATAACTCATTAATATCCCCTCTTTTTAATCATATATTGTTTGTCAAGTAAGACTTTTCAAATAATTTTTGGATAAATTACTTTTTCTCCATCCCATCAACTCAAACATCGAAAAATTCTAAACTACAGGGCACCTCCAAAACACGATGACAATCTGGCAGTGTATTCTACCCCTATTCTTGGTGCGTTTTACCCAAACATTTTTATTCATCCTACTCCAATGTTTTGATTCATTCATTTGATTCATTTGGCATTTTGAACAAGTACTGTTTTTGAATGTTTCTTTGCAATCTATATGTTACCTCTAAAAAACTGTTTTTGTCAAGAGAATATTTTTTTTATTTGGTTCGGCAATAGAAAATATAGTATGCTACTGTATCACGTTACAAGTTTCCAGTAAAACTTTTTTATGTCTCTGCTTAATGCGCTCAATCGCAGTTGGAATTTCCCTAAAACACTATCGATGCATGCCAACGTATAGAACTAAGTGTCTTTTCCCTTTGTTGACATGAACTCATTTGTTTTGAGATTCCTAAGAATTAAATACGGACTGTGCTGTTGAACCATAAAATGTGTCATTTTTAATTCTCTAATACCCAATAATAATATTTGTTTTCGATCTAAATATCATTTCTAAATAATCTTATATCCGATATTGGGATTTTTTTTGTCAATCGGTACATTAAAAGGGGAAACAATCCGAATTCGTTATACTGAAAGAACAAGGAGATCGGACATTAAAACCTAATACAGACGGGTATCCTATTGAACGCATTTCTAAAACGCGCATTCGGGGTTGGTATTCTGATGGCTACCGCTTCTGCTTCATATGCAGAAGGTCATGGGTTCAATCCCAGGCCCGTCCCTTTCCTCGTACTTTGTAGTTGTATATCTCTCACTTGCTTCTATCTTTCATTCTAAATATATCACACTCAAACTATTCGTTCATAGCAAACGCTAGAACCAGAGACGGACAAGAAACCGTTTCCCTAACGCTTCCTACTTCCACGCGCACGCCTTTCTTACGCCTGATACATAGGCAGTCTGCTAACCACAAAAGCAAACCTCTCTGCCATGCCTTTCCACCAATCCATATACTCCCGCATGAACTGGCGTAGATGCAGTGGAATATACGGTCTACGTGGGAGCCAGTTCAATGCATCATCAATTCCTCCCCCTTCCCCTCATTGGTCTGCATTCTGACGTGGCAGGTGCCATTGTTGCCTAAAAGTAGAAGATCAACAGCACTTATACACTGAGGATGCCTGTTAGTCCCAAGCAGTCATTCGGTTTGTTCCTTGTGTAAGTGCAGCTGATCTGGCGATACTGGAGTAGCATCCACGGGCGGCCAATCAAGCTCAAACTCAAGCTCAAGCTCAATTACCAATTGTTCCTTCTTGTGTGTATTAGCTTTTTTAGAGCTTTTCGTTCAGCGTTTTGGCTACTAACGATCTTAAGAGAGGTTTTGTGTTCTTATAAAAATGTGTTGTTCTTTCGAGTAATGATGCTTCAGTAATTAGTTTTTGGCAACAAAGTTGCAGTAATTTTATTAGATTTTTTCCTTCTTTAAAATTTATGCTGTTCTTCTGAATAATATTATTGCATTGATTATTGAAACCTCTCATATAAAATTTAGAATCTTAAAACAGCAAAGTTTAAGTTAAGACCCTTTAATTATATCAAGATAATTGTAGAAAATGTGGCAATAAATGATCAATTATAAGAGCAGATTTCTTGACATTTGGTCGAAAGACATTTTATCAAAGGAATCTATGACATTTGGTCGAAAGACATTTCGTCGAATGACGTTTGGTCGAAAAAACTTTTGGTCGAACGGAAATTTTCGATTTTTTGGTCGAAAAGGTTTAGCTGCAACAGAAAGTATATGCTATTTAGTTGAACCGATATTTCGTGGACAAAATAGAATAGTGCTCGAATCCAAATAGTATGGAAACAAAGTTTTACGTTTAGTATGACTTCCGTCGAGATTAGCATTTTGTCGCTAATAAAGAGTGATTGAATAATTTGAAAAGTATCAGCCATTTTACCAACAATCTATATGCGATTAGCAAAATTTTGTTATTCAATTTGATGGACGCTCTTCCAATATATTGATCAGCTTTTTACGTTTTTGACGTTTCATGCTGCTTTTACATTCAAGCATGTTTTGCGATTTGAGATAAGCTGATCTTAAATGGAAAAACTTTTGTCACGTCAGTCAACTCGTTTTCCCTTACCCGACACATAGAATTAGCACAATTTCATTTTTAATAATCCACTGCAAACTCTGTTATTTACCGGAGGTCATCAACACTGTCGGCAAAGTCATATATTTGCTTGAGAAATGTTATTAAGCTGAAAGTCACAATAAGCCAATTGGCCATAAAGTAGAGTTACCGACACCTAACATTCGTTTCGTCATAAAGGTTTTCCTTGAAGCAAATTCTTCCTGCCGTTTTAATTCTGATTTTCGCATTCAAATATCTCACCCACGTCCGTGAGCTGCAAGACCCGGAATTTAAAGAATGATCCCGAGCACTCGCTCCGAATGTTTCCATCAGATAAGCTGATCTACATTACGAAGAACGATGATATTTCAAAAGAATAATAAATAAAGAAAATATTATGTTCACATCGTTGAGTAGTTTTTCAAAGAATTATGATATATTTAAGGGAATAACAAATTTATTTTCATTACAATTATGACCTACGCTTCAAAATGTAGTTATTATTTGTTCTAGTGTCTATATAGGGAACATTATTTTTGTATATATTCCTATTCTTCAGCCATTTTTAGATTGGAAAGTATGACGTTTTATTTTACCCAAATTTATAGAAGATAAGTAATAAAGTGTCTATTTTTTTTGCTTAACGGTGAAAACATAATGATCTTTTGAGTTTATTATTTTTTCAAAATATTATCATTCTTTGGACTAGATCCTTTAAACATTTTTCGTCGCTCAGTTAAAGGAATGTTTAACAATGTTGAATTATTTTTTCCTTCAAAATGTTTTCGTTTATCCAATCTTTCATTTCAATTAAAAAAATTATCCAATCTTTATCCAATCTTTATCCAATCTTTATCCAATGACAACTGTGCTTACGTATCAAGATTTAATGAGAACGACCGTAGATAAATATTTGAAATGCGGTCTGGTCACCGCATACGGGGGTGACCCATTTCACATAATGACGTCTCACATAAGAACGTTTCTCATAAAGACGTTTGGTGTAAAGGATGTCAAATCCCAGGAAAATTAGAAACTCTAGTGGATAGTGGTGTGTTCAGAAAAGATCAGGCCCAGATAGCCGTAGCGGTAAACGCGCAGCTATTCAGCAAGACCAAGCTGAGGGTCGTGGGTTCGAATCCCACCGGTCGAGGATCTTTTCGGGTTGAAAATTTTCTCGACATCCCAGGGCATAGAGTATTGTCGTACCTGCCACACGATAAACACATGCAAAAATGGTCAATTGGCATAGAAAGCTCTCAGTTAATAACTGTGGAAGTGCTCATAAGAACACTAAGCTGAGAAGCAGGCTTTGTCCCAGTTGGGACGTAACGCCAGAAAGAAGAAGAAGAATCAGGATGTTGAGGACTGTTATTTGGTGAAACTATTGACGTTATTTTTATTTCCTAGATGGAATTATATTAATGTTTTATTAATATCTATATCTAAAGAATTTGATAACAAACAGAAGGGGTTTTTTTTTTTATTTCCGTACGGGTTTGGGCCGAAAGGTCTCAGATTTTCATGAAACTTTTTTCACAGGCAGGGCTCATCAATATATGAATAAAAAAAATTGAGAAAAATTCAGGGTCGCTTATTTTTCCGGAAAACTCAGTTGGAATTTTTTTGCTTTCCTCTGACACTTCTTACTTTGGAAAATCATAACTCAAGAAAAAGCATCGTAGAAACAAAGTTTTTTTTATGAAAATAAAAATAAATTTTCTCAGGAATAAAAAAAGTATTAACTGGAAAAAGATTTCCACAAAATTTTCCACCGTTGAGAAAATTCGTAAAGAAAAGCCGGAAAAACTATGCTCCAACTCGTGGAAAATTTTCAAAAAAATATTTTTGAGAAGATAATATCATAAGATTTAATCACTGAAATTTTTGAAATGGTATTTTTTTTCGTTATGGCCAATTTTGTAAAAAATGTGCAAATGTGCCATTTTGAGCCTTTTCTTTGAAAAATAATAACTCAAGAAAGAAGCATCGTAGAAACAAAGTTTTTTTTATGAAAATGAAAGCAAATTTTCTCAGGAATAAAAAAAAATATTAACTGGAAACAGTTTTCCACAAAAATTTCCATCGTTGAGAAAATTCGTAATGTAAAGCCGGAAAAACTATGTTCCAACTCTTGTAAGATTTTCAAAGATATATTTTAGAGAACAGAATTTTATAAATTTCAATCACTGAAATTTTTAAGATGTACTACTTTTAATTCCTGCGTTTGGTCATAGTTTCGTGAAAAATGCCCTGATTTCTCGTACAAGTCTTTTCGTTCGAAAATCAAAACTGAAGATAAAAGCGTCACAGAAACAATTTTTTGTCAAATCGGAATCAAATTTTCTCAAAACTTTGAGATTTTTTGAAACGGAATAAGTTTCCCAGGACATTTTGCACCATTAAGGAAAATAAATAATGATAACCCGATTAGCTATTCCTGCTTACAAACAAAGTATATTTGAAAAAAAGCGATCATCCTAAAACATGATCAAATATTGCCAAGATGAGCTGTTTACAAATTTATAAGTTTATAAACAAAACAAGGCATTTTTTCCAGCTACCTGTTAGATAACTAAAAAATTGACAGTTAAATCAATGGGTAGACAATATGGCAATTAGGTGTTTACCAATTCTAGTTTAAAATGGCTTGAGAATCATAAGTTTACCAAAAAACTAACAAAGAGCAGTGAGAAAGTGCAAGTGTTGTCAGCTGTATATTACTCGTTATTACCGAAGCTGTTGAAATGGACAAAGTTCAATACTACGAATACTATTCGCTATGCTGTAACCCCTTTGGACTGGACGGCCACAAATCAGTAAAGACAAATTTACGCTCGATTAGCCATGGTTCACCCAAGTTCCATTCGAAAGGAGTTCGGTGGATTACGGAAAAGATGAAGTGCATGATTATGATTAACCAGAAACGAAAATATTCTGGTGTTAGCAACCAAAGATAATCTTCCCGGTTGAAAAAATAGATAGCATTAAGATGAAAATGTAAGTTGTATATATTCAGTATTGAATAAATAAAATTTAAAATAATAATAATAATCTTATTTGTTCCATAGACAAGAAAGAATCCCTTTTCAGTGTAATGAAAAATTGAGGCAGAAACAGTTTTTTTCAGTTTTTCTTAGCGGTGTAATTTTTTTTTGAAAAATATCATCCATTCCGACTTATACTTCATTAAAACCATTCCCATATCTTTTTTCAGATGTTTTAGAAAATTTGCAATTGCTTTGATAAAAAATCTTTGTTTTTCCGATGCTTCGATTGAAATATGGGTTTTCAAAGAAAAGGCTTGTATGGTAATTTTCCACAAAATTGGCCATAACTCAAAAATGAAAAAAAATACCATTTCAAAAATTTCAGCGATTAAAGCTTATGAAATTACCTTCTCAAAAATATATTTTTGAAAGTTTTCCACTAATTGGAAAATAGTTTTTCCGGCTTTTCTTTACGAATTTTCTCGACAGTGGAAAATTTTGTGGAAAACTGTTTCCAGTTAATATTTTTTTTTATTCCTGAGAAAATTTGCTTTCATTTTCATAAAAAACTTTGTTTCTACGATGCTTTTTCTTGAGTTATGATTTTTCAAAGAAAAGGCTCAAAATTGCACATTTGCACATTTTTTACAAAATTGGCCATAACTCAAAAACGAAAAAAAAAGTACATTTCAAAAATTTCAGTGATTAAAGCTTATGAAATTACCTTCTCAAAAATATTTTTTTGAAAATTTTCCACGAGTTGGAGTTTTTTCGGCTTTTCTTTACGAATTTTCTCAACGGTGAACAATTTTGTGGAAAACTTTTTCCAGTTAATATTTTTTTTTATTCCTGAGAAAATTTGCTTTCATTTTCGTAAAAAAAACTTTGTTTCTACGATGCTTTTTCTTGAGTTATGATTTTTCAAAGAAAAGGCTCAAAATTGCACATTTGCACATTTTTTTACAAAATTGGCCATAACTCAAAAACGAAAAAAAAAGTACATTTCAAAAATTTCAGTGATTAAAGCTTATGAAATTACCTTCTCAAAAATATTTTTTTGAAAATTTTCCACGAGTTGGAGTTTTTTCGGCTTTTCTTTACGAATTTTCTCAACGGTGAACAATTTTGTGGAAAACTTTTTCCAGTTAATATTTTTTTTTATTCCTGAGAAAATTTGCTTTCATTTTCATAAAAAACTTTGTTTCTACGATGCTTTTTCTTGAGTTATGATTTTTCAAAGAAAAGGCTCAAAATTGCACATTTGCACATTTTTTACAAAATTGGCCATAACTCAAAAACGAAAAAAAAAGTACATTTCAAAAATTTCAGTGATTAAAGCTTATGAAATTACCTTCTCAAAAATATTTTTTTGAAAATTTTCCACGAGTTGGAGTTTTTTCGGCTTTTCTTTACGAATTTTCTCAACGGTGAACAATTTTGTGGAAAACTTTTTCCAGTTAATATTTTTTTTATTCCTGAGAAAATTTGCTTTCATTTTCGTAAAAAAAACTTTGTTTCTACGATGCTTTTTCTTGAGTTATGATTTTTCAAAGTAAGAAGTGTCAGAGGAAAACAAAAAAATTCCAACTGAGTTTTCCGGGAAAATAAGCGACCCTGAATTTTTTTCATTTTTTTATTCATATATTGATGAACCCTGCCTGTGGAAAAAGTTTCATGAAAATCTGAGACCCTTCGGCCCACTTTATACGGAAATAAAAAAAAAAATCCCCAGAAGAAATATTTTCAGCAAAGTAGGTCAACTAACGGGTGACAATAGAACAATAAACCGCAATTCACAGATTATGTTATGGATTATTTAAAAATTTGAAATTTCTGTGCAAAAGAAACGGAGTGAAAGTGGAAATATAATATTGCTTCAGTCTGATTTTCATTTTATGCATTTATGTGACCAAGAATCTTATCAACCCACACTGTTCTCTGCGTCGCAATGCAACTCCGACTAGGATATCATCCCAAAGTGCCCAGTAAAGTACGTGTTTCATTTCCCAACAAGTCGTCAAATTATTATTTTCCTTTCATGCAGTTTGCTGCGTATGGGTGTGGAACTCGAGTCAGCAGGAGACAGCCATCAGCTTCCAACTAAAACACCGTTGTTGGTAATGGCCAGGGCAGAGGCAAAGGCAAAAGTAATACGTGCATAACAAGACGTTCGGTACACTCCGGGACTTGACGAAATGAAAGCAAGAATTCCCCTCCGGTCGGTGACAAATTGCTCCAAAGGGGGTTTCAGGTATATGAAGGGACAGTGACCGTGTGAATTCTGATGAAGATTTACGGTAGAACACGTACCGCGCTACTCTTCCATTTGAGGTGACACAATTCCCGTTTGGGACAGAGCAATCAAAATGTCGAGAGTGTTTTTGATACCTTTTTTTCGGAAACTAATTTATGCATCATATTTTCATTAACTTGAATCTCGGCCTAAATAAGTGGGAGCCCATCGCAACCACCAAGCTGTTAATATGTCTCCCAATGGGTAGGGAAATCGCTCTCGGCTATGAGCCTCCGACGACAATAGCACGCCCAGTAGCAATCTAATCTAATATAAAACACAAAAACCAATTAAGCTGACAGATATATTTCTGCCGAGGCAACATCTGAGACTGAGGACAGCGAAGACAGACAGCATGCCTCAATCCAGGGTATTTTCCTCAGTGATATTAAAATAAATTGAGATGAAATTGGATGAACGACTACAGGACAGGTCGGAAATTTTCCTCTTCATCAGTGAGAGTTTATCTTTCCGTGTTCTTGTGGCGAGAGTTGCTAGGAGACTGAGAGTTGTTTGGAATAGATGCCTAACTTTGATGGAGTGTTGAAGTAGTATTGAATGACTGGTTTACCAATTTTCGTCGCATATTTTACACCTTAGCTGATTGGAACCTATGGCACAACAAAATAATCGATAAACAGTTTCAAGTGGGAAGCTTTACAACATGTGTAGAAAACTTTTCAGCTTATTGAAGATAAGTTTTCCAGTATTTGTAGAAAAAACTTACCTGCTTCTGGAGCAAGAGCTTTCTGGAGAAGAAGCTTTCCAGCTTCTGGGGCAGAATCTTTCCAACTCCTGGAGCAGAAGTTTTCCAGCTTCTGGAGCAAAAGCTTTCTAGCTTCTGGAGCTGAGCTTACAAGCTTCTGGAGCACATGCTTACAAGCTTCTGGAGCAAAAGCTTTTCAGCTTTTGGAGCAAAAGTTTTCCTTCTAAGGCAGAAGCTTCAGGAGCCCAAAATTTCCAGCTTCTGGTGCCAAAAATTTCCAGCTTCTTGAACAGAATGTTTCCAGCTTTGAGAACTGAAAATGTCAAGCTTTTTGAGCAGAAGCTTTCACACTTCTGGAGCAGAAGCTTTCTAGTTTTTGAACCAAAAGCTTTCAGCTTTTGAGCAGAAGCTTTCCAGCTTCTGGAGCAAAAACTTTTCAGCTTCTTGAGCAAAAGCTTTTCAGCTTCTAGAGTAGAAGTTTTTCAGCTTCTGGAGCACAAGTTTTTCAGCTTCTGGAACAGAAGATTTTCAGCTTCTAGAGCAGAAGCTTTCCAGCTGCTAGAGCAGAAGCTTTCCAGCTTCTAGAGCAGAAGCTCTTCTCCTTCTGGAGCAAAAACTTGTCAGCTTCTGGAGCAGAAGTTTTCCAGCTTCTGGAGCAGAAAATTTCTACCTTCTTGAACAGAAGCATTTCAGCTTCTGGATTAGAAGATTTCCATCTTCTGGAACAGAAACTTTACTGCTTCTTTAGTATGAGCTTTCCAGCTTCTGGGGCAGAATCTTTCCAACTCCTGGAGCAGAAGTTTTCCAGCTTCTGGAGCAAAAGCTTTCTAGCTTCTGGAGCTGAGCTTACAAGCTTCTGGAGCACAAGCTTACAAGCTTCTGGAGCAAAAGCTTTTCAGTTTTTGGAGCAAAAGTTTTCCTTCTAAGGCAGAAGCTGCAGGAGCCCAAAATTTCCAGCTTCTGGTGCCAAAAATTTCCAGCTTCTTGAACAGAATGTTTCCAGCTTTGAGAACTGAAAATTTCAAGCTTTTTGAGCAGAAGCTTTCACACTTCTGGAGCAGAAGCTTTCCAGCATCTGGAGCAGAAGCTTTCTAATTTTTGAACCAAAAGCTTTCAGCTTTTGAGCAGAAGCTTTCCAGCTTCTGGAGCAAAAACTTTTCAGCTTCTTGAGCAAAAGCTTTTCAGCTTCTAGAGTAGAAGTTTTTCAGTTTCTGGAGCAGAAGTTTTTCAGCTTCTGGAGCAGAAGATTTTCAGCTTCCGGAGCATAAGTTTTTCAGCTTCTAGAGTATAAGTTTTTCAGCTTCTAGAGCAGAAGCTTTCCAGCTGCTAGAGCAGAAGCTTTCCAGCTTCTAGAGCAGAAGCTCTTCTCCTTCTGGAGCAAAAACTTGTCAGCTTCTGGAGCAGAAGTTTTCCAGCTTCTGGAGCAGAAAATTTCTACCTTCTTGAACAGAAGCATTTCAGCTTCTGGAGTAGAAGATTTCCATCTTCTGGAACAGAAACTTTACTGCTTCTTTAGTATGAGCTTTCCAGCTTCTGGGGCAGAATCTTTCCAACTCCTGGAGCAGAAGTTTTCCAGCTTCTGGAGCAGAAGATGTTCACCTTCTTGAACAGAAGCATTTCAGCTTCTGGAGTAGAAGATTTCCAGCTGCTGGAACAGAAACTTTACTGCTTCTTTAGTATGAGCTTTCCAGTTTCTGGGGCAGAATCTTTCCAACTCCTGGAGCAGAAGTTTTCCAGCTTCTGGAGCAAAAGCTTTCTAGCTTCTGGAGCTGAGCTTACAAGCTTCTGGAGCACAAGCTTACAAGCTTCTGGAGCAAAAGCTTTTCAGCTTTTGGAGCAAAAGTTTTCCTTCTAAGGCAGAAGCTTCAGGAGCCCAAAATGTCCAGCTTCTGGTGCCAAAAATTTCCAGCTTCTTGAACAGAATGTTTCCAGCTTTGAGAACTGAAAATTTCAAGCTTTTTGAGCAGAAGCTTTCCCACTTCTGGAGCAGAAGCTTTCCAGCATCTGGAGCAGAAGCTTTCTAATTTTTGAACCAAAAGCTTTCAGCTTTTGAGCAGAAGCTTTCCAGCTTCTGGAGCAAAAACTTTTCAGCTTCTGGAGCAAAAACTTTTCAGCTTCTAGAGTAGAAGTTTTTCAGCTTCTGGAGCAGAAGTTTTCAGCTTCTACTGCAGAAGCTTTCCAGCTTCTAGACCAGAAGCTTTCCAGCTTCTGGGAGCAGAAGCTTTCCTCCTTCTGGAGCAAAAACTTTCCAGCTTCTGGGAGCAGAAGCTTTCCTCCTTCTGGAGCAAAAACTTTTCAGCTTCTGGAGCAAAAACTTTTCAGCTTCTGGAGTAGAAGTTTTTCAGCTTCTGGAGCAGAAGATTTTCAGCTTCCGGAGCAGAAGTTTTTCAGCTTCTAGAGTATTAGTTTTTCAGCTTCTGGAGCAGAAGTTTTTCAGCTTCTAGAGCAGAAGCTTTCCAGATTCTAGAGCAGAAGCTTTCCAGCTTCTAGAGCAGAATCCTCCATCTGGAGCAAAAACTTTTCAGCTTCTGGAGCAAAAACTTTTCAGCTTCTAGAGTAGAAGTTTTTCAGCTTCTGGAGCAGAAGTTTTCAGCTTCTACTGCAGAAGCTTTCCAGCTTCTAGAGCAGAAGCTTTCCAGCTTCTGGGAGCAGAAGCTTTCCTCCTTCTGGAGCAAAAACTTTCCAGCTTCTGGGAGCAGAAGCTTTCCTCCTTCTGGAGCAAAAACTTTTCAGCTTCTGGAGCAAAAACTTTCCAGCTTCTGGAGTAGAAGTTTTTCAGCTTCTGGAGCAGAAGATTTTCAGCTTCCGGAGCAGAAGTTTTTCAGCTTCTAGAGTATTAGTTTTTCAGCTTCTGGAGCAGAAGTTTTTCAGCTTCTAGAGCAGAAGCTTTCCAGATTCTAGAGCAGAAGCTTTCCAGCTTCTAGAGCAGAAGCTCTCCTCCATCTGGAGCAAAAACTTTTCAGCTTCTTGCGCAGAAGCTTTCCAGCTTCATTAGAAGAAGCTTTTCAGCTTCTTGAGCAGAGGCTTTCCAGCTTCTAGAGCAGAAATTTTCCAGCTTCTTGAGCAGAAGCTTTCCAGCTTCTTGAGCAAAAGCTTTTCAGCTTCTTCAGTAGAAGCTTTTCAGTTTCTGGAGCAGAAGATTTTCAGCTTCTGGAGCAGAAGTTTTTCAGCTTCTGGAGCAGAAGTTTTTCAGCTTCTGGAGCAAAAACTTTCCAGCTTCTAGAGCAGAAGCTTTCCAGCTTCTGGAGCAAAAGCTTCCCAGTTTCTGGAGCAAAACCTTTTTAGCTACTTGAGCAACTTTTCAGCTTCTGGAGCAGAAGTTTTCCAAATTCTGGAGCAGAAGTTTTTCAGCTTCTGGAGCAGAACCTTTCCAGCTTCTAGAGCAGAAGCTTTCCTGCTTCTGGAGCAAAACTTTTCAGCTTCTTGAGCAGCTTTTCAGCTTCTGGAGCAGAAGATTTCCAGCTTCTGGAGCAGAAGATTTCCAGCTTCTGGAGCAGAAGATTTCCAGCTTCTGGAGCAGAAGTTTTTCACCTTCTAGAGCAGAAGCTCTCCAGCTTCTAGCCTCTTTCTGGAGCAAAAACTTTTCAGCTTCTTGAGCAGCTTCCCAGAAGCTTTTCTGCTTCTGGAGCAGAAAATTTCCAGCTTCCAGCTTGGACATTTTTTTTTCAAACAAACGGCGATTTAAATTTCTAGGTTTGAGGTTTCTGTATGTGAGTTTGCTGAACATTTACCCTAATGATAAAATAATACTAAATTAGATAGTAACCCAATTGGCTTAATCTTGTCAATACAATTGCTGTCTCATGTCAGAGTTTAATCTCCATTCACTCCGTAGTTCAACGATTTCATTGTTAAGATGCTTAATTGCCTCTATATGTATTACAAACGTTCCTATTCCATTCCAAACTGAACACACATGATCTTAGTCCCACTTTGACAGACACCTTTCACATGAAACCCATTATTATAGCAGCATCCAATTTGCCACTCCAAATGAAATTCAACCCATTTTGACATTCTCGGTACTATCGTCATGTTACACTCATTTCACCAACTCCCTCTCACATAGCCGGGCCTATTCAAAACCATAATCCGAAATTACCCAACCCTGTCGTATGGGGCCATCCAAGTGTGGATTATACATGCTCCTATTGCTGCTATGTTCTCATCCTGAGGACAAGCTTATTTTTGATCCTGTCCATGACAATAGCCCACCCCCTTTCTCCACTCGCCCCCACTACTAACATAGGAAAATGCGTACTGCGTATGTGTGCTGCGGAGGAATGCTTTGGTTCACAGAGCGATCCAATTAATCCTCAACCAACCAGAAATGATCCACTGCTACCATACCAGGAAGGTCGAATGAGTTATGACCAACTCGACTGAATCGGTTCTTATCTGACAAGGCTCACTCGACCCCTTCTTCTTAGGGGGTCATCAATCTACCTCGCTGCTTACCGCTTCGCTCTCTCTTTTATTTCCTAATAAGTTTATAGATGTCACAAATCATAGTCCCACCCGGGAGCGTAGACAGGATTTCCACCAGGGGGAATCTTAGCTACGCAAATGTATTACAGGCAGACAATCTGGATAATTTTCACCTGGATCATGTATTTCTCATGATAAAAAATCTTCGAGCTTTTCAATGGGAGTAAATGAAAATCGAATTTAGTATTATATGACTTGATTCATCTAGAGTTTGACAGATACGCGTATTTCGATCTCAACTGTCAGTAACGTCTTCAGTACACGACATTGTAGAATTAAATGGTATAGTACCAACTAAAAACGGTTTTCATTTACATCCTTGTTGTTAGACGACCGTTGGATCAAATAAAGCTTTCATACAGTCTCTCATAAATCTCTGAGATAGATTCCATGAGCACTGTATCTAGGAATTACCTCCGAATTTCTACAAGCATCGTTATAACTATTTATTCGATTTCATTCCTCTAAGAAATTCAACTGAAATTATTCCAGGAATTTGTCGCGGGATGCCTGTAGGAATTTCTCCAAAATTCTTTTCAGTTATTGGTCCTGAAATTTTGCACTCCTTTAGGATTTTATCCAAAAAATTCTCAATTCTCGACAGGCCGCCCGTGGTTGCTACTCCAGTATTTCCAGATCAGCTGTACTTATACAAGGAAGTAACCAGATAGCTGCTTTCAACTATTGGACACTCTCAGTGCATAAGTGTTGGTGATCTTTTATTATTAGGCAACAATGTCGACCAGTGAGTGGAACGGGGAGGAATTGATGATGCATTGAATCCCCGTCCACTGCATCTGCGCTAGGTAATGTGGATTGAATAGGTATCGGGAGGGTTTTTGATTTTGAATAGCACAGGATTATTTTTTTTTGGCTTAGCAGATTTCCAATGTATCAGGCATAGGGAGATAGAATATAGCAATGATGGAAGAACGAATGTGAAAGAAACCGCTCCTTGCCTAGCGATTGCTATTATAACAAATCTTCGATCTGTTTAGTCTAGTACACGACACTGAGAACGGCCTTACAGTTGAGGTCGAAATACGCGTATCTGTCAAAGGATACAAACTATAGTGGAATTTAATGGTGTAGTACTAATTCGGTTTTTCATTTACTTACTGATTACTATGAACTAATGTGAGATATATATTGCGAGAAGATATAAGCGATAGATACAACTACAAAGTATGATGAAAAGGACGGGCTTGGGATTGAACCCAACCCGTTGCTTACAAAGCAGAAGTGATAGCCATAAGACTCTAACCACGTCACTTACAATATTTTGCAAAGATTCCTCCAAAAACTTCACCAACAATTAATTAACTCATTACGCGTGGTAAAGATGGACAAATTATGGATGAAATTATGAAAAAAAATCCACGTGCTCGGCTGGGATTTGAACCCAGGACTCTTGTATGCTAGACGAGCGCTTTACCGCTACCGAGCCACTTGGTGACCCAATAACTGAGTTTATTACAAGTTTAGAATTCAAATCCCTACAGACCACGCGGACCCCTTTCATAACCCATATCCATCCATCTCATGTTCCTACACATGCGGAAAGAGCGAGTGCGATTTATTTAGTGTTGAAACTGTTTGCCTATTGTACCTACATCGCTTCCACAACAACTGTATTGTGGAAGAGTAAAAATGTGGGAAGGCTATCAACGTGTCGTTCTCACTCAAGTGTCGTCATGACTACTACAGAGAGGCTGTTGGAAATTACACGGCGATTTCCTTCCGTGTGTAGTGAGTCCCAACCTCCTCATTGTATACCGTATGACTTCTTAACATGTTTGTCATTACAGTCCATTGATGAACTGTCAAATAGAATGATTTGTAATCAGTTGGAGTACTTTATAGATAGTAGTTTATTCGCATGATGATGAGAGTTATACAAATGTAGTACCGGCAGTGTCCAAAATAACCGGTTAGGGAATTCGCATCTCGGAGAGCAAGTCCTGAGACTATAATGTAAGTTATTCAGTGTACTGTACTGTGAATTATTGTAATAAATTGAATTCGTTGCAGTCTTGAAGCTGCAGATACAGTGAGCTGCTATCGAGAAGTTTCACTCTTTCCCGAGAAAGTTGCGTCCCCTAACAAATGGTAGCAGAGCGTAGTCACGGTCGCCATTTGTTAGGGGACGCAACTTTCTCGGGAAAGAGTGAAACTTCTCGATAGCAGCTCACTGTATCTGCAGCTTCAAGACTGCAACGAATTCAATTTATTACAATAATTCACAGTACAGTACACTGAATAACTTACATTATAGTCTCAGGACTTGCTCTCCGAGATGCGAATTCCCTAACCGGTTATTTTGGACACTGCCGGTACTACATTTGTATAACTCTCATCATCATGCGAATAAACTACTATCTATAAAGTACTCCAACTGATTACAAATCATTCTATTTGACAGTTCATCAATGGACTGTAATGACAAACATGTTAAGAAGTCATACGGTATACAATGAGGAGGTTGGGACTCACTACACACGGAAGGAAATCGCCGTGTAATTTCCAACAGAGGCAGTAACACTGTAATATAAATTGACGCTTATATTGAGCTGTTCGGTAATCCAATCTTTACCACGCGTAATGAGTTAATTATTGCTGTGTGCGTTTGAAATGCAAATATCAAATGCGGGAACACCAAATGCGGTAAGATTTTTCACAAGGAAGACGAAGTCAAAGATAGCTTTTCTTTGCTAGGTTGGCGGTGATTTGGATCACAGTTGCTAGGTGTCCTTTGATTAGTTACCGTCCTTTGATAGTGTTACCGCATTTGAAACGCATTTGGACAAGATTTGCACGTCAAACGCAAACAGCAATAATATAATAACCATGCGGCCAGATTTTAAAAGTTTTTCTAACATCGATTTTTTTAAGTCCAAAATGAATTTTTTATTTTATTTTTATTTCGCTTTAAATAGTCTAGTATGATCATATTTTCAAGTGATAAATGAGTTTTAATCACAAAATAGATCATACTTGTTTTATTGGGAGTAGTTAAAAGAAATAAAACGGAATTATACAGAGTTTTTTTTTAATTAAATTCAATTGATCTCGCACCAAACCGCTTATGAGAAAATCAACTCCGTTTAACAATCCGATGGGTTTTTTATGGTTGGAAAGATATCACAATAATATTTAATTTCTTATTTGGTCAAAGCCAATCTTAACAGGTGTCTGTAAAGGGTCAATATTATGCTTATGAAAAAATTCGTGGTTTGTTTTTATTTTTATTATTGCTATTTATCCTAAAACGTAGTATCTGCACATGAATATTTACATTATTTTTGCGCTTTACTGAATAAATTGAATATTTTTGGTTCATCCTCTGAATTGGTATACCGTTTGGCTGCAATTTGTGTATCACTAATAGACATAAAACAATGATATTTTTGGGTACCAGGGACAGTTTTAACCTTATCAAAAAATTCCACCAATTCCTCTGACATTTTAACATATTGTTCATTATATATATAACAAGGATATTACTGATCATATACATCACAAATTCCTACAAGACAGAAGTTTTTCGAAGATCTCCGGATCCCTTAAAATAATCATTGCAAAATTTATCAAAGGAAACCCTGCATAATTTCCTGCAAATATTTTTAGAAGAAATTATAGGAATTATAGGAATAAATTCAGTTTTGTGGTTTAAAACACTAAATGAATTTTTAAATTAAAGAATCCATGGAGAATTTACTTAACAAATAATTCAAAGAATCTTTGAACTAACTCGAAATTTTTGGGAGAAATTTAAAACCCGGCCGAATAAATTGTAGAATTCGTGGAAAAATCCTTATAGATTTTGTATTACAGGTATGTTCCGTTTTTATCACGATTTCGTCAACAAATTATTCCGTTTTTATGAACACACAAAAATTGATTTATTTAAATTTTCAAAATCTTTAGAATGTAAACCAAATACTTATTTTGAAGCAATTTTAATGCATTTCAATAGCCTCAGAGTTGAATTTTCAACATTATGTTAATGTTGAGCACCTACGATACATAGTAGATGTCAAGTCATACACGATTCAATGAGGTTTGACTCCTTCTTATCCACTAATCAATAGGAGTTTTCAAACTTAGCATAGTCTGTTGGACAAGATTAACCCATCCTTCAACAATCGAGAGTTGCTCTGGCCACGTCCTAGCAACAACTGGAATTTGTGATTAGTTGACCACGTACCTAAGAGAGTTGCAGAGACCTCTCCTTTCTCTTATATTTCTTTTCTATGAAAATATGCTAGACATAGGGGCTATCCTTTAATTATGTAACACAATTTTTGAGTTTTTTTTGTATGAAAATGAAAAAATAATTTGTATGGTACGTAAGATATCTCAAACCCCTACCTCCCCCATAACCCTTTACGCGATTAATGGACGATCCCATACATGTTCAGTACTTTTTTATAGGTGATTCAGTACTTTTTTATAGTGATGGGAATGAACTCAAGAATGTTTGAGCAATGACAAGAGACATGATCGAGTTTATTTTATTTTTGAAAAGACTGTCGACCCCGTCATATTTTGGGCATTATCTTCTATCTCTTAAACTCGATATCATTGCACAAATAAATAGCCATTGATTAGAACCAGTTCAAGGAGCAGAGGAAGGGTCCAGCTAAACTAAGCAACCTAAAGAACATTTTGGAATCTCCATATACTTAATAAGTTTGCACCGAGGAAGAGGGTGAAGGGCTGAAATGGCTGACAATTTGAGAAACTGTTGTTACTGGACGTTCCAACGTCACGCACGTTACCATCCCAAATTTTCTGGGATCTTGGCATTTGAGCAGACATGAACCACTTCCTCACATGGATATTAAAATGTTAATTAGGAGTCTTTATAAAAGGGTGTCTTACCAAAAAGTTCTAATTTGATGAATGGAATGGTGTTTGTATGTCACGAAATGGCTGAAGAACGGACTAATAGACTTACATAATTATTTCACTGTTGCATTGGTCAAGTGTTCCGACGTGTTTGAGTGAAGGAAAAGTTTTGGAAAATTTTCTGGAATAACTGGAAAAATAACTGAAAACTAATCTATCGTTTTGTATGGGAGATTGCATGCCTACTTGATGGCAAAACGAAGTTAGACGGAACCACTAGTATTTAATATTATGTTAACAAAAACTAGAACTTTATTGCCAGTCTCTCCGTGTTCTAACGTAAAGCTAAAAGGCGATGGTGACGCTGTTCTAGATTGGCGATTCAACAGTCTAGTATCTTTTTGGACTCACGCTGCGTGCACTAGAGTAGCGAGCTCGATTTTGCGCACGGGGTCATCTACGCCTAATGCCTTCAGGGCCGTTGGAGGACCACCTAGCGTCCTCGTATGGACTTCAAATTTATACCTGATTTTTATCTTACCAAAACGAGCATTACATTTCGCATTTTCGAGAAATAAGGGACGGCCTTATGAACAGCGGAAAAAGAAATTGTTTCTTGTATAATATTTCTAAAAAAACAAATGATCCACTTCCTGGCAGTTATTTTTTCAACTATGACGCACGTTCTGATACAAAGGACATTCATGTGATTATCGTTTTTATATTCTATATTACATTTATTGAAATTCTTACCAAGAAAACTAAAACTATTAATGATTTATTACAAAATTATATTGATTGATAGGAGTCTGCAGTAAACATTCTTTAAGAACCTATAGGAATAAACAATCTAAATGCTTCTCACAGCTCCTAAATATCAATAGTGTGCATTTTTTTTTTTGATGATGTGTATTATCCTGACAAAACTGCAATTTTATTTTCAAATTGGTAAAATATTTTGTCAAAGAAAATTATTCCGTTTTTGTCACGGTTCCGTTTTTATCAACTGAAAATTGCCGATCGTGTTGATAAAAACGGAACATACCTGTATTTCACAATGGAAAGAAATTAAGAAGGAACTCCTTGGATATTCTGTGGGGCAATTGTTGAAGGATTGGTTTTGAAAACGACTAGAAGATAAATTTCCATGAGAGCTTCAATCCTAGAATAAACCTTTGTAAAATTTCCTGGAAGAATTCCTGTAGGACTATTTTTTAGTAACAACTGATCAATACAATTTCTTTCGAAAGAATCTTTCTTGCAAATTTTGAAACAACTTGTGTAATAATTTTCTTTGTAATTCTGTTATAAGACTGCTAATTTTTTTCTGGAGCAAATTTTAAAGGAGCATTTCTTGTGAAATCATTTAAAAATTTCAAGAAAAATTTTCTATAATTTCAGTATACTCATACGAAAAGTTTAAACTATATGCCTTAACTCAAAGCAACCAATATATAACTGTTTATATACGTAAGTTTCAAGCCCTGTATTCCTTGAAGTCATAGGTTCAAAAATATCGGAATAAATAAAAATACTACGATTGCTTATGTGCATGGCTAAGAATCTATGACATAATCAAAAACGGTCAACCAACGACCAACATTAGCTACCAAACGGGGATGTCGATGAAAAAAGGTTCTTCAAAATATGAAAAAAATCTTCTAGGGTCCAGAGTTGGAAATAATAAATTAATCTGCATTTATTCATGTACAACCCTATTGCCAAAATCCAAGGAATTCTTGGAAAACCTTAACTTGCACACATTTAGCCAGATTAAGAATTATATATGCTTAGAATACTTAAGAAGACCTTTATTTCGAAATAATAAAAAAAAATTATTTACAAGTAGAGCCCAAAAGTCAAAACCTCGTTTTTAGAACTGATTCAATTTACGAGCCAATTTCATTACGAACCCCCAATCTAGATCGTAAATTATAGTTACAGTGTCTATAAGGATTTTCGAAAACTTCCTAGTGGAAGCCCGGATAGCATTCCGGGAGACATACCTAGGATGGTATCCGAAAACTACTGAAGGCAAATTACTGAATGAATCCCTGGAGATTTTTTTATAGAATTCAAGAAGGAATGCAAGGTAAAATTTGTGAAGGAATTTCCTGGGGAATCCTTACCAAGGTAATGCTTAGAAATGCTCTTATTGAATGGTCAAATTTTTGATAATCTTAGCAATTCTGTATGAATTCCGAAAGAAAATTATAGAAAATTCTGAAGGAAACTCTATAAAAGTTCTTGGAAGAGTTGGTAGAGGTATGGAAAGAAAATATATTTTTATGAGATCCAGGTTACATTCCATCAAGCATTCTGGGTCCCAAGAAAATTAAAATAACAAGGATTTTCATAGAGAACTTTGAAAAAGTATGAAGTTATTGGCAGAATTTAAATAAAATTATCAGGAGCAATTCCTCAAGGAATGACTAGATAAACTACTGACAAAAACATGTAGAAATTTAATCATGAGCATGATCATGAGCACAGATGACCGTACAATTCGTAGTTGCAACTCCGTGATTGACCAGAGCAATCGAAGTTGCACAGGGAATTAATGAATGGGGCTAGAGATTAGCTTACCATTCTTCAATGTGCTCAAATTGAGAACTCAAATTTTAAAAATCAATAACGTCGCCGGCCACGTCCTTACGGTCATTGGGGGGAGGGAAGGAATGTAAGTTAGACAACCGTTGTTACTGGAGACCGAGTATACCTCTGAATCTCCACAGTTGTCATGAAAGGATATTTGGTTAGTGGGATAAGGTATAGATCTGAGAATCACCAATGTTTGGTGATGCGATCCATGATATAATCACGCCTAATAAGTGTTCATCACTCGCCCACGCAAGAAGAAGTGACGCGATCAATATACCAAACACTACTATCGAATCGCAGCACTTTTTCACTACGACGCGAACGACGCGCTTCATGTTTGAACCTGCCCTCATTGCCCGTCCCTGCTGGAGCTGCTGGATTCCTCAAAAATGTAGTTACTTAAACGGTGTTTTAGGTATAATTCATGAATGGGATCATGACGAAACTTTGAGGAATTTCTTCAAACTTTCCAATACGTTCTTTGTAAGGATTCCTGGAATAATTGTGAATTGTTTCATCAGGATTCAACAGATTTGTTTTATAAGTAGTTTTGAGAGAAATTCTCGGAGCAATTCATGAAGAAACCTTTAAAGTGGTTCCTCAATGTTTTTTAAGGAATTCTTAGACAGATTTATTTTGATATAATTGGCAATATCTTTGTCAGTAGCTTTATAAGTTACGGATTTTCAGCAGATTGCACAATCAATTGCGAACTGTTGCTAAAACTTTCGAATAGTTTCTGGAAAGATGTTTTAGTAAAGTCTGATTGTTTGGTGAACCAATCGTGTCTCAATTTTTTATAAGATTGTCTTTAGCACTCGTATGAATGAAATAATTGAAACTCCCAATTATTTCATTCATACGAGTGTTAAACTGTCCATAACTGCATGTTTGTCACATTCGACATTTTTGACAAAATAGAGTTAATACCGGGGAGAGTCATATACAAATACTTTCGATCAACTTACTAAAATCTATGAGATTGTTCTAGAAAATTCGATAAAAAAAACCAAGTTGTTTTGTCACATTGGCAATTGTAACCGCATAACAGTCACATTGAGATTATACATGCGCTTCATAATGAAGTAGCAAAGAAAATTTCTATCAGAATTATTTTCTGACTATTCACCCAATATGCGATATGAGTTGTTCAATATTTCAGCCTCAAATAAGCACTTTTGAATTCTTAGTGATTTTTTGAAATTTTAGTTTCCTCCCATACTGCAATAAAATGCAACTTGGTATCCCATTTACTCAATGCCTACTTTTGTCGAATGTTACAAGTATGCAGTAATGGGCAGTAAAGACAATCTTATAAAAAAATTGAACATAAGATTAATTCCCGTAGCAGGAGGACGAATGCAACGGACTGGCTACACCCATGCTCCCATCGAATTGAATCAACCACCGTTATAGAGGACACTCGTAAGAACAGTCCGAAAATCCACCCGAACATCTCGACAACACCGCAGAATGTGTAAACCCTTTCTCTCATCTCCTCCAAAAGTCAAAGGACCCTTACCGAACAAACAGGAGAAAATCCCTAACATATGCCACTTTTGCCACCTACATTGTATGATAACGATATAAGCCCACTCTAGAATAATTGATTATCCTTCTTCACAGGCGTCGGTGCGGCTCAGTGAGCAGATTTGAAGGGCTGGACGGGCAACCATCTCAGCGAGAAGACAGCAACTCATCATCCGACGAGCTAATATTATGACAGCAACGAGAAGGTATTAGGGTGGCCCATTTTCAAATGGAAAAAATCAACTCGTTCAAAATCTCAAGTTACACCCCCAAAATTTGTTCAGTTCGACCGCTAGAACTGTGAACTTTTGAGCGAAATCCGAGCTTGAAGTTTGTATCGTCCAAATATATGGGCAAAACGATTCCAATTACATATTCGACCATTGCACCACGATTGTATTCGACGAGTTTCTTTCCGCCTCGCGTTTCAGTTTCTTTAGGTATAACTTTGTTGTTAATCAAAACAGCTTTACCTGTGGTCAAAAATGTAATTTCACCCGTTTTTCCCGTGTATTTTATCGATTTTCTCCATACAAACTTCATGCTCGTTTGTATAGCCCTCAGAATTGACGGATTCCACTCAAATTTTCCCAGTAGCTTCCAAAGGTCCAAATAAACAAATTAGGTAATTTAAGATTTTTCGTAGTTTAATAATTTTGGGCCATCCTAGAAGGTATCCTCGTGGCAGCATCAGCGAAAGGAGAACATCCTCAGTCAGGAGATACCGATGGTATTAGTGTGCGCAAGTTTCAAGTGACAAAGTTGAAGAAGGAATCCTTCAGGCCGGCTACGGAATCTGCCAGGAGGGGGTTTGTGTTTGTGTGTCAGTGTGCTTGGTTTGGGGGGGGAAAACTTCAAGGCGGTCGTTTTCAGCAACCACCCCACCAAGGACAGGCAGTTCCGGGGGGTGAGCTGATTGCAAGTCGTACGGCGCTCGGCTCGGGGCCATCGCGCGCGCTGAAACATGGAATTGAAAGTATGGGTCGAAGGAATACAGCGCATTGTTTGCGGAGTGACGGAAGTCACCACTTGTCAGGTAAGCTATTATCGCTCTCGATGTCTTTCCGTTTCGTTTTGCTCAGAGTGCCCTTTCAACCCAGGTAGACGGTTGAATCTTTCTTTAAAACCTTATTTTATGTAATTTTTGTTCTAGTTTCTAGTTTTTTTTTCAAATATTTTTCAGGAACCACTTTGATAAATTTTTCAAGAATTTCTGCCACTTAGGGACTTCCAGTTATCCTTTAACATATTTCTTGTGGAATAACTCTAAACAAATCTATATAGTTTTCCACCAACAATTCCTAAACAAATATGTTCCTGAGAAAATGGCCTTATAATACCATCGAGGACACATCCAAATATTCTTTTTTGAGCAGTGGAAGCCTAGGGTAAATACCTACTGCAATAAAGTAGAACGAGTAGAAAACAGGATCCAAAACCAAGATTCCAGTTTGTTTTCAGTTTATGGGGAAGTAGGGTGCATTAGAGCGCATTCGGATACGAATCGAATGCATCACCTCCGAAGTAAGGTAGCTCGCATAGATTCTGAGAAAAATCCAACTTCGGCGAGAAACCGATTCTATTGCGATAAAGCAACACAAGCGTTGTGCTTTTGTTGCTGATTAGGGGGACTGGGAATAATTTGCCCATGTTAAGGAAAATAGCGATTGTAGATGTGAAAAAAACACTATTTTATGCTCTTTTTAAATTATGTTTTCTATCAAATAGTGGAAACAGCTATCCATTTTAGCTTTACTGAGGTTCATAAGTCAATTTTCAAAACATGCTTGCTTAAATGCAAATCAATACATTTGCTGGGTAAAACGTCCTGCTTTAGTTCGGCGTTACTCGTGCTGTAAACGTACGTACAAAATCATGCTTGCTTAGATGTTGCATACATCCGGGCGTTTTTTCAGATGTTATTGTTCAATAGTAGTATACATGCGAATGCGAAAAATGTACATTTGTAAGGCTCAAACTTGCGCGTAGCTTCAACGTGACATTACGTTTGGTAGAATCTGATTTCAAACGGCTATTTTGGAGTTATAAAATAGGAGTGGGCGTTTTGCCCCACGAGTTGATTAATGTTTAGGTCCTTAAATAACCTTTTTAAGGACAAATTTAACATATTTTTTGCAAGTAATACTAACTATAACAGTGCTCTCAGAGATAATTTCGGAAATTTGGTTATTCATCGACCTAAAAAATGACCTTTAAAATCGCACAAAATTGCAACGAAAAACGTTTTGATACGATTTTTGAGATTTTCTTGAGAAGAACTCTTAAAAATATATTAAGAGAAACATTATATCCATTTTCTATATTCTAGGGCGAAAAATCATTCTAAAACACATCGTACGTCCAAATCTAGGCTGGCACGTTTTGCCCCCTATGGTCAAATTTCCCCAGTTCCCCTACTCGGAATCATGAATCTGCCTAAAATCATAACCCGCCCCTCCCTTTTATGATCGACAAAATGAAAAACAAATAAGGTACCCCGGGGCAAGTGAGAATCCGGGGTAAGTGGGGCGTTTCGTCATAGCTCAACTAGGAAAAGTTTTTCATGGGGGTATTCTTCTAGAAAGTTGAAGATACAATGACAAGGAATGTATTTAGTACTAAACATATTGTTATTTTTATTACCATGTGGTTCATGTAACAGTTGTCAGTTCAGCGCCATTTTCAACTTGCATGATAAATTGTGACACGTTTCACGTCTTGCATTGACTCGCAAAAAATAAATGTGTTTTAAATCGAATTTCCATCAGTAAGCTTTAATTTTAAGTATTATTATAAGCTGCTAACGATAAACCAGTATATTGTTTTCATTTCATATGAAATTTTCGATGGTCCATCTTACCCCAAAATATATTTGTACCTGGGGTAAGTGGGACCTATCAAAACAAAAACCAGAATCAAAACTTTTCGTACACGTTTCATACATTTTCCTAGAGAGTAGCATTAAAACATTCAAACAAATGATTTTTATAAAAAAAATCAACCTCAAATTACGTAATTGCGTAAGAGGGAGAAGAAAAGTGTTTTCATTCTTATTTTTTTAATTTATTCTTTATTTTTGAAATACGACTTCAAAATTGAACAAACACACAGCTGAAATTTGAAATGCATCATGATAACGATTACTTTTCTATTTTATTTGAACTTTATTTGTTATTTCTACCAAATTAAATAGTGGTGGAAAAGAATTCCATCCCATAAGGTGGTTTTTTGCCATGCATATAAATAATAACAAAACATATTTACAATTTCGGCAATTATTGATTGTTTATGTGCTACATTTTAACTAACAACTTTTAAATGATATATTTTGAACATGTTTAATTCCTTTTTACGCTTTCATTGAGGAATTTTCAGGTAATATTAAATTTAAGGTAACATACTATTATATAAAGGGTTTCTTCCTTAAACGTAACGTATTTTATGGTTGATCCCTTATGTACATCAAATATGTACTTAAAATTAAAAATCTATGACTTATCAATCCTTTTGCTGTAATGCTTGACTTACTGATGTGGATTGACGCATGAAACTGGATGTGTCCCACTTGCCCCGTTTAGCGAGGCAACTGCGTCCAAAGGCTCATTCTAAAACTTTCTTCCAAGGTTTTCACGATTTCGAAATTATTCGATTAGTTCCATGCACACACCAGCAAATATGTTGCCAAAACGTGATTGTGTTGTTGGATTTGAAAAATATTGACATTTGAAAATGTTATTGAACAATTTGTTTGAACTATCGTTTTTTTCGTTCCCACTTGCCCCGCGGTACCTTAAATAAAAAAAACCTGAAGCGGGACTTGAACCAAGAACCTTCCGATTGAGAGCCACGCAGGTTTTAACACAACCACATCGTGGCGTAAATTGCGAGTGATCGAAACGAATAAGTTGTAGCAAAGCGCATCGCTTAGTTTTGTCACTCTTGATGTTACGCTCAAAAAGAATCATAATTTTGACACCAATTGGTGAATTTCGGGGAACAATTTCTTCGAAGAGAAGAAATTTTCTTCCATTACTCACCAGTAGGGTAACACAATATAAAATGCCTCACTTGGGCAAAAAAAGGAAATATCTTTGTCAAAAATAGTACTTTGAAATCACATCATGATAACATGACGTGTGAGCGGTGCCGTGTTATTTATGTGGCCATGGTAACGAGTAAATATGGCACTGCCCAAACGTCAAATTAGTAAACTCGTGCATTGGTCCATGAGCTTATTATCTTACAAGCTGTTTAAAAAATGCAAGCTTTTCCGTAAAGTCGACCAAATCAGTAGAGTGGTACATATCGTACGGCCCGTGGTGGTGCATACTTGCCCAGAATTGAAAAGTAGCAGAAAAAATGAATATTCCAGTGAATTTCCACTTTTTTCGAGCATTCAAAGCGAAGTATGCACTTCAACAGAAAAGTAATCGCCTATCTCGATGCGTGGGAATTTCTTGCAAGAAATGCTCAAGAAAATCATTTTTCTTTGATCGCAGTATGCAGTTTATACTTTTTATTATCATTATACTTGTTCAATAGTTCCAGCATCGACGTTTGACCATTGGTTGCTATGATGTTGTTGCTATTTAAATAAAAAAATGCATAAGCAAACTGCGTGAAAAACCACATCGAAATTCAACTCTCGATACTTCTTGCATTATATCTGTTTTGCTACGTGCTACAACTCTCAAACTTTCATAGTGAGAAATTCTCATGAATAGTAAGGATTCCCAATAATTTCCATTTTTTTTTATCTGATTCATTAAATATCAAAAAGTATTGCCCAGGTGGGGCGTATAATACCGAGTTACCCCTAAAAGTTTTCTTTTCATCGATAAAAATACGAGTCGGTATTCGACTACAGGCACCATGATCTGTCGTTCTGATATCATGACCAAAAAAAACAATTTAAGAATCATGATTTGGTAATGAATTGGTGATATTTTTTTTTCATTCAATGTTTTATGGAACTTAGACAGCCTTTGCGACTAACGCGCAGCTATTCAGCAAGACCAAGCTGTGAGTCGTGGATTTGGGGCCATCAGTCTAGGATTATCTTTGGTTGGAAATTTTCTCGGCTTCCCAGGGTGCAGAGTACCTTCGTACATGCCACACGATATACTGTATATCATATAGGGGAAGGGGTGGTAAAATGAACACCTTAAGGAAATCTTGTTTCTGATAGAAAAACGAGTAATTTGTAAAGTTTTTTAGCACAGCATCAAAATTAGGGATGTAATCTATAGCAGCGACATGGATTTAGACTAAAATAGCTAAATTTTCACATATTTTCATCGCTATCAAAAAGCGATGCAAATTTTCATTTTACCTGCACTATGTGGGTCAAATGAACAGCGGTGGGTGGTAAAATGAACACCACGCAAAAAACGTGAGCAAAACAAATATTTTTGACAATTTTCATTGTCCCACCGAAAATACTTCCTTTAATGATTGTAACCCATTCAAAAAGAATTCTAAAAGTATTGACATCATATCGTAACGATATTCACCTCACTGAAAAACCTCAAGTCTTCCGGGCTAAAAGTTACGTCAGTTCTAATTTTCAAACGTGGTTTTCTAAAATCGTAGTAAATCGTAAAATCGTGTTTTTCTCGGTAAAAGGCACGGTGTTCATTTTACCACCCCTGTTCATTTTACCACCACTTCCCCTACATGGTCAAATAATTCAGTTATTAACTGTGGGAGTGCCCATTAGATCTCTAGCTAAGCAGCTCACTCTTTCCAATTTGGAATGTATCACCAGAACTGAGAAGTACCATATATGGACAATTATTTTATTCATGGATTTTTTTTAAACTGTTTTTCTCAGGATTTCGATAATTCATAAGAAATTAGGTCAGCATTCCTAAAAGAATCATTGCAGAAATTATTCATGAATTCAATAGTGAAACCCACTTAAAACAACTTCCAGCATTGCTCTTAGAATTCTCCGAGAAATTGCTGAAGGAATTTCTCCAAGCTTTCTTTCTTTAATATCTTAATTAATTACTTCAGAAATTCTCCCAGGAATTCGTTAAGGCAGAGATTCATCCAAGAGGTATCATGGATTCCTCAGATAATTTGTCCTTTTGGATACGTTCTATTTTTTCTGATAATTCCTTTTAGTATTCTTTCAGGACTTACACTAAGCATTACTGTGAGCAATTGTTCAAGATATTCGTGCCATACTTTACAAAAGGTTTCACGATCATCAAATAATTAAAAAAAATCTGCGTGGTTTTCATGAATATTTCCTGAAGTTATTAATAAATTAAAGGGTCCCCATTAAACCGATAAGCATTTAAATAAGCCGCGCAATATTTGTAAGAAAAATATGGGAGATTGGATTTTCAAACTTTTTTAAATTTTGAATCGCTCTAGTCCACACATCAACAAAATTTCATTTATATTTAGATTCTGCTCAGAGGGATCGAAAATGTTAAAGAATATCCCCGAGGTTTCCTTCAGAATTTCTTCTGGAAACTTCCTCATGATTGAGAGTTTGTGAGAGTTTATGTGAACTTTACAGTATAGGAAAACTTCTAGAATATATGCTGGAAAATCCTCTATGTATACGGAGTACATAAAAATCCACTTAGTGATCGGCAAAGTGGCTCAAGAACTATCATTATTTGAGCCAAGAAATTGGATATTTTTCCATCAGGCGGCACTATTGCGCAAGAAATCTATGTTTTGCGGATACTGCTGGATCCTGACTTTCTAAACAGATGGCGTGATGAAACAAAGAAAGCATTTGAGTTACTGAACAACTCTACCGAATACACCATCTTTCAAAGTGATCAGACTCCTGAGATATTTGCAAAACAAATGTTTTATGCTCACTAACGCCGCCTGGTGGCAAAATTTTGAATCAACTAGCTCGAACAATGATAGTCCTTGAATAAATGAACAACTTTGCCAAAGATGCCTTCTTTCTGAGATCTGTAAAACAAAAGTTTCATGCTCACTAGTACCGCTTAGTGGAAAAATCCCGAATATCTTGGCTAAAATAATGATAGCCCTTGAGCTACTGAACAATTTTGCCGAAGACGCCATCTTTCTAAATGGTCAGACTGCTGGGAATGTCGCAAATCCAAAGGTGTTGTACAAAGTACAATGCGCGACTACCCGCGTTACAAAAATTTGCGCGACAACCGAAAGGTTAAGAGTTAGGGGGGGTCTGTAGCCTTGAGGTTACGCTTCCGCTTCATAAGCGGGGGGTTCCATTCCCAGCCCCTCCACAAAAAAAACCCGTCCAGCCACCAGAAGACGCCTCACGGAGGACCGTGCTTTGGGGAGCACATCCATCCTCCGTCAGTATCAGATGGTGACTGAGACAAACTGACCCTCTTCGCAGGCAGCTAGCCTCACTAATAGCAGAGCTCTCTCAGTGCGCATCGTACCTTCGTGCTGTGCGTACACGAATTCTCTCTGCTCTTGGAAGTTTTCTTAAAAACTACCTAAAGCAATAAAACAGTACTTTTCAGTGCTACAAAAACAGTACTTTTCAGTGCTAAAATTAAAAACGGTACTTTTCAGTGCTACTAAAACAGTACTTTTCAGTACTATTTTTTCTACTATTGATCCCTTTACGATCCTTGTTTGGACCCGTGCCTTCGATTTTTCGTTGGACCCGTTGGCGAAAGCTAGCGGTGGTAATCCTTCTTGGACACCGTCTAGGGAAAAAACCTCTCGAAGGTCACGTCTTCTTTCGTTTATTAACTAAACATGGTATCAACAACAAACAAAAGGAAGGGTGAATCTCTGAATTCACTACTTCTTTCCAAAAAAGTGGGTTTTAAAACTGTCACTACACGTGGCAAGAATGGAAGAAAGGACGCTTCCCCGGAATGCGAAGTTTCTTCCAAGGGTGAAATGAATAATTGTATCGAAATGAGCAATCAGTTACAAAGAATATACTAATAAAGATATTAAAAAAAAAAAAAAAAAAAAAAAAAAAAAAAAAAAAAAAAAAAAAAAAATAGCAGAGCTCTCTCCTACCTGCTTGGTGTGAGAGTAAAAGAGTAGGAGAGAGTGAAACTAGATGTAAATATAGATAAGTTGAAAACAGATCTGTATCGATAAAGCAGCTACAGATCAACTGAGTCCGGCACAGTATTGGCCACGAGCACGGAGTGCCTCAAAAAAAAAAAACGTTTAAAAAAAAAAAGAAAGGTTAAGAGCACATCATGAGAACATGTTTTTCATCTTCTGCTACTGCTTTTATTATATCAGGGGGGTAACAGTGAATGATAAAACATATCTAAACAAGCTCAAATCCTGGGGTACTAATGTTTTATAAGTGTTTATCATGTCAGTAAAATAAAACACATATCGCTTTCTTTTTGCGGCTCTCGTTCGTTGCTGTTATTTATCAAACTTGTAACAACTTGTGAAGTTGATCATGGACCGATACAGATAGGATATTTATCTAAGCTTGCTTTGATCGTGCTTTAAAACCAAATGAGAACGAATTCTGTAATGCCTTATCATGAGTTAGATTTTCGTAACGCAAAACAAGCATCATGTTTTTGTTGCTGATTGCTCGGCATCAAAAGTCCAATGAATATCATGTCAAAAATTAATATTCACATTTTTTTGAATCCTCCAAAGTCAAAAACAAATAGATTTTCGAAATGATGTCATATTGTAATATCTAATCTAATATTATATAATATATGATGATAATATAACGTAATCTTCTAATCTAATATTATGTATCTTTTGTTTAACGTTTTTGGGTCTTGCTAGAGGGAAGCTACAATTTTGGGTGATAGCATTTAGATTTATGTTATGTTAAGCTGGAATTCGGGCTTCCAAGGAAAGTCAATAGGGCCAGCTTACATGCTTGATTTTCTTGAAAGTATTCCTAGGACTGTCTCATATGGAAAAAGGCTGAAAATTGATCAAACATATTCTAAAGCCAATTGTAGCAAGGACGTGGCCGTTATTCTTTCGATTTCGGTCAAAAAGCAAATGTCCTCTTTTTTCAAAGTCATTCATTTAAAATGTCCTCCTTTTCAAAATGTGCATCTGGTAAGCATAGCTGTGGTCAATTCAATTCTTTCGATAGTAACTTTAAGATTTTTCAATCCATATAATAGAACCGACGAATTTTGTTTTGAGACAGCAAGCTTGTTAAAAATTTGAATTAAATGATACTTAATTGAGCAATTTAAAACAAATTATGCATCATATGAAGATGCTTGGTGTGTTGGATAACAAAATAATGTTTCATTCATCATAGCTTAGATTTCTTTTAAACGCCGATAAAACCATTATTTTAAATTACTTTGGCATTCTGAACATTAAAAATGTGAAGTTATGGAACATTTCTGCTACTGGCATTGGGCTTATCAACATTAAATTTACCTCAGTTTTCCTAGTGTACAAGAAAGCGGACCTTAACAGTTTAAGACATGTAGAGCCGTGGTCATCTGGAACTCCTGAATGTGACTAACTTCGTACAATTTTTCATAAGGGGCTGTACTACACCAGAAGATATCATGAATAGTACTCTGATCTATCCTGATCTTCGATCAGAAATTCAGGCGATTGAAAAATGAGCCTGAGCATACTGATCTAGGGTAATAATACTCGTAGTAATACTCAATAAAACTCTGTACAATGGATGATTTCGTAATTCCGTAAAGACCGTGCTGCTTTGAATTGCCAGACGCATCGAAAGCCGGACGCTGGCCTTTTTAATGATATTTTTGCTATTAATTCCATTTTTTTCGTGAATCCCAACATGATTATAACATGCTGTACTAGTTAAAGTTGACGAAATAATAGTTTTTGGGTGATTTAAGGCCGGTATTTGGGTTCGAAATGTCCGGAAAATTCGAATTAACACGGTGGTAAGAATTGAAATTTTGGTTTGCATAAGAGGCGATTCCCTCATTCCCAACTAGAATCATACAAATTAACCATTTCTGACATAAGCCGTCTTTATTGCTTAAATAAATTCTGGAACCCTTGAATTTCCAGAATTACAATGAACTTATAAGAATCAATTCATCAAACAAAAGTTTCTCGAGAAATTCATTATCAAATAGCAGTACTTAAGAAATACATATAACCAATTACTAAGCCAAGAAGAAATATGAAGCCAAATTCAAACCTAGTGTAATTTCGTTTAAGAGTTTACTTTCTAAATATGAGATCATTCCAACACGTAAACCATGAGCAATACTTTTCATGTTCCATTTACAATTCGCCCACCTTCCAATCTGACGAAGGTTATAAATCATCATCCTATCTAACAAGAATATTTTTCTCTTTTCTGCATTTTCCTTCGGTAACTTCGGAAAACACCCCCACATCCCATCGCCCCCGGCTTCCGTTTTCCGCTGCCGCCGGAAACTCCGTACTTGCGCTCAACATTAACATCACGATGACGTCGTCAACAACTTTGGGCCGATGCCTGCGGGGGATGGGGCAAAAATAACTAGGACGTGGTATTTGCCCTGGCGCATGCCACCGGAAAAACCGGAAGATTCACCCTCATCGAGCGATGGCGAAACAACGAAAGGCTGCTGGCACCCCACGAGAACCCGCTGAAAATTCTCATGAAGTGGGGCGAATACTCCAGTGATGTGCAGTTCATACTGCAACGATCCGAGCAGAAAAAGCCCGATCAAAACCAGCAGAATAATAATAGTAGTAATAGCAATAGTAATACTAATAGCAACAGTCCCGCTCAGAACCAGCAGAATACTCATCAACAGCAGCAACAACAACCTCATCAACAGCAACCACATCCCCAGTCTCAGCAGCAGATCCTGAGGCAGCAGCAAAAGTTGAATCAGTTGAATAATAACCACCTCTTGGGGGGCACCGGGTTGGACGACCCCAAGAGCAAGTTGGTTCAGAACAACCTGAAGAATAGTGCCGGCAGTCCAGGAAATGACCCCTACGGGAAACAGTTTAGCCAGCATCAGCAACATCAGCAACACCATCTTCACCAGCAATCGGAATTGATCAGTAATTGTGTGCCGCCGTCTTCGCTGGAGCGTGGAAAGGAAACGAGGAAGAGCCTCAACTCAGGGTGAGTCATCATTCTTTCTTTGGGATAGAGCGTTGTTCTTGGGAAGAATAGGATGCGTATTAGGTTTACAATAAGAGAATTTTACGGATTTGTCCAACATGTGGGTTTTGGGTATCTGGATATGTAGCTAGAAAATGATGAAACATAATTGATAATCTCAGTATGGTGCTTCACTGGGACCTGGGAATAGAATAATCTTATTAGTTTTTTTCAATTAAAAGCGGGCATTGAAAATTAATTCAATTTACTTTGGAATTTCAAAACACTTTTAAATAAAGTATTACACTATGTACTGGCTCGACGTTTAAGGATCAACTTCAACAGCAGTACACCACCAACATTGAAGGAATAATCACAATTAATTATCCTCAGGGAAACTTGCCTTGCCATATGGACACCAAAAAAAGTTATTTTATTTTAATCCTATGTATTCATTTGAATTCTATACAGTCCTGGCTGTCATCATAGATTGGAAACTAATTAATTACAAAAGATAGAACACTAATCCTCATCAACTAACATCTATCCGAAGAAGAGCCTTTCCTCCCCTACTTCATTGGAAACCGATAGACGGTCCTGACCCAAAAGAAAAGATGATGGGTTTTTGACCCAGCCACACGATAGAAAGGATTATTATTTGTTCAATTATCAGGTCCCTTCGGTATGTCAGATAGTTTTCTCTTCATCTCCTTTCATTGAGTGTTTTCTCATATTTCGATTCGAGCACCGGCCGGTCCGACTCTACTATAGATTGGATTGTTTATACGCCAATAATGTGATAAGGTCAGCAGAACACATAATAATGAACCCGAGATAGTTCGGATGGTCACTTTCCGAACGAAACATGATTTCCCACTTTGAAGATTTCCTTCCCCAGGACATACCACCAGCAGCGCATCCTACTACAATGGTGACCCTGATTCGAATTGCTTTGGCCAGTCTGTCGTTCAAATAGTCGTCCGTCGACGATTCGATCCGATATGGTGACGGCATGAATTGATGGAAACCTGATGGCGACAGACGATTGTTACCTACTATACGTTGCACAGAGGAGTCATTTGGATCAATCATTGCCAAAATTATGTTCTGCCCTTTAATTTATTATGCCCCTTTTTTGATTATTTGAGAATCTTCCATTTTTGCAAGTATGAAGAAAAAATATCCACCCTTTTTTGCAATCGACTACAGATGACACGCAGACTTCTTCCTTTTACGGAGAGGCCTGTATCATCCGCAAACAAGGATTTTTGACATCCCTGAGGTAACTCAGGTAAGTCAGATGTGAAAATATTGTATAATATTGGTCCCAAAATGCTGCCTTGAGGAACACCAGCTCGTACAGGAAGTCTTTCAGATCTGCAGTTCTGATAATTAACCTGAAGTGTACGATTTGACAGATAACTTTGAATTATGCTAGCAATGTATGTTGGAAAATTAAAGTTTTTTAATTTAACAATCAAACCTACATGCCAAATACTGTCGAATGCTTTTTCTATGTCCAGAAGAGCAACACCAGTAGAATAGCCTTCAGATTTGTTGGAACGGATCAAATTTGTTACACGTAAAAGTTGATGAGTGGTCGAATGTCCATGGCGGAATCCAAACTGTTCATTGGCAAAAATTGAATGTGGGCCATAATTCTGTTCAAAATGACCTTTTCAAAAAATTTACTGATAGAGGAAAGCAAACTGATTGGGCAATAGTTAGGAGCTTCTGCAGGATTTTTGTCTGGTTTTAAAATTGGTACAACCTTAGCATTTTTCCATTTGTCAGGAAAATATGAAAATTGAAAACATTTGTTACATATCAACTAAGAATGATAAGCTACTTTCTGGAAGTTTCTTGTCGTGATGTAGAAAATTTCATCATCGCCAGGAGCTTTCATATTTTTGATTTTTTTAAATAATAGTTCTCACTTCTTCCAAATCAGTCTCAAAGGTATTTTCGAAAATGAACTCTCGATTGAGAATGTTTTCGAAGTCCTGAATAACTTGATTTTCAATTGGACTAGTAATTCCTAAATTAAAATTGTGCGCGCTATCAAATTGCATAGCAAGTTTTTGAGCTTTTTCGAAATAGGTTAGTAATAATTTGTTTTCCTATTTTAATGCCGGTATTGGCTTCTGAGGTTTTTTTTTCAAAATTTTAGATAATTTCCAAAAGGGCTTAGAGCCAGGGCCCAATTTAGAAATTTTATTTTCATATTTGTTTCTTAATTGTGAAAAATGTTTCTTGATTTCTTTCTGCAAATCCTGCCATAAAATTTTTATAGCAGGATTTGCGAGTGCGTTGAAATTGCCTTTTTCTCACGTTTTTAAGACGGATCAAGAGTTTAAGATCATCGTCTAGAATCACGGATTCAAATTTTACTTCATATTTTGGAATTGCAATGCTACTGGCTTCAACAATGGAATTTGTTAAAGTTTCAAGAGCATTGTTAATATCAAGTTTTGTTTGTGAAGCAATGTTAACATCAAGATAAGAGTCAATATATGTTTCATATATATTCCAGTCTGCTCGAAAATAATTGAAAGTGGAGCTGATAGGATTGAGAATCGCTTCATGGGATATTTGAAATGTAACATGGACATGATTAGAATCAAAATCAGCATGGGTAACTAATTGGCTACAAAGACGTCTAGAGTCGGTTAAGACCAAGTCAATCGTAGATGGATTTCTAAAAGAGGAAAAACATGTAGGGCTATCAGGGTAGTGAATTGAGAAATATCCTGAAGAGCACTCATCAAATAAAATTCTGCCGTTGGAATTGCTTTGAGAATTATTCCATGACCGATGTTTGGCATTAAAGTCACCGATGACATACAAATTTGACTTATTGCGAGTCAATTTTCGCAAGTCAGATTGGAGCAAATTAACTTGCTGTCCAGAGCATTGAAAAGGCAAATAGGCAGCTATGAAAGTATATTTACCAAGCAGTGTTTCAACTGAAACACCTTAAGTTTCAAAAACTTTAGTTTCAAATGACGAAAACAGTTGACTCAAAAATTAGACTTATGATTGCCACCGCAGTTCGCGCATTTAAACTTGGTGGTATCTTCCTTCACAGGACAGACGTCCTTAACGTGAGAAGAACCGCCGCAAATAATGAATTTAGCATTCATGCGGCAATGTTTAGTGCCATAACCACACTTTTGGCACCGACGGCACTGAGTGGGGTTCTGAAAATTTCCTACAGGTTTCTGGAATAGTTCCCCTATCACACAGACATCGAATTAAGTTTTGCTGTTTCTAAAGCTTATATATTATTCAAATCACTTTTGTTAAAGTGAACTAAATAATATTCTTAAGGAAGCCCTTTCCAACGAATGCCAAATTGAATTTTCCTTTTCATAATGATGACTTGGACTGGGAAAAATCAAAGTAAATCGTTTATTCCATTTTTAATCCCATCACAGGTGATTTATACCGTGATGGATCGACATCTGTACACCTAACAAATGAATCTAAATCCATCCACTTCATACAAAACGCCTACTATTTGTATAAAGTGTACGCATTTTGAGCCTGTTCAGCTTTTGGTCCCCCACTGTAGTTACTTGAGGTACCTTTCAAGACTACCTTGAACAACCGTTTTCAAATCAATATTAGGGCACCAAAAGACCATTAATAGCAGCAATTATTTTTTCTCATGATTGACCAAACTAACTCCTCTGTGCATCGGTCGCTCGGTCAAGTCATTTTACGTTTCGTTATGGCGCGGGATCATCCGTGCTCATCTTCCTTCCGGCCAACAACCGGTGGGAATTATCAATGCATGACCCGAAGACTTGCCCGAACTATGTATGCCGGGGGCTAAGGTGAAACGGTGTTGAAGAGAGACAGCCGACCCGAAGTGCGGCCTGGGACTGACGACCGACCGGTCGCCAATTGATATCGTTCCTTTTGAATTCTAGCATGCCCGCTGCCGTTCGTTGGACTGACTGCTACCTATCTCCGATCGAAGGTGTGTAGGTGTGTTTATTTTGGAAATCAGTGACACTTCTGGCTCTCGGGGCCGTCTCCTCGGGCGCAAGGTTAGGTTTGTTGATATTTATGAGAGTTGTTTCGGTTATGGGTGGCTGTTGCTGTTCGTTGATATTGGAGGCGGTGGTCGGCACGATGGGATGGGACAGATTTTTATACATTCTGAGAAATCGATTGCCCAGGTGGGCAATAAGAAAGTTTTCACCTGCCTGGCGTGATTGGGACTACATGAATTTTGGATGAGCCATTGGGGGATATTAAATAGGTGACTTTTTCCCTTTTGATGGGCTTACTTTGGATTATGAAGTCTATAATTTCAGTTTATTTATTGAAATTACTCTTTATCTTCAATAGTCTAATTGTACAATCTTCTATATAAATAAAAATGGAATGTTGTTTGTATGTCACGAAATGGCTTACGAACGGGTCAACGGATTTGAATGATTCTACCAACATTTTGTTCGTCAATGGTTCTGACGTGTTTGTGTGTATGAAAATCCCAAGATATTCACCGGGAAAGTTGGAAAAACGTGTGTGAACGGAACTGTCATTTCGTATGGGACGATCAATATCGTTTTTCAACAGCCTACTTGATGGCTAAACGAAGTTTGCCGGGACCACTAGTGAGTAATATATTCTTAGTTCAGAATATGGAATAGATGGGATGCTCGGTCTGGTAGGGGATCTTTTTGATTGGATCATTTTCAGCTTTATTATCTGTTTTTTTCATTAGAAAAATTTCTGAATCATAGTTTATCGTGTTTCAGGAACGATGATAGTTTGGAAATGTCAAACAATTAGAATGATTCTAACTCCAATAGCATTTCTAACCTTTTTCATATGTTGAGTATAGGAACCTTCCATAGCCGAGTGGTTAAAGTACACGGCTACAAAGCAAAGCCATGCTGAAGGTGTCTGGGTGCGATTCCCAGTCGGTCCAGGATCTTTTCGTAATGGAAATTTCCTTGTCTTACCTGGGCATAGAGTATCATTGTACCTGCCACACGATATACGAATGCGAAAATGGCAACTTTGGCAAAGAAAGCTCTCAGTTAATAACTGTGGAAGAGCTCATAAGAACACTAAGCTGAGAAGAAGGCTCTGTCCTAGTGAAGACGTAATGCCAAGTAGAAGCTTAAGAATTTTGAGTGTGCTCGAGTCTTTTGATTGGTCCTGATTACAACACTTTTCCAACGCAGTAGGTATTGCATCATGAATATTCATTCAGCATATTAGCTTACCGTTGAGAAGTTCCAACATCACATTGAATTAAAAAAAAAGTTTATTTTTCATACTAATGCATTCGTGACCACAGTCATTCCACACACGAAAATTGCCACCGAGCTGAAATTCCTCCACGTTTACGTACCGGTCAATGCAAATATGGTCTAATTTGATTACGCATTAGTGCTCCCTGCTGTTATCTCATGGCCCATATAAAAACAGATAATAAGTATCACGCTCTACTTCTACAGTGGCGTAGCCATTGGGGGAACCCGTTTGACATTTGCAATGTTTGTTCCTATCAAATTGTTATACATTGAAACTTCGCGTGTTTCAGAACGATTTCAATAGCTTCACAGTTAACCAAAATCTACGTATAACGAAATCACCTTTTGCGTTTTGCGATGCGTAAATCTACAAAGTTTCAAGTATAAGATGTTGCGAAAAGGTCTTAAACATACAAAAAAGGAGGCGATATACGTGCAAAAAATAACACGCAATGCGAGTGTACAGATTATATTGCGAACAAACCTGTACTCTTATGTGACTTAACTTTTGATAGCAAAGTTGGGGCATTCCTTAGCTGAGCGGTTAGAGTCCGGCTACAAAGCAAAACCATGCTGATGGTGTCTGGGTTCGATTCCCGGTCAGTCCAGGATCATTTCGTAATGGAAATTTCCTTGACTTCCCTGAGCATAGAAGTATCATCGTACCTGCCACACGGTATACGAATGCGAAAATGGTAACTTTGGCAAAGAAAGCTTATATTACTCTCCCATTGATGACGTAATGCCAAAAATAAGAAGAGAAACAATTTTATAATATAAGTTTAATATAAAAAATGAAAATAATCGAAGAGAAATGGATCATCATATAACATAACAGGGTTACGAATAAAAGTTCTAATTAATTTTTGTATCCTGAATCTAAAAATTACGTCAAAGTTCTTGCAATTCGAGTATTTGATCTTTTTATATTGCAAAATTTAACTTTGTTAATATGCATAAAACGCCTAAATATGTATATGCAATATCCTTTGAAATAAACGGTTTTAATGAGCAGAAAAATATGCTTATACAGTATTATAAGCAAAAGTGAGTTCAGTAATTCACACTTAAGCTTATACAATATTTTAAAAAATCAAACCTTGCATGTAGGCTCAGCACCAGCGGATCGTTTAGCGCCGACATATTCAAAAGTATTGCTTACACCTTTAAAAACTGTGAATAACTCTATGCAAGAATGACCTCAATGAAAATGAAATATTCCAAAATATTCATCTGGCATCTTGGGACTAAAGGAAATGGAATATATGTGATGCTCACGAAACATTCAGAATCCTGAAGAAAAAGCTGTTTGGTATCAATCTGATCAAGTTTGCTCAGTGATCAACCCCCAGATTACGGTACCCGTTAGAAGAATGCAATGATATGTTTTATCATATTGCCATATATCAATACTTTGAATATTTTAGAACAGTTCCTATGATTTTATCATTTTGTGAGCTTCGTGGCTGTGCTGTTGATGTCGTCAGGTATTAAATCTTATCGTGTCATGTACGTTCGATTCCCGCTTCAGTTTTTGAAACTTTTTGTTATTAATGTGCTATCACGGTGCTCCCCTGACCGTTATTATCAGAAAAAAATCTCCATCAAATCTGTGCTCACCAGTCGTTTTCTATGGCTAAGCTGCATGTCTGGGCAAAATTTTAAAAAAATCGTAGGGCCCGTTTTTAAGTTACGCCCTTTTGATTGTTTAAGTCCACAAATTCAAAGGAAATCTGAAATATTTTAACGGGTTTTCATTGGCCGTGACTACCAGAAGCAATATACCATCAAAATGTGGTAATTAGTTGCTTTATTTATTTATTTGTAACTTATGGGTGGAGTTTTGAATGAGAAAATCAACAAAATTTTGAGTTACGCCCTTTTGGAGGTGTAATAATTAAAAACACTAATTTTAAATAGAATAATTAGGCATTCTAATACCATTAAGTATGTTCAAATGGTTTCAATGGCACATTGCATTTACATGCAGCAAAAGTGTTTCACCATTAACTGATTTTTCATAGGCTCAAGTGCTAGAAGGCATTACGGTGTCAATTATGTACCACATACAAACAGACGTAACAAATAGAACAATAATCAATTTAAATCATAGCCACGTGAACATTTACGCCAATGCTAACAATACTTCATTTGGCCAGAGGGGACGGACCTGGTGTAGTGGTTAGAACACTCGCCTCTCACGCCGAGGACCTGGGATCGAATCCCATCCCCGACATAGTCACTTATGACGTAAAAAGTTATAGTGACGACTTCCTTCGGAAGGGAAGTAAAGCCGTTGGTCCCGAGATGAACTAGCCCAGGGCTAAAAATCTCGTTAATAAAGTCAAACCAACCAAAAACCATCATTTGGCCAACCGCGAACTAGGTGGCGGTAGTGAGCAAACGTCAAACTCGACCAAAAGTGATGCGAGCGCCACGATTGGCACGTCGGCCAACTACAAAATATTTGAATTGGGCGCTATTATGCTGTGTTATGAAAAAAATAGAGTGTTACGTATGTTTGTCTGTGTATGTATGAACTGCTATAGCTCAACTAGCTATCCCATCGGCTTTTCCGGGTAACTTTGTACTACCCCAGAACATAAACTTCAATTGCCGAGTAATGTAGTATTGACCAAACTTATGTTATCATTTATAGCATTTTTCACAAATTCATTTAGATTTTTCACAAATCTACAACTTTACATATATGTTCCCCGGTCTTTTCGATTACACAAACACGTAAAAGTCCTAGATAAATACAATAGTAAAAGCCTTATTTTACTTGTCTACCTTAACAATCAAAACTCTTTTGAGATGATTCTAAAACTTAACCTCGAATTTCATGTCCCCGAACATCATTAATCCCAGTGACATCACACTGAACGCACTATTACGCTGAATGCTATTGACCGGAATATATAAATACTTTGAAATGCCCCGTGATAATGGAATTTGAAGTAATACCATTCAACGAACTGGAACCCGATGTGATGGTCTTCAGGTTTATAGTGTTAGGGGTAATGGAATTCAAAGTTAAGGCGTATATTTAAAAAAAAATTAATAACATATGGTAAAAACAGAGTTCTCCATTAATTCAGCGTAAATCCCAGTTTAGATTACCGAAAAATTGTAAATTGTTCTGTGGCCCTTTTGGTTACTTGCTGGTCTACTAATCATAACATGGTTTGAATCCTACACAAACTGAAGATTTCTATGTAAAGACTCACCAGCTGCTATAACCATGCACAAACAAAAATCATACTTTGGGCGCGACCCAAACTTTCCCAAGCTGACGAAGACAAAATAATTATAATTAAGCTCTGTATGTGCTGCGATTTTAAATTCCATTAAACTAAATGATAACGGATGCTCTAAACTTTGCATTATTTTCTTTCATTTTGTATCGCTGCTTTCTACGTTGTAAATTTTGTTCTACTACTGCTACTCATAACGCCTACTATTTGTATGAAGTATTCGGAGCCTGTACGGATTTCGGTCCCCCACTGTACGTATACATGCGTTTCGTTACACAACATGTACCAATGATTTTCATGAAAACTAATCTAAATCGTAAGTACATGGGTTCACCAAACTAGCCAGAATATTGTGCTACAAAAATTAATTTGGTAACATTGTGAAATTGGCTCCGTAATGCCTTATAGCACTTGTGCCTAAGTAAAATCAGCTAATTGTGAAATACTTTGGCGTTATATAAGCACAATGTGTCATTGAAAACATTTTAACATGATTAACGATATTAGAATGCCTGATAATTCTATTTCACATAAGTGTTTTTAATTATTACACCTCCAAAAGGGCGTAACTCCAAATTTTGTGGGTTTTCTCATTCCAAACTTTGCCCATAAGTTACAAATAACTATATAAACCAACTTTGATTCAAATCATAGCAATATATTTATTCTGATAATCACGGTGAATGAAACCCAATTTAAATGTTTCAGATTTCCTTTGAAATTGTGGACCTAAACAATCAAAAGTGCGTAACTTCAAAACGGGCCCTACGATTTTTTTTTAAATTTTGCCCAGACATGCAGCTTAGCTATAGAAAACGACTGGTGAGCACAGATTTCATGGAGATTTTTTTCTGATAATAACGGTCAGGGGAGCACCGTGGCTATGTTACACTCTGTGTCTGTGTGGAATCCGTGTCTATCTTTATTTTATTTTACTAAGCAATTAGGGTCGATGTACCAATAGCCACATAGCTAAGAACAAAAATTCGTATAAAATCGAAAAAGACGCTAGCGTCATTATTTTTACATCATCTGAAAGCTTTTTATCTTGGTTTATCTAGCATCACGGCGTTGGCAAAATACTTATCAAAAAGGTATTTTCACAAAACTTTTATATTTTTCCTACAAAGTGTGGATCAAAAGCTTTCGTTTGATGTAAAAAAGTTCTTAGCTCATCAATTATTTCGTATGATAAAAAATCGTTTCTCTCAGTATTGCTGCTATAGGAACAATAGGTTTACTATAGGCGCAAGGGAGCTCAAATTTTAAGCATAATAAAAAATAATTACGATCATTTTTTTTAACTAAATCAAGCTGTGTATCAATGGACCTTCATGTCAAAAAAATGTTTTAAAAAGATTTGTAGCAAAACGGTCGTAAAAAGCCACTAGTGCGACTATAGGGGACTGTCCACTAAGGGAACACCGACCCTACCATTTGAATTACAATTTGCCAAATTTCTAAAAGTTTTTACAGCCAATTCCATATTTGGGGTAAACATAAACATAAATATAATATAAAAAATATCGAATTTTGTCAGAAACAGCGTAGCGGCACAAAAAAAAAAACAATGCTTTCAGATATTTTATTCAAAATCAAAACGATTCATTAACGAAGAAAACATGTTTTGCTGTTTTTATCTTTATGCTCAATGTTACGTGAAATAAGTTAGAACTAAACATTGAAGTATGTTTGCAATCCTAAGTGATACTGAAATATTTCATGTTCTCTCGTTTATCAGCACTAGAGTGTCCCTTTCCCGGCCATTTTGCTCGTCCCGGGATTCGGAACAAAAATCTATGCTTGACCCGGGAAATCCCGGGATCCCGGGATTTATCAAATTTTTAATAAAACTAGCATTTCGATTGAAATGGAAGTACAAATTTAACAATACATTTTTTTTTCAATGAAATAAACAGATAATGTAACTTTTCAAAATAATGTGTTAATTATAGCAAATCACATTTCAGATAAGTCTTTCTTATTCTGATGAAGTAACCTAACAAAAATTAAAACTTGGACTAATTACGGGTTTGCCATGGATTTTTTCAAATTCTTCATAACACTTATGAATGGAAGTAGGATGAAAATTTAAGTTTCAATTTTAAAGCAATTTACTTCAAACATTCGAAAAGTCATAAAAACTTTAGTACAAAACAAACTATTAAAGATCATTGAAGGTATTGTAGATCATCATAACAGTTAATTACTGAAAATTATTGACTGAAGTTAATTGCCGTGAATCGCAAGTCAGTCCCATCTGCATTTTGGTCAAAATTGAGTTGATATCAGTTTTCATTATATCTTCTAATTCAAATTATATCACCAAATCAAATTGTCCCCTAATGAAAAGTAATCGCATGTTAGTCCCACTTCAGATTTTCGCATCGTGTAACCCAAAAGTTGATCGTTATTTGGTCATATCTATATTTTCCTTGGAAAGGTAACGGAGTGAAAAGTAAATTATAATAGTTTCATTGAGATCGGAACATGTTCCGATCTCCTGGAATGTTTTGAATATTTGTATGGCAAACTAGATTGAAAACTTCTCAGTCAATTTTCTCGATGCCTACTTTTCACAGATGGTACTGACTTGCGGCAACTTAGGTGTACCGTCGTCGGGGTGACAATGGGTCAAAAAGGGATATGTACGATTTATTTATTGAATAACTTTCGCAATTTAATTCCAATAAATTTCAAATTTGGTGTGTATGTACTTTGATAATACTTTAACAAATGTCCAAAAAATTATAGAAAAATATGTCTTACCTGCGGCGCTATAAGTGAATGAAAAATGACCCAATCTCACCCCATAGAGGGGGTGACATTGGGTCACTCTAATTGAAATAACTTGTTTTTAAGAATATGACTGCAAAATCATTCACAGCTGAAAAATATTGATCAAATACGATGCAAAAAAAGACGAGAAGATATCTAAGATGTTTCACAAGTATGATAAACACACTTTAAAGAACGATTATAGCAAAAAAATTTAAAAGCTATGAGAAAAAATATTTAAATCCAGCATTTATCGTCAAGTTTTTACGGATTTTCTTGTTTTTCCCCTCAAATTGTCTTCAAAGTCTCATTCCCATTGCCATAGAGCCTATTCAGTTTCCCCAAAAGTTAATAGAAACAGTGATTATTTTAAACCTTCGCAAGTAGTTAAATTTCCGTGCGACATTCCTCGATCAATACATTGTAGGCAGATGTCGACATCATAATTTCATCGGTATTTCAGCGATCCAACTCATTTATACTTCCGTGAGTTGTTTCTATGATATGAAAACACTAATAAATAATTAAATAAAAAAAACTCTTTGATTAAATATTACAATATTGTTGAGCACGAAAAACAGTTGCTGGTGTGAGAATTTGTCAAAATGTGTTGCATTGTTATTCAATGCACGGAATCCTCAACTAGACTTGTTTGATGTTTCAGCGATGCTGTAACAAACACATGAAGAAAGAGAATACATGGCACCATAAAACGACAAAAAAGTAGACTTGTGATTTCATTCACCATCGATCTTCCTTGACCCAATCTCGCCCCCATTTTTAATGTTTTAGACACCGTACCGAAAATAATGAAATTTTTGTGGAAAAATCAAAAAGATTCTGGAAAATACATGCGAGTTGTATTGAATAGACTTTCAGCCTTCTACTTATAGAACAAAAGATAATAAAATACATGCGTTATACTTTGCATAGGAGAAAATTAATGTTGTAATTTTTTTCTAGTTTCAACATTCAAGTTTGTTGATATATCAAACAAAAACTAATATTTTTTTAAATGTATATCGTGATTAATTACATGTAATAATATGTTCCCTAACATATGAATTATAAATTTTAGTAATATCAGCGTTATTAGCTGAAATATTTCATAAATCATATTATCCCGTTTTGACCCAATCTCACCCCCCAGACCCATAGTCACCCCCATCGACGGTACTTCTAAATTTGTTATCTAACCATAGGCTTATAAAAACGACTAATATTGAAAAGAAATGTATTTAAATTTTGCAACTAGACAAATAAAAAATATGTGTTTCTTCTTTGGTACATTTATCTTTCCATGAAAATAATTAGTCGTTTATTCTCTTTTTCATTATGCTTTTCTAGTTTATCAAATAAGGTTGATAGTGAGGAAAAATGTCATTGTTTTCCATTGAAATTTAGTGGTTTGCATCCAATTCTACGTACATTTCGGGATTCCCGGGATGTCAGAAATAAAATCCCGGGAAACGGGAAATCCCGAAATTTGTCAAATCCCGGGATTTGTTGTCCCGGGATGTCCCGGGATGGACACTCTAATCAGCACGATGTTTGCACATTGCAAAACTCTATCAAAAAAGCACATAAATGAATGAAACAGTGTTTGTAGAATTTGTCATCAAATAATTCCTCAGGAGCTTTACATGATTGACTATAAAATTAGCCAATTCAAGAGCATAAGTATTTATTTTTTTTGCTCTAAGCTGTCATTATTATAATAATTAACGAAGATTGTAACTTTTTGAAAATTACTTGTAACATAACCCTTAAAAAAATGAAATTTGCGTGCACATCTAGTTCTTCATATTACGAGAATGAGTCCAGCATAATTTACAACGAATTTTCCAATCATCTTTGTCCAGATCTTGGAAAGTTGATTGGAATTTGGATGTATCTCATGCAGCACAGTTTGTTACAATCTATCTTTATTGATAAAACCGGCATGGTGTGTGTATGTCACAAAATGGCTCAAGAACGGACAAATGGAATAACATAATTCTTTCACTGTTGCATTTGTCAAATTTTCCTACGAGATCGTGTGAAGGAAAAGTTTTGGAAAATCCTCCAGAATAGCTGAAAAATAACTGAAAACTAATCTGTCGTTTTGTATGGGAGATTGCATGCCTTTTTCACCAGCCTACTTGATGGCAAAACGACCTTTGCCTGGATCACTAGTTTATTTATAAAAATATCTCTTATCACTTATCACATTTATCAGAGATTCCAATGGTTGAAAATATGACTTGCAATTATACTGAATAGCAACGCAAAATTCGCGAGAGGTGGAGCCTGTTCGCAACATATTTCTGTTATGGTGAGATTGCTTATTGATTGCAAAATGCTTAAAAGAAAAAGTGAAAACAAAAATATAAATGAGAATCAAACTTCCGACTTCAAGATCGAAAAATTTCTCCTCAACTCACTACTCCACGAGCTCTTCTTACAATTGCCAATGCATTATAAAGGCGACAATATTTACTAGAAATAGAAACTTGTTGCCTACTACAGCCTTGTTGCAGCCTTCGGAATACTGCTGGTGAAATTTAGATATGCCTCAAATAAAGGCTTTTTCAAAAGCTTTCGCGCTACACACGAGAAACACCATTAAGGGAACAGGATCCGTCATTAATATCAGAATTTTCAGAAGCAGTTTTTTGTTCAAAACCAAGAAAATTTACACGAAAATGTGTTCACTGTATTCTATTCTCTAACCGAAACGCAGTGAACACGTTTTCATCAAATTATTTATAGCTTTGAACAGAAAAACTGCTTTTGAAGTTTCGATGATGACGATGATTACGATGACGAATCTTTGTACGTTAAAACAAACAAACTGTTGCTTGAACATGTTTTCGTTGTTACACGATACGTAAGGTGTACTAGCACTTTCGCCCCCTTTCCAGCATTATCGCCCCCCAAATTCAATTTTACATATTTTCGCCCACTTTGGGAATCACTGATTTAACTAATTCAAATAGAGTTGTAGCAAAAGTTCTTCGAACTGCAAAAGTTCAAATGTTTTTCGATATTCCTTGAGGACTTTGATTAGATAAAATTCTACAAATTTTTTTGAAATGAATCGAATATTTTTTGGAATTTCTGAAAAATTTAAAACATTCAGTTTTCTTGAAAAAAAGTAGTTTAAATTTTAAGCAAAAAATTTGTTCATACGAAATATGAAAGATATTGTTGGACTTTTTTTTACAACAGGTCAAATTTCTACCATCTATCTTAAGAAAATTTTCCAGTATCGATTTTTTTTTCACAAAAAAACACTTATTCAAACCCCCCTTTTCTTAAATACGTTCTGAACTGCAAACCTATTTATAGTGTATATTGCAATACCAAATTACAGTGAAACCACCTTGAGTCGATATTGAAGGGACCATCGACTCATGGAAATATCGAGTCATGGAACAGCAATCCTTTGGAAAGCTGTTTCAAGGGACCATCATAGTAACCATGAATTGTTGTTTCTAGTATGGTTCCATGAGTCGATATCGAGTCATAGAACATCGACTCATGGAGGTATCACTGTATCTCATATTTATGCATACAAATTGAAAAACAAGAACATCGAAAAACAAATTCCGGATAATCGAGTCTAAAATTCCGGATAATCGAATCCCGGATAATCGAGTCCCCGGATAATCGAGTCCGACCTGTACTTTGAAAAGGTCTGTTAAGAATAAGGTCTCACTTTCGCCCGCTATCAATTGTATATTCTTTTTTTTATTATTATTAATTTTGTTGGACATTACAGCTAAGAATTGCAGTTAATGTATGGATGGTCCCTGGTCCCCCTGTTCCTACACCAATGAATTTTATGTGGATTGATTTGTCGTACTCAGTTCAACTCCTAAGCTCAAAAGATTCAATGCCCGCTTTTCTTCTCTTATCAACACACCCCCGACTAACTGCCTACTTATGCTTCTGTCGTCCGCCAAGGTAGCCTAGATGTTTACGATGATGAACTCCAGTATCAGTGAATCGTCGGCAAGCGAAAAAACGCATAAATAGACCAACAAACAGTCATTTGACGACGGAGCCGTAAACACGAACCAAATAAAGAATTCAGTCACTCCTTTTGCGCCTCAGTAATTCGATCGAGGCCGAGAGCTACTTCATATACCCAGTGAGTAACATAAGATATTTGATGCATGGAATGCATGCAGAGTAGAGCACCCCGAGAGAGCACCGCACAGTATTTCGATAGGCCGAAATCGTGAACTTAATTCAGTAGCACTCTTGAACGTGATTTTTTCTAGAATGATGTTTTCGGATGAAAATTTTCTAAAAATATAGCGCATATATTGGCGGTAAATGTTAGTTCGCAACTTTGCCGTAGGAGGCGCTGCAAAATTAAAATTTCTGAAATGACGATCTTTAGATATGGTGACTTTGGCGAAGTGGTAGATAATTTCAATACAAACAACTTTGCCAAAGACACCTAGTCTGTGTCTAGTCGCATTTCCAAAATATGGAGGTATTTTTTAAACGACCCCCAAAAAACAGTTTTTCTCGAATATTTTGAAAATTTGAGGTTTTTGGTAGCAACATTGTTCTACAAAATTGTGTAAACAGTCAAAATGAATCATTTTCTTGAAGACACCAAGGTTATAAAATGTAAGGGAAAGCAGTTATAGTAATTTAAGTGCAAAAACCAGTCACTTTTGGGGGTCGTATATTTTTTTCGGATGGCAAGTGGTGGCAGATGAAATCCACTGGGATTTAAAATATATCATTAGTAGTTAATAACTACTAGTTATTAATGTCTATAGTGTCATGATTATCCACGAGTATCCCTTTCAGTTAACGGTATTTTTATCAAGGTCTTTTCAAGCAAGTTTCGATCACGCTCCGGAGAAGGTATATTGTTCGTGATACCTTCATTATGTGTATTTCTTGTTTGAGTTTCTTATTTATTATTTGTGGTAATAAGGGTTATTTAGGACAAAAATCAAGATTTAATATTGATGTATTGAGGAAAATATTATTTTTTTTTATTTAAAGAATTGGCTCAAAAATAGTATTATTCTATTATTTTGCATAATAGAATATCTTTTGTTTAAAAGTAATTTAACCAACCGATGGTTCACTCTGAATCGATTTTTTTCCCCGAAATATTTGTATAGATTCCAGCTAAGGTACGCAACAGCTCCTTTGCCTGTTCGGTTAACATTTTCATTTAATTTCTAACTTCCTTCATCGTCAACCATTTTTACTAATTGAACCACACTTGAAAACAACCGCTGACTATGAAAATAAGCGCACATTTGACAGCATACATAAGCACACTCCAAACTAAATTAATACAGACAATAAGCAAGGGTTTGCATATAGCGGCTGAAAATATATCAATCACTTAACACTTCTTGACTAAAAAAGAAGTTCTTATTTTAAGCAATATGTGTAAATAGACAGAGGAATTTTTGGTCGCTGTTCAAATTACACACATCGAATGTGTTTGTTTGTTTAGTTTAGAGTGTAGAAGCATAAAAATCATAAAAAAGCGAACGGTAGAGAGCGGGGGAGAGTGAAAACAAGTGTATGACTCTCATAAAGGATGTCAGAGCAAGTATATTTCTCTAACGCGCTGTCAAAACTTGCCTAAATAGACTCTGACAAAAATCCCGTTCACTGAAAGGGATACTCGTGGATAATCAAGGCTCTAATAACATAGACAGCTACTTATGATATATTTTAAATCCCAGTGGATTTCATCTGCCACCACTTGCCACCCGAAAAAATATACGACCCCCAAAAGTGACTGATTTTTGCACTTAAATTACTATAACTGCTTTCCCTTACATTTTAGAACCTTAGTGTCTTCGAGAAAATGATTTATTTTGAATGTTTACACAATTTTGTAGAACAATGTTGCTACCGAAAACCTCAAATTTTCAAAATATTCGAAAAAACTGTTTTTTGGGGGCCGTTCATAAAATACCTCCATATTTTGGAAATGCGACTAGACACAGACTAGGTGTTTTTGGCAAAGTTGTTTGTATTGAAATTATCTACAACTTTGCCAAAGACACCATATTTAAAGATCGTCTTTTCAGAAATTTAAATTTTGCAGCGCCGCTTACGGCAAAGATGCGAACCAACATTTACCGCCAATATATGCGCTATATTTTTAGAAAATTTTCATCCGAAGACACCATTTCAGAAAAATCACGTTCAAGAACACTATTGAATTAAGTTCACGATTTCGGCTTATCGAAATACTGTGCACCGTGAGCGCATTCCACGACGGTTGGCTCGTATTGAAAATGCCTTTTCTATCGCTGACTACATATTGAGCGTCGTCGTCGTCGTTAGCCGTTACGGTTAGGCATCGCGGCGTACTGTTCTATGGTCACCAGTAGCAAAAGGATAGGATAGCGAAGCAAATGGCTCTGGCACCTATAGGACAGTGGTTCCCAACCGGTGATCTGCTGACCCCTAGGAACCGTGACAACTGTTCAGAAGATCGACCGAAACCGTTTCAGAATGTTCAAGTTGGACACATACTTAAAATGGATACGTTTTGTCTCAAATTTCGAATTTCAGATTATGGCAGTCAATTGCAATTCAATTTTAACGTCTTCGAATATATTTTCTACCTCTGGAGTAGTGACGATTCTCTAGTTCGTTGTCAGTAGAACTAGCTCAGATAAATATTTTTGCAAAATTAATCATTTGAATGCGATTTATTCGTGCTGTTCGGGATTTGAATCAAGGTGTTCGAAATATGGACAGAATGAACACAGTGCTCGGCATTTGAATCAAACTGTTGTTCCATACTTTTACGAAATAACAATACTTAACAGGTTCAAATGAATAATTTTTTCGGCACACCCTACAGCTTACAGTAAAACTCAGTGAAGAAATTATAATTTTCACAAATATCAGCTGATTTATACCTATCATATGCATTTGAAGTCACTCTTGGCCTTAAGTGTTCATAATATGAGTCAAAATGGTATTAAAAGATTGGAAACCACTGCTATAGGCGGTGCTGATAATATGTAAGTGGTAGCTCTCAGTACCACGGATGACTGCCTGTCTATGAACCGATCTACCCACTTCGATAGGATTCGCATTTACTATGCCATCCACGCCAACGCGCGAATGGTTATTAAATTTTGTGACTTTTGCTCTCGCGTTCTTTCCCTTGGGCTGGTATCTATTCAATGGACGCGAGTAAATCGAACATGTTCGCCGTTTATTAGAGTGCCAATGGTAGTGGAATAGTAATCTTCTCTAAGTGGGAGGATGAATAGATTCGGCAAGTATTATTCTATAGGGAAACACGACCGATTTGCGAAGCAGCTTGATAATTCGATTCCCATGGTTTAACATGCTTTAATTTACATAGTCGTTAGCAAACGATACAAGGTGCATTCATAAGTTCGATAAATGCTCCAGATTATCTCTCGAACTTTTGGGGTGGAAAATTATTAGGCTAAAGCAATTTATTTTTACATTGAAACGAGAAATCAGTTCGATTGTCAAGACAATTTTTCTAAGTATCAAATTGAAACAACCTCTAGCACAGGCTTTTCGATTTAAGTGAGGAAGCAAAAGGTTCCGCCAATCGTTGTCAGTATTTTCAAATACGGTAAACTCCATTAGGCGAATCATTTTTTTTTTTAAATAGCAAGTGACTGCGCGTTTTGCCGGCATCATAATCATCTTTAATAAAGTGATATCAGGTTAGAAATGTTTAATATGCTAACAAATTTATGATCACTGGAAAAATCCCTCCCCTTGGTTATGCGACCTTGCCGCGATGGGAGGGCATAATCCATTTGCCCATATGATGGAAACCAAAGGCGTAACCTGTAGTGGTGGTATCACATTTTGGCACTTTTTGCTTAAAGCCGCGTCATAATTCATATGGCATAGACGCAATAATATCTCGGATGTGATCCAACGGACATTCTGCGTCATTGATAGAATTGATGCCCATTTCAAATAATTAATCTATTCGAAGTGGGCATTGATACTATTGGTGACATTCAGTTTGCCTTTTGCTAACCAGAATGATCCGTAGCCACTCTTACTATTAGCTAGTTAGATACATCGTTATCATATACGACGTAGGGAATACATAGGAACTCTTAGGAAAATGACTAGTAGATTCACTGAGTAGAAATAAGTGGCGACAATCTTATTTTAATATGGTTTTTACATTGCCATAATAAGAAATACCTCTTTTGTAACAGCGGTATAAATAATCTAATTCCAGCTTCATTTTCGCAAAATTTACAAGTAGAAAGTAGGCGTTGTGAAGCATTGCATTTGCCACCGAAAAGTGAATCTTGTAGGAGACTGTAATAGAAGCCTAAGGTAGCTTTACTCTTCAATATTCACTATAAAATGACTATGGAAAGTAAGACGCTGAGATCGATCATTAGGGTACACTTGCTAGTTTCGAAAAATTGTTGAACAGACAAGGAAAGCGACTTTTTTCTTTAAGGATATATGAACGTAATGACCAATAAACACTTTTAACAACAAAAAATAAAATTAACTAGAACTACTACTAAAACTTGACGACAATTGACATTTAAGACTCTAATCTTACGTAAAAGACAGGAGTAATCAGAATAGCACTTGAATGACAAATTATTCAAAACCATTTCGACTAGACAGTATTAGTAATGACACTACTACACAACTATTTCAAACAAATTCTGATGGAGCTGCTGATTTTCACAATGCTTCCTTTTCTCAGAAGCAAGGGAATATGGGTACTTTTCAAAAACTACCACGTCACAATACTAATAAAAAACAGTGTTCATGTGGGCGCCATTGCCTAGTCCGTCTGAGTATTGGTCCTGGTAGAGGGGAAACTTGGCAAATGCCAGACCGAGGGTTCAGCCTTGACAAGTTAAGCTGTCAGGCAGCTCCAACTGAATACCATACAAAAAAACAAAAAAAAAAAAATATATGATCACTGGAAAAATACTAAAATATACTACTGGATCATAATTCACCGCCATCGTCGAATCCGTCAAACCTTTCGACAGAAATCCACCCATAAGCCGAAATAATAGCCCATGATCGGGGAAGATAATCTCCGTAAATCTTCTATTAGCGCCACTCACTCTCTCATCGGAATCCACCCCCATTTCGAATCGAATTACACACTTGACTGTGCGACTGTGCGCGTGCGGAGCGAGTGCTCATTGCCTAGTTGCCCATAATGCACATCGTTTGCGCACCGACAATCACATCGACCAAAAAAAAAAAAGACAGGCAATATTTTGCCGACAAAAACCATAAAGTTTATAGGCGAGAAAAAAGCAGCGCCATCACGAAAGAGTAATCCGCTCCAGATTAGATTAGCCTCCATGGGAGGGGAGAAAAGTGGCAAGTGAGAATTGATTGCTTGACAGCTCACGGCACCGTATCGGCTCTGCAAGAGATCTCCCTCTGCGATGGAGTGTAAGGGTATGCGATATTTCGAATATTTGTTGATAGGTTGAGAGAAACTAACACAGAGGTAAGAATTGAATATTGGTATGACTCTCTACGTCAGAGCTGTTTTGGATTGCAACTGAGAACATTTGAAACATTGCATTAAAATATTTCACATTGTTGGTATTGCAGAGTTAATTAATTGTACCATTTGAGTACCATTTAATTCCGCTAGATTTTGTATCCTTTGGCAGATACGCGTATTTCGACCTCAACTGTAAGACCGTCTTCAGTGTCGTGTACTAGAATGGAAGTCTATTTTAGACTGCGGAATGATGATTCCATGTGCTTTGGGGTAATTAAGTTCAGTTCCCCTCCGAGGGTCGGGGTCTCTCAAGGGGCTCCGCAGCTTGTAGGTTGAAGCGCCTATCGAATCGTGGGTTCGAATCTCACCGGAGCACGTAGTTTCTTTTCACAGTTTCAATTTGTACATTTGACACTTAATTTTCAAAACTTCAAAACCTTATAACAGCATTGTTGGTATATTAGCATTATTAGAAAGCTTCCAAACAACCTGTTCTTCGATCACTATTTTATGTAGTTATAAAATTATTGTCGTTTATCCTTAGAAGCCTACTTATAATTTAACTTTAATTTGACCCCAAATCTCTTCGTGGGTAGAATTTTCACAAACGAAGGTCATTTTTATGCTCAAAGTCAGATATATTCATAAAACCTTCAAACACCTAGAAGTATCAAACGTTCATACTTAAACAGAGTGTTGGAGTTCGGTAAATAACATTACCAAATTTGAACTGTAAAACGATAAATTACAGATTTTTCGGTAATCGAGCAGTTCTTGACAGCAATTTCAGTGAATTGTCGTTGATCCGTCAAAATTTTTACTGAAGCGTCTGTGAATAGCCAGTATCACCGGCAACGGTAAAATATTTCACTGATGTTTCGGTAATCTATCCATCAAGTTGACAACAAATTCCTGTCATGTGTTTTTTTTTTTCTGGTATTGCGAAGTTGCATTTATTGTGTGCCAAACATTTTACAATGAAGGTAAGCATGGTAATTTGTGAACGTTAGATAACGTAATTATCATAAGGGTCTGGCATAAAAAAGCAGCTATCCATTTTTCCGTCTCGTATAGGTGGTCACACGGCTAGCATTCTTTTCATGCGGTACTTTCATCATCGATGGCCTTCATTTTCAGACTGCTTGATTTTGGACGTGAAATAATACAACTGAAATGCAAATAGATATCTTGTGCGATTGCACGATACAATAAAAATTATGAGAATGATTATGTAACAGTGTAATCACGTGTAATTTTGCCTATTTTGTTGGTGTTACTAATGGTAATGCAGGTTACCAAGCAAAAAACCCCGAGAACAGGACTACGTTTCTTCGGTAACAGATTACCGAATAATCGGTAGTTTTGACAGCTAAGCATCGTTTTTCCATTTTAAAATATTTCTATTAGTTTTTTTTACAAGTAGGTGATAAAAATACTCTTGTATAAGTTCAAATACTACCGAAACCAACATCAATGCTTAACAAACGTGACTTGTACAAATGATCGCCATTTTGTTGTAAGCAACTAAATTAGAATTGAAAGTTGTGAATTCTCACACAAGGATATTTTAAAAATATCACGTCTACAACGAGTGTTCAGTAAAAAATGAGAATGATTTCAATACTTTTCTGTAATAAAAGTAAAGAGCGGAAATGTTTTTCTCTCCAAAAAAATTGCTCTCTGGATTCCCTAAAAATGGATAGTCTCTCGGGTAGTGTCTGTTCAATCGAAGATGGCGTCGAAACAGCAAGCACTCCGCAAGCGTGTTGTACGGATGTACCGTACGTGCCGAAAAAAAAGGAACCCGACCAACTTGCCCCAGTGTCGTAATAATGAGTATAACTCGCATATTTCAATGGCATTGCTTAACGTATGGGAGAAGTCCTATAAAAAAGGCTAGCTGTAAGCTCAAATGTTTTTTTTTTTTGATATTGTGCTTATTTTTTTAACAAATCAATCGGATTATATGTGGCGGTCTGATGAGCCAGACAATTCATTAAAATTCTATCGTAATTAATGAAAAATATTTTTGAATAATTGGTGAGTGATTTGTTTTATTTCTGTCATCATTTTACATTTAGCAACTTTGTTCATTACTCTAGATGACGATTTGGGCAAAATGTCGAAAAAGGGGTTTGACGTAGTAATTGAAAATCGTTTAGAGTCCATGTTCAAAACTCTTAGGATTCTTCTTGTAAAAAAATTGCATGGTTTTCTCCTTTCCGTCGCATTTATTCAATATATCCAACATTTGGAAATTATCTCTAGCAATCAAGACTACATCCTTGCGACAGCTAGAAGGTGGTATAGAAGAATATTTGGATGCAAACTATAGGCATTTGTAAATGCCTCTACAGTTGAAAAAATCACCAAAAAATTGTACTGTTTTTGAAAAGACGTTAAATTTTATACCTTATTTTACGAGAAAAATATATAGATGACCAAACAGGGTTCATATTTGTGTTACATGGTGCGGAAATCTGTAGTGGGACTGATATGCAATTACTTTTTATTATGTGACTGAAAGAGCATTCAAAGATATGTTGAAAGCTGAACTCAACGCAATTTTGACGAAAATGCAGATGGGACTGACTTGCGATTCACGGCAGTATACTAACGTGCAAATATTCTAAATTATTATAATTAACGGCAAAAAAACACTAAGTTCAAAAATTGATTCTAATATAGTTTTCTTTATCGTATATCTACTTGTCCAACTGTTGTTTCGTTCTTAACTCGCAGTTCTCAGTGAGCTGTTAAGAACGAAACAACAGTTGGACAAGTAGATTTACGATAAAGAAAACTATATTAGAATCAATTTTTGAACATAGAGAACTCGTCGAGAATAATTTTGTAACACGGACATGACCTCCCCATTGCTAAAAATGTTGTTTTCTCTATATAGATCTTTGAGCTACATTACAAAACTAATAAACAGCAGAAAACAAATATCAACAACATAATATTGCCTTAACGAAAACTTGGAAAGGCAAATATTTCATATTTTTTCCCTATGCAAAACAACTTTTACCTAAATTATTTCAAGCGGATTACATTACTCCGCAAGAAAAAGTTCAAAACAAACGTAACGTACGTTCAATTGGCTCATGCTTTGACAGCTCTCGCTGCTTCATTGGCTCATACTACGACAGAAATGTCAGTTTACGCGAATCTCGCTTATAAAGGATCACTAGTCCAACGTAGCTCGCATCACAGCTGTTGCATGGAACTCTGTGTAGGGAGCCGGATCCTATTCTTGGCACTTTTGATTCACTTCGGCAGTGGGGGTTTCTGGAGGCTACAGAGCTCATATTTGGTCACAATATGCGTCGTACTGAAGCGTTTCATACAGCAAAGTTTCAGACAATTCGGCCGAGAAAAACCCCCCATGCCAAAGAGAATCATGGAAGTGCCTAAGTGGTTCTGCACCCTGTGATATTTGTTTTCAAAAGAGGTGAGATGACGTACTTGGTGTTGGTGAAAAAAGATCCAACGGTCCGTTAGTTCCGTGTTGCCAAAACGATGTCCTGATGGTCTTTCTTAAATAGCGACTTAAATACGACTGATTAAATGTTCAACATTAACCAGAGATTTGTACAATACTTCAGTTGTAGAAATTTCAAACAATTCTCGATCCCGTCTACTTCTTTGATTGATTAATCTTTGTCTGAATGACCTCGGATAATGGTTAAGCTCCAGTAGTTCATCGATGATTTTATCCACTGTTAAGTTTGTGCTTAAAACCAGTCTTCAAAAAATCTCACTCCAAGAGCTGCTAAGATCCAAATCTTTCAAGGCAAGATCGTTTGCGCGCGCTCAATATCTTTTGATCAAGGCACCATTGAATCTTGCCTCTTGTATGAGAGGATTCAATCCCAGGATTGAATCATTGATGATAATTACGTTAGACGCAACGATGAAAATGTATCTAGTTACCGTTGGTGATTTAGTGTCAGGAATAATTTGGTTTGTTAGGACATATTTTTACTTCTAGCTCCTACTTCAGTATATTTTTAAATTTTTGAATATTTCAGCGACGTTAGTGGATAAATTAGGTTTATTCTAGCGATCCATAAGTTAGACCATTCACATGATATCTGAGCTGTTTTTTAACCAAAATGAAAATATTTCAGACTAGTTCAAGAGATGCATCTGTAGAAGTCCCTTCAAGTCTAACGCATCAAATTTTGGAAATTATGCTAAAAAAGTGCAGTTTTCAAAGGACATATTCGTAACTATGATTGCACCGAATCGTATGATGTCCGTATCGAAAAATTCAAGCAAAACTGACTCGAATTGATTTCAAGGATGCAGTCGTCCCTTGTTCAGTTGGAGCTCCTTAGAGAACACTTAGGAATTGGACGCCAAAAATAATGACTAATAAATTGAAAATGAAAAAATAAAATTACAGTCATCTCTCCCTTACTCGATATTGAAGGGACCATCGAGTTAGGGAGGTATCGAGTTACAGAACACAAATCCAGTGTAACTGCGATCCAAGGGACCATCGAGTTAGCCATGAAAACCAACTTTTACTATGGTTCTCTAACTCGATATCGAGATACGGAATATCGAGTAAGGGAGAGTTAACTGTATTATCATTGATCAGTTTTGTAAAAAACTATTTGTTGATTCGCTTTCTTATATTGCAAACGAGATCCAAAACTAAAACCCCTTGAAGTCCCTAGATCCTAAAGAATTTCAACCTTTTCACATTAGCAGCAGCTATAGCGTTGCACGTAGGAATACTCTTTATCTCTTCAGAAACAAAAAACAAGCAAATCCCAGCTTTTAAAGAACGTCATTGACCGCTTCAAGTGAGCTCTCTTCCTGAGAGGGATCCTGCGTTATTTTTCCAGGTCGTTAAAGATCGACCACCTAACTTATCTATGGAGAAATTTCTGGCTTGCAGTTAGAACAGTTTTTTTTTACTATAAAACAATATCGTTTCAATGTAGGATAGCACACAGAACGGCAAAAAATCCTCGTGTATTCGAGTTACAGTTGATACTTCACTAATATTCTGATCTTTTGATTTTTCAAACGACCCAAGCTAAATGTCAGATCGTTTGATTCCTACCATGAAGGGTACTTACTTGTGGTGGCCATGAGCGTTCGCAAAAAGCTGGGCAACTGTCAGAATTCCACACAAAATTGAAACAAACATGTCCCGTACAGAAATTCAATGATGACACATCATGAGTAAGGATTCAATCCTGGGATTGAATCCCTAGCAAAATTACGCTCACTGAGATCGGAAAATCAGGATTCAAAACGATCCCACTTGTTGGGATTTATTCAAAGCATGCTTGTTTGAATCCTGGAGTAGAAGGATGCTCTTTGAAGACTGCTTAAAACTCGAACTTGTTTAACAAAATTGTTAACCATGTTAATTTACATGTGAAAAAAAATCCAGAAAACGTCCGGATTTCATTGATTTGGCATACGATTCGGTACACAGATTGATCCTCGTGATGCACCATCACCATATCCAAGAAAGAAAGGCGTCCGTCTTGTTAAATTTCGCATGTAAACTGAAATTAGGAGCGGACATTTGATACGCATCAGCTCTTGATTTCTACTGACAGCAACGCAGATTACTATCTTGGGCAAGATTATGACAGAATCCTTAGCACAACTTTCACAGAATCCTGAGCGTGAATGTCTTCTATCTCCCGTAATATTTCGCAAGTTTCTCGCGAAAAAATGCGTCATTCTCAGAAAATTCAAAGCATGATTCGCTTACAGGACTTTTAGGCATATGTAGCATCACATCTATGTGGATTGGTGACAGAATTTTAAGTATATTCCTATTTATAACAACTTGAACTCCATCCTCAAAAATTGATGGCGATATTGTGAAAAACGTGAACCTGATGACATAATCCTGACGTATATTTGGACTCATCATTGCAGGGATTTTTGGAAACGTGCAGAATTCATTCAAAAAATATCTCTGATTTACACGATACGTGAACACTGATAACAACTGCTCTCTTCCCTAAAAGTCTACATTAACTAGTTGTTCAATAATTTTGTAAATATAAAAAATGTTATAAACAATTCAAACTAGGCTGGGACATATTATAGGGCAGAAGATCCTTGAAGTAATCCAAATTGTTGCTACTCTGTTACTGAAAAAACAGTTGTACTTACACAGGGAACCAAAAGACACTACTCAAAATTAAGAGCATCATTAAATGTACTGGTGCTCTCATTATTATAACAAAAAATAACGACGCCGATTGCAGGTAAATTTGGGGATTGGAGGGAGATAATGACGTGTTATTCGCTTTATGCAAGCCGAGGAGTCCTCTACACTTCCACAAGAAAACACTGGGAGTTTGCAAGTGGGAAATGATTCGTTTTGATAAACGGTAAAAATATTATTTGAAATAAATACGTAGACGACTCATATACATGTACATACACATATGACCGACACCGATAGTACAACTACTACGTGAACCGGATACAATCCTGATATAAGTTTCGGGTTTTATGCATATCGCATACCCTTAACGTGGTGTCTGTTCTCCAGCCAGTCAATGGCTGGCCCACCAAGAGAAACGAATAGAGTACAGCAAAATTTAGTTACATTAGATCATTAAAAGGCAATCAGGGCGCTTGGGCTCCAAGCCTATCTGCTGCTGCTGCTGCTGCTGTGGCAATAAAAAAGCGTGTTTGGTGACGATGAGCGGCAAATTGCAGGGGGATCTAGATCTCCACTGGGAATTATAGCCGAGAGGGAGCTGCAGGAAGGAAACCCAACGAAAAATTGATGACAGCTGTTATGGCAGACGGGTTTGCAATATAATTTCGGTCAGATATCAGTCGATATTTCCGCCACAAATAGCAGTAATTAGGGGGATTATGAACATATGAGGCGAAATTCTCCGGAAACGTGTGGTTTTCATCAAAATTTGATGCATTGTATGAAATTCTAATTGTATTTAAACACTTTAACAGTGTGAAAGATCAATTTTTGCATTAACACTTCTTTCAGATGAGCTTTTAACTTTTTCTTATCTTCAAACAGTGCAGGGGAACAGGAGAATAGCAAAGTGGAGAATCTAGAGAAGCTGATTGATGAGTAGCCCTTTCATGACACCAATCATTCCTAAAGTTTTCACTACATCAAGAAATGCTGTTTATGTTGTACCGAAGTTGTGTTATAAACCTTGTTTGCAATCCATTTTTTTTTTCATTTTTTTCTTTACTTTTTTATTACATGTGATTATATAAAAGTTTGAATCAATGCAGTACTAATATAATAACTTGTGGTCTTGTTTTGTTATCACGTAGGATGTTGAAAAATGCCATGGATACATACAAAATGACGCTTCGGTTAACTCTCATTTTTCCTGACTTTTCCGGTGTACAAACTTTCCATACTCATGAACACGTCGGAAGCCTTGACGAACAAAACGGAGGAAGAATTATTCAATTCTGTTGACCCGTTCTCAAGCCAACTCGTGGCATACAAACACCATTCTATTTTTATTTATGAAGCTTCCATTCTATATATATTCTAATGTTGCAACATTGGATACTACAGTCATCTCTCCCTTACTCGATATTTCGTATCTCGATATCGAGTTAGAGAACCATAGTACAAGTTGGTTTTCATGGCTACCTCGATGGTCCCTTGGATCGCAATTGCATTGATTTTGTGTTCTGTAACTCGATACCCCTTCAATATCGAGTTATACAGAGATGACTGTATATGTAACTCATCATTACTTTACCAAGTAGAGAGCTTCAAAATCATTTTTAACATTTTATTTCAAATCCTCTGCAGAGCTTCCCGATTTTACAACAGTTAGTCCAAATATCCAAAGATTCTTTCAAGATTTCCCAAAAAAAATCTTCCAAGAGAAAACAATTCAATTATAGCTGTGTCATTCAAGTTCATACATCGCCGAAAGGTCTTATGCTTAAAAAACTGAAAGTATATACGTATACGTACATGTATTACATGATTATGAAAGTTAACACAAGTAGAATGTAGAATGTAAAATCTTGCAAGCGGATGTTACTATACCTACCGACTTCAAAAAAGTTCAGTCTTCTATGTTCTCCACCACTCCACATATTTCAAAGCAGTATCCAATATGTATGATCATGCAAATACGTTCCGACACTTGAAAACTTTTACCATAACGTTCAAACGATTTTAATTGCCTCTCTCATCGTTGCCATCATGGTTCTGCAAGCAGTTTATATGGATCAGTGCAGAACGACACCAAATATCGGCACCACATCCCGACGTTGTCGGTAGGGATATCTGGGGTAATACGTACTTGCGAGGCAAAATGACTTCTTAAAGCTTCTATGAATATTTTGGAAAAAAATAGACAGTCCCTGGTGAAAAGCTGTTACTAATTATTTTTCAAATAGCCTAAAATGCACCTAGGGTCGTTTTTCTTCAAGTCCGCACATTACCCCAGATTTCCTTATCATTCTCTCGCTCCACAAATAAATTACCGAAAAGAGACCGTGCCAAACATTACACGCAAAATGGCATCCACCACACGATACATACAGCCACAGCAACTGCATCATGCACCCGGTCGTAAAATGCATCCTCAATCCGCTCGAGCCAGCCGCTATCGTCATTGCAGACCGCGTTGCACAGATTGCTTGCAGGAAAAATGTGGCACACACGCTGCATATCGAACCAAATCGTAATGGTGCCGATGTCGACGACGATGAGGTCGACGGTTATTAAAAGCCAAAAAGCGCAATCGCTTCCCGACTAGCGGAAACTGTCAGAAATATAACTTGATGTGTTGTTGAGTTACGGTGTTTTTTGACTAAGATGAAATTGGTCAAGAATGGCAAACTTGGAAACATTGTTGTTGCTTTTGTATGAAAAAAATTGCATCATGTCATAAACCATATGGCAAAATTCTTAATCCGGATGGCCGCCAGAACAACAGGACTCCATGTTATTACACGATTTCAAGTGAAACTGACGCGTTTTAGGTAATTAACCCATTAATGCCCAGTGATCTATTTTGGAAGCTTCGAACGCCCAGGGATCAGTTAGTTTTATGCATTCTTCCACTAGGTTGCGCTGGAAGCATTAAACATTTCAATTTTTAAGCTGTTATGTCGGAAGCTCTTGCTGCCATCACCACGATCGTATTATGTTACAATATGCATGGTTTGCAAATAAGAGATTCATGAATGATTTAAAAATTTAATCCTGGATTTCCAAAACGGATCCTTTGATTCCAGTGTGGAACCTGGGATTGTTGTGTGCATCGTAGCCTGAGATCCCAGTGTGGATCTTGGGATTACATTGTGAATCCGAGAATTCCAGTGAGGATCCTGAGATTCCTGCATGGATTCTGGTATTTCTATTCCCCTCTGATTACAGTGTAAATCGTGGGGTTGAATTGTGGATCGTAAGCTGTGTAGACCATGGAAATGTAAATAGGTGTTCATGTGGCTCTTTGGATTTCAGTGTGGATCCTTGAATTCTAGTGTGGACGATGGGATTCTAGTGCGGATCCTGGTATTCAAGAGAGGATTCTGGGTTTCGAGTGTAGATCTGGGGATTTCAGTGTGGAAATGCATTTCCAGTGTGGATTCTGAGATTCTGTTGGGGATTCAAGGATTGTAGCGTGAATCGTATGATATCGATGCAGATTCTGGGAGTGTAATGTAGATCGCAGGATGTCAGTGTGAATCTTAATATTTTAGCAGGGATCCTATGTGGATTTTGGCAGGGATAGCCATGTGGATTCTGGTATTCCAGTGTGGATCTTGGCTTTTTAGTATCAATCCTGGGATTCCAGTTTGGATGCTGGGATTCCAGTGTGCATTCTGGTACTTCAATATGAATCCTGGGATTTTAGTTTGCATCATGTGATTCCTGTGTAAATCCTGGGATTCCAGTGTGGATATTGAGATCATAGGCTTTTAGTATGCATCCTGAGATTCCAGTGTGCATCTTGGGATTCCAGTGTGAATTCTAGGATTCATGTGTGGATCCTGGGATACCTGTGTGAATCCAGGGATTGCAGTGCGTATCGTAGGATTGTAGTGTGATTTGCAGGTTTTTCAATGTGGATCCTGAGATTGTAACATGGCTACTTGGATTCCAAGGTGAATCCTGGGATTCCAGTATGGATCCTGGAAATCGGCAGTAAATTATGGGATTCTAGTGTAGATGCTGGGATTCCAGGTTAAGCCCTGGATTTTCGATGTAGATCTTGGAATTTCATTGTATATTCTGAGATCAGTGGAGATTTTAAGTATTCAGTGTGGATCCATAGATTATAGAATGTATCCTGGTATTACAGTGTAGATCGTAGAATTCTAGTGTGGATCCTAAGCTTCCATTCTGGATCCTGTATTGTGGATTGTAGATATACATTCGAGAGGTGTAAGCTAACAAACAATTAGAATTCCCGAGGTAATCCTGTGGAAAATCTTTGGAAATCATGTAAGCATCCCATAATAGTCATGTGGGAATTATGTGTGAATAATGTAGAAATACTACGGGATCTGTACGATTATCCTGGGAAAAATCGGTGGAAATCCGGTAAATATTCTTTAAGAATTTTGTAAGAATACTGTGAAAATCCTGTTCGATTCTTGATGGGATTCAGTAGAAAACCTTCAAGATCCCTGTAAGAATAATAGGATTGTGGATATACTGTGGAAATAGTGAGTTAATCGTTTGAATGTACGTTGAGAATAGTTACTGAAATCCTTGGATTCTTGTAGTGTTATTCGAACAACACGCCAAGCCGTTCCCATAGGGGACGTAAGCCACAAGGAAGAACGATTCAAGTAATACTGTTTCATATGATATGCCATCTTTATCATCTAATCCAATTTCTCTCGCCGTTCCCTTACGGTACCTATCCATCTAGTTTTCATTGCTTTATTTTCCTTGCTCCCTACTACTTTCAGCATAACAGATCGATATGCCGGTAAACAAATTTAACATAGAATTAATTTTGCATTTTATTAAGACAAAATTATTGCTAGTTGATTCTTTAGAAACTGTAAGCGTTGAAAAAAATATTTTCGGTTAGAAAAGTTTAACTCTTTTACTACCACGAATGAGAAAACCTACGCTTACACCGCTTTGACAATTCATATCTCCATCGTTTTCTAAGCGAATCTCAATTTTTTTTGCAGCAATGAAAAGGAACACTATTCGAGATCAATATCCATTTTAAATTTATTGATAAGATAGTATACCCAAAGTTGTTTAACAGTAGATACTTCTTAGTGGTAAGGAATTTTGACACAATTTAAGCAATGTTACACTATTTTAGGTGATAAATTATGGTTTTCTTGGTTAACAAGTCCAGGAACCACAATGTTTATGTTTGGGTTGAAATATAATTTTTGATTACACTCAAGATCTGTTTTACTAAAGAAAACTCGAAAAACCCTATTTTTGAACCTTTAACATCTAATAATATCTTTTAATTTGAAAACTGAGAAAAAAATTACACGTTTTGTTGAATTGGATATCATTGCTTCAAGTTTGAATTTACTGGCAAATAATTTAAAACAATGAGAGTTTTCTCATTTTTCCAGCAAAATAAATTTAGAGTGAAATTTTCATTTTACTCCAAATATGTTAAACAAACTTTTATAGACAAATAAACACAAAAAAGTATAGATTTAATCGGTTCGAATTTCGATTTATAGGCTAATAAAATCAAAACATGGGTTCAATGAGTGTATTCAAAAATTTAATAAATGGTTACTAAGCACTCACTTTGCGAAGACCCAAGCAGTCCAATTCATTTTCGCGCGCTCGGAGTGTTTTTTTTTTAGTTAGCACTTTATTCGCGCGCCATCGGAGTTATTTTATATTTCTGCTTATACGTGTTGACGCTGCGATTGTTACTGTTCAGTCGAGCATGGATTACCAATTGGTGAGCTCGTTTCATGCTTGTAATAACACATTTGTATCATAACATGTATTTTTTTTTTATGAATTTGTTGAACAAACTATGAATATTTCGTCACTTTAAGTATTGTCATAAGCGCTTATTCATGTTTTATAATCCTTCCCTTCCCCGATGACCGGAAGGACGTGGCCGGCGCCGTTATTGACATTTCTAATTTCAGAGTCCTCGAAAATGTACATTGAAGATGGTATGCTACTCCCAAGCTACATCTGTTGGGTCCCTGTACAATTTTGATGATTCTTGTCAAACACGGAGTAGCAACTACGAATTGTACGGTCATCAATGCTCATGCTCAATCAAATTTATTACTAAGAACTACTTGTCATTGAGTTGCAACTATTTACCTAAATTAGGGTTGCTGAATCCATTGCCGTTTTCATAAACATCATAGAACGTCTAGTTTTTGCGATATTGGCTGTTGAAAATATAAAATTTTACTATTCCAATCAACTTGGCAGCTTGTATGACAATTTATTCGCTTAATTTGCCACAAAACTCAAACTTAATGTGTATAACCATATTTATCAACAAAGTTCATAATGCTTTCGATGTGCAAAAGTTATTTTTGGATGGTTTGGCAAAGCAATGTATTCTACCATATAAGAGAAACGAATAATTTTGTATGGAGACTGCAGAAATGTCGAATAAATCGATGTAATCTAAATTTTTATCGTGCAATTTCAGCCTAATTGTATCCGAAATGAAAGTTGAAGTGCTATTGTGTATGTTTGTTGGATTAGATCACAAAAAAGTGTTGCAAATCATACTTTAAATTTCATGTAAACATCGATAAAAGCAGTGTTTTATACAACTTTGACGACCTGTAGCTAAAAATTGTGACGTGTTGGAACATTTCTGAGATCGGAATCAGATTCGGCATCCCCAAATCTACTAGAGACATATACTTTGATCCTTGGGACACGCAAAATTGTCATTTTTGTTACGCTGTGTTATCGGTACAGAAATTGAAAATATAGAAATTTTCGCTATTATTTCTCCTGACTATGTTGAGCTTTCAACATAATTGTGCAAAATTCTTCCATGCCGCGTTCACACTCCGATGAATTAAGCAAACATGTATGAATCTTCATGACATTTTGACCACTGGATAAATAAATTCCTCTGGATCAAAAACTGTAATGAATTTCTGCTATGACAACTAGAGACGCCACAGTAATTAAAAATAAGCGGCTAAATACTATGTGGAACAAACTTTAGGCTGTGGACCGCCTGTAACTATTCATCTTCATCGTATGTTTAGTCCTTCTGTGATCAACTTCTATACGCATTGGAATTTTATGAGCAGAACACGTGATATTGGCTCTGGCAAGCTATTTCGCGCTTGAGCCAAGCCAAAAACATCATATTAATATGAAAAAGTTCAATTTCTTCGTACTAACATTTTTTAAATGGATTGTTCATGTATATTCCTTTTACCAACACTTCAGTAAGCCATTCCATTGAATTCATGTAAACATTTTGATTACTCATAATTGTAGCATCTGAAACCTTCAATCGATCGAAACCTTATGTTCCACAAGATAACCCCTTAATTTCCTGAAAATTGACAGAAAAATCAAATTTTTTAACCTAGCGTGATTTGTGTGCGAGAGAATACATACATTTTACAAGGGGACAACAAAAAATCAATCATTTTGTTCACATTCTATGAAATACTCTGAAAAATTAAATTTTTATCTAATCATTATGAAATCTTAGATTGAGGCTACATCAATGGGAGAAAATTATAACTATATTTATGATATTTATGGTTTTATATATTTATGATATCGTTTTGGGTTTAGGGACAAAGTGTCGGAAGAAAAAAACGTCGAAAACGGTGAATTTTCAACATTGATTACCAGAATTCTTTTTTCTAATAACGTTTGGCATATAATGAATTATTTATTCTTTCAGAAGAGAATCGATCTTTTTAGAAATTTCGTTTCCTTAAATTTCTTTGTTTTCGACGTGTTGTCCTTTCAACGTGTTGTCCCATCGAAGATTTGTCCTTTCATTCCTTTTGAGATTCAACAAATTGTCTTTCTTCATTTTGTCACCCAACCATCATTTTGATATGATCTGCTAGTCGGGTTAGGCAACCGACACTCTTGGAGATAGGCATATGAACTTTGTGTGCTTTATGCCCTCCCTCCCCCTTGCTATAGATAAGGTCTAAGGGTGTTTAGATTGGGAACGGTTGATGGCGATGCAGAGATTTGGTGCTGCATAAATATGAAGGCAAAGTAGATAACTTCGAGGCCCAGGAACAAGAGCATCATGAATGGAACAGGTGGATTGAACGATGGCTAACCGCAAAGCGATGATCGTCGTCGCTCGCCATATATTGGAGGCCAGAAATTGCACAAATGATTGAGCTTCGAAATGTGCAATGCGAATCGCGGCTCAATACGTGTAACATATATGTGGTTACGGTGCATTTGATGCGATTTGATTCGAGCAAAATGTGGCATATGATGAGGTATCATCTTCACGTGAATGAAATTGGATTTACTACCGTGTGCATCGTTGATTGGCTTTGATGGTGTGGTTGAATTGTTCCGTGGAATAAAGTATAGATTCAAGTGGGATTTTGAAAAATTTGGAAGTGGAGTGTCATGAGATAAAACCGCATTACCGCTTTTTGAGAGACTATGATAGATTCCTTCATTGATTGAAGCTATTATCTACTGTCAGTATTTGATCTGAAACCATCATTGCCCTGCTAAACTTTCTATTCTTTTTGGCACCTTCTGGATACTAAGTTTATCGTTGATTTGAGCAGGTTTATTATTCATTCTTCGTTGCCACAGACCGTTAAAGATTTATCTTTGCAATCGATTTTCGAACATCTTGAATAATTAATAATTTTATTCGACATATAATCTACTGTTCCGAAAGAATCATTTTCAAAATTTTATTTTGAATTCTATGCAAAATTTTCGTCTCGATTCACATTGGTACAGCACAAAAGAAGGCTGGCCTTAAAATTTGTTTGAAGATTGAAAATTTGTTCTTAAGATGAAGTTTCGATTTTCTGTTAATAAGCAGATACAGACATTTTATAAATTTGTTTCATTTGGCTTGGATGCCCTCAATGTGATTTTTGAAAGTTAAATTTATCTAGCATGAGTTCTAGATATTTAACTTAATCTGACCAATTTATTGGAACACTTCTCATCGTGACAACATGCTTACTTGAAGGTTTCAAATCAAGAGTTTTTGGTTTATGTTTATTTGCAAGTTTCCATTAGGAGAAATATCCATTTTTTTACAATCTAGCACAGACACACATCCGAAAACAAAGATTTTTGACATCCCTGAGGTAACTCAGGTAAGTCAGATGCGAAAATATTGTATAATATTGGTCCCAAAATGCTGCCTTGAAGAACACCAGCTCCTACAGGAAGTCTTTCAAATTTGGAGTTCTGATAGTTAATCTGAAGTGTACACACTTAAAAAATATTACGGATTACGGTGAAATTTCACCGTAATCTCAACAGCTGAAGGTTCGGTGAAAAATCACCGAACAATCTGTAAAATCGATGAACACAATCATAAGAAAAACAAGAAAATGGTTCAACTGGGAATCGAACTCCTCACCTGCCGATCAGGAAGCAGGCTTGCTACCACTAAGCCAGCTTACACTGCTTGTAAGTGGTGTGCAAAAACTTAAACAAAAGGAAGCTCATGCCTGCCAGAGCGGCTGTCACACGATTTCACAGAAGTTCGGTGAAAATAATGCTTTTACCGAACTGTTCGTTAATATTTCACAGGGTTACAGTAAAATGGTTTGTTTCACGGATTTTTTCCGGTAAAATAGTAGATTTCACCGATTTTCTCCGGTAAAATAGCTGATTTCACGGATTTTGTCGGTAGAACAGTAGATTTCACAGGAAAATCTGTATTTTTACTGTTTACAGTTTAATTTCGGTGATTCATTTCACAGGATACTGCGATTTATTTTAAGTGTGTAGGATTTGACAGATAACTTTGGATTGTTCTTATAATGTATGTTGGAAAATTGAAGCTTTTTGATTTTACAATCAAGCAAAAACCCAGTGAACCACGTATCGTATAAGAATGTGCATCCAAAATCACATATTCATGCGTAAAAAATCAGAATCACACAAGATGCCATATTAAGCGTTATCAATGTCAATACAAGTTGTATATAAATCCCCAATACGATTCATAAACGACAATCTGTGTTGACAACAAAACATGTCGTAAATAGTGCAACATAGAATCGCGTTATGTTATATAAACTGACAGATCATATATCAATCCAGAAAGCATCGTATGAAATCGCAATAACTTAGCAAAAATTGCCATCCAAACTTTGTCTATCTGCTGACGATGGGCTTCAAAGAACAACAAAGTATGTGTCGCTGTACATGAAACATGTATTAATGTTGGCAAATAATCACCCTTTGGATATGCAACCCTTGGTAGTACAGTGGTTAGGTGTCTGGTTTCTGATCCAGAGGTCCCGCGTTAGAGACTCGCTGGAAACCTTTTTTTTTTTTATTTTCATCCAAATTTTGTGGCATCATATATCTGATCGCAGAAAGTTCGAAAAAGTCGTGCCAAGTACGCATATAGCCTCCACTTTGGTAGGTATATAGCCTTTTCGTGCATTCTATACGATTGAATTGATTCATATAGAATGATGTATAACAAGAGTTATACCAACCAAAATGTTGACTGGGAAGTCAATGAATTATATAATTCTTAATTGCACTAAAACTAACAGTAAATGAATATCGGCTGCGTATAGCGTTAAACGCAATTGAGCCTCAAGTAAACGAAATATAGTCATCTCTCCATAACTCGACATTGAAGGGACAATCGAAATGAACTTTTACTTTGATTCTCTTACTATATCTATATCCAGATACGAAATACCGAGTAAGGGAGAATTGGCTGTAGTTAACAAAAGTCACTTTGCTTCAACGGATTCAACTCTTTTTTACAAGAAATATAAATGTGTTATTTGACGAGTCAACAGTTTCAATACAATGTTGTCATTCTGGAATCCGTTTGCACCAAATTTCCCGTTATAAGCCCCCACTTACAAAAGCATAAAGCCCTCTCGATACAGTTGCACAAATTCAAGTGCACGATTCAAAACATTCACAAGTACCGGCGCCATTGACCAAGCAAATTGTGCTCACCCATTTGGTTGCCGTCGTTACCGACAAAAAAAATCACAACATTGCATAGGTAGTCGAAACAGAAGAAACAAAAATCACTCTTCACCTGAAAAGCGCACCAAGCCGTCGGCAATTCATTTCCATTCCGATTCGCTAAATTACTCGCTACTTGAGCGTCACTTGAGCCCATCGGCAGCAACTGCTGCTGCAACTATGCCTTCATCTCCAACCAAGTGAATGCCATTCCTAGCGAACCGAATGGTCCCAGAGAAATAAAAATTGGCCAAAACTGGTTTTATCGCCTTTATTTTTTAGCAAATTTGACTTCATATCATCAATGAAAGTCAAAGAAACTTAAACTTTGGTACAATTTCAATTAAGGATCGTAAGAATATAATAAATTAGGTTAATTTAAATTAGGTTAAGTTAGGTTAAGTAAACTGAAAACTTTATTTTTTTCCCTTATAAGCAGGTGAAATCAACTCACTTGTAAACAATCTGAACTGCTACGGCAAATGAAATGTATTATGTTGTTAACAAAATGTTAATACAATCTTAGATTTGTTTCACTAAATTAGGATGATAGTGTTGTTTAATAACACATAACACCTAGATATATGTAATGAATGTAATGTTTGGAATGATACTGATAAAGATATTTATAAAAAAAGGTTCATTTCAAAATAAAATTAATAAAAATATCTCAAAAACATCCTTTGTAGATTTGGCCTCCACTCCATATGAAGCCTGCCCATTGTGCGATGAAACGAGCTTTTCCTTGTCATATTTCCGCTTGTTGTTTTGGCCGAAGAGGTTCGCACATGCGAAAAAAAAGGGTAGGAGCAAACAAATGCCGGTGAAAAAATAAATAAAACAATCTCATAAAGGAAGTCAAGGGAAAATGGAAAATGCACCAACAACGATAACCGAGAGTATAAGGACCATCGATGGCGTTTACAAGCGCTTTATTTTTTGCGCCACATTGACGCTAAAAAAAAGTCCAACAACAGCACCCTGCTGGCTGACGATGATGCCGGACTAAAAGCATGATTTTCGTTTTGATTTCTGTGGGTGGAGAGATTAAAGGGGCCTTATATGGCGGAAATGGCATGGAAAATGAAAATGAAATTTTTCGGGGCACTGATTTGTACAATTATTCGCTGAAAGAGGTTCATTTTTCGAGGGGTGACAGTCAGCTTAGTGAGAGAAAGAGGCACATAGAATACTACAGGTGACGATGAATAAATCATTACATCTACACTGGAACAGGGCCGACTTCTCAGCTAGTGTTCAATGAGCACTTCCACAGTTATTAACTGAGAGCTTTCTATGCCAAAGTTGCCATTTTCGCATGCGTATATCGTGCTGTAAGTACGATGATACTCTATGCCCAGGGAAGTCAAGGATATTACCATTACGAAAACATCCTGGACCGACCGGGAATCGAACCCAGACACCTTCAGCATGGCTTTGCTTTGTATGCGGACTCTAATAAAATTAGGTGTTTAAAGTGGTTGCTAAAATCGTTGCCCCTCTCAGAAATATTCCAGCACGTCACAATTTTGTCAAAGTTGTAAATTGCCACTGCAATGAAGTTAAAACTTTGATCTATTATTTTTTCCAACAATAAATCCCACCAAGAATGCCAAATAACACCTTTTTTGTTGTAAGGAACAAATTTTAATTAAGTCTTTCCAGTTTAACTTCGATTCAATCGTGTTTTTGAGCTTGCTTGCATTCTCCATATTTTGATTTGTTTCAATTGTATGGCCAGATAAATACAATACAGTAATACCTCGATATAACGTAACTCGATTTTTATTTTCGTTACGTCATATCGAGGTTACGTTATATCGAAGCAAAATATTTTTTTTTTTCAAATTTCGTTCAACATGTATCGTTTGATAAGAAAATGGATCTAAAATTGATGTTGTTGGAATAGCAGGCATTTTCAATATTCTCACATATATTTTCAATATTTTTCTGTGTATATGTTTTTTTTTATTTTCAATTTTTCATTTTTACGTCTCTTTCGCAGTAATCCTTAAAGAAATGTATTGCACTAAAATCTTTGGAGGAATCCTTGAACACTCAGAAATTCTAAATGAAATCCATGAATGAGATCTTTCTGATATCTTTAAAAAAAATAATGTTGAGCAGTCCATGAATATTTGTAGTAAGCCATTATTAAACTTCATACATATTCTTATGAGGAACTCGTAATTCTAAAAACAAATCCTTTGAAGAGATTTCATGAAGAAATCACTAGCAAATGTCATTAAAAACAAGAAATATTCTTAAAGGATTTTCCATGAAAAGTTTCTGAATCAATACGTAGTGGGATTATCGGCAGTATTCTAGGAGAATTTGGTTGGGAATCTGGAGAGCTTGACCAGTTTTCGGATGAAATCCTGAATATAGTTTAAAAATTAAAAAATCCGTATACAAATGCCTAGACGAATATTTCAAGAATTACTTGGACAACCCACTAAAAAACAGTGTACTTTATTAAGAAATTATTGATAGATGAATCAATGAAGGATTTCGTTCCACATAGAATCCTTGAAGAAACTTAAGTAGTACATAGAATGGATCTTGTATAAATATTTGGAGAAAAATCTGCAGGAACTCATAATGAAATTGCTGGAGATATTTCGAGAAGATTGTTTTTCAGGTTTTTAGACGAAAACCTGTACGATTTTTTGGAGTAACTTCTATAGCACTCCAAGAATAATTATTGGATTGTTCTTTAAAAGGGCCGCTACAAAAATTGATGAAAAATTGCTGGAATAATTTATGAATCTCTAGACTCAGATAAGTCCACTTTATATCTTGGAGAAATTACTTGGTAAAGAAACACAGTAGATTTTATAGATGTATTGAAAAAAAAAACTATTGAACCAATTCATAATCCTTCGAAAAAGTTCTTGGATATATTCTGGAGAAATTCCTGGAGGAATAATTGAACCATCCATTGATGTAATTCAATGAGATCCCTGTTGGAAATATTAAAAAAAATGTTTTAAGTTTGATTCATGACTATCAGATAGGTTTAGGATGAGTGCATGGAAAAATCCGTGACGGAATTCCAGAACCATCAATTTGTTTGAGAAACCTTTCAAAGAACATCTGTTAGGAACTCCTGAAGCACAAGCCAAATATATCCTTATGTATTATAAGAAAAAAATATTATCAGATATACGTTACATGATTTGGCAATGGCAGCGTGGCCCGTCAACACACAAGTCCAATCCGAGTTAGATCTAGTATTTTTTTATTGCAAAGTCTAAATCAATAATAATAATAATGTTTTCATAGAACATTGCTATGAGTAGCAGGCTTGGCTCCAGATGGAGCGTAAATGCAACAAAAATAAAAAAAAAAGAATGATGTATACAAATGTACAGCAATGACAAAATGTTGTTTTTTTTTTTTAAATTGAGCTTATATCTCACTCGATATCGATTTATTCTGTGATAGTACACGCTTGCATTGCTCTGATTAAGTAATGGTTGGAATTTGAATATTGAAGAATGTGTATTGTAGTTAATAATTCATGTTTATAATAAAAAAAATGAAAAATAAAAGGGAGTTAAAAAAAGTTACGTTATATCGAGGTAAAAGTTACGTTATATCGAGTTACGTTATAAAGAGGTTACGTTATATCGAGGTTACGTTATATCGAGTTATTACTGTACTTTTCAATAATCGAGAAGTACTTTTTGACTAACGAATATACTACGAAGTATGATAATTCGTATTCATTACCATCTAAAACTGATTTTTGTAGTAAGCTGATAAACTAGCATTCCAGTTATCTAAAATCGATAAGTAGTGTGTTTTAAACAACCCTGCTTCAGTTCGCAAAACTTTTCGTCAGAAAAGTATTTCGACTGTGCCACTGGGCGTTGGATGCTAGTCCGTTATAAAGTGTGGTGCTTCCTTCAAAGTACAAATCGTCCACTGAAAGCATTAAGGTGTTGGCCTCTTAAAAAAGTGAATAAGTGTTCGTCTTCTTCTTTCTGGCGTTACGTCCCCACTGGGACAGAGCCTGCTTCTCAGCTTAGTGTTCTTATGAGCACTTCCACAGTTATTAACTGAGAGCTTACTATGCCAATGACCATTTTTGCATGTGTATATCGTGTGGCAGGTACGAAGATACTCTATGCCCTGGGAAGTCGAGAAAATTTCCAACCCGAAAAGATCCTCGACCGGTGGGATTCGAACCCACGACCCTCAGCTTGGTCATGCTGAATAGCTGCGCGTTTACCGCTACGGCTATCTGGGCCCCTTGTGTTCGTGTTTTTCCTATATTTTGCACACATTAGTCCTTCATGAACGCTCGAACGAGTAAAATAATATCCAATATAGATTTTTTTTCGTTTTATTTTTATTAAAGAGCTTTTTAGCCCTGGGCTAGTTCATCTCGGGACCAACGGATTTTCTTACCTTCCGAAGAAAGTCGCCACTATAACCATTTTAGGTCATAAGTGACTACCTCGGGGACGGGATTCGATCCCAGGAGTTCTAACCACTACCCCAACAAATATGGATTTTTATGGCAAACTATGGGCCAAAAACGGTTTATAAAAATTTAGCAAAAACTAATGCATCTCAAACCATTTGAACGACAGACTTGACCCTTATATAAAATAATAGAATAAAGTTTAATTTCTTTTCTTTTTTACGTATTCTGGGTTCTGAGTAGAATTTCAAAAAAGTAGATTTGAGTACCTGATACCATTTTATTTCGCTCTAGCTGCCTGTCATCTATAGATTCGTGTGTTTCAACTACCACTGGTAGCCTTCTTCAGTGTCAGTTATTCAGGTCCACTTTTTTTTATTTTGTTCCATGCAGCACAAGTTAGATCCTAAATTACAATTTTCACGCCAAAAACAATAGCCAAAAAAAGTAGCCAGAACTTCTTCAAAACTCAATCTAATGAACGGAAATGAAGTGTAGTTTGAATAACTATGGATCCAAAAAATTTTGGCTGGGTTCTAAAAGTGTGGAACGAATTCAATGATTTCATTTGATTATTTCAAAATATATTCACGACAGGTATTTGAAAGGTAGCTTAAATTTGTTGTCCTAATGAAAACATCAATAAATAAGAAAATATCCTGTTTCATACCCATAGAACCACACAGGATGATGTTAAAGATTTTGACTCTGACAATCCAACTGTTTTAACAATGATCCAATCTAGACTAATATTATCGTAAGCGCATCCACACTTCTTCATGACGATTCAATAGCCTTGGAGCTTCGTTGACTTAATTACTCTGAATGCACGGACAACTTTCAAGAGTTCAATATACATCGAACGAGAAACATAAAGACACAGTTATTTTCTTAATCTATTTTAAACTAGATAGCTTTTGCTTTCAGGATGACTGTCCGTTTTGTACTATCAGATAGCTTGTTCTTCAATAGTCCTGTCTTTTTGGTTCCACATTGTGCTGGTTTTCTTGAAAAAAAAACATGATCTACACAAAAAAATATTTAATTTTCAATGTGATGTAAACTGAAGTCTACAGTAAAATTAAATCAAATTTGTGTGTTGTTACAGCATCACGTAAATTTTAATTATATACATTCAATTTTCAACTAAAATGGTTGACTATTACAGGGTGTCTACTTCCTGAAAAAACCTGGAAAACCGGGAATTATCAGGGAATTTTATTCTACCTGGAAAAACCTGGAATTCTCAGGGAATTTCGGCGCCACTCAGGGAAATTATTTTGAAACAGTAATAGATGGTATAATATGTCGTTGTTGTGACAAAAAATCTCCTCAATTAAAAACATTTTCGGCTGCGCTGCTATCAAAACGCTAGTTGACAACGATTTTTAATTAATCAGCATAAAACATGTTTAGACAAGGACACTTAAGATTTTCAAATATGTAAAGGCAAGTATAGCTCCAATTAGGTGTCGTTCATAAGCAGTTAATAAGTTGAAAACATTCAAAAAAAAAAATTCAGGAATGTTTTTTCGTCTATTATACCAAAATAATAAACTTTGTAAGAAAAGAGCAAAAATTACAACAGACACGAAAAATAGCACATTTTTCATGTAAGCAAATTTTCTTTAAGAGACTATTTCATCACTATTTTAATGCAAGTCTCTATTATGGGTTATGGTGTCTAAAGTCTAGTTTAATAAAAATTATCTCTAAAGTCCCTTTTTTAATCTGCTTTTTAGGCTTTAAAGCGACTATTCCATATTATTTGGCGACTATTCCACAAGTTCTTAGGTGACTGTTCCACAAGTTCCTAATGATATTTCTTAGATCTCGCGAGGAATGCTTCAGTCATTCTAGTAATTTTCTCCAGTGATTTCTTCTTTAATACTTTCAGAAATGTCTCCCCAGACACTATCAGCGATTTCAAAGGATGCTTAGACGCATTTCTTCAGAATTTGGTCCAAAAATCCTAGAGCATTCCAACGCTTCCTCAAAGTTTATTCCAGAGTTTTTGGAAAAAAAAATGTTTCGACATTTTCCTACAAAAACCTAAAATAATTCCTGAGCCGATTTTTTCATTTATTTCAGGCATTTTCATAAGGATTGTTTTTTTTTTTCAAATATTAATCTAGTATTACTCTCAGGAATTGCTCCAAAGGTCCATCAGGCATTATTCGATGATATCTATTATTAACTTCTCGGAGAATTCCTCGATAAATTTGATATAGGATTCCTCATTAAGTTGGTCCAGCAACTTATCTTGGAAGGTCTCCAGCATATGATCAAAATATTGTTGCTGCGGTCCAAACACTTCTCTAGTAATTTTTCAAATAAAATATCGATGGATTACACAGCGCAACAAAAATGACATTTTTGCGTGTCTCAAGGATCAAATTATGTGTCTCTAGTAGATTTGGGATTGCTGAATCTGATGCCGTTCTCAGAAATTTCCCATCACGTCACAATTTTTAGCTACAGGTCGCCAAAGTTGTATAAAACGTTGGTTTTATTGATGTTTATCTAATATTTGAAGTATATTATATCATTTTTTTTTTGTGATTTTATCCACCAAACATGCAAATGAGGACTTAAACTTTCGTTTTAGATATATTTTGGTTGAAATTTCACGATTAAATTTAGATTAAACCGATTTTTTTAAACATGCTTGCAGCCTCCATACAAAATTTTTCGTTTCTCTTATATGGCAAATTACAACACTTTTCTAAACCATCAAAAAATAACTTTTCCGCATCAAAAGTATTATAAACTTTGATGATTAGTATTGTTATACACATAAAGTTTGAATTCTATGGCAAATAAAGCAAATAAATTTCCTTACAAGCTGGCAAACTTGCATGCAAGTTGGCTGAAATAGTCAATTTTTGCATTTTCAACAACCAATATCTCAAAAACTAGACGTGCTTTGATATTTCTGTAAACAGCAATGGATTCAGCTACCCTTAATAAAGTGAATAGAGGTATTTTGATGCTGGAGACAAAATCGTGTTCCGCAGTGTTATTCAAAACTTTAGTCTAAAATCAGCGATTCAATCCGAATTGATCCAAGTAATTTCTTCAAATCGTCTTGTAGGACATTATTTGAAGATTCTAATTTATGTTTTAAATATTTTAGGAGCTCTTTCAGAGATCTCCGTAGGAATTCTTCAAAGAGTACTTAGAATTCACATAAGTTTCATCTGAGGTTACTCTAGAAATTTCTTTCGATATTCACCGCAGATGTTTTTTCTCTAAACCAATTTCTTGATGTTTCGCTGGATGAAAAAATATTAGAAGACTTCTTTAAGAAATGTTTCAAAAAACCAAAAATATTTGGAGACTTCTTTCAGAAATGATTAAAAAAAACAAGATTCATGGAATAATTACTTAGAAAGTTCATGACAAATCTCAAAATAAACTCCTGAAGAGATATGCGGAGTAATATGTGAAAGAAATCTATAGTAAATCGAGCTATTATACTTGTCGCAAACAAGAAATTCCAAAAAAAGGCCTCAAGTCCATAAATCTTTTATTTCTAATACGGTCATACTACCAGCCCTGATTTCCCCAAAGAAAAAAATACCGAAACGTTCTTCAGAAATCCTGAATCCCATTTTAAGAGAAAGAATATTTTTTCCTTAAGATCAAATAGTCTATTTTTTCAAATCTGACTTTGATGATTTAAGGCACTTCCAGATCATTTGATAAACATTCTTGATTTTCGTGGCAGTTAAATAAAAATCATATTTTTTTCCTATGTTTACACTTTATACAGAAGCGAAAATACTTTGAAGTTTATTATTAAATAAGTTTATTTTCAAGGATACCTTTCATTTAAAAAAAAGTTTTTAGCCATCTAAAATTGACTATTTGTACATTTTGAGAGATTTGCTCATCCTGTAATTATTTTTAAAAACCTGGAAATCTCAGGGAATTTCATTTCTGTAAATGAGTAGACACCCTGTATTACATAAACGTGTAAATTTAAAGTGAATTCGATTGACAAATAATGGATTGGTAGTTGAAATTTAGGTTTATTCTGATGCTCCAAATATGTGCTTGAAAACATTTTTTTTAGCTGTAAGCGACGCACAATCAAGAGAACTACGAAGCTCTCACGAACTCACGACCACTAACATCATCTCTTTCCCATCTTCAGATAAATATTTTTCTCAGGACACATTTGAACTAACGATTTGCACGTCGTAACACGTTAATTACTAAAAGAAATCTTAGCACTAAAGTAAAATTTGCCTATCGACTAGGCTCAATGAATAATTTACATGTATTGTATCTATAGTTATGTAACTAGGAAAGAGTTTTTATTTAGGTTTATTAAATTCATTGATTAAATTACGTAACGGGTGTTCAATAAAAACTGAGAATTTTGTCAGCCACATAGTAAAAAAATTCAACGAATTCAGTATTTTTCATCAAAAACATAATGTTCATTCTTCAAAAAAACACGTCAATGAATATTGGAAAGGGGCCCTGATCAGCTGTACGATGCAATTTAGTCACGATGCTCTCTCAAGGTAACGACTGTTTACATCGTTCCAAAATGCTAACAGTTGGCTCCAGCCATCAAAAGTACAGACAACAATCTTTCGAACATAAAGCTTTTCTCACTGATCGCCGAACGGCAACACTGATGTTAGTATTCCACTCACTGATGGCGTTACGCTGGATTCTCAAATTTCTCAAAATTCCAACGCAAGCGCATGGAAGAATGGTAGTCGAGAACTGTCGAAACGAATGGAAAATAATGATAAACGTAAAATACTTGCAATTAGGAAACTGGATCGAAAAGTACACGCTCAAAAAAGAGTTCTGGAAAACGTAAACTGTCAAAAATACACCGTGAACTACCATTATGTTTACATGAACGTTCTCGGAACTAGGCAACGCGTTCATGCAAACATGATCTAGTTCACGGTGTATTTTTGCTTGTTGACGAGTTCATGACTGCTGTTCACGGTTGGAAGAACGGATTTTTTCTGTGTAGTGATTAGAAATCAAGCGCAATAACATACATAAATACATAACTTTTTGTGTTTGGTTCATCTTCTGTGTTGATTTCTTTGCTTCAGGATTTCGGTTTTACTATCACTAAAAAATAGCTATCTATTGCCTTTACAGTTTTGAATATCGCCCTATTGCAAGAAAACTCAAAAAGGAAACTTTTATCTAATGTACCCTTAGATGGAAAAGCGCACAGATCTTTTGATTGAAAAAACAAACAGGGCAGTTGTACCAATAGTGGAGGTACTAAGCACGATTGAACTTCATTTTACCGCCTAAATTCAAGACGCACAATTAATGCACATGTTAATGTTGTAACGGAAATCAACGACCATTGGTTTAATTGGAAAATGATTTCATCGCAGTAACCCACGGAATGTCAGTGAAAAATAATACCTCCACTATTGGTACACTGTTCGTTTAGTTGCGGTTTATTTTTAGTTTGTGTTCCTATAGTTGCGCTATCCGTGGTTTTCTTATGGGATACTCCACTATAGGAACACTTTACCGCAACTATTGGTACAAGTAAGAAAAGTTTTAGCAATTTAAGTGATATTTCACAAGTTTTAAGGCAATTTGAACGCTCTTTTCAACTATTCCGTATATCAACAAGCCAATACGTCGATTATCAGTGTCGGTTCTGTGGCTAATGCAATAAAATCAGTGAGAATGGCATTACCGCAACTATAGCAACCAGGGGGGGTATACGCAACGAGATGCGCCTACCGTTCATGTTTTGTGGGTGTATTCGTTTGGCGAACAACGCTGCTAGGCATCCTGCTGTTTGAGTGTTGAAATGCATCAGCATTTGCTGCCTGGCATGGCCCGCGTTCGACCTGTGCTGTTTGGGTCGGCCCGCGTGAGAGATGATGCTGTTTGGGACGGCCCGCCCGAGAGATGATTGTTAGGCGAGCTTTGTTTGTAGTTGACAGTCGTACACCCACCCTGATAGCAACACCCACAGCTAATGGATCACTTACCCCACCTCTCTGATTGTAATTTTATTTGTAACTAGTGGTCCCGGCAAACTTCGTCTTGCCATCAAGTAGGCTGTTGGAAAACGCTATGGATCGTCCCATACAAAACGACAGTTCCGTTCACTTTTGTTTTTACAACATTCCTGGCGAATGTTCTGGAATTTTTATACACACAAACACGTCGGAACCCCTGACGAACAAAGCGGAGGAAGAATCATTCAAATCCGTGGACCCGTTCGTAAGCTATTTCGTGACATACAAACACCATTCCATTTTTATTTATATAGATTGTAATTTTGTTTTTCAACATTTCATGGAATTTTTCCAACATTTCATGGCTGCAAACACTATGAAAATTAAAATAAAAGAAAAGGTGTAAAGCACCCGTCGAAGAAATTTTTGAATTATGGCAACTTTAGTAAGCTTTTAGCTTTTTCAATTTGAATTTCATGCATACATATACAAACATACATTACTCCAAGTAATTCATGCAGTGTTTCCTCCAAAAAATGTAAAGTGTATTGTGTGAACAGTTGAAAGAGCATACTTTTTAACTATGATTTTCAGCTTACGGCTAAGCAGCCGAAAAAAAAGTTAGAACAACAACCGTAGAACTGAACATTACATATACTTTGCAATTGCATCAAATGGACAAATTTATGTGAAATTTTCTAAAAACTTATACGTTAATAACTATCAAAGGACTCATCAATTTCCAAAACCGAATGCAGTTTCTTTACTTACTTAAACTAACATAATTTTAAACACCTTTGGAAGTCAATTATTTGGAATCACTCAACCGATATATAATGATAATAGAGAAAAAATATCATTGATATATAGCATCTAATACCTTTATTTGTTTTCTTCTTTTTCAGGTAAGCTAATCACTGCTATCTTGGATACATAATCCATTGATGATGATATAAGGTATGATTCAGTTCAAATTATAATCCACAACAATATCTGGATTTTTTCCACATTTCCTTAACCTATTTAGCCCTACTCAACAGCTTGGGCTTCACAAGAGCAAAATCAATTTGACAGCTATCAATATTCTACTTTAACGACTATACATTTCCATGTAAAAGTTTGAGGTCATCTCCTAAAAAATACACAAACAAAAATGTTTTGTCCATATCTCTGTGACAACATGTCTAATTGAAATTATCTACTACTCATTCGGCAAACATAGAGTTAACCTTACTCCGTAAGTGTTTGAAAACAAAAATGTTTAACCAGTACAAGAACCGTTGTATCATAATCTTTGAGAAACATCTACATTTTTTTTTATAGAAAAACTACCTATCTAAAATCCACAAAATAGTCATTCAAGCCATCGTTCAAAATATTGATTATTTTTTCAATTTCTAGAAGTTTTGGGATTTTTTTCGCCAAAATTTGACAACAGCTCTTTATAGAATTTAAGGTTACAATTTTAACGCCGCATTGCAAAACATAACGGTTTTTATTTGCAAATGTTACAACTTCATTTAAAAAATTTCATAATCGAAATTCAATAAAATTTTTGGTCAAAAAACCTTTGAAGTAAGGTTAACTCATTCTCTTTCGTATGAGTCATATAAATATTGAATTAAACATGTAATCACAGAGATTAGGACAAAACATTTTATTTGTTTTTCGGGGGTTCATAAATGCAGTATGATGGTTCTAATGCCGCATGAAAATGCTGGAAAAGCTAAAAAATTGTCATGTTTTTCCAGTGTACTTCTGGATAGTGTGCAAACAAATAACACCGTTTATCGATGTTTCAAGCAAAAACGAAATTTTGATGAAAAAAAAAGTATGGAAACTTTTTTTGCACGGCTGTGTAAAAAAAAACGTGTAAAAACTTAGTTGGATGTGTGTTTGTTTAGGGTGACCCAACCGAAAGAGGGATTGCATTCTGAGAAAATTGGGAGTGTCTCTCATTTATCACTTTCTGTAACTATCATGATCCGCAACACAACATGAGAACCTACACCTTTCGGGGGGATAATATTGTATGATAAATCCTATCTGAACTAGCTTCAAACCAGGGGAAACTATATCAATCAGATGATAGGGGATTGTTTATCATTCCAGTAAAATAAAACACCTTCCCAAAATGGTAAATAAAAGAGAATGGGTTTTATCATCATTCTTTCTTTGGGGCTCTTGTACGCTACTGTTATTTATCAAGCTTGTTGCAACTAGCAATACATTACCAAACATGGGCCGATACAGATGGGATTCTTTTCTTTGCTTGTTTTATACTGCTACAAAATAAAATGAGAACGAATTATGCAATCCCTGTACGGGATTACTTTACTTGGACCTGATCGAAAATTGCGTTTTTCGCACTCTTATTTGGCACCTGAGTGAATATACAGTACAGTACGAGGTCATACAATTGCCATTACAAAACCCTCATCTCCCAAAAATAGGAGTGTACGATTCTTGATTCTTTCCTGAACAATACTACAAAAATAATTTAAGAAAACCTGACTACAAAACCATAACGATAAGCATCAAAATTTTACGAAATACCACTTTTGCTCTTATTGATCAAAAATTTCCAATGATTAAGACTGGACTGAACTGCAATTATTCAACTTGTTTTGTTGCTTCACTGGCTTACAGGATACTTGAAGACACTAGAAATATTTCAATCAGAGGTGAATTCTGAGAAAATTGAGAGTATCACTCACTAATCGCTCTTCATAACAATCATGATCCGCTACGCATCATGAGAGACTATTTATCGTCTGCTACTAAATCTCTGATTATATCGGGAGGATAACAGTGCATCATAAAGCCCATCTAAACAAGCTTCAAACTTGTTTATATAGTAAAACACCTACCCTTAAAGGTAAATAAGCGAGATAAATGGGTTTTCATCATCACTCTCTCTTTGAAGCTCTCCTTCGCTGTTGATGTCAATCAAGCTTGTTACACCCTGGGGGGGGGGTGCGAACTGAATATCAGCGAGGCTGCTGTCAAGCTAAAATTTTCATAAAAATGATCCGAGTATGCCTGGGAGTATGCGATTATTACTAACCCACGCTATTTTATGTGACACGAAAATTGCACACTTTTGAAGAAACATTCTAGTTGGTCTTATTCATTCATTTTTTTTTAATTCTTTTGTAACACATATTTCTCACTAATTTACGTTCAGAAACTATCTGATTCAGCCACCTTGCGAAACATTGCAAATCATGGACCGATACAGTTGGGATGCATTTTTCACTTGCTTTGATCGTGCTTCAAAATCAATCGAGAACGAATGCCTGATTGCAATCATTTATGCCTTCCAGTTTTCCCATAAAATTATTTGAACAGATGCTGAAATATATTATATAGCTTTGTGACCTTGTAGCACCCAAATTACATTTGTTTTATACAAATATGGTTTAATTTTACTAAGATACCCTTGTGCATATTTAAAACAACTTCAAAATTGGTTTGAATGTGTAATTAAATATAAATAACGTGTGAAGCTCTTACTCCGTCAATAGTGGTCAGTTTCACCCAAATTGAACAAAATAAATATTTAGGACCTTTTCTCAAACGTAAATACACCCGATTCCGTTTTTGTACGGGGGATGCGTACAGTGCAAAAAAGTTTTCAGTTCAAAATTTTAAAAACCGTGTAAAAAAAAGTTACATCATTTCTCGACGTTTCATCCATAAATAAGGTTTTGGCAGAAAAAAATGTATGGAATCGGGTGTATTCACAATTTATATTACACTGTACTGACGCATTATTCATATTTATATAAATGCATTGCAGTGATGGGTATTTTGCAGCGTTTCTATTAAAATTGTCCTACGCTCTTAAAAATAAGGAAAATTACTGTGAACGTAATTATCGTTATGACTGACACATGATGTAAGTGATGGAACGGCACAAAAACGTCTCCTTGAAGATGTATTGAACAAAAAATGTAATTTTTCATGTCAAAGGACATGAAAGCAATGGAACTGTGATCGATGTTTCCTGAATCAGACACTAACGTATTTTTAATTCGACACAAATTTACGTCATTCGGCTCGCTTCTTTGATGTGCATTCAAATGACGTAAATTGATATAATTTTTGGAAAGTGTGTAGTTTCCTTCAGTTTTCGCCAAAATTAGATCAAATTCAATATCGATTAGTAAAAACTTTGTTTTAGATATTTGTTTGTGACAAATAAATGTAAACATCACTACATACGCTTCGGAATGACAAAAATCTTGTACTTAAGCAGAGTACTAAACGATTTGCCCATGCTAAATTGAAGATGGCCTTACCCAGGTGGAGGCTATTACACAGTCTTCCCGCTAGTTTTGAGTGATTTCACTTGGTGTTTAACATTTCAACAGGTGTTTCAAAAACTGTGGTAACAAAGTAGAACATATTTAAAGTTCTCTGTCAAAATTTCATGCCGATTGCTTATAGGGAAACAAAGTTACAGCATGCCAAAGTTGAACATTTTGTATGAACGTCGTCTTTCACTACTATTATTCTGAACACAACTGTAGTTTAAGTAGCAAAGTCGTAAATTCTAAGCAACAGAACTGCAGGAAATATTCGGAATAAGTTAGTGGATGGTGGCTCGTTGTGGTATACCCGACTGTGCAATTCATTTTGGAGATAAAACGTTTAACCAAACCACCATCCATCCCCACATCATACTCTTCTACGGTTATGCAAACTCAAAATCCAAAAGAAAAGCGGGTGCTGCAATCACAAAGGTAAACTTCAGATTATTTTCTTCCTTTGCGATTCGTTCCACTAAGTTTCCTTGATGGGTCCTTGTGATTGATGTGAAGTTGGAGAGTGGTAAGTGGTGAGGGAGGGAACGATTTTTTGATCCAATTTTTGCGTCGGTTTATTGTTACCATTAGGTGGGACTTTAATTGCATTATGTGCTACTCAGGGGAAAATTGCGGAGGGGTGGCGCCGAGAGAAAATCCACCCAGCTGGTGGCGAAATTATGTGGCGGCAGTTTCTGTGCTTGATCGCGTGGGAATCGAATCGGTGGTCGGATTGGAGGAGGCGATTGATGGTATAAGTAATTGATTTGCGCTCAGCTGGAGATGATTGTTGTGCAATGCGGCGAAGAAAGCAATAAGCGAATATAAATGATGCTGTTACGGATAAGTGTCGGAGTTATGTGATATGAAACCGGGAACAGTTTCAATGAAAAAAAAATGGCAAATTTAGCTAAAGAAGCTATAAATTAACTTACCAAACATCTAGAAAAGCTTTGAACAATTGTTACTTTGATGCGATGAAGAAGGAAACTGTGTTTCTTTAGAAAAAAAAATCGTTTTGTTTTTACACGATTTGGTTGAAATTTGATTGAAAACAAACACGAAAAACGTATGTAATATTGGCGTAGGAACAAAGAGAGGTGAATGGGACTAGACACCCTGTTACTGAATGTTTCTAGTCAAGAATAAAAGTTCAAAAAATCTTCCAGAAGACTGGCTTTGAAATAAATGTATGTGCACATCTGACACATCTGGAGGTCTTCCTTAGCTGTGTGGTTAGATTCTGCGGCTACAAAGCAAAGCCATGCTGAAGGTGTCTGAGTTCGTTTCCCGATCGGTCCAGGATCGTTTCGTAATGGAAATTCCTTGACTTCCCTGGGCATAAAGTATTATCGTACCTGCCTTCAAGAATTCCACCAGGGGTTTCAACAGGAATTTCTCCAAGCGTTTCTCCAGAAATTCATGAGAAATTTCTCTAAAAGTTCCCTCTAGGACTACTTCAAGGATTTCTCTAGGGATATCTCTGAGAATTCCTTTTGCTCCGGTGATACTCCAAACTATTCCTGCAAAAATAAATCCAGGTATGCTTACATGAATTCTTCAAGAAATTTCTCTAGGAAATATTCCATTGAATCTTTCGAAGCATACACCAGAGGATACTTCATAAATTTGTTTGGAGAATCCTTTAGTGATTTCTCTAGAAATTATTCCAGATACTCTTTCAAAAATTCATAAAAAGATTCCTCCAATTACTCCTTCTTGGACTGGTGGTGGAGATTTATTAGGTTGTTTCTCAATTTCTCCAAAATTCCCTCCCGGTATTTCTCTGAGAATTCTTTCGGGATACCAAGGAAATCTTAACAAAAATTCATAAAGGAATCATCCACGAATTCTTCAGAGATTTCCCCATTTATATGCAATAACAGGGATTTTTCCAAGAGTCACTCCTGAAAGTCTTCCAGGAATGCCTGTTGGTGAATTCTTTCAAGGATTACCTCATAAGTTCCTCCAGAAATTGTTACATAGATTTCTCTAAATATATCTACAAGGATCCTACCAGGAACTCGTCCATACGTTTCTATTGTGATTCCTTCACCAACTCTTTCTGGGACTCTTCCAGCAACAGTTTGTCTAGAGATTCATCCAGGAATACCTCAACAGTTTTTTTTTTCTCTAAAAATGCATCTAAAGTATCTCAAAAAAGACAAACTCCAGTAGAAGTCTCTGAAGAAGCGTTTCCGACTTAAAGATCGTAAGAAAGTTATTGGATGATGGGAGATGGGATAGCTTTCACCTTTTTTTGTAATTTGAACCTTTCAAATATATTATTCCTCTCATCAGAAAACGCTGTCCCCTCCACTAGATCCCGCAGAAAAAAATAATCGCGGAATTCAAATAAGCACTATAGAATGACCTAGTATCTCTTTCCAACCTAGACAGTTCAGTTGTTAATTGGATATCATGATGGCGCAAACTTATTCTGTCAACAATTCCCATTTCTCAGGTATTACCCAGCAAATTGAAGTTCTGCCCCATTCATAACTTTCTCAATCGAAAGTAACTAAAGTAAAATTGACAGAAGCTCAACGTTGCGACTTACTTTTCTCCACTCAACAAACTTTACCGCATTTTATTCTGAGCCAGCAGTTTTCTTCTTCCTCCCCCAATTCCGTTCATCGCCGGAGCTTAGTGACAAATATTTTCCACAGGCCAACCAGCCTTGGGGGTAAACATTGAATCACATCGACGAAAATGCCATATCCTGGGAGCGACAATAAAGCTGGGAAAAGCGAGACGCTGACGAACGACGTGCGAATAAGGTCGGGAATGCCACAAATGACGCCCTCACCGAGCCCCATCATCCGGCAATGCAGCCTGGGTCAGTTCATGGGCAATTTTATGGCGCGATCCATGGTTCACGGTGTGTCTGACCCCGTTTTATAGAGAAAAAAAAACTGTGAGAGCTTCGTTGATAATCTAACTACAAAATTTCTGAAGAACTTCCTGAAGGACTTTAAGGAGGAATTACTGGAGTGATTTATTTCTTGTTGAAATCTTAAAAAACGACGGTTTGAAAATTTTTAAAGAAATCTTTATAATCTTGTAGACGGATTTCTGGAGAAAATACTGCTTCTGGTCCTAGATGAAATTAAAGTGAAATTGATGGAAGAATCGGTGAACGAACTCATGGAGGAAAGCGTTCAGGATTTTCTTTAGAAATTTGTGATATAATCTTTGGAAAAACTCCTGAAGTAAGTCATGGAGAAATTTGAGAAGTTATCTTTAAAAAAAGCGAGTTGAATTCTGGAACATATCTGTATTGAATTTCATGGAGGAAAGCCATGAAAAGGGTTGGGTGAGAAAACGTCGAAGGGATAAAATGTCGAAAGGATAAGACGTCGAAAAGTAAGAAATTAAAGGAAACGAAATTTCTTGGAATAAGACATAGGTAAGAAATAATAAATAATTCATTATGTGCCAAACCTTATTCATAGCGTACTTAATAGATCTTGATGTGAAAAATACCAGTTTGGCAAACAATGTTAAAAATTCATTTGGTTGAATTTTGGCATTCGACGTTTTGTCTTTCAATATTTTGTCCCTGAACCTTTAAAAGGCCGTTAGTCAGTAAATAAATTCCTCAAGAATTTTTCGAAAACATGCTGGAATTTTTTGACAAATGCCTGAATTTTTTTCCAAGGAAAAACCAGAAAAAAAACCGCATACGGCTAATGGGCAAAAGGTCGAAAGATAAAACGTCGAAAGTACAAAAGGTCGAATTACATAAGGACGACAGAACAAAAAGTCGAAAATGATTTGCTTGGAGTGAAATTTTCCCTTCTTTAAAAATAGCTTTTCGATCTTATATCCCTTTCTTTTTTGTTATTCGATCTATCGTCCTCTCGGCCTTTTGTCTTTCGACCTTTTGTCAGAGATTCATGCATACAGTAAGCGTTGGGCAAGTTTGACTATAACATTGATGTTACAGAATCGATTCAAATACAATAATGTGGAAAACAAGATCAAATGAACCATATGATGGTTAAAATCCTCCGGTTGAATAACGTTTGAAATTAACAATTATATATTAAAAACTTCAAAACGGATTTAAAAGTATGTCAACTAATTTAAAAGTTCTAATAAATTACATAATTTTGAATCGAACCAAAAAATCTACTGAAGGAAACCGATTCACTCGATTTTGTGTGCTCCTAACATCGATTCATCGATTTATCGAAATGAAAAAATCGATTTTCGGAACATCGTTTCTAAATCGCTCATCGCTAAATACGAGCCGTATATCTTGTCGTAAAGCTCGAAAAATATTCATGGAGCAAATACCTGGCCGGATTCTATATAAAAAAAATCATGAAAACTTTTATCTCCTGATTCCTGTTTGAACTATTTCAGTTTTCTTGGTTACTGTATGATTCTTTTATACTGTATGGATTCTGTTTAGCTTCTTTTTGTTTCGTTTTTCAAGCATGAGGTGTCTAAAATTCACATTTTTTGTCTCAAACTCAAGCAGTGTCTGTGGTGAAATTTGATATTTTCACAACTATTGAATGAATAGTAATTGAATTATAGAAGAATCGATCATCCTAAAAAAAAAAATATGTAGTTTTCTTCGAAAATCGCTAGAAAAAGACGAGCGTTCGGAATATTTGACAAAACGGTACCTAGCCATTATCTGAAGATATGATATCAAAATATCTACCCTATAAATTTAGCATCTTCTTTAAAAATTTCACAATATTTTATCAAAGAAAAGCTGAACCTCCAAAATCTGTAATTTAGGGCCTGCTTTAAAATATTCAGTGGAATATAGCACCAGGTGTGTTTATCACATTTGCTTTGAATACAAACACATTCTATTTCAAATTTTGATGCATAAAACATTTACCCCTAGTACTGATGTCATCCAAAAATTCGTAAATATTTCGTAACAGTAATGATAAGTGGAACGGTTTTAATATCACCTGAGGAAATTCTCTTTAAATTAGTAATATTGAAGAGCTAAACACGAGTGGATAAAAGGAGAATGAATAAAACCTATAATGCTACGTAGGGTGCAGAGCTACTTGGGCACTTCCATGATTCACTTTGGCATGGGTTTTTTTCTCGGCCGAATTGTCTGAAACTTTGCAATAAGAAGCGCTCCAGTACGATGCACATTATGGCCAAATATGAGCTCTGTAGTTTTAAAAAAATCCCACTGCCAAAGTGAATCAAAAGTGCCAAAAATAGGATCCGGTTCCCTACTCTTATAATCCACACCTCTCAACAATGTGTTTTTAAATTTGCAAATAAAATATTTGGATACTGAATTTTGTCGTTTTGCATTTAATTCCGACATTTCAAAATATAGAAATATCAAGGTTTTGATCATATATGAGCATTTACAAAATATATTTAAAAAAAAAGAGCTGCAAATCACTGTGATTTTCCTGTCACTCAATTAGATGTTCTCAAGTTCAATTAGAAGATACATATATGAATTAATGCTCCTTTAATTAGGAATGCTATGTTAACTCTTGTTGCGAGCTGTGTAGTTCATTTGAAAACGCTTCGATTACGTTGAATATTCACCAATTTATGCTATTCTCCGATAAAATATTGTAAAATGTTGAACAGAATTCAGATTCTCGCTCCAGTCCACTTTTTGGATTCCATTTTGGTTCCACAACAACTGTGCATGATTTCAGCTCGATAGGTAAAACTATAATTTACCTCCAGCCGTTCAAAGCTTGTATCGGATTAACTATGGGAAATCTTACTTTTGTACAGAAAAATCGCCAGAGGTCACCCAATGAACTTGAGCTTGACCTTGATTGACCGCCCGTGGATGCTACTCCAGTATCGTCAGATCAGCTGCACTTACACAAGGAATCAACCGAAGGACTGCTTGGGACTAACAGACACCCTCAGTGTATAAGTGCTGGTGATCTTCTATTTTTAGGCAACAAAGGCGCCTGCCACGTCAGAATGCAGACCAATGAGGAAGGGGGAGGAACTGATGTTACACTTATACTGGCCCACTGTAGACCGTGGAGTCCAACTGCATCTACGCCAGTTTCATGCGGGAGTGTATTCGTTGGGGAGGGGAAGGCATGGCAGAGAGGTTTGCTCTTTGGTTAGCAGACTGCCTATGTATCAGGCGTAAGGAAAGGCGTGCTATAATGATGAGAGAATGGAAGCGTAGGGAATCGGTTTCTAGTCCGTTTCTAGTCCTAGCAAATGCTATTATGGAATAGTGTATGAGTATGATAGGTTGAGAGTTGAAGATAAAAGCAAGTGAAAGATATAACTGCAAAGTTCGAGGAAAGGAACGGGCCTGGGATTGAACCAAGACAACCAGAAATCGCATGTAAGTTCACGTTATAACTCGTTTATTCATACTAATTACATCAAACCCGCAAAACACCATGGATAAACTCTTCAGATTGTTGAGTTTCCTCGCATAAAACACTTCTTTTCGGAGTTCATTTGTACATTTTGTTTCGTCTCGCACAGTCGTGCAAAGTAAGTCGAATCAACCCGTAGCAGCTGTCAAATCAACATTTGTTATCATAAGTTAAGTCGCATGAGATCACAGGTTAGTTCGGTAGACTATTTATGCACTCGCATTGTATGTTATTATTCATCACATAATATATGCACGCATATCGCCTCCACTTTTGTACGCAGAAAGCCTTTTCGCGACATCTTATAAGTGAAATTTTGCACATACAAAGCCTCCAGGTGATTTCGTTATACGTACATTTTGGTTGTCTGGGGACCTTCTGCATATGAAGCAGAAGCGGTTTCCATTAGACCACCAACCCCGTCTTGCCAGAGGTCGCCCAATGAACTCTATAAAAATTCTGCCTAAAATTTGTGTCAGAATGAATGATCTTTTTTTTTTTTGTTAATGACGCTACCAGACACACCGTGGACCCGGTTTGGGGAGGGGGCTCAGACGGTGCCACTCTGCAGGTGCGGCAAGACCAATAAAAGGCAAACATTACCCAATTTTCCCGTTATGTTCCCGAGGATGGCTCCTGGCATCATTTTTTGTGTGTGTACCTTCCTTGTTTGCTGGTTGCCCATTTTGTTTGCCCTTTGTTTGGCTTTTAGTCCTGTTTGCTCTGGTCTCGGGATTGGGTCAGAGTCAGGCGGGATGGGTTCGAAACTAACCGGGCCGAATCGGTTTGGCTCTGGGCGCTCTACTCCTCTAGGAGGCACCTTGATGTGGCTTTTAACTGCTCATTAACGTGTGCTTGCAGCGCTGTCTAAATTAACTTTTTGGGAAGGGAAATTCCTTCGGCAAAGCACTTTCCGAGGATAATTAAGTGAATTAAACATTCTTTCCCATTAATTTAGCAACATTTTTAATTAACTTTTTGGGCACGTTGCGCTGATGGGTATTTTGCAAAGCGGAAAATTAAACTACATAATTAATTTTATGAATCGGGAAATTGAAAAATCGGAATGTGGGTGTCCAAGTCCAGCTCTGTCGAGCACGTCAGCGATACCACTCATCAATTGATGGCTTTGGTGACAAATGAAACACGCCTTTCTGTGTCATGAGTGATGGAACGTCCTTGTTAGCTGTCCTTTATTTTTGTCATCGCACCTCGTTTATTTCTTTGGCCAGGATCTATTTGAAATATGTCCCCCCTAGCTAAAGCTTGGTGATGGTGTAATAATCGTGGAACGTTGCCAATACCACATGTTATCGCATCTCAACGTATCTGCTGCTGTTTCTGGCAATTGGCAATAACCTATAAATTATTAATAGCGATGATAACCGGAAAACAGGGATACCATTGCAAAATAATATGGGTCTATAGTAGATAAACGAACAATAGGCGAACTATCTTTTCATATGTTATATATCTATAGTACTTGTATCCTTGCGGTGAGATTCTGACATCTGATCTTGTTATAAAACGGATATAACTCGTGAGAGAAAACATTATTACTGAAAATAATCACATAAATTAGCAAAGAATAGCATAGCATTAACGACTGTACAAATCGTGGGTGACTGTACAATGTTCAGCTCTATCAGTTTTGAAAAATCTATATGTACTGTCGCAAAAAAAAAGACGTTTGGGATGAACGTCTTTTTCAACATAATAAAAATAAACAAAACAAGCAACACATTTTACACCTGGCCACGTCCTTACAATAGCTGAGGAAAGGGAACGAATGTTATCTCTATAGACGTCAATGTATAGGGAGTTTGTGACAATAGGATAGAGTATATAGGAGCTTAATTCGATAGTTTAGAGTATTATTGGTAACATATGATAATAAGGTAGTGCTTCGTGAAGCCCAAGCAGGACAGTTCGGTTTTGCGTCGTCCGATAGATTTGGCTGACGAATTCGCGCGTATTTTCGTTGCCGGAGATTTTTTTTTTCCCCTGTTTGGGAGCGTCTTGCTGGGTACGTATTTGGGAAGGCCCAAGCAAGACGGTTTATTTACGGGACGCCAAGAAGTTTTGCTGTCAGTGTCAGTTTTGTGTTTTGTCGAGAATGGATTACCAACTGGTGAGTTCGTTTCATGCTTATGATAACACATATTTTCTTGAAAGCGTAACTTTTATGTAATATTAAAACAGACTTTGTATGGTCTGTCACTATAGGTGTCGGCATTACGCTCTTTTCTTATACAATTTGATTATACATTTATTTTTCTCTTTTTGACATTATTAAAAATTATCTTTTGAAATGTTCGACATTGTGAATGTTGGCGTATTTTCTAAAACTTCTACCATATCGAGACAAAATGCACAGTAATACTCATATGTAATTTTCAAACAAACTATGTATGGTTCGTCACTACAAGTGTCGGCATTATTCCTGTTTCATATAAGTTAAAATATATACATGTAATTTTCAGTTTTCGTCATTAATAAAAACGTATTTTGAATTGTTCGACATTATAGATGTTGACGTATTTTTTTTTCCAAAAACTTCTCGAGACAAAAATACAAAACTAGCTTTAAATACAAGTCGTATATTTCCCCCTTGTCCATGGATCGCATCACCGACCAGAGGTGACTCCCAGATCTTTTCCTCCCTCACTAATAAACACCCTTCCCGTGGTGATTGTGGAGATGCAGAGGTATTCTCGGTCTCTAGAAGCAACAATCATTACACCCTAACATTCCTTCCCCATCCCAACTGACTGTAAGGACTTGGCCGGCGCCGTTATTGATCAATAATATTAGATATGCTAAAATTGCACTTCGAGAGTAAGCGGAAACTCCCATCCCTTATTCATTTGGATCGTAGTGCAATTCTTACCAGTTCCGATCAATCACGGAGTAGCAACCATTGACATGTACAGTCAGTCTATGCTATGCTATGCTATGCTATGCTTATTGGTAACATATGATAATAAGTATATCAATATTATTTTTGAATTTAACTGATACATCCAAACCATTACTGAAAGAAAAGCTTTAAATAATAAAATATAAGAGAACACATAGTTCCACTGCCCTACGCGAACAATACACTATTAGTATTCTACAGTACTACGCAAACGACGGAACTGACACGATTGATTCTGACCGCCTTACCCGCCCCTGTTGAAGAAAGCGTTGCGGTCAAAGGATCACACACTACTCATCAAAAATAATCATACAGATTTTTCACAAAGTTCATTTTTCCCAGACCTCTTTTGTTGATGATTTGAATACATGTATTCAATGACAGAAATTTTGGGAAGTTACCTAAAAAAGAAAATCGGATCACCAACCATAGATGATCCCATAACCCAATATTATTTGATTAGTTTTATATTGTTTAAGTTTATAATGACAACTGTGGAGATGCAGAGGTATACTTGGTTTCTAGCAATAAAGGTTGTCTAACTAACATTGCTTTCCTTCCCCGATGACCGTAAGGACAAGGCCGGCGCCATTATTGACTTTTACGCTAATTTAAGGCCCCATTCATTGGATCTCTGTACAACTAAAATTATTTTGGTCAATCACGGGCTACGAACTACAAATTGTACGGTCATCTATGCTCATGCTCATGCTCAACATAATGGCATGTATTTTTGAGAAGAAAATAGCATTCATTTTTTCTAGGAATTTTTCTTCCTGGCAGCATAGCGTTTGTTTCAATTAACTAGGTATAAGGACTGTATTGAAAAGAAATAAACTAAGGGTATGCGGTATTTCGTATGATTCTGTCAAAACCCGTTCGAAACGAAATATTGGCAAAGCCGTGGATCTATGGACTAATTAAAAAAGTAGTAGTAGGCATTTTGAAATAGCATTTCCTTCAATTTTGAAATATGTTTGGTTGGAATTTTAGAAATCGAAAACCTGTGATATATCTTCCGAAAGTTTTTCGTGATTTTCTTTCCACAGGGTCATTAGAAGTGATTTATATAAGCCCCAAGGGTAGGATTCCAAAGGAAATCAGATCAGAGTTATTTTAATGTCAGTTTGTTCCAGAGTCTACCAGTGTCCTTCAAGGGATTCCAAGGAGTACCTACGAGGTTTTCATATCTACAGAAGTTCACAGATGTTTTCAAGAAGTTTTCTAGTGGGTGATTTTCAAGCATCTTAACCTTCTAATACCCAACCCCGCCTTTAGACGGGGTACACTTCGGAATTTTGTGTGTTTTTTCGTAGCTCGGAAATCAAAATGATTTTATTTTTGGCTTAAACATTGACTCATAACACGCATATAAGAAATGTTTTGACTCTTAAAACTTTTTTGTATTTTTGAAAATTGTTTGAAAAAATGTATTCTTATATAACCTACAAATGCCTGGGGTTCATATAACGTGTAATATGAAAAATCGTACCTTCTATAGTTTTCTACGATGAACCTATCACAGAAGAAGGGCTTGGTGGTGTTACAATAATTTCAACCCTGTTTTTTTCGTTAGCTACACGGAAAATAAAATATGCTTCAGAAAAAAAAAATTTAATATTTTCAAAAGTATCGTTAAAATTTGAATTTTTATTATTGCCAAAAATAAGTAACTAGAAGAGGCTTCAAAGAAAAATAAAAAAGGATAGGGTTGTTCAAAAATAAAAAAAAAATATAAAAATCAAAAACCAAAATCCATGGATTTGCGAATAAAAACAAATCACTGCCCAAAACGTGTTTAGAACGATTTTAGATAACCAAAAATGATATTTAGATCGAAAAAAAAAATTGGGTATTAGAGGATTAAGGTGATTATAGAACGAAGCCACACCTCAAATTTTCAAGAGCATAAGACTTGAGAACCAAACAGCGCCTCGCGTAGCAAATTTATCCCATTGGTCATCACCAGCAAGCAAGTAGTTTGATTGATTTTCAACGCGAACTGTTGTCAGATTCTTCATTGTTGTGCACCTGGAAATTTGAAGTTTGTCTTCCTTTTATTATCACCTTAATGATTTCCATGGAATTTCGGAGAGGCTCCTAGAAGTTTCCTGGGTTTCTAAATGGGGATTTCAAGTTTCTCAGAAGTCCTAGAAGTCATCACATTGAGTCCAAAAATTGTTAAGCGTTTTCAAACTTGCTCAAAAAAATCCTAGTAGTTTCCAGCATTTTAACGTGACTTTCAAAAGTTTAACTTTACATCGAAGAGTTTGTACAGGGGCGGCTGAAATGCCTTCAGGAATCCCTGAGAACATCTAAGAATCTCTTAGGTAACCTTGGAGACCTCTGGTAACCCTTTGTGAGTTCTTAGAAACTTTTGGGGACCTTTAGTAGTCTTTCGGAAGCTAGATTGTTAAGCTATGAAATCTTATTTACTTTATTGCTCTTTTCTCACTTTTTATGGTGTGTATATTTAGCTGCTCCATGAAATTCCCTTCAGAATCAGTTGTAACCCCTTGGGAATGCATTGTATACCAAACGCTTTGATTTTTTCCTAAACAGCCAATCCTTTTTTAACGCCTCTAACTGGGGGAGCGTAAAAAGTATTGAAGCGTAAAAAGAGAGAGTGTAAGTTGAAATTCGGAGCGTAGAAAGAGGCAGCGTAAGTTCGAATTTTGAGCGTTAAAAGAATTAGCAGCGAGAAAAAGCATTTTGTTTGTTCTCAAGGGGTTTTGCAAAGAGGTGGAGTTTATCCGTGGTTCTTCTCAAGAGTATCAATAGGGATGACGGAAACCATAGTTTGACGCCATTTTAAAATCCAATATGGCGACTTCCGGTTTGTGAAAATTACTTGGACCACATACAATACGAGTATTTTTGGGGACGGACCTGGTGTAGTGGTTAGAACACTCGCCTCTCACGCCGAGGACCTGGGATCGAATCCCATCCCCGACATAGTCACTTATGACGTAAAAAGTTATAGTGACGACTTCTTTCGGAAGGGAAGTAAAGCCGTTGGTCCCGAGATGAACTAGCCTAGGGCTAAAAATCTCGTTAATAAAGTCAAACCAACCAACGAGTATTTTTGCTGTTTGGTGCAGTCGTCTTTCAGTAATGATTATTTAGGTTTCTGGTACCTGATATCTCCAGGAATACATAACCGATTTGTATGATTTTTTCAGAGTAGCCCCTTATTACCTGGCAGTATATAGTCCATATTTTATTTTTTATTATTTTGATAAATTGACCAAAACCATTTTATATGAAGAATGTCGGTCCCCCAAGGAACATCGGAATATCTTTATCACTAGATCACCAATGATTAATAGCGACACGGATTCTTAACCTTCCTTGTGCATTGGGGTCATTTTTGACCAATCGGTACTCTAAAGAAGCTGTAACTTCGTAAAGAAAAGGGATAGAAATCTGGAATTTTACGATTTTTCCTATCTTCTGAAGACGAACATGTTCGTGCTGAAAGAAGCTTTCAACGACTTAACTTGGTCCTACTGATGATCTGCGTATTTACCGTGGCCTCACAAATATAACATTATTATATTCGAATACCCATTACCGTTTCCGTTAGGTCAAATTAGAAGAAAAATGATAATATAACAAATCGTCATCATTCGACAAGTGATTATTCATGTTTTGAACCTCTTAGTAACATAACATTTTATCGCTGACGAATAAGAATTTTTGACCGCAAACTCAATTTTGAGACCCGTTCAAATATAGCTCAATGGAAACCTCCAAGGATTCCATCAACAGTTCCTTCCGAAATATCTCTCCTTTCTATAGACACACTACCAAAGATTTTTTTTCCAGAAATTCCTTTGAAGTATACTCTAGGGATTGTATCAGAAATTTCTCCAAGATAATCTCTGCCGTAATTCATACAGCGTTTTCTGTAGGAATTCCACTAGGATTTCCTCTAAGAGTTCCTTCTGGGGGAAGTTTTGACCATTAGGGTAGAAGCACCGGTTTTGGCCATACGCCAGTTGTAGCCATAGTGGATTTTACACCGTTTTACATAGCCCATCAGCATGAAACCTTTTGTGTTCAGTAGATCACATTCATATGATACAGCTACCTTCATTTACTCGTTCAAATTGATTCGAAACATAAGAAAATCAATTGATTTTCCTTAAAATTTTAACTCCCATACACCTAATTTGGCCAGGGCACTCCTAATTTCGCCACTGTCATGAGAAATCAATGCGATTGGCCAATTTAGGAACCAAAGTTAACTCTCTGGCCAAAACTGGTTCCATTGGCCTATATTGACCAACGGGATTTTCAAAGCAAAAAAATGGTTTTAGCTCAGTTTTGATATTTTACACACATAACGTGGATTGAAATCTTGCATTTGACATAATTGTAGTGTAAATACGGCTACCCATATAATTTTTATTGACATTTTCTCTTAAGCTGGCCAAAACTGGTGATTTTACCCTATTATAATTTTTTAGAACGATACCGACAAGGCTCCAAGTATACCTTCAGCAACTCCTCCAGGAATTCTGCCAGGTGCTCCTACAAGGATTATTCTAGAAATTTTTCAAGGAATTACTATCGTGATTCTTTCATAAGTTCCTCCAGTATAATCTTTACTGGGATTCCTCCAAAATTTTCCCCAAGGATTTTTTCGGGAACTTTTCAAGCAATTATTCTAAGGATTGCTCCAGTGATTCATTCAGAGATTTCTTACAGGATTCTTCAAACGTTTTTTTTTTTTTATATTTCTATAGAACTTCCTCAGAATACTTTCCAGGGACCACCACAAGGATTCCATCAGTAAAATCTCAACATAAACTTATGGCTTTATCCAGGAATAGTGCTCTTAAAGCATTACTCCTGTCATTTCTACAGTGATTTCTGCAGAAATTCCCTTGCAGAAATTTGAACAGGTTGACCACTCGAGATTCCTTCAGGAATTTTTCAGGATAATAAATCTTCGAGCTGTTTAGTGGAATACCTAGAAGGATTTCATGCAAAGCAAGGATTTAATCATTCAATTAGGCTAAGAGTGCCTCCAAGGATTTCTCCAAACATATTTCTAGGAATTGCTCGAGGAACTCCCTATACTGAAGAAGTTTTTGAAAAGATCCTGAGTAAATTCCAGTAGGAAATATTTTGGGCCGCCGCTGGAGGAACCTGTAGAAAAATTTCATGAAGAAATCTTTAGAGTAATCCCTAGACATCCTTGGATGATCTCCTCTAAAAAAAATATGGAGAAATCTCTGTAGTATTACTCAAAGGAAACCATAGAGTTATCTCTAGAAGAATATTTAGGAGAATTCCTTGAAGTATTCTTGACTAATCCCTGGAAGATTCCTTGGAAAAGCCTTGCAAAATTCTCTGAATGAATGCCTGAGGAAATCTCTGAAGAAATTCCTGATGAAATCTCTGGAGCAGTTTTCAGAAAAGCCCATGTTCTGAAGTACTTCTTGGAGAAATCATTGAAGAAACTGATGGGTAAATCTTTGGGAGATTTTCCTGGAAGAATCTCTGGTAGAGTCTCTGGAGAAATTCGTGTACGAATCTCTGAAGGATTACCTGGGTAAATTGTTGAATGAATCAATGGAACGTCACCTGGGTTAATTGATGAAGGGATCTTTGAAGGTTTACTTGGGTAAATTGCTGAAGGCGTTCCTAGAGCAATCCTTGGAGGAATTCCTGGGAGAATCAATATGTAGATTATGCGGGAGGAATCCCTGGAGAAATCTCAGCACAGATATTTCTGGACAAATCACTGGATAATTCTTGGAGGGATCCTTTAAGGTATTTTCCTAGAGGGATCTAGATAAATATTTTTTCTAAAATCGCTGGAGAAATTCTTAGAGTATATTCTGATAAAATTCCTAGAAGATGATTTCATGGTTAATCATTGGATAAATTACTCGAGGATTTCTTGAATGAGTCCTCGGAGGTATTTTTAGAAAGCCAGAAAGAATCTCTGAAGAAATTTTTCAGGGAATCCATGGAAAATTACCTGGAAAAATCCTTGGAGTAATTGACGTAGCGATTTTACATGAGGTAGCCCTTAAGGTAGAGATGAATCGAAGCCAAACCGGATCAAGCTGAAAACTTGAAAGATTAGTTACCACCTGCATGTGACAAATCTATCAAGCCATCAACATGAATGGATGTGTGGTTCTTTAGATTTGTACTCTTAAAAATTTTAAGTTTGGCTTCGTTAAATCTTCACCCAAAGGAATTTCTGGAGGAATCCCTCAAAAAATTCATAAAGTAATTTCCTGTAGAATCCCTGGAGGAATTTCTGGTGGATCACTGGAAAATTTCCTGATGGAATCCCAAAGACGATGTAGATTTAGATGGAAATTACTATGGTGAGATTTTGTTCAAAAATGTTAGTCGTAGTGTTAGTCCATGTATTTCCACAGATATAAATATGCTGAAACTATTAGATATATTTATAAGCTAAAACTTTGCTGAAAACCGTTTTCAAATCGAATATCTCGAGAGCACATGAGCAAACTCTATGACTGATTGAATGAATATCTTGCTTTTTCCATAGTTATTTTCATACAAACTTCGAAGCATACAACATGGCTGGCCTGAAAATTTGTTTGAAGACCAAAAGCTTGTTCTCAAGACAGAGTTTTGATTTTCTGTTAATAGGTAAATACAGACATTTGATATATTTGTTACATTTGGTTTGAACGCTCTCAATGTGATTTTTGAAAATTAAATGTTTATCTAGCATGAGCCCTAGATACTTAAATTCATCTGACCAATTTATTGGAATCCCTCTCATCGTTACACAGCAAAAAATCTTAAATTTACGTGACACGTAAACTTTTATGATAATCATGTAAAACGAGTTATAACTGAATATTCAACGATAAATAATGTAAACTGTCTCATTGCATTCAGTTTACATTACACAGCGTAACAAAAATGACACTTTCGCGTGTCTCAAGGATCAAATTATGTGTTTCTAGTAGATTTTGGGTCGCTGAATCTGATGCCGTTCTCAGAAATGTTCCAGCACGTCACAATTTTTAGCTACAGGTCGCCAAAGTTGTATAAAACACTGGTTTTATTGATGTTTACATGAAATTTAAAGTATGATTTATTAAACTTTTTTGTGATATCATCTACCAAACATGCTAAATAGGACTTGAACTTTCAATTTAGCTACAAATCAGTTTAAATTTTACGATAAAATTTAGGTTAAATCAATTTTTTTCGACATGTTTGCCGTCTTCATATAAAATTCTTCGTTTCTCTTATATGGCATAATACAATACTTTTCTGAACAACCAAAAAATAACATATAACCATCGAAAATATTATGAACTTCGTTGATAATTATTGTTCTATACATAAAGTTTGAATTCTGTGACAAATTGAGCAAACAAATTGCCGTACAAGTTGGAAAACTTGCATGCAAGTTGGCTGAAACAGTCAAATTTAGCATTTTCAACCGTCAATATCTCAAAAACTAGACGTGCCATGATATTTCTGAAAACGGCAATGGACTCAGAAACCCTTTATTTAGTAAATAGCGGTATTTTGGTTCTGGAGACAAAACCGTGTTCCGCAGTGTTATTTATCGTTAAATGTTCAGTTGCAACTCGTTTTACATGATTATCATAAAAAATACGTGCCATGTAAATTTAAGATTTTTTTTGCTGTGTGGCTTCGTCCTTTGGTGGAGAGGTCTGTGTCATCCGCAAACAAGGATTTTTGACATCCCTGAGGTAACTCAGGTGAGTCAGATGTGAAAATATTGTACAATATTAGTCACAAAATGCTGCCTTGAGGAACACCAGCTCTTACCGGAAGTTTTTCAGACTTGGAGAGCTATTGCTGTATCGCTCTTTGTTCAGCTCTCCGGCGCTCTTAATCGAACTAGTCGTTGATCAGTACCAACCACGCTTCATGCCGTTGTGGCCACAGCTTCACGGATAGGGTCCCACAAGCTGTTGAAATCTCCAGAATTTGTGATTGCTGTGATGCTGAATAACACAGCGTAACAAAAATGACATTTTTGCGTGGCTCAAGAATCAAATTATGTGTCTCTAGTAAATTTGGGGCTGCTGAATGTGGTGCCATTCTCAGAAATGTTCCAGCACGTCACAATTTTTAGCTACAGGTCGCCAAAGTTGTATAAAACACTGGTTTTATTAATGTTTACATGAAATTTGAAGTACAATTTATCAAACATTTTTGTAATCTTATCCACCAAACATGCAAAATAGAATTTGAACTTTCATTTCAGACATAATTTGATTGAAATTGCGTGACTAAATTTCGATTAAACCGATTTTTTAACATGCTTGCAGTCTCTATACAAAATTCTTCGTTTCTTCTATATGGAAAAATACAACAATTCTCTAAACCATCAAAAAATAACTTTTCCGTATCGAAAGTATTACAAACTTTGATGATAAGTATTGTTATACACATAAAATTTGAATTCTGTGGCAAATTGAGCCAATTTATTACCTTACAAGCTGGCAAACTTGCATGCAAGTTGGCTGAAATAGTCATTTTTACATTTTAAACAGCCAATATCTCAAAAACTAGACGTGCTATGATATTTCTGAAAACGGCAATAGATTCAGCAATCCTTAAATAAGTGAATAGCGGTATTTTGGTGCTGGAGACAAAAACGTGTTCCGCAGTGTAACAACCCGAATCTTATAATCTTCAATTCGAGTCGATATAAAGGCTTTGAAAGGTTCAGATTTTATGACATCTGAATATGTCACCTATCCATCCAGGAGTAGACCCCGTCAATAGACAGTAGCTACATACTGCAAATCAAATGTATCAGGCATTGTATATGTATCCACCAAATATGCTATAACTTTTGTTCCTGAACCCCAAAAGCATAAAGCTGAGAGTGCTTCGCGTGATTTTACAACCCATTATTTCCCATACAGGCATTTCACATTTGCCGCTCAGTGATTGAATTTCATGTTTTCATCAACATTTACGATTATCAGCAAACAAACACATCACCCTTTGCCCCAATGGGATACGTTCCCTCGAGAACAATCAAAAGCATTCGTCAACCATCGTAGCCAGGCTGCTTATGTCTCCATAATCGTCTTACAGATCTCCATCAGGTTCTACGCGGTCAACCTTTTTTTCTGAATGCGTCCTTTTGGGTCAACTGCCGCCAGGCACTAGGTTCAGTATGAACAGAAAATTAAAGTGACGTAAATTCAAATAAATAAAATCCCTACCAACCGACGACAGCAACAGACAATTTGAAGAAAAATGTCCCCGAAAGAAAAACGGAAAATACACCAACATTCCAAAGGCGATACGACCGAGGCACAGTGGTGCAGGTTTGAAAATTCATGACAAAAATTATCAATATTTAACTGTTTATGGTAATAAAACGTGTTGAAACACATGTTTAAGGGTCGCAGACCTTATTTTTGACACTGACATATTTGTTTTTTGGTTTTTATAGAGCAACTTAACTTTTTCAAAATAAAAGAAAACGAATTTCGACGCAAAATTGAGCAATAGGATCCAAAAATTCTGAATCTAAGTTAGAATGAACATATTCATCGAAATTGTAGAGTTGCTTGAGATAGTTTGAACAATATTGTTTCGTTTTTGCTAAAATTTATACCATAATTTCAGCAAAGTTCAACCTTGCTACCGTTGAGTATCATAGAAAAATTGCCAGCTTTTCCGAAAAACCAGACCTCTGTCAACGCAAGGGACAACGTTTGACATCTGTTGGGGCGGGCGGATCCTTCCATTCTGCAATGGAGAGCAAAGCCAAAATCGTCCTTCCGTCGTCCGGACATATCATCGTCAGACGAAATGCGATTTCAATTTACCTTAATGGAAATGGATGACCGCACCGGCAATCATTTCTCAAATGATCCCACCCCGGTTCCATTTGTAGCCCGGTCGTTTTTGTTGTCGTTTTCGATGCCAAACCGTCAGTCGCAGGATTATTTAGAACATGGCATAGGTGCGGAACAAAATGGCACATTGGATGTTAAAACAAAGCCCGAAAAAATATCGACTCCACCAGCGCGAGCGGAACAATCTTGTATGTCGGACACGAACATTGGCAGCCGGGCCAAACCGGATCCTTTCTCGTGGATTATTTGAACCGGAAATTCAATAAATATATATGACTGCCTGCCCGATCAGGAGAAAATAGCAAGTCTATATCGAAATGAGCTACAGTAGCTCGACTTATTTTTGATTGGCAATCATATGGATAACTATGGAGACCAAAAGCTTGTTGTTAAGACACATTTTTGATCTTCTGTTAAATAGTGGATACATACATTTTATATATTTGTTACATTTAGTTTGAACGCCCTCAATGTGATTTTTGAAAGTTACATTTTTATCTAGCATGAGCCCTAGATACTTAACTTCATCAGACCAATTTATTGAAACCCATCTCATCGTGACTACATGTCTTGAAGGTTTCAAATAAAGAGCTTTTACCAGTGCGCATCGTACCTTCGTGCTGTGCGTACACGAATTCTCTCTGCTCTTGGAAGTTTTCTTAAAAACTACCTAAAGCAATAAAACAGTACTTTTCAGTGCTACAAAAACAGTACTTTTCAGTGCTAAAATTAAAAACGGTACTTTTCAGTGCTACTAAAACAGTACTTTTCAGTACTATTTTTTCTACTATTGATCCCTTTACGATCCTTGTTTGGACCCGTGCCTTCGATTTTTCGTTGGACCCGTTGGCGAAAGCTAGCGGTGGTATTCCTTCTTGGACACCGTCTTGGGAAAAAACCTTTCGAAGGTCACGTCTTCTTTCGTTTATTAATTAAACATGGTATCAACAACTAACAAAAGGAAGGGTGAATCTCTGAATTCACTACTTCCTTCCAAAAAAGTGGGATTTAAAACTGTCACTACACGTGGCAAGAATGGAAGAAAGGACGTTTCCCCGGAATGCGAACTTTCTTCCAAGGGTGAAATGAATAATTGTATCGAAATGAGCAATCAGTTCGATGCTCTAGACAAATTTTCCGAACACCAAATCGAAGCAGCCTCTAGCCCAGGCTCTTTGATTCAAGTGAGGAAGCAAAGAGTGCCGCCTATCGTGGTCAGTTGTTCCGAATTTGGTGGATTTAGGCAGGAGATCTTGAACTCCATTAGGGGAATCAAGGTTTCCTTCCAAATCGCAAAGAAAGGAAACTGTCGCGTTTTGCCGGAAACTCTTAAAGATCGTGAGCTTCTTCTCAAACATCTTGAAGAGAAGAAGCACACATTTTTTACTTATGACGACAAAACTGAACGTTTGTTCAAAGTTGTCTTGAAAGGTCTCTCAAGTGACTATAAATCACCTGAAGAGATCAAAAATGGAATAAATGATTTACTTGGATTTTCCCCAGTCCAAGTAATCATTATGAAAAAGAGAACCCAATCTGGCATTGTTCGGAAAGGGCTTTCTCAAGAATTTTATTTAGTTCACTTTAACAAAAAAGAACTAAATAATATTAAAGCTTTAGAAAAAGCAAAACTTTTGTTTGATGTCCGTGTGACATGGGAACATTTCCAGAAACCTGGAGGAAATTACCAGAACCCCACTCAGTGCCGTCGGTGCCAAAAGTGGGGTCATGGTACAAAAAATTGTCACATGGATGCTAAATGCATGATTTGCGGAGGTTCTTCTCACGCCAAAGACGTTTGTCCAGTGAAAGAAGATACCACCAAATTCATATGTTGTAATTGCGGGGCTAACCATAAGTCCAATTTTTGGAATTGTCCTTCACGCAAAAAGGTCATTGAGGCTCGTGCCAGGCAGATGAAAGATAATATCCGTTACGATAACGGTCGTTTCCGGAATTTGCCTGGTAGAGTATCGAACAATGCTCATTTTTCAGTTAACGATCGCTTGATCATGAATCATACCCATCAGGAAGATCATAATCATGCTCATTCACAAACTAATTTTATTCCGTCGGGTAGCCGTTCGAATCTTTCTATTTCGAATGTATCTACCCACGGTAAATCCTTTGCCGATATCGTAGCAGGAAATTCGAACTCCTCCCCTGTTCGATCCATGGGTACCCATTCTACTTGTTTCAAATCAAATGGAAAAAACCCTACCGCCACAGGTAACTCCGCTTCTGCGTCTGCCGGAAATTCCAATGGGAAATCACATGACATGTCTGCCTCTGATTTTAATTTTCTAACTGAACAATTGAATCTAATGATTGATGCAATGTTCAAAGCCACCACTATGACTGAAGCAGTCCAAGTAGGTGTAAAATTTACAAATAAAATTGTTATTGGATTACGTTTTTCTAATGGATCCAAATAATAATTTAAATATTTTAAATTGGAATGCTCGTTCTCTGAATGGTAAAGAGGACGAGCTGTTTAATTTTCTTACGGTTAATAACGTGCATATAGCAGTTATTACCGAAACGTATTTAAAACCTGGATCTAAACTCAAAAGAGATCCTAACTTTTTTGTTTATCGTAATGATCGACTTGATGGGGCATGTGGGGGAGTTGCAATCATCATTCATAGGCGTATAAAACATCAACTGTTTTCATCATTTGAAACTAAAGTTTTTGAAACTTTAGGTGTTTCTGTTGAAACACAACTTGGTAAATATACTTTCATAGCTGCCTATTTGTCTTTTCAATGCTCTGGGCAGCAAGTTAATTTGCTCCAAACTGACTTGCGTAAATTGACTCGCAATAAGTCAAATTTTTTTGTCATTGGTGACTTTAATGCCAAACATCGGTCATGGAATAACTCTCAAAGTAATTCCAACGGCAGAATTTTATTTGATGAGTGCTCTTCAGGATATTTCTCAATTCAATACCCTGATAGCCCCACATGTTTTTCCTCTTCTAGAAATCCATCTACGATTGATTTGGTCTTAACCGACTCTAGTCATCTTTGTAGCCAAATGATTACTCATGCTGATTTTGATTCTGATCATGTCCCTGTTACATTTCAAATATCCAATGAAGCGATTCTCAATCCAATCAGCTCCACTTTCAATTATTTACGAGCCGACTGGAATATATATAAAACGTATGTTGACTCCAATCCTGATGTTAACATTTCTTTAGAAACTAAACTTGATATTGACAATGCTCTTGAAACTTTAACAAATTCCATTGTTGAAGCCCGGAGCATTGCAATTCCAAAATGTGAAGTAAAATTTGAATCCGTGATTATAGACGATGATCTTAAACTCTTGATCCGTCTTAAAAACGTGAGGAGAAGGCAATTTCAACGCACTCGCGATCCTGTTATGAAAATTATATGGCAGGATTTGCAGAAAGAAATCAAGAAACGTTTTGCTCAATTAAGAAACAAAAATTTTGAAAATAAAATTTCTCAATTGGACCCTGGCTCTAAGCCCTTTTGGAAATTATCGAAAATCTTGAAAAAACCTCAGAAGCCAATACCGGCATTGAAAGAGGAAAACAAATTATTACTAACTAATTGCGAAAAAGCTCAAAAACTTGCTATGCAGTTTGAAAGTGCGCACAATTTTAATTTAGGACTTACTAGTCCAATTGAAAATGAAGTTACTCAGGAGTTCGAAAACTATTATTAAAAAATTCAAAAACATGAAAGCTCCTGGCGATGATGGAATTTTCTACATCCTCATCAAGAAACTTCCAGAAAGTAGCTTATCATTTTTAGTTGATATATTCAACAAATGTTTTCAATTAGCATATTTTCCTGACAAATGGAAAAATGCTAAGGTTGTTCCAATTTTAAAACCAGACAAAAATCCTGCAGAAGCTTCTAGCTATCGTCCAATCAGTTTGCTTTCCTCCATCAGTAAACTTTTTGAAAAGGTTATTTTGAACAGAATGATGGCCCACATCAACGAAAATTCAATTTTTGCCAATGAACAGTTCGGATTCCGCCATGGACATTCGACCACTCATCAACTTTTACGTGTAACAAATTTGATCCGTTCCAACAAATCTGAAGGCTATTCTACTGGTCTTGCTCTTCTAGACATAGAAAAAGCATTCGACAGTGTTTGGCATGAAGGTTTGATTGTAAAATTAAAAAACTTTAATTTTCCAACATACATTGTTAGAATAGTTCAAAGTTATCTGTCAAATCGTACACTTCAGGTTAATTATCAGAACTCCAGATCTGAAAGACTTTCTGTAAGAGCTGGTGTTCCACAAGGCAGCATTTTGGGACCAATATTATACAATATTTTCACATCTGACTTACCTGAGTTACCTCAGGGATGTCAAAAATCTTTATTTGCGGATGACACAGGCCTCTCCGCCAAAGGACGAAGCCTGCGTGTCATCTGTAGTCGATTGCAAAAAAGTTTGGATATTTTTTCTTCATACTTGCAAAAATGGAAGATTTCTCCTAATGCTTCCAAAACTCAACTAATAATATTCCCACATAAACCAAAAGCTCTTTATTTGAAACCTTCAAGTAGACATGTTGTCACGATGAGAGGGGTTCCAATAAATTGGTCAGATGAAGTTAAGTATCTAGGGCTCATGCTAGATAAGAATTTAACTTTCAAAAATCACATTGAGGGCATTCAAGCCAAATGTAATAAATATGTAAAATGTCTCTATCCCCTTATTAATAGAAAATCAAAACTTTGTCTTAAGAACAAGCTTTTGATATTCAAACAAATTTTCAGGCCAGCCATGTTGTATGTTGTACCAATATGGACTAGCTGTTGTAATACCAGGAAGAAAGCTCTGCAGAGAATTCAAAATAAAATTTTGAAAATGATTCTGAGGCTTCCTCCCTGGTATAGTACCAATGAGTTACATAGAATATCCAATGTTGAAACATTGGAACAAATGTCAAATACAATCATTAATAATTTCAGGCAAAAATCGTTACAATCTTCTATTGCCACGATTAATGCGTTATATGTTTAGGTTAAAATAGGTTAGGTATATTAAAAACGTTTTTTTTTTCTCTTATAAGCAGGTGAAATCAACTCACCTGTAAAAAAACTGAAAAAAAAAAAAAAAAAAAAAAAAAAAAAAAAAAAAAAAAAAAAAAAAAAAAAAAAAAAAAAAAAAAAAAAAAAAAAAAAAAAAAAAAAAAAGAGCTTTTAGTTTGAGTTTTGGAAGCATTAGCAAAAATCTTCCATTTTTGCAAGTATGATGAAAAAATATCGAATATTTATTATTCGTTTGCCATGTTTTTCTGCTCGGGTGAGGGGACCGACTTCTGCTGGGAAGGATGGGAGACTCGTGATGGGGAAAAGGACTCGCCACGTGGTTAAACCAATCTATCAGCTTAGTCACGGTTCACCGGAGCGGATGTTTTAGTGCGAGGATATGGGGCAGCGTAGCAGTGACTTTGTTTTTGGAGTTTTGAAGGTGTGTGCTCCCATATGAAATGGAACACGGGGATTGGTTAGTTATTCCAATTCAGTTTGTGTCACTCGTGCAGAAATTATGAGCACAAGGGGAATGGGTCTGCGTGATGAAAAAAAAACATTGCTGTCCATATATCTGTAGCTGAATGGCAGCAATCATTTGTTTTTATATGGGCCTATCCTAGTTTGAACAATAATTGGCATTGTGGGCAGGAATATGACCTAAATAAAAAAGGAAGTGGGCAACACACTTTGAGTTCTCTACTAGCATGAATAAAATTTAGATAAACGCTTCTCACAAGTTCCATAGGTATCTTTTCAAATCACATCATGGCCATTGTATTGATTCAACTATTAAAGATGTTCTTTTCTAGCAGTCCCGTTTCACATGATGTCATTTTACGTTATGGACACGTCGCCAATATTTATGTTTGCAAATTTTAATCAAACTCAATTCTAAGAACGCAGAATAGGTGTAATATTGATCAAACTTATCTTTCAATATTTCCAATATGATACGAGTACAAAGAAGCGTGTTGTATCGCAATGTGTACAAATTTTTCAAATTATTATTGAATTGTGGTTACCAACGACTGATAAGTTTGTGAAAAATTTTCTATCTTCGCCTTGAGGACTAAAGCACACATTAGTCGATTTTCATACAAATTTGTCCAATATGGTGGCTTCAATTTTAGCTACTAATACTCCGATTGAATTGTTAGAATACCGTTTGATTCACATTACAGAGTAAATACCGGCGCCGGCCACGTCATCGGGGAAGGGAATCTTCATGGTTGTCACAGGAATTAGTTTTTGTTAGTGGGATTCAGAAGCTACTACTGGTTAGTGATGCGATTCATGTAACCTCGTTTGAAAAAATCATCTATTGACATAGTTGAAGACTAAATATGAAATATGTCGACACCTATACTGACGAACCATTCAATGATTTTGTAAATACACAAACAGGCATGTCTGCTATATTTTCATGTTACGGTCGTTAGGTAAAAAAAGAATGTTTGTGATATCCATTATTATTAGAGACCGAGTATACCTCTGCATATCCATGATCATCAAAGGAAGAAGCTTTTTTCAGTAGGGAGGATTCACAAGTTACATCATATAATTTTAATAGATAGCGCTTTATCAGTGGCTACAGAAAACTTCGACACTCTTAGTATCGAACCTACGGTTGCTATTGCGATATCAACGGCTGTTATTCCGTGGTTGACCGAAGTCAGTGAAGATACATAAAGAATCAACTAGAAGTGCAGTGCCTCTATTTATACGCGGCGCTGGCCACGTCCTTGCAGTCAGGTGGGATTGGGAGAAGGAACGTTAGTGTGTTACTTTTGCTGTTTGGAGACCGTGTTAACTTCTTTTTGTTTTATAGAATTTTCGCACTTCTAGCAAAGCTAGAAACTTTCACCTACCTCGGCTATTTGGAATGTTAATGAGGCTGAGGCTCTGTGGGTCTCACTCAGCAGTCTATTTCTCAACGGTCCATTACGGATGCACGTCTCGAGTGTGGTACAGAGATAAAAAAGGGGAAAACGACTCTGTACCACGCCACCTTCATTGGCTTGGGCTACAAGTCCGATGTCCCCCCGGAACTACCTCATGGTATTACTTCAGGGGGCTGAGGGCTTGTTGATGCCTCTACGTCATTTCGTCACCTCTGGCTCTATTCGCTCTGACTGCGAATTGTCTTTGCTCCGTCACTTAAATTTTGGGGCCAGCCGCACGCCTGGGCCATGTGAGACTTTTTTTTGCTGGAAGCTCCTGCGCTTGTTGGTTCTCTGGACTTTACTGCGCTGACCGTAATGCTCTTCGGGTGGACCGGTTGGATGCCGAGATCGGTCTTACGATTCCGGTTGAGGAATGACTTCCGGTACGCAATCGCCCCGATGACCCAAAGCCGGCGATTCGTCGTGATCGATACTACTCGGGGTAGTTCCCGACGGTCAGGCTAGCCTACACTGATGAAGAGTTCTCCGACGGATGAATATCTCCCGAAACCGTTCTTCTCATTCTGCTGTTGGCCGGTAGAGTTCCGAAGTCGGCCCAGTGATTTCGGTTGGAGGATGGCTTCCGGTTCACTGGCGCTCCAACGACTCAATCCGATGACTCGCTACGGACTACTCAGAATAATCCACGACGGTGGATCTATCATACTCCGACAAAGATTTCTCCAATGGTGGAAGACCTCTCGAACCGATGCTATCCGGGCAGATTCCGAGGTCGACCCTGCGATTCCGGTGGAGGGAAACTTCCGGGACACAGGCGCCACGACGGTGTTGTTTTGCGATCTATCCTGCTAGTCCCCGGCGGAGGATCTAGCCTACTCCGACTCGATGGTAGTCGGTATGGGGCCGAGTCAGTTCTGCGATTCCGGTGGAGGAAGGCTTCCGGTTCGCAGGAGCCCTGACTACCCACGCTCGAACTACTCGGCCTAGTCTGCCTTTTTAGCACACTGGAGCACTGCTCGAATTGCGTCTACCGTCGATAAGCCTTTGCGGAATCCAAACTGCATTTGCGACAACCCGCGCTCGTTATTCGTACACTTTATCAGCCTGTTAAGGATGATTCTTTCCAGTAGTTTTCCGAGCGTATCCAGCAGGCAAATGGGCCTAAACGAGACTACATCTCCTAGTGGCTTCCCTGGCTTTGTCAGCAGTATTAGTTTCTGGATCTTTCGTATTCCTGGGAAGTTACCTTGGTCAAGGTACTTCTGCTACACCTTCTTGAACCTTCAGCGCTACGTTCGGTATTTCATCTATACCAGGGGCTTTCTTCGATTCAAGTCGTTTCGCCGCTTCTACAAGATCGTCGTTAGACACTTGCCGTTCCTCAGCGAATCTCGATCTCGAATGTTCAAGAGCATAAATGTAGAGAACCAAACATCGCACTATGCGCTGAAAACTTGATCAATTAGTCACCTCCAGCGAGTGATAAATCTTTTAAATATTTCAGCGCAAATGGTTGTTTGCATCTCCACCAGTGTCGTAAAAATTAAGCCGAATGATTTCCGATTAGTACGAAAACGAACAAAAACAAACTTCGTTAGCACGAAGCCAATCTGACTATGAGAGCGAATGCTAAAAAGAGTGGATACAGGGAGTGAATATTATAAAAAAAAACCAATGCAATTTTTAACAGAAATAAAATACATTGAGTTCAGGAAGAAGATGACCTAGTGCTTTTACAACAGTAACTGTCTATAAACTGGTTTTGAAACTTTTGGATACACTTGAATTATTATGTGTATCTGATAGAGCCTCAATCAAAATGAAATAATTTTTCTATGTCAAATAACACTGCGGAACACGTTTTTGTCACAAGCACCAAAATACCGCTATTCACTCAATTAAGGATAGCACGCACGCAGCATAGCACGTCTAGTTTTTGAGATATTGACTGTTAAAAATGCAAAAAATGACTATTTAAGCCAACTTGTATGCAAGTTTGCCAGCTTGTAAGGCAATTAATTTGCTTAATTTGCCACAGAACTCAAACTGTATGTGTATAACAATACTTCGGCAAAGTTAATAATACTTTTGATGCGGAAAAATTATTTTTTGATGGTTTAAAAAGTATTGTATTTTCCCATATAAGAGAAAAGAAGAATTTTGTATGGAGACAGCAAGCATGTCGAAAAAATCGGTTCAACCTAAATTTAATCGTGCAATTTCAACAAAATTATATCTAACATAAAAGTTTTAATGCTAAATAGCATGCTTGGTGGATGAGATCACAAAAAAGTTTGATAAATTATACTTTAAATTTTATGTAAACATCAATAAAATTAATGTTTTATACAACTTTGGCGACCTGTAGCAACAAATTGTGACGTACTGGAACATTTCTGAAAATGGCATCAGTTTCAGCATTCCCAAATCTACTCGAGACACATAATTTAATCCTTGAGACACGCAAAAATGTCATTTTTGTTACGCTGTGTAATCGCATAGGCAGTTTTCGGACACACAATCGAGAAACAAAAAGTGAAATAAATATCAAGGCACAAAAGGCAAAAGGTCGAGGCTCGTGACCAATACGGAATAGTTTTCTTAGACAAACTATTTCAAAAATTTTAAAACATAATTGCAGTTTTGATTGGATTATACTAATTTTTATCATAGAAATTCACAGTTTTGATGTTTAGAAGCTATAAGAAGCATTTAAATTGTTTATTTTTATAGGTACGTAATGAAAGATGATTGCAGACTCCAATCAATCAATATGATTCTGCGGTAAATCATTGATAGTTCCACTGTTTTGGTCAGAATGTTAATAAATGCAATATGGCATATAAGAATGATAATCACAAAAATGTACTTTGGATCATGAGATGGGTTATATTTGTAAGAATAGCAACAAGAAAGTGGGCTAAGTTGATCATTGTTTTTATTACAAGAAATATTTAAGACTGTACCCTGTTTGACATAAAGTCGTTTGGCATAAGACCGTTTGACACAAGATAATTTGGCAAAAAGTCGTTTGGCTATTTGGCATAATAAGTGATTTAAAATGAGCAGATTCAAACGCAATATAAAATTCAGCGAAAAAAAAGAAAATTCGGAGTAGAGTTTTTGATTGAATTATTAACAGTGATTTTTCAAGAATTATGTAACATCACATTTTGACGGAAACTAATTTGATAGAAAGCAGGTTTATGTATGATGAAAATATTAACAAACAAGTTCTAAGTGATTATAAAAAATAACTTGAAAAATCCGTGACTTGAAACAAGCTAAGACTTGATGAAAGTACATAACACATTATAACGACAAACTTGTTTAAAAAAGGAAACTTATGCAAAATATTGAAATCTTTTATTTGATAATAAGTCTCTATTATTGCAACATTATTCAAAAATAGCCTTCATATGAAATCAGATTTTATTATTAGATAAAAAAAACGAATTTATTACTATATCATTTAATTCCACTTGAGTTTGTATCCTTTGACAGATACGCATATTTCGACCTCAACTGTAAGGCCGTCTTCAGTGTCGTGTACTAGACTCGAGGAAGTCGATTCTAGTACACGACACTGAAGTCGGCCTTACAGTTGAGGTCGAAATACGCGTATCTGTCAAAGGATACAAACTCTAGTGGAATTAAATGGTATAGTACTAAATTCGGGTTATTCATTTACTTATAGGTATTTTACTAAACAGCTCGAAAATTTATTATCAGATTTTATTGTTCAAAATGTTTAAAGCATAGGTTCCCAAACTTTTTAGATACACGATCCACCCAGCCATCAGGCGTCTTCTGCGTGAATAAATTTGCTTAGGCCTTATGAATGAGAAGTAAGTATGAATTTAAAGATAAAAATAAAGAATTAATTTAAAGGCCTAATAATCTTAAACAATAGAAAAAATTCTTTCCTGAAAAAAACAACTTTTGAAATAACTTCAGAACTATCTTAAGAACATAAATTTTTTTCTAACATGATATCAGTGTTATCGTATTCAACTTTATCAAGCAGGACATTTCAGTAAAAGTCTTTAATTAACACCGCTTCAACTTCAAAATGGTGAAAAAGTTTACAATTTTCATAACATCAAATTTACGATAGTTTTTTGTTGAAACATCCAAATATACTGTTCACATCTTTTAAAATACAGCAAAATTTGTCATCAGTAATTTGTTTCGACCTAAATCAAATTTTGATCGTTAGTATTCACTGTCCTAAATACCTCATCACTGCAAGAAACGTTTGAAATTGATGAAAATAAAAACTGTTATGAAGTGGCTGAAGATCGAGAAAACATTCAAAATTTAGAAAATAGATAAAAAATACGATTTTTTTCGCGATCCACCAACAGCTTACGACCTCCGTGGGGGTCGCGAACCACAATTCGGAAAACTATGGTTTAATGATTCAATGCCAAAAATTCTTCACACAGTCTAACTTAAACGAACAATACAATTTTGAAATGTAATTCGTGCGTGACGTATAAACGTCCAGTATAAACAGTTTCTCAAATTGTTAGTTTTTTTTCTGCTTCCCCGATACAAATGTTGTTGTATGGATATTCCAAAATTTTTAATTGATTGTTCTAACCCATGAAGCATGACCTAAATTATGGTTGTTTGTTATAATCTGGTAAGTTTCCCAGATAACAGAAAATGTCCGAAATATTACGGGGTCAATAGTCTCATCAAAGAAAAAATAAACTGAATCATGTCCCTTGTCGTTGTCAAAAAATTCTTAAGCTTATTCTCAAGTATATATCTTATTACTAAGAACTGAATATATTTGTCTATCACATTCACATTGACCATTTTATGATGACATGCTATAGAAAAAGGAATGGTCTCTGTAACTTCTTGAGTACGAATTCAACTAATCACAATTTTTATTTGTGGCTTGGACGTCGGCACTCACGACTTTTCAAAGATACGTCAATCTTGTCCAACAACCTAGACCAAGATCAAAAACTGTAATTGATTAGCGGATAGGAAGGAGTCAACCCTCATTGGATGCTATATGACTTGACACCTATCATGTATCGTAGGTGCTCAACACTAACATAATGTCGAAAGTTCATCCCTGGGCTATTGAAAAATATTTTAACAGCCCCAAAATACATCTTAAGTTTATACTCTAAACATTCAAAAAGAATAAAAGAAATCATTTTAATTTTGTGTTGATAAAAACGGAAGAATTTGTTGAAGAAATCGGAACGTGACAAAATCGGAACACACCTGTACTGCCATACTTCATAAAATGTATTTGCCGTATCTGCATGTAGCTCAACTGAAACTATTCAATGAGCTCTTTAATAACGTCTGCAGAAACTTCAAAAGCAAATTCCTCTAAAATTCACAAATTTGATTGATTTCTCTTAAAAAACCACCAGAAGTTTCTGTCTATGATATTACCATTGTTACTAATATTATTGGTGACAAATTTTAGAAGACAGATAGATATCTTCTAACAATTTCACCAGTAGTTCCCACAGAATTTATATGGAAGCACCTTCATACACAGTAACGGTTCGTGGTTTATAATTCTTATCATTACGACAGCTCCTTGTCCCAGATTACACACGCAACGCAATCCCCAATTAGAGCACTAATTGAATTCAGCAAATTAATTATTAATCTGGACAGTTCCACGTCTCCGAGCATCAGTGTTGCATGTGTACATGTTGCGTGATGCTCATTTTTTCCGCGAGGGATCAACGCTGATAGTCTTCGACGACAACGCTTGAAGATACCGTAGAATGGGGTGCATTTGTTCTGTGTTTGCAATTTTATGTCCTTGTGATGCAAGCATTTGAGTATTGTGCAGAGAATATATAGTATCATTTATCAGCCGAGAATAATCAGACTAGAAAATTCTCATACAAATTATTAGAACACAGGAAGGATCAAGAAACAGTTTCACAAGAGCACAAGCTAAAACCAACTAACCAAAGCGATCCAACTCTGTACATATCCAATCCTACGACACCAACGCAATCTGTATGGAATGGCAATAATATAGTATTTTTCAGTCATTCGAGTGCAATAAAACGCAAAGATAAACCTTTCAAGCTCAAATTAAAGATTGTTGTAGACATCTACCCTATTTAAAATAATCCCTGAAGGAATTTTTAAATGAGTTCATGAAAATATCCATGGAGCCAATACAAAAGGAACTCTTGGAAGAACCGTAGATAAATTTTCTTTGATTTCTTGAAAAATCATCGCAGTATTTGTTATATATATTTCAGGAGCATAACCTAATATTTTTTAATGAAATCCGCAGCATGAATTTTTGGAAGGAAGTCTTAAAGAATTCCTTGGAGTATTTCCGGGAGGAATATCCCACTGAATTCCTCGAGAAATTCCTGGAGATATTCTTGATGAAATTGCAGAAGTAGGCCCTGATTTCTTGAGAAACCCTTGGAAAATTAATCTAGAGATTCTTTTAAAATCTCTGAAGAATTCTTTGAGTCAACTTTGCAGAAATTCATGAAGCAAGGAATCAATGGGATATTAGAGTGGTTCAAAAAATCGTTTTTGCTCCACACCGCTCATTCGATTCTAGATCAAATTCTTAGTGTCCTCCCAAAATTTGAGCTCATTTGGATGAAAACTGAGACTGCACAAGCCCTTTAAAGTTTATATGGGAATTACTATGGGAAATACAAGCAACTGTGAGATACATTCATCAGCTACAACTTTTCCGAAGACCGTTTTCAAATCGGACGCCTCAGTAATTAGTTATTGATTTATATCCAGGCACAAATTCGTCAGCAGTGCTCATTTAACTTCTATACAGGCAACATTGCTGCACCTGGTGCGAAAGATAGCACGCACAAATCAGGGCTACTATGTTTTACTGCATATATCCAGTGATGCCTGCAGACCAGCCCAATAATTATAGCCAAAATTTAAAAACTTATTTAAAAATCAATAACTAATTACTGGGGCGTCCGATTTAAAAACGGTCTTCGGAAAAGTTGTAGCTGATGAATTTATCTCACAGTATCAACGTAGCTCTAATCCTCAAGAGCACATGGGCAAACACTATGACCGATCGAATGATTTTTTTTGCTTTTCCCATAGTAATTCCCATATAAACTTTAAAGGGCTTGTGCAGTCTCAGTTTTCATCCAAATGGGCTCAAATTTTGGGAGGACACTAAGAATTTGATCTAGAATCGAATGAGGGGTGTGGAGCAAAAACGATTTTTTGAACCACTCTAATGGTATATCTTGAAATCAAAAAAATCTTGAAGGCAATACTAAAGAAATTCAAGGATAACTTCTAAGATGGATCCCTAAAGCAATTTTTAGGCAGCACTGAACGAATTCCTGAAGTAATTCCTGAATGTTTCACTAGAGAAATTCCTCAATAGTCTTGGGAAAAGATGGCTATGGAATACTTGGAAAAATTCATACAGAAAAACTCACTTTATCAATTGAGATGATAGACTAATCCAAAAGTGATCAATCCCACTCGTATGTACGGTTCCTCCGAAACCGTTCTCTTGAAGATAAAATAACACCACAAATCCATCGGAAGCTAAGCTGTCAAGAGCATTTGTGTTTGGCGAACGGTGGTGCCAGGAGTTTGCCACGCGATCTGAGAGGACGCGCGTTGCGATGATGGATTTCTTATCATTTTTGTGCGAGATGCTTTGCGGTGTGTTTTCGCTGGCGCTTGATATAGCAGGGATAGCCTCTGCCAGCCAGCAAGATTGATTGCCGCGTGCACCGAGAAAAGGGGGCGTCGGTTTTTTTATCTGAATTTGCTTTCATGGGATGCTAATGTAAACTTTTTACCTTTTGTCAAATTTTAGAAAGGTGTAGAGTTTCACTGTTTGAAATCTCAAAGATTCTCGAAGATCGTAAAATCCAAAAAGATGTATTTGTCTTTCGAAAATCTGGTACACTGAAACCACTATTTACGTAATTCCATTCACGAAATATTAAGTTAATAAAATTGGTATACATTGAAAGCTATGCAACTTATGTCTAGCAGATGCTTCAGATCTTCACCAATGATAAACATTTTTGACTTATTGCGAGTAAATTTCTGGAAGTCAGTTTGAAACCAATTAACTTGCTGCCCACTGCATTGGAAAGGCAAATGAGCAGCTATTAAAGTATATTTACCAAGCTTTGTTTCAACATAAACTTTCAAAAACTTCGATTTCATATGAGGAAAAAAGTTATTTTTTATACGCCTATGAAGAATTGCAACTCCACCACGTGCTCCATCCAGTCGATCATTTCGATAAACAAAAATGTTTGGATCTCTTTTGAGTTTGGATTCAGCTTTGAAATAAGTTTCAGTAATAATTGCTATATGTATGTAAATAACTGTTGGAAAATTAAACAGCTCGCTCTCTTGACCATTCAAAGAACAAGCATTCCAATTCAAAAAAAATATTAAAAAAAAATATTTGGAACCATTAGTGAAACGTAATCCAATCACAATTTTATTAGTAAATTTTACACCAACTTGAGCTGCTTCAGCCATACTGAGGGTTTCTGTTGTCTAAGAACCAAATGATGTTACAGTATGGTTCGATGTCACTGGCAATGAATAGATTCGCTTAAAACGCACCTACCCAAATAACTTTCGTTTGATGTTTTTTCCTTTTTCTCCCCAATACCAAGAACTTATTATTGCCGGTCGGTTCCGGTACATCGGCCCCGGGGATAATGAATTCCGCAGTAAAATTAAGCGTGATAGACCGCATTCGAGCAGGTGCTTTGCGGTTCGGTAGGACATTGAACGTGATTAATTATCGTTTTAAGTCATAAATTTGGATCTTTTTTTCTCAATACGGTAGCCAAGTTTCTTCGAAGCTGCGTTCGACATGAAAACCGCAAACAAGCGTTCCACCGGAGAGAGATGTGTTTTGATAATCCATAAAGCTCCTTCATTGTCCGGATGGGGCAAAACAACCCACAACTTTTCTGTGTTTGCGTTGGCTGGTGGTATTAGTGTTCAGTGTTTAAGTTGAACTTACCAGTTTTCTCATTCTGTAAACGTTGTTCGAATATTCTAATCAAGGGTGCTCCGGTTGCTGTTCTAATGCCGAAAAACTACACACTCCGCTTTCTGTAGTAGGATTCAACAGATTCCATCCCCATTCAGAGGCCATGTATGTGCGTGTAACATATTCAGCTTAGACATCCCTTTTCCGAGAGAGAGAGCAAACATCCTAGCAGTGTAGTCCTGATAAGCTGCTTGTGGAAGCATATGGAAGACCGAGAGGGCATCTGGCGCTTGTTGCTATCAGTTTCTCGTCTGGTAGATGTCGGGTCGAGTAAGCCCTACTTCCAATGCAAATTTTTGGCTGTGGGAGGAAATGGCTATAATAACCGTTTTGCGAAGGCCATTGGGAAACTGAGAAAGATACTTACGAGGAACTTATCACGCTTTTTCATGGCTCATGGAATGTTAGTGCTCGAATTACGATAATGGAACGTGGAAATTTGCATTCAAATAACGAAATGCTGCGTAGGAATGAAAGGTTAACCGCGGGAATCGAAGTATGGAAGAGTTTTAGCTAACAATGTTTTTAGCAGCTCATCAATGAACAGCGTATGCAAGTGCTGTGTTTACACAAATTCTTTCTGTTGACGAATGCTCTAAAATTACCTAATGCAGTAGTTTTCAGAGCTACTTTTTACCCATATTGATTTACTTTCAATCCTTACACGTGCCTTTAATTTTACGCCAGATCCGTTAGTGGAAGTTAGAAAGCACTCGTCAAATAAAATTTTGGCGTTGGATTACTTTGCGATGAGCGATGTTTGGCATTTAAGTCATCAATAACAAATTTTTTTGACTTATTGCGGGTCAATTTTTGCAAGTCAGTTTGAAGCAAATTGACTTGTTGCCAAATGCATTGAAATGGCAACTAGGCAGCTATAAAATTATATTTACCAATCTTTGTTTCAACAAAAATACCCAAACTTTCAAAAACTTTGGTTTAAAATGACGAAAAAAAATTATGTTTGCAACTCCCCCAAGTGCCCCATCTAGTCGATCATTACGATAAACAAAAAAAAAAGATTGGATTTCTTTTGAGTTTGGATTCAGACTCTAAATAAGTTTCAGTAATAACTGTTATATGTATGTTATAGGCTAATAGAAAATTAAACAGCTCATCCTCTTTACTAGTCACAGAATAAGTGTTCTAATTTAAAATATTTAAAAAAATATTTGGATTCATTAGAGATACGTAATCTAATAATAATTTTATTAGTAAATGTTACACCAACTTCTGCTGCTTCAGCCATTATGGTCGTTTTGAACATCGCATAAATCATTTGATTCAATTGTTTAGTTATTAAATCAAAATCAGAAACAGAAGTTTTTCTAGAAGTAGGTGCATTTTCTGATTATTTTTTGTTGGAATTATCCGTTAATGAAGAGACATATTAGGAGTTACCTGCAGCGGCAGGGGTTTTTCCATATGATTTGAGAAAAATAGAACAATTATCCGTTGGAAGACAATTTGAAGGGAAGGACTGAAACTGCCTGCTACAATATAGGCGTACAGGCTTCGTTGGGTAAACCCATTTGAAATAAAAAGATTCGAACGACTACCCAACGGGAGGAAATTTGCTTATGAATGAGTATGATTGAATTTTTTATCTGATGGGTATGATACATGTGCAAGCGATCGTTAACTGAAAAATGAGTATTGTTGGAGATTCTGCCTGGCACGAGCCTCGGCAGCCTTGCACGCCTACGTGAAAGGCAAACCCAAAAGTTAGACTTATGGTTGCCTCCGCAATTTGGGCGTACAAAATCTTTGGTATCTTCCATCACAGGACAGACGTCATTAGCGTGACACGAATCTCTGCAAACCATGCATTTAGCATCCATGTTGCAATGTTTAGTACCATGATCCCACTGTTGTCACCGACGGCACTGAGTGGGGTTCTGAAAATTTCCTCTAGGTTTCTGGATTTTTTTCCATGTCACACGGCCATCGAACAAAAGTCCTGCGTTTTCTAAATATCATTTATATAATTTTTATTACCGTATTATTGTCGTCAGTTCTCGTTGTTCCCGGTTCTCTCTCGGGTTTTTCCCAATCGTGGGTTTTTATTTTTTCGAGGTGCAAAGTGATTTTCTGTGCAGTGAGAAGCCTAAGTTCAGCTTGGAAGTGGTATACTTTTGGCTATCGAGCTTTGGTGTTGAATCAGCCAGCGACTCATATACCACGCCACGTGTTTGGCCTAGTGAGTGATCATGCATCGTAATCGATGCCTGTAGTGGTTTGTTCGATATCCGAGGCGTGTACCGCGTGGACGGCGGCCGCTCCCCGCGCCGAGCGCTCATATCGTTGGTTTGCATATTCATGATAAACGCCAGTGGTTGTTGGCAGAGAGAAAAGCAGAGAGCGACAACAATACACTCTTACACGGGGGTACGTACACGGGGGTACGTCGTACCCCATCACATAGTCGTTGCTGTTTGATCAGAATGTGTCGAGCCAACAGAACACAAACTATGCGCCCAATACTTTTGTGTCTCCTCAATCTGGTGCGTCTCAAATGGACACCAGTAATGTACCATCACCCGCGTGCCCCCGGCTCAAGGCCAACCCGCCCGACTTTGGCAAACGGTTGAATACTAGTCAGATCAGTAAGGATTTGACTAAGCGGTTTTCTACCGTTGTCTCCATTGACACAGTAGGTACCGGTAAGCTTCGCGTCAACGTCAGTAACCGTAAACAGGCCAATGAGATTGTGGCCTATAAGCTCTTCACACGATAGTATCATGTTTATCTGCCAAGCCATCGGGTCGAGATCGCGGGAGTGGTCACCGAAGGACCTGGTGACCTGCAAAGAGTTGATGCAGGGTTGTGGTCATTTCAAAAACCCTTCTCTTCCAGCAGTCCCGATACTGAAGTGCAAGCAATTACACTCGGTGTCTCTGGTGGGAGAGAAGAAGGTGTATTCTAATTCAGACTCCTTCTGTGTGACCTTCGCCGGATCTGCTTTGCCGGATTTCGTCGTAATCGGCAAACTTCGACTACCTGTTTGGTTGTACGCACCAATTGCAAGCAGCTGGGCCACACTGCCCAGTATTGCTGCAATAAACCCCGCTGTGCTTCTTGCGGGGAGAGACATGTACGCCTCCAAAATGTGTTTATTGCAATGAAGGTCCTCCACATGCTCTCGAAAACTGCCCGACGTACGTACGCCAGCAGCAACATCAGTGGCGGTCTGTAGTGCAGCGCTCTCGGCAAAGCTTCGCCGAGATGCTAAAAAAGGCTGCATTTACTCTTCTCTGCCTTTTGATGATCAGGGTTATGACTCTGTGGTTGGTGAAGAGGTTCCCTTCGTTTTCAAGGGTACAACGAGGAAGCGTGTGAGGCGCCAGAGACCCACGAAAAAGCCTCGGAATCCGCCTAGCAGTGACCACCCTCCAACCATGAAAAATTCTAAGCCTTTCGAGAAAGTCTCCAAGCAATAACCTCCTGGATGCAAACTCCAAGAGGAAAAAGACTTTCCGTCGCTACCGGGCACATAAAAAACCCCAGATGTCCTAACTTATAAGACTTCTCAGCCAGAAATCCCACATACGGAGCACCAGGAACAACCTCAGGGTGCTGCAATGTTCACGCTCTCTGGCATCGTGGATATCATCCTCAATTTCTTCAATGCTTCCGACCAAGTGAAGAACATTGTCGAAGGTCTTCTTCCTTGTGTGACTCCTCTTTTGAAGCAACTTGCTTCAACAATGTCCCTCCTTGCAACGATCATATCTTTTGATGGATAATTTATCCACCGAGGTCGAAGATGTGATTTCTGTTCTACACTGGAGCTGTCGTAGTATTATGCCTAAATTAGATAGATTTAAAATTTTAGTTAGTAATTTACAGTGCGACGTTTTTGCGTTGTCAGAAACATGACTAACACCTGATGCGACCCTTCCTTTCCATGATTTTAATATTATTCGCCTGGATCGTCCTGACTCGTATGGAGGGGTGGTTTTGGGGATCGAAAAGCTTCACTCGTTCTACCACCGATGTCAGGCATTGAAGTCGTTGCATGTAAGGTGACTATCCGTGGCAAAAGCCTCAGTGTCGCCTCCATATATCCACCGCCGAGAACTGCGACCTCCCGCAGAGATCTTTCTCACATCTGTTCAGTTATTCCTGGACCACGGTTACTCATGGGGGACTTCAACTCCCATGAAACAGGCTGGGGGGAACTGTATGACAACCACCTATCAACGTTGGTATAAGACCTTTGTGACGCCTTCAATATGACAATTCTAAACGCTAGGAAAGTTACGCGAGTTGCACCTCCAGCTCAAGATGGAAGATCAAGGGATCAAGCCGTTTAGACCTCTCCATATGTTCGAGCTCACTATCGCTGGTTTGTTCATGGAGGGTACTCCAGGATCCCCATGGTAGTGTTCACATGCCGATCGTAGTGTCAATTTCCAATGGAGCACATCAGCCTTCATCCATCGGTCTCACGAAACACATTGACTGGGGAAAGTACGCGGAAACGATCATTGATGGATAACAAGCGGTAGAAGTTCTTCCTCCGAATATCGATTTTTACCGCGTTGATTCTCAACAGCGCGCTTCAAGCACAACGCCGTCCGTGGTTATTGGCGCCATTTCGTGGAAGGATTATCACGCGAGACCTCGTTAAGAACGCTTTGGGCCGTCGGAAGAAGAATGCGTAACGCGTCGTCGATTAATGAAGATCGAGAAGGCAGTTCGCGGTGGATTATCGATTTCGTCAAGAAAGTTTGTCCGGATTCAGTTCCAGTAGATCACGTTTGTCGAGCCATTTCATATGATAGGGAAAAAAAACCTGGAAAACCAGCGTCGGATCATAATTCATACCGTCCAATCGCGATGTTGTCATGTCTTCGCAAGTTGTTAGAGAAGATGCTTCTCTTTTGATTGGATAAATGGGTTGAATCGAATGGCATGTTGTCAGATACGCAGTTTGGTTTTCGCAGAGGCAAAAGGACGAACGACTGTCTTGCGCTACTTTCTTAAGAAATTCAGTTTGCCTTTGTTAAAAAAGAGCAAATGGGTTCTGTATTTTTGGATATTAAGGGTGCGTTTGACTCAGTTTGTGTTGATGTCCTTTCATATAAACTCCACGCAAGTGGCCTTTCATCAATTTTGAACAATTGTTTGTACAATTTGCTGTCAGAGAAGCCACAGAAAGAAAAATCCATGTTAATTTCAGCGTAAAATCATGCACATGAGGGAAATGCCAGCTTTATCGCAAATTTACACGATACATCGTGTAAAATTACAATAATATCATGTAAGTTTCCGCTATACATCGTGTAATCTAGTATGGGCTCTAACCGATTACGCGACAATTCGCATAAATTTACATGTCGTTGATATAATTTTACATGATGTGTCATGTAAATTTTCGACAAATCTGGCATTCCCCGCATGTGCATGATTTTACGCTGAAATTTACATGGGTTTTTCTTTCTGTGTATGAGTTCTGCCCATGGCGACATGACAGTTTCACGAATAAGCTACATGGGTCTCCCCCAGCGCTCATGTCTGAGTCCCCTTCTTTATAATTTTTACGTGAGGGACATCGATGATTGTCTCATGGAAAATTGTTTGTTAAGATAGCTTGCAGACGACTGTGTTGTTTTTGTCACAGGACCAACCGCAGCCGAACTGCAAGGACCTTTACAGGATACTCTAGACAATTTGTCTACTGCACGCTCAAAAAAGAATTCTGGAAAACGTGAACTGTCAAAAATACACCATGAACTACCACAAATGGTCACATAAACATGATCTAGTTCACGGTGTATTTTTGTTGTTGACGAGTTCACGTCTGCTGTTCACGGATACGAGAACGGATTTTTTTCTGTGTGGGGCCTTAAAGCTGGGTATCGAATTCTCTCCGGAGAAAACTGAGATGGTTGTCTTTTCAAAAAACACAAACCTGCTAAGTTTCCGCTTACACTCATGGGTAAGACAATCTCTCATACTATGTCTTCTAAATATCTCGGAGTCTGGTTCGACTCCAAATGCACATGGGATGCGCTATCCTATACCGCTCTGTTCTGACTGGTACCGGCTATAAGCGTACGGCTAACCAGTCGTTTCGTCTTCGTCGCTAATCAGGGCAAATCGTCACACTATTTTTTAAATAACAAAGATATTCAAAAAAATACTCTTTTTTCAAAGGGTGGTTGAGGCTCCAAAGCAAGCTTCCGTACGCCAGCTAGCTAAATAGTTTGCGAAAAAAGCCAATTTTTTGGTAAATCTTAGGTATTTCTTCACGTGATATGTCTCATATTTCCCTTGGAACACATAGCAAACTTAGTAGCATCGTTTAGAGGAAGGATATAGCTTTCATCTGAGACTACAAAAAGGGACCACCCTTTAGTTTTAGCATACACTAGCAATCAATAACATAAAATAAGAATTCTAACGATGGGTGCCGATTGCTCCAATACATAATTTCAACTTATCCGGTTGTCATGTGAACTTGAGAACGAAAAAATCATAAATCAGAACGGACATCAGCTGCTTACAAGTACCATTTTGGCAGCTTCCATTATTCTTACGCAACACAAAAGATGTGCCTGTTCATCTTTCGCGAATACAGCAATAATTCACAACGGCGACATCATCATCCACAATAGGAAACGTCCTCTAAACATGAAATTCCAATAACGAGAACTCAACAGCAACTTGACGAGCTTATTATGGTCCCATCAAACCGCCAACGCTTTTCCCGTTTACACAAATCACCATCATGGATCAGTGACCAAGCATCGGAAACGCGCGCTCTAGTAAAAGCTACAGACAGCAGCCAGTCAATTTGCGGAGCCTGAAACCACAAATTATCCATTAGTGTCCCGAAAACATCAATTGGTTAATCCTTTACGCACAGCAAACAGATTATCGGTTCCTGATTGTGGCGGTTTAGGGTTTTCGGTGGGTCCTACTCCTGGTTCACTTGACAGGACACCACTCGATTGACGTTCTTGATGGCCTTCATTGTGACAGAATTCGGTGACGAACCTCGAGCCCGAAAAGACCATTCATCCGAAAAGTTCTTTGGAATATCTTGGAACCAAGTTATCTGAAGTAACTTCGACATGAATAAATTCAGAAGTTTCAGGCATTACAGAATTCGTTCTCAATTGATTTCGAAGTACCTATGATCGAAGCAAGCGAAGAAAAATTTCACATCTCTATCGGTCCATGATCGGCAATGTTTCGCAAGTTGAAACAAGCTTGATAAACAGCAGCAGCGAAGGAGAGCCCAAAGAGAGAGCGATAAGCAATATTTCTATCTTAGGTGTTTTACTCTACTGACATGATAAACAATTCCCGAACATCTTATAGCAACAGTGCCTCCAGGTTTGGAGCTTGTAAGGATGCATTTTATCATGCACTGTTAGTCCCCCATATAATCAGAGCTAAAGTAGACGATAAACAGACTCTCATGATTTGTAGCGGATCATGATTGTTACTGAAAGCGATAAGCGAGAGATACCCTCAACTTTTTCAGAATTCAACTGCTGGTTAGTTTTATATGGAAACAAAAACAAATCATAAATTTAATGTGTTAGTTTAATTGTTCACTCTGTCTAGACCTGTTTTTAGTTTTGAACATGATTTTTGTCTGTTACTTTCCCTTAACGAAAGAGATTTTGAAAGCATACCTTCCTAATGATCATGCAGTCATCGAATTCATAAACAATAGGTTTAGATTCCTCACAAGCTTTCTCTCGACCATTCACTTTCAGCATAAAAGAATCATAATATTTTCTCTCATCCAAAATATATGTAATTATGCGGTAATCTGATTGTGTAAATATATTTCCTGGGCTTTTATCAGCTTCGGACGTTTCACACTTTCGGACAAATGGTTTTCTGTGAAATGTGTGAAACTCTCACCTTCAACATCCACTCAATCTCGGTCTACCAACAATGTTATGTAGGTAAACTGCACGGCTGGTTGATTATCCGATCAGAGCCCATCATCCACCTTTATATCATCAGCGTCATCGGTTGCAATGCCGATGCACTTGACATGGAAGGGCATCCTAATGTTAGTTGGCACTTCGATTTGCAACATGTGCGCATTGCAGTGTGATGGTCCAAAATGATAATGACATGAAAATTTTGTACCCCTCTCGTTATGTTCTGTGCATGACCACAGTTGGAGAGGGAAGGCCGATGTAAAATTGGTAGTGTTACACAGAGGTTCAATCAAAAAATACTACTGCAAAAATCACGCATCTAATATTTTAAAGTTTTGATCATAAGGTTTTTGGACATGTGCACCTACTTATGGTCAAAACACGGAGAAAAATCATTTTCCTTTGAAATTTTCAAAGATAGTTAAGAACAAACTAGTTCTGCAAATGAATGTTTGATTTGTTAGAAATTCGAATTTTTACCAGCTTTTTAGAAAAAAACTGAACCTCTGTGCATTGGTGCTATGTCGGAAAAAGCTCTCCGGCAACGAAAGCAAATTAAATTTGAAAGTCAATTGCCACCATCGAAATCGTTTCCGATCAAGCTCTGCCATCAGCCGCCACCACCACCACAGCCATCCGTCGTCCATCATCGGTTGTGAAATTCAGCTTTTCGGGTTGGATGGTGGCCTTTGATGTTTCGTCAATGCTTCAATGCTGTCGCTGACATTGTCTCTCCGTTTGAAACAAAACAGCGCTATTGGCACTGACTGCTGCCACAAGCGGGTTCCCTCCTATTCAGAAGGGGAAAAACGACAGCCTCAACCGAGAATAAAGGACACCAAGGATGATACCACTTGAGAAAATTGTTAAATCGATGGGATACAAATTGTTCGGCTTTTGAATGCGGATGAAGCGGATTCCGGTGGCAGCTTTGTGGGTGAGAGCAAAAAGTACCTTCCGGGGAATTTGGAGAATTCATGCCGGTACAGGTTTACGACAACGACGATACCATAGAAGTAACCATGTTTGCCATTTCCCGGTGGCGAAAAAATACGATACGGTTTAGGTGCGGGTGTGCCAAACGCAGGTGTCAATCTATGGATAACGTTTCCAAAGTGATTTGGGATACAATGTGGGAAAACGATGTAAGCTTTCTGGGTATAATGGTGTGTCGATGTTGTTACTTTGAAAGGCTTCCGGCATTCGAAATGATGGGGAGGCAGCATGAAAGTTGAGTTTTGAATTCTTTTGAAGAATGCAACTTTAATCCTTACAATGGCAAGCAGGGAAGCCAGATTTTATTTCAAAATATTTTTTTGAATGTCCGTGTAAATGTACATTTTTTATGCGTAGCCAACATCAAAATAATATAATCAAACACGGTTTGAAATAAGTATCACTGAAACCATTGGCAACTTACCTAATTGCATGGGCATAGCCAGTTTGGGGCATAGGAGGGCCGTTGCCCCCCTGGCTGACGAAAAAAAAAATTTAACTGATTTTCTACAAAGGTAAATATTATTTGGTTGAATTTTAAAAACATTTTTTCAGAATTCATATTTATGTAAAATTGCGTAATGATGAACTTTTTGAATAATTCTTGAAGTCCAACTAAAAATCATGCGAGGAATCTGCCAAAAACCTGATCTAAAACTCAAAAGAAACGCTTTAGGAATTATATATTTTAAGCTTTTTTATTTTGTTCCATTTGAAAATCTTTCTATGAAAATTCCAAAATTTCTTTTAGAGTTTCTGCCAAAAATTTCATTTCGCTTCTGGACATAATACAGATCTTACAACGAACCAGGAATTTCGCTGAAAACATCTTCAAACATTGTTTTAGACAGAGATTTTCCAAAAAAAAATTACTACAAGTATTTTTTCACTAACTTTGCTTGAGTAGTTTGTAAATATTATCCTAGCAATTTAACAAAAATGCTGATTGGAGGGTTACATGGATTTAAAAAAAATTCGCCTGGTTTCCTTAGGAAAGTTTAGGAATTTTCCCCTCATATTTTTCCAAGCATTCCTGCTCGTATTATTCTAGAAATTACCCCAGGTATCGCATTAAGGAGGCAGGATCCGTCATTGATCTTGGAATTTTTAAAAGCATATAATATATAAATATTATTGATAAATTTTCGCATATCACTCTTGGTTCTTGCAAAATTGGTTGAAATTAAATCTAAAAATTAAATGCCTAAAGGAATTTTTCAGTTTTTCTCGAAAACACCCCTGATCCATAGATGTAAAAAATCATACATGAAAAATCCTCAATGAAATTCCTGCAAAGATATCGAGATTCTTGATAGAGGTGTGGAACATGTATGGCAGAATGTTCGGAGAAGTTTTTTGGTATATTAAAGCGCAACTTTTGACGAAAAAAGTTTTGTGATCAATCCACCTAGCAGTGAGATAGAAAAATTATTTTTTCAAAACATTTAGATAACCATATGGTGTCTTCGACAAAGTTGTCGAATTGGTAGTTTGAAACAACTTTGTCGAAGACACGATTTTTCTATCTCTTATACTTTTTGAGATATATGCCGTTAAAACGCGTGTTTTTGCTGAACATCGCACCTCTGTATCTCTTAAAGTAAAATAATTATCGATCGAATTCGTTTTAATAAGGCTTATTTGTTTTATAGTAAAAACCCATGTAAAGACGCTTATAGACAAATGTTTTTACCAAATGCCGAAAGGGGAGATAGGGTACTTTCATGAACACAAAAAATATTAAAAATCTTGGAAAAATGTTATGATGAAAAGTATGATTTTTAGGGGCCATTCACATACAACGGCATATATCTCAAACAGTATAAGAGATAGAAAAATCGTGTTTTCGACAAAGTTGTTTCAAATTTCCAATTCTACAACTTTGCCGAAGACACCATATGTCTATCTGAATGTTTTGAAAAAATAGTTTTTCTATCTCACTGCTAGGTGGATTGATCACAAAACTTTTTTCGTCAAAAGTTGCGCTTTAATTTACCAAGAAACTTCTCCTAACAAACTATATCGCTAAAATCAACGGTTTGGGCGCTATTCAAAAAGCGCATGAAATCGAGAAAATAAAACACAGTGCACAGGTAAGAAAAAACATGAATCACACTCAACTGAAAATTTACAATTCTTGCATCATCAACTTCTGAAATCCAGAGCGTAACAAAAATGATATTTTTTGTGTATCTCAAGGATCAAATTATGTGTCTCTAGTAGATTTGGGGTTGCTGTATCTGATGCCGTTCTCAGATGTGTTCCAGTACGTCACATTTTTTTGCTACAGGTCGTCAGAATTGTAAAAAACACTGTTTTCATTGATGTTTACATGAAATTTCAAATATGATTTATCAAACTTTTGTGTGATCTAATCCACCTAGCATGCAATATGTGACTTTAACTTTCATTTCAGATATAATTTGGATCAAATTTCACGATTAATTTTAGATCAAATCGATTTTTGCAGTCTTCATACACAACTCTTTGTTTCTCTTAAATGAAAAAATACAATACTTTTCTAAACTACCAAAAAATAACTTTTGGACTTTGTTGATAATAATTGTTATACACATGAAGTTTAAATTCTGTGGCAATTTAAGCGAATAAATTGCCATAAAAGCTGGAAGACTTGCATGCAAGTTGGCTGAAAAAGTCATATTTTGCATTTTAAACAATCTATATCTCGAAAACTGGACGTGCTATGATATTTATTAGAACGGCAATAGCAACCCGTTAATTAGTATATAGCGGTATTTCGGTGCTTGAGACAATCACGTGTTGCGCAGTGGTATGGAAAATCCGTTATTTCGTGGAAAGCGGCAAAACACGTTTTTGATATATTTTGAAAAAAAAACGATCACTTTTACTGAAAAGCGTTATCCAACATGTGTGACTTATCAATTTGCACAATTTTGCAGAAGTTTATATTGCTCTAAATATTTTCATTCGTAAATTATTTCTTATTCTAAATTTTATCATTTTGGCCAAATTTTAGATTTACGATAATTCAAAAGTTTGTTTATAAAAAGCTCTGAATTACCAGCTTTGCTTATTTGAAGTTACTTTCAAGCAGCGGTTCAAAAATTTCAAGTGAACCAGACTTTTAGGAGCCGAGATCCAGACTTGGCCATTTTGCATTAAAAAACGGCCACTTTATGCTGTCCAGTACTTTCAAATTCGTTCATTAGAAACTATAATAAAATTTACAAAATTCAGTCTGCTATATCGATAATAAAACACAATCTGGAAAAACTTCTTAGGGAAAAACTTTCGGGGAAATGGTTTTCGGATAAAAATCCTTCGGGAAACATTCATTCGGAGAAATTGATTCCGGGGAAATGCCGGACAAACAAATCGGGCTCTTCTAGATCAACACACCGTGAAAGTGATTTTCACAAATCCTGAAAAATAAATTTTGTGCTGATTTCTGCTTAATTTTCTCAAACTTCTTGACGCACAGAGATGATTACTTTACGGAGCTTCTGTATACATCATATACTTAGTAAAAATGAAGAGTGATTCATCCTATGAACAGGATTTTTAGAATTACACACCTGATGTGTTGGTCAAAAAGAGCTCGGTTTTGTATGAATTGTACTAAATACTGTGTAACTTTTTCAAACGTGAGATTTATCGAAGTTGGTTTCTATCCAAAAGTGTGACTCCCAGTTCATGCCGGATTTTCTAGAGTCTAGCTCAGTTAATTATACGATAAACTGAGGGTCGTATTCCTTGATAAACAACTTAGAAGCAATCATAAAAAAGTGCATGCAGTAAAATAGTGTTCATATCGCGATAACAACATTACAACTCCTTGCTTCGCATTGAGAAGCGTAAACAAAATGAAACACCGTGCGTCTCCATGGCATGATGCACGGTCATGGGAAAACCCACCCATTGCCATTTAGCGCCCAGCCATGCTTATCCTCGCTGGAGAATTAGTCATTCATACCACGAACGTCCCACCCTGAATGGTTCAGCTGATGCGATTAAAAGCTAATTGATTTTGGCGACGGAGCCCACACAGCAACGCATCAATGAACACGACGGGAGTGAACGTGCCACGTACCAAAAACAACCAATTGGGTGGTATTTTGGATGTGAAACAGCACGCAGTAGGATATTCCAACAAAATGAACTGCGGTGTCCTACTAAGAAAATTCTATCGAGGTACATTGCAGAGCTGGTAGCGACTTGAAAACAGAGGAGTTGCTCTAGAAATTCTTTGATAAATTTACCAAGTGAGTTTTCAATTATTTTTCCACGTCTCAATTTATGGATATCGCCAAGTAATTTTTTTAAATTCTATTACTTAATTCTTTGCAAATACAATCTGGAAGGTATTTCTAAAGTAATCTCTGGGGAAATTTGTGGGAGTTCTGAAGCAATCCTTGATAAACTTCTGCAAGGATTACTGAAAAAACTAGCTAGAGGAAGCCTTGAAAAAATTCCAAGGTTGCTAAGATAATTGAAAAAAATAATCACTCGTATCTCTAGATAATGCCCTACATAATTTCTGAAAGCGTTCCTTGAAAACATTGGACAGAATCCATGAAGGAATTTGTGTAGGGTGATCGGACGAATGACTAGAATAGTTGCTTAAGTATGAACTGGTGTGGAACCTTAAATCATAGTTGCAAAAATAGAAGATACATCCGAATACTTGCAAAGCTCAACTTATAATATTACCACAAAAACCAAAAGCTCATTATTTGAAACCTTCAAGTAGACATGTTGTCACGATGAGAGGGGTTCCAATAAATTGGTCAGATGAAGTTTAGTATCTAGAGCTTATAGTAGATAAAAATTCAACTTTCAAAAATCACATTGAGGCGTTCAAGCTAAATGTAACAAATATATAGAATACCTTTATCTACTTATTAACAGGGCTTCAGGACATTTGTTCGAAAGGCATTTGGTTGAAGGGGCATTTGGTCGAATGGACATTTGGTCGAATGCTTTACAACGAGGTTAGTATATGTGCTAAAACTTGAGTAATGATTGAAATGATACTAATAAAGAAATCAAAAATTCTTAATAGTTATTTTCGAAAATTAAGTAAGCGATGCACTACTGCCATATAGCACGTTGTCCTAGTCAAAATTACCCAACAAGATAAACCGTCTCCGTGTAACAAAGTGATGAATTAAATCTCCGCGCAAAGTTGATTTCGATTGCACTTCAAATTTGATTCCTTGTCCGGAGCGATTATACGCCCCGGGGGAAATTCGAGAGCCTCTCGAGGAGATAAAGGAAAACGGGACAACAGAGCGACAAGCATCTTTCGTTTCCAATTTGACGAATAATCTGTTTCCAGCTTCTTGACTATGTCGTCGTGCCCAAAGTGACGACGGTGACGACAGGATAATGTTGTTTTCTGAAAGAAGCTTGCAACCAACAACGGTTTGGATTTTACGACGACAAAGCACAGTGGTTCAAATTTAATAAATCATGGCAAAAACTACGCATTTTTTAAATTTCTCAAGTGTTTATCATGACAAGTGTTTAAGAACATGTTTTTGGATTGCAGACCCTATTTTGACCCTATTTTTTTAGTTTTCAAAGAACAAAATTTTCATAAAACTTCTGTTTTTTATACAGTTTGAGCATCTTAACTTAAAAAAAGTGTGTTTGGCCTTTCGAATTCTCGTATGTGTGGTAAATGAATGTTTAACTTGTTCTTCAACTTAAAACATGTTTGGAATTTTTTTTGCCAGCTTTTTAGCAGAACCAGACTTCTGTCCGACGGTGGACACAAAGGGAGAATCGCGAAATTTTACTGCGGGCTGCTGTAAGATTGAAAGTGCTTTTGAGCGATTTTGGTGCTGCTCCTGCTGGGATCCGTTTTCTTAGCTCAACGACGCGCGGTGAAGATTGGGTTTGAGAAGTTTTGTCAGAGTTTGAGACGTGCTTGAGCATGAGAAAGCTTATTCAAGGGTTGCTTTCAGAGCATTAAATTGGGTAGATATGCTGGAAATGTGCAAAATTAGCGGATGAGAGGATTGTCTTCATGAAAAAGGAGCAGTTTTTATGCGGTATCCAACTAAAGAAGTTAGTTTGAACATTTTTAATCGTTCTTTTTTTGTACATGGAGTGCTAAATTCAAATTTGTACGGTGAATTGTGCATCTATTTGAAAAAAAAGTAATTTAACTCAAGTATCGCTTTACAGACAACCGTAAATAATAGAGTCCGTCCTTTGACGAACGTTTGTAAAAAAAAAACAGTCAAAAATGAGAACAAAGCAATTGTTTTTATGGGTCGTTTAGGATTCATTCCCTGAAGGACGATTACCATTCACGACACATGTTGAGCGATTTGAAAGCTATCAGATGCTAAAGCAAGGAGCAAGGGAAAGATTTCGATGATAGAAGAAATACGGCTTCCTGAAAATGCTGCTGGCGTTGATTAATGATGTTTTGAAGTGGAAAGCCGAGCGATGTTGAGAAAATGAATGGTTTTCGACAGTCGTCTTTTTTTACGTCTGGTGCTTGTTTCCAAACAAGAGGGACTTATATTATAATTCTATCTTGAGAAACTTGATGATCATAAAGAGACAATTATTGAGAAAACATAGCAGCTGATTCTGATATATCTACCACCTTACAAGTAAGGGCAAGTAATTGAGTGCTTCCATAATTCATTTCAGCATGAGGTTATTTTATGGTCAAATTGCCTGGAACTATGCAACGAATAGCACTTCAAGCTTTTAGAAAACCCCTACCGAAGTTGAAAACAAGCTATTGATTTTCAAACTAATTTTCAAGCAAGCCATCCAGCATACAACAATTTTTGTTTATCTTATAAATGTAGGGAATAAGATTAATTATAATGATGGAGTTGGATTTCCGTGCGCTTCTCTTGCTCATTCTTCTATGCGATGGGTACACTGATGTATATTTTCACACAAATTCTAATGATTCAATAAAACAACTTTCATTATAATTAATCTTATTCCCTACAATAAACAATTGCACGATGTGTTTGGAACCGTTATTAGCGTCAATTGAGCATCAATTTTGCAACCACCATAGCATCCTCTATTCGTGAATTTGAAAATGTTTCATCGAGGGGAATGTAAGTAATAGCAATTTAAAGTATTCGGGCCATTCGGTTGTCCACCGGTAGCAATTGTTTTTTCTACCGAACCATTTTGTTCAAGACTGTATAACTCTTTATGAACAATCCTACTCCTGACTGAAGGGCTCAAAACGAATGGCGGACCCATAAGCAGAGACACTTACGCGCAACCCGCAGGGGAAAAAGAATCTCCTTTAAGAAGTAAGTTTACACAAACAGCCATACAATCAAGCCATTTCTTGCCACAAAGACCCAAAAGATAGACAGAAGAGCCCGCCCTTGTTCCACAACATGTTAGCGATAGAATGTTGACAGTTTCACTCATTCTATCCATCTCGCTTCAATCGGGTGCCCTGATGGTCTCACCCAACCCAAAATGCATATACAGTCAGTGACAAACGTTAGTAACCAAATGCTGTTTTCTAGCTGAAATGTAGATGACGAACTAAACATAACCTTGAAGACTCTTAAGGTGCTGTGAGTGAAGCTTGATCGAAAACTTTCTTTCCACAGTCACTTTCTCGCGGTCAAGGAGCGTTGTTCAAACCGGTGTCAACTTGATCCGTAGCATATTCTCCAAACAGACGCGCAGCGACCGCGTTACTCTACACCGGGTGGCCGACGCCAACCTACAATAACATCATCCGGGCGATCTATGGACCTTCCACTCCTGCTTACTCAGCTTGCGCAGAAGCCAATGTATTACCTTTCCGGTTTAAAGCCGCTCTGACCCTCGGAAACCGCACCGTCAGCTATCTTGAAAGGACCAAGGAAGATGGGCAAACTTGCATCCTCGAAGAGAATGCGAACTCTGCCCTTACCGCTTTAGCCAACATCCAGCTTCCTCCGGAGGCCGGCTCCACCGAATCGGACTCAGAAGCTGGTCGGTCAGGGGACCCCAGCTAGCCCGAAACATTAAGACCCATTTCCGGCGACAGTGCAACCCCACGGAAGTAAAGACCGGTTTCAAAGAGGTAGTGGTACTAGTCGCACTGAAAAAAACTATCACAGCCTGCCTGGTCCTGTCTGGAATTGCAAATCCGAACAATCGACACTCTTACAGAGAAATCAGGCAACCTTGGATAGCCCATCCACTAGAGCCACATTCATGTGGGTCCCCGGTCACTGCGGCATCTCCGGCAATGAGAGAGCTGACACAACCGCTGACATTGGCCATAAAAGCTCACCACTATATCAAGAAAGATCCCCCGTGATGACGTAAAATCCTGGCTGAAGGAGTGACTGCGCCCGAGAACAGGTCGTCCTCTCTCGGCTGCGTGCGGGACATACACGGCTGACACACGACATGGGTAGCACAGGGGGCAGTTTCCACCGCCAGTGCGAAACATGCGGGACACAAAATACTGTCGAACATTTTGTGGTGAACTGTTCTACCCTGGAGCACTTAAGAATAACCCGCGAGATCACCGGTATCGACAGCATCCTCCGGTAAAGAAACGACAGCTGATATTTTTTTTAAAAGAGGCTGGACTCTTTACTGACCCTGCTAAGACCCTGGATCTGTAAAGGAATACGAAATTATTACATCCCCTACCATAACGACCCCTGCTAGAACCTTGAACTCGATACGGAACTTGCACATCATTCGACAACACCAGCGAAACTGCGAACAACGCAACATAAACTCTGTCAACTAAACAATGTAACTCCCTCTCCTCCTCCTTCCCTTCAAATTCCCCACACAACTACCGCCCCCTCCCCTCCCCTCTAAATACGGGGATGGACCAGCCTCGAGCTGAATTTCCCAATAATAAAGAGTCAATCATTCACTAAAAATAACCTGATGTTTTGTTTGAAGTGATTTCATTAAAATTTATTCATTTTTCAAAGAGTTTCAGCGTCAAAAGATTTTATAATTTAATTCAAAAACGGTAAATTAAGGGTGCTTGGTTTGTTCGGCACCAATTATTTACATCTTACAGTTTTTGAATGAACTTAAAAACATTTCTTGATTACTTTTGTCTTTGAACAACCCTCTGAAAATCTTTGTAAAATGAATGAAATTTAATGAATTTACCACAGGTAAAACTTCAGGTTATTTGTAGTTAGTGATCTAAATCTCAGACTATTCGGACAACTTGAAGCTGATAAACATAAATATATTGTACTGCCAAAAACTATATGAATTAACCCGTATAGGCCTGAGTGAAAGCAAAAATACTAAATCCCACACCCATTGGCGTAGCTAGGATTTTTTCCTGGAGGGGGCCTAGGGGGGGCCTAGCAAATTTGTTGACTTACCGAAGTAATGTCGCTCGCAATGATCACAAATTTCGTAGTTTGCATAAATTTTATATATTTGTGATTTTGTGTCACATCCTGTATATCGTTACTTGTAAATTTCAATTTTCATTACGGAAAATATTCAATCTATGTCTAATCCAGTAAAAAATCCTTCAAGAATTCTTCCAAAGAACTCTCGAGGAATATCTCTTTGTAATTCTTGCAGGAACTTTTCAGATATCGGGGATCTCTTCATGAATTATTTCCGAGCCTTTCCAGTACATTCTCCCAGAACGCGTTTAGGGAGAGTTCTGTATGACCGGACAGCCTCTATACCCAGACACTAGCCGTTTTTTTTCTGAAATCAAGAGTAATTTAAAAAGTTTAATATCATAATACAATACCTATTGGGAAGTTATTTGGTTACACAGAATATGACGTTTCTGTCTTCACAGATTATGAAATCAGAGACATGTGTTTTAAAAGCCGGACACTTATATGGAAGTTTTAAGCTTAATTTTGGACCCCTTAAAAACACTGATTTTGTCAATAAAAGTGCATAAAATAATAATCAATTTATATGAAGCAGAAAAAACAAATGTTATATCTTTAGTCTATGGTATTGGTTTGAATTTTCATCAACTGATTCACTTGTACGAGTTAACTGAATTTAGTATCCGGGCATAGAGGACACCTACAAATTTTTACAAAAAGTGTGACAGCTTTCAAAAACATATTATGATGGTTTAACGAGCCACACATATTTTATTCCTCTTGTTCAATCGTAGATCTTGCAATTAGTAACAAAATTCACGCCAAAAGTAATGTACTTTTAGAATTATGAACTTTCAACGAAAAGTGTCCGAGCATTCTGGACTTACCCCTACCAGTTTTCACTAAGTTCTTGCTGAAACTCCCACGGAAAATCATTTCCGGGATTAGAAATTATTATTTAACAGATTTTTTCTTGGAGTTTCTTTAGGCTTTCTTATCTTACCATATTTTTTTTTTCGAAGAATCTGTATCAATTTGCTCTTGGAGAATTCCAAATTTTGAATATTTCGCCATAAAGGTAAACTACGTACATATTACACATAAAATTTAATTTTTTGGTTGAAAATATAATCCAGTTGTTCACTAATAATTTGTTGAAGATTTTCTGGATATATTTAGGATTTCTCCAGAAAATAGTACAATAAATACTACCAAAACTGTCTTCAAGATCACTAATACTGGACTCTTCCCACAAACTCATCAGAGAGTGCACTTAAAGGTTTTTCAAACTTTGCCTTCGTGATTCTTCCTAAAGTTTCTCTTCAGATTCATTCACCAAATCTTTCAGAAAATCTCTCATAAAATCCCTCAGAAATTCTTAAAGGTTTGCTCGAAAAAATCGCAGCAAATATTATCCAGGTCTTCCTGCAAAAAAAAAGTTGGATGATTAATTCAAGATTATAATAATCTACCAGATTTTCATAAGATTCAATTGGGATAATGTCCTTAGTGATTTGTCAGAGAAGTTTTCCACAAATCTATCTGCTTTATTTTCACAGAAAATTGAGGATTTGTCTGAAATTGAATTCCTTCAAAATTCTCTCTCGCAGACTCCTCTCTAATATTTTAAAATTTGTTCAATCACGCCTACCTATTTTTTAAATTCAATCTTTCCAAAATTTTTAGCGGAATAAGTTCAGCTATTCTTTTATAAACTCTTCCGTAAAAATACTCCGCAAATTCCCGGAAAATTTGTTCAGAGATTTCTTTAGAGAGTTATAGTATTGCTTCCCCTGGGATGTCGTCGATTATTTCGAAAAATTCACCAGAGATCCACCCAAGAATTTTCCAAAGATTTTCTATTTTAAACAGCATTATCAATTCTTCTGGAAATTTTAAAATAGATTTATTTTAATAGATTTACAAAAGGATTTTAAACTTCTCCAGAAATGCCTCAAAATCTTTACAAATTGCTCTACGAATCTTTTCATTAATTTCAAATTTTTTAATTGAAGTTCGAATTGAATTTGGAAAAAATTCTGAATTCTTGTCAGGAATTTTATGAGTTCACCATAGAATTTTTGATACTTTTTGGTGAAATTCCTGACGATGTACCTCACAGAAAGAGCTTTTGTGGTTTCTTGTGTAAGATTAACTACAAAAAATCTTGTTCATTTTGATCGTCTTTTGTAATGGGCAATGATGTTAAAACGGATGGAATTTTTACTGAAAGTGTTTGTTTCTAACATGTTAGCAAATATTTTGCATGAACTCCGAAACATCATGGTAGTATGGCTAACTAATAAATCTGAAAATTATTTTTTTCTACTTGCAGAAATTCCAAACAAACTTTTTTGAGGGAATATTTTTAAATTTAGAGGAAATTTGTGCATTACTTTGGAAATTCGTTGAGGAATTCCTGATGGACTTTAAGAAATCAGGAACCATACGTATAAAAATCCTGATTTTATTCAATACTCCTAGAATTATTTTGTTCCTTTGGATTCTTTAAAATGTTGCTTTTGGAGAAATATTTTTAACAAAGTTTCTCGAGAAAGCGTCATGCCAAAGAAGGAGAAACAACAAAATGTTAAAGCAGATAGAACAACAGATGGATAACAGAACAACCATAGATAAATGATTATCTTTATTTCTTCTTCTGAAGATGAATAACTGCAGGATAATAGAAACCTCTCTAATGAATTAAAAAATAAACTTCTCTAGGAGCTCCATCGGATTCTTCTTTAGAAATTATTCTTGAAATAAAGAAGAATTCCTTCTTTGACTTCTGGATTCCCCATAATTCTACCAAAAAGCCTTTAAGAATTCCGCCTTGGAATTACACAAGAATTCAATTCCAGAATATGGATTTTTGCAGAATTATAAAGGTATTCCTAAAGTCTATCTTCCTAATAAAGATATTCCTAAAGGAATATCTTTATAATTTTCTTAATTATTCCCTGCCTAGTTATTATTCTACATGTTTCTCCACAGATTAACTTTACCGCTATGCTTATTTTGGGAGCAAATGTATTCCTGGCAGTTTTCAATAAATTTTCTCTTAAGTTTCGAAGCAGAAAGGCATTCCAAAAATAATTTTTGTAGATAATTCCAATATAATCCGAGGATTTGAAGAAGAATTTACAGAAAAAAAGGAGAATTTGTGACGCAATTTACTATGTATTTTTAAAATATTTCTGAAGAACTTTTGATGAACTTTGCGATAAAGTTTTCAATAACATTTTTGGGAAAACTATATGAAGAAGTTTGTCAGAATCAATGATTTTTTTTTTTTTTGAAAATTGGCTAAGGCAAAGTTTGAGCTTTTGAAAGGTTAAGTTTAAATATTTTAGTTGAATCCGGGAACACATTTCGGGATCAATTTGAACATGAAAAAAATTCACAATATTTTTTGACTAATTTCTAAGAGATTTGTAGCAAAAGGTCTAAAGCCACTCTTTGATATACCTTAACGAATTTGATTAAACCAAAATTCTTGAGACTGTACATTTTTTTTAGGTAAAACGTAGTATAGAGCTTAAGCAATTGAATTAAATTCAAGAAATTATTTAAAAAAATCAAAGCGATAACAAAGAAAGAACATATTGTTGGATTAAAAATCTATGGCCGATTTTTTTTTAAACTTTTGGTACAAGCCTTAACCAGGTTAAAATTCCTTGGAGATATGTGTTATGAATAAGGTTTTGTTTTTTTGTCAATAATTCCAGCTATCTTATGTCTAAGAAGTTCCTTTAGTAATTTTGCCTATTTATTTATTTGCCGTCAGCTTTAATATCTATTAATTTTGTTCAGTTGTATTTTTTTATACTAGTTGTAATTATGTATGGACCCTCCAAGTTGTAATTATTCAGGGCACCTTCAAGAACATAAGAAATCGTATTGCAGGTCGAATGCTGCTCTATGCTAAAACATTTAAAATAGCATTTTTTGTACTATTCAAAAAATACGAATTAAAGGAACTGCATTTCCTGTATACTGACGGTCTTTAGTATCACAGTATTTTTTTTTTTTTCAGCAAAGTTGTCGAGCGACAGCCGGACGATTAACACTTCAGTCGTCGCGCTGTTGTATTTTGTACAACACTGTTGAAAAAACCTCGCTTTTCGTTCACAATAGCAGCGTGGTGGTTCTGACGGTGGCAAATCACGCGACGACTGAAAGGTTAATCTTCCGATGGTCGCACGTTTCACCGAAGACAGAACCGTCACACTGATGCTGTGTATGACAAGCGAGGTTTTCCCACTATTGTTTAACAGAATAAAAGAACGTAACTACTGAATATTTGTCAATTGTATCAGAAGATTTTTCTTCACTCTAGAATTATGTAAATATTTTTATTTTTTTTTATTTTAATATATATTATCATCCAAAATTCTGGAGGGGGCCTGGATGATTCTGGGGGGGGCCTGGCCCCCCTGGCCCCCCCTGTTCCTACGCCAATGCCCACACCGCTAAGCGAATTCTTAACGGATTCAAATGATTTTTTGTCAGTATATTGGCATACATATCTTGTTTCTAGTAGTGGACAGAGAAACTCAGGAATGTTCCTGTTGCAGGAGTTATTCCTGTGAGCTACTGGGTCAAGTCGGGTAAAAAACGGCTATTTTTTGGGACATGCCAAGTTATCTTCATTTATTTGCAATGCCATCCATTAAAATTTGCATAAATCATTAAGATCTGATACATTATGAATAACGTGTTTTGGACCGTTTAGAATGTACCGGATGTGGCCACTCGGGTCTAATGCCCGGAAGAACCTGCTATATATTTGTTGGATACTAACCCGTTTTAATTATCTAAAAGCAGAGATCACAAATAATAGTTCACTAAAATGCGCTCCCATAAGCTTGGTACAGATGTTTAGATATGAATTGGCCACTTTATCGTAAATTTGAGGCATCTCGGAAATGGTAATTTCTAGGATGAATCAAATGCAGGACTCATGGTTATCCAATTCAATCGTATCTCAAAAGGTTTACACTGATGCGATTTTTCTTAAAATTCTTTGATATAGTGGCCACATAATAGCCGATTCCGAAAATTAACTGTGACTTGGAATTTGCTTATCTCCCGGGGTACAAAGCACAGCACCCTTTTCACCCGACCTGACCTGAATCGATGAAGGAAGTAGAGTTGACAGCAGCACACTCTATTTCCATAGTTGAGGAATAGATGAAGTCTAGGAAACTAGGACAGGCCCGTCACAAGACTGAGGTGGTGGTGGTCAACAACCGCAAGTCCAAGCAACGGGCGGTTATCTCGGTAGGTGATTGCACCCTAGAGTCCAAGCGATCGCTTAGGCATCTTGGGGTAATGATCGACGACAAGCTCAGCTTCGCGGATCCACTCCCAAATGTCGGTAGAGGCCTTCGTTTATTTTTTTTCGCCATTTGTTCGTTGTAATCCATCTGGTCCATGATGACGACCGCGTTGTCTTTATCCGCCTTGATGTAGAAAACTGGTTTCTTTTACGATCCTCGTCTCGTCCTGCTGCGTTGTTCTATTGTAATGGCATAGAGCGCTGCATATGACGAGCCTAACCTCACTTATTTGACAGCTGCTGGTCCTGTTGTTTACGTTTCGGACTTAGTCTTTTTTCCATCATTTTTTCATCTTCGCGTTTCTATCACCAGCATGCTGATGGTGACGATTTTCCACGGTAGGAAGATAGAATAATACGATCCGTGGGTATCTGCAGTGGATTTGACCTCTCCTCGCAGCAAATGCAGGGAATAGCCTTGGTCGTCAGATTGACCAATTTCGCGTAGTGGGATTTGATCGATTCCGTGATGTACGCTTTCTCTGCTTTCCTCGAAATACGTTGTGGAATATGGGGTGCAATCTAAATCCTATGGCTAACGGGTGTTAGAACTTCATTTAGACACTTCTTCAGAAATGCCACGTCTTTCTGTGTGCTTACGATGCATCTCTTCAGATCGCTGAAAATATTATGCTCCGTTCGCTTGGTAGCCATGATTATAATAAGTCTTCGAGCTGTTTAGTGGAATACCTATAAATAAACGAAAATCGAATTTAGTACTACACCATTTACGTCTGCAGTGTCATGAATTAGACTCGAGTTTTATTGTGTTTATGATCAAAGCTTATGCAATATACTACACTTTTATGATAAAAGTGTAGTTTCAGGCCCTTGATATAAATTTTGCGTATAAATTCGTCCACTTTTTCAATCTAAGCTAAGTCAAAAATGTGTTACAAATAATCATTAGACATAGCGAGGCATTTTTTTGCAGGACAATTTATTAGCTAGTTTTGATGAAAACACATGGTAAACGCATGTTGCATCCCTATCATTGTCATTATTACTATTATCATATTATGCAAATGCGTTACTCGTAAAACGGTTTGCAAATGCGGCATTCGTAAAAGAACATTAAAATAAATTTGTAGGCAACAAATCACAATGGCAATATAAAAAAAACGGAAAATCAGTACATATGACAGTTTTAGTGTATGTGCTCTTAAAGTTTAATCCGTCATAACATTATCAAGGAATATAGTCGAGAACATGTTTAAAATACGGGCCGAGTGGTTAGAGTTGGCGGCTACAAAGCAAAGTCATGCTGTGTCTGGGTTAGATTTCTGGTCGGTCCAGCATCTTTTCGTGATGGTATTTCCTTGACTTCCCTGGGCATAGAGTAGTATCTTCGTACCTGCCATACGATATACGAATGCGAAAATGGCAACTTTGTTAATTTTGTTGTTAACAAGTTAATAACTGTGGAGTTGCTTAGCTTAGCTTAGCTTAGCTTAGACTGACTACACATATCAATGGTTGCTATTCCGTGATTGACCGAGGTCAGTGAAAATGCACAAAGAATCAACTAGAAGATCGGCTGGGATTGGCCATAATCTTCTTCAGTGTGCATAATTCAGTGCCTCTATTTATACAGGGTCAATAACGGCGCCGGCCATGTCCTTGCAGTCATATGGGATTGGGGGAAGGAATGTTAGTGTGTAACCTCTGCTATTTGGAGACCGTGTTTGCCTCTGCATCTCCACAAAGGATACTGGGAGGGATGTTTGTTAATGGGGAGGATCGTTGGGTCACAGGATTCACTTTGATAAGCGATAAGCGACCATGATAAATAATTATGTGTGAGCTATAAATATGCTTATATGTAAATATAATATTTTCATTTGGTATGAACAATATCTATGTAGAGAAAAATTACGCCGACACTTGAGGTGACGAACCTTTCAATGTTTGTTAAATAAAATGAACCTTTCGCAAGTCTATACTCGTAGTGTCGAACCATTCAAAGTTTTTTTTTTTTAATTACAGAAATAAAAGTAAAAGGAAAAAGGTGTTTTGAGAAAAAAAATGGTCGTAAATAATTTATGAATCAGAGTTTATGTCTACACTCACAGTGACGAACCTTTCATAGTTTGTTGAAAAATCATATTTACGTCTCACCGTTGTAACGATTAAAGGTGCAATCATACATATTTTATAGATAAGAAATAGTAGCATGAAACGAGCTCACCAATTGATCCGTCATCCTTGAGCAGCAACAATCCACATTCAGCTTCCTTCGTTTGCTCGGCTATATAAAAACACACAGAAAAAAAAGGCGCGCGACCCGAGAGGGAAAACAACTGACGACTGCTCGGGCTTTCTTGACGCACTGCCCAGGAGCAAGCGTCAACGTCGAAAGATCAAAAAGAACTTATCGAACGCGGCACTTTTTCACTTTCACTCGACCGACGCGCGACATGTTTGATCCTGCCCTCATCGCTGGCCCCCGCAGGAGCAAGCTTCAAGGTCGAAGGATCAAACACAACTAACTCTCTAAGTTAATAACTGTGGAGTTGCTCATAAGAACTCTAAGCTGAGAAGTAGACTCTGTCTCAGTGAGGACGAAATGTCAAGAAGAAGAAAAAGAAGAATGTTTAAATAATATCTTGTCCTTTCTCATGGCTCTTCGTTTTCAAATTAACTGGACGTGTGCCATTTATTTAGAGTATATTTTTCTAGTTTTAAGTGATATGGCTTTCTATGTCGACCTTATCATGACGTTAAATGTTATTTGGGAATTCTATTACAAAACACATAAGCGAAACTTTCATCCACCATCGACAAATCTTTTTTTTTCGAAAATCTAATAATCAATGTATTTTTTTCTGTTTTTCTAATTCCAGAACGTCTCCTGGGCTAAAGAACTCCGCCAACAATAACAACACCATCATCAAAAGCTTCAGCAATAGCAATATTCACCAAAATAACATCAACAACAACACCATCACCCCCGCTAACATCAAGGTCGAGAACATCGGCATAGTAAAGGGAATCCCTCAGCAGAAGTCACCCCACAACAGTACCAGCTCGAGTGGAAGCAACAGCAGCAGTAGCAGCACCGGAAGCAGTAGTACAGGAGGGGGCATAAGTGCACTCAGTATTAGCAGCAATCAGCACCAGAACAATGTTGAAGCAACGTATGCCAGTGTAATCAAGAAACCGAAAAGCCACCGGGATGTCCAGGGTCCAGGGAGTAACGCCATTGTAGGTGAATTCAATGCAGCCGATTTACGAAATTCGTTGGATCGAAAGCTAAATGGGTTATTGTACAGCAACGGAATCAACACCGGAGGTCACCACCATCAGACTCATCATCCGCACCAAAGCGGAGGAACTGCGATTGTTGGAGCCACCTTGAAAGACACCACTTCTCGATTCGGTGGTCTTCCCAGTAGCGCAGGGGGAGGGGCTCATCACTTGAGCAGTAACGATAGCTTACTACTGGACAGCAGTAGTATTAGCAGTGTTAGCAGCAATAGTAATCACAATCTCCTCATCGGAAATGGGGTGGGCGGCAGCAGCAGCAACAACAATTCTCCTATCACAGGAATCTCATCAAATGGTGCTTTGGTTCCACCGCCATACCGGGACCCTCCGCCGCCAAGAAATTCCCCACTGTCCCACAAGCTAGAAAGCAGCAGCTTGAACGGCAGCAATCCGAATGCCAGCTTCAGTAGCAACGGCAGCGGTAATAGCCAAACCCTCAACAATCTCAATATCAACAGGAAACTCGAGAAGGATAGTATCAACATGAATCTGGCACTGAACGCTGCGGTGGCGGCAGCAGCTGCCACTACCGGCCACATGGCTCCTGGGGGTAATGGTGGCAGCATCGGAAGTGGGAGCATCAGCAGCAGCGCCAGCAATGCCAACGAGTTGCTTCTGAACGAGCTGAATCTGAACGATGGGCCGCTGCAGAACACGACGCAGTACCGAGATCTAATACAGCTTATCAAGTACCAGCGGGAGAAAATCAATACCCAGCAAGCGGATCTGTCGAAGGTGGGTAGATTGAATATATAGGCAAATGCCGGCCGCCGTGCGTTCTATGTGTGTAGATGCCCAAGATAGTAGGTACCAGCTAACCGGCAGGCAGAGGGATGATATTTGAAATTCATTTTATAGTCTGTTGCTTCGGTTGTGTAGCCGGCCGGCGTACAACCAACTAACAACTATATAGGGCATTTCCAGCTCAAAAAGTAAATCGTTTGGCTTGACTAAGTCAAAAACGGTGGATTTGATGAAAATTAAATTCGAAAAGCAGTTAAAGGTTTGTCTTACTCATGATTCAACAATAATGAAACTAAAAATAAGATCAGCCCCACAACAAGTTTTGAAAAGCCAATTACACTATTGAACACCTGTTATATTCACAAACTTGATCACTATCGTATTCTTCCATAAACGTAAAGTAAGACTTATCATGATTATCCTACATGAGCGTAGACTGAATTTCCATCAGGGAAGAACAAGCGACTTCAAAAGCTCATTTACATTGAAAATATATGGTCCGAAAATGCAGTTTTTATTTGCGTTTTGGGCTGGAAAAAGGTACAACCAGAAGTGGTAGATTGTCCCGCTGTGCAATGTTTGCTTTATCCGGCTGTGGGTTACTATGCTGTCCCATAGGAACATTGAGAGCTGATACCGAGCGGAACAAGAGATGATTTGCATTGCGCTTTGTGTGCACTTATGGTCGTCGGTTTGGGAAACTTGACTAAGAGAGTCTCTATTCTATGTTTGCCATTTGGGATGTGGTTTTCAATTGCCAAGCAAAATTTGACATTGTGAGGATACTGTTATTGCGCTTTTGCAACTAATTCTATTGAACGTCTTCATGCTGCTAAGCCAATGGTAATACGGCAAATGAAGCCAGTTATCGATCTACCTTATTTGCTACCGTAAACTTGCAAATGTCATGATAAGTATTATATCAATACTAGGATGGTATATCACTTGCCATTCGATTGCTTCAGTGTAATTTTGTTTGTTCCAATCCAAGATGAAGTCAAACCGATACAGCAAAAACTCATTCGTTCACAAGCTAAATGCGTTGAGCTTTTGCAAAAATGCTTAGAAATAAGAATAAAAAGTAATAAACTACAAATCAAATGTTTCGCTATGAAATTAGCGATCTTGAAAAGCTTGCTGCAGCTTGGCGCAGCAACCAGATATCAAAGGTCACATTAAATTGTATTAAGTATCACTCGAGCACTCAAGCGACAAATTAGACGAATAGATGCAGGAAGAGTTGAAATAAAATTAGCCCATTTGGCTAAGAGCATTTCTTAGTGTTCTATTTGACAATCAACGACTCGTGACATGGCATTTTAGTTAATTAAATCTTACGTTTGGTGCCTCCAAATGCTGACCGCTTGTTTCTGAGAATAAAGGCTCCCAAATAATGGGCGAGAAGGAAACAATCTGGCTGGCTAATTCAGTTTATTTTGTGTGGCTTTTTTTCTGGCAACTTTCCGTTAGAGTTTTATAAATTTATTTTTTGGATCTTTCTGGTGTGTATATATCAGATTCTCTGAAAATATCATGCTTATAATATGAGAAATAAAAAATGTTCTTCCAAAAAGTTTCTAAGATCTCTTACTCGTATATGCCAGGTCAAAAACTTCAAAGTTCTGCTTTTTTGATATTTCTAACAGATTGCATCGTTTCAGCTTCAATGGAATCAAGTGTCTAGTTTTGTGAGGACCATTGACATTTTTAGAAATCCCACCAATTTGGGTGACAAGCATGATCATGAGTATAAATGGCCACACGATTCATAGTTACTACTCCTTGATTGATCAGAACAATCGAAGTTGAACAAAGATCCAATGATCCAATTTGATTAACTAATCATTAGGTACCGCCCACGTACTTACGATCATCGAAGAAGAGAAGGAATATTTATTAAACTAGTATTGTAACTAGACATCATGTAATTCCACAGTTGTCATGGAATATATCAGTGCTGTTAAATGTCATTAATATCATGTGACTTTGACAATGGAATATTGAGAATAAAAAGTTATCGGAAAATGTTCTCCCTGGTGACTACTACTAAATTACTATCGGCTGGCCATATTTACTGATAATTATTAAACTGCACGTGGAAAAGCACTATAAGCATTTTATTATTTCCAAAATTTTACCATTTACCCGCACTGAAATGTACAGTTAGTGTGTTAAGGCAAGGATCTAGAAATCACCTTTGATTGGTGGGCATTAAATCAGAAGGGACCACGAACAAAACTTGGGAAAATTGGATTATCCTTCCATTAGATGCGAATTTAATTTCACTCCATTTCACTCTGATCAGATTTGATGAATACTGTAAACTGCAAGAGATATGTGACAAATTTACTTTGGATGGTCAATAACAATCCATAAAAGTATGCAGTCAGAGTGGACCAAGTGCTTACTACCATAAGAGCGAAAATGAGCAGCGCGCTGAAAAATGTTGGAAAATGAAAGACATTTCAAATGATTTGTTAGATTTTCCGACATCGAATCATTTTTCTTCTCATCCATCAAAACAAATTCATAAATATTACTTAATTCGATGTATTTGATTTTGATTTTTGGCCATTTACCATATTTTGTTGGGTGGTGCAGACAGAGCGAACCAACTGAACCAACCGTGAAAAAGCAATAAACTGATTGATTATTGAATTTTTTGAGTCGATTTCAGAGTCCGATAGAAGTTTTTGATCGATCTATTGTGTGGCATTACGATGCCACTGATTTCGGGATTGAAGATATGGGTGAACCAAATCACCAAACAGTGGTCTTTAGTTTAGTCAGAGTGGACCAAGTACACATAGTCCACCAAAAAATCGTTCTTTTAGTGGTTTGGATTATATTTTCATGATTGTCACTTCACATTATATTATTTGAATGTAACTCAAAAATGTATAGGAATATTGAACCAAAATTTTAACGAGTTAAAAAATTACAAAGTCTTAGACTTCATGCCCACCAATTGGTAATGTGGTTAATGATATCACGGCGTGTCTGGTAGAACAATATTATCACAGAAAAATAGGCATGACTAATTCTTTCACCATTCGAAAATATAAGTTTCTAGCTTTCATTTGACGTGTTCCCCAAAAAAATCCACCGAGGGATCTCGAACATTTTTTTTATTTTAAATTTTTGTTCCTTAAAGTACACCATTTTTGTAAATAAACTTGGTAAAAGGCATCTTTTTTTTCTGTATCTCGATGGTAACTTAAATTTTAAATGAAAGTTGATAGAACCTATTGGGACAAAGCCACCTTCTCAGAGTTCTTTGGATACTTATTAACTGAGAATTTTCTTCGCCAATCGTTCATTAATGTGTTTGTATATTCTATGTAAGAAAAATATTCTCGACCGTTGAGATTGAACCAACCATCCTGAAAAAAAAACGCAATTCATAACAATTTCACGTAGCTTTTCCTTCAATTACATATTTTAGTGGTTAATTCCGTACAAATTCCATCTGAAAACGATTGATACGAAATATAGCTCTTATAAACCATTTTTACACACCAATAAAATTTGATGCTGTGTTGATATTTTCATCTTTTTCATAATTAATATGATACACGAAGATGCTTGATTTACAAACTTGGTAGTGAGAAAATAAATGATAAGAGATAAATTCTTCAGTCTGTTGAAAACTGTTTATTTTTTTATTTTCTATAATGGTTGATGTGCTAGTAGATGATAGCCTAGGGCAAGTCGAACGTATAATTAAGTAATTCAAATGTATTTTCCAATAAAATTTTCAATTCCAAACATAATATTTTTAAAATCTAATGGATCAATCACTTTGTGATAGCATATTTGCTGATGGGCGCACGAATGGGAAGGTATAATTTCGAGATATTGAAACTTTGGAAGAAAGTCTTGAAAATCTACTTTAAATTGCAGTTACCCTACTCTGTGGGGCAAGTGGGACACATAAAATTTAACTTGTTAATCCACCTGATAATACTTACCATTACCATTAATCACAAAATTAATCATATTTTTAAGCTGCATACATGTTTTAATTACTATAGTTATTGTAAAGATTGTGCCATTCCTTTTATGCTTTCAATACTTTCAGAAAAGTCCTCGGATTGTCACTTGCTCCGGGGTGCCTCAATAGACTGGCCCTTAAACAAAAAAGTTGTAAAATTCAACGGGCACCCCCTAGATATGTGCCTTAGGGTAAGAAAAAAGCTCTCTCAAAATGTCAACTCATTTGGTTGCTCCCCCAGCTGGCGCATTCAATTCAAAGTTTGTATGGAATATTCGTCTCAAATATATTGAAAATTGACCCTATGTCACTGTTTCGTCTCGTACACTAGTTAATCGCGTTCAATTGAGCCCAGAATGACAAATTCACTAGTTGATACGCTAATGAACATTGTTGCCGAAGGTTGTATCTGGATTTAAGCTCATTTTCATTAAGCTTTCAGTTGTTGAAAGTTAGGCTTAGATCAGCACTCCCGTACAATCACACATGTGCATGCACCTTATGCCGCAGCTCGCCCAGCGTCATAGGTGGCTATGATGCGCTTGGTGGCTACCATCCAGCTAAGTTGAAGGAATACTATGGAATATTGCAAATCTACTTCAGATAGTTAAAACACAAACTTTATCAATTTTAATCATCATACAACCTTCTACAATATTGTTTGCTATAGTATCAAGTAGTGTTTTTAACATTCTGGGTTCAATTGAACGCGATCAACAATTTTCCTGACTCAAAAAGGAGATGATGTGCTGTTTCCTATATGTTGGAGCTGAAAATCCCAAATTAACTTCAATTCAATTGCGCCAGCTCATGGAACGACCAAATGAGCTGAAACTTTCAGGAATTCTTCCTCTAACCCTAAAGAATAATCCTGGTGGGTGCCCCGTGGAATTATACAACTTTATTTTTCTCCCATACTAAAGTGGGCCAATCTAGTGCCTCAATAATCCAATGAGGATTTTTGTAGCTTTTTGCTAAGGCTTGAGGTATAAAGCGTTTAAGCATGTTTCGATTCCTTTCACAGACTGTTGTTATGTTGATTGATTCTATTTTTATGAACCTCATAAAAAAACAATACAGACAGTGATTTGTGGAGAAAAAAAACCTTTCTTACTAACACTATCTTTTTGGGTCTTTCTGAGGCATCTATGAGTTTTATCGCGCAGTGTATAAGACGATTGCCGCGAAAATTCTCAGATAACTTATCCCAGCACAGAATAACCTAACAAGATCGCACTCATAGATCATTGATTGGTTCCTATAAACAAAATACATACGCACTAACGGTTGATTAGCAAAGAAAACTCTTAATTAATAACTTAGTGCTCAACGAACTTTAAGCTGGGAAGCAGGCTATGTCCCAGCAAAGTAATGCCAGACAGAAGATGAAGAAGAAGAAGCAATTTTAATGTATTTTAACCATGAAAAAAAGAGCTCTGATCAATATACTTCGCTGTACTAAAACTGTTCGACAAAAATTTTTTTTTTGGATGGATCAGGGATGCGTCTATATGGGTCTTGAAGTACAAGAAAAGTGTAGAAAGAGGTCGTTTTCAAATGATTTGCAGCACCCCTGGATTATTTTTTGACAAAGTTTGAAAATTTGGCATTTTTAATCACAAAAAGTATAATAATCAAAATATCAATATCTTTTTTAATTCAATTATTCAACCATTATATTTGTCAAATCAATATTATTTAGCACTGGATGACTTCAGGGAAGCGTGCACCATTTCAGAAGAATATCGACATCAGTTTTATGTATGAATTTGGAATGTTAACGATCATCAAACAAGCATGTGAGGATGTGTACCATATAAATACTACTTTTTTTCTATATCACACATCTGGTTCATTATATAATAATTGTTATAGGTTCAAGAAGCCGCTTGATTATGATTTTATTCTTTGCTCCATTAGATAAAGTAATTGGCAATGCCATCCAGTAACATTTGATTTGAACAAGGATTGGACTACGGAAAATTGATCTAATAAATTCTCAGCAGTAATACAGAATTAGGTTGGACACTGACATGTAAGTGGTCTTACATGAGCTAGTAGGTTTATCAGGAGACGATGACGAAGTCTGTGAGTAATGAGATAATATTGTTATTTGCAATTTCTAAATATTTTGATAGGAACTCATTAAGAATAGATTACCTATCGTGAGATCCATTCTTTATCCCTAAAAATAACAGACTAACGTAAAATAGCAACCAATAATCCAGTTATCAACATTTTCACATTTTTTGCGACACCACTTGACAGCCGCTCAGGCAGGCATGAACTCTTTTTGATTCAGTTTGTGCACAATACTAATCATTTGTGAAAATTGATTTAGTGGTAACATGCATGCTTCTTACTTTTAAGATGAAACAATTTCTCGTTAAACCATTTCCGATATATTTTTTCAGATTTTGGTTCTGCATTTCACATTTTTTCGGCAATTTCAATCAAACTTTCAAATGGAGCGTTAGTTTTTTGTTCAATGGGATATTTTCTGGGTATAATTGTAAGCATATTGGAAACATAAAGAAGTCGACCATTAAGGTTAATTTAAATCACGTTTCCCATATGAGGCCAAACGTGTCCATTTATGAACCCCCATTCCCATATCCTCTAAACAAGTAAAAATGCTTTTTTGTGATAAACAATTTTGCGAAACTTAACATAATGTCTGTTTTTCTTTCTTTAAACAGGAAGACATAGAAAAACAAGTATTTTACAATTTAAACTAAATACCAAAACTAAAAGTTTGATTAAATTTGCCGGAAAATATGTGAAATGTAGTACCAAAAAATAAAAAAATATATTGGAAATGGTTTAACCAGAAATTGTTTCATCTTAAAAGTAAGAAGCAGGCATGTTACCACTAAATCAATTTTCATAAACGAATAGTATGCACAAACTGAATCAAAAAGAGCTCATGCCTGCCTGACCGGCTTTCGCAAAAAACAAAAAATAAAAAATGTGACAATGTTGATTATTGAATAATTTGTTGCTATTTTATGTTATTCTGTAATTTTTCAAGGAAATTGTGATAAAAATTAATCTTACGATAAGTAATCTATTCCTTATGAGTTCCTATCAAAATATTTAGAAATCGCAAATAACAATATTATCTCATTATTCACAGACTTCGTCATCGTCTCCTGATAAACCTACTAGCTTATGTAAGACCACTTACATGTCAGTATACCCAGATAGCCGTAGCGGTAAACGCGCAGCTATTCAGCAAGACCAAGCTGAGGGTCGTGGGTTCGAATCCCACCGGTCGAGGATCTTTTCGGGTTGGAAATTTTCTCGACTTCCCAGGGCATAAAGTATCATCGTACCTGCCACACGATATACGCATGCAAAAATGGTCATTGGCATAGTAAGCTCTCAGTGAATAACTGTGGAAGTGCTCATAAGAACACTAAGCTGAGAAGCAAGCTCTGTCCCAGTGGGGACGTAACGCCAGAAAGAAGAAACATGTCAGTGTCCAACCTATATAAATTTTGTATTTCTGCTGAGAATTTATTAGAGCAACCAGCCCATTTAAACATAACAGACAATCAATTTTCCGTACTCGAATCCTTGTGCAAATCAAATATTACTGGATTGTATTGCTAATAGCTTTATCTAATGGAGCAAAGAATCAAATCCTAATCAATCGTCTTGTTAAACCTATAATAATTATTATATAATGAACCAGATGTGTGAAATAGAAAAAATAAGTAGTATTTATATGGTACACATCCTCACATGCTTGTTTAATGATCGTTAACATTCCAAACTCATACATAAAACTGATGCCAATATACTGCTGAAACGGTGCACGTTTCCCTGAAATCATCCGTTTCCTGAAGCTTAATAATATTGAATTGACAAATTCAATGGTTGAATAATTGAATTTAAATAGATATTGATATTTTGATTATTATACTTTTTGTGATTAAAAATACCAAATTTTCAAACTTAGTCAAAAAATAATCCAGGCAAATCATTTGAAAACGGCCTCTTTCTACACTTTTCTTGTACTTCAAGACCCATATAGACGCATCCCTGATCCATCCAAAAAAAATTTTTTGTCGAACAGTGTAATAAATGTTCAACAGTCGAACTTTCAACATATCTAATCGAATAAGTGTCCTATGGCTCATTAAATCCTCAAAATCACATAGGACAGTTTTATTTTTTTATAAGATAAAACCTACTATGTATTTATTTTATGAACTTTTATATCGACCTAAAGAGCTAAATTAAACTGTCTTTCACAATGATTACATTTAAAAATAATGTATTCCAAAGAACAAAAATTTAAAATAAAAAAAATGTTCGGGATCCCTTGGTGGATTTTTTCGGGGAACACGTCAAATGAAAGCTAAAACCCTATAATTTTGAATGGTGAAAGATTTTAAAATGCCTATTTTTTTGTAATATACCTTTCCCATATACACGCCATGATATATTCATGCCTAACCAAATTCGCGATATTACACGATTACTTCACATCACACTTAATAATTTCGATCCTGGTTGATACGTCAACTCGCAGGAACACAATCAAAGGGCCAAACGTTGTTTAATAAGCATCTTATATCTTTGAAATAATTGAAAAGTGTAGAATAAATTTGATGCAACAAATAAAACTGTTATAAAATTTGCTAAAACATGTAACAGGGCATGATTCAACCAATTCCATTAAGATTGTGATGCTTCACGGCTTTTGCGCAAAGTGCAAAAAATCTGGTCATCAAACAAATTGAAAACAATTTCAACCCCTTGGGAAATCGTTCAAGATTTTTTTTTTCTATCCACTGAGGCAGCTGTTGCAGCGCATTGACCGTACCTAATTCCAGAACCGTGAGCGTCTTTTATTCTTCGAATCCAATCATTGAAGGAGCCAATGAATTTCCATTAGCTAACTAAAGGAAAAAAAAACTATCAAAGTAAACTCCATCATCTTCCAGTTTGAGAAGCTCTTATCAATTGGATCTGAAGAATATGGTTTAATTTTGTGAGAAGATGTTTACAAATCCATGTTGTCTTGGAAGAAGAAATTAAACTTATTTGAATTACTAACGTTGCGGCCACACCACGAAAGCGTTAGTTGCCTGCTATTTTAGATAAGTGAATGAAAATTTTTGTTTCATGAAAATCTGGGGGAACTTTTGACCTATGCATAGGGGAGCGGTATGTAGGGCATAGTTTTATTTTTGATCAAAAAAGCTAAATGGATATTGATATATTCTAGATTCACGTAGCGCCTTGAAGAGTACGTCTACATAAACGACTAGATTTTCAATTAAGATCATGATTTTAAACTATTCCGGTTTGCTTGAGTTGGATACTGGGTTCGCCGTAGAGTTGGGCGAGCTCGTGGTTCATCCTTCGCTGCCACACACCGTTTTCCTGCACACCGCCGAAGATCGTCCTAAGCATCCGACGTTCGAAGACTCCAAGTGCTTACAAGTCCTCCTCAAGCAGCGTCCACGACTACCGGCCTTATGAGCGTTTTGTACATGGTACATTTGGTGCGGACGTGAATCTTTTTTGACCGCAGCTTCTCCTGGAGGCCATAGTAGGCCCGACTTTAACTGATATTGTGGCTCCGTATTTCGCGACTAACGTTTTTGTTAGCCGTCAGCAAGGTAGATGAACTCGTACACCACCTTGAACGTATCCCCGTATATCGTAACACTGCTACCTAGGCGAGCCCTGTCGCGCTCGGCCCCACCAGCATGTACTTTGTCTTGGTCGCATTCACCACCAGTCCAACTTTTGCTGCCTCGCGTTTCAGGCGGGTTTACAGGTCTGCCACCTTTCCAAATTCTCGGCCGACAATGTCCATATCATCCGCGAAGCAAACAAATTGACTGGATCTCGTAAAAATCGTACCTAGGCTGTTGAGCCCGGTTCTCCGCATGAAACCTTCTAGCGCAATACTGAACAACAGGCACGAAAGTCCATCACCTTGTCTTAGTCCCCGGCGGGATCCAAACGAACTGAAATGTTCGCCTGAAACCTACGGATGGCCACGAAGGCATTTCCTCCGTTATCCCGTCCTTCATTGCCTGTGCTCTCAGCGCCATTCAGGTGCTCGTCGAAGTGCTGCTTCCACCTTTCGATCACTTCACGCTCTTCCGTCAAAATGCTCCCATCCTTAACAATTTAACGTTTAACAATTTAACGTTATTCACTATATTGAGCTGTTCGGTAATCCAATCCGCATGGTTTTTAAATTAATTTACTTATTACGCATGGTAAAGATGGATAAATTATGGGTGAAATTATGAAAAAATACACGTGTTCGGCTGGGATTCGAACCCAGGACTCGTGTATGCTAGACGAGCGCTTTACTAACTAAGCTACTGAGCCACTTGTTTGCCCAATAACTTAGATGGTTACAAGTTTCGAATTCAAATCCTCACAGATCACGCAGACCCGCAGAGTTAATTAAGGTGACACATCTCGGAATCCAAACATGGCAGGCACAATGGCCGGCTTGTGCCCCTACTCACGAGTTCAAAGGCACTAATCTGCTGAAATAATGAACATACAAAGTCAAACTTCTTATTTTAAGCTTTCTGCTAGAGCACAAAGCAAAAATAGAAAGTTTTGGTACATTATAGAAATTTGATTCCAAGCTGTTCCACCTTAATATAACGTTATTGTTAATCTTCAAAATATCCTAGTTTAAAAATTGCTAACCGTACAGTGGTGCTTCAAATTTACATGCATACTAGTGCCATGTATTGGCATAATGGCTGACCAAACAGTGCTGTTTCAAATTACTTTCAATCTTCTGTAAAATTTGTCAAAGACACGAATTTTATAGGTGCCAGAGCCTTCAAGAAAATGATCAAGTTTGTATGCACACTAGCGTCACGTAGTGGTAAAGCTGCTGACCAAATAGTGCTGCTTCTACTTGCTTTTAAGCTTCTCAATAACTTTGCTGAAGACACGAGCTTTCTATGTGGTCAAGATCGTGGGCTAGAGCTTTCTAGAATATGACCAAAATAATAGCGCCACGTAGCAGCAAAACTGCTAATCAAACAGTGCTACATCGAATTGCACTGCACAATTACGAAAATTTTGTTGTGAAAAACAATTGCAACGCATGGCCATCCCGAGTTCAACATAAAAAATGAAGTCGAAACATATCCAAGTTGATGTCATAATTTTATATCTATTTATCATTGTTTGCATTTGTTTGCTTATGATAACCCGACCAGACGGAAAAAAACAAGATTATATCAGAATGTGTCCCCCTGATACGATTTTTTATATCACCAGTTGTTATAAAACATGTACCGTTAGTAGTTAAAATAACAAAAAATCTAACAAACTTTACACCAAACACAAAATATAACAAATCCTATTATAATTATAACTAAATCATTACAGAATGTGTTGCGAGATTGTTAAAATATAACAAAATAATGCAAATTATGTTATTGTTCATGACATCGGATGTTATTTGCAACCAATTTACAAAAGCGATGTCAAAAATATAACAAAAGTTGTTATAAATGTGTTACTAAAAATATAACAAGTTGAGAACAAAAAATGGCTAATTAAATCTAAATTTTTAACTGCTGCTGATACGAATGTGTTATAATCAGAACCACATATCTGGTCGGGAATGGATATGCTTTGTAGAAACCCACATTTTTTACTGTTAATAACATTGGCGTAGGAGCAGGGGGGGCCAGGGGGCCTGGCCCCCTCCAGAATCATTCAGCACCCCCCCCTCCAGAATTTTTGATGACAATAAAACAAAAATTATCATGAAGCTAAATCTTCTGAATCAATGTACATGACTCTTGTAATAGACAAAAATTTCTTCATTAGTTACGTTATTTTATGTTGTACAACACTATAGTGAGAAAACCTCGCTTGTCTTATATAGCATCGGCGTGGCGGTTCTGATATCGGTAAATTGCGCGACAACCGAAAGCTTAGTCGTCCGGCTCTCGATCGATTGGTTACTGTTAGAACTAGCTTCTTGCTGTATGCGATAAGCGCAATTTTTCGACATCTCCGTTTCAAAAATTACCGTGATACAAAAAAGCGGAAGTTTGATTCCAAAAATTGTTTTTTTTCTAAATGTTCTAAACAATGCCGTTTCAGCATAAAGCAGCATATTCACTGCATTCTACTTTTCCATGTTTTTGGAGGATACCCTAGTCAAGGTGTGTGGTGATGATTACCCTTATGAGAATTCACAAAAGAATTTGACGAGTTGAAGTATAATGTAAAAAAAAATAATTGAAAATATAAACAGAACTGTATGAACTGTAAATAACTGAATGAGGCTTAACTTTCAAGGAATGTCGGCATGGCCAAAATTTCTTTAGATGAATGGCAGGAACTTAACCTGGTGCGAAAAAATGTAACAAAATCGATCATAGTATTTTATTTCAGCTCTCTGTAATGTAGATTTGATTTTTAAAGTGTTTTTGCATGAATAAATTTATTGCTTAAACTTGCTATATTGCTAAATTGCTATATTTTTCCAAGAAAACTTAATATTTCATTAATTATTTGATTAATTTTCAACAGATTGGTGGCAAAATTTTTTAAAAATCGTTCCGATATTCATTGTAGAATTTTAGTTTAAACAAATTCCTCGAGGAATATTTAAGGGTGGCTTCAGAACTTTTGCAAACCTTTTCGAAATTAGGCAAATGAAATTGTGGGACTTGTTCATACTTTCAAAGTGAATTCCTCTTGGTGGACATCCATTCCCACTATACATTTTCTTAGCAAATTGATTCCCGAAATGTTCCCGGATTTACCTGAATAATATTACTTAGAGTAAAGTGGGGCAGAATTTCGAGTGGGGTAAGAGTTTCTATTTAAGATTTCTGGCTCAATTCAAAACAAATCTTTTAAATGTCATAGTGGTTAGAATGCTATTCAAGTAAGAGACTTTCACTCAAAATATCATAGAAATCGATTGAGATTTGGAAAAGTTATGGCTATTTGTTGTTTTCCGACGCGAATATATATAAGTAAAAATGGGTAAATATTTTGATATAAGTTTGTTTAGCAAAATTATAGCGAATATGTTGAAGGTTCACTGTATGGTATTTGTTTTGTTTTAACTGCTATTGTTGTCTGGAAACTTTGATTGTACCACTAAGGTCGAACTTTTGCCCCACCTTATTTCAATCTTAAATTCAAGTTTCCCTCGCAATTCCTCCAAAAAAACATTAATTCTGTCAAATCTAATACAGAGATATTTCGCAGAAAGTTCTATGAGAAATTCTTCTGTGAATTTCTTTAAAAAGTTTTCCCAAACAATTTATAGCAAATTCTTCCGCGAAGTTCATCAAAAGTCCTTAAGTAATATTTCCAAAATACTTCACAAATTCAAAAATTTTGCTATGTTTTTCTTAAAAATTTTGCTTCAAATACCCGGATTTAAAACGGTTTTTGAAATGTCTCTTGCCTTCGAATCTCCAGAGGAAATTTGTTGAAAACCCCCAAGAAAACTTTTGCTTCCGAAATTAGCATAGCGGTAAAGGAATCTGTTGGGAAACATGAAGCAAAATCACTGGGAAGGGGAAAAGGTTTATTATGATATTCATAAAGATATTTGTATTGATCTCCCTTAGAACACTTTGAAAATTTTACCAATTACCTATTGGCAAAATCCATATTTTTGGTTTGAATTTGTGTACGATACGAGGGCGAATTTCTAGAAGCCTTCTGGTAGAATTCTAGAAACAAAAAGATGTCAAGGAAGGATAGATTACAAGGATAATTTCTAAAGAAGATTCTGATGGACCTTCTTGAGAAACTTCTTAATCCTGTAATTTACTTCTAGAGAAAATATTATAAATTATCTCTCATTGTACCATTGCACATCTTTCGTTCTACCTGCTTCAAAATTTTGTTGTTTCTCCTTCCTTCGCATGACGCTTTGAGGAACTTCGTACAACAATTTGTCCTTACTCCAAAAAGCAACGTTTTAAATAACCTAAAGTAAGGTAAATTATAGGAGTTTTGAAAATATAGCAAAATTCTTATAAGTATGGTTCCTGATTTCTTAAAGTCCATTAAAAATTCCTCAACAAATGTTCAAAGTGATGCAAAAGTTTCCACTAAGATTTAAATTCATTAAAATCTTACATTTTCACGTCAAATCTCTACAGTAATACAAAATAGTCGATAATTACTCCTTCAAAAAAGTTGGCTTTTTATTTATAGAGGTAGGAAAAAATGGGCTCTACATCAATATGTGCCCATACACACTATAATTATTTTACAGGAGTCCGTGAATTTCACCGTAATCTCAACAGCTGAAAAGTTCGGTGAAATAAATTAACGGAGTACGGTAAATTTTTACAGTAATTTGTAAAATTTTACCGGAATCCGTTAAATTTCGGTATGTTATTTTACCGAACTATTCAGCTGTTGAGATTACCATAATTTACGGATTATGGTAAAATAATTTAAGTGAGTAGTATAATGAAACATCGGAGTTTATACAAAATTTTAACTAAGATTTTAGTTACAAATATTTTCAGTAAAAATTCCATCTGTTTTCACACCAATCATTTTCCGTTATAAAAGACGCAGAAAAGAAAACAAGATTTTTTATAGTGAATCATAAAAGGACCATTTAAGCTTCTCTGTGAGGTACATTGTCAACAAGTTTCAGACATTCTGCGGATTAATTCTTAAATTTTACGACAGGAATTTAGTTTTTTTTTTCGAATCATATTCAAGTTGCAATTTTTTCAAAAAATTACCAACAAAGTTCTTTAAAACCTTTCTTTGTATATGTTTCGTTAAAAATCTGATATGAAGTGATTCGTAGAGGAATTTTTAAAACAATTCCTAAAAAAATATTGAGATATTCTTAGGGTAGTTTTTGAACCAAAAAATGGAGAGTGGATAAATTTTTAATTGTGTTTTATGAAAGAATCCTGATATTACCATGCGAAAAAATAGAGTATAAAACTTGAAAGAATACCTGATGAAACTTCTGGAGAATTTTTTGAGAAGTTAAAGAATAAATTGCCAAATCTTAGTAAATGTTGTGAAAAATTTCTTCAAAAAAATATAACGTTAGTGCGATTTAAAGAAAAAAAAAATCTCTGGAAAATGCTTTGATAAATCTTTGGTAAATTTTTCGGAAGAATGTTAGGGAATCAATAACATAATTTCTAAGAAATCCCTGAACAAATTACTCGGGAAAACTGGGAAATCTTTGAGTATTTTCGCGCCTGAGTTTTTGAAAAAACAGTTGAACGTATTCCGCTAGGAATTTTTTAGGAATGTTAGAATTGTTTGAACATTACTTAGTTAGGCATTTGAAAAAAAAATAATAATAATTTCGAGTTTTGAAGGAATGCGAGATCGGCGAACTGCTCTGAGAAATCATGAATAACATTTTCCCAATTGAAATCTTTTTAATTGCTTTTAAAATTCTTGTGGAATATTACGAGCAATCCTTAAAGTAACACCTTTAGTCATTTAGTTTTTTTGCAGGAAGTCTGGATAATTTTTGCTGCGATTTTTTCAAACAATCCTGTAGAGAAACTTTAGAAGAAACTTCAAAAGCAAAGTTGGAAAAACTGTTGACGAACTTTTTGAAGAATTCGTGAAATGAATCCTTGCTTGGTGATTTTGAAGACGTTTTTGGTGAGATTTTTTTGTACTATTTTTTGGAGAAATGTTTAGAAATTCCTGAAAATCCTAAACAAACTATTAATTAACACAGGAGGATACTTTAAACTAGCAATTGGAATTTATATATACTAATTATCTAGAGGACATTCCAGAAGAAATGACCAACAATGCATTCTCTGGTGGAATTCTTTGAGAGATTTTTCAAACAATTCGATAGAGATTCTTCGAGAAATTTGCTGGAGAAATCAGAAAGTCTGGGAATAATTTTCCGTGGGAATCCCAGCACGAACTGGTAAATAAGTTCTTGCAGAAAGCACTGAAAATTTGCTTCTCATAGAAATCTCTTCAAAGCATACGGTTGAATAACTGAAAAATCAAGCAAGGAACACAAAGGACATTCCATGTGAGGTTTTTTGCTAGAATTCTTGACACATGTTACACTGGGTTATAAAGAGAATGAATCTTTTTCGTAGCAAAAATTTATATTTACAAATATCACTGATGTGCCGCGAAATGGGACAAAATAACAAATTAATGAAATCAATACAAATCTGTCAAAACTACGAAATTTGTGTAAATCGTGGTTTTTGCGACCGACATTACTTATCTGTAAAACAAGTATTTGCTAGGCCCCCCTTAGGCCCACTTCAGAAAAAAATCCTAGCTACGCCAATGGTTAATAACAATCTTCGAAAGCGAAAAATATATATGTGGGTAAAGCATTTATGGATGAATGAGCACGGGACTTTCGACTGATTTAATTCTTAACTCGACTTTATTCCGGTCGATGAAACAGTGAAAACACCAATGCATGTACTAAGCAAAATAGTTCGAAATAACGTCTGACAACCCCCTTCAAAGATAACGAAATGTGTAAACTACCCACAGAGTTTGATAGAATTCAACTATCAAAAAACAATTGCTGCCTCTCATGCCTCCCCAGGATCCTTCTCATCCACGGCTATCACAATGAATTCACCAGCGTTATTATCTCTCAATTGCTTCCGTCTGCGGAAACGAAACACCGAGCCGCCCCTCTCATTTGCCCGCATCATCATCTCAAAGCTGCCTGTAATTTAACTAACAATCGCAATCAAAAGCCACTCACCCAGAACAAGGCCACGGCTCATTTACCCCGAAATTGTATCATCAACCTTTATCGGTCTATGTCTGAGCGCTCTAGTTAAACAAACACCCACACTCGGGATGCAAGGTCGTCGTTGCTAACGAGCGTAGGAGGGCACGAAAAGGGCCTGGAGATGTCTACCGCTTGTTAATAGATATGTATGACATCTACCAATTAATCCAGCTACAACAATGGCACCCTCTTTTTTCGAATGGGTTGCTCGCGCCTGCTTCAAAATCTCAACCAAGAAAATTGATGGCTTTTTGCCTTTTTACCCGGGATGCGATGGTGGGCGCACTGCCTCTATGGTTGCAGGGAAAAGAGTTAAGAAGAAACGGCGACAAACTGTCTAGTGCCTGATTTACCTTTTAACTTTTAACCGCACACCAACCTGGTTCGAAAGGAGGAATGGGAGGACCAGGGGTTGTAGATGTGGATTTTGATGGTGATAATACTTAAACTGCCCATAAAAGCATAATTGTCCCATATGGAAAACGTAGGCATCGAGAAAACGTCGCTTGAAGCTTGTCTCCTCATACAAATGTTCATAATTTTATAGATCATTTCTGCGATAATCTTTTAGAATCTCTGTAATGTTCATTCATTAGATCACTATTGATCAGCAAAAAATACTAGAAGGTTGTCATAGCAAACTATCCGGATAAACACTCTGCAAACCGACCATTTCTTCGGATGAGTTGGTATATGTGCTCATGTCAATCGGTTTTCCTCTTATAATTAATAAACAATAATAAACAAATGCGAACAGCGAACATGTCCGAACATGTATTATTAGGAAAAGAATGCATATCAATGAAAAAATGCATTTTAGTCATATTGGCGCTTACGTCGACTATGCAAATATGGACAGCTGTACATACCTATTTCAAAGCAAACAGCTTCATCCGACGGGGTTTATTTTTCTTTGCTTTTCGCTGACGACAAACGGTGACGCTTTCGATACCCACACCTCCTATTAGCAGACGACACCGATGCGATGTTGTGGTGCTGCTGCTGCTGCTTGGGTAAATATGAAATGTACCTCCCACAGATAAATTGTTTTTCCAAACAAAATTAAGTCTCTGATGTACGCGCTCGGTAAACGCATTCTTTCGTATGGGAGGAGGGAAAACCCCGGAAAACCGTCGGTATTCGTTTTGGCACAGCTCCCAAGGACGCAACGGTTCGTGAACGAACTGTGCATCATTCGTAGTATATCCGCCGAACAGAACTGTGGCTATGGAACAGTAGAGGCAAAAAGTGGAAAATGTAACGATGGGTAAAAACGAAAAAACGGAGAAGTGGAAAATATTCTTGCTTTGCAAGTCTCGAAAGCATGTTATTCGACAAGTGTATTAGAAACATTCGTTTAGTGTCCTTTGTAAAAACTTACATGCGCAAAAATAGCTTTTTCCAACTGTACACGCAAACAAATCCGTTCTCATAATCGTGAACAAAAAGTCATGGTAAACTGAACACAATGCTTGTTCTATTTTATGAATCTATTCCCAAAAGCGTGATTGTTTGCATCTCGTTTATATGAACCTAATCAGTGATCCAAGAACATAGTTCTTGTCTCTTCCAATAGCATGCTTGTTTAGTAACGCTTTCGCTATCATGACTCTCAAATCATGATATCCAGAACCCATTGAACCATTTTCACGATTTGGTTCCTGATAACAAGAACTCTGTTCACGCGCGCTGTCAAAAATGATAACGCATGCGCATAAACAAATATCCTCGGTAGTCAACAAAGGAATGGCGGTCCTGAATGAGAATTGAGAGTATGCATGTTTGTTTTAGATTTTCATCATAATTTGCATGTTTGAACGTTTTCTGCGTGAATTATCAAGTAAGTAACTATTTTTTCTTCATGCTATGCGTGCAGAAATATTACGTATTGCTCAAAATGTGCTCGATTTGTTGCTGAAAAATTGCGTATTCCTTCAACTAAGCGGACGTAGCTTTCGAAAGGTTTTGAAAGAAGGATTTGCTACTACCTTGTCGTGTTTTCGGATTGCGTAGCTTACGGATTTACAGTCATGGCATCTCAATGCAATCAATTGAATTAGAAAATACTTCTATAATCATTCACTAACGAAAAACAGGCCATAAAAAATCATCATGTATCAAAAAGGTGCCAGGAATCCAAAACATCACCATGAACTATGTTCCAGGTTCCAAGAATACTGTTCTAGTTTACTAGAACAAAAATCACGGATCCTTGATTTTCTTCCTACCATTGATCCGTTTCGCAGGCGTTACGAATGATTTGAGGAACATAGTTCCCGATGACGTGATTTTTGTTCATGGTGTACATTCGTAAACCGAAATTCACCTTGTTCCAGAGTTCGTGATTGATTGTGCGCATTTTCTGGAACGGTTTTATTTGCGTGTACTCAACGACAAATAAGTGTACTATGGAGCTATGCAAGCTATGGAAACCCGACATTTCGTATGAACAGATGTTCATTCCAATATCTAACACGAATAATGTAAACGGAACCATTACAGGATAAATGTGATCGATGCGTTCTTGAGCATTCTCCCCTAGATGGGTTGCATTCCGAAGCTTGAGCGCCTGGCACTAACTAACTGCGAAAAGCGTGAGTATGGAAAACGATTCAAAGCGTCGAAGAAGACCAAAAAATGAATTGCCACCCACGCAATAGGGTTACAGGGCTGTATGTAGGCCGGTCCTATTGGAATACGAGGTTAGGTAGATGAGTTTCGAGGTTTATGTTATATGTTTACATTTACTATGTTGAGATTTAGCTACCTAAACATTGAAACAAATATTTAGGAAGCTAATATCAGCAAAGTAAATATTTTGATGATCTTTATATGAATATATTTTTGAAAGAAGCGTTATTTTATTATTCATAGGGGTAAATGATCATGAGAAGACCTGAATTGATTGTAAAACGGCATTTAAGGCATCCTTTCAGCGATTTCTCCAAGGATTCCACAAGTGGTTTCCCTGAGATTCCTCCAGGAAGGAATTTTGTTCGCTACCAGACCGGTTCCGATATGGCTCAAGAAATACCTTCAGTAATTCATTCTGGAATTTTGCCAGGGGTTCCTCCAGAAATTCCACCAAGGATTATTCCAGGATTCTTTGAAGGAATATTTCTACAGATATTTCGCCAAGAGTTTCTGAAGGAGTTTCTGCTGGAATGTCTCCAGTGATTCGTCCATATATTTCTCCACTTAAATTTTTACTAGAATTTCTCCAGCAATTTTTCCAATGATTCCTCAGGGAACTTTTGCAGAAATTACTTCTGGGACTCCTCCTGATATTCCTCCAAAATTTCTTTCAAAAACTTCACCAGAATCACATAACAAGGTCATTACATATTGTAACAAAAGGTGTTAAAAATAATAGTAGTTCATATATTTTTTCATCAAGATGGCTTTGTACTTAATTTGTCACATTTTTGCTATAGTTTTATTATATTCTATATTTATTTGGTGTAAATTTTGTTATTTTAACTACCAACGGTATATGTTTTATAACATCTGATGGTATAATAAAATCATATAAGAGCAACACATTCTGTTATAATTTTCTTTCTTCTATCTGGTCGGGACCAGGGTTGCCACATTAAAATCTGTATTATTTCCTTGAATTATCTGTATTTCTGTATCCTGGAATAAAATATCTGTACTTTAAATTTGTATCCCTAAAAATTGAAGTTGAACTAAGAATTACACAAGAAGTTCTAAGGAACATCAATCATTTGTGACTAGAATGCAAAGTTCTCACATCTCAGTTTAAATTTGAAGGTTTCCAAATAGGTATATTTTCATTTTTGCTCAAAAATATGTATAGATCTGTATAGTTTTGGCAAAATTCTGTATATCAGTATTTTTCTAAAAAATCTGTAATCTGTATATACTGATTCTTGGTCACAAAATATTCGAAAAAATCTGTAAAATACAGATCAATCTGTACATGTGGCAACCCTGGTCGGGACTCCTCTAAGGATTTTTCCATGAATATCTCTACAAGGACTTATGCAGAGATGTCTTCGAGGCATTTTCCAAATTACAGTACGAAAATTTCTTCAAGGATTACTCCAGATATTTCTCAAGAATTTCCTCTGATAGTCTTCTCAAGATTTTTCTAGGAATTATTCCTGATATTTCCTCCGGAATCGCTCCAGAAATTCTCCTGGAGAAATTCATCTAGGTATTTTACAAGAAATAACTTCATGAATTCATATAGAAACTCCTCAAGAGTTTCCTTTAGCAGTTCTTTTAGGCATGCATCCAGGAAAATCGCTACAAATTATTTTAAGGATTTTTTCAGGTAATTTTCCAGGGATCCCTCTTAAAATTTCTCCATAGATTCGTTCTGGGCCTCTAATTCCTCCGGAGAATTCATCGACACTAATAGGAATGCATCCAGAATTTCAACTGCGATTTTTTTTCGGGATTTCGCTAATAGCTCCTTTCTTGAAGAAGTTTTTTGAAAAAAATAACCTTAGATGAGAGATTCCTGGAGCATCCCTGGAGTAACTTTTGAAAAAAAATAAGACACCTTCACGTCAATGCTTCCTGTGGAAGATTTCCCAATTTCACGTTCCTGGTGGAAAAATTTCCGGATTGAAGCGGGAATCTATCCCGCACTCCTTGGTCGATGCGGTTAAATGTTTTGTAACTCTTGAAAAAAGTCTAGAGTAACCCTTTGAGAACTCCCTGGTTAAGTTCCTGGAAGAATCCCTAGAGAAATTCTTCGAGGGATTTCTGAGAAAATCTCTGCAAGAATTCCTGAAAACATCCCTAGAACTTAAAATATACTTTTTGGCTACGCAGTCTTTTTTGTCAACGTCTTTTTTTTTATAATAAAGACTGCGTAAAGCATATTTCTTTAAAATATGCAGTTGATTGTCTACCAGCTCATCCCTAGAACAATTTCTAGAGAAAATCATTTAAAGATTTTTCTGAATCAATCCTTAGTAAAATGAACTGAAGAAATCTTATCAGGAATCGCTTTAGAGATTTTACTAGAGAAATCCCTGGATGAGTCTCTGTAGAAACTCCTGTAGGAATCTTTGAAAGGGTTCTGGAAAAATTCCTGGAGAATCCTTGGAGGTATCCCACGAACAATCACTGTAGAGACTTTGCTAAAGAAATTTGTAGAGAAATCCCTGGAAAAACTCCTATAGAGATTTTTATGGCCAAATCCCTGGAATGGTTCTTGGAGAAATCTCTGGAGGATTCCATGAAGAGATTTTGCAAAAGGAACTAATGTAGAGCATTTAACGGAGGATTTTTTGTAGAGGTTATCCTAAAATAATCCCTGAAGCAATTCTGAAGTAATTCATAGGGTAGACCTAGGAATTTCAAGATGAACTCTTGGAGGAATCTCCGAAGAAATTTTTGAAGACCCAGAACAAGTCCCCGGAGAAATTCCTGGGGAATCCCTGGAGGATTATCTAGTGAAATTATTTGAACAATTCATATCGCGATTTTCCTCCTGGTAACTCTGGGTGAATTCCTGCAAGAAATTCTTGAGGAATTTGTTAGATGTGGAACACCTTCAGAAATTTCTGGTAGAATCCCTGGAGCGATCCGGGGAGGAACCCCCGAAGAAATCTCAGAAATAATTCCTGGAAGGAGGACTACTTGGGGATATCTTTGTATGTTTCCATGGAGGAAATTCTTAAGAAATCACTAGAGAAATATCTTGAGTAATCTTTGAAGAAATTTCGCTAGTATAACTAGTATATTCCTGGAGAAAACCTTAAAGATACACCTTTGGGTGCCGCTGACATTAAACGTCACTTTTGCCAAGATGTCAGCAAACGAACTTTAACCGAGATTTGCACAGCTGAGATCGGCATTCTGATTTAAGTGTGTGTAAAAACCACTAATAGAACCTTAACATACTCTAATAATCCCTCCATAAAATTAGAAAAGTTTAGCCATTATGTCTGCAAGAATCCAGTAAAACTTTACTGGAGGAATCTATGAAGGAATCGTAAGAGACATTCCAGCAGTGGTTCAGTGGTTCCTTGCGAAATCTCCAAAGGAATCCCTGCAAATATTTTTTTGTTTTATATTTTTGCAGGAATCCTTGAACGATTCCCCTATCGAGTCCCTACTAGAAGAATTGCTAAAATATTTTTGGAGTCCTATCGGAGCCGGTCTAAAATGTATCATGGCGAATAAAAGTTCATTTTGGAGGAATCTCTGGCAAATGCCTTAGTGATGAAAATGTTGTAAGGACTACGGTAGAGATTATCTCTGAAGGAATCTTCGAAATAATTCCTGGAAAATTCTTTGAAAGAGGCTCTGCAAATATTTAGAGAGAAATTCTTGAAGGAATCCTAGGGGGTTTTCCTAAAAGAACGTCTGGTGCCCTGTTCAAATGGTCTCAGAATTGCGATTGGTGCCAAAAGTTATAATTCGCCGGCAATAAAATATCGTTTTACTTATCCAAAACATTAATTATGATTTGTCAAATGATTCCGATTACTCATATTATATTTTTTTTAAATTGAACTCGAGTATGATTAGTTACTTAGTAACTTTATGTTTGAGAGGCCCATATAGCCTAAGCGATAATCTCTCAGCTTTTCAGCAAGATCAAACTGAGGGGCATGGGTTCAAATCCCACCGGTACAGGGTCTTTCCGGGTTGGAAATTTTCTCGACTTCCCAGGCATAGAGTATTTTCGTGCTTGGCACACGATATACAAAGGTAAAAATAGTCGAATGGCAAATCTCTCCGTTAATAACTTTGAAAGTGCTCATGTTTAAGAACACTAAGCTGAGAAGCGAGCTCTGTTCCAGTAGGGACGTAACGCCAGGTGTTTGGTATGGTGTCCATTCACATCTGGATGAAAAATCGTGTATTTTGAGCCGTCGCATGATGGAACAATATGATGGTCTGAAAATGTCCACATCACACCTTAGCGGAACCGGCTCCGAAATACTCCAACCAATTCCGGCCAAATCTACATTTTGGTCGCCTTGGTGCACTTGTAAATCGGAATGAAAAGCTATGAAATTTGAACCGTCTTTATATACATGTGTATGAACTTCTGAATATGTTATACGTCAGTTCCTTCAGAAACAGGTTCCAGGTTCCCTTGTGCCCTTGTGCCCAGAATGATCAAACTCTCACAAAATTCCCAGGGTTCCATTCTAGAATTCTAAATCTTTCAAATAAAGCTAATATCGGTTCAATGTGTAACTTTTTGTTAATGCATTAAGGCTTCCCCAAATCAACGCGATTATTTTCAGCGACAGCGACGAATACGCCCCGCAATTTCGTCGTTGTGTCGCTGCAAGCAATCTTATATGAAACCATCTAGCCCAACGCGACGAAAATCGCTGCGAATTTGCGTCGCCGTGGCTTAGGCACGCTCATAAGAAGACTGTGCATGCAACGGAACAGCAACGAACTCGCGACGATTTTTCGTCTTCGCTGAAAATAATCCCGTCGATCTGGGGAAGCCTTTAGGAAAGTTAATTTAGAATGCCGAATCTCGGCTAATTTTGACCGTGATTCACACAGCTGACTGGGATCTCAGGAAATATAGGGCCCTATTTTATAAGTCGAGTCGATCAAAAACGACTCGACTGGAGTCACTGTCGACCAAAAATTTCGCTCGACTTGGCTCTGTCACTCGAGTTTATCGACAGTTATCACTCTGTGTGACTGGATTACTATGGACCTGTGCACGAGTTCACTATTTGACGTTTGAGCGGTTCCGTGTTATTTATGTGGCCATGGTAACGAATGAATTTGGCACCGCTCAAACGTCAAATTAGTGAACTCGTGCATCGGTCCATGGGAGTCGACGGGTGACATCTGAAATATGCATGCTTACTTTGATCGACAATGACTACAGACGAGTCACGTGAATTCGCTCGAATTACAAAATAGACCCCATAAGCCGAATATTAGTAAATCGTGCTTCGTTGCTAAGCAACCGGCTAATTTGTTAGCTGAGTCTCGGTGGAAAGTGGAAAGCAGAGATTCGCACAGCCGAGCTCGTGAAAAAAATCTAAGTGTGATGTTTGTTTCAACTTAAAACACTTTAGTGGCTGATTTTTCCGGTATGTTTTGTACTTAAATGCATAAAATGTATTCTACTCTCTCTATTAATATTCTCCAATTCATTGTCAACTGCAATGATATCAAAAAGAAGCTTAATTGTGGATTTCCATGCACACTCAGTTTGCTCGGCTAATTTTCAATCTTTTACCGAAATCCGCACAGCCGAGCGGTCAGCAACTGATTTTTAACTAATGTCGAATTCGTTTTTGAACCCAGGTTGGAACTGGCGCAACCCGTTCTGAATCACAGTTTCAACCCCAACCCGATTCAGGTTCGACCGAACTACAATTTGCTTGACGTTTGTTTGTTTATGTGTTGATCACCGACCCAGTTCCTAAAAACGAAAACGACATAAGATATGATCGGAAAACTGGCTTCTTTTAGTTGTTCTTCTTTTCATGTATGAGCCCAGTAGGCCTATTCACATGACGTTCCAAAACAGCTGATCGGGAAGCTGTTTGACAGTTCTTCTATGAAAATGACAGCCTCGTGTATGCACCGGTCCTCCACCGATGTAAACAAATGCATAGACGGACCTGCCACATGAAAAGGCCTGTTGTAAATTTCCCACCCTTTTGTGTTACGCTAAACAGTGTTGCCGTTTGTATGGAAGAAGGTACACTATTTCATATGAAAACAAAATAAATCTCATAATTGTGGTAATTAGGTGTATAATGTATGACTTAATAATAAACACGACAAAATTTGAATCCGCGACGAAAAACATATACTATGAGAGGATTTCATGAGCTGTAATGCAAGGGGTCATGCACAAATTACGTCACGCTCCGAGGGGGAGGAGGGGGTCAAGCCAAGCGTGACGAGCCTTACAAAAATTTCGGAGTACTCATACAAAAAACGTGACAAAGGGGGGAGTGACCGGGTCAAAAAAGTTGAAATTTAGCGTGACATAATTTGTGTACCATCCCCGAGGTGCGCGACTACAAAGCAATAAAATGGTAACACACTATCTTTGATATGCCGTATTCTATGAAATTTCAATCAAACACACAATCTGCATCCGGCTATCAGTTTGAAGAACGGTATGTTCTTCTCATTTGACACGCAAATCCTAATAAATTCGTTACGTACTTTTGGGACCTTCGGAAATCGATCAAAATGACGATCCTGATGAGACTTACTGCTCCGTATACAATTCAAGGCTTTGCACTTAATTTTTTATATTTTCTAGCTGACATAGCTTTATAATTTTCTTTGATATACATCAGTCGGCTAGTTGGCACGAACTTTTATGAACATCCGCAAATAATAACCATCTATCAAAGTAATCTGGCAACACAGGCAAAACCAAAACAAACGCATCCGATGGTAATTTTCTACAAGCAGATACACACTCAGAGACATCAAAATCAACCAATCAGTGACTGAATCACAAACTGGATCAAATTCTATACCCAGTTGTCCGATCTTTATCTTAGATTTTTGTCTACAGCTGCACCTTTGGGTGCCACTGACACCAAACGTCACTTTAGCTAAAGTAAGACTGATACAAATATTAAATTTCTTTTATGTCCGAGACCACTTGGGAAGTACGAGGGGAGGGGGATAAAAATAAATAAGGAACAAAAAAATAAAGATAAAAAAGTTGTTTTTTCGAATTTTTTTTTTAATGCAAGTTGTTAAACTTTTTTCAATCGTCCTCTGGATCATTATTTTACTTGTTTTTTTACTTTAAAAATTGAAGAAACCTAACTAATGTAAAAAAATGATGAATCTTTTTTTTCTCCCCTTCAAAATTTTCGGATTTTTAAAGGGGGGGGGGGGGGCGGTGTGTACTTGTTTATAAAAATATAAAATATAAATCTTTGAAACAAAAGCAAAATAAATATTCAGATTTTCTTCCAAAAACAATCAAAGTTGCCCCGTTTTACCGTATTCAAATGAAATATGAAAATTGCTATGGAAAAGGCCAACGTTTTGGGCTCAGTTTTCTAACTCCTCGTCAGAATATTTGTTGAAATCTTCCCTGCTAAAACTTTGTGAATGACCTCATTTTGATTAGATATCTGAAAATTTTGTTATTTTTGATTCCAAAGTCGAAATCATGTTGAGATGATTCTTCAATAACCTACTTTCAGAGCAACACTATATTTATCTGTAGGACAGACCTAGCAATGTTCACCGTAGTTGACACGTTTTCGTCGACATTCGACCCATACGACAGCCTTTGTCTTCAGTATTCACAACAAAGGCGGGATTGGGTATTAGAATGTTAATATGGAACGCGCTTTCAAGCTAGAAGTTTTTGAGATTAATTGATATTAGTCAATTATATTTTATTTATTGCAAATGTGTTGTGTTACTTTTTAAAATATTCCAATGAATTTTTATGCATCGTTTTGAAAGATTATAATATGTGGTCCCATATTTGTATGTACATTTTAGATAATCCCTATCTACGCCTCCGAAAAAGAAAATCGAACAGAATTCACCAAAGTGGATTCTTTTCCCTTGTTCCCGTCACGTTGTGGCTACGCGCAAAACGCCTTTTTCCTCAATGCCAATCTCTCAAACCATAGCGAATCGTGGCCAGCGAATTTTGGTTTGGGCCAGCCGTCGTTCGGTTGGAACAGGACCGGAATCCGGCAACAGGGAAAATTCATTTTCTGCGAAGAAAAAAATATACACGCGCTATTTCTCACTTGTTGGCAATAATGTCGGCCGTCGCCCCGTTCTTCTCGGTCGTTAGGTCTTATCGTGAAAAATCATCGAAAGGAATTGGAAGGATGGGTTTCTGAGGTTTTTTTTTCTTCCGGTTCTCATGCCTCATTCGATGATCGTTTCGTTTACGCGTTATGCATGAAAACACACGCGTCAGACGTGATAGCATCTCTTGGCGTTCGAAGTTATGTCAGTCTTGCACGAGTCTCGTTCAGGGCTGGTAGCGAATGGGTGTCCTGAAACAGGAACTTTAGAAACTTTTTGCCTGAATAGGTACATCAGAAATAGAACACAAGAAAAGCAAACAAAAATCAAAAAGAAACCTAAAAGGTGTCCAGAGAACAAAACCAGAAGATAAGAGCATTATTTCTCATAAAACCTGACCAAAAAATTCTCTATGAATATTCCTATGCCTTCTTCTGGATATTACTCGTGACATTACGACAAGTATTACTGATTACTATAATACATATTTTCTCATGATTTTCTCCAGAAATTTTATAAGAAATTAATTCAAGTGTTTATCCAACGTTTCCCTCAGGACAGTCTCTGAAGGTTACTTTGAAGTCTCTAGACTTTTTAATAAGGATTCAGGGAAAACGTAGCTTTAAAGACGATTTTTGTTAAAATTGAGACATTAAAAACCTTCCATTTAAAATAAACACTTTTAAGACACTTGCATAAAAATAATGAAAAGGCTACCCGCTACCAGCCCTGCTCGTTGAATGTTGGGAGGACGAGGGTACAGACGGGGACGAGGGCTTCCAGTGGCAGAAGAAAATCGAATTCGAAGGTTAGAAAGCGCGTGACACACCCGCATCATATGGAATTATGACGACGATCAGAAAATAGTCAAAGACGCACGCCTACTTGTAACCTTAAGGTTATTCATAGCGTGTCGGTTGGAGTTGTGGGATGAGTGGTATAATTCGATTGGGAGAATTCTTCCATGAATATGTTATTGGAGGGTGAAATAGGAATGAATATGTACTAACCATTTATTTTTCCTGCTGAGTGGAGTTGAGGTAATCTGCATTTCATTTGCGTGGTTTAGTTTATTAGGGAAAAATTTCGAATCCATTATTCTGACCACATTTTCTTCCTTCTTGCAGTACGACTCGGAGATCCAATACCTGGAGAGCAAGGGTCGCGAGCAACAGGACAAGCTCGACGCGCTCACCCAAGAGATCAACAAGACGGATCAAATCTATCGGCAGGGCAGCGAACAGCTGCAAACGCTTCAGTACGTCGAGGAAGAGGGCGAGCTCGTGCGACAGCAGGAGAAGACCCTCAAGTCTGAAATCACCCTGCTGCGCTCGAAGCTGGCCAACTGCGAGACGGAACTGCTGCAGTGCAAGAACAAGATTCGCCTGCTGATGGACGAGATCCAGGTTGAGCAGCGCAAGTATTGCCGACAGTATGACACTAATCGTGCACAGTTAGAACGTCATCTAATGTCTGAAGTTGACAGGATTCAACTGGAGATCGACCTGGCCATCCAGAGTACGGACCACGCGAGCAAGGCAACCGATAAGCTCAAGAGCGAGGTGGCTGGCATCGAGAGCAACATCGCGGAGAAGAAGAAACAGGTGGAGCAGCTGGTCCACGAGATGAAGGAAGTTAACCTGCAGAGCCTGGCGGTGGCTCCGGCCGACGAGGTGCGGCATCTGCTGGAAGGTGAGTTTCGGGGTTCTTGGGGTTTTTTTTTAATCTTAAGGATAGTAACTTTACAATACAGCGTTTTTCAAGAATTAGGAGAAGTCCAGTAAGTTACTTTACCCAAAATGTGAATATTTTTAACCCCCTCCTTCTTATGTCACACGTTCCCCTGGACCAACCTTCTCCGCTAAGAGCATGGAATAGTTTATGGAAGACATCGTAACTCTTTATGTCAATTCACAGCTTCCAAAGGGTTTGCAGTTTCCACTGAACACGTTTTGTCATGGCCCTTGCTGCGGAATTGCAAACATTTTTTACAAAGGGGAAATCTGCAAACAGATCCCTGAGAAGGTAACTAATACAGTGTGGGGAGCCGCATAGTCGTAGATAACCATTTACAGTCATATTTGACGTGGTTAGCGAAGCTGAGCTTGTCATTGATCATTACCCCAAGATGTCTAAGGGATCGCTTGGACTGTATGGTGCAATCACCTTCCGAGATAAGCGCCCGTTGCTCGGACTTGCGACTATTGACCACCACTACCTCAGTCTTGTGACGGCCAGTTCTAGTTTTCTAAACTTCATCCATTCCTTGACTATGGAGATAGAGTGCGCTGCTGTCAACGCTACCGTTTTGATTCATATTACGGACAGCTTCAAATTCCGGACACTCTTCTTTGTATGGGAAACATTTCACAGGAAATGTTTCAATTTTTGCCGTTCGAAAGTTCATTCTTTTGAGGCTCGTTTAAATAAGCTTTATCCATAAATATCTATGCAAATTCATAATGTCCAACTGCCTAAGACGTCTCTTTAGTGGTTTAACAATTTCACTTGATGATTTGACTTTTCTATCAATGATTTCCATGAGCTGTTCGGAATTCGAATCAAAGTGTCCGGAATATGAGGCAAAAGCGAGGGAGCGTCCGGAATAAGAATCATCAAAAGGCCACACATTTCGATTTATTTAAAATTATTCAAGTTGCGGAAGCGTATTCTTCACCCACCATTCGAAATTTAAGGTTTTCCGACGCTCGATAACGGTGAGGAATCATATATAATGATTTATTTTGTATGCTCTATGCTGAGTCATACTCTCCTGAGGCCTTAAGCGTCCGTAATATGATTCAAAACGGTACTTCCTCCATTAATTCGCCATAGACAACTAGAGTGATGTCGTCAAAGCCAACAATCTTAACACCCTTCGGAAGGTGCAGCCTCAATACGTCATTGTACATCGCATTCCATAACATCGGGCCCAGGATTGAACCTTGAGGTACTCCCGCGGTAATTCGAACGCTTCTGCCCCACTGTCATTCAGTAAAATCCAACCATCAAAATAGCTTTCTAGAAGCTCACACAACTGCTCTGGTACCTTGAGGCGGTGAAGTGCGTGGGTTATCGCTTCCCAGATTGCGCTGTTGAACGCATTCTTCACATCCATACTGACAACCGCGCAGTAACGGATGCCGCTCCTTTTATACTCGATTGTCATCTCAGCTGTCTGAACGACCGACTAAATAGCGTCCAGATTAGATTTCCTGGATTCAAACTGGTTGTTGGACAGGCCGTCCGTATGGTCCGTATACGCTATACGGTATTAGCCTGTTGAGGATCATCCTCTCTCACAACTTGTCCGTGGTATTTAGTAGACAGATAGGTCTATACGCCTGGTGGTTTCCCCGTCTTTGGTAGCAGCACCTTCATATTTCTATCGCTCCCATACATTTGCCGCATACGGTGCTGGAGGGCATAGGCTTGTGGGATGATGCGGGAAGAGTACATCGATTATCGATCGCAGCAACTCGGGCAACTTCTCTAGAGGCGTCACCCCACGGACTCGAATTGGTACTCTGGCATAGACTATCAAACATACCCGACTCTTGATTTCCTTTTTGAGAGCTAACTTTGCCTCTCTGAATGCTGCACCGCGTTCTTCTCTTCTGCTTCTGTGCGTTCGCGTTGCATTCTTCATCTAGCCCGAAGGCAGATTGCACCACCAGTATACCGGCGGCCTGTTCTCTCTGGGAGGGGCTTTTCTCAGCATGGAAGCTCAGGGCTTCAGTGAATATTTCGCCGTCGAAGCGCGCTGTTGCCAATCTCGGGCTTGTGTCGTGTTACATCGCACTGCCCTCCAACCGCCTGATAGTATGCTATAGCGAATCGAAGACTATATAAAGTCACGTTGATAATCGATTCTGCACCATTTCGACGGAAAGTACTCACTGTACCCATATTTGCCAACACAGGGATTCCAACAATAGCTGGCCTCTTTGGATGGTGCAGCGGCTACCCCACTCCACTGCCCAAGCGTCAAAGTCGCCAGCTATCACTACTGGCTGCCGATCAGCTAGTTCAGCTAAAATCCTGTCGACCATGTGGGAAAATTCCTCAATCGACCACCTTGGAGGCACGTAACGGCAGCAATAGAACTCGTCATCAATTCTTGTTATCACAAAACCGTCATTTGCGGTAGAGACTACTTCTTGGATTGAGTATCGTCCTGTCGTTCCTATAGCTGCTAGCTGTTGGGACCTATCCGCCATCCAGTTCCCGTTGTTGGCTGGTATGCGATATGGGTCCGATAGTAACACCACGTCAGTCTTGGTTTCCGAGACTGACTGCCAAAGCAGCTGCATTTTCTGCACAGTTTACTTCAGTCGGGACCATAGCATTTCCATGACATATTACCCTTACCGAAACACTTGAAGCAAACTTCAGGAGGCTGTTGTATGCTCAGCCGGCAAACCGATCAGCCTACCTTGAATATGCCCAAGTTCTTCGCTTTGTTGGCTTCTGCAACCGGCAGCCTGATCGCTGCCATCTGGGTGCTCTGCGATCCCTTTCTAAGGTGAATGGCCTTACTGGCTACGTCGATGTCACACTGCTCTTGGAGGGCAGCCAAGACCTCCGCTGTATCGGTGATTTCGTCCAGTTTTTTACACGGGAGAGTCGGATCTGAAAAAAAGGATCTCACATCGACTTCGTCGCCAAGTACTTCTAATACAAGTTGCCTATAGGCTGAACTCTTTTGCTTGGCGTCATTCTTTAAGACTAGGATCGTTTCACCAATCCTAAATAGGCCGCCTTATGTTCCGCACATCTGCGCCCAATTTCTTCGTGCTACACATCGCCTTCAGAACCTCGGCGTATTTCACCTCCTCTTTTTCGATAACGAGGGCCTCGCCTAAGTTCCTACGTTTCACTGTCTTCGGTTTAGAATTTTCCTTGATCCGTTTTCGGTTTTCTCTGTTGTTTATTTCTAACTCGTATCCACGGGTTGCTGGTGATTTGCGCCCGTGCTTCATGTGGATGCACTGCCTAGTGTAACTAATTATCGAACCGGGCAATCTCTCAGTAACAAGAGACCCCTCGAGCTGGGTCTCAGGGTCGGCTTGCTACTGGGTAAGCTGAGGGGCTACGCGACCAAGGTGTGCAGCGTACCGTCACCTGACTAGGGCTATTGTAGTGTGTGGAATGAAAGAATTCTAACTTGGTGGGAATCTCTAGGGTTTTATTGGGCAAACTGAGCTATTGTGGGATTTAGGGTTATCTTCTTTATTGCAAGCTGTTGTTCTTGTGGAGGTGTGGGTGTTAATAGGTTTTCACGTACCGGTACGACTTGCTGCTTCTGGTTGCTGCCGACGATCTCCTGATGTCCTGCGAGCGCTCGCTGATGCTGCTAATAGGCTGGGATATTCTGCGGCTGGACAGGTGGTAACGACGACACCGTAGACGTAGTGTCGTAGGGGTTTGGCTTTATTAGGCGTCCTCCCTCTTTGACGGCAATCGACACGGCCCAGGACGGTACCGGAGTGACTGTGCCGAGAGGGGAAAGCTCCTGTACGGTTAGGGGTGATTACCCCGAGCTGTGCACCTCCTTTACGATTATGACCGAAATGGCCAGAGGTCAGCGATGGTCCTTGACGGGTTAGGCTTAGCAGACTTCCGTCTACTAGGCCGAAACGTGTGCTGCTGGTAGGCCACGCCACACCAGCCCAGATGGCGAAATTTTAACGGTATGATAAAAAAGGTCCTGTGAGGAGTTATCTAGCCGTACCAATCTTCTAGTCTTTAGTTATAGGCATTAGATTAAGATAGACTTAAGCTTTAATCATACCTGATGAAATAAACTTCTTCTCCCAATTTGGAAAATTACCACTCACTCACTTTACTTAAAACTTTGAGGACACTTTGAAAGAGATACTTGAGCACACGTACGCCTTTTACAGAATGAAGGATTGGCGATTCCTGAATTTGGCTTGACCCTCTTATCTGGTTTTTCTCCCCTCCCCAATTTCCTCAATCGTGGGTTGGAGGGTTGTTACCACCTGTTGCGTGTAATACGCCTGCTGGCCCACTTATCGTTTATGTTTATACTTGTACCCACAGCTTGCATGCAACATTTTCATGTTTATAATTCAAATTTAACAATTCTTCTAATTTATTAACAATCATATTTTATACATTTTGACAATCTACTAACATTGATAACATTTACTAACCATTTATCTACTAACCCTATACTAATCCAACACCACTGAACACTAGAAACGTGACAGTATACAAATAAAAAATAGTACGAATTAAAAAAGGACTAACAATTTGTAACAAACGGTTACACTAGTTAGGGCTATCTCGTGGCTCTTTTAGCAACCTTAGCCTTAGACTTGGTGTTGGCCGCTCCACTGTTTGCATGTCCTGTTGATCCCGGAGCTTGACTTGTGCCATCTTTTCCGCTCTGGAGGACGGGCGCGTAGGTAACTTTTGCCTTAGCAACCATACGTCTTTTCGCCACGTATTCATCCTCGGAAGGTCCTCTCTTTCGCATCGCGTATCGAATAGCTTCATAGATATATTCGCGTTGCCTGTGAAGGAAAACACTTCAGTCTGACACGACTTAGTGTCTCTTTTGCCTTCTACCTTGCCAAGTTGTGCCTGCTTTGCAGCTAGGACTGATTGTCGCAATTTCAGTAGACTTGTTTTCAAGTCTTTGCTGATATTGCTTTTGCTATTAACAAACTTGACATCGAGTTGCTCATTATCTACTTGCATTTTCGAAAGATACTCCCTATTTCGATTAGTCATGGGCCATCGGTTACCCCATATGTTGCACTGGAACGGCTTTTGCCAACACTGTTCTCGCTTAAGTCGATGTTGGTCGCCTCCTTTCTTGGTGGGAGCCTTAGCCGGTTACTGGTGGGTCCAGAAGCCTCTCCTTCACATTACGCTAGTTGTTTGTTTTGGTTGGTTCTTCTAGGCAATACATCGCAACTGGGACAAAACCTGCTTCTCAGCTTAGTGTTCAATGAGCACTTCCATAGTTATTAACTGAGAGCTTTCTTTGCCTTAGTTGCTATTTTCGCTTTCGTATATCGTGTGGCAGATACGATGATACTATATGCCCAGGGAAGTCAAGGAAATTTCCACTACGAAAAGATCCTGGACCGACCGGGAATCGAACCCAGACACCTTCAGCATGATTTTGCTTTGTAGCCGCGGACTCTAACCACTCGGCTAAGGAAGGCCCCCAAGAGAGGCTATGCTAGGGTTGACATAGTCCTTCATGGGATACTATATTCAAAGCCGGATCGGCACAATTCAGGTAAATGCATTTGAGCCTACTCCCGCCTATAACCAGTCAACGGATTTGGAACGTACTCTAAGGCCTGCCACGGTTTTACGGGACGGGGATAGCCCCACTCGCCGTTTCAGGCCAGTGTCATCCAACCCCACTAAGGGAGTAGAATGTCGCCGCTGTCAGACTCAACGCATATTATCCAATACATGTACCGTTACTTCTCCTTAGACGTGCGCTGCCAGTATACACAATTGAGGCCGTACTGATCTAGTCCAAATGTGCTCGAAACACTCCTAATCGAAGTTTCATTTGGTACTTTAAGCGGCTCCGGATTCCGATTTTTGTGGTTCTTATGAAGGTTCATCAAAGCCCACTGTAAACTCCACCCCATCCTGGGCAACACCCCAACTCGTAGAGCACCTGGGTAAATCTTACCTTGTAACGCATTACGTATAGGTAATTTACCTGCGTTAAGGGCAATGACAAATTTTATCTAGTTTCAGTAATTTACATGGTTATGCATATTGGCCACCGGACACTGGAGATGTTTCGCCAGTAATAAGAACGTCCAAGTTCTTAATGACATATATTATGTAATTAAAAAAATCCTGTAAAGCAAGTATAATTTGAGTGAGTTGAACTTGTGTTTGTACATATTCATAGCTTACGTTTAGTGTTCTTATTTCTGTTTCAATTGTTCTTTTCTGTTCACCCTATGTAGCTTGGAGTTTAGCTTCTGTAGTTGGATTTCAATTTCAAAATATATTATCGTTTAGGAGATGCAATTAAAATTACCGGACGAGATCCTAGCTACAGCGTTAACGTATTACGGTACTATTACGTATCTTCACCGAGCGGGTTCCACCTGTTCAGACATATCGTATTATCATAAGTAATGATACCTAGTTCAAGCTATCTTACCAACGGTGATTGATTCTCTAGCTAAGAGTGAGAAATACGTAAAAGAAAAGCTGCAGAGCCGCCTTGTCTCACGGATGAAGTTTTGGGGTTAGCTTGAGAAAAAGTATTTAGTTTAGTAGGCAAATTCATCGATTATTTTTATATAAATTCAATTACACACTTGTGTAACTCACTATGAGAACTATTTCTAGACACTATAGGATAATAAACTCTAAAGAACTCCTACGCAAATTTTGTAAATAGGGTTGCAATGCTAGTGATGGACCCCTTAGTAGCTGAAATTCATTCTAGACGCTTTTCCGCAATGATATCTCAGACGCATATACGTTTTGTGGAGTCTAACAAAAAATTCAATGTCTTTACTTCATAGTACGTCTATGAAACAGACAAAATCATTCGATTTTTCCAGCGAAATATGCATTTGAAAAACTGTTGTCCGAATGGACCCTCTCGGGGTCCATAATAGGATTGTTTACAAATTTGACGTTGCGTATTATGGACCCTCCATTTGATTCCCATGTAATCCGGCTAACTGCCGACGAGCCTATTATGGACCCACCTGGAAATGCGTATTATGGACCCTCTTGTGTGGTTTCATTTACAAAACTGTTCAAATATCTGTATTTATACGTCTCAAACCAAATATTTTGCCAGAAACTGATGACAAACAATGTAATCGATGTTCCCCCGGTGGATTTACATACGAATAAAGTTGCTTTGAGTGTTAATTTTATGTTTTTCTGTAGGGGGTCCATAATACGCAAAGGGTCCATAACCGGCATCGACTCCCTAGTTAGCTGATAATTTTCGCGAACTTCTGGCATGAATCCACTTCTATTTTCATCCTCTCTCTTCTTACTGAACAGAGCAGATTCAGTGAGAGGCGGCCTGTCACAATTCAGTTTAACGAAGGTACGGTGCTGCCATCTGGAAAAAGTTTACTCGATGCGTGAAGCGTCGAAAATTTTACCCGGCAAAGTATAGTGAAATTTCAAATGCTTATATAAAATTAACTACAATAGCTACTTAAAATCTTTTCAGTACATGTTGATAAACATTTGATAGGCTACATTATAGACACATTATTTTGATTTTGACCATCTCACGTTTACCCAGTGTAGTGAGAAGCGCCGACCTAGGGGTTGCTACAGAGGTCATGTTCAAACCACATCATAATTTTATGCGATATGAAGTTCTATAGATGTTAACATTTTTGGAACCCCATAGAGCGTAGCTCAGGTTAGCGGTCTACGCTGGCAAACGGAAGAGCCATTTCTAACACTGTTAGACTAACAGTCGCAAACCCCGCTTCCATGTTAGCATACAGCCAAATTTCCAATCGGGACAGTTACCAGCTATTTCACAAGTTTCCTCGTACCCGGTCGTTCCATCAGGAGGTAAGCTATGGAAATTACTGGGCAAGAGGCTAAAAACCACACAATGGGATCTATTCTTACTCTCTAGGGTACGTGAGATAATGAAGAATTAACTCACTCTTTATTAACCTGGATTGCCGTTATAATGCTAACTTATGGAAATAACGACAGCCTGCTAGTTACAAAAACTTCTCGGTTTACCTCTGGCGTTATGTTGTGGGAATCCGGGACTTACCGATTCTACTCGGGTAGAATTTCATTTTTCGAAGTCAATTTAAAAAAATTTGATTGTATTTCAATAGTAACTTGATCGATTGTAGTGGGTTTCGTGGCCGTTTGATTAGCGACGTCAGTCTTTTAGGCATATATTGTGCCACAAAGCGCGGGTTCGATTCCCGCTCCAGTCGGTGGAAACCATCCAGTCGTCGGTAGCCCGGGTATTCCATGTTGTCCGTTGCCTAACGTTCGTGATTGTTCAGTCTGTTCAGCCTTTCTTTAGCTGAAGACGGTGTAAATTGTCTTTATCAATAGTTTTACTGTTGAAAAAGTTAGTTGACTTTTGAAGTAATCTGATGAGTATGGAACTATATTCTAGTAAATATTGCAATAATATCCATTTGATTCGGTTTGTCTCGAGTTCGTCAAAAATCAATGGAGCTTCGATGTAACCATGAGATAAAGAGGGTTAACCTACAGATATACCACCCGGCTGCAACTTATATGCAACTTATACGCAAGGCATTACATATAAAGTGACAGACAAATAGATATACAGACATGGCAACAAATCATGACTGTTATAAATATTAATAATTATAATAATTATTATAAAACATCAACTAACAATAACTTTTCTCCTTCTTTCAGTTGGCTCAGTGAAGCCCGGCAGCACTCGAAGGATGATCGGATCGCCGAGGCAGCTGGAGAATGCTGTGCCTACCAGTAAGAACCCTCACGGAGTCTGGGTCTAACGAGGCCTCGAACGGCGTATAACATACACTACTACTGCTTATACTGCGAAACCTGCTGGTACGAGTCAGTCAGTGGCATGCAATAAGTTAATCAACCAATTGTGATATTGTTGTATAAGAGAATACAAAAGTGCAAGCTGTAAGGAAGAATTTCAAAAGGGAATTGCTATCAACGGGCTTTAAAGCTTTTTGGAAGATGTTAGATATTACACATACATAAATGCAAACACACACTCACTCACTCACATACGAACCTTCATCAAAAAAGGCCTCATTTTCTACTTAAACAGAAAGCGATTTATTTTTATACATGCGTAGGCACTACTTTTAGAGACTGTTACATACACCATCAATGATCAACTATTTCTACTTTATACTATCAACTACTTCACGTACTGTTTTTGGTACATCTAAGTTCTCGTTTATGACGGAAGATTCTGCTGCAACAGCACACAATCAGGCAAATATAAACGGATAGATCAAAATTCCCATTCCACATCAGGGTCCAAGCAAACTACAAACATATATTGTTCGCGCTTGGCGCAGTACTTTTGATCCAATCATTTCCTATTCCTTCTCAAACATTCCATCATTTCGTTTTGGCGAAGCCAAATAATTGTGCGCAACAAAACTGAGTTGTTTCTCCCACATCGCAATAGTTGCCTCATAATGCAAGGATTCCAAACGACAACGGACATCAATTTCCGGCATCTACTCGCCGGCCCCGTTCCAAAAATACCCATATTGCATGGGTTTGAAGGGATTTTTGCAAACCGGAAGTCGCCATCTTGGATTCCAAAATGGCGTCAGACATCGATTTCCGTCATCTACTCGTCGGCCCCGTTCCAAAAATACCCATATTGCATGGGTTTGAAACGCTTTTCACAAACCGGAAGTCGCCGGAAATACCCATATTGCAGGGGTTTGAAGGGATTTCTGTAAACCGGAAGTCGCCATCTTGGATTCCAAAATGACATCAGACATCGATTTCCTTTACCTACTCGTCGGTCCCGTTCCAACAATACTCCCATATATTCCAATAGAAGCTCCTATAGAAGCATTCGGTAGGTACTCAATGAGCCACACAAAGAGTGTGTGTTCACCATTTTCCATCAACACTTTGTGTCGAAGGATGCATTGCAGCGAGAGCAGAAACACAAAGAGGCGTCAAAGAGGGAAGAACCAGTGAGAAAGTGTAGCTGTCGCACTGCACTCAAATTCATGATCAACACAAAGTGCGCGCTCTTTGTGTTTTTCTGTTTTCACTGAGGAGATGCCAGCCCTGGCAAGGAATGCGTTTGCATTGCAAACGATGTTGTTGATATTTGATAGCTATTAGGGTGTGCAATCGGTACATCTATCACATTCCTCCTCCTCCATTTGAATGTTTTACTTTTACTGAAGGCCCAAACAACGCAGAATTCAAAGAGATTAGCAGACGAATTTTTTTTGCTACTAGAACAATGTACTTTGTATTGATTACTTTGATGATCTAAATACGAACAGAAAGTGAATCGAAAATAAAAATATTCGACAAAAAGATTGCTACGCGTTTGGGCCTTACTGTTAAATTTCACAATAGCAGCCATATAAGATTTATTCCACATATTTATATTGGTTTTAACGAAGCAGAGAAACGACTTGTAGAAACCGTCCTTCACGAGCCACTACTATAATGAACGGTGGAAAACTAACACTTGAGTGCCTGGTGAAATTCGGTTTTCGAGCAGCTGTAAAAATTAGAACAATTAGATAGTTTTATCGGTTTTATTTTCATAAATGTCATCCCAGCTATAGGTTACAGAGTCGTTAAGATGCCATTATTTGAAGATTCATATTTTGTGCAGCACCTTGTTTTTGAACTTGCAAAATTATTTTAGACAACTATTTTTATAAGCTAGATTTAATGTCATGACTATTTATAGAGAATCTAAAACTAAAAACCATGAAAGGATTTCAAAAGCAACCACATGAAACAATACAGCAGTAGGTAAATTAAATAAATCTAATTCAATACAAATCAAGTTACACACATACCAAGCAAGCGAGTATTCAAGCGAAAGTTCGAAATCTTACTGTTATCGAAACAAACGAAAAGATTTACACTGCTAAACACACTCACACACGACAATGGATGAATATTGATGCAACTAAACCACCTATATATTATATTACTACACTCTCACACGAACACACTGACAGGAAATGCACCGAATTAGTTAGTCAAGCTAATCAAAAATAACACATTGAAAACGGAATACAATCACGCAAATGTTGAAAATACTCACAAACACACACAGATACACCGAATTATATAATATTCTCGATACGCTATTGACGAGAACGATGCAAACGATATTTTGGAACAATTTCCTTAATCTACTATTCAGCTAATAAACACTTGCTAAGTAAGAGAACAATAACAGAAGAGATTTGATATTTTTGCCACACACTCGGATAGATTTCAGACATTTAGTGCACACCCTAATCTAACCCTATAGCCATAGCGTTCTCAAAACCAGGTAATCTTTGGGAGATGAATGCTCTGCTACAAACACATCTACAGTGAACCGATGATAAAACATATACTTACAAACACTAGTAAAAATCAAATCTATTATAACTGTAACACAGCTCCACTATTACTCTTATTCGGCGAATCGAGAAACAATACGGCAACTAAAAACCGACGGTTTCAAAATATTCATTACTGTGCTCTACAATTGCAGAAAAATACATAGTTTATCAGGTCTCCAACCCGCTTAACTTATAGGTATTGACTGACCTCTATGCAGCGGATTAGAAAACGACGGAATTGCTTAAAACTAGCTTATAGTCCATGTCGCTCGTCATTTGCTTCATTATTTCAACATTTGAAATTCGATGTAATTGATTGGTTATGCAACCCACAGACGCTCAGGCGGTTTGACCAACATTGACTAATTAAGATTTTGTACAGTGATTTAACAAGGAATTCTTGTAAGAATTACTTTAGAAACTGCTTCGGAGAATTCACCTAGAATTTCACTGGGGGTTCCTCAAGAGATTCCATGAGTAGTTCTTCTAGGGATTCCTTGAAAATTTCTTCAAGGGATTCCATCAGGAGAACTTAAAAAGTTTCGATCAGAAGTTATTGTGAGCATTGAACTAAGAATTTGTCCAAAGATTCCACCAGGAACTCCATTAAAAATTCCCCGAAGGATTCCATCGGGAACAGGAATTTCATCATTAGAGCATCTAGGGATCAGGAGTTATACTAGCGAATTAAACACGAGATCGTCCAGGAACTCCATCAGGAGTATTTCTGAAGATTCAATCATGAATTCCACGGAGGATTCCATCAGGAGATCTCTAGGGGTTTCCATCAGGAGTCCCTCTAGGGATTCCATCGGAAGTTTCGCTCGGGATTTCATCTGAAGTTTCTCTGGGGATTCCATCAGATGTTCTTCTAGGGATTCGATCAAGAATTCCTTAAGGAATTCTATCCAGAATTCCTCCACAGATTCCATCAGGAGCTCCTTCAGGGATTGCACCTGGATTCCATCAGGAGTTATTTCAGAGACTCCACCTGCAATTCCTCCAGGTATTTCATCAGGAGTTCCTTTAGGGATTCCATAAGGAGCTCTTCAAGGTATTTTCTCAAGAATATCTTTAAAAATTACTCCAAAGATTCCATCAGAAGTTCCTCCAGGGATTTCATCAAGAATTCTTTCAGGGATTGCACCTCAAGAAATTCCATCTGGAGTACCTCTAGCAATTCCAACAGAAATTTTTCGAGAGATTCCACCAGAAGTTCCTTCAGAGATTCAAACTGAAATTTTTCCAAGAATACTACCAGGAGTTCCAATAGGGATTCCATCAGGAGTTCCTCTAGGGATATTATCAGGAATTCCGCCAATGATTCCCTCAGGAGTTACTTCAAGGATATCTTTAAGAATTCCTCCAAAGATTTCATCAAGATTTCCTCTAGGAATTCTATCAGTAGTTCCATCAGAACTCTTATGAGGAATTCCTCCGGGAATTTCATCAGGAGTTCTTCAAAGAATTCCATCAGGAGTTCGTCTAGGGATTTCATCAGAAGTTCGTCCAATGATTCCATGAGGAGTTCTTTTAAGAATATCTTTGGGAATTCCTTCAACAGGTTCATCAGGAGCTCCTCCAGGGATTCCATCTGGAGTTCCTTCTGAGGTTTCACCTGGATTTCCTGTAGTGATTATATCAGAAGTTCTTCGAGGTATTCCACCAATATTTCTTGTAGGAATATCATAAGGAGTTCCTCTAGAAATTCTATCAGGAATCGTATCAGGAATTCCTCCAAGGATTTCATCAGGAATTTCTAAAGGGATTCCATTCGAGTTCCTTCAAGAATATCTTTAGGAATTCCTCCAAAGATTCCATCAGGAATTTCTCCAGGGATTCCATCAGAAGTTCTTTTAGAAATTGCACCTAGAACTCCTCACGGAATTCCATCAGGAGTACTTCTAGCAATTCCATCAGAAGTTTCTCCAGGGATTCCGTCACGATTCCCTTCAGAGATTCAAACTTGAATTCTTCCAAGGATTCTACCAGGAGTTCCTCTAGGCCAATGATTCCCTCAGGAGCTACTTCAAGAATATCTTTAGGAATCCCTCCAAAGATTCCATAAGGAGCTCTTCTAAGGATTCTATCAGGAGTTCCATCAGGAATCTCATCAGAAATTCCTCCAGGGATTTCATCAGAAGTTTTTTAAAGGAGTTCGTCCAATGATTCCATCAGGAGTTCTTTTAAGAATATCTCTAGGATTCCTTCAAATATTCCATCTGGAGTTACTCTAGAGATTCAACAAGGAGTTCCTTCTGAGAGTTCACCTGAATTTCCTCTAGTGATTATATCAGGAATTCTTCGAGGAATCCCACCGATATTTCTTCTAGGAATATCATAAGGGGATATTCCATCAGAAGTTTCTACAGAGATTCACCCTGGAATTCCTGCAGGAGTTCTTCTAGAAGTTTCTCTAGCGATTCCATCGAACTCCTACACACTAAGCTCTTACGGTGAATTTCACAGTAACCTCAACAGCTGAACAGTTCGGTGAAATAAAACACCGTAACTTCGTCGGAATTATTTTTTACCGAATACTGTAAAAATTTACCGTACTCCGTTAATTTATTTTACCGAACTGTTCAGCCAGGTCCGTCACACTCGGGCTCAGATTGGGTACCACTTCTAGTACTGCATTTGGTCCCTCGGTAGTGCAAAAGGTACCCAAGTTTGACAGATCGCAGTACACTTTGAACGGCATTCTAGATTACCTTATGAGCCATAAAATTTTGAGCAACTGCAAGGGACATGGGGGTCTTTAATTTGTCTTTGGTTCAGCTGTTGAGATTTCACAGGAATCCGTAAAATAATTTAAGTGTGTACGGAGATTGAACCTGAAATTCCTCTAGAGATTATATCGGAGATTCCATCAGAAGTTCCGTAAGAGATTCTATCAAGAGTTCTTCTAAAGGTTGCTTCAGGAATTCGTCTAGGGTTTTTCTGGATTCCATCAGGCTATTTATTACGGATTCTTCTCAGATTCTGCCAGAATTTCCCTCGAGAGGTTTCTCTTGGGGATTTTCCAACAAATTCCTCCAGGAATTCTTCAATTGAGTCCTCTCGGAATTCCTTAAGGGATTTCTTCCGGAATCAATCCATGGATGCCTCCCAAGGATTTTTGAGGGTTATCAGGGATTCCTCCATGGATTTTACAAGAAATTTATTTTAATGATTTCATCATCGGAATTGCTAAAAAGATTCCTTCCGGAATTTTCAAAGGATGCGTCCCAGAATTCATTAAGGAATCAATCCCGTAAATCCTCAAGGGATTCAGCCGGATTTTTTCAAGGAATTTCTCACGGAATATTTCCAGGGATTTTGAAAAGCACCAGTATACCATCTAGTGACTGTATCAGGAGTTCCTCCTGAGATTCAATTATGAAATTCCTCCAGACATCTCCAGAAGTTCCTTCAAGGATTTTTCCAGAGAATTTATAAAGGAATATGCTCCAGGAATTTCTCTGGGGATTAGTACTAACAATTTCTCAGGGGACTTCCAAAAGCCTGGAATTCCCTCCAGAAATTCCTCCGAGAATTTCCTCCAGGACTTCATTCGTGAATTTCAAGAATTTCTTCGGGGATATCACCCAAGAACTAATAGTAATTCCTCCGGGTTTTTCTCCAGGAATTCCTCCAAAAACTTCTCCGGGGATTTCCTCCAGGAATTCCATCAAAAATTGATGCGGAGATTACTCCAAAAATTCTTTAGAAGATTTTTTCCAGAAATTCCTCCGGAAATTTTTCACAATAAGTCCTCCGAGGACTTTCCCCAAGAACTCCTCTGGAAATTTACTCCAGAAATTCCTAAAAAGTTTTTCGATAGCAATTTCCCCGGGGATTTCGTTCAGGAATTCCTCTGGGGATTTCGTCGAGAAATTATTCCAAGGATCTCTTCAAGGAGTTCTTCCGGGGAATCCATTAAGAATTCCCGCGGGGATTTTCTCCAGAAATTCCTCCGGGGTTTCAAGAAATCCTACGGGGATATCCCCCAAGAACTCTTTCGGTAATTTTCTACAGGAACTCCTCAGATATATTCAATAACAATTTCTCCGAGGATGTCGTCCAGGAATTCGCCTGAGGATTTCCTCTAGAAGTTTCTTTTGGGCTTTCCTCCACGAATTGCTACGGGGATTTCCTCCAGAAGCATCTCCGGGAATGTACTCCAGGCATTTCTCTACAAATTGCTCCGGAGATTTCCTTCAGAAATTCTTCCAAGGATTTGGTCGAGGAATTTCTTCGAGAATTTCCTCCAGAAACTCTTCTAACGATTTGCTCCATGTATTCCTCCGAGGATTTCTCCCAAAAACTCCTCTTAGGGTTTCTCATGGAATTCCTCCGAGGATTCCTCTAGATTTCATCCAGAAATTCTTCAAAACTTTCTCCGGATTTTCACTGGAAATTCTTCCAGTTTTCCAGAAATTACTCTGGCGTTCCTTCAAGGATTCCTTCAAAGTTCATCCAGTAATTTCTGGAAATTTCCTTCTTAGTTTGTCCTGGAATTTCTCCGGAGCTCGTCAAGCAATTACGCCGGAGTTCCTCTAGAAACGCCTTCCAGAGTTTTCTCAGAAATTCCTCTGGAGCTCCTTCAGCGATTCCTCTGGATTTCATCCAGTAATTCCTGAAATGTTTTTCCAGAACTCCATCGGGAATTCCTTCGGATTTCCTCCATAGTTTATACGCGACATTCTCTGGAGTTCCTCAAGCAGTTACCCAGGAATTCCTCCTGAATTGCCTCTGGAGTTCCCCCAGGAACGCGTCCGAAGTTTCTCCTGGAATTCCTCCAGAAATTCGTTCACAGTTCCTCTGGGAGTTCCTTTGGTGCTTTTATGGTAATTCCTCCGGATTTCCACCAGATATTCCTCCTGAGTTGCTCCAAAAATTCCTCCGGAATTCTTCTGGATTTTATTCAGCATTACTTTCGGGAATTCCTTTGTATTTACTTCAAAGTTTTTTTTCTGAGATTTCCTTCAGATGTCCTCAGAGGAATCCTCCAGAAATTCATTCGGAGTTCTTCCAAAAAACTCAACAAAACAAAACAAAAACTTCAACAAATCCTTCGGAGTTTTTCCAAGAATCCCCTTGGATGTCCTCCAGGAATTCTTTCAGGGTTCCTCCGGGATGTCCTTCGGAGCTCTCCCTTCAGATATTCATATTTTCTTCTAGATTCTTTCAGAAATTCCTAAAGAGTTTCTCTAGGAATTCTTCCCTGGTTCCTCCAGGAGCATATCTCAGAATTTCTTCAAATTTCCACTGGGAAATGCTCCAAAATTCCTCCGGGAAATCCTCCAGCGTTTATCTGGGAATTCTTCCAGAATTCCTCTAGAAATTCTAGAAATTTTCTCCGGGAATTCCTGCAGAGTTCCCACGGGCATTTCTCCAAGATTTTTTCAGAGTTCCTCCAGCGATTCCTTCAGACGTCCTCCCAGGAAATCCTCCAAAGCTCCGCTGAGAATTTCTCTAAGGTTCCTGTGGGAATTCCTTCAGAGTTACTCCAAGAATTTCCTTCTGGATTTGCTTCGGAGATTTTCCTGGAATTCCTTCGGAGTTTCTTCAGGAATTCCTTCCGAGTTTCTCCAGGACTTCTTTCGGAGTTCCTCTAGAAATTCCTCCAGGAATTCTTTCAGATTTTTTTTCCAGAAATTCCTTTGGAATTCTTCCATGGATCTTCCAGGAGTTCTTTCGAAGTTCCTCCAAAAATTCCCCAGAGTTCACTCGAGATTTCCTTCCTAGTTTCTATAGGATTTTTTTTTTCGGAGTTTCTCTAAACTATATTCCACAGTTCCTCCAACAATTCTTTAGGAGTATTTCAAGGAATTCCTTTGGAGGTCCTCCAGAAATTCCTTCAGAGTTCCTCCGGTAAGACCTTCGGAGCCTACCCCTTCAGATAATTCCTACATATTTTCTACATGGTCCTTCAGCTATTCTTTCGGAATTCACCTATCCATTCCTTCGAAGTTCCTCTGGAGCTCCACTGGGAATTTCTCAGTAGTTCTTCCGGAATAGTCTACGGAGTTCTATCAAGCATTCCTTCGAGCGGATCTCCTCGGCAATTCCTTTGGAGCTCCACCGCGAATTCCTTTGTAGTTCATCTGGATATTCTTAAAGAGTTCCTGCGGGAATTCCTCATGGGCTCCACTAGAAATTTCTCGAGAATTCCCTTCAAAAATCCTCCGGAGTTTCTCCTGGAACTTCTCCGGAGCTCCTTCAGGAATTCCACAGTAATTCCTTCAGGAATTTCCTTGTGAGCTCCAAGGATTACTCTGGCTGTCAAACCAGTAATTCTACCGCAGTTTCTTCAGTAATCTCGCCAGGTATGCCTTTAAGGTGTTGCTTCCGGGAATTCTCCAGGAATCCCCCGGGAGTTCTCCAGGAATTCATTTGAGGATTTCCTCTAGAAGTCCCTTTGTGGATTTCATCCATTCATTCTTCCAGGCTTTTCTTCAGAAATTGCTCCGGGGATCTACTCCAGGCATTACTCCAGAAATTGCTCCGGAGATTTCCTCTAGAAATACTTCCGAGGATTTGGTCGAGGAATTCTTTCCAGAAACTCTTCTAGCTATTTGCTCCAGGAATTCTTCCGCGAATTTCTCTTAGATACTCCCCTTAAGGTTTTCACAAGGAATTACTCCGGGGATTTCCTTCAGGGATTTCCTGCGGAAATTCCTCTGGATTTTTTCCAGCAATTCTTCGGAATTTCCTTTACCGGGAATTCGAGCGGAGTTCTTCCAAAAATTCCTCTGGAGCTTTTCAGCAATTCTTGGCAAATTCCTCCAGAACTCCATCATGAATTCCTTCAGATTTCCCCCATAGTTTCTGCAGAAATTTTTCTGGAGTTCCTCAAGAAATTACCCCGGAATTCCTCCAGAATAAATTCTTCTGGATTTTTCTCAGCATCCCCAGAAGTTCCTCCAGAACTCCACTGGGAATTCCTTTGGATTTCCTTTATAGTACCTTTTGGACTTTTTCCATAGTTCTTTCAGGGATTCTTCCAAAGTTCCTCCGTGATTTTTTTCGGATTCCCCCCATGAATTCCTACGCAGTTCCACCAGCAATTGTTCCGGAGTTCATTTAGCAATTTTTCTAGAGTTCCTCCAGGAATTCCTTCAAAGCTGCTACGGGCATTTCTTCAAAAAAAAGTTTCTCCAGCAATTCCTCCGGTGTTCCTTCAGTAATTCCTCCAGACGATCTCCGGGAAATCCTCCAGAGCTCCTCCTAGATTTGTCTCAAAGTTTCTCCAGGAATTCTTTCGGAATTTTTCCAAGAATTCTTTCGGTATTTCTCCAGGATCTCTTTCGAAGAAATTGCCTGGAATTTCTCTAGATGGATCCTTTAGGAATTTATACGGAGTTTCTTCAATTTCTCCAGCGGGATTTCCTCCAATGTCCCTATAGGAATTTTTCAGGGATTCTCCAGGAATTTCTTTGTAGGCCCTTCAGGAATCCCTTCAGCATTCCTCCAGGAAGTTCTTCGAAGCTCCCTTTTCAGATAATTCCTTCAGATTTTCTTCATGGTTCTTCCAACAATTCCTCGGGAATTCCTCTAGGTATTCTTCCGGGTTTCCTCCAGGAGCTTCTTTGAATATTCCTCCAGATTTCCTCAGACGAAAACTTCAGAGTTGATCTGAGAACTTCTCAGGAGTTCCTCCAGGAATTCTTTCGAAATTCCTCTATACATTCCTTCAGAGTACTGCCAGCAATTCCTCCGAAGATCCGGGTATTCCTTCAGAGCTCCTTCGGGAATTCCTTAGGTGCTCTACTGGAAGTTACTAAGGAATTCCCTACAAAAGTCCTTCAGTGTTACTCCTGGAATTTCTCCGGAGTTCCGTCAGGAAATCCATCGGAATTCCATCAAGAATTTCCCCGCTAGTTGCTCCAAGAATCCAACTGGATGTTTTAACAGGAGTTTTTCCAGGAATCCCGCCAGGTGTTCCCTTTGGAATGCTTCTGGGAATTCTACAGGAATCTCCTTGGAGTTCTCCAGGAATGTGTCCGGTAGTTTCTCCGAAAATTCCTTCAGGAGTTTCTCCATAAATTTCTTTAGGAGATTCTCCAAGGATTTCTGAGGATTCCAATACTGGGAGTTCCTTCAAAATTTTCATCAGGATTTGCTTCATGAGTTCCTTAGGACTTCTTCCAGGAATTCCCAAGTCGTTTAGTCCTAAGTTTTCAAAGGAATTTTATGTGCTTAGTTTTCAAAGGGAGTTCCCTCCAAAAGTCTTCCGGAGTTCCTTCAGGAATTCCACCGCAGTTCCTCGTGGAATTTCCCCGCAAGTTACTCCAAAGAATCACGCTGCCTGTTCAATCGGGAATTCTCAGGAATCCAGCCAGGTGTTCCTTTAGGAATGCTTCCGAGAATTCTTCAGGAATCCTCCGGGAGTTCTCTAGGAATGTATCTGGGAGTTTTTCCAAAAATTTCTTCAGGAGTTCACCCATAAATTCCTTTAGGAAATCCTCCAAGGATTTCTGAGGATTCCGTTCGCAGGAGTTCCTCCAAAAATTTTATCGGGAGTTCTTTCAAAAAATCCCTAAGACTTCTTCCAAGAGTTTCTTAGTTCGTCTCGTTTAGTCCTAAGTTTTCAAAAAAGAAAAAAGGTAGTTCTAAGATTTCAAAAGAATCAAACACAAACAGCAGCAGCTCTTTCGCCTATAATTAAATACAAGGTGAAAAATTCTAGCTTTCGGCAGTAAACTTTTAGACAAACGTTCATTTTTGTCATCATAAGTAAAACAACGAAGTTCATGATCCTTAAAGGCTTCCGGCAAAACGCGGCAGCCTTCTTTCTTTGCGATTTGGAACATTCATTCCCCTAATGAAGCTCAAGATCTCCTGCCTATATCCTCCAAATTCGGAACAACTGACCACGATTGGCGGCACTCGTTGTTTCCCCACTTGAATCAAAGAGGTTGCTTCGAGTGTCTGCTCGGAAAATATGCCTAAAGCCTAAAGAATTGATTGCTCATTTTGATGCAATTTTGCTATTAAAAGAAAGCATTCCAAAGATTTTTTTTCATTTTTGCCACGTTTTCAGTCCCACTTTTTTGGAAAGGAAGTGAATTCAGAGATTCACTCTTCCTTTTGTTCGTTGTAGTAACCATAACCATAAATGTTGCTATTTTTCTAACCATGGTCGGTCTAAAAACTGAAAACAAGTACAATAAATCGATTTAAACGAGCTTATATCTCTTTTGAAAACAAGCACTATTTTCTCGAAAATAACACAAATCTCAATGTTGTTATTCCACTGCACTACGTATTCACAGGTAAACGGTTTACTACGAATAACAGCAATACAATAGGCTTATCAAATCACTGCAGTTCCAACATGATTACGCTTGACTTATCTTCAAATTTTGCTTGTTCGACACTGGAGCTCGTTCCAACCTTTTCACGTCTTTACCATATCATGAAATCAACCCACCATCATCAGCTGAGTAGTTTAGAGACATATCTGCGAAATTCGAACGCTTTCGTTGAAAAGGTTGGATAGCTTCAGTTATAGACATAGACAATACAAATTTATCTCCTTCCTCTTACATTTAGTTGCATCCTCCAGCAAACGGAATTGTTCATTCCCAATTCAGTGTGTTTAATTTTTTTCAATGTGATTTCGGCGCGGCATCCGAATCGTACTTACTAAAAAAAAACTGTGCTTTCTTACAAAAACTGAGAATCAAAAGCAAGAACAGTGTGGTAGCAATGTTAATTTCACATCTATTTTTAAATGGGGATCTGTTTAGGGGCAAATCCAGGTAATTTCGTCAAATTGGTTTAAGTAGGCAAAAATTCCAGCGCAAAATGTGCAAAGTTTTGTTGTAAGTTTTAGTTGTTAGAAAGAGACTTATGGATCTTGTTGAAAACAGTAAACCTTCGATTGTATATTTACTACCGATAAATGAAAATACGCGACAGCGACAGATAACGATTTATTAAGAGGAAAATATAAGGATATTTCCGAAAGCTTAACTCGAGTCGAATCTTACTGGATGACAATTTCCTTATTTTTATGAAAATAAACCCATTTGAACAACGAAAACATCATTTATTAACTATCACGGACATTCTCCATTCTCCACCACTTCCTGAGCACCCTTTTTACTCTTTGCCTTATGCTCATTGGCCCGCTTCAGCTTGTCCAGGTCCTGTTGGCTCTGCGCAGGGGATTCGATTTCCAACGTTACGGGGCCATCGTTCTGAATGTGGACCTGCATCATGGCTCCGAATTTTCCATCCTTGATTCTGTCCGCCTGGTAGAGCGTGCCCAACTTCTGCAGCAACGAATTGTACAGATTCTGCGCGTCCGGACCCTGCATGGCTTTGCTGAAATCCGGCCGGTTGCCCTTCATCCGATGGTACAGGGTGAACTGGCTGACGCAGAGCAGCTCTAGCTGCTGGTCTAGGACACTTTGGGTCCACCGTTTTCCCGAGGGATCCTCGAAGAGGCGGATGCTCAGTAACTTTTTGGCCCTGGTAGGGTGACAATATATTTTTAAAATATTAAAACATTGCGTACAAAAGATAACTTACATCCAATCAACATCGTTGGCATTGTCTTCATTCGATATTCCGATCAGTACACAGAGGCCTTTAACGATGGAACTAATGAGCTCTTCACCAACTGAAAAAAAAAACGAAAGCAGCTCTCAATCGTCACAAGATAAATTCAACAGATACAATTTGGGATGGTACACAAATTATGTCACGCTAAATTTCAAGTTTTTTGACCACCTCCCCCCCCCCTTTGTCACGTTTTTTGTATGAGTCCTCCGAAATTTTTGTAAGGCTTGTCACGCTTGGCTTGACCCCCTCCCCCCCTCGGAGCGTGACGTAATTTGTGCATGACCCCTTTACTTTAAATATGATGTATCGTTTTTGCGCCTAACAAGCCGAATGGAAATTATAACAACTATCGAAAATCTAGACTTTACAAATACTTTGCAATTAGATTAAATGAACAAATTGAAGTGAAATTTGCGAAAAATTTACACATCTTCTCGGTGAGAACACATGAATGAAGAAATTAATCTGAATTCGATTTCAACTCAATAATCACGTGGTCCTCTTTCGCAAAGCTCACTTCTTCCGGAACAATTAGATGCCCTTCCAAATCAACGCTTACTATTGTATATGCAATGCCTAGAACAACGGTCATTGTCGGCATCTTTGCATCAGAAGAATTGATAAAGACGTGATATTTTCAAAGATGGACGCTTCCATTGATCATTTGAAACCAAAACAATTCCGCCTTCGATTTCTACATTCCAATTATTCGTTAGCGTACATTTCAATCATTAGGACTGACATCTACAACGATCATCTACAGAATATTGAGTTGTGAAGGTTTAGTGGTGTGGTATGGTTTAGTAGGACTTGTCAGGCTCAAAATCACAGTTCGATTCTGCCAGAACTTACATTCGCAATTTAAAAATCGAAGGTGATATTGTTTGCAGCTGAAAAAAGACACATGTCTACATCGAAATAGCTCTCAACTCTTACTATACATGTTCAGTGTTCGTAGATACAGTTGAAATGTTCCCCTATCAATACAAGCATAGAGACTTTTCATAACAATATTCTAAACAGCTAGAAAGGTTGATCTGATCATTTCTGGAATAGAGCTAAGTGACATTTGAACACACGTAGACTAGCATACGCTCGTCATACACAGTTTGTTTTTGTTTTCCTCGAAGAAACTTGCACACGCTTTCCAGACTCATCAAAATGCATATGGAAATATTACCCAATTTGAAAAATTCACACACACCCGGATTCTGGGTGTTTATCGAGACAGAGTGCATATTGTTTTCCTCTAAGGTTCACAACTACATCTACACTAGGGCACCTGTGCAGCTTCTTCGTTGACAGTTCTACTGATTATCCATAGCACGAGGAGCACGGCCTGCTCCGTGACCTGAAGATCTACCACATCTTCCTTTGTTTAACACAAGTTGTGCTTATTCCGTTAGGATTAAAGCAATTTATTTAACAAACAATATTTATTAAAACTACGTTCCACCTACTGTTGGACGGTGTTTACAATATTGATGAATTGTGTTCAATATATTTTGCATCACGTGGCCTACAGAATTGATTTAATCGATAAGCAATTCAAGTAGCTTAGTAAACTGTTGAACCAACACATTTTCTTAAATTTTCATGTTTATGTTTTTGGACACAAATCTCGCATAACTTATGATCTCGCCCTAAAAGCCATTGGTAACCATGTGTGTAGCTCATTGTTTCTGAGCATTTGAATGGATTTACACGTTAATCAACAACTCTATGGTGAAGAAAGGATCATTATCTACCTACCAGTGCTGTTGGTTTGGATGTTTATCCCTTCACTTGCTCAGAAACAACGAGCTACACACATGGTTACCAATGCACAGTGGTCCAGGAATCAGTTTTACGAGGAAAGACGCATTTTGAGCTTTAGAATGAAACATTAGACAAAAACGGTCTTCTACAAAGTTGTTTGTATTAGTAAGGTCGTTTGTTTGGTGTTATTGAAAATTAGGGTGGACCACTTTTTCATAGAAATTGTGTAACTAACTTTCTTATTTGTAGAAATTATATTATACATGCTTCAGCAAAGTTGTAGACCATTCAATTTCAAGCAACTTTGCCAAAAAAAGTTTTTTTGTATCTCTTAAATTGATCGATTTAGAGCTATTTTCCTACGGTGACATAGGGTGGTCCGAACAAAACTGGTTTTCTGGCTCTAGAGTTTTCAATTCAAATGTCTCATCAAAGTAGTCTATGAAACACTTTTAGAGCTCTAAAAAATGCGTAATTTGGTGAGTGAAGAAACTCGCTATCTTCTTTCGTTTGGGAGTTATTGTTGTTTTTCTCTCAAAAACATGCCTGCTTTGATTGTGAATATCTCTGATTGGGGCAAACATAAAAAATATCTTTTGACGACATTAAAAAGGCAAAATGAAATTGTATATCATATCAAAAAATTACAGATGTGTTATTTTTGTAACTCTAATAAAATGCCCTGAAAAACGAAGAATTTTAAGCAGAAAAACTTCAATAACTTTCGAACTAAAATAGATATCATCAATATTTTTGCATGAAAATTTGCGTTTTGTTAAGTTCTTAAAGTCGTTCATAGACCGCTTTGACGAGAAATCTGAAATAAGAAAGATAGGGCTCTAAAACTATTTTGAAGATTTGCATGGTGTGTATTTCTTCATAATTTTGCATTTTGAGCATGAAAATAAAATTTTAGACAAAAATGATCTTCTACAAAACTGTTTTTAAAAATGTTAGCTTTCATACTGTGTCATTTAAAACTAGGGTGGCCCACAATATCACACAAATCATATATTCAACTTTTTTATTTGCAAAAATACTGGTATATACTCTTAGGCAAAGCGGAAGAACTTGAAATTTTGACCAACTTTGCCAAAAAAAGTTTTTCTGTAGCTCGAAATTTGTCCAATCTAGAGCAATTTTTCCTAATTATCGCAGGGTGGTCCAACAAAAATAAGTTTTTCAACTCTAGTTTTTTTAATATTAGTTTCTCGTCAAAGTCGTCTATGAACGACTTTTAGAAATTAATAAAACGCAAATTTTCATGCAAAAATATTGATGATATCTATTTTAGTTCAAAAGTTATTGAAGTTTTTGTGATAAAAAATATTTGTTTTTAAAGACATTTTATAAGAGTTACAAAAATAACACATCTGTAATTTTTTGATATAATATACAATTTCATTTTGCCTTTTCAATGCCGTCAAAAGATATTTTTTATATTTGCCCCAATCAGAGATATTGACAATCAAAGTAGGCGTGTTTTTGAGAGAAAAACAACAATAACTCCCAAACGAAAAGAGATAGCGAGTTCCTTCACTCACCAAATTACGCATTTTTTAGAGCTCTAAAAGTGTTTCATAGACTACTTTGATGAGAAATTTGAATTGAAAACTCTAGAGCCAGAAAACCAGTTTTGTTCGGACCACCCTATGTCACCGTAGGAAAATAGCTCTAAATCGATCAATTTAAGAGATACAAAAAAACTTTTTTTGGCAAAGTTGCTTGAAATTGAATGGTCTAAAACTCTGCTGAAGCATGTATAATATAATTTCTACAAATAAGAAAGTTAGTTACACAATTTCTATGAAAAAGTGGTCCACCCTAATTTTCAATAACACCGAACAAAGGACCTTACTAATACAAACAACTTTGTAGAAGACCGTTTTTGTCTAATGTTTCATTCTAAAGCTCAAAATGCATCTTTCCGCGTAAAACTGATTCCTGGACCATAGTGCAATGGCTTTTAGGGCGTTATCTCAGAGTATACGAGAAATCGATTGCACCGCTGCTACGGATGGGTTTCCTAGGCCAAACCGTTCTGATTATATATGTCTTTGCAACGGCTCGTGGGGCAAGCGTTTACATTTTCGCCGAATACTACGGTTTGTATCCATCGCCCTTATAGGCGCCCTAATAGACTTTCCACCGGACCCAACAGTTCGAAACTGTTGCTTCGGCTGCTCTCTTCTAAGGCGAGCATTTCAATATTGACCGGACTCAACGGATCGTATCCGCTCCGGTTGCCCCCTTCTAAGGCGAGCATTCTGATTCCTTTTCCGCCGGACCCGACAGTTCGTAACTGCCGCTACGGCTGCTCCCTTCTAAGGTGAGCCATTTATTTCCTTAAGCTTCCTTTTAAGGAAAGCTTATTTTTCAACAGCCTGACCCGACGGATCGAATCCGCCGCTTAGGCAACTTCCCTTCGCATTTGTTCTATGGTGCAAGCGTCCGATTAGAATCTGGTGTCGTTAAATGGAGGATTTCTTTTTTTGCAATATACTTTGAAATGCTTCAGAATGCTGCTGTTTTCTTCACTTCCTTCCATCCTTGCTGTGTAAACCAAGATATCCAAATTTGAGGGCTATCACAAACGAATTGGGTTCACTCGTCGCCAATGTGCAGCTTCTTCGTTGACAGTTCTAGTGATTATCATTAGCACGAGGAGCACGGCCTGCTCAGTGACATGAAGATCTACCACAGCACCCATATAATCGGCCGTGATAACCACTATAGTAATCGAGATTCAAACGATTACATTATATATGCAGCTAATTTTAGCTACAAGCGTTTTCCACGCACAATTGGAAAGTCCAACAAAATCTTAAAGCATTCTAGAGTAACGTTCAACGGTAATACTGGAAGCCTGTATACAATAGTTTGTCATATTTTCTTGAGTCAGCTTTAAGGCGTTTTCACATCGGAAACTTCAGCTGCAGAAGATATTCTGCTTGAGTAGATTCATTCATTCATTCTTGAGTAGATCATCGCCAAATCGTGACCAGATTCAAATTTGCACATTTAGAGCTACAGTATAAAGCAGCTACAAAATAGCAGACTTGACTATCCATATTTATTGTTTTATAAAACCTTAGCAATAACTGATTGAATTTCCCGTTATTTTACAAGGATAAATTCCACGAAGAGAAATCGATTGCTGCAGATCTTGACATATGATACTGATTGTGAGAACTTCCCTTCAAGAGACATGTTATACTTACCGGTGACCTTTGCTGCTGAAACTCGCTGAATGATGGCCTTCATTTCGCTGCTTTACTGCAGACTTCAGAGTACCAACTGAAAGTAGGAAAACAAATTAATAAAAGTGATCTTGTTCTAATAAATCTCCGTTTCACAAAACAGGAAGAGATTCGAACCGAATACGGCAACAAAGGCCACAAACCAGCAGCAAAGTGTTAAGGGACCGGCTTCCGCCCGCTGTCTGACGGACGGTGTCTATTTTTGTTGTGACTTTTCTAGCTGTCGAAATTAGATGCAAGAAGCGAGAGAGAGAGAGAGAGAGAGAGAGAGCTAAAGATGAGAGGAGAGAAAATTGAGCAAACTAGTGCACAGAGCCGTATTCAGATTTCTTGAGAATTATTGCCTATTTATTGTCACACAATGGGCTGCTTTTCATATTTAAGCGAAGTATGCACTTCAACAGAAAAGTAATCGCCTATCTCGATGCGTAGGAAATTTCTTGCAAGAAATTCTCAAGAAAAGCATTTTTCTTTGATCGCAGTACGCAGTTGAAAAGAAATGTCAATTCAAATGGAGCTCACTGTACGACATTTCTTGACCATTTCTTGGGCAGTAATTTTTACTTTTCTTGAGCGGAACAGTATACTTAACTTTAGGAAGTTTAATAGTTTATTATGAAACTAGCTTACCCAGCGTGGCTAGCCACGCTCGCACAAAATTTTAAAGCAGAAAGCTATGCATAATCCTTCAAAGATTGATAATGTTTATGTTTAACTGCAAAATGACAATATGAACTAATGAATATCTCTGTTCATAACTGTGAAAGTGCTCTATAAATAATAGGCTGAGAAATACACTCCGTCCCAGTTGAGCTGTAACCCGACATTGACATGCATGATACTAATGACCGTAAAATCGCCTAAATTTATACTCTGACCACAATCTATTGAACATGTAACCTTAATGCTGTTGTAATGTTCTTCTTTGGAATAATTACAGCTGTAATGCTGTTGTAGTGTTTCTTCAGCTGTGAAACATTTCGAAAATTCCAGAACATTCTTGAATATTCTACTGAATAGCTGTTGCAGAGTTCCATAATATATTGTTGTCTTTCAAAATCATAGTTGTAATGACGCTTGAAAATATCGACTCATAGAACAGGAATGCTTTAGAAAGCTGTTATGGGGGACCATCATAGTAACCATGAAATTTTGTTTTAGTTTGTTTTTAGTTTCACTGTAAATAGAATAAGAACTCGATTTGGCGAACAATAATCTGATTCATGTCACAATGGTCGGGCTCCATATAAAGGGGCGGCCAAAACTACCAAAAACTTTTTTGAGATTTTTATGATTTTTTTAATTTTAAAATATACCTCATGTGTTATATTATTATGATCCTTAATTGAAATTGAACTAAAATTTAAATTTTTATGATTTTTATGACGGCAAACAGGCTGAAGTCAAAAAATTGAAAAATGTAACAATAATATAAAGCACAAAATTTATAATTTAGAAATGCAATATTTCCCCAAAGTTAGTGGGCTCCGTAGCCGTGTGGTTAGCGGCGTCAGTCGTTTAGGCGTATTGTGCTACGGAGTGTGGGTTCGATTCCCGCCCCAGTCGGAGAAAACTTTTCGTCAAACGAAAAATTCTTCACTGGTCCACTGGTCGTTCCGTGTGTCCGTTGTCTAATGTTAGTTATGTTCAGTCTGTGCAGCCTATGGCTGAAGACGGTGTTAATTGTCTTTTTTACCCACTATCTGAAAGCTTATGGTTCAACACTTTTATCGAGCATGAGGATGAAAAAAAATATTTGGTTTAAGTTTCAATTCTATTCAATATTACATTTTAGTAATTTTGGTGATTTTGAATATGAAAAACAACTCTTGTCGCGTCATGTCGCCGCCATTTTGAATATTGCACATCAAAAAGCATCCTTAGATCTTACAAAAAACCTTTAAAATTTTTGCAGAAATTTGCTGATTTGCAAGTTAGAGCTATTTGAATAATTCAATATTTTACATATATTTTGACGATATTTTTCATACGAAGTTTATTTAAAATTTATTTAACCACTATTCATATACATTTTGATCAAACTCAATCAAATATAAACAAAATTTGTGCTTTCAGCCCGGTTTGATAACAATTTTAAATTAAAAAAAATATTTTTTTCAAAGTTACGTAATTTGTGAATAATCCCTTCTGAAACAACAAAAACGCCAAATAACATATTCAGATTACATATTTCATCGATTAAGGCGATAAAAATAGTTTTGGCCAAACTTCACTTTTTTCCGACCATTGTGCATGTGTATATTGCTTTCCCACATGCCAAACTCGTGTTTTAAAGTTGGAACTGTTGAAACCCCTTTTGAATCACATATTTAACCCCAACCCAATCCAAGTTCGATCGAACTACATTTTGCTTAAAGGTGGCTAATTTACGATTTGATCACCGAACAACACGTTTAATCGAAGCTTTTCTATGCAACATGTTTTTTTTCGAAACATAAGCATATATTGATTATGATAGCACAAAATTGATTTTGCAGCATCAGTGAAAATTAAAAATAGATATATTAATCCAGAAAATGAAAACAACAACTTTGAACAATTCAAGAAAATTCTACGAATGAAGAGGAAATGTGTTCCATGAAACTCTAGAATATTCTATCAAATAACTTTTGTAATGCTCTACATTTGAAATTGCAATGTTATAGCAATCAAATTAACTGTTGTAGTGTTCTAAAATTGCTGTTGTAGCGCTCAATGAAACTTTTCGGTGAATTATTTCAAAGCGTTACTGACAGACAGACAACTCTGGGATTTTATATATATGATACGTAAACCTTTTACATTTCATGCTTAGGTGATGTCAATGAGTAACAAATGTTTAACTTTAGAAAATCTTGAACAACTAGCCTACCCAACGTGGCTAGCCACGTTCCAACGGAATTTTCTAGCGAAGAGCTATGCATAATCTTTCAAAGCGCATGACGCTAATGACGGCAAAAGCGCCTAAATATATGATTCGACCTTCATGGGAGCACGTGGCCTTAATGCTGTTGTAATGTTCTAATCTGAAATAGTCTTGAATGCTGTTGTAGTGTTTCATCTGTTGTGAAACATTTCGAAGCTCCAGAAGATTCTATGAATTGAGAAGTAGAATCTTGCTGAAACTTCAACAATATCCAGCTGAATAGCTATTGCAATGCTATATAATTTATTATCAACTTGCAAAATCACAGTTGTGATGAAGTGACCATCGACTCCTGTAAGTAGCGAGTCATGGAACGGGAAAAGTTTGGAAAAATGTTCCAAAGGAGTATAAAAGTAACAATAAAATTTGGTTTTTAGTATGCATCCATGAGACGATATCAAGTTATTGAACATCGGCTCATGGTCCGTTCTGAATCTTAATTTCAACACCAGCCCGATTCCAATTCGATCGCATTACAATCTGCTTGAAGTTGGTTTGTTTACCGTTTAATCACCGACCAAGTTCCTACTACACTGTTAAAAACAATGTTCCAGAAAACTCTGAAATATGCTGTTGTAGTGCTCCTCAATTTGTAATTGTAATGTTCTAATATTAAAATTGACTGTTATAATGATTTATGATTGCTGTTGTAGTGCTCAGTGAAACTTTATGAAACATTTCAAAGCGTTACTGACAGACAGACAACTCTGGGATTTTATATATATGATAATAGCAAATTACATTGGTGTCTTAAAGCAATGTTTGTTACATTACAGAGACAGTCTAAAACTATGCTCTGTAGGCTTCATCCACGTCTCCAGGGGAAGGAGGAAGAATATACAAAATTCAATACTTTTACAACAGTTCAGTGTATTTTATACAAATTTATTCGTTTTGGTATTGCTGTTTGCATTTGAGGTGCAAATCTTGCCTAAATGTCCTCCAAATGTGGTAACAAAAACCAATCAAATAAGGGTATGCGAAATACCGGAAGATTCCGTCAAACACGCTTCGAAACAAAATTCCGCAAAATTCGCGAATTCAAACAGGCGGAATTTTTATTTCGCGATTTCGTTTCGTTTCGCCAAATTGTAAAAATATCTCCGCGGAAAAATGAAAACCAACGGAATAAAACGGAATTTTGCGAGTTTAATTTCGAACAAAAACGGCATAACACACGCTTCCACTCCTATATAGCATCGCCCACACATATGTAAAAAAAAGCTTTTTCGCAATATTGTCGCGGAGCAAGAGTCCTAATGAAATAATCTAAAAATTCCTCAAAAACTCAATTCTTACCAAAATCAACCTTAACATACTATTGAATACAAATTTCTCCAGTATTTGCTCAAGGAAACTACCGGAAATGCCTACAGTAGTTTTCACATGGATTACTCCGAATATTTTCTTGCCTCCTGATTTTTCCATTTTATGTCCCAGCCATTTTTAGAATGATTTCTAAAAAAAAAAATAATACACATTTTCTCCAGAAATTTTCCAGGAAATGTATTAGGAACCCCTAATTAAACTCGACCAACTGAGACAGAGCCTGTTCTCAGCTTAGAGTTCTTATGGGCACTTATTGACACATTCACTTCTATTCAAATACTCTCAAGTCACAGCTCTTGCTCATAGCATACATATGGCCAATATGCACCATCTTTCAAATTGGGATCTTTTCAACGGCAAATTATGGAACATTTCGAGTGAAATCTTTCCCATACAAAGTAGAGTGTCCGAAATTTTCAGCTGTCCGGAATTCGAATCAAAACGGTATTGCTTCTTAGGTTGCCAAACATTTCATAAAAAAGTTTCCAAAAAAATCAACAAAAGTTCATATAAGTCTTCCCACCACTTTATACTGCTGCAATTTTTACAATAATTCCTCCGATTATTCCACAAACGTCTAAAGAGTTGATGTCCAATTTTTTCCATAAATTTCTTTTGAAAATCCTGCAGTATACTATCCCGAGATTCAATTGATTTTTTTTATTATCTTAGCAAATTTTCTGGGAATTCTTCTAAAATTTTTTAAAAAGTCCAGAAGTTATGTCAGAGATCCTTGTTCATTAAGGATGACTTCAAAACTTACTGAAGTTTTGTCAGAGGTTACTGTATAAGTTTGTTATTTATTTACCTCACTGATTTATTCTTCAGAAAAATTTCCTTTCCCTAAAGACATTCCTGGAAGAATTTCTGAAAAACAAACTTTCGTTTGACCGGGCCTCCTGGAGAATGTCCCAGGGAAATCTATGGATGAATCACTGGATAACATCTTGGAGGGGTTATGACTTGCTTGTTCTCGAATTCTCGAAGAATTGTTGGAGGAATTCAGATGATTTCTGCGATATTTTTTAGAGAAATTACATTTCTGTTCTAAAATCCAGGTTATTAGAAAAATGTTTTCTCCGATGCTTCTTCTTCTTTCTTTCTTTTCTGGCGTTACGTCCCCACTGGGACAGAGCCTGCTTCTCAGCTTAGTGTTCTTATGAGCACTTCCACAGTTATTAACTGAGAGCTTACTATGTCAATGACCATTTTTGCATGCGTATATCGTGTGGCAGGTACGAAGATACTCTATGCCCTGGGAAGTCGAGAAAATTTCCAACCCGAAAAGATCCTCGACCGGTGGGATTCGAACCCACGACCCTCAGCTTGGTCTTGCTGAATAGCTGCGCGTTTACTGCTACGGCTATCTGGGCCCCTTTCTCCGATGCTATGAAGAGTCAAACTCTTATCTCCTGGCTCCTATTAGATTTAATTTTGTTTTCTTGATTCCTGTTTGATCTCCTTTTAATTCTTTTTTAACTTTTTTTGGCGAGAGGTCTTCCATATCCTATTTTTAAAGCACTCAGTTTCTACCTGTCAAGTAAAAATGAAAAGCTTTCTTAATCTTGTGGTAAAAGCTGGCATGAAATTGAAATCAACTATCGTAAGAATGCTTGGAAGCAGAAGAATTTCCTCAGCTCAGAACGACCGAAATATCACTTAGTTTCAATTCCGAATAGACTACAGGGCCACCTAAAGTAGTCAAGTACCCCTTTTTGTGTAGTATCCTACCATCAAAATAACTTTCTAGAAGTTTACACAACTGCACCGGTACCTTGAAGCGGTGAAGTGCGTGGGCTATCGCTTCCCAGCATGCGCTGTTGAACGCATTCTTTACATCCTCAGCGATAATCGCGCAGTAACGGATGCCGTTCCTTTTATGCTCGATTGCCACCTCAGCTGTTTAAACGACCGACTGGATAGCGTCCAGAATAGATTTACGTTTCTTGAATCCAAACTGGTTGTTGGACAGGCCGTCCGTATGGTCCGTATACGGTATTAGCCTGTTGAGAATCAACCTCTCCAATAACTTGTCCGTCGTATAGTAGACAGGTAGGTCTACACGCCGACGGGTCACCTGGTGGTTTCCCCGCCTTTGGTAGTAGCACCAATTACTGTCGCATCCATACATCCGGGACGATTCCTTGATCTATGCAAAGTTGCATCGTGGTTCTGAACACGTCCGAAACAGCATTCACTAACGCTTTTAAGGCAACATTTGGGATACCATCGAATCCCGGTGCCTTGTTTGACGCGAATGATTTCATGACTTCTGTTAACTCTTCGTTCGTCACTCTCGCCACTTCTTCTCCTTCATCTGCAACATACGGCGCTGGGAACCAAGGGCTTATGGAGTGATGTGGAAAGTACATCGATTATCGATCGCAGAAGTTCGGGCGACTTCTCTTGGGGCCCAATGGCACCTTTGGTCTTAGCCATTACCATTCTGTAGGCGTTACCCCACGGACTCGAATTGGCACTATGGCATAGACTGCCCGTTTCCGATTTCCTGCCTGAGAGCTAACTTTGCCTTTCTGAATACTGCACCACGTTCTGTTCTTTGTGCTTCTGTGCGTGCGCGTTGCAATCTTCATCTAGCCCGAAAACAAATCACTCGAAGATTTGCAATTAATCCGCACCGCCAAGAAAAGACTGCCGGACAACAACAACAGGTACACGGGCAAGACGGCGTGGGATGCAGCGAGCTAGGTGGATTGACCAGGTGCAGAAGGACCTGGAGAGTGTGGGTCGCAGCCGAGAATAGAGAGGCGACTATAAATCTGATGGATTGGCGAAATATTTGGGCTAATTCTACGAGTGGCGTGAGGTGGCAATTTTCGGTGTCATATAGCGAGGTGACAATTCTCGACTCGAGTGAACTGCCCATAACTGCATAACAGTCACATTCGACATTTTTGACAAATTGGAGTTAAAACCATGGAGTGTCATCAAATGATAAATACTTTCGGTCAACTTACTAAAATCTGTGAGATTGTTCTAGAAAATTCGAAAAAAATAGAGGGATTCCACGGAGGCATGCAAGTCGATTCTGATCGACCATTTCAAAAATATCTGAAACTTTGCACAGTTTTTCAGTTCAAGTTGAGTCACGACTAACTTTTCAAAATGGTGTATGTGAAAATGGTTCAAAAATATTCAAAATCTGCACAGCAAAAACGGTTTGTTCGATTGTTAGACAACTAAAGAAACAAAGTTAGACAACTAAATAAAGATTCCAAAAAAAAATACACACAGTAAAAAAAAATTTTTTCTGCATTAAAAAACATCATTTTTGTCACAAAAACTCAAATATCTCAAAACTCTATCGGAATACCAACGTAATTTTTTGAGGGAAAACGGTCCATTATATTAGCTATCTACCATAAAAATTTGGTGATGGTAAGCCAATAAACAAAAAAGTTATGACATTTCAAATATTTCACAAATTTGACACTTAGTGAATTTTTTTTTTCATTGTTAATTTTTTTTAGGACCGCAGTTTGTTGCTGAATTTTTTGTTAAGGGTACCACATGAGGTTAACAAGTTGTTTTCTTGATATTTTATTTAATTATTCATAACTATTATAGCATCTTTTAGAAAGTTAGACGCGATCCAGTGTTGTGATCTAAAGTCTTGATAGTGTCATATTTTTTATTGTACGTAACTGAAGAAAAAATCTCTCAATAGTGTTGAAACCTTTTGATAAAAGAAACCTATAAGAAATCTAATATTGAAGACAAAAGCTACAAAAAAAGTTTTCTACGACTAGTTTACCTGCAAAAAGTTTAACTCGTAGAGAACAAGGCGGGTCTATACCCAGGTGATCTAGTATACGTAAAGCAGGTCGGTTTTCTCGGCGCTGGTTTTCTCCACAAAGTTAAAATCTGATTACACCTGGGTATAGACCCGCCTTGGTAGAGAATATACTTTGTTAATCATATTTGGGAGAAAGCGAGTAACTTCAACAACATCAAAAACATGATAGGTACATACCATGAACATACTCACGAAAAAGCTAAAAATATACTACCACTATGGTTATAAAAGATTTAATTGTAAAATTTTTCTTCAGTCAAGCAAACGACACCTAACTAGTAAGTAAAAACTTAAAAGTGATTATGTTTTTTAAAATCTATCGAGCAACATGAGTAGTCGCTTTCTCAACTGTTGCAGGCCGTTTGCAGAAAAAAAGTGTTCGAAAGAGCTACGAAATCTCACCGAAAGCACCATAGATAAACTGAAAGCGGCTGGTTATGCTCCAATGTCTACATTGAATACAAATTTACGCATTTGTACGTCCTGCCGTTTAAACGTTGACAAACGGGCAATCTGTACATCATCGGTGGATCAGGTTGCAGGAAGTTCGAAAACAACAACAACTGAGGAATTACTAGATGCACCGACAACAACTGAGGAGTTACGAGAAGTATCAAGTGCAGATAGTCTTGCCACGGTACCATCAGCGACATCTGTTTCAACAAATCAATCAGAAGATGAGTGCATCCAGAAGGTCAACATCGAACGCTTCAACGAAGGGATAGCTGGAATAAAAGTGACTCCGATTAAATGGACGAAGATGGGTTACGTCAATTATCCCGAGAAAAAATACCGTGAAATCAACGAAGCTGTACGAAGAAACCTCTTCAAATTAGGACCTGAGGATGTGGAAAATACAGACTACGATGAGGTAATTATGAATATGAAGGAAAGGTTCTCGAATCTAGCCACGACAAGGAAAGAAAAAATATTGATTTTGTCGATGCTGCCAAGCTCGTGGTCTATTCAAGACGCCATTGATGAGTTCAAAACCAATAGAAATACAGCAAAAGAGGCAAAACAATTCAAAAATAACTGTCTTGCAACCAAAAATGCTAGGTCGAGTACTTCATTAACAGATGAGACAAAAGAAAAAATAATTCAATATTTTGAAGACGATGAAGTAAGTAGAGCTATGCCTGGCCAAAAAGATTATGTATCTGTAAAAAAAAGATGGAAAGCGTCAAGCAATCCAAAAACGATTAATGATGACTACTTTGAAAGAAGCGTATACACGCTTCAAGGAAATTAACGAAAATATTAAGGTAGATTTTTCCTCATTTGCAAGCCTTCGTCCAAGGCAATGCAAGCTTCTATCCAATTCAGGAACACATAATGTTTGTGTGTGCACAACACACGAAAATATTAACCTAATCTTACATAGTTTGAAAAGAATCAATTTGTCAAAGGATATTAAAATGTAACTGGTAGTCTTTTGTATGAAAATACAACATCAAATTGCTATCTACGATCTTGTTCGAATTGTCCAGATTCTTCATCATTGGAAAATACTTTATTCGCTGAGTTTGAAGAAAATTATATTGATCAGTTATCATTTGAGCAATGGGTGACCACGGATAGGTGTGACCTAGAAACTATTGTAAAACCTGTAGATGAGTTTGTGTCATTTTTTTGCTTGAAATTATAAAGTTTAATTCTTCACGACTTTATTAAAACAGAGCAATCCCGCTTTTTAAAAAATACGAAAAATACATTACAAGATGGTGAATTTTTAGTCATTTGTGATTTTTCTGAAAACTATAGCTTTGTATTTCAAGATGAAGTGCAGTCCCATCACTGGAACGTACAACAAGCTACAATTCATCCATTCGTTATTTATTTGAATGGAAGTACGCAAATTGAACATTTTAGTTTTATTGTAATTTCCGAAGATTTAAGACACGACTCAGTATCTGTAAATTTGTTCATTGCCAAAATGATTAACTTTTTACGCGTTGATAAGGATAAAGAAATCAGAGAGATATATTTCATGTCTGATGGAGCAGCATCGCAGTACAAAAACCGTAAGAATTTTTCGAGCCTATGTCAATTTAAATCAAAGTACGGTGTGGTGGATGCACCCCCTGTTTACGCCTATGTGCGGCATGAAGGAGGTCGTGGAATCGAACGATGAGTGTTATGCTTTGTAAGCATAAACATCCAGCGTTCGAGAACGATAACCTACCGTAATGCACACGCAGCGAAATGGGCTGTAGCATACCACCTCGGTAGAATGCTAGAGTTAAGTAAGAATGAAAAATAAATGAGAATGAAAGTAACCATAGACCGGACCAGTTCATTGGCTATCACTCACCCAGTCATTGGGACATAACATGGCGATCCTTTGCCAGTGACTACACCAAACGAATCAATAAGTGCAAGTTAATTAATTGATATAGTGATCGGAAAAGTGCAGCAAAATGGGTTGGTTTTCGGCGGACGAAATCGTCGCCCCAGCCGCAGTGACTACAACAGAAAGTCATCACACAGCACAGACCGTAGCGCTATGTCTTATGGCTGGAGTAGCCGTGGGATATCTACTCGTAAAAAGTCTGATGAAGTGTCACCGGCAGCAAACGGAGCGTGTTGCGGAGCGCACCGCACGGTTGGCAAATTTGCCTGCCTAATGATTCACATTCACATTCGGCGCGAAGAAAACTAGTGCCAAAAAGTGAACGAAAAGACTATGAACTAAGTCGTTAAATTGGAAAAGTGCACAGAGAAGCAAATGCTAGTGACCACGGTATACAAATTAACAAGTGATCAACGAATTTTAAGAACAATCATACATGATGGGAGATCGAAGAACACTAAATGAAGAAAAGCTGAGACAGTGCTACCAATTTTTCGAGCGAGAATTGATGCATTGGGAACGCCTCGCTAGGAAAAGATTGTTAATCACCATAGAGGAATTTGAATCCAAGAAGGCCATCATTGAAGCAGTTCATCGCGTGGCAGCAGTAGCAGCCATCGAATGTGGACCAGTGGACGTACAAAACCTTCAGTGGAACTACGGTGAATTATCCATGGCGATGGAGGCATATCGACAAATGGATTTATAAGGGAAGTAGCTAATGAATGAACCACATATAGGATAAGATACTGATAGAAAATTACAATTTTAGGTAAAAAGTACGAATGGGTACATGTATTCATGGACGAACATGGACGAACAAATGGCACAGTGGTGAGTGAAAAGTAGATGTAAAGCAAAAAAAAAAAAAAAAAAAAAAAAAAAAAAAAAAAAAAAAAAAAAAAAAAAAAAAAAAAAAAAAAAAAAAAAAAAAAAAAAAAAAAAAAAAAATGGAATGGATAAATTATTCAGCATCGAAGATGCTATTTTCAAACTGCATCAAAGCTTGAAAAAATATAATACATTTAAAGTAGAGACACGAGACAAAAAGGTGCATACATTGATAGCTCTTAAAGAAGATTTAAAAGCAATAGTAAAGAGCAGCTCAATTGACTATGTAACTAGGCAACATTTGTTTGCCAGGTATAAAAGGCTAAGAGCAGTTATTTACGATTGTCTAAATCTTTTAAAGTCACCTTTGGAAGAATCGATACTGGGAAATTTATTCACTCTAGAGTTAGAACAGGAATCATTAGATAACAATAATTGTAAAGATTCTACAGAAGGCTCAGAAACAGAGTTTGAAGAAGAGTTTGAAAACATGGCCACGAAACTTGATCTCAGTTTAGGCCTGAAGGTAATTCAGCCGTTCGATGGAACAGTAGCTAAACTAACTAGTTACATCGAAGGAGTTGAGCTCTTCCAGGACTACTCTGAAGGGGTGCCAGAAGACAAAATAATAAAATTTCTAAAGACTACGCTAGTAGGTTCTGCGCACGGTGCGATCGATGGATCTGTAACCGTTGCGGATGCCCTACAGGCTTTGAAAAACAAATTCGCGATCAGAGTAACACCAAGAGCGGTTCAGAACGAAATGAGCGCTCTAAAACAAAGCCAAAAGTCAATATCTGACTTTGGTTCTGAAATGGAGAAATTGTCGGCCAAACTGGCAGCAGCTCATGTTTCTATGGGCACATTTGCGCATGAAGCCGCCGCTGTAAATATTGTAGAACCTATTGCGGTTCAATCATTTATTGATGGATTGAAAGATCCGTCAACTAAATTTTTTCTAAAGGCCCGAAACCCAACAACTTTGAACAAGGCAATCTCTGATGCCTTAGAGTGCCAGGCAACGCCCAGCACAGACAATATGAATGAAAACATGATGGCATTATGGTGTACATCAAACCAACGCCCGTACTACTATGCGAGAGGTCGCAGAGGTTATGGTGGAAACCGTGGGTATCAAAATACTCGTGGTAGAAGCTATGGCCGAGGTAGAGGCAATTACTCAAATTACAACAACCCTAGGAATGACAATATGAATTCACAACCCCAGTCACACAATTATGGCAGAGGCCATAGAGGAAATAGACCACCTCGAGCTAACCACAACGGGAACGATCACAGGGCGCATACAGCAAATATAGCTGAGCAAGCACCCGAACAACCACGTCAACGTCAACCTGTGAACCAGGAGCAAAACCAAGCAGAGGAAGCGAACTTAATAGATTTTTTTCGCTAATTTCAGTGTTAAAAAAGCACTAAGAGCCAAATTTGAATTATTTGGAAGGAGTATAGAATTGATAGTAGACAGCGGAGCATCCTGTTGTCTACTGGACAAAGAGTATATTCCGAAAAATTGTAAAATAAATAAGTCATCAACCATTGAAGTCAGAGGAGTAAATGGAATAACACATACATTGGGATATGTGGATACATCTTTAGGCCATGAGTTGGCAGAGTATCCTGTTAGATTTCATATACTGGAGCAATTACCAGCAAACGTTATTGGTTTGATTGGTACAAACTTTTTGAAAAAATTTGGAGCAAAAATTGACTTTGCAAAAATGAAGATGGAATTCACAATTCCGAGTGGTGAAATACATTTCACAATACCACCAAGATATGAATATATTACATACATAGAAACAGAATTCGCCGAAACATGTGTGGTACTGAACCAGAAAGTTCAGCCAAATGTGTTTGTGGCCAATTCTATAGCAAATCCCGTGAATGGTAAAATACCGGTGCGATTGGTGAATATTTCAAATAAACCAGTTGTTATTAAAGATTTGAAACCAAGGATAGCATTAGCTGAAAACTACAATGTTATAGAATTGAAAAAGGATGATCAAAAATACGACAAAATTCGAGCGAGCAAATTATTGGAAGAATTAAAATTAAATCACTTATCTGGTAGTGATGAAAAAGCTATTAAACAAATTTGCTTGAAATATTCCGATATATTTTGTTTAAAAGGCGATAAGCTTGGTACCACCAATGTTTATTGCCCGTCATTAACGGTCAAGCCAAACATCCAACCAGCATTTAGTAAACCTTACAGGCTTCCTTTCTCTCAGAAAGAAGAAGTCTGCAAACAGGTGGAAAATATGCTTAAAGATGGTATCATTGAAGAAACCAAATCTGAGTGGAACAGCCCCTTGTTGCTAGTTCCCAAAAAATCAGACAATGATTCAAAGAAATGGAGATTAGTTATTGACTATAGGAAAGTCAATACAAATCTTCAAGACGATAAATTTCCATTGCCCAATATAGAGGAAGTAATCGATTCCCTCGCAGGTTCTCAATATTTTACTCATTTGGATTTGTCACAAGGTTATTACCAGTGTGAATTAAAACCGGAGGACAGACCCATTACAGCGTTTGCGACGCCATCCGGTCAGTATCAAATGACCAGGTTACCGATGGGATTGAAAACAAGCCCATCATCTTTTTCTCGATTAATGACAGTAGCAATGTCAGGATTAAATTTGACTAAATGTTTGATTTACCTCGATGATATTATTGTGTTTGGGAAAACATTTGACGAACACAATAAGAATTTGATTTCTGTTTTTCAGCGACTACGAGAAGTCAATTTGAAACTCAACCCCGCTAAATGTAATTTCTTGAAGCAGGAGTTGATATATTTAGGACATTTTATTTCAAAGGAAGGTGTACTACCTGATCCACAGAAAATTGAAACTATTAAAAATTGGAAGAGTCCTTCATCCTCTGATGAAGTTAAGAGATTTGTAGCTTTTGCGAATTACTACAGGAAGCATATACGAAATTTTGCGAGTTTGTGTTTACCATTAAATTATTTAACTCGAAAAGGAATAGAATTCAATTGGAGTGAAGAATGTGAAACTGCATTTCAACAATTGAAAGAGCGGTTCATCAAACCCCCCGTGTTAGATTATCCAGATTTTAGCGAGAAAAACACATTTAAACTACACACTGACGCATCTGGTTACGGAATCGGTGCAGTGCTAAGCAACAAAAATGATAAACCAATAGCTTATGCCAGCAAAGGTTTAAATAGCGCTGAGAAAAATTATTCAACAATCGAAAAAGAACTTTTGGCCATAGTCTGGGCAATTCAGCATTTTCGTGTATATTTATATGGACGAAAATTTGAGTTGTATACCGACCATAGACCTTTAGTTTACCTTTTCACATTAACGGATCCTTCGAGTAGGCTGACAAAATTCCGTCTTGCCCTCGAGGAATTCAACTTTGACGTCTTCTACAAAAAAGGTTGTGAAAACGCTGTGGCGGACGCGCTATCACGTATTTCAACAACCGAATTGAGAGACATGCAAGAAAAACTCAGCAATGAGGCATTCGTAACGACCCGAATGCAGTCGAAGAAGGAAAATACTAATTCTACTAAAGAGGTGATCAATGGCCATGACGCTTCAAGTGGAAAAATAGTTCAACTGAAAGTAAAAACAAATAATTTTTCTGATAACGTTACATGGATTCCTGAAAGAGAAGAAATTATAATTAAACCAACAGATACCTTGGTCTCGTTACGACGAACAATGGAGGAACTTGGTTCAATATGTAAAAAATATGGTGTCGGAGAACTATACATTCAAATAGACGATGATTGTGCGCACAAATTTTATGAAAATATTATGCAAAATGATTTAGCAAAAAGGGTACCCTCAATTTTAAAAATATCAAATAAAGTAAAAATCATCAATGACGACACTACGAAAAAGTTAATCCTGAACGATTATCACATATTGCCTACTGCAGGTCATGCAGGTATTAAACGAACAATTAACACCATTAGGCAAAAATATTATTGGAAAGGCATTAACCAAGATGTAGCAAAATTTATAAAATCTTGTGAGAAATGCCAAAAATATAAATCAATTAATGTTGCGAAACCACCGATGATAGTAACCACTACAGCTGAAAGTGCATTTCAAAAAATTTGTTTAGATTTAGTGGGTCCACTTTTACCCTCTGATGGATATGAATATATATTGACAACGCAGTGCGAACTGACAAAGTTCATTACTGCAACACCAATTAAGAACAAGACAACGGAAGCTGTAGCTGAAGCTTTTATGAAAAGTATCATACTGAAGTATGGTGTGCCAGATAGAATTGCTTCAGACAGAGGAGCAGAATTCATGTCTGAATTGTTTACTAAAGTCGCACAACTTTTGAACATTGAAAAGCTGAACAGTACAGCATATTATCACCAATCAATTGGAGCATTAGAAAATACTCATAAAAGCCTTGGGAATTTTCTAAGGGTCCAATGTGACAACAAGCTCTTTTCATGGGCAAACTGGGTGCCGTATTATGAATTTGCATATAATAATACGGTACATTCTGCAACCAAATACACTCCGTTCTTCCTAGTTTTTGGGAGACCTTCAAAAATGCCTTCTAACTTGGTGGACAGCCGCCCTGAGCCTCTGTATAATTTTGAAGATTACTGTAAAAGAATAAAAGCAACATTACAGATCAGTCATAGCGAAGTTAGAGACAGACTTATTCAGGAAAAGACAAAAAGGATAGTAGGCATAAATACAAAATCAAAGGAAACAACTTACCGGAAAGGAGATTCTGTTCTCATTAAAAATGAGACAGGGAAAAAACTAGACCCGAAATATGATGGTCCGTACCACGTAGTGGAGGACATGGGTACAAATGTAAAAATCAGTAATAACAATAAAGAAGACATAGTACATAAGAGTAGGATTAAGCTTTTTATTGAATAGGAATACGCCTTTTTAAACATTTTATTTGATAGGATTAAACATTTTAAACAAATTTTTGGATAGGATTGAACATTTATTCATTTTATATAAAAATATTAATTATTTTAAACATTTTTTTTTTTATGGAAGAGGATTGACAATTTTATAGGACGTGTGGTGGATGCGTAACCTTGAGAAGGTCAAGTCCAAGATACGAGGTATCGAGGATTAGTGTGTATCATCACGTTACTGTAGGATTGTACCTTTAGAGTGAAGGAAAACATATTGTATCAGATAGATTTAAATTTTTAACTGTAGATAAAAATTTAAATAAAATATGATAGGGCGTGTGGTGGATGCACCCCCTGTTTACGCCTATGTGCGGCATGAAGGAGGTCGTGGAATCGAACGATGAGTGTTATGCTTTGTAAGCATAAACATCCAGCGTTCGAGAACGATAACCTACCGTAATGCACACGCAGCGAAATGGGCTGTAGCATACCACCTCGGTAGAATGCTAGAGTTAAGTAAGAATGAAAAATAAATGAGAATGAAAGTAACCATAGACCGGACCAGTTCATTGGCTATCACTCACCCAGTCATTGGGACATAACAACGGAATTGATGCAGAATGGCATTTCTTTGCTACGTCACATGGCAAAGGTCCTTGTGATGCTATTGGAGGAACCATAAAGCGCATGGCCACAAGAGCAAGTTTAGCCAAAGAACGTGAGCATCCAATCAAAACTGCAAAAGAACTATTTGATTGGGCGAATCGCAGAAAAGAAGAAGATTTAACAAAATTATCATTTTGTTTTACTACTACTGAAGAGTACGAATTAACGGCATCAGAGCTCAGCGAGCAATATAATAACGCGAAAACGATCCAAGGAACTCAAAAATTTCACTGTTTTATTCCATTGTCAGAAAATAAAATTAAAGCAAAACTATACTCGAACTGTACTGATAATGATGCAAAAGTGTTCGATATTGTAAAAAAATTGAATAACAATAAATAAATAAGTATTAATAAAATGTTTTCATGATCTCATAACGCATACCCAAATCCAAAACTTTTAAAGTTTATATATAACATTTAGAAACTCATCGATCGTACTCTAAAAAAATATATCCTGGTAAAAAAAAAATATTTTCGTGTAATCTGTTAATTCATTTTAATTTATACATATATACATATACATATAATATTTATACATATACATAATATTTATACATATAATATACATAATACTAATACATGAAAACGACTTGTTAAATTCACGCAAGGCTCTTAACAATAAAATCAGCAACAAACTGCGGTTCCCGTAATAATTTACACCGAAAAAAAAAATTTTTTTCTTACTAAATGTGAAAATTGTGACATGTTTGAAATGGTTTACCATCACCAAATTTTTATGGTAGATAGCTAATATAATGGACCGTTTTCCCTCAAAAAATTACTTTGGTATTCCGATAGGATTTTGAGATATTTGAGTTTTTGTGTCAAAAATTATATATTTTAATGCAAAAAAATTTTTTTTACTGTGTGTATTTTTTTTGGAATCTTTATTTAGTTGTCTAACTTTGTTTCTTTAGTTGTCTAACAATCGAACGAACCGTTTTTGCTGTGCAGCTTTTTGAATATTTTTGAACCATTTTCACATACACCCTTTTGAAAAGTTAGTCGTGACTCAACTTGAAGATTTGATATCGGAAAATGACGATTTAGATGGAACTGGAAAACTGTGCAAAGTTTCAGCTCAATAGAAAAAATGAATTAAAAAATTTACCAAATTTTGGTGCTGTTGCTTGGAATTAGACCTGTGCGCCGCCGCGCCACGCCGCCGCCGCCGATCAATTTTACGTCACGCCGACGCCGAATGAGGCATCGGCGGCGCGCCATTCGCCGATAAGCACTTCGCCGCCGATTTTGTATTTGCACGCCGATAAATAATTCGGCTCGTAAAATTTGATAATTTTATTTCAAAAAAATGCTTTACCAAATAATTCAATATTGCTTAAGGAATTCCTATAGGGATTCTTACAGAAATTCATCAAGGAATAAATCAAAGAATACCTTTATGTATTTCTTTGATAACTTCAGGAATTTATCTGTCAACTCCATCTTGAAACCTTCCAGAGATTCTTCAGGAATTTATCCAGGAACACTTACACGGATTTCTAGTTGAACTTCTTCAGAGTTTCCTGTACGAATTGCTTAAGATATTACTTTAGAATTCTTATAAGACCAGCAAATACTCTAAAAATGCTTACACAGATTCCATCAGTAAGCTTTCAACGAATCTCAAAAAAAAAATCCTCGATAAAAATCAATTGATTTTTTTCCAGTTGTTACTCCAAGACACTACTCAGGAATCTGTATGATAATCCTCCTATCAAATATTTCTCAAATAATTGAAGCAAATATTTGCCCAGGAATTATTGCCAAAGAGTTTTTTCAAAGTTTTCTCTCATATGCTTGTTGATTTCTTCCGATATAATTTCACATATATTTCTAAGATTCCCCTGGCGTTTCTTATAGAACTGATTTGAAATTTCTTTTCCGGGAAACTGAAGGAATTCTTCTAAATATTCTCTCAAAAATTACTTCAGAGATTTACCCTACAATCTTTTTTTGAAAACAATTGTGTTATAGCAAATAATACAGGAGTTTCTTCAAAAAAAAAAAAAATCTTGTAGGAATACTTCTATAGACCTACAAGAAAAGAACTCTTCCGGTATTTTTTCATATATTTCTGCACTTATTCCTCCAATTATTTGATTAAGAAACACTTCAGAAATTCCGTTAGTAATAACTTCGAACGTTGTTATAGGGATTTATCGAGAAATTATTACAAAGATGTCTTCAAGATTTCTGCCAGCTGTCTGGAATTTCTCAAAGGATATCATGGATATAGGATGCCTACATTTCTCAATTGCATTTGTGAGTAGGTAATCCATTGAGAATCACTCTTGAAATTTATTCAGAGCATTCTCAATCAAATCACCTAGAGTTTTTCCAGTAATTTTCACGTGGATTTTCTCCATCGACTTCTCCCGGGATACCACCGAAGATACTTCTTCGATTTTATCCATCAAATGTTCATTCAAAAATATTTCCAAGGAAAATACTTCAAAGCTTGTTCTAGGATTCTAGGACTATCTAGTAAATTTTACTCGATTTTCCAATGTACTTTCAAAAATTCCTTTGCAAATTTCAACGAGAATTCTTTCAAAAAAATTTCATTTCATAATTTTCTAATGGATTGCTAAACTAAATAAGCTACCACTGCTAAAGAAAGTAATTCACTAAACACAGCTTGTTTTCCATCAGAAAAATGTAAAACAGTGGTTTCACAAGCTAAAAATACCACTTTTTTTTAAGGTGAAACAGTTTGGAATCCAACTTCTAAGATTGCACTGAAACTTCAAAGTCACTAATCTCGTGAAGGAAGCATCCAACAATAGTGTACTTTTTATTTTGGCTTTGTGCACTAGCAGAAAGCTTAAAATAAGAAGATCAGGGTCGTTTGCGTACTATTTCTCCAGTTTTGTGCCTTTGAAAATGCGAGTAAGGTCACAAGTCAGCCATTGTGACGGCCATATTTGAACTCCGAGATGTTTCACCTTAAATAATCCCAAACATATTATATTATACACATTTTTATCGTTCTATCCAAGCGGTTGAATGATAGATTTCTATACTTGTTATTGCAAATTTTCCACCGTATTAGACCCTTGCTCAAAAAATTTTGTCACACCAAAATATGTTCTCACCAGTCAACAGTCAAGTCCACATTTAACGCGATTTGCCATGTAACAAAAAACAGAGGTATATATTCTCGTTGTTTCAAAATTTTGCTTTAATTGATGTGTTTTATTGTTTTTATTTATCGTTTTCATTAAATATAGCAATGTAGCGCAAAAATATCTACTATCAATCATAAAAATTGATAGTAAATGATAATCGCAAAATGCAAGTGCTACCTTATGGGTCGATTTTTGTAGACTCCACTGTAACCACATTTTTGACAATTGTTTGTTTTGTTTTGTTCTGTGTATCGGTATTTTCCCGACTGTGTTTTGGATCTGATTCAAGTTCATTTTCGAAAATTTATATTTTAGTGCTTATCTAATCCCTCTGTAAGTATTACAAATAGAACGAACGGATTAAACACAAATTATAATGACTAAATTTTGGTTGAATAGGAAAGAAAGCGTTTTCGGTCAGGCAGCATGAACGAGGGAACGGAAACAGATAGCGATGCGGATGCACCAGCAGCAGAATATCTGGATGATTTTGAGTTGCCGGATGCATGGAGTACGCAGCTGCCGGAGGATCCTCTGGACAAAACATTGGATGAATTGGAAAACTCGAGTGCCACTATCCATTCACGTGAAAACCGACAGAGCAGTATTTCCGTGGATGACGAAGGCTCCAATCATTTTGAGAAGGATCTTTTCAGTTGTGTCCTGTTAGCATATAAACGGCAATTCAAAGGCCAATCTTCCGGATCGTATATTGCACGCTGGCAAGTTACTGCCCATAGTACTACAAGTTTCATTCGTAAGGTATGGAACTTGGCTAAGGAGCACTTGAATAGAGAGGTTATCTTTGATGTGAAAGCGGACAGGACAACCTCCCCATTGTGGGCGGAAAATGAATCACCCTCTGAAAAGGAATTTGGCAAGTTTGTGTTATATCAATCGGGCCGTCGACACTACGTTCTGGAGAAGCTCACCGAAAGCAGCAACTTATTACAAAGTTGGAGAAACAAGGAAATAACAGATCTTTTGCACGTGTACTCATTGTCTGTGAGTAATCGCACAGTCTGGAGCTCGGTGAAGGAGAACCTAATCGACCCATCTGAACGGGATCGTTCAGGTGCTGCTACAACACAAGCTGTAATCGGGCTGGCGGATGAGCTCAGGTCAGTACACGGTAAACATTTGGACGCGTGTGAAGGAAGGATTACATGTCAATGCTATTCGAAGAGAACTAACAGTAGCACACAGCGTGAATAACAGTTATCACGAAGAGGTCGTTGCATTGCGGCAAGTTTTCGACGCAGTCGAATCGAATGTGGAAAGCTTGAATGCTTCACTGAAAATGTTCAAGACTCGTCTAGAGGCGTTGGAATTACGAGACAGGCTGAGTGATTCAATGATCAATGCTATGGAGACGGCAGTGAAGGTTCAGGAAGACGATCTGGGACAGGAGTTGAAGTCAAAAATCATTGACATATGGTCATTGATATGGATCACATGTAAACATTTGGATTTGTATGAGCTTTATTAAGTTTTATGAACAAGGACAAGAATTATGTATTTTAATTAAATAAAACAATGAATGATTGATTTTAACCTAATCAAACTGTTTTTCGTTTGTGTGAATTTTCTTCGAAACCTAGATCGATTATGTTTTCCGGAGAAGCAACAGTTGGGTCAAACTTCCCCCCGTTTATGTAACCACATTTTCGAAACAATCGATCCATTTTGTACGAGTAGAAACTAGTCATGATTTCTGAAATAAACAGTTTTAAATCACGAGTATTATTTTCTTTGTAGTCTTGCTGAGCTCTTCTTTTTATGGTTCCGAAAACGATCTCGATTGGGTTGTAAAAGGGAGTATACGCGGGTAAAAAAATCGGGTAAATACCCAACGATCTCAGGTAAGAAATGATGCTCGCGTCGCAATGGATCCGTGCACCATCTAGGATCCAAATTGAGTGTATGCCAGGATATGTTTCAACTTTATCGCTTTGGAGCGCGAACTGGCGAATATGATGGAAGAAATTCAATCTAGTAAATGTTCCTTCTGTGTAGCTGCATTCCAACATACCATTTTGACCAATCATGCATAGACAGGACACTCGTGGTTTACGAACAAACTCTCCACGACAGATTAGTCTTTTACCCTTCTCTGCATAACCTCTATTACGAAGCATTCCTCGGTTGTCAAAAGAGACTTCATCTAAAAACAGTAGGTTCGAGTAATCCCATGGTAATGAGTTCAGCTCCATAAAGAATCTGTATGCATCATCTTGCCTAATTTGTATTGCTCGTCTTTCAAAACACTTCCATGTCAACCCTTCACTGTGGAGTATGCGGCAGATGGATGAGGCTGATATCTTCATCCGGAAATGATCTTCGAATAGTTTTCCAGCTTCATGCAGATAGAGTAGCGGTTTTTGTTTATATAGATCGACGAGCCAGCGACGTTTTTCTATACCAAATTTTCGAGTGATGGTTTTATTCTGAATTCTTCCGTACGATCCTTGTTGCTCATACGTGGTAATCCAGTTGCTTATGGTTGACCGGTGCTTCCCATAGATAAAAGCGAGCTTGGCTCTCGAGAGACCTAAGAAATAATATCCATATAGTGCGTGATATACCGTGCAGGATGATGCGTGGCGTTGTTTCACAGCCTGCATTATTGCTGCCATTTCTTGCTGTGGTAAAAGAAGTAGTTAGTTTATAAAACAAAGCTTTAGGTTAACAAATATTCAAACAAATAGAAACTAACGTGATAATATCAATACTCGATGTTATTGTTATTCACACAAATCAACTGTCAATAAAACTGTCAATCATAAGTGGGAATCTTTTTGACAAATTTGAAAAAATGTCGAATAATCTAATAACGAATGCAAGAAGCAATATTGACTTGAATTCTTTTATTGAACTAGGAATTCTGTTAATATAGAAAATAATAACAATTTTCTTATGAAATAACTTGACAACAAAGTCAATAGCTGGTTCAATTTTGCATTCTCGCTAGAGTTTCGGTTATTTTCCATAGTATATATACTGTATCAATGTAGTATTATGAGTGTTTTGCGAAGGCCCAAGCTGTCCGATTTGTTTTTCGCGCGCTCGGAGTGTTTTGTCGGTTCGCTTGGAGAGTGCTTTGCGAAGGCCCAAGCTGTCCGATTCAGTTTTCGCGCGCTCGGAGTGTGTTTTCGGTTGGCTTCGTTTGCTTGGATAGTGCTTTGCGAAGGCCCAAGCTGTCCGATTCAGTTTTCGCGCGCTCGGAGTGATTTTTTCAGTTAGCACTTCATTCGCATGCCATCGGAGTGATTATGTATCCCTGCTTATGCGTGTTGACACTGAGATTGTGACTGTTCAGTCGAGGATGGATAACCAACTGGTGAGCTCCTTTCATGCTTGTAATAACACATTTGTACCATGACATGTATTTTTTTGTATTTGTTGAATAAACTATGAATGGTTCGACACTTAAAGTGTTGACATAAGCGCTCATACACGATTAATAAAATGTCGAGATTCAAACCTTAGATAGCTTTTTAAACAAAGGTTACATGAATCACTTACCAAGGTGAATCCTGATCATGTAGCTTTTAAGCCCTCCCACTAATAAAACTCCTTCCCATGACAAACATGAAGGTGCAGAGGTATACTCGGTCTTTAGTAACAATGGGATGTCACACTAACATTCCTTTCCTTCCCCGATGACCGTAAGCCGGCGCCTCCATTGACATTACTAATTTCAGAGTCCTCGAAAATGTGCATTGAAGATGGTATGCTACTCTCAAACTACATCTGTTGTTTCCCTGTACAATTTTGATTATTCTGGTCAATCACGGAGTAGCAAATACGAATTGTACGGTCATCAGTGCTTATGCGTATGTATTAATATAGTATTATTTTAATCGGCGAAAATGTATTATGTTTTATGGAAAAGTAGTGCGCCAATTGGAGTTCCACGCATTACAGTTATTCCTCTTAGAACTCCTGTAGAATTGTCTCCAGGATTCATGCAGCTAATTCAAAAATTTCTTCACCTTTCACGTGCATAACCAAAATATCGCTCATAATACCGCATGTAAATGATCATAATTCACTTGTTCATGAATTACTCAACATTATTTCTTCAAAAAAAGTGAAACCTTTGTCTTTATCTTAAAGTTTCTCCAAGTAATCTTCTTTTTTTTTTCAACGGGATATTTATTAAATAATCTTGTTTGTATTTTTTCAGAACTGAGCCAGAGATTCATTTAAGAGCTACCATTTTAGCGATACTTTAATATACTTTTTTCGGTAATACTACAATAGATCTCAAAGCGTTTCTTTGGGGATACGTCCAAAAACTTTCCTAGGGATTATGCAACGATTTCTTCTAAAATACTGACTTAGGATTCGTCCTAGAACTCCTTCAGTAATACTTACAATGATGCGCACCAGAATTTTTCTAGTATTTCTGAAGGCGTTCCTCCAAAGTTTTCTCCAGAACATCTTCCAAGCAAGTCTTTACTTGCACATATGTTTCTGCTAGAATTTCAATAAATTCCTTGAATTTTTTAAGGGTTGCTTTGAGAAATCTTCAATTCTTCAAATCGTTTTCCCAAAAGTTCAGCAAAAAAAAAAATCTAAAGATTCCGCTTACACAGTTTTTTGATAAATCACACACATTTTTCTGTGGTAATTTCGCCAAATATTGTTGTGAGTTCCTTTCTGGTTCGTCGAGTATTTTTCCTGGTTCTTATTCATTTTCTCAAGGATTCGTAGTATTTTCAGATTTTGTCCGAAGATTAATAATAATTAATAAATTTTTCAAATATATTCGGTTAGTATCCTACCAGGGAATATATCAGGTATTTGCTACCAACAATATGAATAAGTCCATACATAAGCTGTAATTTGAATTATTTTGATGGTGCATTAACTATTTCATCGTTTTAATTGTAGTTTATATTTATGCATCCAAATTTATCTAGCATTAAACGCGAAAATATTTATTAATATTATCTTGGGGTTTGGGTTGTGGGTTCAAGTCCCACCGCTAGAGGGTTTTTAACGTAATTTTCTTGACATTTCAATACATAGAGTTTCTAGGAGGCCTTTCTTAGGCTAATGGCAATGTTCCCGGCGAGTTCAGGATTTTTTCGTATATTAGGAAATTTTCATACTCTCCTTGGGTATAAAGTACCATCGAACCAGCCACGCGAAACACTAATACGAAAATGGAAACTTTGGCAAGGAAAACTCTCACTTAACAACTGCGAAAGTGCTAAGAAGTAGTATCTGTCCCAGTAGGAACGTAACGCCAGAAAAAAGAAGACAAACTCAAACATTTTGATGTCCATTTTTCTCCACGCCGTTGCACGCCGCCGCCGCCGCCTTCGCCGTCGCCGAATCTAGTTAACGGCGTGACGCCGATCACGCCGCCGCCGCCGGTATAAAAATGCTCTCACGCCGCCGCCGATTAAAACTATTTCGGCGCACAGGTCTATGGAATCACTCAATACCAAGTTGTTTTGTCACATTGGCTAATGTAACCGCATAACAGTAACATTTAGATTATACATGAGCCTCATAATGTAGTAGCAACGAAATTTCTATCAGAATTATTTTTTGACTATTCACCCAAAATGCGAAATAAGTTGTACAAGATTTCAGCCTCAAATATGCTCTTTTGAATTCTTAATGATTTTTTGAAATTTTAGTTTCCTCCCATATTGCAGTAAAATGCAAACTTGGTATCCCGTTTACTCAATGCCTACTTTTGTCGAATGTGACTGTTATGCAGTTATGGGCAGTGAGGTGACTCTCCTTTTGATTTGAATGGCGAGCCACTACCCTCGATTCGAGAATTGTCTCCTCGCTATACGACACCGACAATTGTCACCTCACACCACTCGTAGAATTAACCCAATTGTTGGCTAGGTTTTATCAAGATGACCAAACAAATCAATAAAAAAAACATAAACAAATAATCAGTTCAGGATAGACAATCCCAAAATTAAATCATGCAGAATGACGTTCGGATTCAAGGACCACTCATTGCAGTTATTAAATTAAAATTTATTATTACAAATGAAAATAAGAGTGAATCAATCAAAGTACAATTATAATCCAGATGCGTTTGTAATATATTTTTCACTGTTCTATATATAATATGCATGTAGTATTTGCTTTTCGATTTTCTTTTATTACTTATCGGACTTTTGGATCCTTCAAATTGTAATATGTTACGCGTAATGCAAATAGGGTACATAGAAGAATGTATCGACATCGCTTTTTCTTCATCTCTTCGCTAGCTCTTACTCTTTCCTCTGTCGTTATGAGTGCTACTGATCTTGGTATGTAGATTATGCCTGTATGTGTGTGTGTATTCAGTTAACGCTCTCGGCGCACTTCCATTTCCATCTGCGTTGTTTATATATTATCAAATCGTTACAACTATTATAATAATTTTGACTCTCCCACTCTACAAATATAGGCTTCCTATATAAGGTCTTTCTTCTTTCCCTATTTCTATTTTCTATATTTCTTTTCATTCTTCATTTTTTTCTCCTATCGTCATAGCAAAGGTATTCTAATTGAGGCCACATTCGTTCACATTTCAATTTTGAACCGCTACTTGATTTCTGCTCGGATCGTGATCGCTGTAACAGTTTTTAGTTTAGTCATATTCAATAATTTTATAAAAATCATCAAACTGATAGTTTCGTTTTAATAAATAGGAAAAGAAGAAATGGTACCGAAAGGTTGAAGAGAGTTCAAATAATAAAGTGAATATACTTGCGCTCTTCGCTATTTCTTGGAGTAATACAAATACAAATATAGCAAATATAATATAAGAGATAGATACGTGAATAGATGGGGTCATCTATGAAAAAGTAGGGAAAAAAGAGTACAAAAGCGAAAGGGGTGATCATTGCCGAAAAGAATCCTTCTGATTAATTTAATCAAAATTACATTCCACTGATCCAAAAACAAGCAAAAGGGTAGGATGGGGATTACAGAAATCGACACTGAAAAACGTACACTTAAATTGGACAAGAATAATTCTCTTGTATCCAGTTTTTAAATATGTTGAGATTATACAATTCAACTGCACTATAAATACTACCACATTGATATTTGTGTGGGATTGGAGTATGGAGGGTGATGCGCAATGGCACTTTCCTCTGAAAAATGATAGCTGGAAAACTGACGATTTATAATTGTCTTTCTTCTCACTGTATGCACATTATTTGTTGAGTAATATTTTAAACAGATGCACTCTAATTGTTAATTTACGTGTATGTGAATATGCGTTCTCGTATCTGTTTCTCCCTTTCTCGATCGCAATTATTGTTGCTGTTGTGTGTGTGTTTTTGATAAGTGGTTAATTTAATTGCTCTCAATTTCGTTCGAAATATGGTCCTGCCGATAGCAGCGCGCTCTTGTTTGTGTGTATCCTCCTATTGGAGGCATTGTGAAACTCTTTGTTAATATAACTACAAATGGTGTTCGAAACAGTCGCTGCCGCTGCTGCTATAGATTTTCCTTAACCGTTCTGGTCGTTTCAGTTCGCTTTTCGTAAATTTATCATATCAAATTTGCTCGGCAATCTCCCAAAAAATTCGAACAGGAATCTAAAGAGATTTATGAATTGTATTGTTTCACAATTTGAAAATTTATCGGTCCTCTATTCTACACAGAAAAGGGTAATTGGTTTCGTAATTCGTTATATGTTAATTGTTATCAGATATCAGCCTAACATGATGGTGTGCTATCACTATCAGTTTATTTTTGACAATTTGCATTGAAAATTCACCCCGGAATAGTTTCCGGTTTCCTAAATCGATAAACCTTCTCCTGACGAAAAAAAAAATTGTAGCCGGAATTCGATCGGGCGGCAACGGTTGAGTTTTTCTCTCGGTTTGATGGCGGACTCTATGTTACTGGAACGGGATCGTCTTTTTTCATTTATCGTTTTTAGGTCTGGCAACTTGCTGCGCATCTGCTTCGAATAGTCCAATTTACGGTTTTTACGTGTGTCTTGAAATGAAATACAAAGAGTGCGGCTGGAGGGGCTCCCCGTTAAATGGAGACCCCCATACACCGCTGGTATGCAGGCTGCGGCCAGCTGATTACCACAGACCGGACGAGAAACCACCTGGTGGAATGCGATTCTTGTTGATGACATGGCCAGCACCGTTCAGCGATGGGACGGTTGTGTTGATCTCCGCTGCACCGCCAGATTTGTATCCCTCACCGGTCACCGGGTTGCCGTTTTCTGTGGAGAAGGTGAGATAGGAGATTAGCGTAAGGTTGGCAATGTGTTATCTCTGGAATAGGAAATAAAGATTGAGTATAGTAAATCTCTGCATAATTTAAGGGATAAGAAATTCATTCAACAGACATAGGGTATGTCGCATACCTAGGGTACAGCTTTTACAGAACCACTCACGTCAATTCACAGCACTAAATGTACTCACGAAACTTTGTTTTTTTTTTATGGAGAATTAGAAATGCGGCCTAAGATAACCACTACCCGTTATATGAACTCGTTTGAAAAAATATTGCAACACTCCCGTGCCATGATTACTTATATGTATGTATGTGAATGAAATTCTTGCCCCTATGCTCCTTAGTAAAACTTGACATTATTAAAGTACAACTCTAAAATAAATTAAAAAAAAGCAACAAATAAGAAAATAGTTTTACATTATTATTATTACAAGAAAAAAAAAACAAAATCAAACAGCACATAAAACAATAAAGAAAGCATTATAAACAATAAACTAAACAACAACACACAGCAATTATTAGTAAAGTTATTAACCACCTGATGACCAATTACCTCCCCGCCTGGAGCTGGGCTTGCGCGGCTTGTCGGCGTAGTCTTCGACGCCATTTCCGGTGACCGGGTTCCGCTGGGCAAATCGGGGCGAGCGGGGCGATGACACCGTGGACGACGACGACGACTTGGGCGACGCTATAAGATTGGTGTTAGTATTGGTAGCAGCAGTGATACAATTAGAAGAAGAAGCAATAGTAGGATTAAATCGCTGCGATTGTTGTTGCTGTTGATGTTGAAGTTCTTGTTCTTGTTGTTGCAAGTCGCTCTCAAGGTCATGGTCGGTCACACTGATGATGATGTCGTCACTGATACAGAGATTAATGTTGGACGCATAGGTCGGATTCAGTGCCTCACCGCTAGGGTAGAACTGATGGTGGTGTTGATAGCCTGCGGGGACCGCTCGTCGAGCTGGAGAACCGAGCAGTCCGGCCAGGGAAGACGAGTTCCCGGCACCAGCACCAGCACCGGACGACGAGTATGCTGAATCCGGAGTAGCGTCTTCATTACCTGGGAGGCCCAACCCGAACGAATGGACGATGGCCACGTGGTGGTACGTGTATTTGTGTGATCGATGGAGCGGGGTCAAACGACAACGAGAGGGAGTGGTAGAACATAGCAAAGGACGAATAACACATTGGTTCCAATTTCATAGGGTTTGTAAAGAAAACTGATTAGGTAGTTGATCTAATTTGAACTAATTGCAAACAACAAATCAACGGCTACGACTGAACGCAAAACGGGTGTCAATTTTCCTAATAAACATATGATCGCGTGCCAAATCACACAGGTGCAAGTCATGGTCCAATCCGAACAACATCATTGATGAACTGATAGCCTAAGGATGGGCTCGTTTACTCACGACATCAACATTCCAGATTGACTAGCATTAAGTTTACAAACCACACAAACGTAAATCAAGAAGAAATCATGCAGCGAGTTTCCCATGATGACAGAAACCGCGATTTTACTAGGCACGCGAGTTACTGTCGAACAGCATATAGATAGTTGTTGTCGGTCACGATAATTGGCGTGATATTATCACAGGAAGGAAAAAAACAAACCAAGAAGAAGAAAAGCAACAGAAAAGCAAGTTTTGGGCTACTGTGGCGCCGTGGTGTTTGGCCTTCACTAGGTCGTTATAGTTCCCGGCAAGGAATATGTGGGTACACAAGTTACACCGAACGATCGATTCCACAACCATTAGGAGACTGATTTGCGAGTGTAATTTGACACATTTTTTGCGGGTGCTCCGCTATGCTTCGCAATTTATTATATTTGTTGGAGTAATAAAACCCAAGCCTGTTCCAGCTTTCGTTTGTGCTTTGGATGCAGAAGGGTTGGATTTCATCCGAAGTTTTTTTTTTCCAAATTGTACTTGTATCATTCGGAATTCCGATTCCCACAGGACATCAACATTGAATCAGTTAGATGTCTGTGATCGAAAAGTATTATAACAGGGTAGATACTTAGCACTATAAAAGTTGTTATGCAATGTTATGGATTTTACTCAGGTGGTGCAGATCATTGATGAGTGCCACTAGTTCTCTCTTTCATTCACCCGCTGTTCTTATGCAGCGCAAATAGTGACGTCACTATTTGCGCTGCATAAGAACAGCGGGTGAATGAAAGAGAGAACTAGTGGCACTCATCAATGATCTGCACCACCTGAGTAAAATCCATAACATTGCATAACAACTTTTATAGTGCTAAGTATCTACCCTGTTATAATACTTTTCGATCACAGACATCTAACTGATTCAATGTTGATGTCCTGTGGGAATCGGAATTCCGAATGATACAAGTACAATTTGGAAAAAAAAACTTCGGATGAAATCCAGCCCTTCTGCATCCAAACCACAAACGAAAGCTGTACCAGGCTTGGGTTTTATTACTCCAACACATATCATAAAATGACGTCACTATTTGCGCTGCATAAGAACAGCGGGAGAATGAAAGAGAGAACCAGTGGCACTCATCAATGATCTGCGCCACCTGAGTAAAATCCATAACATTGGCTGTTATGCGGTTATAATTTAATTTACCAATGTGACAAAACAATTTGGTATTTTTATCGAATTTTCTAGAACGATCTCACAGATTTCAGTAAGTTGACTGAAAGTATTTATCATTTGATGACTCTCCATGGTGCCAATTTGTCAAAAATGTCGAATGTGACTGTTATGCGGTTATGGGCAGTACATGTCTCCGTGACAATGATTTTGAGCGAGATTTGTTCTAAGTGTTACGTCTGTTTGTCTGCGATGGTACGTTTACTACATTCATTGGTACAACTAAATTACATTTTTAGACATTTATTAAAATTAACCTTCGGGCTGTCACGCTGTTGTACTTTGTACAACAGTTGTGATTTAAATGCTATCATTTTGCAACAAAGACATCTATTGACACCAAACCAAAATGTATTTCTTAAGAATCTTCTTAAAAACAATACACGAAAGTTTTTGTTTACAGTAAGTTTTTTTATAATGCGGTAAAATGAAGATATGTGCATAGAAGTCGCATGATAATGAACGCGCTATATACGGTTCAAGCAGCCCAAAATTTAAAAAACGGTATTTCTTAAATTCCAGATAACTTCGAAACTTGGGGACTTCAGTAAAGTAGTTCTGGCGATGGAGCGTTTTCTGATGGTACCTCATTTAGTTCGGAATTGGACCGCTAAGTGGCAATAGTGAGCATGAGACTTTTACTTTTGTTTTGCAGATATCTCAAGAGCTTGTCCATTTAGCAAGTTGGCGTCTTCGGCAAAGTTGTTCAATAACTCAAGGGCTATTATTGTTCGAGCTAGTCAATTCAAAATTTGGCCACCAGGCGGCGCTAGTGAGCATGAAAATTTTGTTTTGCATATATCTCAGGAGCCTGACCACTTAGAGAGATGGCGTTTTCGGCAAAGTTGTTCAGTACCTCATAGACTAACATTATTTGAACCAAGAAATTCGAGATTTTGGCACCAGGTAGCGCTAGTGAACATAAAACTCTTAAAAGAATATCTCAGAATCTTGACCACTTAGAAAGATGGCGTCTTCGGCAAAGTTGTTTAGTAGCTCAAGGGCTATCATTGTTCAAGCTGGTTGATTCAAAATGGCGCGAGTGAGCATGAAAGTTTTGTTTTGCGGATTCGACCTTGATCTCCTTAACAACTTTGCTGAAGATGGTATTTCTATATTTAAACTAAATTGCGAGATCATTCATGTTGAACATGCAAAACCGAGGGTGTTGTACAAAGTACCACGCGCGACTACACGCGTTACAAAAATGCACGCGACAATCGAAAGGTTAACACATAATCAACACTCTATGTTCATAGTAACAAACATATTCGTAAGAAGATATTCCAAAATTTACAAAACACTGAAAAAAATACTGTCTTGTTTGAGAAATTTGAGAACCTAGCGTAGCGCGATCAGAGAGCGGAATACAAACATCCACGTCGATGCTCGGCGGCCAGTGAGATAAACTGAATGTTTGAAAGGTTGTTGTATGTACTTTTTGCCGTTGGTGCCAACTTTTAGCATTTAAGAACGATGTAAACAGTCGTTGGGTAAAATTTAAGTTGGCTAAAGATAACATATTTAGGAATTCACAGATGAGAGTCGAATAAAATAATGGCAGGAACTCCAGAGACCTCTTGTGCCTAAAAAGACTCGAAAGAGATCATACAAGTACCCAGAAATACCAAGAGATTTTACATGGATTCCTTGAAGAATCCAACCAAACATTTCTGAAGGAGTATTTCCAAGAATTGTGTGTTTTGTATGGTTTTCTCCAGGAATTTAGTCAGAAATTAACTTTGGTCCAAACTTTTCTTCTGGTATTATTATCATGAAAAACCCTTGAGAAATTTATCCAGAAAGACTTTTACAGATTTCTAAAGGAATTTCTTCGATATTTTTGTTTAGGACTTTCTAAAAAAACAATCAACGATTCATTTTAAACTAATTCCAGATAGTTTTACAATGATTTGTTTACGAACTTTCAGATATCTTTCGTTACAAATATATTGAAAAATGTTTCGATACTTTTTTGCAGGATATTTCCTATGTATTCCACGTTTATGATTTGAACCTGAAAGTAATTTCATAGATTCGTTCAAAAATTTTCCCAAATATTATTACAAAAATTTATTCAGAAAATCCTATTCTTAGAGTAAGTTCGGATGGAACTCCTGTAGAAATACCTGTTGATCTGCAATGATCTCTAAAGTCTTGAAGAAGTCTTAGAGGATTCTTAAGATCAGAAAATAACTTTGGCATTTGTCCAATCCTTTCTTCAGGTAATATCACGAGAAAGTCTTTAGAAATTTATCCCGAAAGTCTTTCGCAGGTTTTCTAAGGAATTTCTTCGATAGTTTTGTTTAGGACTTTCTAAAGAATTCAATCAGCGATTCCTTTAAAACTAACACCAGATAGTTTTACAATGATTTCTTTACAAAATTTCCGATATCTTTAGTTTAAAATATATTGAGAAATGTTTCGATACTTTTTTCATGATATTTCCCATGTAATCCACTTTTATGATTTTAACCTGGATTGCTTCGACGTTCAAAAATTTTCTCAAAGATTACTACTGAAATTTCCCTGAAAAACTCTTGTTGGAATACCTGTTGATCTGCATATCTAAAGTCTTGAAGAAGTCTTGGAGGATTATTTAGTTCAATTTTTAAAATAATTATTGAAAAAATACCAAATGAAACCCGCGATAGAATGCTAACAGATTTTCTGCGAATTCCTGGGGAAATCGACGAAGGAAGAATCGGAAGCAATACTGGAATAGGTGCAACAGCATTTTCCATAGGCATCCCGCTATGTTTTTATAGACGAATCCCTAAATAATTCACGTAAGAAATTATTGGAGAAAATCTTACATTCTTGGAAAAAAATCCTATAGAAATCTCTGAAGGAACTTTATGCAGTATAACTGAATGAATTCATCAAGGAATTCTCCAGGGAGATTATCTAATAAACTTCGGAATTCCCTGAGAGAACTTCTGAAGCAACTTCTGTAATAATTCTTTGCTTCGGCTTAGAAACATCTAAAGGATTTTTTTGCGGATGTCCTAGAATAGTTTTTATATGTTTTGTTTTTAATATCTTAGCATAACAACGGGAATAAATGATTTTCACAGCAGAATTTTTGAGGTAATCCCTGTGGAAATTACTAAATGTTTCATTGTTGAACTGCTTAAGGATTTTCTTGCTCAAATTCAGCAGAAATTCACTTAAACATCTCTTGAGAAATCGCAGGAGGAATATCTGAGAGAATTGTTAAAGGAATCTCTAGAGAAATTTCTGAAGGGATCCTTCTAGGTGCCCTTGAATGTATTTCTTTTTCTGGAGGAATCATTGTAAGAATTCCTTAAGCTTTTCCTTCTTTATTGTGGAGGTTGTTTGCTTTTGTTTTTCAATAGAATATTCAGCTTTAGTCGTCAGAGATCAGGTTTCTTTCCGCTCTTCCAGTCATAAGGCATAAAGTGAATATCACATGGATTGGGAACTGCATTGGAGAAATGTTTCGAACAACAAATCGAAGCATCCTCTAGGCCAGGCTCTACGATTAAAGAGAGGAAACAATGAAAGCCACCAATCGAGATCAGAATTTCCGGATTTTACTCAATCACTTAAGCAAAAATGACCTAAATTTATGCGAAATGGAAACATTTCCGGAAGTCGAGGTAATTTCAAAGACTCACCTTTTCTAGGTGTCGAAAGTGGAAAAATGGAGGTCGATGTGGAAAAATGACTCAATCAGCATCTGAGGCTGGTTTCAATTCATAAGACAAATTCTTTCCGAGTTCAGTGCTTCTCTCTCGATATCTAAGTAGGAGGTACGCGATTCCGAATTAGTGGAGTAGCAGACCGCCTACCTTCTAAAACAGGGTTTCTCAACCGGTGGTCCGCGGACCCCTAGGGGTAGCTCAATGTTTCAGCAGTGTGAGCTTGAAAGTGAATCTGGGTTCGTTTCTAGAGGAATTTTTGAAATAATTGCAGCTTAATCCTTGTCAGTTATGATTTTGCAAGTTTACTGGTAAGATCTTCGAAAAGTTCCTCTGTTTCCTGGCAGTTATCGGCAGGATTATAAAAATCTTTCACAATAGTGATCATTGGTAGATTTCAGATAGTTCTTGGAGAAATTTGTTTAGCGAAGTTTAGCGAGGTCTTTTTGAATTTCTGATTGAGTCCATGAGTAAATCTTGTAAAACTTTTCATACAAACTTATGAAACTCGAAACAATCTTCATTGAACTTCAGTGATTATCTCATTACTTATTCCCGGCATTTTTGATTTATTTTGGCAGGAGAATTTTGGAGATTTCTTGAAGGCTACAGGGATCATATTTTGCAACAATATGCACCGTTTATGAATAAACCATACTGCAAAGTTTCAAGCAATTCTACCGAGAAAACTCTCAATATCAAAATTAATTAAGGTTCCTAAAAACTATCTAATTGATATCAATGTGTAGATAAATTTCTGATCGATTGATAGTAAAAATGTTATTGTTGATTCCAGGCTTTGGAAAATTTAACAATCATTGACACACGAGTCATAATTTTATTCCTTGAATGGGCACGCATTCACACAACACGCATTATTTTTAACGTTCATAGAAGCTAAAGAGACACGATAAAGAAATAGAACACACTTTATTCTTTCTTTGGTGCCGATCACTGTGTGTCACCACGTGTAACATTCGCTGACACTCTCTCATTCTTGTTGTTACCACTTTTAAGCAAAAAATTAATCTCTCGAATGGCTCGATATAGTTGTTGTTTGTCTCGTCACGTACAATGAGAGAGAATAAATACCAACATTCATAGAGTTCTTCGAATGCGATGTGTCACGAACTGTTATGATTCATGAACTATTACACTCTCTGAATAGGGATGAATCGGCTTATTCTGATCCAAATCCAAACTCTGGTTGGTTCACAAAAAAACTGAGTTATTAACGTTCAAAATCTTCCCCAATTTGTTACACGTCCCAATTTCCGTAATTACAAAATGTACAAATCTTTCCATTATCTATGGTGAATTTCAAACATTTTTGTGTACTCCTGCCAAGTGCCAAGTACTTATGTCTGACAAATCATTTTGAGATCTTTGAGAGTTTTGCATGAACATTGATTTCAAAAGCACTCATTTTTGGGTGTCCGCAGGTTGTTTGTAGAACTTTAAAGGGGGCCGCAGCTTCAAAAAGGTTGAGAACCACTGTTCTAAAATAATCTTTTTGTTTCTGAAATAAGGTAAGAAATCAAAATGTCTGATGCAATGAAACCTGTTCACTGTAAAAGGTAAACGACTTCGTACCTAAGCAATAATTTGATACGCAGGAGTAGCTGAGTGGCCAAACCTAAATAAGGGGCGCGCTTTTGAAAATTTAATGGAAGGTATAAATAGCGGTACATATCTTTTAATAAAAAATTTTTTTTTTTCAAAATGGTAAAGAGTAAATTGTATTAAAAACGACTACTTCATTATTTCTCAATAGTATTAGCGTAGAACTGGTAGCAGTGGTTCATCCCGAACAGAAAAAAATAGATACTTAAGGCATGGTTTGTAGAGGTACTTCTCACGCTAAGGATGCCTGTCCTGAGAACGAAGTCCATAAGTCAAACTTTTTGGATTGTTCTTCATGCAAACGAATTGTCGAATCTTAGCCCAGGCAGAATAGTGGTAACGTTAACCGTAGGGTAGAAGCACCGGTTTTGGGCATACGCCAGTTGTAGCCATAGTGGTTTATACACCGTTTTACATCGCTAATCAGCATGAAACCTTTTGTGTTTAGTAGATCACATTCACATGATAGAGCTACATTCATTTTATCGTCCAAATTGATTCAAAACATAAGAAAAACAATTCATTTTCCTTATAGCTTTAACTCTCATACACCCAATTTGGCCAGGGTACTCCTAATTTGGCCACTCTCATAAGAAATCAATGTGATTGGCCAATTTAGGAACCGAAGCTGGTTCTGGTGGCCTATACTGACCAACGATATTTTCGACGCGAAACGATGGTTTTAGCTCAGTTTCAATATTTACACACATAATATGGTTTGAAAGCTTGCATTTGACATATTTGTAGTATAAATACGGCTTTCCATATAATTTATATTGACATTTTCTCTTAGACTGGAAAAAAAACGGTGCTTTTACCCTACTTGTGATTACAGAGGGCAGAGTCCATTCATTGCGTAACGCTAAAATTAAGAATTTTCAACTATCATCATCCTCCAAAAAGCTATTTGTATGAAAACTTTCGAATTTTTGTATGAGCCGTAACGCTTGATCCTTCAATACTTTGATAGCCCTTTTTTCCACTTCTAGAAACCCTTCTACTATTGATTTTAGTTTTAAACATAGTCTTCAATGATGTTGTTTGGATTCTCTTCAGGCTCAATTAGACTAGTTCGATAGTTTTACATTACACTTAAATTACAGTGTTCATCGACTAGACGGGTGTGATATGTGTATCTAAGCAAACAAATTCTCTATCTACAATCTTAAATCCAATCTGCTGAAAGGTGAAACAGCTTTGTCCAAAGTATGAGTGCACTCGTACTAAATGATCCTAATTCAAAAATTCAGCGAAGCATCGTATCTTACATCTTGTCCGTCAAAACGTCCAGTAAATAGTGTCCAACAGTAATTAAGTCAAATCGTTTTGTTCAACCGTAATAAAAATGCAATTTCGTTGTGTCCAGTCTCCAAGAAGGTAGCAATGGTGCAGTGTTAGCGCAGCAATTGAATGTTAAGCCACAGACAAACAGACGTAACATTGACGAAATTTCCATCGACCACACTTTGAACGATCATCTTTGTTCCAAAACTCCACCCGATCACGGTTGTGTGAAGTGTGTGACGAATTTTAAAGTCAAGTGTCCCAAGTGTTACGTCCGTTTGTCTTCGGTCAAGCCTTAATGTGAGAATGTGTCAAGCAACTTGGAGCAAACGCGGAGGGCGTCCGCAAGATGAAGTGACTATGATGATGATGTTGATGATAATGCTCTCTGATGGTGACGGACAATGATTGTGCGCTAATCGTACACTTTTTGCTTTTGTTTAAACATGTCTTCTGCGGAAGGGAACATTGTGGGACTTACTTAATCTCCTCAGGAAGACTGCATGAAATTAAAAATCGTTCCATTAGTTGGGGAAGGTTATGTGAGGTCTGAGGACTGCTACGAGGAGTGTGTGACGGATGACAGTGAGAGTGTAGAACAAAAATGTTGAAGAGTTAAGAGGGGGATTCGCAGGGGGGCAAGGAAAATGACAGATAATAAGAGCAACCACTCGATTCGCGCGCGCCTGCGATGGGGGAATTTTGCCGAGGAATTCCATCCATGAACCGTGGAGAATCTGATCGAGGGGGTAATGGCATCGAAAGCGCCCGAATGGAGCTGGGCGGAGCAGATACGTCGCGTATACGCAGCGAAGATCACCGTCACAGTTGAGGGAGCGATTTGGTGAGTGATTTATTTACAACAAATCGAACGACGTCGCGTCGGTTGGTTTCGTAAGAGTCATCACATTTCAGCAAATTCAAATTGTGTCATTGTTTCGCGAAAAAGGCGTAAGAATCGATCAAGATTCGAAACGGTTGTATTGTGTACCCGCAAACCCGATGGATTACAACAACGACGCAATTTGGTTCACTTCCTGCTAGACGAATCAAGATCTTCAGGAGATACTCTAGCGATTGACGATGGATAGATACATGGATACATGGGCGTAGCCCCCTTCCCCTGACCGACGGAAAATTAATCAAAATCCACTAGTTTGCTACGAAGGTTTTTGATTGATCTGCTAAGTCATCTTCACACGAATTCATTCAGGAGTTCTTCGCAGAATAAGTCAAAGAATTTAATAAGAAATTACACCAAATAATCCTCAGAAATTCCTCATGTGGTTTTTTAGATCTTTTGCTTTGAAACCAAAGAATTTATTCTTAACCATCCACGGGTATGCTACATCGTTTCTCGAAATATCCGATTTTTTTTCAAACAAGTTTTCATCAATACCTCAAACATTTTTTTTTGTAATGCTTCTGTAAGAGATATTCTCTACTAGAAGAGAAGTTTCCCAGCTTCTGAAAGAGAAACTTTCTAGCATCTAGAAGCGAAGCTTTTCGGCTTTTGGAAGGAAAGTTTACCAGGCTCTGGATAAGAAGCTTTTCAGCTTCTGGAAGAAAAGCTTTGCAGCTGTTGGAAGAGAAGCTATTGAGCTTCTGGGAGAGAAGCTTTCCAACATCTGGAAGAGAAGCTATCCAGCTTCTAGAAGAGAAGCTTTCTCACTTCTGGGAGAGAAGCCTTCTCGTTTCTGGGAGAGAAACTTTCCAGCATCTAAAAGAGAAGCTTTCCAGCTTCTAGAAGAGAAACCTTCCAGCTTGTGGAAAAGAAGCCAGTTTCTGGAAGAGAAACTTTCCAGCTTCTGGATGCAAAGCTTTCCAGCTTCTGGATGATAAGTTTTCCAGCTCCGGAAAGAGAAACTATCCAGCTTCTGAGAGATAAACTATCCAGCTTCAAAGAGAGAAGCTATCCCGCTTCTGGGAGAGAAAATTTCTCGCTTCTGGAAGAGAAACTTTCCAGCTTTTGGAAGAGAATCTTTCAAGCTTCTGGATGAAAAGCTTTCCAGATTATGAAAGAAAAGCTTTCAAGCTTCTGAAAGAGAATCTTTCCAGCTTCTGGAAGAGAATCTTTCCAGCTTCTAGATAAAAAAGCCTTTCAGCTGCTAGATTAGAAACTTTCCAGCTTCTGGAAGAGAAGCTGTCCAGCTTTTGGAAGAAAAGCTTTTCAGCTTCTGGTAGAGAACTTTTTCAGCTTCTGGATGAGAAGCTTTCCAGTTTCTGGAAGAGAAGCTTTATCGCTTCTGGGAGAGAAGCTTTTCAGCTTCTGGAATGGAAGCTTTCCAGCTTCTGGAATAAGGTTTCCCCCAAATGTTCGTCTAAAATGGTACTTTTGAGAATGCTTCTGCATATTTTTAAACAATTTAAGGATGACAACTCGGAATTTTGCCTTAGGAATCACTTAAACAGTTTTTTGTATGCCTTTCTTGAGATTTGTATCTTTCTTGAAATTTCTTCAGTAATTCAACAAGATATTTTTTTAGAAATTCCTTCAGATTATGTTCGTAAAGCTCGATCGAAGATTCCTCCAAAAACAAACTTCTGAGAACTATACCAGAGATTGTCTGAGAAACTCCAATATATTTGTCTTCTGGAATTTGGACAGAATTTGAACACTGGATTAAATTTTATGTCATCATTCTGAGAAATTCCAACTGAAACTGCTAAAGATACCGAAAGGTTCCTACAGGAATCATTCCCGGATTTTTTCTGTATTCTTGAACCTGCCAGATTTTTCCTAAGAACTCCAATTTAATTTAGAAATCTTCGCATATTAACCTAGTAATTTTCCCAGAAACATCTTAGACCTTAAACAAAATGTTTAAAAAATTAGATAATTAAGATCCGTTTAAGAAATTCTCATGTCATTTTTTTCAAAAGTAGCCAAATCACTCAGTGAGAACGTTCCTCTTTTCATGGCTACCATGTACTGAAATTTCTTTCTATTCAATTACTTTGTATATAGGCAGGTACGGTTGAGCTTTTTCTCGTTTCAGAGAGCGAAAAATGGCGCTTAAATCTAGGCTTTCGAGCCCGAACACAAGTAAAATATACCTTTGTCCCGTCCTGTTTGAATTTGAATCTGAATCAAAAACGGTTGGCACGATTGTCCTTTTAAAGATACAAAAATGTTCATTGATTAAATAATTCATTACATGAATCATTCTCAAAATCTCCACACAGTAGGCCTGGCCATTTCAATATTTGTGTCACAATGGACCAATGCACGAGTTCACTTATTTGACGTACGAGCGGTGCCGAATTCACTTGTTTCCAAGGTCACGTAAATAACACGGCACCGCTCAAACGTCAACGAGTGAACGCGTGCATTGGTCCATACTGAGTTTGTATGAGTCTCGTGTTGTAGGAATTACTCAAGGTATGAAATAAAAAGATCTAATGGAAATTCCTGCAGAAATTTCGTCAGGAAATTCTCTGAGATTCCATCAGAAATTTTTCCAATAATTTCATCTAGGAATTTTCCCTGAAGTTCTGTTGAGGACTTTTCAGGAATCACTCGAAAATTGAATAAAAAATCTGGAGATCTTTGGGAAAAAAAAATTCAAGAATTTAACGGAAAGTATCTTATGCGCCATTCACAAGTTACGTAACGCTTTAAGAGAGGGAGTTGATATCAGATATCAACACTTCTTCCAATGATCTTTCAGTTGCAAATACCTCCTTATATTCAAACATGAATCCTTCCAAAGATGATTTAGGAATTATTTCAAAGATTTTCAAGGATTTCATCTAATGTTAAGACAGGTTTTACTATCATATATCTATAAATATCTCTATTAATAAAAAACATTTACTGCAGAATTTGATGGAAATTTCTCAAAAAACTGCTTTGATTCACCAAGCTTCTAAAAAAAAGAGAAAAAATCGTGGACAATTACTTAGAGGAGTTCCTGAAAGAATTTCTGTAGTAGTAATAAAAAGAATTCCGTAGGAAATTGAAGGATGAATTTTCGAAGCATTTTAAGATAATACATGTAGAAATCTCTGGATGATTTTCTGAAGAAATGCTTATACAAAATAGGATTCCTAGAGGAACTCCTGAGGAAGTTATCAACTATTTTGGGGAGCTTCAAAGAAATTCGTGAATATGTAGGAATTCGATAGGGGCTCATTCAAAGATGACGTCCATAAAAAATGTCTACAGGAATCCCTTTTCAAATTCCTTAGATACGATACTTTCCGTTGGATTTCTTAGGGGAATACTTGCGACATGCTTGGAGAAATACAGGAATTATTCCTGAAAGAAATGCTGGTGGAATCTAATTCTTGGTTGAACTTGGAAGGCTTCCTTTTGCGTACTGTGAAAAACGATGTGAATATTTTTTTTATAATTTAACGTTTCATGTGAAAAGGGCACATATGTTTATATTTATCGTCTTGCATGAAATTCGTGAATGAACTTTTGAGTTCGCTCGCCCCCTTGATGAAAATCCTGGCTACGCCCATGGATTGCTACAACATAGTCTTAGATATAGGGAAAAAGGCAAAGGAAAGGTACCACCCTGCTCGAACATCAATTACCGCATTCCGAGCAATATCCAACCACTCGCAGAACAAGACACCCAACAACGACGACGACGTACTGTACACCGTGACAAACAGATGAATGGAATAATTACTACGGAGATAACGTCCCTTCCTTGTCGTCATATGCAGCAGACATTCTATGTTGGATAAGCCGAACCCCGAAGCACTCACAAATTAATCGAAAGACGTCGACGTCGAACAGGAACATTGAAGGTGAAACGATAGTGATCTTTTCTGTGGTTTTCTCAGTCTCAGTTAGCGAGGGCATTTTGTTTCATTAAGAAACAAGATTTCGCTACAAGTCAAGTCAACTCCACTCGGCACTTCTTATCTTGTGCCGTTCCAGATCGCGGTGACGCTCTTTGGATATATGAAGTATTTTCAACCAGTGGTTCTCCAATTTGTTCGTTGATTGTAGTGGAAACCTAACAGCACAACATATTGGGGATACGTTGTGAACCACTGGTTCTTGTGGGATCGAATGGCATCAAGAGAAAATAATCATAGACCCCCATCCCAGGGAACGGAGTCATGTCGATCGTCATTTTTTCTGTCACTCCTCAACTGGAAAGATGGAAAGACACTCGACGATAGTACCTACAGGGGGGAATGCAGATACTGGGAAATTGATATAAAATTACGCCCAAGCATGCGAGACAAATTGGTGTTGGTTAGTGTGTAGAAACTTATAATTAACGTGCTTCTTCCGTGACCAAGGAAATCCCAGTGTGGCTCAAAGAATCAAAGCAACTACCGCAACAAGAACTACAGCACAGACAAACGGACGTAACACTCTGAAGAAATTTCAACCTGCTACTGGATTGACAACATCCATCTGACGATGGATCGTACAGAATAGCGTTACGTCTGTTTGTCTGTTCCTACTCTATTATATAGCTTGAAACCATAAACCAATTATACTGTGGGTGTTGTCGTTGATGTTGTGTCAAAGAGATCTCGGAACAACGAGCAAACAAAGAGGCGAACTTACTGTGAGTGGATCCATTCTGGGATGGCGCTGACGATGTGGAAGTTCCATTGCTGTGTCCGTTGGTGTGGCTGCTTCCATTGCTGTGGCCATTTGTCGTCGGGGCGATTCCGTTTCCATTCTGGTGATGTCCATTTGCTGCCTTTCCGTTGCTGTGACCGTTGGTTTTGCCGGAATCTGTGGCGTCATTACCGATGGGCAGATTGCTCTTCATGTGATTCTTGGCCGGGGTGTAGGGACGATCCGCTTCTCCGAACAGACGGTTGTACGAGTCCTGACCAGAGGCGGCACGGCGCGGGGTTTCTCCTGTGAAGTGAGCGAGGGGGTGAAGAAAAAGCGCGGTTAGTGAAGCTCTGGGTTAGGATGGGGGTTTTTAAGAACAGTAATGTCCAACAATGAACAAGATGATATATGAATCATGAACAGATAGGCCTTGTTTAAAATGAGGAGCAAGCCAAATTTTCAATTTGGCTGTGTAGTCCTGAAGCATTCTGTCTAAATGATTAACAACATATTTACGTATTGGTTTTGACAATCGAAATTGTGATGGCGAAGTGTGGAGTTAAAAGGCATGCAGAATTTCAACAATTTTTCGAGTAAAAAGCATTATATAACAGTGAAAGCATAATAATGATGATAGATTGTTGAGCTGTTTATTTACTTAGCAAAATTAAATTTATAGGGTAGCCAGTGAGATTAACTTCTTCAGTTCGGGTATTTGATCTGTAGTGGCATTTTCCATATCCTTAGTGTTTAGTGCATATCGCATTATTCCATATTCATTGATAGGTAACGACCAACGAAGTATAGATTTCAGTTTTTGTTTGATTCCTGAGAGATTGATGGAAATACTTGAGCTATCAGAACACATTACTTTAGCATAACACACGAGACTAGACTAGAGTTCAGATTAGTAGATCTTACCACATAACGCACCACAAAAACGTGATCTACCCGCGTTACTGGACAAGCCCAAAGTTGATTTTGATCCGAATGAATCAATGCAATAGTTCACTATTTGACGTTAAGCCGATAGAATCATAACAGTTCGTGCCACATCGCATCCGGAGAGTTCTATGAATGTTGATATTCACTCTCTCGCATTCTCTTCTACGAACGATAAAAGTCATGCGTGTTGTGTGAATGCGGGCGCATTCAAGGGATAAGGAGAAGAGAATTTGTTTATATTCGTAATCAAACGTCAATATCATACCGCAAAATCGCTAGTGTCTGGTGATATGTTCTTCCCAAATGCGAAATAATCACCCCAACTTAGTTCTAATACCCACCGTTATATGAAAGATGGAGGCGCATCGATGGTCACAAGTTTCTCGTTAAACAGTCAATAGAGAAGCGCAAAATTTGAGACCAAAGGTTTCAATAGGTTCCTAAAATTGTTGTTGAAATCTTGATTTTATAAAATAAGATGATAGAGCGTATTCTTGCTAATACTTTGTAAAATCTACTATCTGTTCTTTGCAAAATTTCCCGCTCGAATAACAGTTATATCATATTGAAATTGTATGAGTCCAAATTTGAAAATTGACACTTTCGATTATGTTTGACGTTCGCTTCGTCGACAAAGCGCCATAGGAGTTCAACTTTTTAGCACTGGGATTGTTTCTATCTGACATTTCAGAAGGTATACGGAAAACAAAATACACCCCAAATTTGAGTTTAAACCAAGTGGTGTGACAAAATTTCAAAAATTGGGAAAAAAGGTTTTTTGGCTCAAACGAACGAACAACATTAAAAAATTGAGTAAGCATGTGTTTCTGACCCAAACTTGAGCGTTCGGTACTGAAATTGGGACATGGCTTTAGAATTCTATTGAACTTTCAAACGCGATCCCAACACAGTAAAAAATCGGCACGTTCGATCGAATGGATTGATCTCTTGACTAAATTCAAAACACCAATCATCATGGTTCAAAAAGTTCTAACTTTGAATTGGCTCTACTGTACCCAGCATTGGGCCAGCAATAGACTCTGAAGTGAAAACTCGTTGATTCTAAACATCGTGTCTTTTGTATGAAAGCAATCATTGACAGCTGTTTATAGGAAGTGATTGAAATTAATTTAACTCCTTCTAGCAGCTGCAAGTTGGTGTCGAGGTAAGATACAAGATTTGCACTCTGAAGGTGAAGGTTCAAGTCTTAGTCAGGCGGAAGCATTTTTTTTTTTTAATTTCAAATCAAAACATGCAACGTTGATTTCAAGATATGTTTCTTTGATATTGCTAAGATTGAACAGTAGTGCAAATGCAAGTGCAGAACTATTGGTATCATGGTGCTTATTTTTTACCGTGTTTGAAACGGCATCGAGTGTAACTTTTCACATATTCTCTGGGTCTTGATCTCAGTATAATGGTTGCGTCAAGAAAATAACCTTAATGTATTTATTGAAAATTTTGGAACATGCGTATTTTAGAGATCTCAGGAGAACACTATTTTTATTGGAAGTTTTGCTGATTATTAAAGTCGTGAATAACTGATACTTTCACAAGAATTTTATCAGGAGGACATTGAATAATTTACAACATGATTTCAAGAGAAACTTCAAAAATGGTTTTTTTTTTTTAAAAACTACCTGTTTGAAACTGTGTGGCTTATGGGCAGTTTTCAAAGATATTGGAGGCTAAATGTAGGAAAATTCAGAAAACAGAATTTAATGGTCAAAGCTATGGTAGAATTCGTGGGGAAATATTCTGGAATAAGGAAAAAAGTCGAAGTACCGAAACCCGTGAACGAATTGCCACGACAATCCATCAAGAATAATCTTTTTTTTTGGAATTAGCTTTTCTGATCATTCTAAAATATGTTTTGAGGAATTCCAAGTATGCCACAAATATTTTTTTTTTCTATCTTTATTAACGAGATTTTTAGCCCTGGGCTGCCACAAATAGTTTATAGAGGAAATCACACGAAAACTTTTCGACGAATGCCAATAGTAATCTAACCTACAACTTCACCTGGGAAAATACTTTAGAAATACATCAGGGGTTTGTCCAAAAAATTTGTTATAAACTCTTCGAACTATACTACTATATATTCTTCAAGCATTTAATCAAAAACGCTTGAAAGAATTTCTCGAAAAAAGAGAGTATTAAATGATAATAAATCTTCGCGCTGTTTACAGGTTCGAGAGTTTTACAGATGTTCCAGTTCAAAAATATTCCAGTATTTAACCAAATATTCCATCAGTAGATTTCGATATGGTAGTTTGAACTTCACAAGAAAATCTTTCAGATCATGTATTATCAAATTCTACCGATAATCTTTCTCTCTTCACTGGTTCCGATAGAATCTCTGTAAGGAATTTCTCAAGACACTTCGTAATTCTTCCAGAAAGTTACCATCCAAACATATCACCGATAACTCTTTCTGCGATTGCACTTCAATTAAGTTCACATAAAGAAGGAATGCCACAGAATTACTATAGATGTTTCGTCAGAAATCACTGTTGAAGTCCACTAGAAAAACTTTTGTACTTGTACAAAATTGCTCAGGAGATTATGTTAGAACAGCGTCGAGCAATTCCGTCTGCGATTTATGTTAAATACCTTTGCCAATTTAAATTGTTTGTTATCATCACTTCAACGGATATCTAAAGATCCCGATGAGCTAGAAGGTTGATGTCTTCGGTAAAGTTGTTCATCAGATCTATCTGGCAACAAAAAAAAAATAATTGAGATTTTAGCCGCTAGGTGACGCCAGCAAACAATGTTATTCAATTATGTGTATTTAAAGTTCCTGATCAGCTAGAAGTTAAGTACCTTCGGCAAAGATGTTCAGCAAGCAGATGAAGGGTTCTGCGGCGCAAGAGTATAATTGAGAATTAATTCAATAGATGCCGCTAGTAACAAATTTTATTCAATCGTCTGTATCTCAAGAACCTTTTCAGCTAGAAGGTTGGTGTCTTCGGCAAAGTTGTTCAACAGATCAAGGGCTATCTGGCGAATCATTATTATTATTTATTTGGAGCAGGTAAAAGCCCTTGGGAGTAGGGACGTTCCGATATTGTGAAGTATCGATATTTGATTCGATACGATTATCGAATCGAAGTATCGATACCACCGATATATTGAATCAAAATATCGATATATCGCAATATCATTTGATATATTTAAAAGGGGGCAAACTTCCTGTATCGTTTAGTTACCTGACGTTGAGTTTCCTACAATTTGCAAACAATTTTTTAAATCCTCAATATTATCGTAATTTTGATCGATATGAGTATTAATATCTTCTATACATCATATACATACATCATATAACAATTGGTTTGTGAACTGCTTTCAAATAATCAATTGTTTTTTCTAGAAAACCCTACAATTGTTATCCAAATACTGGTATACGATATATCGGAAGGAAATATCGATACCACCCAGTGCCGTAGCGTGCGGTTGGCCAGGTTGGCACCCGCCAAGGGCGCCAGCCTTAAGGGGGCGCCAACACGCGTGACACAAATGGTAAAGTTTGAAAATACATATTGAATTCAAACACAATCTCTATGAATCACAATATGGATCCTGAAAGAAATTTTCATGAAATACTGAGCATGAATCTAACATAGTATTTGACTGGATTCAACCAAAAAATTGTCGAGATTCTCAAATAATCAAGGTCTTCTATATAAACTATGTGTGGTTATGATAGAACGCTTTGCGGTTCACCGACACTTTTGAAATTTTTAAAACATCTTGATGACATATTCAATCCAGGGTGTGGTTTTCTAAGAATTTAACTCCGGCCAAATCCGCACAGCATTCTGCGAATTATTCTTCCCAAATCAGTGGTACATTTTTAATAACACTTAAAAATATTGTACGCTAGCTGATAGCCATTTGATTTTACAAAAAAAATGGAATCAGTAGGATTGATATACTCATTTTTGGTTTTCAGAAAGCTATAGATGACGTAACCCATCGTACCATTCCTTAAAAATTCATTTAAAATTACTTTTTTAAATGATACTTTATGAAAATGTCTTGGCCAAGACAACGTGAATTGAAAAAAAATCTTTCTGGCACTAATTTTTTTTTTATGAAAAATGATTTTTTTTATTTACGTTTTTAGAGATGGGCGACTCACTCACGAATCATTCAAAAGAGTCGACTCTCGAAAGTGAATGAACGAATCACGATTCTTTTCAAAAGAGTCATGATTCATTCGCACCGAATATATTAGAAGAGGGCTTAAAAATTCACTAGGAATCATATTTTAGAGTTGGAATTATCATAGTCAAACAATTCGGACATGTATTAATAGTTAAAGTTGCTGTACGAAAAATATTCTCCTACAAAAAATGTTATACTTTTTATCTCTTGTGTAAAATACAACATTCATTTTTGGTTTTATAAAATGAGTCACCGAATCGATCGAAAGAGTCGATTCACTTTTGTGAGTGAGTCACCTACGATTCGCTCTCAAAATTTGATCATTTTGCCCATCTCTATACGTTTTTAACACTTCAGTAGTCGTGCTGTTGTATTTTGTACAACACTGTTAAGAAAAGCTCGCAAGCCTTATACGGCAGCAGTGTGGTGAAAAGTGTAACACATAAGCGTATGGCTTTGGTTTTTTTTTCAAGGTTGTACTATTAGTGTCATATGATATGAATATCGGATAAAGAAGCTTTTATTTTTTTTAATCAATATTTTTAAAATGTTTAGAAGAATTTTTCTTCAAATAAACATTTTACTAAAATTGGCACCAAAAAATTGTTAGAACACCGATTTTTCATATTTGTTTCTTATTATATAAATTGTAATATTCTTGGGAATTTTTCAAATAACATTTAGGATAAATAGCAAAATATAGCATAGACTAAAAACACTCCAATTATTGCACATCCATAAGGAATACACGGGTTGTTCAATAATTGGCACGTTTTTAGTCTGTGCAATAGTTGGCAATCTGCCCTAATAGATAAAAGAATTTGCGTTTTGTCCTGCAGGAATTAACTCAATAATCAAATATGTTCTAAATTTCTAGCATCCTACGATTCTTTTCTAATGAATTCTAATGATATAGTTCACGTTAACTCTCACCATGTTAAATAGATGTGTACAGTTTTGATTGAGAGGCGCTTAAATGGAAGTTCGCCAAGGGCGCCATGAACCCACGCTACGGCTCTGATACCACCAATATATTGAATAGGAAATATCGATACCAAAATATCGAATATCGAAAGCAAAATATCGATACTCCGATATATCGGAAGTATCGGAACGTCTCTACTTGGGAGTGAAGATCAGATAAAAATTTTTATTGAAAATTTGGTCGCTAGGTGGCACCAGCAACAAATTTTTGTTCCATCATTTGTATCTCAAGATCCTGTTCAGCTGGAAGGTTGGTGTCTTCGGCAAAAATGTTCTGATAAAGTAGGGAGACTTACGGCTTCGGCACCATTCGACTATTATCGGCAACCAAATATGAAACGCCAAATTCACAGTATAATTCTATCAAAATACGTCAATGAAAACATTCAGATGATTGTTTGTTCTGTCCGCTTCCCACTGACGATATTTCCGAAACTGAACAAACAATAACGCCAGAGATGTCATCAATTCAAATGAACACGCCTCAAAATGCGACTGATTTGCAGCTGCCGAAGAGATTCACCAGCAGTTCTTATGGGAAAGTTGCCGAACAGAATTGGGCTGCCGACAATAGTCACACTGACAAGAGATGTTCGCAGCGTTGTAAAAACGTTTCCAAAAGCATTTTGACAAGCCTGTCGGTGTGAATCGATAGAGAATTGAGGAACGCATAAATGTAAATAGACAAACATGGAATTTATCTGCTGATGTCCGAGAACATTACAAAAGAAGCGCGGCATCGGCTTAGACTGCCAAGAATATGTAAATTCCCCTATCTGGTAAATGAAAATGTGATTGGAAACACATCCATTAGACATCAATCTTCTAGCTCATCGAGATCTTCAGAGATATCCGTCGAATTGATGATAATGCATAATTTTGGACCCCTTATGTACACGCTTTTTATGTTATCCAGGAAAGAGGGAGGGGTCAATCCTTGGATCCATTGTAAGACCAACTAATCACATTTACTTCAAAATGAATATCAAAATAATTGATCTACTGGTCTCCAAATGGTGGCCATTTGAAAATTCGAGGTTCGTCTCGGGCTTTTAATGGATGACCGTGAAGTTATTGAACGGTGGAAGCAGCAGTACGGTGATCATCTGAATGACAAGGAAACAGAACACCAAGATTGCAGCAGGCTTAACTTCACGGTATGACGGATGAGGGCGATGATGTGCCGACCCCGCGTTAAGTGAAGCTATCGAAAAACTTGAGAACAATAAGGCAACTGAGAAAGCCGGTATTGGGACGTAACTTATCAAGGTGAGCCCGCCGTAAGTAAATTACAGAATCCCACTAGTACAAGATCCCGTTAGGATTCACGCAAGGAATTCGAGTTGAGAAGCACTAAAATACCGTTGGAAAGATCCTAGGATATGGCCAAAAAATCATATATTTTCAAAATTCCTGATGGATCTCGATAGCAATTCCCGGATTCCTTGGAAATTACGCTCAAGAATTAATTGAAAATTCTCAGGTTCTCACTATGAATTTCTGGAGTATGCTACTAGTTTCTAGGTTCTATTCCAAATCTTCTACATTTTGCTGGGAATTGTTAAGATAGCGATGATAGAAACACGATAGGAACTCCAACCATCCCATTACAAAACATCAGAATCTTGCCGGAAACCCTCAAAATCCGCTGAGAAACGCAGGATCACATTTGTAAACCCCAAAAGCTCACTAGCCCACTGTAAACACTCAGTATTTCGTTACTACTTCTAAAAAAACAAGCTTCAATTTAGAAATCCCGAGTATTCCGCGTGGAATATTCTGGGATACTGCTAAGAAATCAAGATTAAACTTGGATTCTCCTGCTAAGAATTTTCAAAATTTCGCTAAAATTGCTCAAGTTTCAAGTCTCAGAAATCATTAAGGAATGCCAAAATTTCACCAGAATCCCACAGAGAATCCTTATTTTGCTGGAATCCCAAAGATCCTGTCAAATTCCTTAAAGCTCGATTCGAAATTTCCAGGATTCCCTGATTCTGCTGGGATTCCGCTGGACATGCTCAAGAACCCCCAAGATCACAATAGGAATCTTCTAGATTCCACTGAACATAGTCACGTTATTGATCGAATCTGTATGTTTCATTTTATTATATCGATTTAAAAAAAAAAATCCGTTGTTGTAACAACATGATTATATTTATGCGGCCCAAAGCCGTGGTTGAAACTCTGGATCTGACCAACAGTTTGCACCAGCTTGAGCAGCATTGAAAGTATTGGATGTAAACTATGTTGGATGCTTATCATGAGATCAAGACTAAGTATGTTATTTAAAAGAGGTAGCAAGTCTAAAAAATAATAGTTGTAGTTCCATATTTTCAGGGTTTAGCAACATAAGATCGAAAGACAAAACGTCGAAATGACAACTAGTCGAAATACGAAAGTTCGAAAATACAGAAGGTCGAAAAGAGAAGAGAGGAATTTATCTATTTTTAAGTAAAGGTTTTCGACCTTTTGTTCCCCCTTCGACCATATGTCCTTTCGCTTTTTTGTCTTTCGGCTTTTTATTTTTTCAACGCATTGTCTTCAAACTTTTTGTCATAGATTCTATTTTCAAATACTTTTCTCGCTTGAAATATATTACAGCTTTACAAGTATTCACAAAAATGCAGATCTTTCCATAAGCATCTCTGGAGTTGACATATGCGTAGGTGCTGTTCACATCAAACCAGCAATAACGGAACAAAACTAATCCCGCAACCACAAACCCGCTAAATTAAATCGTTTGAACAACGAATAAATGCTTTCGCCTTATTTGAATTTGAACCTTGCACCCCTCACTCACTAACTGACGCATGTGGGAGTTACTCCGGGAAGTCTAAAGCTTCTCATACCCAAACATGCAACTGCCTGTTTCACCAGCAAATTCTATCTCAAATTCCACATCTCGCGACCCGGAACATACAATAAGCACCCGAAGAAAGATATGATAATTTGACAAAACTCTAGCCAATTTACTGGAGCTGCACAATGGCAACCTTAGCCGAACCCACGAAAGCATGCCATTTTCTTCGGAGCAAGCAACAATATCAAGCAAAACATACAAACAATGCCAAAGCCAAATTACCGCTTGTTCACTATATGGGAAATTTGTGTAAATGTGCAGCTGACTGAGTGTGACTGGGTTGTGGGTCCCTAAGTTAGCCCTCTCAATCTGCGACCCCTATCTAAAACCCCAAGCTTAAACTAGAGTTCAAGGCGGTGCCGGAGGGTAAGAGAAACTATTCTCACAAATTAAAAGCAGATAATAGGCACTTGCTATCTGGAGGAAACAGCCATTTAAGATATTCGCTCTGATAAACTTTTACTTTTGTGGTGGCGATAACCTATCTACTGGAAGCTAAAATGAAGAAAGAAAGACAAGCAAAACCGCAGAACGCAACGGGAAATAAAAACAAACTACTAATGATCTACTGTGAGACTGATGTAACCTTAAATTAGGCGTATTTTGTAGATATGAACTGATGCAACACGGATTTAATGCGACTATCAAGACAGATTAAAAGACTAGGCTAACGAATGGAATTGGAAGGAATGGGGCAACAAGAACCATCTAGCATTCAAATTGTACTCAAGAGGATCGATGCTGTACCGAGAAAGTAGTATCTGTGGACGCCTTGCCGAAATACTGTGTAGCGGGGGATTTTGATTATCGAAGTGGTCCAAGGTTAAGAGAGTATATCGTAGCGTTATGGTTGCAATCCGGTTGGGGCAATGGAAATAGAGACATATGGGAAATATACAGTGAGCGGTTCGTAACGTATCGGAGTAGGAAATGATGATTTATTAGTTTTGCTTTGTTGGTAAATGACGGGCTGTTTGGAATTTTATGGTACCTATATGATTAACACAAGATTTCAGATGCAGATCAACATCACTAATAGAATCGCAATCGCAGTAGCATAAAGAACTAAGACTTTTATTATTCAGAGCATACAATGGTCGAAACAATTATTGTTTGGAAACAAACACAAATGAATTGCGACTGGATCACAACATTTCTGGGATGTTTCTGTTTCCATCATGACGAATTAGGGAAAAACCTCTCAGTTTGCGAAATGACAAATCCAACAATTTACCTGTCGTGCCTACCTGATCAGTCTCTTCTAGGTGTATCATAAAATCAACACCGCACATTGTCGGAAGAGGGCATAAAATAGCTCAAATTACTTTTTTGTGTATGCACAAACACACTCAGCGAGATTGCACAGCGAACATCTGGGCTGTTTGTTTTATCTTATTTATGACCAGCTTCGTTATGGGCTGTTTGCTAGTGACTGTAAAGAATGCGTTTTCATTATGTCTTGTTTGTCGTATGATTTATCGGAAAAGATTCTAGAGACATGTTCTGTCATGCAGTTTTCGAAAATATAGGGCGAAACGTAATCCTTTCTTGGAGCACCATTAGATCGGCAGTGGAAAACAAGAGAAACATTTTAAATTTCAAAGATAACAAACAAATTGATTCTTTTATGTTGTATCTTCCCAGTAAGGGTTTTTTGAAGGGTTGCAAAAATAATCCCTCTACCCATTTTATAATTTTTTTCCAAATGATTGTTAAAAGTCTGTGGGCTTCGTGGCCGTGCGGTTAGCGACGTCAGTCGTTTGGGCGTATTGTGCCACGAGGTGTAGGTTCGATTCCCGCTCCAGTCGGTGGAAACTTTACGTCAAACGAAAAATTCATCACTGGGCTACTGGGTGTTTCATGTTGTCCGTTGCCTAATGTTAGTGATTGTTCAGTCTGTGCGGCCTTTGGCTGAAGACGGTGTAAATTGTCTCTCTCTCTCTTTAAATAGATGCGAAATTACCATACCTCCATTCCACTTTGATCAGATTTGAGGAATGTTGTAAACTATGAGATGAACCAGCCTAGGGCTGAAAGTCTCAATAATAAAGGAAGAAAAAAAATGTTGTAAACTGCGAGAGATAAGTAGCAAATTTACTATGGATGATCATTAAAAATCCATAAAAGTGTGCAGTCAGAGTGAACCAAGTGCTTATTACCATAACAGCGCTTATTACCGTCAGTGCGCTGACGAATGCGAGAAAATGAAAGACATATCATGTGTTTTATTAGATTTTTTAACATCGAATGATTTATCTTCTCATCCATCAATAGAAATGTATAAATATCACTTAATTCGATACATTTGATTTTGATTTTTGACCATTTACCATACTTGGGTGGGTAGTCAGAAATTGCTACAATTTCTGTGCAGACAGAGCGGACCAAGTGTCAAAAAGCTATAAACTGATTGATTATTGCATATTTGAGTAATTTTGAGAGTCCGATAGAAATTTTTGGTAGTTGTATGGTGTCTGTCTCGAATGTCCTAGAACCAGCTCATTGGACCAGTAAATTTTGGCCAGGTCTTAAGATTTTCATCTGGTCCGCTCTGACTGAACGCATATTTGAATATTTCTGGCTTTCAATGCCCTGACCCTGCAAAACTTTAATTTTCATGCTGTCGTCATGATTTTGGGATTAAAGATATGGATTATTGAATAATTTACAATACTGATGTCGAAGGATGTTGATAATCTGTTTGTCTTAGAGATCTTCTTCTTCTTTCTGGCGTTACGTCCCAACTGGGACAAAGCCTGCTTCTCAGATTAGTGTTCTTATGAGCACTTCCACAGTTATTAACTGAGAGCTTTCTTTGCCGATTGACCATTTTTGCATGTGTATATCGTGTGGCAGGTACGATGATACTCTATGCCCTGGGAATCGAGAAAATTTCCTTTACGAAAAGATCCTCGACCAGTGGGATTCGAACCCACGACCCTCAGCATGGTCATGCTGAATAGCTGCGCGTTTACCGCTACGGCTATCTGGGCCCCTTTGTCTTAGAGATATGCACCCAGTTTTACCATGCAAGCATGAAATGATTGTTATTTTCCTAGAAATTGTTCAGTCAGAGTGAACCAAATCACTAAACGGTGGTCTTTGTTCAGTACTTGGTCCACGTACACATACTGCCTTGAATCGCATATCAGTCCCATCTGCATTTTCGTCAAAATGGGGTTGAGTTAAGTTTTCAACATATCTTCCAATGCTCTTTCAGCTGCTTTAATGAGATCATAAGATTTGTTCGGAAAAAGTAGGAAAAAAACACCATGTCAAATTGTCCCATAGTGAAAAGTAACCGCATATCAGTCTCACTACAGATTTCCGCATTGTGTAACACAAAAATGAACCGTATGTTGAACATCTTTATATTTTTCTTAGAATGATATCAAGGTGAAAAGCAAATTGTGAAAGTTTTATTAAGATTCAAACATATTTCAATCCTCTGGAATTTTTTGAATATTTGTATAGAAAACGAATTTAGAAACTTCACACCCCATTTTCTCAATGCCTACTTTTTACAGATGGGACTGACTTGCGATTCCCGGCAGCATAGTCTATCAAAAAATCGTGCTGTTAGAGGGTTACGTTATGCTTTTTTAATGATTATCACTTCACATTATATTGTTTGAAAGCAACACAAAGATTAAAAAGCAACACAAAGATTAAAAAGCAACACAAAGATTAAAAAATTACAAAATGATAGACTTTAAGCCCATTGTTCTCAAAATATTCAAAATGTCACTTGGTCCACTCTGACTTAACGCCGTCCAACTGTAAGGCCGTCTTCAGACTCAACATTTGAGAGCAGACCATCATCTTCTTCTTCTTGGCATTACGTCCTTACTGGGACAGAGCCTGCTTTTCAGCTTAGTGTTCTTATTAGCATTTCCACTGTTATTTACTGAGAGCTTTCTTTGTCAAAGTTGCCATTTTCTCATTCGTATCTTGTGTGGCAGGTACGATGAAACTCTATGCCCAGGGAAGTCAAGAAAATTTCTACAGTCAACCCTCCATGAGTCGATATTGAAGGGACCATCGACTCATGGAAATATCGAGTCATGGAACAACAATGCTATGGAAAGCTGTTTGAGGGACCATCATAGTAACCATGAAATTTGATTTTTGGTATGATTCCATGAGTCGATATCGAGTCATGGAACATCGACTCATGGAGGTTTAACTGTATTATGAAAAGATCTTGGACTGACCGGGAATCGAACCCAGACACATTTTAAAAAGACACTACACGTTAATGCTTCCAGTGGGCTATTTGCCCTTTGAAGGAAGCACCACACTAGACAACGGACTAGCATGCAACGCCCAGTGGCACAGTCGGAAAACATTCCTCTCGAAAAGTTTTTCGACCTGAGGCGGGAATCGAACCCACACTCCTTAGCACGATGCGGCTAAATGCCTCGGTGACACTACCCGTACGGCTACGAAGCCCACATTCAGCATGCCTTTGCTTTGTAGCCGCGGACTCTAACCACTCGGCTAAGGAAGGCCCCATGACCATTTGAAATTTTGTCTTTAATATGGTTCCATGAATCGATATCGAGTCATCGACTCATGGAGGTGTCACTGTACTTGATATGAGGTTTTGATTCTCTATCAGGGATTCAGAACAGATAAAAAACACATAAACAATCATAAAAATAAGTTGAGTTAGATTCAGATTCATACCAATTACTTGGCGAAAACAAAAGTTAGGGTTATTTCCATCCAATCTAATAAAGTGACTCACTTACTTATTTACTCCATAACTCCAGACTAATAAACCAAGAAATTCTTCACAAACAAAAAATTTATACGAACTGCATCTAAAGTGAAGTGTTGTGCTACTTTTCCCCCAACGCTAGTTCCCCGAATGGCCCATTTCTCCGAATGCCATTTTCCCGAATGACTCTTTTCCTCGGAGAAACGACATTCGGGGAAAAGTAACACAATCAAAGTGAAGATAATCCGTGAAAAATTGCCGAAATGGCAGCATTTTGAATTTATGTCGGGTTAAAGTTCTTAGATTCAATCAAAAACTTCGGGTTCTCTGCCTATTTTACAGATTATGCAAGAATCTGCAAAAATGTTATTCTAGGAGACCTTTAAAAAAATCATGCAGGAATTTTACTACTATAATAAACAGAGGTTTATTCCAACTTTTGAAAAAAAAATTGGTTAGGTTTTTCCTAAAGAATTTCTCCACCACTTGCTAGGCATATTGTTGCATCAGTTTATAAAACTATTATTATTATCTTTATTATATATATAGATATACTTTATCTCGCTTACTGGCTTTGTATGATCATTTCTTCCAGTGTAAACCAAAAATAAAACTACTATCGTTCCTAAAACCCTAAGTCAACAGTAGGAAATTATTAATATTTTCTACCTATTCTTTGAAAGACGTCGACAGCTCCTTGGAGAGCTCATTGTAAAAAATTTTAGAAGTTGCTTGGTAATTTATTGACGAGTTTGGTTGATAGGTACCTGATGTAATGATCGTCGAAAGATTTCTGCAAAGAGACTTGACAAATATCTGACAAGTTTTTTGAACGCAATTCTTCCAAAAGCAGTAAGTTGACTCCTTAGAGGTCTATGAGCAAGTTTCTAATATAGTTTAATATACAGTTTACATCGGTGATAATAGGTATCCAAACTATCATTGGTAAATTTTGGGAACAAGAACGTGGAATCTGGTGAAACTTTGGAGATACCTAAAAAAATCTTCCAAAACTTATCTTAAAGCAATTTTCATTGTACTCCCTCAAATGTTTTTGACAAAACGCTGGTTTTTCGACAACCTGATTTTTGTTAGATTTTGTAATATCCTTTTCAAAAGTTCCTTCCCGAACGCTTGGGAAGATTTTTACTAGTCAAGATACTTAGTGGATCCAGATTATCTTGGTTGGATTCTTCCATTATCTTTCACCGATTCCTTCAGTAATTTTTGAAGAGATTTCTGCAAAAAATTTCTCCAGAACTTCTCAACGATTATCCCAGGTTGCTTCATGAGGCTTCTCCTGGAATATCGGCCAGAGATATCTTTGAAGATTTTCTCTGCATTTCACACAAGCATCACTGCAGCAGATTTATCGAGTTGTTTCAAAATTAATACTTCCCCTTCCATATATGCTTCCACTGCTTCCACTGAGAAATGGTTCAGAAATTATTCCAGTTATTCATATAAAAATTATTCCAGTTATTCATATAAGAAATTATTCCAGGTATTCATATAAAAATATATCATAGATCACAGGTTTCACAGGTGTCTACTCATTTACAGAAACGAAATTCCTCGATGGTTTTTACAGGTTTTAAAAATAATTCAAGATTTAAGAAATTCTTCAAAATACATAAATGATTGACGAGTTTTTCATTTGAGGTGACTAAAAATTTATTTTCAAAGATAGGGGTTCGGCTTCGAAACACTCAAACGAAAAAGATCTAACGTTAAATTTCAAAGTATTTTACTTCAATAAAAAAAATATCTGTTCGTTCTAAATGTGTTAACAACTTAAGAAAAAATGGAAAAGCTAGAATGCTTATCAAATTATCTGAAAGTGCCTTTGATTATCAAAGTCAGATATGGATTCTTAAGTCGAACTTAAGAAAAAAAGCCTTTCTCTTAAAATAGGATTCAGATTTACGACGTACCCAGAAAATTTCTGTGGAGAGCGTTTTGTATGTTTTCATAGATGATATCATGGCTGCCCGAGGAGGAACAAATAACTCACCAATAACTTATGCATACCATATGTTGGTATCATACCAAACTTAGTTATTGTTCAGTTGTCAAAACCTCATTTTGGTATTATAATGGTATTTAAAAAAATGTTTAAAACAATTAATAATACTTCATTTTGGTATTCGATAGCTATTGAGGACTGCTGGAGGTATTGAACTATTATAAAAAAATTTCATTTTTATATGAAAATCCATCAAGTATTATTTAGGTATTACAATACCTGATCTAGTTATCAGCTTGGTATGTGTAGAATATGCAGAAGGTATTATTTGAGGTATTTTACCTCTTATGCAGGGCTCATTCATACCTCATTCAGGTTGTAAGTATTGGAAATTATCTGGTATGGAATACCTCAATTTGGTATTCAGTAGTTATTTTCTTCTGCTCGGGTGGTAGCGACTGGTAGTTTAATCCCTCATTTGAACAGACATTTCTTTAAGAATGGATTTCTAAGACTTTTTTTTTAAATGTCATGTCACATTACGATAAGCATCGTTCTGCTGTAGCTTTCTTTCATATATTACTCCGAAGATCTCTTTGAAAGTTTGATTTGTGATTTTTCACGAACTTTCTAAGAAATTCTTCCAAGAATTTCATCTTTATGAATTCAAACTAGATTTTTTTCCAAGGATCTTTTGTTTTCCCAATCATTGTTTTTCAAATCAATCTACAAAACATCTCTTCTAGGGAAATAACAAGGACTTTTTTCGGTGTTTTTTTTGAGAAAATTAAAAAAAAATCCTCGAGCAAGAAGCTCTTACAGTAGCCTCTGTCGAAACTTGTGTTCTCTGATACTGAATTCTTGTTGAAATTCTTTCTAGGATTTTCTTAACAAAGTGCTAAGATAACAAAAAAACATTAGAATTTCTGAATAATATTCTACAAGATTTTTTGAAGAAATTCGGAATGAATTCCTAAAGGAATTTATATATGAATGATCGAACTGTAATAATTGCGGTAGTAAGAACTAGTGTAGAACCATGAAAGAAGTTGTGAAGAATCCATGTAGATTTGTAAATTATTATTCGAAAAACATCCGAGAAATGATTGAACCGTAACAAAAATATTTTGATAAAAAGCTGAAGAAATGCCGAGAGAAATTTATGGAGCAGCTTTGAGGTCGCATTTATTAAGGCATTCTAGGATTTTTTTCTATTCTGGCATGATTATTTGTAGATGAACTTCTGTAGAATCTCGGTGAAAGAATCAGTAGAAAAATATGGAGGAATTTATGAGATAATGGATAGGATGTTTTCAGAGTAATCTCTGTGAAGATTACTGGAGGTGATAGCGTTTGAGTGCTCTAGAATTTTCTGAAGCAAATTCTGAAGAAATTCTCCTAGCATCCCTCAAGAAGAACATGAAGGAATTCCAGAAGAAATCTTTGAAAAAATCACTAAATTTTCTGAGTATTCCTCGGGATCTGATAAGAATATAATTAAGAACTTATGGAATAGTCGCCTAATAGTATCTGAAGCTCTTTCTGGAGCCTCTAAAATTCTGCACCAGGATTCACTGCAAGTAGATTAAGGCTTAAAAGTGACTTTAGAGACCATTTTGTTCAAAATAGAGACATCAAAGTATACTTTTTAGAGACTTGCATTAGAATACTGAACAAGAATCTGAAAAGTGGCATGTATACCTGAGAAATCTATCATTTTTCGTACCTGTTCTAATTTTTGCTGTCATACAAAGTTTATTGTTTAAGTAGAATAAGCGAAAAGGAAGGATGTAAAAAAAAATTGAATGTTCTCAATTATATTTCATATGCAGCGGTGCAGCCGAAAAAAAAAATAATTTTAAAGATTTCGTGTCACAAGATGAACAAATTCTACCATGTGTTACTACAGTTAAATCTCCCTCACTCGGTATTCCGTATCTTTAAATCGAGTTAGAGAGCCATAGTAAAAGTTGGTTTTCATGGCTACCTCGATGTTCCATTGGATCGCATTTGCATTGGTTTTGTGTTCTATAACTCGATACCTCCCTAACTCGATGGTCCCTTCAATATCGAGTTGGGAAGAGTTGACTGTAATTCAAAATAATTTCCCTGATTGTGTCCGAAATTCCTTGAGAATTCCCGGTTTTTCAGATTGAATAAAATTCCCTGATAATTCCAGGTTTTCCAGATAGTTGACACCCTGTCTGCATGCCTAATATTATCCAGATGAAAATGCAGTTTTTAAATTTCAGCCAACTTGCATGAAAAACGACCAGCTTGTATCCTGATTTGATTGCTTAATTTTTTACTTAATTCTATTTTATGTGCTCTATAAGGTGAGACGGGGCCATATGGTCATACGGGGCAATATGGGTCACCTCTGACTCGAGCTTAAAATGGATTTTGACCCCGATTTTTTAAGGACCTTATAAAGGATGTTTCAACTAGTAACCATTGCGAAAACTGTGCAATTTTTATACTTCATATATTCACGATGAGATGAAAATTTGTTGATACTACGAAAATCTTATAAGGTTTTGCATGTAAAAATAAGCTCTGCATAAAGTGTTGTCTATTTTAATTAAATTTGTGAAAATAATGGAGGCGTTCTGATGGGCTTCGATCCCACGACTCCCAATACGCTAGACTGGGCGCGTTAACTAACTGCTTTGGACACGCTGTGTATTTATTTTTGCAATTTATCTTTAGGACCAACCAAAGACTTCTTCAAGGATCCAAGTCAAGAAATTCCATTCAAAAATTCATCAAATTGGGGGAAGGCAATAATTTTCGACCTATAAGAATTATGTGCCAACTTTCAGATTTCCATTTCAAGTAGACCAAAATCGCATGAATGGGTCGAACACTAGTTTTGGATCGATGGATTCTTCGTATAATTAAAAAAATCCATGACGATATCCTGGAGTAGCCTCGAGATCCATGAAGGAATTTTTGGATAACTTCCAAGAGATCTTTTTATGATATTTCTAGAAGAACTACAGGAGAAAGCTTTTAAGAAAATCATCAGAAAGTTCTGGTTTAAATTATTAAGAAATCCTGAACGAAAGTTTCGGAGGATATCCTAAGCAAGTCAGTGGAAGATGTGCTGGTATGAAGAAGTATCTCAGGTCTAGCAGATCCGTTCAAAAATATATTAAGTATAAGAAACAGACGATTTCTGGTAGAACTTCCTTTAGAGAATCCTCTAGGAAATCATTCATTGATTTACCTTGGCAAATAAATGGAGTAGCCTAGAGATCTCTGGAAGAAGTCTGGATAATTTCCATATAAGTTTCATTGAGAAAGTTCTGCGTTTTTCTGATAATAAAATCTCTGGAAATCGTTAAGAAATCATATCAAAAGTTTTGGATGATATTCTTAGGAAATCCATGTAAGATATGCTAGATGTATTTATGAAGAAATCTTACAAAGAATTACAGGAAATATTTATAGTTTTTGGAGATATTGTTAGGGTAACTCAGGAATTCCTAAAGGTTTCATGAAAGAAAATTGTTGGAAGAACTCCTAGGGATATTCGTGAAAGAACCACTTGATTCATTCATGAATAATTTTACGGAGTCAAAATTGAAGGATATGAAATCTTTGGAGTAAGATCTGAAGGAAATAATGGATAATACAGTATATCACTATAGAATTTGAATGTAGTATGCCTTAAAGTTATCGACAGCTTCCATCAAAAAATTCCTGTAGGTTGTAGTTCAATTACAATACATTATGTAAAACGCTTAAAAATAAGGCCATTTTAAAATGTATTTTTTTAAGGTTGCATAAAAGATTTCAGTTTTAGATGGATAAATACTATTCTGAAATCTCACATTCATGTCAATTATATCAATTGTTATTGGAAATCTCTAAAAAACTTGAGCAGAACACGGTTCTCTGGGTTTATTCTTATTGCGTACCAATTCTACCCTCGAAGGGGTGAGATGGGTCAAATTTTCATACGTTTCTTCGACCTATTTTTAGGGGCCCAGGTTCGAATCCCACGATTTTTTCGTTATAGAAATTTTCTCAACTTCCCAAAGTCCCAGTTGTTACGTAACGCCAGAAAGAACTCTTTAGTTGAGTGAAAGTATTGCTTTTTCTCCCTGAACTGAGATGAAAAAAAAAACAGTCTTCTGCAACACCTCCTCTGTCAGTATGCACTCTTCACAGTTTGCAATTCTTTGATTGATCTCTAAATTTAGTTCAAAACTGAAAAGTGTGATACATATATTCTTAAACTAATTATTTGAATTTAATTGAATCACAGATAGAACCATGAGTCGTAAATCCAATAAGTGATGTTGATCTGCACTGCACCGTCTAATTATAAACTTAATCACTTCTATTCTCATATTAAACGATATTAAACCATTCCTAATTATAATAAAACTGCACAATCATTCACTTTCGAGAAAAACTAAAACTGCATCACTTACCATTTCCTGCCTTCTGCCCTTCCGGGGCGGCGAAGATGTTGGACTGCATCCGGTTCTTGTTCATGCTGCGTGGGGTTTGGGGTTGATTGTCGGCACCGAACAGATCGCTGCTGCCACCGCCTGGAGGCTTAAGAACTCTGCAAATCGAAGAAACAGAGAAATCGGGAATATTAGTATTCGACTAGAACACGCAGAATGTAATAATAGTGGTGATTGATGGTATCAGACACAGAAGGGAATGAAGCACTAAACTCACTGAACTGAAATAAAGTTGGACGACACAGCACACTTTTTCGGAATTTTATTCGACAATTTTCCCGAAGGGCTTCGTGTTTGACCTGAATTTCGACTGTTTGATAGACGAAAAACAACACCAAAAAAAATTGAGGGCGCACAAAAAATCGAAACCGAGGGCAGCTGTTGGCGATGGACGAACGAACGATTACGCGATTTGGTCAGCTGAGAAGCACAAATGGAACTGAAGCTTTACGGCCGCAAATCTAGGACTAGTTCAGGAGGACGAAGTCGTTGTCGGCTGAATCGCGTTGGTATTAATATTTACAACGAAGCCTTGCCGGAGGTCGTTGTCGTCGCTTGCTTTGCTGCTACACGCAGATGGACGTGGCCGACGACGGACGGTGAGTGTGTGTGGGTGCAATCCGGAGTACACCGATAAACGGGCAGGCAGCGAACCAGCAAGCAAAAGAAACGCGACTAAAAGAGTCCCCGTCTAGCGTTGGTTGGCTGGTGAGGAAAAGAAGTCCGTATCTGGAAACGTCCACGATTGCGATGAAGAAGGACGCGAAAAGTAAATAAAATCTGACAGACTCTCGACTTTGAAGAGGCAGCCCCGGAGAATGACTCACACAGACGGTTGGGCTACTTTGTTTTGGTCTTCCTGGCGCGGCACCACGCGGCCGAGTTGCGAATCAGCTAAAAGGAGAGATGCCAATCGAAAAGGAAATGCCTCAGTGCGCTTTACAACACCGCCGTAGGATGGATAGTCGACGATGTCTATCGGTTGAATGATCCGACAGAGATCTCCGCAACTAAATGGGAACATGTATTTCAGGTCGTCCCTCCCTCTCATCATACGGATACCGAATCGATCCCAATAAAGCGCGGGGGTGCTGTTAAGTAGAGAGCTGTCATAAGAGCAGCAGTACCAGAAATCCATTATTATACTTGCATGAGCTTCCACGCGACCAACACACAACAGTTATTTTCCGGTACGAACGTGATTCATACAGGAACAGCAACTAACCGCAACGCAGGGTGACGATTTGAATTTGAAGTCACGCACACGTCTGCGCATCGTCCAAATGGGAGAGGGATGCGCTAAATCCTATTGGATTGGAATATTCATCCAACAGGCTAGCAGGTAAACCGAATCGAGGGAAAACGTGCGAATCGCGCAAATCAGACCTGATTCCCGTTGTGGCCAGCGATGCCAGATCTACGGAAGCTTCCGTAGGAAAAGAGTATTTACGGAGCTACGGATTTCGTACCTAAAATATTCTTCTTCCTTACATTACGTCCCCTCTGGACAGAGTCTGCTTTTCAGTTTAGTGTTCAATGAGCACTTTCACAGTTATTAACTGAGAGCTTTCTTTGCCAAAGTTGCCATTTTCGCATTCGTATGAGGCAGGTACGATGATACTCAATGCCTAGGGAAGTCAAGGAAATTTACATAAGGAAAAGATCCTGAACCGACTGGGAAACGAACCTAGATAATATCTAGTATATATCTTCAGCATGACTAAGGAAGATGCAGACCGCATTCCCTTTAACAGAATGATGTGAAATAATGAAACAATACCACATTTCAATCATAACCCAAAGTTTCATGGTGCTATGGTTGGTTGGAAATAAATTAGTTTCATCTGTCTGACTATACCTCCTGCAAACCAGAATCGATTCATCCACGGGACAGCGGTATTACATAATTCCACCCCATACCGTGGATGCCGTTATGGAGCATCAAATTAAGGGCGAACCGTTGTAGCTGTGAAAATGACCGCAAACAGAACTAGCGATCGAGTCCCGATTTGGATGGACTGTTAGTATAGGAGATACCTACAATTTCTCCATTATTATCGGTTTGCGCTGCGCTGCAGTATCATCAGTGGAGACGATGCTGCGGATGATGATGATCATCAACCGGGCAGCGGTGGTAAGTAGGGTCATTACGTGCGGGTCTGGTTGGCCTATAGCGAAGGCAAACCTCCCGTCGCAGAGTGGCCGCACTCCAGACAAATGTTAGCCAAATGTACAAATTTCATTCAAATGATTAAAATTCTTCACTCATTGACAAAATAAGACTTTTGAAGACAATTTCATGAAAATGGTCGACGAACCATTAACTTTTTCGGTTGATTTGGCAGAATTGGTTTAAGGATCAAGAATCCATCATTCAATCATCAGCAATCATCAAAAATGAAAACCCAGTTTTTTCGTTCAAATTTAAAGAAATCTTCATGAAAATCTATCATCGCAATCCAGATAGCAAGTTGAATGCGTTGATAAATTTTCTTGAACCTTGCTTAAATTTTGAGCAAAAAAACTGGTTTTGAAAATTTGTAAAACGATGATGGTTATTTTCCTCTTAAAATAACATAACTCGTTAACTTAATCAAAAAATCATATCAACACCAAAATTGATTTGAATGAAATTATTTGCTTAAAATTTTAAAGAAGAATATCGTGGCAAACTTTTGTTTTTGTTTTTGAATTTATTTGAGTGTTGATGACGACAAAAAAAATCGTGCAAATAAGTCTGATTCGCGGTGTAATAAATATAAATTTTCATACAGTTCCCCACTGAGTTGAATCACTTACAATTCATCTTATTAAAAAAAAAAACAACAAAACAAAATTTATCACTAAACATCACAATATTATTTGTACTGATAAGGTACACAATATGTTTGATCAATGCTTTTATCTCAGTGAAACTCTCTTGATCTCGATATAAATCACAGGTATGTTCAGTTCAGGGTGTCCATTAAAAATCAGTTTTCCAATTCCCGGATTTTTCCCGGATGTCCAAAATTAGCACCAAATGACAAAAAAATCCTACACTGATAGGCAAAATAAAGTGCCCACCTTACCAGTTTTCGAATTTCTCTCATAGATTTGATTCAAATTAAAGTTAACACACCTAAATCTTTTGTGATATTTTATTTTTGATGTTCTTTTAAAGTTGCACTTCCGAAATTTTGATAAAAAAAAAGAATTTTACTCAAAGAAAACGAAAATCAATTTGTATTGAAAAAACAAAAATAGTGACAAAAAAAAGTGCCCATTTCCTTCTTGGCCCCAGAAAAGATGATTTAAGAAAAATAAAAAGCAATTTAATAGTTTATGTGTCCTCCTTTGGCCTTAGGGACTTGCTGGAGGCGCTTCGGCATGCTTTTCACCAGGTTTTGTAGGTGTTGTGGATCTAGTTCTTCCCAGGCGCACTCCAAGGCTTCAAAATAATTATTTTTGTTGGTAACACCAGTTTTTTCAACCCTGGCATCGAGAATCGCCCACAAATTCTCGATGGGGTTCAGGTCTGGGCTTTGTGGAGGCCATTCCAGCGGTTTAATCCGACAAGACCGGTAGAAAGACTTGGTCTTCTTTCCAGTATGCTTCGGGTCGTTGTTCTAGAGAAATATGAATTTCTCTTCAAGGCCCGTGATCAGCGAAACCTCCAGATTTTCCCGCAAGATGTTAATGTAGGAATCTGCCGTCATTATTCCGTCGATTTTCACTAGGCTTCCTACTGATGGTCTGGGGGTGTTTTTCATGTGGTGGAGTAGTTTTTTTTTATCAAAATTTAGTAAGTGCAACTTTAAAAGAACATCAAAAATAAAATATCACAAAAGATTTAGGTGTGTTAACTTTAATTTGAACCAAATCAATGGGAGAAATTCGAAAACTGGTAAGGTGGGCACTTTATTTTGCCTATCAGTGTACAACTTTTTCGTTTTTGTCTCATTTGCTGCAAGTTATTTATGACTTATTTTCCATTAATTTTTAAAATACACATGCCGTCATTATTCCGTCGATTTTCACGAGGCTTCCTACTCCACTCCATGAAAAACACCCCCATACCATCACAAGGTGTATTAACCTGGTGAAAAGCATGCCGAAGCGCCTCCAGCAAGTTGTGGTTGGTTGATTTAGCAACAGAACTCAGTAGTTTACAAGTTTCAATACTATGCATTTGAAACAGAGACAATCTTGTCTGGTGGTTCATGATATGTAGTGGTTTATTGAAACCAATTACATAAAATCAAAATTTTCGTGAGATCGATTTAGGATTACATCCCAAGATTCTATAGTAATCTTGCCCTGAATCATGTGAGATTTGGCCCAGGGTTCTATCAGAATCTCGTCCTTCAAGAAAGATTATGTGAGAATGCTGCCTAGGATTTTATGCAAATCCATCTATTGCGTCTTAAACCCATTGGAATTTAAGTATGAGTTATTCTCTGAATTTATTCTATACCGGAATCTTACCTTAAATTCTACAGATTCTTTTAGTGATTGTTTAACATCCTACACAAAAACAAGTCAATTAAAAATCATAGAAAAAAATTAAGAATCATCAAACAGAGGTTTTAGATTTGAATGGAAAAAATGGTACTGTGGAAAGCCTTGCTGATTACAGAAATAAGACTGGAGAAAACATGAAAGTGTTCTGGGATTTATTGAAGACATTCAAATTTTGTTATAATAAATCCTTGACCTTGAGCTTACGTGTTACAACCTAAATTGTAAGGTAAAAAATGAATTCGTAGCTTCTTAGAAATAATTGGAATTTCTAACAAGTTGCAATAACTTTTGTTTTGTGCATTAACTTCTTAACTTTGCGCTTTACGACATATTTTCAACTATAAAACAGTGTTATAAGCAAACAAGATCAAAAAAGAAGAATATTGTCCCTCTGTGGAGTAAAAGGCATCTGGTTACTTTATTCAAGAGCCTCATAAGACCTTTGTATCATCCAGACAAAACTTGACCAAGAATCATTGTCATTACTTATTCCATAAATCCACCAAATGAAATTCTTAATGGATCTGTCCAGAATTTCAGCAGATCTCCCCAAAAAAATTGTCAAAAATTTGTTTGGTTCTGCTTTCTGCCAACCTCTAAGAATCTACTGAGAATTTCAAGAAAAATATATTCAAAAATCCATTGAAAACCTCGTTAGAAACCTGCCAACTACCTTGCCTATGATATTTAAAGATGGACACCCTGAGTTTTAATCAACACGATTGGCTATTTTCAGTTGACAAAAACTGAACCGTAACAAAAGCGGAATAATTTACTTAGACAAAATATTTTACAAATCTGAATATAAAATAACGGGTATAACAAGAAAGTACACATTTTCATCAAATAATTGCATAGTATTGATATTTAGGGGCTGTTTCATTTTTCCATAATTACATCGTAAAAAACCTGCGGTAAACGGTAATTCTATAACAGTTTCCCAAGAAATAATTCCAAGAATTTAAATACATATTACTGCTGGAAATTAAGAAAATTATCCATAAATTTTGGGGTTTAACGCATGTTTTCTCGATGTAATTTTTTGAAAAATGTCAACATCAAGTAAAAATTAAGTAGGAACAAAAACAAAAAAAGTGTTGCCCAAATACCTATGAAGTAAGATAGACTCATTCTCATTTGAATAAGCTATAGATAGTTTCAATGTACGTGTAATGACCGCGATATGGACAAAACATTTCATTTATAAAGGATGACCCTAACATTTAAAATGGGAGTGTAACTCTTATAGAAATTCCAGAAAATCACATACAACATTTGATAGAGGCAACAAATTTCCTGAGAAGTTCAAAGTATTTACGGAAAACTCGCTGAAACCTGAAACAGTGCCTAGAGAAATTCTAAAGGAAGCTCTTTGTGAAAATTCCTGCAGAGAATCGCGGATAACTTTTATCTCTTATCAGTATAAATTTCTCGAGGAATCATTTGTAAAAAAATGAAGAAAATACTGCATGAATTTTTGGGAGAAATTTCAGAAGAAATCGCTGGAAACAAAATAAATCTGGAGGAAACAGATACAAATTCACTGAAGGGATATCTTGGAAATCCCTCAAGAAACTTTCAAACGAATCCTTGCTGGATCGCTTTGAGGTATCTCTAAATAAATCTTTTGAAAAACCCTGGATTGTTTACTAAAAGCATCACTGGATACAATGTTGTATCAATTCATGGCGAATACCATCAGGAATTTTTCGAACAATACCTTCAGAGATTCTTTTAGGAATATCTGCACGTATAGCACCAAAAATACATCTAGGGATTTCTCTAGGAGTACCTCCAAGATTTCCTCCAGGAATTATTCCAGAAATGACACCAGGTACAACTCTAAGAATTCATTCAGGAATACCTTCAGAGATTCTTTAGAAATAATTTCAGGGTGTCTATCAGGAATACCTCATCAGATTTCTCTGGAGTTTTACTCCAGATATTCCTAAAGGAATCCTTCAAGGATTCCTCCAGAAATACCTGCTAAGATTCCCCAAATATCCCGTTGTAATATCCCAACAGGAATCCTTGAGGATTCCTCCTGCATGACCTCCAAGAATTCTTCAAGCCATTCATTCGAGAATTTGTAAGGGAATTCCAAAAGGATTACTCCAGAAACTTCTTTTACCCAAAATTTCCTGCTGAAATTTTACATAGATTTCTCTAGGAATAGCACCAGGTTTATACTTAGGAATAGCTCAAGGCATTTATCTAAGAACCTTCAAGGAACTCTCCAGAAATGAACCATTCTTAATTTAAAAAATGTGCGGATTGGCAGGTTCCAAACTTTTAAGTGTTCGGATTGAAAGTAAAAAGAGTACCCGGAATCTGAAGAAATTGATCAATTGTGGGCTTCGTAGCCGTGTAGTTAGTGTCACCAGGAATTTAGCCGCATCGTGCTAAGGAGTGTGAGTTCGATTCCCACTGCAGGCTGGAAAACTTTTCGTGAGGAATGTTCTCCGACTGTACCACTGGGCGTTGCATGCTAATCCGTTGTCTAGTGTGGTGCTTCCTTCAAAGGGCAATATGCCCACTGGAAGCATTAACGTGTAGGTGTCTTTAAATTCTTGGATGATTATTTTGAAAATTTCATGGAAATAAATCAGCATCAATCCATAGTGGAATACCTGAAAAAAAAAACGAGATACATTCCTGGAAATATCCCTGTAGAAACTTCGTGTATCTAAAAAGTAAGTCTATTGATCCCACAAAATCGACAAATCAAAACACAAGTTTGAATTATTGGAGACACAGAAATCTTTTTTTTTTTTTTTTTTTGTAGCGACTAATTTTATGATATTATTAGATAGTTTTATTGTTATGACCACGACTGTGGTTTTAATTTGTGATGGATTTCCTTTAGGAATTCCAGGATAAATAATTTCTGGAAAACTTGAATATTTGTTTATATGATCCCTGGAGACATTCCTGCGGACTTCTTCGTATTCCTTTAAGTGTTGTCTTGATAAATCTTTCAAGGGTTTTCTGGAAAACTTCGTAGATGAATAAGTCTAAGAATTCGTGGATAATTCCTTTAATTTCCGGCAACAATATTTGTTATTATTCTTGGGAGTATTTTATGGGAAACTGCTATAGGATTTCCCGTGAACAATTTTTGTTTCGAGGGGCTCCTGGGGCTGTTATGGTATAATTAAGAAATCAACTAGATTGTTTCTAAAAAGCATTGCTGAATACAATTTTGTATCAAATTTTCATAAAAAAAAGTTCAAGAGGAATCTCTGTATAAATCCGTAAAGGTGTCACTTTAAATTTATGAAAGTTTTAATGCAAAGTTCCAGGATTACTATACTCAGGAGATTGTTCATACCTTCCTGATGGTAAATATTTTATGGAAAAAAATCCCGAAAGAACTCATCAGTAACTTCCAAAAGTTACACCTGAAGAGATTTTGACGTAATTGCAGGAAGAATTTCATGAGGTAAAAGCAATACTGAACTCGTTTTATAATTCTAAAGGGAAAAACTTGATAAGTTCTTAATAGAACTTTTGAAAAACTCCCAGAGTTTCTCTATGTAGAAAAATCTAAACAAATCCTTGGAAAAAATCAAGAGTATGTTTTGAAGAAATCCAAAAAAAAAATCTCCCAGAAGAAATCCAGCCAAATTTGAAGGTATTTCAAATGTAACTTTTGGAGAAACTCTTGAAGGTTTTCTTATTTTACAAACCCAAACCCGACCCAAACCCGTCATATTTTATTTTTTTTCAACCCGGACCCGGCTGAACCCGGGACAATAACTGATTTCCAAACCCGAACCCAATATCTTCTGTTCTTAAAACCGGAAACAATTTGTGAGTACACCTGTCTAAACCCCGAGTTTAAAAAACTAGTGGAATTAACTTTTTTGACATATTAGGACACTCTCAGCCCAAGTTACATTAATTGTTGAATTACAGTTTATTCTGTTGGAGTACACTTGAGCGTGATTGTTTCAACTCTTATTCAACAAAAATGTTTGTTGGGAGATTGTTGCTCTGTTTATAACGATCACCAAATACGAATTTTCGAGAAACAAATTTTGGGAAGAGTTCCAAAAGGAACATCAGGAAGCATCCATTAGAAACTGAAATTACCGAAAGTATTCTTCGAAAAACTCTCAGGTATATACAGATAAATAAAAAACTTTGTTTGATAAATAAAAAAAAAACTTCCTTGAAGTTGAAGAGATAATTCTTGAAATCATTATTGGAGCAATTCAAACAATAAATTTCCATGTTATTGTTTTGAGTTATCTGCGGTATTATTCCTTGAGATGTTCTTCGTAAAAAGGAGATAAATTGCTTTAGCAGTCTCTATTGAAAGTTCTGGAAATCCTGCTTGTAATTTTTAAAGAAATCTTCACGATATATAAAAGCAAATATGTTTAATTGGGTACTTTTTCATAACTCGTGGTGATCTATCTACCCTCAAAATTCTCAAAGTCCGGAACCAAACACCCTGTATACTTTTTCACATTTTCAAATGCTGAACATAACAAACACGATCAAAACATCTTCAAAACATTTAATAAGTTCTTTTTTTCTCTCTTTCGAATAAAACCGACTGAGCTACAGCTGGTTGAGAATTAGTATAGAAACAACGATTTCGATAGAACAACATCCACGAAATTTGAAATCTAGAAGGATCAAATTTCAGATATAATCTCTGCAGTTCACATGATGTCAAAAATCAAAATTTCCACCAATCGATCTACAAGTTTGAGGAAGTACTACTCAGTACTACCGAAAGCAAGGAAGAATAATAGTGAAAGCATTTTAAAATTTTATTTGTTTTAACTTTTGACCAGCATTGGACCACTGTACCTCGTCTTCGGCGAAGATCATGGAGGAATGCGGAATGGGTTTCGTTCGTCGATCAAGATCGACCTTGAACACGAAAGCCGCTGAAACTTGCGGCGCGGGCGGGTAATCTCTCTATAGTCTGTCAGTTGCAACGGCTGGCGGCATGACTGATTGGGTGGTTGATTCGAAGCGATTTTAAGTTTAGTGGCTTTATGATCGATTTGGCACGCTTCTTTCGGATAGGGGAATGAAAGTGGGCGCGCAATCGCTCTCTCTCCTGGAGATGAGCTGCAATTAAGCTGCTGGCTGGTGGGAAAGAGGAAGGAGAAATTACGGTTCAAGAAAATCGATGATTGAGAGCATTTATGGGGTAATCGGGTCATTTGGACAAATTTAAAAGAAATTTATAATATGGTGGGGTGAGCTGATTATGTCTGAAGAGGAACATTTATTGGAAAATTTCGTTTTGTCAAATTCCGAAAAGAAAGTCTATGTATTGCAATCTCTTCTTACGATCATTATTTTACGCCCACAATTTGGATCAACTCAATGAGAACTAGAAATATAGTTGAATAATCCTGAAGTTTTTTCCCCGAATGTAATTTCCCCGAACGCCATGTTTCACCGAAAAGTGATAAAGGTGTGCCATTCGAGGAAAAGTAGCATAACCAACAAATGTAGGTTCTTTTTTAGGCGTTGGCGTAGGCTGATCGCCTGTACCGTCACACCCTTGAACAATTATTTGTTTTATGTCTGATTTTCCCGAGTAAAAGAGATTCGCCGGGCTCCGGATCGGAGATAAAAGCAGACAGCGGCAATTAATAACGCGACGCTTTATATTTTTTTTTGTGATTTATCGCTTTTCGGAACGGAGAGATCTTTGTTGGATCGTGCCAGTTCCGATCCACTGGCGATTCAGTCCCAACATCCCGCAATAAATCATCCCCAATAATTGGCGCTGTTCGAGTGTTCGAAAGATGCAGTCCAACATCAGACAATTAATTCAAAGTGGTTGAAATTTCGCAATCTTCTCCGATTTTTTTTCAGCATCCAAAGCACACGTGTATAAATTTGGGCAAAAATTAAATTGATTTTTATCGCTCGATATCGCGCAACTGACAGCTGACGCGGTCATGTGCGCGCATTTCTCTCATCGATGACTGAGCATCAGGGTGCGACTTATTTTTCGAAAGTTTTTTAAACCAAAAATTCGTGTGCTCCTCTGTATTCTTATCACACAAAAAGAGAAACATCAATGTTTGAGCCAAAAATATTGAAATTTAAAGATGGCGCAAACGATTTGAAGATGCATTTTCAAGTTATAAGGTATGATTTTCAATCAAATTTACATAACTTTGTTATTTTTAGATCCGGTTCCAACCAGGGCTTATAAAATTAACGGAAATGGAAAAACGGGATTTGTGGTCTAATGCCAACCGCTTCAATCCCAGGCCCGTCTCTTTCCTTGTACTTCGTAGTTGTCATTTTCAACTTTTTTATAACTTCCACTCTTAGTGTATCACACTTAAAAACTATTCGTTCGAATCAGAGACGGACAAGAAACCTCTACGTTTCCATTCTATCATCGTTATAGCACGCCTATCCCTACGCCTGATGCATAGGCTGTCTGCTAATCAATTGCCAGCACTCGCAAACATAAAATTACGTTACCCCTATACCTTCCGGCACAAACTGGCGTAGATGCAGGGGTACATCAGGTCTACTGTGGTCCAGTTCTAAATGCAACATCAATTCCTTTCCCTTCCCCTCATTGGTCTGCATTTTGACGTGGCAAGCGCCACTGTTGCCTAAAAATAGATGGTCACCAGCCACTTGTTAGTCCTGAGAAGTAATCTGGTTGGTTTCTTGTGTAAGTACAGCTGATCAGGTGATATTTTTTTTGGTTCGGAACATAAACCACTGCGACTAATATTTGATCTATTGTAATATATCCCGTGTCCTTTGTTTAGTGCATGTCGTGTTACCTTCTCACTATTGAGAGTGATAAAGTATTCGGTTTTCTTACAGTTGTAATTCCTAACTTGATCGCAGGAAAGGATTCTAATTGAAAGGTTCCGCTATTTATACCCTTTGAAGAATGTGGTGGGAACACTCTCCACAGGCACGCCTTTATCAGTCAAAATCGGATCCCTTGATAAAGCCAAGAAACTGCACCGATATTGTCCATGCATCAGAATCCTAGTCCTTACTTCTTCAAACTAGAGAACTAAATAAATAAAAGATTAGAAAACAAATTGTTGTATTCTACTCATTTTTTTCCTTGTCCCAAGATCATTCTCGGCAACTTCCCAGTTCCCAAACCGAGACTTTCAACAAGGGCTAAATATGTAACAAAGACTAAAAAATGTTCTTTTGATTACTATAATATCTTGTTCTCTTCGTTTAAAGCAGTCAGGACTAGGGTTCACTGGTAGAGCTTGACCCCAGAACGCACCACGAAAATGTGATCTACCCGCGTTATGGGTCTGATCTGGTGATACAGAAGAGGTAACGACGGGCCAATCAAGCTCAAGCTCAAAATTAAATATCTGTGAAGTTTTTAAAACATCACATTTGTCGAAAAAAAATAGCTGGTATCATTTGCCATGACCGTAACTTGATAAACACTCAACTAATTCCGTATATTTTTACATTTTATTTTTACAGATAATTTTATTACATTGAACAGTTAAAAAAACTAAAAAGTTTTAAATCGTTTTGACTTCTAACAAAAAACCAACTGAAACCATGAATTTTTAACGGAAAATGTGATGTTTTCCGATCTTTCATCCTGTTTAACGTATATGAAAAGGCTAAAACAACTTTTTCTACTCGTTACCGATAAAAACATCTTAGCTCTAACTACCAATTAATTTGTGGTACAAATATTTTTAACATATTCGGAGCTGGCAGTGACTGAGTTTCTTAAAAAGAGGAATATTAAAGACTTTTTGTCCGACCAAAAATTGAGAACAAAAAAAAAAAAGGATCAAACAGGAACCTAATTATAATCAGCATATAAAAATAAAAGCAAACCGAATTTAGTACTATACCTTTTAATTCCACTAGAGTTTGTATCCTTTTACTAAACAGCTCGAAGGTTTACTATCAGTTTATAATAGTTTGATTCCTGAATCCAGAATCTAATCAGACATTTCCCTAGGAGTATTTCCAAGACTTCTGGGAAAACCTTGTGAAAGTATGACAAGTATTAGTGTATGTATTTTAAACCATATTTTGATAACCATAGGATACCTCGAAGATTCCATCAGAAATTCCTTCAGAGTATACTTTCAGATTTTTTTCAGTAAAGTCCTAAGTACTCCAGAACCTTAAACAGTGGTTCTTCCATCGATATTCTTAGGATTTTCTTCAAAATTTCTATCCAGAACATCTCGTAGAGTTCAATTTATCCAGAGATGTCTCCAGGGATTTCTTAGAATCCTACGAGAATGACGTTTGTTGCTTTTTTTAAGATTTCAACAAGGAATTTATTAGAATACCATCTTCAGGAATTACACCACAAATTCCTCCAATGATTACTTCAGAAATAACTCTAGTGTTCCATTGTTGAATTTCCTAATACAGTCCTCAAAGAAATGTTCCAGTTATTGTCCAGGGAAATGTCTATGATATTGTTGTAAAAATGCGGAAGGTAAAATAAACGTAAATTGTGATAAAACTTACGTTATTTTCAAAATAACTCTACAAGGATCTCTGAAAGAACCCCTAGTCTTAAAGTATTGTTTCGGTCAATTGTAAATATAATTATTGAATAATCGATCGAATCTCTGAATAATATCCTGCAGAATTTTTTGAAAGAATTCCTTGAAAAACATCGGACGGAATCCCCGAAAAAAATATATAGAAATTATCGGACAAATTAAAGAATAATTGTTTTAATATTAACTGTTGTGAACACTTAGATGAACTATAGAAGATTTTACTTGATAAATCACTCAAGAATGATTAGCAGAACGGCCGGAGTAATTCTTGGCTGAAATGCTGGTGAAATTTATAAAGAAATTTCTGGAGACATCACAGATCAAAGTTATTGAAGAATTCCTGCAGCTATCTTTATAGTTTTTCACGAATAAACCCTAGATAAATGTTGGAGCAATTCCTGGTACTTAGTAATTGTGCATTAATTCTTTTAGGATTTCATATAAAAATGCTTGGAAGAATTACTGAAAAAAGGCGTAGGCATGGAAAAATCTTTGAACGAATTTCTTTAAAAGCTGTAGAATGATTTTTTTTTACAAAAGAATTCCACTAGAAATCTTTTTAAGAGTTTAACAATCGAAAAGCGGTAGTCACCATGTTGGGATATATCTGGAGGAAATCCTGGAATAGTATTTGGGATAATTCTAAGAATAATCCCTCTGGAAGTTACTTAAAGTAACAGCAGAGAATGTCAAGGATTTTTTGAAATTCTTCGAAGCATCCTCTAAAAAATTGCTGGAAGTATTCCTGGAAGAAATAGTGGAGGTATCTCTGGAGAATATTCTGAAGGGACCCCTGGAAGAATCCATGAAAGTTTTCAAAAAAAAACTTTAGAAAATGTACAGAATCCATGAAAGTTTTCAAGAAAAAATCTTTAGAAAATGTACATCGACGAATCTGAAAAGCAATTCCTCAAGGTCATGTGGAATAGTGGCGCAGTAGTCTCTGATGGTATCTTTGGAGTCTCTAGAAATTTTCACCAGGATTTAATGTAAGCAAGTAAACACCTCTCTGGTTAAAATAGAGCCTTGAGAAATCTTTCTTTAAAAACAGAGACTTAATTTCACTGTAGTGAGCTTCATATTTTATAACTTGAAAATTTGCCTTCTATTTGCTTTTATTATTTTTAGCTCAAAACTTCTTCAACTTCTTCATTTAGGCGATTTGCACTCCGAACCGGTCTTATGGTTTTGAGACCTTTCAATAAATAAGCTGCACCCTACTCACGGCATGCGGCGATACCGGTGCTTGCTGCGCTGCCCCGCCAAAGAACCCGTTAAACGTCGAAAAACGGCAGGAAAGTTGTTGTTGTTCAAGCGCAACGGTTTTTGGTCCGGGTGTTATCACGCCACGATCACGGGGCTTCGATGCAGGAAAACGCGCCGCCGTGGACCTTCTTCCACTATTTACCACTAGATTAAGTGGTCTTGGTGGTGGTTTTTGTTGCGGATTAGTGCAGAGTTTTCTACTTTTTCCAAGCGCGAGCAAAGGCTTGGCTGCTCAAGTTGGCTTAATTAAGCCTAATCTCGGCGGGTATAAATCACCTACTTGTTCGCTGATTTCATTAAGAGGCGATTTTTACTTTTTGCGATATTTAGTGGAGCACGCGTCGTGTTTGCTTGCGATTACGGTTGTTGGGGTATTGGATTTTTCTATTTTCTCGACTTTCTTCTGGTAGATGTAGCGGATGATCACGAAGCCCTGATTTCGTTGAACAGCTTGAGGTCGTCGGCTAATCCGCACATAGCAAGTGAGCATATGTTCCGCAAGTTTGAGCAACGGATGCAAGATTAGCAATTTCATTAGTATTGTGAAACATTTTGCGGCAAAAGCTCTTGAACTTAATAGACTAAAAGAGGGAAAGCAGCTAGACTTGGCATTCAGAATCAGATACTTACCATTGTAGGACTGAAACGAAAGATTTCATGATAAGAGACGAACCCCATGAGTTGAAATTTCCAAGAAACCTCACCCCTATTTTCAAGGTTAGTCGACTACATTAGTGCTTTCAACACATACGACGGTAAATTATATCGTCATCATAGAAACGAAGACATTGGCAGGCACTAAAATTTACTCTTAACCTGCGACCTTCCTTCGTAAAAACAGATCTCCAAAACAATACCCAATCAACCAGAAAGCTGAAGGTATTCTAGCCACGGAAATTCAGCCTCAATCATGTGATTGTTTCTGAGCCTGCAATCATATTCTTGCGCCAACAACGTCAATTGACTAACGACAGAGCAATTTCCACCCCCTTAATTCGCCACCCCTCGAAGCCGAAAGAAAATCAACTAGCTATTCTGCAATTGGGTGTAATTTTACACCTCATTCGCATTCTCGAGCGGATCAATGCCAAACCGGTAACACTCCAAATGATGGATCATTAGAGCGACGAAGGCTCGTGTCTTTCGACAACCGGCAACATGATGGAAATCGTCGCGTGGGCGGTGAGTGGGCGTTCGATTACCCCGAAGATCCAAAGGAAAGGGATTGTGCTCCATTTCTTGTGGTTTTATCCACTGGGATCCACTCTGCTTTTCTGTAGTTTGCTGGGTAATTTGTCTGTTGACACTGAGCACAAAGTCATATAATCGGAATCGATTTACGCAGAATAAATTTGGAGTGAATTCTAAACAAATGATTAAAATTATGTTTCCTAAGTTTGTACTAGTTTGAATAATTTTATCATTTGTATAAAAAAACCCTTGAAAAAAAAATCTCGAAGAGGAAATAGCATTTTTTTCCCAAAGGCGCAATCGAATCGAAATCGAATCGAAATCGAATCGAAATCGAATCGAAATCGAATCGAAATCGAATCGAAATCGAATCGAAATCGAATCGAAATCGAATCGAAATCGAATCGAAATCGAATCGAAATCGAATCGAAATCGAATCGAAATCGAATCGAAATCGAATCGAAATCGAATCGAAATCGAATCGAAATCGAATCGAAATCGAATCGAAATCGAATCGAAATCGAATCGAATCGAATCGAATCGAAATCGAATCGAAATCGAATCGAAATCGAATCGAAATCGAATCGAAATCGAATCGAAATCGAATCGAAATCGAATCGAAATCGAATCGAAATCGAATCGAAATCGAATCGAAATCGAATCGAAATCGAATCGAAATCGAATCGAAATCGAATCGAAATCGAATCGAAATCGAATCGAAATCGAATCGAAATCGAATCGAAATCGAATCGAAATCGAATCGAAATCGAATCGAAATCGAATCGAAATCGAATCGAAATCGAATCGAAATCGAATCGAAATCGAATCGAAATCGAATCGAAATCGAATCGAAATCGAATCGAAATCGAATCGAAATCGAATCGAAATCGAATCGAAATCGAATCGAAATCGAATCGAAATCGAATCGAAATCGAATCGAAATCGAATCGAAATCGAATCGAAATCGAATCGAAATCGAATCGAAATCGAATCGAAATCGAATCGAAATCGAATCGAAATCGAATCGAAATCGAATCGAAATCGAATCGAATCGAATCGAAATCGAATCGAAATCGAATCGAAATCGAATCGAAATCGAATCGAAATCGAATCGAAATCGAATCGAAATCGAATCGAAATCGAATCGAAATCGAATCGAAATCGAATCGAAATCGAATCGAAATCGAATCGAAATCGAATCGAAATCGAATCGAAATCGAATCGAAATCGAATCGAAATCGAATCGAAATCGAATCGAAATCGAATCGAAATCGAATCGAAATCGAATCGAAATCGAATCGAAATCGAATCGAAATCGAATCGAAATCGAATCGAAATCGAATCGAAATCGAATCGAAATCGAATCGAATCGAATCGAAATCGAATCGAAATCGAATCGAAATCGAATCGAAATCGAATCGAAATCGAATCGAAATCGAATCGAAATCGAATCGAAATCGAATCGAAATCGAATCGAAATCGAATCGAAATCGAATCGAAATCGAATCGAAATCGAATCGAAATCGAATCGAAATCGAATCGAAATCGAATCGAAATCGAATCGAAATCGAATCGAAATCGAATCGAAATCGAATCGAAATCGAATCGAAATCGAATCGAAATCGAATCGAAATCGAATCGAAATCGAATCGAAATCGAATCGAAATCGAATCGAAATCGAATCGAAATCGAATCGAAATCGAATCGAAATCGAATCGAAATCGAATCGAAATCGAATCGAATCGAATCGAAATCGAATCGAAATCGAATCGAAATCGAATCGAAATCGAATCGAAATCGAATCGAAATCGAATCGAAATCGAATCGAAATCGAATCGAAATCGAATCGAAATCGAATCGAAATCGAATCGAAATCGAATCGAAATCGAATCGAAATCGAATCGAAATCGAATCGAAATCGAATCGAAATCGAATCGAAATCGAATCGAAATCGAATCGAAATCGAATCGAAATCGAATCGAAATCGAATCGAAATCGAATCGAAATCGAATCGAAATCGAATCGAAATCGAATCGAAATCGAATCGAAATCGAATCGAAATCGAATCGAAATCGAATCGAAATCGAATCGAAATCGAATCGAAATCGAATCGAAATCGAATCGAAATCGAATCGAAATCGAATCGAAATCGAATCGAAATCGAATCGAAATCGAATCGAAATCGAATCGAAATCGAATCGAAATCGAATCGAAATCGAATCGAAATCGAATCGAAATCGAATCGAAATCGAATCGAATCGAAATCGAATCGAAATCGAATCGAAATCGAATCGAAATCGAATCGAAATCGAATCGAAATCGAATCGAAATCGAATCGAAATCGAATCGAAATCGAATCGAAATCGAATCGAAATCGAATCGAAATCGAATCGAAATCGAATCGAATCGAATCGAAATCGAATCGAAATCGAATCGAAATCGAATCGAAATCGAATCGAAATCGAATCGAAATCGAATCGAAATCGAATCGAAATCGAATCGAAATCGAATCGAAATCGAATCGAAATCGAATCGAAATCGAATCGAAATCGAATCGAATCGAAATCGAATCGAAATCGAATCGAATCGAATCGAATCGATCGAAATCGAATCGAAATCGAATCGAAATCGAATCGAAATCGAATCGAATCGAATCGAAATCGAATCGAAATCGAATCGAATCGAATCGAATCGAAATCGAATCGAAATCGAATCGAAATCGAATCGAAATCGAATCGAAATCGAATCGAAATCGAATCGAAATCGAATCGAAATCGAATCGAAATCGAATCGAAATCGAATCGAAATCGAATCGAAATCGAATCGAAATCGAATCGAAATCGAATCGAAATCGAATCGAAATCGAATCGAAATCGAATCGAAATCGAATCGAAATCGAATCGAAATCGAATCGAAATCGAATCGAAATCGAATCGAAATCGAATCGAAATCGATCGAAATCGAATCGAAATCGAATCGAAATCGAATCGAAATCGAATCGAAATCGAATCGAAATCGAATCGAAATCGAATCGAAATCGAATCGAAATCGAATCGAAATCGAATCGAAATCGAATCGAAATCGAATCGAATCGAAATCGAATCGAAATCGAATCGAAATCGAATCGAAATCGAATCGAAATCGAATCGAATCGAATCGAAATCGAATCGAAATCGAATCGAAATCGAATCGAAATCGAATCGAATCGAATCGAAATCGAATCGAAATCGAATCGAAATCGAATCGAAATCGAATCAAAATCGAATCGAAATTTGTGCGAATCGGTTGAAGTTCATGTTTGATTTCGCAATGTATAGCGGAAATTTATATGATAGTGATGTAATTTTATACGATAAGCAGATAAATTTGCGATGAATCCACTTGGCATTCCTTTATTTTACATGGATTTTTTATGTGTTTCAGTGTTACACATAAAAATCTACATACTAAGCGTAAGCGACAATCGCTCCAATCCTTTCCATCCCAATTCGTGTTGTACATATTTGGAAGGAATATCATCCATTCAGTGGACAAGATTTGCACTGTTCAAAACACTTCGAGAAAGATTATGTTCGCGCTAATCCGCGCGCGAGGTGCGAAACAGTTTACATATCAATGCTATCCGCAACACCTGAGAGCAGTTTCGCTTTCCGTTTGGCACTTTCCTCTTGGTGTGATTCGAGAGGAGGCACTTAATCGCGTGTGTAGTGTGTTGATCACGCTCTTGTTAGGCACTCCCCGATTTGGGAAGGTGGTAAGTAGTACTTGAGTCGATTGCGAACAAAACAACCACGGTGATTGTCGATGGGAAAATAGGGCCCCCGGTTCGAAGTGCGCAACCAACAAAAAATGTGCAACTTTTGCAACATTAGATTTTTGCATGCGAAAAGTCAAGATCCCATTAAGACGAAAGCTGCTCGGTAGCCTGGTTCCCTGCCTGCTGACGAAACACACCCCCTTTGGAACAAAAGATATACATTCCTTCGGATTGCCATTTTTTGCCCGTTTGAAAGTTGGCACATTTTTCTGGGTATTGTTCTTATGCCACTCCGACATCGACATCGACTGGGCACAGAGGTACAGTGTTTCAAAAAGCTGACCAAATTGAATCTTCAAATCTCAACTTTTGTTGTACAATGTTCCACGCGGGATTCACGTATGTGTCTCTGCTTTCGGGTCCGCCTCCCCTTTTTGGCCCTTCATATAGCGGATTATAAACAAAAATTAACCTCGCTATACAGTGGATCCGCATGCAGAGGAGGTGGCTATTTTGTTCTATGAATTATGGTCCAAAATAAGGTCTACGATCTTACACAACACCTCTCGTGAAGAGAAATAGATAAATATTGGGAATACTTTATTTTTGCCATGATTTTTTTCAACCTAGACCACTGTGCGATGACGACGACGTCACCCACAACTGGGGCCCCGTCGCTATTTCTAATTTCCCTTTCAAACTTAGCATATTAACCTCCTTCTTCTATAGTGCTTCCATCATTTTTACGCTCCATTGCGCGTCGTTCCGTCGGATTGCCTCTTTGTTTACTCCGGGTCTTTCTTTTTCTGCTCTGCTCATGTTGTTGCAAAAACAAATTCCTATGCTTCTGCAGCAGTCTTGATGAGCTATTTCTTCCAGTAGTTGAGTGTAAATTAAAATAATTGCATCGACTTATGCATACACATTGCTGCCTTTGGATTCCTCCGATCTCCGCTTGCTAGACCGGGTGGCGTAGTAGGAGTATGGTCCTCTGGCTTAGCAAGATTGAGCAAATATGTTTGCTCATTTTTTTTCTATTAACGCCGCGCCGTCTCACTATGCCTATAGAGCTTTGTGAGGTACTTAGCGTTGTGCAGTTTGACGTTGGTAATGGAATTTTTCCCTTGGGCCAATTAATTGTACTATTTGTTTTCATTAAGGGAAATGGTTTCCGGGATGTACTTTCGCTTTTTTTATGCGTAGTCTAACTGGGAAGTTCTCAATTTGCTAATGGAGTTTTGTTTACAAGCGCTAACTAAAGTTTGTCTTCTTTGTTGTTGATGACAAAATTCCTAGTATTATGATGTTTCGTTGAGTACTATTGATAAACATATTTTGAAATTTGCTGATGAAATTTCGTCCAAAAGTATCCGTCATCAATAATGAATGACACTCGAACTGATGTGCCGTTTTCGAGAAGCGCATAGGTTCTATCAGAAACTCTACGCATCCCGCAAAGGCTTCTTGTTGGGAGCCGAAATGTGCAAGAATAAGGACGGGAGCATCGTAACGGAGGAACGTAAGACAATTGAAAGGTGGAAGCAACACTATGATAAACACCTGAATGATGCAGAGGGCACAGGCATAGGACAATGCAGGTAATGGTTACGATGGGGAAAGTTAACCTTCCTTATGCATTGGGGTAATTTTTGGCCAATCGGTACTCTCTAAAGGACTTTTTTTTTACTTTTCCTAACTTCTGAAAACAAACATTTTCGTGCTAAAAGCAGCTTTCAAAGCCCCTTAGAAACGGCTATCTTGGCCGCACAACATAACATTATTATATCCGAATACCCATAACCGTTTCCGTTAGGCTAAAACAGAAAAAAAAATGATATTATCACAAATCGACATCATTCGACGAGTCATTTATTATGTCTCGAAATCAGTAATAAAATAGCTCTAGGAATTCCTTAAGGAAAACCTTCATAGTTCCTCTCGAAATATCTCCAATTTTTTCACCAGAAATATCACCAATGTTTCCAGGAGACATTTCTCCAGAGACTCTTCAGGAGCTATCTCCATCAAAGATTACTCCAGGGATTGTACCAGATATTTCTTCAAGATAATCTCTATCGTAACACCTACAGCGATTTCTCCAGATATTCCACCAGGATTTTGTCAGAGAATTCTCATAGTAATTCCTCCAAGGAGAACTTTTGATCGTTACTACATTTTTAGACCGGTTCCGACAGGGCTCCAGGAATTCAGTCAGGTGTTTCTCTAGGGATTCCTCCAAACATTATAACAAAAAATTTCTACAAGGATTCTTCTAGATATTTTGCATGTGATCCCTCCAAAGGTTCGTCCAGTATAATCTTTACTGATATTTTCCTCCAAGAATTTCTCCGGGAGAGATTTATTCAAGAATTATTCAAATGTTTCCTCGTGATATTCCTATAGAGCTTCCTCCAGAGATCTTGACAGAGTCTCCTCCAAAGATTCCACCAGGAAAATCTTTACATAAATGCTTGGCTTCCTCCAGGAATCTTAAAGAATTACTTCGGTTATTTCTCCAGTATTTTTTTCTGAAATTTCCCCAGGTAGTCACCTCTCAAGATTTCCCTAGGAGTTATTCAGAAGATTTATTTAGGGATTCCTTCAAAGGTTCCGAATTCCTCCAGAGATTCCATAAAAGAATACTGCAAGATTTTCCTTCATGAATTCTCCCAGGGATGTCTCCAGGAAGATCGTTACATGAAACACTCCAAAGATTTTTACAAGTAATCCTCCAGGCATTCTTCGAGATGTTTTTTATCCAGAAATTCGTTATTGGTCTCCAACAATTCCTGTTCAAATCCCTCTAGAGATTCCCTCATAAATACCTCCAAGGATATAATCAATAATTACCCTAAGATTCCCTTCAGGGATTTCTCCAAGATTATTCCCAGATATTGATCGAGGAACTCCTTTACAGAAGAAGTATTTGAAAAGCCCCTGGAAAAATTCCCAGAGGAATCGCTGGAGAAATTCTTTGAGCCATTTGACAAATTTCAAGAACAAATGAACAGTAATCCCTAAAGATTACTGGATGGTCCCCTCTAGAAAAATATACGGAGGAACCTTTGTAGTATTACATGGCAGAACTTTTGAAGCAACGTTCCCACATTTTTCCCGGTACTTTTTCCAGAATTTCCCGGTTATTATTTTGCAAATCGAAGATGTTTCAACTCAACTCAATTTTTTCTTCATGCAAATAAAGCAGTTGCGTTGTGCTCAACCTACGGCCCTCGTGGAGCCATTTTGTATACCAATACGATGCTCATCACTTGGATTTGAATTACCCTTCAATAACATTTAAAAAGTGGATCGATGAGTTCTATATCCTATCTATATATATATAAATGCTTACACGCAATAGTTCAAATTATTCAGCTCAATGTTCCGATGAAAATTCGATAGAATCACATTAGAAAGTTTTTTCAAGGAGTTCCTTGAGGTACTTCCAGATGGAGCCTTTTAAGAAAACCACTGAGATCTCACTTAGAATCTTTAAGATCCGAATAAGCTTTAATATTCCGTCTCGATTTCCCTCAAAGTGTCCCTATTCAAGAATTCTAAATTGGCCCAGCATATAAAGTTGAAGGAGAAAATAAAACAAAGCCACACACGTAGAAGCATTTATCTCTGTCTTATTTATTCAATTGTGGTCGTTTCTTTTCAATTTTATAGAAAACTAGTTATCCTGGCAAACGTTGTATTGCCAGGAAGTAGGCTGTGAATTAGGCCATGCACAAATCGCTTACAAAATGTCAGTGTATTGCGTCACGACTTGTTCCCTTTTTTTCAATTGATTGTCACCACTATTTTAGCTCACTAACACTAACACTAACATCTCTTGTCGAATCCAACAGTGAAAGAATGATGTCGATTCATAGACCCGTTCTCGAGCCATTTTGTGACATACAAACACCATTTCATTTTTATTTATTTAGATTATACTCTTATGGATTGTTTTTAAGGATGTATATCCGGATTAATTCTGGTATTGATCGAGGAACATTTTGAATACAATACTTTTGAGTGCCAAAATCTTCTAGAAAATGTATTAAACTTTAATTCAAAACATCGAGAGTTTTCACGTCTTTTTTCCGGTGTATTCAAATTTCCGTCTTTTTCTAGAAATATCTAGAAGAATGTCTGGGAGAATCCCTTTTGGAATCCATTCCAAATCCCTGTAAGATTTTTTGGACAATCCTTTGAAAAAAAAAAAAATCGCAGGTGTGTCTGAATGGATACCCGAGAAAATCTGTGGAGGAATTCCTGAAGAAATCTCTGCAACTATTTTTAGAGGAACCCATGTGGATATTTTGCTGGAGTAATTCTTGGAAAAATTGCTGGGTAAATCTTTGGAGGAAGCCCTGGAGAGATTCCTGTAGGAAATTGTTGCACCAATTAATGAAAAGTTACCTGGGTTTATTGATGAAGAGATCTTTGAAAGATTACCTTGATAAATTACTGAAGGAATCCTTGAAGGCATCTTAGGAGGAATCCCTGAAAAAAATCCTTGGGGGATCCTTGGAAGAATAACTATGAAGATTCTGAGGGAGGAATCCCTAAAGAAATCCCTGTCGAGATATTTCTGGAAAAACAGCTGAATAATTCTTGGAGGATTAAAACAATCGCTGGAGAAATATCTGAAGAAATCCATTAAGGGATTTTCCTAGAGGAATCTAGGAAGAGATTTTCTTAACGTAATTCTTGGAAATTCTTAGAGTATTTTCTGATAAAACTACTGGAGGATGATTCCATGGTTAATCTTTGGAGAAATTTCTGAAGGAATTCTTGGAGGAATCCCCGGTGAAATTTTTAGAAGGCCAAAACGAAACTCTGAAGAAATTTCTGAGGTTATCCATGGAAAATGCCTTGAAGGCATTCACGTAGCGATTTTCCTGGAGGAATCCCTCTAAAAATTCGTGAAGTAAATAATACCAGGAGGAATACCGGATGGAATCCCTGCTAGAATCCATGAATCCCTGAAGAGGTCTACCCTGCATGTATCCTTCGAGGAACCAATGAACCAATGTTTGATGAAATGTCTGGAGTAATCTTTGAAGAGATTGTTATAGTGTAACGCTTGGAGAAAGATTTGGGAGACATCTCTACCAGGATCCTTTTAGAGTTTTTCCTGGTTGAATCCTTGAAGGAATCTCTGGAAGATTCTCTGAAAGAACATCAAGATAAAATGCTTGAAGAATTCCTGGAGGAATATCTTCCTGGGACCGTGTTTGAACTGGTCCCAAAATTGCGATAACGGCCAAAAGTTCTTATTCGTCAATGCCAATTCACTATATTATCAAATTTTCCTTATTTGCCCTAACGGAAATGGCTTGGGGTATTTGGATATAATAATGTTACGTCTGTGCTGCCAAGATAGCCGTAGCGGTAAACACGCCGCTTTTCAGCATGACTAAGCTGATTTCACAAGATAGCGTCAACTTGTTTGCTTCGCGGACGACATGACGAAACACGTACTAACAAAGATGGCGAATGCGAAAAAGACAGCGTACATGCAGGAAGCACTTTCGAGGTTCGTGATGCGTCTACCTATACTTGAGCGCTGTCCATCATTCACGTGGTTATTTTTCTTGGATTACTACGGGCTGCAGAAGGCATTGCGGCCGAGAAAGATTAAGCCCGGCACCAAATGTACCATGTACAAAACGTTAATAAGATCGATTGTCCTCTATAGGCATAAGACCTGGACTATATTGGAGGCAAACCTGCAAGTATTTGGAGTCTTCGAGAGCGATGGGTGCCTATAACCATCATTGACAGTGAGCAGAAGAATGGTTTATGGTGGCGAAGAATGATTCACGAGAGTTCGAGAGTGCCCGAATCTATGGCGAACCCAATATGCTAAAGGCCAAAGCAGGAAAGGTACGCTGGGTAGGGCATGCTGTGAGAATGCCGGATCACTACGCTTTGAAAAGATGTTTGCTACCAATGCGATTGAAACACGAGGGCGTGGGGCGCAGTGAAATAGCTAGGAATGTGTTCTGAAAAATAGAAACTATCCGTTCTAAAATTGGTGTTCACAATATCCAGTCATGTTTAATTTAATTTCTTCTCAAATATTTGTTAAATTTTGTACTGACTGTAAATCAGGAAAAAAAATATAGGTTTGATCTGATTTCAAAATTTTGTTCAAGATTCCATCCTTGCATTAAGTTTCGTGTGTCAATAAAAATAATATTTTTATATTTGTTTAAAATATGCACTTCATTATTTCCAACAGGATCGGTCAATCAAAACTTTTTTAACAATGATGAAATGATTCGATAATGATTCGAGCTACAATATTTTTGCAGCATATAAAAACTTAACTCTTACTTCGATGAGCTTACAAGAAAACTAAAACTCTTACTTCGATAACCTTAGAAGAAATGCTTCAACGCCCCCGGGAGAGGAAATCCAATCCAATCAAAGTCCCATTCATCTCTCGCTCCACCAATCATTTCCGACGATCCATCCACCGGGCAAGACAATCTTGAACAACATTTAAATTAGCCACTTATCACCGCCACTTTACTGCTTTCAAAATCGAAACACGAGTAAACACGACCCCATGAGATCGTGATGATCGGTTTCCCTCCTTTTCACACGTTTTGCTTTTTGGTCCTAAAGGTTGTGTTCCAAGACGACATCCCGACTAGTGGAGTACCACAGAATTGTAACATATTAAATTACTCTGTCAGAACATTCTAAACAAAATATGCTATAACTTCAGCTCGTTAGTTGTTATAATAACAAAAATTCTAACAAGAATTCATCTACATTAAACGAAACATAAACAAAATATGATATAATTAAAACAAAACTGTATCTTATTCTGTTATAATTTAAACAAAATATGAATCAATATGTTACTTTTAATTCCATTCTCCAATTCAGAGTGCATCTAACAAACATAATACAAATTTTGTTATTTGTAACAATTTTGATATTATTGAAGAAGTATTTTGTTTAAATCCACTAGTCGGGACATCATCAATCCTCTACAAAACCGCTGAATCGACCCGGAAGGTTACTGAAAGGTGTTCAATCTAATCTCCCAAAAATGGCACTGACCACTCTCTCCAAATCGCTTCCGAAGGGTATAACCTCTCAAAAGTGCAAACACGAAGGCTTCAACAGAACCATTTAGTTTGGCGATAACGACCAACCTCGAGTGGTCAAACATCAGGTGTTTTTTTGGAATCGGTGTCACCATCGTCGATCCTATTACCCACCGAGTTCCATACAGTGTGCATTCACATGCACCGAACCAGTGATCCATTCATCCGTCCATAATTTATGTAAATTCCACCGAGATCTCGGCGTTGGTTGTTTGTCGAGTGTCTTCGAGCAGCAGCCGTAGCTTCAAGAGCTATCCATTTCCTAATGCAATTCGGAGGCTTGTTGTCGTCGTCGTTATTGTTGATCCCTACGACTTCGTCGTCATCGGAGGAGCAGCGCCATTAGCTGTCGCATAAAAGTCAAGTGGTTGATACCAATAACATTTATCTAATCTCTCGCTCACTAGATGTGTTGTGCAGCTAGCTTTGAACGAGTGACGACGACTTCAGCTCAGATTAGCCATTTTCTCACACTTTTCCTCGGAGGTGCACGCGTCGGGTTCTGCTGTTGAATCATGGGGGAATAGGAGTCGTCGATTGTTTGAAGCGTTTGGTTTCGCCCATTTTTGGTGGGATTTATGTGCACTATGACGAGGAACAGCAACGGTACTGCGGTGCTGCATATACTAACTTACAAACCCGGTGCGATATGGGATGGAAGAAGAAATCTCATGAATTTTAATTGGATGGTTTGTTGTGATCCGTTCGATGGGTATAATTATGTTTTATGTAATATTTATGAATTGAGATAGGTTACTGATCGGTTCTGTGAGATAAGCCATAATTGTATACAAATTTAAAACATGAATTCCGTTGATCTTCGTCCCAGATTTCTATTACTTTCCAAGAATTATGTCAAACACTCGGAAAAATCTTCTCATCTGTTGATCTTTATCCTAGATTGTAATTCTTTCTCACACTAGAATTTGGTTGTTGTATAGCAATTCTAATGTTGAAATTTTGCTGCATTCAATTCTGGAACTATTCTTCTTCTTGGCATTACGTCCCACTAAGACAATGCCTGCTTCCAAACTTTGTGTTCAATGAACACTTCCACAGCTATTAACTGAGAGCTTTCTATGCCAAAGTTGCTATTCGCATTCGTATATCGTGTGGCAGGTACGATGATACTCTGTGCCCAGAGAAGTCAAGGAAATTTCCATTACAAAAAGATCCTGGACCGCCCGGGAATCGAACCCAGACTTCTTCAGCATGGCTTTGCTTTGTGGCCGTGGACTCTAACCACTCGGCTAAGCCCCTGAATTCTATACACAACAAAAAATGATTAAAACTACAAATGAACTTTAACACTTCACTTTTTGCAAAAAAAAAAAAAAAAAATACTAAAATCACTAAGGTGAGCAAATACCTTTAAACTCTAATATGTGTTGCTTATCTTGACAGATAGGCCTATTTCGTCTGCGACTTACAGACTTCTTCAGTGTCGAGGTTTGCCAAATTATTTTATTACTTTCAACATTTTTTCGAAAACGTTCAATATATACATTAATTAACTCATTAAACGTGGTAAAGATGGAAGAATTATGAGTGACATCATGAAAAATTCACGAGCTCAGGTGAGATTCGAACCCATGACTCTTGTATGCCAGACGAGTGCTTTACCAACTAAGCTACCGAGCCCCTTGGCGATTCATTAACTCAGAAGGTTACAAGTTTCAAATTCGAACCCAATATTTGTAAAAAAAAATCGTGATAATCTCTACCTGTGAAAAACCACCCATACCAGGGCGTAACTAGAATTTCGTCCAGGAAACAGTTTTTATTGCTACGTCTTGTGGAATTGAAAAATATTTGTGTGAAGCGATTGCCTCAGAAGTTTCTATATGTTTCTGTTTGAAGGGATCTTTAGAAATATTCTTGGATAACTTTCTGTATATTGCACGGTACTAGGTAGTATGCTTACGGTTATTCCTAGTTGAACTTCTTGAAGACTCGTGAAAAATCTCAGATAAATCTCAAGGGGTATATTTGAAAAAAGTAAAATAATTCGTAGAAGAATCCTTGGAGTTAATTGTTAACTTGCGAAAACCACGGGCCTGGCCAAAGGTACGCCAAGAAATCCCTCCAGTGGTTTTCAGGGGAAAATGCTCAAAGGTCGCCTTAGTGAAATTCTTGGTTGAAACCTTGATAAATTCCTAGAATGATTCTTGTAGGCAGTCTTGAAGAATCCTTTAAAAAGAAAAGAAAATAGACCTATTCGGAATCTCTGTGGCAATTTGTTAAAATCCCGTAATGAATTGACGTCCATATAGGAACGCCAGATAGATTATTGCTAGCTTTATCATAGCGATTTTAAGCCCGAATCGATTCTTCAGAAATTAATAGAAAAATTCCTGATAGTATTGCTCAAAACGTTCTGTAGAGTTTCTATATGAAAGCACTGGAAAAAGCTCCCTAGATTTATGGCTCATCTTAATTCTGTAGAAATCCAGTTAGGATTTCTGCAAACATTCCTTAAAGAATTCTAAGCGAATTCTTGAAATAATTCACTCGTATTTTTTTTAAGAAATCACTCGTAACGTTTAACAAAAAATAAAGGGTGGTTAAATTCATGGCAAAATTTTGTATAAATTACCAGGAGAATTTTTTAAAGAAAATTTTTGATGATTTTTGATTGGTGTTCAAGAATGATTCAAAAAATAATACCTGAAGAAATTTCGATTAACAATAAATTTCATGAATGCCCTGACGAGGATAAAGTGTCGGTAGTAAATAATAATAATAATAATAATAAATTTCATGGAGCAGTAATTGTGGATTGTTCAGTGTAAGTGATTATTGTTAGAATAATCAAATACTTCCTAACACAGACACTCTGGAGAAATATCTGTAGTAATTTCTGAAGGATTGATTTTGAGATAAGGCTGATGCATTTTTATCTTTCCCCACCACGTCCTTAAACAAATCGAAAAATTTTGAAGACGAGACCAAAAAAGATTCATTGCTCTGTTTAAAACAATCAGAGTATTTACGTTTTAAATTTCGAATAACCCCATGGAACAACGACCCCAAGGACAACCTTGAAATACAAAGAGCGTATTGTTCTGTCACATTTCAAGAAAAAAAAAATTTAAATTTGTTAATATTATCCTTTTAAATGTATTTTATTTATTTACAGCCCAGTTTGTACCCTGAATATTTTTCCCCGCCTTGGGCATCCTAAGTGGTCTCGAACATAAAAGAAAATTAATATTTCCATCAGTCCAAATAGTTAAACAAAAATCAAAATCTTTGGCTTACACATTTTACAAAATTCATTATTTTGAAATCTAAAATAACTGTACACTTTTAGGCCTTGACTCATTTATCATATTGAGAAGGTATCTGTATCATTTCTGAAATAAAAACAATGAAAATGGTTCAGATCGTAGGAAAATGTGTGCAAGCTCAAAGCTCACCAATGCTCTAGATTTTTGAAGGCCTTCAAACTTAGGTAGATTTGTTTGGAAATAAGAACTCATGAAATATTTTTTTGTTAATTCAAAGCCGTAATTAGAATCAATATTTTCAAAATAGGTATTTCAGCCTACTTAAGTATCTACAGGAAGTAAAGCCAAAAGCGGCCCGCATCGAATGCTCTTATTCTTTTTCTTTTTCTGGTCAACCGACACCTTTTGGCATCGGTTGTAGTTTTACGCCAGCCTAGCTCTGGTACTAAGCCTAAACACGGACGCTCAGGCAGGCCTCCACACACACACACACACACACACACACACACACCTGAGACCCTACATATCGAACCCATTAACACATGGGTCCGGACCAACGGCTTTACTTCCCTTCCGAAGGAAGACGTGATCAGAGAATTTATGCCTCAGACATTCCCGACGGCGTCGACGGGAATTTATACCCGATCGACTGGGGTGAGAGGCAATCATGCTTATCACTACACCACCGACGCCGCTTATCGAAGTCTCAGTTTTCTCATGAGTGCAATCGATTGAACAACATCAAGGAAAATAACATAGAAAACAAATATTTGTGTAGGCCCCTAAACTGTGGGGGCCCAAAGCCATGGTCTCTCGGACCCCTCGACCCACTTTTAACCTAGCTCTAAAGTATTAAAAATAAGGGATAATCTAGGGGCCCCTATACAACACTGATCCTAGTCTCCTCCAAAAATTATGCTTGTCATGTTCATTATCTTTTTGGGATTTTACAAATTGTCAGTTTCCAACAAGTTATGTCGAACTTTTAATGTTATGAGAAATCCGCCCTGCGATTTCGGGGCCTACAGGAGCTCGGGGCCGGTGCGGACCGCACCTACCGCACCCCCTAGCTACGCTACTAGTTTGGTTTACTGTTATACGCAAACAACGATGCGGAGTTCAGTTCATCTCACCTAAGTTAACCCTTGAGCTTAACATAAATGTTTTGAATAAGACTCTATAAGTAACTCTATAAAACTCTATAAATAAGTTATTGGAATTGCTTGTCAGTTATTCGGCCTCACTAATGAATCCTATACATCAGCGTTGTAGCAATTTATTTAATTTGTTCGGCATTCGGTCAAATGGCCAGATACCTATTTTTGGATGAAAAAATTCAAACTTTTCCAATTTTTAAAAGTATGAATAAAAATTACTGTATTGAAGGCTGCTGAACAAGCAAGGTATGTACTTCTAAATAAATATTTTTTAGTATTTTTTTAGAACTTTATTAAAAAAAATAATTGAATAAACTAGCTAAAATTTTATTGACAAATAGAACCGAGACAGATTTTTTTATTTGGCATCAATTGATTTTGACTACGTTGTACATTAAAAAAAGGTTATTTGTCCAAGAATGGCATTTTGGTAAAACAAAATTTGGCCAGAAATTGCCAATTTACAACATGATAACAAATATGAAACGCACCTGTTTTTTTTTTTTAAATGTTGTTAATGTATTTTTGCAATTTCTCCCGCCAATCTGTCATGAAACGGCCTACTTTCCAACACATAACAATACAATGAATATTACATAACACCTTTTCATTACGCAACTGTTTTGAGTTGAACCATTACATTACAAGTTTCAGAAGTTGCAAAATAATGGTATATGCATCACTTTATGATTTATGATGCTCTCAAGTGGTCTTCTACGAAATTGCAAAAAATGTTGTTCGTAACTCGTTGCAGAACTCGATTTTTACAGCACTCGCCGTAATTGTCCAATTCGGAAAGTCTCGTATGATAATTTTACGACTTGTGCTGTAAAAATCATCATTCTGCAACTTGTTCCGTAAACTACTATTCCAGTTGGCAGACACTATAGATCATTTTGTATAACCTAGAATATTTTATTACTGCCTCACAAAGTCCATATATATATGTTTGATTCTCTGAGAGAAGGAGAATGAATATTTTCAAGAATGCATACACTATTGTTGTCAAAACTTCTTCTTCTTGTCTATTCTTCGTATAGATTTGTATCTTTAGAAGATAATTTGAATGTGAACAGCTCTTTTCATAACTTCATCAGCATCCTTTATTATTTTTTCATGTTAACCCCTCTACCGGCAGCTTCATTTTTCATTACCGCGAAATAAATATTCAAATCGTTGTAACTTTTTTGTTTTTCAACATTTTTGCACCATTTTTTCACAAGTTCTCAACTCTTCTAGTTTTAGGATCTGTGACGATATTGATCATTGGTCATCTGGTTTTGAAGATATTCCAAAATTCCTTGGGGGACCGACGCGTAACCAGAACCACCCGTTAATTTCTCAGGCTACAGAATTTTAATCGTATTCGGATATTTACTCTTTGAAACAATACATTAATGAGAGTGTGTTGTGAAAAAAGAAAGTCTTCAAGTAATAATCATTTAGGTTTCTGGGACCACACTGGCCAAATAAAGATCTTAACAGCTTCAAAAACATCATATCATAATTTTAAGACATCTCCAAGAATTCTTGATTGATTTGTATGATTTTTTCAGAGTAGCTCCTTATTACCTGGCATTATATAGCCCATATTTTATTTTTTTGATAAATTGACCAAAACAAAATGACCGCCGCGCCAAAGACATTTTATATGGAAAATTTCGGTCCCCCAAGGAACATCGGAATATCTTCAAAGCCAGATCACCAATGAATAATATCGACACGGATTCCTAAACTAGAAGCGTTGTTTGAGAACTTGTGAAAAAATGGTGCAAAAATATCGAGAAACAAAAAAGTTATCGCGATTTAAATATTTTTTTAGTGGTAAAAAATTAAGCTGCCGGTAGAGGGGTTAAGGATTTTACAAATTATTAGTTCGGCTTTGAGCATATGTAGAATTTTAAACTGTACATCGATGCATACCTGCTGTATGACGGCTTTCGAAAAAGCCAATCTGAAAAATTTATTATGCTGTCTCGAAACCAATTAGGGACATCTGTGCAGAGACGTGATTTCCCATTTAGAGAAGTAGAAGATATAACTACAAAAATCCCAGAACCTTTTGAGCTACAGCCTAAGCGGTGTTGCATTACTCAGCTTTTTTCCGATATCGATAAAATAATGTCACATTCCCCACATTCGCAGCTTACACGATATGATATCGTCCTATGCTCGTCCTAAAGACTCTCCTTCATACTAACTCAAGGAATGAAAGCATAAAAAGGCCAATAAAATGAACCATCATCAAACATGGGGTTCCCATTCCTGTCGACTTGGCTTTCATTCCTTTGCACCGCTAATCCATAGGAAAAGGTGACGGATTAAACAGGTCCTGGGTCATGGAAAGGGGACCATGTTTGCCGAAGGCAATCGGGAGTCTTGCGGTTGGTTACACAATCCCGAATATATTGAGCAAACCCAGAGGTGACCCACTTGCCAATGAACGGGAACTAGTTTCACGCCGGTAAAGGCTAGGAGGCGGGGTTCTACGTAGTGCCAGGATACCGGAATCGGTTTTCATGGGAAAAGTCATTCGTAGTGACGACTTCCCCGCTGAGCCGATTATTATGTCAAAGTTTACTACACGATGAACTGGTGTAACAAATAGTTTAGATTCAGTTTTACTTGCGTGAGCAAGAATCATGAAACCTGTGCGGTGCAATTACAAAAGAATTTCGATTACAGCTCGCTGAAGTCGATCCGTTCCAGCCATTTCCAGCTTATATTGAGATGACTTCACGTCAGTCAAATTTATCAACGCCCTTGCTTGCCCATGTCTGATAGCATCATGCTACGGCCTCCCCCCGAATAAAGGTCGCATTGCGTGAGTCGAGCTGTTTCGTCGACTAAGGTCAACTTTCACGTTATGATGTAGGTAGCCAAAAACTAAACCAGCAATAAGCCCCTCGGCATGTTAGGCCGTAGTAGCACAGAATAGTTGTTTAAATGGATTCCGCCACATTTAATGGCATTATTTGGAACAAGTTCTAAACGAGCTTTTACGAAAACATACGGCATCGATGTGGAGCGTGTACCGTGAAACGGGGTAACTTTTATAGTTTCTTGAAATTAAGTTTGATTATTTCCACACCATGTATTTAAGATTTTCATTTTATCTTTTTTTTAAAAGTACTAGTAATTCAGCTATCGATTGCAGTTGATATATTGTATCTTGTATGAACTTTAAATTTAATTTTTCAAAACTATATAAGCGCTTGAAATGTAGTACTCGTCTGATTAACTTTTTTATTTGAAATGTAGTACTCGTCTGAGAACGTTTTTATTTAATTTAATAATTTGTATGATCTGCATTATCAAAGTTACCCCACTTTACGGTACATTGAAAATTTCAGGTACTATACTGGTAGGACGACTCCGGTGCCCGTGCCGGTTTGTGAAGCCGCCTTCTCTTCCTTCAGAACAGACGATCCGATTGGATTTTATTTATTTACCGATTGTCGTCATGGCGTCGAAGCGCAACTCGGAACTATTATTTTTTCGGGAAAGTAGTTCATTGGAAAACAAACTCGTCAGAGCAGGGGTTCCATACGGACAAAGAATTGTATTCCGATTTTTTCTGTTTCACTAGTTTTGGCAATGATTTTATAATTATCCTTAAGCCCTCCAATACCTAAATTTTTATTTTGGATCTAAGTATCATTTTTCGCAATCTAAAATCGATCTAAACACGTTTGGACAATGATTTATTTTCATTTGGAAATTTATGAATTTTGATTTTTCTAATTTTTATTTTGAAGAGTCGTCTAGATACCAATTTTTGACAATAATAAAAACTTTAGTTTTTGGAGTATTTTTGAAAATACAAAATTGATTAGTTGTAACTAACGGAAAAATCGATTATAATAATTTCAATTTCACCAGGCTCTTCTTTGGTGATAGGTTGAATGTAGAAAAACATAAAATGTACAAGTTTTCGTATTATACGTTGAATAAGACCCAAGCATTTGTAGGTTACAAAATAATACAATTTTTCAAACATTTTTCAAAAATACAAAAATGTTTCAAAAATGTTTCAAAAACGTTTTTACTGAAACTTTCCTAATATGCGTGTTATGGTCCAATGTTTAGGCCAAGAATAAAATCTTTTTGATTTTCGAGCTACGAAAAAATACACAAAATTCCAAAAGGTACCCCGTCTAAATGCGTATTAAGGAGTTAACTTGAAGCGATCAAAGTGGTTCAAAGCGGGACAAAATATCACATATCAATAAAATAACAGCAATTCTTTCATGTACACACATACAACTTTTCTACAGTGGAATATAGGTCGCACATTGCAAAGCTTTTGAGCAAAAGTAGGTACAAAAAAAAATCCGATTTGGATTTTCACATGTTTCCAGTATGGTAGAATAAGTGTTTTCCATTGATAAATCGATTATTTTGACGCGAGAAAAACTTTTGAACATAGCCTATGAGTTTTTGCATGCAATTTATATGCAAAATTCTAGTTCTGAAACTGTTAATAAATTTCTCCATCATGAAATTTAGTCCAAAATATCTGCTTCCAATCAAGATTCTATGGTGAAAATATATAAAAATATAAAAAATGGGGCTTAATTAAATGTTTTTCATTGTATTTTTTTTTGTAGTCCGAGCAGTTTCTCCATACAACAGTTGTCTCTTAAATCAACAGTTTAGGAGACTAGAATTTTTCAAATCAAATGCGTGCAAAAACACAAAGGCTTTCAAAAATTGTTCTTGAGTCAAAATGATCTATTCATCTATGGAAAACATTTATTCTACCATACCGAAAACATGCGTAAAATTTACTGCAAATCGTAGATGGTCGAGTTCTGTTAATGACCGTTTTGGCATGGAATTTGTCTATATGCTATGAACTCAACCTCGCTAGCCATACACAGTAGGAGCGAGGCAGGACTAACAGTGACCATTTGTATAGATGATATCGGTTGGCAATATCTTTGCGATTCAAGCTCTGGACTGGACAAATCACATTCGATTTCAGTTGTTCACTGTTTTTGAGGCTCGATCGAATATGAAACAGAAGAACTACAACTTTTTTGACAATATAGACTACCAGTATGATAAATTAATTGTAATGAAATATAATACCATACGAGCGGTTCCATTTGAATTCGTTTGCCATTTTTACCCTAGCGTTACTTTTGAGAAGGGCCTAAGTAAAAAAGCCTTAACGATTTTCAAAAAATTAAAACTCATAAACTATTTGTCTGATCGGTTTGGTGTCTTCCGCAAAGTTTTATGTTATTGTTGGAACTATCTGGAAAAAATAAACACTGTAAAAAAATGTTGTAATTTTCATTTTAATTCGAAAATAAAGCTTTAAAATCCATTTTCTCAAAAATCGTTTTTTTGATTTTTTTTTTAATTTTAAAATAGACAAAAAATGGAGTCTTTTGCACAGTGGGTCAAGATGGAGAAATCATGGACAAAAAATATGATTTTTTTTAAAAAAGGTCGATTTTTCAATATGGTCTAAATAAACTTTTTGAATGCTCTTCGACCCGATTTTATGAAAGTACGCAAAATTTTCAACAAAAAAGGTATATGAGAAAATTTTGCTAATTGCTACCGTTTCCGAGATACAGCGATTTTAAAATTAAATTTACTAAAAATTCACAACTTTTGGTCTAGTATGCTGGTATTAGAAAGTCAGTAGAAATTAATAACGCCAAACAATTTTTCGACTGGGCTGTGTCGCAAAAGGTGAAAGATTGGGAATTTATCTATGCAACTGAAAATGACTATTCAGAGGCTGAAAAATTTCATCAGGAAAGATTTTCTAACCTTGTTCCAATTCCTGGAACAAAAAATATCATTCATTCATACCAAAAGACGAACGAAGCATTTTTACTAGTGAATTCTCAGATGCACATGAAAACCAAGAAAATACAGCATGCTTTGTTCTTAATAATACAAAGAAACGAAAATCTTCTGGCGTTAGCAACCAAAGACAATCTTCCCGGTTGAAAAAATAGATAGTATTAAGATGAAAATGTAAGTTATATACTGAATAATTGATTAAATAAAATTAAAAAAATAATAATAATCTTATTTGTTCCATAGAAAAGAAAGGATTCCTTTTCAGTGTAATGAAAAATTGAGGCAGAAACAGTTTTTTTTCAGTTTATCTTAGCAGTGTAATTTTTCATGAAAAATATCATCCATTCCGGCTTATACTTCATTCAAATCATTCCCATATCTTTTTTTCAGATGTTTTAGAAAGTTTGCAATTGCTTTGATAAAAATCTTTGTTTTTCCGATGCTTCGATTGAAATATGGGTTTTCAAAGAAAAGGCTTATATGGTCATTTTCCACAAAATTGGCCATAACTCAAAAACGAAAAATAAAGTACATTTCAAAAATTTCAGCGATTAAAGCTTATGAAATTACCTTCTCAAAAATATATTTTTGAAAGTTTTCCACTAATTGGCACATAGTTTTTCCGGCGTTTCTTTAAGAATTTTCTCAACGGTGGAAAATTTAGTGGAAAACTGTTTCCAGTTAATATTTTTTTTATTCCTGAGAAAATTTGTTTTCATTTTCATAAAAAAAACTTTGTTTCTACGATGCTTCTTTCTTGAGTTATGATTTTTCAAAGAAAAGGCTCAAAATGGGACATTTGCACATTTTTCACAAAATTGGCCATAACTCAAAAACGAAAAAAAAAAGTACATTTCAAAAATTTCAGCGATTAAAGCTTATGAAATTATCTTCTTAAAATTATTTTTTTGAAAATTTTCCACGAGTCGGAGCATAGTTTTTCCGGTTTTTCTTTACGAATTTTCTCAACGGTGAAAAATTTTGTGGAAAACTGTTTCCAGTTAATATGTTTTTTTTTTATTCCTGAGAAAATTTGCTTTCATTTTCATAAAAAAAAACTTTGTTTCTATGATGCTTCGTTCTTGAGTTATGATTTTTCAAAGTAAGTAGTGTCAGGGGAAAACAAAAAAATTCCAACTGAGTTTCCCGGGAAAATAGGCGACCCTGATTTTTTCTCATTTTTTTTTATTCATATATTGATGAGCCCTGCCTGTGGAAAAAGTTTCATGGAAATCTGAGACCTTTCGGCCCAAACCCGTACGGAAATAAAAAAAATCCCCTTCTGCCACCGAATGTTCAGTGACAGCCGAACGCTACTGGGGTTAGCGCAGTCCCGAAAAATCGTAAACGATTGAAAAAAATCGAAAATCAAAAGTCTCACGAAGTGGAGCGAGAACCAATCCCCACGTAGCTGAGACACGAACGAACACTTTCGGCATTCAATCACTGAATGCATTCAGTTGAATGAACTCACTGCATCGTTCACCGGATGTATTGCCATTAAGTGAGCGTACATTAGTACAATGTAATTGAGCATTCGCTACTGCATTTGGATGTCTTCGGCACAATGAATCGGTAGTGTTTCATTATGTTGCCTAACTTTTCGCTCGGCGAAGGAGGACAATGCGCATTGGAAATCGAAACACTCAGCTTGGTGAATGAGGGGAACGCAATAATCGAGTGAGTGTTTCGCATGCTTGCACTCATTGATGTGTTCGATTATCGAAACAATACTTTAAACATTTAGTTTAGAAATGATCACTTTGTATGAGTTACTATTGAAATCAGGGAGTGAAATTGTTGGTCACGACGGTTATCATAAGACTATCGCTCTCAAGCCGATTTTCGGAGAAAAGAGACGTATTATCAAACCCGTCCAGCCTTACGAGTGTACGATCTCACGAGATCCCTCCTTCCTTTTGTTCAGCTAGCGTGGTTGTGTGGTTATGATACGCGCTCTAAAAACGTGTTTGGGCATAAAAATAGGCTCGAATCCTGTCGGTGGCAAAATTTGTTGTTACCAACCTTGTGATAATTATCGCGATAAGTTTAGAGCCGATGAAGTTGGATAAGTAAAAATGAATTGATCAAATTCGGCAAATCGGCAGTTCTGTGATCAACAATTATAGCTGTTCATGAAATCTGTTTCTCGCAGATAAAGGCGGCTACGAATTGTCGGGTTGCTTGAAAAATGCCCCTTTTCATCTCATTTCCGCGATAATTTCATTCCCTGATTGAAATACGATCTTCAACGCCATTTTTCTTCGATCATGGCGTTTTTACAGGTTTGAGGCCACCTTTTAAAAGTATACCAAAGTCTTTTGTTCATATCTTGTAATCTTGAAACTCTCAATGTCTCATTCGAAAAGCAATGAGTTGATCTTACATCACTGATATTTTGACCAATTTTTTTAATTTAGTTTACTAAATTTGAAGTTATGACATTTTACAAATTTTAGCGAGAGAGTGACAGATTTCGTCATTTTAGCTTTGATAGCACCTCATTTATGCTTCCTAGCGTTTTGGTGTCTTCTAGAAAGATTTTCAGGAAGTAATTCGCTACTGTTGAAGTATTCTGCATTTTAACCTTTGCGTCCCTGACCTATTTTTCACAACCAAATTTTCTTGATCTTTAGGCTCTAATTTCCACAATTTTCAGCCAATTTCAATAAAATTTGGATACAACACTACAATACTATTTCAGTTTCATGACCTGTACTGGGAACCCAAGTCGAACGGTTCCAGATTTATATGGATGTTCCGTGCGGTCTGTCCGAGGGTCATTTGAAACATTTCCATAATTATTTTCAACGGATCTAACAAACTACAGTGTTGGTAACTGAACCATACATCATTAGCATATTCCGATGGTTCCGATTAATATATTCAGCTAATTTGGAACTATTCTGGCCGATTCTAGATACCCTAGAACCAGGTCCTGGGACATCGATTGGGGATCAAAATTTGTTCAACACAAACCATATCATGCGACTTATCAATCTTCAAGATTTTATAACGGAATTATAATGCAATGCATATTGAGGAATTGTATGCAACATAAGGTCATCTACAAGTACTTCCGGAATATCTTAGAACTGATTCTGGAACCCTAGAAAAGAACGTCAATCCGATGAATCCAGATTATGCGACACATCAATATTCAAGTATTTTCGTCATGAGTGTATTACAATGCAAACTGGATAATTTCTTCCAGCAAAAGGTCAATTACAAGTACTTCCGGGATGTTCTGAAGTCGATTATGGACCCTGGAGAAGGACATCAATTTGATGATTGCTGTCTCAAATGACCTGTGAACAGACCCTACGAGACATCCGTATAAATCAGGAACCCTCCGCATGACTGGAATTCCTAGTACAGGCCAAAAAAAACTTGAATAGTGTTGTGGATCTGCATCTTTTTGCCTCTTATTTAGTTTACAAGTATGTGAACTATGCCCAAAAAATACTACATAAACTGCAATAACTTGTTCGTTTCAAAACATAGCAAGATGCCGTATTCTGCAAATTTGTTTATTTTAACGATATATGAAAGATCCTAGAACATTCAAAAACTGTAAAATCAAAAATGCAAAAGTTATGTCAAAAAAAACACTGCTAAGAGGTTATTATCGAAAAATATATAGAGTAAGGTGGGGCAAAAGTTCGACCTTAGTGGTATAATCAAAGTTTCCAGGAAAATAACAGCAGATGAAACAAAACAAATACCATACCATATTGATTGTCTTAAACGAACTTTTGCCCCACCGGTGGGGCAAAAGTTCGAATCTAGTGTGGGGCAAAAGTTCGTTGGCTAAAACACAAAATATCAATACTTTTATGCCAGGCATACTTTATACCAGCCGTAAACTTATGTTTGCCGAAAAATACACACTAAATTTTCATCAAAAAATGCCCAAAACAGGGTTAATTGTAATACACCCAAAAAATAGCAGTTTTTCGCAAAACTAAGTGAAAATGTAAAATTTTTGTGACATTTTTCGCACGATCAGGCAAATTTCGCTAAATTTGAAGATAATATGTAGATTTCAGGAAATTTGGAAAATTTTCCGTGGATTTATACATGGGTCGAACTTTTGCCCCGCAGATTCGAACTTTTGCCCCGCTATGGGCCAAAAATTGATTCCAACTTTTTATGGAAAAGCTAATACACGTCAAAGCATCCTTATGATAGGCCTAGAAACGCCCTTACATAAAACATTGAAAAATATTTTACCTTCTTTGGTTCCATGCATCGAAAGTTTAACCAAATATTACAATATTTACGTCGAAAAACAACAAATAGCCATCACTTTTCCAAATCTCAATCGATTTTTATGATATTTGGAGTGAAAGTCTCTTACTTGAATAGCATTCAAACCACCATGATATTTCTAAGTTTTGATTTGATTTGAGCTAGAAATCTTAAAAAGAAACTCTAGCCCCACTCGAACTTTTGCCCCACTTTACTCTAATATCTTGAAAAGTTTTGAAATAAGGAAATTGGGTATTCAACAAAGTTGTTTCTATAACTTTTGTGAAGACAGTTGTACATTGATAAGTAAAAAACTAAATTTTCTATCTCACTTTTAGGAGGATATATCATAATTCTAAACACCATCAAAAGTAGCAATTCTTCGCAAAAAAAAAAATCTAGAAGACACCAAAGCGCTAGGAATCATAATCAAGGCGCTATTGATAAAGAGCGCTAAAATGACGAAATCTGCCAGGTTTTTTTTTCAGTGTGTTTTTGATTAAAAATTGTCGAAAATTCGAACCTAATTTCGGTGCACAAAATTCAAAAATAATATTCTTCACAATTCCTACTTTTCGAATGAGCAGTTGAGAGATTCAATTGAACTTGTCATCACAGACATACCAGTTTTGTATGTTTTTTGGGGGTGTCCCCAAACCTTGACAAATTTGATGTTAACCATGCAGAGCTCTTAATCATTAGAAACTTCTTATGTATTGTGGAAAAATCCAACTTTATTTTCCGGGCAATTGCTTCACTCAATTGTGTAAAGATATTCCTAGCACTTTTAACACTAAACTTTTGAGAAAACACAATGTTTTGTAATGGTTTGAACACGTTCAAGTTTAAAGTGAGGATAAGTTTTTGGAGACCTTATTTATAAAAATAGTCACTCATGCTATTGGAATGCTGAGAACTAATTTATTTATTAAGGGCTCAACTGCATTTAACACTTTACGAAGCCGATGGCGAACTTGTATACAATATACTGCTGCCAAGATAATTCTGTGACAGCTGTCGAGTTTGCAAAAACCATAATCACATTAGACACCATTAGCAAATTCATGTAATACAATTGATACTACCGTAATCCGGGGTAACAATGATCAGTGTTAGCAAAATTCCTTAAAAAAAGTATATGAAAATGCAAATGTTGATTGTTTAATATTTTTAAAACAACTACTGGCACCCATCGCTCGTGACTATGTACTGTATTTAGTTTTATTGAATGATTGAATTCAGAATCGAATCCAGGAGCCTTCCTTAGCCGAGTGGATAGAGTACGCGACTACAAAGCAAAGCCATGCTGAAGGTGTCAGGGTTCGATTCCCGGTCGGTCCAGGATCTTTTCGTAATGGAAATTTCCTTGACTTTCCTGGGCATAGAGAATCATAGTACCTGCCACACGATATAAGAAAGCTAAAATGGCAATTTCGGCAAAGAAAGCTCTCAGTCAATAACTGTGGAAGTGTTCATAAGAATACTTAGCTGAGAAGCAGGCTTTGCCCAATGAGAAAGTTAATGGCAAGAAGAAGAAGAAGAAGTATTCAATATTACAGATTTATTCTGTCTGATGCATAGCCGAAATTTAGCTGATTTATTGCTAATAAATATACGAAGAAAGTTTGTTCGTATTCAGAACAAGTGGTAGCTATTGAAAAGTTTGCCGATTTTCCTCAAATCGGGTCATTTTAGTCTTTTTTCCAGACTTGCAGATCCAGATGAGTCTTATTCACCACAAAAGTTGAGAACCACTGCACTCAGTCAAAACCAGTCCACCCCAGACCCTGGAACATATTGGAGGAACCGGGCTGCATGGCATTGGATCGCTGCACTAGTGCTATCGACCGTCGATTGCTGTTGATGATTATGTTGACGGTTACTACACCTTGAGCGGAATGACCTACATGTCATTCGGGTTTTTGCACGCGGAACAAAACTGCTTGCAGAACATTCCATCAAAACTTATCACCGAAGCTTGAATTGCTTTCGAATGCTTTGAAGCGCATTGGCCCTCTCTCAGTGGGTGGTTGTTTGAACCCTAGTTCCTGGGCGGTGACTTACCTGAAACAAGAGAAAACAAGGAAACGGTTTGTTAGAATTAGCGTAATCTAAATTGGGATCATTTTCGGGGTGGTGAAAATTTTAATGTGCCGCTGCAGCCTGCAGCTGTGATGGAGCTGATGAAAACGAATTGCTCTAATGGGTGCATACTGGTTGAAAAATAAATGAAGTTTGGCCAAAACGCCTTAATCGAGAATATTAAATATATCTATCCTAGTATACTATCTGATGTTTTTTATTGTTTCCGAATGGACTATTCACATAAAACGTAACTGTTTTGGGACGTTAATTATTTTATAAAAAATGCATTCAAAATTAATCGAAATTTCAAATTTCAAATATTTTTTACATGCAATAAGTTAAAAAGTATCCTCAAAATATAGGTAAAATATCGAATTTTTTAGACAGCTCTATTTGAAAACCAGCAAGTTTCTGTGAAAATTCAAATAGTTTTTAAACTCAGGATACTTTTTAATTACTACTATTCAAAATGACGGCGACATGACGCGCCACGAGTTGGTTTTCAAGATAAAAATCATGAAAATTACTATGGTATAATATTAAAAATTACTAAAACTTCAACCAAATATTTTTTTCATTTTGAAAAGTGTTGAACCAGATGAGGCAAAATATCTGAGAAAAATTTCTTTCCTACTATATGAATTTTGGACATTATTGAACTTAAATTTTTACTGTCATATTTTGAAATTCGTTAACCATAAAAATAAAAAATAATATAAAATTCTCAAAAACAGTTTTGGTAGTTTTGACCGCGTTTTTGTATGAAGCCTGACCACTGTTGAGAAGTTTAAAAGTTCAAATGGATCAAACGAGAAGGAAAGAGAGAACATCGTTTCCGGTAACGTAACAGGGTGAAAGCCTAGCTCGTTGATGCAATAATAGTGGTAAATCAAATCCAGATAAAACAAACGAGTGGGGAACACACAAAAAAAAACTGTGAGAGAAGAGAAATTCTGGAGAAAAAAGAACACTTAACCCCGTTTAAGTGAGGTGCGGCGCGAATCCATCCGACACGTATGCTTTCATAAGCTGCTCTTTAGTTCTGGGTTCGCAAGACGAAGGAGGGCTTTCGAGTGTGTAATTAATTACAGCGAATTAGATGAAATTGCCCACACGTCATTAACGTATACCCGACCCGCGCGTAGTAGATGAGCGATGGTTCGCGATTAGAAAGAATGAGAAAATTAATCTCGGGCCAATTACATCACTTGGCAGTTATCTTGGAGGAACGAAGAAGTTCAGGAATGTGTGGAGTTATAATTTCTTTATGGGGAAGTGCTAAAGTACTTTTCACTTTTTGTACCATTTGTTAATATACAGAAGTACCTCGTCAAAAAAAAAAAACAAAAAGAAAATAAGAAATACGTTTCTAGATAAATTAATTAGAAGCTTGATCAAGAATTAAGCTTTTAACGAGTTTTGTTTCTTAGGAATTAGCACTACTTGAGGTGAAGATGCATCGAACCGAAACCTCAAATTTTCAAGACAACAAAACTAGAAAACCTAACAACTGTTTGTGCAAAAAATGCAACTCAGTGGTCATTCGACAACGCAAACGGTTGTCAGGTTCATTAGATTTGTGCTCTTGAAAATTAGAGGTTTGGCTTCGATGCATCTTCATCGTAAAGTACCATAATGCGGGGTAAGATTGATCTTTCGCCCTCACTATCATTTCTTTTTATCGTTACGGAGAAGATGGGCTTGGCCGGCAAAGGAAGTTATTATGTTTTCCTAAATAATTTTAAAATAAAAGTGGTTTCGTTTTCATACGTTTTTGCGTCGCAGTTTTTTTTCGGTTTTTACGCATTTTGCTGGGCAGTGCCCAAACAAACTTATTCGTTATTCATTTAGCCGGTATACTTGAAGATTGCTGTTGACGAAATTGAAGTGAAGGAGCTCCCTTATCAACGATGGATCATCAATTGGTGAGCTCGTTCCATGCTTGTATTTCACCATTTTTCGATTTTAGTGTTACGTTATAAATGGATGCTGCCCAATGAATCCAAATCCAATTTCTGCTTCAAATTTTAGATTTTGAACCTTCATAACAAAAGCAACTAAGGTTCAAAAAGTTACCAAATAGCACTTTTACTCGCCCTGTGTGCTAATATAGTGCTATTATAAAGCTGATAATAGGGCATATTGGCCGTATAATAGCCGTATAAGGCTAAAAAGATTAATAAGCGGTGATTACTTGGCTAAGAGCCTGCACAAGAAACTCATTATTTTAATTAATATTTCAATGTTACATATTTCGCTTACAAAGACCGGTTAAGGTGAAGATGAATCGAAGCCAAAGTTAAAATTTTCAAGAGCACGGATATGGAGAGCCGAACACCCGTTTGAACTGAAAACTTAATCGATTGGTCACCACCAGCGAGTGACCAATCGATTAAGTTTTCTTGAAAATTTGAGGTTTGGCTTCGATTCATCTTCACCTTAAATAGCGGTGATTGATTGCAGTTTCAATGAAAACGATGAAGCTGTTTACGTATTTAATTCTACACGATCTTCTAAAGGTTAAAATAATTGAACACTCGCATGAATCCGAATGTTGCACCAATCCTTCAAAATGACCAAAACAATGCTTGAGATCCACTGTATTTTGCTGTGCACTGATCCAGCTAAACGCCACCAACGAGAGCCTCCAATGCATTTTAGACAAATAATCATTTCTCCGACACACTAATTAGATCGTGCGTTGGTTGCAGCACAGACATCTTCTTCAACAAACGAAGGTTACCACCATTCACCGACGGTGCACCTCGACATCTAAGGATTTGTTTGGATTGTCTTCTCCAATGTTTAAGTCTCATTTATTTCTCTCATCGCTGCAGCATCATTAGTTGCAGCGATGCGGCGGAGGCGCCTGGATTTCATGGCGCAAACACCAATTGGCAATTAAGTCACGATGCACTGCACGGCTTCGGAGACCTCTGCGCACCTTCTGCGCAGGTATTTTAATTGAGTTGCGATGGCGCAGTTCACCAGCGGCTTTGTTTCCGATTCACTTTCTAGCGCGAAGGGTGACTCTATGCGGCTGACGAGATGACGGTTCAAGTGTACATATTTCATTCAATGCTCTCTGTGCGAACATCGTTTTGTTAGGACAATTTGTTGGTATTTTGATGGGAAGTAAATGGTGGATTTAATTACGCTTCGAAGGCTGTCGTCGCCAGCCACCAGAAGAACGTACAAATATGTGGCGCGAAAATGGCGTTGCGCAGGCTGGTGGGTGTTTCTGACAGGCAGTTGGTGGAGAAAAGAAAACAGATTTTTGCGGAGAAAGTTTTTGATCCCTTGGCAAAGGTTGATTGAATGGTTAACCTCTCGTGCGAGGTTAAATCATTGGCATCGTTTCCTTCGGAATAGAATTTTAGCGAGAAATTTCTTTGTAGTTTGAAACTGGAACATTTTGAAGTGATTGACTTAATGTCGGTCAATGGATCTGATTTCAAATATACATAAAAATAGCTTCCCAACTTTTAAATTATGGTGAAAATTGGCGTGACCGGAAATAGCAACTTTCATACTTTTGGTTGTCTTATTCTAAAAAGGGCCAGACAGAGAATCAACCTAGATCAGGAGAAGCGACTAGATCTAGAAAATGTTCCGATCGGAGATGTCATCGACGAGCACTACATGGATTCATGGAAAACAACTAATTGTAGCATCAGAACTTTGATGCTTTGCACAGTAACTGTGAAATTTTCACATTAAAAAAAAAGTTTACTTTCTGGGCATTATAGGTTTTCACATTCTTAGGTCTTGTTAGAAGTTTGTTCTATTTAATGTTTATATTCATGACAGTAAAACATCAATGAATATTTATGCACAAGAGAGATTGTACTTATTAGGTCGCTTTACTCAAATGATAAAAATTGTAACCAGGTTCTAACAAAAGGTAACCCATGAGAAACATTTGCACGAAATTTGCGGCAAGAGAAGAGAATCTCCTTCCAGAATAAAATTTTACAAACAACGGTAAACTCAAGTTCTCGATTGACAGAATTCTCCCAAAAGATGGGATCAGAGAGCCCGCTCTCAATACGCGGTATGTTAACAACGAAAAAAAAAGGCAGTCCCAAGCGCATTGCCCAAAATCGCTTCATTCAAGTACAATAATAAAAATATTGTAAAGTACAATCCATCATGAAACGATCATACCGGTTTTTTCTATTGTTGAGTATTTTTTTGAAATTCATTGTCATAACAGTTGATAACCATCACTAAGCAAATGACATGTTAGCCGAATATTAAAAAAAATCGCTTGCTTCGATAACCACGAACCACTTCCGAACAGCGATGACCAAATGACGCACAAGCAGGGTTAAACATTAAAATCTTTATTTCTCTATTGTTAATTATTAATATATGTATCCTGTAGCAAAATATCTGTATTTTGAATCTGCATCCCTAAAAATTGAAAAAGTCATGATAATGTAACATGAAAATCAATGAAATACCAATGATTTGTAACTAAAATGGTGACATGTCACAACAAAAGGTTAAAATGTAAGATTTTAAAAAATATTTTTTTTTTAATTTGGTTCAACAATCTGTATAATTTTGGCGAAAATCTGTATATCTATATTTTTTTTCAAAATATCTTCTTCTTATTCTTCTTTTTGGCATTAACGTCCCCACTGAGCTTGCTACTTAGCGTAGTGTTCTAAGAGCACTTCCACAGTTATTAACTGAGAGGTTTCTTTGCCTAAGTTGCCATTTTCGCATTCGTATATCTTGTGGCAGGTACGATGATACTCTATGCCCAGGGAAGTCAAGGAAATTTCCATTACGAAAAGATCCTGGACTGACCGAGAATCGAACCCAGACACCTTCAGCATGGCTTTGCTTTGTAGCTGCGGACTCTACCACTCGGCCCCAGCAAAAATATCTGTAATCTGTATATTAAGATTCTTGGTCACAAAATATTCGAGAAAATCTGAAAAATACAGATAAATCTCTACAGGTGGTAACCCTGCACGCAAGCTGAAGAAGGCATTTCGGCGCAGTGTCGGCAAAATTCAGCCGAATGATTCCCGATCAATGCGAAAACGAACAAAAACAAACTTCGCTAGCACGAAGCCAATCGGACTATGAAAGCGAATGCGACGAGAAAGAGAGTGGATGCAACACACGCACACATTCAGTTTCACCCAGTGCACTATGGGACAGGGACGCAATCTGGCGGGACAAAATTAATAACTCGGTAACGAAGCGTTTCCGGTATTTGGTGTCTTCGGCAAAGTTTTTTGTTACAACGAGGACCATCTACTGACATAAACGGATAGTTCGTAAATCGTCCGCATAGGTGACGCCACAATCTAACTTTTTACTGTGACGTTCTAGAGACTTGGCATGTTCGGCAAAGTTGTTCATGTTGATAAAATAAACAACTCTCTCGAAGACGTCAAAATTCCACAGCCTACTGTTTTCGAGTTATTGGCAAAATTAGAGAAAATTAGTGAAAAAACGATTTTTTTCACCGAATTTGACATTTTTCCTAAGAACCATGTCATATAATATTTTTTGCTGATAAATATATAACAAACGCAAGCTCTGGTGGAAAAATTTTAATAATACGACGCATAAAACCTAAGAAATTATGAAAAAACCTGAAAAATAGAGCATTTTTTAAACCTTAATATCTCCAAAAGCGCGAAAAATCGCAAGCTCAAATTTTCAGGCAACATAGAGCAATACTTGATAAAACGGATGTCAAAATTCCAAAGAGGTATATTTTGGTGTTTTTGAGATTTTTTAATTTGTTTTACAATGATTATATTTCTCCAATACAGTGAATTTCCATGAGGAATCTGAAGGGACGATCGACTTCAAGAAATAACGAGTCGTGGAACAAAAACTTTCAGAAAACTGTTTAAAAAAGCCATCATAGTAGCCATGAAATTCAGTTTAAGAGCAGTTCCTTGAGCTGATATCGAGTAATGTAGATGAAAGTGTAGATTAAAACTGGGTACATAATTGTTTTTCTTCAATAATTCAAATGATATAGTATGCCATGAAAGACTTGATCATGTTGTCATCATGGTTTGAGGTGAGCAATTTATTTTGTGAATGTGTTACTTTTAACACGGAAAATCAAATTTTAAAGCATATTCATGTCGATATCTCTAAATATTAAAATTTCAAAGTGCACGATCTCTTTTCCGGAGCTAGTAGATTTGTTTTAAAGCGGAAAGAGCGTTGAATCTTGGATGTTTCGAAACAGAGGATACAGATCAAAGGTATCAATTTGAAGATTCCTTCGATTTTGAGAACTGTTAGGTTGTTTAACCTTAAATATGTTTTTAATCACCGGATTTGCTTAAATTTTGAGCTTCCGGTAAACTGTGACAACGAACTCGAGATGAAATCCAAAGCCAGCTTGTACTGTGAGCAGATATAATAATTTCATGAAATAATAAAATATATTTTTCCGATAATTTAAACATACACTTAAATATTTGCCATGACAATATCAATCGCGTGATGGAAAGGAAACCGTAAAAAAATTAAAAAATCTCAAGAACACCAAAATATACCTCTCTGAAATTTTGACATCCGTTTCATCAAGTATTGCTCTATGTTGCCTGAAAATTTGAGCTTGCGATTTTTTGCGCTTTTGGAGATATTAAGGTTTAAAAATTGCTCTATTTTTCAAGTTTATTCATAATTTCTTTGGTTTTATGCGTCGTATTATTATTTTTTTCCACCAGAGCTTGCGTTCGTTGTATATTTATCAGTAAAAAATATTATATGACATGGTTCTTAGGAAAAATGTCAAATTCGGTGAAAAAAATCGTTTTTTCACTAATTTTCTCTAATTTCGCCAATAACTCGAAAACAGTAGGCTGTGGAATTATGACGTCTTCGAGAGAGTTGTTTATTTTATCAAAATGAACAACTTTGCCGAACATGCCATGTCTCTAGAACGTCACAGTAAAAAGTTAGATTGTGGCACCACCTATGCGGACGATTTACGAACTATCCGTTTATGTCAGTAGATGGTCCTCGTTGTTACAAAAAACTTTGCCGAAGACACCGAATACCGGAAACGCTCCGTTACCGAGTTATTAATTTTGTCCCGCCAGATTGCGTCCCTGGCCCATAGTGCAGTGTTGGTGTCATTTCAATATTAAATTTCAAGTAATGGCACTGAATTGAGAATTTAATACAGTGGGGATTCGCTGGTTGGAAAAATAAATCCAACTAAAAAGCACTCGAATGTCAAGAGTATAAATGTCAAACTGACTTTGAAATCTGAACACCATTGCATTGAAGTGTTCATATATAGAACAAATATATATGTATATGTGCGTTTAGTGACGTTTTGACTCTCCAAATGCGTTAGTCTGGAGCATTTTCACCAGCTGTCAGTCGTGTCAACTATCGGGTCGGATTCGCTAGCTGGAAGGCAGTCGTGTTCCAACCAGCGAATCTCCGTTGTATAAAAATAACGAATGATTTTTTTTATTATTGGTGTAAAAAACGGTATGCGATGCCTCCAGTTGATGAATCATGATTGTCTTAAGAAAAAATTTTGAACTTTGCGGATGTTTTTGTGGGGTATTTTGATGAAAATATTTTTTTTTCACAAACGAAATTGAATTAGCTGTCACCGAATGTCAGTAGGTGGATGAGAATCAGTGTAGAAAAAGTAAAAGCACGCTCTTTCAGATTCATGCATGTATTATCATAAAAACATTCACACAAAGAAGAAATCAACGATGATGGATTCTACTGAGGGTCGGCGTTGTTGAGTGTATATTGAAATATGCAGACACAGCTCGGCGACAAGACAACTTGCTTTGATAATCATAGATGAAGCAAATGACGCGCAATCCGAAAACAGTACTCCTTTAGGAAGAGTGGACTTAAAAATGGAAGGCATCGTTAATTCCAATCCAAAATGCAACAATTTGGATTACGCCAGTTCGCGTGTGATCACACTTCTGAGCACACTTTATGAGAATGTGCTAAATTTCATTCCACCCTCTATCACCGGTTGCAAGAGAACTCGTGGGGCACTCACTATCAGGCAGGATTTATGAGCACATGAGCTAAAAACAGAAAAAAATGCCGCAAGCACAGTACACATCATCTGTTCATCGATTTTAAATCGGCCTACAATATAATCAATCGAGAACTGCATTAGCAGATTTTGCACAAATACGGTTCTCCAAACAAACTAACAAAATTGATTAGTGTGACGATGGAACGAGTGATAGGTGTAGTCCAAGTATCAGAAAAACTCTCGAATCTCGCAGAGGATTATAATGCTCTTCCATGAGTGCCGTACAACATTGCTCCAAGAAGGTGCAAGAAGAAGAGCGGGATAGATTTTGATATTCTAGCAAGAAATTTTGAGACGACTAAATACTGAAGCTATACACGCTCAAAAAAGAGTTCTGGAAATGCGATAGAGCTCGCATTGGCAGACGCGCGATGATCGACGGAGATGAGTTCGAGGTGGTGGGCGAATTTGTCTAACTCGGATCATAGGTAACTTCGGTAACAACTGCAGTAGAGAAATTCGACGACATGTCATTGCCGGAAGTCGTGCTTACTACGGCCTCCACAAGACCTAGCGGTCCGGTAAACTTCACCTCCGTACTAAGACCTCCTGTATAAGACGCTAATAAGATTGGTAATACTCTATGGGCATGAGACAATGATCTAAAAGGACCTGCTAGGAGTTTTTGAACGACATATGCTTGGGATGATCTTTGGCGGAATGTGTCAGAACGGCGTATGGAGAAGAATGAACCGCGAACTTGCGCAACTCTACGCTGAACTCAGAATTCAAAAAGTCGTCAAAGCTGGAAGAGTACGATGGGCGGAACATGCTACGAGAATGTCGGACAAAAATCCCGCAAAAATGGTGTTCATTTCGAAACCGGCCGGTACAAGACGAAGAGGGGCGCAAAGAGCAAGATGGTTTGACCACGTAGAGCAGAATTTCGGAAGTGTGGGAAGATTGAGAAACTGGAGACAAGCAGCCATAGACCGAGTTTTTTTGCGTAACATTGTAGCGCAGGTCATGTTTTGAAAGGCGTAGGGCTATCAAAAGAAAGTAAGTCCTCTATGGGCACGAAACATGAACCCTACCGGCAGATGATCAATAGGCCCTTGTTGTTTCCGAACAGAAGGTGTAGCGGACCAACTACGGTGGATTACAGATAGAATACGAAACGAGGAAGAGGCGAATGACCCGTGAATTTCTGGGAGAATCAACCATTGTCCACATCGCAAAAATTGTGAGGTTGCGGTGAGCCGAGCTGGTCACTAGAACGTCCAATAACAATCCATTTTCACTGGATTCTGGAGAACTATCCGACCGGTATAAGACGACTTGGACAATCCCAGGCCTTAGCCTGACCGGTAAGATAACACAGTGTAACAAAAATGACATTTTTGCGTGTCTCAAGGATCAAATTATGTGTCTCTAGTAGGTTTGGGGTTGCTGAATCTGGTGCCATTCTCAGAAATGTTCCAGCACGTCACAATTTTAAGCTACAGGTCGCAAAAGTTGTATAAAACACTGGTTTTATTAATGTTTACATGAAATTTAAAGTACAATTTATCATACTTTTTTGTAATCTAATCCACCAAACATGCAAAATAGAACTTGAACTTTCATTTCAAACATAATTTGATTGAAATCGCGCGATTAAATTTCAATTAAACCGATTTTTTCAACATGCTTGCAGTCTTTATACAAAATTCTTCGTTTCTTCTATATGGCAAAATACAACAATTTTCTAAAACATCAAAAAATAGCTTTTCCGTATCGAAAGTAATACAAACTTTGATGATAAGTATTGTTATACACATAAAGTTTGAATTCTGTGGCAAATTAAGCCAATATATTACCTTACAAGCTGGCAAACTTGCATGCAAGTTGGCTGAAATAGTCATTTTTTGCATTTTCAACAGTCAATATATCAAAAACTAGACGTGCTATGATATTTCTAAAAACGGCAATGGATTCAGCAACCCTTAATTAAGTGAATAGTGGTATTTTGGTGCTGGAGACAAAAACGTGTTCCGCAGTGTAAGTAATGTTCTGATAATGATGATAACTGAAACACTGAGTTAATGTAATATAAACTATCGAAACGGCGTTACTTCAAAACTACTCTTAAGATTTTTTTTAAATTTTGTCAAGGCGTGCAGTTTAGTCACAAAAATCGACTGATAAGCACATATTTGATGATCTGAAGCGCACCATGATATAAGATTCTGTTTTCAACATGTTGTTGCATCACATCAATTAGAAACCTATAAATGATTTCGCTCTGAATAAATCCCAGTGCAAAACATTTAACATCCCCCTGGAAGAGTTACAATGTTTCACAGAGGTCTAGGATAACTTACAATTATCATGCAACCAAACCGGCACTCGTATCTACCAACAAATAGCCAAAGAGACAAAGTGTCGTGCGCCTTTCCTCGGAGCAACGCGATGGCAATTACTAAACAAAATCGCTAAATGAAAGCCATTTCATTAAAATCCTTCGCGTTCATCCGGTTTCTCAGTGCGCTTTGCCACGGAAGATAAGAACGTCGGTCGACTGTAATGTGTAGCCACAGGGTCCCACCGAGCTGCACGCGCCCGTAATCGTTCGCACATTTAGGTATGCAAATTAGAGACGGTCCGGTTGATCTCCAACATACATACGTGTGTAGATGGTTGCGGTCTTGTAAGCGGAAGGCAGTGACATTTTCTGGAGTCCACTAGTTGCCCCTCCAGCAGGGGCCAGCAGCAAGAAGATCATTTCACATCGCGGTCTCCGTCTAGGTACCCGACCAGAATCCCGTAACAAGACTATAACACTTTTCTATCAATAGCAGCGCAAAAGAACAGAAGTTGATATAATTTTGTTATTAAAATTACTTTGTTCTTTTTTTGTTATATTTTTAGTAATGTTGTTATATATTTGGCATTACATTTGTACGTTTGTTGAAAACAAAACCTTCGAAGTTACGGACAGTGACAAAATTTGCAATTGTTTTGTAATATCCTTGAAACACATTCTGTAATTGTTTTGTTATTAAGATGATATGTTTTGTTGACTTCTGGTTTTTTTCGGTGCACGTTTATAGCAACTGATGAAATATATCAGAGAAACACATTCTGATGTAATCCAGTTTTTCCGTCTGCTCGGGTACGCGTTGTCGCCAATCTTCCAGGTGACAAAGTGATTTTTCCTCCCGGAGTCAGTTGCACATCAGTGGACATATGTAGACGGGATTTGTGAACGCAATTCTAGGGTTCGGATTTCACTTCGGCTGGCCGGCGGCTGCAATCTCTTGGCATGCGGTTGAATTTATTACGTTTATTAAGTTGATTAATTAAAATTTGTGGCGTTTGCAGTTTTGTGTGCAACTCTGCGCTCAGCTCTAGTTGCTTTCGGCTATCCCATCCGTACCATGGACTTTCCGCGTGGAATGAGACAATAAATTAGTCATGTTTGATGCTGGAGCGATGATAAGCAGCACTGGTTTCAGGCTTGCCATTGCAATGAAGCCGAGGTCAGCCTCGGCCTTTGGATAGATAGATGAACTGTCTGCATGTAGGTTCAGCAGCATATTCTATTCTATTCTATTCTAAGTGCTTGCACAGCCAATATTGAAAAGCATCCTGGAAATACTGAAATTTCTTCCAGTATTTTCTTGTCAGCATTAATATTTGCAGCATATCAATGATTTGATACAAATATTAAAACGGCCAGGCCCACTGTGCAGACTTGGGGTTTGGAGGTAATTCAAAAATTTCCGGCGATCAGATTATTCATGAATGAATAACATGATAGACAGAAAATGTTGAAATATTGTGAGAGAAGAAACGGGGACAACCGTACCAACCGTTCCATTTAGGGAGATACGCAAAATTGTTGGGAGTGGCGTTGCTAAGAAAGTTAATGCGCACTCCATTGTTGTTTGTCTCCTTTTCCTAGGATGGGACACAGGCATTTCTCCGTATGTCCTGGCTCTAAAGCCTGGGCTTAAGCGCCCTTACTCGCTCTCTGAAACGAAAAGAAAAGTTACTCTGACCCCCCTCCCGTAAAACAGCAATTAATGTATGTAAATTGAAAGTGAATCACAACGAACACACGCCACAAATCCTCAAAGTGGCATTTTGGACCACTTTCCCCTATTTGTTTTGATATGTAAATAAAACTTGAAATAATAATAAAAATCAGAACAATCTCACAAGTGCCACGGTGGAATTGTCATCGCCATGTAATCCTTCCATCTACTCCGCTTCCATCCCCTCTTTCGTCATGCCAGAAAACGCTCACGATCGATCACACCTCAGGTTCACACTTATTCCACTTTTGCCGATTCACATTTGTTTTTGCACTAATGTAGGTTTTCAACTTACTACTTTTTTTGATTTCATCAAAATTGACTACGCAAAGCTTTGTTTCGGAAAGAATTGTTTCAAAGCACAAGCTGAATTCCGAAAAATTCCATAACGCGGAACCGAGGTAAACGTGACAGAAAATTCAAAACGCAGCCGCCCGCGCGCACGGCTTGCTGCGATCTCTTGCATGTAGGTTCAGCAGCATATGAGTAAAAAATCGTAACTCGCGATCCATTAGCGATTTGTAGATGGAAGTCGAGCCGGATCGGAAGTCACATTTAACAGTTACAGTTGTATAGTTCTTTCTATCACTCCTTTTGTTGAACTAAAGTTTTCAAGTCATTGATGTTTCAAACAATTTGTAATTTTAGTTGCCTCTTGCACAATTACTGGTAATTCTATTCAATGTTCAAAGCACTGCCAAATAGCAAAAGGTTATTCACGTAGTTCGTGACACTTTACCTAAGATAATTTTGTTGTATTTAAAACTTTCCTGCAAGGTTTCTCTTGCTATTTTACGAAAGCATCTTACAGAAACTGATTCGGGGTTTGACTAGCAAGCATGATTTTAGCTGGAACTTTAACAACATTGTTCAAGGAATCGTTCTAGAAATTTCATCGCGATTTTTTCCAGAAATTCTTACTTGAATTCCTCAAAAACTTCATTCAAACATTTCTCCATGAATTCTTCTAGGAAGTTCTCCAAGAATAGTAGGATGCTTTCGTATACCAAGAGAAAACTTGAAGGAAAGTTTTAAAAACAACAAAATTATCTTAGTTAAAGTTTCACGAACTACGTGATTAACCTTCTTCTATTTGGTAGTGCTTTGAACAGGAACTGGTTTTCTGAATTTTATCAATATTCAGGATCATCGCAAGGAGTTCTTTTAGCTATTCTTGCAATAATTTACAAAAGTTATAAATTTATGATTATCAGGGTTGTCAGATATAAGAAGGTGGTTCAGATATTCATCTTTTTTTCTCATTCTATTGCGATGACTCTAGAAGTTCTTCCCAAAATTCTTCCGAAAAATTATCCGGAAACTCTCGAAGTTTTTTTCGGGGATTCATTATGTTTATAAAACTCCTTCAGGAATTTAACAAATTTAGGAATCCCGAACGGAACCTAGTACACAACACTGAAGACGAGGTTAAAATACGGGTATCTGTCAAATGATTCAAAATCTAGTGGAATTTAATTCGTTTTCCATTTACTTATAGGTATTCCACTAAACAGCTCAAAGATTTTTTACAAATTTAAGAATCTATTCAATCTTTTTTTTTAGAAATACCTAAATTTATTTATCCAGGAATTCCGCCAAAAATTATCATCAATATTTCTTCAGGAACTTCTCAAAATATACTTGAAAAATACAATTCCTTGAAAAATTTTCCAGGAAGTATATCTAAGTTCCTCCAGTACAACGACAGGACTTCTGTCGTGAGGTTTTGAAGTTTAAATTGAAAATGAAACTGCGAAAAGAAATCACGTGCTCCGAGGGAAATCGAAACCCCCCCCCCCCTATTTGATAGATGGGATGGTCGCTTCAACGTACAAGTTACGGAGCCCCTTGAGAGACCCCGACGTTCCGAGGCTAACTGAACTAGATTACCCCAAAAGCACATGATATCATCATTTCGCCGTTTAAACCTCCTTCGAATGTATGAGATGTACTTTTCACGAGGCCTATGCCATTGTACAAATATTTCGGCGCATGAGTCTTCTTAAATAACGGCGATGTGAGTTAAATTTTTATGTTTTGTCACTAATGAGTTTTTAGTAAACGAATTTCACCACGTTTGCGCCTTCGTATTTGGAATTCAATCAGCACACTGCATTAACATACCTGCAACAAAATTGAGAAAGAAAAAAAAACATTAGTCATCAAATAATCATAATAAACGGAAACGTTTCCGAATCAGTGGAGTAGCAGACCTCTTAACTTCTAAAATAAGCTTTTTGTTTCAAGGAATCTAAATGTCTCATGTGATAAAACCTGTTCACAGTTTTAAAAACGACTTTGAACCTTATAAGTAGAAGCTATAATTTGATACGCTAGAGTACCGATGCATGGTCAAAATCAGTATCATTCAACCAGGTTCGGCCACTAAACCTGATTAAGGGGCGCGCTTTTGAGAGTTTAATGGTGACAAACTGTTTTCTCCAAAAGGTATAAATAGCGATATCTTTTTCTAAAGAGGTTCTATGCAAAATGGTAAAGAATGATATTTGTATAAAAAACGACTACTTCATTATTTCTCAATAGTAATGGAGTAGAACGACATGCACTAAACAATGGACACAGGTATACCAAAAAAGATCAAAGAAAACTGGTCGCAGTGGTTCATCCCGAACAGAAACAGACAAATGTATATTCTGTATATTGTATATTCGTTTTTAAGACGGTTCAGAACATTTTCTATATGGCAATTTTCTTGAGCATAAAGTATAATCGTGATTGATAACAACTGTGGAAGAACACATAGAAAACTTAGTCAAGCAGCACGCTCTGTCGCTATGGGCCACAATGTCAAGCAGAAGATATTTACTATCTACAATTTAATGGAAAACTAGTTCTTCGTTTTATCACTGACTAATATATAGAAAACGCTAGTCTGCACAATAATCTCTCCCGTGAATGCTTTCGCCGCTTCCGATCCGATGATTCACGGTCAAAACCACCCACCGGATACGCACCGTTTCAACACAAAAACAACCGACAATCAATTCAATTCGAATCGTAACACTTCACCGAACGCCCAACAATAGCGCCTCTGATGGGCCACCACCAATTCAACAGACAAATAAACAGGGCCGTTAAACACCCAACCGAACAAGTCCAAACAATAAAAAAACTCATTTCAAGTGCATCGCCGGAACTCGGACATCGCATATTCATTCATCCATTCACTGGTACGCATCTCATCAATAGAAAGCGAAAGATACCGAACGACGAAAATCGAACTCAAACATCCGATTTCGCTTCGATTGATGATCCCCGATGTCCGGACGAATGGGGGAGACGCACCCGTCCTACGACCGCTCTCGGCTGCTGCGGAACTCTTTTGATATCGACACGATCATAACCGATGCAGATGTAGTGCAATGTTTTATTTCGCGAACAAGTGCGAAACGAAACGGGAGCACACGCCAACAACCGATCCAAAAACGAGATAACATCGATATCGTCTGTCGATATCGGGTGGGTGCTTTCTTCGTTCGTTTGAAGAGTGCAAGAGCCGAGAGGATGAGGTTTGGCGACGACGACGACGACGATGCGTTTCGGGGTGTCTCTCTGCTACCTATAATTCCCACAATCAACGATGCGTTACACGCGATAATTGCGATCATTACGCGCTGCATGGGTTAGCAGCGTCGTCGTCCGGCCGGTCGTTGGATAACGGGGCACACGAGTATTGGAACGAGAACCGGCCCGGCGGTCATCGGCTATCATTATTATTGGGTTATGCTTTGTTCGACGAAGCGCGATGCGGAGGCCGAAAAAGAATCACGCGTGTCAAGTGAGGCCGCGAAAATATTCAATCGTGTAGAAACGCATAAGGGGGGCATCTTCTTCTTCTCTCTGGCGTTACGTCCCAAATTAGGACAGAATCTGTTTCTCAGCTTAGTGTTCTTGTGACCATTTTCACAGTTCTTAACTGAAAGTTTTGTTCGTCAATTAACCATTTTTGTATTCGTATATCGTGTGGCATGCACGGAAATACTGTATGCCCAGGTAAGTTGAGAAAATAACCTTTAGGAAAAGATCTTTGATCGGTGGGATTCAAACCTACACACGACCCTCAACATGGTCGAATAGCTGCGCGTTTAACGCTACGACTATCTAGGCATCATGAGGGGGCCTGTGAGCAGCGCTGCCAGATCTAAGGGAATTTCCGTAGATCTGCGAAATTGAAGACTTTCTGAGGATCCATGGAGTTTGAACCTTTTCTGCGGATATCAATAAATTTTTATTTCCTCTCTTTAATGATAGTTGACATACATTTGTTGCATGACATGCAGTTTAAGGATGAATTCATTTGGATTTATCTAAGAATTCTATAAATGACTCATCTACCAACATCCACATATATTCCTCCATAGTTCATAAAAAAATCTCCGGTAGAAGTTCTTGAATAGATGGGGTTTTAGAACCAAACTTGTAGAACTCTATAGAGAAATTTCCAGGAAGTCTGCAAAAATTTCTGAAGGAATTCATTGAGCATTTTTAACGGGAATCTTCTTATCAAATACCTTGTAGAATTTCTCGCACAGTCAATCTTTGCAATCTTATGAAGTTTCTAGAGGAAACTCAGGAAAAAAATATGATCGAAAATTGATACAGATCCATTTTTTTACTGGGTTTTAACCATTGTGGTCATTCGTCCAAACAGATCAAATGGACAATGCCACGTAGGTTTCCTAGAGGAACCCCTTGAAAATCTTCCTTGTGATCTTTGTATGTAATTTAGGATGAATTACTGAAATAACAATTACGGGAAGTACTTTCATAAGAAAATACTTGTATCAAATCCTTCTAGGATCATTGGCGTAGCAACAGGGGTGACAGGGGAGCCTACCCTTCTCCAGAATCTCAAACTTCTTGAAAAATTTGTTTTATTTGTTAATTAATTAAAGAGGTTTGAACTATTCAATGATTTACCTCTAAAGAAAAGTTTAAAAATTATCTTTCATTGTACCAATGCTTATGTATTGTTCTACCTGCTTCAGCATTTTGTTGTTTCTTCTTCCTTCGCATGATGCTTTGAGGAATTTCGTACCAAAATTTTTCCATACTCCAAAAAGCAAAATTTTCAAGAATCTTAAATTTGGTAAAAGTCGTGTGAAAGTCAAGAATAGGACCTTCAAAAAAGTTTGGAAAAAGGTAGCAAAAACTGGATTCTTTCTACATCAATATGATCGCCATAGTATCATGAAACTTCGGAGTTCATACAAAACATTAGCTAAGATTTTAATTACAAATACTTTCAGTGAAAACTCAATCCGTTTCACTTCACCAATTACTTTCTATTATAAAAGACGAAGAAAAAAGAACCAGCATTTTTGTAGTGAATTCTTCAAGGGCAACTTGAGCTTTTCTGTGAGGTACATTGTCAACAAGTTTCAGAAATCCTACCATTTCTGAAAAGAATCATAAAATAATAATAATCATAAAAAGAATCGGTCGTAAAAACTAACCAGGGTTATAATTATGTTTTTGAAAAATGCCACGTCAAGATGTGGAAATACTGATCCGAGATATTCGGCAAAGTTGAAGCATGGATTGTGAACTTTACAAAATGGCCATTCATGATTCCATATTATGGTAATAGATGGCAACACTGCTCGATTGTTATCAAATGAGCCAATTATATGCAGATATCAATAAATTTCAAAGATAACGATACCGAATGTTCACCAAAGTTGAAGGAAGTGTTGCATGCCATACAGTTGACCAAAGCACAGATATACATGGGCTGGCAACACTGTTCAAAAAGAATGAAGAAAAGCTCAAAACCATTAAACTTGAGCGGAATAGAAAAAGAGAATGCGTTGCTAAGCATTACAAGCAATACTTTTCAACTATAATCCAGTTTTCATAAAGGGTTCAAAATTTTGTCGTAGCTGGCAACACTGCTCAAGTAAAAGTCCGCCCCCAGGCTGTGCTAGTGTGCATGACACTTTTCTTTTGTGGATATCTCAAGACCCTGACCGTTTAGACAGATGGAGTCTTCGGCAAAGTTGTTCAGAAGCTCATGCGCTGTCATCATTCTAACAAAGAGATTTGTGATTTGATCACCAAGCGGCGCTAGTGAGTACGAATTTTTGCGGATATCTCAGGATCCTGAACAATTTTGCCGCAAAACGAAAGTTTCATGCTCACTAGCGCCGCCTAGTGGCAAAATCTCGAATTTTATGTCTGATGATAGTCTTTGAGCTACTGAACAACTTTGCCGAAGATGCAATCTCTCTAAGTGGTCAGGATCCTGAGATATCCGCAAAACAAAATTTTTATGCTCACTAGCGCCACATGGCGGAAAAATCTCGAATCTCTTGACTAACATAATGATAGCCCATGAGCTACTTGAGCTACTGAGCAACTATGCCGAAGACGCCGTCTTTCAAAGATATCAGAAACACAAAATTTCGTTGTCCAGCCGCATGTTAATCTACTGAACAGCTTTGCTGAACATCATGAACCTCTATTTTGATTATCGCGTATTCCGCTAGGAACTTTATAGGAATGTTAGAATTCTTTAAAGATTTCTTAGCTAGGCACCTTTGAAAAAAAAAATCGAGGGAGTTTTGAAGGGATGCGGGATTCTGCTCTTTAATTTTAGAGAAATCTAAAACAAAATCCGTTGAAAAATGCAGATAGATCAGCGGGGAAATCATGAATAATAATTTCCCAGTTAAATTATTTTTAATTGCTCATGAAATTCTTGTGGAATATTACGGAGAATCCTCAGAGTAACACCTGGATGAATCATTTGATTTGCGGGAAGTCTGGATAATTTTCGCTGCGATTTTTCCAAACAATCTTGTAGAGAAGCTTTAGGAAGAACTTCAGAAGCAAAGTTGGAAAACTGTGGGCGAACTCTCTGAAGAATTCGTGCTTGGTGCTTGGTAATCCTTGCTTGGTGATCTTGAAGACATTCTTGGTGAGACTCCTAGAATTTTCTATGCTATTTTTTTTAGAAATCCTCAGTAAACAAATTATTAGTGAACAACTGGAGGATATTTCAAACTAATAATTTGAATTTATATGTAATAAGTACGTAGAGGACCTTCCAGGAAAAATTATTAAAATAATTTTTAAAGCATTTCCTGGCAGAATTCTTCAACATATTTTTTAAGCTATTCTATAAAGATTCTACGAGAAATTTTCTGGCGAGATCAGACAGTCTGGAAACTAAGGACGAACTCAGTGAAAACTGGTAAAGGAGTTCTTGAAGAAAGCACTGAAAAGTATGAAAATAATTCATGCAGAAATTCTCGTATGAATTCTCAGAGGAATAATGTTCATGGTTGAATACCTGAAAAAATCGTGGAAGAATAACAAAGGACATTCCTTGTGAGTTATTTTTGCTGAAATTCTTGAAGAATTTTGACTGGATTACAAAAACAATGAACCGTTTCTCTAGCTAAAATTGAAATTCGAAAATATCACTGATGTGCCGCGAAAGGAGACAAAATAACAAATACATAAAATCAATATACATCTGTTAAAACTACGAAATGTATGAAAATCGTGATTATTGCAATTGACATTACTTCTGTAAAACAAGTATTTGCTAAGCCCCCTCCAGAAAAAATCCTAGCATTATTATGTGTGGCATTTCACTACCTAAAAAATAATGCGTTCTCGGGCTAGGCATTGAAAATGAATAGAAAGCTTTGTATTTGGATGTGCATCTAATTCTTCCGAAAGAGGTGTACTTTGCGAAAAAGGACCACGTGATTATTGAGTCGAAATCGAATTCAGGTTAACTTTTGCGCCCTAACTAGAGATCAGGGAGTCGTGAGTTCGATTCTCACTGATAAGACGTGTAACTTTTTCGCAAAACTTCACATCAATTTGTCCATTTAATTCATTTAAATTCATTTCATCAATTCATTAATTCATCATCAATTCATCTCCGATGAAACAACTCAATACAAATACATGGAAGAGTTTAAGGGTTCTTACGAAGCAGTAGAATCAATGAAGAAATTCCTAGATTATTTTCAAAAATGATCCTTATTTGATCCCCAATTTAATTCGAAAGGATTAATGTCAGCTTTTACTTACTCCTTTTTCACATTTATTTTTCAGGAGTTTCATCTTGGAAACTTACAAGTTCCTGGAAGAATGCAAAAAACCCATCCGCTTTTACGGAGATTTTTTTTAATAATTTTACTAGTGGTCCCGGCAAACTTTGTCTTGCCATCAAGTAGGCTGTTGAAAAACGCTCTGAATCGTCCCATACAAAATGATAGTTCCGTTCACACTCGTTTTTTCGACTTTCCCGTTGAATATCCTGGGATTATTAAACACACAAACACGTCGGAACACTTGCCGAACAAAATGGAAAAATAATCATTCAAATCCGTTGACCCGTTTGGAAGCTATTTCGTGACATACAAACACCATTCCATTTTTATTTATATAGACTAGAAATTCCATGATGAATGCCTCTTGGGGTTTCTGTATAATTTCTACAGCGATAATTAGGAAGTTCCTCGAAGAACTTTCCCAAGTATTCCCAAGGATCATGGTTTTTGGAGTATTATCCTGAGAATCTCTGTAGGAAATTTCGACGAACAATTAACGGATTTTAATATTTTACATCGGTAGGTATATTCACTCGTACGCATACTATCTAATTTCTGAAAGTGGTCAAAGCAACTTAAGAATTTTCTGTGGCTGGAGATATTTCCGGCGGGTAATTGGGTCAGGTCTGGTAAAAAGGTCTTTGCTTTTGTACCCCAATAGGTGGGCAATTTGATGCATTTGATTGATACTACAAATGGCCAATGAAGAGCCCTACTTGTCTCTGAACATTGGAACTTGTTTGGAAGACTTGCCGGAAGATTTATTTGATGCTTTCGTTAACAATTCACAAAAAGCAAGTTCCTCGATCACATCTGTAAGTGTTAGCAGAAGATTTTTTTTTAAGAAATTCCTGAAAATTTCAAATTGGCAAATCCGTGGAAACATACGTGAAAGGATTCCTACCTAAAAGAAGTCTTCCATTGACAATAGCCAGACCGGTTTTTGTGAGAGATGAACCAAAAATTCCATTAATCACGTGGTCAGTTTATTGGGATTCCAGACCACCCCGTCTCGTGGTCATTTGTCCACATACAAATTTTAAAATTTGTATGGATCGTGGTCATTGGCCAGAACCTTCTCCCCCATGAATGTCCACGTGGTTTATGGACGACCCCTTAGATAGATTTAGAGAGTAGGTACAGCTTTTACACTAACCATCTGTTTATTGAATTTCAGGTACCGAACGAAAAAAAATGGCTATAATGACTGAACATGGTTGTCCGACGAAAACTAAAAAGGCGTTTCGACACTTGACTTTGTTCGGATTGCAGACAAGTTGCGAATTCTTCATGTCGATCTCGCCTCTAGTAAAAAAAAACGATCATCTGCCAAGCTGAAAGGGCAGTTTACTTCCGATTGAGCAAAAAATCAAGAAAAACAAGAACGTCCGTGTATCATATGTAATAGACATTTTTTACAAAATTACCAATTCCAAACAGAAACTTAATATCTCGTGAATATCGCCCAGTATGTTGTCCCATAAATTGTATAAGTAAACGCACAAGATCCAAAAAACCTTCGTTTTATCTTCAAAACCATTGAAATCCACCACGAATCAAATCGTTGAACAGTTATTGTAGCAGGAAGTTTCGTACCAATACAACCGCCACGATTACGACCGCTTATGACAGGTGTTCCACCCGAATGGTAATGACCAACGTCATCAACACCGTGTCATCGTCGACGGCCTGATTCCCCGCAGCCAACCGCTAAATTACCGCCATTTAACCCTTTCTAGCCGGTGGAGCTCGTAATCAGTGCATTGAACGAACCCACTGTCCTGTAGTTTGGGAGGGTTCATCAACCTTTCGCGAGTCCGCCAGGTAAATTTCCCTCTACGAGCGCATGTAAATTGCAGTGACCTACAGCGGAGATGTCGTCTTCATTGCTCGCGCGCCCGTCACGGAAAAGATCACCGCCAAGATTCTCCTAAGCGGAGCGGACAGTTTTTCCTCGTGGTAATCGCGATGTGACGTCTCCACCACGTGTCACTATGGGTAGTTTCCATATAGCCTGAGGACCAAAAATATGTTTGTCAATTTATGTGATATAAACGATCTTTGAGATACAAATTTGATTTTCTGTTAAACAAAATAAGTTTTCGAGTCAAACTTTTAACGGGACTTTGATCGAACTTTTTTTTTCAGTGTAGGTAGACATTTATTCGTACCAGTGTCAAAATTTTTCTTTCATTTTGTTTTTTCAGAAAAAGCTTTATGAGCGAGCTTTCGAACAGTGTATAAAGATCTGTATAAAATATTACGATATTACAGTATATATGATTCAACTGGAATTTGTTTTGAATTCTTTTCTTTAAAAAAAAATCTAATTCTAATCTATATATAATCTCTCTGGCATACTATATAGAAAACTACAAAAAATATCTATCTGATATTTCTGAGACAACTTAATAGAAGTAGTTACAATGGAGTGATAAACAATAGAAACCTATTACAACAAGTTATTTTTAGCAATTTTTGGCCACCTGATCGCCCACAGTGCGCGTATAACGGGCGAACTTGGGTTGCGCAACGATGAAAAACGACCGACAACGACGGTCATGTAAGATTGTGGCACGCCGGGAGAAACTGCAAAATGACACCGATGAAGAAATGCTCCGTTCGGGAACGGTATGGAAAAGGCGGCCGTTCTTCTTCTTGACGAGGAAATTGACTTGACAACATTCTGTGTTGCAGCAATCTCGATGAAGCGAGCAGGATGACGTTGACGGTAATTTGAACAGCTGTTTTTATTATTTTCGATGATGAAATTTTTCTTGGTAACACTTGACGGAGCGATTTGTTCTGAAGTGGGCGGATTGATGGAATTTCGGAAGAATATTTTACTTTTTAGAGTTACGAAAGTCTTGGGAAAGGAAAACTAGGTCACTTATAGAATGGGACAACTTTTAATGTTCGGTCACACATCAACAAATCAAATACTGCCATAGTATAAAACAACCTTCAAGTAGACATGCTGTCTCGATGAAGAAGGTTCCAAATAATTTATGTCGGCCATGTTGTATGCAGTCTTCTTTCGCGATTTGGAAGGAAATCTCGATTCCTCTAATGTTTTTCAAGATCTTCTGCCTAAATCTACCGAACTCGGAAATACTGATCACGATTGACGGCACCCTTTGCTTTTTCACTTGAATCAAAGAACCTGATTTCATGCTTTCCACTAAGTTGAGAAGCAAGCTTTTCCTCAGTAGAGAAGGAAGGCCAGACAGTAAAGGAGAATATCTGATGAATCGGGAAATCTGAGTGGCTGGGACCTTAGATAGACTTTGATAGACTTCAACTGAATTATTTCTGAATGTTATCAGAAAGGAAGATACCAATTTATGACATCCCGTCCAAATGAAATCTCTGAACAACTGTCATTCGCCATAATCCCATAAAATTGATGTTTCCAACTCAACCCGGTAATTCCATATCGTTGGACATAATTAACACCAACACGTCATTCCATTAATACACCACCATCTAAACATTAGATTTCCCACCAACCAACCCTTTCGATTGCCCTCCAATAAAGATAAACGCACATTGGTACCCGATCCCGATTGCTGATGAAAATTTCTTGATTTATTGAAGCGACTACTAGGTAATAAACCCACGCAATTCAGTGTCGATGCCCATATTCGACTGACGCTGCTAAACTGAAGACCGACGGCGATGACAGTGCGGGGGCAATTCATAACTCCCGAGACAGCTCAGTACCCGGCTACTGTGGCTCTTCCAGCACCACACCGTTAGATAGGGTAGGTGTGTCAATTATGCATGTAATGAGTCAACGGTTTGGATAAAAATCAGAATTTAACCGAGTTTCTAAAACGTAAGCATGGCTAGTTGATGTCAAAATGTTTATTTATCAAAGTGTATTGCACGAATGTTCTTATCGAGGTCTAGTTTAGATGATAACTAAACAATAATAAACAATGGTTTTATCATTCTTGATATACACTACACACTAGATATACTTATTAGAGTGGTTCAAAAAATCGTTTTTGCTCCACACCGCTTATTCAATTCTAGATCAAATCTTGAGTGTCCTCCCAAAATTCGAGCTCATTTGGATGAAAACTGAGACTGCACAAGCCTTTTAAAGTTTCTATGGGAATTACTATGGGAAAAGCAAGCAATTCATTCAATCGGTCATAGTGTTTGCCCATGTGCTCTTGGGGATTAGAACTATGTTGATTCTGTGAGATACAAGAATCAGCTACAACTTTGCCGAAGACCGTTTTGAATCGGTAATTAGTTATTGATTTTTGAATGAGTTGTAAAACTTTGGCTATAATTATTGGGCTGTTCTGCAGGCATCACTGGATATATGCAGTAAAACATAGTAGCCATGATTTGTGCGTACTATCTTTCGCGCCAGGTGCACCAATGTTGCCTGTTCAGAAGTTAAATGAGCACTGCTGAAGAATTCGTGACTGGATATAAATCATTAACTAATTACTGAGGCGTCCAATTTGAAAAAGGTCTTTGGCAAAGTTGTAGCTGATGAATGTATCTCACAGTATCAACGTAGTTCTAGTCTCCAAGAGCACATGGGCAAACACTATGATCGATTGAATGAATTGCTTGCTTTTCCCATAGTAATTTCCATACAAACTATAAAAGGCTTGTGCAGTCTCAGTTTTCATCCAAATGAGCTCGAATTTTGAGAGGACACTCAGAATTTGATCTAGAATCGAATGAGCGGTGTGGAGCAAAAACGATTTTTTGAACCACTCTAATACTTATATCTAGTGAAATCGTAAAATAAATGCTTTTTATACCCTCTACTGCCATAATTGGTACTACAGCTATAACTGTTACATCTACCCTAGATGTAGCGCGGATAGTTCTGTGGTCTATCGATTGTACCTTGTCATCGTCACCGCACTCTATCCATCTACTCATAGAAGAGGAAGAGGTGTGGCAGCAGCGCGGTCGACATCAGCTGTGAGGTGTTTGGTCGTTGACCTATAGGCGTATGAGAGAAGAGGGACATGGGATAAAACGCACTAGTTATGGAAGATGTTTGAAATGAACCAAACAACATGTATTTAGTGTTTCAACGCACGAATCTAGTTGGTTTGTATCCACCCTGCCAGATGTTGAGCGAATTTTTATCCTTATTACATATACTGCCCATAAAAGCATAACTTTCTCATATGCAAAAAGTAGGCATTGAGTAAACAGTGTTTAAAATTTGAAGTTAGTTGTCCCATACATAATTTTCTAGTACACTTCTGCATGCCATTCAAATTTAGCATCATCGCACATTTTTGGAATTGATTGATCAAAAAAATATATGAACTTGAATACAACTCACGTTTTGTAGTTGGTATTTGAGTTGAAAGCAGGGCTGTGCATTTTCGAAAGCTTGGCTGTGTCGTCTCGATGGTGACGAACAACTGCGTCGCTTCGTTCTTCGTTCATCAGTCATTCGTATCATTGCCCGATTGAAAATAACAAACAGACAGGTAAAATGAAAGAGTTTAATTTTATTTCAATGAAATCCATTAAAATGTTTAGAATTGAATTTTAACTATTTTTTGCAATAGTAAAGAATGTACGGGCCATCACGTCGTTCATTTGAATTAATCGGCTCCTAGAAACAGAGACTATTGAAAGACCAGCTCGCTGCGCTGAGGCTCCGATTCATGACGCGCGATGCACAAGTAGCACGTAAGAAAGGAGAGACTACGCATGCCGTGATGAAAAGAAAGGTTTTTCGGTTTGAAGCGAAGCAGTAGAGTTTCATCTGAAAGGCAAGCTTGAGTCAATCTGCTGGGACTGAAAATGCTCTCAATGAAATGAAATTGTACGGCCCTAGTGGAAAGTTCATATAGATACTATGAAGTCTTCATTTTTCTATACGAGACTGTACCAATTTCATAGTTTTCCACACAATTTTCAAACAAAGTGTGTTTATTTTTATATGCAAATTAAAATAAATATGAAAGCATGAATGTTGTAAATAATAAATTTAGTACCTAACCATCTGTTTTATAATTCAAGCTGGAAAAATGCCAATCGAAATGATCGAGATAGTTACATCAGCAATGTACTTTTCAAAATTATTGTTCTAAACTGTGTCTATAATTCGATATTGAATATTCACGATATTGGACCATTGTGTTGAGGAGGTATTAAGTTATAGAACACAAAACGAGTGCAAATCGAACGGTTATTTTTATTGAAACTTTTATCACCTGAACAATGACCATGAGCTAAGTTTACGCATTTTAAACATGATAAGCCTCATAAAGTCGCACGGAAATATTGAGATTGCCAGGATTGGTGATTGACCTTGTTGAAGGAATTTCTTAAAATTTTGGGAATTACAGAAGTTTTACGGCGTGTAATTGCAATGAAATCCAGTGATAGTGTACGAAAGCTTTTGATTGTGTAAATAAGTGCCCGGTCACAGTGGCCCAAGGCTGGCCAAAAGTCAAAAAAATGAAGTTTGCAAATTCCTTCTCGAATATTTTTTCTTGATTTCTTCAGTATTGAATAACAATTCTCCAAAATTTCAGATCGATTGGTGTTTATTTCTATTTTTCACAGCTTGTGACCTGAAGAGATGTCAGCTGAAATTGACCCTTTTGAATTTTTCAAATTTCGTGAAATTTGTTCTAAAGAAATTGCAGTTTCTGTACTAAATCATGACCAAATCTTTCTCAACTGGTCTCATTCGAAAGAATATACCTTAGGCTTTGTTTTGAAGATATTTTGAACCATATTTGACATGTTTACCATTTGAGAATGTCAAGAAGTGTATAACATAGAGCTCCTTCAAAAATAAGTAATTTTTTCAAAGGTAGTTCAAGATATCTGGGAAACGCTCTAAAATGATCATTTACCCCTCAATGTGTGGCAAATATTCCATAGTATTCGATGTACAATGGCTCCACTTGCGCTTTTTTGCGCCAAAATAAGAAAAAATATTTTTTGGTCACACTACGAATCAGCCCATTAGACCATCGTACTTGTTATAAATATCGCATTTTTTACCATTATATGCTCCCCAATAGATTTCAAAACCACCTCGAGCTTGCCTACGATATTGAACTTCAAATGGGCATCGAAATAATGACGTATCATTTAATTTTGATCTGGATACGGATTTCATTTATTGAATTAAAAAAATGTGGTTTTTTAACCTAATTTTGTCAAATGTACCGGAAGTATCGATTTTCTATTTCAGCGACTATTTCTATCAAATTACCTCTAAAAATCATGTTTTGTCAAATAATTATCAATTTTGAACCTCTTTAGTGAGAATTGTACTTTTGGCCAGCATTTGTAAGGAATGCGGCCACTGTGCGGTGTAGTAAGTAACACAGAGGGGTGGGAAGAAATTTGAATCGTAATATGGTGTGGCGCAGTCGATTGCTAATCAGATTTCGGTGAAAAAGTGCAAAGTGGATAATTGAAGAAAGTTATTTATCAAAATACAGTAGGTTTATTGCATTTTTAGTGTACAAGTGGACGAACCATGGAAACTTTCACAAAATTACACTTGGAAAATGAAACAAAATAACACTTAGAAAATGAAGTAGATCGACACCCTAACTGCTTGAATTGCTTGAAAATCATAACTGCTGGCGTTTGAAACAAAATCCTCAACAGAACCGGTAAATGTACATGACTTAGCCTTTGTTTGCTTCAAAGAACACTCACAGACTTTCTTAAATACAGATAAACAAATTCGGGCTCTTCTGGATAAACACACCATGTGTGTTATTTTCACACATCCTGAAAAATTTGTGCTGATTTCATCTAAACTGGTGTATTGGTCTAGATGAGCTCGATTTGGTACGAATTGTACTCAATTGTGTAACTTCTCTTAAACTTGAGGTTTATTGAAGTAGGTTTCTGTCCAAAAGTGTGACTCCCAATTCATGCCCGATTTTCTAGAGTCTAGCTCAGTTAATTATACTCAGTTTATCTGAGGGTCGTATTCCTCGATGAACAGCTTAGAAGCAATTATAGAAAAGTGCATGCAAGCGTTCAAATCGCGATAACAACATTACAACTCCATGCTTCGCATTGAGAAGCGCAAACAAAATGAAACACCGTGCGTCTCCATGGCATGATGCACGGTCATGGGAAAACCCACCCATAGCCATTTAGCGCCCAGCCATGCTTATCCTCGCTGGAGAATTAGTCATTCATACCACGAACGTCCCACCCTGAATGGTTCAGCTGATGCGATTAAAAGCTAATTGATTTTGGCGACGGAGCACACACAGCAACGCATCAATGAACACGACGGGAGTGAACGTGCCACGTACCAAAAACAACCAATTGGGTGGTATTTTGGATGTGAAACAGCACGCAGTAGGATATTCCATCAAAATGAACTGCGGTGTCCTACTAAGAAAATTCTATCGAGGTACATTGCAGAGCTGGTAGCGACTGAGTATCTTGAAAACAGAGGAGTTGCTCTAGAAATTCATTGAGAAATTTGCGAAAGTGAGTTTTCAATTATTTTTCCACGTCTAAATTTATGGATATCGCCAAGTAAATTTTTCAAATTCTATTACTTAATTCTTTGCAAATACAATCTGGAAGGTATTTCTAAAGTAATCTCTGGAAAAAATTGTGGGAGTTCTGAAGCAATCCTTGATAAACTTCTGCAAGGATTACTGAAAAAACTAGCTAGAGTAAGCCTTGAAAAAATTCCAAGGTTGCTAAGATAATTGAAAAAAATACTCACTCGTATCTCTAGATAATGCCCTACATAATTTCTGAAAGCGTTCCTTGAAAACATTGGACAGAATCCATGAAGGAATTTGTGTAGGGTGATCGGACGAATGACTAGAATAGTTGCTTTAGCATGAACTGGTGTGGAACCTTAAATCATAGTTGCAAAAATAGAAGATACATCCGAATACTTGCAAAGCTCAACTTATAATATTACCACAAAAACCAAAAGCTCATTATTTGAAACCTTCAAGTAGACATGTTGTCACGATGAGAGGGGTTCCAATAAATTGGTCAGATGAAGTTTAGTATCTAGAGCAGAACCAGACCTCTGTCCGACGGTGGATACAAAGGGAGAATCGCGAAATTTTACTGCGGGCTGCTGTAAGATTGAAAGTGCTTTTGAGCGATTTTGGTGCTGCTCCTGCTGGGATCCGTTTTCTTAGCTCAACGACGCGCGATGAAGATTGGGTTTGAGAAGTTTTGTCAGAGTTTGAGACGTGCTTGAGCATGAGAAAGCTTATTCAAGGGTTGCTTTCAGAGCATTAAATTAGGTAGGTATGCTGGAAATGTGCAAAATTAGCGGATGAGAGGATTGTCTTCATGAAAAAGGAGCAGTTTTTATTCGGTATCCAACTAAAGAGATAGTAAAGTTTAGCTTGAAAATTTTGAATCGTTTTTTTGTGCATGGAGTGCTAAATTCAAATTTGTACGGTGAATTGTGCATCTATTTGAAAAAAAGTAAAATAACTCAAGTATCGCTTTATAGGCAACCGTAAATAATAGAGTCCGTCCTTGACGAACGTTTGTAAAAAAAAACAGTCAAAAATGAGAACAAAGCTATTGTTTTTATGGGTCGTTTAGGATTCATTCCCTGAAGGACGATTACCATTCACGACACATGTTGAGCGATTTGAAAGCTATCAGATGCTAAAGCAAGGAGCAAGGGAAAAATTTCGATGATAGAAGAAAAAAGGCTTCCTGAAAATGCTGCTGGCGTTGATTAATGATGTTTTGAAGTGGAAAGCCGAGCGATGTTGAGAAAATGAATGGTTTTCCACAGTCGTCTTTTTTTACGTCTGGTGCTTGTTTCCAAACAAGAGGGTCTTATATTATAATTCGATCTTGAGAAACTTGATGATCATAAAGAGACAATTATTGAGAAAACATAGCAGCTGATTCTGATATATCAGGCATGGGATAGCAGGCATGGGAAACACTCACTCGATTGTTGCTTTCCCCTCGCTCACTTCCACATGCAGTCAAAAGCGAGATTTCGGTTTATCATACAAAGCTGAGTGTTTCAATTTCCAATGCAATTTCTACTTCTTCGTCGAGCGACAAGTTAGACACAAACGGCAACAGAATGATTCACCACCGACTCCGTGTACCGAAGGCATCCGATTGCAGTAGCGGATGATTATTCACATTCCGATTCAGCATTCATATTTGAGTGCTGATGAGCGCTCACTGACTGGAAATACGGGAAATACACAAGGCGGAATGATTCAGTAAACGCGAAATCCGTACATTCAGTTGAATGCATTCAGTGATGTGATGGTGAACGCATTCTTACGTGTCTCCCAGTTAAGAGCGGATTGATTCTTTCTCCGCTCCGTGAGTCCTTTGATTTTCGGGTTATCTCAATCGATTGCGATTTGTCGGGATTGCGCTCACCCTAGTAGCATTCGGCTGTCACTGGACTTTCGGTGGCAGCATATACTTTGCTATTTTATATCGGTAACGTTCGGGTGAGTTAGTGAACTTTCCCATGCTAGCTTACAAGTAAGGGTAAAACATGAGTACTTCCGAGATGCATTTTAGCATGGGATAATTGCATGGCTAAATTTCCTCAGTGTATAAAGATCTGTATAAAATATTACGATATTACAGTATATATGATTCAACTGGAATTTGTTTTGAATTCTTTTCTTTAAAAAAAAATCTAATTCTAATCTATATATAATCTCTCTGGCATACTATATAGAAAACTACAAAAAATATCTATCTGATATTTCTGAGACAACTTAATAGAAGTAGTTACAATGGAGTGATAAACAATAGAAACCTATTACAACAAGTTATTTTTAGCAATTTTTGGCCACCTGATCGCCCACAGTGCGCGTATAACGGGCGAACTTGGGTTGCGCAACGATGAAAAACGACCGACAACGACGGTCATGTAAGATTGTGGCACGCCGGGAGAAACTGCAAAATGACACCGATGAAGAAATGCTCCGTTCGGGAACGGTATGGAAAAGGCGGCCGTTCTTCTTCTTGACGAGGAAATTGACTTGACAACATTCTGTGTTGCAGCAATCTCGATGAAGCGAGCAGGATGACGTTGACGGTAATTTGAACAGCTGTTTTTATTATTTTCGATGATGAAATTTTTCTTGGTAACACTTGACGGAGCGATTTGTTCTGAAGTGGGCGGATTGATGGAATTTCGGAAGAATATTTTACTTTTTAGAGTTACGAAAGTCTTGGGAAAGGAAAACTAGGTCACTTATAGAATGGGACAACTTTTAATGTTCGGTCACACATCAACAAATCAAATACTGCCATAGTATAAAACAACCTTCAAGTAGACATGCTGTCTCGATGAAGAAGGTTCCAAATAATTGGTCTAATAAAGTTAAGTGTCTAGGACTCAGGCTAGACAAAAAATTAACTTCTAAAAAATCAGATTGAAAGCATTCAAGCATGTATGTATGTCTGTATCTACTTATCAACATAATATCACAACTTTGTCTTAACATCAAGCTTTTAATCTTCAAACAAATGTTTATGTCGGCCATGTTGTATGCAGTCTTCTTTCGCGATTTGGAAGGAAATCTCGATTCCTCTAATGTTTTTCAAGATCTTCTGCCTAAATCTACCGAACTCGGAAATACTGATCACGATTGACGGCACCCTTTGCTTTTTCACTTGAATCAAAGAACCTGATTTCATGCTTTCCACTAAGTTGAGAAGCAAGCTTTTCCTCAGTAGAGAAGGAAGGCCAGACAGTAAAGGAGAATATCTGATGAATCGGGAAATCTGAGTGGCTGGGACCTTAGATAGACTTTGATAGACTTCAACTGAATTATTTCTGAATGTTATCAGAAAGGAAGATACCAATTTATGACATCCCGTCCAAATGAAATCTCTGAACAACTGTCATTCGCCATAATCCCATAAAATTGATGTTTCCAACTCAACCCGGTAATTCCATATCGTTGGACATAATTAACACCAACACGTCATTCCATTAATACACCACCATCTAAACATTAGATTTCCCACCAACCAACCCTTTCGATTGCCCTCCAATAAAGATAAACGCACATTGGTACCCGATCCCGATTGCTGATGAAAATTTCTTGATTTATTGAAGCGACTACTAGGTAATAAACCCACGCAATTCAGTGTCGATGCCCATATTCGACTGACGCTGCTAAACTGAAGACCGACGGCGATGACAGTGCGGGGGCAATTCATAACTCCCGAGACAGCTCAGTACCCGGCTACTGTGGCTCTTCCAGCACCACACCGTTAGATAGGGTAGGTGTGTCAATTATGCATGTAATGAGTCAACGGTTTGGATAAAAATCAGAATTTAACCGAGTTTCTAAAACGTAAGCATGGCTAGTTGATGTCAAAATGTTTATTTATCAAAGTGTATTGCACGAATGTTCTTATCGAGGTCTAGTTTAGATGATAACTAAACAATAATAAACAATGGTTTTATCATTCTTGATATACACTACACACTAGATATACTTATTAGAGTGGTTCAAAAAATCGTTTTTGCTCCACACCGCTTATTCAATTCTAGATCAAATCTTGAGTGTCCTCCCAAAATTCGAGCTCATTTGGATGAAAACTGAGACTGCACAAGCCTTTTAAAGTTTCTATGGGAATTACTATGGGAAAAGCAAGCAATTCATTCAATCGGTCATAGTGTTTGCCCATGTGCTCTTGGGGATTAGAACTATGTTGATTCTGTGAGATACAAGAATCAGCTACAACTTTGCCGAAGACCGTTTTGAATCGGTAATTAGTTATTGATTTTTGAATGAGTTGTAAAACTTTGGCTATAATTATTGGGCTGTTCTGCAGGCATCACTGGATATATGCAGTAAAACATAGTAGCCATGATTTGTGCGTACTATCTTTCGCGCCAGGTGCACCAATGTTGCCTGTTCAGAAGTTAAATGAGCACTGCTGAAGAATTCGTGACTGGATATAAATCATTAACTAATTACTGAGGCGTCCAATTTGAAAAAGGTCTTTGGCAAAGTTGTAGCTGATGAATGTATCTCACAGTATCAACGTAGTTCTAGTCTCCAAGAGCACATGGGCAAACACTATGATCGATTGAATGAATTGCTTGCTTTTCCCATAGTAATTTCCATACAAACTATAAAAGGCTTGTGCAGTCTCAGTTTTCATCCAAATGAGCTCGAATTTTGAGAGGACACTCAGAATTTGATCTAGAATCGAATGAGCGGTGTGGAGCAAAAACGATTTTTTGAACCACTCTAATACTTATATCTAGTGAAATCGTAAAATAAATGCTTTTTATACCCTCTACTGCCATAATTAGTACTACAGCTATAACTGTTACATCTACCCTAGATGTAGCGCGGATAGTTCTGTGGTCTATCGATTGTACCTTGTCATCGTCACCGCACTCTATCCATCTACTCATAGAAGAGGAAGAGGTGTGGCAGCAGCGCGGTCGACATCAGCTGTGAGGTGTTTGGTCGTTGACCTATAGGCGTATGAGAGAAGAGGGACATGGGATAAAACGCACTAGTTATGGAAGATGTTTGAAATGAACCAAACAACATGTATTTAGTGTTTCAACGCACGAATCTAGTTGGTTTGTATCCACCCTGCCAGATGTTGAGCGAATTTTTATCCTTATTACATATACTGCCCATAAAAGCATAACTTTCTCATATGCAAAAAGTAGGCATTGAGTAAACAGTGTTTAAAATTTGAAGTTAGTTGTCCCATACATAATTTTCTAGTACACTTCTGCATGCCATTCAAATTTAGCATCATCGCACATTTTTGGAATTGATTGATCAAAAAAATATATGAACTTGAATACAACTCACGTTTTGTAGTTGGTATTTGAGTTGAAAGCAGGGCTGTGCATTTTCGAAAGCTTGGCTGTGTCGTCTCGATGGTGACGAACAACTGCGTCGCTTCGTTCTTCGTTCATCAGTCATTCGTATCATTGCCCGATTGAAAATAACAAACAGACAGGTAAAATGAAAGAGTTTAATTTTATTTCAATGAAATCCATTAAAATGTTTAGAATTGAATTTTAACTATTTTTTGCAATAGTAAAGAATGTACGGGCCATCACGTCGTTCATTTGAATTAATCGGCTCCTAGAAACAGAGACTATTGAAAGACCAGCTCGCTGCGCTGAGGCTCCGATTCATGACGCGCGATGCACAAGTAGCACGTAAGAAAGGAGAGACTACGCATGCCGTGATGAAAAGAAAGGTTTTTCGGTTTGAAGCGAAGCAGTAGAGTTTCATCTGAAAGGCAAGCTTGAGTCAATCTGCTGGGACTGAAAATGCTCTCAATGAAATGAAATTGTACGGCCCTAGTGGAAAGTTCATATAGATACTATGAAGTCTTCATTTTTCTATACGAGACTGTACCAATTTCATAGTTTTCCACACAATTTTCAAACAAAGTGTGTTTATTTTTATATGCAAATTAAAATAAATATGAAAGCATGAATGTTGTAAATAATAAATTTAGTACCTAACCATCTGTTTTATAATTCAAGCTGGAAAAATGCCAATCGAAATGATCGAGATAGTTACATCAGCAATGTACTTTTCAAAATTATTGTTCTAAACTGTGTCTATAATTCGATATTGAATATTCACGATATTGGACCATTGTGTTGAGGAGGTATTAAGTTATAGAACACAAAACGAGTGCAAATCGAACGGTTATTTTTATTGAAACTTTTATCACCTGAACAATGACCATGAGCTAAGTTTACGCATTTTAAACATGATAAGCCTCATAAAGTCGCACGGAAATATTGAGATTGCCAGGATTGGTGATTGACCATGATCAACTTTTTTTTTGTATATGAATTCCCGTGTTGCTAAAATTGAACCGTGCCAAAACCGGACCGTGCCAAAATCGAACGGTCACTGTACATTATTTTAACTGATTGTAGTGACTACATGACACTTATTTGTTTCGGCTATGGTAAAATATCGTTTATTAATGGTGATGTTCGTTGGGTTACAGGATTCACTTTGATAAGCGATTAGACCATGATAAACAATTATTAAAAAAATATAAATATGCTTATAAACAGACTTGATAATACTCCTCAACATCATCAGAGTTCGATGACATACTCTAGAGCAGCGTGCTTCATTGCGAGTGAGCGAAAAAATGCTAACCAGAGTGACAACGAAAAATGAGCGAGGAAGATACAGCACAAAACACAACAGAGTAAAATTTCATCAGAAATGAATGCTCTCACAACTCCCCGAGGACTGTCTTGTTCGACAACAAAAAACATGAAACGAGCTCACCAATTGATCCTCCATCCCTGATTGAGCTGCATCGAATCCCATTCAGCTTGGGCTTCACGAAGCACTGCCCGGCGAAACACACGAAACGAAAAAAAAAAACGAACTTTTACTCCGTCGCCGAAGAAACCGAGCCGCTTTGCTTGGGTTTCACGAGCTGTCCAGCAAAACACACGAAACGAAAAAGTAAAAAATAAACTGTATTTAATCTTCATTTTTTTTAAGTTCCAAGTTCACTAGAAATCTATCCGTTGATTTCGCTAGGACTTTCTCCGACATTCCCACCCTCCAATTTGTTTAGAAGATTTCCTAAGCTTCTAAGTTTTTTTCTAATCATTCATCAAGGGTTGGCTCCAGGAAATCAACAAGGAAATTCTCAGATCTTATGGAGAAAATTTTGAAAAAAATCCGCATGGAACTCCTGAAGAAAAATCTAGAATTATCTCTAATAAAGCTTGTGTGAGTTATGAGTATGTCTTGATGAATTTCTACGATGATCTCTGAAAGAACTCAAGGATTCTTAGCAAAGATAACTGAAGAACCCATGGAGGTTTCGGAATATTATTCAAAAAATTATTCAGTGTTTAGTAAATATTTTGATGAAATGCTGGAGAAATACCGATAGAGATTTCTGAAGAAACTCAATGAGGAAGTCTTGGGAAAGGTGAGTTAAGATTTCTTCGAAAAAAGCCCGAAGAAATTAAAGAGCAATTCCTGAAAGTAATCGTAGATTATTTTTTTAACATGCTAATGAAAATGACTGGAATTAATGAAAAATGTCGAAACTATTGTTTTCAACAACTCTGGAATAAAGCTTTTCGGAAGAACTCCTGCAGGATCTATGGGAAATCTCCTAGAAATAACAACTGGACAAATCAGTGCAAGAATAAGTGAAAAAAAACATCTAGAGAGAATACTGAGGTAATCGCTAGGATTTTTAAAAATGATCTCTGTGAAAGTTTTTGAAGGTAGAAGCGTTGAACATTCTAGTATTTTCTGGATTGAATTCTGTAGAAGTTCCTCCATTCATCCCTTGAGAAATCACTGAAGGAATACCTGAAAATGTTCCAGAAGGAATATCTGGAGAAATCATTATCATTTCTGAAGCATGAAGCAAGAAACTCATCAAACCTTTGAAAAGAAAAGCAATAAAATAAGCTTTACAACTAGACGCAGAAAAATATGTGTTTCTGATTTGTAAAATTGGTCTTTTCATCAAAATAATTACCTCTGTATTATTTTTTTGACATATTTTTCTAATTTATCAAATATGTTTTGAGCCTGAGAAAAATGTCATTGATTTTCATTGAACTTTAGTGATTTTCATCGAACGTTCATTTCGAGAATACCGGGATTCCCGGGACGTCAGCACTTATATCCCGCGAAATGAGAAATCCCGAATTTTTTTGAATCCCGAGATTTTTTGTTCCGGGGTGTCCGGGATGGACACTCTAAAAACACCAATAAGAGCTTGTGAAAGAGTAGGATAATAGTCGTACAGAGAATTGACGACTGAATAATCTCTAACGTATCATGTGGATTGGCTCGGTAGTCTTTTTTTTATCAAGCGAAATAAATTTTACTTATTTTATTTCTTTATCCCTGAGGAAGGTCCCAGTCCAGGACCGAAACGTCGACGCGTGTAAAATTTAGTTCGTTTGATTTTTTTTAAATAAGACTGCCGAGCCAATCCACCTTACCTAATAAACCTTGTAGTATAATAGTTTCTATAGGTTTCTCTGGAGCATCTTGAATTTTGCTACAAGCAGATTAAGTCAAAAAAGTGACTTGAGAGACCCTTTTGATTAAAATAAAGACTCAAGAAATAAAAAAAAACATAAATAGAGACTTATTATAAACTTTGACCAAGAGCTGCTTTCCTGAGAAAAGTGCTGTAATGTTTGCTCTTTTCTTCAAAGTTTATTCTTTTTGCGGAATAGACTGTGGACTGATTAACATATTACTTTATTCTTTATTTGCAGGATATAAAAGTCTGAACATGTTTCATGCTGAATAAATAAATATAATTACAAAATTAAAGGACTAAATATCGCAAGTAGCGTTTTGATAGCGACGCAGCCGAAAGATTCTATTCCACAAAAAGGACTGATTGTGGCCTAAATTCCCTGAGAATTCCAGTTTTTTTTTCATGTTGAATGAAATTGCCTGATTATGCTAGGTTTTTCAGGTTTTTCCATGAAGAAGACGCCATGTATTACTCGAAAACATTTATTTTTAATGGGAAAGAGCGAAACTAATAAATCGTTTTCATTGTATTTGCGTACATTCTTCATAATAGCACGCCCAAACTGTCAAACTTTGTTGAATGCTGCTTGGTTAATGGTTACCATGAAATGCGAAAAAAAAACTGAATCATATTCAATCATGTATTTAAGCAATTTTACATGCGCAAATGTTGAATCATAACATTATTATATTATTTGTGTATGTATGATGACAAATGACAATTTATCAATTATGGTGCCACCATATTAAATTCACTCTGGTTGCCTCTGGTTTTACTGTTTCCAAATCAAATTATCTTCATTAATTTGTTCATAAAATGCTATAAATTATCGTAAAATTGATTAAGTATAATTTGAAGCGTAAAAACTACCTCAACAAATCAAGAACTGCAAGATATGCTTTGTTTGTCACCTGGCATTTTTTTTATAAAATGCTATATAAAATATATAAATTATAGAAATATACCACTTTTAAAAGGGGCTCATACATTTTTACTTCTCTTTCATTACATTCCACAGAGAATCTCACACAGCACTTAAAATTCAAACCCTATATAAAAATAAATCCCTTGAAACAAATTCACAGGTTCATTTATTATGATAGATCGATTTATTTTCATAAATCCTAAAAACGTTATGATAAAATCATTTTCAATATAGAGCGAAATTGGCATCAAAATAGCAACAATAAACTCTATTTTGCTTTATTTGTGTGACATAACTATACCCTTCATAGCCTCTTTAAGAATAAGCCAACTAAGGAAGGAACGTTCTACTCTACAAGAGGTTTGGGGGGATGCGAATACCCTGACCGTGGTTTTATCACCCTGGAAGTAATTCGTAAAAGTAAAATTGTTACTTGGGATGCAAACAATCTTCTACTATGGTTTTCCAACTCGATATCGAGGTACATAATATCAAGTAAGGGAGAGTTAACTGTATCTTCACATTTAGTTATTCAAAATGTATCATATTCTAAATGCCAACAGTTTTCAACATTCAATCAATCCACATAGTTTCTTTTTCACTCAAAAGATGTTTATTTCAGAGAAATTTGCCTTGCATTTTGCCCCTACAGTGCATATTACCCCATGGGCCTCTACTGTTCTTCTTGGTCGGTAATGGTCTGGTAGGGTCTAGCGTTGCACCTCTCCCAGCAACAAAATAGCATTGCACCGCGTGGTTGGTACATCACGATTGCACACGAGGAAGGTTGAAGTTTTCCCATTAAAATGTTGGTCTATTTTAAGATTTCCTATGCCTATACAATCAATTCTATTACACCAGACTGAATCTTTCTTCGTTGCCAGTTCAGAATTCACTCCGTTCATCTTGTATTAAGAATTTTAGAACCACCCGCCGCCAGGGCCAGAGTTGGCTGACCGCGCGCGGCGGAAAGTATGCATGTATGGTTGCACCGCACCGTAATTTTAACACGAAATATGGTAATTTTCCGCTGGTGGTCATGAATGGAGTGATGTTTTTTTTTCGACGGAACTGTAGTACAAACGGTAGTGACGCGCCTCGCCTCGCCGACCGGTAAAAAAGCGGTCTGGAAAGTTGGCCGTCGAGGAAATTTTGCTAGCGAAATTTTTCTCAAGAACGGAAGGAACACATGGTGGTGGTGGTGGAGAGCGATTGAGGTTTCGTCGTGTTGACTAACCTGAACTGAACTGCATGTGGCCGATGAGAATTGCAACATTACGGGAGCCATCGTGGTTTGCATAATGATTTACGTGACAATGAACTTTCGGTCGGCGAGAAAATCCGAGGCGCTTGAGTTAAAGACACCGACACGTTAATGCTTCCAGTGGACGATTTGCCCTTTGAAGGAAGCACCACACTAGACAACGGACTAGCATGCAACACCCAGTGGCACAGTCGAAAAACCTTCCTGACGAAAAGTTTTCCGGACTGAAGCGGGAATCGAACCCACACCTTTTGACTCGATGCGGCTGAATGCTTGGTAACACTAACCGCACGGCCACGAAGCCCACAGTTTTTGTGGTTGATCATTTTTTTGCCGTTCTATAAAATAAGTGTTCAATTTTTGCTTGAAATGTCTTTAGTAGCTTGAGACTGACCAGTCGAGAGCCATTTTGATTGAGACTTGACGATTTCTTTATTGGTGTATAACAGGTGTTCAGTAAAATATAAGAATGATTTCAATAACTTTCTCTAATTGAAGTGAAGAGCATATTTTCTCAGTGCCCTAGAAAACAATTGGCGGGCCAAGGATACGAAGCAGTTGACCACGAGGATCCGGAATTGTATCCGGAAGATGGACGTCACACACTGGGACAGTGATTGAGTGTAAGTGTCTTCCGAAGAAATGTCAAAAATGCCTCAATGAACAACTTTGCAGAAGAAAGTTTTTTGCTAGGACGCTCCTATCAAAAGATAAAACTGATCTAGATCAGTTTTCACTTATCTAGGTCAAATCTGAATGTATCAAAACATAGTAAAAGTTATTCCAAAACACTTAGTCGAAGACACCAAACCTCTATGGCGCATATCCAGAGTACTAGAGGTTTAGGCCGTCGAAAACAGCGATCTGCCCCAGTGTGCGTCAGTGCCGTCCAGCGCTCCTGTGAGAGCATCGCGACTATGTTGCGTCGAACGGCTGATCAGGGCCCCTTTCCCAATATTCATTGACATTTTTTTTGAACTATAAATCTTATAAGTAGATGAAAAAACCGAATTTAGTACTATACCATTTAATTCCACTAGAGTTTGTATCCTTTGGCAGATACGCGTATTTCGACCTCAACTGTAAGGTCGTCTTCAGTGTCGTGTACTAGACTCGACGAAGTCTAGTACACGACACTGAAGACGGCCTTACAGTTGAGGTCGAAATACGCGTATCTGTCAAAGGATAAAAAACTCTAGTGTAATTAAATGGTATAGTACTAAGACTAAGACTCGACGAAGTCTAGTACACGACACTGAAGACGGCCTTACAGTTGAGGTCGAAATACGCGTATCTGTCAAAGGATAAAAAACTCTAGTGTAATTAAATGGTATAGTACTAAATTCGTTTTTTTTTCATCTACTTATAGGTATTCTACTAAACAGCTCGAAGATTTATTATCATATAAATCTTATGTTTTGAATGGAAAATACTTAATACGTCGAATACAAATTCTCATTTTTATTGAACACCCGACTTCCTCGGGTGAAACATTAGTAGAATAGCTTTTCCACAGACTTGGGCTTAAACCCCCTTTTGGGAAGGAATTGAATTTCCCTCTTTTCAAGAACACTGGAATATGTTTACATCGAAAAACTTCGAACGTCGTTAGAACTAAGACGTCCGTTACTTGGAATGCAGCACGACGCCAACAACCCCCCATGAAAAAGCATAAGTGCATCCAATGCGGATAATCCACAACATAGGAAGGGGAAAGCACCCATACGAGTGCCCTGGAGTGAAATGGAGCGATTTCGTATGTGGTGACGACGACGACGACATCGAAAACAGGTAAAGGGGGGTAACATGCATGACCAATTGGCGGGGCTAGCGTCATCATGCTCTGGGTCGATTGGTTTTAAATTACCCGAAGCTGGTCAATGGGTTTTCAGAGGTTGGGATGATAAGGAGGGGAGGGGGCTTATCCATCGTGTGACAACATAGACGATGGCCCTAATGGGATTAAACGGAACGGAATGAAATGGTGGTTTTGAAGAAATTTATGCCAATCGGTGGCTGCTAATGGATTTAGACAAGCTATGAAGCGTGTCTAGTGTTTCCTTAGCAATTTACAGGCATTCGAGGGAGTTTGGTAATAGATGGATGATCCCAACTAAATCATTTTGAACTGACCGCAACGTGTCGTGGAAGTCACTTTCGTGGAGATAAGATATGAGATGTGCACTTTGAGAGTAAGCAGAAAGACCCATCTCTCGTTTATTTAAATCGAAGTGCAAGTCTTACTAGTTCCGATCAATCACGGAGTAGCAAATATTGACATGTACAGTCAGTGTCTGCTATGCAATGCTATGCTACAGGCAATTAAACTGCCCCAACAAATTAGAACCATTCGTTTAGAGCCTGCTTGGAGATGAACATTTCCACGAAGCCATCATCGTAAAAAAGTTCCTAGGAAGAAAGTAGTTGAACTTCCAATCCCGTAGCTGCCGGCACGTTTCCAAAGAAAGGCTCATAATATAAATATTACTACTCATCATGATCCCCAGCATGAACTATAAGTCACGAGAATGCGGCCCCTCCTGTTCGAGTTTTCCATTCCCCCGAGTTGTTTGATGCTTCTCGTCCCGCTATTTCAAGATCCAAACCGCGATCGTAAACAGCAGATATCAAACTGTTATGCATGTCCAGATTCCATCTAACCAGCCTACCGAATATGTTACCGCTAGGTCTCTAGCCAAATGCAGCCAGCGGTACTTCGGCTTTGTAGGATGAGACTATGTAGATTTATGGCCCCACACACTGGCCAGATTGGTGTTTTCAGGAATGTCAAAATTTTAATTTTCCGCCCTTGTGACCACAAAAAAGCAGCATCGAGAAGGGCTGACGCCGGTGCAGCAGTCTTATGATCTATGTTTTGTGGCGGAGAAAGTTCGCTTCGCAAGACAAGATCCACGGTCCAGCGATCTGAGACGACACGGCGATGCCACGGTTTGGCGGCGTTGAGTGCGTGTTTATGTTCTGGGAAATGCGAACATCAGCTTTTTAGTTGTTTTCCCTTGATTTAAGTATAATTGATTTCTGGTGTAGTTGAGAGTCCCAAGGGCTGGGACGGGTTTTCTATCAGGGAGGAGGGTATGGCGAACGACCTACAAAAGGAAGAATCGCATAAAAAAGTTCCTCATAATTGACATAATGACGTTTCACATAAAGCAGTTTTATACAGGAACAATTATCATTAGGAAAAAGTCATATGATTCTCAGCAGTGTTGATAGACTCACACTCAAATCTCAATCATTTAAGATTTAAACTCATTTGAGATTTGCTTCACAAAATTCACGCGTGAGATATTGATGAAAAATCACTTGTCGTCAAAAATGATTCAATCATAAAACTCATCGGAAATCTGACAAAATCCAACGTTATTGTTTACATCTGAAAAGTGTGTTATATTTCTTGCACAAAAACAAAGAATAAGAGCTTTACGTGAAAAAAGTGCAAATACAAGCCAATGAGTCAAACGAATGAGCCAACTCATTGATGATTTTTTGGCTGTTGAGTTGTGCGACTACAACTCAAGTGTGAAAATTCTCAAGCATGAGAAATGAGAATTTGACTTTTTCGCAACGCTATGTCAAATGCGCATGATGCAAAATCTATCGTCTGATTATTCTGAACTATACTGGCACTATAAAAAACTGGAAAACCCAGAAATTGTTCAAACAAAACTATAAAGATTCTTTAAAGTGTTCCTCTCGGAGCTTTTCGAATGAACTCCTTCAGGTGTAACAATACTGATTCTTCCAAACTGATTATTTCTACCGGAATTTTTCCACTGATTTTTCCTGTAATTAGTGCACCTATTTATCCATGTGAGCACCCACATTCCTACAGGAATTTCTCCAGGAAATCCACCAATGGTTATCTCAAGATTTTTGAAAAAACAAATCGTCCAGGGATTTTTTCTGGATAGATTTCTTATGGGAACTTCCCAGAAATTTATTCAAATGACCAGTAGTTCATCCAGGGACTTATGTTACAGTTTTATTTCACTAAATGCTATAGGTATGTCACCAAATATTCCCACAAAATAAACCTAGAATAAATTGAATCGGGAATCCTGCCAGTTTTTTCAGTTATTTCTTCATGATTTTTTTTACATAAATTCAAGTACATTCGGGTCCCAGTCATGGAAAAATCTTTTCATTCATTTTTGTTCTCGCCAAAACGTTTGTTTTAATAATTTGTCGAAAAATTATGTTAGTTCTCTTTTTTGGAAATTTTGGGATTAATACATTTTTTGCATGTAACCTCCGTGCAAAATAGAAGGGGAGCATTCATTATTCAAGCGATTTCTCTGGGCAATCTACCAAGACTTCTTCGAGAGCCCAGGGATTTCTCTAAAATCTCATACGTTAGTTCTCACATGAGGCTCTGTAGGAGTTCTATGAGAATATCTTCAGGAGTTTCAGCATACATAAATACAAGGGTTGCTTCAGAAATACCTCTAAGAACTCCTCCAATATTTTCAGAATATGTACATTTTTAAATCATGGACGATTTATAGGAAAAGAGTCCTGTTTCTCCAATCCCAGCATATACGAGATAAAATACCTTTGAAGATTTCAGGGAGGATTCTAAAAGAACTCGGCTTGGTCGAATTCAAGAGGAATACATACATACATACATACTTCATGGGGAAAATAGTGTAAGGTTTTTTAAAATACTCACCTAAGAGAAACTGTAAGAATTCCTAGTGAAATTCTTAAAGAAACGGAAAATTAAACATCATGAAACATTTTTACAAAGGATCTCTGAAGGGACTTCAAAAGGGATCTCTGAAAGGGATTTCAGAAGGAATCTCTGCCAGGATTCCAGAAGGAATCTCTGAAGGGACTCCAGAAGCAATCTCTGAAGAGACTCCAGAAAAAATCTCTGAAGGGATTCCAGAAGAAATTTCTTAAGCGATTCCAGAAGGAATCTCTGAAGGGATTCCAGAACAAATCTCTGAAGGGATGCCAAAAGAAATCTCTGAAGGGATTTCAGAAGGAATCTCTGAAGAGATTCCAGAAGGAATCTTTGAAGGGATTTCAGAATGAATTTCTGAAGGGACTTCAGAAGGAATCTCTGAAGGGACTTCAAAAGGAATCTTTGAAGGAATCTCTGACAGGAGTTCAGAAGGAATTTTTGAAAGGATTCCTGAAGGAATCTCTGAAGGGACTCCAGTAGAAATCTCTGAAGGGACTCCAGAAGGAATCTCTGAAGGGATTCGAGAAGGAATCTCTGAAGGGATTCTAGAAGGAATCTCTGGAGGGCTTCTTGGAGGAATATCTGAAGCGATTTAAATAGGTACCTAAGCAAACATTCTAGAAATTCTAGAAGAAATTACTGGAGAAATTGCAGAAAGAAACTCTGTAGAAATTAAATACGGAATGATTGGAGGATTTCAGCAGAAATCTATGTAGGGATTCCAGAAGGGATCTCTGGAAAGCTTCCTAAAGGAATCTCTGTAGGTTTCCCTGAAGGAATCTCTGGAGAGCTTCCTGAAGGCATCTCTGGAGAGCTTACTGAAGGAATCTCTGGAGAGCTTCCTGAAGGAATCTCTGGAGAGCTTCCTGAAGGAATCTCTGGAGAGCTTCCTGAAGGATTCTCTGGAGAGCTTCCTGAAGAAATCTCCGGAAAGCTTCTGAAAGGAGTCTCTGGAGAGCTCCCTGAAGGAACCTGTGGAGAGCTCCCTAAAGGATCCTTTGAAGAGCTTCCTGAAGGAATCTCTGGAGAGCTTCTTGGAGGAATCACTGGAGAGCTTCCTGAAGGAATCTCTGGAGAGCTTCTTGGAGGAATCACTGGAGAGCTTCCTGAAGGAATCTCTGGAGAGCTTCTTGGAGGAATCACTGGAGAGCTTCCTGAAGGAATCTCTGGAGAGCTTCCTAAAGGGTCCTTTGGAGAGCTTCCTGAAGGAATCTCTGGAGCGCTGTCTGAAGGAATCTCTGGAGAGCTTCCTGAAGAATTCCTGGAGGCCTTCCTAAAGCAATCTCTAGAAAGTTTCCTAAAGGAATCTCTGGAGAGCTTCCTGAAGGAATCTCTGGAGAGCTTCCTGAAGGAATCTCTGGAGAGCTTCCTGAAGGAATCTCTGGAGAGCTTTCTGAAGGAATCTCTGGGGAGCTTCCTAAAGAAATCGCTGGAGAGCTTCCTGAAGGAATCTCTGAAGAGCATCCTGAAGGAATCTCTGTAGGTTTCCCTGAAGGAATCTCTGGAGAGCTTCCTGAAGGAATCTCTGGAGAGCTTCCTGAAGGAATCTCTGGAGAGCTTTCTGAAGGAATCTCTGGGGAGCTTGCTAAAGAAATCGCTGGAGAGCTTCCTGAAGGAATCTCTGAAGAGCATCCTGAAGGAATCTCTGAAGAGCATCCTGAAGGAATCTCTGAAGAGCATCCTGAAGGAATCTCTGGAGAGCTTCCCGAAGGAATCTTTGGAGAGCTTCCTGGAGGAATCTCTGGAACGCATCCTGAAGGAATCTCTTGGAATCTTTGGAAAGATTCCAGATAGACCTTTGGAAAGTTTCCAGTAGGAATCTCTGAAGAGTTTCAAGAAGAAATCTCTAACGAGCTTAGAATCGCAGGAGAGCTTCCATAAAATATCTTTGAACAGATTTTAGAAAAAAATCTCAAGAGAGATTCCAGAAATAACTTCTAGTGCAACTGCCAAAGTAATCTCAGGAAATACTACATGTGAAATCTCGAAAGGGATTCTACGAGAAACATCTGAGAAGACGCCAAAGCGTATATTTGGAGGGATTCCATGGCGAATATAAGGGGAGATTGTAGAAGGTATCGCTGGAGAGATTTCAGAAGTAATCTTCGATAAAACTCCAGAATAAATGTCTAGAGAGACTTCAGATGGACTCTAGGATCAATCTTAGGAGAAACTTCAAAAGGAATCACTGGCGAGATTCCATAAGGAATCTCTGAAGAGACCCCAGAAAAAAAATCTGAAAGGATCGCAGAAGGAATCTCTGTGGAGAGCAGGAGGAACTTCTGGGGGGAAGTAAGCATCTCTGGGAAGGTTCCAGCTGGAATCTCTGGATGGATTACAAGAAAAATAGATTACAGAAGGAATCAATGAAGAAATTCCAGGATTCTGTAGTGAGATTTCCAGATGAAATTTTAAATGAGCATCGATCAGGGGGAAACTGCCCGCTGATTTAAACCATGGAGAGCTCAGCTCTATACACAGATGGGTCATTGGAAGGAGAGAATAAAAGTTAATATTGGAATTATTGCCGTGGAGAAATGCTTGTTTTACGATTTCCCAGCTTGATTGAAACATAAGCACCGACGTGCAGTGAGCAGCCATCCAAGCTGCCATATCCCGGTGGTTTTCGATCACGACCGGCACCACACATACCGCATCGGGACATGATTTTCACATGAGTGACACATTTGCGTCCGCTTATGACGGTAATTAGATCCATTTAACCGCACGCTCATTTCGCACCTCGTTCAACCACCCATGAACACACTCTTGGGTTTCGAGCAGGGATCTCGACGTTGTAGTTTGCGCTAGCAATTTACCGGCGTCATTAGAGTTTTACTACTTTTGCAGAGTTTTGAAGAGCAGGTATGTTCCCCATCAAAACCCCTTTCGCCAATGCACGACTAAAGTTTCGTCATCCGCTGGCTTCTAGCCTGTTCTCCATGTGTTTTCTTTCCGGCAAGGAAGGAAGTTTTGACAGCTGCTAAGTGGCGCTGACGGGTATGAGTTTCAACTCACGTACAAGTTTGGAGGGCCCATTCGGAGACAGGTCACGGGAACCTCTGACGATACATACCTGAAACGAGAACGGAGAAAGTACAGAAACCGTGATTAGTCAAAACGTTTGTTTTTTTTTTTTGTCGATAGGCATCGTTCAGCGCAGGAAACGAGCAGTAATTGTTACAATCACAAAACACTCTCGAAAGCCATAATTATTAAACCCAGCTGGACAAACATTCCGCGGAGCCGCGGGTCGTAAACCTAATTATAATGCGCAAAGCCCTCGCGTATGCGAAGCGACACACATTTTTGATCAAACAAAAACGGTTTTATCGACTTTATAGGTGTGTGGATAGACACTGGTAACAGTCACAATAAAATCGTCATTGGACTGAGTGCTGCATGTGTAGGCAAGCGCAACACTTAAAATCATAATTTTGTTCACGGTGCTCTCCAGACCGTAATTCCCAAAAAAAATCTTCATTAAATCTATGTTCATTATTCGTTTTATATGGCTAAGCTGCATGTTAGGGCAAAATTTAAGATAATCGTAGAATCCAGAATCAGAATCCAGAGTCAGAATCCAGAATCAGAATCCAGAATCCAGAATCAGAATCCAGAATCAGAATTCAGAATCAGAATCAGAATCAGAATCCAGAATCAGAATTCAGAATCAGAATTCAGAATCAGAATCAGAATACAGAATCAGAATCCAGAATCAGAATCCAGAATCAGAATCCAGAATCAGAATCCAGAATCAGAATCCAGAATCAGAATCCAGAATCCAGAATCCAGAATCAGAATCAAGAATCAGAATCTAGAATCAGAATCCAGAATCAGAGTCCAGAATCAGAATCCAGAATCAAAATCCAGAATCAGAATCCAGAATCAGAATCCAGAATCAGAATCCAGAATCAGAATCCAGAATCAGAATCCAGAATCAGAATCCAGAATCAGAATCCAGAATCAGAATCCAGAATCAGAATCCAGAATCAGAATCCAGAATCAGAATCTAGAATCAGAATCTAGAATCAGAATCTAGAATCAGAAAGAATCAGAATCCAGAATCAGAATCCAGAATCAGAATCCAGAATCAGAATCCAGAATCAGAATCCAGAATCAGAATCCAGAATCAGAATCGAGAATCAGAATCCAGAATCAGAATCCAGAATCAGAATCCAGAATCAGAATCCAGAATCAGAATCCAGAATCAGAATCCAGAATCAGAATCCAGAATCAGAATCCAGAATCAGAATCCAGAATCAGAATCCAGAATCAGAATCCAGAATCAGAATCCAGAATCAGAATCCAGAATCAGAATCCAGAATCAGAATCCAGAATCAGAATCCAGAATCAGAATCCAGAATCAGAATCCAGAATCAGAATCCAGAATCAGAATCCAGAATCAGAATCCAGAATCAGAATCCAGAATCAGAATCCAGAATCAAAATCCAGAATCAGAATCCAGAATCAGAATCCAGAATCAGAATCCAGAATCAGAATCCAGAATCAGAATCCAGAATCAGAATCCAGAATCAGAATCCAGAATCAGAATCCAGAATCAGAATCCAGAATCAGAATCCAGAATCAGAATCCAGAATCAGAATCCAGAATCAGAATCCAGAATCCGAATCCAGAATCCGAATACAGAAACAGAATCCAGAATCCAGAATCAGAATCGAGAATCAGAATCAGAATCCAGAATTAGAATCAAGAATCAGAATCCAGAATCAGAATCCAGAGTCAGAATCCAGAATCAGAATCCAGAATCAGAATCCAGAATCAGAATCTAGAATCAGAATCCAGAATCAGAATCCAGAATCAGAATCCAGAGTCAGAATCCAGAATCAGAATCCAGAGTCAGAATCCAGAATCAGAATCCAGAATCAGAATCCAGAATCAGAATCCAGAATCAGAATCCAGAATCAGAATCCAGAATCAGAATCCAGAATCAGAATCCAGAATCAGAATCGAGAATCAGAATCAGAATCCAGAATCAGAATCCAGAATCAGAATCTAGAATCAGAATCCAGAATCAGAATCCAGAATCAGAATCCAGAATCAGAATCCAGAATCAGAATCCAGAATCAGAATCCAGAATCAGAATCCAGAATCAGAATCCAGAATCAGAATCCAGAATCAGAATCCAGAATCAGAATCCAGAATCAGAATCCAGAATCAGAATCCAGAATCAGAATCCAGAATCAGAATCCAGAATCAGAATCGAGAATCAGAATCAGAATCCAGAATCAGAATCTAGAATCAGAATCCAGAATCAGAATCCAGAATCAGAATCAAGAATCAGAATCTAGAATCAGAATCCAGAATCAGAGTCCAGAATCAGAATCCAGAATCAAAATCCAGAATCAGAATCCAGAATCAGAATCCAGAATCAGAATCCAGAATCAGAATCCAGAATCAGAATCCAGAATCAGAATCCAGAATCAGAATCCAGAATCAGAATCCAGAATCAGAATCGAGAATCAGAATCAGAATCAGAATCGAATCAGAATCCAGAATCAGAATCCAGAATCAGAATCCAGAATCAGAATCCAGAATCAGAATCCAGAATCAGAATCCAGAATCAGAATCCAGAATCAGAATCCAGAATCAGAATCCAGAATCAGAATCCAGAATCAGAATCCAGAATCAGAATCCAGAATCAGAATCCAGAATCAGAATCCAGAATCAGAATCCAGAATCAGAATCCAGAATCAGAATCCAGAATCAGAATCCAGAATCAGAATCCAGAATCAGAATCCAGAATCCGAATCCAGAATCAGAATACAGAAACAGAATCCAGAATCCAGAATCAGAATCCAGAATCAGAATCGAGAATCAGAATCAGAATCCAGAATCAGAATCTAGAATCAGAATCCAGAATCAGAATCCAGAATCAGAATCCAGAGTCAGAATCCAGAATCAGAATCCAGAATCAGAATCCAGAATCAGAATCCAGAATCAGAATCTAGAATCAGAATCTAGAATCAGAATCCAGAATCAGAATCCAGAATCAGAATCCAGAGTCAGAATCCAGAATCAGAATCCAGAATCAGAATCCAGAATCAGAATCCAGAATCAGAATCCAGAATCAGAATCCAGAATCAGAATCCAGAATCAGAATCCAGAATCAGAATCCAGAATCAGAATCGAGAATCAGAATCAGAATCTAGAATCAGAATCCAGAATCAGAATCCAGAATCATAATCCAGAATCAGAATCCAGAATCAGAATCCAGAATCAGAATCCAGAATCAGAATCCAGAATCAGAATCCAGAATCAGAATCCAGAATCAGAATCCAGAATCAAAATCCAGAATCAGAATCCAGAATCAGAATCCAGAATCAGAATCCAGAATCAGAATCCAGAATCAGAATCCAGAATCAGAATCCAGAATCAGAATCCAGAATCAGAATCCAGAATCAGAATCCAGAATCAGAATCCAGAATCAGAATCCAGAATCAGAATCCAGAATCAGAATCCAGAATCAGAATCCAGAATCAGAATCCAGAATCAGAATCCAGAATCAGAATCCAGAATCAGAATCCAGAATCAGAATCCAGAATCAGAATCCAGAATCAGAATCCAGAATCAGAATCCAGAATCAGAATCCAGAATCAGAATCCAGAATCAGAATCCAGAATCAGAATCCAGAATCAGAATCCAGAATCAGAATCCAGAATCAGAATCCAGAATCAGAATCCAGAATCAGAATCCAGAATCAGAATCCAGAATCAGAATCCAGAATCAGAATCCAGAATCAGAATCCAGAATCAGAATCCAGAATCCAGAATCCAGAATCCAGAATCCAGAATCCAGAATCCAGAATCCAGAATCCAGAATCCAGAATCCAGAATCCAGAATCCAGAATCCAGAATCCAGAATCCAGAATTCAGAATCCAGAATCCAGAATCCAGAATCCAGAATCCAGAATCCAGAATCCAGAATCAGAATCCAGAATCAGAATCCAGAATCAGAATCCAGAATCAGAATCCAGAATAAGAATCCAGAATCAGAAGCCAGAATCCAGAATCAGGTTTTTGTGTCTAGATTTCTGGTTGTTGTTATTATTTAATCATGTTCAAATGTTGTCAATGACAAACTGCAATTGTATGCCTCAAAAACTTGTTCAAAATTTCCTGATTTACACAGGTTCAAGCGCTGTAAGACATTACGGAGCCAATTTTATATTTACACAAAAAGTTACAATTTCAACACAGCCAATAACAAGAAAATGTTTTTTTTATTCTATAATTTGAAAGAGCTTCAAAGAGGTATAGAAATATGGTACATTACATGGATTCTGAACAACTTTCAGTTCTGGTTTCCGAGAAAGCTAACATTTGTCTGTGTCGTCCAGCTTTTGATGATTGCCAAATGCTATGAAACATTGGTCAGAAGCTGACTTCCACCGCTAAACTTTAACTATGACTTACTAAATTAATTTGTAATGTTTTGCTGTCAATCAAATTAAAATATTATTGTGGTTTGAATAATGTTTTATGTTAACTATATAATCATTCCATTCCTTTTGAAGGTTTCATTTAGATGATTGTCAACTCTCCCTTACTCGATATTCTCTTGATATCGAGTTCTCGATAGTCCCTTGGTTGCAGTTGCACTGGTTTTCTGTGGTCCCTTTAATATCGAGTTAGAGAGAGTTGAATGTATTCTGTCAGGCAAAATAAAAAAAAAATGTTTTGCTCATATAAATTAAAATCTCATAAAAAGAGAAACCCAAAAGTTTAAGCCAAACATATTGCGATTTAGAAGTGGCGCAAGCGTCTTTCGTCTCTTCATATTATGGAATGATATTAACCCTTTCTTTCCCACGACTTTGATCGATTGTTTCTTTGCCAAAAAAGCATTTTTATAAAAAATATTTGAGCAAACAGTATTGAAAGTTGTCTAAATTTTCGGAAACATAATTTTCTGGTAACTATTACTCAATATTCATCTAATTCGGTTCGTCTCAATTTCGTTAAAAATTAATGGTTCTCTGAAACTACCATGGGAAAAGAGTGTTAGGAGAAGTCTCCATAACTTTATTATTTTCTAATCAATTTTTCTTCAAAATAAATATATGAAAAGTTTGTAGAATATAAAACGTGTCTAGAATTAAAACTAGTATTAATTAAAAGTAGTTTTCCCCCATTTTTCCAAAATTAATCCTTATTTGACCAAAATGTCATAAATACTCAACCGATTCCAAATCTTTTTAAATGTTTTGACTTAGTTATGCAAAAAAAAAAAACATAATATTTTGATAAAAAAAGAACAAAATTTCCTTAAATTATTTAAGTATTTCCTAAGAAAATTAAATTTACCTGTAAGACTTAGCACAACGCGTATAAAAAATCTGCACTGGAAAAAAGACTAAACAAAGTATGACGAGTACTCCAGCAAAGTTGTATAGCAAAATTATAACAAATCTTGTTTTACCTGGTTATCATGATTTGATAACTGATTTTGCTATCACCTTGGCTGAGTTAATAGCCAACATAACAAAAATAAGAACTTAACTTTGTTTGTCGAGTAACAAAGTAATAGTTAATTATGTTTTCACTAAGCTCAAGTTGATAACTAAATTTGCATAATCACATTTTTTTGATTTTATGGTCATAAATCATGGAAAAAAATCGAGAGATGAGTGTTTTGGATGAAAATCTTTCGAATAATTTTACAAAATTTTGTATGACGAAAAGTCAACTTTGTTAAATAGCATACGCTTTATAAAAATGTTATGGGAGAGATGTGTGATAACATATATTGTTATCAACATGTTATCAAAAATGTCTGTCATGGATACGATGATAACAATTTTTGTTATCATTCGGTTATCATTGATGACATAATATCAAATAAGTAACAGCGATTTTCATTTTGATATCATCCAGTTATCCGACTTTGCTCGGATAGCCACTCTAAAAAAAAAGAACGGCGTAACATACAATTTGGTTGAGTTTTTTATTCAAAACTTTGCTTAGAGGTTGAAACTAACTGATCAAACTAGCTTTGAACTAAGTGTTAAAGGCATGTTTCAACTGTCAATCATGAATAATTTGATAATGAAAAAAAAAAACAGTTTAATAATATCTGATTTGAATTTTTGTACTTATATCATCCAAAAGGCATACTTTCAAAACAGGCCTTATGATTTTCAAAATTTTGTCCATTTTCTGAGAAAATTAATAGTATCTCTCACGTATCGTTCTCTGTAACAATCATGATCCGCAACACATCATGACAGTCTGTCGTCTACAGCTACGAACCTGGGAGTCACTATTGCTGTAGGATGTTCAGAGATTGTTTATCATGCCAGTAAAGTAAAACATCTACTCTCAATGATAAATAAGCGAGAACAAATGGGTTGTATCATCGTTCTCTCTTTGGGGCTCTCGCTCGCTGCTGCTATTTATCAATCTTGTTACAACTTGCGAAACATTTCCAATCACGAATCCATACAGATGCGTTGTTGCTCTGCGATTGCTTTGAACGTGGTTCGAAATCAATTGAGAACGAATTCTGCAATGCCTGGTGATCACAGATTTGACGAAGATTTTTTTTGCTCATGATTACGGCCTGGAGAGCACCATGCCATCGATAAGTCCGTTCCCGGTGGTTCGCTAATTGCTCAATTGAATTCCCGTACCGGTCGGTGGCGACGAGGCCCGAAGCCCAATAATGGTGGTTATGGAACGTGCCATCTAAGTCAACTGTATCTCCCGAAAAACCTTTTCGCTACATGACTTGCCGCAGGGGCAATAGCGCGGTGCTGCTCGATGGTGGCAGTGGATACCTTTCTCTGCGGAGGGCCTCAGCCGCACAGTGGTCCAAATTTTACAATTCATGGCAAAAATTTGATCGAAATGAATAAGGAATGGGAATTTCCACTTATCTTCTTGTTGATCAATGACTGCGCCGGCCAAGTCCTTATAATCAGTTAGGATAGGAAGGGAATGTAAATGTGCAAAGATTGTTGCTACTAGAGACCGAGAATACCTCTGCATCTCTACAATCACCACAAGAATGGACTAGTATAAGTTATTGATCAGAAAAACTTTTTCTGTTAACTAAATTTGCACGGGTTTTAGTAGAGATAAAACAAGTTTTGAAGCAAAGGTTTTTGAACATGTTCAGCTATTCAAGGCTGTAACATGAAGAACAACAGTTTTGCTTCTTTTTTGCTCGTATGTTTTCTGAACTATCTGATATCGTAGATGAATGTTTGACTGTGTATTTCCACACGTCAACATGTTTCGATATTGGGAATTTTGCCAGCTTTTCAGAAAACTGGACCTCTATGCACCGTCGTGGTTGGTTTGGTTCGCTTACTGACGATTGGTGCTGCGGTGGCAATACCGGGAAACAAGCGGAACACTACATCGAACCGTGATAGACAATGATTCCGTTTGCTTGCAGCAGTAAGTTACAGCAACCGCGCGCCCGGTGTATTATTAATCATGTATCGTGTGTTATCGTGATTTAGCTTTCTTGGCGTGTGCCTCGCCGTGATGACGATGGCAGGCAAGGAAGGTGAATTTGTAGTCTCTATACAACAACAGTATCTATAAGGGTACAAGTTCGATTTTGATTGTCATTGAGCGAAAGGGGAATCGAATGCCGGAATGCAGGTCACAACCTATGCGATTGATTCCAAGAAAGTGTAACTGCATAACAGCTTTTGAGCGGAATAGGCTAAGTGAATTTTAAGCGATCAACGCTGTATAGAGTTTTCTGCTCAGCATTGGTGCAGCCCCTGTTGAATGACCAGCAGAGCGTTGGGATCAATCATATTAAAACAATAAAACGTGCAGGAGGAATCTCCAGGGGAATTCCAGGAAGAAGCTCCAGAGAGATTCCAGGAGTAATCTCCGGATGGATTCCAGGAGGAACCTCCGGAGCGATTCCAGAAGAAATTTCCGGATGGATTCCAGCAGAAATCTCCGGGTGGATTCCAAAAGGAATCTCCGGAGCGATTCCAGGAGAAATCTCCTGAAGGATTACAGGAGAAATCTTCGGAAGGATTCCAGGAGGATTCTCTGGAGAGATTCCAGGAGGAATCTCTGGAAGGATTCCAGAAGAAAATACCGCAGGGATTCCAGGGGTAATCTCCGGAGGGATCGCAGAAGGAATATCCGGAGTGATTGCAGAAGGAATCTTCGGAGAGATTCCAGGAAAAATCTCCGAAGACTTTCCAGAAAGAATCTCCAGAGCGATTCCAAGAAGAATATTTGCAGGGATTCCAGAAGGAAGTTCCAGAAGAACTTTAGAAGGAAACTCCGGAGAGATTTCAGGACTAATATCTTGAGGAATTCCAGGAGGAATTTCTGGAAAGATTCCAGAGGGAACCTCTAGAAGGATTTTAGAAGGATTTTTTCCGCACAGGCATACCTGGGAAAATTCTTGAAGGATTCTTTGTAGAAAGTTCAGGGTAAATTCCTGAAGAAGACCAAGAGCATGGCTTTGATTTGTAGCCGCGGACTCTTACCACTCGGCTAAGACTCCCGAAAACCTTTTTTTTTTAGAAGAATAAATTTCCCACCAACAAAATTTTTTTTAACCTTTTATCCTTTCGACCTTTTATTCTTTTATCTACTCCACACTTTCCACCTTATTCGTAATAATCCATAATAGTTACACGTCAACACTCCAAGGTAGCTCGGACCTTCTCCCGCTGCCATTTCTGGCCTTCTACATATCCCATTTTAACGTAGCTTATTAGGTTTTAGCTTGCAAACAAAATCAATGCTTTCGCCTAGTCCACGCTTTCAGGCGACCACAACGGCTGGCACCATACGGAAAGTATATGATTCGCATGGATCGTGTGCAAACAATTCCACACCTCCGTACGTATCTCCGCAGGAAACCCAGCCTCAAGTCCAGAGCATAATCGATTTCGAACTGTTTCGCACACATATCAGGAAAAACATGTGAACGTGAAAATCGTCGAACTCGCCCAGTCCACCCTCCGTATCGCTGTCATCGGTTGAGTGAACGTATCGACCAGTTATGGCGGTGCAAAAACAGCCGGCAGTGACCTCATTGGGTTTGCGCAGAGTTCTCATCCAGCACAGAGTTCTTGTGGACACGTAATTACACCTGCATAACCGCTTGTTAATCGAGTGACGACATTATGATGCTTACTTTCTTCAACCTCTCCGGTGTGGTCACGTAAAACGTAAGCTGCCAAAGAGCAAACGTGGATTAATTCAGATTCCTGCACTGAATCGGATTCGTCGACCGTCCATAACATAGAACAATTCTGGCTCAAGGTTAATTGTTACAAATCCCCCTTAAGATTAGTATCGCGACGGAAAGTGGGTGTCGGCAACTCGGCCAGGCCATTTCTGATTTGAATAAGAAATTTACCACGAATCAATGCAGCGGCGGTTTTCCTTTCTTCGCGCAATCATCACGCACAGTGCGGGTCAGAACCTTCAACCGAAAATAATCCAATTCAGCTCCCTGCTTCGTTAGGCTATGTAGGGTACCGCCTCGATGTTTGAAAGATTACGTAGAAACGCACCTTCCCCAGCTGGATGTCCGCTTTCCTGGCGTCGATGATTGCTCATTAACATGTTTCGTCGGCCACAGTAGTAGCCGTCTTTTGGAATTCATTTTATCCGAAACGGATTCGGCTTGGGCTACCGACAATTAAACGTCGCCCTCTGTGATTTGAGGGAAATAGAGACAAGGTCAGAACACTGTGTTGTTCGGGGCAGACGAATGCGGTCACTTGGCCATGCGGCTGCGTCCATAACATTCTCCGAGACAGAAGAAGGGCACGTGCGTATGACTTAACGAGGTGAACTACGATTCAGTGAAGGAAGAATAAGCATGATTATATGATTGTTCAGGGGGCAACCTTGCTCAAACGATGCACTATGGGCGATCAGGTGACCAATAAAAGAAAAAATGACTTATTCTGATTGTTTTTTTCTGGTACATCATTCCATAGTAAACACTTCTATTACACGCAGCGAACTGGACTATCGAAATTCATACATTTTGCCTTATGAAAGATGGAACGATTATCGCAATATGAACGCTTTATGTATCGTTTTAGCAGCACTCTACACCAAGGCGTCGATAGGCGCGGGGTGTACGCACGAGCCTATCGATCGCAAGATTCTTGGTTCGATTCCAGGTTGCCGCGAAAACTTTTTTTGTTTTCAAATTTCGGTTTCATAAGGCAAATTTATGAATTTCAACCCGATTCCTTGTGGCGAATTTTTTTTGTTTATCGATAGTCCATTTGCCTGAGTCAGGCATCGCAGAATTCGCTCTCATTTGAGTATGAAGCACGATCAAAGCAAGCAAAGAAAAACATCCCATCTGTTGCGGTCCACGATCGTCATTGTATCGCAAGGTGTAACAAGTCTGATAAATGGAAGCAGCGAGCGAGAGCCCCAAAGAGAGAGCGATGATAAAATGCATTTTTCTCGCTTGTTTACCGTTGGGGGTAGGTGTTTTTCTTTACTGGCACGATAAACCATCCACGAACTTCCAATAGCAATAGTGTCCCCCAGGCTTGGAGCATGTTTAGAAGGGTTTTATTATGCACTACTATCCCCCCAATCTGATCAAAGTTGTAGCAGTATACGATAAACAGTCTCTCATAATGTGCAGCATGTTATGATAGTTACAGAGAGCGATACGTGAGAGATTCTCTCAGGATTCAATCCCTGGCCTGAGTGTAAGTTATTCCTGGAATATCAGGGCCAGATCTTTTATGTTTTAATTGATACAGTAGGTTCAAGTAAGAGTTTTTAAGAAAAATGAAGAATTCAGTGCAAACACAAGGTACACATTGAATACAATATACTGCATAATCGTTATATTTCATACAGATATTTATACACTGTTCGAAAGCTTATTCAAAAAGCTATCTTTGAAAAATAAAATGAAATTAAAATTCGTACTTTAGGTCGGAAAAATGCGGGGAGTGCACTGAAAAAAAAAAATATGATTCCATATCGAAATTTTACACATCCCATACTTTTTTTCCCCAAGTAATCCCAGGCTAAAATGTAGTTCCAAGGGTACTTTGAGATGTAAAGTAAAGGATCGTTAAGAATTCAGCTGCACAAATTTGCACTTTTTTATGTTAGGGCTTTTTGATTTTTTCCAATATTTTCTACCATTTTCTATTAAAAACAGCTAAAAATTAATTCAGTGAATAACTGAATACCGCTAAATCATTCATAACATCATTTCTATGTAAGTTCTAACATTTATAATGGTTTGCACAACGTTAATAGCATAAATGGCTTATATGCATCATTAGTAACAAAACTTATCAATTCGCTATAGGACCTATTCAAAAGTTAGTCTCGAAAACTTGTTTTTGAAAAGTAAACATCAAATTTGTAACATAAAACTCATAAATACGACATGAGATGGAAAAAATATTTTTGGCCGCCAGTCTGTATGGAAACCGCCCATTGTGTTTACCGGTCACATTCAAGTTAGAGACGAATCAGATTTGGTTCATTTGATTAGGGCCCATTCACACATTTCATAACGCTATAGGGGATGGGTGGGTGTCCAAAATGGCCAATTTCAGCGTTGTGAAATAAATGAATGAGCCCTTAGTGTATGGCTTCATCCGTGAATTCCGCTAGACAGGGGCATGATTGTTGAAATTTTGGTGTAGGTAATCGAAAATGAGCATAAATTACAGTGCTGCTCTGAATAATAGCAGTGCATGTTGACTTTCATACGCAATGCTAAATTTTGGCATGGAAAATTGAGAGAATCTCTCACATATCGCTCTCTGTAATAATCACGATTTGCAGCACATCATGAGATCCATTTTACCGTATACTGCTACAGCTCTAATTAGATCGAAGGGTTTACAGTGCATGATAAAACCACTCTGAACTAGCCTCAAAGCTGGGGGATACTATTGGTATCGAATGTTCGGGGATTGTTTATCGTGTCAGTAACGCGGGTAGATCACCTTTTCGAGGTGCGTTGCGAGGTAAGATCTACCTCTTGTTGTATACAGATGCAAGAACAGTCTTGTAGATACCTACAAGTAACGGTCGGAAGAGTGTAATAGAGTAACAAGCCTATTCATCTTAGATGATGAAGAGGTCGAAGTGGAAAACCGATTCCATCAGTATCTGAGGCTGGATTCAATTTATTAGACTAGTTCTTTTCTAATTCAATTGCTTATCTTTCGATAACTAGGAACGATTCCGAATCAGTGGAGTAACAAATCTCCTAACTTCGAATATAAGCTTCTTGCTTCTGGAATAAGGTAAGAATCTGAGGCGATGAAAAACGATTCACAGTTGCAAAAAACGACTTCGGACCTTGTAAGTAGAAGCAGACAGGCTTGATAATACTTATCAGAATCATCAGAGCTCGGTGACAGTATGTCAGAGTATCCAGAGCAGCATGCAGCTTTTGGCTTTTTTTGAGGGAGCGGAAAAATACTAAGCAGAGAGGCAACGAAAACATGAGCGAGGAAGCACAATACATAACAGAGTAAAATTTCATAAAAAAGTGCCATCACGACAACGCGAGGGCGGTGACACTAGGTCCTTTCGACTACTTTTTCACTATCTCGTCAAAAATGTCGAAAAGGCTGTACAGTAGGATTCCGTTTTTGGCATGCTCCGTTTTGAGCATGATTTATTTTTGACACCCCCCGATTTTGGCAACAAAATGGATCCGTTTTTGGCGTTTTTTGCTACACATTCTGTATGATGATCGATTTTCTAAAAGACTATCCAACATTATATACTGTCTAGCAGTTTCCAAACTACATCCTGGAGTACCCTTTTGGGATTAGGTTTTACTAATGGGCTTCTGGGACTTTTAAGGGAGTTCTCAAGGATACTGTATTGAATCTAGGGATTCCTAGTGGACTTCATGAGTTTCATGCGGATTTTAGGAAACCTAGGGATTACAAGAAAAATCTTGAGGATTCTGAATAGGTTTCCAGCTAAATTTGTGGATTGCAAGCTTGGAAATAATAGCCTTCTGAAAATTTTCAGCAAAATCTCGGAGGAATCTTAAGAATCCAAGCCATAGCCTCAGAATTCCTAGCTGGCATATGTCATTTTCTATCGGAATCCTAAGCAATGTTCTGATAATTGTAAGCGGGATCCTATTGATGCCTAGCGATGATGCTTCCGAGTCCAAGCATCACTCATTAAAAATTTATATGATAAGATGCTTATTTGTGTATTCAACGAAATTATGAGTCGCATTTATGGATCATAAGGACTTCATGCGGACCGCAGGTCGCAGGTTGAGCACCACTGCTCTATACCATTTTGAAATCATTTCTCTATTAACTTCATATCCAAATTTCCAAAAAAAAACCTATAAAACGCTTAGTCAATACTCTGTTTGAAAAAATACCATAAATTTCGCAACACATAATGCAAAGGGGCTTTTCTCAACATATTTTGGTTGAATTTAACGCTAGGGCTTGAAAGTTAAACTGATAATTAGAGTTAATTAAATTGATAAATCAATCAATTTTGCGATACGGGGTTGTCCATTAAACACGAGGTAATTTTTTACGATTCTATGGATTTATTTAGGATTTTAATATTATATTGAATTTTTAAAATTTGTGTGGACCCACGCCATGCCATGTTGATGTTGATTATTGTATGCCCGATGTTGTTGATGTTGATTATTGTTTGAGCCGTAAGTAAGTCATTTTTACCTAGTCTGGTATACTAGATCCACAATATCCAAAACGGATGTTCCAATCTTACATACTAAGTCAACTGTAAATGGTCTCCAAGCCTGCATCTTTTTGATTATATGTATCAACAAAAATAATTTCACAAAATTTGTTAACGCTCTGGCTTGGTTATTCCTTCTACTATTGCAAACGTGATTCATCTGAGAAAAAAATTAAAACATATAGGGGTGGTTCATACTGGATTTTCTGGCATATGGTACTTTCTGGCGGTTTCATTCTGTCAAATAGTTTTCTGGCGAATATCGTACAATCGATGATAAGGTTTAGGACGATGTATTAGAAGATCCTAATTTTAAGAAGGGTAAAAGCACCGGTTTTTGTCAGCCTAAGAATGTTCTAATAAATGTTATGGGAAACCCTATTTATATCCTATTTGATTCCTAAATTGGCCAATCACATTGATTTCTAATGAGAGTGGCCAAATCATTAGTACCCAGGTCAGATAAGGTGTATGGGAGTTAAAATTATAAGGAAAATGAATTATTTTTCTAATTTTTAGCATCAATTCGGACGAATTAATGAATGTAGCTCTATCGTATGAACGTGATCTAATGAACAAAAAAGGTCTCATGCTGATTGGTTATGTAAAACGGTGTACATATAATCCAGTACGGCTACAACTGGCGTATGGCCGAAACCGGTGCTTCTACCCTACAGGTGATCAAGTAAAATTTGCAGACAACCCCTCCAATACCGTCAAAAGACCACATGAAAAGTATTTGGAATAATAGGTATGCACTTACTTCCATTTCGAAAATCCACGTTCTGGGCACATGAGGGAAATGAGGATTTTTTTCTTCAGTGCAGGGATTGTCATGCTGAGGCGCATATGTGAGCAGCATATGCATAAGCATTGATGATCTACAGTTCGTAGTTGCTATTCCGTGATTGGCCAGAATAATCGAATTGCACAAGGAACCAACAGATGTAGCTTGGAAGTAGCTTTCCATCTTCAATGTACACTTTCGAGGCCTCCAAACATTATAAAATCAATGACGGCGCCGGCCACGTCCTTACGGTCATCGTAGAAGGGAAGGAGTGTTAGTGTGACATTCATTGTCACTAGAGACCGAGATCACCTCTGCGTCTCCATGGTTGTCATGGAAAGGAGTCTTGTTAGTGGGGAGGGATCATAGCTGCATGATTGGTAAGTGATGCGATTTATGCAACCTCAGTTCAAAAAATCACCTATCAGTACTTCAAAGATAACGTGAACATAAGGTACGTCGACAATTGTAGTGTCGAACTATTCAAAGGTTTTTTTTTTATAATGATAAAAATAAGGTATGGGGTTTCCACTGTTAGGGGAAAGGATGGTAAAATGAACACCTTAAGGATATCATCTTGTTTCTGATAGAAAAACGAGAAATTTGTATAGTTCTATCGCACAACATCAAAAATAGGGATGTTATCTATAGCAGCAACACGAACTCAGACTGAAAAAGCTAAATTTTCACATATTTTTATCGCTAGCAAAAACCGATGCAAAAGTTCATTTTATCTGCACTATGTGGGTAAAATGAACAGCTGTTGGTGATAAAATGAACATCAAGTAAAACGTGGGTAAAACAAATATTTTTGAAATTTGCATTGCATTCCCGAAAATATATAAATTAATGATTGTAACCCATTCAAAAAGAACTTTAAAGGTATCAAATTTAACATCATATCATAACGATATTCATTTCACTGAAAAACCTCAGCTAAAAGTTATGTCAGTTCCAGTTTTTAAACGTGGTTTTCTAAAATCTTAGTTTCCGTTGATATTTTACATCAATTGACTTCCGTATCAACCCGAAAACTCCGATTTATCCGTGCGTGATCAAAATTCAATAAATTTTGTTTTTCCACAATAAAAGGCACGGTGTTCATTTTATTACCCCTTTTCGTTTTGCCACCACTTCCCCTATGTAAACCATGTACAAGATGTATGTCGACACTGTGACACAGTGACGAACTGTTCATATTTTTTTAAATCAATTCATATAAGTGACATTCCTACCGTTTTCATGAAGAAAATACATTTCATAATATATTGTACACTCAAAATAAAAGCATGAAACGAGCTCACCAAATTGATCGTCCATCCTTGACTGAGTAACCGTGATCCATTTTAATCAGCTTGCACAAAAACAAATAACTCCGGCGATGCGAAAATCCAAACTCGACTGCTTGGGCCAGAATCACTCAGAATGCGTTCAAAATGAAACGAAAAATAAGACGATGACGCGAAAAAACGAACTTCTGATTGGGCTTCAACGAGGCACTGCCCAGCAGAATACGTTCAGAATAAACCGGGAAAACAATGTCGACGCCGACACAAGAAAAACGAATTGAAAAAACAAATAATAAAAAAAATCTCGTCATGCTGAGGCGGTTTTGTAGCTAATAACTTAGATGTACGCATCTTCACAGCCATTTTCAAGATTTTTCAAAGTTTCTTATGACAGATCCGACGACAGCTCATATCGACTGCTGTTTATTTTTTTAGAATGTTTTGAAATATCATCCTCGTCTGTGTTGGCTAAAAGATTATCTCCATAACATACATCAAGCGGTTTGGATTTTCTCGACAAAACACATATTACCAAAAATGCTGAGGACCGCCAATCACATAGGTGCATAACAGATGACCGGTTTATTCACCACCCTAGAATGTATGAAACAACGACCTTTATGAGTGTCGTGAGCTTTTTGGGGAACTGGGCCATTCAGGAAAACGGAGTATTCTAGTAATTGGTATTCAAGTAACTGGCGATCGGGAAAACGACATTCGGGGAATCAACATACGGGGAAGTAGCACAACCATGTGCTCTGTATGGAATTTTAATAATTATCTTTTTAGAATTTGTCTCCGTTTTGTTTCAATGTCAAACGGTCTACAATTTTTAAGATTTTGAAATTTTGTAACTTTTTTAGAATATATTCAGAAGTGTTGTGCCTTTTGAGAAAGAAATACAAAAATGCGTCTATAAATCTACACACTAAACACGCTAGGGTGAATTTCACCGTAATCTCAACAGCTGAACAGTTCGGTGAAATAAAACACCGTATATCGTCGGTGGATTACGGTGATTTTTTACCGAATACTGTAAAAATTTACCGTACTCCGTTAATTTATTTCACCGAACTGTTCAGCTGTTGAGATTTCACAGGAATCCGTAAAATAATTTAAGTGTGTATCCTGAAGCAATGAACACTTTAAAGCAATCCAGTAATTTTCCAGACTACAGAAAATACCTGGACTTGCAACTTGGAAAAATTTCTAAGCTCCCTAAATGCTTCATAAAAGTTCATAAAGAAGTTCAGATTATTCCATTTCAATTTATGATTTATTATCCTGAGATTTCAAAACTGTGTTTAGTGAACATTTACAACACTCAATATTTGTGAATTGTGCTAGTCTAGGTCACCGTTTGACTCGGTATTCAAACCACACACCTAGTTTTTTTCACGAACTCGGCTGTGCTGACCTCGGCTTTTCTAATTTAACCGAAATTTAGTTAACTAAGTGACAGGTTACTGAGTCACGAAGCACGATTTACTAATACTTTGCATTTATTCCCTGAGATCTCATGAAATGTGTGAGCCGACTACTCGAGTGAACGAATTTCGATTAAAATCGGCCGAGTTTTGGAATTCTGAATTAAGTGTGAATAATGTAAATCTGGTGGTCAACAATTCTATAAGCGCATCAATTTCATCAAATACTCGTAATAAATTTTTGCCTACTCAAACATGCAATCATAGTACTGTAAGGCACTACAGAACTAGTACGATACTGTACTACAGAACTAATACGATACTGTATATTAATGTATGGAATATTGTAAAAGTAGACTAAGAAAAATTGCTCTGACTCTCAGAGGCATGATTAGTAGTATTGTAGTGGACATCTAAGAGAGTCAGTTGCAAAGTTATAAAAGATAATGTGGTGCAGTTGATTAACGCGCCCTATCTAGTGTACTGGGGAGTCGTGGGATCGAAGCCCACCAGAAAGATTCCATATTTTTTATAATTTTGCATATAAATTTGGTGCTTGTGTCTATGAGCTACTTCAAAAATCTTGTGTGTTTTTCACTCATAAAACCACTAGAATTTTTTATATTTTTTCGCTGTACTTATCATAAGTAAATTATCTGAACTAAGTCTTGGCCAAACTTTACAAATTTCAACATGATATACTCGAGGGAATCTATATTGATTCCCTCGGAAGCTTTTCCAGAAATTCTTTTCCAAGATGCTTTAGGTATTTCTGGAAACTTTTTTCAGAAGGGCGAATCTAACAAAATTTAGAAATTGAGTTTAATACTTGGCTGGTTCCTGCATGCAACATAGTTTTAAGAAATGCAAGAAAAAAATATTTTACTCGAACTACTAGTTGATAAATCATGAAAAACAAAACGGCGTAATTAATTGTTTGATTCGATTTTTCTTAGTGTGCTATTCCGCCTTTTTTCCTGCACACCACACATATGGTGGCAAAAGGGCTAATTGGTAATCTTCATTATATTTGGGCATTTAAATATTTTTGCGCTTTTCTTTCACAAAAACTTACTAATAAATTACTTTATTAGTTATTTTGTGATAATAAAAGTTCATGCTATCCATCAGACTAGTAACTGGAATTATTGAACAACAAAATAACAATACGGAGCAAGCGAAAGTACGGTGGAAATTTCATCTATATTACCATCGATCACCACCCAAAATCATCACTTCTCTTGGCTACCGTACTTTTACGGCATTTATGTTACTAAAGATAATGATAAATGTACACAAAATACCTGTTTAAATACATAATGGACCACTTCCCACCGCTAGCGGGAGTCATCCAATAGGGAACACGAATATTATCCCAGTTGCAGGCGTCGATCTTTGACTTCTTCCTGTAGCCATGTACTCAGCTGCATTTCCTCTGGGGACACCACTTGACCGGGGAATCTAATTAATAGGAAGAAAACCAACCATCAGATGCGGGGGGAACTGTCGGTGTTTTTACGCATTGATCGCTTTGAACAGTCAGCAGATTTGGCTGGAACATAAATAACAGACTTACCTCCGGGTTCCCGTGGCTTCTCAAAGCGGTACGTTTCTGGTTGTGCCACTAAGTGATAGTACCAGTGAGGAATGCTGATATTTTTCACTATTTTTAACTTTTTTATTATATTTTTATGCTCCATGCAATACGGCGTAATTAACATAGAAGAAAACGAAAGGGATAAACAAATCGGCGAATCTGACAGATGATTTGTCAGTTGGACGCAGCCAATGGGCTCAATTGGAATTACGATTTGACAAAGGACGAATATTCTGAAGGGCGCAATGAGAACGATGTTTCGAAAAGGGCTGGGCGATATTTTTCTTGAATTAGTGTGGCAAAATGATTATAGAAAAATATGATAATTGGTGAAATGATAGATCAATTGATAATCAATATGATAAAAAGTAATGCGGGTTAAAAATAGTGTGTATAGGAAATAGAGAATTAATTTCTTGTGAGGAAATTTCAATCAAAAATTTCTCATATTGTCATCAATGTCAATTTCGCCGTTTTGAAAAAAGTGCACAGATTTGTCTTCTAACATCAAAAAATAACTTTACAGTAGAATTCTTTTAATAAATTTAAAAAGCTTTCCCTTACGAATGGTGGCTTTATGCTTTAAAACCAATCGGAATAGAAACACATTGAACTATGGTATCATTTTTAATGAGCCCTCGAATTTATACCAATTCAGAAGCGAACGAATTCAAATTGAGACATCTGGTAAATTTTCAATAGAGGTCTGTTCCCCCGCTAATGAGGCTATTGAATCAGTGGCAAATTATCTAATTTCAACGAATTCTGCACATTTACATCTTTGTTCTGTATATGCTTCTTTCACGCGTTGACTTATGTGAAATACTTTATTTGCGTCAATAATTGAGGAGGCCAAGAATATATAGGGAAACAACAAACCTATAATGTATACAAATAAATGACTTGCGTGTTGCTGGCAGATGGGTCTGATTCATTACACTGCAGCAACAATATGTAAAACAAGACGGGTTTGAAAAATTTGTAACAAATCATAAAAAACTAAAACTTTGAGAAAGCATTCGAAATTACGGAAGTAATATGGTTACAATAAAGATTTAATTCCATATTTAGCCTTATGGTAACGTCTACGAGTACGTGTACAAAGGACAAGTTTCTGGGACTGACATCCGACCTGATGATTTTGTACTGCTTCTTTACTTGTTTGGACGTAAAGTGCCACATGATAAACGAATGCAAAAATGGCAACTTTGGCAAAGAAATCTCTCAGCCAGGGATTGAATCCTGAGAAAATTGATAGAATCTCTCACTTATCGCTCTATGTAACATTTATGATTTGCAGCACATTGTGAGAGCCTGTTTATCGTACCGTCAAACGGGGTAGCTTGAAACAATTTTCAACTTCAAGGCTATATGCACTGTTAAAAATAATGAAGATTACACGTCATGTAAACTTCATTTATGTCATGTAAACATGACGTCATGTAAATTTAAGTCTGAAATCGTGTAAAAATGTGTTATATGTCATGTAACCACTCAGGATCCTGCTGGATTACATGACATATAATTGAAGTTTACATGACATGTCATGTAAATATCCATGATACTCCACGCTCCAATTATGTGCATTATATGTATCAGAAATTTACACGTTTCGTTCGAACTGTGTGGATGAAAAATTTGAGGATTCAGGTGAAACAAAAACAATCTGGTAGCCTAATCGCCATGTAAAGAATACCACGCGGTATCAATTTTATCGATATTTTGTTTTCTGGGATCAGGAGAGACGAAAAATATGCATTTTTAATGCTATCCCTGATGTGGGATTACATGCAACACACAGTGTTACCTAAAGTACACTATTAAAAATATATCCTATATCGTGTTATTATGATCATTTAGTAAAATTCTGCTGCAAAAGCATTACAAAAATTAGAAACAGGCCACTCTACTCTTAGAAAACTAATTAGTATTGATTGAATTGTGAGTATTAAACTAATTCAATTGAAAATTTCATTGGCATTGCACAGGGTGTCCATACGAGGAAATTCTAGCATATCATGAGTCTTGACAGTTATTGGAAAGCCATTAGAACGTTTTAATGCAACTTTTCTACTAATACAATGGTATTTTGGGTTTTACTTCACATAACTTATTTTTTTATACATATTTAACTCAAAGCGACGTATCACATATTGAAATGTATGCCTGAAAATGGTCACTGTTGGTTTTTGACATAACTTTCGTCATATTTCATGCAGAAAGTTTACAATGACAGATCTGCAAGTTAATTCTTATACAACTTTTCAAACTTTTTCATTATTTTCATGAAAAAAATAAATTTTAATGTAATGATAATGCGATTCATGTAAATTTTCCAATATTAAGTACCAAACGTGTATTGAATTGAATGTGATACAAAAAATTGAATGTTACTGAACAAATATATGTTTAATTTTGCCTATTCGTGTGTTTTCGAAAACAAACGACAAGGAATATCAAACAATTGAAATCAAAATTGCTGTTGCAAGTTACCCCACTAGAGTAGTCAAAACCGTTTTTGAATTTTCAAATTGTTTAAACATCAAATTATCAAAACTTTTATATTGTTAATTTGTACACTACTAAGTACTGTAACTGATAGCAGATGCCTCAAATGACATAATGACAGCTCTGATTATATCGGGTGGATAACAGTGCATGATAAACCCCTCTGAACAAGCTCGAAACTTCGGTGACACTATTATTATCGGATGTTCGGGGATCGTTTATCGTGCCAGTAAAATAAAACACATACCCCAATTTTTCCATAGCTCTCTCTCTTTGGGAATCTCGATCGCTGCTCTTATTAATCAAACTTATTAGGTACATCTTGCAAAACATTGTCGATCATGGACCGCTACAGATGGAATATTTTTCTAGCTAGCTTTGATAATGCTTCAACATTAAAATTTAATTTCATTTAATGAGAACGGATTCTGCAAATCCCGCTCTCAGCTTATGACTGAGAATGTGCCCTTATAACACAAAGCTGATAATCAGACTTTGTTCCAGCGAGGACGTGATGGACTCAGCTGTGTTCCTATTCGCTTTGACAACCATCCCCAGTTGATTTTTTCTGTTGTAGGTCAAGTCAAAATTGATATTATACCCAAATGGTGATTGAACTAGAATAAAGCCATAAAGCTCTTTACTTGTACCAGTGCCAACAAGTGGTAATCTAGCCCCAGGGAAACACCCCTTTTAGCTCATCAATCTCGATTTTATTATCCCTTGATTGAACATCACCAAAAAGCTTCTTTGATCGAAAGCCAAAAATGACCCTGAACAGCGCACAGATTCCACGCCTGATACAGCTGTTCTGTCCCATAGATTTAAGTAAATAAAAATGCTGATTAAGGGCGATAAAATCCCGAGCAACCTTCCGGGAGATATTGGAAAAGCGATCTAATGAATTTCCCCCAAACAACAATCTCAACAGGGTACCAAAAAGACGTCACCGGACCTCGTGTACACATATACCTAATAGCTGCACTGCAGACGCTGATCCAATGGGGACGTGCGCCAGATTGCGACCTAATCGATATAATTAATTCATAATTTCCAACACGTTGACATCGAGCCAAGGTGGAGCTGCAAGCCATCGACAACTCTCTTCACCGGCTTGGGTTGGCTTCTAAGTGGATTAGGGTGCCGCTTATTCTTTGGAAGTTCACAAAATCTAAAGCTCTTGTGCTTTTTCGAATTCAAATCACATAAAAAAGGAAATCTCAAAGTTTGAGTCGAAAATTTTAAGTTTTAGAGGTGGTGCAAGCTTCATGAAGGTGTTTTGAAAAAATATCTTCAAAAATGTTTGATAACTTTCAACCGATAACGGATCTTTTTTCAAATGGTCGGTGTTCAGACAGACCGGACTACATGATATTTTGGCCTTGTAAAGATGAGTCAAGGGCTCCATCAAATATATTTTTTTCCAATGTTATTTTGATACAAATTTTTCACCAAATAGATAAGTTTCTTTATTATAGCAAATAATGCAAATACTTTGATTTTTTGAATGCTTGGGATACTTTTTTTTAAGTCATTTAAAAACACTTGGCACAGTCTGTCTGAATACCAACCAAATATTGTTCGAGAAGTAACAAAGTTATGTAAACTTTACTTCAAGTCGCTTGCGCCATCTCTGTATCTAAAAATTGTTGACTCAATATTTGAGGATTCTTTTTAAAGTTATTTGATTTTAAAGAACACAATCTTCAGGGTTTAAGAAAATTCCGCGCCCTAACGTGCATCCCAAAAGGGAGGTCATGTGTGTGCATCATCATCAGCATCTCCAGGGCTGCGAAATGCAAGGCACGTTCCATCGCAAGCAACGAGCTCAAGGTCAGCACCTGCACACAACAGCGGGTTCCCATCATCAATTTCAGCTTTCTTCTTGGATGGCATGTGCAGCAGCCCCCCACATACGTTATATGCAAACAAGAGATAAAACTCGCAAATTGGCCAGGCAACTGAGATGATGATGATGATGGTCGACAGGCCATCTACCGCACAAAACACTCACCTCTTTTTGGCGTTTCCAACGTTGAACAGCTCAACGTGCTTGAATGCGGCGTATGTGGCCATTTTTTGCTGTATTTTCTGTGCTTTGGCTATTGGACGATGAAAACCCCGAAACCAACGTTAATTGATTCGGTCAGAAAAACGGAAAACTCAAACTCAGCGGAGATAAATGGTACACTTTTCCAGCTTCTTCCTTTTCTTCGCGGTTGCACTTTTGTTTCTTTGAGTATTGATTTTTTCTATCTCTGTTCTCACTGTTTCACCACACTCGGAAAATGCTGATCTGAAATGGGAAAGCTCGATGTCAGCTTTGACAGCGTCCGGACCGATACGACGACGACGACGGGCGAGGAAAGCTCAGAGAATCGATTCTAATTTGTGCTACTTTGGAGGGCGATGATGGCGGATTCCCCAAATGAGAAAAGCCTTGAACGAGTTTGGCGATGGTGAAAGTATGGCTCGGATTCAAGAACGAATCTGAATATTGCGTTAGAGACCCAGAACAGATGATGCTAGACTACAGTGTTGCCAGCGTTTCCAACAGACTCCGACGAAATGCAACCACAAAGCAAATTCTCGGCAAAAACAAATCACGACAACCATTGCACTATGGTCCGAATCGGAAATTTAGCGAGAAAAACTGTTTTCTTTGTTCTGTTGATTTTGGATCAATTGTGTCTTCAGGGATGTCTTCGTAATTCAAAAAATCATGTTTTTTTCTCACACATGATGTTCCTTGAAAGTGCACATATCACTGTATATGGACAGTTCGTAGTTAACAACAATACCTATCTTGAGAAAAAAAAATCATTCGAATAAAAAACAACCTTTTGGATATAAACCAATTAAAATTTTGAATATCATTTTTTTTCAGAGTAGGTCACAATTTTTTTATACAATTCTCGATAATTGAAGGTAAACTTACAAAAAAAATATTCACTTTCATTAAATTCTAGTAAAATTTTGACTTTCATTTGTTTAATTTTTTTTTCGAAGATTACGAGTTTAAGTTTTGATATTCATTTTTTAGTGTAGACCTCAAATGAGATTGTTCCCAGTATTTTTTTTATTGAAAATTTAGACAATTACATTACAGTCATCCATACAACCCTTTTTTTTGTAGAAGTTGCCTTTTTATGATTACATTATTTTGCAAAAATTTGGCCCTTCTCAATAGATAGTCCAGGTAAATTATGGAAAAACTAAGTATGCAAAGTGGCTTAGTCAGTGCTGTAAACATTCGACACTTTGCGCGACGTTCTTTTCGTTGCCATGGTCAACAGTCACAGCACGAGCTTTAGAATGAACGTCGCCAAACACAAAAAAAGTATCAATTGAATGTCGTCTTGCACGATGAAATTCGCATAAATCATAAGTTTTGTATAGAATTCAGACATCGGATCAAAAACCACATGAATAGTTTGATCTTGCCTGTTATGTCGAATGTGACATACATACAATAAAAGCAGAACAGAAACAAACAAAACCGTAATGTTTCCTAGCGAAGGTATCATGGTCAGTGACATTCAATTGACATTTTTCTTTTCGACATTCGTTTGATCGCTCGTGTTGTGCATGTTTAAAGGAAGCGCTGCAGAATATCAGCGAAAACGTGTCGACTACCGTGATTGCTTACAACACTGGGCTTAGTTAGTCAAGTTAGTCATCCAGAAAGGTTCATTGAAATCTGAGAGGGTGCTGCCAACATCTGTTCGAGTTGGTGCGAAATGTGTGTATAGCTGTACAGTAGGGTGCGGCTTATATTTCAAAAGCTCTCAAACCCAAAAACTGAACTAAAATCACATAAAAAGAGAAACTTCAAAATTTGAGTCAAAAATATTGACATTTAGAGGGAGTGCAAGCGACTTGAAAACATGTAGAACACCAAATTTGTCTAAAATCAAAATCAAAAGTTTTAGCTTAAATTAGTTTACTCCAAATTTCTCCTCATTTTACTAAAAATGTCATCTTTGTTTGACCATAACTTAATAAATACTCAGTCGATTTCAAAGTTTTTTTTTACAAGTTTTCGATGCATTAATCAACTGAAGTTTTCAAACTGTTCAAACTGTGCGGAATTTTGGGTCATTTTTTACCCGATATGACTCAGTAAACCATATTTCCTTTGATTTCTCAAAATAAATCAGACACCCAGATGATTCAAACATTGACGAAATGACCCCATTTAGAACTTTTTTCCATTTGCCGGGCGGAGACGAGTGAAGGATATATTTAACTAATCACAACTTTCAGTTGTCGCCAGGACGCGGCCAGAGCGACTGATAAACACCTCATGTTAAGTTTAAAAACTCTTATTGATTAGCGGACAGGAAAAAGTCAAACCTTGGTATAGGACTTGATACCTATCATGTAAAGTAGGGGTGCTCAACACTAACATATTGTAAAAAAATCATCCCTGAGGCTTGGAACTGCTTAAAAATACGTCTTTATTCTACATTCAAAGCCTTCAAAAAGTTTCATTTTTTGCGTGTAGAATAAAACGGAATAATTGTTTGAAAGGATCGGAACGTGACAAAATCGGAGCGTGAAAAATAACGGAACACACCTGTACTCATTTTTCTCCAGAAATTTAATCAGAAATTAATTCAGGTATTTGCCCCAATTTCACTTATAGTGGTAAGCTCAATCGAAGTTAATACGCCAATCGCGTATTATCCTCGATTTTACCATAGTAAAATCGAGGATAATACGCGATTGGTGTATTAACTTCGATGGAGCTTACCACCATTAAAATGTTACTAAGAACTTATTCTCAGAAGTTGATTAAGTCATTATTTTACGGACTTTCTCGAACAACGTCGTCCAACATGATTTCAAGTAGTCAACCTGGAAATTTCTTTGTGATTACTCCTGAAATTACAGAATGCCTCCATAGATTCTTCAAAAATTTCTAAAGAAAGCACAATCCACTGATTCTTTCATCGATTTTCCAAAAACTTTCTCCAAGATTCTCGTATAGAACATCTTCAAAAATTCATCCAATAATTCTTCTGACTTCAGGGATTTCTTAGGAAAGCCCACAAAATTGTAATTATTGAGGATTTAATTCTTGGAGAAATTTCTCACGAGATCCTTCGAAGAATTTTTCTTGGGATGACTCCATTAAAAGGTTCAGGAAGTTTTTCAGATATTGTTGGAAAACTTTTGGAAAAAATGAGTTCCTAAATAAACCACTAAAGACACCTCTGATAATCGGATGAAACTTGTGTAAGTTTTAAAGTTACCTTTGATGATTCATTTGATCCTGTAAGGATCTTTAAGAGCACTCATGAAATCTTGAGGAAGTCTCAGAAGATTTCCAGATAAATTATTAAGCTAAAAAATCAACCGAATCTCTGGTTAATGACCTGCAGTGTTTGCTGAAGGAATTCCTTGAAAAACTTCTGATGGAATCCTTGAATTCAAATAAAATTTTGAAAAACAAATTTGTGTAGGAATGTTAGGAGGAATTATTGGAAAGATTCCTGTATTTCTATATTAACCCCAGAAATCTTAAATGAACTATTGAAAATTCTATTGAGGTTTTACTTGAGCAGTTACTAGAAAAATACTTGGAAGAACTGCAGAAATAATTCTTGGATGAAATGCTGGGCAAACGGCTTGATAATTTCAGGAGAAACTTCATGGAGAATACCAAGGCGAATTTATTGTGAAATTTCTGGAAGATTTCTCAGTTTCCTTCAGCTTTATCTGAAGGAATTTTTGGAACAATTCCTAGGAGTAACTTGGAAAGGATTTTTGAAGGATCCAAAATAAAACGCCTAGAAAATTAGCGTAGGAATTCTTTCAAGATTTCTACAAAAAATCTCTTGACAATATTTTTCAAAATTTTTTAAATCAACTTTTTTGATGTTTTTTTTTTTTTGGAAAAACTCCTAAAGGAATCATTGAAATAGAGATAACTTTAATATCTGTTTCGACAGAACAATTTGCGAACTTATTTCAGATATTTCTACTTGCAGTCTCACAAAATTACGTCGATTATTTATTTAATTAATTTAATAAGTGACCTCCGAGTCTCGAAAAAGTGACTAAAAGTGACTTGAAAATAAAAACGTAACCAGTTTGGATTCCAGTTCAACTACACTGTGTGACGATGAAGAAACAAACAAACAATATGATCTACTACTGGTTGTAGATCTAGCTAAGTACCAAATTTGGGAATTTTTAATGTACTTCCAAAATTTCAAGAAAATGCCTAAATCTTTTAATCGAAAAGTGAGCATTTACGTGAATATTTATTTTTTAGCCGATTTTCAATCTTTTCATAATTTGAGAAAGATGTTTTGAATAAGATCACCGTTTGTGTCTTTTATATCACCAAAGTATTTTGTTTTGTAATGTAAATGGTAATAAAAATTTAGCACATTCCATCCAAACTCTTGAAAATTATTTGAATTTATTGTAAATCCCAAAACTTATCCATGACTTCAAGTCAATAAGAATTTAAGAATTTGTCTAGAAGAGTAATAAGCATATAATTGAAGTCCGATCAATTATAACATTCACATTCCTAGAATCAATTGATGAAATATGTTCCTAAATAGATGCTTAAATACATGCATAAGAAACAAGGAAGTGTATTCTAACTAAGGCCTACAAGGCAATTTTCGAAAGTTTGGTTTGCAAAAGCAGTCTGTCCTAAGAAGCATGATCAATTTTCATTCTCAAATAGAAAATTAAATAATTATTAGATTTTGTAAAATTTTAAAGAACTAATGAAGTAGTTTTTGTAATGACCTAACTTGTAAAACCTAAACTGACTGGCTTCAAAGTTCGATATAAACAAAATATTTTGTTTACAGACTTATTGATTTCCGATTCCCTGAAGATTGTTCAATAGCCGAACCGAAACGTCGGCGATGATAAATAATTAATCAACGCAATTTTGTGAGACTGAAGACCGAAACTCATAGTTACAACTAAAGTAAAAATCGATGGAAAAATTTGTGAAAAAACATCCAAAGGACATTCTGTGATAGTTTTTGGGCAAATTCTAAGAAAAAAATTGAGGTTCTAGTAATCACTACTCAAAGTAATTAAATTCTGGAGAAACTCTTCTGAGCTGGAAGAATTTCTAGGATATTTGTTGGAGGATTTTTGTAGAGGTCCTTGCATCAGTTCCAGAGAGGATTTTAGAAGAAATGTCTAAAAATTCCTTGAAGCATTTCGTCGAGAAAAAAATCCTGAAGAACCTGTGGAATAGCCGCGTAATAAACTTTGAAGGTTTCTCTGTAGCTACCTACAATTTGGCAGCAGGTTTCATTGCAAGCAAAATAAGGGAAAAGTGACTTCAGATAATTATGTGAGATACAAAAATTTTGGAGTCCCTCCATGCAAAGGAAAAATTTTGGTTGAAATCAAAATTTTGGAGGACTTTCATGAAAATAAGGAACTGTTTGAAGACCTGTTTCAAAGTAGCGACTAATTATCTGCAAGAGACTTGCTAGCAGCCCTCAACGCCCGAAATAAGCCACAGAATCGAGTAAACATGGTGGGTCAAAGATCTTTCAAAGAAAATCGAATATCGGTGCACACGTCGTGGAGAACCAGCTGCTTGAACATTTAGTTACCACTTTTTTCGTACCACGGCAATACGTGTAAAGCTTTTTTATACAGTATTTGGATAGTAAAGGAAACCGAATTACCTATAAAACGTAAAGTTTTAGAATAATAGTGAGAGAATAAAAATAAAACTATAGCTGCTTATTACAGAAATTATTGAATAACTAATAGTAAAACACATTATAGGCTCTACATCAGGGTTTCACAACCTGTAGTCCTCAGACCATCCATTTTGGGAATTTTAAGCATTACTCTTGGCATTACAAAACTGCTTGATCTGCAAGATTTTTTGTTGGATTTCGGTAAAATATTATTTGGAAGTTCCTTATAGGATTCTTGGAACGAAGTTTTGTAGACTCCTGACAAGATTTTTAGTAGGATTATTAGAAGTTATAAGGAACTTCTATGAGATTTTTTGATTGATCTGTGCATTACAGACGTGGCTTTCCGATATGACGATTGCCAAAAGAGGTTGTCTATTTTTTCATTATGAGAAAAACTTTGATTTCGTGAAAGTCAATTTTAAGGGATTCGTAAGATGTTCATAGAACTACAGAGGGGATCGTAGCTGCAAAAAGGTTGGAAACCAGTGCTCTACATATTTTGTTTCACATTTCTAAAAGAAGTTGTGCAAATTCAAAGGCTTAGTGTAAACCTGCTCTTTGCTCAAGACAGCATGCCGATAAATTCAAAACTTTGTAAGATACAGACGAATTTCACATTGATTTTGAGTATAAATTTTGAAATACATAATTCTTGTTCTGGCCATGTTCAACAAAGATGTTTATTATTAACTTTTCTTCAACTCTTCTGAAGATCACATTCTTGTAAAAAAAAAACAACAAAGTCAGAAAAAATTAATTGTTATTTTGATCCACCCCAAGTTTAAAATTATAAAATTGATTTACTAAGTTTAAATGGAAAATGTAAAACTCGATCACCATCAATATCTCTAAAAACATCATTAGTCTTAAATCAAAGAAAACAAAGGGAACAGTTTTTTTCCTACAAAACTGTCGATTTGAGCAATTGTGCATCGGAAAACTGCTCGGCTTTCTCATTTCGCATCTATCTCAGCGAATTCCTTGTTTTATTAGAGAGTCCCAATTCTCGCAGCATCCTCTCTGTCAAATCCCAAATGCTCCCAATCCACTGTCAAAGTAGGTATGTAACTCCAATTGGCACGAGCGAAAAGCCACACAGAAATGCCGCAATATGGGAGAAAATTCTTCAGCAGCCTCCCATTGGGCACGCAACAGCGCAACCAACCACCCAAAGCGCGTGGGAAGATTTTCGCTGCAAATGCATCACATCACGTGCGGACTGTGCGCTGCACTTTGCGAGATGAGAACTCGCTCTCTCCGATAATTGATGAGGGGGGTGCAGTGATAACCATCCCCATCTCATAGTCGCCAGCAATACCAGCTGATGGGATCAGCTGGTGTGGCAGAAGGTGCGAAGGAGGAAACTTTTTGACACAACACAACTAAGTACGAGACGACAACCGGGTTCGTGTTGATGTGGGTTACGGAATTATGACATGACTTGTTGTGGATCATATGTTGCAAACAACATCATCAGCATCCCGTTAATGGGAGCTTGGTATTTGGTGCATGAGTAAATACCTCAGCCCAGCCACAGCTAGAAGTATACTTGTAGAGCTCTCCGCGGCAAAGCTCATTCATTAGACAGAGGGCTGACGTCGAGCGTGAAGTGAAGAGCCGCCGTCGAGGTGAAAGTGAGGTTTGCTGAGAGGCATTGATGAATTGCGGATCGAAGCGGGACGGCTGGGAGGATGGATTTGCTGATGGATGAATTGCTGAATTGAATGTTACGTGTTTTGATTGAGTTTATCACAAGTACAGGAACTCGGGAATACTTTTATACTCGGGGTTTTCCCTTAGGCACTTCGAACAGCCATTTATCAGAGAGCTCTTCTACACATGGCTTGATGTTACTCTAAGTAACATAACGTCGTAATTCCAGTTATTGTGATTTTGCATAGTTCTCTTCCTCAACGCCGCCATTAATCAAATCAATTACACAGCGTAACAAAAATGACATTTTTGCATGTCTCAAAGATTAAATTATGTGCCTCTAGTAGATTTGGGGCTGCTGAATCTGATGCCGTTCTCAGAAATATTCCAGCACGTCACAATATTTTGCTACAGGTCACCAAAGTTGTATAAAACACTGTTTTCATTGTTATTCACATAAAATTTAAACAATGATTTATCAAAAATGTTTGTGATATAATTCGCCAAGCATGCAAAAAAGGACTTCAACTTTCTTTCCAGATATAATTTGGTTGAAATTGCACGGTTATATATAGATTAAATCGATTTTTCAAACATGATTGCAGTCTTCATACAAAATTTTTCGTTTCTCTTATATGGAAAAATACAATATTTTTCTAAACCAACAAAAAATAACTTTTAAGCATCGAAAGTTTTATGAACTTTGTTGATAAGTATTGTTATACATATGAAGTTTGATTTCTGAGGTAAATTAAGCAAATAAATTGCCATACAAGCTGGCAAATTGGCATGCAAGTTGGCTGAAATAGCCAAATTTAGCATTTTCAACAGCTAATGTCTCAAAAACTAGACGTGCTATGATACTTCTGGAAATGGCAATGGATTCAGCAACCCTTAATTGAGGTAACAGCGATATGTTGGTACTTGAGACAAAATCGTGTTCCGCAGTGTTATTTATATAACGCTTCCTTAACCTTTCAGCCGTCGCGTGATTTGTCAGAACCACCACGCTGATGCTATGTACGAAAAGCGAGGTTTTTCACCACTGTTGTACAAAATACAACGGCGCGACGATTGAAGTGTTAAGGAATTATTCCGAAGAATTCTCCAAGAATTCATCCATAAATTCTCTATCAATCCTCCAAGATTTTCCGTCATGAACTCAACCAGGAATTTATTAAGAGATTCTTTTTGAAATTTTCTCAAGAATATCGTCAACGAATTTTTCAAGAATTATTAGCACAGATTCACCCTTCATCCAGAATTTTAAAAGGATGTTCTTAGTCAATTTCTCTAAAAATTCACTTAGCGATTTTTAGCCTTCGCGTCACTGCCCAATATTAACAACCAAATTTTCTTGATCTTCTGTATTTTACTTCCATAATTTTCAGCCGATTTCAATAAAATGTTGACACTACACCACAAATTTTGTGACCTGTACTAAGAACTTCAGACGGACGGTTGGTTCCGGATTTATAAGGATGTTTCGTGGGGTCTGTCCGAAGGTCATTTGAGACATTTCCATAATTAGTTTTGCAGGGATCAAACAAAACTACAGTGTTTGTAAATAAACAATGAACCATTGGTACAATCAACTCATTTAAAACCGTTCTGGACAGTTCCAGGTCGCGAAATGTGTAGTGTTGTGTTAACATTTTATTGAAATCGGCTGAAAATTATGGAAGTTAGAGCCGAAAGATCGAGACAATTTGTTCGTCGGAAACGCAAAGGTTAATGGAACTACATTATCGCAACTCAACAAATAATTTTTATAAGGATAACTTTAAAAGCATACTCCAGAGAATCCTTCAGAAATTTCTTTCGGTTTAATTTCCAAAGATTATTCCACAAAATCCTCAAGAAGTGTCTTGGTGATTTTACAGGAATTTTTCGTGGAATGCATTCAGTGGCTTTCTACTAAAACTTTTGTTAGGGATTTCTTTAAAAAAAAACTAGGATGTTCTTTAAAAACACCTTCAATTATTATTTCAGAGAATCTTTCAAAATCCTAAAGAATTTCTATACAGATTTATCATGAATTTTAAGAGAAGTATTTTCAACAAAAATCTCAATAAATTTTTCTATCGATTTTTTACGGAATTTCATTTTCAACTTCCTGCGAGATTTAAGTTTAGAACTTCTTCAAGACTTTAACCGGTAATTTCTCTAGGGATAACTCAAGAATTTGCTCCAGATACTCCTTGATCAATTTCCTTAGTCATTCCAGCAAATACTATTCCAGGTGTTTCTAAAGAAGGTTCGGGTGATTTTTTACGGCAATTGTTCCTGGGATTTCTCCATAAATTCACCTTGTGTGATTTCCACTTATTTTAAGGTAATCCTAGAAGGGCCAAATTGTGGTGAAGGATTAATAATTTCATACACCCGCTTTTTGTTAAAAGCACTTTGAGTTGATGAAGGAAATTATAATATATTTGAAACAAAACCAGTAATACTAACAAAGACCGTTTCAATTTCAAACATAATTATAACAAAACTTGTTAAAAACAATTTCTTCCGATTTTTATAACAAATTTTGTTTTAATTTGGTTAAAGAAAATAACAAAATGAGTTATATTTTTGTTTGATTGGAAACACAATGAGTAAAATTTTTGTCTAAATTATAAGAAATTTTGTTTTCATTTTTTTAAGTGCAGAGGAAATTGTGTTATAATGTTTGTTATTTTAACTACTAATCATCCAAAATTATAACATGTTTTGATACTTAAACACGCTGAGTAACAAAGTCTGTTACAATTCTGTTGTTATCCACTGATCGGGTATTTTTTAAGCTAATCTAAAGTAATATGTACCTTTAACAAGTTTTTGAGTGATATTCTTTATCCCGCAGGAGCTTCTGAAGCTTCCTCCCTGGTATAGTACCAATGAGTTACATAGAATATGCAATGTTGAAACATTGGGACAAATGTGAAATCAATTCACCTGTAAAAAAAATCTGAACTGCTACGGCAAATGAAATGTAATATGTTGTTAACAAAATGTTAATAAAATCTTAAATTTGTTTTACTAAATTAGGATGATAGTGTTGTCTAATAATACAGAACACCTAGATATAAGAAATGAAGTAATGTTTGGAATGATACTAATAAAGAAATTAAAAAAAAATCCCGCACGAGCAATCTGAAGCAATCCCTAAGTATACACATTTATGTTGAAACAATCGAAAAATTTACTAGAACATACTGAAAAAAACTTATCGAATAAAAAATGGAAACTTTTTTTTTGGGAAGAGTTCTTTTGTGTAGTAGTTTTTAGATGCAATGATGGGAAATCCCTAGAAAAATGTTTGTAATAAATTCCTACAAGGACTTTATGAGGAAACCTGGACGAATTTATTGAGAAAACTAGAAAGATTTTCCATAGAAATCGTTTGAGTAATGATATTTTGAATCCATTAAATTTTTTTTAAAATATTCAGAATAAGAATTCTGAGAGATTTTTTTGTCATATGAGCCCGACATATGAAAGCAAGTGAAATGACAAAAAATTAAGTTACAAATGACGTAATTTTCCGTCACATTAACTGAATACCCGAGCAAAGGCGGATAACTGGATGATATCAAATTGATAACAACTTTTATTATCGCTGTTATCATTTTGATATTATGTTATCAATGATAACCGAATGATAACAAAATTTGTTATCATTGTATGACAGACATTTTTGATAACAGGTTGATAACAAAATATGTTATCATACATATTTTCTATAACATTTTTATAAAGCGTGTGTTATTAAACAAAGTAGACTTTTCGTCATACAAAATTCTGTAAAATTATTTGGAGCGTATGTTTAATCAAAACACTCTTCCCTCAAAATTTTTCCCTGATTTATGACCATAAAATTCAAAATTATATGATGATGTAAATTTAGTTATCAACTTGAACTCAATGATAACATAATTTACTATTATTTTGTTATTCGACAAACAATTTTAAGTTCTGATTTTTGTTATGTTGGCTGTTAATTCAGCCAAGGTGATAACAAAATCAGTTATCAAATGATGATTACCAGGTAACAAGATTTGTTATCATTTTGCTATTTAACTTTGCTCGGGTATTGTTCGGATCGCAAAAAATTCATTGGACGTAATTTTACCAGAATGGCGCATATTTAAATATAAATACTATAATATTTACGTCATTTTATATTCAATGCTCGAGTAGTTTGTTTACCATGCAATTTACGTCCTATGTAATATTCAGTTTTGAACGAAATTCAACAACGCGACAACTGAAGACGAAACTTGCTACAAGCCTAATATAGAAAACAATATTAAATTAGATATTTGCAATATCTTATGAAATGATTACTGAATGTCGTTATAGTTATATTATAATCGTGATAATATGCACGCTTTGAAAAAAAAACATTGAAATTTACGCCATTGGTTGAATCCAGTAGAATAACGTAAATTTAAGTTACAAACGTAATTTGCCGTCACATTGAACTGAATATTGTTCGGAGCACAAAACAAATCAGTCACATTGGACGTAACAACAAAAATGACGTGTTTTTAAGTTCATATATCATCAAATTTCGGCCGTTCTTTTTTACATCGAGTATTTTGATTATCATGAAATATACGTCATACGCAATATTAATTTAGTCTTCTCGAATAAAAATTATAAAATTTTTCAAATTTTTTCAAATTGAAAAAAAAGTTTGTTTCGTTTGGAATTATGTTTAAGAGAAGTCTTAAAGTTCCCAGAGCAATCCGAACAAAAAAGTTTGGAGGAATTATTTGTTAAAACTTTAGATGTGGGTGAGAAACTTCGCATAAGAATGATTCTCATAAGGACGTTTGACATAATGAGAATTATATGCACAGATAAAAATATTTAAATTTCAAGGTAGCGTAAACAGAAGAGAATAGTAAAAGTAAATCAAATTCATCTATTTTTACAGCATCACGTTTAATTTTCAACTAAAGGTGCTTGAATTTTACATGATCGTGTAAATTAAAGTGCATTCAATTGAAAAATAAGCGATTTGTAGTTGACATTTCAGTTTATTCTGATGCTCTAAACATGTGCATGAAAATAAACTGAAATTCACAACCTGTTTTTAGCTGCGTACTTTCTTTAAAAGGCTTCTTGTATAAAACTGCATTATGCCAAACGTCCGTATGCGAAACTTCTTTATGCGAAATGGGTCACCCCCGCTAAACAAGAGTGCTGGGTCATTGGACCGAAGTACGTTAGGTCGAATATATCATTAACCCGAACGGGTCATTAGAGCGAATGAGTTAAAAATCGAAGCTAGAAATCTACCATCGAAAATCGATCAACGTATGAAACACTTTTCACAATGGCCGTAAGATCAAATTTCTGGGAAGGGACGCTGAAATCAGGAACTAACGCTTGTTTAAGAATGCAAGAAATAAATTTTCTGTGCCCATATTCACTGTAACAATACTAATTGATACAACGGCATATCCTTTTCGAGACGAACCATTGCTCAGGGTTGCCACTAGATTTTTGAAAATGTCTGACGAGTTCAAAATAAAAAGTCTTGCAAAGTCTGGCAGACACCATTGTGCAGGTATACTACTAGACTCGAATGTCAACGGTAACAAAAAAATATACAACACAGAAAAAAAAAATCTTAATTCACATCAGCACTAAAACATGGCCTTTTTTAATGTTTAAGTCTGTATTGGAAAACATTTTAGTATTTCAGTTATGGTATTTATCAAATAAGTCCTTTATGTTTGTTTACATTATGGAACATAAATACTTATGATTGTACAAAGTCAAAATGATGAATCGCTGAGAAAGTTTCACCATGTATGTTTTCAAAACTCTATATAAAATTTATTAATGAGAGTTGATCTGGACACAGTTTAAACTACTACCGTCATTTTTTCAATGAACAGAAGAATCTAGGGTAAATATGATTTAAATTCTAAAATACCATCGCATAATAACCAAAGTCACTAGGATAACCCCTCTACTGCCATCATCATTTTTCTACCATAAAACAATATTTTATTCACGATGACTTTTTTGTTTTTCAATAGTTTAGCAGTTCTAAAAAACTCTTTTGTTTTTGAAATCTGTATCGCTTTTGAATCATTGGTTATATGGTTTTTGAAAATATTCCGAATTTCTTTGGGGAAATGACATTCCCCATATAAAACTCCTTTGGCCGCCATTTTGTTTTTACCCAATTTATAAAAAAAAAATACATGGGCAAAACAATGTCAGGTTTTAAGGCGATTCTCTCAAAAAAAAAATATATAAAGATCGGTTGAGCTATCTTCAAGAAAACTAAAAATTACAAAATGATGTTTTTCGAAGTTTTTAAGATCTCTTTACGGCCAGAGTGGAACCAAACACATGAATACACATCACTCAAAAACGATTGCACCAATTTACTTCATTTCTACACAACAGGCTCTCATCAAACTATTGTTTTGAAAGGCGAATTTACCAATCATAAGAAAAATTCTAAATCCTACGTAATTAAAGTAAGTATGGCTAACCGTCGGTCTGTAAAGTCTGGCTGAATTTGAAAAAGTCTTGCAAAATGAGTAGTTTGTCTTTTTGTCTTTTCCTCGATCAAAAAACTTGCAGTGCCAGATTAATCTGGCATAATGGCAACCCTGCCATTGCTAGACATACTTTTCTCAAACAACTTATGCAGAGACGGATTCACACATGTTATCTCTCCGTCTTGAATCATCCATAGCCAATGAGTTAAATTTACACATCGTGTAGAGTACAATTCATTTTCGAGTGTTACCACTTTGCAAAAGAAATTTGATCATAAAGGTGAAAAATCGTCTGTCCCGAAAGGGATATTGGTATATGGAAAAGGAGAAAAAAAAATCTAATCAAATATTAGCAACTTTGACGTCAAACATTGTTCATGAAAACAACATAACTAGACTGAATAGCCAATGATTATATGAAAACCTTTCATATTAATGTTAGCACTTACCATAACGGTAAATAACTTTATTAAATAGCCAATATTTAAAATAAGGAAAAAATCTCCAATGACTATGATTGTAGTTAAAATTTCAATGAATCACTATTGCAGCGATGTTCGAAAGAATAACCACTAATAAAAAGAAGGGAAAAAATCTAGTTTTTCACCAATACTTTTTTTTCTAACAACGCGGACTGATGGAATGCATTGTAATCAAGAAAAATGTTGATGAAAATATTGGAAATTTTACTTCAAAGTCATACTTCCTACTTAGCACAGTGCATTTAGCAATGTCAAAAACACTCGAACGAATCATTTCAATACATAGAAAGAACGATTTTGGCCTAACGTACTTCAGCCCAATGCCCTGATATTCTAAGCAAGCACACGATACACATTCCTCAAATCATTAAGATTCAAAGTAAAAGGATGTCACTCGATTGTGCTACCTTTCCACAAATATCTCTGCCCTGAACGCCAATTCCCCGAATGATCCGTTTCCCCGAAAAGTTATGTAGTTTTTAAAGGAAGGAAGGTGAACTAGGAAAAACGATGAGCAATGAAAAAAAAAAAGGTTATTGGTTATTTTCATATTGCCAAAAAGCTAAGGACTGTAAAACTAAAAAAAAACCGTCAATTAAACAAATAAGGGTGCATGTCAGATGACCAGTTTGTTCATCACCTTAAAATGTACAAAGCTATGCCAATTATGAATACTTAAAACTTTTCAGGGAACTAAGCTATTCGAGGAAACGGGACATTCGGAGGAAATGACATTTGAGGAACCGACATTCAGGGAAAACTATCACAACGTTTGACCCACATTACTTTTGATTCATTTTTAATCTATTTGAATTTTGATAAGTAAACTAAATTCTTTACATAAAATTTGAATACTTTGTATTTTTATTTTACTTTGTTTTTGTTTTTTTTTGTATAAGTAATAAGGCTAATCAAACTCAAAATTTGGTAATTCACCCAAATTTGAGTATCAAAATTATTTTCAGACAAGCGTTTCACGATAATATTCACATTTTTCCCATCATCAAACAAATAACTAGACATAATTGAAAGTCAAACTTGCTCAATCCGATGCCTTAAATTATATACCATCGAGAACCAATCCAACTTATATCTGGGTTTCAAATTAATCCAACATTGGTTGCATCTTATAAAAGATCTCTTCCATACAACTAACATGGAAACAATAAGAACTTCTGTTCTGTTACAAGTGCTTCAATGAAAATTGAAATAAATTAGGACTGCTCCACTTACAGCCCTACAAAAGTTCACAGAACAAACACTCAACTCCGCATGGTCACGTAGTTATGGGTGACCGAGTAAATAAATCAACCCAACCTTCGATTCTACAGCCCATTGCCGCAGGAAAATACCGTAAATATTCAGCAACATCAGAACACGCTCCGAATTCCATTATCCAACATTTCAACACACACCAAACTCACGTTGCAAAGAATTTGTCCATTCCACGTCCCAAATTAGCAAAATCCACATAAAATCAGTCCATTGCACTGTTCTGTCTTCGCTTCGTTATCTGGATGCAGTTTTCCATCATTTCACAGTCACTCCATCAGTTCTTCTTTCTAGTCGCCATGCACATCTCTGAATTTTCCACACTCGTCGTTTTCGTCAAAATGTTGGCTGCTCTTGCTGCTTTACCCACAGCAAGAGATAGTTTTCAGTCCCTCCATGGTCCTAAAAATACACTTTCACTCGGAACACCAATTTTCACAGAACCCGCTTCACAAAAGCCAATCGCAAACGTCAAATCGCACGTCTTTTAGAACCTGTCTCGTGTATTCCCACTAACAGTCCCGACGACAGCAGATCGGCAAATTATCTAGCCCACTGAAGTCTTTCACATGCACTGAGTTGCGAGGAAAACGGTACTCGAACCCAAACCCCCCAAGTTCGAGAGTCTGCCTGTCTGTCTGAACGTAGATTCCTGCTTTTCTGCTCTGCTTCTTGTTTTTGCACTCTTTCACAGCGAAAACGGGACCCAACCGGCAAACTCCGCGTGCTCCACACTACAGTTCTACAGGGGGAGTTTTCTTTGTTTTTCCCCCTTAGCACAATTCTTCCCAGGAAAACTCGCGAGAATTTTCTTATTCCTCCGGAACAAGAACCACAACAACCGTACCACCAGAGAGAGAAAGACGAGACCACCCCAGTTGCATCCGAAATTCACACCCGATGAAGAACAAACAATTTCCACGTATAGGTACCCACCAAACCACACCGTATGAAGCTGGAAAACGAACTAAACCATGACTTAGGTGCCGGGGGCATTTTATACGAAGGGGGCCAAAAAGCAGCGAGGCGACCACCCATCGGCGGAAGAGGCGCGAAGTTGGACGACCGGGGAGGAGCGGCAGCGATGTTGCGATGCGATGCTCCACCACGCGCTCAGTGGAAAATATGCTCCATGTGCGGCGTCGGTGAGCGGGAGAGAACCCAGTGCACACTGTGGCCACGGAACGAAATCGAGTGGACAAAAATAAACGTCATTCAGGCAACATAAGTCCACTTCTAATATGCTGAAACACAAATTGAAAGGTGCATATTTATTGTCTATATTTTATAGATTTTATTAAAATTTTTATAACATCCCGGGAAACTCTTCTAGTTTTTGATCCGAAGAATTTGATTTCGAATGATAATAAATCTTCGAGCTGTTTAGTAGAATACCTATAAGTAGATGAAAAAACCGAATTTAGTACTATACCATTTAATTCCACTAGAGTGGAATTAAATGGTATAGTACTAAATTCGGTTTTTTCATCTACTTGATTTCGAATGGTTCAGGAATTATTCCTCTTGGGATACCAAGTATGTACGTTAGGACGTTATAAGTAAGGACAAAGTTTGTTACGTCAAATGGGTAAGTCGTTGTTCGTTAGAACGGGTTATTGGACCCAATCTATAAGATTTAGTCGACTGACGTAAAGTCGCAAGTACGTTTGGTCGAAAACGTTAAATTGCAATAGAAAGCGGTCGAACCGATATTTCTCGAAAACTTATTCATACAGACTCAAGCAGAGGCGCGTCCACGTTCGGAACCATGGGTAGGACAAACGTTAGTATTTTTTGTGTGCAGTGAATTTAAGAACCAATATAACCCTGGCTGGAATTTGAAAGCTACTATATCAAAGGTGTGTAGTGAATGGGCTGTATATCGATTTAAATTCATTGAGCGTGTTAAGAGATTTTGGAATGATTATAAAACAGTAGACTAGAAGTTTTTCAGAGTGTACAAAAGCGATGAACGGAACCGGCGATGACGAAGACGATGAAGTGGTGTGGTGTGAGTGCATTTTGTTCCGCACGCGGATCGTCTCGTGACCGAGATGAAGTTAATGAAAAGAAAGGAGATGGATCTGACGAAAGAAAGAGAAAGCAGAGTAGGATCGGTTTCGGGCTTGGAGCCTTGGTGTTAGGTATTCATTCTAGAAAGTATCGTTGCGGCGGGCAGTTGACTTATAAATAAGAATTTGAAAAAAAATGAGCTTTATTCGAATTTTAATTGAAAAGTGTTTCGTTTACCACAGGAGCGTTGAACGATAAATGTTCATTGTAATCGGACATCTGCCGCAGATGGTAGTTTTTTGAACCTGCTAGAGATCTTGCACCTACCGACTGCGCCATGTGGTAAACGAAACACTTTTCAATTAAAATTCGAATAAAGCTCATTTTTTTCAAATTCTTATTTATAAGTCAACTGCCCGCCGCAACGATACTTTCTAGAATGAATACCTATCACCAAGGCTCCAAGCCCGAAACCGATCCTACTCTGCTTTCTCTTTCTTTCGTCAGATCCATCTCCTTTCTTTTTATTAACTTCCCAACTAACAATTTTAGCGCTATAAGCCAAGATTATTTGCTTTGTGCTGTATAACATTTGAATTGAAGCAGCGATCGCAGCAAAAAAATGAAAGCTGTCAAAAATAGAACGATTAGCGTTAATACAGCTGTAACGCAAACGTTTTGCAGCTACAAATCTTAGCTGAATAAAATTCGTCAGTTATCGCTTTTGCTGCTTTCACTAAGCTGTAACTCAACACCGTAAAAGATAGCAACCTAATGATGTGGAATAAAACTCGCCATGATCAATCCGGCTGCTTCTATACAATATGATTTGTTATGCTGCTCAATATATATTAAAGAAGCGCTTTGTCGTTATTTATACAGCGAGCATTCATCAGTATGCTGTAAAACAACAACTTGTGGCGCATCTACTCAGCTTGTTGGATGTAAACATTGCGTTTGACGTTTCACACCCTTTTACAGCCTGATGAAGTGGTGTAAGCGCGGCTATGGCATCTTTTACGATCATTATAAAATATTGTGTGAACCGTTTTCGATGTAGAACAAAACGGTGTGTTTTCTTTGCCTTTCGATATAGACTGTGGTGGCAACAAGGACAGCGTCGAGACTTGTGGATGCAGAGATCGTGAGTTCGATTCCAAGCGGTGGCAGGTAACGTTGGGAACATTAAATTCAGATACTTATGATATGAATTCCGGATGCTGTGAAACAGCTTGAAAATAATATTTAATCGATAATACAGCGAAGCTGTATAATAATTATTTCAACAGTTGCGAAATGGTTAAGAAAGCGCCTTCCGAAGATGTTACACAGCTACTTGTCGTATAACTGTCGAGATAGAGCAATGATCGGTATGAATAAGAGCTGCCAACACAGCTTAAAAGTAGCTGAGTAGATTCGCCAGATTTGTTGGTAAAAGGATCGCATAGAAGCTTTCGTTCGTATGTACAGCGCCTTTACTCAGCATAAAGCCGTATAAAGAGGGCCTAGAGAATGTTTACATTTGCACTAACTGTTCGTTGGGTTCATCTCGGTCACGAGACCATCCGCGTGCGGAACAAAATGCACTCACACCACACCACTTTATCGTCTTCGTCATCGCCGGTTCCGTTCATCGCTTTTGTACACTCTGAAAAACTTCTAGTCTACTGTTTTATAATCATTCCAAAATCTTTTAACACGCTCAATGAATTTAAATCGATATACAGCCCATTCACTACAAGGTGCTCAAACACAAAGAAGTGTAAGTGCAGTGGCGATTCCCTAACATCAAATCTACCTGTTCCACGAATAGAAATTCTTGAATTTCAGCAACAAATTGGCATGTAATGAATAGAGATTTGTTAGAAGGACGATTTCAATAATTATCTTTTTGATTTATAATCTAAATTTGCCGAAATTGTCATTTTTAGAGTCGTAGAACAGGCAGAAAGTGAGGTTACGAGTCACCACTGTGTAAGTGACATTTCGGACGTTTTGAGTTGAGTTGACATGAGGAAATTCTTCTGTTTCCAAGCGTTCTAACGATATTTTCAGGTAACTTTTCCGCTCATCTAAAAATAGCATAATTCTTGGAATACTGGTTTGTTTTTGACTTCCATAGAATGAAAAATTGCTGAAAAAAAACTTCAAAGTAGATTATCACAAAACTAGGTTTTTGTCACTGACATCACTTTGCTCAATTTCATTCCAGCCTTTGCCACAAGACTAAGAAGACTTTTCGTCGGGCTGGTAGCGACTGAGTGCCTTAAAAATAGGAAATAGAAGACCTCTCAAAAAGAGATATAAAAAGAACCAAAAAGAGACCAAATACGAACCAAGAAAACAAAATGGAATCTAATAGGAGCCAGGAGATAAGAGTTTGACTACTCATAGCATCAGAGCAGACATTTCTCTAATTACCTGGATTTCCCTAGAATATATTTCTGAAATAATCTGAATTCCTCCAAAAATTCTTCGAGAAACTTTTCAAGAAAGCCATAACTCCTTCAATATTTGATCCAGTGATTCATCCATCGATTTCCCTGGGGATGGTACACAAATTATGTCACGCTAAATTTCAACTTTTTGCCCCTCCCCTTTCGTCACGTTTTTTGTATGAGTCCTTCGAATTTTTTGTAAGGCTTGTCACGCTTGGCTTGACCTCCTCCCCCCCTCGAAGCGTGACGTAATTTGTGCATGACCCCCTGGGACATCCTCTAAGATTCCCGGTTAAAACGAATGTTTTTTTTCAGGAATTCTTCCAGGAATGTCTCCAGGGAAATGCCAAGGAAACTTTTCTGAAAAATGAATCAGTGACGTATTAAAAAAAAAAAACTTTGAAGTCACTCTTAAGGTTCGCTGAAATAATTCCTGGACTCTTAAAGAAATTTTAGAAGATTTCCCAGATTATTTGCTGAGATAATAAAAAAAAAACAATCGAATCTCGGGATAGTATTCTGATTTTCTAAATACATTTCTGGAAAAACATTGGACAGAAAGCCTATAGAAATTTGTGAAATAATCGGAGGAATTATTGTAAAAATTGCTGCAGTATAAACTGGTGTGAAGACTCAAATGAAGTTTTGCAGATTGCATGTGAATTTGTTGAGAAACTTTTTTAAGGAAGTAAAACTATTCGCGACTACGAAACAAAAAGAGATTTACAAAGCACTCGCACTTATTGAAAACCTCGTAAGGAACTGTCATCGTGTGCGTGAAAAAAAAGCAAAAATATATCTCTCCTTGTTTTTCTCACAGAAAACCGAAGAAAACATCAGCAGCTTCGTAGTCCCGAATAGGAGTAATACATGGATGGAATGTTGGAAAAAATCCTATAAAAAATAGATTTGCTCGAAGAACCCCTCAAGGAATTTTAGATTTCAGGAAGGAAAAATGTGTGAATTCTTGAAGAAATCCACATGGAACTTCTGGCACCCGTTATAGTCTCCGAAAGTTTCAAGCCTGCACAATTCTGCATCAAGATTCAGGAATAAGGAAAAAGAGAGACTTTAGAGACCATTTTGGTTGAAATAGAGAGTAGAGACTTCTTGTCTTTACTACCAATGTGATTGTTCTAATTTTCTCATTTATTTCAAGACAACAAATGGATGAACACATTCTTCCAGAAATTTCTGTGACAATTCTGAATCAACCAAGAACCTCAACGCTTTGGGAGTTCTATAGAAATTGCTCTGAAAATCGTCAAGATTTTCATCACATTACGACGTTGGTCGTTTTTCTGTTGATCTAGATTTTTGTTTTGTTGAATCGTGGGTAGGACAATACTTTGACTGTCCTACCCAGGTGTTTTCGTGCGTAGTACATGTCCTACCTGTCCTACCCACTTCCCGCGCCACTAGACTCAAGTCAAAAAAGTATACAAACTTACTTTATCGATCCTACGTGTTAAGCAGGCGGAATTCTACACGTACCGCTCTGTACCAACTCAACTTTTCACTTTTAGAACGTTTAATTTCTGGATTTACAAAACGACGAAAGTAACATTTTCAACTTTCGCAACCTAACCACTACTTTCGCCGCCCCGCTGTATGGAGAGACAAAGTGACTTAATCACGAATCAAAACAAAACACTACTTGAGCCGATTGTACACTGGTAGAAAAACGTCGAAAGTAACTGAATGAAACGGCTTATCATTTTCTTATAATTATTTTTGTGGGAAATAATAGAAACTACCTAGGTTTTGAACGTGGGCTGAGTGTATGCAAAATTTGAGCGAAGTACATGACAAAAAAATGTTAAAAAGGTGATTTATTTTAAAATAGTTTTAGAAGATAGATTGTGATTTTTCCTAATTAATTTTCTCAAAACCGTATAAAAGTTACTTACGTCGATTTGAAAAAGTAATCGAGATTTGGTCGAATCTAAATAGTATGGAAACACAGTTTTACGCTTAGTACGATTATCGTCGAGAATAGCATTTTGCCACTACTACACAAAGTGATTGAAAAATTGAAAAAGGTCACAATGATCCTATTGATTATAAGTGGAGAAACGTATCCTGTTGCCGACACTTAATATTCACTTTGGCAATATTTTTTTTCTGTCAATTTAAGTATGATTTCCACATTTCCAACTTTTACCAACGTTCATAGTCTCCAAAAATTGGCACAGATTTCTTGTAGGTGAAAAATTAGTGTTTTTCCCCCATGACGGTCAACAAAAAATGATTTCAGTAAGCCAAATGCTGCAGTCAATGTCCAAAACTCTGCTTCTAAAAAGTTAATTTAAATAACATGGAATGGAACGCATGGATGAAATAACATTGTTGCAACTTTTTTAACTCGTACGTACTCGTACCAGATACTAGAATATCTGGTAGCACTCTTTTTTTGGAGTTAATAAGCGTTAAAACTATTCTACGTATAGATCTAGCTTGGGAAAATCAATTTGAGGTTTATAATGAGAAATCATAATCTTCAATAATTACAATAATTTTATTAATTTTTTCACAACATTATATCACGACTTTCATTAATATATGGTAGGAGAGACTGAACTCCAATCAAGCATAAATAAAATATGATGGGAATCGGCCTAATTAGTCGAACAGAATATCGACGCAACGAATTGATTCTTATAAAATCCTGTACATTAAATTACAGAAAACTTAGGCAAAATTCTCACCAAAACTTTAGCAGATTTTTTCAAAACCTTCTAATCCAAATTTTTACAAAATGCTGGGCAGTGTTTCAGCATAACCCTGTGTGGATCGAATTCTTAATAGGATTCATATACGGTTCCGGGTCATTTGGCCGAATGCCGTTTGGCCGAATGCCGTTTGGCCGAACGCCATTTGGCCGAAAGGGTCATTTGGCCGAAAGGGTCATTTGGCCAAATGCCATTTCGCCAAATGCCGTTTGGCCGAAATAGTAAATAATAGTGAATTACAGTTAGCATGTTATTGTAGTGAGTTTCGAAACTGAATTCCAAAGAACTTATTTAACTTATTTTTAAAGACGGTTAATGACCATTGATATACAATAATTGGCACTTTGATGTTAGTTCAACAAACAGTCAGTGCTGAAAGAAGAACATCCTAAATGTAAGCAAATATTCACTTTTCTGCTAGCGTTAATAGCTGCCAGCAGAAGTTTTTGCATGGTGTTTGTAGTTCACGACTTCCTGCTGCAGGACTGGATTGCTTCGATCTCTCGAATCGTATTATGTATATATTTCTAGTAACCGCAAATGTTGGCTTCTTCTTTTCACAACGGAGAAACTGTGAGCTTTTTCCACGTAATTTTTCACAGAGTCAATCGGTTTACTGCTATTGGCAAGCAACGGTGCAGAGCTCTGTTCACACGTTGCAATCCTAACATTGGAGGAGAAACAGAAAGAACAGCCTATGATCAAAAGAAGGAAAAATCTCTTATGAAAATTTAAGCAAGTGCGATGCAAACAATTTTTATATTAGTATAACTACAAAGAACTGCCGATGATCTAAATAAGGTAAAATTCACAATTAAAATATAAGCTGAATTATTGCCAATAGCAACGAAACCAGTATAACTCGAAAGAATAGCCTATGCTTAAAAGAAGGAAAAACTTGTAATGAAATCATTAAAAAACTGGAACCCTATCATACAGCTGGTAGCCCCAGATGAAACAACCATGAGCTTTGAGTCTTGATGCAATGAGTGGAGTTCACAATTTAGTCCTAAATGAACGGGTCAATTTTATCATTCTCTTGGAGCACTTATATAGTGACAAACATGACAATTTTTTTGTTCGTAATTCGGCCAAATGGCATTCGGCCAAATGGCATTCGGCCAAATGGCGTTCGGCCAAACGGAATTCGGCCAAACGGCGTTCGGCCAAATGGCCGGACACCCCAGCTACAACTCGAATGTCGTAATAAAGAACGGTCGAAACATAGAAATGTCACTATAAAAGTTAAAATTACAATAGAAATTTGAAGGGACCATTGGAAATGTCGCTATAGAGAGATATGTCTCAAAAAAAAAAAAAAAAGTTGTCGTTATAACGAGTTTTGGATGTAACATCTTTAACATGATTCGAATTTAATATTTAGTTCAGGATTTTCAGCGATTCTTGAACTAAATACTGACGTAATCTTAATATACAACTTTTTCGCGAGATCTTGATAGAATACTAAGTGGAATTCTTACTATAAATCCTTAGTATGACGCACAAAAACAGTTATCTCAATTTTGTTGGCCCGCCGCGCAATATTATTGCTGAAATGTTGGTTGGGTAGGTCTGACCTTAAATTAACTTTTGATCAAATGTTTCAAAGTTCAAACTAAGCTTTCCATAGCATTCCATCATATGTCAATTTTATCGAAAGATTTTTCAATAAACCATTCTAAATAAGCATTCGACCAAAAGTCTTTCGTCGAAATGTCATCCGACGTAATGTTTTGAAGATTTTCGACCAAATGTCCCTTCGACTAAAAATGCTTTCGAGCAAACGTCATTCGACCAAGTGTCATAAAGCCTATTAGACCGAAACCTTCAAAACTTAACAAGCACCAGAAATTTTTCTCATTCTGTCATAGTATATTTCTACTTTTATTGTACTTAATTCCGCATAACGACACGTTCGGCCTAACGATTTTTGGCTTTATAAACCAGCACCGGCCATATCATTCATTTAACTGATTCAAGACCTTGATGAGATAGAAGGGTGGTGTATTTACCAAAGTTGTTCAGCAGCTATCTGGCAGAGACAAAACTGATTTGGGACTCATCTGCTAGGTGACGCTAGTAATAAATTTACATCAACCTTCGGTATCTCAAAAGCCTTATAAGCTAGTAGGTTATTGTCTTCAACAAAGTTGTTCAGCAAATCAAGGGAAGTAACCAATGACGCATTTCGCGCCAATTCGTATTCCGAGTTGGCAGCACCCTCTCATATTTCAATGAAATTTTCGGGATGTGTAGAGCTTGACCAAATATACCACTTTCATACTCCGAAATTTGAATCATTTGAAAAGGGCCAAATTTTTTATCCGTTTTTTTAAATAAAAGGGTTAAACATCAGAAAACTGATAATAAATCTTCGAGCTGTTCAGAAGAATACGTATAAGTAGATGAAAAAACTTAATTTAGTACTATACCATTTAATTCTACTAGAGTTTGTATCCTTTGACAGATACACGTATTTCGACCTCAACTGTAAGGTCGTCTTCAGTGTGTGAAGTCGAGTCTAGTACACGACACTGCCCAGACAACCAGGATGTACGTATGACTAAATCACCCTTTGCGTTATGCGATGCTTATATGTGCAAAGTTTCACGTATAAGATGCCGCGAAAACGCCTTATACGTACAAAAGTGGAGGCGATATACGTGCATACTTTTTATGATTAAATATAACATGTAATGCGAGTGTGTTGATTTTCTTGCGAATTAGTATATACTCATATGCGACATAATTTATGATAACAAAATTTATTTGACAGCTGCTACTGATTGATCCGACTTACTTTGTACAAGTATACGGGACGAAAAGGAATGTACATATGAACTCATAAAATAGCGTTTTATGCGAGGTAACTCATCAATCAAACGATTTCATCCACCAAGAAGTGCGGGAGTGACGCAGTTTGTAAAAATAAGCGACTTTGTTCGTATACTGCTATGCGACTTCTGGTTGTCTGGGTGAAGACGACCTTACAGTTGAGGTCGAAATACGCGTATCTGTCAAAGGATACAAACTCTAGTGGCATTAAATGGTATAGTACTAAATTCGGTTTTTTAATCTACTTATCAGAACACTGATTTGAACTACGTCAAATTGGAGGCAACACTCTTGCCCCGGGTGTTACTCTTGCTCTATGCCCCCCTAATTGTAATTTTTTGAATAAAAATGCTTAAAAATATCTCATTTCTTGCCTACACTAAAAAAAACAAAGATTTTCAGAATTTAATGTCGATTAAAATAAACGGTAATTTTTAATTTTAACCCCTCTACCGGCAGTTTCTTTTTTTACCGCAAGAAAAAAAATTCAAATCGCGATAACTTGTTTGTTTCTCAGTATTTTTGCACCATTTTTTCACAAGTTCTCAAAAAACTCTTCTAGTTTGAGGATCCGTGTCGATATTGATGATTGGTGATCTGGTTTTAAAGATATTCCAATGTTCCTTGGGGGACCGACATTTTCCCTACAAAATGTCTTAGGCGGCCATTTTGTTTTACGTCAACTTATCGAAAAAGTAAAATGTGGGCTATACAATGCTATGTAATAAGGAGCTACTCTGAAAAAATCATACAAATTGGTTAAGAATTCTTAGAGATATCTGAAAATTACGATATGAGGTTTTTTGAAGTTTTCAAGATCTTTATTTGGTCAGCTTGGTACCAGCAACATAAATGCTCATTACTCAAAGACGGCTGCTCCAAATTGCTTCATATTTTCACAACATACTCTCATTAATGTATTGTTCCAAAGAGTGAACATCTGAATACGTTAAAAAATCTGTAGCCTAAGATATATACGTGGGTTTTGATTAAGCGTCGGTCCCCCAAGGAATTTCGGAATATCTCTGGATCCAGATGACCAATGATCAATATCGACACGGATCCTCAAACTAGAAGAGTTTTTTGAGAACTTGTGAAAAAATGGTGCAAAAATACCGAGTAACAAAAAAGTTATCGCGATTTGAATTTTTTCCTGCGGTAAAAAATGAAGCTGTCGGTAGAGGGGTTAATTAAATTTTGTCTTAGGATAGGTATTTATGATTACTACCAAAAGTTCGTACATCGCGAGGTATACACTTTCAAGGTAAAAAAGTTTTTCTAACTATATATAAATCTTGTCCTTAACCCGTATAGGCTTGAGTGAGAGCAAAAATACTGGAACCATCATCGCTCAACGAAATTTTAACGGATTCTAATTATTCTTTGTCAGTTCACTGGCCCACACATCTTGTTTCTAGAAGTGGCCTGAGGAACTCGGAAATATTCCTATGGCCGGAGTTATTGCGGTGGGTCACTGGGTCAAGTCTGGTAAAAATGGGCTATTTTTGGGACATGCCACGATACCTTTATTTATTTGCAATGAGAATCATTTTAATTTGCATAAATCATTAAGATCTGATATTCAACATTATAAATTAAGAGTTTTTCACCGTTTAAAATACACCGGATATGGCCATTCGGACGAAATGCCCGGAAGAACCGGCTATAGATTTGTTGGATACTAAACCGTTTCAATACTCGAAAAGTAGAAATCAAACATAATTGTGCACTATAATGCGTTCCCATAAGCTTGGCACAGGTGTTCAGATAAAAATTGGCCACTTTTTCATAAGTTTGAGGCGTCCCGGGACCCGAAAATGGTCATTTGTTGGATTAATCAAATGCAATACTCATAGTTATCCAATTCAATCGTTTCTCGAAAGGTTTACACTGATACAATTTTCTTAAAATTCCGCCATGTAGTGGCCACACTATAGCCGATTCCGGAATTTATATGTGACTAAAATTTGCCTATCTTCAGGGGCACACACGCACAGTACCCTGCTTACCCGACCTGACCCAGTGATCCACCGGAATAACTCCGGCCACAGGAATATTTCCGCGTTCCTCTGTCCACTTCTGGAAACTAGATATCTGTGCCAGTATACTGAAAAAAATCATTTGAATCCATTAAGAATTCGCTGAGCGGTGATGAAGCGTGTTATTGTGAAACAAAACTAAACAAGTACAAGTTACGAAATGCACATCTCTTACATCCGATCGAAGTTTAGACTGCGAAATGATGATCCCATGTGCTTTGGGGTAATCGAGTTCAGTTCGCCTTCGAGCATCGGGGTTTCTTAAGGGGCTCCACAGTTTGTAGGTTGAAGCGCCCATCTAGCAAATAGGGAGTCGTGGGTTCGATACCCACCGGAGCACGTGGTTTCTTTTCGTAGTTTCGATTTCAATATGCACATTTTACACGTGTTTTGTCGTGTACAAGCTAACTTCAATACGTCAAAACTTTGTAACAGCAAGATTCCTTAGGCGGGAATTACTAAGTTGTAGATCATTAAATAACCCTCTAATACCCAACCCCGCTTTTAGACGGGGTACACTTTGGAATTTTGTGTATTTTTTCGTAGCTCGGAAATCAAAATGATTTTATTTTTAGCTTAAACCTTGACTCATAACACGCATATAAGAAAAGTTTTTTATGACTTTTGAAACATTTTTGTATTTTTGAAAATTGTTTGAATAAATGTATTTTTATAAAACCTACAAATGCCCGGGGTTCATTTAACGTGTAATATAAAAAATCGAACCTTTTATATTTTTCTACGATCAACCTATCACAGAAGAAGAGCTTGGTTGTGTTAGAAAAATGTCAAACCTGTTTTTCCGTAAATTACACGGAAAATAAAAACAAATCCATTTTCATTTTCATTTTCATTTTGCAGCGTTTGGTGGGGCAATGAGAGCGCAAGTCAGTCCAAAGCCGGGGGCAGGGATAGGTAATGGCCGTAATAGTCTATGCGGACCACTTGAACACCATCGGAAATGATAGGAAGGGTTGGGGTAGGGTATAGGAAATTGGAGAAGACTTGACACAGTAATGCGATTAATGCTGCAAAATGTAAATGTGCTGAGAGCAATTTAATTTAAGTTTTGAATTTTGGTTTGATTTAGTAAAATTTCAAACAATTGTACAAGTAAGAAAGAATGAGCTCATCGCTTTATATAAATTTAATAAACAATAAAGTAATAACAATATAAGAGTGATGCTAAGAACTGCTGATGGCACGATGAGACGCTTTAGGAGCTTTTGATAATGATTGAACATTACTATAAAGAACGCAATTCAATCGATGGTGACAACTGTACAAACTTTATCTGTTTTTATCATGTACAGATATAAAATTATAATTCAGTTCACTGATATGCGGTGCTGATTTATATAAAAATATTTGATATTATTAAAATAAAATGTGTTACTTACTCATGATGGTCATACTTCCCTGACCAGAATTATTCTGTTTTGAGCATCCTTTTCGAAGCTATTCTATCCAGTTATCCATTGACTGCTTACAATTCTGAAATTATTCTTATTGTGCATGCTCATGCATTATATTAGTAATGATCATAATCATGCAACAGATAAGAAGGTGAGAAAGAGAGAATTAGGAACAGTGATTAGTAATGAATAATTATGTAGTTTTGTTAGAATAATAAACAATTAAACAGCACTAATGAATAGCTTAAAAAATGACATTACAGCATAGCTGAGCCTTTCGGATCATAAGACCGATGTATAAAAATAATTTGTTTCGAAATTGTCCGCGTGGTCTTCTAGTGCCCCTATTAGATCAGAATCAGTCATAGACATACATACCGAATGCTCGCCATGACCCTATGACCAACATTTGTATATGTATAGCCTTAGCTGATGTGGCTTTTATAATAGGTAGTTCTTTCACTCATTGATTGTCTTCAAAACCTTGTCAAGTATAGAAAATTGTTTTTATTTCATTTATTACTACATTGAAACTACATTGTACTTATTGAGTATTAGGTATTATTTTATGTTTAGCACTATTGATATTATCAAGGCCAGAATTCCCAGTGAGTGAAGAATTTTATAGTACTAGAACACCATAGAAGATCGCTAAACATTACCTAATCATGGAACGGCTTTTTGCTCTATTATTTTAGGTAGTTGCTATTGATCTCCCTTTGCTCCTATCCGCAACCCGGTGCACGCGCCCTGTTGGTTTTCGAAAACCTCGTAGAAGATTACAAACCGTCAATGGCATTCCCAATTTAGTAACCCACATTGCACATTCAAGGGTCTGATTGTGCTCCTAACCCACCCTCAGTCTGTAATCTTCTCGCCAGTTTGAAATTATATTTTCCCGAAGTGAAAGTAATTTTGATGAGTGATAGCGTAGTGCAGCCCAACTGCATAGTACAGTAGTTTAACCAGAATCTTTAGGTCAGAAGATAAAATCTAAATTTTGTAATAAAGAGGTTGCCATTGCTTTGAAATTCACCCAACATCTAATCAAAACTACTAACAACAGCGATCAATTATCAAAACTCATCGCTCCCTGGAAAATATAATCTCAAGCTCAGGGACACGGAAAATAAAAACAAATCCAGAAAAAAAATTATATTTTTAAAAGTACCGTAAAAATTTAAATTGATAATATTGCTAAAAATCAATAACTAGAAGAGGCTTCAAGATCAAAATTCAAATCAAAACTCAAAACTCATAGATTTGCGAATCAAAATATATCAATGATCAAAACGTGTTTAGCACGATTTTAGATAACTGAAAATGATATTTAGATCGAAAATAAAAATTATGGGTATTAGAGGGTTAAAGAATCCAATAAAAATATTCCGGTTGAAAACCCCGGGGCACATTTGTGACCCTCCCTTGTCAGAAAAGTTTGAGATATGCATAGCATAGACTAACTGTCATTAGGGCGATTCAAAAATTAAAAAAAATGAAAATTCAATCTCCCATTCCTTACCATAAAAATAGTGTTCTTTGAAATTTTCAGCTTTTTTGGTGGTGGTTTGAAGGTGGCATAAAGACAATGCAGGTTTGTATGGAAATTACTATGGATAAATTTTGAAAAATGTTTCATACACATGTGAACATTTGTTTCAGCTTGGTTCGTCTGCGCCAAAGTGATTCAAGATCGATCAGTTTGCAGCGGCTCTCATAATGAGGAAGATTTTGCGGATCATTCTATGGAAGCGATCTCAGCGTGTAACGAATAAAGCTTTGTTGTATTTTTTCGAAACGAATTTCCAGTGTTGTATGGTAAGGCGACCAAACACAAGCAGCATGTTCCAGAATGCTCCGCACCAAAGAGCAATACAAAGTTTTCAAAGTGTACACGTCGTGAAATAATTGTGTATCACGCCGTACAAACCCAAGAACTGTGAACGCTTTGGCTGTTATGATGTTGACCCCAACTCGTTAATCGTATTGACACGGTCTAAGCAAATACCATTGATTTTGTATTTAAATGGAAAGCAGGATAGGTGACGTGTGAAAGTGATGAGTTTACATTTGCTAATGTTAAACTGCATACCATTTTCCAAACATCAGAGATGAAGTTCGTCGATGTCTGCTTGGAGCTCGCAACAGTCCAAGGTCAAGGAAATTATCCTATACATCTTAAGATCATCAGCGCACAATAGCATCGTTGATTTTAGACGAACGGACAGGTCGTTGATGAAGAGCACGAAAATCAACGGTTCTATAAAACTGCCCTGCGGGTCCCTAGAGATTGTATCGAAAACGCGTGATTGTGAGTTGAAAAATTTGACGAAAGCTTTGCGATCAGATAAGTACGAGCGAAGCCACTCGGTGATCCAGACAGGAAGCCCCATGTGTTCAAGTTTCTCGATTGCAAGACTATGCGGGACTTTGTCAAAAGTCTTTCTAAAGTCGAAATACACTGTGTCTACTTGTTTGCGGTTTTCGATTTCTCTTGGAAGGAAGTTGGTATAACACATCAAGCTGGACACTGTTGAACGCTTCTTCATGAACCCGTGTTGTCGGTCCAAAATCAGCCGGGTAGCGTTGTACAGAACGGAATGTATTATCTTATAAAATACCATGGCGACACAGCACAATATGGAGATACCGCGATAGTTTTCCACGGAGGTGTAGTTTCCAGATTTGTGGATGGGAGTTATCGATGAAGTTTTCAAAACAGTAGGGAATTATTAGCTATTATTCAGCTTCATATGAAATTATAGCCCTCAATATATCTACAGAAATCCCTACCAAAATTATCTCAAAAAGGATTTGTTTCTTCAGCAACTTCTTTCATTAAGTTTGAAGAATGACTTTTCACTATGGGTTTGTCTGAAAATTACTTATACGTAATGTTGTCACGATAAAAATGTGTTATCATAAGCATGAAACGAGCTCACCAAATGACAATACATCATTGGATGAACACGAATATGTTTCCGGATTTGCATAATACGAACCTAACACTTTTGATCATTGTCAGTAAAGTTTTAGATGCACATTTTCTCCGTCATACTTCAAATTGTTTTTTTTTTTTAATCGTAACGTTTGCAAAATGGCACAAGTAAATTTTAAAATTTTCCCCACAACTGATGATATTTCAGAAAACTTTGAGAAACGCCAATGAACACTACGATGTTAATAAACATTTTTTTATAATTTGACTTCCAAACCTTTTCTTATTTTTTTAAGATTCTAGAATCCATCGTTGTAATCATCGTCATCATCGAAACTTTAAGAGCAGTTTTTATGTTAAAAACTGAATATTATTCGATGAAAACGTGTTCACTGTGTTAAGGGGCCAATATAGCCGAAGCGGTTAACGCACAGCTATTCAGCAAGACCAATCTGAGGGTCGTGGGTTCGAATCCCACTGGTCGAGGATCTTTTCGGGTTGGAAATTTTCTCGACTTTCCAGGGCATAGAGTATCTTCGTACCTGCCACACGATATACACATGCAAAAACGGTCATTGGCATAGTAAGCTCTCAGTTAATAACTGTGAAAGTGCTCATAAGAACACTAAACTGAGATGCAGGCTCTGTCCCAGTGGGGACGTAATGCCGAAAAGAAGAAGTGTTCACTGTGTTCGTTTGGCGAATAGAATACAGTGAACACATTTTCGTGAAAATTTTCTTGATCTTGAATCAAAAAACTGGTTTTGAAAAGTCCAAAACTCAATTACAGATCCTGCCCTTGTAATTCAATTACATTGAATATTTTATAATGCATTTATAAAATATAAATTATTCTTGGCTTCTACAAGAAGATTGTAGTTGTTCATGGTGTTTCATTTATTGATTTTCATCGTTGATGGCAAATAGCGTAAATGAGCGGAAAGCATATCGCATAAAACAATCAATATATTAAAACATAGCGCAACATATATCATGAAAAAAACTAACAAAATTAAATGTGTTCACTTTATTTTTTACCTTTTTATACTTTAAACTAAATACAATAATTAGAAATAACGGCATTTATATGCACTATGTCTTCAAAAAATATTGAATAATGTATGATGAAAAGTCTTTGTTTATTAACACACGCTATACAGTCAACTAACCCTTACTCGGTATTTTGTATCTCGATATCGAGTTAGAGAATCATAGTAAAAGTTGGTTTTCATGGCTAACTTGATGGTCCCTTGGATCGCACTTGCACTGGTTTTGAGTTTTGTAGCTAAATACCTCCCTAACTCGATGATCCCTTCAATATCGAGTTATGGAGAGTTGACTGTAGAAAAATCTTACGGAAATATTGTATTATCAACTTAAACATGTTTGTCACGGATACAATGATTACAAATTATGTTTTCATTCGGTTATCATTGAGAACAGAATATAAAATTGATAACAGCGATAATGAAAGTTGTTAACAATTTGATATTATCCAGTTATCTGCGTGAGTTCTTGAGATTTAAATACAAAATATGAAATCGTGGGTTCGAATTTCATCTGAGCTCGTGAATTTTTTCATAAATTCCCTCATAATTTTCCCATCCTAACCACGCATAACGAGTTAAATGTTTATGATGTTTTACACAATTTCCCCACAAAAGTAGACGACTGTGCTACCTATAAAATTAAATTGTGTAAAAAATGTAATTAAAAAAAAATGCCCTTATTAATGCATTTTGGCTATCTATTGTATTAACCCGAAAAGGCCTGAGTGAAAGCAAAAATTCTAAAACCCTCGTCGCTCAACGAATTCTTAATGGATTCAAATGATTTTTTGTCAATATTCTGGCACTCATATCAAGTTTCTAGAAGTGGACAGAGAAACCGGATATATTCATGTGGCTGGAGTTATTCCGGTGGATCACTGGGTCAGGTCAGGTAAGAAGGGTACTATGCGTTTGTGCCCCTGAAGGTAAACAAATTCCATGTTACAGTGGTCACTACATAGCTGAATTTTAAGAAAATTGCATCAGTGTAAACCTTTTGAGAAAATATTGAATTGGATAACTATGAGTTTTGTAATTGATTAATCCTATGAATGACCATTTTCGGGTCCCGGGACGCCTCAAACTTAAGATAAAGTGGCCAATTTGTATCTCAACATCTGAGCAAAGCTTATGGGAAGGCACAATTATGTTTGATTTCTACTTTTCGAGAATTGAATTCGCTGAGCTGAGCTGAGGGTTTCAGTATTTTTGCTTTCACTCAGGCCTATACGGGTTAAAAAATTTTTGAGAGTAATCTCAAAGGTTATGAAAATTTACGTATATGATATCCTTTGAGTACATCGTACCTTGCTAATACAAGCAAATATTTAGAAGACATTCAAACGCTATGTCATACATTTCTCAAGCTATTAATTTATTTCACTTAATTCCGTTCCATGAACCAATGTGCAATGCATGCTCTCCTCCGTCGATTGTTGTGACTGATTGTTGGAAAACGGAGAGAGGCAGACCCGAGCATAACAATGCACGCCATGGTGAGCGGCAAGCAGAGGGAAATACTCTCTCGCCACCCAGTCAGTGGGAGAGCGCGATGCGGGATGGGAAAACTATCAACGGAGAATGGGGGAATTTATGTTGGGAGTAGAAAACTGCTGAGATCGGAGCGTGTTGTGTGCTGGAATTCGAGAGAGTGAGAGACAATGATGATTTGAGAAGAGTTACTGACCACCTGGTGGGCACTCACAAGCCAGATGTTGCTTATGGACATTGACTGGGCTCTGCGTGTTTACGAGTTCAGTTGAGTTGAATGTTTCACGTGGCTCGGGAATATAAGTTTCGAGTTAGATGACAATGAAGCTCATATTTTACAGCTGAGAAGTAGTTTTGTCAATAGTGAAGCGATGTTTGTTTTGAACAAACATTTTAAAACGAATGAAACTTGTAAAAATGTCAATTTATGATAAAATAAATTTAATTTATATATTTGTTTGTATTATGTTAGGAATACAGATGTTAGAGGCACATATTTTAAGTAAACTTCCGTCACTTTTATTGACTAGCTGTAAAACTTCAAGTTTTTTAAGTAACATAGAATAAACATTGGCTTAAAAATTACACGAGAAATAGTCAAAACTACAAAAAATCCTGCACAAAATATTTGGAGTGAAAAGATTGAGTACATGTTCATGCAATTATAAGTAATCCGACTAAATGTCATATATTCAGGCTTCTATAGTATTCTAGGCTGCAAAGCGGTTCATATAGGTGGCCAGGGTTTGTCAGGGTTTTCTAAGGGGTATCCAAAGGGTTCCCAAAACATTCTCAGGAGTTCTCAGAGGGCCCTCCAGTGATAATCAGGGTTTATTGGAGGTTATCAATGAGATGAGTACTCGACGTATAAATCTTTAGAACGCCCTTGAAAATCAACATTGAAATAATGACACTGGAATTGCCTCGGGGAACCCTAGAAAACTTGTTTAGAACCTTGGAAATTCCTGGAAATGTTTCGAAGCGCATTGATAATTCATTGCAAACTTTTGAAATTTTCATAGAAATTAAAAAGCGAGCGAAATTTTGCACATATTTCTCCAGGGATCGTATTTTTCCATGGAATAAAATTTTCAGCAACTTGATTTTATAGATGCAATTTTTCAGAAATTAAAAAAAAACTAAAAACAGTCTTGTATGGATTAAGAATTTATATACCTCAATGTGATGTTATTTGTTTGTATCCACTTAGGATCATGAAAGTAAGTTTAATAACATTACCCTTAAGTAATCAACATTAATCCCATTTCAATTAAGTTGTAACCATCTATCAATTTCAAATCAATCAACTTTCCTACCGAATATTCCGAGTTGGAAAGTCCTAAACAATAAATTTCATCGATTACTACCCACCACCACCAGCGGCTTTAACATAAACCACAATCTACTCCGGCAAACAACCAACAAAGGCGGCGCCCACTTCCTTCCCGAAACGAACGGAAAGAAGAAAAGACGAGGTATCAAAGAAAATCAAGCTCCCCATCAAAGAATTGATCACGTCTTTTCATCGCGATCGCAGCCGCGGTTCTTTGAAAGGCTTTCATTGTCCAACAAATCACTTCTTCCCGAAAGGCACCCCTGTCCGCTTGTTCGTTCGCTTGTTATACTTAGGCTTCAACTGTAGCGGGTCGCTCCGATCAGGAGGGTATAACAAAATTGGGACATAATTATATCAGGTTTACAGCTACAGTTGATCTTAGAGTGGATTTAATCCGACATTGACACGACATTGACCCAACTTCATCACAACAACCTGAAATTGAACCGACACACAGTGGCGGTCCTTCATACAAAGGTCGGACAAAACCTTAAATACGTCCCAAATCACATGATAATGATAATCTATCGACTATCTTAGATGCCTGATATCATCCCGTTGGAAATAACTGCCAAATTAAAAATTCGATTTTCTAGTGAGATTTGTCCAAATAAGTTTTGTCATCCAATCGAATAAAAAAGATATTATTACAAAAAAAAATAGTTGTAATGCAGAAATTTGTGTATAAACCTAAACTAGAGATACATTTTCAAGTTCCATGTCGTAATTTCAGAGAAAATTTAAAACGCGTTCTGATACGATATACAGATTTGAATGATGAAATAGATCAATTATAATGAAAAATGAAAATGAAATTTCCACCTCTTGCCCAAGAAGAAGATAAAATATTGCACTTCAGATAGTATGGATGATTTGCTGCTTCATAGTGAGTGACTCATTTTCTCGAAACACTTCACATAAAACGGACGAAGTTTTGAAATATTATCAAAATTTTAGATAAGGATTACAAAATACATTTTTTGCTACAACTAACAACTTGATGTGTTAAAATTTATGTTATTATGGCTTATCAAAGGCTTAAGACTACGCTTTCAAATTAAGCCTATTGAGCTTAAATCGGTTTTGATTTCGTTGAGATACAGCTGTTCGAAGTTTGGTTGGTGAACCATAATTGATGAATTTGAAGCAGTCAAATTAGGCTGACTTTCGCGCACTTATGATGCTGCCAAAAATCTAAAACAAAACAGATCGATCTCAAATTTCGAGAAACCGTCACTCAATAGTATAGAAGTCTATAGACAATATTAACAAGTGATTTTGAGAATATTAATTTTTGAGGTTTTGTCCGGACATGGCCACTGTGCGACAGCGATTGTACCCTACTCGGTGAGTCCCTCACTCATATGCAACGGTAGCCTCATTGGTAGAGGCAGTGTCAGACACGTCGATAATCTGAGTTCAACTCTAGTCTTGGTCACGTTTTTAAATCGATTTTTTCAACTGTTATGAAACTAAATGTGTTATAATTTCGAAATAATCTTATCAATACCTGGTATAATTTTGTTCTAGTTAGTATACATATTATTATGATTTTTGTTAAGATGGTAATTATCAGCATATTTAATGACACACACAGTAAAAAAATGAAATAGATGACACCAGTTGTTATAATTCTATTTTTCTCCAGTAATCGGGTTGATTCCACCAATTGGGAACTACGGATGGGATGTGGGCCACTAAATTAAAAACACATTACAGTTTAATATATGTACCAACAGCAGCAGCAGCAGCAGCTCCACAACGGGGTTTACCTATCGTGCGATTCGATTCACGTGTGCAAAAACTATGACTGAATAAAGCCGACACGGATCAAACCGAGTGGTTATGTAGTTGGTTTTCGCATTTCGGTACAAAGTTTTGATGTGTGCAATATGATTCTTTTTTTTCGTCTTCAGCGCAATGTTGTTATTTTTCCTAGATGCTTCCATCCCACGATGCACTGCTCGGGAGTTATTTCTTTTAAGCGAGCTGACTGGCGTTTGTAGTAAAAGTTCATGTTTTTATTTTAAAAGCCTAATGTTAATATGAAGAGAGCAGCACAGCGAACGTTGCATCCAAGTGCGAAGGTACTTTCTCATATTTTACTTCTCGTATGAGTACGGGTTTTCGTTTGGCAACAGGCGAATTAATTGCAGTGGTTCGCACTTTGTAATTGAACGTGTATTAACTTTTATACAACTTTGATCATGTCTTACAAAAGCAGTGATCCTTCAATATCTCAAGTCGTAATACTACCCAAAACAATAAAAAATGACTTTCCAATGCTACTGTTTACATCATATTTATTCCTTTTCAATCGTTATTCAAATTTATCGATTTTGTAATCATTTATCGATTTTTGTTGAACTCATACAGAAATTGGACAGTACTTTCCAGTACTTTTCAGTGCTAAAATTAAAAACGGTACTTTTCAGTGCTACTAAAACAGTACTTTTCAGTACTATTTTTTTTTCTACTATTGATCCCTTTACGATCCTTGTTTAGACCCGTGCCTTCAATTTTTCGTTGGACCCGTTGGCGAAAGCTAGCGGTGGTAATCCTTCTTGGACACCGTCTTGGGAAAAAACCTCTCGAAGGTCACGTCTTCTTTCGTTTATTCATTAAACATGGTATCAACAACAAACAAAAGGATGGGCGAACCTCTGAATTCACTACTTCCATCCAAAAAAGTGGGTTTTGAAACTGTCACTAGACGTGGCAAGAATGGAAGAAAGGACGTTTCCCCGGAATGCGAACTTTCTTCCAAGGATGAAATGAATAATTGTATCGAAATGAGCAATCAGTTCGATACTCTAGACAAATTTTCCGAACACCAAATCGAAGCAGCCTCTAGCCCAGGTTCTTTGATTCAAGTGAGGAAGCAAAGAGTGCCGCCTATCGTGGTCAGTTGTGCCGAATTTGGGGGATTTAGGCAGGAGATCTTGAACTCCATTAGGGGAATCGAGGTTTCCTTCCAAATCGCAAAAAAGGCGACTGTCGCGTTTTGTCGGAAACTCTTAAAGATCGCGAGCTTCTTCTCAAACATCTTGAAAAGAAGAAGCACATTTTTTTACTTATGACGACAAAACTGAACGTTTGTTCAAAGTTGTCTTGGACTTTTGTTCGATGTCCGTGTGACATGGGAACATTTCCAGAAACCAGGAGGAAATTACCAGGACCCCACTCAGTGCCGTCGGTGCCAAAAGTGGGGTCATGGTACAAAAAATTGTCGCATGGATGCTAAATGCATGATTTGCGGAGGTTCTTCTCACGCCAAAGACGTCTGTCTAGTGAAGGAAGACACCACCAAGTTCATATGCTCTAATTGCAAGGGCAATCACAAGTCAAATTTTTGGAATTGCCCTTCACGCAAAATAGTCATTGAGGCTCGTGCCAAGCAGATGAAAGATAATATCCGTTACGATAACGGTCGTTTCCGGAATTTGCCTGGTAGAATATCGAACAATGCTCATTTTTCAGTTAACGATCGCTTGATCATGAATCATACCCATCAGGAAGATCATAATCATGCTCATTCACAAACTAATTTTAATCCGTCGGGTAGCCGTTCGAATCTTTCAATTTCGAATGTATCTACCCACGGTAAATCCTTTGCCGATATCGTAGCAGGAAATTTGAACTCCTCCCCTGTTCGATCCATGGGTACCCATTCTACTTGTTTCAAATCAAATGGAAAAAACCCTACCGCCACAGGTAATTCCGCTTCTTCGTCTACCGGAAATTCTAATGGGAAATCACATGACATGTCTGCCTCTGATTTTATTTTCTAACTGAACAATTGAATCTAATGATTGATGCAATGTTTAAAGCCACCACTATGACTGAAGCAGTCCAAGTAGGTGTAAAATTTACAAATCAAATTGTTATTAGATTACGTTTTTCTAATGGAAATAATAATTTAAATATTTTAAATTGGAATGCTCATTCTCTGAATGGTAAAGAGGACGAGCTGTTTAATTTTCTTACGGTTAATAACGTGCATATAGCAGTTATTACCGAAACGTATTTAAAACCTGGATCTGAACTCAAAAGAGATCCTAACTTTTTTGTTTATCGTAATGATCGACTTGATGGGGCATGTGGGGGAGTTGCAATCATCATTCATAGGCGTATAAAACATCAACTGTTTTCGTCATTTGAAACTAAAGTTTTTGAAACTTTAGGTGTTTCTGTTGAAACACAGTTTGGTAAATATACTTTCATAGCTGCCTATTTGCCTTTCAATGCTCTGGACAGCAAGTTAATTTGCTCCAAACTGATTTGCGAAAATTGACTCGCAAAAAGTCAAAAATTTTATCATTGGTGACTTTAATGCCAAACATCGGTCATGGAATAATTCTCAAAGTAATTCCAACGGCAGAATTTTATTTGATGAGTGCTCTTCAGGATATTTCTCAATTAAATACCCTGATAGCCCCACATGTTTTTCCTCTTCTAGAAATCCTTCTACGATTGATTTGGTCTTAACCGACTCTAGTCATTTTTGTAGCCAACTGATTACTCATGCTGATTTTGATTCTGATCATGTCCCTGTTACATTTCAAATATCCCATGGAGCGATTCTTAATCCTATCAGCTCCACTTTCAATTATTTACGAGCCGACTGGAATATATATAAAACGTATGTTGACTCGAATCTTGATGTTAACATTTCCTTAGAAACTAAACTTGATATTGACAATGCTCTTGAAACTTTAACAAATTCCATTGTTGAAGCCCGGAGCATTGCAATTCCAAAATGTGAAGTAAAATTTGAATCCGTGATTATAGACGATGATCTTAAACTCTTGATCCGTCTTAAAAACGTGAGGAGAAGGCAATTTCAACGCACTCGCGATCCTGCTATAAAAATTATATGGCAGGATTTGCAGAAAGAAATCAAGAAACGTTTTGCACAATTAAGAAACAAAAATGTTGAAAATAAAATTTCTCAATTGGACCCTGGCTCTGAGCCCTTTTGGAAATTATCTAAAATCTTGAAAAAAAAAAACTCAGAAGCCAATACCGGCAATGTAAGAGGAAAACAAATTATTACTAACTAATTGCGAAAAAGCTCAAAAACTTGCTATGTAGTTTGAAAGTGCGCAAAATTTTTATTCAGGACTTATTAGTCCACTTGAAAATCAAGTTATTCAGGACTTCGAACATATTCTCAATCAATAGAACGTTTTCGAAAATGCCTGTGAGACTGATTTGGAAGAAGTGAGAACTATTATTAAAAAAATTATATTTTCCTGACAAATGGAAAAATGCTAAGGTTGTTCCAATTTTAAAACCAGACAAAAATCCTGCAGAAGCTTCTAGCTATCGACAAAAAATTCTTCATCAGTGTACTTTTTGAAAAGGTCATTTTGAACTAGAGTGTCCATTTCTCGGACATTTTGCTCGTCCCGGAGTTTGGGACAAAAATTTAAGCTTATTCCGGGAAATCCCGGGATCCCGGGATTTCTCAAATTTTCAATAATACTACAATACAATCTTTTTTCAATGTTAGAAAAAAGGTAATTTAAATTTCCAAGATAATAATTATAATTATAATTATAACAAATCACATTTCTTGTTTTTTGATAAAGTAACTTGACAAAAATCAAAACTTAGCTAGACGAATTACGGCTTTACAACGGATTTTTCAAATTCTCTACAAGACTTATGCATGGAAGTATGGTATAAATTTGATTCATAATATTAAATCAATTTGCTTCAAACATTTGATGGCTTTTGAAATGTTTGAAGCAAATTGATTTAATACCTACAGGCCTGGTAGCAAAAAGTGGTGGCGAAAAAAGTTATTTTAGTGACCAAGTTTGAGAAAAAAGTGACTCAATAGTGACTTCGAATTCTGGAAAAAGTGACTAAAAGTGACATGAAAATTGAACGTTATCAGTTTTATTTTAGGTTAATTACACTGTTTTACGATGAAGACGGGAATATCCAATGTGATCTACTGCAGGAAGTAGGTCTAGTTAAGTACCAAATTTTAAAATGTTTAATGCTTCCAAAATTTCAAGATATTACCTACAGTTTTTTTTAACAGAAAAGTTAACATTTACGCAAAAAAACCCTTTTTTAGCTGATTTTAAATCTTATCAAAATTTTAGAAAGATGCTTTGAAGAAGATTACCATTTGTTTTTTATATATAACCAACATATTTTATTTTGTAATGTAAATTCTAATAAAAATTTGGTATATTTGTAAAATTGAAATGTTTGTCATTTCACATTTCCATTCAAACTCCCAAAAATAATAATATTAAAAACCGCTTAAATTGAATTCATTGCAAATTGTATAGGTCCCCAAACATTTCAAGTTGATGACAATTTAAGATTTAGTCTAAAAAAAACATAAGTGTATAGATAAAGTTCGATAAAATGTAATATTCACAGAAGGATACTTTCTAATTATTAGAGCTATATTACATTCTACTTCAAGCTTCCTTTTCCCATGGTAGCACAGTTAATTCAACGATTTCCGTCGAACGATGAATAAGTGGTAATCCGATACTACGATTAGTTCAATAATGATTAGAATAAACTTATACGCTTATTAGTATGATCAAATATCAAAATAAATGACAAAAAGGTTCAACTATTGAAAAACAATCAACCAATTATTGATTTTCAATCAACTATTTTTATAATGATTTTGAATAATTTAGCTCATTTGCAATAACTTCAGTTTACGCACTTATTTAGAAGCGCCATTTTGACTGCTAAATTGTGGAGTTACCTCCAATACCAAGTAATCATTAAATTATTCAAGTAATTTTTCAATTAGGTTGAATTGTTCCGATAATGACCTAACTTAAAACTTAACTTTAACTGAAAAAAGGCCGATTCATAATTTTCTCTCGAAAATTTAGTTCAAAATAGTTGAAAAAAGTGACTTTTTGACGAAAAAAGTGACTTTAGTTGAAATGGCTTTAAAAAAGAGACTTTAAAGTGACTGGCTTAAAAAAGTGACCAAGTCACTAAAAAGTGACTCGCTACCAGCCTTGATACCATGACTTTACAACAAACAAATAAAGAAACGATTACAGATCATTGAAGATATTGTAGAGGATCATGCAAAAAGTTAATAACTGAAATTTTTTCAAGGAAGTTTATGTGTACTTTCAAATTTGCTTGAGGCTCATAACCCCGGGCATTGAAGAAGAAAAGCATTGAAGCTTTGCAACTAGAACAATAAAATAATGTGTTTCTTACTTGGTAAATGGGGTCTTTTCATGAAAATAATTGCTCGTTTATTCTCTTTTTCATGATGCTATTCTGTTTTAATAAATAAGGCTTGATAGTGAGGGAAAATATCATTGTGTTTCATTCAAATTTCGTGATTTTCATCAAACTCTACGTACATTTCGGGAATCTCGGGGTCCCCGGGATGTCAGAACAAAAATCCCGGGAAACGGGAAATCCCGAAATTTATCAAATCCCGGGATGGACACTCTATTTTGAACAGAATGATGGCCAACATCAAAGAAAATTCAATTTTTGCCAATGAACAGTTCGGATTCCGCCATGGCCATGGACATTCGACCACTCACCAACTTTTACGTGTAACAAATTTGATCCGTTCCAACAAATCTGAAGGCTATTCTACTGGTCTTGCTCTTCTAGACATAGAAAAAGCATTCGACAGTGTTTGGCATGAAGGTTTGATTGTAAAATTAAAAAACTTTAATTTTCCAACATACATTGTTAGAATAATTCAAAGTTATCTGTCGAATCGTACACTTCAGGTTAATTATCAGAACTCCAGATCTGAAAGACTTCCTGTAAGAGCTGGTGTTCTCCAAGGCAGCATTTTGGGACCAATATTATACAATATTTTCATATCTGACTTACCTGAGTTACCTCAGGGATGTCAAAAATCCTTGTTTGCGGATGACACAGGCCTCTCCGCCAAAGGACGAAGCCTGCGTGTCATCTGTAGTCGATTGCAAAAAAGTTTGGATATTTTTTCTTTATACTTGCAAAAATGGAAGTTTTCTCTTAATGCTTCCAAATCTCAACTAATAATATTCCCACATAGACCAAAAGCTCTTTATTTGAAAACTTCATGTAGAAATGTTGTCACCTTAACAAAATATCTAACTATCGAACAAAATGCTAGAAAACCGGCAACGCACCAGCCAGCTTGGGAAACTCTTAGCCGGAGCCGCTATACTAACGACTAGTTGGGTGCATTTCACCGGTCGGTTATTATTAAAACACACCATTTTCCCATTGCACACATGAGGTGGTTTATGGGTTTTTACGAGAAATTTTTATAACCACGCGAACCATCGCACAAACGCTCAGACGAATCCATCGGATCGAATGTTGTACGGCGATATGCGATGCAATGTGACGTGATGTTGATGATCCCGGCCAGGCGAAGAAGATGAAGCGTTGAACGCCGTGATCCAGAAACAATGTAATCTTGTCGGGCGCGCGATCCGAGGAGTGCAAAGTCATTTGCCTTGGATCCAATCGGATAGAACTTTCCGGTCCAGAGCTGCTCCGTCGTCTTCTTAGTCGTCTGATGTCGTCAAAGTCGATGCCATTGCTAATCGTATTGTTCCGCATGGATTCACATTTCGTACAACGAACGACACTTGAAGAACGTGGCAGCTCAATTGTCGACTAGGTATATATCTTCAGATGCACGGATCGAGATATCAAGTCGCGCGCCTCGCGCATGATTCGGAACGGAATTGTGCTAGATATCTACTTCGATTGCATTTGAAGCGCGCCCAAATGTCACCCGGAGGCGCAGTAACCGGGTCGGAATTCCATCCATCATGATGCGGACGGGAGGTCGTATTGATTTTCACTAATTCTGTCAAACAGTCGGAATCCTTCAACATCCCAATGGAGAGCCGCCGAGAGGCCGTTTCGCTGCAGATCCAGTTTTATTTTCGTATTCGTCGTCGTCAATAAAAAGAGTTATCGACGTCGAACTCTCCGAGGTTAGCTTCATTTTAGGGGAAATGGGTTCAAAATGCACTCATGTGGTAAAATGACCCATTTTACATTCAAATGAATTTAATAATATATACAGTACTTATCGGGTAGGAAATCCTTAAAAGTACTCTAAAGACAACGTGAACACATGGTAAGTCGACACTTTTAGCGGCGAACCATTCAAAGGTTATTTTTAATAATAATAAAAACCAGGCAAAAGAAAAAAAAATTAAAAGAGTTTATGTCGACACTTACAGTGACGGATTATTCATATTTTGTTAAATGAATTCATTCAAGTAATATTCCCATCGTTGTCATGATAAAAATACGTTTCATAATAGATTGTACATTTGAAATAAAAGCATGAAACGAGCTCACCCAATTGATCATCAATCCTTGAGTGAGCAGCAGTAAACAACTTCAACCAGCATGCTCGTTTCACAAAAGCAAAATATCATTCCTGCGACACGAAAGCCCAAACCCGATTACACTCAGAACGCGTGCAAACTAAAACGAGATTCGGCGAATACGCAAAACAAAATCTATTTTTGGTTGGGCTTCAACGAAGCACTGTTCATCAGAACGCATGCAAACCAACTTATTTCAGCTATAGACACTTTTTTTCAAAAACTACACCAGCCAAACTTGCGGAGACGATAAAACGTGACAGATCAATTTTCAACATATCCGTTCGCGCTCGCTGGCTAATGCAATCTTTCACACAAGTGTCATAATACTGTTCAAACATTTGCAGACACTGTCCAGTCTTGTTCTAATAAGTGATAATTTAACATTTTGGCTCGGTTTTAGCAGTTTTTGCGAAAAAGTCAATAAAAAAATTAGCGGTTCAGTAAAACATTTCGAGCACGATGTGAATTCGATCAAAGCTGAGGAAATAACACGATAGGGATGTTCAGATAATCCCAATGTATCCTAATGTCGATACGCTTTCTTAGATATTCGATAATGTTTTGGAATAAGACTTGAAATGGATAAAATCGAGTTCCACAGCCTTTATATCCCCCCTCTCCTCTTCCAAAATGACCGCATTTTCACTCATCCTCATGAGGATATTAGATTTTTTTAGTGATTCCTTTTTTATTGTTATTTCTTCGAATGACATTCGGATACATCGATTTTTTCATTCTATCCCATCAACTCACATACCGAACCATTTTTAACAAGAGTACAGCGCGACGACAATTTAACAGTACATTCAACCCCAATATTTTAATTCGTCCTACCCCAATATTTTGGTGCTTTCGTCCCATTCATTTGGCGTCTTGAAGTAATATTGTTATTGAATGCTTTACTAAAATAATTTAAATAATTAATAATTAATTGTTGCAAAACATTTGTTTTAGTGGAGAAAACTTGATCTGGCAACTACTGTGATACGTTAAAGTTTTTAGAATAAAAAAAAAAACTTTGTGATTGATCTATAAGAAGCTATTAATGATGGCATTTTGACGCATCTCCCCCTATATGGGCCTTCTTCGTTCATCCCATCGCATTGGCATTGCCCAACACCCAGTTTCTGGCCCAGTCAGAACCAGAAATGGCACCAGCTGCTTGGCTTGTCGAGAGCCCCGCGAAATGGACGACGAGGCAAGTGTCGAGTGGGACGCGAAGAGAAAACAAAATCAAAATAAAATACAGCTGACTGGATGGAAATTGACAGTCGGCACGATTTGGATTTTCTTTTGCCTATGCGACTAGGTAGACTGGCTATGTGGCGAGAGACGAGCATCGTTTAGCAGAGCAGCGTTCGATTTCGACATCAACGTGGGAGAGATTATGTTTATGGCACCGACCGACGGCGATCGTCGCACACAGGGCACAGTATGTAACGGAGCGGGCACTGCGAGAGTTATGCTACGATTGAGCTGTCTCGCTCATTTATGCTCTACAATTTATACTCGTGGGAAAGCAGTCTGAGTTTGGTAGTTTGGTATCTAAGCAAACATAAACTCGCTCTGTGCCTTTCTCTGAGTGATGGGTACTCAAACAATGAGTGGGTGACTGCTAGACGGTACTCCCGCTGAGATTTGAAGTTTATATGCACTGTGAATTGCAACTAGGTAAATTGAGTAAATTACACACCGTAGTTTATATAAAAAAAGCATGATATTCTGAATTTTGATTTGAGCTTTTCTTTAATTTATATGAGCAATACTCTAATTATGGTATGTATTTTAAGTATTAATTAAACATTCAAATAGATCTACATTCTGAATTTCTGAAGAAGTCGTGCAGTGGGGTGCAGCGCTACGTTCCCTAATTTCTAAAGATATTAGTAGATATTAGGTATTTTGAAAAAATCTCGGTTGAAATCCTGGAGAAAGAGCTCTGAAAATATTCTGTCGACAATTTTTTCAACTTTTAGGATTGATACTGTAAAATTAGTGTAATTTTAGTATGATATTAGTGAAATGTCAGATTCAAAATTTGTCTCATTAGAAATGTATGAAAAAAATCCTCCGACAGTAGATTGTCGAACTTTTGAATAAACTCCCAAGAAGAACACTCATAGGGATACCATAAAAATTCATTAGCGTATTTTCTGGAATTGTTTGTTGAATTACTGTATAAATTACAAATGGAACCGTTGGAGTATGCTCATAGGAAAATTGCCTACTAAACTGAACTAAAGACAAACTAGCAGAGATACCGGAGTAATTTTCAAAACAATCAAAGTAGTATTCTGTTAAGAAAATTTCCTCATGTTTCCTAGAGGAGACTTTTTGTAAAGGCCTTGAGAGAAGTTCCTGGATCCTTAAAGGAATTATTGCAGGTTTCGGCACAGAGACAGGAAGTTTTAGAGAAGTCCTAGGACGAGTTCTGCGGACATCACAGTCAGTGATGGCAATATTCGCATCACGAAGCATTTCGCGAGTGTTTGGTATAAGTATGAGTTCGCACCGGCCAACTCGGAAGAACATGTCAAAAGAGAAAGCAAAAAGTTCGCGAATATTTACTCACGATTAACCGAAGAAGGTGTGATTTTTTATGAGTCTCGGAGAGGAAATAGCTTTTACCCAGAAGCGCAATTGACTCTGAACAGTTCACAAATTGCGTCATCTTTGTTTATTCTCGATCGAGTAAATCAGCGCTTTGATGCTCTCGAGCATTTTGTGTTGTTTTTATTCCGATTTAGCATACATGTTTGCTACCTTCACAGTGGAAAGTCTTTGAAAAATTTCAGGAAGAATTATATACTATACTGATATACTTTTTTTGATATAATTTTCGTAACATGCCTTCGTGATGTAAGGTAAAGAATCACTATGTGTTGCTCCATGAGGAAATATAACAGATTTATTTAATTTATCGAATTTGTTAGCAAGAGGGGATCGATGCAAATATTTCGCTCATGTCAGTTAAGTCCTTATGAAAGAACAATGTTGAATTGTTGAAAATAATACCTAAAGAAATCAGAGAAGAAAGCCTGAAGGTCTCTGAATTTGCTTAAGAATTTCTTGAAAAATTCCCAGAAAAGCTTTAGAAAGAAATTGATGACGATACTGTGTAAAAACTCCCAGAGCAATTCCAAAATCACACTCCACGGGCAACTTCTTGAGTAATATCTTTAATGATTTCTACAGGAATCCGAGATATAATCCCAGGAGAAATCCCCTGGATATCTTCTGTAAATATCCCTAAGAGACAATGTGAAGATTGTTAAATGAACTCTTGATGTTATTTTTGTAGAGTTTCCTAATGAAATTTTAGGAAATTTCTATACGGGTTTCTTAAAGAACGCTTTTTTAAGACTTTGCGGAGTAATATTGTTAAGAATAATTGAAGGAATTATATAAAAGAAAACTTGTGAGAATCTTTGCACATATTCTACGATCATTGGCGTAGCTAGTTTTTTTTTTCTGGAGGAGACCTAGGAGAATCTTATTTTACAGAAAAATTTCGGTCGCAATATTAACAATCTTCACAAATTTCGAACCGCTGCACTTCAGTGATGTTTGTAAATTTCAATTTTTACCACTTATTAAAAAAAACCTTCACGAATTCTTCCAAGGAACTCACGAGGATTGTCCCTAATGATTATTCCATGAACTTTTCAGGTATTCAACAATGTGCTTTTACGAGACTCCTTTGAGAATTCCTACAGTGATTTCTTTATAAATTATTTTGGTACGTTTTCTTCGCTTTCTCCAAGAACTCCTCTACAAGTTTTCACTGAGTTTTTATTGGGATTCGCACGGGAAATCATTCCCGGGATTAGCAGTTTTCATTCAACCATTATTTCCTGCATTTGCATAGTTTTTTTTTTCGTGGAATCTCTATCAAATTGTTTTTAAATCTATAAGAATTCCGCTTTTGAACATTTCTCCAGAAAGGTACACAAAACAAATAAATTCCAATTATTAGTTTGATATATCATCCAGTTGTTTCTTAATTTTGATTAGCATTTTCTAATTCAAAAAAGGAGTCTCTAGGAGTCTCATTGAAATTATCTTTCAAATCATCAAGCAAGGATTCTTTCCACAAATTTTACCAAAAGTCCACCAACAGTTTTTCCAACTTAGCCGTTGTGGTTTTTACTAAAGTTTCTCTTCAGATTCCATTAACAAACCTCTAGTAACTTCTTCAAGGACTGCTTGAATAATTCGCAGCAAAAAAGAAAACAGGACAGAACTTGATTCATCTCGATTTTACTCTAAGGATGCCTCCTAATATTCCACATATTATCTTCTTATATTTTCAAAAATTCCATCAGGTATTCTTTCATGTTGAAGAATATATTTTTTTCCTGGAATAAATACCTCAATGCTTTTTTGGGATTTCTTTACACATTACTCTACAAACCACTCTATATCAATACCCAATTTATATCAGATTTCTAGTGTAACACATACAAAAAGTTCTTGGTAGAACTTCTTAAGAAATTTGATGTCAAATTTCAGCTTAAAAGGCTTAAGTGGTTTATGTAGGATTTACTACAAAAAATCTTGTTTTTTTTCTTAGTATTTTGTAATGGCTAACCATTGGCGTCAAAAGAGAAATTTACTGAAGATATTTGTATAAATCAACGTTTGCATGAGTTCTGAAATTTCTTGATACTATGGCGAATAAATTGACGTAGAAACAATTTGTTTCTACTTGCAGAAACTCCAAACAAACTTTTGTGGTATAATTGTGGTAGAAACTGTCGAAAATTACCGCGAAAATATTTACGGTATTATTGAAGAACATTCCCAAAAATGCCTTATGGCAAAATTCGTTTTGTAAAATTGTACTGAATCTAGAGGGAAATTTGAACATTACTTTGAAAATTTGTTGAGGGGTTTATGATAGAATTTCAGCTATCAGGAACCAAAGTTCCTCAAGGAAGTGTCAAAACAACGAAAGATAAGTGATTATTTAAAATCTTTTCTCAGGATCAGGTCGTTTGGCCAAATGACGTTAGGCCGAATGCCGTTACGTCGAATGGGTCGTTAGGCCTAAAGGGTCGTTAGGCCGAAATATCATTTGACCATTTGCTAATATTTCATATAGTTAACACGTTCATCAGAGATTTTCATTATTTTATTCAAAGGCTGTTCTTTCTAGTTATTTCTCACAACAGATATTGTGAGCTTCTAGATAATGTAAATTATTCTGATATAACACCTAACAATCCATTCAATCTAAAAATTCATTCGGCAGCTTCTAGGTAATGCAAATTGCCCTAACCTTTCCCTTTTAGTTAGCAATTCGACCTCATTAGAACTATCGGTCATTTTCGGCTCAATGACCCTTTCGGCTTAACGACCCAGTCGGCCTAATGGCCTTTGGCCTAACGACATTCGGCCTAACGACATTCGGCCCAACCAGGAGCCAGCAGCCAAAGTTCTTCAAGAAAGTGTAAAAACAACAAAAGATAAGTGATTATCAAACATCTTTTTTTCTGGCGGTGAATGATTTTAGGATAATTAAAACCTCTAATCAATGAGAAAAACAAGAAGTTCCTTAAGAATACGTTTTAGAAGTATCATTGGATTCCCCAGAGCTCTACCAGAAATCGCCTAGGAATTCCGCCATGGAGTTGCAAAAAGTTCAATCCCAGAGTATGGATTCTGCCAATAATTGATGAAACTATTTCTGAACAAAAGTTTTAAGGAAGATCCTTACAATATTAGAAAAAAGAAACATAGAAGAACTTTCGCGGAATTTGAAATAAAGTTTTTGGAAAACAATTTGAAGGAATTTACAGAGGTATTTCTGATAGTACTTTAGGCGAAACAAATCAGTATAAGATTTGACAGAATCAATGATTTTCTGGTGGAGATGCAAGGGAAAACTTTGAACTTTTGAAAGGTTAAGTGTTTTTTTAGTTAAATTCGGAAACATATTCCGGAATCTATTCGTAGATAAAAAATAAACATAGTAGGTAATCCTCTAGGAGGAATTCACGTTGATTATGAGCAAAGCTCACAATATTATTTGACTTTTTTTTCCAAGAGATTTGTTGCAAAAGTTCTGAAGCCAACCTTTGATAATATAAGAAATATTTTTTTGCTGATATAAAAAAAAAACTTTGGTTGATTTTGTTGGACTTTTTCACACTAGGTTAAATTTTTGTCATCCATCTAACGAAAGCTTGGCCAGGTTGAAAATATTTGGAAAGATTTGTTATGAATTAAGCCATATTTTTTGCTTAAAATTTTCTCTAGATATTGTCTAAGAAACTCGTTGAGTTATTTTTGTCGTTAATTTTGTAAACCATTTTTGCAATTAATTTTGTAAACCATTACATGAGTTTTAGTTAATGTATGGATTTCTTTAGTGAATACTTGTAGACATTATCATCCGACCTCTCTATCAGGATATCCTCCAAAAAATTTGTTAAATCATAATGCAGTAAATATGCTGCTTTATAATAAAACATTCAGAACAGTATATTCTTCATTCTCCAGAATTTTGGAAACCGGATTTCCAGGATAATGATACTCTTTTTACGGTTTTTTTTTTTTGCAACGGTATCATCGGTTGTTATCATCCAGAATGGGGAGAGATTCTTGAAACAACCTTGGATACACTTCTGAAAATTTTCTCAAAGAATTCTTTAAAGAAATTTGTGTAGGAATTCTTTGAAGTCATATTTGGAGCAATTTTGTTGATTTCTTATATATTGAAAAATTTCTCATATAATTTTGAAGAATTCCTATGAGAAATTTTGTCATACAAATTTCAAAGTAATTTCTTGATAATTCACTAGTAAAATTGTAGAACAATTCCCTGATACAATTTCATAAAACAACTCTTGGAATAATCATTAGAGAAATGTAAAGGCAGCTTCTAGACTCCTGATGGAGTCATTGATTTTTTATAGTTGTTGTTGTTGTTGTTTGAGAGGGAAAACTTAGTGAGATTCCTGAAACATTCCAGTGAAATGTTTCACTAAATCTCTTAATTATAACACTGCGGAACACGTTTTTGTCTCCAGCACCAAAATACCGCTATTCACTTAATTAAGGGTTGCTGAATCCATTACCGTTTTCAGAAATATCATAGCACGTCCAGTTTTTGAGATATTGACTGTTGAAAATGCAAAAAATGACTATTTCAGCCAACTTGCATGCAAGTTTCCCAGCTTGTAAGGTAATATATTGGCTTAATTTGCCACTGAATTCAAACTTTATGTGTATAACAATATTTATCATCAAAGTTTGTATTATTTTCGATACGGAAAAGTTATTTTTTGATGGTTTAGAGAATTGTTGTATTTTGCCATATAGAAGAAACGAAGAATTTTGTATGGAAACTGCAAGCATGTTAAGAAAATCGGTTTAATCGAAATTTTAATCGCGCAATTTCAATCAAATTATGTCTGAAATGAAAGTTCAAGTTCTATTTTGCATGTTTGGTGGATTAGATTACAAAAAAGTATGATAAATTGTACTTTCAATTTCATGTGAACATTAATAAAAGCATTGTTTTGTACAACTTTGGCGACCTGTAGCTAAAAATTGTGACGTGCTGGAACATTTCTGAGAACGGCATCAGATTCAGCAGCCCCAAATCTACTAGAGACACATAATTTGGTTCTTGAGACACGCAAACATGTCATTTTTGTTACGCTGTGTAATTGATAGAGATTATTCTTACGTGGGAATTGATGGATGAAGCCAAGACAAAATAATCTCTAGAAATCCTTAGAGAATCGTTTAAAGATGATTTGGAACTTCTGTCACAATATTTTCTACAAAATATCACAAGAAAATAGTTCAGAAACTCTCTCGAAAAACTTTTAGACCCGTTTTTTGGCCCTCGAATACTTATCGATATTCCATGTACTCTAGAGCGTTACATGATTAGTTCTTATTCATTCATTTTCTGGATATCCAAGAATTTTGGGAATATTGTCCGCAGCTTGCCGATGGATAGTATCAATTGGGGGAATTTGATGTTAAGCATGATAAGCTTCTTTAAATTAACAAAAGTTGAGTCATGAAAACATATTCGTGATCAGATGGCCCGTTTCAATCGACAGATATTGTCTCGTCTAAGATGTGCACAAAACTGTTGTGTTGGTGTTATTTATCGCATGATGAATTTATCTATATTCTATCTTCTGTGTTAAATTTTCTATCTTCTATCTACTACGTTCTATCTTCTATCTTCTATCTTCTATCTTCTATCTTCTATCTTCTATCTTCTATCTTCTATCTTCTATCTTCTATCTTCTATCTTCTATCTTCTATCTTCTATCTTCTATCTTCTATCTTCTATCTTCTATCTTCTATCTTCTATCTTCTATCTTCTATCTTCTATCTTCTATCTTCTATCTTCTATCTTCTATCTTCTATCTTCTATCTTCTATCTTCTATCTTCTATCTTCTATCTTCTATCTTCTATCTTCTATCCAGTGTTGACCAGACTCATTTCCCCGAAATTCGAATTGTGAAGCCATGAGCTGTTATAACTGTGCGTTGTATTCCTGAGATGGAAGGGGAGGTGGTTGGGCTTGAGTGTTGCACATGGGATCCGACAGTTTCGATCTCGGTGGGCCGCAATTCAAGTTTCGGTGAAATGATTCGCACTCACTCACTCACTCATTTCATTTCACCGAAACTTGAATTGTGGCTCTCTGGGATCAAAATTGATCGATTTTGTGTGCACTACTCAAGCTTAACCATCTGCTTTTCTATCTTAGGAGGACAGAGCATGGTTGTAGTAGTTCGTGACTTCGTAGTTCGGAAAAAGTTATTTTCGGGGAAATGAGTCTGAACAACACTGCTTCTATCTTCTATCTACTATCTTCTATCTTCTATCTTCTATCTTCTATCTTCTATCTTCTATCTTCTATCTTCTATCTTCTATCTTCTATCTTCTATCATCTATCTTCTATCTTCTATCTTCTATCTTCTATCTTCTATCTTCTATCTTCTATCTTCTATCTCTATCTTCTATCTTCTATCTTCTATCTTCTATCTTCTATCTTCTATCTTCTATCTTCTATCTTCTATCTTCTATCTTCTATCTTCTATCTTCTATCTTCTATCTTCTATCTTCTATCTTCTATCTTCTATCTTCTATCTTCTATCTTCTATCTTCTATCTTCTATCTTCTATCTTCTATCTTCTATCTTCTATCTTCTATCTTCTATCTTCTATCTTCTATCTTCTATCTTCTATCTCTATCTTCTATCTTCTATCTTCTATCTTCTATCTTCTATCTTCTATCTTCTATCTTCTATCTTCTATCTTCTATCTTCTATCTTCTATCTTCTATCTTCTATCTTCTATCTTCTATCTTCTATCTTCTATCTTCTATCTTCTATTCTATTCTATCTTCTATCTTCTATCTTCTATCTTCTATCTTCTATCTTCTATCTTCTATCTTCTATCTTCTATCTTCTATCTTCTATCTTCTATCTTATCTTCTATCTTCTAATCTTCTATCTTCTATCTTCTATCTTCTATCTTCTATCTTCTATCTTCTATCTTCTATCTTCTATCTTCTATCTTCTATCTTCTATCTTCTATCTTTATCTTCTATCTTCTATCTTCTATCTTCTATCTTCCTATCTTCTATCTTCTATCTTCTATCTTCTATCTTCTATCTTCTATCTTCTATCTTCTATCTTCTATCTTCTATCTTCTATCTCTATCTTCTATCTTCTATCTTCTATCTTCTATCTTCTATCTTCTATCTTCTATCTTCTATCTTCTATCTTCTATCTTCTATCTTCTATCTTCTATCTTCTATCTTCTATCTTCTATCTTTCTATCTTCTATCTTCTATCTTCTATCTTCTATTTTCTATCTTCTATCTTCTATCTTCTATTTTCTATCTTCTATCTTCTATCTTCTATCTTCTATCTTCTATCTTCTATCTTCTATCTTCTATCTTCTTCTATCTTCTATCTTCTATCTTCTATCTTCTATCTTCTATCTTCTATCTTCTATCTTCTATCTTCTATCTTCTATCTTCTATTTTCTATCTTCTATCTTCTATCTTCTATCTTATATCTTCTATCTATCAGCACAAATATTTCGGAGGCTCGTAGAATCCCGATGACCAATTGATTATTTATTTATTTATTTATTTTTAACTAATAATTTTGAAAGAGGGGAAAGCCCCTTTGAGTGATTTTTAATGAAAATCTTCTCAAAAAGGCACAAAAACCAATGATCAAATCATATGAGCTTGACCGGATAGATCAAAACGAAATCAACATACATGAAGTATAGGTATATCTTGAACAGAATATCGGTCATATCAGCTGATGGCTGATGGACTAAAACTATCAATATCAGTTGCGAACTATCAATATCACTTCGATCTGACAACCAACAGCGGTGATGCGAACTTGCACTCTAGATCACAATCACTGCAGAATGAGTGATCACGTGGCAATGCTTTTCAGTGACCACACTATTAATGCTTTTCAGTGACCAATACACAGTTTTAATCCGTCTGCAGCACTATTTAAGGCTAAACTTGACCTATCAGTGATATCCATATTCTATCGCTATCAATGCATTTATGATGGAGTAGACAGCATGATGTAGATACTGACAGCAAGCAACTCTGATCTTGAGTCGAAAAAGCATGGACCTATGCAAAAAATGAGTCACACTGAAATGTTAGCCAATTTTTAGCAGCAAAGCAAGTAACCACCGGAACTGAATTTCACTTGCACAAAAAGTGACTATCCAACTAACGAAAAAGCCATTATTCGGAAATAAATACACACAATCTACTTGGCATACACACTTATCTCTCAATACCGCAACTCTACCGGCTCCACACCTATCGGTTCTTCGCTTCTCATGAGCCCAAATAGCATTAATACGGCTTTGCTGCGCGCAAGAAATGCCTAGCTGCCACCATTAAAATCATAAAAGAAATGGAAATCCAACCATTCCCGACCGCCCATTCAAAGGCAGTGAAAATAAAAGTTTAACGGCACTTGACAGTGCTAAATTGTAGCAGTGAATTCGCATAAAACGAGATCCATAAATATATGGTTTACAACAAACAACTCCTTCGCTGCATTGTGCGCGGTGAGGAGGGTGGCGACGCTTTGGCTATAAAGATATATGCTGCCGCTCTAAATATTCTTTACCTCTTGCACTATGGGCCAGAAATGAAAACAAAATCGTTTTTCATAATTGAAAACATTAAACTTAAAAGTTAGAAGAGCAAGACCACTAGAATAGCTTTCAGATTGGAACGAATCAAATTTGTTACTCGTAAAAGATGATGAGTGGTTGAATTTCTATGTCGGAATTCAAGCTGTTCATTGGCAAAAATTGAATATTCGTTGATGTGGACCATCATTCTGTTCAAAATGATCTTTCCAAAAAGTTTGCTGATGAAGGAAATAGCTATCGAGCTAGAACCTTCTGTATGATTTTTGTCCGGTTTTAAACTTGGTACAACCTTTGCATTGTTCCATTTAATAAATATTCTACCAAAAATGGTAAGCTACTCTCTGAAAGTTTCTTGATAATGATGTAAAAATTTCAATCATCGCCCGTCTTTCGCATTTTTGAATTTTTTAATAATAGTTCAACTTCTTCCGAATCAATCTCCCAAGAATTTTCGGAAACGTTCTCTTGATTGAGAATGCTTTTGAAATCTTTAGTAATTCGATGAAATCCTGAGGATTCGAATTTTTCTTCATATTTTGGTAGTGCAAAGCACCTTGCTGCAACAATGGAATTTATTAAAGTTTCGAGAGCATTGTCAATATCAAGCTTTGTTTGCAATAAAATGTAAACATCAAGATTACTATCGACGTACGTTTCATATATTTTCAAGTGGAACTGATAGGACAAAGAATGGTTTTCGTTTTCGTAATTCCGATTTCTGGTCCATAGTGCGACTCGCTCCGCGTTTCGCATATGACCTGGCTTGGATGACGACGACGGCGCACGACTAGGAAATCTGATCGCATCCCATGCCACCATCGCCCGCCAGGGCTTATTGTTTATCACTGTTGCGCAAATTTAACTATCATTATATGGTAATTACCTCCATCAGTCCACATTATGAGGTAAATTTTGCTAATTCCCTCCCCGCGTGCCGGCCGGTCCGAGAGCAGAGCGCAGTTCGTGGAGGCTACGAAAGCGCTAAACATTCCACTTTTCGCCTTTAGCTGCACGGCTTCTTGGATATGTGGCGGGGGGTTACGTGATCAGAAGCATAAACCTGCCAAGAGGTGAGATGCCAGATGCTGCTGCTGCCCGCACGTTGGGCTAATGCTTCTGAAATTTGCACTTGCACTTTCATTTCGATTCGTAAATTTCATCTGACTGCTGACGATGGCTGACGGCTGGGAGTGCAGATTTTCCGGTCGTCAGTGTCTCTAATTGCACGTTTTTCCACAAACCACCTTGGACTCCCCTGTCCCCAGCAACTTGGCTTCCCGAGCAGGAACGAATAACTCGTACCTATCTATGAACGCGTTTTCAATAAAAAAAACGAGAACTTTTGCAGTCATAGAATAGAAAAACACTAATTGAGTATTTTTTATAGAAAACATAATTTTTATTCTTCAGAAAAAAAGTCAATGAATATTGGAAAAGGGGCCCTGATCAGCCGTACGAAGCAATTCTAGCATCTCAGCTCATTTGTAAGATTTTCAAACTCTTTGCTTACTATTTTTGCAATATTTCCACAGTATTTCAACAGAACTTTTACAGGATTACCATAGTATTGCCACTGCAAGCCAAAGATTCTCACAGGAATCCTAGGATTCCCATTGGACCATATCCACTGGAATACCAGCATCCACACAAAAATTTCAAAATCTACATTAGAAATCCAAAATTCATAGTGTAATCCAAGAATTCGACTTGAATCCAGAAATCTACGCTGGAAACTCCTGAATAGTATCCTAATATCCATACTGAAATCCTAGGATTCACACCGGAAATTTACCTTGGAAACCAAGGACTCATGTTCCAATCCCAGGATCCACACTTAAATCGCAAGATCCATACAGAAATTCCAAGACCCATACTGTCATCGTAGGGTCCTTACTGGAATCTCAAGATCCTCACTGAAATCTCAGGTTTCACACTGGAATTCCACGGTGCAATCCCAGGATCCAAACTGTAATACCAGGAACCACACTGGAACCCCAAGATCCACTCTGACTTATTACGAACCAAACAACAGTCCCTGGCTCCTCAGTGAACTACAACAAACCATACTGGAATCCCAATATCCACATTAGAAACCTAGGATCTACAATGCAGTTAGATAATCTACACTAGAACCCCAGGTTCCACACTGAAACTGTAGGATACAGGATCCGATGCTCCATACTGAATTCGCAGCATTCGCAATGAAGGAACGCACATAATCCCCAGTTAAATTCAAAGACCCATACCTGAACCCAGAATCCACTCTGAGATCACAGTATCCACACTGAAATCCACACACAATACAATACCAAACTTCACACTTGAATCCCAGGATTGACTCTGATCCCCTGGATTCTAGGATCATGGATTCTGAAATGCCAGAATCCCATGTCCCCCACTGGAATTCCAACATCCACACTGGAAATCCAACATCCACACTAGAATACCAGGATTTACAGTGGCATACGAGGATCCACAATGGAATCCCAGAATCCACACTCGAATAGCAGGATCCATACTGGAACTCTAGGACTGTCGCTGAAATCCGAGTATCCACACTGGACTTCCACGCTCAACCGTACAATCTTAGGTTTCATACTGCTACACCTGGATCCACAATGGAACCCCTGGATCCTCACTGGAATCGCATCTTTCACACTGGAATCCCAACATTCTTACTAGATTCCCAGGATCCATTATGAAATAGTAGGATTCTCACTTGAATTTTGAGTATCCTAAACCTAAGGATGTATACTGGAATCTCCGCAATAACAATGGAATTCCAATGTCCCAGGACGCACACTAAAATGCCAGGCTTTACACTGAAATACTAGGATTCACATCGAAATCCCAGAACTGGAACATCAGGTTCCACACGGGAATCCAAGGATCTACACTGGAAACCTAGGAACCATGCCAAAATCCACTGAACTTCTGCGATTCACATTACGATCCTAGGATCCACATCGAAATCCTGCGTCCAGGGTTCACACTGGAAATCCAGAATCCACTGAAATCCCAAGATCCATACTGCAATCCTAAGATGTACACTAGACTGATGCAAATTTTAAAGTTTTTGCTCCCCTATGATAAAGGTAGAGATGAATCCAAGCCAATCCTTAAATTTTCAAAAGCACGAATCTGGAGAACCAAACATCCGTTTAAGCTGAAAACTTAATCGATTGGTCACTTCAAATGGCGTGTGCACAGTCCGAATTACTTCAAACTTTGGGAGGATGCTATTTACCATAATAAAAATCGTTTAAGCATAGGGGAGCTAAAATTTCAAAATTTGCATCACTCTAATGTACACTGTTATCAAAGCATCATCACTGAAATACCAGCTTCTAGACTGGAATCTCAGGATCGATACTGTAATACCGATATCCACACTGTAGTCCCACGATCTACACGTGGATACCAAGATTCGCACTGGAATACCAGGACCCACACTGGAATCCAAGGATTCACACCGGAATACCAAGGATTAACACTGTTATCTCACGATTTAGATCACAGTCCCAGGATACACTTTGAAATCTTACGATCAACATAGCAATCCCTAGAATAACACAGGAAAAAAAGATACACACAGAAATATCTAGAATCCACACTGGAGTTCTAGGATTCACACTGGCATCCTAAGATTCAAACTGAAATCCGGTGATCTGCACTACAATACTAGGATCTTCACTGAATACGATCCATATTATGGGCTTCGTGGTCTTGCGGTTAGCGGCATCAGTCGTTTAGGCGTATTGTGCCACGAAGCGTGGGTTCGATTCCCGCTCCAATCGGTGGAAACTTTTCGTCAAACGAAAAATTCATCACTGGGCTACTGGGTGTTCTGTGTTGTTCGTTGCCTAATGTATGTTCGTGATTGTTCAGTCTGTGTAGCCTTTGGCTGAAGACGGTGTAAATTGTCTTCATTACAATCCCAGGATCCATTTTGGAGTTTCAGGATCCACATTGGAATCTCAAGTTCCACACTGAAATTCTTTTATCCACATTACAATTTCAGGATCTACACTGAAATCCTACGATCTACATTGCAATTCCAAAATCCTCACGGGAATCAAAGGTTCCACACAAAAATATCAGAATCCACACTAAAATTCAAGTATCCATTCTTGAATCAAAGGATTCACACTGAAATACCAGGAACTATTTTAGAGATCCAGGATCTACAATGAAAGACCAGCATCCACACTTGAATCCCAGAATTCACACTAGAATCCCGAATTCACACTGAAATCCTTGGATCCATTCTCCATCGGAAATCTCAGAATCCACATTAGTGCCCAGGGTTCATTCTACAATCGTTCGGGAATCTCTGATTCGGAAACCACGCTTATGGTAACATAAGCCAAGCGAAATAATACCAACAAGAGCTGCTGACAAAACAGCTGAAAAAAAAAAAATATTTTATGCGTACAGCGCAATCTAGTAGAATGAAACTGATTAGAAAAAACATGTCATAAGACTGCCCTTGAGCTTAAAGCCTTAGAAGTAACTGATCTCAAAATAGATCACTGGGCGTTAATGGGTTAATAATATATCCTGTCGGACGTTCTGAAAGAATTTCAAGAAAAATAAAACATCGTATGACAATTCTATAGGAATAATCCAAATATAGCTGTGCTGGGTGAGCTTGAGCTTGATTGGCCGCCCGTGGTTGCTACTCCAGTATCGCCAGATCAGCTGCACTTATACAAAGAACCATCCAGATGAACTGCTTGGGACTAGCTGACACCCTCGGTGTATAAGTGCTGATGATCTTCATTTTTTTAGGTGATAATGGCGCCTGCCACGTCAGAATGCAGACCAATGAGGGGAAGAAGCAGGAATTGAAGATGGATTAAACTGGCTCCCACAGTAGACCGTATATACCTCTGCGTCTACGCCTGTTAAAGCGGGATGGCAGAGAGGTTTGCTGTTTGGTTAGCAGACTGCCTATGTATCAGACGTAAGGAAAGGCGTGCTATAATGATGGAAGAATGGAAGCGTAGGGAAACGGTTTTTTTATCCGTCTCGGGTTATAGCAAATGCTATGAACTGTGATAGATCAACTGTGATATATTGAGAGTGGAAGACAGAAGCTAGTGTAATATACAACTACAAAGTACGAGGAAAGGGATGGGCCTGGGATTGAACCTATGACCATCTGCTTATGAAGCAGAAGCGGCAGCCATTAGACCACCAACCCCGTCTGCAAATATGGCTGTGCTGGTGTGAAACCATAAATGAAATTGGGAAAATTCCATGAAAGTGTTATATATGTAACATTGCTGGAGAAAAGTTTGGAAGAACTACAAGAGTAGTTCGTAAACGAAATAATGGAGAAATTTCTTTAAAAACTCCAGACTCAATATGAAATCCGTAGTCGAATTAATTGAGGCATTCTTGGAAGAGCTCGTAATAGGTTAACTGGAATAATTCCTGAAGGGATTTTGAAATAACTAGTTGATCAATACGTGAATGAATTCATATGAAAATGACTGGAAGCAAAAGTGAAGAAATCGAAGAGGAATTCCTTGAGGAGTTTATTTTGTGTCTCCTGGAAAAATGTCCTAACAAATTTCTACAAAACTTTAGAATGAACTTATTTTTTGTAGGAACTGTATACATCTTTGGAAAATTTCGCTTGTGTAACTACTGGAGAAATCGGTGGAAAAATCTCTGGAGGAAATCCTGGATAAGTATCTTGGAAAATTTCCAGAGTAATTCCTGTGGAAATGCATTAGACTTCCTGGAACAAATTTTAAACAAATTCATTTGTTTACCCATTAGAAAATCTATGGAGGAATTTTTGGATAAATTCCTTGAAATATTTGTGGGAAATCTCTACAGGAGGTTTTTTGAAGCGATGTCAAAACCTTGATATAGTTCCCGAATTCCTGGAGTGTTGCCTCGAGAAATCAGAAAATAATTTCCGCGACTATTCGCGTGAAATACTCTGGAGCCACTTGAATTATGCACCAGGATTTACTGCAAGGATAAAGAGTAAAATAGAGAATTGAACCATTTTGGTTAAATAGAGATAACTTAGAGACCTTCCATTGAAAATAGATACTTTTTGGAGACAAACATTAAAATAGAGACCAATAAAAAAAAGTGACACATGTATTATTTAGGTATTGCCAAACCTAATCCAATTATCAGTTTGGTGTTTGTAAAATATGCGTTAGATATTAGTTAATGTGTTTTTCCTCTTATTCCGGGCTATTTCATACCTTACTCAGGTGGCAAGTATCGAAAATAAACTGGTACGGAATACCTCAATTTGATACTCTACAGCAATTTCCTTCCACTCGGGTTGGCCCGAGCGATAGAAAAAAAAAGTCTCTGCAAATTACTCTGACACTTGGAGGGCAGCCGGGTCGTCATACCACTGAGGGTTTCGGCTTCCCACTATCACATCTGTACGTGCTGATCGTGCCGGAGAGTGGAATCACGTTTTTAATTTCAAATTTCACACATTTCAAACATTTGGATTAGCTGGATGGGGGTGATGGGAATTAAGGGTACGAAGGGAGACGGGAATTGGTGCCCAGGCCAGGCACAGAATGGATTGGTACTCAATCATTTCCTCATGTTGCAACAGAGGCCCAGTTGTAGGCTAAGGGTCAGCAAACGTAAACAACAAATAAGGGATAAAAATGTCAGATGGTGAGGAAATTACTGGTGTGTAGAGTTGAAAGATAATGTTCATAAACTTTATCAAATATGTTTTATTGTGACGGTGTTATAAAATCAAAAGAATCAAATTTAACAGTAATAGTTCTGAGAAGTATAATTGCATCTTGTCAGTATAGATACTCAGCTCCAATGATACTTGACATTATTAGGGTCGATGTACCAATTGCCGCATAGCAAAGAACAATTATTCATATGAAATCAAAAAATAATGCTAGCGTCATTATTTTTACATCATCTGAAAGCTTTTTATCTTGGTTTTGTTGGAAAAATATGAAAACTACGAAAACTTATATGTTTGTATTTATTATTGCTTGTGCCACTAAACGAACAAATGTGCCTATAGTAGCACTATTTCTAATTTTTGTTCCTATAGAAGCACTAGCACTACGGCGTTGGCAAAATACTCATCAAAACCGTATTTTTACAAAACTTTTATTTTTTTCCTTTAAAGTGTAGATCAAAAGCTTTCGTTTGATGTATAAAAAGTTCTGAATTTATCAATAATTTCGTATAATAAAAAATAGTTTCTCTCAGTAGTGCTACTATAGGAACAATAGGTTTACTATAGGCTCAAGGGATCTCAAATTTTAAGCAAAACTAATTATTTCGATCATTTTTTGAACGAAATCAAGCTGTGTATCAATGGTACTTAGATAAATAGCTCCTGACCTCCATGTCAAAAAATATTTTGAAACATTTAATAGCAAAACGGCCGTCAAAAGCCACTAGTGCGACTATAGGAGACTGTCTACTAAGGGAACACTGACCCTATGTTATACAACTATTCTAAAAACAGTGGATGTCTTAAGAAATGTAGCTCAGCAGCATCACGTCTATGAATTGAAAATAGTAGTTTACGGAACAAGTTGCAGAATGATGATTTTTACAGCACGAGTCGTAAATTTATCCTACGAGGCTTGCCGAGTAGGATAATTACGACAAGTGCTGTAAAAATCGAGTTCTGCAACGAGTTACGTACAACATTTTTTGCAATTTCGTAGAAGACCACTTGAGGGTATCAGAAATTATATCGGAATGCATTCACCATTGTTTTACAATTCCTGAAAAAGTGTTGTGTTATGATTCATTACGCAACTCAAAACAGTTGCGTAATGAAAAAGCGTTGCGTAATGAATCATTACAGCACTGGTTTCAGTTAGGTAATGACTATTCCCGCACTGCATACTTCAGTGCAGGAAAGTAGGCCGTTTCATGACAGATTGACGTGATGAAAAACAGCCTATTACGATGAGAAATTGCAAAAAAATATTTTTCTTACTTTTATATCGACATAATCCATTTTTACGTTCTGTAGAATGTTGCTTGTTATGGCTGTGGGAGATACGTACCTGAAAAAGAAAAAAATATGAAACTGAATTGATGATCTAAAGAAACCCGCTGTCACATGACGGAATCACGTTGAAAAGCGCCCAAAACCTTGATATAGTTAAGGTGGTTATGAAATGTATGATTGTGATTACAACGTTAAGAGCATTAAGCAAGAAATTCTCTACGTATCCATCCCACGTAGAGATAGATATGCCAGCTTAGACGAGGTATCTTTTACTGCATCGAGAGAGCTATCGAAACTTCTAACAACCCAACGAGTTGAGAACAAATGATGGGTAGGGCGAAAATCCTGGAAAGCAATTACTTTGAAAATACAGTGGGATTCCGTTTTTGGCAACAAAGTTTAAATTTTCAGTTGCCAAAAACGGAACCGTGCCAAAATCGGAACCCATATTTCAAACTTTATATTTCAATTATTGGTTTCGAAATCATCATTGCAATGTTAAAACATCATTTTTATGGTATCATATGGCTTTGAGACTTCGAAAAAGTTCACTTCGAAGTATTTTTCCGAAGGGTTATACTATGCTATGAATCTATAGCCCCGTAATGTTAAATCTGGCAAACGTTTTTCTGATGGCGTTTTTACGCCTCAACGTCTTCAATTATATTTAGAAGCTTTATTTAATTTTTGTATAAAAGGGCCTTGTAAAACCAATAATCGCATAAGTGACCTTTATTCAAGAACTAGACATTTTCTTAAAACTATGAAAGAACACGAAAAAAATATTTTTGTTTTCTTATAAAGACGTATTTACGAATCAAAAGCGCTGGGTACTGCATAACGGCATTAGCTTTTTGTTTTAATTGAATGAGCATTTAAAATCAGTTTAACTTTTGGACTTAAGCGCAGAGTTGCTTAATATCAATCATATCAGCTGATGGCTGATGGTCTAAAACTATCACTATCACTTGCGAGCTATAAATATCACTTTGATTTGACAACCAACAGCAGTGATGCGACATCGCACTCTAGATCATAATCACTGCAGAATGAGTGATCACGTGGTAATTATCCATGCTATTACTGTTTTTCAGTGACCAACAGAAAGTTTCATTCTATCTGTAACACTGTTAAAAATATCGTACTGATAAATTTCCATTTTAACTGCTTAATTTAAGGCTAAACTTAACCCATCAGTGATATTCATAGTCTATCGCCATCAATGCACTTGTGATGGAGTAGATAGCATGATGTTGATGTGATATGGATTGATCCGAATTGTAACGCAGTCGGCCTGTACAAATCAGAAAATTTTAAGCGTTGATAGTGACAGCGAGCAGCTCTGCTTAAGCGTAAAATTTGAAAAATTCGGTAAGTTTAGAATTGCTCTTTCAATTTATGTTTTTGATAAAGTAAAGCATTTTAAAATGAACGGTTAACTACAATCAAAAGGGCAAACATAAAGATGAGATGATGCATAAATGTGACTTGTAATTCTGTAGAATTTAATTTTTACTTGAAATAATTTTTCATTGAGCTTGATATATGTTTTACACCTCAAGAACCTTATAGGAATCTTCAGATTCTCATAAGAAATATACAGAAAAATGCTTGAGCTCTGAAGCATCTTGCCAAGCATCTTGCATAGGAAGGATCTTGCATAGAGTTCTCAGGATCTTGATAAGGATTTTGCTAGGAGTTAATATCTTGGAATTCCGCTGCGATGTTGCTGAAAATTCTCAAGTCTCCGATGAAAAAACATTTTAAGTTTATTATTATTAGACTACCACTAGCACACCTCAAATTCCTCTGGGAACCTTTTCAAAACCCCCAAGCTTTCGCCGGAAATATTAAAAATACCACTAGAAATTCACATTATCCCGCTTAAAATTTACAGGACGCCCTAGTGTTTATTAGGAATTACCAGTTTTTGGACATAATTCTCCATATCCATTTATACACTCTATGGATCCCTCAAGAAGCCCTCAGTGTCCACTTGGAATCTGCAGATATCCTCATGAATTCGTTAAAATTTTTGGAAAGTCCAACAAGAACCAAGAATCCCTTAAGGATTCTCCAGGGTACAGTTAGGAATCTCATAGACTCAGCTCGTAAGGAACATTTTGATGATGTTAAGACACGTATGCTTGATTACAGAATTCTGGATCGTCTCTTAACAAATCTAACGCCTTATAGAGTCTACAGAAAAAAGGAAATGTAGCTTTCAATAGTTGACGCAGAGAGATCAATATACACACCAATACCACAGACAAATAGTTAAAACACTTTAGTCGTATTTATCGCACGCTTCAATGATATTATTGAGAATACATAAATTGTAGTTTGGACTGTATTCGCATTTGTCATGTTATTTAATGAAATTTATTAAAAGTTATGATGCACGACATTTTGCTGTACATATTTGTATATATTATTGCGGTGTGTTTTTACATGCGCTATGTTTGTAAATCCATAATTATAAAGACAGTGAGCCAAAAAGATGAGACAAGATTTATGATTGTAACTCTGTGTGAGTCATAGATTATGCTCTTATCTCGGTGCTGGTGCATTGTTCAAACAAGCTGTTCCAAATCTGAAGAATAGTGTTTTTTATTGTATCACCTACTGGCAGACTCAAGTGGGCTGGACACTAAATATGAATGCCTAAGAAAAGAGTCTTTAGTTGAGATACTGGAGATTATTGGCCTCATGAAACGTTGTCAATGTATAACCAATGACCATTCTGAAGTAAATAAGCGCGTACGCGAGTCCTTAGTAGTTGGTGAGATTTGGAGAAATATCGACGAAAATTGTGCTTTGGAATGTAATCAGTGTGGAGGTGACATGCTGTTCAAATGACTAAACCAACAGACACGATAATATTTACAAAAAAAAATACAAATTTTAATGGTATTGAAAAATGTTGCCAAAAACGGATCCATCTTCTTCTTCTTTCAGGCGTTATGTCCCAACTGGGACAGAGCCTGCTTCTCAGCTTAGTGTTCTTATGAGCACTTCCACAGTTATTAACTGAGAGCTTACTGTGCCAATGACCATTTTTGCATGCGTATATCGTGTGGCAGGTACGAAGATACTCTATGCCCTGGGAATGGAGAAAATTTCCTTTACGAAAAGATCCTCGACCAGTGGGATTCGAACCCACGTCATGCTGAATAGCTGCGCGTTTACCGCTACGGCTATCTGGGCCCCCAAAAACGGATCCATTTTGTTGCCAAAATCGGGGGGGTGCCAAAATCGGAGCATGCCAAAAACGGAATCCCACTGTACCATGTAGGCTACGGTTCTGTCTCGAGAAAAAAAAAATGTCCACGTGTCCAACCCATTCTCCAAGTATTCGGATTGCAGATGAGGTGTCAACTTCGCTTATAACGTTAGGCGGATTGAAGCAAGTAGAAGCACTTTCAACATTGCACTCGAGGATCCCGTTTGGAGATATGGCGTGCAGAGAAACGGTATAAACATTATCAGACGGTCACATATGCTCCTTAAATTTTAGGACGCTATTGACCTTATTGGAATCTATAGAAAAGGAAGACGCCTTAGGTATTTTCATGCGTACAGTTCTGGGGACAATACTCGGTGGGAAACTAGGGAATATTGTGTGGAGCAGACGCATGAATCAAGAGTTTAAAAAAATGTAAAGAAGCAGATATGAATAAGTATGTAAAATGCGGCATACTTCAGTGGGCTGATCAGTTAGTGCGAATGTCGAAAGGAAAAAAGATGAAAATAATATTCAGCAGGGAACCATGTAGAGATCGGCGACTTCAAGGAATGCCATGTATGCGCTGGCTGTACGTAATGGAAAGTTTTTGGGCAACTCTAACTATGTGGGCCATCAAGGTGCAAGGTAGGATGAGTTTGAAAATAATAGTTAATAATTTGAGAAACTTTTAGGAAGTTTTTGAAGGATTTGCAACAATTGAAACGAAACAATTCTTGAAGAAATCTCTAGGGTCTGCCATTGAGACTCGGAATTATTTCTTGAAGTATTTCCAACATTCACTCTTTCATTCGGAGAGAAGGAGAACTCGAATTGAAGGCTAGATACTTGAATCTGTAGACTCATGCATACTTAGCTTGGTAAATGTTTCAAAACCATCAGTGGAGTAACGTTTGTAAAAATTATACATTGCCTTTGCTTTGAGAGAACTGATTTACCGTTTAAGCCATGGGTTAATGTCCCCTTAAGCGCACCTGTGCCGACCCCAATCCTATCCACCGCTCATCAACTTATACAACCCAGATAATTACATAAATTGGTTCCTAATCCCTTCAGACCCTCTGATCGCCCTATGGAGATGAAATCTCTACAGCATCCACAATCATCCAATTATATCGCAGTCACCGCAGTCGGCAATTACCGTTGACAGTAGTACCGTTTTTTGACATCCGAATGATTTATTGCCGTCAACTCGTCTCCTAATGCAGTGCGCCGGTGTAGCTCTCCACAAGTCGGCTCAGCTCGGTCACACAATTCCATTATTTGACTATCGTAGACCGTCGTCGCGCCAAGCGCCTTCTTTCACTTAAGACTCTGGAGTGAAAATCGGAACCCTTGTTTCTGTATCAATCCGAATGGCTTCCAAACACACATTGCACATTCACACAAGTCACATAAAGCGCCGCACGGTTAGGGCGATTCAAGTTATCAAAAAAGTTTGGAAATTCAATCTTCCACGTCTTCTCAACAATCCTTGTGCTGAAAATGCTTCCATTAGAAATAGAGACTTTTTAAAGACTTGCATGAATATAGTGACCAAGTCTCTAAAAAAACCTGCTACTAGCGCTGTGGTTTTTCAACCTTCGACGTTCTTGGGTCACCTCTAAACACTCAGCAAAATGACTGAACATTTTGCCATAACCAGTTCTGTCAATATTTGACATTTTTCACGACGTTTGGTTCGCTTCCATGATCAGCAGTCAAATGATTACTCTACACTCATCCACTAGCGTCGCCGCTCACACAGAACCAGCGGTGGAATGGTGATAAAAAAACATAAATACTGTAAAATGAATGTCGTTTGACACGGTGACATTTCTATATATTAGCGCATTTGCTCTAAAGGACACGCGGCGGTCCCCAGAGGAAAGAAATTATTCCAGAAATGTACGATTATAAACAGCAAGAATAGCTTGATCTTGCTTGTTATGTCGAATGAGAGCAGCTCTTCTAGCGAAAAATGATAGAAATAAACATAACCGTACCGTGGTCAGCTAAATTCATTTGACATTTCTCTTTCGTACGTTCGTTTGAATTAAACGCTCGTTTTGTGAATGCTGAATGCAGTGGCTGTTGAATGTCTACGAGAACGAGTCGATTTTGTGATTGCTAACAACACTGGACAGAACTCAATTTTCATCATAAGGATTGTAAAAGAGATATGGCAGATGGAATATTCAAACTATTTGAGATTTGAACCGCCCTAACCGCGGTAAATGGTACGACGACCGTTAGTAGAGGCAGTAGAGTGCAACGCGGGCACCACCTCCCAATCGTTCGTTGGGTGGAATTGGTAACTCAGCGATACGCGCATTTCCTTTCTCCATTTCCGAAACTTCCAGGTCCCCGTCGCGTCGTCGGTAATGACAGTGCGCAATTCCGGCAGAGCTTACCGGCAACTTTAGCGCTGCGGGTCTGTCTTATGACCCCTGCCTGTGTTTATCAACGGCGTTGTCTCTCAGTTGCCGGAAAGTAAAACTATTGTCACTTGAGTCATTATTTTACGTTTAGGGTTCAGAAAACGGTCATGCCGCGAATGCTGCTGGAAGGGACCACCCGCTACCTGTCCGATCGAGCAGCGAGAAGACATACATAATCTAACTCAGATGCGGGGAAATGATTTGTGATTCGTCGGTACGATTCCCAGCCACATTCAATCGAATTGGTTTGTTGTGTGACACCAATGACGGAAAAAGGAGTAACCCGCTAGGCTTTCATTTTCAACGAAATTCGTTTTCGCTGCAATATGGTACAATAACGTTTATTAGGTTATCGCCGTCCACCGACCATTAGCGCACAGAGGAGTAACTAGAACAAACTATTGGCCATAATTTAAAACTGTATAAATAACTAATACATTTTTGATCCCGCTGTAATTTTTAACATAGTTAAGAGTATACCACATGTTATGAGCAAAACATCTCGAAAACAAATGTGATGAATGTGTGTTTTTTTTTTAAGATTTCATAGATATTTCTATTTTTATAAGTAAGAACATGGCAAATGGTCAGACAGGGCTGGTAGCGACTGAGAGTCGTTAAAATAGGAACTTTAGAAGCCCTATGCTTGGAAAAAACGAGACAGAACAAGTACCAAATTTGGTCTCTCTTAACAGAGACAAAATAGGAACAAAGAAAACAAAATAAGCAGGAATCAAGATATTGAATTTTTCAGAAGAATTTTCAATAAAATCCGGCCAGATATTTTTCAACTCATGTTTTTAATTATGTGCGAATCGAAAGTAAGATGGCTTATTCTATTTTCGGCAGCTATGTTCTCTTCGTCAGTGCTGCAAACATTCGACAATTCTTGCGACGTTTGTTTCGTTGTCATAATCAGCAGTCAAATGATTGTCTACACTCATCCGCTACCGTCACCTTTTACACACAGCACGAGCGGTAGAATTAACATAGAGAAACATAAAAACCTGTGAAATGAATGTCGTTTGACACGATGAAATTTTCGTATAGGGAAAGTGTACCAGTTATGGCTATAATGGTTCCCTATTCGGCCATATGTGTTTTCTCGAAAAATTTTACATTTTGAATATTTTTGAATGTTTTAACGTCAAGATTTATTCGATATCGAATTACTAAAACACACAGAATGATTAAAAATTTGAAAATAATCAAATTAAATTTTCTTTCGTACGTTCGTTTGACCGCTCGGTGTTGTGAATGCTGAAGGCCAATACTGCCGAATGTCATCAAAAAGATGTCGACTAATGTGATTTCTTGCAACACTGCCCTTCTGCATGGGTAGTTTTCTGAAAGCTATTTTGATAATTTGAGCTAATTTTCATAAAAACTTTCAGCCTATAAGCACATCTTACTGTCGAATTTCAGAAGTTTTGACCGACGAAGAGAAAAAACTATAACATTTCGTATGTACGCATTTTTTAAGACTTTTTTCAGGAATTTCATCAGAAAATTTTTGGGTAGCGGCCTATATAATTCATTCATTGATTCTTGAACGGCCTTTCAGAGGAATACCTCCATGGAATAAGTTCAAGATAACTTTAAGAATTCAACCTAAAATTTCATAAGGAAGGAATTACTCCAGAGTTTCCACTTTGAGATTCTGTAATAATTCTTTCACAGATTTCGGAAAAAAAACTTTGGTTCATACAGTGATTCTTCTATCGATTTTGCTAGAATTTCGCCTGATTTTCGATTTGAACAGTTTCAAAAACTCATGCAATATTTCCTCCAGAATCGTTGTTCACTTGTTCCATGATTTAACCAAAGATTTCTCTAAGAGTGCTGTTGAGGTGGAATTACATATATGTAAAACTGGCAACGCTGAGAGACACGGAAATTTTGAAACTGGAAGCACTGAGTAATAGAGATATCAGCAGTAAAAAGTGTACTAAAAATGTTGGGAGACCGAATCTTGGGAAGCCCGAAATAAACACCAAATTGTATGTATAATCTTAAGTTCTACAATAGCTTAATAATAAAAAAAAAAGAATTACAGCATTGAAGTTGCTACCACTAGAGCTCCTTACAATAATTGGTTTATTGCATCAACGATGACGATTCCCAACAGGTAACTTTAGAAATAACTCCAGAGATTCCTCTTCAGAAAGTACAGAAGATATTTTTGAGAAATTTTCCGAAAAAGTTCTCAAACAATTTATAAAGTTTTAAGTCTTTTTTTACAAGAAAATGAGAATTTAAAAAAATGATTGGATAAGTCCCTGAAAAATAATAATGCTAGAACAAATCATACGGAAATCATTGATGAAACTTCTGTAGAAATTCCTGATGAACTCTAGCGAGGATCTCTCAAAAACTGTCTACTGTGGTTCTTAAAGATGAATTGCTAAGATAATGATTTAAAAAAGTAAACAATTAAATCCCTGGATAAAATATCTCAGGATTTCCTGAAGACATTCCTCGAACAACATTGAACAGAAGAAACTTATGTAGACATGGTTGGAATAATTGCTTTAGTGTTTGCTGGTGTGAAACTTCAAATAGAGTGTCGAAGAATCCACGGAGATTTTACTTGAAAAATTACCGGAGAATTATCTGGAAAAACTGCAGGAGTGAATGAAATGTAGGAGAAATTTATTTCTGGAGAAATTAAATCATAAATCCCTAGTCAAATATATTAAGGAATTCCTGAAGGAGCTATTCCTACCTTCATAAGAAAATGGCTATGGATATAACTGAAATAATCGGCGTAGGAATTTTTTGAGAAATTCTTGTAGAGATTCCTGGAACAATCCTTAACCAATTTCTTCAAAAACTCTGGAATAAACTTTCAGGATTTTATTTGGAAGAACTTCTTGGAGTATCTGTATAAGATAGTAATTACCGGAAAATCAATATGAAACTGGAATGGATGATTGAAGGTAATTCGTTCGACACTTACTGCATCAAAGCAGTGAGATGGAATTTAACATTGTGGTAGCATCGTTGCTTTTTCGAACACACAAGACTACGGTAGCGCTATCTTGGAACAGCAAAATTTGGAAAGTTTTAAGAATAATCAAAATTAACTGCAAGGAGTAGGGAAATAGAGATTATGTTCTCCTTCGATTTTTTTAAACTTCTATATTTATGGATAAAAGTTCATTATTACGAAGTTGTGCTGTACTAATAATCTCAGTAATGTTTGATTCAACCATTAGACCATAGGACGTCTGAGTTCGTTGAAACAATCAAGTAATTATCGAAAGAGAGCCTCTGTTTTCCAGATAAGACCATTTAACATGTTCAATCTGATATGTTTCAATATATTGTTGTTCCGTTCTGTTTTTTTTTTCTGAAATAAAAACAACTTTTTTCTGTTTTTTTTTCTTATGAAAACAAAAATAGCTTCTACAAAACATTGAGCTTGACTTAATTGGCCGCCCGTGATTGTTATTCCAGTATTGCCAGATCAGCTCCACTTACGCAAAGAACCAACCAGATGAATGCTTGTGTATAAGTGCTGGTGATCTTCTTTGTGTAGGCAACAATGGCATATGTCACGTCTGAATGTAGACTAATGCGAAACGGGTAGGAATTGTTGTTGCACTAAAACTGACTTACAAAAGACCTGATATGCCCCTGCATCTACATCAGTTCATGCGAGAAGGTAGACTGCCTATGTATCAGGCGAAATTAAAGGCGTGCTATAATGATGGAAGAATTGAAGCAAGCGTAGGGAAGCGGTTACATGTCCGTCTCTGGTTCTAGCGATTGCTATGAACGAATAGTTTAAGTGAGATAGATTAAGAGTGGAAGATAGAAGCAAGTGAAAGATGCAACTACAAAGAACGAGAAAAGGGACGGGCTTGGGATAGCACCCATGTTTTCCTGCTTATGAAGCAGAAGCGGTAGCTATTAGACCACCAACGCCGTTGTTAGGACATAATAAGATGTAGAAAATGTAGAAAATAAATTTGACCATAATTGACCCAAATTACTCCGGTGTGTAGCGGTCGCTACCCATTCTCCACAGACCTCGGCCACCCGTGAGCGCATAATACATTGCAACTATCACCGATGCCACTTTTCTTTACCTTTCGAATCGTAAAAAGTACAATATAATACAACAAAATTAAACAACCCGCTGAAAGGTTCATTAGTCGTTGAACGATGTCGACTTCAACTAAAGGTAGGTACCTATATCCGAATCGGTACTGTCACGCGCTCGCTCCGGATTGAAGAAGTAAGTAATTGAAGTTACGGCATCCGAAACCACCCAGCGAAAGCAAAGGCGAGGCGTGGCTGACATGTTACTAGATTTTTTACAGATAACCATTTTCATGATTACTTCATTTGAGCAGCAAGGGGTTGGGCGGGAAACCGGGTGAACTCTTTTAGGATCGTTGATTGTGTCATTGCGGAGTAAAATAAGTAATGGGAAATATGAGAGCAAGAAACGTGCGGTCGCGCGTGATGACACAATTAGAATGATAATGGTCAAGACACGAGCACCAAGTACTTCGGGGTCTGCGAGGAGGTCTCTGTCGGGGATTGTGAGGCATTCAAATTTACTTAAATCGTTTATGCAATGGCAATTTGCATTAGATACAAATGAAGCCATTTTCTTCGATGAAAGTCAAATTGCGCACGATTGTCGATCGCAATCACAGTCCCTTTATTAAGGGCAAGAGTGAACTGCCTTTTACATCTCTCGTTTCCATTAATTTTTGAAGAGGATTTAAATCGTTTTTTGAAAGATACCTACAAGACTTCAATCTTATCCGGCAATGGGTCAATGCTCATCAACCTTAATTTTAAAATCGTTTTTAAAATCATTTCAGATTCCAAATTATTTCAGTGGTTCGAAGTTTAAGCTTCAGCTTGACTGACTGCTTGTTCAGCAAATAGTCAGTTACATGACTGACACAGATAATGACTGCTCTAGATTACCAGGTACCCACAATAAGGAGCAAGCTATCAAGGCAAATGCCGATAGGACGAAAACATCGTTAGGTCTAAAAGTTTAAAAGGAAGATACCACTAAGCCAACTTTCACTGCTGTTAGTGATTACAAATATCATATTTGAAATATGTGAAAATGCAAGGAATCGGTGAAAAATGTCTAGCTATTCCTTTCCAATAGCAAATCAGGCTTTGCAGTACCGTCGGACGGGGCTACTTTTGATTCCAGGGGCTACTTTGGACACTCACCTTTTGTATTTATTAGCAGCGTAAATATTAATCTGAGCTATTTTGTGTCTTCAGCACTTTTATTAACCAATATATGCTCTACCACTAGGCATGATTTTTTCTTGGAACAACATCAACAATAACAGGATAAACAAGAAAACATTTAAAAAAAGCTCGAATAAATATTCACAAGGTATAAAACATTGGCTATACAAACATTGTTTGAATTTTACCCATGTCTTGGAAACTTATTGGGAGCATCACAAAACTATCGAATCGTCATGTTTCATGAAAATCTTGTGATTTGTTTTGCTTAAAATTGTTGTTTTATTTAAATACTTGATCGAAGGTCTTATTTTTGCGACTTTAATTTTATTATAATGTTTTGGTTTGTGTATTTTACAACTTAAAAAAAAATATATATTTGTAAAAGTGAACAGCCATAAAACGCATATATTTCAATACGTACCAATGCCAAATTCACAACATAATCTCTAAAAAACAATTTTTTGTCATAATTTACATGAATTTGTAGTACAGAACAGTTGCATCCTTCAAATGCCTAAATTAAACTACTCTTAAGCCAGCTCTAAACTGCTTTGAAGCTAAAAGCATATTACAAAAGCAAAATTACTTATTTACGATTATGCTAAACTTTACTTCATAGATTGCGTTTTTAATGAAAATTACTTACTGGTATTAAATTAGTTACCGGTATTAATGTGATCCTTCAACATATCGTTCATATAACAGTAAGAATAGAAAAAAAAGAGTTTTTGTACATAACTCGTTTATCATCGCAGTACCTAGTAGTTACGTCGTTCGTTTATGTCAACTTGAAAATCGAGCATTCGTAACTGATAGTTCCATTTAAGAGGAAGTTGAAAATTTAAGTTTCATACTGCAAACTGAGAATAGTGAATGGAATGTTTCGTTTAAATCTGTTATATATGTGTATTTGATTCTAGCTTTGCAATTTACTACATTAAGTTTATCAATGAAAAACGTGTCATAACATCACAGTGGACGACAATTTATTGAATCAGTTTGAAAGTTATAAAAAAAATCATTTCATTAGCAAATTGTGAAAATGTCCAAAGTAGCCCCTTTTTTGTCTTGAAGGACACGTTTTTTTCGCTATTCAAGCATTTTTGTTATTTCTTGATGGATTTGCCTCATATTTTGCACATTTGTTACGTACATATACAACTTAAATATAGGCAAAAATTATCAACATCTATCCATAATTCTAAGAGTTACAAATCCTCAAAGCTAAAGAATGTGGAAATAATGTCAAAAGAAGCCCCGTTTGACGGTATGTGTTTGTTTATAACGGTTTTTTTTTTCTGGTGAAATAAAGATTTCAAAGATTTTGTCGGTAAAATAGTATTTTTTTTCTGTATTTTGTTGTTTACATTTCAAATTCGATTATTTATTTCACACTTTATAGTGCGATTTATTTTAAATGGGAAAAGGAATCAGGAGGGAAAAGTTGTCCAAAGAGATATGAGAACTCCACCGCAAGCTGTTAGGCCAAAAAGAACGGTGAAATTTTACTCCGCCCCTCTAATCTATTGAACGTTCGAATCTAACGACTCTTTCGGTCTAACAATCATTTCAGTCTTACGAGCTTTTCGTTCTAAACATCGTTTTTTACGAGCCTTTTTGTATTTCAATCCATTCGACTTAACGATGGCGAATTCCATCCAGAATGAGTCGAAAAAAATGGAAAATGGTGCTCGATAGTCTTCGATTTGGATTAAATTTTGCACATGTCTTTGGTATGGTACAATAAGTGTTTTCCATAGAAAAATCTATCATTTTGATAATAAATCTTCGAGCTGTTCAGTAGAATACCTATAAGTAGATGAAAAAAACCGAATTTAGTACTATACCATTTAATTCCACTAAAGTTTGTATCCTTTGACAGATACGCGTATTTCGACCTCAACTGTAAGGCCGTCTTCAGTGTCGTGTACTAGACTCGACTTCCGAGTCGAGTCGAGTCTAGTACACGACACTGAAGACGGCCTTACAGTAACTGCCGTCTTTAATCAGAATTCTAAATTACCTTCAATGACAAACTAAGGTTTATGGTTCGGTCTGGTTGGATACAATTTCAGTTTTACATATCCTGCTAGCGAAAAATTTTGAATTTACTCAACGAGGGATGGTTCAAATTATTCGATATTTTAAATGTAGATAGGTTATGATAATCTGAATCCTCTAGTGTAAATAACTCATTTTTGAAAAAATTGGCGTTTGGTGCGGTTTAGCAGAACCCCGACCAGTTGAGGTCGAAATACGCGTATCTGTCAAAGGATACAAACTTTAGTGGAATTAAATGGTATAGTACTAAATTCGGTTTTTTTCATCTACCTATCATTTTGACTCGAGAATAACTTTTGAAACTGGCCTATAATTTTTTGCATGCAACTCATTTGCAAAATTCTAACATCGAAACTGTTGATTTCAGAGAAAAATGTTCTAGGAAAAAGTTTTTATTTAACCGTTTAGAAGACTATAAGAAAAAATATACACTGAAAAAATAATTTATTTATTTTTATTAAAAAATTGAAAAAAAAAACTTAATTTTAAATTGCACAAAAACCCCATTTTTAATATTTTTTAGATTTTCAACATATAATTTTGATAGTAAACAGATGTTTGGGACAAAGTTTCATAATGGAAAAATTTTTAATAAAAAAGTTTTTCGGCCGATTTTAAAAATTTTGATTTTTTGTCAAAATAAATACTTTCTGATGATACAATAAGAATCTTGAAATTATTCTGAACCATAATGATTATCTTGATCACTTCTCTAGGAGTAGTCATTTCCGAATTGTCTTAAGTTTAATGCAAAAAAATATGAATTAAATATTTAAATAGACCATTTTCATTAGTTTTTCGCGATTCACCATCAAGGAAAACAAGTGGAGAGAAATATGGTCTTTACTCTCGAAAACGTATTATAGTTAATGGAGAATCCCGAATAACTAATACAATTGGCCTATTTTAATATTTAAATAATATTTGTTTTCCATTAAACTTGATATACAGTCGACTCTCCACAACTCGATGTTCTATAACTCGATATACTCTATAACTCGATGGATTTTTTGGTCCTTTCAAATTTCCATACATCGTGCTCTCCATAAGTCGATATTTCTATAACTCGATATCTCCTCTGGTCAATGTCATTTTAGAGGGAAATTTCTCTCCATAACTCGATATTTATTTTAAAATCTTTCTTATTTGGGGAAACGTGGTCTAATTGTTGTTTGGAGATGAAAAAATACTTGCAAGTTCTAATAAAAGTTGAAAAAACATGAAAATAAAAAAAAATATTGTCAGTCAAAATAATGTGATTTTTCGAGCATTTCGAAAAAAGTGTCCAAACAATAGTTTGTAGAGTACAATCAACAAAATAATATTACTTTCTTGCAGAGGTGATCATTTATGTAATAGAAATACAGAAAATTTTTCCTTCGATTTTGTGATTTTTTGTTTCGGTACATTCTATAACTCGATAATTCTTTAAGTCGATGGTCCCTTGAATATCGAGTTATGGAGAGTCGACTGTAATTCCATTATGGTCCATTAAACTTGATATAATTCATTATGGTTTATTATCATTTCAAGATTCTTACTGTATCATCCAGAACGTATTTATTTTGACAAAAAATCATTTTGTTTTTAAATCGACCAGAAGTTGTTGGTAGAAAAAATGTTATGTTAAAAAATTCCCCATCATGAAACTTTGTCTTATTATCAAAATTCTATAGTGAAAATAAAAAAAAATGGGGTTTTAGTGTAATTTATAATTTAATTTTTATTTTTGAATTTTTCATGAAAAAACATAAAATATTTTTTCAATGTATATTTTTTTCTTGTTGCCCAAACGGTTCACTACAACTTCTACAAAGAACATTTTTCTCTAAAATCAACAGTTTTGCAGTAAGAATTTTTCAAATAAGTTGCATCCAAAAATTTAGAGGCCATTTTCAAAAGTTATTCTCGAGTCAAAATGATCGATTTTTCTATGGAAATCACTTATTCTACCATACCAAAAGCATGTGGAAAATTTAATGCAAACCGAAGGTGGTCGAGTTCTGTGACTGACCGATTTGGAATTCGTCCGATCCCTTAACACTTCAGTCGTCGCGCTGTTGTTTTTTGCACAACACTGTTGAAAAAACCTCGCTTTTCGTTCACAACAGTAGCGTGGTGGTTCTGACGGTGGCAAACCACGCGACGACTGGAAGGTTAAAAATTTTCCAGGCTTAACCGAATTTGATCTTATAGGATATAATCCTCTTCAATTAACCAAGGGCGCAAAACCAACAATTCCAGATATCTTACGGTTTGTAAAATGGAATTGAAACGTCGAAATATTGAGGAAAAAAAACCTTAATGTTGGGTGTCAGATTGCGGGATACCTGATTTTTAAATTTCAAAAAAATATATCTCAAAACTACAGAACATACACTGCTAAAAACTTGAGGGTATACGTAAAATTTTCTGAAGTTTCTAGAAAAAAATGAGAACAGTAATACTCTCTTAGGTCCCAGAACCGAAAAAAAACCCAAAAACTAAAAAAAAAGCCAAAAAAAAATTTTTATACATATATTTTCATGTACATTTTTTTTTCTAGGTTTTATATTTTTTTTGAAAAGTTGAAATTTTAAGCTTTCATTTCATAAAAAAGATTGGAAATCAGTTCAGCTGTTCAAAAATTATATGTTTTTTTAAATAAAAATCTAATGCGCTGAGACCTACAGTGTGTGCCGATAATAAATGACTGATTTTTTATTTTCAAAAATATATATCTCAAAAACTAAAAGAACATACATCGCTGAAAATTTGACAGTAAACGTAAAATTTTCTAAATTTTCAAGAAAAAATAAGAACAGCGATAGTCCCTTTGGTCCTGAGGCCTTCAAAACACGAAAAAACGCAAATTTTTGTTTTTTTTTTCATGTAAAAAACTGTGAAATTTTAGTCACCAGTCACCGTGCTACCTCCATTCACCGTGCACATATACAAATTCCTACAGAATATTCATACAATTTTCACAAATTATTCTTTTGCTAGTAAAATAAGATAAAATTGGTGAAATGAAGTAATTCTTGTCACAAAACAATTTGAAAAACCTAGTTTATGTAGCCAAAACCATGTGAATTCTGTTTAATAATGGGATTTAAAAAAACTCTTAGTAGAAACGCCAAAAAATCACATATTTTATTTTAACAGGGTGTCGACTCAATTTTGAAAATAAAATTCCCTGACTTTCCCTGACCTTCCAGTCGTTTTCCAGAAAAAAATTCAAGTCACTGGTTAATTTGAACCGAAATTAGTACGATTTGTACAAGAAGATACATATCCGATAATTTGCATTATGTAAAGTTTATGTTATAGGTCGTATGAATAAACTGAACAAAGGCTATTACTTTACTGAAATATATTTGTCAGATAACATTTTTAGCGTTTATTCATGTTGATATGTTAAAACTGAGTAATTGAACTAAGGTGTGCTATTACGATCATCCACGATGCTTTCTAAGTGTAAGAAATTTATCCTGAAATTTGGCTATTACTTTTTCCAGGTAAAATTCTAGCCATTGCCGAAGAACTGTTTTGGAGAATGGCTTCATGAAATTCCACATAGATTTCTCAGAAATTCCTCTGGAAATTCCTAAACATATTTTTACAGATATTTCTTCAATACTTCTCCATGTTGATTTCCCTTAGCAGCTCCTCACCTCCAGGGTTTTCTAAAAATTGTATTTCTTTCAATCTTGAATTTCTCCAAGAATAGAATTTGGATTTTTTAGGATTATTTCAAGAACACGTCAAGATATTTTTCAGGAAGCAAATAGAGTTTTTTTCCAAAATGCTTTCATTTTTTTTTCTTAGAATATTTTCAATAATGCTTCACGATGATTAGTTACAGGTATTTTTTTTTTAGTTAATATTTTAGGATTCCGATCTGATCCGACTTGGTTCACTAGATATATGCTCTTGAAAATTTGAGGTGTGGATTCGTTGTATCTTCAATTTAAGGTGATTATAGACATAGCCGAATTTTCAAGCTCACACGATCAAATTTTCAGTTCAGAGCTCTGTTTGGTTCTTTAGACTAGTGCTCTTGAAAATTCAAGATAGGGCCTCGTATTATAATCATCTTGACGGAATACATTCAGGGATTGAATTATGCGCTAATAATAAGTGTTCAGATGCTCCTCTTTAATTTGTCGTGCCTTCAGCAACGATCCGAAGAACTTCTCTAAGAATTCTTTTATGAGTATCTCCAAGTAATCTCACAAAATATCAAGAGCTTATTGAATAGGTAGATGAAAAAACCGAATTTAGTACTATACCATTTAATTCCACTAGAGTTTGTATCCTTTGACAGATACGCGTATTTCGACCTCAACTGTAAGGCCGTCTTCAGTGTCGTGTACTAGACTCGACTTCAGATTATTTCAAACAATATTCCTGGAATTTCTGCTTTTCAATAATGTTCTGGAGAATTTACTGGGTATATTCTAAGAAAAAAAAACTGGTCATATCTATGAGGAAGCTCCTGATAAAAATCCTGAAGAAAGGCGGTATTATCTGAACAAACTATTTTCAGAAACAACTTGAAAAAATAGACAAGAAATCCTGTCCATATCCTGATATCTGCAACATCCGTATTTTCAACAAAATTTTAGTTTTTTTATTTATTATCTCGTGCTGCAATTTTACATCAAATATAATAAAAGTGAAACTGTCCAGAACATCAAACCGAAAAATTGTACCATCATCGGGACCACAAATCCAGAAAATCAAACAGTGTTAAGAGCTGAATAATTGATCGATTGATCACCACCAGCCAGTAACCAATTTTTTCAAATAAATTATTGTTTGATTCGTCAGATTTATGCTCTTGGAATTTCGAAATTATAGGCTTTTATTTATCATCACTTGAATACGAGAATCCTTATTGGTTTTTGTCTATACTTAGTTTCACCAGTTCTACTTGAATATTTTGAGCAAACTTGTAAGGATTGACATAATTTGATGGATTGGACTCCATTTTTTTTCTAGATTTTGAGCGAATGCGCCAAACTAGGCTTTGATTTGATCTAGGAAACTCAACAACAAAACATGTTAAAAGCAATCCACGTCAATTTCGAAGAAGTTGTTCGGAGAGTACTGTTGATGCTTTTTAATTCAGAAAATTTGAATTCTGAGGATAAATACAAGCAGTAAAGTACAGTTTACTCTATCATAAATAAGAGTATTTCCTCAATGGTTAACTGATATTTTAAAAGATTGATTACCCTTTTTATTCCATACTAGTGGTCCCGGCAAACTTCGTCTTGCCATCATGTAGTTGAAAAACGCTATGTATCGTCCCATATAAAATGACAGTTACGTTCACTCTCGTTTTTTCCTACATTTCCGGCGAATTTTCTGAGATTTGTATGCATACAAACACGTCGGAACCCTTGAGGAACAAAATTGAGAAATTATCATTCAAATAGGTTGACCCGTTTGTAAGCCATTTCGTGACATACAAACACCACTCCATTTTTATTTATATAGATATTGTATTGCTGACTTAGCCTGAACAATAACTTTCCAGACAATCAACTCGTTTGATGTTGTAGTATTGATGTTTTTTTCCCTGACATCAAGTGAAATTCCCTGACTTTCCCTGACCTTCCAGGTCAAAAATTTAATTCCCTGACATTCCCTGACTTTCCAGGTTTTTCCAGGTAGTCGACACCCTGATTTAACGTTAGAGTATCAAATTTGTTATAATTTAAATTAGTTTTCGCTAAAGATACTTCTAGTAAGATGTATTAAATCTTATGAACAATGCGATTTCATGCAAATTAGATTTTTTTTATTGTGTTTCAGTTGAAACAGAAATGCACGGTGCATGGACCCTTTTCAATATGTATGGTTCCTATTACCGTGCAATACAGGTCGGACTCGATTATCCGGAGTATCGATTTTTTTTTCACTCCGGATAATCGAATCCTCCGGATAATCACTAAGATAACAATTAAAAATTTCGATAAAAGAACTTAAATATTATCGTTTTCTGTTCTTTTATTTAAATGATGCGGTGTCGTAGCCAGAAAATATTTCTAGGAACAGTAGGGGTCTTCACAAGAAAAAAAATGTTTTGACCGGCATACACAATTTTCAAACCCTCCTTTTCGTAAATACATTTAAAACTGCAAAACTATTCATATTGTTTATTGCAATACCAAATTATCTCAGATTTATGCATAAAAATTGAAAAACAAGAACTTTAAAAAATAAATTCCGAATAATTGAGTCTAAAATTTCGGATAATCGAGTCCGACCTGGCTTGAAATTATTGGGTTATATTGGATTTATTGATATGTCGTGCTTTAACTACTCCATATATAGTTTTTAAGCGTATATGAAATGGTTTGGACAATACAGTCAAACCTCCTATAACGATTTTAATGAAAAAATAATGATTTAGCCCTTTTTTTCAACATTCTATGACTTTTACTGTAAAACAAGATTTGAATACTTTTTAAAGTGAGTGCGCACACTACTAGCAACATAGTTGCTCCACCAATAACGTTTTTTTTTTTTCAAGATACGAAATTTAATCATGAAGAAAACTATACGCACGGTAAATTATGCACCAGAGTGCACGGTAAATGGTGACATAGAACGGTACGAGGCGACCTTAACATGACATTTTTAAACATAGCTTTTGAGTATTTGTTTGATATGAATAACAAGTTTTAGATTTTTGCCTGTATTATCGTATAAATACACGCTTCGTAGTGGTAATCTATTTCGCTTTAAGTGATATGGAAAAATAATATATTTTCATGAAGGGCAGATTTTTTTTTAAATGCACGGTGGTAGCTTGACGGTAGCTTGACGGTATTTTTCTTGAAAAGTCAAATTCTTAAGCTTTCATTTCGTCCAAGAAAATTGAAAATCAGTCAATTGAACCGCTTATCATTTTTTTTTAAATAAAAATTTAGTATAGTCGCGATTTTTCTGGTCACCCTATTTAGGAAATGGTCACCCTAATAAAAAAAAACTAAAACACGTGTATCCTTATTTCGTATAAGGAACAAAATAGCAAATTTACGCGTAATTTGGTGACCCACTAGATCGGTTTTTCATGGAATGGCTGTATTACTAAAATCAAATGATATACGGGAAAATACGTTAAACCGAAAAACTGTGGTAGAATAGTTTTAATTTGCATTTAGATTTAAAACTCAAAATGAGAAATAATTTACTAGTGGCAATGGAAAAAAGAGGTGACATATTGGCCTCAAATTTCGCTAAACGTATACATAGAATTTGCATTTTGCAAATGCTTCTCAACCAGCCCTTGCTCTCCTTACATAAGAACTTCCTCACGTTCGTAACTAGGACTCCGGGATTGACTCATACTCGACATAAGGAGTGTTGCGGCACTTATAACCGCCTTTTTCCACCGTTTCCAACAGTCGCGATCCCTACTCAAATGGGCAAGCCGCTCCAGAAATGCATCGTACCCATAGTCATCCAATGCGAAGCAAACAACGCCCAATTCACCGTCCTCTTCAGAAACGCACGGATCTTCCAGCCAGGTTCGATCGGCAGGCTTCTGCATCTCTAGGCGTTTCATTCTGCGATGGTGAACCGGCAACTCCGAGAACGAATTGCTAGAAGCAAGCCATAAACGATGTGATATTTGATACTTCTCGGTAAAACTTTTCAACCTACCTCGAAAATGCATAATTCAAAGCTTGCGCCACCAGATACTTAGTGGTTTCGTTCCTCAGGATACAGTGAATCCGTTCGTCCGCATCGAAGCTGTTCAACTGAGCCAACAAGCTTGGACGAATCAACGCGAACCGTACCAGGTTCATTACGTCGCTAACGGATTCATGTCGGTTATCCCAGTCCTCCAGCAGCCAAACGCAAGCCGCGTAGAAAACGTCCGTCTCGGAAAATACTCCGATGTAGCTTGACTTCAGTAGCAAACATAGGTCTTCCAGGGGCATTTGGGTGAACTCGGTGGTAGCTACCAGCGGAAGAAAAAACGCGCAAATCCTTTTCAGGAGCATGTTCTTCAGAATGGTTTGCTGATGCCGTGCGGCTTCGATGTACAGCAGGAAGGCACGATCTTCCATCAACGCTTCGGTACTATCCATACATATCCAGCACTGATCGGTGAGATGTTTGATCCTTAGATATTCCGCCGCCACAAACACCTCCACAAAGTGTTCCCGCTGAATGTCCGCCTTGGACGACAGCATCCACTCGTAGATGATCTGGAATGCTTGCGGCGAAACCTTTTCTTCCGGCAGCTGCACAGCTCGTTCGTTGTCCAACTCATCGAACATCTCCGAGTAGCACTGGAGCAGCAGCGCGTGACAATCGAAAACAGTGTCACCGATCCGTATCTGGATGTTCGGTTTGCTGAAGTTCTTCAAACGTTGATCGATCAGGTCGAGGTGATTGAGTTTGTCGTCGAAGTCGATCTTGTCCCAGTGTTCCGTGTGGTTCGGGTCGTACCCCAATTGGAGCAAGGATTTAACTTCCTTTCGGCCGGACATTTTACTTACGTTGAGTTTTTGATTGGAAGGATTGGATTGGGAGCACGATAAATTTACGAAATTTCCGGCATCATAGGTTGCCTTGACGAAATATGATTTGTAGCTGAAGCATTGGCCTACTGTTTTCTATTTTTATCTTCAGTTGGGTGTTCGAAGAGCAATAATTAGTCTACCGTAGAAGTAACCGAAATTACCAAGAATGTTTCGCTTTCACCATCTTCTACCATATGTTTTTGGTATAAAGCACTGCATTGTTTTGTATTTGTCAAGGATTTTTAGCGAGTCAAATACCAATCGACCAGGAAATTTAGCAAATATTAGTTAATTGGAGATGCTATCGTAAAAATTACACTAATTTCAAACAAACCCAATAGTTTCCTACCGCCCAAAGATCCTTTGGGCGTCAATCATTACTAGCCCCATCAGCACATCTCGTGATCGTTTCATCCCTTTCGAAAAATTTGCTTTCATTTTCATTATTTCATTAGCCAAGAGATTGCACTCGCCACAACTCTTCAACAAACAACTGCCAGTTAGTTGCCATGCCCATCCTCGGGCACAGGGATATTATCATAATCATTTTCCACTATTTACGGCAGCAGCAGCAACCGGGACCAGAACCGCCAACGAGCGGCACAAGATACCACCACCGCCCCCTGAAGGCTAAACAATTGCAATGTTGTTTCAGTGAGGCTTTTCCTGCGCGAGCTTGTCTCTTCCTTTGGTGGCGCTGAGGTGAGACGAGGCCTGGCGCTTGGATTGGATTAGAGCAAAATTAGCAAAAATCATTAGTCGAGTGCAAATCTCGCCGACAAACATAGGCTTGCAGGGTTTTGCTGAGCGGTGCATTTGCAGGGCTGGTTGCAGGTCTATTCTTAAGTTAAGTCAGTCTCTAAACAGTTTAGTTTATTCTTTCAATGGTACGTTTCTAAAGTCTGTTTAAAAAAATGGTTCCCTTAGTTCTCCAGGAAAATCACCCCTAAGGTTTTTCATAAATTCTTTCTTAGATTGATCGTAAGAAATTTTCAGGACTTCTCCACAGATGTGTCCAATAATACATGTTGAGACTCCTCCAAGGATCTCCCAGGAATTCAGGATAGTCATACTGAAATTCTTCGTGTGATTGCTCAATGGATGCTTAGAAAAGTTACTCCGGAATATGCTTCGAAAAGCCCTCCAGCAGTCCCACGCTGATATCTCCAGTAATTTCTATAGGGTTCTTCTTCTTGGCATTACGTCTTCACTGGGACAGAGCCTACTTCTCAGCTTAGTGTTCAATGAGCACTTTTACAGTTATTAACTGAGAGCTTTCCTTGTCAAAGTTGCCATTTTTTGCATTCGTGTATCGTGTGGCAGGTACGATGATACTCTCGATGCCCAGGGAAGTCAAGGAAATGTCCATTACGAAAAGATCCTGGACCGACCGGGAATCGAACCCAGAATCCTTCAGCATGGCTTTGCTTTGTAGCCGCGGACTCTAACCACTCGGCTAGAGAAGGCCTCAATTTCTATAGAGTATCCTCTAAAAATTCTCTTCTACCAATGGCTCTGATCGTTACTCTAGGATATATCATATAAATTTCTACAGAAATTTACCAAAACATATCAACAAAGGTTTATTTTAGGGGTCGAGGATTTTTTTTTTGAAAAATATTCTAGGAAATCCTGAGAGAATTCCTCGAGGAGTTCCTTGGCCGATTTTTTACGTAATTCTTCCAGTCAATCTATTAGGGATTCTTAAAGGATTTTTTTCGCAAGTTCTTCCAGGAATTGCCTCATCAATTCCTCCAGAGATTATTTCCTGGATAAATCTTCCACAAATTCCTTAAAACAATTTTCCACGGATTCCTCGTGAGGATTCTTCAGAAATTTCCTCTTGAGATTTATTCAGCTTTTTATTCGGGTACCTACTACTCCAGATGAATCCTCAAGTAATTTCTCACGCAAATTTTCAGCTGATCCTTCTGAAGTTCTTTGAGTTTTTTTTTTATATGGATTCCAATAAATGTTTTTGCTTCGGGTTCTTATAGGTATCGCTTCATGAACTCCTCCAGAGCTCCAGAGATTATTCTTTTAAAACTTCAAGCTTTCTTCCACGAAGTTCTACCAGTAATCCTCATGAAGTTTCTCCAGATATCGCCTGCAGGGAATTCTCCAACAGCTTGAGTATTACTCCTGCCGTCTCTTTCGAAAATTTCTCGATTCTCGGTAGATTTCCCAAAAGTTTTTTTTTTGAAAATCTACAGCAATTATTCCTGTGTTTCATCTAATTATTTTGTTTTGAATTTATTCGAGGATCCTGAGGATTCTCCCATTTTTTCTGATATTCTTCTACAAAATGCGGAATCTCTTGGGTTATTCTTGAAGGTATCCCCAGAGAAATTTCTGGTTGAGATCCTAAACATGTTCTGAACGAAAATTTTAGAGATAATTCTAAGAAATCCTTAGAAACATTTCTAAATTACTGTATGCTGCAACAGTTACCAGAATAAGCTTCTGTACATATCAGATTAATTTAAAAGTCAACTAATAGTTTCAAAAGTAGAACAATTGATAAACAATCAAGTTACTTTTAAAACACAACTAAAACAATGAACTCATTTAAAAAAAAAACACCCATTTGCAACATAGTATGTTCGAGCACATTCAATAAAACGCTTTTTTTCGTAGTAGCTTTACGTAGTCAATCATAGTCGTAGGAAAGAAAGGGTTAAAAGTTGAATTCTGGAAGAATTCCTTAACGACAATCTCGGAGGAAATCCTAACAACATAAAGAAAAGTTATTTGATAAGGTATCCTATCCTGAAGGAAATTTACTGGTAAAATCCTTGAATCGAATTTTCGAAAGAAATGATTGAAAAGCCCGTAAAGAGTTACTGGATGAAGTGCTGAAGGAATCTCGGAGATACTTGAATCAACTTTTGAACAAATATCTAGGTTACATTGAATTTAAGTTTTACTTTAAAATCTTTATAAAACATTCGTAGAATGTCTTAAAGAATCCTAACGCATTGCTATGAAACTTCACGAAAATTTTAAGCAAGTGCAATGCATAATGCTTAATGCAGAATTTTCCAAATTTTATGCTGGATTGCTTCTGGATTGTCAATATATTCCTTACAATACCATTACCGCATTAAAGGTTGAGTTTTTGTTAAATTTCTCATGATAAATTTGAGGAACTCTAGACTCTTGCATATTCGTGAAGAAAAACTCAAATGATTTCAATAATTTATTCTTATGAATTCCCTGGTTAACTTCTTTGTAGATTTCTGAAACGATAATTGACTAATTGCAGGGAATATTTGTTTGGAATCCTGATGGAATAATTCTTTGATTGGTGAATACTTTTCAAATTTCCGAGGATTCACTTCCAGGTGCTTTTACGATATTTTTTGCGGATGTCTGGCTTATTCTTGGTACAGTTTATTGACGAGATGTTGACAAATTTGTTTGCTAAGGTTAGTTTAGATGAAATGGTTAATTACTTACATGATCCTGTAAAAATTCCACATACGGTTGAGGTGGTTTTCTAGAGACATTTTCACGGATTTTAGTTCAAAATCATGTATTCTTGTGAACATCTTTGGAAGACTACTGTCGAAATTGATTGGGATGTGCTACTTTTCCCCGAATGTTGGTTCCCCGAATGCCGTTTCCCCGAACGCCAGTTCCCCGAATGCCAGTTCCTCGAATATCCCGTTTCCCCGAATAACCCACTTCCCCGAAAAGTTTTTGGAACTCATAATTGTCATATATTTATACATTTCAGGGTGGTGAACGTACTGGTCATCTAATATGCACCCATCTTTATTTTGTTGGCGGTTCTTACGAGTTTTACCGTCCTCAGCATTTTTGGCAACATGTGTATAGCCCTGAAAATGACCAAATACCTCCTTCTTTTGATTGTTTATCGTTCTTTCTTTTCACCACCTTGCCACTGAAAACTATTCCAGGGATTTAGGGAAAACGGGTCATTCGGGGAAATGGCATTCGGGGAAACGGGTCATTCGGGGAACTGGCATTCGGGGAAAAGTAGCACAATCAACTGATTGATATGTTCTTGAGAAATCTTTGGACAGTTCCTATGGGCATCCACAGACAAATTAGCTGATATTTTTCAATTTCTTTAGTTGGGTTTATGACGGATGTCTTCAGTGATCTATCGACGAATGTCGTTATGAACCATTACAAATTCATGTAGAGGTCGTCTTCGGTATATTTTTGTAGAGATACTTGTTGGATTTTGAGGTTGAATTCATAATTAAACTTTTTCGAGGGATTAAAAACTTTTCGAGAAAATTGGACCTAGATCTAGAAGAAATTACAAATTGTTATATTTTATTCTGTAAACAAAATTTAAAATAATTTGTTTATCTGTCCACAGTTCAGGAAGTCTCTTCTGACGAATTCCATGTCAAATCGGCCAGTCACAGAACTCGACCATCTTCGATTTGCAGTAAATTTTGCACATGTTTTTGGTATGAGCATGAGCATGAGCATGATTGACCGCTCGCAGATGCTACTCCGTTATTACAAGAACAGCTGTACTTACACAGGGAATCAACAGACACTACTCGGGATCAGTAGCATCCTCAATGTGTAAGTACTGGTGCTCTCATTATAATAACCAACAATAACGGCGCTGGCTGAGTCCGAATGCAGGTCAATTTGGGGATGGGAAGGAAATGTTGACGTGTTACTTGCTTTATGGAAGCCGAGGAGTCCTCTGCACTTCCACAAGTAGACACTGGGAGTTTGGATATGGGAAAGGTTTGGGTAACGGATTCGCTTTGGTAAACGATAAATATATAATTTGAAATGAATGCGCCTAACCGGATTTGCGATATTACTCGATAAAAGCATTGAACACCGAACAAGTGTTCGTCGCTCGCCCCACAGAAACAAGCGACAAGATCAAAGGATCAAACACTACTAACGTGATCCGCGTTATTATTCCACCGTGGTACGCGAACGACGCGTGACATGTTTGATCTTGCCCTCGTCGCCCGCCCCCGCAGGAGCAAGCAACCTGGTCGAAGGATCAAATACTACTCAATTTTGCATATGTTTTTGGTATGATACAATAAGTGTTTTCCATAGAAAAATCGATCATTTTGACTCGAGAATAACTTATGAAAACGGCCTATACATTTTGGCACGCAACTTATTTGAAATGCGGTGAACAGAGGTTTAACGTAGATTATGTCGTCGCTGAAAAGGAGATCGCGTGAAGACCAGAGAGCTCTGTCTGGGCCGCGATCGGACTAGGCTAGATCCTCCGTCGGGGATTAGATCGAATAGAGCGATCGTAGCGGTGATAAGCATCGGTAATAAGGACGCTTGCAAACCGGAAGTCATTCTCCAACATGAATTTCAAAACCGACCCTGGTACTTGGCCGACCAATGTCGAGTCGGAGTAGGCTGAGTCCACCGCCGGGGTCTTGTTGAGTAATTTGCCAAACAACACCGGCAAATGGTCGTCGGGGCGCCTGTGAATTTGGAAATTTCCCTACGATCACCGTCGGGGACTAGCTGAGTAGATCGCGTAGTGGCACCGGCAAAAGGTTGTCTAGGCGGAATCGCTGGACTGACATCGGCATCTGCCCGGCTAGCTTCGGAGTAGGCTAAGTCCACCATCGGGGTCTAGTCGATTAGATCGCGTTGTGAACAAGCTAATGATCGCCGGAGCGCCTATAAACTGGAAGATCGCAGCACCGACCTCGGCATCTGTCCGGGTAGCATCGGTACGGGAGATTTTTCGCCGTCGGGGAAATTTTTGTCGGAGTAGTATGGATCCATCGCCGAGGACTACTCTGAGTAATACCGGAATCGAACCGACTTCGGTACTCCACTGGCCAGTAGCGAAGCATGCAGAAACGCGTAGCCGGAGCAGGCTAGATGCACCGTCGAGGACTAGGCCGAGTAGCATCGATAGCCGGAAGCCATCCTCCAACTAGCGTTGGGCGATTTTGAATCGATGTTCCGAAAATCGATGTTTTCATTCCGATTAATCGATTTTTTAAATTGATGTTTGGGGTATCCGAAATTGGGTGAATCGATTTTTTGATTCGATTCATTTTGTTGAACTTCATGAATATTTCTTAACGAGCTGTTTAAAAATAAATAAATTTTTAACTAGCCTTGAATTAAAAATCTGTTCTATTGAATTTCAAAACTGATTTAATTTAAGGATCGATCGCAAATGGCTTCGGTACCATTTTAATCTTCATAAACTTCAATTCGATTTCGATTCGAATCGATTCAAAAACATCGATTCAAAGAGTTTGATTAAATCGGTGAATCGATTCGGCAGTTCAAATGTGAATCAATTCAGTAACATCGATGTTATAAACAAATTTGCCCAAACGCTACCTCCAACCGGAATCGCTAGGCCGAGTTCGGAATCCAACTGGTCCACCAGGAGAGCTCGAAAAGCAGCAGCGGAGAGTAGAGTAGCGAAGTGCACATGAGCGTCCAGTAGAAGTTCAACGGGGTCCGACGTGAAGCCAGCTCAAGAGTAGAATACGTCATCGCACAGAAAGCTGTGCAAAGCCCCGACAAGATTTTCAACCGCCAATTGGGCAAAACAAGTAGTCGCAGAGACACCGTAGAAATGTTGTAGTGAGCACCGTTTTGAGCTCCAACAGTGAATTAGCAGAATAGCTTGTGGCTGAGACTGATGAAGAGCAAGAGTATAGCTCCTCCCCCGATGAAATTGCGTGATGTACAGTTCCGGGGGAGATCGAGACATAGAACCAGTAGGGAAAGTATTTTGGTGGTGAGTAGAAAAATAGTGTAGATAGCCACCATTCTAGCTTGAGTCTTGCTCTGCATGCGGTTTCATTGGATACCAATGTCATTTTTTATTATTAATTTCGTTGTATGAATGGCCAAAGGCGATGGACCCATAAGCAAAGACACTTACGCGAAACCCGCAGAAACGAAGAGAATCTCCATCCAGTAGTATAATCCAACAAATAGAATAATGATAATCACAGTGCTTGTCCAGCTTTCCACGAGATGGTTTGTTATAAGAAGGGCGCGCGTCAAACCCATTGCAATTGTTGAGGTTTGCACCCATCTACAAGGATATTAAGGTGAAGATACATCAAGCCAACCCTCAAATTTTCAAGAGCACAAATCTAGAGAACCAGCCAACCGTTTGTGCTGGAAATTTAACTCACTGATCACCACCAGGTAGCGACCAGTAAGTTAAATTTTCAACACAAATGGTTGTCTGGTTCTCTAGATTTGTGCTCTTGAAAATTCGAGGTTTGGCTTCGATGCATATTCACCTTAAGGCGCATTCTCCTAGACTCCGGCAGGCACTCTATTCCATCGTCCAGCTGCAACAAAAGAACTACTATGCTCATCATAAAAGACAATTTTGTCATCTCTAAAGAATATATAAATGTAGGGATAAATAAGAAAAAAGTAACAAAATCATTATGTAGAATAAAAAATACCGCTTAAGATAGGTAGATACAACACTTATAAGAACCTTCGGAAAATCTTAGTGAGATCTTCGATAGCCAATAAATTGGTACTTTTTTTTGGCAAGATGTAACACTAAAATTTCTTGAAACATTCTTATCGGATATCTGGGAAGAAAAGTCCCCACGAACTTCACTCAAATCACTGCCCCTCTGGCGTTTCCTCTTTCTTGCGCACTCTATATGGCTATCCAAAAGCACCAATACACAAGCCCTCACGATACGTTTCTCAAAGATTTTTTGGTTTCCCCTCTTCTCTTGCACCCGAAACGAAAGCTAAAGTTACCACACACAGGACCGTCTATAATATCTGATTTACGCTCTCACTCACACAGTCTCCATCGATTCGCTCCGCTCAATTTATCTCTCCGTAAGCTATTCCACACGAACATACACGTCACGGCAACGAAGACCGGCTCAACTGAACTGCCGAATAGGATACCTACATACCGTTATGTTCGGGTTGTGTTCGCGTGTCGCGAGTTGGCAGAATGTTAGCGATGTTCATCGATCGAAATGGTAGGTATGTTCAAATGTTCATAAAATCGAAAATTTCATTTGTTGGAAACATTTTATTTGTCTTTCGTATACACTACATCCTTCTATACCTGTACTCTATTGAAATATATGGTACACATATTTATTGTCGTAACGCACGGGACGTTTGATGGTATCTCGCGTTCTCAGGAATCTCGTATTAGTGTTAGATTCAACTGGTGTGTTGTTAGAACTCGGAAGCTCCAATAATCCATTTTGTTCTCCCGAATGCGTTAACTCTGGAATTGTCAACGTATTAAATGGCACCAAACAGTCCGCTATGTCATAATGCGCCGGTGCTTTTTTTACATCTTGGATGTGTCGCGTGTATTGTACGCCACCTTTGCTAAGTACAATCAATTTAGAGCCATCTCTGGCGATAACTGTGAAAGGTTCCGAAGAAAACGTTGGGTCTGACTTGGTTTTCTTTTGCTGCAGAATAAGTACCACGTCTCCGACATCAACTCCCGATGGTTTGGCTCCTCTTTTTTCATCCGCATGTTTTGTACTGATTAGCTTAGCTTCCGCATCTCGCTCTCTGATGTCATCTCGATCCAGTGCTTGTTCTCGGTGACACCACAAACTAGGAAACGTACCTCGAAATTTCCAACCGACGAGCATTTCAAAAGGCGTCGCTCCTAAGCGGGAGTGAGGCACTAGTGTATTGCGGTTATGAACATGCTTTTGTTATACCGGGATTCTGTCTCTCAACCGCTCCATTTGTTTGAGGATTCAACGGTATAGACTTTCGGACTTTTACTCCCCTTCCTTCCCAGAACGATACGAAGTTAGAGCTTTGGAATGGGGGTCCGTTATCGCTTTGGAGCACGCGAGGTAATCCCCATCTCTTAAAAACGTCACACAAAGCCGCATTCGTATGGTCTGCGTCTATCTGCTTCATTTCCACGACCGTTAGATAACGGGAATAGATATCCACGATCACTAAAAACTCCCCTGATCCAAAACCCGGCATGGAAAGGAAGTCTATCTGAATTATTTCCCAGGGGTTTCCCGGCATATCTCTAGACGACAAAGGCTGTGGTGGACCTTTCCGAGCTAGTAAAATGAAAGTTTCGCAGGTCTTTACGTATCTCTCCACTTCTTTTGCCATACCCGGCCACCAGAAAAACTCCCTCATAGTACGTTTCATATTCACCTCGCCAAGATGCCCACCGTGTGCAGATGACATAGCTTGTTGTCTTAAGAGAGCAGGTAAAACGACTCTATCGTTCTTGAAGACGGTGTGACCAAGAACATACAAGTTCTTCCTCTGAGCTTCGAACTTCCGTAATCGTTTTGGCCAAAAACCTGAACTAACTGCTTCGCACACTTCTTGAACTTCGCTGTCGTTTTCTGAGCATGTCTCGATATCGTCCCAAGTTATTTCTAGCACTCCGCCGTCTAGTGCATACAGCAAATTGCCAGAATCTTCTTCTTCGAATGGGACAGCTTCTTGTGATTCGTTTACCAACCTCGACAATGCGTCGGCCACGTTTAGATTTCCAGCCACACGTTCGATTGAAAAATCGAACGGTTGTAGCCGCAACGCCCAAGCTTCAGCCCGAGAAACTGCCCGTTTCCCCAAACGATGCTGGCTGTTGAAAATAAATTCGTTTGCCTCTGCATCAGTTTTGATAACGAAGGTTCGGCCTATCAAATAGAAAGAAAAGCGTTCCGCTCCCCACACAACCGCTAAAGCTTCTTTCTGGGTCTGCGGGTACTTGCGCTCCGTGACTATCAGCGATTTGGATGCACATGCTATGACGCGGGGTATCCCCGCATTGTTGTACTGCATAAGCACTGCACCTAGGCCGACAGGCGACGCGTCGACGTATAGCTCAATCTTGTCGGTTGTACTGTAGTATCCCAGGGATTTTATTTGTTTCAAAGCCAAATTCCTTAAAAAGTTGAACTCCTTTTCTTCCGCGTCCGTCCAATAAAAGCTTTCAGCTGTAGCCAGTGCACGCAATCGAACGGTCTTATCCGCGCGGTTCATGATAAATCGGTCTGTAAACGTAATCAATCCGAGGAAACTCTTTACCTCGGAGCAGTTCTGTGGTACTCTGAAGTTCTTAATGGCAAGAATTTTATCGTCTTCAACTTGCCACCCTTGAGGCGTCAGCCTGAACCCGACGAATTTGACCACTTTTGCGCCGAAAACACATTTGTCTAGATTTAGTTTTACATTGTGCTCCTTCAAGCAACTCAAGACTTCATCCAAGTTGGAGTCGTGCTCTTTCTTGGTTGCTCCGAATATCAGAACGTCGTCCAGGTAATTTATAACGCCCTTGCATCCGACAAGGATCTTTCTTTGAACGACCTCCTGAAAGATATCCGGAGCATTGCAGAGGCCAAAAGGCAGTCGTACGCACCGAAACATCCCAAATTCGGTGTAGAAGTTAGTAAGATGACGGGCCCTATTCTGAATATCACTTTCACGCTCACTTACACTTCACCTTCCAGTCACTTCACTTGTTTTGCTCTATTCCCGTTGTCACGGACGGTGAAGTGACTGAAAATGAACTCAGTGGAGTGACAACTGCAGTGAAGTGGTATTCATAATAGCATTGTTTTTAGCGAGATGCCACGAATAGTCACTAGTTGCGTTGAATAGTTTTTTAACATGATAAGGTAATAGAAATGTCTTCGTTTATTATTTGTCCGATTCGAATTGTAGAATTTTGAATCAATGTATCGAGAATTACATAACTATTACAATACAGGTTTGTTTGGTGCGACTTTGAAAGTTGATTTGAAGCTTTCGCGCGGATATGAACTGTTAAGTTTCAATCAGATTATCCAAATTATAATCAATATTTCGAATAACTAAACAGTTTTAATTGATTATGTAGAACATATGTTATGTCTAACAAGAATTGTATTCGTGTTCCTTCAAGCGTCGGATGCCTTTTGAATTTCATAGGCAAGGATATATGTAGTGGTTTGGTAGAGAATTAGAAAAAGGGTTTCGTTGACTACTAAATACTTTAATATATTTTAAATAGTGGTGAACGCAAACAGGACTTCGATTATTGGGGAATCTGATGAATACATTTCGAGATAGATCATTTTTTTAGCTTTTAATTGTCTATCACGTTAAAAATATTAAATGTCATTTTCAAAGTACGGAGCGCTTATTGATTCTCGGCAGAAGACCTAACTCAATACTTTGTAAACAACAGCTAAAATCATGCTCATTTTATTACTTAAAATAAAGATCTTTTTTTGAGATGGATAAAATATATTTCGTTGTAATCCTTTTATCAATAATTTTTTTATTTGTAAGTCATTTACTTAATCCTACTAGAAATATAACAAGTTTATGTTTTATTAGAGCTGGTTTACTGCAAAACAAGTGATCGCTTGTCTCGATGCGTGTGAAATTTCTTGGAAATCAAGGAAATGATTTATCTTTAATCGCAGTACGCAGTTGAGCAGAAATGTAATTTGAAATGGAGCTCTTTGTTGGAAATATCATGATCCTTTCGGTCAAGTATTTGTTTACTTTTCTTGAACGTAGCATCGCACTTACCCTTTGAACTACTTTGAAGTTAACAATAAAGCAATTGTATGATTTTGGTGCCTCCTCCAGTAGGTCCAACTGCATACTTATTGTTCTGTAATTTTTGTTTTACATATATTGGCCCATGCCTAAAGTCTAATTTGCAACTAAAAAAAAAGCTATGAGATCTCTCGTCGATTTCTGGCAGAAATTTTCTACAGCTAATCCCTTTCGGATTTACCATTATGTTTTCTTTTGCGTACAGAAAAATCGTTTTGAAATCACTCAATAACACTTGTGCCTCAATTTCCCACAAATAAAGATAGGCCAATAGATTACTTTGAGGCGGCAAACCGAGCCTAAACATATTGTTCTACTTTCTAAAATAACAAAAATATAAGATTTGTTAATTAAAAAGCAGAAAAAATGCTGTTTTGAACTTATTTTATTTTACGTGACAACTCTTCACCACCGCAAACGGCGGTGTAAAGTTTCCACTTCAAGTGATTGCTTTTGTCGATCTTCGCCGGGTAGCGTGCCATTCGTAATAGCTCGTGTTCATGCGATCTATCACTTGCGATGAACTTCTCCACATTTTCTCACTTAGGTGATATCCGTAATAGGAAAGTGATCACTTCACCGTTTTGTCACCGTGATCGAAATCCGTAATAGGGCCCGACGGGATTCTTCATCTAACTCAACATGAAAAAAGGCGCTTTGCAAGTCGATCGTAGAAAACCAGGTGGGTCCATTCAGCTTCGCAACGATACTTTCAAGTGTTGGCATACTGAAGGGTGTTCTAAGTATGTACCGGTTGGGTCCTCGTAAGTCAATTACAAGTCGAATGTCGTCCTTACCTTTAGGGACGACAAGCATCGACGAACAAAAGTCGGTGGACATTTGATCAGACACAGGTTCAATGATTCCTGTGGCGACAAGCTTACGTAAACGCTGCTCTACGATAGGTTTCAAAGCCTGAGGAATGTTCATAAAAATATTTCTACATGGTGGTCTTTCCTTATCGTAGTTCAGCTTCACGGGTGGTATGTTGAATTTTGGGAACGGTTCCTCGCACCAAACGCTCAATATTTCCCCAGTTCCCCACTGAATCGAGGGGTTTCGAACTGGCACTTCCAAGCCAAGCAGCAGAACACAGTATCTTATCGCCGTTGACCTTCCAAGAAGAGCACGTCGATCTTCAACAACGTAAAATTTTTCAAGCAACGTCGGTCTATCGGTTGAAATAAACAGAGGTGCTTCAAAAGTTGCTGAGACCGGAATCTCTTTATCGGAAGCGTAGGCTTTTAAAGGACGATCCGAGCCGATCTGAATGTTAATCATCTTGCTGCTGTATCTATCATTTCCCTGCATATACTGGAATAACGACTTTGTGAAAGTGTTCACCTGAGCGCCGGAGTCGATCAAAAATTCGCAAACCATTCCGGCAACCTCTGCTTTGATACACCCCTCCTCTTGGAAAGATTTTACCGTTACAACAGTAGCGACCGAGTTGCTGTTCATAGAATTCTGCAAATGTAACAAAATGTATTCTTTCGAATAAGAGTAGCAAAACCAATGATAAACATCATAACGAGTTCATTTTCATTTAATTCAATCAAAAAAATAATACATACTCAAAGAAAAGTCGTTAAGCGAATATCGAAAGCTTTTTGGCTAACTGTCGAAAAATTCAATTAGAACTCACGGTGTCATTCTGAATTCCACGCTGCGTTGTATCCTCTACGATGGCGATGCGTTTCGCAGGTGGTCCAGATGTCGGAGCTTCCAGCTTCAGTCGTTTCGATCCCGCTGAGAATTCGGCTTTAGGCTGCGGTGATCGGCACGCCCTTTGTATATGGCCCAAGCGACCGCAGTTTCTGCAAATTTTGTCAGCTGCAAAGCATTTATCAGAACGATGGAAGACACTTTCGCATCTCCAACATCTGACACCCTGTCTGATACCGTTCGTTTCCGTCACCTCTCTGGCACCTGCCCGATAATTCGTCCCTCGACTTCCAGATTGCACCCTCGGTTGTCCGCTGTCTCCTCGAGAACTGACGTACCCGTGACGACCTTCGTCCGCTCGGAACGCATTATCCGTCTTTGATGGCAAATCCGCTCGAATGGGAGCGAGTATCGCGGCCGGTTGTTTAAAACTTTTACGTTCGTTATATTCTTCGTTGATACGTATTGCTTCGAGTTCTCTAACTTTATCGACTAAGTCGGTGTACGTTCCTTTTCGACTTAGCATCTTGAGAGCCGCCGAGCGCATTTCTCTATGAGACGCGTGTTCCGCCACTGTTCCAACTATCTCCTCAAACTCTTTTCCTTCCGCGAAGTTGCAAAGGCGTGCAGTTGCTGATACTCTCGACACGAAAGCCAAATCTGATTCCCCATCCTTTTGGACCATCAATGCTAATTTGCGCCGCTGGAGCATTATATCAGAGCCGGACGCAAAATAGGCTTTCAGCCGAAGCATTGCGTTTGCAAATGGCTGTGTTTCGACGGGGAGAGCATCGTTCGTTGATTTCGTCTTCCTGAAGACTTCCAACAGCCGAGAGCCAGCTTTCACTTTGAAAATTGTGAATCTGGTCTGCTCATCTGTCATGCCAGCCAAATTCATGGAATCGACCAGAAGATCCTTCCAGGATTCGAACGTTTGTCGATGGATTTCATCTCCTTCCTCTTGAGGTTTACATTCCGGGACGCTGATAGAGGCCATTGATAAATGGCTGACAGATGTGTAAAATCAAGATTCCTCGCAACTGCGGTTTGCATCATTTTGACGGGTGCTGGATGGCCGTTGTCTTCCATCAAAGTCCAGCTCACTCTCGCTCGTCGAATGATTGGATGTTGATTTCAGTTTTTCAACCGTTGCCTTAAGTTCTCGCATGTCATCTCTAGCTTTCCGTAGCTCTTCCATCATCAATGCACTTCGCGTACGTTCCTCGACCAATTCTTTCTCCAAACATTTTTCCTTTGTCGTTTTTTGCTTTGGCGACAGATCCTGCAGTTTTCTTAACCTTGTTGCCGTTGCTGTAATAAATTGAAAATGTTTCGGAGTATTGAGATTCGGTTGTCACGCTGTACTTTACATTACATGACAGTACATTACATGTGTTAAAATGTCATGTTCGGGATTTTCATAATCAATTTTTTTATATATATATATATATATATATATTTTTTTTTTTAATTTACTTTTTCTGAATCTACGTTAAACCCTTATAAAAATTTCAAAATTGTTCATACTCTGGAATTATTTTAAAGGATTATTATAGAAATCACTTTTGAATTACCTCTCAGCAAATTTTGTCACATAGGACGTATTGAAAATTTGGTCTTGAATTCATCCCAATCCAATATTTTTGCGTGAATATGAACATAACTAGCATAAAGTTTGTAAACATAGGATATGAATCGCATGCTTTCATGCGAATCAAAACAACCTCCTGATTCGCGTCCTCTCGCACGAATCTAAACATAACCTCTTGATTCGCGTCCTCTCGCACGAATCCAAACATAACCTCCTGATTCGCGTCCTCTCGCACGAATCCAAACATAACTTCCTGATTCGCGTCCTCCCGCACGAATCCAAACAAATCGAACCCCCCCCCTCATTTGCGTGTTCATGCACGAATCCTGTACAAAAAATCAATTACCATTCCAACAACTATGAAGCACGAAATACAACGATTTGTCTGCTGTTTGCAATGTTGGCCGGACACGATATCCTCATTGACCCGCTTTCCTTACGCAAAATGAGCGAGTAAAGCAGAAACAAAATGGCTGCTAAACACTTTTCGGTTTCACGTTGTTAGAAACTTGTTCCATAGGCTATGAACAACAACTATGAAGCACGAAATACAACGATTTTTCTGCTGTTTGCAATGTTGGCCGGACACGATATCCCTCATTGACCCGCTTTCCTTACGCAAAATGAGCGAGTAATGCAGAAACAAAATGGCTGCTAAACACTTTTCGGTTTCACGATTTTAGAGACTTGTTCCATAGGCACCATCGAAACTACAATTTGTGAAGCACTTTTCCACTCAACAATCCATTTTTGTTGATACGTACCGGTCACTGGAAGCTGCTGCGCCATTGTCGCGAATTCTCGCGTGAATTTTCGGGATTCCACTCTTCCGCAACATCCTTATGTTTGCGGGCCACAAGTACTGCCACGGCTGCGTCAGACCCCACGAACTTCACTCAAATCACTGCCCCTCTGGCGTTTTCCTCTTTCTTGCGCACTCTATGTGGCTATCCAAAAGCACCAATACACAAGCCCTCACGATACGTTTCTCAGAGATTTTTTGGTTCTTCTCTTGCACCCGAAACGAAAGCTAAAGTTACCACACACAGGACCGTCTATAATATCTGATTTACGCTCTCACTCACACAGTCTCCATCGATTCGCTCCGCTCAATTTATCTCTCCGTAAGGCCGATGGCATACCGAAAGAGAAGAGAAGAGAAGGGAAGTGTTGGCGAAAAGAGAAGAGAAGAGGTAAAAATGGTATGGCATATTGGGAGAGGTTTCGAAAGAGTTTCAATGCGCTCCGTGTTTTCATTGATTTTGTGCTTCGGCAACAGCATGCTGCCTGCGACCAGAGAGAGAGCGCGCACGGCTGCTTTATTCGGTTTCTTCTCCTTTCCCATGTCCCATTCGCATCAACAGAGGCCTGTAAAGGCGACTCTGTAGAATGTAGCAAGTTTGTGAAAATCATTTCTCATCAAGCAGGAAGACTGCTTCTCGATGGCATGCGAAGAAAACCATTTAAATCACTAAGTATGTTTATTTTTCGTCATCATCCGCACTCCAGTCCGCTAGAAATTACAATGTAGGGCCGATACAACTTGGATGAAACAAGCAGAAATAGCAATCATAGGATATCATTCAGAATATATACCATGACCCCACAGTTATGGATCAAATAGTGTGGAGTCCAACCTATAAGATTTAATAAAACTACATGGTAAACGTAATTTAAAAGCACGAATTGAATCGTTTCAAATTGGATCTTCGTATAGTAAACTGTTTTGAGTGTAATATTTACATAGGATTGCATAAAAATTGAAAATTGTATCGGTTTCTGAAAACCATATTATGGATCAATTTTCATATTATGGATCAAATTGTGACATATTACGGATCAGTGCGCAAAATTAAGAGATTTTCAACTCAATGCATCTGTATTGCTTGATTTGGCCAAAGTTAATAATGTGTCACATATTACTGCAAATAAATAGCAGTATTAGAGCTGGAAACAAGGGTTAAATGCCCTTTTTTGTGATACTGCATTGTAGTAACTGATACATGAACTGTTTTCGCTCCATATCAAGTTTTCCATCCATTTTGTCTGCTAAAAACGAAATTGACAAACCTTGATGTTTTATTAGTTTTATCCTTAGTGCTTTTGTCTAAAAATGTCGAATCCAATGCCTAAAATGGCAGAAATCTACATTCTTTGGATGTGATCCATAACCGTGGTAAACAATCATTTCCTGGTCCATATTATGGATCACTAGTTAGAAGTGCTAATATTTGGTATTTAGAATCAACAATCAAGAAAAATGTTTTCCAAAGATGAACTCATACTAAATCGAAGCGAACGAGCATGTTTTATGCTATAACATTTGAATTTTACCACCTGTAGGAGCTCATGAATGCTGACGGCACTTCTTATAGAAAACGACCATATAGTGATAGCTGTGTGGTACCAACTAAACATTTGTCAAATACACCGTTATTTAGCGGTTGAATGTTGTGCTTAACATTACAAATGGTAGAAGACAAATAGTATAACAAAATATGTTTTACGTAAACGTTTATGTTTTGGCCAAGTTATTCGATGTTGAACGCCAAAGTGAGTGGGTGATCCGTAACTGTGTGGGCATAGTACAACATAAAAATTGGAAAAAATATAACAGAATAAATAAGTTGTTGTTAATCTGATTGAATACACGATTGACTACATTAGTTAAATAACCAATGAATAGTTAATTCAGATTTTCGTGACATAGTTTTTAAATATGAATCACTATCACATATTATCAAAACAACTACTAAAAAGTTAAATTAATTAATTCGAAAGAACAAAAATAAATCAAAACATATATGGTACTGGTTGTGCATAATGATCATAGCTATCAAGCCGACTGGTATACATATATATGGAACATAAATTGACTTCATTAAATTGGTCAGATGAAGGTAAGTTTCTAGGGCTTATGCTAGATAAGAATTTAACTTTCAAAAATCACATTGAGGTCATTCAAGTCAAATGTAACAAATATGTAAAATGTCTCTATCCCATTATTAATAGAAAATCAAAACTTTGTCTTAAGAACAAGCTTTTGATATGCAAACAAATTTTCAGGCCAACCATGTTGCATGCTGTACCAATATGGACTAGCTGTTGTAATTGTAACCAGGAAAAAAGCTCTTCAGAGAATTCAAAATAAAATTTTGAAAATGATTCTGAAGCTTCCTCCCTTGTACATATAGTACTAATGAGTTACATAAAATATTCAATGTTGAAATATTGGAACAAATGTCAAATAAAATAATTAAAAATTTCAGGCAAAAACGTTACACACTAAGCTCATACGGTGAATTTCACCGTAATCTCAACAGCTGAATAGTTCGGTGAAATAAAACACCGTAATTCCGTCGAAATTCTACGGATTCCGGTGATTTTTCACGGAATACTGTAAAAATTTACCGTACTCCGTTAATTTATTTCACCGAACTGTTCAGCTGTTGAGATTTTACAGGAATCCGTAAAAAAAATTTAAGTGTGTACTATCTTCTATTGTCACGATTAATGCGTTATATATTTAGGTTAAGTTAAGTTAAGTAAATTGAAAACGTGTTTTTTTCTTCTATAAGCAGGTGAAATCAACTCACCTGTAAAAAATCTGAACTGCTACGGCAAATGAAATGTAATATGTTGTTAAAAAAAAATTATTAGAAACTTAAATTTGTTTTACCAAATTAGGATGATAGTGTTGTCGAATAACACAGAACACACAGAAGGAATGAATGTAATGTTTGAAATGATAATTATAAAGAAATTAAAAAAATGATATCTATCAAGCCTACCGAATATTTTTTCAAAAAAAGTTATAATTTTCGAGAATTTTGAAATTGAATGCCTTTTTCCACACAAAATTCCAATCTCTTAATTATAAGTCATGGAACATTGTGGTTTTCTTTTTTTTTCTACGGCATGGCCGAGTGATAATTTTGAGTTGGGGAATTTTATTGTATAAGATCAGTTCAGTGGTAGGTACAAAGCACACTTTTTTTTTTTTCAAATATAAAAAAGAACTTTTCTTTTTTGTTTGTTAATTTAGTTTACTCCCAACTATTTTCATCAGTTCGAAATTCACGCGCAATATTAGTGCTGCCAATAATAGTTCAAATTATCTTCAAGCGTTTTCGCGCGTCGAAGCACCACACGAACTGCTTTCACGCTTGACCACACTTTCCATCCCTTTTCGCATCGTTTCAGTATGCCAGGTAAGCGCGATTTTCATACAACATGCATGGAGAGACCTTCAACGCGTACGCTCCTCTTTCACATCCTCGCTTTCTGTCTGTACTAAGTAATATAGTTTGAGATTTTATCAAACATGCCTTGTCGATTTTTTATATACCGCATTGACAAGTGATCCACAAGGAGCAAGTTTGTTTTACGTAAGCCATAGTGTTGCACAAAATTTTATTGAACTGGTGCTTGATATTGAATCGTAATCAAGAACTCTAGGAAGATTTCCTGTTTTTAGAGGCGTTTTACAAACAGTTACTTAAGATTTATCCGATCGAATTGCCCGGGACCCATAATGGTGTTGTTTTGATTTTGTTTCACATTGGGCTGGATAGATTATTTTAGATAGGGGAGGTTGGGACGGAGAATATTGCTTTCACCTTGAATTTCAGTTTTCGATGGAAAATCCATCTGAATATTTTTTTTTGCAATTTCGCATCGTAATAGGCTGTTTTCCATCACGCTAATCTGTCATGAAACGGCCTACTTTCCTGCACTGAAGTATACAGTGCGGGAATAGTCATTACCTATCTGAAACCAGTGCTGTAATGAGTCATTACGCAACGCTTTCTCATTACGCAACTGTTTTGAGTTGCGTAATGAATCATAACACAACAATTTATCAGAAATTGTAAAACAATGGTGAATGCATTCCGATATAATTTCTGATCTTTCAAGTGGTCTTCTACGAAATTGCAAAAAATGTTGTACGTAACTCGTTGCAGAACTCGATTTTTACAGCACTCGTCGTAATTATCCTACTCGGCAAGCCTCGTAGGATAAATTTACGACTCGTGCTGTAAAAATCATCATTCTGCAACTTGTTCCGTAAACTACTATTTTTTTCGAATTTAGATGTCAGTATTATCATTCTGTATTTCTGTTTATTTGCTGTCAAATCATCTAACAGTGAACAATCTGCTCTTCAAATCAGCAAAATGGAGTCACATAAAGCCAAGAGTACTCTGAAAATTATACAAGTGAATATTCAAACTGATGAAAGTTCAAATCAAAACCTGAGCTTACATGATCAACTGATCATATTCTTCGACATCTTTTTATCTCGATTTATGAGGAAAATGTATACAGGAAACAAGACAAATAGAAATAAGGAATATATAATTGACGAATTATAATTATTCATGAAATATAATAAAAATGTTGAAAAATATAGATATTTAAAAGAGAGATAAGTGCTGAACAAGCAAAATATTATTCACCTCTGTTCTTGTTTATATTCAAATGCCATTTCGATCGAAAACAGTTTTTCATTTTCGCCAACAATACCAAGTAGGGATTCTTCCACCTTAATGTTAAAAGATGTTCTGAAGTAGTTATCAACTGGAGAAAGCAATAAAATAATATAGAAAACAAAAATACTGATTACTGTGATGCATCAAAACCCGGACACCTAAGATGATACACATATTCAAATGCTTGCATACGATTGGTTAATCGTTATTTTATTATGTATTACTTTGAGATGATAGCTTTTAGGTTAGAACTTGATAATTTTCACCAAATTTACAATGAATTTAATGAAAATTGAGTTAATTCTGCATCATGTCGTGTCCATAAATCCGGACACATGAATCAAAATCCGGACATCGGTGCATCAAATTCCGGACATTCAAAAAATCGCAGTTGTTCTTAAAAAAATAAAAGCCATTAAACATACCTTGATATCACGATACAAAGATTCATGGATTTGTAAAAATAATGTTGTTCATCTGTTGGATTATACAGAAACATCATAAAACGTAGGTTTTGAAGTCTTCAAAAGATACTTGTGATATGTGCATGGTTCCCTCAATAATTACACATAATTTACAAACATTTTCAGTTAATACTATTTAAAATCACAACGGTACAACATTCAACGAGTTTTCCAGGTTTTCGAACAATTATGATGTTGTATTTCTTTTTGAACTTTGAAAAATTGTATGCTAACACACTGTGTCAGGATTCGAAACCACACATATAAGTATCCGGACAGTCTTCTTCTAGCACAGAATTACATGCATTTCATTAATTTCTTCGAAACTATTGACTTTACCGAGAACAAAATACAAACAAATCACTACAGAACATGAATCACATGATAAGCACGTAACAAACGCGTGATGAATCGCCGAAACGCGATAGCGCATTGAGTAGAATTTCTTTGGTTATCGTTAATTTTGAAAGCAAACGCGTCCTAGCGGAACCGACTTTTGTTTTTGTCTTTATTAATGATTTACAAGACTAACTTGATGTCGATTCATGTTACAATGGTCAACAATAGTTAACATTAATAGTAGGAATAATATTCTCACACTAGGAAGGATATTTAACATTGAAATGATTGAATTTCACCAGAGTGTCCGGATATTGGTCCTGTCCGGATTTTGATTCATCACGGTAACAGTTTATCAATAAATCAGTTGTAATTATGATAAGTTACAAAAGTTAGTTCATTTAATTTTAAAATTACCTATTTGTGGATTTAATTTACTAGCAAACGTTCTGATCCGTGCTCCATTTACGCCAATAACGAGCGCAGTCATATCATATTCCTCTAGCGTTCACTAGCGTTCTTGCGCGTCGAAGCAGCAAATGATTTCCACAGATCTCTTTGAACCTCTTCACTTCGCCTTCAGTATACCAGGTAAGCGCGTTTTCCATATAGTTTGCATTGAGAGAGCTTTGACTCTTTTCTCTTCTCTCCTTTTATCCCTTCTCTACTCCTGCAATATGTCATCGCCCTAAGCTATTCCACACGAACATACACGTCACGGCAACGAAGACCGGCTCAACTGAACTGCCGAATAGGATACCTACATACCGTTATGTTCGGGTTGTGTTCGCGTGTCGCGAGTTGGCAGAATGTTAGCGATGTTCATCGATCGAAATGGTAGGTATGTTCAAAAGTTCATAAAATCGAAAATTTCATTTGTTGGAAACATTTTATTTATCTTTCGTATACACTACAATACCATTGAAATCTTTGACAAAAACTGTAAAAAAAAACATTTTATCATCATTTAAAATGGGCAAACATTAGAAATTCCATAGCAAAATGAAAACAATACTTTAAAACTATACCACATACATAAAAAACTGCAAAAAATATATATTTAATTATGGGAAATACAATTTTCAATTAAACAAACTGCGATGAGCCCCGCTTGACCCCGCAATTATTCGCACATATATTAAAAGAGTATAGGTTGAGGAAAAGCATGATGCTAAAATAAGCAGCTACTACTTGCAACTTTACAAGATATGCACACTTAAATTTGATGTGAAAAAAATCAGAAAATCGTTCGTAAATCTTCAAAATGGAGAGCTAGCGCTTCAGTGTCTTCGACAAAAATGTGTATTTTTACAGCACCTTAAACATTGTAGAATATTGTAAAAATGTTAAAATTCATTTTTAGAAGTTATGAAGAAAATATGAGTTTTAAGGGGGTACCCATCATTTTTACCCCCTAACTTCGTCAGTGTAGGAGATAGAGCTTTCCTGTCTTCGACAAACTTTCATGAAATATTGTCACCTACAATACTTTCTTAGACAGCTTTCAATTTTGACAATAATTAAAAAAGTTATTTTTTTTTCTCAGTGTATATCACTTCAAGTGAAATTTTTTTCAGTGTCTAAATTAAGTACTCAACAAATGATGAAACTTTGTAGAACATGTCGAAACGCTAAAACCAATAGTTTCAGCACAAACACACATGTCCCACTTTTTTTGATTTCGTCCCATTGTGTGATGCCGCTAACCGCATGGCCACGAAGCCCACAAAGGAAGGAATTTTCGTGTATCAATAATTTACTTCAGTACGTTGAACTTACAAACATTTTGGTAGAACTATGTTTGTCGATAGAGTAGTCGAATTAGTATTATAATAGTGAGAATCATTTTAAATTGTAACAGTTTCATTGTTCTGTGTTTTCATTTCTTTCTCGTTTTCCATAATGCAATGGCGTTTAGTATCTTACGCCCACTCTGGTAGTGATAGTGATTCGATACTTTCTACTTATAAATTTTTCCATTCTACAAATATCAACTGAAATAATGCAAATTCAAATACAATGTCTGACATACCTAATTGTAAAAGAAATAATGTTACTAGTTCTGGCATTATAAATGCCTAAATTGAATAAAATTCTGTAACTTTGTTTCACCACGTACGTGAGATGCTGATTACTAACATTTGAAGTGGATAGCACGAAAGTCATTGTCTTCATTTAGGGCCCTATTTTATAAGTCGAGTCGATCAAAATGACTCGACTGGAGTCACTGTCGACCAAAAAAATCGCTCGACACGGCTCTGTCACTCGAGTTTTTCGACAGTTGTCACTCTATGTGACTGGATTACTATGGGAGTCGTATAGTAATCAGTATAGACGTAGTCACATGAATCTGCTCGATTTATAAAATAGGCCCCTTATTTTATCTGCCAATCAATGCATATTTTAAATATGGGTGTACTTTATATGATTTGTTCGCTATTCTGATAGATTTGTTGCTCAAAATATTCTGCATAATTTTCTATTGTTCTCTTACGGATTCTGCCATTGCTTTATTGCACGCTTATCATTTCCTAACCCGATTAATCAAAGCAACAACTTCTTCTATTTCACTGCATACCGTGGTCAAACAAATTCACCTTACATACTAGGAAGAAACCATCGCATATATGATTTGATTGAATTACTTGTGTTCATTATTCTTATTCGTTTTATTTCTATAGACTGCAACAAAACAGTTTGTTATTTTTCACAGAGAATTCGTATGTTTTGATGTGGTTTGAAAATACTTTTAGATTTAGTTCAGTCACTAGAAATGTACTAATAATGCATGTATGTCAACTTTTAAATTACTTTAAACTATGGAAGCCAAAATCGATTCAACTAATTTAAAACATGCTAAAATAAAATCGAGGATTTTTAATTTTCTTCTAAGTTGACTAGTATCGTGCTAAAAGCTTAAACAATTTAAAATGTCGGTAAATGAGTTGGGTTTAAGTCGCACTTCCAATGTCGCTGTTTCAAAAATTTACCAAGAAATCATCAGTTTCATTTAAATTAAAATAATTGTTTTAACTTTGCATTGACGAATTTAGGCTGTTTTAATATTATTAATTATTATAATTTTGTTGTATGATATTTCTTCTTTATCGTTACAAATCTGAAAATATGTATCTATGTTTTTGAACATACATTGGATCCTTCATGTTTGCTCCAAGTTTTGTATCACACGCCTTTTACGTTTTTAACCTGTCTTCAATCAATCAATCACTTTCATTGTTCAACAGTGCAACTGTTCCCAGACCATTTCCGGAGAGTACATTCGGGCCATTGTCTCCATAGTAAGCAAACAACAGAATAAGAATCACGGAAATTTCGCCTTCAACAATAGCCAGGAAAGGAGTCATCAACTTCCTCCTGACAGAGAGCTTCTTGCAGCAGCGAAACATCATTTCTCAAGACCGCCAACAAATTATCGACCAACCATGCAGTTTAAAAGAGGAGAAATTTTAAACCCATATCCGGCGAGGGAGGCGCCCGGCAGTCCGTTGCAGTACCACCCCCGAACTGGAGGACGGAAGGATCTTCTACTGGTGGATCTTGTGAAGCATGTGGTGCATGCCGGCATTCGTGTTTTCTACGGAATTGACGGACCCCTCAGAGGCAGAAAATAATTCAATTCAACCCGGTGAAGCTAATCAGCACTTGGTAACAAATAATAATGACAATATGGTTTAACAGACATAAATAACGAACTACCAATAATTTCTTCTGAAACACAGCCAACTGAAATTTTAATCTATTGTCAGAACTTTAATCGCATGAAAAGTGCTTTTAAAATTAATGAAATTCATAAAAATATACTAAGTTCATCGTACTCAATTATTTTGGGAACAGAAACAAGTTGGAATGATGATGTGAAAAGTGAAGAAATTTTTGGTAGCAATTACAACGTATTTCGCAATGATCGTGACTTACTTTTGACCCAAAGAAGATCGGGCGGAGGAGTCGTCGTTGCAATATCATCAAATTTCAGTTCTGAAATCATTGATTCACCTAAATTTAAAGAATTTGAGCATGTGTGGGTTAAATCAAATATTGGTAATGAAACTCATATTTTTGTATCAGTTTACTTTCCCCCAGATCAGGCTTGTAAGTCAACATACGAGAGTTTTTTCCTGATAGCAGAAGAAATCATAACTCAACTTCCTCCCGAAAATAAGGTGCATATTTATGGCGATTTCAATCAACGTAATGCAGATTTCATTCCTGATTTTGAAAACGAGAGTATTCTTCTCCCTGTTGTTGGCGATAACGAAACTTTGCAATTTATTTTTGACAAAACTGCATCCTTAGGCCTTAATCAAATAAGTCACGTAAAAAATAAACAAAACTGTTACCTAGATTTTTTATTGACAAATATGCATGATGATTTCTGTGTAAGTGAGTCGATTTCACCATTATGGAAAAATGAAGCGTTTCACTCGGCAATAGAATATTCTATGTTTATGCATATTTATCATACTCCTCACGAATATGTGTATGAGAATATTTTCGATTATAGTAGAGCCAATTATACTAATATTAGATTTAAATTGGATAACGCAAATTGGCAATCTGTTTTGAGAAATCAAAATAATATTGAATGTGCAATAGAGATCTTTTACAATTTATTGTGGGAAACCATTAGGGAGGAAGTACCTGTTAAGAAGAGACGAAGGAATCACAACTCAAAAAATCCAATTTGGTTCAACAAGCAAATCATAAACTTGAAAAATCGAAAACAAAAAGCTCACAAAGTTTACAGAAGATATAAAAAAACAGACGATTTGGAAAAATATTTGGTTATTTGCGACCAACTCAATTTAACCATTTCTACAGCACTTACCGAGTACATAAAAACTGAAAATGAAATAAAGTCATGTCCAAAGAATTTTTTCAGTTACGTTAAAACTAAACTCAAATCGTGCAACTTTCCATCAACAATGACTTTGGATGAAAAAGTAGGAAATAATTCTGAAGATATATGCAATCTTTTCGCAAAATTTTTTCAAGAAAATTATACAACATTTTCGGAAAACGATCGAGATTATTCTTACTTTTCACATTTTGCTGACATTCCGAGTGATGTTGGCGTTAATTCTATAAATGTTCAAGACATTTTGTTTGGTCTTAAAAATTTGGACGCCACTAAAGGATCAGGGCCAGATGAAATTCCACCCGGATTCATAAAAAACTTAGCAGCTGAACTCACAACTCCATTATTTTGGTTATTCAATATGTCTCTTCAAACTGGCCAATTTCCAAAGGTATGGAAGAAATCATTCCTCATACCAATATATAAATCTGGTAAGAAATCGGACATTCAAAATTATCGCGGTATTGCTATTATGTCATGTATTTCAAAACTTTTCGAGTCAATTGTAAACAAAAATATGTTTGCCCAAATAAAAAAAATCGTATAACAAACGCTCAACACGGCTTTTTTAAAGGTCGTTCGACCACTACGAACCTTCTGGAATTTGTAAGTTACTCACTGAGTGCAATGGATAAAGGTTACTTCGTAGAAGCTCTTTACACTGACTTTAGTAAAGAATTTGATAAACTTGACATTCCAATGTTGACTTTCAAGCTTGAAAAAATGGGAATCGAAATGAGTCTCCTTAAGTGGATCAAGTCCTATTTAAACGACCGTCAGCAAATAGTAAAATTCAATGGGAAAAGATCAAATCCAATACATGTTACATCTGGAGTACCTCAAGGCTCAAACTTAGGCCCTCTTCTTTTTATTTTATATGTTAATGACGTTTCTTATATTCTAAACAAACTGAGGGTCCTTATACATGCTGACGACATGAAGCTATTTTTAGAAATAAAGAATGATGACGATCATAATGTTTTTAAGAATGAGATACAAATTTTCTACACGTGGTGCTGCAAAAGTTTATTGGAATTGAATATAAAGAAATGTAACCTCATAAGTTATAGCAGAAAACGAACCACACCAAATATGTCTATTGTTTTAGGAAACGAACATGTAAATAAATGTGATAAAATAAGAGACTTAGGAGTTATCTTAGACTCAAAACTATCATTTGTAGATCACTATAATGCAATAATTCATAGAGCAGGAAATATGCTCAATTTCATAAAACGATTTGGCCAACACTTTCGTGTTCCTTACACATTAAAAATACTTTATGTTGCATATGTAAGATCAATATTAGAATATTGTAGTATTGTTTGGTCACCTTAAAAAAGCAGTTTTTATTATACGCACTACGTAATTTAGGCTGGTCAGTACTTCCTCTACCATCATATGAATCACGATGCATGCTTATCAATATGAAATCACTGAAAGTGCGTCGTGATTATGCTATGGTTTCTTTTGTTAACGATATTGTTTCACAGCGCATTGATTCTGCTGATATACTTTCAAAACTGAATTTTTATACTCCAACTCGTCACTTGCGCAATCGTTACTTGTTTAGTAGGTCATCATCGCACGAATTACGCTAAATTTAGTCCGTTGAATCAGATGATGTCTATAAATAATCAGCATTGTGAAATGATTGATGTTAACATGTCTCGAACAAAACTGAAAAAATACTTTTTTGATATACAAAACAATAGTAACTGAGGAATGTATTATGAATCGAGTATGCTCAACAAATTTATAATATATAAACACATAGATATTAAGAACACAATGTAATTTAGAATGGTCTACAAAATGGTTGACGTCAAAATAAAATTAAAAATTAAAAATTCCCGTTGGAGTAGATGTTGACGTTATTAAGCGTAGAGCAAGAGTTGCTAGAACTGCCTGTTGTTCCACCGTTTGGTTTGTTATTATTGATAGTATTACTGCTGCTGCTTCCTGGCAGTCCAGCATTTTGATTGCTAACACCCATGGGATCGTAGAAAATCAATTCTGGAATTTGTCCTCCTAGTACACCGGTCCCATTTGATCTCTCTGAAGAACATTGAAACTGGAAAGTAACCGTTCCAACACAAACCTCACTCATTCCTACTAGCCCGAAGAAGCTCAACTCGGTACCAGCTAATACCACAGATGCGGTGTAAAAGCATTCTGCTTCGATTTGAATAGGTGTTTCGAAAAACACATGGAACGTGTTGCTAGAACCATCCGAGAAGAATTTGGTGCTGTTTTCCGCCAAAACTCGTCCCAGTCTCTTCAACTCAATCTTCACGTCATAATCCGCAGCCCCAGTTGACGATCCGTACAGTCCAAAGCCTACGATGAATATCCGCTTATCAACGGAGAATTGGATCGAATTACACCGTCCCCTGTAAGGCCTCTGATTGCTCCCATTGACACACGAAGCGAATCTATGACACACCTGCGTCTTCAACCCTGCTCGTGACTTGATTGGAAACGTCAACTTCGGCTTATTTTTGGCGGTGAAATTCAGAAATATATCGATCGTTTCCTGGTTGGTCAATATACCAAGCTGCGCCACTCGGTTGGCAAATTCCTCCAGCGACATAGTCGGAATCCGCACCAGGTACAACGCTTGTCCCAACACCTGCCGTTTGTTGTTGGATGTTGGCTCAATCTCGATCTTAGTGCATGCCGCGTGAGCCCAATTCAGCGCCGCTTCGAAGAGATGAATCTCCTTGCAGTTGAGGGTTTCTCGCGCCAGTATGGTTTCGAATGTCTTTAAGTCGATATCGACAAAGCTCTCCGACTTGATGGCCATTTCCGCCTGGGTATCAATCACTTCCCAACAACGCTGCATTAGTTCCGGTTCCTCAAAGAGCCGCGACTGACTTAGTAGGAGGCAGGCGTTTTTTGCCGTTAGACTAGTTTCCAAATAGTTGACACAAGCGCGCGCCAGATGGGGAACAATGTACTTATTGGCGACGTACAGAGTGGCCAGGACATTGTCCGCCTCCAGATGGATCTCATCACAGTAAAGATATTTCAGTAACGTTAAGAAAGCGTTGGGTTCGACATCAGGAACTTTGATTTCTTGTTTGTTCTCAGGCAATCCACCGTAGAACATGGCGTAGAACACGGAGCTGCCAGTTGCGAGCACGTATTTATGAGCCGGTATGGTCTGTACTTGTTCGTCAGTACCGACGATGAAGCGTATGTCCGCCATCAAATCATTGTTGAACATGGCCGCATTCCGCTCCAGAACCGTACTTTTAGTGGCCTGCCAGTTTGGATCGGCTGTGTCTGTTGCGGTAGTACTGGTAATGACACTGCTGCCTCCACTGCTGGTATTGCTGCCGTTTGCTCCAGTTGGTAGACAGAACGAAGTTGCACTGAGGGCACCGGGCGAAGTGATGGTCGGTGATGATGGCGCACTGCAGGGTTGAGTCACTTGCATATTCTCCACTCCTCCTCGGCCGCCACCAGTAGGGCCATTCTGGTTGCCGGGCGCGGTAGCTCCACCAGTACCAGCTGCAGCACCTCCGCTATTTTGGTGAAACGGGGCCAATACGTTGAACATCTGCTCTTCATTCCTCTTCATTGGTCGCTGGAAAATTTTCGCATACAGGTTGGACATAATCTTCCGAAACTTAATGACCAAGCTGGATATCCACTCTTGCCACCAGTAGATAGCCTACTCCCTGTGGCTTCTTTTGCGTTTTTATACACGGGAAAATTTAGGGCGTCGCTTTGGTTACAAAAATTGCACAGGTAATTTGTTTGCTGCTTTGTTGGTTGCCACATGCGACGCCAAACGATAGTTCACAGCATCCTTCAATCGACGTAGCATAACTTCTCGTAGAATGATTAATCCACGTTTCTTAAAAAGGGAAACACAATCCTAGAGGGTGGCACCAAAGTAGTCACTTTTCAGCCATTTTTTATTTTCTCCGACGATTTACCGAGGAGATGTAAAAGCCTGCTGCTTTCCTAATTTAATAAGGTAATTTAATAAATTTCAGAAGATTCTCCATCGATCGATCGGTCAGCGATAAACTAACGGAATATTCATATTTCAAGTTGCTACAACGTGGTTAAAGCTATCGGTATTGTACTTATCCAGGGAACTACTTAAGAGGGGCTTGAAATTATCAATTCACCTGTTGATATACAATTAGCCACTAGCCTAAACATTTATATACCGTTTTGACTCGAAATCCGGACACTTAAGCACCGGGTTAACTTCAAGTACCATTTTTATAATTCGTAATATATATTTCCTTTATTTTTTTGTGGTTTATCATGAAGTTAAATGTTTATTCTATTGCATGCTGCAATAAAAATAGTAATTTATCATACAAAAAAATGTTTAAATATGCAAAAACTTGAGATGAGTCTTGATTCGAAATCCGGACACTATTAATAGGTTGCTTCGAATTCTGGAAAAAACGCTGAAGCTGCCAGAAAGGTACATAAAGTTACGTCAAAAATCACTCCACTCACCTTATGCTAGCGCCTGGATTCACAATGCATTACCCCACCTATAGTTTGATTCATGGTAACACTCTTGATTTAATGCACCAGACACAAAAGTAGCACAATTTATTTTTTGTAATGTTAAAAAATTAATGTTCGTTGGTTAACTAGACACGACACCTCCCAATGAATTGGATATAACTTAGTTTTCTTCAAATATTCCTGCATGTCCGGCTTTCGAAGCAGTCAAATAATTTGCTTCTTAATCCGGACACTGAGATTTTTTCACATAAAACTAATAATCCGAGCATTTCAAGACATTTCCACTTCACAGCAATAGGACACAATAGTTGACTCTTCATTTAAAACGTGATTTGGCACAATAACGCTGTTTTCAATTAAATTTAAATCGAATCTTTCTTCAACGGCAACTGTAAGATGCAGTTTAACAAGGACTGAAATGTGTGGGGAATCGATACGCATTTTGTTTTTTATTTTTATTTTTAATATATTGCAGCCTACTGCGATATATTAACAACTATAACATACAATTAAAGTTGAAGAACAGTTTTGTACATAAGTAACATCGAAAAATTTGAATTTATATTATTAAAGATGTAAAAACAGTCATAGCAAAGACAAATTAAAGACCCCCATGTCCCTTGCAGTTGCCCAATATTTTATGGCTCATAAGGTAATCTAGAATGCCGTGAAAAGTGTACTGCGGTCTGTCAAACTTGGGTACCTTTTGTACTACCGAGGGACGAAATGCAGTACTAGAAGTGGTGCCCAATCTGAACCCGAGTGGGACGGACCTGGTCATAGTGTCCGGCTTTTGAAGCGTCCGGCAATTCGAAGCAAAACGGTACGTATGACGGCAACAGTCAGGTCTTTTTATCCACTGCCTACTATTATAAGTTCTGATAAAATTTTGGACAAAAGAGTGTAGCTGAGTTACACTCAGACAAAATTTATGGAAAAAAAAAGTCGTGAAAAATACAAAGAATTTTGGTGTAATGTCACGAGGGATCATCAAAGTAGTTGCTAGCAGAGTTGCTTAATATCAATCATGTCAGCTGATGGCTGATGGTCTAAAACTATCAATATCACTTGCTAGCCATCAGTGCGCATCGTACCTTCGTGCTGTGCGTACACGAATTCTCTCTGCTCTTGGAAGTTTTCTTAAAAACTACCTAAAGCAATAAAACAGTACTTTTCAGTGCTACAAAAACAGTACTTTTCAGTGCTAAAATTAAAAACGGTACTTTTCAGTGCTACTAAAACAGTACTTTTCAGTACTATTTTTTCTACTATTGATCCCTTTACGATCCTTGTTTGGACCCGTGCCTTCGATTTTTCGTTGGACCCGTTGGCGAAAGCTAGCGGTGGTAATCCTTCTTGGACACCGTCTTGGGAAAAAACCTCTCGAAGGTCACGTCTTCTTTCGTTTATTAACTAAACATGGTATCAACAACAAACAAAAGGAAGGGTGAATCTCTGAATTCACTACTTCCTTCCAAAAAAGTGGGTTTTAAAACTGTCACTACACGTGGCAAGAATGGAAGAAAGGACGCTTCCCCGGAATGCGAACTTTCTTCCAAGGGTGAAATGAATAATTGTATCGAAATGAGCAATCAGTTCGATGCTCTAGACAAATTTTCCGAACACCAAATCGAAGCAGCCTCTAGTCCAGGCTCTTTGATTCAAGTGAGGAAGCAAAGAGTGCCGCCTATCGTGGTCAGTTGTTCCGAATTTGCGGGATTTAGGCAGGAGATCTTGAACTCCATTAGGGGAATCAAGGTTTCCTTCCAAATCGCAAAGAAAGGAGACTGTCGCGTTTTGCCGGAAACTCTTAAAGATCGTGAACTTCTTCTCAAACATCTTGAAGAGAAGAAGCACAAATTTTTTACTTATGACGACAAAACTGAACGTTTGTTCAAAGTTGTCTTGAAAGGTTTCTCAAGTGACTATAAATCACCTGAAGAGATTAAAAATGGAATAAATGATTTACTTGGATTTTCCCCAGTCCAAGTAATCATTATGAAAAAGAGAACCCAATCTGGCATTGTTCGGAAAGGGCTTTCTCAAGAATTTTATTTAGTTCACTTTAACAAAAAAAAACTAAATAATATTAAAGCTTTAGAAAAAGCAAAACTTTTGTTTGATGTCCGTGTGACATGGGAACATTTCCAGAAACCTGGAGGAAATTACCAGAACCCCACTCAGTGCCGTCGGTGCCAAAAGTGGGGTCATGGTACAAAAAATTGTCGCATGGATGCTAAATGCATGATTTGCGGAGGTTCTTCTCACGCCAAAGACGTCTGTCCAGTGAAGGAAGATACCACCAAATTCATATGTTGTAATTGTGGGGCTAACCATAAGTCCAATTTTTGGAATTGTCCTTCACGCAAAAGGGTCATTGAGGCTCGTGCCAGGCAGATGAAAGATAATATCCGTTACGATAACGGTCGTTTCCGGAATTTGCCTGGTAGAGTATCGAACAATGCTCATTTTTCAGTTAACGATCGCTTGATCATGAATCATACCCATCAGGAAGATCATAATCATGCTCATTCACAAACTAATTTTAATCCGTCGGGTAGCCGTTCGAATCTTTCAATTTCGAATGTATCTACCCACGGTAAATCCTTTGCCGATATCGTAGCAGGAAATTTGAACTCCTCCCCTGTTCGATCCATGGGTACCCATTCTACTTATTTCAAATCAAATGGAAAAAACCCTACCGCCACAGGTAATTCCGCTTCTTCGTCTACCGAAAATTCTAATGGGAAATCACATGACATGTCTGCCTCTGATTTTAATTTTCTAACTGAACAATTGAATCTAATGATTGATGCAATGTTCAAAGCCACCACTATGACTGAAGCAGTCCAAGTAGGTGTAAAATTTACAAATCAAATTGTTATTGGATTACGTTTTTCTAATGGATCCAAATAATAATTTAAATATTTTAAATTGGAATGCTCGTTCTCTGAATGGTAAAGAGGACGAGCTGTTTAATTTTCTTACGGTTAATAACGTGCATATAGCAGTTATTACCGAAACGTATTTAAAACCTGGATCTAAACTCAAAAGAGATCCTAACTTTTTTGTTTATCGTAATGATAGACTTGATGGGGCATGTGGGGGAGTTGCAATCATCATTCATAGGCGTATAAAACATCAACTGTTTTCGTCATTTGAAACTAAAGTTTTTGAAACTTTAGGTGTTTCTGTTGAAACACAGTTTGGTAAATATACTTTCATAGCTGCCTATTTGCCTTTTCAATGCTCTGGACAGCAAGTTAATTTGCTCCAAACTGACTTGCGAAAATCGACTCGCAATAAGTCAAAATTTTTTGTCATTGGTGACTTTAATGCCAAACATCGGTCATGGAATAATTCTCAAAGTAATTCCAACGGCAGAATTTTATTTGATGAGTGCTCTTCAGGATATTTCTCAATTCAATACCCTGATAGCCCTACATGTTTTTCCTCTTCTAGAAATCCATCTACGATTGATTTGGTCTTAACCGACTCTAGTCATCTTTGTAGCCAACTGATTACTCATGCTGATTTTGATTCTGATCATGTCCCTGTTACATTTCAAATATCCCAAGAAGCGATTCTCAATCCTATCAGCTCCACTTTCAATTATTTACGAGCCGACTGGAATATATATGAAACGTATGTTGACTCTAATCTTGATGTTAACATTTCTTTAGAAACTAAACTTGATATTGACAATGCTCTTGAAACTTTAACAAATTCCATTGTTGAAGCCCGGAGCATTGCAATTCCAAAATGTGAAGTAAAATTTGAATCCGTGATTATAGACGATGATCTTAAACTCTTGATCCGTCTTAAAAACGTGAGGAGAAGGCAATTTCAACGCACTCGCGATCCTGCTATGAGAATTATATGGCAGGATTTGCAGAAAGAAATCAAGAAACGTTTTGCTCAATTAAGAAACAAAAATTTTGAAAATAAAATTTCTCAATTGGACCCTGGCTCTAAGCCCTTTTGGAAATTATCTAAAATCTTGAAAAAACCTCAGAAGCCAATACCGGCATTGAAAGAGGAAAACAAATTATTACTAACTAATTGCGAAAAAGCTCAAAAACTTGCTATGCAGTTTGAAAGTGCGCACAATTTTAATTTAGGACTTACTAGTCCAATTGAAAATGAAGTTACTCAGGAGTTCGAAAATATTCTCAATCAAGAGAATGTTTTCGAAAATGCCTGGGAGACTGATTTGGAAGAAGTGAGAACTATTATTAAAAATTCAAAAACATGAAAGCTCCTGGCGATGATGGAATTTTTTACATCCTCATCAAGAAACTTCCAGAAAGTAGCTTATCATTTTTAGTTGATATATTTAACAAATGTTTTCAATTAGCATATTTTCCTGACAAATGGAAAAATGCTAAGGTTGTTCCAATTTAAAACCAGACAAAAATCCTGCAGAAGCTTCTAGCTATCGTCCAATCAGTTTGCTTTCCTCCATCAGTAAACTTTTTGAAAAGGTTATTTTGAACAGAATGATGGCCCACATCAACGAAAATTCAATTTTTGCCAATGAACAGTTCGGATTCCGCCATGGACATTCGACCACTCATCAACTTTTACGTGTAACAAATTTGATCCGTTCCAACAAATCTGAAGGCTATTCTACTGGTCTTGCTCTTCTAGACATAGAAAAAGCATTCGACAGTGTTTGGCATGAAGGTTTGATTGTAAAATTAAAAAACTTTAATTTTCCAACATACATTGTTAGAATAATTCAAAGTTATCTGTCAAATCGTACACTTCAGGTTAATTATCAGAACTCCAGATCTGAGAGACTTCCTGTAAGAGCTGGTGTTCCCCAAGGCAGCATTTTGGGACCAATATTATACAATATTTTCACATCTGACTTACCTGAGTTACCTCAGGGATGTCAAAAATCTTTATTTGCGGATGACACAGGCCTCTCCGCCAAAGGACGAAGCCTGCGTGTCATCTGTAGTCGATTGCAAAAAAGTTTGGATATTTTTTCTTCATACTTGCAAAAATGGAAGATTTCTCCGAATGCTTCCAAAACTCAACTAATAATATTCCCACATAAACCAAAAGCTCTTTATTTGAAACCTTCAAGTAGACATGTTGTCACGATGAGAGGGATTCCAATAAATTGGTCAGATGAAGTTAAGTATCTAGGGCTCATGCTAGATAAGAATTTAACTTTCAAAAATCACATTGAGGACATTCAAGCCAAATGTAATAAATATGTAAAATGTCTCTATCCCCTTATTAATAGAAAATCAAAACTTTGTCTTAAGAACAAGCTTTTGATATTCAAACAAATTTTCAGGCCAGCCATGTTGTATGCTGTACCAATATGGACTAGCTGTTGTAATACCAGGAAGAAAGCTCTGCAGAGAATTCAAAATAAAATTTTGAAAATGATTCTGAGGCTTCCTCCCTGGTATAGTACCAATGAGTTACATAGAATATCCAATGTTGAAACATTGGAACAAATATCAAATAAAATAATAAATAATTTCAGGCAAAAATCGTTACAATCTTCTATTGCCACGATTAATGCGTTATATGTTTAGGTTAAGTTAGGTTAAGTATATTAAAAACGTTTTTTTTTTCTCTTATAAGCAGGTGAAATCAACTCACCTGTAAAAAAAAACTGAACTGCTACGGCAACTGAATGTAATATGTTGTTAACAAAATGTTAATTAAATCTTAAATTTGTTTTACCAAATTAGGATGATAGTGTTGTCTAATAACACAGAACACCTAGATATAAGAAATGAATGTAATGTTTGGAATGATACTAATAAAAAAAAAAAAAAAAAAACTTGCTAGCCATCAATATCACTTTGATTTGACAACCAATAGCAGTGATGCGACATCGCACTCTAGATCATAATCACTGCAGAATGAGTGATCACGTGGTAATTATCCATGCTGTTAATAAGGGTATTCACTTAAGAGCGTAAATCACTGCGTAAGTCATGCTAAACTGGTTATATGAAATGTTTCATGAACCTGCGTAAATAATCAATGAAACCTTTCAGCATGTTCAAAATCAATCGAAGTATGCTTTGGTAATGTCAGTGTGTCACTATGGGAATTCCAAACAATTACAAATATTATGTAACGGAAAAGACTGAAAACCCAAAGTTTTACCTTTCTACTGCAGGAAATTTTGAAGAATAGAGATTAAAATAGAAGATTCTGGGCAAACTTAAGTGTACACTTGGAAATAAAATCACATGTTGGCCATTCTACGTCTACGTAGTTTCCGTTTACGTTGGTCTCGTGTCTAGCGAAGGTAGTTGAACCGGGTACACTGGGTACATGGCTTGTTGTAGCATGTGAGATAGAAATTGCACCTGTTTGGCTTTGTCATATAGGTCCCATTAGTATTCCCATCTTCACGTATTCCCATACTCTCCCAAGTCATGCACATATGAAGATCATGGACATTTCCTTTTACACGATACAAGGAAAAATATCCTGAATGACCACAAACAGTGCACTGGCTCTCATTTATTGCTGTTTCTTAAGTTGGATTCAGATTATTTGAACGAATAATGAATACAATACGAATAATGTTCTGAAAAATTATCCTCCTACGATAAAATACAATTTTGAGTTCAAACAACAAACCTTGGACGACTGTTTGAAGTTTATAATGGATAACTAGATTGTATTTCTTTGATTTGACATTCTATTGAAGCAGACGAGGAATATTTCATTTGAAATGTTTCATTGCCAAAGTTACGCAGGATTTCATTTTACGCAAGTTTAAGTGAATACCCCTAATGTTTTTCAGTGACCAACACATAGTTTCAATCTATCTGCAACACTGTCAAAAATATCGTACAGATAAATTGCCATTTTATCTGCTTGATTTAAAGCTAAACTTAACCAATCAGTGATATCCATAGTCTATCGCCATCAATGCACTGGTGATGGAGTAGACAGCATGATGTTGATGTGATATGGAATGATCCGATTTGTATCGCAGTCGGCCTGTACAAATCTACAAATGAACTTTAACACTTCACTTTTTGCAAAAAAATAAAATACTAAAATCACTAAGGTGAGCAAATACCTTTAAACTCTAATATGTGTTGCTTATCTTGACAGATAGGCCTATTTCGTCTGCGACTTACAGACTTCTTCAGTGTCGAGTGCTCGACACTGAAGAAGTCTGTAAGTCGCAGACGAAATAGGCCTATCTGTCAAGATAAGCAACACATATTAGAGTTTAAAGGTATTTGCTCACCTTAGTGATTTTAGTATTTTATTTTTTTTTGCAAAAAGTGAAGTGTTAAAGTTCATTTGTAGTTTTTAAACATACTCTAATAATCCCTCCCAAAGTTTAATATAAAAAACTGTACAAATCAGCAAAATTTAAGCATTGATAGTGACAGCGAGCAACACTGGTTGCTAGAATTACCCTCTGATTCTCTTATTTTCTGTGAAATCAAAACTGAGATCTTTGTTTGGTCTTTTTCAGTTCCTGGTCAGCCTCATTTGGTTTCTTTTTTTAGGAACTAGGTCTTCAAAGTTCCAATTTTGAACACTTGTTCGCTGCTAGCCCTGCAGTTGGTCTTTCAACTGGAGTATGCTCGAGTAGTGGCTGAGCTTAGGTACAGCAGATTAATGAGAATGGGACGGCCGCCAACTGTTGCCGGCGCATGTCGGGTAGGCTTCTTTTCCGGAGGGTAAACCTCAAATTGATTGGAAAGTATCAATAAGTATGCTAATTAGCGGCGGTGGTGCTGCTCTCGCAAGAATCCATTCATCGACGAATCGCCATTACTTCCACCAAGAAAGGGACATGACCGTGAACCATGACATCTTTCGGTGGCAGCCGGCATCCAACGAGGTGATTAATTTAGAATCAATTGGGGGGAGCGCCGATATGGGCACCCCGACCGCAATCCGTTATTAATGCAGACCAAACCTGATCGCGGCCGTCGGTTGTTTACCCTCTGGGGGCGTGGAAAGACACGATCTAATTTAGGTCCAGCCTGGTTGGCGTCCGCTTGCGGCTTCATACGACGGTCGACGACAGTGACTGTTTAATTAGAGGTTAATTTTCCAGATCCAACTTTGGGAAAATGTTGACTTTCTGAGAATGTCGCGTTGCCATGATCAGAACGCTGCGGAACGAGTTTGGAATGGCGTGGCAGTTAGAATCCAATTACCGGCTCGAATGGCGGATGCCGAGCGTGCGGAGGTTGGTAATTATTCGGGGGATAGAGCGTTGAAACGATCTGTTCCGTGACAACGCAACGGTAGAACAGCAGCACGATGCGATGGATCTATTTTTGGGTGATGCAATTACAAATAATCTTCGACTAGCGTGACATTGTTTGCAGGCGATGGATGGCGGAATGTCAGTGGTAGCATTACGATCACTTACCTGAAAAGAGAAAAAGAAAAAAAAAATGGTCAGATTTGCTTGGAACAGATATGAGTTACTACTGGAATGCTGCAATTCTTCTTGTGGAATTTTCCCAGAAGTTTATCGTGTAATTATTCTAAAAGTGCAGCAAGGATTTCTCCTGATTTTTTTGCCGTTGTTTATTTTGTTATCTCTTCAGTAAGTTACTGTAATACCGTCGTATGAACTATGACCATGCTGAGGGTCGTGGGTTCGAATCCCGCTGGTCGAGGATCTTTTCGTAATGGAAATTTTCTCGATTCCCAGGGCATAGAGTATCTTCGTACCTGCCACACGATATACACATAGGGGACGGACCTGGTGTAGTGGTTAGAACACTCGCCTCTCACGCCGAGGACCTGGGATCGAATCCCATCCCCGACATAGTCACTTATGACGTAAAAAGTTATAGTGACGACTTCCTTCGGAAGGGAAGTAAAGCCGTTGGTCCCGAGATGAACTAGCCCAGGGCTAAAAATCTCGTTAATAAAGTCAAATCAATCAATCAATCACGATATACACATGCAAAAATGGTCAATCGGCAAAGAAAGCTCTCCGTTAATAACTGTGGAAGTGCTCATGAGAACACTAATCTGAGAAGCAGGCTTTGTCCCAGTTGGGACGTAACGCCAGAAAGAAGAAGAAGAATACTGTAACTAACCCTAGACATTGTTTCAATATTTACTCTTGAAGGTTCTAATAATTCTTCAAGACGTTCTACTGGATTGTATTGAGTTTTTTTTTTATAAATGGGATAAAAAAGGTTCTATTCGGCATTCTCTAGGAATTCCTTCTCGTTGCGTAGTTGGTAACGAATAATGTGCATAAAATTGAGAAACATGAGTTTGAACGTCACCGAGAACACGTACAATTTTGTGCTTTTATACCAAGAAATGGTCTTGTCTAGTACAAGACACTGAAGACGGCCTTATAGTTGAGGTCGAATTACGCGTATCTGTCAAAGGATATAAACTCTAGTAGAATTGAATGGTATAGTACTTAGTTTGGCTTTCATTTATTTATAGCTACATATTCCGCTAAACATTAAATTTATTACCAACTTACATTACTTTGCTTTTTGGTTTCTCAATTCTAACCGTCTGAATCGCAATTGTCCGAAATATAAGTCATATTTTAAATTGGAAACGAAACATTAAGTAAAACTACAGTTCTTGAATGTAATGTTAACACCTCAATTCTATGCTAATTGTCGTTTAATAGATGATAACGGATGTAACATAAATCAACGAACGCTTGCGCAACTCAGTAAGTTTACCCAATAAAATCGTCGTACGTGCTGAAACTACTAACCTAAAATGGTAATAAGCTGCTAAGTAATATGCAATTGCTACATCGCATACTGCATTTCCCAAATGGTCAAATCCATCAATAGGTATTCAGCGCGAGCGTGCATAAAGTGAGCACACTATTAAGTGCGTGCCTGCCAACTCCCTGTTGTATCGATAGGATTAGCTTAAAGCCTCGTTGATTAACATATTAAACTCGAATGACACAACCGATTTGCAGAGCTTTCTCGATCCAGGCTCTTACACTCCCCTAAAAGCGGTTTGAGCTCGAAATGATGCACATTTGAAAAAGCCGCTCTTGGCGTTTGTCTCGTGGCGCAGCCAGGTTGATCGGAGGCCCATGATGGTCATAAACGGCGTTTTCCAGAAGAGCAGCGACGATTGCCGTAAGGTGGCATTAGAGGCACTAAGGATCAAAATAAAAATTTCAAGACAAAAGTCCAGAAATTTGTCTTAATGGGCGGGTGTATCATCAGTAGATGATTCCCTTTAGTCGCACTAGTGGCTTTTTACGGTTGTTTTGCTATGAAATAATACGACATATTTTTTCCATGATAGCCAAGAACAATTAACAACACTTTTGTACCTATAGATCCAACAAAACCTTTTTTGATTTAACTAATAACTAAAACAATTATGGATTTTTCTACCCCAATCGAAAGCTTTTGTTCTGTTTTCATCAGAAAAATGTGAAATCCCTTTAGAAATACAATTTTGTTTAAGTTTTCCTTTTTTAATTTAGTACTTGGAATTATGACGCAAAATTTAAACTTCTAGCCCATAGTGCACGGGTTGTACAAAGGTGCTTTAATTGAAGTTAACGTGCGCTGCGCTACGAAATCAAACAAATCCACCAAAATGCAAACATATTTATTTCCATCAAGCCAAAGGAGAAGATTGGCTCCTGACTCGGGAAAGGGTCGACCGACGTTTGTTGTAATTGAACATTGGAGGCACGAACTATTACTTAATGGTTCTGCGGTGCTTAAAGCGTCTATTTTGAAATTTATTCCCCTATAATTGGTGCTTTCTAGCGCGCCGCGCGGCCACTCAGATTTATGTCCAGGGAATCGTGATCGGGATGAAATAATATGCAGCGGGCACATTCTACCAACTACTAAATGAGATGCAGAGAGATGGCAGGGGGTGGCAGCGCGCGTGCATAGATGAGACTCGGATTTTGATTTACTGTGGGATTTCTTGGCGAGGTTTTGTTTCATGGATGACCCAACGATCGCCGCAAAACACTGCGCCGCTTTGGGTGTCATTATGGAAAAGGGCAGGTATAGAGTTGGTGCAGTCAAATTTTTGACAGCTTAATAAGAGCCTTTTATGATAGCGGCCCGTGGACTATGCTGGAATTTCACGCGATGCATCTATGTATGTACGGGTATAACGGGACTTATTTAGTTGCTGTAGATCTAACCTTTTGGGAGTTCCCGGTCCGACCCATCTGAAGTGTCCGTTTCAAATTGGTGATGATTTTTAACGTCGTGTCAGACATCAATTCGTTAGGTTGAAATCATGAAAGTCGTACTAATAAACTCTAAGAACATAGACAAACATTCTACCTCAACTCGTCGCGATACTGAATAACTATCATTATTATTATTTTCGAGCAGAACAGTTGCCTTTCTTCAGGCTGAAACTTGAGGCATAATCAGAGTGGGATTATGAATTATTAAACTTTAGTTATCACCTATATGGTTTCTAACACACAGTGTATTCTGTGCTTGTTCGCCTTTGGCGACTTTCAATAGATTCTGATCTTGTTTTTTGCTGCTGGTCTTTTTCGTGCTGAGATTTCGAACAGCTTAATCCTGCGTAGTTCGGGTAGTGGCTACGGTTGGAATAGTTCAGATCAACCAAAGATGAAATAAAGACTTAGTAGGCGGGTTCAGCATGGGTACCACTTCTAGTACTACATTCGGTCCCTTGGTACGCGATACTCAAGTTCGACAGATATCAGTACATATTTCTCGGTATTTTAGATCTTGATCTACAAACGTGTCCAAAAATATTCGGCAACTGCAAGGGACATGAATGTTTTTATTTCGTCTTTGGATCAACCTTCAGCATAAAAGTTCAGTGACAATCGATCTTGGCAGACTCATTCATAATTGTACACCCCAAGTGGCGTTAGTCCAAGAACCTTGCTAGAACCTTGTTAGGCAAACTTGATTGTTGATCTTTACTACACACAACGCTGTGTGTGTAAAGCGATGCGAATGCTCATCACATCATCTTGGGCAACTCAGTTAATTTAAGAGGCTTCAGTCTAGTGGAATACTTAAGCAGCTTAGATCATGAATTACTTGATACAGGCTATCGTCCAACCTTCATGTTGTGTGCTAGAAAAGACGTGTTAGATATAACGCTTTGTTCAAATTGAATCAGTCACGTAATGACAAAATGGCATGGTTCATAAGAAGAATCATTATCTGACATCGCTACATCTATTTTGAGTGCTTTAAAGTAGCGTTGCACACTTTGCGTTTTAGGAATTCATTTAAGTCTGGGAATTCTTAAAAAAAAAGACACGGACACCGTTTTCAGCCATTTAGCTGCATAGACTTTATACTTAACACTAGACAACGGACAAGCATGTTCCAGTGGCACAGCCGAGAAACATTCCTCACGAAAAGTTCCTATTGCTGACGCGGGAATCGAACCCACACCCCATGACACGATGCGATCGCTGCCTGACGACACTAACCGCACGGCCACGAAGCCCACTGCGAAGCCGAATTCAACTGCGAACTCTAAATTGAATTGGTTGCGAAGAACTTTTCGGGCAACTGATAGCAACTCAGCGATCAATGTAGAAAGAGTTGGAACACACACTGTTCAACTGCATTCGTTAAAGGCAACTCAAAAGGCTCACAAGACTTCCCTTTGATCTGTTGAACGATCAGGCAGGGATAACCTTTGTACTAGAGTGTCCATCCCGGGACAAAAATCCCGGGATTTGAGAGATTTCGGGATTTCCCGTTTCCCGGGATATAAATGATGCCATCCCGGGAATCCCGGGATTTCCCGAGATATAGAGTAAAGTGGGGCAAAAGTTCGAGTGGGGTAAGAGTTTCTTTTTAAGATTTCTAGCTCAATTCAAAACAAATCTTATAAATGTCATGGTGGTTCAATTGCTATTCAAGTAAGAGACTTTCACTCCAAATATCATAAAAATCGATTGAGATTTGGAAAAGTTATGGCTATTTGTTGTTTTTCGACGTGAATATTGTAATTTTTGGTCAAACTTTCGTTGCATGGAACCAATTGAAGATAAAATCTTTTTCAATATTTAATATAAGGGCGTTTCTAGGCCTATGATAAGGTTGCTTTGAGGTGTATTAGTTTTTGCATAAATGCTTGAAAACAGTTTTTGGCCCATAGTGGGGCAAAAGTTCGAATCAGCGGGGCAAAAGTTCGACCCATGTATAAAATCACGGAAAAATTTGCAAATTACCTAAAATCCACATATTATCTTCAAATTTAGTTAAATTCGTCTGATCGTGTGAAAATTGTCACCAAAATTTTACATTTCCACTTAGTTTTGCGAAAAACTGCTATTTTTGAGTATATTATAATTAACTCGGTTTTGGGCAATTTTTTGATATAAATTTAGTGTGTATTTTTCGTCAAACTTAAGTTTACGGCTGGTGTAAGGTATGCCTGTCATAAAAGGATCGATATTTTGTGTTTTAGCCAGCGAACTTTTGCCCCACACTTGATTCGAACTCTTGCCCCACCGGTGGGGCAAAAGTTCGAATAAGACAATCAATTTTGAAACTGTTATAACTAAAAATGAGTAAATATTTTGACCCAAGTTTGTTCAGCAAAATTATAGCCAATATGTTGAAGGTTCACTGTATGGTATTTGTTTTGTTTCAACTGCTATTGTTTTCCTGGAAACTTTGATTATACCACTAAGGTCGAACTTTTGCCCCACCTTACTCTATGTAAAATTTTATGAAAACAAGTATTTTTTAATACAAAACAATGATTTTTTTTACCAGACTCCAATTTTTTCGATAGAACAGAAAAGCATAATAACGGAAAGATAATAAATAGGTACAGTGGGATTCCGTTTTTGGCAAAAAAGTCGAAATTTTCAGTTGCCAAAAACGGAACCGTGCCAAAATCGGAACCCATATTTTAAATTTTATTTTTCAACTATTGGTTTCGAAAATGTTATTTGAATGTTATTACATCATCCTTATGAAACCATATGGCACCAAGACTTCAGAACTATTTTTTTTAAGCAGTTTTTCGTTGGTTGGGTTGGCGATCTTGCTAGGATTCCTTGGATTCTCGCCTAGAATTCTCAGTATCTCGCTAAGGGTTTTGCAATGATTTAACTTTTTGGGATTGCGCTGCAATATTGCCGAATATTTTCAAGTCTCAGATGAAAATTGTCAAAAGTTTATTGTTCTTAGGCTACCACCTTTGCAAAATCTCCAAGATATCGCCAGAAAAAAAAAAAAAAACAAAATACCAGTAGCAAGCCACATTATCCCGCTAAGAATGTAAAGAAATCAGGCCCTAGAAATCTTAAGAGTTTATTAGGAATCGCCAAATGTTGACATAATCCCCAATAACCAGTTATACATTCTTAAGATCTCGCAAGAAACCCTCAGTGTCCGCTAGGAATCTGCAGACATCCTCAAGAATCAGTTAAAATATCTGAGAAGTCCCCTTAGAACCAAGACTCCCCTAAGGATGCTCCGAGATACTGTTAGGAAACTCATAGACCCAGCTCGTAAGGAATATTTTGATAATGTTGAGACGCGTATCTTTGATTAAACATTTTTTATAGAATTCTGGATCGTCTCTTAACAAATCTAACATCTTACAGAACCTCTCACAAGGAGAGAACGTAGCTCTAAGCCAGTGGCACAACCAAGGGGGGGTTTTGAGGGTCAAAAGCATATTCATCTTATTAGGCAATTCAATAATTTGGAAGTTTTGCAGTTGTTGATCACGAGTTACATTTTTTTAATATTAAATAAAAATTAATCGGAAAATTGTTAGAAAAATGTGAATCTGATTAGTTCCTTTAAAAGTAGACAAAAATCCGATTGATTTACATCGGATCAGTCTGCCAAAACAAAGTTTATTGGTCGTATTGAAAATTTTAAGATTTTTAATCATACAAACTTCATAATGAAAGCAAATTACACACTTAGATTTTTTTCACGAGCTCGGCTGTGCGAATCTCGGTTTCCCGATTTTAACCGAGACTCAGCTAACAAATTGTCCGGTTGCTTAGCAACGAAGCACGATTTACTGATACTCGGCTTTTACTTGCTGACATCCCAGGAAATTTGTTTGCCGACTACTCGGCTGTGCGGATCTCGGTTAAAACTAGCCGAGGTTCGGCATTCTGAATTAAGTGTGTACGTTTTGTTTTTCAGGCTGGATTATCTAGAATGATAGTTCTGTAACATGGGAAAATTATGATTCAAAAGGCAGTTGAGTTTTGTAATGCTGATTTACTTTCAAACTACTGCATAAATGATGACAATGATTTCTATTGCAAACTTCTGAGCTTAAGGCTGGGCTACTTAGCCTCATTCGTTTTAGCAGCAATGATGACTTTTCAGGTTGCATTTCAAAGTGATAAAACTCAATATTGATAGTTTATATTGACTTGAAAAAGTATCACTGTACGCGCTAACATGCATAAAGTATGCTGATACTTTTTCAGCTGTGTCAGTGCAGAACCAACTGATTTTCTTTGAGCCGAAATCATGAGATTCATTAGCAACAATCATCAACGACGCGTACAAATTTCAATGACGGCCTACTTCGCCTTAAAATAATTCTCATACAGTCAACTCTCAACCTCTCGATGTTCTGTATCTCGATATCTCTCTTTATGTCGATGATTTCTACGGTCCCTTCATTCTGCATACATTTTCTCTCTCCATATCTCGATATCCTCCTTATCTCGATATGATTTTCATTCCCGATTTTCTCTCCGAATTTCGATATGCCCATTATGAAAGGCAACTATACTGGATTTTACTGATTGAAAACAATGTAGGAACGGCAGATGACGTCTGCTTGTTTATTATTATCCTGGTAACGGAGTGACTTTCAATCTAGTATGCTTTAAAAATTTGTTCTTTGTCTCGATCGCTCCTTATCTCGATGGTCCCTTCAATATCGAAATGTGGAGAGGCGACTGTAGTTGAAAAACTAAAGGAACAACACAGATGTAGAGCGATTTATTTATTGTTGTCAATCAATTTCCTAAACTTATATATGTATATTTTTGATTGAAGAGTTGCTAATGTATTAAAATGTTGTTTGATACATTTTTACTGTGCGTGTGTATCCATTTGTAAAACTTTTCTTTATGAAAGCATACCTTAAAAAACACATCCTACAATATTGCAAAAAGCACAGTGAGCTAAAAAGTTGAAAGAAAAATTATGATTGTAGCTCTGTGTGAGTCATAGACTTTCTGTTGCTTTTTTTCGGTGCATGTGCTTTGTTCAAACAAGCTATTCCAAATCTGAAGAAAAGTGATTTTTTAGTGTATCACCTATTGGCAGACTCGAGTGGGCTGGTCATTCAGTATGAATGCCTAAGAAAAAGGCCTAAGTCTCTAGTTGAAGTCTAGGTGTGGTACTGGCCTCATGAAACGTTGCGAATGCATGACCAATGACCATCCTGAAGTAAATGAGCGCGTTCGGGAGCCAGTAGTAGTTGGTGAGATTTGGGAGAATATTGACGAAAATGGAGCTCTAGAAAGTAATCGGTATGTAGTTGACGTACTATTCAAATAATTAATGTAGCAGGCACAATAATATTTACAAAAATTTACAAATTTTAATGGTATTCAAAAATGTTGCCAAAAACGGGTCCATTTTGTTGCCAAAATCGGGGGGTGCCAAAAATGGAGCATGCCAAAAACGGAGCATGCCAAAAACGGAATCCCACTGTAATTATTTTTATAAAAGGGCAAATTACCAAATGAGAAAAACAATTCACTTAAAGCTGCGTAAAACGTAATTCTGCGTATCTTTAGCAATGAAATATTTCGCATGAAATATTCCTTTTCAAATGTCAAATGTGAGATTAATGATCTAGTTATCCGCTGAGAACGTCAGTTCTCGATTGGAAAGCTGTTGTTCTGACTCAATAAAATGTTTTAGATTTCTCTTTTTAGGTTCATTTTGGAAATTCTAATCATTGAAATACAAGCGCTCATCGTCCCGCCTATTTGTCGAACTGGAGGCGTTTGAATAATTAACTGCTGGCTCACCAAAATTTTACCAGAAACGACCAAGTTGGATGTGCAGTATGGTTTGACCAAATACATCTTCAGAAATAATTCGAAGGGTACTTGCAGCTAGCTCCGGATCATCGGATGTTTTCACTCATCCAAACAAACATTTTTATGGATTGAGAGTTGAACAAGTCACTCTCAAGCATATTACAGCTGAAAAAACTGAAACTCAATTTCTAATGTTTCTTTGGTTGTAATCTGTTGGGAAGAGCAGCATTCCGCCTTCAAACGCTATTTGACGAGTCAACCTAACCTAACCTCTTAGACAATTGTAAAACCAAACCTCGTTCCATACACTTTTTCACAGAGGTTATATGCTCACGGTTGAACTTCGTTAACAAAACTCTAGACCAAAGTTAACTTGGGCTACAAGTCCGATGTCCCCCTGGAACTACCTCATGGTATTACTTCAGGGAGCGGAGGGCTTGTTGATGCCTCTACGCCTTTTCGTCACGTCTTGCTCTAGGCGAAAAGCACTAATTTTCGACCTACAAGAATTCTGTGTCAATTTTCGGATTTTCATACAAAGTAGGACAAAATCGTATGGATGGGTCGAAAACTAGTGCTGGGTCGAAAATTGATGCTTTTCCCCTATTCGATCTGGCTGCAATTGGTCTCTTCAACGTTACTCACATTTTGGGGGCCGATCACACGCATGAGCCATGTGAGACTTAGATTCTACTGACACATTCCAGCGTGACGCGACACCACGAGGAACCGACTTTTATTATCAAATTAGGCATGTTCTCGGAAATATGCCTTGTGACCATGTGATAAAACAGGTTTTATATCATGCATATTAAATGTACTTGATGTTGTGACATTCATTTTGAAACATAACACTGCATATATGGTAATTAAAAGCAGTTGCATTTCGTAACGCGACACCATTGCTGAAATGCACTTTTTTAAACATCACTCTATAATCGCCTATATCTGCTCTGCTATAATTTTTACAATCCGGGTTTGTTCTAAGCAATCCTTCTATGTATTGATAAGAATCAGAGTGTGACTTCAAACCGGAAGGAAATATTGAATAATTGCAGAAATCATTGATTTCATTTTATGAGCGCCGCGTTACGTTTATCTTCCAACAGGGTTCTGCAAATGGTGTCGCGTTACGCAAAAAGCATTTTTTATTTTTATCGATAAAATCGGCAATGTTGCTTTCGGGTTTCATAAAAAATGTATATCTAGTATTGTTATTTGTTTAAAACATTCGACATTCTGCCTCACAGTGGAGTAATTTGATCCGACACTGGTTAAAATTAATTTAATGTTTCTGTGTAACCTTCTGAGAATGTCGTGCTTTGTAAAAGCGTAGATGGCGCTTGTGGTCACCATACAAATTTGATTAAATTCTTTGCAATAACATTTAGATGTTTCTGTGATTTTTTAAGAATTTTGTCGGTACAGTGCTTTCGGATGGCGGCGCGAATAATCTTGAGTTTTGATTCATGTTAGAATGATTTAATTTGATTGTAAAATAAAATTATGTAAACCTTTCAACGATGTACTTTCAAAAGCCAAAGTTTTCTTTTGGCAAAGTCGACAAGCAGACGTTTATGGTTGACGGAACTATCCGAAATTCAATAACACAGTGGAGTTAATGGATCTGATAAATGGGTAATTTTTTTTTAGAAAGATTCAATAAATTATTTTGAGAATATTGTTTCAGAAATTTGTAGACGACCATAAAAGCTTCCCAATGATGGGACGAAACATATGTAGAGCTGCTGTACAGTGGGGTAATTGCACTTTTTTTGGGTTAAATTTTTTCCTTTGCTCTTTTTTGAAGATGATGAGAATATCCGATGTACATTCTATTTTTATAATCTGCTGGTTCAGACATAGCGTGTGCAAGTGTTTATGATTTACTTATGGTGGTCTGAAGGATACAGAATTTTGTGGTACACCCCTGAGCCACAAAATTCTGTATCCTTCAGACCACCATAAGTAAATCATAAACACTTGCACATGAGTGAACCAGATATTGGGCCAATAAAATCTCAACATAGCAATGTAGAATTTTGAAGATCATGTTTTAGCAAAATTGTTAAGCATTGTTTAGCAAAATTGTTATGGTCTCAACATATTGAGCTGAATATCATGGAATTCTACCGCACAGAAGAGTTATAAAATCAGATTATTAGGCGAAACTGTGAATACATTTTAACTCATAAAATTCAGTTCCTCAATTACACAGCGCAACAAAAATGACATTTTTGCGTGTCTCAAGGATCAAATTATGTGTCTCTAGTAGATTTGGGGTTACTGAATCTGATGCCGTTCCCAGAAATTTCCCAGCACGTCACAATTTTTAGCTACAGGTCGCCAAAGTTGTATAAAACATGATATTGATGTTTACCTCAAATTTGAAGTACATGTTATCAAATTTTTTTGTGATCTTATCCACCAAGCATCCAGAAGAGGACTTAAATTATCGTTTTAGATATATTTTGGATGAAATTTCACGATTAATATAAGATTAAACCGATTTTAACAACATGCTTGCAGTCTCCATACAAAATTCTTCGTTTCTCTTATATGGCAAAATACAATACTTTTCTAAACCACCAAAAAATAACTTTTCCGCATTAAAAGTGTTATAAACTTTGATGATAAATATTGTTATGCATATAAAGTTTGAATTCTGTAGCAAATTAAGCAAATAAATTGCCTTATAAGCTGACAAACTTGCATGCAAGTTGGCTGAAATAGTCAATTTTTGCATTTTCAACAACAAATATTTCAGAAACTAGACGTGCTATGATATTTCTGTAAACGGAAATGGACTCAGCAACTTTTAATTAAGTAAATAGAGGTATTTTGATGCTGGAGACAAAAACGTATTCCGCGGTGTTATTTAACCGATTGTTTGAGCTTTCGTTGAAAGGAAATAGTTGTACTAGATTTAAGCGTTGGCGTAATTCTTCTGGAACCATCCACGTTTTAGTGAGAGGTTAATAGGGTAGGTGTACCAGTTATGAACATAGTGAGTTCCTATTTCGCCATACGTGATTACTGTAATGTCTTCAAATTTTGAAAATGTTTGTGTGTTGTAGTAGTTAGATTTAACATATATCTTGGTGTAAAAACATTCAAAAAGATTTAAAATGTGATAGTTATTAAAATTTTACATATGGCCAAATAGGGAACTACTATGGCCATAACTGGTACACTTTCCCTATGTTTCTTTTTTTTCTTTTTGGCACAAAGCTCTGGTTTTACGTCTGGTTTTAAAAATGGTTGGTTAATATTCATAAAAATGATCAATTTATAAAATCATCCAATCAGGGCTGCCATGGGCCACTACAACTCCCTTTGTAAAATCCACAAAACTGGTCGTAAAATCATCCTAGACCACTGCGCGTTTTTTTAACACGTAAAAAATCATAATTATAGAATATATAAAATTTGTAATACACGTATAATTGGGGGCATTTCTTAGCTGAGTGGTTAGAGTCCGCGGCTACAAAGCAAAGCCATGTCTGGGTTCGATTCCCGGTCGGTCCAGGATCTTTTCGTAAAGGAAATTTACTTGACTTTCCTGTGTAGAGTATAATCGTACCTGCCACACGATATACGAATTTGAAAATTACAACTTTGGCAAAAAAGCTCTCAGTTAACAACTGTGGAAGTATCATAAGAACACTTAACTGAGAAGCAGGCTCTGTCCCAGTGAGGACGTAACGCCAGGAAGAAAAAGTAGTATAATTTGTATTGAAATTAAACACCACCTTGATTAATCAAATTAATTATTATACAACGTAATAGATGAATGTCAACATGGATAAATGTCATGACAAGACATCCAGAAGATTCGAAAAAAAACTACGTGTCTAAGTTGATTTTTACGAGACGACCATTTTCTACGGTTGCTGCAGATCCTCTCAAGCGCTTTAAAATGGCCACCTATATCCAAGAACAATCTCAATCATCCGTTATGTTTAGTAATTGATTTCTGATATGTTTTGAAAAAAAGCGCAGTGATCCAGGATGATTTTCACGAAATGACCATGTTTACGGATGTTCCGGATCTTCCGGAGGTCATTATTGTGACCACCTAGGTCCATGAACAATTCAAATAATCTATACGTTTTATAATAAGCAGTTCTGATGAGTTTGTAATAAAAAACTGTCTTGGATTATGTGCATGAATTGACAATTTTTTACGGATACTCCGGATTATCCGCTGGAGAACTACGTTGTTTACCATCGAAACCAAGTATTCCACAATATGTAAGAGACTATTCCTGCACTGAACAGCTCCTGTCTGATAAGATTTGGGTCACTAGCCATTAAAAACCAGAGCTACTTGATCAGATTTGAGTGAAAAATAAGAGAAAACAGACATACCCACATTTTACAAAAACGGGGAGGGTTTTAGTGGGGTGGCACCAACGCTGAAAGCTAGTATAACTATTTCCATCTACTAAAAACCAAAAATTTCGAAAATTGGTTGTAGCATTGCTGAGATTGAGCATTTTGAAATTTGTAGTTTCATCCTGAAAATTTACGGTGAAAATTAACGTAACGCGACACCAAAATTTTGCACCTAGTGTAACTTTTCGAAGAATGGTCCGATTTTAAATCTTTTCTTATGGAAACACGTATCTTGACGAGTAGGAAGAGAATCCAATACATAAGAGTTCTATAAGAAGTATTTATTTTACAATGTCAAAAATAAGGCTATTTTCGTAACGCGACACCATAATAATGTGACTATTTGAAAAAATACGTTTTCAAAGAACCAATAATTCGTTTGAAAAAATCAAACCCACACATAACAATGCCATCTAATACCCTTCTAGTTAACGGATAAGACAATCATATTACACTTGATAAACTATGATACAGGGCTATTATGAAAAAGTTGTTTAATGTCTCAATTTCTCACCAATAAATTCTATAAACTTTATATAACTTTTCAGGTATGTTTTTCACTGTATTTTCAATCAAATTTATATTTTTAATACAATTCAACATATTGTCTTTTATGTTCTGCATAGCCTTGGAAATATTTCAGAGTTTGAATTTTTTATATCCTGGCGTAGATGTGCGTGGAATGTGTCTACTGTGTTTGTTGGTGCACTTGACTCCATTACTTTGCTCTACGGGCGGGCCGGTTGGATGCCGAGGTCGGTCTTGCGATTCAGGTTGACGGTTGACTTCCGGTTCGCAAGCGCCCCGACGACCCAAAGCCGGTGGTTCGTCGTGATCGATACTACTCGGCGAAGTTCCCGACGGTGAAGCTAGCCTACTCCGATGGAGAGTACCTCGATGGAGGAATATCTCCCGAAACCGGTAACGTTACGCGTTGTTCATACTCCGTTGTTGGCCGGTAGAGTGCCGAGGTCGGTCCAACGATTCCGGTTGGAGGTTGGCTTCCGGTTCACTGGCACTGCGGCGACTCAAGCCGGTGATACGCTCGTACAACTCAGAATGGATCTATCCTACTCAGACGAAGATTTCCCCGACGGCGGAAGATCTTCCGAACCGATGCTATCCGGGCAGATGTCGATGTCGGTCCTGCGATTCCGGTGGAAGGAAACTTCCGGTTCACAGGCGCCCCGACGACCATTCGTCGGTGCTGTTTCGCGACTATCTGAGTAGGTCCCCGGCGGAGTATCTAGCCTACTCCGACTCGATAGTGGTCGGCCAAGTGTCAAGGTCGGTTCTCAATTCTGGTTTGCAGGCGACTTGACGACTTATTACCGATATTACGTTACGCTCGTTTCACTCGGTCTAGTCCCCGACAGAGGGTCGGTAATGGCTAAGACCAAAGGTGCCATAGCGCCCCTAGAGAAGTCACCCGAGTTGCTGCGATCGATAATCGATGTACCCATACGGCCCCCAGCCGTATGCGGCAGATGAAGGAGAACAAGTGGCGAGAGTAACGAACGAAGAGCTGGCAGCAGTCGTGAAATCATTCGCGTCAAACAAGGCACAGGGATCCGATGGTATCCCGAATGTTGCCCTAAAAGCGGCAGTGAACGCGGAGCCAGACATGTTCAGAACCACGATGCAACGCTGCATTGATCAAGGAATCTTCCCGGATGTATGGAAGCGCCAGAAATTGGTGCTACTACCAAAGGCGCGGAAACCACCAGGTGACCCGCCGGCGTATAGACCTATCTGTCTACTAGATACGACGAACAAGTTATTGTAGAGGTAGATCCTCAACAGTGTGGGCCTCGTGGCCGTGCGGTTATAACTATAGTGTTGTCAGACATTTAAGCGCATCATATCATTGGGTGTGCGTTCGATTCCCGCTTTAGCCATTGAAACTTTGCGTCAGGAATGTTCTCGGCTGGAGCATGCTTGTCCGTTGTTTAGTGTTAAGTTACTGTCTGTGCAGCTAAATGGCTGAAAGCGGTGTCCGTGTCTTAAAAAAACAGGCTAGTACCGTATACGGAAGGTGCGGATGGCCTGTCCAACAACCAGTTTGGATTCAGGAAAGGTAAATCTACTCTGGACGCTATTCCGACGGTCGTTCAGACAGCTGAGGTGGCAATCGAGCATAAAAGGAGCGGCATCCGTTACTGCGCGGTTGTCACTCTGGATGTGAAGAATGCGTTCAACAGCGCAAGCTGGGAAGCAATAGCAGACGCGCTGCACCGCCTCAAGGTACCGGTGCAGTTGTGTAAGCTTCTAGAAAGCTATTTTGATGGTAGGATTCTACTGTATGACACAGAGGAGAGGCAGAAAAGCGTTCGAATTACCGCAGGAGTACCTCAAGGTTCAATCCTGGGCCCGCTGTTATAGAACACGATGTACGATGACGTACTGAGGCTACCCCTTCCGACGGGTGTTAAGATTGTTGGCATCGCCGACGATATCACCTTAGTGGTCTATGGTGGATCGATGGAGGAAGTAGAGTTGACAGCAGCGCACTCTATTCCCATAGTTGGGGAATGGATGAAGTCTAGTAAACTAGGACTGGCCCGTCACAAGACTGAGGTGGTGGTGGTCAACAACCGCAAGTCCGAGCAACGGGCGGTAGGTGATTGCACCATAGAGTCCAAGCGATCCTTTAGGCATCTTGGGGTAATGATCGATGACAAGCTCAGCTTCGCTAGCCACGTTGAATATGCATGTAAAAGGGCATCTACGGCTATAACGGCGCTTTCGAGGATAATGTCTAACAGCTCTGCGGTAATTGCCAGCAAACGCAAGCTACTGGCAAGCGTGGCGCTATCCATACTAAGGTATAGAGGACCGATCTGGTCAAAAGCGCTTAGAACAAGCAGAAACCTAAAGCGGTTGGAAAGCACGTATAGATTAATGTGCCTGATGCACTGTACACCACTTGAGCAATTCAAAAAGAAATTGGTCAAGTACAGTGCCTAGGCTGGTTTTAGCGGGTCGTCGTTGGTGCGTCATCTCCGCATTCCCTGAGTTACCTTCTCAGGGGATCTGTTGCAGATTTCCCCCTGTTTAAAAAACAAAAAAAAAAAGTTCACAACAGAGGATCTAGCCTTCTCCGTTCGGGCCCGATGATCTCCTCTCATCAACAGACTGACTTGTCGAGTGGTCCGGCAATTCCGGTGGGAGGTTGGCTTCCGGTCCATCAGCGCCCCGACGACCCGATGTCAAGCGCTGCTCTCTGCTTCTCGTTTTGCTGCGCTGCACTCCAGTTACGCTGGAAGCCAGACATTATTTGCACCACCATGTTGGTCATCACCTTCTACGCTGAAGTACTCATCAAAAGCAGCCGCCATCGTGTTTCGTACTATGTTGAACCTCGGGCAGTCGAAGACAACATGTTCTGGCGTTTCTTCAATCTCCAAACACTCAGGACAGAATGGTGAAGACGCAAAGCCGATTCGATGCAGATACTGCTGACCTGACAGGAACTGTGTCAGGTGGAAGTTCACTTATCCGTGCTCCCTGTTCACCCAGGCCGATAGATTCAGGATGAGCCTGTGGGTCAATCTTCCTTTCTCGGATGCATTCGTTCTTGCTGCCAATTAGCCTGCGAACGAATTCTTGCCAACTTCCTCGCTTGCCTGGTTTCTCTTCGCTGATAGCAGTCGATGTCTTTGGACAGGATGATGCAGATGGGGATCGTCCCAGCGATTACGCATGCCGCCTCCGACGATATAGTCCTGTACGCGCTCACCGCGCTCGCATGGTGATGAGTCGGAACGCGCTGTTTAGCTTATTCCGATTCCTCTTGGCCTGTAGCGCCGCGCCCTAGACTGGCGAACCGTATCTTAGTAGCGATGTTGATACGCCAGCCAGAAGACGCCTCTTACTGCTTCTAGGACCACCTATGTTGGGCATAATTCTTGTGAGCACATTACTCGCCTTGGCCGCCTTCTCGCATGCATAATCGACGTGACTGTTGAAGTTCAGGTGTTTCAGCATTCGCTGTGATGCTATGGCAAGCCCCCCGACAGTGATGTCACCGTGCATGACTGCTTTGCAGTTGCCAACTAGTAGCACCTCCGTTTTGTGGTGAGCTATCGTCAGCTTGACTCCCTCCATCCAATCTTCGACCAGACCAATTACCTCCGTTGACAACATTTCTACTTCCTCCTGCGTCTCACCTATTACCGTTAGGACGACGTCATCGGCGAAACCGACGATCTCGACGCCCTTGGGTAGCTCCAGCGATAGGACCCCGTCGTACATCGCATTCCACAGTGTTAGACCCAGTATGGAACCTTGTGGGACTCCAGCTGTTATTCTTAACTCCTTCGGACCGGCACAAGTATCACCAAATCTGGCACAAGTAGTAGGGAACCCGCATTCTGTGCAACGCCGTCGCAAATGACAATGGCCTCCCAAGTGGCGCTGTTGAACGCGTTCTTCACATCTATCTTAATCCCGGCCCTTTCCAGCACTGTCCGAATTGCGTCCACCGTCCACCTTTCTTTCCGGGATCCAAACTGCTTTTCTGATAGCCCGGGTGTGTGGACATAACATCTGTGGGTGAATGATTCATGTAGTTACGAGTCTAGAGTTACTGTACACGTGCTGTCGCCTTAGGTGCAGGAGCCTCTTTGCTTACCAGCGCACGGGAGCGCAGTACATTGTGAGACCTTTTTTGGTGCGCCTCATTTTGCTTGAGATGTGTATCACTGCGGTCCCATGCGCTCCGTCACATGTGCTGTTTAAAATTCAGCGCAATAATTGAAGTGATTATAAAAGAGTTCAACGAGGATTTAAATTGTAACACTTGGATCGCGAATCTTCGGCCATATCATGTAGGCCATCTAGACACCTGCATAACGAGGCGAAGATAGTTGTAGAGGTTCTTCGTTACTAAGCAGTTGTTTCACGACTTGGATGCCGATGGCGAGCCATAGCGCCGAGCAGCGCATGAGGCGAGTCTCCCCGAGAGCACATCACCTGACGCGCGCTTTTAAAATTTTCGTGAGCCTTCGTCTAGCGCAGCACACTAGGATTCCGATGAGCTGAGAGACGGTTTGGTTGGAGGCTCGTCAGTACATTTATGTGCTCCTGAGAAATATGTAACTGTATACGAGTCTCTATCATAGGCAACCAATTGGAGTCATTGTAACCAATTGGATTTATAGAATACACTTAAGGTGAAGATAAATCGAAGCCAAACCTCAAATTTTCAAGAGCACACATCTGGAGAACCGAACACCTGTTTGAGCTGAAAACTTAATCGATTGGTCACCACCAGCTAGTGACCAATCGATTAAGTTTTCAGCAAAAACGGATGTTTAGTTTTCCAGATCCGTGCTTTTGAAAATTTGAGGTTTGGCTTCGATTTATCTTCACCTTAAAAACCGACATATCTTCTTGACATTGGGTCAAGATGCGATTTGGAAGTTGTGTGTATGCGGATGCTTCCAAGTAGGAGTTTCATCAGCACTTTAAACTCGTAGCAGATACGATATTGAGGTATCTTAATAATAACGGTTTTCCAAATTAATAATGATTTTTCGACGAGTATCTAGCTGTGATATGAGCATAGGCATAACCTTTTCGACCTTATGCAAAATGCTCTTCAGGAAGTTCAGGCTTAGTGTCGGTCATATTGGTTTTTGATGAATCCAAATGTATACATTCTATATTTATTCTTTTTAAGGAAAAGCGAAACTGTTATAGAATTTTGCTTGCGTCTTTTTGCTCTGAGAATAACGCGTCTGATCAGGTTTAATACATTAAAGCAATAAAACTATCTTTCCTGGAGAGTAAAGAAATCTTGCATGGCCTTCGGTCATTGCCGACGATGCTTTGGTAAATCTTGGGACATGAAATACAAGTAGTATGGATTTACACGACAGTTGTTCAGGCAATACTGTCATATGGATGTATTATGTGGTATAAGCGCGAAGTGAGAACAGTCCAATCAAATTTGACCCATCTTGTGAAGATGTGTCCGATGGCGATGACTGGAGCATTTTATCAGCAATTTTATCATGAACTTTTGGAAGATTCCAGGAAAAATTGAAGAATAAGTTAACAAAGGAAGTGTGATCCTCTAGATGCATTTCTGCAGGACATACTGGAAGATTTTTGGCGAATACATTGTATGCTTTAAGGCACCGTTTCCCAAACTTGGCTTTCGCGACCCCCCGACCTCTCATCGCCTCGTTCATTTTATCAATAAAAAGCGGGCTGACGAGACGTTGGGGGGTTCACGAAATCCAAGTTTGGGAAGCTATGCTTTAAGGTACTCAATTTGAAATTCTAAATGAGTTTCTGGTAGAGCATTTAAAAAAATATATATTCAGGAACTTTTTATCTATCCAAATAATGTATGAGGAATGCAATGAATAAATACCTTGAAAAGATTGTATTGGGTCAAATTTGCAGTAATTTTTAAAGAAAATTTCAAAGAAAAAATGCCAATGTAACTGTATTACTGTTAACAAACTTTTGTTAAGAAGAAAAAAAAACCCTTAGGTAATTTATGGAGATGTCTTCTAATGAACCCTAAATAAACGCTTCGAAGAACAATCCAGTCACATGTTTGCTGAACACATATTTTCAAAACTACAAATTCCAATTTGGCCCATGGGAAAAATCATCCGTAGTTTTCCGTTGCCGAACTAAATCCGATCGAACAGCGCCCACCCGGGTAGAGCTTCAATCCCCATTCGATAATCGATCACGACACTCAATAAACATCCGATTTGCAGTTTGTTGCTTCGACCACACCGCTATAGAAGCAACTAGCTACCCTCTAGGGACCACGAGCCATCATTTGACTAGTTTGCGTTTCGCGTGAAGTACGTTTTCCTCCCGCTCTTTTTCTGTCACGACTACGCGGCCGCCCGGAAGTTTGAATAATTCGTAAGCCCAGTGAACCCAGCAAACCCACCTGACGTTGTTGGGTTGCCAGCTGCAACAAGCTCCGATGATTTTATTGGACCGCAAAATCCTGCCATGGGGAATCAGCCGACGAAAAAAGGTGGAAAATTTCACAGATCATCGATTCAGCTGGAGTTGGGGAATTGTACAGTATGGTACATGGAAAATGCGAAAATTTTGGGAACTTTAATTTAATACCTTTGAACAGGCATTGCAGAATTCGTCCCCCTTAAAGTACGATCAAAACAAATGATGAAATTTCTTTCTTAAGTTTTATCGACTCAATCAGTCTTAAGGCAGCTAAGTCGTTTTAGCTGCCTTAAGACTGATAGAGCCGATAAAACTTTAGAAAGAAATTAGTCATCACAGTCGAAAGCATTCATTAAATCAAACGATGAAAAACATCCTATCTGTATCGGCAATGTTTCGCAAGTTGTAACAAGTTTGATAAATAACCGCAGCGAAAGAGAGCCCCGAAGAGAGAGCGATATAAAACTCGTTTTTCTCGCTTATTTTCCATTGGGATTAGGTGTTTTATTTTACTGACATCATAAACGATTCCCGAACATTTTTTATAAATAATCTTTCCGACCAAATCAGAGCTGTAGCAGAATATGATGACAGGCTCTCATGATGTGGTGGATCATTATTGTTACAGAGATCGATAATGAAAGATATACTCAATTTTCTCAGAATTGAACCCCTGCATAGCATATAAGCGTTACTGTTATTGTGTTAAGGCCGCACGGGACGTCATCATAATCATCCTATCCATTTCAAGAAGCAAATCCCAAGAACCACTCCATATATCGATGCGAAAATGTATCACTATGATTCTATATATGTAGTGCACAACCCAATACATTTTCAGCTTCATCGGTTCACTAAAACTTGAGATTTGCTTCCACAAAGTTTTGATGATAATTGTTAGAGTGAGACGAAAGATAGGGAAAATAACACGGTCTCCCGTGTCGCCTTAATATGTAATGTAACGTAATTTTAACAATTCACTTCACTTCAATTTGCAAAAGAAAATAAAGAAAACACAAAAAATCACTAGTAAGGCGAGCAATTACTGTTATACTCTATAATAACATATTATGTTGTTTATCTTGTGACAGATAGGCCTATTTCGTCTATCATATAGCCATCATATAATGGTTTTTACATTTTTCATGGGCCATACTGTATATTTTTTCTCCGGCATGAGTTATTCCCCTGTGTGATTTGTCTCCCGTTTAGGTTTTATAAGCTCTTATCCGAACAAGAATCGGCGTGAAATCCTCGGGGGCATTCGCTGTGTGGTTGCTGGCTGCCGAAGCTTTCGATTGTCGATGGTGCGCTATTATTTATTTCTTTTCGAAGTAAGTGCCAGCAAATAACATAATAATTTCAGTTTTTTGCCCTTAAAGGTTTCTGCACTTTGTGATCACGCTCCGTGCGCGGGACCAAGCGAAGGGAAAACAAATAGCCAATCCGATCTAGGCGATGGCATATTGAATTGGAATGGGATTCGTTGCTCACAGTTATGGATCACTTAGCGTGAGGCCTGATTTATAATAATCGATTTAAAAAGGGTGAAAGTAATAATAATTGGTGTTTCTTGTGTTACAATGATATTACTTTTGAGATTTTGAAATATTAGCCACCTCTAATTCTAAATCCTTAATCCACAAACAAAACATAATTTCACAGGTAGTTTGATAAAAATTATTGCTGAAACAAACATCTGATATTTCCGGTACATTGAACAGAATCGAATTAAAACTGACAAGGAGTATTAGTGATTTTTCTCTAGATTTGTGCCCTTGAATATTCAAGGTATGGCTCCGGGAGCATGATCTGAAGACTAAAACAATACAGGTTTATATAGCATTTTGTAACTTCAACTGTTATATTTCTAGACTGTAGTTTAAACACAACAAGTAACAGGAGTAAGCATTTCGGACTTTATGCTGTTCTTGTCATGGACGAGGCAACCAATTACGAAATTTCAAAATCACACAGCTTAACTCTCGAGTTATTGCGCAACCAGCGCTGAATTGGGTGCAATTCAGCAAAGCTTTACGACTCTGTCGACACGCCATTAATTAAATAGTATTCTGCTGTTCCTTCTCCGCGCAACTAATTCGTCCATTCCAACAACCTTCACCGAAATAAAAATGAAAAACATTTCCTCATTCGAGTCGCCTTTGATGAATATGCCTTGCCAAGTGCAAGCTTATTCAATATGTATAATATATGTTACAAGGGAAACCAATGAGACACAAGATGGAGCTCTGCTCAGCTCAGCTGTGCAGAGCGCGCTGCAAACCTCATTAAGGTAACTAGCAGACCTAACTCCACCATCACCGCTCCGCTTCCACTGCTCTTTCGATTTGAGAATGCATCAGTAGGGTGGTTTAAATTTCAAAAAAGTTTGAAGATTTCATGATATCAATAAATTTTCAGCCATTTTAGTGAAGGTTTAAATGCGGTCCAAAGATGTTGAAAGTTTATATGTAAAAAAAAAACTCAAAAAGCTCAAACAATACGTACCTTTTTCCAAGATTCCTTGCCATCTTTTGCGAATCTTTAAAACTCCGATGACAATCTGGTAATTCCAGTAAAAATCTGTTCAATTTCTACAACCTTTTGAAATCAAAGTTTTTGAAACATTTTTCTAAATTTCTTTTCATTGTAATTTTAAGATTAACCCTTTTTTGTATTTGGGTTATTTTCAACCGAAAATGATCAAAATTTCAATTTTATCATGGGGATTGCAAAAACACATAGAAGAGATTGGATTTTCAAACTTTTTTGTAATTTGAAGCGCCCTAATGCATCAGGTTTAAGAAACATGTTGGTCAATACCAGAAACAACGGCGACGACGACGCTGATGACGGTCATATAGAACTCATCGCGATAATCGCCAGTAGCAGCAGCTGGCTGAGTGCGGGAGTGAAAGCTACTTGAGATGAAACATCAGTCAAATGATGCCAAGTCAAGCGACCATGATTATTGGTCGCCTGCCTTGCAAGAGGAAATTAAATCATAATAACAATGATCATAAAAGTGGCACTCATATTTATCATTTTTTCTTCCGAGTCTACACACTGGACCATGGCCTGGACCATTACTCGACGACCGACGGTGGGAATGTGATCAGCTGCCAGCATACTCAGGTCGAGAAAGATTGCATGCAACAGTATCTTAAACTGTGAATATGGTATTTTCTGGATTGATCGGCAACTGGTTGAACCCCTTCAGGACTCGTGAACTAGATGCTGTTGATCATATTTTACAACTAACGCGGAATTGGACTTGGGTGTGAATAGATTCAATTTACTAAGAGCGTCCTGGGAAGTGCAGAAGTGGCTTGCTTCCCACCCATAGGCGTAGTTCATATTTTTTATCAGAAGGGAAAACCAGAGTTCTGTTTTTATGTTGATTTCCAGTTGAGGTTTTCCGTGAATTGTTGGAGATTATGCCTGGGGAATTCCGGGAAGGAAAAACGTTGCCGTCCATCTGCCAGGCACGAGCCTCAACGATTCATTAGCGTGAAAGACAATCCCGAAAGTTAGAGTTATGATAGCCCCCGCAATTTGCGCATACAAACTTTTTGGTATCTTCCTTTACATGACAGACGTCCTTAGCGTGAGAAGAACCTCCGCAAATCATGCATTTAGCATTCCTGCGGCAACGTTTGGAACCATGACCCCACTTTTGGCACCGACGGCACTTAGTGGGGTTATGGAAATTTCCTCCAGGTTTCTGGAAATAATCCAATGTCACACGGACATCGAGCAAGACTCACTTTTTCCGAAGCTTTATTATTGTTTAGATCAATTTTATTAGAGTGAACAAAATAATATTCTTGAGAAAGTCCTTTCCGGCGAATGTCAGATTGGGTTTTCTTTTCCATAATAATTACTTTGACTGGGGAAAACCCAAGTAAATCATTTATTCCATTTTTGACCTCTTCGGGTGACTTATAGTCACTTGAGAGACCTTCTAAGAACTTGGAAAAACGTTCAGTTTTGTCGTCAAAAGTAAGAAAATGTGTTTCCTTACTTCGAGATGTTTGAGAAGAAGTTCGCGATCTTTAAGAGTTTCCGGCAAAACTCGGCAGTCTCCTTTCTTTGCGATGTGGAAGAAAACCTTGATTCCCCTAATGGAGCTCAGATCTTTTGCTCAAAGTTTCAAACGATTAGCGGCACTCTTTTTTTTCTTATTCCAAACATTACATTCATTTCTTATTCTAGGTGTTCTGTGTTATTAGACACTTATTTAAATTTAAGATTTTATTAAAATTTTGTTAACGACATATTACATTTCATTTGCCGTAGCAGTTCAGACTTTTTACAGGTGAATTGATTTCACCTGCTTATAAGAGAAAACAAAAATGTTTTCAATTTACTTAACCTAACTTCACCTAAATATATAACGCATTAATCATGACAGAAGAAGATTGTAACAATTTTTGCCTGGATTGGATGTTCTATGTAACTCATCGATACTATGCCAGGGAGAAAGTTTCAGAATCATTTTCAAAATTTTTCAAAATTTCCAAAGAAATATTGTATGATATTGGTTCCAAAATGCTGCTTGAGGAACACCAGCTCTTACAGGAAGTATTTCAGACCTGGAGTTCTGATAATTAACCTGAAGTGTACGATTTGACAAATAACTTTGAATTATTCTAACAAAGTATGTTGGAAAATTAAAGTTTTTTAATATTACGATCAAGCCTTCATGCCAAACAATATCGAATGCTTTTTCTATGTCTAGAAGAGCAAGACCAGTAGAATAGCCTTCAGATTTGTTGGAACGGATCAAATTTGTTACACTTAAAAGTTGTCCATGGCGGAATGCGAACTGTTCATTGGCAAAAATTGAATTTTCGTTGATGTGGGCCGTCTTTCTGTTCAAAATAACCTTTTCAAAAAGTTTACTGATGGAGGAAAGCAAACTAATTGGACGATAGCTAGAAGCTTTTGCAGGTTTTTTGTCTGGTTTTAAAATTGGTACAACGTTAGCATTTTTCCATTTGTCAGGAAAATATGCTAATTGAGAAAGTGTGTTAAATATATCAACTAAGAACAATAAGCTACTTTCTGGAAGTTTCTTGATGAGGATGTAGAAAATTCCATCATCGTCATGAGCTTTCATATTTTTGAACTTTTTTATCCCGTATAGGCCTGAGTGAAAGCAAAAATTCTAAAACCTTCACCGCTCAGCAAATTCTCAATGGGTTCAAATGATTTTTTGTCAGTATACTGGCACACATATCTAGTTTCTAGAAATGGACAGAGGAACGCGGAAATATTCTTGTGGTCGGAGTTATTCCGGTGCAGTGATCCAGGTCAGGTCGGGTGAGAAGGGTACTGTGCGTTTGTGCCCCTCAAGGTAGGCAAATTTCAAGTCACACATAATTTCCGGAATTGGCTATAATGTGGCCACTACATGACGGAATTTTAAGAAAATTGCATCAGTGTAAACCTTTTGAGAAACGATTGAATTGGATAACTATGAGTTTTGCATTTGATTAATCCTATAAATGACCATTTTCGATTCCAGTGACGCCTCAAACTTACGAGTGGCCAACTTGTATAGGAGCATCTGTGCCAAGCTTGTGGGAATGCATTTTAGTGCAAAATTATGTTTGATTTCCACTTTTCGAGAATTGAAACGTTTTAGTATCCAACAAATCTATAGCCGGTTCTTTCGGGCATTACGTCCGGATGGCCACATCCGGTATATTTTAAACGGAACAAAACACTTCATTTATAATGTTGAATATCAGATCTTAATAATTTATGCAAATTAAAATTATTGTCATTGCAAATAATTAAAGGTAACTTGGCATGTCCCAAAAAATAGCCCTTTTTTACCCGACTTGACCCAGTAACCCACCGGAATAACTCCGGCCACAGGAATATTTTCGAGTTCCTCTGGCCACTTCTAGAAACTCGATATGTGGGCCAGTGAACTGACAAAAAATCATTTGAATCCGTTAAGAATTCGATGAGCGGTGAGGGTTTCAGTATTTTTTCTTTCACTCAGGCCTATACGGGTTATAATAGTTCTCACTTCTTCCAAGTCAGTCTCCCAGGAATTTTCGAAAACGTTCTCTTGATTGAGAATGTTTTCGAAGTCCTGAGTAACTTGATTTTCAATTGGACTAGTAAGTCCTAAATTAAAATTGTGCGCGCTTTCAAACTGCATAGCAAGTTTTTGAGCTTTTTCGCAATTAGTTAGTAATAATCTACTTGTTTTAATTATGAATCGTGGTTTACGGCCAACCAGCCGAGTGGAAGTTTAACAACTACCGAAAAGCTAAACATTACATATAATTTGCAATTGGATTAGATGGACAAATTGATGTGAAGATTTGCGAAAAAGTTACACGTCTTCTCAGTGAGAATCGAACTCACGACTCCCCGATCTCTAGTTGGGGCGCGTTAACCACTACGCCATGAGAGGACTCATGAACGCAGAAGTTAACCTGAATTCGATTTCAGCTCAATAATCACGTGGTCCTCTTTCGCAAAGTGCACCTCTTTCGGAAGAATTAGATGCCCATCCAAACACAACGCTTTCTATATATATCCAATGCCTAGCCCGAGAGCGCATTGTTTTTTAGATATAGGAATAGCACACTACACTAGCCAGCAACTGCGCTGGCTGAGGTTTCTATTGTGTGGGCTTCCAATGGGTCGCGACGTTCTCAAACGACCGGTTACGGAACATGAGTCCGTTGCTCGATAAATACTTGTTTTAATTATGAATCGTGGTTTACGGCCAACCAGCCGAGTGGAAGTTTAACAACTACCGAAAAGCTAAACATTACATATAATTTGCAATTGGATTAGATGGACAAATTGATGTGAAGATTTGCGAAAAAGTTACACGTCTTCTCAGTGAGAATCGAACTCACGACTCCCCGATCTCTAGTTGGGGCGCGTTAACCACTACGCCATGAGAGGACTCATGAACGCAGAAGTTAACCTGAATTCGATTTCAGCTCAATAATCACGTGGTCCTCTTTCGCAAAGTGCACCTCTTTCGGAAGAATTAGATGCCCATCCAAACACAACGCTTTCTATATATATCCAATGCCTAGCCCGAGAGCGCATTGTTTTTTAGATATAGGAATAGCACACTACACTAGCCAGCAACTGCGCTGGCTGAGGTTTCTATTGTGTGGGCTTCCAATGGGTCGCGACGTTCTCAAACGACCGGTTACGGAACATGAGTCCGTTGCTCGATAAATACTTGTTTTAATTATGAATCGTGGTTTACGGCCAACCAGCCGAGTGGAAGTTTAACAACTACCGAAAAGCTAAACATTACATATAATTTGCAATTGGATTAGATGGACAAATTGATGTGAAGATTTGCGAAAAAGTTACACGTCTTCTCAGTGAGAATCGAACTCACGACTCCCCGATCTCTAGTTGGGGCGCGTTAACCACTACGCCATGAGAGGACTCATGAACGCAGAAGTTAACCTGAATTCGATTTCAGCTCAATAATCACGTGGTCCTCTTTCGCAAAGTGCACCTCTTTCGGAAGAATTAGATGCCCATCCAAACACAACGCTTTCTATATATATCCAATGCCTAGCCCGAGAGCGCAGTTGCTGGCTAGTGTAGTGTGCTATTCCTATATCTAAAAAACAATGCGCTCTCGGGCTAGGCATTGGATATATATAGAAAGCGTTGTGTTTGGATGGGCATCTAATTCTTCCGAAAGAGGTGCACTTTGCGAAAGAGGACCACGTGATTATTGAGCTGAAATCGAATTCAGGTTAACTTCTGCGTTCATGAGTCCTCTCATGGCGTAGTGGTTAACGCGCCCCAACTAGAGATCGGGGAGTCGTGAGTTCGATTCTCACTGAGAAGACGTGTAACTTTTTCGCAAATCTTCACATCAATTTGTCCATCTAATCCAATTGCAAATTATATGTAATGTTTAGCTTTTCGGTAGTTGTTAAACTTCCACTCGGCTGGTTGGCCGTAAACCACGATTCATAATTAAAACAAGTATTTATCGAGCAACGGACTCATGTTCCGTAACCGGTCGTTTGAGAACGTCGCGACCCATTGGAAGCCCACACAATAGAAACCTCAGCCAGCGCAGTTGCTGGCTAGTGTAGTGTGCTATTCCTATATCTAAAAAACAATGCGCTCTCGGGCTAGGCATTGGATATATATAGAAAGCGTTGTGTTTGGATGGGCATCTAATTCTTCCGAAAGAGGTGCACTTTGCGAAAGAGGACCACGTGATTATTGAGCTGAAATCGAATTCAGGTTAACTTCTGCGTTCATGAGTCCTCTCATGGCGTAGTGGTTAACGCGCCCCAACTAGAGATCGGGGAGTCGTGAGTTCGATTCTCACTGAGAAGACGTGTAACTTTTTCGCAAATCTTCACATCAATTTGTCCATCTAATCCAATTGCAAATTATATGTAATGTTTAGCTTTTCGGTAGTTGTTAGTAATAATCTGTTTTCCTCTTTCAATGCCGGTATTGGCTTCTGAGGCTTTTTCAAAGTGTTAGATAATTTAAAGGACTTAGAGCCAGGGTCCAATTGAGAAATTTTATTTGCAAAATTTTTGTTTCTTAATTGTGAAAAACGTTTCTTGATTTCTTTCTGCAAATCCCGCCATATAATTTTCATAGCAGGATCGCGAGTGCGTTGAAATTGCCTTCTCCTCACGTTTTCAAGGCGGATCAAGAGTTTAAGATCATCGTCTATAATCACGGATTCAAATTTCTTCACATTTTGGAATTGCAATGCCCCTGGCTTCAACAATTGTATTTGTTAAAGTTTCAAGAGCATTGTCAATATTAACATCAAGATTAGAATCAATATATGATTCATATATATTTCAGTCGGCTCGTAAATAATTGAAAGTGGAGCTGATAGGATTGAGGGATATTTGAAATATAACAGGGACTGATCAGAATCAAAATTAGCATGAGTAACTAATTGGCTACAAAGATGACTAGAGTCGGTTAAGACCAAATCAACCATAGATGGGTTTCTAGAAGAGGAAAAACATGCAGGGCTATCAGGGTATTGAATTGAGAAGTATCTTGAAGAGCACTCATCAAATAAAATTCTGCCGTTGGAATTACTTTGTGAATTATTCCATGACCGATGTTTGGCATTAAAGTCACCAATGACAAAACATTTTAACTTATTGCGAGTCAATTTTCGCAAGTCAGTTTGCAGTAAATTAACTTGCTGTCCAGAGCATTGAAAGGCAAATAGGCAGCTATGAAAGTATATTTACCAAGCTGTGTTTCATCAGAAACACCGAAAGTTTCAAAAACTTTACTTTCAAATGACGAAAACAGTTGATGTTTTGTACTCCTATGAATGATGATTGCAACTCCCCCACATGTCCCATCAAGTCGATCATTACGATAAACAAAAATGTTAGGATCTCTTTTGAGTTTGGATCCAGGTCTCAAATACGTTTCAGTAATAAGTGCTATATGCACGTTATAAGCTGTAACAAAATTAAACAGCTCGTCTTCTTAAACCATTCAAGGAACGAGCATTCCAATTTAAAATATTTAAATTATTATTTACTAGTGGTCCCGGCAAACTTCGTCCTGCCATCAAGTAGGCTGTTGAAAAACTCTTTTGATCGTCCCATATAAAATGACAGTTTCGTTGGCGTTCGTTTTTCGACTATCCCGGTGAATTCCTGGGATTTTTATACACACAAACACGTCGGAACCCTTGACGAACGAAACTGAGAAAGAATCATTCAAATCCGTTGACTCGTTCGTAAGCCATTTCGTGACATACAAATACGATTCCATTTTTATTCATATATGGATGGATCCATTAGAAAAACGTAATCCAATAACAATTTCATTAGTACATTTTACACCTACTTGGACAGCTTCAGTCATAGTGGTGGCTTTGAACATTGCATCAATCATTAGATTCAATTGTTCAGTTAGAAAAATAATCAGAGGCAGGCATATCACTTAAAGTGGGTACATTATCTGATGATTTCCCGGTAGAATTTTCGGTAGGCGAAGAGGCGGAGTAGAAGTTTCCTGTGGCGGCAGTTTTTTTTTTCCATTTGGTTTGAAACAATTAGAATGGGTACTCATAGTATGAATAGGGGAGGAGTTCAAATTACCTGCTACGATATCGGCAAAGGATTTTCCTTGGGCAGATACATTCGAACGGCTACCCGACGGATTAAAATTAGTTTGTGAATGAGCATGTTTATAATCTTTCTGATGGATATGATTCCTAATCAAGTGATCGTTAACTGAAAAATGAGCATTGTTCGAAACTCTACCAGGGAAATTCCGGAAACGACCGTTATCGTAACGGATATTATCTTTCATCTGCCTCGACGACTCGCATACGCGAAGGGCAAGCTCAAAAATTGGACTTATGATTGCCCCCGCAATTTGGGCATTCACTTCCTTCACTGGATAGACGTCCTTAGCGTAAGAAGAACCTCCGCAAATCATGCATTACATGTTCTGGTAATTTCCTCCAGGTTTCTAGAAATGTTCCCATGTCACACGGACGTCAAACATAAGTCTAGCTTTTTCTAGAGCTTTAATATTATTTAGATATTGTTGTTAAAGTGAACTAAATAATATTCTTGAGAAAGCCTTTTACGACGATTGCCCAATTCGGTGCTGTTTTTCATAATGATTGATTGAACTGGGGAAAATTCAAGTAAATCATTGATTCCATTTTTGATCTGTTCATGTGATTTATAGTCACTTGACAGACCTTTCTAGACGAATTTGGACAAACGTCCAGTTTTGTCGTCATAAGTTAAAAAAAATGTGCTTCTTTCTTTCAAGATGTTTGAAAAGAAGTTCGCGATGTTACAGATAAGTGAACTAGTTCCATTAAAATTTGAATAATTCATCTCATATTCAATATAATGAAAAATTTCAGGGGGAGGTCTGCAGGATTCCTCCCCCTTTTTCCTACACCAATATTCTCACATCGAAGCATTTCTTTCGGTAGCATTGAATTATGTTTGCCTCCCGGGGCTAGGAAGCGACGAATGAATCTCTCGCTCATGTGGTTAAATAAATTAGCATCGGTGGCGGAGCAGTCATCTAGTTGCGGACTTTTGCCGCAAACATATAGAGATGCACGTAAAAGCAATCTCCTATATCGCTCTCTCTGCACCATTCAAGTCAATGATATGAGTCATTTCAAGCACCGGAGAAAAATGGTACCGTAATTCATTACAAGCACCTCTATTACCGCAGCGCAGCTAGGCCTATAATAATGTCATACTAGAGGCACACTTAGCACGGAATCGAATGTTTTCCAGAAAGCTCCCCCGTGGAGTCTTCTTCTTCGCTGCGCCGCTAAGAAAGGAGAAAGGTTAAACGACATCATCTAAATCTGTGCCAACCACACACAGTTTTTGTTTGTCTAGCGTTTGCCTCATCGGTAGTGTCTATTGCTGGTTGGTGGGCGCAAAGCGCCCCCCTACACGATAAGAGTTCATAAAACAACAAGCAAACAAGGTGCTGATTAGCCGAGTTTGCCGACGACTCTTCTTCTTTCGCCGGAGTTTGCCAAGTTCTCACGTAATTCATTACCTTCTGCCAAAGCCGGTCTTGCGCCTCGAACTAGGTATGCTGGGAAGAAATGCATCGGCGTTCGAAGATGCTCCAGAATGCGATAACCACATGGTGTTTGTCTTGCCGGTGGAAGATGCTGGGCAATTATGCTAATCAGATGCTAATGAAAATATCGCTGTTTAATTGAATCGCTTAACAGGTGTTGTTGTCGTAGAGTTGCATCATCTGGGCTACAAGCGATAACGACATATATCGGTTCGGAGGAAAACTTCAACCCACGACAAATTGAAGATTTGGGAAATTTTCTCCATCCCGGCCACAAGCGTGAGAAAAACTTCCTTCTCATGTTCGGATGACATTAGAGTGCACCCCACACGGGCACTTTATCACGGTCAAGTTAATATTTACGCCCGCTGTAAACTGTTTTTCTCCCATCAAAGAGATCGGTATCGGAAGCTTACCGACGACGACGCACAGAAGAGTTGCTAGAGCAAATTCATGATCGTAATTTCAAATTTTATTGCATAATTTACCACAATTACACTTGATGTTGGACAACATATTTATATATTATTTTTCTTCATCTTCATGGCATTACGTCCTCATTGGACAAGAGCCTACTTCTTATGAGCACTTCCACAGTTAAAAACTGAGAGGCTTTCTTTGCCAATGTTGCCATTTTCGCATTCGTATATCGTGTGGCTCTGAAAGATGCTGGATTGACCGGGAATTGAACCCAGACGCTTTCAACATGGCTTTGCTTTATAACCGCGAACTCTAACCACTCTGCTAAGGAAGGGCCCTCTATCTGTTTATATTAAATACTTTTCCCTTAAAATAAATAGTATGTCGCGTGTTGTGGTTATAGATGGGAAATGTCGATAAACGTTAGAAAAGTGCGATAAGTTCGCAAAAAAAGATTGTGTTTCATTTTTTTTGAGATCAATTAATAAACAATAAAATAACAAATTCATATTGCATTTTTTGTTTACGAACACAAGAATAGCATCTGCACAAAATTTAACAAAAAGGATGTTTGATCAGTTGATTTTCCAAGTCAATTTTCAATCGTTTTTCAATAACAACAATGTTAAAAAAACCTACTTCATAATCCGGCCAAGTTTCGGTTGCAGTTTGAAACCTTGAAGTGTAATCTTTCAGTCATAGCATAAAAATGTCATAACATAAATATATCAATTTTCATCAATGTTCGCAATTTTCAGCGTGTATTTCAGTAACCTCGAATGTCTAATAAACTAAAGCAGTGTTGTGTAATCATGGTAGTCGTGTCGTTTTCGTTGACATTCGACAGCCCTTGTGTTGCGATGAATTTGTGCTGAAACTGGCAACACTGAGGTGTTTGCATATAGCTTTGTGAAAATGTATTGAATTGGATTAATTTTCAATTTAAATAGAATAAGAAAGGGTGGCGGGTTTGTTCCTTAAGGGTAAATGTTGTAGAAACTAGAAAGTAAGTGACTTTATTTGTATTTTGAGTGCAATAAGTATATTTTATTATTAAATTTAAGCTTTGAAACTGCTTACCACAAACACTGCTGTCGAGAGGTTTTTCATTCGAACCAGAGGTAACGACCCTCCAACACTTTGCTTTCAGCATTCACAACAAGAGCGATCGAACGAAATAAAAATTTCAATTGAATTCTACCGCTCGTACTCTGTGTGAGAGGAGACGGTAGCGGATAAGTGTAGAAAAATCAATTGACTGTTGACCATGGAAGCGACACGAACGTCACGAGAAATGTCAAATGTTAACAGCTCTGAATCAAGCTTAACTATCACAGTTTTTACACGTGACATCCAAAAATCATGTTATGATAAGATTTTATATAAACTAAATGCATTGGCTCCACGGTACCAAGGTTCAAAACTTAAACTATTTAAATATTGGCCAATCACAGGTAACATCCCATTCATAGATTTTTGTCGTTTAATTGCATAAGGTAAGAGCACCAGTTTTGGTCATAGCATCTGCTATAGCAATAGTGGATTGAACACTGTTTTACAAAGCAAACCAGCACATATCATTCCGTGATTAGTAAAATATATCTACATGATGAATACATCTTCATTCATTGATTCGTTCGAATATATTCAAAAGTAAAAAAAGGGTTATGCGCCTTTCAATTTGGCAGCAATTTGGTAACTCTCAAAAGAAATCAATGTGGTTGATCAATTTCCTAGTCGAAGTTAAAATGTTGGCCTATACTGCACTCTTAAAAATAATGGAAATTACTGTGGACGTAATTCATTGTATGACTGAATGACGCATGATGTAAATGATAATACGACACAAAAATGTTTCCTTGAAGATTTATTGAACAAAAAATTTTATTTTACACGTTAATGGACACGAAAACGATGGCACTATAATCGGCATTTCCCGAATCAGACACTATGGTATTTGAAATGTGACATAAATTCACGCCATTCAGCTCGCTTCTTTTATGTGCATCCAAAAGACGTAAAATCACATGATTTTTTCGGAGTGTGTGGTTCTGGTGGCTAAAAGTTTGTATTGCAGTCTTGAAATTTTTCAGTGGAATTCCATCGTGATCTGGGAATTCCTTTCGGAATCCTGTGAGATTGTAGTGAAATCCAGATGATTTTCAACAAACTGTTGAGGATTCTGTGCGGGGTTCGATGATTCCTGAAAACAATCGTAATTATCCCAAGGAAATCTTGAGATCCGTAGCGGACTCCTAAGAATGTGAATTTTGAGGATTCTATAGTTTTTTGGGAGATTAGTGACCAAAAATTTCTAGAGGGATCATGAAATTCAATAACGGCATCGTTACAAATTTCCGTGGAATACTAAAGGTTTGATCGGAATTCTTGTGATCCGAGATCCAACAGACTATGAAAACTCGCAGTTCGATTTTGAGGGTAATTAGCGGAAACCTAAGATTTTTTACGGAAAAGAATTTTCAGGACTGATTTTTAGAGCAGGACTCTTTTTAGAGACTTGGTCTATATTTTAATACAAGTTTCTAAAAGGTCTATATTTTTAATGGAAGGTTACTAGATTTGATTTAGAGATATTTCCATCAATTCCAGCACCGATTTTCCAATAGTTACTTTAATAGATCCTCCTTACTTCTTATTCCACATTTTTTTTCAAGGAACTCGTTAAAGGAATCCCTACAAGATTTTTTCAAGTTCCTACACTGATTTTTTCATTTATTTCTCCAGCCATTTTTATATGAATTCCTACGTGAATTCATCTACGGTTTATCTCAAGAATCGCTCAAACAAATTTCCGGGATTTTCCCGAAATCTATCCCGAGCTCCTTTTTATTGAGAAACTTAATAAACTCGATTACTGATTCATTATTAGGTAAACCATGCCGGAAACCAAAGATGGTCGTCAAAATGGCCGACTTGTGCCCCTACTCACGTTTATAAAGACATCAAACTGGAAAAAATAGTAGGCTAACGTTCCTGATCTTCTTATTACAAGTCAAAATAAAAATTGTACTATTTTTGGATGCTTTTTGTATGGATTCTTCAATTTGAAGTATTGAAAAATACCGCCAGCAGTTATTCCGAACATTTTTACACAAGTTTCTACAAGGATTCTGTTCAATGTTTTTCGAGAAATTTCTGCAAAACATCCTGCAGGATTTTATTAAGGGTTTAAATGAATATTTTTCTGAATCATTATTCTACAAATTTATCTAGAAAAATCTCCCCAGAAGTAAGAGAGTTCATCAGGAATTTCTGCAGAAGGTTTATCAGTTACTATAGAATTTGTTATAATAAGGCTGTTAGCTGTTAGACAGCAAAATTATAGTGACTTTAGTTACCAAAACGATCAAAATAGTGACATGAAAATGACTTCAAGACTACAAGTATTATTCATAAAATAGACAAGAAATGAAAATACGTTCTATTTGGGTATTAACGATTTTACATAATGAGCGAATTCTCAAGTGTTTCAAGTTCTTTCGTACATGCTACTATGGTGAGCCGTCAGAGGTCGGCGGCTTCGGGGAAGATTTGTCTGTTTGGTTTTGATTCTGCGTTTCGTTTCACAACAACTTCTTACCAATTTTCAATCTGAACGATGAGCAAAATAGCGAGGATCAAATTAAAAAGTGGTGAGATTAAAAGCGGTCAAGCTAACGTGGGTATCCAGTACTTAGATAATGAACAAACAGTAAACGATTGAAATCGCATACGAATAAATTCAGTTTAAAGTCGTTCTATAAGTTTTGCCAGAATCTTCTCCAAACCTTTGCTTAGATTTTTTTAACATTTTCCGTTGGAAATATCAACGTAACATTAACCTGAATTCTTCCAGAAATCTAGCCAGTAATTCCTATTTTTCTTGACACTTCGATTTTCAAATCGACTACTTTTTCAAATCGACGTAAGTAACTTCCATATGGTTTTGAGTAAATCAATTCAGAAGAATCACAACATACAATAAGCTCGCATTCAAAAATTAGGGAGTTCCTATTATGTCCCACAAAAATTTTATTACAAAATGATGAGCCGATTTATTCAGTTACTTGCGACGTTTTTGTACCAGTGTAAAATCGACTCAAGTAGTGTTTTGTTTTGATTTGTGATTAAGTCACGTTGTCTCTCCATACAGCGGAGCGGCGAAAGTAGTGGTTAGGTTGCGAAAGTTGAAAATCCTACTTTCGTCGTTTTGTAAATCCGGAAATTATACGTTCTTAAAGTGAAAAATCCAATTGATTCAGAGCGAAATATGTGAAAGTTAGTCTGCGAAACACGTATAATCGATAAAGTAAGTTTGTACACTTTTTTGACTTGAGTCTGTTTGAATAAGGTTTGAACAAATATTCTTGCCGGTGAGTAATGGAATAAAATTTCTTCTCTTCGAAGGTCTAAAAAAGTGACCAAGTCACTTAAAATTGATTTGCTAGTAGCCTTTATAGCGATACTTACAAGCTTTATTCAGGAATTTCTCCACTAGCGGGTCAAAAGTGTTTTTGACAATTCCCTGAAAACAATCCTGGGTAATGTTTGTGAGAACTTCCGTGGGTTATGTTTCGAAGAAGATATGATGAAATCATAGAAGGAATCTCTTAAGTAACTAAAATGTATCCCTAGAGAAATTCTTGATTAAAATCTTTAGAAAAAACTGAACGACAATTTTGGAGATTATCTCAAAAAATCAGTGCAATTATCTCTGGAGAAATTATAACTTGAGTAACTACCGAAAAGCTAAACATTACATATAATCTGCAATTGGATTAGATGGACAAATTGATGTGAGGATTTGCGAAAAAGTTACACGTCTTCTCAGTGAGAATCGAACTCACGACTCCCCGAGTTCGATTCTCACTGAGAAGACGTGTAACTTTTTCGCAAATCTTCACATCAATTTGTCCATCTAATCCAATTGCAGATTATATGTAATGTTTAGCTTTTCGGTAGTTGTTAAACTTCCACTCGGCTGGTTAGCCGTAATACCACGATTCATAATTAAAAACAAGTATAACTTGAGTACTTAAAATGGTTCTTAACGAAAATCTTGGCGAACTCATATCGAAATCGATTAAAGAATCACTGGTTGAACTCTAGGATTGGGAAATTTGTGTGAAGACCATTAGAAGAATTTCTGAATAAGTTCATGGTAGAGTCTCTGGAGTAATTTCTGGGGTTATCCTTGAAAAATCCAGATTGAATTCCAGAAAGTATCTTTAAAAAAATGTCACAGAGGAAATCCTTTAGAAGGCCATTGAAGAATCAATAATTTAATTCTTCGGGCAAATAACTGCAGTAACAACTCCAATTAAAATTCAGGATTTTTTTTTAAACAATGCGTACATGATTACGAGCAGTCATACTCGTAATTCCCCAAAAAATATAACCCAGACAACCATTTTATACGTACAACTCTAAATCTAATCGCATTATGCGTGCACTTATACGTGATAATTAAATCGCATAAGATGATGTAGAAAGTCCAAATCCGTATAAAAGTGGAGGCGACAATCGTGTATTCCCTGAAAATAGAATGGCTTATGCGATATAAAAGTTGGTTTATGCGACTTTGTTTGACAATGGTTCGTTTATATCTAAAACATATGCGATACTTTACTATTTTATGCTACTAAGGGTGGTAGGTCATTTGGCATAAAGTCGTTTGGCATAAAGCCGTTTGGCATAAAGTCGTTTGGCATAATAGTCATTTGGCATAACGTCGTTTGGCATAATGGTCGTTTGGCATAATGCGTCTGAAACCAAGAATGTCTCAATTTTTCGTTTTTAAGTTTCTATTGAATCTTTCTGATGACATCAGGCTTGTTATGGAGTCAATTGATTCAAAATGACACTTTATTCAACAATCATTCGCTCTTGAATAAATTTAAGCATATTAGGAAATTATTGCCAATAGTATTTTATTATTTATCCAGAATTTACCCTTCTTTCAAATACTAATTCCTCTTTTGAGTTTCGCTATTGGAACAAATTTTTGCACTGAAGATTTTTATATGTTTAGCACAAATTTACCCTTTCTTAATTGTTCTATTTTTTTCTAAATATGATGTAACCATAATTATATGTATGAAAACTGTTGATTTAAAATGTCAATAAATTTCTCCTTCTTTTATGCATAGGCTGTTCTTTGGAGCTATATTTTTAAGTATTTTTTTTTTGTTCCCAACTGACAAAAGGGTGGCAATCGATAACATTGATCTGCTCAAATTATCAGCGAAAAGAGAAATCGATTACTGTAGTTACTTCGATGGGTTGTGCTATTTTTCCCCGAATGTCGGTTCCCCGAATGTCGTTTCCCCGAGCGCCAGTTCTCCGAATATCTCGTTTCTCCGACTAGCCCACTTCCCCGAAAAGTTTTTAGACCTCATAATTGTCGTAATTTTATACATTTCATGGTGGTTAACGAACTGACCATCTAATATGCACCCTTCTTTATTTAAATGGCAGTTCTTTCGAGTTTTACCGTTCTCAGCATTTTTGCAAACATGTGTATAGCCGAGAATGACAGAATACTTCCTTATTTTGACTGTTTATCGTCCTTTCTCGTCACCACTTTTCAGGGAAACCAGTCATTCGGGAAAATGGCATTCTGGGAAAAGTAGCACAATCACTTCGATGATTCTGTCTTTTCGTTTTCTTTTGCCGCAATAAATCCATTCTTCTATTGGTTCAATTATAAATTTTGCCTTCTTTTAAAAATAAGTTGTTCTTTATATTTATACTGTTAAAATTTATTATTTAGTAAAGCTAAATGTTAACCATTTTTATATTTTGCTGTTTTATCAATTCTTGCCAGATGTGTTGTTAGAAAGATAATTACTTTAGAAATTGCCAATATTCAACATATACTTTTTTTGGGACAAACGCGTGATCTCCTTCCGAGATATGCTGGAATAAATAGCATTTTAATCACAAATTTTCCCTTTTCTCGATAATAAACGATGTTTTTGATGTACACTTCCAAAATTAGAATTTATGTTGAACCGTTGAAAAGTTTTGCCACTAATATTTTCTTTTAAAGATGTGTTGTTTATTTGAGCTATGCTGTGAATTTTTTTTTTCGTTAGAGCCTTAAACATTTTAATCGAAAAATAATCTGCTCTCGTATATAGGCTATTTTTGCATTAAGTCGCATTGATAGATCTTTGGATTAGAGCTTCTGATATTTTGCAAAAAAAATCCATTCTTTTATCAAGTTATTTTCATCGAGTGTTACGTCCAAACTGGGACAGAGCTTAATCTGCAGCGAAATATTCTATGAGCGTTCCTTTGGTGAATAACTGCGAACTTTCTTTACCAATTTACTTTTTTTACATATTTATATCGCAACAAGCTCAAAGATACTCTATGTTTTGAGATGTAAAGACACGTCACGAGTTTTATTTAGTAATGCTCTCTAATGTCACAACAATTTTTGAAATTCTTAGCTTGAAAAATCTCTGAACGAACACCGCGCGTGTTTAGAACCTACCAATTTTTTTGCTATGGGTTCAATGGCGTTCATCTCGGTAAAAGCTTAAAAACACCGATATTTATTTTAAGTCAATCATTATGCCAAACGGCCATTATGCCAAATGACCATTATGCCAAACGGCCATTATGCCAAACGACCATTATGCCAAACGATTTTATGCCAAACGGCTTTATGCCAAACGACCTTATGCCAAACGACTTTATGCCAAACGGGGTACAATCGCTACTAAGAGTGTTCTTTCCTGCGATTTATTATTGTTATGAGTTTTGTGGAGTATTCTCACGAGTTAATTTAGTGTTTTATACGACTTAAATCATAATTTTGTTTGAAATAAAAATAACAAAAAATAGCTCTTGAACAGCTTCTAGTTTCTCCGACTGCGTCTTAAATGCTTTCTATGATGCTGATAGTTTGATACATTTGTTTTTTTTTTTTTTTTTTTTTTGAAGTGGCATCCATTACACTCCTCTATTTATGTATTGATGAAAATAATGATTTGATACCAAAGACATACTTCCCATATCGCGTAAATTAACAGATTACATCATCTATTGTTATTAGAATCTTTGTCGTATCGTGAGTTAATGTATCACGCTGTACGGGACATATTATAGATTATATTTCTCGCTTAGTTTGTGATCTCACTCTAAAAACCATTGGTAGCGTAGCTTGTTGTTACTGAGCAAACAAATGGATTTACACATGGTTAAACAATGCTACGATGAAGAGATTCTCTTCTATCTGCCAGTGGTGATTAAAAGCAACAAGCTACACAATCGGTTACACTGCGGAACACGATATTGTCTCAAGCACCAAAATACCGCTATTTACTTAATTAAGAGTTGCTGAATCCATTGCCATTTATAGAAATATCATAGCACGTCTAGTTTTTGAGATATTGGCTGTTGAAAATGCTAAATTTGACTATTACAGTCAACTTGCATGCAAGTTTCCCAGCTTGTATGGCAATTTATTTGCTTAATTTGCCTCAGAACTCAAACCTCATGTGTATAACAATACTTATCAACAAAGTTCATAATACTTCCGATGCTCAAAAGTTATTTTTGTTGATTTGGAAAAGTATTGTATTTTGCCATATAAGAAAAACGAAGAATTTCGCATGGAGACTGCAAGCATGTTGAAAAAATCGATTTAACCTCAATTTAGTCGTGCAATTTCAATCAAATAATATCTGAAATGAGAGTTCATGCTTGGTAGATGAGATCATAATATTTTTTGAAAAATCATTGTTAAAATTTGATGTAAACATCAATGAAAACAGTGTTTTATACAACTTTGGCGATCTGTAGCTAAAAATTGTGACGTGCTGAAACATTTCTGAGAACGGCATCAGATTCAGTAACCCCAAATCTATAAGAGACACATAATTTGATTCTTGGACACGCAAAAATGTCATTTTTGTTACGCTGTGTTATCAATGGTTTTTATGGAGGACTATAACCCTTTCGGGACGGACGATTTTTCACCTTTGTGATCAAATTTCTCTTGCTATGTGTTAACGCTCCAAAATGGATTGCACTATTCATGGCGTTTTGATTATGGATTCTTGAAGAAAGGAAAAAAGTATATTTGAAACCGGCCCTGAACAAACTGTCTCGAAAAGTCATGTCAGCACAATTGTGCTACTTCGTTCCGAAAGGGATAAGCACCACTTTTTCGAGCTTTTATCAATCTCCTTCTGTTTAATAATCCCGAATCTTTCTCTTTATTTGCTGTTTTATTATAGGACCCTCGAAACTTCTTCAGAATGGTCGATTTTGTTTACAAAATGAAAAAAATATTTGCAATATACATGAACCGATTTGAAATGTAGACTTTTTTATTATGCTAACCTAATCCGTAAAAAGAGTTGTAATTTCTCTTCTTGTGCGACTTCTGTTGTACATAGTCTGATTTATTACACACCTGTTGGTATGTACCATATAAAAAGCAATTTACGAAATACTTCTGACTTAGGTCATACATAATATGAGTTAATTTTCATGCTTATACGAGTTTGCTGAGATCATCGTAATAAGTTCTAAATATAACGTTATATGCGATACATGTGCCATCCATATATATGAGTGATTTCAAATAGCTCTTTGTTTGATATAATGTGTATAATCTTATGCGACTTTAGGTTGTCTGGGAAGTGTGTATAAGCGAAACATGGGAGGACTAGAGGAGTTATGGAATTCCACACGGGATTATGAGGTTTTCCAATAGAAACTAGAGCATTCCCTTTTGCGTTGACTAATGGAAGCGAGTCTCAACGGGTCTACAATTTACAGCGGAATCTTTTCATTTCTATGTAGAAACCCAAAGTAATCTGGGTGTTCATAACAGTTGACTGTGAATACCTAATAAGTTTCCTGAGAAATATAGAGACTGTTAGTATATACCGGCATGTTTTCAATATAATTACTTTCTTTTATGTGGATAGGCATCCAACAACGATTTTAAACTAATATGGTTTATGCTCTAACCAGTGAATCAAATTGTAATTGAAGCAGAACGAACACTAACAACAAAGCAAGTGCGCACACATTTTTTGTGAATTGGATTACAATCTCAAGAAAAAAGATCATGACTAACACATGGGGAATCATTGTTGCAACCTTTTCAACTCGTTGTTATTCAGTTATTTCAAACACGAAATCAAATTTGTTTTAAGGTTATTATTCGATAATGTTTACCAACACGGAGAAAGTTCTCTAGCAAACCCTAGAATATCGCTACGCACGCGGAGAGGAATCATTGTTATATTCTGTTGAAGTTGTGATAAACTGTTGTTGTGGAATAAGATTGTTGTAGCACCCTTTCTCCTATTCGATTACGATTCGATTGTTACGATCCGTAACAATACATTTGTTGCTGCATGTTGATTGACAATTAAATCACTGACTCTAATCGTTTTATTCAATATCAGTGCTTTGTAGTGAATTAGGGGAACAACATAATTTTGGCCAACATTGACCAAAATTACTCCTGCGTGCAAAGACGCGACCACTGCACCAGTAGGTACTCGACATGTTGTGCGCGAAAAATATTTGCACTCCAAGCGCAAGTGCACCAAAGAGCCTTTCGCGCTGCTCATGTGCTGTCGAAGGTGGTGTCTAACGTGCACGACAATGACAACATTAAACTATAACTGTTCCGTGGAGAAATGGCAAGTGTACGACGAATCCGACGTGTAGTGCGGGCGCAAGATGCGTCTGTTGGTCAAGAGAAGCTCAAAAGCCACTAGATATCCAAGTGTGAAGCTGATTTGCATTGAATGGGTGCTGCTGCAGCTCGCCGCTGCAGAATGACAAACGATTATGTCTAGGTTTCATGACTCGTGCGGCTTTGCTTGGACATCTCGTGTCTGCGATCTTGTATCGGGGTTCTATTATTGGATTATGTTTACTTCGAAGGAAGGGGGTATGTGCATGCACGCATCTAAATTTGCTTCAACATGACGTTGAGTATGATCCAAAGATTGAGCCATTTTCCTAAGAAGCGAAGCAGAATGAAAAATTGATTATTTAATGTGGGTATTGTGTTGGGTGAACTGAATTAATTTTCCTGATTTTTCTTTAGATAATATGGGAGATTCAATCAGCAGTGAGCACTTTTTCTGTGTGTGACTTGTATATGATAAAAAATATAAATGTCTCAATGCCATATTATTCGGCGATCGTCTGTCCTTACACCTACTCTCTCAATTGATACCGATCTCGCGTGTTAGTGTTCCCTTATGGCGTTGTCCGTCAATCACGTGGTCATTTTTTTTGGATTTTCAGGCCCCCTCCTCTTTCTAATCTCGTGATCCCACAAAAAAAAATAACAATTGGTTGGACCGTGGTCATTGTCCAGAACCTCTCCATTTTTTTAGGATTTTTGAGGAATTTCTCCAGACATTCTTCCAGTGATTACACTTGAAACTTCCCCAACGATTCCTTCCACATTTCTTCCTGAAAAGCTTTCTGCAATGCAGACTCTCGTTGAAAATAGTAACTAATTCTTTCACATTTACAGCTTGAAGTTGGCGGAAGTTTTGGTAGCTTACCTGGAAAAGAAAGAAGAATAAAAAATCAATTAAAACAGTGAAATTCAGTTATGACTTCGAAATTATTTGTTGAATACTGGAATGAAATGAACATTTAGGGATTGCCAGGAAGGGCTGTTTCAAACAAATTGAGTGATTTCATTACGAAGATAAAAACGACTATATAAAACTACTATACTACTACACAAATCACTACTTTTGCACTTGTTGCGGCGCACCTATAATTAATCTAGCGCTCATTGGCCAACAATCCAAACATCCACTTAAACAATCGTCGATTTTCCTCGTATCTCTTTTTAAATGTTAAGTGAAAGACTTTTAGGCAAGACAAGCATCCACCTCACCGCTTTTACATCGCTACATGCCTTCATCATTAAATATGTAACAATCAGAGTGCGAAAACAGAGCCGAACATATAAAGTATTTCATCAACTTGAAAAGACGTAACCTTTTCCGCTTTGACCCTCCCTGAAACACTTGCACGGCCGCCCAAAAATGACTGACAGATTTTGTGCCCGTCGTCTCCAAGTCGCAGCCAAAACCAAAATACGGTTCAGTGAGTAAGTAAAAGCGTCACTGTCAGGTCGTGTTGCTGACTCAGCCTGTGTGTCGTCGTCGTCAACTGCCAAGCACTATGCTTCCTACTTTACCATGATGGATCATGGAAAGTTTCGATGGAAATTTATCGTAGAAATAAAGATTAAAATGAAGCGGTCTCACATACGGGGAAGGCAATTTCGGTACGATGATCGGAAGATACCTACGCTATTTGGTTGGGTTTAATTTATTAATTAGCGTTGCAAGTATTTTGCGGTGCGACAGGCGTGACGTGAAATTTTTGGATTGGTTTTATGGGAAGAAGGCGTTATTATCTGTAATTAAGACCTTATTTTGAATCGTAATGATATCGTTCACGCTAGCGCCAAATTTTATAGTAATATGTATAGAGACTCTAAGTTATTACCACAAATAGATTTTCTCATGGACACCTTTGAGCGAATCTTACGAGAATGTCTATAAAGACTTGCAAAGAAACCCTTTTTCCTAGGATTCTTCCAAGATGTACTACAATTCTCACAAAAATTACTTGAATTGATCACTCTACAGATTATACTAAGCAGTTTCTGCAGAGACTACATCAGATAACCCACCTGAAAATAATTCAATCAATTTCTCAACAATAGAATTCTTTTAAAAACTCCTTAATTTCTCTGGAAATTACTTTTACACACAAACCAAGATTACCCGCAATTTCACCTTAAAATTCATTTCAGAATAATTTCAATGATTAATTCATTATCAAGCGTTTTCAATACTTATGTATGTATATAGTACATTTATTAAAACCTCCGCCACATCAGTTTGTAATTTACATTTCAAAGTAGGTACTCTCAAAACCGCCAGATTGTTCCTGTTAGTCAATTCGCTGCCAAAAGCTATATCCAAGCCTAGACGTTTGGATCCCCAGTACCCTCTAAGGTTCACCTTGACGTTCGGCCTCATTTCTCACGAACAATGGCACCTTTCCAAGCCGGCGATGTGACAATTTGTGAGGGCGCGTTTCACGCATCAAATCATGCCACCGTGACCGATTGCCAATGACATCAGAAAAAAAAAACGGGAAACGAAGTTCTATCCAAGTTCGTCGCGGAAATGTGATGTAAGAATGTGCGCACTATTCGGCGATTAGATGCAGTTGACGTGAAACAATGGGCGAAGTGTTCTAAGCTCCCAAAATGGCGACGAGGTTATCACGCTTCTTAGGCGGTTTAAGTGAGCTACCGCACGCTCTTTGGTTCGATGAGTTTAAACTCCTCTCTGACTGGGCTGATTACGTGTTTGTGTGTATGTGGATCACAATGAAGGTGGTCCTCTCAGCTGACTGACGTCAATAAGTGTTTGGATTTTAATCACCGCTACTTTGGGTGCAAATTGAAGCACCACGTCAAGCTTTGTTTACTTTCATCGGCTGTGATGTGCGCTAATTGCCCCCAGATGAAGGTGCCTTAAGGGGGCAGGATCCGTCATTGGTTTCGGAATTTTCAACAGCAGTTTTTTCGTTCAAAATAAAGAAAATTTACAGGAAAATGTGTTCACTGTATTCTGTTCTCCAACCGAAACACAGTGAACATTTTTTCATCGAATAATGTATAAATTTGAACAGGAAAACTGCTTTTGAAGTTTCGATGATGACGATGATTACGATGACGGAGCGTTGATCGTTAAATTTGAGTGAGGAAAAGGAGGTGATCGGTTTTTTTCTACGGGCATGTGTTGACGCTCGAAAGCTGCCCAGCATATGGTATTAGACAAAACAATGAGATGGATGACGTCACCGTCTATTTGTTCGGAAATTGCTTTCATTTATCTTCTTTGATGGATTTAATTGACATAAGACTAAAGGTAGCTTGAATCATCAAAAAATCCCTTGAGCAAGATACGAACTTAAGCCTGATTCGCTGCTGAAAAGTAATTTCTTGGCCTATCTTGTAATTTCTTCAAAGAATCGATCAAGAAAGCACTTTTTTCTAATTACTGTACACAGTAGAAAAGAAATGTCAAATCCAATGGAAGACACAGTAGAAAATATCTGCAAGGAATCGGCGAAAAATTTCTGTAGAGATTCCTTTTAAGCAGCAAATCAGGCTGTAGCATGAGAGTTATATCTTTCTAGGGGGGACTTGACATTTCTAGGGGGCTAGACCCTAGCCCCCTCCGTATTTATGATTAACCAAAAAATACCCCTATTAGCATCAACCTACTTATATAGGGTTTTTAATAAAATAATAATACCTGTTATCTCCAAGCATGGGAAAATTCACTCACTCACCCAGCAAAAAATCTGCTGCTACCGAACATTCAGTGATAGCTGAATCGTACTGGGTAGAGTGTAGCATGAAAGCGTCAAAACCGATTGTGTAAAAGCAAGAATCGGAAGGAACACGAAGAGAAGTGAATACCAATACACTTGTATCTGCGAGGCACGAGTGAAATCATTAAGCATCCATTCGCCTAATGCATTGAACTGAGTGAGCGGATTCCCACTCACTGAATCATTCCGTGGTGTGGATTGCCAGTCAGTGAACACTCATCAGCACTCAAATCCGAATGCCACTCCAACGGAATCAGAATGTAAACAATCATTCGGTATGCATTCGGTTGCCTTTCTCGCTCCAGACCGTGCGTGGAAGCGAATGAGGGAAACACAAAAACTGAGTGAGTGTTTCCCATGCTTGGTAATCTCATGTAATATCGTAAAACACGAAAAATAATGGAAAATCAACACTGAAAATAAGACATTTTATGTATTTTCCCTATCTAACTTTTCGACAAATTTTAAATTTGGGGGGGGTGGAGGTCGTTGATAAAAGTAAAATTTCAAATTTGTATCGGCCTAATTTTGTTTACTTTTGTTCAAACAATTTTACGTATTTTCAATCGATTTTTTATCGAATGACTAATTTTCGTTCACAAAAATTTTGATTTTCAAATCGCAGAACCCGAGTTGTTTTGAATGAATCCTGAGAAATAGCGTTTGATGGATTTCACGCCAACTCGACAAAGGGATTGGCAGTACCCCTTCAGAATTCAATGAAACTTTCTGGGTGTGAAGACTATGTGAAACTAAGATACTTTACATACTTTGTTTTTTCAAAATCGATCTAGACTAATATTTGGAAAGGGTCAAAGTTTTTTTTTTACTTTTTTTTATAAAACCGTATGACTCGAAAACGATAAGACCTACAAAAAAGTGTTGTATGGGGGACTGTTGTGAAATTTCCTGACGTTTTAGAGAAAAAAATTGAAAAAATAATAACACATTTTCTACACTGAAAAATTAAATTAAAAAAAACGGCCATTTCAGATTTTGATCATCCTTAAGCAAAAAGTATCGTAATTAAATTTACTAAAAGTCGTCCATACATTGCAAATTGGGCATATTTTAGGGAAAAAAGTTTTTCTAACATCGAATTTTTTAAGTCCCAAAGTTTTTTTTTTACCTTTTTTTCATAAACCCATATAACTCGAAAACGATAAGACCTACAAAAAAAGTGTTGTATGGCGGACTGTCGTAAAATTTCCTGACCTTTTAGAGGAAAATATTGAATAAACAAAAACACATTTTCTACACTGAAAAAAAAATTATTCAAAACTTTAAAGTCGATTTAAAAAAAAACGACCATTTCAGATTTTGATCATCCTTAAGCAAAAAGTTTCGTAATTAAATTTACTAAAAGTCGTCCATACATTGCAAATTGGGCATATTTTAGGGAAAAAAGTTTTTCGAACTTCAAATTTTTTAAGTCCCAAACTGAAATTTATTTTTTTCAAAGATTTTGTTTTAAACCGTCAAATATGATTGTGTTTTCAAGTGATAAATGAGTTTGAATCAGAAAATAGATTGTATTTTTTGTTGAGAATAGTTAAAAAACGGAATTATACAGTGATTATGTTTTTAAATGCAGGCAATCAATGGACTTCGCCTCTGCCTATGAGAAAATCAACTCCGTCTAACAATCCGACGGATTTTTATGGTTTGAGAGGTATCACAACAGTATTGCAAACATTGAAAAGTAACAACCTTATCCGTACCCCATTAAATTCTCTTCTAGAAAAAGTTTTGTGAAAAAAAAACTTACTAAACTTACCTGCCTTAAACGCCAGATGAATAAGAAACAATAAATATGTTTGTATTGTTATCTACCTAAAAAAAGTTGATAAGCTCATAACTCATGATTTTATTTGCAAATAACAGTCTGCTTTTCTACGAAACAAAAAAGACTCCTTAAAACAAGATTAAATACTGGTAATTAGCGACTTTTCTGAAAATTATAACGCTGCTCAAAGATATCACTGTAATAATTCCCAAGCAACGATACACCAATTCAAGATTGACCATAAAAAGATAATAAATAGGAAAATGTTAGTTTTATTATAATGTCAGACCCATGACACAGTAGCAGTTCAGCTATATATTTCAAAATTAATAAATTTTGTTAAACAAATCAAAAGTTATTTTTAAGTCAGATGGAGCTGCAGCTCATTATAAAAAAAATGTCAGCATATGTAATTTCAAGAAAATACATGGATTAGAAGCAGAGTGGCACTTTTTTGCCACATCCCACGGCATTGGTGGCACTCTCAAGTGAATAACAAAAAGAGCAAGTCTTGCAAAATACTATGGAAACACAATCGCAACTCCACGAGAACTATTCGACTGGGCAGTGAAACAAACTGATGCATGTATCACCAAATTAAATTTCTGTTATATATCTAATGAACAATATGTTCAAATGTCAGAGGAATTGGTGGAATTTTTTGATAAGATTAAAACTGTCCCTGGTACCCAAAAATATCATTGTTTTATGCCTATTAGTGATACACAAATTGCAGCCAAACGGTATACCAATTCAGAGGATGAACCAAAAATATTCAATTTATTCAGTAAAGCCCAAAAATAATGTAAATATCCATGTGCAGATACTATCTTTTAGGATATATAGCAATAATAAAAATAAAAACAAAACTTTTTTCATAAGCATAATATTGACCTTTTCCAGACACCTGTTAAGATTGGCTTTGACCAAATAAGAAATTATATATTATTGTGATATCTTTCCAACCATAAAAAACCCATCGGATTGTTAGACGATTAAGAACTCTGTATAATTCCGTTTTATTTCTTTTAACTACTCCCAATAAAACAAATATGATCTATTTTGTGATTAAAGCTCATTTATCACTTGAAAATAGGATCATACTAGACTGTTTAAAGCGAAATAAAATAAAATAAAAAAATCATTTTGGACTTTAAAAAAAACATGTTAGAAAAACTTTTTTCTCTAATATATGCCCAATTGGCAATGTATGGACGACTTTTAGTAAATTTAATTACGAAACTTTTTGCTTAAGGATGATCAATATCTGATGTGGCCGTTTTTTTTAAATAGACTTTAAAGTTTTGAATCATTTTTTTTTCAGTGTTAAAAATGTTTTTTATTTTTTCAATTTTTCTAAAACGTCAGGAAATTTCACGACAGCTCCCCATACAACACTTTTTTGTAGGTCTTACCGTTTTTGAGTTATACGGGTTTATAAAAAAAGAGTAAAAAAACTTTGACCCTTTCCAAATGTTAGTCTAGATCAATTTTGAAAAAAAAACAAAATATGCAAAGTATCTTAGTTTCACATACTTTTGACAATCAATAAATAATAATCTGAAAACACTGCTGATGTCTTTGAGACTGTTCAATGTCACATGATTCCAAAGCAGCTCTGAATGTTTTAATTAGACACTGAATCATAATTTTTCAAATTCTTAATTTGCATGAGATTATATAAGGAAAATCGTTCTTTTTAACTTCAACACACCATTTCTCGGGATTAGTTCATAATACTCATTTGTTTCATATTTTATCTGTTTTTTTTTTTTCAAAAAATGCTGAAAACAGAGTTAGTTGCGATGAAGTGCCTTAAAAATAGGATCTTTCGAGACCTCATTCTTGAAAAAAAGACTAAAGAGACTAAACAGGGCAACAGAAGAAGCATAAGGAAGCTAAACAGGGCCCAAGAGATACTCCTAAGTTTAATAAGGATGCCTCAATGAATCTGACCTGATATATCTTAGAGCAAGCCTGCCCAATAGGGTGCAGCTTATTTGTCAAAAGTTATCAAAACCGAAAAATTCGTATGCTCTTCTGAATTCAAATCACATTTAGAGGTGGTGAAAGCGACTTGAAGGTGAATTTTCAAGTTATAAAAAATGAAGTATACATAAATTTGTTATTTTTCAACCAATTTTGAGACTTTAAGCACCATTCCCTTCAAAATTTCAAAATATAGAAAATTTAATTGAACATCTAATTTGTCTAAAATTTAAACTAAATTTAGTTAAGAGTAGTTTACTCCAAATTTTCCCTTATTTTACCAAAAAAATCATCTTTGTTTGACCATAACTTCATAGATACTCAACCGATTTCAAACCTGAAATTCATTGAAAAATCATGTTTTCAGGTATTTTTTGTTGAACAACTAAGTCAAAACCATTTTTGAAAAATGTGTTATATGAACAGCTTTAAAAAACAACTAAATTTGCTTCAAAAGATTTGGTTAAATATATATGAAGTTATGGTCAAACAGAGATTATTTTTTTAGTAAAATGAGGAAAATTTTATAGTAAACGGTTTCTAACTACGACTTTAGATTTTAGATAAATTTGATGTTTCCCAAAGTTTTCTTAAATTTCATTTTGAAGATAACGATGCCAAAAGTTTCAAAATTGGTTGGAAAGTAACGAAATTAGGGGATGGATCTGGTGTAGTGGTTAGAATACATGCCTCTCACGCCGAGGACCTGGAATCGAATCCCATCCCCGAGATAGTCACTAAAAATTTGAGTGACGACTTCCTTCGGAAGGGAAGTAAAGCCGTTGGTCCCGAGATGAACTAGCCCAGGACTAAAAATCCCGTTAAAAAAGATAAAACAAAAAGTAACGAAGTTATGGTCACATCACTGAAGGCCATTTTTATAACTTGAAAATTCACTTTCAAGGCGCTTGCGCCACCTCTTAATTATAATGTTTTTAGCTCAAACTTTGAGGATTCTCCTTTAATGAGATGACTCTATACCAAAAATTCCAGGGTTACTGTGATGGTCCCTTCATTTCTATTCCATGACTCTATATTAACATGAATCGATGGTCCCTTTAGATATCGACTCATGGAGGTCTGACTGTATTTTATTTCAAAAATTTTTGCAAATCATATACTTTTGCATTCACTTAATTTCTCGAATGATTAAAAATGTTTCATTCGTTTCATCATGAGCATGACAAAGACCAAAACAAAAATGTTTATAATTTTTATTTATTTATAAATTATTAATTATTTTATTATATTATTTATTTTTAATTTTCATGGTTTTTATATAATTTTTAAACGAACGAAATACTTACAAAAAGGTGAGCAAGATTACTATAAAATGCTAACACCGAATCCGGGATATTATCATGGGAAAGGTTCTCACATATTCCTTAATAAAATTATAACAGAATTCCGTACATCAGAGATTTTTACAAATTCTATAACACGATTTTGAATTGAGTTTTAAGTGGTAAATTGACGGACTCCTAAGCATAATTTCCAAAAAATCCTGCGCAGGATTCTCCAAAAATCCGGTGAATGATATTGATAAAATCTTGAACACATTCTCACATAATTTAAGACAGAACTTTTGAAAAAAAGCCTGTGCTGAATTCTAACAGATTCATCATCATAATTCTCAAAGAATGTTTTTCAAGAAGGAAACATCGACTTAGTTTAAATTTATCCAAAAGAAAATTTTATTACTTTTGGTTTCGCAAAAAAAAAATACATTACTGTCAAAAATATGGTCCTCTGAAAAATATTGTTTCTTCGGTTTGGCCCACGATTCAAACAAAGTTTGGTTCGTCTTAAAAATTTTCGTGTAACGCCAATTCCGTGCATTAAGCCAATTTTCTTCAGAAATTTAATCAGTAAGTCGTTCAGGTACATCATCAATATTTGCTTCAGATATCACTCCAAATCTTTCTTCAAGAGATGATCGGATCAAGAGTGATTCTTTAACAAACTTCACAAGGAAATTTTTCAAGATGTGTGGGCTTCGTAGCCGTGCGGTTAGCGGTGTTGGTCGTTCAGGCGTATTGTGCTACGGAGTATGGGTTCGACTCCCGCCCTAGTCAGAGAAAACTTTTCGTCAAACGGAAAATTCTTCACTGGTCCACTGGTCGTTCCGTGTGTCCGTTGTTTAATGTTGAGTCTGTGCAGCCTATGGCTGAAGACGATGTAAATTGTCTTGTATATTCGTTCAAAATACCTGTCAAACTTAAACCAAGAATTTTGTTAAGGATATTTTAGGAACTACTACAGCAATTCTTTCGGGAATTTCTCTGAATGTGTTTTTGTAAATTTCTGAATTTTCAGTTTTTCCGGAATTAATTCTAAGTGTTTCCTTTGACATTTTAAAGAATTTGACAAGGAAACACTTAGAATTTCTCAAAGCATGGAATAACGCCGGAGTTTTAGGTTTATTATTTCTTAAAGATTGTTACTAGAAATTAATTCAGGGAAACCATCAGAAATCCCTTTCAGAACTGTTCAAAAGAAGTCTTGAAGGAATTTATCCAGAAACTCTTCCAGAAGTTTCATCAGGGAATTGTCAGACACAATGATGAAACTCCTGATAAAATACATGATAGACTCATTCAGAAGAGAATTCCTGTATTGTTCTTTGAAGAAACTTCTGAACCTAAGAAACGGTCTTGCAAAATTCTCAAAAAAAAAAATGGTAAAATTGTTATTGGAAAAATTACAAAACGAATTCTTGGATAAGATGCCGCAGCATTTTCTAGAAGAACCGTTCATAAACCTAAGAAAGCATTCCTAGAGAAAATTATTGAGAAATTCATTGCAGAGCTTGTGAGAAAAATCGAGAAACGATCTACGTTAAGAATAGAACCTGCATGTAAGTTTTCATTTGTTTTTGTTGGTGACCTGTATCTATTTTTGCAGTTTGAAGTTGACATGGAAATCCATTTTGAATTTTACTTCGGCATGGCAAATTTAACTTCGAGATGAGCTGTCGTTACGTAGATCGAAATGTCATTATGTCTATGAATTGAAATGTTTTTAAATCATTTTTGCAATTGTCTCATCATAATAGGCTTGTTTTTCATCATTCATTCTTCTTCTTTCTGGCGTTACGTCCCCACTGGGACAGAGCCTACTTCTCAGCTTAGTGTTCTTATGAGCACTTCCACAGTTATTAACTGAGAGCTTACTATGCCAATGACTATTTTTGCATGCGTATATCGTGTGGCAGGTACAAAGATACTCTATGCCCTAGGAGGTCGAGAAAATTTCCAACCCGAAAAGATCCTCGACCGGTAGGATTCGAATCCACGACCCTCAGCTTGGTCTTGCTGAATAGCTGCGCGTTTACCGCTACGGCTATCTGGGCCCCATATCATTCATAATTTACATAATAGATCATTCATAAGCTTTTTCATAATTTTCCGAAACTGCATAATTATGGTGAAAACATTTCGATATAGTACCAAGTGCCATTTTGTCTCATATTCCGGACACTGGCGATTTCAAAGAATAAAACTAATATTTTCAATACTTTCTAATATGGAGGTCTTGAATTGTACAAGAAAAGATGCTCCTGTGCAGAAATTTCCAAGATTAAACTACTATTATAATATCGAATTAAGGTAATCAAATTGCGCCAAAAATTAGCTCTTATTAGCAGTCTACAAAAAAAACTGTAGCTAAACTATTTTTTGTAGGATTTTTTAGAATACTAGAATAATATTAATTTCTCAACGAATTTCTTCAACCATTAAAAAAAACTTTTTGGAATATTTTGAAAATATCCTAGAGTAACAACGATGTCAGTTGAAGGATTACTGGAAGAGCCTCTGAAAGAAATCCTATGGGAAGCATAAAGGGGAAAATTTAAACTTTTTATCGGGAAACTGTGAAGCAATTTGTAAAGAAACTTTGAGATAGTATGATAGGAATCTTTGAAGCCTCAAGAATTTGTAACAAAATTGACTTGAAGGAGAAGAAGGAAAAATTGCCTTAAAACGAAATTTTCCACCAAAAAGAGGCTTGCATTAAAATAGTAACAAAGTCTCTAGAAAAAGACCTACTACCATGGATGATCATCTCTACGTTTTCAAATCAACGTTAGTTTCAGATTCATAAAATTGAGAAAGAAATCAAAATTATGAATTTCCCTCCAATTCTCTATCACGGAAAGTAGTCGGGGAGAGGAATTATCCGATCGGCATAAAAAATTGCTTTTTATGTATCTATATCATGTGTCTGAACGTTCAACCAAAATCAAGTCGAAATCCATCATGATTGATTACACGTGCTGTGGACACATGGTGACCCATATGAAAAATTCTCTGTCATATTGCCAAGTGAAATTATGCAATATCTATCTATGACTAGGTCATATGTTCACAATATATTATTCAATGTTTCATTCCGAACAGTATTCAGCACTTCGCATTCCTCAAACCCTCATTTCACTAGAATGGGCTCACTTAACTTGCCAACACTTTACGATCCACTTCCAACCACGAGCTGCACAACACCTTCCAGCAATTTCCTACCAGCGCCGGATGCCCTTTAGGAGATAACCTGCCCCGACCTGGCACGCCACGCCGTGACGTAAACGAACAACCGATGCAAAAGAAATGTTCAAGTGTCACCGTAAATTTTCCATAAAGCGTCTTACAACATCGGAATCGGTTGTTGGGTTGGTGCTGCTGGCTGGCAGTAAAGAAGCCAGTGCCCGTGTGAACGATCCTCAAAGGAGGCTCTCCTCAAATCCCAAATAAGTGAGAGGGCAACCTCTTCCGTTAATTGCTTAATTGCAACATCACGACCCAACAGTCGCCCGCTTTTTGCTGCCATTGGCAGCGAACCAAAATTGTGGGCCTTCGGGCTAGATTCGATGCACCATCGCCGGCCGCACCGTCACACCATATGCAACTATGGGCAAATTACATTTTCATTTCACACCCCACAGACCCAAAACCCCCCGAATCGGTAGCATCGGTTTTCATGAGCGGGGCTCAACATTTTCCTAGCGCAGCACCACGAAGAAGACACGGTCGGGACCCAAATCCAAAAATAATCTTCAATCTCCAATACGGCTCAAACCTGCAGCAAAGAAGGCATCTACCAGTGCCAGACGTGTAGATCGTAACAGCGACCAGAACCACTGGGAGATTATGAAATAGAGAAGGGACAGGTTTTTGCACTGATGCATAGTGGGCAAAAGCAGATCCAAAATTGCAACTTTTGGAAGACGATAGCTTCCGTGTAAAACTCACGAGAAATCGATTGGTGACGACTCTTGGCAGGATATCTGGGAGTGCCCCGTTTTGTCCTATCTCGATTATTTTTCATACATAATTATATCGAAAAAGCAGTGGCGACTCGTAACCTCACTTTCTACCTGTTCTACGACTCTAAAAATGACTATTTCGACAAATTTAGATTATAAATCAAAAAGTTTATGATCAAAATCGTACTTTCTAACAAATCTCTACCCATTAGATGCAAATTTGTTGCTGAAGTTCAAGAATTTCTTATCGTGGAACAGGTAGATTTGAGGTTAGGGAATCGCCACTGCGAAAAAGCATGCATATTTAGATTATTTCCACTTACAGTACTGGAAGAAAATATTCATTGGCCGTTTTTCATAGAAATTGCTGAAGTTTGTGGGTATAGATCTCGAGTTTAAATTAGGTACTTCCAGAAATTTTTGCATAAAAATAAGTATATAATAACTTTTTAAATCAGCGAATTCTAAAAATTGCAGTTTTCGGTACGTTTTGCCCACTGTGCGATGCTTCACGCGGATTCGCACCAGTTAATATTTGTTGCAGCATCCTTGCATAATCACCACGAGCCGTCATCCCGTACGTCGTCTTCTTTCGATTCTGTTCAATCTTCGCTTCTACCCGTAAAGCAGATCGAAGGCATGCAGCGTGCTGGGAGCATCTTGGAGTCAATAGAGCATGCCCCTATGTACCTACTTTCAACAGGTTCCAGTCGCGCCGCCCGCCCGTCCGTCACCACGCTGGGTAAAGACGACAACCATGTGTTGATGGGATGATGTGATGACAACTCCCCAATCCGAACCACATGACGACCATCCACCACTAGACTGGTGAGTTGTGACTCCTTCACCAAGTCCGTGTCGGGATCGGTCTCTAGGAGACTAACAGCTAGGAAAGTCGACGATGGCGGGGACAAGTCGTGACGAACGGAGTCGAATTGACAAACAAGCGAATGATGCTGCTGCGGGCTGCAACTACTCCCTTTCTCTACTTAAAAGTAGCAGGTTTTGTTCCTGCTGGGAAGGAGCGACTTGTCGTCTACACTGCCATCACATATGTTGCATGTTTCCGATTGGGAGAGCGGCGATCGTGATGTAAAATTAAGATGTTCGAAATTGGCGTTTGTCAGCGTGTGAAATATGGATATTAGCGAAGAGACGAGGGAGTAGAGTGGTACTAGTGGTATAGTTACTGTTGAATCATTAAAAAAGTGTAATTAGCTAAGAATGACTTGACTTGATAGGCTAGCTATGTCGAATCTTCTTATAATTAGGTGATCTTTCTCCACTCGACATCATGTCGACTGCCCCATCCAAGTAATGTATCTGCTGAGTGATATCTTCAAACCTGTACCCGACCCGAACCCGAGACAATAATTGTAAAGCAACCCGGACCCGACCCGAACCTGAGATACTTTTGCTGTTTAAACCTGAACCCGAAACCCGAAAAAGTTTTCGAAGAAAAACCCGAGTTCGAAATGATGATAAATGCATCGTTTCTGATGCATACGAAAGCTTTCAGATTGTTACTCTGTACACAATTCTCATCAAACCCGACCCAAACCAGACCCGTACCCGATTATTTTGTAGCCTTCAAACCAGTACCCGGGTCGGGTTTCGGGTTTAAAATCCCGAGACCCGATCATTTCTAATTGCTATATCTCGAGATCCTTATGATATTCGAAGAACCGACTTTCAGCAAAGTTTTTCAGCGAATCAAGGGTATCCGGAAGGCAAACAGTTTGGTTCGCAATTTTGCCGCTAGGTAGCGCTAGCGAGTATGTAAAATTGAGCATTTTAAGGATGGCTTATCTTGTGATCTACATGAGATAGAAAGTTCAAGTTTTCGGCAAAGTTGTCCAAAAGGTCAAGGGCATTCGGAAGGGAAGCAGTTCGATTCACAATTTTGCCGCTAGGTGGTGCTAGTGAGCATGTAAAATTGAGCAATTTAAGGTGAAGATAAATCGAAGCCATACCTCAAATTTTCAAGAGCACAAATCTGCAAAACCAAACATCTGTTTAAGCTGAAAACTTAATCGATTGGTCACTAGCTGGTGGTAACCAATCGATTAAGTTTTCAGCTCAAACGGGCGTTCGGTTTTCCTGATTTGTGCTCTTGAAAATTTGAGGTTTGGCTTCGATTTATCTTCACCTTAAGAAGTTCTATCTTGTGATCTGGATTAAATAGAAAGATCGAGCCTTCGGCAAAGTTATTCAGAATATCAAGAACATCCGAAAAGCAGCTTGGTTAAAAATTTTGCCGATAGATGGTGCTAGTAAGCATGTAAAATTGAGCGTGCTGAATTAGTTCTCTCTTGTGAGCCACATTTTAATTTAAAAAAACAGACATTTTAATTTAAAAAAAATCCAGTAGGTGCCACTAGTAAGCAAATTAAGGGTTTCAAGGGAGCTTTATCTTCTAATTCAAATAAAATAGATAATTCGAGTCTTAAATATCCAATGATTTCAACCCGAATCACTAGGAAATTAAGTGAATCAGACTTGAAACTTGAATATTATGTCATACCAGAATCTCTTTAATATGAGGTGAATCTGACTTGATTTGTGAAAAATTTAGTAGACCAATCCAGAATCTCTTGAAAATGAAGTGAATCAGTCTTAAATTATTTGAACATGAAGTGAATAAGACCTGAATCATAAGAAAATGAAGTGAATTACCGTTTTGATTCAAATTCCGGACAGCTTCTAATTCCGGACACTCTACTTTGTATGGGAAAGGTTTCAATTGAAATGTTTCTAAATTTCCTGTTTGAAAGTTCCCAACTTTCAGGCGCGTTTTAATATGAATTTCAAATAGCAATCCATGAAAATTTATAATGCGCAACTTGTTTTGATGTTGCTTCTACGAATGCGGAAGTTAATTTGTAATTTAACTATTAAAGTTTTTCTTTTCGTGAGTTGTCCGGAATTTGAAACAAGGTGTCCGAAAAATGAAGCAAAAGTGAGGTTGCGTCCGGAATAAGAATCATGAAAAGATCATTAATTTCTATTTATTTTAGGTAATTCAAGCTTTGGAATCCGAATCTTCGCCCACCGTTCGGAAGTTGAGTGTTTCAAAAGTCTGATAACGCACAGGTATCATACAATATGTTTCAATTTGTATGCTTTTCAATCGGTTATACTTCACAGGGGCCTTAAGTGTCCGTAATATGAATCAAAACGGTAGTCCTAAACTTCTTGAAAAACATTGATCACTGGAAAATGCAGTCAAACAAAAATGAATAACATGAACTCGAAATTAATCAGACCTGAATTACTTGAATATAAAGTAATATAGACCTGAATCACGTGAATATGAAGTAATTTAGACCTACTAATTTAATAAGACCTGATGCACTTGAATACACAATGAATCCGACACGAATGGAGCGAATCTAACATGAATCACTTTACTATGAAGTGAATCAGTCCCGAATCTTGAATATGAAGTGAATCTGTCCTAAATTAGTTAAATATAAAGAGAATCGGACTTGAATCACTTGTACATAAAGTGAATCTGAACTGAATCACTTAAATATGAAGTATGATAGACCAGGAACATTTGGCTACAACGATTATAAAGAGATTTTAATCTAAATCATTCAAAAATTAAAGGCATCAGACCTGAGTCACTTGAACAAGTATAAAAACATAACTTTATTATCTGAGAATGAAGTAAATCAAACCTGAATCACATGAAAATGAAGTAAATCAGTCCTGAATTCCTTACATATGAAGCAAATCAGACCCGAATAACTAAAATCAAACTTCAAACACTTGAATATAAAGTAAACCAGACATAAATCACTTGTAAATGAATTAATCACTCAAAGATAGAGTGAATCAGTAATGATGTTCTCGTATATGAAGTAAATCAGCCCTGAATCCCTAGAAAATGCAACCAATCGTACCTGAAACACTTGAATATAAAGTGAATCAGGCATGATTCGCAATAAAACATATCCGAATCCTTTGAAGATGCATCAGATCTGAAACACTTGAATATGCAATGGATCAGACCTGAATCACTTGAATGTGATATTATTCTGACCTCAATCACTTCCACTTCCAAATGTCAAAGGCTATCTGAACAAAATGATGGACATTCTATCTTATTAAATCATGAGATTTATTAACATGAGATTTAATAACAGTCAACTCCCCATAAGTTGATGTTCCATATCTCGACAAAGTGTTGAAGAACCAGAGTAAAATTTGGATTTTTTGGCAACCTCGGAACTCAGTAACGTCAGTGTCGTCAGGATTTCTTTCGCTGTCTGAACAACTTTGTCGAAGACTCGAACTTGCTATTTCATTAGGATCACAATACAAAACTAGCTTAAAATTCTTCATTCAACATGTTCCCTACCGTCACCTAGTGACAACATTACGAGCTAAGCTAAAGTTAAAGAACTAAAGCCTTTCGGATTACCTTGACCTTGACAACTTTGCCAAAATCTTGAACATTCTTCCTTACCAAAATTATGAGATAGAACTTGTATGAAGTTAAAAATATATCTGTTTTCCGGATGGCCTTGTCTTTGACTCGAGCTTTCAATTTCATCTGGATCCCAAGATAGAATTTGTTTAATTAAATGTACTTACAATTGCTACCTAACGGCAAAATTAAGAACCAAATTGTTTGCTGCTTCTTGACTTTCTGAACAACATTTCCAAAGACTCGATCTTTCTATCTTATGTGGATCAAAAGATAAAACTAATAAGAATACTCAAATTACCTGTTTTTCGGATGTCCTTGACATTCTGAATAACTTTGCCGAACACTTGAACTTTCAATTTCATATGGATCACGAGATAGAACTTGCTTAAAATGCTCAATTTTACATACTCACTAGTGTCACCTAGCGGCAAAATTGCAAACTAAACTGTATGTCTTCCGAACGTCCTTGACCTTCTGAACAACTTTGCCGAAGACTCGAACTTTCTATCTCATGTGGATCACAGTTCTATCTTGCTTAAAATGTTCAATTTTACATGCTCACTAGTGCCACCTAGTGGCAAAATTTCGAACCAAACTATTTACTTCCCGAATGTCCTTGATTTGCTGAACAACTTTACTGAAGACCGCACCATTATGAATCATCAGCATCTCGAGATATAGCATCATGAATGTTCCTGTTTTGAGGTGATGCTAAACTTTTCAGGGTGATTCAATATTTAGCTGAGTGTTGCAATACTTTTTCGAGCGAGTCCGTATTTATGACGGGTAGTGTATATTCCAAATCTGTCGTCTGATTGTTCAAACTCGGCGGGAGTAGGCTTAAATCCCATTACCTGATTAGCATTGATCCTACTCTGAACATAGTACCCCATAAAGGACTATTTCGACCCTAGTTATTGAAGGGACTTCTAAGAGATGATCCATCAAACCAACAACTAGTGGAAGCTGAAGAAAAAGGTTCTAGATCCACGAATTTTTAGGAATATTTAAGAATTCTAGTACATTCGCTATGAAATCATACGTGACTTTCTTCGATTTTCATTTGGATTGTACTCTCAAAATTGAAAAAAAAATCTAATATCATTCCAATCACCAACCTCAAGAGTTGTCCTCCCTCGTACAGCTTCCCCAGCACTGCGACTCCTCAAAGTACCGTTCACTCTTCAAACGCGACCACTCTCCGCGCATAATAACAGTACTTTGAAAAAACATCCTAAAGTACCGTTATCGGGCATGATCTCCAACCTCCTTCAACACGCAGATCATCGATTCCGCCTGAGCAGAGAAGGGAAGGGTGTGGGCCAGCGATGCCTTCACCGATCGTCAACAGGTGAAAGCACTGCTTCGTTGGCTGGATTGCTGCGGCTGGCTCGGAAAAGGAATCCCAATAATTATAATTCGAATCATGCTACCGATAGTGAAAAGTGTCTATAAATTCCCAGATCTTTCACTCGCTTTCGTCAGCATCTGCGCGCGCCTGCGACTGCTAGAGGACCCTGAATCAGTTCCGTTCCATCAACGGTACGAGACAACCAACGATGACAGCGTCCGCGATGCGATTGGTAACGGGGCCTTCTCGCGATCTTCCTACAGTATGGCCCATGAAAATCACGCGAAATCATCATATCATGTTTTATTGGAGTTTTTTATATGGAAAAAGGAAACGAATCTCATTTTTTTAAGTACACGACACTGAAGACGTTCTTACAGTTGAGGTCAAAATACGCGTATCTGCCAAATAATACAAACTCTAGTAGAATTAAATTTTATAGTACTAAATTCGGTTTTCATTTATTTATAGGTATTCCACTGAACAGCAAATTTATAATTGTTTTATTTTAGTTTAACTTGTTTAATCTATTTAAACTCAGTTTTTTGTTTTTGATTTGATATTTATCTGTCACTGTTCTCTAACAACGACTCTTGTAGAACAAAATCTTCGAACTTTTTGCTTACAAGAACTTTACTACACATCGATGTCTTGTCGGAATAAACCATGTACCCCCGGTAATATGAACGGTACCTCATGCAAATTATCGGGGTTCATTTTTAATTTGAACATCTAGTCACCCTAGAACCGTGTTTTTCGTTACCTCTTTCACTTTTTTGTTTTGATTGTGCATTCCTAAATAAAATTGACGTTTGAACCATTTTTAATCTGAACGATGTGCAAATTAGCGGGGTAAAAATTAAAAAGTGTTCAGATTAAATGTGGTCAAACCAACGGGGTACCCGGTACTACAGATCAGACTGTAATCAGAAATTGCATTCACCTACGATAACAATAAAAAACAGCTTCTCTTTAAATTCTAGTTCATACAATTTTTCACATTTTGTGTTAGCCATACTGTAGGTAGAGCATCATCGTGCTGCAACGCTAGAGCACCATTTTTTGTCGATCGATCGATCATCGTTAAAATGGGACCTAGCGAGGCAGGAGATCGGTGATGGCACCGAAACCTCTCATCATCAGTCAACACCTTTACCCCGAAGGAGCATGAGGTGCGCATAGTTAGATCATGAGGGTGAAACTGGGATTCTTCCTCAAATGTATCGAAAGGAATCTGCACGATGGTTTTTGAATCCTCTAAACCAGGGTTTCTCAATCCGCGGACCCCTAGGGGGCGTAACTTGTCATATATACACTCCAACCTCTTTTTACGATCATTTTTTAAAGAGTGGTTTCTTTTTACGACCACTTTTTTACGACCGAAATTTAGATTAACGACCGTTTTTACAAATGATCAATATCTTAAAAAGAATTCCAAATAGAGAGTCATGATGTTCAGCAAAATTGTTCAGTAGATTAAGGACTATCATTATAAAAGCCATTCAAAATATATCCACCAGGCGGCGCTAGTGAGCATGAAATTTTTGTTTTGGGGTAATCCCTAGTGCCGTCTGGTGGAAAAATCTCGATTCTCTTGACATGATAGTCCTTGAGTTACTGAACAACTTAGCCAAAGACGCCATCTTTCTTAAGTGGTCAGAATCCTCAGATATCCACAAAGCAAAAATTAATAGTGCTCACTAGCGCCGCTTGGTGGAAAAACTACGAATCTTTGATCGCCCATGAGCTACTGATCAACTTTGCATTTTCTAAATGGTCAGAATCTTCAGATATCCGCAAAACAAAAGTTGCTTGCTCACTAGCGCCTTCCAATGAAAAAATCTCGAATCCCTTGACAACAATAATGATAGCCCAAGATATACTGAACAACTTTACCGAAGACGCCATCTTTCTAAGTGGTCGGAATCCTGAAATATCCGCTAAACAAAAGTTTCATGCACACGAGCACTGCCTGGTGGCGGTTTTTTTTAGCTGTGTTGCCAGCTACGACAAAATTTCGAACCCTTCATGAAAAACAGGATTACAATTAAAGAGTATTGCTATGTTGCTAAGCATTCTATTTTTCTATCCCGCTCAAGTTTTATAGTTTTGATCTTTTCTTTATTCTTCTAAAACAGTGTTGCCAGCCACATGGAAATTTGTGCTCCGGCCAACTGTATGGCACGCAACACTTCTTCAAACTTTGGTGAACATTCGGTATCGTTACCTTCAAAATTTATTGATGTTTGCATATCACGCCCCTACATAATTGGCACTTTTTTAACAATGGAGTAGTGTTGCCATCTATAACCAAAAAATGAAAACTTGAACGGCCATTTTGGAAAGTTCTCAACCCATGCTTCAACTATGCCGATTTCTCAACTTTGCCCTGATTTTTTTTTACGACCGATTATTTCTACGCCCTACCGATAACGGTCGTAAAAAGAGGTTGGGGTGTATTCGAAAGCCCCCAAAACCAAAAATTCGCGTGTTCTACTGAATTCAAATCACATAAAAAGAGAAACCTCAAAGTTTGAGCCAAAAATATTTAGATTTAGAGGCGGCGCAAGCGCCTTGATGATGTATTTTCAAGTTATAAAACATGACCTTTAGTAAAGTCTTAATGCCTTTGTTATCCTCTAACCAATTTTAAATCTTTAAGCATTATTTTTTTCAGAATTTAGTTTTTTAAAAGATTGTGGAAAATCAAAACTAGTTTAAACTAGAGTAGTATTATTAAAAAATTTCCAAATACCAAATTGTTGAGTATTTTGATAGTATAACGTTAAAACCAAAACCGAAACTAACGTCTCTCATTTTTTGAACCTTTGTAAACGTCCTAACACCAACATTTTTGACAAATATTTTTGCGTTCCAAATATGCATACCTTTCAACTTGAAGATTTACCAAGATGCTTCATAAAGTGCAGTTTCATAGTAAAAATGATACAGTCGACTCTCCACATCTCGATGTTCTACATCTCGATATCTCTCTTTATGTCGATGATTGCTTCGGTCCCTTCATTCTGCATACGATTTCTCTCTCCATATCTCGATATCCTCCTTATCTCGATATCTCCATATCTCGATGTGTTCCTGTTGATTGTTTGTTCCCAATTTTCTCTCCATATGTCGATATGAACATTATCAAAGGTTACTAGACCAGATTTAAGTGATTCAGAACAATTTGAAAACTCGAAATGCAGTTTGTTTGCTTATTATTTTCCTAGTAACGGAGTTATTTTCAGTCTAGTGTTCATTAAATTAATGTTCTTTGTCTCGATCTCTCCCTATCTCGATGGTCCCTTCGATATCGAGATGTGGAGAGGCGACTGTACTTCCAATGAAAAAAATTGAAAAATCCGAAAAAAAAAAAAAATTTTAATGAAAAACGATGTTTTTGGAAGTTTTTGCTTAATAACTTAGTCAAAACTGATTCTTATGAAAAGTGTCGTATACACAGTTGAACACCAACTGAAAAGGCTTCAAAATCATGTTACTATGAGATACTTAGAATCGGTTGAATCTTCTTCTTCTTCTTGGCATTAACGTCTTCACTGAGACAGAGCCTGCTTCTCAGCTTAGTGTTCTTATGAGCACTGAAAGCTTTCTATGCCTAAGTTGCCATTTTCGCATTCGTATATCGTGTGGCAGGTACGATTAAACTTTATGCCCAGCGAAGTCAAGGAAATTTCAATTACGAAAAGATCCTGGACCGGCCGGGAATCGAACCCAGACACCTTCAGCATGGCTTTGCTTTGTAGCCGCGGACTCCAACCACTCGGCTAAGGAAGGGAATCGGTTGAATATTCATGAAATTATGATCGAACAAAGATGAATTATTCGATAAAATTAGAAAAAATAGGAGAAAACTACTTTTAACTAAGATTTGTATTGATTTGAGACAAATTTTATGTTCTACAAAATTTTATTAAATTTAATTTTGTTGAATGATGCTATAAGTTTCAAAAGAGATTAGAAAATAAGAAAAAAGTTATGAAGACTTTACTGGATGTCACACTGTATAACTTGAAAATTCACCTGCAAGTCGCTTGCGCCACTTGTAGATCTTATTATTTTTGACTCAAACTTTGTGGTTTCTCTTTTAATGTGATATGAATTCAGAAGAGCACACGAGTTTTTGGTTTCGAGAAATTTTGAAAAAATAAGTCGCACTCTAATGTACGAAGTCTACTGTACAAAGATTGGACATTACCAATTTACATGAAACATGCGAGAATCCATATTGGTGAACGATCTTCCTTGTTTTGAAATGTTTTTGTTGTTAAGTTTTTGTTGTGAAAATACACTAGAAATTCAAAAAAATAAATATAGAAATGATAATAAATCTTCGAGCTGTTTAGTAGAATACCTATAAGTAGATGAAAAAACCGAATTTAGTACTATACCATTTAATTCCACTAGAGTTTGTATCCTTTGACAGATACGCGTATTTCGACCTCAACTGTAAGGCCGTCTTCAGTGTCGTGTACTAGACTCGACTTGTCGAGTCTAGTACACGACACTGAAGACGGCCTTACAGTTGAGGTCGAAATACGCGTATCTGTCAAAGGATACAAACTCTAGTGGAATTAAATGGTATAGTACTAAATTCGGTTTTTTCATCTACAAATATAGAAAATACAAAGTTCTCCGGGAATTCACCCAGTGATTCCTCTGGTGATTTTCGTTTAAGACATTCTTCACTGATTTCTCAGTATATGTTTACGAAACTGTTGTTTGAGAATTATTTAAGATTTCTACTTTCTAGTAAATTATCTTCAGGAATAAATTCTGAGATTTCTCCTAAAATTCCTTCAGCAATTTAATAAATTTTTCCAAAGAACCACAGGGATGGCTCATAGAAATTTTCATGAATATTTTAAATATATTACAAAAGGTTGAAAGGACAGAAAGTCGAAATACAAGACAGCGTCAAAACGTATAAAAGATCGAAATACAAATGTTCGGGAGAACAAAAAGTGAAAAATATTTTTTCAAGAAGGAATAATTTCCCACCAAGTAAATTATTTTCAACCTTTTGTCCTTTCAATGTCTTGTCTCACGACCTTTTGTCTTTGAACCTCACTGATGAAACTTAAGGAAGAAATTTCTTATGAACTCCTCCGTCCAAGGATCATTGAAAAAACGTGTGGATTTTTGAAAAATTCTGGGAGTATTTTATAGATAAATTGGGAAGATAATATCCTGATTTTTTCCTGGGAGATACCGTAATTAATTTTTTTAGAAAATACATATGAAAACGACTGGAAGAATTACTAAATGAACCCGCGTAGAAACTTCTAGAGACATTTCTGTAAGAATTTCTGAAAAAATCTAAACAAATTCCTTCAAAAACTTTGGAATAAACTTCTAAGGATTTTCTTGGTGACTTTGAAATCTTCCATTAAAAAGATACTTTTTGCATTGGAACAGTGATCAAGTATCTAGAAAGGGACCTGGGGGCTGTCCATTAATTACGTAAGGCAATTTTTGTAAAAATTACCCAAAGAATGGTTAATTATCTAAGATTTGATCTAGAAATGAGGGGGTTAGAGCCAAAGGGTGCAAGTGACAATAACCTAGTTTTCAGAAAATTGATTTTGAAGCATATTCAGTAATTTTTCAGCAAATTGTGTGAGAATTAAAAATACAAGCCAATCTTTTAAGAATAATGTTATTTTTTCTGTTGTACGAAAAAAAAACACCTAAAAATACCATTGGAAAGCTGAAACACAGTAGAATTAATTGGTATTCCTTACTCAAAACCGACTACAATATCACTTACACCTCTTTGCGTTTGGGCCCCTCAAATCAAATCAAATCTGGACCTTACAGGGGAACATTTTTGTTTTAGCACCATATTAAAATTCAATAGCAGGAAATTGTTGGCGGATAACTGACAAGGTTTTTGAAAAAGGAACTGCCGAAATTTTTGAAGCTTCTAAGATTAAAATACAGTCGACTCTCCATAACTCGATATTCTATAACTCGATATACAGGGTGTCTATTCAAAATCAATTTTCCAATTCCCGGATTTTTCCCGGGTGTCCAATAAATTAAAAAACAGATGCGTTTTGATATTTTCGTTTTTCTTTTTTTATACGATGTGGACAAATTTGGAGGACATGATCTAATTTATTTATGAATTGATTTTAATACAATTCAAAAATACGGTTTACATTTTGAAAGGGTTATGGACAAAAAGATTTAAAATATTTCTGCACATCTTTATCGATCCTCTCTTCCGCTAATAACTTTGCTAAAATAAATCTGCAACATTTCTTATTAATGAAGAAGATATAGTGATTCTTCATCCTACGACAACAGAATCAGTTTTCTGCAATAACGCAAAGGAAACAACGATGAGAAGAAATCGATGAATGCAGATAGGCCCTTATGAAAAAACAAAGCTGATTTGCTGAAATATCTATAACACCGTTACCCCCTGGAATTCGTAGGAAGTTCAGAGAAATTATGGAATAATATAAATGCCTGCTTTGTGCATCTAAACTTCCACAAAAGGGCAAAGTACAATAGCCAACCTATTACCTGCCTTAAGAATTATGCGTTAGACATGGCTTATGCCTGATTTATGGAGAAATGATTGATCTGTGATGAATCTCATGTTGGATCCAAGAAAAGATCCTTTAACAGAAACAATATTTCCAAATACATGTTATTGTTCTCTTATGAAGCTGGCTAAAACTTATCACATGAATCCAAGATTGCATCTTCCAAGTAATCTTCAAAAGATTCAATGAACATATTGATAATCTAGTCAAATACTTTACAAAAATCTTACCAAGAATACCTGAAGGACCTCATTATTTATTTATTCATCAAAGAACTAGCCATGACATTTGTTTTATATTATTGAAAGAGTTCGCTGTCAATCTGCAGAAATCTATACAAAATCTCGTCAGAGGCCTTACACGCAAACAAATTTTGTTGTATAATCTACCGAATCCATGGTAGAATTAAGAACTGCACCAACAATTTTCAACCGACTACAAAAATCTATTAAGTTTACTATAATCTGGTGAAAACCACTGAGCAGTGCAATAAATTTGACTATGTCCATAGTAGCATCCACTACAAAGCATTGTATTTCAATCCGTGACACCCACCGTACAACACAGTGTGGTCAAAAGTATGATGCTAAACTTCCCAAACCTAGAATATTTCAAATCAAAAATACTACAACTCTGGTTAAATCAACAGAAGAAATTTTCATGTGTAGTGATGTTGACTATGTTTTGGTAGAGTTAACAGATTAATGTAGTCGGTTGAAAATCGTTGGTGCAGTTCTTAATTTTACCATGGATTCAGTAGTTTCTACAATAAAATTCATTTCAGTGTATAAGAACCGTCTAGGCCAGTGGTTCCCAAGCTTTTTGGAGCTGTGGCCCCTTTCAAGTTCTACAAATATCCCGCGGACCCCTGCAAACAAAAATTGTAGAAATCTTTTTTTTGTTAAACAAATAAAAAAGATTTGATTGGTTTTAAGTATAAAGTGACTTAAATGCAGATCAGAAAAAGGATCAAATTCAATTAACTACAATTACAAAACATATTTTTTCTCGTTTTTCTTAGCATATCTAAATAGATCTCACAAAGGATTTGTCTATGATCAATGACATTGAAAAAAGAAACTGTCAATGAACCAGTGATAAAGGAGGTGAACATCTGCTGAACCAGAACAAAAACAAGCAAAATACTCGCGAGTATAAAAGTGCTGTAATCTGTCGATGATAAATCTTTTCGTGTACGTATTCGGAGCTGTTCGAAATCAATTGGGCTTTTGGTAGAAAAGTTTTCTAGACTTCAAGGGACTTTTATTACAAACTTGTAGTTAACTGTCGATTTGATGGATGTACATTTGATTTGTCTGTCAAAACCATAATAAATCTCACCTTGTTTAGTTGCACGCGAGTAAATGTTCACGAACATTTTAATATTTGTTCTGGTATGTTCTCCCGTGCAGGCGGGTACAAACCTACTCTCATTAAGTTTGTTCGCGAGTCTGTCGGGTTTGTTTCGCGTTGGTTTACACGCTTAAGATGCTTCGTGATTTCCACCTTGGCAAGGAACCTAATTAGCGGTTTAGGGAAATCCTTCGAAAAATTTTACATTTATCAATAGATATCCTTGACAGGGTCTCACACAGATCACGTCTGCGTTCCATATAATATCTTCTATGGTCTTCTGTATGGATCTACCCGTGAAGATATTTTTGCCAGGCAATTTTTGGAAGATATTGTAAGGAATATAGCAAGCATCAACTTTGGCGGCTTCTGTGAATATTTCAAGACACTTTCTAATGGGTTTCATAGCCCATTGTATACCGTGGGATGAATTTCACCTGGAACTATCAGAAAAGCTAGTCAGATAACCTTCAAGAATCTTCTCAAGAAGTACTGCTGCAGGAATATGTTAAAATCTCACAAGGAATCAAATAGAAGTCCAGTTAACTGTATGCGAGTTGCGCCAAGGATTTGGGTACAATAAGTAAAAATCCACCGAGGAAAATCAAAAATATGTCAGTAATTTTCTGCGCATTCCTCAAGAAAATATCTTAGTGTAAATTTTCAATAAAACAATTTTAAATCATATAAATTCGTCTGTTTTTTTTTCTTAAATTCACAATGAATTAATAAGATTTTTCTCAGGAAACTGCTATTTAAAAAATATGTATCAGCATTTATGCTGTTTGAATGAACATTTACTATGTGATTTGTGATTGAAATTTTGAGTAAAAAGAGCGCCTGTGAGAAAAACATTGAACGGATGATATGAAAAAAAAAAAATTATTAAAATGTCAGAGGGACAATAACTTCTAAGAATTTAAAGCAAAATTAGCCAAAGACCTTTTCTAGAATCTACTGAAAATCTTATTAGCAATCTACTAATAACCATTTCATTGATCTCTCAGAAATAAATTTTAAATACTGGTCGAATATCGGTTCGATTTTCGTTAGGATTCCCGCAAAGATTTTATATGCCATGATTTCAAATGGAAATCGAACAAGCATCTCGCCAAGAACATTGTCAGAAATCCTTAAGTACCCCTTTAAAAAAATTTCAAGGATCCTAATCGTTAAGTATCACCTCACCAAAAAATAATCATAATGCGAAGTACGAAATACAGACGGTGGTGCACCCCTTGTTAAAAATTTTAGTTTTATTTACCCCATAGTACTTAAAATTTAAATAAACCGGTAGTCTTATGTTTTGTTTTCCCGGGGTGTTCACCAAATTCCCGGGTATTTCCCGTATTTTTCCCGGTCATTTGTAATTCCCGGGTTTTTCCCGGTTTTCCCGGATTTCCCGGATGGATGGACACCCTGGATATACTTACTCTATAACTCGATGGATTTTTCGGTCCCTTCATATTTCCATACATCGTGCTCTCCATAAGTCGATATTTCTATAACTCAATATCTCCACTAGTCGATGTCAAGTGGGAGGTAAATTTCCCTCCATAACTCGATATTTGTTTTAAAATCCTTCTTTTTCGGGGAAACTTGGACTATTTCTCGTAAGGAGGTGAATAAATACTTGCAATTTGTAATAAAAGTTTAAGAGCATGAAAATAAAAAATATATTATCAGTAAAAATATTGTGATTTTTTTAACATGCCAAAAAAAAGTTTTCAAATAATGGTTTGTTAAATACTATCAATCAAATCAAATTACTTTCTTACAGAAGTGATCAAATATGTTTTGGAAATACAGGAATTTGATCCTTAGATTTTGGGATTTTTTGTGTCGGTAAATTCTATAACTCGATAATTCTATAAGTCGATGGTCCCTTGAATATCGAGTTATGGAGAATCGACTGTATTTAAAATTGCTTGAAGATGTGATGCTTGCAAATTTTCCTGTAGCTAACTTTGCAGATTATGAATTTTCGGAACATACAAAGAATTCTTCCAACTTTTGTGAAAATCCTTTGGAATGATCTTCGAAGACATCTTCATCGTACTTCTTAGTATATCCTGGACTAATTTTTGCTGTAAGTACTGTTGAAAGCGTCTCACCTGATTTTTTGTTAGATTTTTGACAAGAACCTTCGAGTAGTTACTTATCGGACTCTTGAAGATATGTTTGTAGTAGATTTAGGAGACTATGGATAGTCTAAGTAGAATTCTTTAATTATCTGTGGTAGCTTACAGATATGATTTTTGGCATGCCTGCTAAGAATATCTGTTGATTCATTATGGATTCCCTGGAAGGATTCCACGATTTTTTATTTTGAGAACACCTCTTTTTAGGGGTTGTTTATAGAGAGGGCCGCAGCTTAAAAAAAAAAGTTGGAGACCATTTTCCTAAACCACTATGCATCGCTATCGGAGAGCTGTGATGACGGAAAGAAGCCACACGGTTCCATCAGATCGTCTTGAATCTCATCATTTCACCCGTACCACCAGTTGTAATAATAACAGTAATCGTCATCGTTTCCTCTTACCCCTGGATATACTTCTCTGACTAACGTTAGTCATAGAAACACTGTGATCACCCTCAACCCAGCAAACACTGTAATTTAAATTAAACTAATCAATATTCTGACACGTTGATATTAAGTACAGACGACGACGGTCCAGAAGAGAAATTACACGTGACCGGAGATTGTAACAAGATGTTTCTGCAGCTCTCGATGTGTAGGGGGAGACGCGATCTGTACGCAAGATTATCTCGTTGCTGCAGTCAGCCTGCCAGCCAGAGCAACGCGTTGCGAAGATCAATGGATACAAGCGCACGCGCGTCGTATCTATCAACATTGCACGCGGCGATCTTGATCTTACCCGTGTGGAACGAGATCTTGCGCCACGGACGGCACAGATGAAGATTTTGCACAGTAAAAAATTTGGGGTGGGTAATGTCTATTACATTACCATAGGGTTGACGTAGAACTACGATGATTTATAATTTGTCATGTGTATGAATTTGTAAGTGTACTAGTTTTGTGTTGTTATTGATCGGATGAAGTTTTCAAAAGTTAACTCTTTTGGACTCATTTTGGTAGTCCTGAAAAGAACCATTTGTCGTTCTGTGGTTCCGAGAACCAGTGTTTGGTGTTCCAGGAATAATGCCAGATGATTGAATTTGTTTGTTTGGTCGTTGCTTCCTTGTGTTGCTTGGTTGGTCGCCAAACTCCTCCAGTAGATTAGATGTTTGATAGCTCGGGTGCTTCGATCGTTAGAATCGATAGAATCGGTCCAGTGCTTTGGGCTGTAGCAATATCCATTGCATGAGCATTTAGGCTCTGTACATTGACACCTACTCATCAATATGCAGGCTTGGCCGCTATGATCCAGTATTTCACGCAGTTCGTCTCAAAGCGTCACTAATCGATGATTGCCTAAGCGCTGCAGCTCATTCCTCAAGTCATCCCTCTTGGGAGAATTGCTGCTTTTGGCGTGATGGAACTTAAAAAAATTGGAAGAGTTTGTCAAAAATAGTCCTTGCAGTGAAGTAACCCGCGACAAACCAACATATACCAATTGCTGATCCTGGCTTTTGTCATAGTCGTATACGACCTCGGGGAAAGTTCCACCTTGTGACTTATGAACAGTAAAAGCACAGGCACTAACCATCGGGAACTGGATGCGTAAATGCAACCGCAGATTATGCCGCACAGTTTGAAAGTAACATAAACATTCTCTATACAGGAGTGAAATTTGAATTTCAAAACCAAGAGCCTTACGTTGGCATGAAATATTTTGAACTCTTATAACTGTTTGCTGGTTTAACGAAATTCCTTGAATGGCACCTCAATTGAAAGACAAGACATCAAAGGGTCATGTCGTTTACTCACTGCATCCCACATACCTGTCCAAATAGTTTAATTACTGTTTTAAAATAGAACGTTGATTTCAAGCAAATTTATAAATAGGGGTGCTAGAGAAAATTTGACGTCATTTGCTTTCCATTCTTCGCTTGGATCGCATCTCAGCAGGCAATAGATCGTCTGGCTCTGACCGGGTGTGCTTCTCAGGCACAGACATCGATAGCGAAGGACGCCCCCGTTTGTCTTGCTTCGCTCAAATCAAACTGTCGAGTGAGCGAGAGAAGATGCCGTCCGAAGCCAAAGTCATCACCGCTGCCGCCGCCAAGAAGAAGAAGAAGAAGAGGAAGCAGTCCACAGGAAAATTTGCGGTCGAACTGTGAACACGGTCGGGCAAGTCATTCTCGCTTTGTGCTTCACCGCTTGTTTGCGTTCACCCAGCCATCGTCATCGCCGCCATCATCAGATTTCTACTTAAGCCCGGTGATCCACTACCTGTTACTGTTGTGCGCCATCCACGCCACGAAACTTTCGGTTCGTCGTATAAGCAAATAACTTGTTCAAATTTATACATTTGAGTTGAGGATTCCCCGTTTGACCATGGCAATCAACTGATAACATCCCGCAGTGTTATTTATCTGTAAAAGCATCAAAGCTAACAAAGCCATCGGCCCTTTTCAGGGCCATCAAATTAGTGGAAAAGAGTTAAAAGAGAAATATTTCCGACTTTATATATGGCTTCTTATATTCCTAAATCAATTTCACAGCTTCATACAAAATTTCATTTGTCATGAATAATTTATGACTAAACATTTTGAGACTGTAATCGCGGACGCTGCTGCAGCGCCGTCGGGGTGAGTGCTAAACATTCCACAACAATTGTAAAATAGAGTGGCATTTCCAACAGCGTCTTTGATGTTCCATGTTTTATGGGAACACTTTAATTTGCAAAATTATCACATGTAACAAAATTGCGACATATTAAGAATGCTTTTGAAAAGACATTCTCATTGAACAATTGTAATAATTTTGACACCCATGGATCAGAAATTTACCGCCAAAATAAAGAAAACTATTGATTATCAATAGCTCGTATTGAATATTTACTTAATGTCAATCATTCCAGCAATTCATGTTCGACCAATTTGTCACGCATTAGCATTCTCCGCAATTTTCAAGTAATTCCAAGCCCAACAAATTATTGGCACATACCCATTCCCCAGATTGGTCGATCAGAAAGCGAAGAGCACAAAAGGGAGGAGCATCATCTGCTATTCTGAGGTTATAAAACATGCTTCCTTCGTTGGATTCAGTTTCATTCCAATTCCGCTTTCGAGCTGGTAAGAGCTCCTCCGAACTTGCTCAGCGAAAGGTACCTCGCTGCTAGAAATCTGCTGAGCTGTTAATCTTCAAGCTGCCAATCCAGCATCTGGATTGTGAAATCGCTCAAGATTTCTAGGTTGACCGATCCGCGCTTCTAGATTTCGACTCGTGGTAAACTCGTGGTCACAGCATCCAAGCTCAATCGGCCCTTTTCAGGGCCAACATACGTCCATAAAAGGGTTTATTGGATGATATTTACTGATTTATCTATAACGATCTAAATATCGCGGTATACTAAAATTTGGTTCACATAATTTACCCCACATAATTACATGAGTTTGAGAATTTACCGCTGCAGCGCCGTCGGACCGTAATAACATCATACTACTCAGCATTGTATGGTATTTCTAACAACATCGTTGATTTATCATATAATGGGGGAACACTTCCTAAATTCTCGAGTATGGAAATTGGAAAATGTATTAAAATTGCGACAGATTTTAAATACTGTTCAATAAACTGTTTCCTGACCAATTGTAATGAGCAACTATCTGTCGCAATTTTAATACATTTTCCAATTTCCGTACTCGAGAATTTTGGAAGCGGGGGCCATGACTGGTCCTGGCTGGAAATATTCGTGGGGAGAAACTCGACCCTTTGCTGCAGGAATTTCATTATCAACTCTTTGGTAAAGCATAAATTTTCCGAGGAAAATTCTGCTAAAAGTGAACTTTTTCAAAACAACTCTTATTGATTGGAATATTTATCAACAACTCTTTGTTAAGTAAAATCATCCTAAATAACTCTTTGCTCCATCGCCAAACCAAACCATTTCATTGAATTCATCAAGTACGAGAATATGAATTGTAAGGAGAGGCAGATGGTGTATATTTCGCTGGCGTTAATTTCCAACAGGTCGCCGGTTGGCGCTGACTACTAATCCGTCCACTGAATGTTTTTCAGTTGTTGCTTTCGCTTCGTTGCTTTGCTACTCGCACACTGCTGTGGCTTTCACGCGCTCTTCTTTGCTGCTCCGTTGCTTGATCCGTTCGTTATGCCGTTCGATTTGTGAATGAGCTGGGAGCAGAACAACCAGTGGTTTTATTTGCTCGAGCTCCGTTCACCGATGGCGAGTGGTGGGGTTCCCGCTTGGTTGTTTCGTCACTCCGTTCGCTACTCGCACGCGATTGGTTATTGCTTTCGCGCTATTTTCGTTGATGGTGTGATTCTTCGCTGATAAAAAAAAACTGAAACTCTTTTGATTTTTCATGCAAAATGACCAACTATATCTCAGTTGTTCATGGACCGATTTGAATGAAATTTTCACAGAATATCAGACATAACTTAAATATTAACATATATTTTTGAGTGATTTTTCCAATCACACGTTGAAAAGCAGTAACGGTTTGACTAAAGTGAATTTTTTGACGATATTTTATAATTGACATAACTAAACATATTGAAGGAATAGCTTCATGGTATCTTCAGCAAAGTTGTAGATTTTGACGAGATGAATAAGTTTGCTGAAGGCAGTTTTTGTGTAAGGTTATCAGATTTTAAGATAAAAAGTTTTGAATTTTTCGTTGAAAATTACAGTTTTGTCGAACCGTTATTACTTATAAACTTGTGATTGGAAAAAATATTCAAAAATATATGTTAAAACTCAAGTTACATCTGATGTTCTGCGAAAGTTTCATTCGAAAATATTTTGTATGGAAAATCGAAAAAATTGCAAATGCATGTGAATAAGTTGGGGCCTTCCTTAGCCGAGTGGTTAGAGTCCACGGCTACAAAGCAAAGCCATGCTGAAGGTGTCTGGGTTCGATTCCCGGTCGATCCAGGATCTTTTCGTAATGGAAATTTTCTTGACTTCCCTGGGCATAGAGTATAATCGTACCTGCCACACGATATACACATGCAAAAATGGAAACTTTGGTAAAGAAAGCTCTCAGTTAATAACTGTGGAAGTGCTCATAAAAACACTAAGCTGAGAAGCAGGCTCTGTCCCAGTGAGGACGTTAATGCCAAGAAGAAGAAGAAGAATAAGAAGATGTGAATAAGTTCTCAGTTTATTCGACAAACCAGCTAAATATTTCATGGGTGCACAACAGCAACAGGGTAGCGGATCACAGGGATTTAGTTGAAATCTGGAAACGTAGCTCAATAGTGAGCAAGTTCGGAGGAGCTCTTACCAGCTCGAAAGCGGAAATGGAATGAAACTGAATCCAACGAAGGCAGCATGTTTTATAACCTTGGAATAGCAGATGATGCTCCTCCCTTTTGTGTTCTTCGCTTTCTGATCGACCAATCTGGGAAATGGGTATGTGCCAATAATGTGTTGGGCTTGGAATTACTTGAAAATTGCGGAGAATACTAATACGTGAGAAATTGGTCGAACATGAATTGTTGGAATGATTGGCATTCCCTAAATATTCAATACGATAATGATTGATAATGAATAGTTTTCTTTATTATGACGGTAAATTTCTGATCCATGGGTGCCAAAATTATTACAATTTTTCAATGAGAATGTCTTTTCAAAAGCATTCTAAATATGTCGCAATTTTGTTACATGGAATAATTTTCCTAATCAAAGTGTTCCCATAAAACATGGAACATCAAAGACGCTGTTGGAAATGCCACTCTATTTTACAATTGTTGTGGAATGTTGAGCACTCACCCCGACGGCACTGCAGCAGCGTCCACGAGTATAATCTCAAATGGTTGAGTCATAAATTATTCATGACAAATGAAATTTTGTATGAAGCCTTGAAATTGATTTACGAATATTAGAAGTTATAAATAAAGTCGGAAATATTTCTCTTTTAACTCTTTTCCACAAATTTGATGGCTCTGAAAAGAACCGATGGCTTTGTTAGCTTCGATGTTGTTACAGATAAATAACACTGCTCGGACCAGCAAAACTCAGGGGGCTTCTGGTATTTGCTCCTAACGGGATTGCTTCTTGACCACCAATGATGATTTCATCACGAGTCGAAATTTTGAAGCGCGGGTCAACAGCTCCTCGGCCGATGAAATTTGCGGCGGCGATGACGATAGCAGGGTGAACGCAAACAAGCGGTGAACCACAAAGCGAGAATGACTCGCCCGACCGTGGTCACAGTTCGACCGCAAATTCACCTGTGGACTGCTTCCTCTTCTTCTTCTAGGCGGCGGCAGCGGTGATGGCTGTAGCTTCGGACGGCATCTTCTCTCGCTCGCTCGACAGTTTGATTTGAGCGAAGCAAGATAAACGGGGGGGTCGATCGCTATCGATGTCTGTGCCTGAGAAGCACGCCCGGTCAGAGCAAGCCGATCTGTCGCCTGCTGAGGTGCGGGCCAATCGGAGAGTGAAAAGCAAATGACGTCAAATTTTCTCTAGCCACCCCTATTTATAGATTTGCTTGAAATCAACGTTCTATTTTAAAACAGTTATTAAACTATTTGGACAGGTATGTGGGATTCAGTAAGTAAACGACATGAAGCTTTGATGTCTTATCTTTCGATCGGGGTGCTAATCAAGAAATTTCGTTAAGCCAGCGAAAAGTTATAAACGTTTAAAATATTTCATGCCAGCGTAACGCTCTTGGTTTTGAAATTCCAATTTCACTCCTGTATAGAGAAGAAAGACGTACTTCTACGTCAAAATCTATTGATGTCGGTCGACGTATCAATATTCGGATGTAAGTGAATTCGATTACATCCATCTTACAACAATAATCCTCTCCAAAGTTAATCGGATTTGATCGACGAAAATTCCAAGAAACCCATTTCGAGCAGCAACTTGTAACCTCATTCTTTAGACTACATCTTTAGATTCTACATCATATTTGCGACGGGACTGATGTGCAGCTGAAATTACGTTATATTACAATTTATTTTTTACTGTGTTTCTGCGATAATAATGATGATCATTTACGCGATGGTTGTACGCAGGACCACGAAGAACGAGTCAATGGACTCGTCAAAGTTCCGATTCATTAGTTGTCGCTCGTGTTTACTTTTTTGTTAGGGCTCGAGAGAAAAGGTACGGTGAGGCGGAAGGAGGGGAAAGTTCGTTTGTTCGCCAAGATGTCCATCTGGCTATCTAAGCTTGTCACACAGGCATGAGTTGCATTGAAATGACAAACCAGATATGACATCACTGACTGAATGTCAATTAATTTGAAAAGGTAATTGTCTTTTGGATGATAAGCGTGGTAGTAATGGACAGAGGAAAAGGCACTGTGAGGAAATTAGTGCCTGTTGACGTACGACTACATAGGGAGTTAAAAATGACAAATTTTCAATATGCTCTTTCATAATATCAATTCTCTGGTGCCTTTTTTCAGAATTTTCCTTGTGCATTAAGGATTTTTTTTATAATTCGGCACAGTTAAAAAGCTACAACTTCGTAAAGAACAGAGACAGAAATCTGATATTTCCTAAAGATTGAAACCAAACATAGGTGAGCTAAAACAGGGCCCAGATAGTTGTAGCGGTAAACACGCAGCTATTCCGCAAGAATAAACAGATGATCGTGGGTTAGAACCCCCTCGATTTCCCAGGGCATAGAATATCGTGGTTGTCACACGTATACAGGTGACGAATTCCATCCAGAATGAGTCGAAAAAAATAAAAATCGTGCTCGATAGTCTTCGATTTGGATTAAATTTTGCACATGTTTTTGGTATGGTAGAATAAGTGTTTTCCATAGAAAAATTGATCATTTTGACTTAAGCGTAACTTTTGAAAATGGCCTATAAATTTTTGGATGCAACTTATTTGAAAAATTCTAACTCGGAAAATGTTGATTTTAGAGAAAAATGTTGTATGAAGAAGTTGTAGTGAACCGCTTGGACTATTAGAAAAAAATATACACTGAAAAAATATTTTATTAATTTTCATAAAAAAATCAAAAATAAAACTTCAATTTAAAATTACACAAAAACCCCATTTTTAATATTTTTTAAATTTTCACCATAGAATCTTGATGGTAAACAGATGTTTGGGACGAAGTTTCATGATGGAGAAATTTTTAATAAAAAAGTTTTTCTAATAACAACTTTTGGTCGATTTTAAAAAAGATTCGCGATTCTCCATCAAGGAAAATAAATAAGTGGAAAGTAATATGGTCTTTACTCTCGAAAACGTATTTTTATTAATGGAGAAACGCGATTAACTTATGAATATGACCTATTTTATTAATTAAACAATATTTTTTGCATTAAACTTGATATAATTCGAAAATGGCTACTTGTAGAGAAATTATTCATATAATCATTATGGCTTAGAATCATTCAGAGATGCTTACTGTATCATCAGAAAGTATTTATTTTGACAAAAATTCAAAATTTTGAAAGTCGACCAAAAGTTGTTCTTAGAAAAACTTTTTTATTAAAAATTTCTCCATTATGAAACTTTGTCCTTAACATCTGTTTACTATCAAGATTATATGGTGAAAATTTAAAAAATATTAGAAATGGGGTTTTTGTGTTATTTTAAATTTAAGTTTCATTTTTGATTTTTTTTTATGAAAATTGATAAAATATTTTTTTAGTGTATATTTTTTTCTCATAGTCCAAACGGTTCACTACAACTTCTTCATAAAACATTTTTCTCTAAAACCAACAGTTTCCGAGTTAGAATTTTTCAAATAAGTTGCATGCAAACGTTTATAGGCCATTTTCATAAGTTACACTTGAGTCAAAATGATCAATTTTTCTATGGAAAACACTTATTCTACCATACCAAAAATATGTGCAAAATTTAATCCAAATCGAAGATGGTCGAGTTCTGTGACTGACCGATTTGACATGGAATTCGTCTGTACTTAAAAAAAAGCACCAAAAATATCGTTTTACATAAATTCGTTTTATTTATTTAAAAAAAAAATATTTTTTATCCAAAAATTTTCCGTTTTGAGGCATTGTGCAAGAAATTACAAACAATATGCTGCAAAACATATCCAAAAATTAAAAACATCAATTTTGCGGTATTTAAGAACAATGACCTTCAAATTTTCATTTGAAAATTTCGTTTGTATTTTTTTTACCGTGCATACTTTTTTAAACACTTTAGTATATAGGTTTTGATCAAACAATAAACAATTCAGCTACGATTCACTCAATCAAAATAAAATATTTCTGGAATGGAGAAACACGAAATATATTTGAAAAGGGCCTATTTTGCTTTTATTATTTGAAAATTTTATATAACTGAGTATATCTCGAAATTGATGCAACCTAGAAAAAATTTACTTAGGTACTTTTCGATTGCAATTTTTCTGTACTTTCAAATAATCACATAAAAATATATTGTTTTCCTCTATTTCGATTTTTTTTTCAAAATCTGTAATTTTTTAAAAAATCATAACTTTTTTGTCCATAATTCTTCCATTTTGAAACATTGTGCAATAAATCACATGAGTTGTCGCCTTAAACATATCCAAAAATATAAAAAAATCAAAACTGCGTTTCTGGAGAAAATCGATTTGAAAATTTTGTTTTTGAAATAAAAAATAATCTGTAACTTTTTTTACCGTGCATTTTTTTCTCCATATAGTCCTAAGCAATACCTAACAACTTTGTAGAAGATCTCAAATCGATCGGACAAACCGTTTTCGAGTTACAGTTTTTTGAAGATTTGCTATGCATTTTCCGATACGCCCTTCTCAAAAATAAAGCGAGGTTCAAAATGGCGGTCTGAAGGTGAAAAATGGCATTTTTGGTCATAAAGAATCTATATGCAAATTTTCAGGCGATTCAAAATATACAAAACTTAAATTTAAAAAAAAAATCGTCATGTTCGGTGGAATTGCTCTACAGAAAAATAACTATATATTTTTATATATGAAAAATTTCTATCGAAAAATACTCAAGTAAAATTTAGCTGAGATGCATCACTTCCGAGATGTACTACAACTGTAAAGCCGTCTTCAGTGTTGTGTTCTTGACTTGACTTGGTTTGTGTTGTTGAAATCAAAATAAAATTTTCCGGAACGGAGAAACACGAAATATGCTTGAAAAGGGCCTATTTTTTTTTTCATTTGAAATTTTTTTATAACTATGTGTATATCTCGAACTTGATGCAACCTAGAAAAAAATTACTTAGGTACTTTTCGATTGCAATTTTTCTGTACTTTCAAATAATCACATAAAAATATATTGTTTTCCTCTATTTCGATTTTTTTCAAAATCTGTAATTTTTTAAAAATCATAACTTTTTTGTCCATAATTCTTCCATTTTGAAACATTGTGCAATAAATCACATGAGTTGTCGCCTTAAACATATCCAAAAATAAAAAAATCGAAACTGCGTTTCTGGAGAAAATCGATTTGAAAATTTTGTTTTTGAAATAAAAAATAATCTGTAACTTTTTTTACCGTGCATTTTTTTCTCCATATAGTCCTAAGCAATACCTACAACTTTGTAGAAGATCTCAAACCGATCGGACAAACCGTTTTCGAGTTACAGTTTTTTAAAGATTTGCTATGCATTTTCCGATACGCCCTTCTCAAAAATAAGGCGAGGTTCAAAATGGCGGTCTGAAGGTGAAAAATGACATTTTTGGTCATAAAGAATCTGTATGCAAATTTTCAGGCGATTCAAAAGATACAAAAATAATTGGGTTTGCGAAACGGCGTAGAACCGCTCATATCCATATCTATATCTATATATCCATATTCAAATGAACGATGTCATACCACGTATAGAAGATTATATCAGGATACCCAGGACCGGTTCCGAACTAAAGGCAAATTGGCACACACTAAGGGCTAAGGACAATTTGGCACATAGATATCATTCGGTATGATCGAAATTCGTGATTTTTTTTCCAAGTGAAAAGAACGTAAACCATCGACCATTAGGAACTTTTTACTGATATTTGGAATGGATTCAGAAAGATCTCTACGAATTCATCCAGAGGTGTCATTCAGTGATAACAATTCCTTCAGAAATCTCTCTACAGGTGGGAAATCTTGTAAATGACTCTAGGATAGAGAAGTACCGCCTAGAATTCCTCCAAAGTCTTAACTCAGTACTTCAGTTCTTTCTCCAAGAATTCTCATCCAGGTTGCCCCAAGAAATGATTCAAGCATGAATAGAATTCATGCTGTAATTGACAAGGGAATTCTTTCCCGAATTTCTCGTCAGAATGAAAACTATACTCCCTCGTGGAAGAATTCTCGCAACATAGGTCCTTTAGTAATGTTTCGCGAGAATTCTTCAATTGTCTTATTAAAATTCCTTCAATGATTTCATCCAAGATTGCTCCAAGCGTTTCCCCAAAAATGTTTTCGACAAGATCTCAAGCAATTTTTCAAATAATCTCAAATTTTTCCTTGAGGAATCCTAGGATGAATTGATTTCCTGGGATTCCCAAGAATTTTTGAACGAATTCCTCCAGAAGTTGCCTGAAGGATTTATCACAGGAAATCTTAAGAAATTATCGGAAGTATCCCTGAAAGCTTCCTAGGACGAAATTTTAAAGGAATCTCAGTAGGAACTCCGGCATAAAAATATAGTTAAGTTAATACCATTGAAATAATATACTCGTACAAGCCAAATTCCGAATCCATCAATCGAGTTAAGGCTCAAACGCAATGATAGCTGAACGGCAACGGAAAGCGGATCCGGTTCGTCAGCATGAATCACACCATCTTGACAGAGCTGTCAGCGAATGAAAGTGAACCGATACTAAGTCGACAAGCATGTTGTAGTTCATGCTGGCGATCCGGTTCCGCTTTTCGTTGCCGTTCCAGTATCACTGCGTTTGGGCCTTTAGAATGATGCGCAGAAACGATAAAAACGTAAAAGTACATTCAAAACACCAGAATTCAGTTCTTCTTGTCATCTTCAGGTCTAGTCTAGACTGTAGTCATGATAACTGCGTTTTTTAAAGAAAACCTTTGCAGAACCCATAAAGAAAATTTAAGAATAATCTCTGGAGGGAAGCTTGGAAGAACCCTCCTGGAGGAATGTTAGAAAGAATCTCATGAGAAATCCTCAAACTGGAGAAATTGATGAAGCAACCTATAGTGAAATTCCTGTAGAAATGTTCTAAGGAACTTTAAGGAAAGTCCAAAAACAAATTCAAGGTGGGAATTCTACAGCATGAAGAATTTCTGACAGAATCATTGGAACAACTTCTAAAAGAAATCCAAAAGAAATGCCGGGAGGACTCTCTGGAAGAAATCCCAAAAGGTATAACTGGAAGAATATCTTGAAGAAATGATGGGAGAAACCTAAAGTAATTTCAAGAGAGACTGCTGGAGAAATTACTGCAGGAATCGCTGGATTATTTCAAAAAGAAATTTCTTAAGAAGAAATCTTTCAAGCATCCTTAGAGATAATTTCATGAAGAATTGCTGGAAGCATTTGTGGATTTTTTTATGAATTTCTGGATAAATTCCTAGAGGCATCTCCGAAGAAATGCTTATACAAATCTCAGAAGCAGAACTGGGAAAATCAAAAAAAAATCTTAGAGGAATCTTTTGAAAAAAAAATCTTGCAAGCATCCTTAGAGATAATTCAGAAGGAATCGCTGGAAGTATTAGTAGTTTTTTTTGTAGGAATCTTTGGAGAAATTCCTAGATGCATTTTCGGAGAATCTCTTGAAGAAATGCTGGATGAAACCCTAAAGTCATTCCAGGAGAAATCATTGGAGAAATCTCTGGATGAATCCCTGAAATACTTCCTAGAGGAATCTCTTGCAAACATCCTTATAGATAATTCAGGAGGAATTTCTGGAAGTATTTGTAGGAATCCTTGGAGAAATTCCTAGAGGCATTTCCGAATGAATCCTTATACAAATCTCAGAAGGAGTAACTGGAAAAATCTCTTGAAGGAATCCTGAAGGAAAACTTAGATAATTTTAAGAAAAAAAAACTCTAGAGAAATCTCTGGAGGAGTCCCTAAAAGATTTCTTAGAGGAATCTCTTTAAAAAAATCTTGCAAGCATCCTTAGAGATAATTCAGGAGGAATTGCTGGAAGTATTTGTAGGTTTTTTGTACGAATCTTTGGAGAAATTTCTAGATGCATTACCGGAGAATGTCATGAATAAATGGAGGAAACCCTAAGGTAATTTCAAGAGAAATCACTGGAAAAATCTCTGGAGGAATCCCTTTAAAAAAATCTTGCAAGCATCCTTAGACATAATTCAGGAGGAATTACTGGAAGTACCGTAATTTCGGGTGAAATTGATCATTTTTCGCTGTTTTCTTGGTATGCTTTCTAAACTGTTATCAATATCATACAACTAAATGCAGGAAAAAAAGTACGACGGTGAACCTCATTGGCTCATATACCGAAATTTTTTAACAAATGTGATGTTAGTGCCAAAAAACTGGTCTAAAGTTAAAAATCGGGGAATCCCATTTCGGGGTTAAATTGATCACTTGTCAATGTTATTATTGTTAGTTTCGAAATCAACTTTACATACTTAATTTGGGCCTCCTGAATCCAAATCTGCTTGCCAAATTCTTAACAAGACAATATAAATGGAAATAATCAAAAATTAAATTTCAAGAATACCGCGAAAAACGCCTAAATTTAGGCAATTTCCAAGGGATTTCCCTACTTTGTTGTAGAAAATTGAGTTTTTCAACAAAACGAGCAAATTGGTAAGAGTTTTGATAGTAAAATCTGTTTTGGAGATATATTGTTAGCATCCTCACTAACTTTCAGGTTTACACCATGTCTAAATCCTTGCTTAGAACTAGAAGTTTATAGATAATGATCAATTTCACACTAAACTTGATTCTATAATTTTACATTATTTTCATAGAAATAAACATTCTGTGGCACAAAAAACTTCACTATACACAATTAGACATTATTTAAGACAAACAACGTTCATTTACTATAACTTGCAATGGGCTTGGTGCACTATTAGTAAGAAATAAAATTGACACGGTGATCAATTTCACCCTACTGATCAATTACACCCGAATTTACGGTATTAGTGGATTTTTTGTAGGAATCTCTGGAGAAATTCCTAGAAGCATCTCCGGAGGAATCCTAGAATAGATTTTCGTATGGTTTTCTGGTAGAATGTCAGGAAAAATAAATAAAGAAAACTATAATAAAAATCCTTTTATTTGTTTTGTTAAATTTCCCAAAGATATTGATAAAGATTTTTTGTTGAATTTTTGCAGGAATCTCTGGTAGGGTTCCAGGTGGAATTACTGGAGAAATCTTTAGTGGAATACCTAAGAAAATTCTTGGTTAAATTTCTTGAGACATACCTGGTGAAATCTCTAACGGAATTCCTGGAGGAATCTCTAAAAGAATTACTGAGGCCTTACTGGATTTTTGTAGGGATACTTATGAGCATCCTTATAAATCTGGAAAATCCCTGACATCACTTGAATTTCGGGAAAAATTACTGGTGGAATTTCTTGACCAATCCTTTATGGAACACCTGAAAGAATCTCTGGTGGAATATCTCAAAAACAAACAAAAAAATTGTGAAAAGATGCCTAGTTGGAATCCTGCTAGATTGTCACAGAGTTTTCTGGTGGAATTACTGGTAAAGTCCATGGAGGATTCCGCGATGGAGTTGCTAGAGAGTTTTCTGGTTTAGATCCTGGAGGAATCTCCATTTGCGGGCAAAACTTCCTATAGGTTGAACGTTTCAGAAGGTTGTTCAAAGACAGTCGGTAATCGAAAAAGTAACCAAGAATAATCAATGTAAACCAAGTTTGAAATTAAGGTAATGTACGATTACGGCGCCCGCTACTGTTCCGTTTGGAACCAGTCAGTCAACCTGATGCCACAACTTCGTTCTCGGACGTGGTAGAGCTGATATACAAATCTCAAGATGTTTACCACCAACTTATCTTCAAACTCGTTAAACAAGTTAGTTGATTGAAACTTGGAGACAGTATTACGATAAACACCTGAATGGTGTTTTTATTCTTAATTAAGGTGATATGCACAATCTTGAGATGTTTAAAGTTTCGCAAAACATTCATCTTTTTATAATGAGCTGATTATTCAATTTTTATCTTTAATTTAATCTGTTTTTTTCGCTACCGACACAACTAGTTCAAGTTCAGAAAGTATGCTACAAATGCACGGAGTGCTGCTACAAAGTCAGACTACGGATAAACCATCCAATCTTTCACATGTTATAATTACGTAAGCTTATGATTGAAAGCAAAAGTTTCCAACATAATCCATCTCACCATTTGCAACCCCCAAGGGGGAGGTTCACTTTCTCTAATCTAATCCCCCTGTCTTCACGATCCCTTCAGCCCTGTTGCAAGAGCAAAAATGTCAATTTATCTATATTACAACTAAGCTTTTCCACAGCTCGTCACATCTCCATCCCTCATATTCCATCCACAAGATCGGCGCCGATTAACTTCTTGGGCACAGCTCACCGATCGGATCACTGGATTCAGAGGAAACCTACGGCCACAGGTGCACTTAACGAACGGGGGATTTTTCATCAAAGGCAACGGATTATCCAACACAACCAGTCAGTCAGTCAGTCAATCAGTCAGTGACTCCAATCCGAGAGTATCAATCAGCGATGGAGCTCACCAGCTCGGTCTCCCCCTTCGTCTCGATCATCAACGCAAATGCAATGGAATCGATGATCCATTGGGCGATCGCGGAGATGGGAATGAAAAATTTAAATTGAAAACGCGAAAAAATGGAGGTGAATAAATAGAATAATTATCTGACAGCTGATTTAATCTCCCTTCGGGTGGTGACGATGGACGGCGGACGATGGCAACGATCGCCGGATTGGACGACAAAGTTGGCGAAAGGGAAACCTACTCTTCGCGATGCCTGAAGGGATTTATCGCAGAAATTTCTTCGAAGGGGCATTTGGAGCTGTGTTGTGCGGCGCTGATCTAGGGCAGGGGAAATTGAATGAATCAACCAAATGAGATGGATCATTACACTTAGGGGTGATGATAGAGATTTCTGTGCGCGAGATTTTTGGATAGATAAAGCTACGAACTGGCTTTGAAAGAAATTGAAGCTCAACCTTGATTTCAATTTGATGTGTAGAAAGTAAAACTCGGATACACACTTTCGTATCAGAGTGGAGGGAGGGAGATGGGTCTAGAAATTCCTAAGAACGATGGACGTCATTTTTGAATCATCCGTTATCAGTCTTGTAAGCATCTCAAAAAAGCTGTCTTCATCCATGGTTTTCCATAGATTTACTCGAACGATGCTATCGTATGTCGCCTTGAAATCCATGAACAGGTGGTGCGTTGGGATCTTGCTTGACAAATTCCCACGAACTCGTTCACTACATCTGGGATAACACTTTGTAGGCCACTCGGTGATGACTGGGAATTTCTCACAATCCAACTTGTCACCCTTCTTGCATTTCCTTGCATTTTGCGGTAGATGCTGACGATTGGCCTCTCCGGGCCCATCTTTATGAGTTCAGCTCCGATACCATCCTTACCAGCAACTTCATTGTTCTTGAGCTGGCGTTTGATATCCTTAACCTCACACAAAGTAAGGACTGGTTAATTTGCTTCGTCCACAGTACTGACAAAGCCATTGCCTCCGCCTGCGTTCTGCGCTCCATTCAGGTGTTCCTTGAAGTGCTGCTTGTACCTTTCAATCACCTTACGTTCGTCCGCCAAGATGTGCCCATCCTTATCTTTGTACATCTTGACTCGAGGGACGAAGCCATTGCGGGATACATTGATCTTCTGGTAGAACTTCCGCGTTCAAAGGTATGTTATAGCAATAGATATAAACATGATTCGACTTTCAGATGAGACGCAATTCCTTACGACTGTCTTGCTGTCCTCAATATTGAGAATTTACTTCCTACGTTTTTACACTATAAACCGTAATACTATGACACGATCGAATGCATCAGTACATACCTAAAAGAAAAGAAAGAGAAAGACCAAATTGAACATTAATATTCATATTATTACCAGGAGTACTATCATAAAGAAACTCTCAGAAGAGTGATGGTTATGACAGTTTCATCACGTACTAAATCACCTCATGCTGGACATTTCGGTAGCCATGATCCGCCTTTACCACACAAAACAGCCAGTAAAACGTGTGCCCTCCCTCGCCATCCAGAATGAGTTATGATTACAATCTTGTGCTACAATTGCAAGCCACTCTCTTCCAACGAAGTGTTGCAAATCAGATGCCACGGGTGCTCAAATCTGCTCTATGCCAACTTGGCCAGGCGGCCGGCGGCGCTGAACGATCTCTCCAGTTTACGAGGTGTGTCCAATTCGGTTTATGCTGATCATCAATGTCAGAGTTCCATCACCAGAAAGCGTGTGCGCCGCACTATCGGGTTGTTTCAGAGAAAACGCGATCAAAACCTGTAAGGTGTTTTGCATCGAAGTGTCGGTACCAAAATATTTTAAGGTTAAACAAAGTACAGTTGACCCGAGCAGAAAAATAATTTCAAAATTTTATTTTAAAGATTGGTATTTTTAACAAAATTTAAATATTCAAATTCAATTGTAACTACTTTGCTAATATACTTACGCTTTGACTTCATATTCAAGGCAAACTTTGTTAATATAACCATGAATGCAGAAACACTATACAAGTGAGTCTCTTTTCGTAACATATTTATGTGCGGTGGTGTGAAGAATCACTATCTTGCTACACTAACAAGAAATATTACAGATTTATCTAATTTATCGAAGTTATTAGTGAAAGAAAGGATCGATGAAGAGAAATCGCTTATGTCAGTTAGCCCCTATTGAAGTAACAGTGTAGGTTTGTTTGGAATTACTTATTATTTCCCCCAGAAATAGTACAATAAATTCTAAGAGTCTCACCGAAAATGTCTACAAGATCATTAAGCAAGATTTCATTCACACAAATTCATGAAAAAGTTCACCAACAGTTTTTCCAACTTTGCCTTTAAGGTTCTACCTAAAGTTTCTCTTCAAATTCTTTCAACAAATCTTTCAGATAATATCTCGGAAATCCTTCACGGATTGCTTAAACAATACACAGAAAACTTATTCGGGATATTCTGCAAAACGAACAATAAATGATTCTGCCAGGTGTTACTCTAAGGATTCCCTCTTATATTCCACAACATTTTCATTATCAATTAAACATATGTTATGCTTTCTTTAAAAATGCATGTTATAATTTCTTCAAAAATGCATAAGAAAATAAAAAAAATCAAACATTCATATAAAGTTTCTGGCGGAATATCGAATAATTCAAAATCACTCCTTAGAAAATATTCAAAAAATTCCAGAGCAATTAGCTCAGGGAATTCTTCAGAGCATTATAAAATTGTTTCCCAAGATTTGTCCAAAAAAAATCATCAGAGATTTTACGGCGTTTTTTACTATACAGTATTAGATATTCTTCTGGGCAATTTTTCAACAGATTTACTAGAGCACTTGCAATTCATTCTTGAACTTCTCAAAATATTTCTCCAGAAATTTCATCAGATATCTTTCAGGTTCTAGAAATTACTCCATAAATTCTTCCGAATATTAATTCCGGAATTCTTGCATAAATATCGTCTAGAAATCTAGCCACTCTTCAATTTTTATTCAAAAGCTACTCCTTGAAAACCTCAACATTTTTTTAGGGATTTCTACACAAATTACTCTACGAATCCATATTCATTTTATATCAGATTTCAAGAATTACATATACAAAAAAGTTTTGGAAGAACTCATAAGGAAAATTGTTGAATGATTTCAGCTTGAATTGAATTCGGAAAATGCACTAAATTCTTGTTGGAAACTTCAAGAATTCACCGGGGAATTTCTGGAACTATTTGACGAAATTTCTGATGATATATTTCACAGAAAAGTTTAAGTGATTTTTATAGGACGAACTACAAACATTATTATTCTTTTTTCTTCCTATTTTATAATAAACAATTGACTGGCGTTGAAACGGATGGAACTTATACTGAAGTTATTTGTTTATCATATATTAAACAATGTTTTGCATGAACTTCGAGGTTTCAGGATGCTATGGTGAACAGATTGACGTTGAAACCTTTTTTTTTTCCTTCTCTTATTAATGTTCGAATCTTCTGAGCAGAATCTCAATAGAGAAACTTTAAATTAGATGGAGTACCGTGTACCTTTTAATTCCGCTCCTAAATGCTTATCTTTGACAGATACGCGTATTTCGACTACCACTTGCAGTCTTCTTCAGTGTCAGTTGAGTTTTTAAGTACGTCCTGACGGAAGTGCTAATATAGTATTAATATGAAAAATAACTTACGCATTCATAGGGTTACTTATTAAGTTTAAAGCACAATAGAAAAACAATTGCTTTATTTTAAAAAGACCTTGTAAGGCACCATGACAATCATCAAAATTAAAACACTGCTGTAACAAAATCGACTTTATTTTCAACATATTATTTTCATAAAAAATATATCATTTTCATAATATGTTATTCTGAGATTGACAATTGAAATATTCGGAGAAAAACGTTTACAATTTGCTGTAGATCGAAAAATATGCGAACATTATTTAAAAAATTATGAGACTTTTCAGTAAAACGACCATCAAGAGTAAAATGTATACTGAAGACTGCGGTTTAACCTTTAGTAATCTAAACTAGTTTTGAACACACTTTTTACATTTCTCTTTTGCTGGGAGTGAAAGGATGGTTTATCAGCGAATTTGACCATACATGGATAAATCACTAAAGTTATCCAATGTTAGAGAATGGTAGAATATAAATGATTTTTTAAAGCTACACCTTTAGTAGAAAAGTAAAGGATACAAACATACAATTTATTCATAAAAATGATTATTTTTTTAGCCGAAAGGTAATGAAAATACCTGAAGGTCGTAGACACAAAAGTCAATTTGGACAAATTGAGATGTAAAACTGTGAAAAATAATAGAATCGTTCTGGTGGGCTTCGATCCCACGACTCCCAATACGCTAGACTGGGCGCATTAACCAACGAATTGAGTAAAATTGAGCGGCGATCTCTCTATCGCAAAAGGGGTCGATATGACGAGATACGACCACGTCGAAAGCCGGACCCATACTAACCATCTCATTGAGCCAACGTTGGCTTATGAGAAATGTGGCACAAACAAGGCAATAGTTCGACGCTAAAAATAAAATCTCTCACTGTTGTTCGTAGGCACGCTTAGGAGAGTCGAATTGGGCATCTCAGAGAGCCGAAGGAGGTGTAGGGTTGTGAAGGAGAAAATTGGGTCGTGACGGACTTTGGTTTCAGGTTGGCCAATTGCGCTGCAGAATCGTTACCCGTTCTGTGGCGTAGTTGGTTCACGCGCCCAGTCTAGCGTATTGGGAGTCGTGAGATCGAAGCCCACCAGAACGATTCTATTATTTTTCACAATTTTACATCTCAATTTGTCCAAATTGACTTTTGTTTCTACGACCTTCAGGTATTTTCAAAATACCGTCGGCTGGTTGAGCCGTAATAGACATGACAACCCTAGTTGAGCGAAAAGTAATGTTAAGCTTTGACAAAAAGCTTTTCTTAGGAATTTTTGGAAAAACTATTTAGTTCTTCAACCAAAAGCATTTTCTAATATCATACATTTTAATAGCATTGTAGAATAATAGTTTAACGTACAGAAAACCTATTACGAATTTATCAATAAATGAAAAAGATATAGCATAAACAAAGTGTGAAAATGAGCAGTCCTTATATATCTGTAAACTAGAAAACATGGAATGTCTGTGGTGCCAACGAAACTTTTAGCATGCTTGGGAGGAAATGTCTTTTGGTTCGGACCTGATCAAATTCACCCCAATGATCATACTTTTTCAATATTCAGTGACTTATGCATTGAAAAGCCAAAAAAAATAAACTGATTTCGAGGTGGAGACCGGCCTACGGTGTGCTGAAACACACATATAATCAAACTTGCATGAACCTCCGATCTTTTTTCACTAAAAATTAGCCTTGGTAGTCAAAATAAGCTTGCGGCATATTGAAAAATCTTTCATCGGCAAAAATTTGAAAAAAGTCGATTTTTGTATTTTTGGCCCTTGGCCATACACTAATTTGATGACTTTTAACGGCTCAAAGTCCAATTTGACATATCTTTAACATGAATGAATTCTTAATGTTTTAAATTAAGCATCATTTTCTACATACACTCACACAATATGACCAGCCCATGGTAGTATGCCGTATTTTATATAATGGAAAATTCAATTTTCACTTTGTATTCTTCTTTCTAAATCAAATCAGTAATATTTTAAGTATGCGGCATTTTCAATAAGAATAGGAATTCCCAGAAATGGATACACATGGCAGTTTAGGCTGTATTCATGTGCTTATACGTGCAAAAGTCTTGAAAGAGGGTTCACTATAACATGATTAACAGTAAATGGCTTATATAGCCTTAATGTGGTCTCAAGCTTATCGTGATACAAGTTTTGTGCAATCACTAATCTACTCATAAGTAATGCGCACATTATATTTGGGGTTTGAAGTGCCTGATTTGGAATAAAAGAACTGGATTACTTCGGATCGACATTATGTCATCACTCCAATTGTGTGTAATACGATGAATAATAAATGTGGCGAAGATAACAAATCGATCCGACGTTATCACGCACTTTTATTCACGACTTCGCACTTATGGAGGGCACATTTTGCGAAATCGACACAACAATTTTAATAACCAACATGGGCACATAAATTTTAGTATCGTTAAACGATAATTTTGATAGTGCGGGATCCGCAACGTAGTAAACGAAATCACAAACATTATGTTATTCAGTTAAGGAAAATGAATGCGAAAGTAAGGAGTATCAGTATGACACTTCATCTCGGAGCTGTTTTCGTGCCAATCGAGATTATTTGAGGTTTTATATTCGAATATTAAAAAATCATGAGATTCTAGCACTCTCACGCTCACAAACGATCTGTTCTACGATCACTATTTGCTAGATTATAATGAGTTCGGTACGTATGCTTGATAGCCTAGCTATAGTAGAACATGAATTGGGGCCCTGATAGCCGTAGCGGTAAACGCGCAGCTATTCAGCAAGACCAAGCTGAGGGTCGTGGGTTCGAATCCCACCGGTCGAGGATCTTTTCGGGTTGGAAATTTTCTCGACTTCCTAGGGCATAGAGTATCTTCGTACCTGCCACACGATATACGCATGCAAAAATGGTCATTGGCATAGTAAGCTTTCAGTTAATAACTGTGGAAGTGCTCATAAGAACACTAAGCTGAGAAGCAGGCTCTGTCCCAGTTGGGACATAACGCCAGAAAGAAGAAGAAGAAGAATCCGGTATCACCTCATAGCGAAAAACAGATTTACAATTTGGAATCATTTGTTGTTGAAATATTGTTGTGGATTTTCATGTGCTTATCTACTCATAATCAATGTTACCCCATTACCAAAAACTGACTTTCGATAAATGAAAAATTATAGATTCATTCAGATGGAACCGTTATGCAATCTTTCATGTGCAATCGGTAACTAACATAGCAGTACTTGTTTTACAAATTAAAAATAACATATTTAGATTTTCTCTCAAAAAACTATCAAAATTACCCCGTTCTATGTTATGTATTTAGTTTTAAGTAGGTAAGGGATCTGTACATATATACTTGTTGTTATAGGAATGAAAGGAGCACGACGAATATGAACCCTTCAAGGATGCGCCTGGAGTCAGCAGCATTTCGTGATGGTAAAGAGCATGTCGAGAGAGGGAACGTGTCCCACCAATTAAAAGACTTGTGCCATAAAGGATATTATGTGTGCCAAGTAAATAATTTTTTGTTGTAAAAATAAGCGTATGAATTGATTTATTACATTGCAAAAATATCTGAAATTTCGCTTCCTCAATCCAAAATAACCGATGATTTGGTAAATACCATTACCGAGTAGAAGCGGAACTTCGGTAACCACTACCGATCTACCGGTAATTTTGACAGCTCATCCGTCTGGTTCAAATTACAGTCCTTTAGGTAATTTTTTCGTTTACCGAACGGATTACCGACCGTTCAGCTGTTGAGATTTCGGTAAACGAACTACCGACGTCGGTGTTTTTTTTCTAACTATATAAAAATGCGAATTCGTTAATAAACGCCATACCACCATGGGCTGGTCACATTGTGTGAATGTAGGTAAAAATTATGCTCAATTTGAAACGTCTGTAATCAATTCGTTATCAAGGTACCTATATCAAATAAGTCTTTGAGCTGTTGCAATGCATCAAAATTAGTGGAACTCTAATATTCTCCTATGAACTCATATATAGGAGAAGAGTAAAAATACAAAAATCCACTTTTTTCAATTTCTGCCGATTTTTAAAATTCCGCAAGCGTTTTATGACTATCAAAGCTAACTTTTAGTGAAAAAACATCGGAGGTTCATGCAAGTTCGATAATATGTATGTTCCAGCACACCGTGCGGCCTACTGTAGTGATTAGAACTCACGTCTCTCACGCTAAGGTCCTGGGATGAAATCCCATCCCCAATGTAGTCACTAATGATGTAAAAGGTTGTAGTGATGACTACCTTTGGAGGGGAAATAAAACCGTTGGTTCTGAGATGAACTGCCCAGGGCTAAAATTCTCGTAAATATGAATAAAAAAATATTTCGAGGTTATGTACCCAATTGCTACAATTTCTCTTTGAAAACGAAATCAAATCAATTGCTATCTTCAGCAAAGTTGTTAGCAATTGAATATTCTGCAATTCAGCTAAAACACCGACTCTCTAAAATAAATAAAAAATAAATATTAAATAACCTTTCGAAACATGTTTTTGGTCGCCTATTATTGAAACGATCCCACTGTGCTCCGGGCGTGTGAAGATTTGATTTATTAATGAGAGGAATGTGATCCGGTGGCGGTCGATTACTGTCGGACGGACCACCATCGTTCCTCCGTTCCGTAGATATTATTTTGGCAATAGTCATCATCCACCTACTTTTCCTTTGTGTGTGATGGCCCCGCGGTGAAATGTGTTACGACGATGTGAATTCAAATTTTGGAAGCCCTTTTTCGTGGGGGGCTTGTCGGGTGGTTGGTTTGGGCGCATATCGTGATGCTTCCAATATGGGTTGGGCAATGCAGTTACCGCTCTGACTGCCGAAAGGCGAACCGTTAATAGTGGATATGGTTCGCGCGGAAGAAACTTTCCATCCGTGTGCGGTATTGTTATGATGGGAAAGGCGCAATATTTGATTGGGCGAATGGGAAGCGTTGAGCGTTCGTTTGAAGGGAACCTCCCTTGATGGTGTAATCGATGGATCGATCGATTGATAGATGATCCCCATGAGTTTTATGGTAAATGCATCAAGTTCCAATCAATTGCTAGTTCGTAAGATTAGACAACTTTGGAATTGAATGCCTTCAGTTAATAACTATGGGAGTAAATTGAATTCAGCTCCGTAATGCCAAAGCGCACTCGAGCCTGTGAGCTAAACATGATAGAAAAAAGGTTTTTCAAAAATCGGAAATGAACCATGTTGCATCTCCCCCATTCTCTAAGTTAATAGCCAATAAACGTTCATCAAAATTGTAGGGGGAGATCCCCCAGTACCGGACGCTTAAGCCACTAAATTCATAATTCGAAAAATATTAGTGTTATGTGCTCGTGTTACCCATTTTTGATAAATATTATCATTTTTATAGCGTAAAAAAATAAATTTGAAAGTATAAATATTAATTATGACATTGAATTTTGACAATGTATTTTAGTACCAAATTGATCGATCTTGAAAGGTGGCACCCAACACCGGACACGATCTGAAAATGCCTCGAATTATGTAAATTTGAACATCAATGAATGAGTTTATTACACAGCGTAACAAAAATGACATTTTTGCGTGTCTCAAGGATCAAATTATGTGTCTCTAGTAGATTTGGGGTTGCTGAATCTGGTGCCATTCTCAGAAATGTTCCAGCACGTCACAATTTTTAGCTACACGTCGCCAAAGTTGTATAAAACACTGGTATTATTCATGTTTACATGAAATTTAAAGTACGATTTATCAAATTTGTTTGTGATCTAATCCGCCAAACATGCAAAATAGAACTTGAACTTTAATTTCAGACATAATTTGATTGAAATGGCGCGATTAAATTTCGATTAAACCGATTTTTTCACCATGCTTGCAGTCTCCATACAAAATTCTTCGTTTCTTCTATATGGCAAAATACAACAATTCTCTAAACCATCAAAAAATAACTTTTCCGCATCGAAAGTATTACAAACTTTGATAATAAGTATTGTTATACACATAAAGTTTGAATTCTGTGGCAAATTAAGCCAATATATTACCTTACAAGCTGGCAAACTTGCATGCAAGTTGTCTGAAATAGTCATTTTTTGCATTTTCAACAGTCAATATCTCAAAAACTAGACGTGCTATGATATTTCTGAAAACGGCAATGGATTCAGCAACCCTTAATTAAGTGAATAGCGGTATTTCGGTGCTGGAGACAAAAACGTGTTCCGCAGTGTTATATGAATAGTATATAATGGTCTATTCAATGCATTTGCAACATTTACAAGAACAATTTGAGTTTTTTTAGTTTGCAAGAAAAAACTCTTTCATATATGATGAAAAATAGCACATTTTACGATGATGTTCTAAATGTTCATTCTTCTTAATTTTATCGCATGCTTGATACCATAATCGACGGAATCCATGAAAAAATAATGTATTTTGAGACACTGGTGCAATAATTACAAAGATATCATGTAATAATTCATACTTTCCGAAACTGAGGGACAGGAGGTGCTTAACCAAAATTGTAATTTGTCCATATTTATTTCAAACTAGTGGGCCCGGCAAACTTCGTCTTGCCATCAAGTAGGCTGTTGAAAAACGCTATGGATCGTCCCATACAAAATGACAGTTCCGTTCACGCTCGTTTTTCAAACTTTCCCGGTGAATATCCTGGGATTTTTATACACACAAACACGTCGGAACACTTGACGAACAAAACGGAAAAATAATCATTCAAATCGATTGACCCGTTCGGAAGCCATTTCGTGACATACAAACACCACTCCATTTTTATTTATATAGATAGATATGATACAAAATACATTCATACTCTCAACATAGGATTATGTTCGATCTTGCTTGCCTAATCCAAAGTATTTATTTATGTTCAAAATAGTTACAATAGGTTCAGAATTAAGGCGATACGTAAATTTTTTTAAGGTTTTCAAACTTTTCTACTTTTTTTTAAAAAGACGTGCACATTTCAAGGATGTGTTATTCTACGCAAACATTGGTTTCCATAATAGCTTTCTTTTCTACTAATACACCATCTTGATTGGATCATGATTTCTCAATTTTTCGATTTTGTCCGGTATTGGGTGCTGTCCGGTGCTGGGGGATCTCCCCCTACTGTTTAACTATTTTCAAAACGGGAAAAGTCTTTGATCTTCGCAATCATGTATCAATCTTCACAGCGAAGTGTCAAACCTTGAACATGTTACTTTATTTACAACCCTCATTAAAATATAACTGAAAGTGACACCCTAATCAATCCCAGCTTCATCGCGTTGCAATCTACGACGATGCACAATCACACTGATCGTCCAACCGAGAAGATGTGCACCAGTCTGATTCCGATTGTATAAAAAAAAAAACTCATCTCTCCAAAGGCGGCGATGCGTTTGAACCGCACACGCCACCGCAACCCAACTTGCTGCCGTCGTTATCCACACGTCTACGGGCGGCAGCGATTGGTACAGTGGACAAGCTCGATTGATTATCTCGTCCGTTGATTGGATCCGATAGCCAGCCTGCGAACGAAAGCTGTTTCAAATTAACACATATTCCTGTCACTTCCGTCATCTTGGAGAGCTTCATAAGGTCATGGGCGTCACCAGGAGTTCTATCTGGATGGCGAACGATTTTAAAGACGTAATTTACTCAGAAAATGACACCTTTTGAAACCTTCCGCATTTTGAGCAAATTGGAGTAGTGTGCACCGTATTTACATTACAGTACCAACGTGTTTGGAACATTTTTCAAAATTTCTCAATACCTAGTAATTTTCATATAAACATCGTCTTTGGGCCACCTTTAAATTACCACCTAGAAAGCTGAAAATTCCACAAAACACTATTTTTATGGTAAGGAAGATATGGGAGATTAGATTTTCAAACATTTCAAAATTTGAAATTACGCCCTAGTTTGTGATCTTCTGATTCCGTTGCATGCTCCTGTGGAGCGAACGACGGAATCAAGACCAATCGTTTTCGGTTCGAGTTGTACGAGTGCGAAAAAAGAATCGCGTCAGTAGTGTGTGTTTTTTTATTCCATTATGTCCGCGGTTCACGGATCGGTTCGAGGATGAATTGCCAACTGGTGAGCTCGTTTTATGCTTATGATAACACATTTTTATCGTGGCACCGTTACGTTAATGCACTTATCAAACAAACTATGGATGGTTCGTCACTACTAGTGTCGACATAATAGTAGTTTACGGAACAAGTTGCAAAATGATGATTTTTACAGCACGAGTCGTAGATGTATCTATAGCTTGCCGAGTAGGATAATTACGACGAGTGCTGTAAAAATCGAGTTCTGCAACGAGTAACGTAAAACATTTTTTGCAATTTCGTAGAAAATCACTTGAGAGTATCAGAAATTATATCGGAATACATTCACCATCATTTCACAATTCCTGAAAAAATATTGTGCAGCTCAAAACAGTTGCGTAATGAGAAAGCTATGCGTAATGAATCAATACAGCACTGGTTTCAGTTGCGTAATGATCATTCCCGCACTGCATACTTCAGTGCAGGAAAGTAGGCCGTTCCATGACAGATTGGCGTGATGAAAAACAGCCTATTACGATGAGAAATTGCAAAAACCCTTTTTCCTGTTTAATATAACTTTAATGTACACATACCTTTCTTTTTTCGTCATTACAATTTTTTTAATCTTCTACAAATACTACCGATATATTTTCAGCAACAGACAAAAATGCAAAACTAGTTTTAAGTAAGAATCGAATTTATTCTTCCTTATCTATGGAACACAGCATCGACCAAAGGTGTCTCCCAGATCTTTTTCCTCTCACTAATCGACTCCCTTCCCGTGATGATGTTGAGATGCAGATGTTTTCTCGGTCTCTAGAAGCAACAATCATTACACACTAACATTCCTTCCTCATCCCAACTGAATATATGGACTTGATCGGCGTCGTTGTTGATTTATAATATAAGAGCTGTAAATTGTGCAGTTCGGAAGAGAGTGGAAAGTCCCATCCCTAATTCATTTGGATCGAAGTGCAATTCTAACCAGTTCCGATCACCAACACAAATGCTATGCTTTCCTCTTTTTGAGCAGAGTGGATTCTAAAATGCGGCCTAATACAATTTATCGACTAGGTAATAAGCTCAGTTTACGGTTGTGGGTGGATTTAAAAAAATCTGATGATTTGATTAGCGGTGAATCCGTCCTGATTCGTTCAGGATTTAATCTTACGAAGAACTCTTTAGAAATTCTTTAAAATATTTATCCAGGAACTCATCTAAGAACAATATCTTCTAAGAAGCCTATCAAATATATTGATGGAATTATGTCATGACTTTTCCCAGGATGTTAAGCGAAGATTCCTTCATTAACTACTACAAGGAATTCTTATGAAATTTTTCAAGGATTTTACAAAGTAGTCATCGAAAAACTCCACTTATGACTTCTCCAAGAATTATTTTACTTCGTCGTATTTCCTCTCAAATTTATTCAGGAATCATACCCGCAATTTCTTTAGCAATTATTCAATGCATACTACCTAGATTTTTTCAGAAATGTAGGATGTTTTTATCGGACCCTTCTCTAAAAAAATTCCTCAGGATATTCTTCAATGCGTCGACATCTCAAATACCTAACTATGCAAAGATTTGAATCTCGAAATTTTATAAAACATGATTAAGCGTTAATTTCAACATTTTAAGTGTCGAACCATCCATAGTTTGTTCAACAGATACATAAAAAATACAAGTCATGGTAGAAATGCGTTATTAGAAGCTTGAAACGAGCTCACCACTAACCCATCCTCGACTGAACAGTTACAATCTCAGCGTCAACACGCTTAAGCAGGGATACGAAATCAGTCCGATGGCGCGCGAATGAAGTGCTTCCTGGAAAAAAATCACTTCGAGCGTACGAAAAAATAATCGGACTTTGCAAAGCACTAGCCAAGCGAACGAAACAAACCGAAAAACGCTCCGAGCGCGCGAAAAACGAATCCCACATACTAACATACATCATCAATACATACTAACGATTGTCTAGTGATATCTCTGAGAACATAATTCAAAAAACTATCAGAATTTCTCTCAGAAGATCGGCTTGGAATTATTCTAGAAAACTCATCAAAAACTCATCCAGAGATTTCTATATCAATTTACCCAACAGTTCCTTGGAAATTTCATGAGGAGTTTCTTCCAGATTTTCGTCTATAATTGCACCAGAGTTTCTGAAGTAACTTGCGATGGTATCCAGGAAAAAAAATTTCCTGGAATTTTCCTCTCTGGATCTTAGTAATTTATCCTTAGAGGATTACTAAATTGAATTCTTTATGAAATCCTAAACAGTACAACATGAATTCCTAAGGTAATCGCTGCATTGATTCCTAAAAGCTCCTGCAAAGCAGATTTGTGCGATTAAGGAAAAATTCGAGAAAAATCTAACATGAGATTCTTTTGAAAGCTTCTGGGGTTGCCGTTGAGAATACCCGGGAAAAAAATTCTTGCATAAACATTTGTAGGAATTCTTAATTGTAATGCTTCGAGTTTATCCTGAAAGAATCAAAATAGTTACGACTAAAAAAATGTTCAGAAGACAACCCTTTAGTAACTCAACTTTCCGGGGAGGTGCAGAAACAGTTTTTGTATAAATAAAAAAAATCCTGGCTAATCCCTAGAGGAATAATTGTATGAATTATCGAATAAATTTGGAAAAGAATACCTTAGAAAGTATCTGCCGAGAGAAATGTATAGAGGTATGCTGGGTAAAATTACAAATCGAATACTGAGAAATGTTTATGAGTTGAGTTATCGAAAGAATTTTTGACAGGATTTTTAAACGTGTTTCCGCATTTATGTAAAGTATTTATTGCGAAATACTTAAAAATATTCAACACCTATCCTAAAATTTACTACTGTAGATTAGAATTCTCTTCTTTTTATTTTGTGGTGTTTTGCCACAGGTTTATAGAGGAATTTGTGTGGAAAATCCTTCTTAAAATGCTCAGAAAATTTTGTGAAAATTCAGTTACAATATCAGCTAAAAAAAACGAATTGCTAAATGCCTTTTTTAGGTTTCTCTGGGCGATTTGTTTTATGAGTGTCACGTTACATTTCTTTACAACTTTCTGGGAATATTCTTCATACAAGGAATTATTGAAGGGATTTTAGAAGGAATTCAAACAGTCTTTCAAGGGAGAACTCCAAAAAAAAGCCAAGAGCAATTTGGAAAATATCTTAAAAAATTACTCTTATACTATCGAAAAAACTATTGAATTGATTCATACTAAAATAAATTCCCGTTGTTTTTTCTAGACCAGTTCCAGAGGAAATGTCTAAAAAATATCGTTTAGAATATATAAGAAATCGCCTGGATGTGCCATTAGTGGAATTACTTGGAAGATCCCATGAAAAATTCTTGAAATGTTTTGAAGAAACCTTTGCGTGTTGTAATTTCCTTGTGTTCTTGAAGAACAATACATTATCGGTGGGCACCCTGATACCTACGCTATTGCAACTACAAAGTTCTTTAAGTTTGCCTCCAAGCCTTCCTTCAAAGATTACCTTCCCACATTCTTCCAGAAAATTGTCAGAGAAATTCTCACGGAATTTATTTAGGAATTCTTTAAGATTTTTTCGTTTAAAAACTGTAAGAAAATTTCAGGAAAACAAAAATTATTAGGAAGATATTTCTACAGGGAACCTTACAGTATTTTTTAATAAAAGATCTCTGGTTGAACTTCGGATTCCTTAAAAACAAACATCTTAGTGGATTGTTTAGATATATTACTGGAACAATCACTGGAAAATGTACCAAACTATATTTTAGTTTCAAGCTATAGCTTCACGATTTACTTGGCTAAAGTTGGCCTAAGATCTCCAAGAGGAATTCTTGTAGGAATCTTTGAAAGAAATGGAGAAACCGATGGAACAATTCTAAAAGATATCGTGAAATAATCCCAGAGAGATGCTTAGCAACAAAACCAGTGGAAATTACTGTAGAAGTATCAGAAGTATGTAGAAGTCCCTGAACGTGTTTCTGAAGGAATCTCTGGAAGAATCACTGAAGTAATTGCTGAAGCGTTCATTCGAGGAATCTGCGAAGAAATTCTTGAGGAACCAGTGGAGAACTCATTCAGGAGTCTATGTAACGTTTGGAATTGACACCAGGATTATATCAAAGTATTCTTCCACTAATTCTTTTAGAAATTGCATCTTGGTTTGTTTTAATGAAGTCCCTTGGAATTCTTTTAGAGTTTCTCAAAGATCTTAAGCAGAAAAGCCTTCCTCCTTTGTCCATCTCTTGCTACACCCATGTATGAAGTGGCGCGTGCGTGCTCTTCTGAAGGTCCATATCACTGCGGCCCGTATTGGAGCTGATTAAAAACACGTACTGGTACCATTTAGGAGACAGCTGCGATTGCTCTTTGATAGAGAGAGGAGAGATGCACTCAATTTGATCCAGATAAGGGCAACTTCAATCAATCCTGGCACATTAGTCGTTAGCTGATTTGTTAGTGTGTTTTACTCCATTTCTTGTTGCTTCGCTAACTAAAGAGCTACAAAGTGATCACGACTTTTTCTTCCTATCAAATGTCTCCAATTTCACCCTCCAGGCGCAAGTAACACCTTGACCGGGCATTTATAATGAATTTGTTTCGAATTCAAGTAACATGATCTCATCGCTTTTTTTTATTCAGTTTTTGATTGCATGCGAAAAATTGAGACTAATTGGCCGAGATTGTCGAGAGTAGAAGGTATTAATTTGTAGCAATGGCCTGAGGGTCGCTGTTTGGAGCAATCGTTATTCCGCCGATTGAATTACTGTATCTGCGAGCCATCCGGATGGTGGTTTTGTTTGAAAGTTTCGATCCTTTCACGTGGTGATACTAATGAAGAATACTCTGGAGAAGACAATTTGAATTTGATTGTTGAAGGAAAGCGTTGGGAGCCATTAATCATTGCATTGACATATCAATCAAAAGTGACAGATTTGCTTGAATTATTATCGTAGATGTTGTTTCCTCTGAACCCTTTTTTTTTTAATTCTTTCTACAGAAATGCGAAAAATGTGTGCATCAATGCACCGTTTCCAATCGGTCTATAAGCTTTCTATGAAACCCCAAAAGGGTTTTCCTGGACTTTCTACAGAGATTCATAAACAATATGTTGAGAGAACTTCGGGTACATTTTTAGACTTTAAAGAAATACTCATATTTTATATTATTGCGCCCATTTCCTGAGAATTCTGCGGTATGCATAGAAAACAATTCGAAACTCAATCCAGCGGTCATTAATACTATACAGTTCGAATGAAACGTGTAAATTTCTGAGAAATATAATGCACATAATTGGAGCGTGGAACATCATGAATGTTTACATGATGTGTCATATAAACTTCAGTTATATGTCATGATTACATGATTACATGACATATAAACATTTTAACGTGATTTCAAACTGAAATTTACATGACGTCATGTTTACATCGCATAAATGAAGTTTACATGACGTGTAATCTTCATTTTTTTAACTGTGTAGGTCAAGAATATCTCTAATTTCCGGTGACTAATCCACTTAGGAATTTATACCCCCATTACAAGCCATTGGTCGTTTGTGGCGGTTACCGTAAGATCCAACATAACCTAGCCGCAACGTGATCTCTCTGATCGGTCGTCGCGCGGGATACTTACTTAATGGATTTGATGTTAATTTGCGATGAAGTGCACATATGTTTTGCGCGTCAGCACAGTCTGTAGGTGGCTGTTTCCATCTAAGATCTAACCAATATAGGAGAATATCGTGCCAGAGCTGAACTCAGTGGACGTTGAGCCTGGGAAACGTGATGGATTTCGCTTCGCAGAACAAGTGTGTCTGGGGCCTATATAGCCGTAGCGGTAAACGCGCAGCTATCCAACAAGACCAAGCGGAGGGTCATGGGTTCGAATCTTTTCGGATTGCAATTTTTCTCTATTTTAATAGAGTATCTTCGTGCTTGTCAAACGAAGTACACAAGTATTTAAAGTCAATTGGCAAAGGAAACACTCGGTCAATAACTGTGGAGGTGCTCAAAAGAGCTGAGAAGCAGGCTCTGTCCCAGTTGGGACGAAACGCCAAGACGAAGAACAAGTGTGTCTCCCCCCAGATGCGAACTCCGAATGGCACCGAGTATCCCGTCATACTCCAAGTAAGCCCTCCCGCCTATAACTAATAACATGCCAATTTAATGAAAAGTTAAAGATCATGTATTAAGTTTTATGTTCATGCACATATTTTTCAGCAATTATAGCTGAGAGCCGACGTGGCTCTCGTCGTGTAGCAAAGAGAAGGCGGAAAGAAATTTGCGCTTCATCGGACGTTTAGCACTAGGCTGCATGAGAGTGCGACGAAGCAAACTACGATTACCGTGGTCCGTCACCACTGGAGTTTACTTTCATCAATTGTTTTCGCGTTTTTTTCTCTCTGGATCCCCGAGATGAGCAGACGTATAAGGCGAAACTTAATCGTTGTCAGCTTCTCGGCTTTCTGCGAGTCGTAAATTTATTAAAAGGCAATTTTGACCGGAAATGGCGAGAGAGTAATTGGGGATGACACCTTTTCAGACTCGCTTCGTCCGAGTTTATGGAGTGTTGGATGACTTTATCAAATGCTTTCCTTACAGGGAACTTCGAGCGTGGGTATTAGTTTGACATTGAGCATTGAACTTCGATGCTTAATTTGGTGAATTGAGTTGAACTAAATTTGATGTGGATTAATATTTGTCATATCGTAAACAGACCCTTCAAGGTCTTAATTTTTTATTTTCGTTACGTTTCATCAAAGCTATGTTATATCGGAGCAATTTTTTTTTATTTTGTTATTTATTCTTTAATCAAAGAATGAAACTAACATTAATAAATTTTATGTTATTGATCTAGAGCCATTTTACACAATTGTTTCAATGTTTTCTTTCTTTTTTGAGCTTCTTTTTAATTTTTTCATAGATTTTCGTTGTCTTTTTTTTTTTGTATTAAGTCTCTTTCAGAATGGAACCTATTTCTCAGCTTAGCTTTTAGTATACAAAAGCACTTTCATAGTTGGGAGATATGTTGATAGTCCAGGAACCATTGCTATAAACATTCGACACTTGGCGATGTTCGTTTCGCTTCCATAGTCAGCAATCAAATGATTTTTTGCACTCATCCGCTGCCGTCATCTCTCGGTAGAATAAACATCGAGAAACACGAAAACTGTCAAATGAATGTCGTCTGACACGATGACATTTTCATAAATAATGAATTTTTAATAGATTTCAGATATGTTTAATCATGAACAACAAAAATAAAACTTGTTATGTGAAAATATGCATGTATTTGATAATCATGGTGTCTTTTATTTCGTTTGCAAGGGCTCTGTTCATCATCGTGAACTGAACGGAGCTTTCAAGTGTATGATTCTTCTTAAAAGTATTTTCTTCTATTACTGCGTTCTCGTGCAAAAAGAGATTATGCACCATTTATTCCTACGGGTCATTTCCCGACCAAACTAGCCTTCATCATAAGATCTTCGTTCGACGATGAAGATTGCTAACGATTCAAAACGAATCGATATCGGATGCTATCGAAAATTACTGACTGACTGACCGAGTTGGATACCTAAGACAGCTTCATGGACGCAAAAGTAAAACTTTATTTGGATTTGTGAAAAAAAAAATTGAAATTAAGTTTACCGACCTTTCCGCAAATTGCAATCATACAGTTCTGACCTACAAAAAGGCAAATTTTTCAAAGCAATTTTCTCTCTATAAGTCAACAAATAACGAAAAATAAGAAGATTAATTTATCTTAATTGACTAAATAAATAAACGACCATTTTAATTTTTTTTTTATTTGTTTTCGGAAGAATTCGGAAGAAAACTGCCTTTTTAGTTTTTGCACATGTACGATTCTAAATAGAACTTTAATGGTTGTTACAAAAGTGATCTGCTACATATTTGATTAGATATATTCCCATCAAAATAATACAAATGATCAGTAAAACTGCTTGCATCTAATTCGAAAACTCTCAAGAGTTCTTAATTAATCATAATTGTTACCAAATTTGGGATTTTCATTATTCTTCTGGAGTTTATTTTGTGATTATTTTCCAAGAAAACCCTCCATAAAATTTCCTAAGGAATTTCTCCAAGAATTTTGTCTGGGATATCTCAAAATATAACATGATTTTTTCAAAACTACGTCAGAAATTTCAGTTAGGAATTTCATTATATATTTTTCTATATATTTTTCAAGAAAGCCCTTCGTCCTCCAGAATTTTTTGATTCTCCCGTCGTTTTTCTAGAACATCTTCCATTGAAAATATGTTGGAAATTAGAAATTTTCCCAGAGATGCCTCCAGGGATCTCTCAGGATTTCCTACTAAGTTGCCCTTCAGAATTTCTTTAAGATTTTAACTAGAAATTTCTCTAAGTATACCTTCAGGAATTACTTCTCTGTAGAAAAGTAAATGAAATTTTCCAGCAATCTGAGAAATTGTTGAAAAAAATATGTGACGTATTTTCTAGACCAATGCTAAGATAATTAAAAAAATAGAATATAAAAATAGGTCCATTGAATCTCTGGATTTTGTGAAGGAACTCCTTGAAAAACATCGGATGAAATCCATAAAAAAATGTGTAGGAATGATCGGATGATTTCTTGAAAAAAAATGCTGTAGTGTTAACTGGTGTGTAACTTTCAATGAACTTTTGATGGTTTCGTGGCGATTTTTGAGTAATTCATTGAGAATTTTTTGAATAACTGTAGTAATCCTTGGATGAAATGCTGGAGAAATTCCTAGAAAAAAAATATCGAGAAACTTAATAATGGAACATACAGTCGAAGATTGTTATAACGACATCGCAAGGACCGTCGTAATAGAGAAAAGTCGTTATAGATAATGATTATAACACTGAAATATACTAAAAGGGACCGAAAAATGTCGTTATAGAGAGCTTTCGTCGCAATAAAAGTTGTTGTTATAACGATCTTCGACTGTAGGTCCAATTTGAAGAATAACTTGAAATTGTCTTAATAGATTTACTTGAATAATATCGCATGGAATTTTGGAGCATTTCTATAGAGTAACCGTGGATGAAATGGCGAAGAATTTTTGTCGGGTTTCTTGGAAAACATCCTTGGACGAATTTTATCAAAAACTCCTCTGGAATTGTTTTTTTGCGGGGTGTCTTGGGAGAAAATTTTATGGGAATTCTTATAAGATCTCTTATGATGGTAAGCTCCATTGTAAAATCGAGGATAATACGCGATTGGCGTATTAACTTCGATGGAGCTTACCACCATTAGAGTAACAACTGGAGGATTCGGTTGGAAAGATGGTGAAAAAAAAATGTAAAACGGATTAGCAAAATTGACTGAAAGCCATAACCTAGAACATAATAATCACAGACGTACATATTCCTGAGAATGTTTGGAAATTGCTCAAAGTATTCCCCGAGAAAATTACTAGAGGTTAACGTTGAATTACTCAAGAATTTCGTAAAGCATATTCTGGAGAAATTCCTTGGGACAACCTTTGCAAAAGGAATCTTTTGAAGGGAAAGAAACCTGTATTAGTCCCTGAAAGTATTCCAGATGAAATCTCAGAAGAAACCACTAGAATATTTCCTGAAGCTTTTCGTGAGAAATATGAGAAGGGGGCCTTCCTTAGCCGAGTGGTTAGAGTCCGCGGCTACAAAGCAAAGCCATGCTGAAGGTGTCTGGGTTTGATTCCCGGTTGGTTCAGGTTATTTTTTGTAAAGGAAATTTCCTTGACTAACCTGGGAATAGAGTATCATCGTACCTGCCACACGATATACGAATGCGAAAATGGCAACTTAGGCAAAAAAAAGCTCTCAGTTAATAACTGTGGAAGTGCTCATAAGAATACTAAGCTGAGTAGCCGGCTCATTCCCAGTGGGGACGTTAATGCCAATAAGAAGAAGATGATGAGAAGAAATTTTGCATCAGAATTTACTGCAAGCAAGATAAGGACAAAAGAGACTTCAGAGACAATTTTTATTAAAATAGAGACTTCAGAAACCTTTCATCAAAAATAGATACTTTTCAGAGACTTGCATAAAAGTAGAGACCGAGTAATTTAAAAAGAAACCTACTACAAGCCCTAAATATGTGAATCCTTTATAGATCAAATAATGAGGTATAAAAAAAATCAATCGTGTTTTGGTAAGTAGATAAAATTTCAGACCATAAGATCCTCACTGATGTGCTCAAATAGCATGTTACTGGAGTAATGCTTAAAAATGTATTGAAAAATCTGGATGAATCCTTGAAGAAATACTTGGTAGGAAATACCCAGATGAGTTCTTTAGAGCATCTCAAAAAAAAAATATGATGAGGAGCAGCCCATTAGGTTTTCCAGTACATTGAAGCCAATTGATGGAATCTCAAGATAAATTGCTTCAGAAATCCAGGAAACAATCATGGAGAAGCCCTATTAGGACTCATTGGAATTTTTTATAAAAGAATTTCAAAATTAAAAAAAATGTTTTGGATAAAATTCGAGAAAAAAAAATATTTGAATTTCGTGGAAAAATCACTGGAAGAATCCTTTGAGAACTTTATCAATTCCTAGTGAAGTTAGTGCGACATGTCCTTCTTCATAAAATATTTGGAAAAATTCGAATGATTCGTGAAATGATCCGTCGATAAATCCTTGAAGAAACTTCTACAGAATTTCATAATGAAATTTCGAAGATATTCTCGGAAGTTTTTTTCAGGGTTTTAGACCAAACCCTGCCCGCTATTCCGTAGTTACAATGAAACCTCAAGAAGAGTCCTTCGAGTCACAGAACATAGATGCTCTGAAAAGCACTCTAAGGGGACCGTCATAGTAACCATGAAATTTTGTTTTCAGTATAGTTCCATGAGTCGTATTTGAGTCGTGTAATAACGACTGATTGAAGTTTGTCTGTAATACCTAATCTGCCCATAACTGCATAACTGTCACATTCGACATTTTTGACAAATTGGAGTTAATACCATGGAGAGTCATCAAATGATAAATACTTTCAATCAACTTAATGAAATCTGTGAGATTGTTCTAGAAAATTCGAAAAGAATACCAAGTTGTTTTGTCACATTGGTAATTATAACTGCATAACAGTCACATTGAGATTATTAATGTGACTCGTAATGTTATAGCAATGAAATTTCTATCAGAATTATTTTCTGTCTATTCATCTAGTATATGATATGAGTTGTACAAAATATCAGCCTCAAATAAGCACTTTTGAGTTCCTGGTATTTTTTTGAAATTTTAGTTTCCTCCCATACTGCAATGAAATGCACACTTGGTATTCAATTTACTCAGTGCCTACTTTTGTCGATTGTTACAAATATGCAGTTATGGGCAGTAATGATGTTCCACGAATAATCATTAAAACCTTTTTTTTATAGTTCACCATAAGAATTCATAGATAAATCCCTGGAGTAGCTCATGAAGGAATCTATTAAACTATTTCCGAAGAAATCCTGGGAAAATTATTTAATAAAACATTTGATCAACGGCTTAGTAGAACAAATGTTTCAATCGGTTTTGAGTTTTTTTTTACTGTTTATAAGCTTTCCGCCGCCTCAAAGAAAAAATAGCAATAGTTCCTTGACATAATCTGAGGTAAATTTTTAAGAGAATCCCTGGTGTAATTTCTGGCGAAAATTGTGAATGAATACTTAATCAACTTTTTGCAAAAAAAATCCTTAAACATTTCTCAAAGAATCCATAAGCGAATCCGTGAAGTCAAAAGTGATGAAATTCTTATGCGAACTCTAGTTGCAATCTCTGAAGAAATTCAGGTGGAAAAAGCTGATCAAGATCAAAATTTGTTGTTCTAAAGTAATTACTGACGATCATAATCAGCTATTGGTTTGTTGGAGATAAGAGATAAAAGATCAAAAATAATATCAAAAATTAATATGTAGAAGTATTGAACTAGTGATGGTGTTGCGATTGGGAGGACAATTGTAATTTTATGGCTTTCTCAGTCTAATAAATTAAAACGGCTTGTTTGGCTAAGCCCGACGTTTCGGTCCCGTGTATTGGACCTTTTTCAAGGGATAACTAAAATTGAATACATAGCTATTAGAAACATATACACATTTTACATTACACAAAACATACGCAGTCAACCGTCTCTCGTCACCTAATGTATAAATTTTTAGGAGAGATGGAACTTCTTGTAGTGCCCTGGTTTGTTAGAAAAATTACAAATATATGAAAACATTACATAGATTACAAATATTACAAATGTTTGTTTCTAAAAGACTCACATTTAACATTGGGTGTTAAAAATCTAGAGGGTGGGACTGACTACACTACGCACTACTCAACGATAACTCCAATGCCACCTCCAATGCCACCACCCTCACCGAGCCAAACATCATCAAATCCTCTACCAAGCAGCTACACATCAGCGAATTCTCCAACCGACACTCGAACACCCACAGCATATAGGTCTTTACCGAACATCCCAACCCTAACAGCCTCGATCATCGGAATCCTGAAAAAAGATTATGCATTAGTCAAAATAGCAACTAGAACAGAAAAGAATGTCAAATCTCTGCTTAGGCCAGTTAAAGATCCAGTCCCTCAGCTAGAACAACATAATGTTATATACAGTATTCCATGCACTAACTGTGATAAGGTGTATATTGGAATGACCACAAATCAGTTAAAAAAACGATTGAGCGGTCATAAATCCAATATAAACAAACTATCACATGCTCAAGCCAACAAACAACAAAATCTCGATGTACATCAAGCAAATACCGCATTAATCCAACACATGATTCAGGAACAACACACTTTCAACCTAGACGGCACGAAGACAGTTGATCGTACGTACCGATCAACAGCTTTGCCGATGTTAGAAATGTGCCACATTCAAAATACAGCTCACACAGTCAATTTCCGTACTGATGTAGATAGACTCCATACCACTTACGCAGGGATTCTACACACAGTGAAAAACACACTTAGTGGTAGGAAACTATCCCGCCGCAACACACAACACACACTACATACCACTGAGCATACCGAATAATCAACTAAATCATATTTGTCCATATTTTCAAATCTACAGTTGACAATAGTCAGTTTGTGAATTGTGTTATCGTTGAGTAGTGCGTAGTGCAGTCAGTCCCACCCTCTAGATTTTTAACACCCAATGTTAAATGTGAGTCTTTTAGAAACAAACATTTGTAATATTTGTAATCTATGTAATGTTTTCATATATTTGTAATTTTTCTAACAAACCAGGGCACTACAAGAAGCTCCATCTCTCCTAAAAATTTATACATTAGGTGACGAGAGACGGTTGACTGCGTATGTTTTGTGTAATGTAAAATGTGTATATGTTTCTAATAGCTATGTATTCAATTTTAGTTATCCCTTGAAAAAGGTCCAATACACGGGACCGAAACGTCGGGCTTAGCCAAACAAGCCGTTTTAATTTATTAGACTGACGAAGTATTGAACAATATCTTGTTAAGATATTATAAGATCAAAACAATATCTGGCAAGTTTATTGATTGATGCAAACAAATCAATATTAAAATATGATCTGACAGATGGCGAAGAATATAAATAATCAATAATCCGGCAACCATGATCGAACCCTCGACCTTCAGATCTATACACATGCTAGCCATTCAGCTATGTCTATCAGTTGGAAGTACAAGGAAATAAGAGCATCATTTTCTTCGCTTTCTGATACTACTTTTTGCTTCTAGAGGTTGTCCTGACGTCACACTGTTCAGCCCCGCCATTTTGCTGTTGAATGTGTTTTGGTCCATGTCAAAGAAATATGTTTGATCTTGTTTACATATTTTCAGATGGCGCTGAGATTTTTAAAAATTTCGAACACCTCAATATCAAATTGAGATATGTGATTATAATTTGTTCGTTTCGAGATGTGATTTTGATTTTTCCGTCTGCCCGTCTGGACGTAATATTAAAAGACTGAAGCATATTTGATAGCAAATACTATAAAATGGATGCCATTTCATTTTTTTTATAGCGAGGGGGTTGCTGCCTAACATGAAATTAACATAAGATGTTTTATAAGTTTTTTTTTGTAGTTTGTAGCAGTGTTTCAGAAGATTCCTATCGGAACTTTTAGAGGGATATTTTCAGAACAACCCATGGCGAAATCCTTTTCGAATTCATAAAGGAGATCTCGCTAGAAACCTCTGAAGTGTTGATGGAAATTTTTTTGTAGATACTTCACATGGAGGAATTATTGAAGAAATCTCTGTAGGATTCTAAAGAGAATTCGCAGTGGAATTCCTGAAGAAATTCTTGGAAAAATCCCTTGTAGATTTTTTGTAGGAATAATTAAATGTTGTGTATCCATGAAAGGCCAAGTATTTAACAAATCTGTCAAAGCAGATAAGCAGTATCCTGGTCAGAGCGTTGACTGGCCACTGTAGATTAAAAAAGCACATGGCAATATTCAGCGTGCTGACTCATTTGTGTATGATAGTTGTGAGTTCTATTATAAAATTATTATTATTATCTATGTATATACTACCAATTATTATTTCGAGTATTTAGTTGATAGTTGCTTGACATTGAACACTGGACTTTGATGAGTAATTGAATTGAACTTAATTTGATGTGAATTATAATGTTTCATATCGTAAACAAACCTCCCAAGATCTGTTCCTCATCCATGGAATTTCGAAGTAAATCAACCGATCGAAAGTCAATTTTACTAACTCGCAATCAATTTTCCCACCCAGCAAGACACAATAAATTCCATTGGACCGTCCTTCCCTATCTCTCCGTCCGATCCAATCCATCGTTTGCTCTAGCTAACATAGACGACTATCGAACAATTTCACTTCACCAATCGATATTACCAATCAAGCTCACATCTCCGCAAATCGCCCAGCGCTCCCTGTCAACCCTACGTGGAATCGAATCGCTTTCGTTACGGCGACCCTCGGGCCCCTTCTTTTTACGACCACCGATCATTAATACGTTAATGGTGGCCATTATCATTCATAAATCAATTCATATCAAAAAACTGTTCACGGCTTTCAAACTGCTGATCGGATCGATTAGGCGTGGAAGGCATCTGCGATCGAATCGTTTTCCGACTCCCAGGCGATAAACTTGGTATGCGGAATGGTAGCGCTGCTCAACAAATAGAAGCCGATGGAAAAACTAATGATAACGACCTGAGTGGCAGAAGACAAATCAAATGATGCCGCGAAGAAACTTCGATTTCCAACTGACGGTGACCCCCTCGGAGACAGCAGGTGGCAGCGGCCGACTCTCACAAAGAATACGGACAGATGTGGACAAAGTTGTCCACGGAAGATCTAGGTTAATTTGAATTCGCTACTGGATGTCGTTCCGGAAAATGTATGTCAGGCATGACGTTTGACGATTTGTGATGGATCTCGGTCGATGGATGGTCGGCGTGTTTTTACAGATGAGGAGCCGAATTGGGTCGAGTCGGTTCGGTTTTGTCATGCTGTTTGTTGATGGATAATTGGATTAGTGTATACTTTCCATTTGTAGCAAATATAAGGTTGACGGAGGGCTAAAACAAAGCTAAAGCAAAGCTAAAGCAAAGCTAAAGCAAAGCTAAAGCAAAAGCTAGAGCAAAGCTAGAGCAAAGCTAGAGCAAAGCTAAAGCAAAGCTAGAGCAAAGCTAGAGCAAAGCTAAAGCAAAGCTAAAGCAAAGCTAAAGCAAAGCTAAAGCAAAGCTAAAGCAAAGCTAGAGCAAAGCTAAAGCAAAGCTAAAGCAAAGCTAAAAAGCTAAAGCAAAGCTAAAGCAAAGCTAAAGCAAAGCTAAAGCAAAGCTAAAGCAAAGCTAAAGCAAAGCTAAAGCAAAGCTAAAGCAAAGCTAAAGCAAAGCTAAAGCAAAGCTAAAGCAAAGCTAAAGCAAAGCTAAAGCAAAGCTAAAGCAAAGCTAAAGCAAAGCTAAAGCAAAGCTAAAGCAAAGCTAAAGCAAAGCTAAAGCAAAGCTAAAGCAAAGCTAAAGCAAAGCTAAAGCAAAGCTAAAGCAAAGCTAAAGCAAAGCTAAAGCAAAGCTAAAGCAAAGCTAAAGCAAAGCTAAAGCAAAGCTAAAGCAAAGCTAAAGCAAAGCTAAAGCAAAGCTAAAGCAAAGCTAAAGCAAAGCTAAAGCAAAGCTAAAGCAAAGCTAAAGCAAAGCTAAAGCAAAGCTAAAGCAAAGCTAAAGCAAAGCTAAAGCAAAGCTAAAGCAAAGCTAAAGCAAAGCTAAAGCAAAGCTAAAGCAAAGCTAAAGCAAAGCTAAAGCAAAGCTAAAGCAAAGCTAAAGCAAAGCTAAAGCAAAGCTAAAGCAAAGCTAAAGCAAAGCTAAAGCAAAGCTAAAGCAAAGCTAAAGCAAAGCTAAAGCAAAGCTAAAGCAAAGCTAAAGCAAAGCTAAAGCAAAGCTAAAGCAAAGCTAAAGCAAAGCTAAAGCAAAGCTAAAGCAAAGCTAAAGCAAAGCTAAAGCAAAGCTAAAGCAAAGCTAAAGCAAAGCTAAAGCAAAGCTAAAGCAAAGCTAAAGCAAAGCTAAAGCAAAGCTAAAGCAAAGCTAAAGCAAAGCTAAAGCAAAGCTAAAGCAAAGCTAAAGCAAAGCTAAAGCAAAGCTAAAGCAAAGCTAAAGCAAAGCTAAAGCAAAGCTAAAGCAAAGCTAAAGCAAAGCTAAAGCAAAGCTAAAGCAAAGCTAAAGCAAAGCTAAAGCAAAGCTAAAGCAAAGCTAAAGCAAAGCTAAAGCAAAGCTAAAGCAAAGCTAAAGCAAAGCTAAACTAAGCAAAGCTAAAGCAAAGCAAAGCTAAAGCAAAGCTAAAGCAAAGCTAAAGCAAAGCTAAAGCAAAGCTAAAGCAAAGCTAAAGCAAAGCTAAAGCAAAGCTAAAGCAAAGCTAAAGCAAAGCTAAAGCAAAGCTAAAAGCAAAAAGCTAAAGCAAAGCTAAAAGCAAAGCTAAAGCAAAGCTAAAGCAAAGCTAAAGCAAAGCTAAAGCAAAGCTAAAGCAAAGCTAAAGCAAAGCTAAAGCAAAGCTAAAGCAAAGCTAAAGCAAAGCTAAAGCAAAGCTAAAGCAAAGCTAAAGCAAAGCTAAGCAAAGCTAAAGCAACTAAGCAAAGCTAAAGCAAAAGCTAAAGCAAAGCTAAGCAAAGCTAAAGCAAAGCTAAAGCAAAGCTAAAGCAAAGCTAAAGCAAAGCTAAAGCAAAGCTAAAGCAAAGCTAAAGCAAAGCTAAAGCAAAGCTAAAGCAAAGCTAAAGCAAAGCTAAAGCAAAGCTAAAGCAAAGCTAAAGCAAAGCTAAAGCAAAGCTAAAGCAAAGCTAAAGCAAAGCTAAAGCAAAGCTAAAGCAAAGCTAAAGCAAAGCTAAAGCAAAGCTAAAGCAAAGCTAAAGCAAAGCTAAAGCAAAGCTAAAAGCAAAGCTAAAGCAAAGCTTAAAGCAAAGCTAAAAGCAAAGCTAAGCAAGCTAAAGCTAAAGCAAAGCTAAAGCAAAGCTAAAGCAAAGCTAAAGCAAAGCTAAAGCAGCAAAAGCTAAAGCAAAGCTAAAGCAAAGCTAAAGCAAAGCTAAAGCAAAGCTAAAGCAAAGCTAAAGCAAAGCTAAAGCAAAGCTAAAGCAAAGCTAAAGCAAAGCTAAAGCAAAGCTAAAGCAAAGCTAAAACTAGCAAAGCTAAAGCAAAGCTAAAGCAAAGCTAAAGCAAAGCTAAAGCAAAGCTAAAGCAAAGCTAAAAGCTAAAAGCTAAAGCAAAGCTAAAGCAAAGCTAAAGCAAAGCTAAAGCAAAGCTAAAGCAAAGCTAAAGCAAAGCTAAAGCAAAGCTAAAGCAAAGCTAAAGCAAAGCTAAAGCAAAGCTAAAGCAAAGCTAAAGCAAAGCTAAAGCAAAGCTTAAGCAAAGCTTAAGCAAAGCTAAAGCAAAGCTAAAGCAAAGCTAAGCAAAGCTAAAGCAAAGCTAAAACAAAGCTATAGCAAAGCAAAAGGTTCGTCTCTTGTTGAAGTCTTCTGATTTTCTTTAGTTAAGCCATAAATAACTAGCAACAACTTGTGGACGATGAAGTCCTAGATCGTATTTGTATGATGATTGTCTCAGCTAGTAGCATTATTATGATTTTATGACAGTCATAAATGCCAACTTTTAGTTTAAAAATTGACTTCAATATTTGAAGTTAATATCTGAGTCTTAGAAAAACTTATGCAACTTCCAACAGCTTTCCTGACAAAAGGCCGGAAGACATTTTAGAGTATTTTTAGTTTAAATCCTACTAGAAAGAGATTCATTCAAAATGTGACTTTTGAATTTGTTTTTTGAATTGAAATCAATTAAACTGTTCATGCCGCCACTCATGCCCCAATACGTTACGTATCAAAGGCATCAGGTCAAAGCATAAAATTACCTCATTTAAACGCCCGTCTAACCGGGTAACGACAAGAGACTCAGAAGTACAATTTGTCGGAAAGTTACACATCACTTTGCTCATCATCGCCGAGAGGCACCCTCAAATTATGTGGGAATGCATGCAGCACAACCAAATCTTACATCACATCCCGACATCGCTGCGCCGACGACGCCTTCGAAATGATTGATCTGCTTTGGGGTCTCTTCTGCCCGTTTTTTGAGTGTAGGGCGGCATCCAATCGAGATCACGCGGAGATTGAAGGGTAGTTACATAGAGTACGCACCTCAACCGCGGAGATCGATGGTGCAGTAGCGAAAGCCTTTCGAAGTTCAGCACGACGAACAGTGGTTCGAAGCTGGCCGAAAGTTAAACAAAATTCTTACACTGATATCTTTTCATATTCTCTTTGGCATTGAAAAGCAATTCCCAAAAGCTTCATATAAATTGGACTTCTGTCCAACATTTGTATGGAGTGCGCCCACTGCGCAACGTCGCTCGACACCCCACTGCCGCCAAAGTACGGAAAGGGTATCATTTTCGAAAAACGGAAAAGGCTAAACCAACGTTGCGTCACGGATGTTTATGAATGTGATGCATTTTGGGACGATTTCCATCGTCAAATGAGGGGCGATTGTTGAAGAAAGATTTCCAGGAGGCTTGCTTGCTGATGATCCAATGTATGAGCAGTTTGCTCCGAATGCGAGATTTGTTTGCCCAGAGGGGCTGACGACAAAATAAACGATGGCACTTAAATGCTGCCATTGAAGCGATATATTTCAGAGCGAAGCGTGAGAAATAGAGGGATTGAAAACTGCAATCATATCTTGTGCTTGAAAGTGAACGATTTTCAGTAAACGAGACCTCTAGATATTAGCTTTGCCTTTCAAGGATGGTCCATACTGACAATGAAGATCCCTTAGTTGCCCTTTAAGAGGCCATAATCTTATTGAGACTTGCTTTCTCAGAATAGTTGTCTAAAAACAATGTCTTTTATATTACTTGATCAATGCTTTGAGTAGTTTGTAATGGGGGTGGCACGCATCGCTTTATTAGGACTGATAGCGATTAAGTATTTAAGAACTATGAACCACATGTCTGAAAAATAAAATAAAGACCACATGTTTAAGAAAAAGAAACCAAAAATGGATTACATAATATTTCTCAGAGAATGCAAGTTAAACTTTCTCAGAGTGCTTCTATAAGATTTTATTGGGGTTTGTTCGTGTCATTACGCATGGCATTAAACTAGGATTTTCAAATAATTTATACTAAAGTTTAGTTCTGCCAATTGCCCTGAATGTTCTTCAGGTACTACTACCGGGTACCCCCGCTGGTTTGACCGCATTTAATCTGAACTGTTTTCAATTTGTACCCTGCAAAAAGATTAAAAATGGTTCAAACGTCATTTAGTTCATGGAACGGAGTAAAGTGCAATGGAACGCTGTGGAACGGAACGCAGAATCAAAACAAAATAGTGAAACACGGCTCTAGAGTGACTAGAAGTTCTAATTAAAAATGAACCCCGTTGGCTTCAATGAGATACCGTTCAAATTAGCAGGGGTGCACGGTACTAAGAAATGTTGAAGAATTCATCTAGTGATTCTTTTACGAATTTTATTAGGAGTTCCTAGTTTTTCATTCAGGACCTTCAAGAATACAATAAGCAATATTTCTAAAGCCATCTTCAGAAATTAATTCAAAGATTTCTGAAAATCAAATTTAGTACCATACTATTTAATTTCACGAGAGTTCGTATACTTTGACAGATACTTTTCCATATCCGTTCGTATCCTAAGAAGATACAAACTCTTGTGCAATCAAATGACATAGTCCTAAATTAGGGTTTTATTTACTTATGGGTATACCACTAAACAGCTCTAAGATTTATTATCAAAGTCTACTTCAAATTTCATACTGAAATTTCTCAAAAAAAAGTCCTCAGTACTCCAAGAAAGTATACAATAATTCATCCATAGAGTTTTCTAGGACTTCTTCTAGAAATTTCTTCTGAAACGTTTCAGAGAATTTCTTGGGATTTCTCCCAAATTTTTTGTTAAAGATTTCTTTATAATTTATATCAGGAAGTTCTTTCAAGGGCTATCCCACAAATTTCTCATAGTCTTCCGTCAATAATCACTAAAGATTTTTGCAGAAAAGAATATTCCGGGAGATATTTTAGAAGGTGAAATTTTTTGAAAAATGTTCTGATGGACTCCTACAGAATCTGAAGAAACTTTGAACACTAAACACATTTTAGAATTTTGAAGAATTCTCTAGATAACTGTAAAAGAATATTTAAAAAAACATCAAAAGATACCCTAGATAAAATCTTGGAGGACTCCCTGGAAACGCTCGAGTAGAATCTCTGAAGAAATGTAAATAGCAACAATTGAAGATATTACTGGGAATATTACTGTGATACACTACAGTGAAAACTCAAAATGATTTTTTTTCGAGAATCCATGAAGAATTAATTCGAATAATTTTTGAAAGAGATTGCTGCAAAAGAATATCCTGGATAAAATCCAGAAAAATTATCTAGCCAAACCTTTGCAAAACAAAAAAGCCTTCATGATAAAAGCCTGAACAAGTTCCTGAAGGATTCCTTTATTTGAAATGGGACCCCTGAGCTTAATTATTGAATGAAAGTCGGTATAAAAACTCTTGGAGCAATGCTCTTAGGATTTCTTGTACATTTTAACTGTAAAAATCAAATGGAAAAATCGATGGAAGAGTTATCGGTAGGATCTGTGAAAGAAAGCCAGGAATTCTAGCAATCTCCATATTCATTCGCCACAATAGATGTGAAAATTCTAAGAGGTTGCGTTGGACTGCTAAAGGATTTCGTGAAGAAAACTCTTGGAGAATTTCACTAAGCATTTCTTGAACGATCGCTGGAGGAATTTCTGTACGAATCAAAAGAAGACTTACTGGATCAATTCCCGAAGGAATCTTTGGAGGATGAAAGAATCTGTGAAGTAAGCGCTGAAAAAAAACCTGAAGCTATTACCCGAGGTATCTATCAAGAAATTCCTACAGATTCTGAGGAAGGCTTACGATTTGTTGAGTCTTCTAGGATTTGATTTTGAAGCTGCAACCTCCTTTGAAGATCTGCAACCATCCGGACCCCTTAAAATGGAAGGGAATGGAAACCATCCAAAGATCTCATTAAGATATTCTTAGTAGGAAACCCAAAAGTCAGGTCTCTCTATTCATTTACAGAAATGAAATTGTCTGATATTTACAGAATTTGCCAGGTTTTCAAAAATAATTCCATGTTCAAGAAATTCTCCAATATGCATAAATGATTGACGATTTTCTAGATGACTAAAAATTTAAAAGATGAAAGTTCGGCTTCGAAACACTTGAAATCTATAAAAAGATAATTTTCAAAGTATTTTTCACTTCAATGATAAAAATCTGTTTGCTCTAAATATGTAAACAACTTGAGAAAAAATTTGGTGATTTTGATTGATTTCCACGAAAACCAAAAATCCTTAGCAAATGATTTGAAAGTACCTTTAATCATTAAAGTCAGAGTTTTTAATATCTTCATAGTCTCTTCCAACTTAAGGAAAAAAAATGTTTTCTCTTAAAATGGAATTCAGATTTATGGACATCAGCGAAAGTTTTGTATTTTTTCATGGATGATATCTTGGGGAAATCAGGGCTAACCGAGACTGGTCGTCTTCTTTAAGTCGTCTGACAACTTTAAAAACCTCTTTAAAAAAAAACTAACAGAACCAGGGCATAAAAGTTTCCTCATTTTAACAGAGATTTCTTTAACAATATTTCTGAGACTTGTTTTGCAATTTCAAGTGACATTACGACAAGCATAACTGCTTGTTTGACTGTGGATTGCTTTCACATATTCCTCCAAAGATCTATCCAGAAGTTTGATTTGTGATTTTTCACAAACTTGCTGAACAATTCTTTCAAGAATTTCATTTTGGTTCCCTAATTAATTCAATCAGGATTTTTTTTTCTGAGGATAGTTTCCCTTCAAAATTCATTAAATTTTTCGAAGAAGACCATACCAAAATAAAGTACCATATCAAAAACATGGGCAAAATTTACTGCAAATCGAAGATGGTCGAGTTCTGTGACTGACCGATTTGATATGGAATAATTCAAAATTCCCCCAAAGAAGTCTGCAAAGTTATTTTTTTTTCAATTATTCATCAAAGGATATTTTCAAGGAAATATCAAGGAAATTATTAAGATATTTTCGGAGAAAATTTTGAAAAAATCCGCAAGGAATTTCAAAAGAAAATCCTACAGTAATCTCTGATGAAACTTGTTGTGTGAATTTTAAGAATGGCTTGATGAATTCCTACAAAAATCTCTGAAAGAGCTCTTGGATTTTTGATGCATTTTTTCCAGAGTTTTCGTAATAAATTGCTAATTTGACTGAAAAAAAAGACATTCGAATCTGAATAATGTCCTACAAGACTTTTTAAGAAATTCGGAAACAATCCCTTTTTTTTCAAATTCAAAAAATTAGTATCATTCCAAACATTACATTCATTTCTTATATCTAGGTGTTCTGTGTTATTAGACAACACTATCATCCTAAATTGGTAAAACAAATTTAAGATTTAATTAACATTATGTTAACAACATATTACATTTCATTTGCCGTAGCAGTTCAGATTTTTTACAGGTGAGTTGATTTCACCTGCTCATAAGAGAAAAAAAACGCTTTGAATTTACTTAACCTAACTCAACCTAAACATTAACGCATTAATCGTGGCAATAGAAGATTGTAACGATTTTTGCCTGAAATTATTAATTATTTTATTTGACATTTGTTCCAATGTTTCAACATTGGATATTCTATGTAACACATTGGTACTATACCAGGGAGGAAGTCTCAGAATCATTTTCAAAATTTTATTTTGAATTCTCTGCAGAGCTTTCTTTCTGGTATTACAACAGCTAGTCCATATTGGTACAGCATACAACATGGCTGGCCTGAAAATTTGTTTGAATATCAAAAGCTTGTTCTTAAGACAAAGTTTTGATTTTCTATTAATAAGGGGATAGAGACATTTTACATATTTGTTAGATTTGGCTTGAATGCCCTCAATGTGATTTTTGAAAGTTAAATTCTTATCTAGCATGAGCCCTAGATACTTAACTTCGTCTGACCAATTTATTGGAACCCCTCTCATCGTGACAACATGTCTACTTGAAGGTTTCAAATAAAGAGCTTTTGGTTTATGTGGGAATATTATTAGTTGAGTTTTGGAAGCATTAGGAGAAATCTTCCATTTTTGCAATCGGAAACAATCCCTGAATCAATTTATCTATGAATGATCGGACTGTAACAATTGCTGTTGTATTAACTGGTGTGAAGTTGTGAAGAATCCATGAATTTTTGGAAATTGAAAAAAAATCGTAGCAATAATATGTTGAAGAAATGCAGGAGAAATGCCGAGAGAAGTTTCTGGAGAAACTTAATGGGGAATAACAGGTCGAATTTATTGCAGAATTCTTGGAAGGGTTTATAATTGATTTCATCGAAGACGAAATTTTTGGAGCAATACCAGAGAGTAAACATAGATGAATTTTTAACACAAACCTTATGAAAATGCTTGGAAGATAAGATAGAATTGGTTTCTTGGAAAAATATCAAAATTTTTTTTCTTGGCAGTAACAACTCGATATCGATAAAAGAACCAGTGAAAAACATTTGAAGGAAACTCTAGAATGATCGCTGGGATTTTTTCAAAATTCCTAATATCTGTGAAAGTTACTGAAGGTTTGAGTGCTCTAGGATTTTCTGAATAAAATTCTGAAGAAACTCCTCTAAGCATCCCTTGAGAAATCGCTGGTTACATCCCTGAAGAAGTACCTGAAGAGAGTATTCCAGAAGGAATATCTGGAGAAATCACTAGAATTCCTGAACCATTCCGTCTGAGAAACATATCATTAACAACTTGTGTAATAGTCGCGTAAAAGTCTCTGAACGTTTCTCTGGAGCCTTTAGAATTTGGACCACCATTCACTGCAAGTAGATCAAGGTGAAAAAGTGACTTTAGAGGCAATTTTCATCAAAATTGAGACCTTACATCGAAATAGTCTTTTTAGAGACTTGCCTCAAAATAGTGAACAAGACTCTAAAAAGAGACCTGCTTATCTGAGAAATGTAATATTTTTTGTACCTGTTGTTAATGTTTGCTCTTTCCCTATAAAGTTTATTATTTTTGTAGGACAGGCGAAAACATTGTAAAAAAAATTGGAATACTCTCAACCATGTTTCATGTGCTCATGAACGATACCCAACTTGAACTGCGAATTGTTCTTTCCTTTACCAACTTGGCAATCTTAAGTTCTGCATCCTTGTCAAAAAATGCCTTATTCTGAGCAAATACAAGTAAAGGATAATGGCCTGAAAGTCGCAAATAGCGCTTGGACAGCAGCGCAGTCGATTTTTTTTTTTGATTGATAGTATTTTGTGTCACAAGAAAAACATATTCTGCCAAAAAAAACCTGACTATGCCCGAGATTTCCTGTGAATTCCAGGTTATTTACAGGTTTCCAGGTAGTAGATACCTGGATCTAGCAAAAATCTTGCCAGGAGTCTACCAAACATCTTTCCATTCGGTTCGTTCTTGCGAAAATCTAATAGGCATGCAATTTGTCTGAGATCTGAGAGGCATGAAAATTTGCCAAAGATATTTTCTGGAGCACTAGGATTTTTTTTTTCGAGAAGTATCATAAATAATTTCCATTAGTTTCGGAAAATTTGTGGCTGAGAAATTTTCCAAAGATCGATTAACTATCCACCAAATATTTGCAAGCTGTTTTGTATAGCTATTTTAAGAAACTTATAATGGGTTTCTAAGGAGCCAAATACGATCCTTGGAAGATTTTTTTTAAATACTTTACTAAGTTTCTCCAAAAACTTGTCAGATATTTATTAAGAATTTTCGTAGCAATCTTTCAAGGATCACTTTTTAAAACTTTGGTGATAGATTCAAGAATATTTTGCCAATTGTTTTAAAGAAAATAATAAAGAATGTCGAATCTGCTCAATTCCTTCAATAGTTTGTCAAGGATCAGCCAAGATTTTTTATATGTTCTCGCCAGGAATTCGGCGGAAATCTGGGAAGGGTTAATCCGAAATAATGCAAGAATTTTTCTAGTAAATACCACTAAAGAGTTGGTAGACTCACACTAAAATCTCAATCATAGAATTCTGGCAAGAAAAACATCATGCGAATGAAAGACAAATCAATTGTGTATCCATCATATCGACAGGAAAACCAAAAAACTCTTTTCCCGAAAGCGTAATTGACTGTGAACAGCTCCAAACACGTTCACGAATCACTTTAGCTTCGTTTACTCGCGAGCACGACAGCTGCGAGTAATTCAGCACTCTGAAACTCGCGAGTTTGTTTTGTTTTTATTACCGTTTAGGAGACATGTTTGCTACTTTCCATCACTGCTATTTTCAAACTAAACTATTATGCTCATAATTACAAAAATGTCGTAAAACCCATCAAAACCTTATATTGTTTACGTCAGAAATGATCGTTATAATAAAAAAGATTCCTTGTTTAATCGCTGCTTCGAGCAAGAAAACTTCTGAAAAACAGAACATTGAGACAAACAGACGAACAAGCTCATTAGTTATTTTAGGACTGTTCATTGCACAATGGTCGAAAAAAAACGAAGCTTGGCCAAAACTAGTTTTATCGGCTTAATCGATGAAATATGTAATCTGAATATGTTATTTGGCATTTTTATTGTTTCAGAAGGGGTTATTCACACATTACGTAACTTATTTTTATTTATTTTTTTATTAGAAATGCAATCATATTTGGCTGAAATCACACATTTTGTTTGTATTTTAACGAGTTTGATCAAAATATGTATGAAGAGTGATTAAATATATTTTTTATCAACTTTGTATCGTCAAAATGTATGAAAATATTGAATTATTCAAATAGCTCTAACAAGCAAATCAGCAAAATTTCTGCAAAAATTTAAACGTTTTTTGTAAGATTTAAGGAATATTGAACAGTATTAAAGCTTCAACAAAATATTTTTTTCCATCCTTAGGCTCGATAAAAGGTAAGAGATTCCTGTCACATTTATTCAGCAATCAAGAAAAACGATATTATTTGCAATGGCTTCGTGGACTCCCTGAAAAGACGTCACGGCCCTCTAGGGGTCCGCGGATCACAACGACTGGGTAGCATTGTTCTAGGATTTACATACAGATTCTATACAAGGACTATTTTATGGCTTGTTGCCAAAATTACATGTTGCTTACCACTACTAGAAGGCACTGAAATCTATGCCGCAGTTATGAATCATGCACAGGGATCGATTGTGGTGGAGGTTTTGTTGCTAGGGGGTTTCGGCTTTCAGTCTATACAGATCATAAACGGATTTCCGTTCTACACCTGACGTTTCGGTCACATTTATTGTGCCTTTTTCAAAAGATAGACGACAATCACTCCGTTTACTCGTTTCAAGGATGTCTTAAACATAATTGCACGTCGGATCATAATGGTTTCGAGTTCCCTTCTTCTGCGCTCGGATGAATTTAGTGTTTCTTCTACAATATTTCAATAACGTCACTGACGTCTTTATGTGAAATGGTTCACCTTTTTCACTTATCGGCAGCGGAAACTTACCTGTAAAAGATAGAAAAAAGAAAAGATCAGTAAATTATGTAAAGTGTGATTATTTCAGTAAAACGTTATGAGAATGTTGTCCATCTAAAAAGTAGTTAACAAGCATGAATTTCAAAATTTGATAGAAACTTCAGACGTCAAAAGTTATCTGCTGACATTTAACCAAACCAACTTCATCATCTCTTCTCACCCTGATGGGAAAATCATATCCGCATGTAAATTACTACCGACATACCCATCGTGTTGGGTTACCATCGACCCACAACTCAGCACGGTGCATCATCTTGAAGAGATGCATCTTCTTTTCCTATCTCTGCCCACAGTTCATATCTTCAGTTGAAAGCCTTTCCTAGTCGCTGCCCTGCCTGTCTAGTCGAAGGTTAATCTCAAGTCTCAACAACTTGCTGACCGCGCAGCAGCTCACTGCGCCACCGCACCCATCGCAGCCCGTTAAATCACTTTCCACCTCAATAAACTGCACAGGCCGGGCCTCTGGACCCAAAGGCCAGATTACACAAAACTAAATCCATCAAAAAAGTGACTTTGTTACTCGAAGTGCTTTCATCCCCCGCGAACTCGCCAAGGCCTACCTCATCATCCCCCAGACCTTATTAATGCACTCTCTTCAGTAGTTGAGCTGCTGCACAGCGAAAAATAAACATCTTAGAAAATTCAACTTGTAGGTTCTCAAGAGATGGGTCCATTGATTTCTTAGGATTTCCTTCAAAATTATTGTTAGGATTTTTTCTAGATTTCAACCGGGAATTTATCTAGAAATCTAGGAATAATTCTAGAGATTCTTTCTCTGGATTTTTTCAGGATTTTTTTTTCTGAAATTCTTCGATAAATTTCCCAAGAGTGTGCTCAAAAAATGTATCGGATTTTTTCTCCAAGGATGTTAAAAAAAATTGCCAACGAAATTGTTCGTTTTTTTAGGTAACTTTTTGAAATGTCCTTGAATTTATTTTAAAGTAATCTCGGTGGAAATTACTAGAGGTAGTAGTGTTGGACAGCACAAGAATTTTCTGGAGCAAATTCAGGAGAAATTCCTCTGAGCATCCCTTGAAAAATCGCTAAAGGGAGTTTTGGATGAAAATTGGTTGAGAAATCTCTGGAGAAATCATAAGAATTTCCTAGAGAAATCTGAGAAGAAATTTCAGAAGAACCTGTGGAATAGTCGAGTGCAGCCAATGTTACGTTTTTTTTTTTGGCGTGCAGTCGATTTTCCTAAGTCATAAAATTGCGCCACTTACAGCGACAGCAACCGGCACACAGCAGCCCTTCGGTTTTGGGTCCGTCCATTACCACTCAGCGGATTTACCAGCATTCAATGAAAGTACCTGTACAATCAAACCACCAACGTCATCATGGTCTGAGTTGCCATCGCCATCGTCATCAACATCATGATCACCACCATTCGTAGGTTGCAACATAATTACCCATGGACAAATGCAAGTAAGCATTACCATTGCCACCGCTTGCAATGACCACGACGAAGACGACGATCACGTCTTACTATTTGGAGGAATTAAGCAATATAGACAAATAGGCACATATGAGCTCGCTAGTTTAGCCTCGCTTGCACCCGCGGAAGTGGTAACACAGATAGAAAGTATGTTGCATTTCACTTGCTTTCTACGCGTTTTCAATGGGAGGTGTGTTTGGTTTGACCCGTGTGGAGGGCCTCCGTGGGCACCTGTTTCATGTTGTCGTGCCGGGTCGTTTTGTTGGGTTATGAAACATAAATGATTTCTGATATGCATTTGTGTTTATAATGCGAAATCTCAGTCACACAAAGTTTAGGCAATACGAAAATATAGATAAGCAATTTTACTACTAAACTAACTAAAAGCAAAGCTGAAGCAAAAAAGCAAGTAAAGCAAAGCTAAGCAAAGCTAAGCAAAGCTAAGCAAGCTAAGCAAAGCTAAAGCAAGCTAAGCAAAGCTAAAGCAAAGCAAGCTAAGCAAGCTAAAGCAAAGCTAAAGCAAAGCTAAAGCAAAGCTAAAGCAAAGCTAAAGCAAAGCTAAAGCAAAGCTAAAGCAAAGCTAAAGCAAAGCTAAAGCAAAGCTAAAGCAAAGCTAAAGCAAAGCTAAAGCAAAGCTAAAGCAAAGCTAAAGCAAAGCTAAAGCAAAGCTAAAGCAAAGCTAAAGCAAAGCTAAAGCAAAGCTAAAGCAAAGCTAAAGCAAAGCTAAAGCAAAGCTAAAGCAAAGCTAAAGCAAAGCTAAAGCAAAGCTAAAGCAAAGCTAAAGCAAAGCTAAAGCAAAGCTAAAGCAAAGCTTAAGCAAAGCTTAAGCAAAGCTAAAGCAAAGCTAAAGCAAAGCTAAAGCAAAGCTAAAGCAAAGCTAAAGCAAAGCTAAAACAAAGCTATAGCAAAGCAAAAGGTTCGTCTCTTGTTGAAGTCTTCTGATTTTCTTTAGTTAAGCCATAAATAACTAGCAACAACTTGTGGACGATGAAGTCCTAGATCGTATTTGTATGATGATTGTCTCAGCTAGTAGCATTATTATGATTTTATGACAGTCATAAATGCCAACTTTTAGTTTAAAAATTGACTTCAATATTTGAAGTTAATATCTGAGTCTTAGAAAAACTTATGCAACTTCCAACAGCTTTCCTGACAAAAGGCCGGAAGACATTTTAGAGTATTTTTAGTTTAAATCCTACTAGAAAGAGATTCATTCAAAATGTGACTTTTGAATTTGTTTTTTGAATTGAAATCAATTAAACTGTTCATGCCGCCACTCATGCCCCAATACGTTACGTATCAAAGGCATCAGGTCAAAGCATAAAATTACCTCATTTAAACGCCCGTCTAACCGGGTAACGACAAGAGACTCAGAAGTACAATTTGTCGGAAAGTTACACATCACTTTGCTCATCATCGCCGAGAGGCACCCTCAAATTATGTGGGAATGCATGCAGCACAACCAAATCTTACATCACATCCCGACATCGCTGCGCCGACGACGCCTTCGAAATGATTGATCTGCTTTGGGGTCTCTTCTGCCCGTTTTTTGAGTGTAGGGCGGCATCCAATCGAGATCACGCGGAGATTGAAGGGTAGTTACATAGAGTACGCACCTCAACCGCGGAGATCGATGGTGCAGTAGCGAAAGCCTTTCGAAGTTCAGCACGACGAACAGTGGTTCGAAGCTGGCCGAAAGTTAAACAAAATTCTTACACTGATATCTTTTCATATTCTCTTTGGCATTGAAAAGCAATTCCCAAAAGCTTCATATAAATTGGACTTCTGTCCAACATTTGTATGGAGTGCGCCCACTGCGCAACGTCGCTCGACACCCCACTGCCGCCAAAGTACGGAAAGGGTATCATTTTCGAAAAACGGAAAAGGCTAAACCAACGTTGCGTCACGGATGTTTATGAATGTGATGCATTTTGGGACGATTTCCATCGTCAAATGAGGGGCGATTGTTGAAGAAAGATTTCCAGGAGGCTTGCTTGCTGATGATCCAATGTATGAGCAGTTTGCTCCGAATGCGAGATTTGTTTGCCCAGAGGGGCTGACGACAAAATAAACGATGGCACTTAAATGCTGCCATTGAAGCGATATATTTCAGAGCGAAGCGTGAGAAATAGAGGGATTGAAAACTGCAATCATATCTTGTGCTTGAAAGTGAACGATTTTCAGTAAACGAGACCTCTAGATATTAGCTTTGCCTTTCAAGGATGGTCCATACTGACAATGAAGATCCCTTAGTTGCCCTTTAAGAGGCCATAATCTTATTGAGACTTGCTTTCTCAGAATAGTTGTCTAAAAACAATGTCTTTTATATTACTTGATCAATGCTTTGAGTAGTTTGTAATGGGGGTGGCACGCATCGCTTTATTAGGACTGATAGCGATTAAGTATTTAAGAACTATGAACCACATGTCTGAAAAATAAAATAAAGACCACATGTTTAAGAAAAAGAAACCAAAAATGGATTACATAATATTTCTCAGAGAATGCAAGTTAAACTTTCTCAGAGTGCTTCTATAAGATTTTATTGGGGTTTGTTCGTGTCATTACGCATGGCATTAAACTAGGATTTTCAAATAATTTATACTAAAGTTTAGTTCTGCCAATTGCCCTGAATGTTCTTCAGGTACTACTACCGGGTACCCCCGCTGGTTTGACCGCATTTAATCTGAACTGTTTTCAATTTGTACCCTGCAAAAAGATTAAAAATGGTTCAAACGTCATTTAGTTCATGGAACGGAGTAAAGTGCAATGGAACGCTGTGGAACGGAACGCAGAATCAAAACAAAATAGTGAAAGAGGTAACCAGAAACACGACTCTAGAGTGACTAGAAGTTCAAATTAAAAATGAATCCCGTTGGCATCAATGAGATACCGTTCAAATTAGCAGGGGTGCACGGTACTAAGAAATGTTGAAGAATTCATCTAGTGATTCTTTTACGAATTTTATTAGGAGTTCCTAGTTTTTCATTCAGGACACCTTCAAGAATACAATAAGCAATATTTCTAAAGCCATCTTCTGAAATTAATTCAAAGATTACTGAAAATCAAATTTAGCACCATACTATTTAATTTCACGAAAGTTCGTATACTTTGACCGATACTTATCCATATTCGTTCGTATCCTAAGAAGATACAAACTCTTGTGCAATCAAATGACATAGTCCTCAATTCGGCTTTTATTTACTTATGGGTATACCACTAAACAGCTCGAAGATTTATTATCAGTCTCCTTCAAATTTCATACTGAAATTTCTCAAAAAAAAAAAGTCATCAGTACTCCAAGAAAGTATACAATAATTCATCCATAGAGTTTTCTAGGACTTCTTATAGAAATTTCTTCTGAAACGTGTCAGAGAATTTCCTGGGATTTCTTCCAAATTTTTTGTTAAGGATTTCTTTCTAATTTATATCAGGAAGTTCTTCCAAGGGCTATCCCACATATTTCTCATAGTCTTCCATCAATAATCACTAAGCATTCCTTGAACGATCACTGGAGGAATTTCTGTACGAATCAAAAGAAGACTTACTGGATCAATTCCTGGAGGGAATTTCTAAAGAAAATACAGTAATCTCTGATGAAACTTGTTGTGTGAATTTTAGGTATGCCTTGATGAATTCCTACAAAGATCTCTGAAAGAGCTCTTGGATTTTTGATGAATTTTTTTCCAGAGTTTTCTTAATAAATTGCTAATTTAACTGAAAAAAAGACATTCGAATCTGAATAATATCCTACAAGACTTTTTAAGAAATTCGGAAACAATTCCAGAATCAATTTATCTATGAATGATCGGACTGTAACAATTGCTGTTGTATTAACTGGTGTGAAGTTGTGAAGAATCCATGCATTTGTGGAAATTGAAAAAAAAATCGTAGCAATAATATGTTGAAGAAATGCTGGAGAAATGCCGAGAGAAGTTTCTGGAGAAACTTAATGGGGAATAACAGGTCGAATTTATTGCAGAATTCTTGGAAGGGTTTATAATTGATTTCATCGAAGACGAAATTTTTGGAGCAATACCAGAGAGTAAACATAGATGAATTTTTAAAATAAACCCTATGAAAATGCTTGGAAGATAAGATAGAATTGGTTTCTTGGAAAAATATCGAAATGATTTTTTTTTCTTGGCAGTAACAACTCGATATCGATAAAAGAACCAGTGAAAAACATTTGGAGGAAATTCTAGAATGATCACTGGGATTTTTTCAAAGTTCCTAATATCTGTGAAAGTTACTGAAGGTTTGAGTGCTCTAGGATTTTCTGAATAAAATTTTGAAGAAATTCCTCTAAGCATCCTTTGAGAAATCGCTGGTAACATCCCTGAAGAAGTACCAGAAGAGAGTATTCCAGAAGGAATATCTGGAGCAATCACTAGAACTCCTGAACCATTTCGTCTGAGAAACATATCATTAACAACTTGTGTAATAGTCGCGTAAAAGTCTCTGAACGTTTCTCTGGAGCCTCTAGAATTTGGAACACCATTCACTGCAAGTAGATCAAGGGGAAAAAGTGACCTTAGAGGCAATTTTTATCAACATTGAGACCTTACATCGAAATAGTCTTTTTAGAGACTTGCCTCAAAATAGTGAACAAGACTCTAAAAAGAGACCTTCTTATCTGAGAAATGTAATATTTTTTGTACCTGTTGTTAATGTTTGCTCTTTCCCTATAAAGTTTATTATTTTTGTAGGACAGGCGAAAACATTATAAAAAATTGGAATACTCTCAACCATGATACCAACCATAAGCTCATGAACGATACCCAACTGGAACTGCGAATTGTACTTTCTTTTACCAACTTGGCAATCTTAGGTTCTGCATCGTTCTCAAAAAATGCCTTATTCTGAACAAATACAAGTAAAGGATAATGGCCTGAAAATCGCAAATAGCGCTTGGATAGCAAGCAGTCGAATTTTTTTTTGGATTGATAGTATTTTGTGTCACAAGAAAAACACCCTGTGAATTCCAGATTTTCCTGTGAATTCCAGGTTATTTACAGGTTGAAAAAAAAACCTCGATATTTCCAGGTTTTTCAGATTTTTCCAGGTAGTAGATACCTGGATCTAGCAAAAATCTTGCCAGGAGTCTACCAAACATCTTTCCATTCGGTTCGTTCTTGCGAAAATCTAACAGGCATGCAATTTGTCTGAGATCTGAGAGGCATGCAATTTGCCAAAGATATTTTCTGGAGCACAAGGATTTTTTTTCGAGAAGTATCGTAAATAATTTTCATTAGGTTTGGAAAATTTTTGGCTAAGAAATTTTCCAAAGATTGATTAACTATACACCAAGTATTTGCAAGCTGTTTTGTATAGCTATTTTAAGAAACTTATATTGGGTTTCTAAGGAGCCAAATACGATCCTTGGAAGATTTTTTTAAAGATTTTACTAAGTTTCTCCAAAAACTTGTCAGATATTTATTAAGAATTTTCGTAGAAATCTTTCAATGATCATTCTTTAAAACTTTGATGATAGATTCAAGAATATTTCGCCAATTGTTTTAAAGAAAATAATAAATAATGTCGAATTTGCTCAATTCCTTCAATAGTTTGTCAAGGATCAGCCAAGATTTTTTATATGTTCTCGCCAGGAATTCAGCGGGAATCTGGGAAGGGGTAATCCGAAATAATGCAAGATTTTTTTTAGTAAATACCACAAAAGAGTTGGTAGACTCACACTAAAATCTCAATCATAGCATTCTGGCAAGAAAAACATCATGCGAATGAAAGACAAATCAATTGCATATCCATCATATCGACAGGAAAACCAAAAAACTCTTTTCCCGAAAGCGTAATTGACTGTGAACAGCTCCGAACACGTTCACGAATCACTTTAGCTTCGTTTACTCGCGAGCGCGACAGCTGCGAGTAATTCAGCACTCTGAAACTCGCGAGTTTGTTTTGTTTTTATTACCGTTTAGGAGACATGTTTGCTACTTTCCATCACTGCAATTTTCAAACTAAACCATTAAGCTCATAATTACAAAAATGTCGTAAAACCCATCAAAACCTTATATTGTTTACGTCAGAAATGATCGTTGTAACAAAAAAGATTCCTTGTTTAATCGCTGCTTTGAGCAAGAAAACTTCTGAAAAACAGAACATTGAGGCAAACAGACGAACTGTTCATTGCATGCGTGAAAACTCCTGCATGGAAAATATAAAGCATGAGATATGGAAATTTTAGATTTTGTTATAACTGAGAGAAAATTTATGCAACACTGGTGAGTTCTTTCACTAGTTCTTTGCTTAAGCCAGTAAGGTATTTATTCTCTTATTTACAGAATGATATTGAATCATCAACAGTTTTGTAGATAAAAAGATGAAATTTAAATATAACAAACCCGCTAATCATGAAATTTTGCAAGCAAACGAGGTAAGAGATTCCTTTCACATTTATTGAGCAATCAAGAAAAACGATATTATTTGCAATGCTTCGTGGACTCCCTGAAAAGACGTCACGGCCCTCTAGGGGTCCGCGGACCACAACGACTGGGTAGTATTGTTCTAGGATTTACATAAAGATTCTATACAAGGACTATTTTATGGCTTGTTGCCAAAATTACATGTTGCTTACCACTGCTAGAAGGCACTGAAATCTATGCCGCAGTTATGAATCATGCACAGGGAGCGATTGTGGTGGAGGTTATGTTGCTAGGGGGTTTCGGCTTTCAGTCTATACAGATCATAAACGGATTTCCGTTCTACACCTGACGTTTCGGTCACATTTATTGTGCCTTTTTCAAAAGATAGATGACAATCACTCCGTTTACTCGTTTCAAGGATGTCTTAAACATAATTGCACGTCGGATCATAATGGTTTCGAGTTCCCTTCTTCTGCGCTCGGATGAATTTAGTGTTTCTCCTACAATATTTCACTAACGTCACTGATGTCTTTATGCGAAATGGTTCACCTTTTCACTTATCGGCAGCGGAAACTTACCTGTAAAAGATAGAAAAAAGAAAAAAAATCAGTAAATTATGTAAAGTGTGATTATTTCAGTAAAACGTTATGAGAATGTTGTCCATCTAAAAAGTAGTTAACAAGCACGAACTTCAAAATTTGATAGAAACTTCAGACGTCAAAAGTTATCTGCTGACATTTAACCAAACCAACTTCATCATCTCTTCTCACCCTGATGGGAAAATCATATCCGCATGTAAATTACTACCGACATGCCCATCGTGTTGGGTTACCATCGACCCACAACTCAGCACGGTGCATCATCTTGAAGAGATGCATCTTCTTCTCCTATCTCTGCCCACAGTTCACATCTTCAGTTGAAAGCCTTTCCTAGTCGCTGCCCTGCCTGTCTAGTCGAAGGTTAATCTCAAGCCTCAACAACTTGCTGACCGCGCAGCAGCTCACTGCGCCACCGCACCCATCGCAGCCCGTTAAATCACTTTCCACCTCAATAAACCGCACAGGCTGGGCCTCTGGACCCAAAGGCCAGATTACACAAAACTAAATCCATCAAAAAAGTGACTTTGTTACTCGGAGTGCTTTCATCCCCCGCGAACTCGCCAAGGCCTACCTCATCATCCCCCAGACCTTATTAATGCACTCTCCTCAGTAGTTGAGCTGCTGCACAGCGAAAAATAAACATCTTAGAAAATTCAACTTGTAGGTTCTCAAGAGATGGGTCCATTGATTTCTTAGGATTTCCTTCAAAATTATTGTTAGGATTTTTTCTAGATTTCAACCGGGAATTTATCTAGAAATCTAGATATTCTTCCTCTGGATTTTTTCAGGTTTTTTTTTTCTGAAACTCTTTGATAAATTTCCCATGAGTGTGCTCAAAAAATGTATCGGGTTTTTTTTCTCCAATGATGTTAAAAAAAATTGCCAACGAAATTTTTCGTTTTTTAGGTAACTTTTTAAAATGTCCTTGAATTTATTTTATAGTAATCTCGGTGGAAATTACTAGAGGTAGTAGTGTTGGACGGCACAAGAATTTTCTGGAGCAAATTCAGGAGAAATTCCTCTGAGTATCCCTTGAAAAAACGCTAAAGGGAGTTTTGGACGAAAATTGGTTAAGAAATCTCTGGAGAAATCATAAGAATTTCCTAGAGAAATCTGAGAAGAAATTTCAGAAGAACCTGTGGAATAGTCGAGTGCAGCCAATGTTACGTGATGTTACAATTTTTTTGCCGTGCAGTCGATTTTCCTAAGTCATAAAATTGCGCCACTTACAGCGACAGCAACCGGCACACAGCAGCCCTTCGGTTTTGGGTCCGTCCATTACCACTCAGCGGATTTACCAGCATTCAATGAAAGTACCTGTACAATCAAACCACCAACGTCATCATGGTCTGAGTTGCCATCGCCATCATCATCAACATCATGATCACCACCATTCGTAGGTTGCAACATAATTACCCATGGACAAATGCAAGTAAGCATTACCATTGCCACCGCTTGCGACGACGACGAAGACGACGATCACGTCTTACTATTTGGAGGAATTAAGCAATATAGACAAATAGGCACATATGAGCTCGCTAGTTTAGCCTCGCTTGCACCCGCGAAAGTGGTAACACAGATAGAAAGTATGTTGCATTTCACTTGCTTTCTACGCGTTTTCAATGGGAGGTGTGTTTGGTTTGACCCGTGTGGAGGGCCTCCGTGGGCACCTGTTTCATGTTGTCGTGCCGGGTCGTTTTGTTGGGTTATGAAACATAAATGATTTCTGATATGCATTTGTGTTTATAATGCGAAATCTCAGTTACACAAAGTTTAGGCAATACGAAAATATAGATAAGCAGTTTTACGTCAAAACTAAAAGCAAAGCTAAGGCAAAGCTAAAGCAAAACTAAATCAAAGCTAAAGCAAAAGCTAAAGCAAAGCTAAAGCAAAGCTAAAGCAAAGCTAAAGCAAAGCTAAAGCAAAGCTAAAGCAAAGCTAAAGCAAAGCTAAAGCAAAGCTAAAGCAAAGCTAAAGCAAAGCTAAAGCAAAGCTAAAGCAAAGCTAAAGCAAAGCTAAAGCAAAGCTAAAGCAAAGCTAAAGCAAAGCTAAAGCAAAGCTAAAGCAAAGCTAAAGCAAAGCTAAAGCAAAGCTAAAGCAAAGCTAAAGCAAAGCTAAAGCAAAGCTAAAGCAAAGCTAAAGCAAAGCTAAAGCAAAGCTAAAGCAAAGCTAAAGCAAAGCTAAAGCAAAGCTAAAGCAAAGCTAAAGCAAAGCTAAAGCAAAGCTAAAGCAAAGCTAAAGCAAAGCTAAAGCAAAGCTAAAGCAAAGCTAAAGCAAAGCTAAAGCAAAGCTAAAGCAAAGCTAAAGCAAAGCTAAAGCAAAGCAAAAGCAAAGCCAAAACAAAGCTAAAGCAAAGCTAAAGCAAAGCTAAAGCAAAGCAAAAGCAGAGCAAAAGCAAAGCTAAAGCAAAGCAAAAATTGAATCCTAGGAGCTAACTCGATCGAACTTCCCTTTACGAAAGTAATGTTCTTGAGTTAGCTCCACTTGGACTTGAAGAAATTTGCATGAGTCTACAAAGATTGATCGTTGCAGTTCTTTTTTGATAAAGATTGACTGGAGTTACTGTTCAGGATTATTGTTTATTCATCCACAGCATGACGAAGAACAGCAGCGAAAACAAAAAAGTTTGGTGACTGTATAAAGACGACAAAATCGAAAAAGCACAGAATACACTGTGAAATGTAAAAATGCTAGACCATATGAGTGATAACTTATGTTAGTTAAGCTGTGGTACCCCACCAGTTTTTTGAAAAAATGTCACAAATAAGTACCGTAAAATGGGGTGTTAAGGAATCGTGGGGTTTCAAGGGATTGAACTTCTCAATCAAATTCGACAAATCACAGAAACGTGGAAAGTCGATATATAAGTCGTCTAAAATGCTCGATTTGTTCGGAGGATTGTGAGCTGCATTATGTGATAGGAGCTATCTATTAATATGAAGTATTGTGGTAGCTAGATATTGTAAACTTTTCAAAACATATTTGTTCGATTTTTATGGGCTAAATACATTCATCTACAAAACCATGAAATATATTTGAGAAAAATTCGCGAGTAACGTAGAAGGAAAGTAAATTTAATTGAGATCATAGTGCAGACAAAAACTTTTTGAAATTATATCCGGGTTTCGATTTTTAGAAACTTTTATGAAAAAAGTCTCGTTTTGAAAATAAATGGGGTGTTAAGGGATTATCATTTTTTACTTTTCTAAGTAACTAAACTCATTTGTTTTATGCCGTAATGTATTTCAATATAGCTTTGGCTTGTTCCGTGAAGTTAACTTACATGGAAAGTTAAGGGATCTATTTCGTAAGTCACTGAATATCACCAGAAAAGACTTATCTCAAAATTTGGTAAAATTGTTAGGAAAATGTAGATTTAAACTGAATTGGGGATACGACTGTGATAATTATGTTCTAGGTTATGGCTTTCAGTCTATTATGCTCAAAAACGGATTTTAAGTTTTCATATCCGAAACGTCGGATAAAAACTTAAAATCCGTTTTGAGCATAATAGACTGAAGGCCATAACCTAGATAAAAACTGATTAATGTGAATATGGGGTTTTCATGATAGTAGTTTCAAAAGCTGTTCCATCGCATTGGTGAAAAGTTTGGAAATAGGAATGGTTATCTTATATGAGATGGTTTTGGAGCTATTGATTTTTTTAAGCGTAGTCGTCCTAGATAAACAATTATAATATACGGTTATTTCCGATCTCTTTTTGGAATACTTTCAAGGCTTCGTGGTCATGTGTTAAGTGTTGTCGAGCATTGAGTACATTGTAGTATAGTGTGTGCGATTTCCGCTTTATATTGGAAACTTTTTGTAAGGATTTTTTTTTTGTCGATTATGCCATTGGGTGTTACATGCAAATCCGTTATTTGGTGTGGTGCTTTATTTAAAAGGCAAATTGGACAGTTACTCTATTCAAACTGAAAGCTTGTGGAAATTACCATTCTTTTGACAAGTCATGACAAGGTTGCTCTGCACTATTATAGGATACGAATACTGCATATAAGTCAAATCCTTTCAAGACAATTGTGCGATGCACTTATAGCTTGGTTGAAAAAAGAATCAATATGTATGAGAGATTGAGCAGGTAAAACAAAACGGTTAACGTTTGCAGGAGTTCCAACTTGAATTATATTGAAGTCATATCATCTTAAGATTGAACACATCATCGATATTGATCAAAATAATATTTTTTTTGCTGTTGGCAAAATATAGTTTTATTTACAAAGCTCAAATTCCTTAACACCCCATTTTGCATTTTCGTCAAAAATCACACATTTTTATGATTATCTCAGAAATCTGCCATAGGATCATCTTCATTGTAATTGGCTTTTTATAAACACGCCGGGAGAATGGTAGGACTGTATTTTGTTCAATTATTGTCATACTAGAAGTTGATCGAAATTTAGGTAAAATTTTTTTCATCCCTTAACACCCCATTTTACGGTAGTTCATATTTAACGCAAAACATAGAATTCGACCATTTTGCATTGAAAATCTAAAAAGTTGTAAAGTTAGGTTCTTAACGTAAGGGAAATTACAAAAACTGTCTAGAAATATTCTTTTTCTATTTACTATTGTGTGGCCATAAAGTGATGACAAACTTCTATAAATGATTCTAGAAAGAAACCGACAAAAGATACAAAATATATTTAAAGGAAATCTTACTAGACTACACTACTAAATTCAAACAACATCTAGGCTCAACTCATTGCTATTGAAAAAAAAATTAAAAAAAAATTTCCCATATTTACTAACAACCCATATCATCACATACGCCTCTCCAGATCATACCAAAAAAAATTGAAAGTAAGCATTTTGTTACTGACACCCGGCGCTCACCTACTCTCGACATTCTTCCACACTTCCAAGCAATTTTTCACACACACCCGATTGCTCCTTCAGTGAAAAAAGTCATCCACCATTTGGAATCGCATAATGGTACTTGCTGCATTGAACGCCAACTTCGAGAGGATGGAGGCACTCAAATAGTGGTCATTGTTGTTCGACCCGGCTCATTGAGCTCGTGTGTTGTCGGAAAGTTCATGTGTGCATTAAAATTCCAAAATTTCCTGGACCATATCCGTGTATTTCAGCTGCTCGGGGCACTATTTGCGGTCGAAAAAAATAAGAACGTTGTCATTGGGCGGAAATTACCCCAAACCATCATCATCATCAACGCGATTTTCACATCAACCTTCTTTTTGTCGCACCAGGCCTCAAAGTTTGACCGCTAGGGCGGTTCAAATTTCAAGAAAGTTTGGAAATTGTATCTTTCGTGTATTTTGTTACAATCTTACAAATAAAGCTCCGCCAAATTTTCAGCCATTTTGGCGAACTATTGATGGTGGCCCAAAGATGTTGAAGATTTATATGAAAATTTATTTAAAAAAAAACTCAAATAATAACTCCAAAACTAGTAAAACTAGTAAAGTAATTATTTAGAGAAAGTTGCTGAAAAAAATCATTTTGTGCTAATTTTTCGGTTTTTTTTTTTGCAGAAGTTTACTGGAACAAACTTTTCTGTACCTTGAACCGCCCTATTGACCACTCTATCAAGAGGTCCGCTTGCCGCTACTATAACAGTCAATTGAAATATTTAAATTAACGTCCAATTCTTCACTTGCAATCTCTTTCGTGCGCCGCACACTGCCCGCGGTAGGAATTAATCCCGCACAGCTTGGACCACAAAGAGACCACGTGGTGCTGTAGCTCAATTTCCTCGCAATTATATTATAGCCGACGAGTTTTATTGAAATTCCTCGGCATCGGTCGGCGGGTACAGTTACCACCATGCGGCCTGTTTGGGTCTATTTGAATTTAAAACAGAAGAAACGAAACCTGGAGTGTTGGTGCTATCATTGGACCCGCAACCTTTTGTCTGTGCTATGCGATCAATATGACCCCAGAGCACTATGAACGGGTTTTAACAATACCAAAAATTACGAATGCGCTAATTGCGGGGACAACCATAAGTCTAACTTTTGGGACTGCCATTCGCACAAACGAATCGTTGATGCTCATATCAGGCAGATGAACGGTAACGTTTTTGTAGCTAGAATTCCCCAGGCAGAATCTCCAACAATTCTGCTCAATAATCATACCCATCAGGTAAATTATAATCATTCTCATTCACAAATTTATTTTCTTCCGTCGGATAATCGTTCGAATGGAAATATCCAAACCAATGTTTATGCCAATGTTGTCGTAAGTAATTTTAGCTCCTCCCCTTTAAATTTTCATTCTACATTTTTTTCAAATCAAATAGAAACACTCATGCCGAGGCAGGTAACTTCTATTTCCTCTCTTAATCAACGGAAAAGCCCAACAGAAAATGTACCCACTTCCAGTAACATGTCTCTCTCTGATTTTGGTTTTCTAACTGAACAATTGAATCAAATGATTGTCAAATATTTAAAACCACCACGATGGTTGAAGCAGTCCAAGCATGTGTGAAACTCACCAATACAATTGTTATTGGATTACGTTTCTGTAATTGATCCAAATATTGCTTAAAATATTTTAAATTGGAATGCTCGTTCTTTGAACGGTTGAGAGGACGAGTTATTTTTTTAACAGCTAATAACATTATTTAAACTTATTTAATATCTGAATCCAAACTCAAGAGATCCAAACTTTTTTGTGTATCATAATGATCGGCTGGATGGAGCATGTGGTGGAGTTGCTATCATCATTCATAGGCGTACAAAACATCAACTGTTTTCGTAATTTGAATCCAAAGTTTTTGAAACCTTGGGTGTTCCTGTTAAAACACAACTTGGTAAATATACTTTCATAGCTGCTTATTTGCCTTTCCAGTGTACTGGACAGCAAATTAATTTGCTTCAAACTAACTTGCGGAAATTGACTGTCATTGGTGACTTCAATGCAAAATATTGCTCATGGAATAATTTGCAAAGCAAAGAAGTGGTTTTCCTCAAGGCAGCATTTTGGGACCAATATTATACAATATTTTCACATCTGACTTACCTGAGTTACCTCAGGGATGTCAAAAATTTTGGTCTTCGAACAAACTTTTAGGCCGGCCATGTGCAAAATGCAGCATCCAAAATGTCGTAATTTCATTATTTTTTAACCGTTTTCACAAAAAAATTGCGAAATTATAACGTTTAGAGTTTTAGAGTTGATGCAACCCCAAGGCACAGATAATGTAACTTTTTTTTGGACAGACAGATGGTTAACCGTCTACATAGAGCGGTGTACTAAACCAAGAGCCATAAGAAGCGAGATGCAGTTCAATTAGGGTTTTGCCAGATTCAACCAGACAAAAAGAATCCTCGTTATCTGGGATGTTGGTTGGCCTGTTTAGGCAGGTACCCAACATGTGTTGATCATGTTCCCCTCGCACTCTCTCTCGATGCAGGTTCATTTGAATTGCAATACACTGATTATGTTTCGGGATGCAAATTTACGTTACGAAATGTTTGTGTGCAATTGGAGTGGTCGCACCTTTAAGGCTGGGATGTAAACGTGCCCAGCGCTTTCTGGTTGAGATTTGGCATCGTTTGTAGATCTAGTTCGTGTACTACAAATTGCCCTTTGCGGGTCGAGATCGATTTGCATGTTGTTTTGTGCAACTGCTGCAGGTGCAAATCGAAAGTGAGCATTACTCCAGTTTGCCCCAGCGAGATCTCAGGTTCCTGGCAGCGTGTTCGTATAATGAAATCGATTTATAACTGAGTCTGGGTAAACTGTACAGATGTTTGCAGGTTAAAAGAAAAGCATTTGTTGCAAAAGTATGTACGAATTGCATTAGAGACAGTACCTTACATAAAAGGTGTGAAAACTACAGCAATCATGCTGTGGAAGTCTGTTTTTTTCAAGTGGAAAACATTAATATCTTCATAGCTTAGAGGCGTCATAGTATGACGCTCGTGAAATTTTCTAAATCTTCCAATCTTAGAATTTGTTAACTAACTTTTTTGACCACTAAACATCACAAATCGAAGGACTATAGCATGCTAGCGTTTTTGCTACATTTTTCAATCACATCAATCACAAGAAGGAAGATAAGAATCAGTAAAAAAGTTCTTTATGCTATATGCTTTACGTAAATTAGGTTAGGCATCATTTTCACTTCTATCATACGAAGCACGCTGCATGTTTATCGACATAAAAACGTTGAAACAGCGGCATGAAACCGCTAGGGTTTCATTAGTAAATGACTTAGTCTCGTAACGAATGAACTCATCCGAAATCGTATCTAAATTAAATTTTTACATTCGTTCTCAACAATTACGAAATCGAAAATTATTCCTAACTAATCACTATCGAACTTAGTTTTTACTTTTTATGCTTTAGATCCAAAATATAGATGACATTTCCTTTCGAAGACAGCAATCCATACCCTTAGTATTTGATTCACTTTCGATCTCACTTCTATAAACTTAGCACAATAAACTTATTAATCCACTTTATGCTTTTGATCGCTCCGAAAGACCTACCCCCTGCTTTGAAAACAACCTCATCAATCTCGATTTTTTGGGATGATTTTAATTGTCCTGCGTGTTCCGCCTCATCGCGATTGATTTTTTTTTCTCTCGGCACTACCTTTTCAAACTAAGGTGGGTAAACTTCGTGACGCGGTGTACCCTCCTAAAAAGAGTCACGGCATCATTTGAGCGGTGGTCAACCACAAAGACTGGCACCAGATTTAGGGTTACCATATCAGGTCTCGGCCCAAAAAGTATATTTTTTCAACTGTGTATAAGAGCTTAGCGACAAAATGACGGAAGACAAAACGTCGAATGTCAAAATGTCGAGTCCCAAAACGTTAAAAGAACAAAACGTCAAACTAATTATTTTTTTCTTTAAAGAATTGTTCAAAGAAAGTTTCTTTCCATTACAATTCTCTCCTTTCAATGTTTTGTCCCTTAAACCTTTTGTCCTTTCGACTTTTTGACATTTGACGTTTTGGAATTCGACGTTTTGTCATCCAACCCTGAAAATCAATAATTTCACCATAAGTTCACTTATTTCGATATATAGTGAGAAAAATGAGCATACAAAATTATTCTAATCAAATGAGCAAATCATACCAATTTGATTCAGAAAGATTTGCCGAAAGCGGTGGATCACCTGTGTTGTCATAGGAAAGATGTTAATCTAGTTCCTTCAAAAGGTTCGACAGTAATATCTGAAAATTGTGCACTTGAGCATGAGATGCTACTTCGTTATTGCACAGGGAACCAACAGACGCTACTCAGAATTCAGAACTACTGGTGCTCTCAATAAGAAACAATAATGGGAGGGAAATGTTGACGTTGCTTTATAGAAGGAGAGTTCTCTGCACTTCCCATTCAGCAAAAAAGTAAAGTAAACACATCTTAAGACAGAAAAAAGTACATATACTACAAAAAGATTACGTCTGGCAGCCCTAACCACACTCGAGGTATTAAGCAAACAGATATTGTATTTATAGAGGCGGTCAGCGCCCTCTGTCTCTCTAGTCATTGCGCGCGAACCTAAAGTTAATTAGTTTGATGGAGTTTCGTGATCTCGTTTATTAGCGGAAAAGCCGCTCCGAAGATCTCGAGGAGCAAAAGGGCACGGTCGTGTGCCCTTCTCATTTCGTCGTGCATGAGCCAGGAAGTGCAGTTGCTGCAATGATCTCTAATAGCACCGATGAAAGTGATATGCTGCATTTAAATCGGGGCCTGTTTTTGATTTTTCGGAACGAATTTTTGCTTCTTCTGTGCCCTTCGTTCCTGTGCCAGCGGGTGTTAGATTACACTTTTTAACACCACTCAACGCCGGATATAGAAAGGATTCCCGTGTTCCGTTGTCAAGTGTTGTGCTTCCCCTCGCATCTTTTCGCAATTGAAGTACCGGGTAGTGCAGTTCACTCGTTCCGGATTGGATGACTCATATCCTCACGGTCGCGGTGCTCCTCAGACCGTTATTATAAGAGAAAAATTAGTTCCTACCAATTGATTTCTTTAAATTTACTGCATGTTTGAGCAACATTTAAAGAAATCGTTACTCCCTTTATGATATAAGACCACAAATTCTAATAAAAACAATGATATTTACATGGTATTACATTTACCAAGGTAAATCCACAAAATGTTACGCCCACTTAATTCATGATAACAAAATTAATTTAACACGGATTTGGATTAGACTTACTTTGTACGTCTATACGGAACGAAACAAAATTCACGGAAAAAACTTAGACAATAGAGTTTTATGCGAGGAATCTCGTCAATCTAACAATTTTATTCGTCGTGTTGTGTGGGTCTGATATGAATCATACTAGAAAACGACTGTGTGTGCATAAGAAGCGTCTTCTGATTGTCTGGGTAATGAGTCCGGTGAAGCACTCCTCGTACTTCCTCCGTGAAATACGATCTTCATTGAGTACTTTATCGAATCACACCATCACCTTGATATGGGTCCTTTCTCATTACTCGATTCCGGGCAATAAGGAAGCACTTTTGCTCGTCAGTAAACATTTATCAATTCCATTCTTCCTAAGTCATTAAAAAAGTCATGGTAAAATGGTTGGATATGAATCAAGATTTTATCAAGGCAATGTGTGGACTGATGTCTAACCACTACTCTTTAGAATCGTCCAACGAATATGGCTCTCAGACAGCAATCGTTGCGATTACTGAGACATCAATAATTTTGTGTGGTGTTGTTTTGAATACGACAGGGCCCGAGGAAAATCATATAAGATAGACATTAGAGATGTTCTAGGTAGACTGGACATCGAATACATACTGCTTATTTACAAATTTTTGAGGTAAATTGATTTCATATTTGATTATTTACCTTCGCTGTTTTAGATCTTTATTTGGTTCATTTGTCCACTTTGTCCTCCCGGAACACGTTTTTTGTACCGTTACAGGTTGTCGTCATGTTCACTCTGCGGTAGACCAGCAGCAACACTACTCACTACTTTTCTGAACGTCAACGTATAGACGCTAAGCCTATCCTTTCTTTAAAAAATATCCTATTCCTTAACCTTGGCCAAACCTCGAGTTTTGCTATTCCCCAAAATTAGCATTGTTATCTCAGGAACAATTACGAATTTGTAAAATAAATCAATTGAACTCGGCTCCGTAATGCCTGGTGGTGCTTGAGCCTCTAAAGTAAATGCTTAGGAAATCGTAGCTTGTTATGTGTGGCTTGGTTAATTAACCCCTCTACCGGCAGCTTCATTTTTACCACAAAATAAATATTCAAATCGTTATAATTTTTTGTTTTTCAATATTTTTGCACAATTTTTTCGCAAGTTCTCAAACAACTCTTCTAGTTTTGGAATCCGTATCGATATTAATTATTGGTGATCTGGTTTTGAAAATATTCCGATGTTCCTTGGGGGACCGACATTTTCCATATAAAATATATATGGCGGCCATTTTGTTTTTGGTCAATTTATCAAAAAAATAAAATGTGGGCTACATAATGCCAGATAATAAGGAGCTACTCTGAAAAAAAAATCATACAAATCAATTAGGTATTCTTGGAGATACAGATCGGACTCGATTATCCGGAGACTCGATTATCCGGGGACTTGATTATCCGGGATTCGATTATCCGGAATTTTAGACTCGATTATCCGGAATTTGTTTTTTGATGTTCTTGTTTTTCAAAAAATTTGAGATAATTTGTGATTGCAATATATAATATGAATGGTTTTGCAGTTTTGAACGTATTTAAGAGAAGGGGGTTTAGAAAAGTGTGTTTTGTGTATGCTGGTCAAAAATTTGATTTTCTTGTAAAGACCCCTACTGTTCCTAGAAATTATTTCTGGCTACGCCACCGCATCATTTAAATCAAACAACAAAAAAAAGATAATATTTAAGTTCTTTTATCGAAGATTTAAATTTTTTTCTTAGTGATTCGATTATCCGGAGGATTTGATTATCCGGAGTGAAATAAAAATCGATACTCCGGATAATCGAGTCCGACCATATATGGCGGCCATTTTGTTTTTGGTCAATTTATCAAAAAAATAAAATGTGGGCTATATAATGCCAGATAATAAGGAGCTACTCTGAAAAAAATCATACAAATCAATTAGGTATTCTTGGAGATATCTGAAAATTAGGATATGATGTTTTTTGAAGTTTTTAAGATTTTTATTTGGCCTGCGAGGTTCCAGAATTTAGGTTGCTCATTATTTAAAGACGGCTGCATCAAAATGCTTCATTTTTTCACAACATACTCTTATTAATGTATTGTTCCGAAGAGTGAATATCCGAATACGTTTAAAATGTTGTATCCTGAGAAATTAACGGGGGGTTCTACGTTACGCGTCGGTCTTCCAAGGAATTTTGGAATATCTTCAAAACCAGATGACCAGTAATCAATATCGACACAGATCCTAAAACTAGAAGAGTTTTTTGAGAACTTATGAAAAAATAGTGCAAAAATATAAAAAAAAAGTTATATTGATTTGAGTATTCATTTTGCGCTAATAAATGAAGCTGCCGGTAGATGGGTTAACATACCATTAGATCAACTCCCACATACACTAAATATTTCTTTGTAAGCTTTAAACCTTCCTTAATCCCTAACAAAAAGTTACAAATTGTGACTTAGGGTCATTTTCGACCCGAAAATTCAAAAAGCTCTCATAAATCAGTGTGTTGACCGAATTTAGTTCTGTTGGGCTTAAATGAAAGGCACACATGTTTAGTTTTAGAAACCCTCCCGGAGATCCGGATTTGGTCTCTGTGGCCACCGGGAACCTGTTACATCTGAAAAAGTCCCTTTAGAGACCCTTACTTTTCCAACCTGTCGTTTCGTAACTAAACAAGTGATAGGTATTCACGTGGACTGTGAATAGAGGTTCTCATTTAGTTATTCATACCTGGTTCCGGAAACACATCAGTACTCTTCGATTGATGGATATTTTGGCATAACATTTTTCTGGAATTAATTACCGGCGCACATCCCCTGAAAACTTCGATACAGTATGACCCAAACGGAACCGGTTCCAGGAGTCCCGGAAGGTGGCCAATCTGGACAATTTGATGAAATTACTCAAATTTATGCCCCAAAACCAAATGAATTGTGCTCAATTCTTTACGCTTTTTTATATCTGGATGTATTTCTATAAAAGGATAAATGGATGGTTATTCTGGTCTTTTTGGAGCACCGGAATGGCCACCGAGAAACCCGTAATGTGGGACCACAAAATTTTAGCACCAAAAGGTGATTTTGAACCCTCGTGACTCTTTTAGTTCAATTATAGATAAATGGCCACTTTGGTTCTTCTGGGCCACCGAAATAACCTAGGATGACCACCGGAGATGCCCGTCAGATTTTTTTCATTTGAATTGTTTTTTTATAAGGGGACTTCATCATTTCTATATTTAACTCTTACATTCTGGTCATCATTGTGAACTGAACAGAATTTTCAAGTGCATCAGTATGCAAGTTTATTTATTACTGCGTACTCGATCAAAAAAAAAAATCATGCACTATTTATTTTTAGCCGCGTTCAGTAAAGAAACCAGATATGGTATCCATGGGCCATTTGGGTATCAGAAGGCCGGCTCCAAAGGCACGTTCCCACCAGTTGGGAGATTTGTGCCAGATGGGCCGTTTGGGTACTTAAGACAGCTAAATTGACGGAAAACCAAACAAAAATGACTTATGTTTGTGACAATATTTTACAGTAAATTAACGTTTTCATAAAACTGTAATCATATGGACTACAAAAAAGCCAAGTTATTTCAAATTTGACTAATCACAAAAATATGATGAGTTGGTTGCATTTCATTCAAAAACGTTCAAATTTTCTAAATTGCAAGGCTAAGGCTAATTCTACCAGTATCGACTTGATTGTTTTGAAAAAAAAACTTCAGAGACCTTTCCCTGAAAAAAGACACATCAGAGAGACCAAACCCGAACCAAAAAGAGACCAAACAGAAATAATTAAAAAAAACAAAAAAACAAACAATATGAAACCTAACAGGAAACAGAAGATAAAAGTTCGATTCCTCATGAAATTAGACCAGAAGTTTATTTTTTTTAATTGCTCGTTACATTACGACAAATGATACTGCTCGTATTACTATATGCATTTTTCACTGATTTTTGTTCAAGGAATTTCATCAGAAATTATTTCAGCCATTTGCCCAAAAATTCAGATATCAGTCCGAAATAAAAGAAAGATTTCTTTATTTGGAAGATTTGCATCCCGAGGCTAACACATCTCTTATTCAGGAGTTTATTTAGTGATTATTTCACATGGAATCACTTCGAGAATGTTTCTAAGGAATTCATAAAAAAATGTTTTGTATATCTCAAGAGCACAACCTACTTTTTTTGACATATATATCCACAAAAATTAACTCATCAGGAATTTCTTTAAGGATTTTTCAAGATATCCCAAAGTCCTCCAGGATTTTATCCGGTGATTCTTCGATCGATTTTTCTAGGACATCCACCAATACTTCAAAAAATCAATTAGATGCCTCCAGGAATTCCTTAAAAATTGTCCTTCAGAATTTCCTTAAGTTTTAACTACGTTTTAACTAATTTCTTACGAAATTCCGACAATAATTCTTTATTTCATTTTTTTTTTCAAGGAAGTTTTCAAAGATTTGTCTTAGTATATTTCCAAGAATTTTTACAGGCATTTCTCTATGAAAATGTGAATGAAATTCCAGAAATTTTAGTAAATATTCAAAAAGTTTGTGTGACATTTCTAAAACAAATTTTGAAGTATCCTCCGATGAAACTTTTGTATGTCTTTTACATTGCATTAGGGTATTACATTACAAGGTACTCCTTGAAAAACATCGGACAGAATACCTTAAAAAATGTGTAGAAGGATTTCTGGGCTGCAAAGTTAATAAGTTTGGAACCTTAAATAAACTTTTGTAGATTCCAGAGGATTTTCTTTTTTTTTTTTTGAGAAATGTTTGAATGAACTGCAGTAGTAATTCTTCGATGGATGGAAGTGAGAAATTCTTTGAAAATTCCTAACAGATTTCCTCGGGTTATTTAAGGATGTTTATAGAAATTCTTTGAAGTTGCCGTGGGTGAAATAAAGTGGAAATTCTAGTCAGGTTTCTTCCGGATTTTCTGGAAAAAAAATCTATTAACATCTTTGGAAGATCTCCTAAAATAACAGCTGGAAAATTCGATTAAAGGATTAGTGGAAACATATCTGGAGGAAGTTTTAAGATAGCATTTGTAAAAATTTTCAGAGTAATCCTTGAGCAAATTACTGAAGAGAGTAACGTTGAAGTGCTCGAGAAGTTTCTGGAGCAAATTCCAAAGAAATTTCTTAAGACATTCTTTGAAAAGTCACTGGAAGAATATCTGAGAGAATTAGTAGAGGAACATCTAGAAGAATTACTGGAGATATCCTTATAGGAGTCCCTGAAACTAATCCTCAAGAAACCTGATATTAAATGAGTTGAAAATTTTCGTAACAGTCTCTGAAGATTTCTCTGGATAATTGTATAAAATGCATAATTTTTCACCAGGATCCACTCCAAGCAAGATATGCAAAAAGATACTTCAGAGACCGTTTTGGTAAAAAAATAGACTTTAGATACCTTTCATGAAAAATAAAGACTTTTCAAGACTTGCATTAAAATATAGCCCGAGTTTCTAAAAAGGGGCCTGGTACCAGTCCTAAAAATATTTTGTCATGAACATATTCTACCATTAATCACTGCCTCAAAGTAATTTTCCTAATTGTTATCAAAGTTCCCCGAGAATTCCAGTTTTTTCCAGGTTCAACAAAATTCCCCGATACAATTTCAGGTTTTCTAGGTAGTAGACACCCTGTTAAACGACACATTCTTGCGCCACTTGGAATAAACGTTTTACAGTTCATACATGAGCGTATCTATTTTTTTTTGCATTTGTCTTTCACTAACGCTACTCGTACTGGATGAAAATTGTTGTTTTCTGCAATAGTTTGGCAGCATAAAACCGCACAAAATCTTGTATGTTATCTAAGCTCATCGCATTTTATGTAAAACGCTCGATCCAATTTCATAAAATTCATCAAGCTTTGAAAATTCATGATTGTTGCTATCTACATAATGATACTCGCTCCGTAAAACCCAATAGCGTTTGAGCCTTCGAAAAAAAGTTATTATGATACATAAATATCACGTCGTGTTAAAACTTTGAACGCATTATCGGTATTCAAAAAACTACGTTGATCTAATCTACTAGAAATTAACGCGTTAGACTGTTCAAGCGTGTACTTGAACGTAAACTTAATCGATTTCTCTTCACCGATCCTCTTTTCATTGAATAAAGGTGGCAATATGCGAGTTTGTTAGTAATTTCCCACCTCAGGAAGCACTGCTGTCAAGCGTCCTGAAGTGAAAAAATGCTTACAAACTTGCATTTTGTCACCTATGTTCACTGTCGACAAAATCGAGACTGAGATTTTGAGAACTGAGAGAAATCGATCATGTTACTTACGCCCTTGTACTACCACACGATTGAGTTATGCCTCAAAAACGGCATATCTTGAAATATTGTTGATCTATAGTTCCAAAACTAACCCCTGAAGGTTATGACTAGTTTCAAAGTGTTTGATTAAATGTGTCTTCTAGTAATAACTGTAAATGAACAAAAAGTTTGGGAATCATCACAAGGACGCAACTTCAAAACGTGCCTCACTATTTTTTTTAATCTTGCCCAGGTATGCAGTTTAGCGCCAGTGCTGTAAATATTAGACATATTTCGTGACGTTCGATACCATGGTCAGTCAAATTTCTCTAGACTCATCCGCTACCGTCACCTTTCAAACACAACACGAGCGGCAGAATGAACATCGAGAAACACAAAAACTGTGCAGTAAATGTCATCTGACATGATGACATTTCATAAATCATGAATTTTGCATAGATTCCAAAAATGTCCAATCATAAATAACAAGAATAGCTTAGTCTTGCTCGTTATGTGAAGCAGCTCTTATTCCAGCTCTCATTGCGACACATGATTGAAATAAGCAAAACCATATTGTTTTCTGGTGACGCCATCGTGGTCAGCTACATTCTATTGACATTTTTCTTTCGCACGTTCGTTTGATCGCTCGTGTTGTGAATGCTAACAACACTGAGTTTAGCTACAGAAAACGATTGATGAACACAGACTTGATGGCGACTTTTTTTTATAATAATAACGATCTTGGGAGCACCGTGATCCTATTATTTTTGACGCAGTACTTAATCAACCCCTCCGCTATAGCAGCAGTCAGCATTTGTTCAAAAATCTAAACCCCATAAGAGGGTGAACTCATCGCATAATACCGCTTCATCTTCGGGGCAACAGCAAGTTGGTGAAATTGTTTTACTGCTTGCTGTTTTCACCCTCGTTAACGGTTTCGAATTTCGTCGTCCGGAAGAATCACCCACTGAGATCGCGTTAGCCGTTGTCGTCCCTTACTTGGTGCTTGCTCTCAACTCGGAGGAGGACGTCTAGACAAATTGGCAGCACGCTGCTGCCTTGTACAACTCTATAGCGACGGCGGCGGGTGCGTAGCGAATGTTGTCGTCCGCCCAGAGGATCTTGAACTTGAAATCTGCAATTTCGAGTGCCTAGGGGGATTAGCGGAGCGTGCGATTTGAATTTTGAAGAAGGCGTTTGAATGCTTGTTCGGGTTGGTGTAAGTATGTAAGGTACTTTGTGGGTGATGGTAGATTTATTTTTGCTCGATTTGTGCAGTTATGCTGTTTGACTTTACAAATTAAGATGCATTGTTTTATGCAGGATCATGCATCGAATCCAAAACAGGAGTTAACCTAATCAAATTTTAGGGGAGAATGATGTATGCTCAAACGCTTTTGTTGTATACAGTCAAACCTTCAAAAGTCGATGTCTGAAGGGAGCATCGACTCATGGAAATAACGGTTTATGGAACAGAGATGCTTTGCAAAGCTGTTTGAAGGAACCACTTACTATCATGACATTTTGTTTTAAGTATGATTCCCTGAGTCGATATCGAGTCATGGAACATCGACTCATGAAGGATTAACTGTATTTATATTTCAAAAAGTACAGTATTTTGATGGAAATGTCTTAGGATATGTTTTCTTCATTTCAAAATATTTCACGTATTTATGTAATAGAAATTATTGAAGGTTTTCGAAAGTACTGAGAAAATCTTAAGGAATCTCTAAAATCTTGCCCCTAACACATCTTTGGAGTAACACCTGAAGGAAAGCAGCAATACCTGGCACAATGTCAGAAATTAAGTAGTGCATTAACAGAAATAAATGGGCAAGTTCTCTACGGAGACTTACAGAAAACTCTTGGGATTATTTCTTGGTTCCTGTTTGATTGAATTTTGTATTTCCAGTTCCTGTTTGGTCTCGTTCTCCAGGCTAATTCAGTCTCTCGTGTTTCCATTTTTTACAATCACAACTAGACCTGCGATGATGATGAAATGACGATAAAATGATATGATATTACAGTTTATTTTTCTCTATATAGTTATGCGTTTCCTACTCGGGATGTCTTTTTCTTGTAAAGCTTACAAGAGTAGGTTTCGTGTCTCGGTTACTTGAATGTTTAATTATGTTCAATTACTTCATGTCAGACACATAAATGATCATCGTAAAATTTTCCATGCCACCATAACTGTTTACTAAATACTCTCAAAATTGCATTCAAATTACCACAATTGAACCAAAGATGAACTAGTACTCCACGACTTGGGGTTGTCGATTGAATTATGCAAGTGAAATAAATGCCTACCTACAGAAAACTATCACCATCTTAAACTGTTGCAGCATCAACAATTATGGTATGTACATATAATTTTCATATTTCACCTGTAAAAATGACTACTTAATTACAACATGTTACGTTTCCAACGTAAACATCGGTGCATATTTTTTAACTACAAAATAATTTCAATTCCTTCGCACCGATTTCTTCTGCCAAAGAGCTTTTATCGGCAAGACCCCGGCCTAATGATCGCTTGGCGATGCCTATTAATCACTTCAAAATGATGAAAAATGATCACTCGTCTCAAAACAGTCGCGCCTATTATCGGCATTTTTCCTTCGCACGATACTTCATCCACCCCAATTGTGCCTTTTGAGGTGGTTGTTGATTTTTTCGACGCAGGGCTGGTAGCGATTGGGTGTCTTAAAAATAAAGGAACTATAGAGAAATCAAAAAGATACACAACAAGAACCAAAACGAGACCAAAAGAGATAAAATAGGAACCAAAAAGAGACCATACAGGAACTAAGAAAACAAAAAGATAGGAGATAAGAGCTTTCAAAAGGCCGTTTCAGATAATTCAAACAGGAATTTCTCTAAGGGTGATGAAATAGTGACCAAGACTAAAAAAAGACCTGCTATCAGCCCTGAATTTCGACCACCCTCTTCTCCTAACCTTTCACAAACAACTGCTATATCTGTTTACATACACGGGCCTACCACGGATACGGCTTTTCTTGTCACGGGTAGCCCACCACCGCTTGACCTTGCTCACACGCTTATATCCATGATGCTGCCGCCGCAATCCGGAATTCAGAAAGCGCGAACAACGAAAAGTGAAAGATCGCTTCGAGTTCCACGCTTCGATAATTATGCGCGCGTCTTGAGCAGGCGAAACAAGAGCGACTGGTACGCCGCGCAGTGACTCCGGCGAAGCCTATGGCCTAAAATGTTTTGTGGATGTAACCGTCTCCGACTTTGCCCAGGAGGGGATAGGAGGAGTGGCTGAGAGCTGCTTCGGTAGACAAACAAAAACATTCAAGATGCCCCCACAACGCAATTCCGGGAAGGCGACGGCGAAAGTTCCGACTCGTCTCGAAGCGGAGCGGTATTTCCTATCGATGTAACGATCTTCTTATGCGGACTTGTTTGACATCGGAATCTCGTAACTAACCCGGTGCGGTCAAACTTGGACGAAGTCGATAGGTCATAACTGCACCGCAGCGGCTTGGTTATTGATAGCTTTCGATCAGCTGGTTTGACAACCTTTTGGGTACATCTTACAAAAATAGAGACAACCATAGGCGTAGTCAGAGTCCGCCAAAATTCCAGGCTTCTGCCAAAAACCTGTGATTTCTATAGGTGAATTTGCGTATTCTCGGCAAAGTAAATCAATTTCGCGCTTTTTTTTCAAGCTGTATCGGACACACGAAGACAAATTACTTGTTTACCTGTTCACATTTGTGCGCCAGCTAATATTCTACACACTTCGAAAAAATCATTTGATTTTACGTCTTTTGGATGCACATAAAAGAAGCGAGCCAAATGACGTGAATTTATGTCATATTTAAAATACGATGGTGTCTGATTCGGGAAATGTCAATCATAGTGGCATCGTTTTCATGTCCTGCATCATGTAAAATTACATTTTTCGTTCAATACATCTTTCAGAACACATTTTTACATCATTTCATCACTTACATCATTTGTCATTCAGTCATAATGTGAATTACGTCCGCAGTAACTTTCATTATTTTCAAGAGTGTATCGATTATCATCAACAGAATTGTCGGAACCTGTTTTGCAACATTTTAACAATGACTCGAACTTTTAAGGTGATTATAAAACAAAGCCACACCTCAAATTTTCTAGAGCACAAGACTTGAGAACCAAACAGTGCTCCGCGTTGAAAATCTATCCCATTGGTAACCACCACCAAGCAAGCAAATTGATTGGTTTTATAAAGTGAACTGTTGTCAGATACTCTCGTCTTGTGCTCTTGAAAATTCGAAGTTTGGCTTCGTTTTATAATCACCTTAAAGTCAGTGCGTCTATTGTTGGCACCAGCCATTGTAAAATTCGTTCTCAATTGAATTCAAATCACGATCAAAGCAAGCGAAGAAAAACATCGCATCAGCTCATGATCTGCAATGCTTCGCAAGTTGTAACAAGCTTGATAAATCAAGCATGTGCTAGAATAAGTGCGTAAATCGCATGATCAATTTCTCTTCATCGACCCTCTATTCTGCGACCACCTTTAGTCGCAGAAGAGAGGATCAATGAAGAGAAATTCAAGAAACAAGCTGCAATTTTTTTAGCAGTTTTTCACTTTAGAACGCTAGGCAACAATGAAATCTTACATTCTGACAACCAACAAACTTGTCACCTTTACTAACAGGAGAGAGGCTCGATCATGAGAAAGTGATCATGCGACTTACGCCCTTATTCTAGCATACGCTTGAAGTAGCAACAGCGATGAAGAGTCCCAAAGAGAGAGCGCTGATAAAACCCATATTTTTTGCTCATTTACCATTGGGGTTTTGCTCATTTACCATAAGTTTGGCTCCTAAATGGATGTACATAATCCATAGTTAATGTTCCTATCAAAGCATTGCGTAATTATTATTTTTAATTTACATTCTACTACCAAACATGAATATAGATATCTATAGAATAAATATTATTGCCGTAACCGCAATACAAACGTTTTTCAAAATGATGAAAACAACATGCTATATTCTAGTAAAAAGTATATCAACGCTCTCTGCTCATTCAAGTTCAAGTTTGTATTTATCTCATAAAATCTATAAATTGCAGAATAGGGGGCAAATTTTGGATATAATTTGAATATTAATTCATAGATAATTGAATATTGCGATAACATCACTTATGTGGAGGTATGTACAGCGTAGTTTAGGGTACTTTATTATAAAATGAAGTTCGTAGTTCATTTTTTTTACAGACAAGCTCAAAATTAACCTTTACCAGTTGTTTATAATGAAAATTTGGTTTACATAGATCAAAAATATCATTTTAGAAAAGTGTTCCCAAGTAACCAAAAGCACTAATAATAAGCCCTTAATCAGCATCATAGATGCGTACATGCATTATAATAGCACCACAAATGATTACACACCTTATAACAGCACTTCCGCTGCATAGAAACCCTATTACAGCATCATTAATGCTTCTAAGCCTGATGCATACAGGCATTAAATAAGCACTATATTGGCTTTATATTTGAATACAGGGCATGTTTAAATGCCATCCAGTGTTTTGACATATATACCACGTGCTTTGTGTTTGCATATAGTGGTAAGAGGGAGTCAAACATAAATCTTCTCACTACTACAATTACAGGTTTTATAAAGGGGACAAGTGATGATTTAAATTGGTCATTTTTCTTTTCAATACTATTCATCTTATGTGCCCGTAGGAGCAAAGGAGCAGGACAACAACTCAACAATAAGGGTGTCGCAGGTTCGAGACGCAAAATGAGGAATTTCATCATCATAAAACGAGGATCAAAATGTGGCAATTGCAAGTCCTCAAAAGAATGAAAACTACCAAAACGAATATGTCTGATACGGAGAAGTACTATCTGTATCATTTCATTACATTTTTTGCATACTATTAGAGGTTTCCGTTTTCATTCATTCATTTATTTACCTCGTGTACCAGTTGCTTGGCCGCATACGCGAAAGCTCTCTGGCTGCGTACGCGAAAGCACAAAATATTCGCCCTAAAAACCTGGCGAAAACAACTGACGTTTCTCACGTGGTCTTATATCAGCATTAGTGGTGCAGAGAAGCACGGTTATATCTTGGCACTATAATGGCACGCTATTTCGCCTTTTCTGGCACTATAATAGCATTATATGCGTATATAAAACTGACATGCATCAAATGATTACCCTATATGCGCATATAATGCTGTTACCGTGCCGCATTATCGTGCTTACTGGTTACTTGGGTTGAAGTTATTGCACAACAATTTTCTGAACTCAAAAGGGTTAAAAACTGTTTATGATTTCTGTAAAGTGTATACATTTGACCTAAATTTATATCTGAGCTCACGAATATAATTAATAGAATGGATCCAATGACAAAAATGAACGTTATTGTTCGAATGTACATAAAGTATTTTAAACTCAATCCATCATTTAATAGTTTTTTACTCACTTGGTGAGAAAACAGTATCCTGTACGAATATGAAATTGGGCCGCTGTATAATGCGCCACCATCATAGAGATCGATATTTGTTTACGTCCGAAATTCATTTTTTCAACCCAAAAATTAGATCATAATCAATCGATTATTGAACTATTTTCCATTGGCATAATCATTTTGAATCATTATTCTTGCGATACACGTGATTTCACAACAGTTTTAACCACTAACAAAGAATCCGAAAGTTTATCCCATGTTGTCATACACCAATGGATTACCTGCTTTGCATTTGTCCACAGTTGATCAGCAGAAGTTTTCTCTTTTCATGTTGTATGGGGAAAGGCATCTTACTTCAATTTTCTCGTAAATGAAAGCATTAATCGAAAAAATATTTGGTAGTCATTATCATCACGTACGATTGTGCTACTTTTCCCCGAATGTCGTTTCCCCGAATGTCGGTTCCCCGAACGCCAATTCCCCGAATGACCCTTTTCCCCGAATGCCATTTCCCCGAATGACCCAGTTCCCCGAAACATGGTACTGTTCGAATAGGAGCTCTAATTGTTTTTAGTAGCAAGATGGTGAACTAGAAAGAACGATAGGCAATCGAAAGAAGGAGGTATTTGGTCTTTCTCGACTATACACATGTTGCCAAAAATGCTGAGGACGGTAAAACTCCTAAGAACCGCCAATCAAATAAAGAAGGGTGCATATCAGATACCAGTACGTTCACTTACCTGAAATGTAAAAAGTTATGACAATTATGATTGCCAAAAACTGTTCGGGGAAGTGGGTTATTCGGGGAAACGGGATATTCGGGGAACAGACATTCGGGGAATTGGCGTTCGGGGAAACGACATTCGGGGAACCGACATTCGGGGAAAAGTAGCACAACCATCACGTACAACCGGTACCAAATATTTTTTCGAAAATAATTCCCTATTTTACCTTTTAGCGATATTTTGCGCATCGACACTAGCGCATGTGCGTTACTAGGGTAACCAATATATTTTGGACCCCTATATATTTTGGACCCCCTGGTCCATTTTCCTGCAAATTTCTAAGTTTAAATCGAAAGATCAACTCAATTCGCATGCCATTTGGAAAGATAGGACTATTGCGTACTTGCATCAACCGTTTGTACATAGAAAATGTGTTTGTTTTATCTGAAATTAATTTAATTTAGTCGGTTCATCCATACAACCGTTACAATACGTTACACACATAAATTAAAGCCGTCAGAAATTTTTCAAATGTAAACAAAAACTTTTTTCAAATTTCTGGATCAAAAACGTAGAATATCTTCGGTTTTCCATTGTCAATCGATTGATTAGACTATGGGCAAGCATATTGTACAACCAGTGTCGTGGACTTTGTCGCCAAACGATAAAAAACACCGGGGGTCCAAAATATATACTTTGAGGGTCCAAAATGTATTGGTGTGTCCAAAATAATGAAAAGCAGTACATCACAATTCAATTATTTTCGACATTTTTTGGATCCTTCATGACCGTTTGGGCATTTTTATCTCGTAAAGGAAGTTTTTCTCTACATTTGGCATGTTCTTTGACTTGGTTACGCTGTACAATTAATTCATTGGGACAAAAAACTAAAATCACTTCCTTAGGGGGTCCAAAATACGACCGTTATCCTATGTGGTGAGTATCGAATCAGGCCATGCATGTAACCCATTGTACAATTTTATCCCACTAATCGTACATGAGCACTGACCGGCTTAGTACATTTTCGAAGGAAAAAAGTTTATTATGTTTTTCAATGCTCTCTGATCGTCTACAAAATACCTATTTTGAGAAAAAGATTAAATTGTATGTTCCTTCCTATGCTGCATACGGTGAGTTCCCAACCTAACATCTTTTTTGGCGGTTCTTCTACTAGCCACTAGATATCGGAGTGATCGTTAAGCTTTGAAAATTTTTGCCTATAATGCCCCAGGCTTGGAGCTTGTTTTTAAGGGTTTTATCATGCACTATCATCCCCCGATATAATGAGAGCTGTAGCATTATACGATAAATTGACTCTCATGATATGTAGCGGATCACGATTGTTACAGAGAACTATAAGTATTTTCAACGGTTTTCAGCTCTTTCAGTCTAGAGAAGCAGCTAAAACGCGTTTTTCATCTACTTTCTACTAAAGGAAAGTAGATGAAAAAGGCGTTTTAGCTGCCTCTCTAGACTGAAAGAGCCGAAAAATCGTTAAGAGAACGTTAAGTGAGAGATAATCTCAATTTTGTCAGAATTCGACCCCTGGTAGAACTGCGTTTTAATTCGTTGTTCTATTATTGGCAAACCAACCTCGTTTCGAGCCGTCTTCATTTCAAGAAAACTCTGGCAGAATTGTTTGTTTGATTTCGACAATTCTATCAGAGTAAAGCTTACAGAGCAAATAATCACATGAATGTATTCATTGAAGTGACGAAAAAGTACTGTTGATTTTATGTTTCCACTTTAACTGCCGATAATAGTCGAATGGTGCCCAAGTCGTAAATCGACCTATATTTTCGAACTTCTACCACGAATCTCGTAGACAATTAGCTAAGAATTGAAACACTCCAGGTTTCTGCCAAGGTTCTTCCCAGAAAAACTGTTATCACAACATAAAACTTCCAGAGATAGCTCTAGGTATTTTTCTTAATTTCTTATTATTTTACCTAATGATTACTTTTAGTTGGTTATCTCCTGATAAATTATCTGATAATGTATTTCCATAACTTCTCGATGAATTTAACCAAAAAAACCAGTGATCTTTTTTTGGATTTGCTCGAAAACCGTTCCAAGAATTTATACAAATATTCATCAAGAAGTTCCTTCGTCTATTCTTTAAAGATTTTTCAATAACAACACTCGGATTTCTGTTAAGGTTTATTTCCGAAATACTGCAAAGAATTGTTCAGAAACCGCTTCAATCGATCATCCAAGATTTTCTACCAAAATTCATCAAAGTCTATTTAATATTGGATGACCTCCAGGATTATTCTTTATGGAATTTTCCACAATTTTCCAGTGGTACTACAAGAAATTCAGTGGGTTTTTCAAGCATTCCTCTATAAAAAACTGCAAGAATTCTTACAATATGTTTTAGATTTTCTTTTAGATATTTCTCTGACAGGAAAGTATGAAAAGATATTATCAGTATTTTCTCAATGTTTATGGTGGGAGCTCTTTTTACAAAAAAATAGTGAACAAAATACAATGAATAAAAAAAAATCGGTCATCAAGAAGCATAAACGAAAATAAACGAGCTTTCGGCATGGGCAGCAGAACACGTGCAAACTGAATAAAAAAAAAACAAACTTTCTGCCTGGGCTTCAACGGATCACTGCCCAGCAGAACACGGGCGCACGGAATCTAAAAAAAAAACTTCGACGCCGACGCGAGTAAAACGAATCGAATACAACCTGAATACGACGCGAAAAAACGAACTTTAAGCCTGGGCTTCAACTAAAATGGCTTTTTTGAATGAGTATGCCTAGGATTCAACAAAGCACTCTCAACAGTTAACGTTTATTGAAACAAACATAATCGTCACATTCTTCGAAGGATTTCTCTAGGAATACTTCTAAGGTGTGAATATTAATTTTCGTAGGAATTCCTTCAATACCTCCAAGAATTATTGCTGATTTCTATGTATATATGCTTTTTTCTCAAGAATTCCTAAGATAGTTTCCATAATACTTTTACCTAGAATTATGCTAAGGATTTCTCCAAAACTTTTTTAGGAATTTTTTTATGGATCTTGACATATTTGCAGTAAAAATCGAAAAGAAATATTTGTAGGAATACCTATTGAAAATCATGTAGCAATGTCCATGGTAGATCTTGGTGAAATTCTATTGGTTTCCTAGCAAGATTCTTCCATAAATTCACTTGATTGTGGCTAATTCGTCTAACAATTGCGAATCAAAGAAAATCACTTGGTTTTGCTCTGACATTGCTGAAAAAGAATCAGCATACTTTCTGCATGTAAGCGCAAGTAGCAATACTTTTCTGAATCAATATTACTAATGATGACTGAGCTTTATCACTTTGAAATAGCAAGCTGCAAAATCAACATGGCTGTCAAAACGAGTGACGGGCTACTTAGCCTTAATAGTTTCATCATAGTTTTGTACAAAAAAAAACGTGTGATCAAACAAAGATGGTACAAAGGGTATCAAAAATGGTTGTTTATGCGTGAAATAAGGATACATAACTGTATACGTCGTTCATCACCCTCCTGACAGAAATCCTGACTACACCCATGGCGACAACCGTTTTCCAGTTGAATCGCGGCTAACTGTGTGTTCTGTTTTATCATCTGGAATCGGGTGCCTAATTAGGATCGCAACCCAGATTGAGGTTAGTCATAATTGCGCCCGGCCGTCTATTGACGTGGATCAACGAAAACCGAGAGGGGAATTTTAAGTGTTTTACCGTTCGATTTAAACCATGTTTTAACATTTGCTGTTGGAAACGATTGATGGGAAACAGTCATTATCGATTAGTTGAACGGGACGGATTCGGACCACGATGGGAAAAGCAAGATACGCGTCCAACTCGCGAATCGTTGCACTTCTTTCCCAGCCTAATGTGTACAGACGGACGAAAAGCATCACGATGATTTATGTAATCGAAAGTTCGAACTTGTGCGAATTAGTTGCAAATTTTTACGTTACGTCCGTCCGTCCATCCGATCGATCAGAGAGCACCATCGCCGTGTTCGACAGTTCGATCTTCATCGGTTAATTGTCCGACAAAGGCCTTTTGATCCGGAGAGTAGGTGCTTCGTTCGAAACAGCTGTCGGATTGATTTATCTGAGAGCGGTCCGCCCGTTGGATATTGGACTTTGGTGGTGAAAACCGTCGTGTAAACTGTACCGGCGCGGCGCTGGTTTGCTCCCTTGATCGCGGCGCCGCCAATTGGTGGGCTGTGTTTTTGTGCTTTCCCGGCACAAACTTTCGCTTTCGATTAATGGGAATTTGCAAGCTAAATAACGTCCGCGCCCGTGTAAACCGATGAGATATTACACGCAGTTTATTATAATCGATTTTTTTTGTGCTTGCATTTACTACATTTGTTTAAGAGTTTGCTGCTTCGTGGCGCGTTGATTGATGTATCGCAGTAGCCATAAGCTGGTAGTGTTTAGCACCTATTTGCTGATAACGAGAGCGGTGAACTCGAAGCGAAGTCTGATGTTACAACTGGATGTCGGATTTGATCAGTTTGGCAGGACTAGAAGATTTATGTCTACACACTCCAATGAGTTTATGCTTCCAGTTGGGTGGTTTGGTAGCTACAGTGCAACAATCTGCTTGAATTTCTCATGACCAGAGTAAAAATACAAAATTTGATGTAACGTGCAATACAAAACACTAAATCTATTTATTTTTATTACGTTTGGGTTATGAATACATGTATAATATAAAACAGAATAAGGTTTCATTAACTAGCTAGTGTTATATGTTATTGCTATTTATTTTACCATATTATTTTTCTACTACTCTATTTCTTCTATCCATTATCTTCTTCTACTACTTTTTTCCTTCTCAGTGCAACGCCCAACTGAGACAGAGTCTGTTTCTCTTCATAGTGTTCTATGAAGTGAACCATTTTATTTTTTGCACATGTACGTTAATTCGCAAATTATTGAACGGAAAAATGCTCGCCAATTGTCGAGTACGTCATAAGGAATGCATGGACTGTTCAACGTTAGGTATGAAGTTACTCCATGTCCTGGGAGGTCGAGAAAATTCCAACCTCAGCATAGTTAGGCTTGCTAAAAAGCTACGCATGTAATTCAAAGTGCTGATGGTATACAATCACTTTGTGTTATAATAAGTTAGTTTGGACAAAACTTTTATTTTTGCTTGGTTTCAATGAACTGTCGTAACCTATAAAATTTCAAAACCGACTAGGACTGCTTAAACTTATTTAATGCAAATATTGATTACATGCACTACAATGACGGCATGCATTGCCACCAAAATAAATTACACATCGTTCCCGATTTTATCGCGACGAAAAACGAAGTAGCGATCTCTCACAGCCTTCGATCAACGAAGATAAACCGACGGCATGCAATTAACCAATAAAAGAGCCCATAAACCGCTGAAAAGCAATATGCTACCACCAATCACATTGCGGTTCCATTGCACCGAGCAGCATCATGCTTGCCGCCATCTCATTGAAAACTCATTCCTCGTGGGCACAGCAAACAATCTTTCTTCAGCGATTACTGTATGATTATCTAATCACCTATGTATATGAGGTTATTTTTCACCGGCGCGCTGCAACCAGCTCCCATTATCCGTATTTGACTTTCGTCGTTTTCCTTTTACCCCGTGCAGTCGGCGGATCTCTCAGATGATATGCACAACCTCAGTTAGTGCAATCAATTGCATAGTGATGTTGTCGCCGACTGGATTTCCAGGCACAAGTGACAGGGAAAACGACAAACGCACTCATCGCGTTCACGCTGGTTAACGAGTAAAATTAGTCTAATTTCAAACACTTTTGCCAACGGAGAAAGGAACGAGTATCTTTTCGGAAAGCTTGGCAATGTTCGTTGCTAGAAACACAATTTGTGACCCCAATAAAATATAGTGAGAAGAGCTAAATTTCAAGCTGATACACCAACTAGAAATTCTAGGAAAAATAACAGAAAAAAGCATAACGGAAAATTCCCGAGGTGTGTCTGGTATTACCACCAATATTTATTAATTAATTTATCCAGTGATCATTCCACAAATTTTCCTAGGTATTTCATCAATATTTTCGTTTAGGAATTCAGATTTTCATGAACACAACCAATTTTCCTGAAATTGTATTAAAAAACTACTCCAGATATACCATTAAATTCTATCCTGTAGTTTCTCAAAAGCGTCCTCAGTGCTCCAACAATGTATCCAATACTTCTTCCATGGAATTTCTCAGAAATTCATCCCTGGCTTCCTTCATAAATTATCGATGCTTTGTCAAAGAAATATTTCATATTTTTTTACTGATTAACTCCTTTAAAATCTTCGAGTAAACCTTTTGATCCCTCGAGAATGTTTTGGAGAATTTTTTTAACAAACTATCTAGACGAGCGCATTGACCAACTAACCAATCAAGTGGGTCAGTCACTTGATGACCCAATACCTCACGATGTTACAAGTTTCGCTCAACATTTACATGATTTCAGGCTTAAATTTACAAACATTTACATGATTTCAGGCTCTTTGGAAGCATGATGATGCATGTCAAAACGTATGGAAAATAATGAAAAACATAGATTACTTGCAATTACGGAACTGGATCAAAAAAGTAGTAATTAGAAATCAAGTGTAAAGTGAATACATAACTTTTTGTGTTTAGTTCATCTTCCGTGGAGCTTTCTTTGCTTCAGGATTTCGTTTTTACTACCACTGAAAAAGAGCCATCTATTGCCTTTTTAGTATTGAATATCGCCCTATTGTTTTTTTAGGTGTGTTCTATGCGTGAAGAGATCGGTATAAAGAACAGTTTTGCCAGAATTCATGGAGTGTTGGTGGTCTCAACTTTAGGCGGGTTCGTTCACCGGTGTGGTGCGGTACCCCAAATGGCTTGTTGTGGGCCACAAGGGATATATTTATGGGTTATTAAAAAGATCCGCATGAACTATTGAACTATTGGGATTTGAAATCGAAACTTGTAATATTCTTAGATATTGGGTCATCAAGGGGCTCTGTCAAAGCGCTCGTCCACACTGAGAAAAATCTACACGTCAAGGTCGTGTGTTTTACTTGCAGATTTGCGCATTAAGGAAACCACATGACTCGAGTATGGTAGCCATATAGATTTCGTCATTGACTTCACGGTATAATTTCATGTGTATCAACATTAGGTTGTCATGTGAAGCCAACATGTAAGGACTGTTCATTAAAGAAAGTGGACACCTGATTGTTAACATTTTGGTGTGAAAATTCCAAGGAAAAAATTCAAATTTTGTTTCAGTGTGTACTCAAGTGTTTATTTTGACAGCAAAAGAAAGTTGACATTTTCCAAATTCCAAATTTCCAAATCCAAATTCCAATTTTTCAACACTGTATCGAAAACAGATGCTTATGACGACGTGCAATACATCCGAACAGAAAAAAATTAGGAAAAAAGTTTTTTTATGGCAAGCAATTTGCTCCTGCGGTATGAAAAGTACTACATTTTTCACAACGGGTTCAATCAATGGCGAAAATTACAGAACTGAATACATTTATAAACGTCTTCTGCCCATCTACCGAAAGTATAACAAGCCTCCATTGTTTTGGCCAGGGCTGGCATCGGCTCACTATGCTTCAGCTACTTTGGAGATGTTCAAGAAGGAAAAAGTCGAATTTGTTAAAACATGGCAGATTCTACCGAATTGCCCATAACTATGCCCCATTTGGAAATATTGGGCAATAATCAAACAACATCTTAAGAAAGATGGAAGATAAGCAAGTTCCATGGATTTTTTCAAGAAAATGTGGTAAGCAACACAAAGAAAAGTTACGAAGAAAGTTGTACAGAATTCGATGGGAGGCATCAAAAGAAAAGTCAGATCATTATCCAGGAATGCTCAATAAATGTTCAAACTTATGTGAATTTGGTCGAGATTACTTTGATTTCCATATATTTCAAAACAACTCATGAATTTGTTCGAAAATAAACAGTTTGCTTTAAAAAATACGTGTCCACTTTCTTAAATGAACAGTCCTTATGCCTAAAAGTAGTGACTTTAGATAGTCATGTGCGACAGGACATGAATTTCATGGCTTATGGACAAAAGGTCGAAAGACAAATGGTCGAAAGGACAAAAGGTCGAAAGACAAAAAGTCGAAAGGACAAAAGGTCGAAAACTATTTGCTTGGTGGGAAACTTTTCGACCCTTTGTCCCCCCTTTTTTGCTCTTCGACCTTTTGTCCTTTCGACCTTTAGTCTTTCGACCTTCTGTCCTTTCGACCTTTTGTCTTTCGACCTTTTGTCATAGATTCGAATTTCATGATACTGAAAGAAGTAGAATTTGGTAGAAGTTTTCTTGCTCTCCTAAATATGGATCCGAGGCTCCTGTGCTTGTCGAGTGAGCCAGCAACAAACGGGGCGTCGCAAATCCATAATTTGGGAAGCCAGGATTAGCATATTCCATTTTATTCGAAACTGAAAACCAGGAAAATCTGTTAGGGGAATCCGATGTTTATTCTAAACTATACATTTTAATAAAAAGGTAAAATCCTCGTATATCGGTCAACTTCACTAATAATGATGTGGGCTTCGTGGCCGTGCGGTTAGTGTTACCAAGCATTTAGCCGCATCGAGTCAAGGGGTGTGGGTTCGATTCCCGCTTCAGTCCGGAAAATTTTTCGTCACGAAAGTTTTTCGACTGTGCCACTGGGTGTTGCATGCTAGTCCGTTGTCTAGTGTGGTGCTTCCTTCAAAGGGCAAATCGTCCACTGAAAGCATTAACGTTTCGGTGTCTTTATTTTTAAGAAAAATCAAATTCACAAATTTTCATCTAACACTTTCAGCTTCAAAATGTGCTTCTTCTCTTTGGAAGCAGTATGTACACGAGCGCAGAAACCACTATGATGACGACTCATTGCGCAAATCAATCGATCAAGTTGAACATGATGATTACGACACAAGATAATCATAAGCAAAATACACTGAATCCGTGTTGGGGTGATGATCTATGCGTCCATAGGTTGGCGCATACGAATCTGAAGAGAATGCTTCGGAAACTTATGTGAAAAAATATGCAATCCCGGTCGGTTGATGAATCAATCCATGAAGCAAAACAAAGGAATTTAATGTGTAACACACACGAAGTTTGGAAGAAAATCACAGCAAATCGATATGGATGTTCATGAATCGATCCATAATCTTAAACATATAGATCGAGCGTGTGGATTTTTATCAGTGCAACGTACAAGAATCGTGGGATCAAATCCCACTTGAGCACGTTGATTTTTTGTATAATCTGACTCATAATTTGTCCATTTTCACCACACGCAATCAGTGTTGATAGACTCACGCTCAAATGTCAATCAATACGCTCTCCCGAGAGAGCAAACTCATTAGAGATCTGCTTCGCAAATCTCACGCTTGATATTTGGATGCAAAATCAACTCAATCAACTCAAATCGTAAAAAATGATTCAGCCGCAAAACCCGGCCAAAACTCGTGAAACCCGAATATTGTTGTTTACGTTAGAAAGGATTACTATAATTTTACCAGACTAACAAGAAATTTTTGCCGTGTGTGAGTAAACTGTGGAAATACGAGACAATGAGTCATAAAGGTGAGCCAACTCATCCATGATTTTTTGACTGCTGAGTTGCGTGATTGACAACTCACGCATGAAAAATCTCATGCGTGAGTTGTGAGAAATTGAGTTTTTCACAACACTGCACGCAATGAGCTAATTCATTTAATTACCATGCGAATTGGTTTACTGATTAACTCTGTATTTTGCAATATGAATTAATTGTTAAACAAAAAAATATTCCACATCCCAAATGATACCATACATAATGTTCTAGACGAACACCTGAAAAAACCTCGCAGAAATCTGCTGCAGTGGTATGAAATGCTAGGAAATCCCTAGCAACTTCATAAGGAAGCCCTGAAAGAATTTATCATCGAGGAATTTCTGTAGGAATTCCCGGAAGATCGCTTGCAGTAGTTGCTTAACCTTCCAGTCGTCGCGCGGTTTGCCACCGTCAGAACCACCACGCTGCTGTTGTGAACAAAAAGCGAGGTTTTTTCAACAGTGTTGTACAAAATACAACAGCGCGACGACTGACGTATTAAGGAAACAGCGACAGTTTCTGTAATGTTTCCTAGAGGCAGGCTTGATAGTACTCCTCAACATCGCCAGAGTTCGATAGCATGTTCTAGAGCAGCGTGATAACTTTTCCTCTTTGTGAGGGAGCGCAGAGTAGAGAAGCAACAACAAATGAGCGAGGAAGATGCGGCACAAAACACAACTGAGAATTCATAAAAAAAGAGTGTCATCAGAACTCCACGCGAGCTGTTTTGTTCGAACGAGTTACTCGAGAGTTCTTTTAAAGTGTGAGTAAGGGTGAGGGTAGAAGCGAGAGAGATAGAGTGCAAGAAAAAATCTTCACATTTCGAGATACTCTCACTCGAATCGTTTGAGGAATCGTGTTGTAAATTTTGAGTTCAATTATTACTCAACAGAAAAACCTCGAAATCGCCTCATTTTTGCATCGCACATGAGTTTCTGTGAAGCCTGCCTGGAGGAGGATGGCTTGAAATAAACTCTAGTGGGATTGCTGAAATAATTCTGAGAATTTGTAAGCAATATTTGTAGAAAAAGCATGAATAATTACTGACTATCTGCTTGAGACCTCTTTAAGGAATTTTCATAGGGTTTTTTTTGGAAGAATTCCTGTATATATCAAATGGAGAAATTAATAGATACATTTCCGGTAGAAATATTGCAGGAAATTCTGAGAATTTAGTGATTTCTACATACATTAGCAAAACAAATGTGAAAACTACAAGAGATATCAGAGTTGATTTGCTGAAGTATTTCGTGGAGGAACTGGACTAAGCATTCCATGGAAAATGAAGGAGTAATTTCGGGCGAATCACTGGGAATTTCTAGAGAGTTTCCTAGAGGTATATTACATTATCCATTAATGTATTTCTAAAGGAATTTGTGAAGGAATTCCTGCAAAACCTGTGAAAAACATATTAATTTTTATATATCATTGTAATCCATGAAATTCCATGATTCATTGTAATCCATAAAATTCCTTGAGTATTTTTTCAAGATCTCACGCAGAATTTTTTTTAGAAATTTATACATGAGTTTTCAAAGGTTTCTTTGCCGTGAGTTTTTAGTTTTTTTTGCATTGTGAGTGTGAGTTTTTTTTTTGCATTGTTCGAAAAGCTCTGAATGAAAAATCATATTCAGGAGATATTCATTGAGAATTCCAAGGATAATATCTAGAGATGTGATCTATCGATTCAGCCGCCTTATTTCAATCGAGATTTCCAAGCCAAACATTTGTCCCGCGGAGACAACTTATGTTAGTTCGTTGTGCAACAACAAGGAAACACTGACCTCAGAGTCTACTTTACTTAAGAAGATACTTTGGGAAACTTTTAAAAATGGATACTTTTTAAAGACTTATTTCACAATAATGCTTAATTTTCTAAAAAGAGAACACCTACCAGCCCTGTATGAGGCCTATTTCAAAATATCACATAGTTTGTTCCACTTAAGGTGAAACAGTTTGGAATCAACTTCTAAGATTGCACTAAAACTTCAAAGGTACAAATCGCGAAGAAATCATCCCACAACAGTGCACTTTTTATTTTGGCTTTGTGCACTAGCAGAAAGCTTAAAATAAGAAGATGAGTGATTCCAAGCAACAGCACCAAAATTTGGTAAATTTTTTAATTCATTTTTTTCTATTGAGCTGAAACTTTGCACAGTTTTCCAGTTCCATCTAAATCGTCATTTTCCGATATCAAATCTTCAAGTTGAGTCACGACTAACTTTTCAAAAGGGTGTATGTGAAAATGGTTCAAAAATATTCAAAAAGTTGCACAGCAAAAACGGTTCGTTCGATTGTTAGACAACTAAAGAAACAAAGTTAGACAACTAAATAAAGATTCCAAAAAAATACACACAGTAAAAAATTATTTTTTTTTTGCATTAAAAAACATAATTTTTGACACAAAAACTCAAATATCTCAAAACCCTATCGGAATACCAACGTAATTTTTTGAGGGAAAACGGTCCATTATATTAGCTATCTATCATAAAAATTTGGTGATGGTAAACCAATTTTCAAACATGTCACAACATTTCAAACATGTCACAATTTTCACATTTAGTAGAAAAAAAAAATTTTTTTTTCGGTGTAAATTATTACGGGAACCGCAGTTTGTTGCAGATTTTATTGTTAAGGGCCTTGCGTGAATTAAACAAGTCGTTTTCATGTATTCATTAGTATTATGTATATTATATGTATAAATATTATGTATATGTATAAATATTATATGTATATGTATATATGTATAAATTAAAATGAATTAACAGATTACACGAAAATATTTTTTTTTTACCAGGATATTTTTTTTTAGAGTATGATCGATGAGTTTCTAAATGTTATATATAAACTTTAAAAGTTTTGGATTTGGGTATGCGTTATGAGATCATGAAAACATTTTATTAATACTTATTTATTTATTTATTGTTATTCAATTTTTTTACAATATCGAAAACTTTTGCATCATTATCAGTACAGTTTGAGTATAGTTTTGCTTTAATTTTATTTTCTGACAATGGAATGAAACAGTGAAATTTTTGGCTTCCTTGGATCGTTTTCGCGTTATTATATTGCTCGCTGAGCTCTGATGCCGTTAATTCGTACTCTTCAGTACTAGTAAAACAAAATGATAATTTTGTTAAATCTTCTTCTTTTCTGCGATTCGCCCAATCAAATAGTTCTTTTGCAGTTTTAATTGGATGCTCACGTTCTTTGGCTAAACTTGCTCTTGTGGCCATGCGCTCCAATAGCATCACAAGGACCTTTGCCATGTGCCGTAGCAAAGAAATGCCATTCTGCATCAATTCCGTACTTTGATTTAAATTGACATAGGATCAAAAAATTAATACGGTTTTCGTACTGCGATGCTGCTCCATCAGACATGAAATATATCTTTCTGATTTCTTTATCCTTATCAACGCGTAAAAAGTTAACCATTTTGGCAATGAACAAATTTACAGATACTGAGTCGTGTCTTAAATCTTCGGAAATTACAATAAAACTAAAATGTTCAATTTGCGTACTTCCATTGAAATAAATAACGAATGGATGAATTGTAGCTTGTTGTTGTTGTAGCTCTGTTTTAATAAAGTCGTGAGGAATTAAACTTTCTAATTTCAAGCAAAAAAATGACACAAACTCATCTACAGGTTTTACAATATTCAATTTACAATATCATATTCATAATTACCTCATCGTAGTCTGTATTTTCCACATCCTCAGGTCCTAATTTGAAGAGGTTTCTTCGTACAGCTTCGTTGATTTCACGGTATTTTTTCTCGGGATAATTGACGTAACCCATCTTCGTCCATTTAATCGGAGTCACTTTTATTCCAGCTATCCCTTCGTTGAAGCGTTCGATGTTGACCTTCTGGATGCACTCATCTTCTGATTGATTTGTTGAAACAGATGTCGCTGATGGTACCGTGGCAAGACTATCTGCACTTGGTACTTCTGGTAACTCCTCAGTTGTTGTCGGTGCATCTAGTAATTCCTCAGTTGTTGTTGTTTTCGAACTTCCTGCATCCTGATCCACCGATGATGTACAGATTGCCCGTTTGTCAACGTTTAAACGGCAGGACGTACAAATGCGTAAATTTGTATTCAATGTAGACATTGGAGCATAACCAGCCGCTTTCAGTTTATCTATGGTGCTTTCGGTGAGATTTCGTAGCTCTTTCGAACACTTTTTTTTCTGCAAACGGCCTGCAACAGTTGAGAAAGCGACTACTCATGTTGCTCGTTAGATTTTAATAAACAAAATCACTTTTAAGTTTTTACTGACTAGTTTAGAGTCGTTTGCTTGACTGAAGAAAAATTTTACAATCAAATCTTTTATAACCATAGTGGTAGTATATTTTTAGCTATTTCGTGAGTATGTTCATGGTATGTACCTATCATGTTTTTGATGTTGTTGAAGTTACTCGCTTTCTCCCAAATATGATTAACAAAGTCTATTCTCTACCAAGGCGGGTCTATACCCAGGTGTAATCAGATTTTAACTTTGTGGAGAAAACCAGCGCCGAGAAAACCGACCTGCTTTACGTATACTAGATCACCTGGGTATAGACCTACCTTGTTCTCTACGAGGTAAACTTTTTGCAGGTAAACTAGTCGTATACCTGTATAGAAAACTTTTTTTGTAGCTTTTGTCTTCAATACTAGATTTCTTATAGGTTTCTTTTAATAAAAGGTTTCAACACTATTGAGAGAATTTTTCTTCAGTTACGTACAATAAAAAATATGACACTATCAAGACTTTAGATCACAACACTGGATCGCGTCTAACTCTCTGATAGATGCTATAATAGTTATGAATAATTAAATAAAATATAATGAAAACAACTTGTTAACCTCATGTGGTACCCTTAACAAAAAATTCAGCAACAAACTGCGGTCCTAAAAAAAAATTAACAATGAAAAAAAAAATTTTTTTTCACTAAGTGTCATATTTGTGAAATATTTGAAATGTCATAACTTTTTTGTTTATTGGCTTACCATCACCAAATTTTTATGATAGATAGCTAATATAATGGACCGTTTTCCCTCAAAAAATTACGTTGGTATTCCGATAGGGTTGAGATATTTGAGTTTTTGTGACAAAAATGATGTTTTTTAATGCAAAAAAAAAAAATTTTACTGTGTGTATTTTTTTTGGAATCTTTATTTAGTTGTCTAACTTTGTTTCTTTAGTTGTCTAACAATCGAACGAACCGTTTTTGCTGTGCAGCTTTTTGAATATTTTTGAACCATTTTCACATACACCCTTTTGAAAAGTTAGTCGTGACTCAACTTGAAGATTTGATATCGGAAAATGACGATTTAGATGGAACTGAAAAACTGTGCAAAGTTTCAGATATTTTTGGAATGGTCGATCAGAATCGACTTGCATGCCTCCGTGGAATCCCTCAGATCAGGAACATTTGCCAACTATTCCTCCAGTTTTGTGCCTTTGAAAACGTGAGTAGGTGGAGAAGTCGGCCATTGTGCCGGCCATCTTTGCATTCCGAGATGTTTCACCTTAAAGAGAATCCAAAAGTAGATTGAGTATTGTACCTTTTAGTTCTGCCCTAATTGATTTTTTTTAGAGAGATTTGTGTATTTCGACTACCACTGTCAGTTACCCGTATCTAATAAGAGCTAAAATAATGTTGCACTGAGATTTTGGCCGCATAAAATGAATAAATTCTCCAAAAAGGAAAAAACGAACACAAAATCTAGGCGCATCATTTTGTAGCAATATAGTTAGAGGAAAATAACTTATCCGCCATTTTCAAGAATATTTCTTAACCTTCATCCAGCCAGCACACTTTTCACACGCTGAAAAACACACTAAAATTAGCCCAATTGTTTTGTTTCCAGGTGATTTTTTTTAGAGATTTTCAGAACTTCTCGAAAAATTCTTCCAGTTTATGGTTCTGAGTGATTTCGGATTGTCTGGGGTTACCCAAATTGGCCAAACCATCAATTCAACGGATATCTTAAGACAGACCCTGATGAGCTAGAAGATTGGTATCTTTGGTGACGTTGTTGAGCAGGTCAAGGGTAATCTGGCATTATCAAACCTAATTGGAAATTTATCCGCTAGGTGGCGCTAGTAACAAATTTCCTTCAATATTCTACATCTCGACTTCCTGATAAGCTAGAAGGTTGGTGTCTTCGGCAATGTTGTTAAGCAGATCAATGGCTATATGGCAATAACAAAACTAGTCGGAAATTTATCCGCTAGGTGGCGCTAGTAACGACTGCTCTTCAATCTTCTATATCTCGAGATCCTGAAAGCGAGAACGTAGGTGTCTTCAGGAAAGTTGTTCAGCAGATAAGGGGCTATCCAGCTTTGATCGGGAATTTATCCACTAGGTGGCGCCAGTAACAAATTTTCTACAATTTTCTACAATTTTAGCTAGAAGGTTGGTGTTTTTGGAAAAAAAAAGTTCAGCAAATCAAGGGCTATGTGATTTGATTTTTTCACTAGTAACACATTTTCTTCGATGTTCTATATTTTTGATCCTGAAAACATAGAATGTGAAGGTTTTCGAAGAAGCTGTTCAGTATATATAGAATTTTTCGACAGTGACAAATCTAATTAAACATTCACCCCTAGATGGCATTAATAACAAAGTTTCTTCAGCTTTCTATATCTGATGGTGAGTCGAGGTACAGTGGGTCAAAGAATTATTAATTCAAACACTAGTTTCGTGTCTGTTAAATCGGGGCCTTCCTTAGCCGAGTGGTTAGAGTCCGCGTCTACAAAGCAAAGCCATGCTGAAGGTGTCTCGGTTCGATTCCCGGTCGGTTCAGGATCTTTTCGTAATGGAAAATTCCTTGACTTCCCTGGGCATAGAGTATCATCGTACCTGCCACACGATATATGAATGCGAAAATGACAACTATGGCAAAGAAAGCTCTCAGTTAATAACTGTGGAAGTGCTCATAGGAACACTAAGCTGAGTAGCAGGCTCTGTCCCATTGAGGACGTAATGCCAAGAAAAAGAAGAAGAAGGAATATGTTAAATCTTAATAAATTTATTAAATTCTAAATAAACACTCTATGACGAGCGTTTGAAGTGGTGTTGAAGAATTCTTAATTCAAACACTAATTTCGAGTCTGGTAAATCTTAATAAATTTATGCAACTTGTTGGCAACCCGGACCAGTGAGTTCGGTACCCGCGGTTCAGCACCACCCGTGGCTGCTACCGATAGGGCAATGAAAGAGAGAAACGTCAGATCTGTGTTATCAGTAGAAAATCAGAAAGTGCGTTATCACGATTAAAACCCTAAATTTATTATTATTCTAAAATTATTCAATTTGTGAACTTCATTGCTGTAGTAGGCCTTGAATGGACAAGACGAAGTTTTTTCAACGTCTGACGTTTTTTTTCCTTTTTCAGGAGGAGAAAATTTCCCGAGCCCGAGATTTCTTTGGACTCATTTTTGGTGCATGCTGTGGTGTCGATTCATCAATTTGGAAGTGTTGCAAGCGTTTGGAGAGTGTTTCGTTCCTCAGAGTGATCCGTTCCGGAGGAGAATTGTTTCGATCCGTTGGATGCAAGAGACCGAAGCGGTTCGTTTTATAAAGTTGATTCCGTGCTTCAGACTGGATGTTCTTCAAGCCTAAAGAATTTCCAAGCCTAAAGGATTAACCTTTGAAGTTTCCTCTGAAATTTTGGCATCATTTGGATTCAGCTGAGTACATTTTTTTGTTTTCTTATCTCTATAATTATCTTAATCCGTTAATTAGTAAATATTCTATTACCTATTGTGTATTAGTTTTTCCCGTTGTTTTCCAATTATGGAATCCGACGGGGATTCGCCAAATTCTAAAGAGGATGATAATTCTGTACCTCCTGGTACAACATCCAAGCCTTTTAGAGTTAAAATTTTTCCGGCTACTTTTCTTGGCCCATACCCAGTTTATTTTAGGAAAACACAAACCAATTAATGTTTTATTGATTTCTGCAGAGGTGTATAAAAGATACAAATCTGTGAAAGAAATCAAGAAAATTTCTTTAGATAAATTAAGAGTAGTTTTTGGATCGCGAGGGGATGCAAATGCGCTTCTTGAATCAAATTTATTTTCAAATTCGTATCGGGTATACGCTCCGTGCGAATCTTGTGAAATTAGTGGTGTCATTTATGACGAATTTTTAAGTTTTGAGGATATTATTAACTATGGTTTAGGAATTTTTAAAAACAAATAGATTTCTCCAGTAAAAATTCTTGATTGCAATAGACTTTCCAAATTATTTTTTAATGGTAATGATACAAATTATGTACATTCCAACTGTATTAAAATTACTTTTGCTGGTTCTGTTATTCCTGATTTTGTTTCAATTGATAATGTTACATATTCAGTGAGGCTTTATTACCCCAAATTGATGCATTGTACTCGTTGCCTTTTGTTTGGACATACTTTGAGTTATTGTTCCAACAAACCTAAATGTTCCAAATGTGGAGAACCACATCTTTCATCAGATTGTGAAAAACATTCTGATGTTTGTATATATTGTAGACAAAATCATAGTTCTTTTAAAGATTGTTCTGTTTACAAAGCTAATCAACACAAATTTAATCAACAAATTAAAATTAAAAATAGTTTTTCTTATTCAGAAATTTTAAAAGCATCTGGTGATTTTACTTCTGCTAATATTTACGAAACATTATCCGAATATGATGATGATAATTTAAATGAGAATTCGAATCAATTTATTTATAAACCTCCAACCAAAAGAAAAAGAGCCAATTTAGTATCTAACCATAATAATAATTGTGACCCTCAACCATCTACATCTTTTGACAATAATTTCCCTCCACTTGATACATCTAATTCCAGAACAATTCCTGGTTTTCAAAGAATAGATGTTGATCAAACATGTCCAAATAAAAAATCCAAAGATAATGTTAACAATTCTTCAAACATTGATGATAGTCATGATAATTCAGTTTTGAATATTTTAGAACAATTAATAGATTTATTAGAAATAAATGATTTTTGGAAAAGTTTGATTAAGAAATGTTTACCATTTTTTGCTTATCTTCTTGAGAAATTGAATTCATTTGGATCCCTCTTTTCTTCATTATTTTCGTTTTAATGGCTTCAATCAATTCCAAAAACTTGAATATCCTACATTGGAATTGTCGTAGTATTATTCCTAAAATTGACAGATTGAAATTGTTGTTATTAAATCGTAATATTGATATATTTTGTTTAAATGAAACTTGGTTAGTTGAATGTAAACATTTACATATTTCTTCATATAATATTATTCGTAAAGATAGGAATACTTCATCTGGAGGGGTTCTTATTGGCATTCGTAACGGTATTCAATTTAAACATTTAGATCTACCTCTTAATTCATCTATAGAATATATTGCTGTTACCATTAGAGATTTTAATATGGAATTTTCAATTGTTTGTTTTTATATTCCTCCCAATGCTATTTTTTCTATAACACAAATAAGAAACATTTTGGATAGTATTCCTTCTCCATTTTATATACTAGGAGATTTTAATGCACATAATATAGCTTGGGGTAGCGATATCACTGACGGGAGAGGAAATTTGATTATGGATTTAGTAGATGAACTTAATTTGAATATTCTTAATGATGGTTCATTCACTAGAATTGCTGTTCCACCAGCTCATCATTCATGCATTGATTTATCTTTTTGTTCCAATTCTTTGTCATTTATTTCTTCTTGGAAAATTATCAATGATCCTAATGGTAGTGATCATTTACCTATTTTGATCGAAATTGCTTGTTCTCATTGTGATCATATATCTTATGAACCAGTTGTTCCTGATTTATATAAAAATGTGGATTGGATAAAGTTTTCTGATCTTATTTCTTTTTCATTAATAAATTTTGATAATTTTTTACCTCCACTTGAAAATTATAAGCAATTTTCCGCATTATTAGTTCATTGTTTAATTAAATCTCAAAAATATAAAAACATTTCAAATTTTCGTATCAAGAATAGACGTCCTTCATTTTGGTGGGATAATGATTGTTCAGTAGCACTTAAAAATATATCAGAAGCTTTCAAAAAATTTCGTCGTTCTGGAACAAGGGAAAATTATTTTTCATATTGTAAGGCTGAAGCTCAATTTACTCGAGTTACAAAATATAAAAAAAGAAATTATTGGAAACATTTTGTTGAAAGTCTTGATAGAAATTCATCATTAACTACTTTATGGTCTGTGGCTAGAAATTTGAGAAATTATGATTATTCTCCTCCCAATATTTTAGAATATTCTGAAGATTGGATTGATAAATTTGCATCTAAAATTTGTCCAGATTTTGTTCCTCGAGCGGTTAATTTTAAAAATAATCAAAAATTTAATTACTTCCCTGAACTTTGTGCATCCTTTTCTTTGGAAGAATTAGATTTAGCATTATCTATAACTAATAATACTACTCCAGGAATTGATAATATAAAATTTAATGTACTTCAAAATTTACCAATTGATGGAAAGATTCATCTGTTGGAATTGTTTAATCATTTTCTTCTTCATAATATTTTTCCTTTAGAATGGCGTTCCATTAAGGTTATTAGTCTAGTAAAACCAGGTAAAGATCCTTGTTTGGTTGATAGTCGTAGACCTATTAGTTTATTGTCTTGTCTTCGTAAACTAATGGAGAGGATGTTATTGAATCGTCTTGAATTATGGGCTGAAAATAATCAAATTTTACCGGCTTCTCAATTTGGGTTTAGAAAAGGCCGTAGTACTCGTGACTGTACTGCCCTTTTAGTTTCACAAATTCATCTCTCATTTAATAGAAAACAGGATGTTGTTTCTACTTTTCTGGATGTTTCTGGGGCTTATGATTCTGTTTTGATTGATTTACTGTTTAATAAACTTAATAGTTTCAAAATTCCAAATATCATTACTAATTTTTTATATAATTTATTTTCATTTAAAATAATGCATTTCTATCATGATGGCTCTTCTAAATTCATACGACATAGTTATTTTGGACTTCCTCAAGGTTCTTGTTTGAGTCCATTTTTATATAATTTATTTACGAGTGATATTTCTTCTGTCATTCCAAATGGTTGTCAATTTTATCAATTTGCTGATGATAATGTTATTTTTATTAGTGGAAAAAATAGAGAAATCATTCGTCACTTCATGCAAAATACATTGGATAATATTGATATTTGGGTTCATAACAATGGTTTTATTTTTTCAGTTTCTAAAACAAAATTCATCTTATTTTCTCGTAAGCGTTCTCCTATTAGTATTAATTTATTTCTTAATGGTCATGCAATTGAACAAGTTTATGAGTATAAATATTTAGGAATATGGTTTGATTCGAAATTATTGTGCAATAAACATATTCAATATATTCAAAAAGTTTGTGCGAAGAGAATTAATTTTCTTCGAACTATAACAGGTACTTGGTGGGGTGCTCATCCTTCTGATTTGATTATACTTTATAAAACTACGATTCGTTCTGTTATGGAATATGGATGTTTTACTTTTGCATGTGCTGTTCAAACTCATTTTGGTAAACTTGAAAAAATTCAATATCGATGCCTAAGAATTTGTTTGAAATTAATGAATTCAACTCACACAAAAACTGTAGAAGTTTTATCTGGCATTTATCCATTAAAAATTCGTTTACATGAATTAAATTGTAAATTAATGTTACAATGTTTCAAAACAAATCATCCAATTATTAATATTCTTAAATGCTTACATGAAATAAATCCCTCTTGTAGAATTTTAGATTCTTTTAATTATTGCTCTTCTGTGAATATTGTAACAAGTTTAGTTCATTCTCTTGATTTCCATAATTATGCCATTGATATTCATTCATTTCAACCTAACATTGATTTGTCATTGCACGAAGAATTAAAACAAATTTCCGGTAATGAATATTCACGTTTTGCTCCATTATTTTTCAAACGTAAATTTGTTGGTCTTGATACTAATCAAATTTATTTTTCCGATGGTTCATTAATTCAAAATATTGCTGGTTTTGGTGTATATAATCATTATTCGGCATATTTTTTTAAATTACAATCACCTTGTTCAATTTTTGTTGCTGAGTTAACTGCAATGTATTTCACATGTACATTGATTAAAAAATCATCTCAAAATGTTTTTATCATATGTACAGATAGTTTAAGCTGTTTGAATGCAATTAAATCAATCAATTTTAATTCAAAAATTCATCATATTATTTTGAAATTGAAAGAAGAGTTATTTCATTTATATACCCAGGGTTACATTATCAAATTTGTTTGGGTTCCTGCGCATTCAAATATTTATGGTAATGAGCAGGCTGATTCTTTAGCTAAATTAGGTGTTCGTTGTGGTATTTTATATGATCGTCAAATTGCTTCATCAGAATATTATTCTGAATTAAAAAAAAATTCTGCAAGCAACTGGCAGTTTTCTTGGAATTCTAGTGATAAAGGCCGTTGGTGTCATTCTATTTTACCTATTGTTAATCAATCTACATGGTTTAAAAATTTGTCTGTTGGTAGAAATTTTATTTGCACATTATCCAGATTAATTTCCAATCATTATACAGGTCGGACTCGATTATCCGGAGTATCAATTTTTTTTTCATTCCGGATAATCGAATCTTCCGGATAATCGAATCACTAAGAAAAAATTAAAATCTTCGATAAAAGAATTTAAATATTATCTTTTTTCGTTGTTTTATTTATATGATGCGGTGGCGTAGCCAGAAATTATTTCTAGGAACAGTAGGGGTCTTTACAAAAATAAACAAAATTAGACCAGCATACACAAAAAAACACGTTTTCAAACTCTCCTTTTCTTAAATACGTTCAAAACTGCAAAACCATCCATATTGTATATTGCAATATCAAATTATATCAGATTTATGCATAAAAATTGAAAAACAAGAACATCAAAAAATGAACAAATGCTACAAACGAGACGAATGAATTGTACATGCAGGACTATCAAATGTAAGCAAACATAAAATTATAAAACACATGTATCAAATAACTAGGGTAGGTGTACCAGTTATGGCCATAGTGGTTCCCTATTTCGCCATACGTAACAACAGGAATGTCAAACATTTTTAAAAGTTTTTTTGTGTTTTAGCAGTAAGATATAGCTTAAATCTTGATGTTAAAACATTCAAATAGATTAAAAATGAAGAAGTTATCTGAATTTTGCATATGGCCAATTAGGGAACCACTATGGCCATAACTGGTACACTTTCCCTAATTAAAATGATTTCAGCTAAATGCTAACTCAGAAACATAAGTACGGATTTGTCTTATTGACTGTTTAACGAGAAACTTGCGACGATCGACGCGCTACCATAAATCATATAACGGAGGGTATTAGAGCTAACTTGGAAGTGATATTTTCGCAATTTGGAGGTTAGAATCACCTCCAAACACTAGCGATTTTGCGGTGGAATGTTGACGTTTGATCACGAATAGAGGTTCGAAAACGTCGTCCGCTCCTATTGACTGTTTAACGATAAACTTGCGACGATCGACGCGCCACCATATTTCATGTAACGGAGGTTATTAGAACTAACTTGGAGGTGATGATTTGGAGGTTTTTTGGCAATTTGGAGGTTAAAATCACCTCCAAACACTAGCGATTTTGCGGTGGGATGTTGACGTTTGATCACGAATAGCAACACAACTTCAAACAAACCCTCTACGGTGGGCATTTGAAAAGTTGTTCCACCCTGAACGTGAATAAGTTTTAGCTTGCATTTTTATTGGTGCATCTGAATCCCGGGAATATCAACCAGTTATGCCCCAGTTTGATCGTCACCAAGTGCATCAGTGCATCTCGTTTGATTAAGCCATAATCGCCCGGTCCTTCAAAGGCTCGGTTAGGTTAGCGCGCTAATGAAGACACCCCAGCTCCGTTTATCGTAAGCAGGTGACAACATAATTTGCGAGCGCGCGCAATCTGATTATGGAGTGTAGTGTGCCAATGCACTCCACTTATCGGAAACAATTGCTGCCATTTGCTTGCCTGCCGTTTCGCGGATGAGTTTGTGTCAGTCATTTTCCGCCGGAGACTTTATGCGACGGTTGGCATGTTTACCAAGCTGTGGTTATTCGGATTACTGTCCCACATGTTCACACATCGTAGTAAAAGATGGGTTTGCCTCGGAATCGTTACAAATTCGACGCGGATAATCTCGACACCTTCGGCGTCATATCGACCCACAAAACCATTATCCAAGCTACGAATTAGCAACGCCCAAACCATTTACAGTTACAGCTCATTCCGCGGTCGATTAATGGCTACCGTACTCCCTTCGAAGAACTATCGGGATATCTTGAACTGCCAGTGAAGATCGGTCGATTATGAGGCTAATTCATTCCAAGCGGCTCTATCCCTGTATGTTGTCCGTTGAAGACTGGACCGATGTCGACAGGCTGTTGATCCGATGATCCACCGTCAGATGAAAAGTTAGGAAACAAGCCGCGCTGTCAGTTTGTTTGATTTGCTCCGCCCTTACAAACTGCCTCTCGTAGTGTTTTGCATCGCTCGCACTGCACGACTCCAAACGCCAGTTTGCTCCCACAAGGGGGGTAGAGCAATACCCGTCACGGGGCAGTTTGGTTGGTCAAACTTGCAGTCCAACAACCTCTTTTATAATGCAATTCTACGAGATAGATAGTCTCTAGGTAGTTATAGTGATTCATCACGAGATAACATCATTTATCTACGTTTAAACATCTGAGATTGCAATGCATTCGAACGCACACGCGCTCCCGCGCCAGTTCAATCTTATAATCAGTATCTGAACCGCGGTCGCGTACCAATGGACGAATCCTGATGTAGACGGAGCAGGACGTTTCTACGTCGTCGTCTTCGCGCGGCACTATGGGTCTGAAATCAAAATTTGACGGCAAAAATCCAAAGAGCTTTTTATGTAATTCTCATATGAGATGAATTTTTCAGTACTGAGAACATGTGTGATTGAATAACGACCATTTCATTCGATGTATAACAGAGTCACGTCATTACGGTCATCGGAAAAGACAAGGAATGTCAGTTAGACAACCATTATTACTAGAGATCGAGTATAACTCTGCGTCTCTACAGTTGTCATAGAAATAATATTAGGTTAGTGGGAATATGGAATTAGGGGTGATGACATCTAATCAACTGCTTTTGAAAATTCTCAAATTGATGACGGTTCCTGCCCCCTTAATCACTATAAATACGTCCTTTGTATTGATATTTGAGTAGGTGTTACTTTTAGGTTGATTTTTTGTTCCTATATGTATTACGCGTTGCAAGAAAAATTTTGATTCCTGGAAAATCCAAAGCAATCTATCGGAAAATTTTCCATCAAATTCATCCTAGTCACCCGTGACATTGTTGCAGCTTCTGTCTGTATCTATGAAGGTTTTACCTTCTGTATCCAATGCTGTAACTTTCTTGTATGAATATTTAAAAAAATAAAACTAAACCTTTTGAACAAGCATAGACATGCGTATGCAGACTTGAAAACTGATCAAATTTGTTACATATCCTCAAAACGAACTGTGTTGTCATAAATGTATGAAATTTAAATGGTTCATGAGAAGTAAGGAGGGTTGATTACGTCATAATAGAGGGTTGGGATAAATGAGCAATTTATTTTTCTACGAATCATAAGGAGAATGCAGAATGGGTAATATGCTTCTCGTTAGAAAAGAACCGTTTGGGGAGTATTCCATTTAGAGATTTCGATATCATCGAGGATTCAGAATCAGATCACCCATCTTTGATTCCGATGACTTTTTGAATCCATGGACGCCCGATTGGCGATCAGCAATTGAGCAGAATCAGGATGTTATTTGCAAACTTTGTCACGAAAATGATAGTTTAAATGAAGGGAAACAGACAGAAAAACGCTTTGCAGCTCTTGCTTACTGTCATTGAATTCAACCTTGTTTCCTCAAACCTGCAATGCTTGCTGTGGTTCATTTCCTCTATGCGGAGATAGCTCGCTGCGCGTTATTTCCGCGAAGCAATCCAAATTTTTAAATTTCCCCGCAATAAAAGGGTTTGGAATTTTGTCGCGATATTTTAGATCCTGGTCCAAAGTGCGCGGTAGGGAAAGTACATTAATTGCCAACATTGTTTCGCCCGGGCTCCTGCTGCTGCCGGACGATCATCGAACTGACTGGCTGCAACTATGTGAGTGATTGTATCTCCGTGTCCACGCTACCATCCATTGGCAAAGCAAACCAGGAAGGTGTAAGTAAATTTTTTGAACACATCACTCGAAGTCTTTTAATGTGCGGTGTGTTTTACAACCTCCAACGAGAAGTGCGGTGGCAGTTTTGCTTCAGTTCGGGCTGTTAAATGGCGGTGACGCACGGTTTGACTTAATGATAATGAAAGACTCTTCAGTCTTGGACGCGACTGGGTTAATTAGTCATTTAAGGCGGGAAGCAATTTCCTTCCAAAGAGCAGACCGCGAGAGAATCGTGACTCGGCAGATGACTTTGCTATGTAGAAGCGTACTTCGTCCAAGGCATATGTTTGGTACTTGTTACGTGTGTTATAATTAGAATCAGTTGCGACTGTAGCCGGAGTCTTGCTCAAATGTGTTGCAGAAAACGAAAAGTAATAAATATTGAAGCATCCCGCGAAGATAATATGTAACGCCGCTCATGATCTTAATTAACTGCAGTTCGGTTTGGCTTAGGGTATCGATAAATCACTTAACCCTGCAGTGGGCCTCATTTCTCATCCACCGGGCGTTCAATGGAGCGCGGCACTTACCTGCAAAATAGAAAGTAGAAAGAGAAACAATTTAATACAAGGTAATCATATTTCACAAAATTAATCAACGGTCTCTAATTCATCCTCGGAAACCCTTTCCCACTGTTACTGTTCATCAACCAACGACCAAGCCGTAGTAGCAAAGTGTTTTCCCGAGTCAAAACATCTGTTCTTTCTCGCAAGCAATGGCGCGCACCTGTCCGTTTGCAACCTAAATAGAGCACTAAGGCAGTCGCAGAAAAAAATAAAAGCGGGCCCGATCGCTAAACCCAACAAAGCCAAACCGAGTTATGCGCCAGCGCCAATCTGGAACACACGTAGGTAACCACTGGTGCTAGTTAGTTACCCACTACCGTAATGCGGGGTAACATTAATCTTTTTTTATTTAATTCTTAAAAATTTTGTTTGTTTTGTTAGTTTTACTCAATTGAACATTAAGAAAAGCACCGTTCATGCAGAGAAAATTATCCATGAAAAAATGATTATCCGAACATTTCACGAGGAGGGTGGTCTCTCCGATCAATTTTACCCCGTTTTACGGTACCCACTAGGTTGGGAAACGCGGCATAGTCGGCAGGAAAATTAATCCCCACCGCTCTTCGGGCAGCTTTTCAGAAACTACGCGCGCGCGATTAGGCACAACCCAGTTAGCGCCTGTGCTCTGGAATTTCCGGCCCAACAATTGCATTGCACTTCTGGGTTGATTGGGTGTGCTCACTCTGTTTCAATGGGAACCTTGGCTTGGCAGAATGCTTCCTAGGGGTAAGTGGTGCTCATTAATGACAGATTCGAAGACATTTCTTTTATGAAGACGTTCGATTTGTTGTGAAGAAATGGGATAATGAAGGCTTCTCAAAACGTGTTAAATGGTAGAGATGGTCGGGTTTCACATTTTTCAAACCCGAACCCGACCCGTACCCGACTTATTTTATTTCTTCAAACCCGGACCCGACCCGAACCCGAGACAATAATTGAAAAGCAAACCCGGACCCGACCCGAACCCGAAAAAATTTCGCTGTGTAAACCCGAACCCGACCCGAAACCCGAAAAAAAATTGTAAGAAAAACCCGAATAAAACCCGAGTTTGAAAAGATAGTAAACTCATCGTTTCTGATGCATAAGGAAGCTTTTAGGTTGTTGCTCTGTTCACAATTCTCACCAAACCCGACCTAAACCCGACTCAAACCCGACTTTTTGTAAGCTCGAACCCGATCCGTACCCGATAATTTTGTAGCCTTCAAACCCGACCCGAACCCGAACCCGAAAAATTTCAAATTTTCAAACCCGAACCCGACCCGAACCCGTCGGGTTCGGGTTCGGGTCGGGTTTCGGGTTTGAAAACCCGAGAGCCGACCATCTCTATTAAATGGCTTTATAGACAAACAGCACATATTTACAAGAGTCCTTGTCTATTTATACTTGCGTATGCACTAGATATCAGTACGGGATAGCTATAGAAACCTGAATTCCTTAGACATTTTCTAAACTCCTCTAAGAATTACTTCAAATATTTCTTGCGTTATGTTCCAAAATGAGTTCAAAAAGTTTTTAGTGATTAAGGTTTCTATAACTATCCCGTAGTGATAACTAATACATACGCAAGTAGAAATAGACAAGGACTCTTGTAAATATGTAATGTCTATAAAGCCATTTAACACGTTTTGAGAAGCCTTCATTATCCCATGACTTCACAACAAATCGAATATCAGGCTAAATACTTTGATATAGCACTGGAAGATTATCTGGATAAATAATAAAATGAAACTCTAGAAATATAACTCTAAGATATTCGGAAGAGAACTTGCAGACGAAAAGTTGAAGAAGTGTTGTTGGGAATTCCTGGAAGCACTATTGTAGTTCTTCTAGAAGAAATTCCTCAAAAAACTTATGTACAAAGTATGGACGAACTCCAGGAGATAGCCTTGGAGAAGATGCTGTAAACATTATTGTTAGAATTTTAGAGGAAAACCTAAAAAAATTGTGCAAATTGTTGAAGGAATTTCCAGGATACCGTCGTTGAGGGTGAGAATGGGTCAAAAAGAGATAGAGTAAAGTGGGGCAAAAGTTCGAGTGGGGCAAGAGTTTCTTTTTAAGATTTCTAGCTCAATTCAAAACAAAACTTATAAATGTCGTGGTGGTTCGAATGCTATTCAAGTAAGAGACTTTCACTCAAATTATCATAACAATCGATTGAGATTTGGAAAAGTTATGGCTATTTGTTGTTTTTCGACGTGAATAATGTAAATTTTGGTCAAACTTTCGTTGCATGAAACCAATTTTAAGATAAAATCTTTTTCAATATTTTATGTAAGGGCGTTTCTAGGCCTATCATAAGGTCGCCTTGAGGTATATTAGTTTTTGCATGAATGCTTGAAAACAATTTTTGGCCCATAGTGGGGCAAAAGTTCGACCCATGTATAAAATCACGGAAAAATTTGCAAATTGTCTAAAATCCACATATTATCTTCAAATTTAGTTAAATTTGTCTGATCGTGTGAAAACTGTCACCAAAATTTTACATTTTTATTTAGTTTTGCGAAAAAATTCTATATTTGAGTATATTACAACTAACACGGTTTTGGGCAATTTTTTGAAGAAAATTTAGTGTGTATTTTTCGTCAAACTTAAGTTTACGGCTGGTGTAAAGTATGCTTGTCATAAAAGGATCAATATTTTGTGTTTTAGCCAGCGAACTTTTGCCCCACAATAGATTAGAACTCTTGCCCCACCGGTGGGGCAAAAGTTCGAATAAGACAATCAATTTTGAAACTGTTATAACTAAAAATGGGTAAATATTTTGACACAAGTTTGTTCATCAAAATAATAGCCAATATGTTGAAGGTTCACTGTATGGTATTTGTTTTGTTTTAACTGCTATTGGTTTCCTGGAAACTTTGATTATACCACTAAGGTCAAACTTTTGCCCCACCTTACTCTATGTACGATTTATTCATTGAATAACTATCGCAATTTAACTCCAATAAACTTCAAATTTGGTGTGTATGTACTTTGATGGTACATTAACAACTGTTCAAAAAATTATAGAAAAATATTTATTCACAGCGGCACAACAAGTGAATAAAAAATGACAAGTGAATGAAAATATATGTAAACCCAACATTTATCACCAAGTAAATTTTCTTGTTTTTTTTCCCTAAAATTGTCTTCAAAGTTTCATCCCCATTGTCATAAAGCCTATTCAGATTCCCCAATGGTGTACTGAAACAGTGATTATTTTAAATTTGTTAAATTTCGGTGTTGGGGGGCAGATGTTGACGTCATAATCCCAATATTTCAGCGATCCAACTCATTTGTACTTCCGTGAGATGTTTCTATAATATGAAAATACTGATAAATAATTAAATTACAAAAAATAAATCCATTTGATAAAATTGTACGATATTGCTGGGCACGAAACACAGTTGCTGGTTTGAGAAGTTGTCAAAATACGTTGCACTGTTGTTTAATGCACGGACTTCTCAAGTAGACTTGTTTGATGTTTCAGAGATGCTGTATTTAGAAATAATAAACACATCTTAATAAAAAAAAGAGAACACTCGGCACCAAAAAGTGGACTTACAATGTCATTTACAATTTTTATTACGTTCTTGCTTGACCCAATCTCACCCCCATTTTCGATGTTTTAGACACCGTACCGAAAAAAAGAAATTTTTTGTGGAAAAATCGAATAGATTTCGGAAAACATGTGTGAAGTGTAATGAAAAGACTTTCAATCTTCTACTAATATAATGATAGAGGTTAAAATACATGCGTAATACTTGGCACAGAAGAAATTTAATGTTTTAAATTTTATCTAGTTTCAACATACAAGTTTATTGATATAGTAAACAAAAACTACTATTTCTAAAAATGTATATTGTGATGAATTACGTGTAATAATATGTTTCCTAACATGTGAATTACTAATTTTAGTAATATCAGCATTACTTGCTGAAATATTTCATAAATCATTTTTTTCCGTTTTGACCCAATCTCACCCCCTAGACCCATTGTCACCCCCATCGACGGTATCATTAGAAGGAACCTTTGAGTGTTGATTTATTGAGAGTTGATTTTTGGTGAAAGAATTTTCTAGAGTAATCTCTGTAACATTTTTTTTTTAATCCTGAAGACCTCGTGTTTATGGGGAAAATAATAAGATAATGGTTGCCAACATTTTTGAAGAGATTTCTACTAGTAATCTTGGAGGAACCCTAACCACGATTTCTAGAGCAACCAGCACGAACCCGAGTAAGAACCACTACTGACATACTTAGGTGTCATTATAGCTGAATCTTTGAACAATTCTTAGACAAAATAAAAGACGAAATTAAACGTAGAAATCAGCTGTACCTAGTACTGCTTCTAGTAGTTAATGCGATCGGTCGGTACCCAATCACAACAGATCAAAGTACACATTGCTTAACTCTATAGATTCTGCTCTATTTACTCATGAGCCATAAAATTTTGTACAAATACACGTAATTTGAAGGACTTAGTTGTCTTTAATGGAACTCTTGTAAGCAATTCTTGGAGGTTCCCAAAAAAGAATTCTGATTAAATGTTTCAAAGAATTATGAGGGATTCACCCTTGAGAACTCCTTGAAGGAAACATTGGACATTATCTTGGAGGAATTCCTGTAGTAGTAGCTGATATAATCAGTCTTCCCATAAACAGAACTGATGTTCAACTTTGGTTTGAACCTTGCAACTTGTGTTGAACCGCAAACACGCTTCGTCTCTGTACCAGTATACCATGTCAAACCCGGTACATGTGTACTTTGTATCAAACTGAGGTTCAAATAATGGCACAAAGCAGGAAGAGAACGGTTGAAATCCATGCGAATATATTTTTATGATCATTATTGGACTTTCTTGGCACAAATCGCAAGACAAGCAGATCAACTGAGATCAGTACTTAACATTTAGCGGTAACTTTATGAAAAAACAAGGATTTTACAATATCAACAAGACACGTTAAGTAGAAATTGATAAGCGTGGATTATGTTCAACTGTTTTCTATCTGTCCGTTTGGTGCCATCGTTCTGAACCTCGGATGCAATCGACCAGAGTGGATTTAAATAAGAGTGACGTCAATGTCAAAATTGGATCAGCGGCGAACTGTCATTTCCATACACGGAGAAAATAGAAAACCCATATTTGAGTATTTTTTAACACATTTTTGAGTTATTTTTCTCTCCCTATTTCATTCGCTCCTTCAGAGAGCGAAGACCAAAAAACCCAAAAACCGAACCTTTGTGCGTTACCTAGAAGTTGAGTTATTTGATCTGCCGATTGAGTGAAAAGAACTTAGCCACCAGATATTTTTTCGCATGGCTGCAAATGAAAACAACTTTTACCCCATCAACTCAAAATAAGGTTAACGCACGAACCCCCCGAATTGAGTGGAATGAACTCACTTTTGAGTACTTCATTTTCTCCGTGTACAAATCCGCGTTCCAATCGAGCAGGAGACCTGTCAATGCTGGAACAAGACGTCACTGTTGTTAACAGGCACTCTACAATCAACGATTTGAATTTGATTTAAACCGCGTTTGCAATAGTCCATTTTACGAAACGACAACACTGATGATATTGCTGTTACTTTCAAACGTTACGACACCACCTACTGTCAAAATAAGCGGTCAGCTGTTTAAAACGGTGTCGTAAAATGGACTATCGAGGTATAAGGCAATCTGACGTTTAACACCCTTCTCTTTTCCGCAATCAACCGTAAATGGATCGTTTTCATACGGGAACCGTTTCCGTATGAAAACAACAAACAAAAATCCATGGGTTTAGGTTCAGGTTCGAGCGTTTCGATTTGAACACGAATAGAGAGTACAAGGAGAGTACGAAACCACCGGAACCAACGTGTTCGGTCTCGGTGTTCGTTTGGGAAGATTGGATAGAATTTCTAGTATGTATGTATGTATGTATGTAGGTAGCCACCAATCCTTGCTTGAGTCTTGCTCTGCATGCGGCTCCACTCAACAGTAAGGTCAAATTTTATTACCAATCTGCATTCAACATATCGCTGTATGAAGGGCCAGAAGGGGGGTGGCGGACCCGTAAGTAGAAACACTTACGCGAAACCCGCGGGAAATAGAGAATCTCCTTCCAGCCATATGATCCAACAGATTGAGTATTAGAATTTGCAATACTTGTCGAGCTTTCCACGGAAAGGTTTGTTAGAAGAAGGGCGCGTCAAATCTTTCACAACTGTTGGAGAGAGAAGTACTAGACGCGAACGACTAACACATTTCCTCCTGACTCCGATTGGCACTCCACTTCATTGTCCAGTTGTAAATTCAATGATGCCCTGATGCTCCCTCCCTCCCCAAAACATGAGAAATTCAATTATAGTGATATGTTATATAGTAGATAAGATTATAATATATATAATAATATGATAATAAAATATGAAAATAAAATGAAAGTAACAATAAAATATGACGCAGTGAAACAGCATGCAGCATTATATTGGTCGACATATATTTTTCTTTTGAATATTTATGCTGCTGATGATATTAGGCTGGTCGAGGGAATAATGATAAAAATAAACAAATAATTTAAATACAAATAAAAAATCAGCGATTTGTTAATAAAGTTTCCGGATACATCAAAAACAAAATTCCAGCTTCCATATGTTTAGGGAGAACAAACAAAATAATATTACATCTGCCGCTTCGTTTCATTCGCTGTAGCCTACTGTAGTAAATAAAGACAATTACATTAAAGTCATTTATAAGTAGTAACATGTAGTGGAAGGATGTTACGGCACATACTCCTAGATTCCGGCTGACACCCTGCTGCATCGTCCATATATGACTTCTCTGATGCCCTAATGCACCTTCTCAATATCCAGCATATAATAAATGAAATAATTATAATAAAGTATATAAAATGGAATTTATAGTTGTATATGATATGAATATAGATGTTTCATAATGTCCGTTCTTTTATTGTGATGAATTGAACCTCGTTAGGTAGTCTCCAAATTAAGGACGAATTACAATTTCCGAAATAGAACGGCTGAAAAATTAATAGCAGTTATTATGTTAGTGTCTCCGATGACTCCATGATGCTTCTGGAAATTATGCCAATGAATTAGTATAACAAACCAATTATAAATAAGTAATAAGCTATAAGGAATAAAAATTATCTGCTATTTTATGAGCCAAAGGAATTATGTTTATACCTATTTATTCCCTAGGAACAGTAGATATAGTACAACACTACACAATATAACATAAAATAACATTACACACTAGTCCCTTGTATGAAACGACAATAATAAAATGTTGTTATGATAAATAGGCATGAAATGAACTACAAAACAAAACTTTATTAATTATTTATCGTTTCAGGTATGTAAAATGGTAGGCAAGTACCAAGCACTGATACACGCCATGTCTGAACCAGACGACTACAAAAATCGAATGTACATCGGACTCCCTCTCGCCAGAGACCAGTGACCGATCCATACTTCCACACTCGGAAGGTTTCAAAATATTCTATCGGTAAAATTTTGATTTTTTACACTTTTTAGCTATTTTTTATACTAAAACCCATGAAAACATCGTTTTTCGGCGCATTTCAGCCCATACAAATTGAAGAAAATCGCCGATAGATCATTTTAAAACCTCCCGATTATCAAAATATGGATCAACCACTGATCTCTAGCAAGAAAAAATCCGATGCACACTCGACCCCTACAATCGTCTGGTTCAGACATAGCGTGTGATGCTTTGCTTACTTTCCTTGATAGATCGCTGTAAAATATTAAGAACAATTCCATTCGCGTAAATGTAAATATGCAAAAGAAGATTAAAGACGCAGAAATTATTGGTGTTATGTTAAGGTACACTTATAATGATAAACAAATGTTTACATGAGCAGACGCAATTTTATATTATTTAAAAATGGCAGCTGCAATACGAAAATCATTAATTAAGTAAGAATCTATGATATGCAGACTCCATGTTGCTCCTGGAAGTTTAAATATATACTTATATAATTTATGAATATATAAATTAGGAAATTATCATTTCCAGTATTAGCAATTCGCACAAATTCGTAGGTGGTACAGTCTTAGACTATTGTATGAGGGTTGCCCCTATTCCGTCCGATACTACAGCCAGAGATTTGGGATTAATCTCAGGCTCTTAGACGAGATTGGCGCATCCTCCAACAGTCGAGAGCTGTCCTGGCCACGTCCTTGCGAATGCTGAGGGATAGGTAGGGATAGTTTGTTGAACACCTACTTATGAAAGATTCAGAGAACTCTACAACCTCTCATAGGTGTTACGGGATGTTGTGGAATTTAAATGGAAAGGGTGGCGCCATAGGATACGTCTGGTCAACGTTTTTGGCAATTTTATCGATGCTGCCGTCACTGGTCGTCCATCACCTCGGTTGATCATCCGCTGCGTTTCTGAAACAACAACATAGTTATTCCTCCATCCGGCGACCAAGGCCGTAAAAATGAAAAAAAATATATTCAACTGACGACGCAAACAAAAACGAACCTGCTTACTTGGGTTTTTACCAAGCACACTCTGCTGAAAGGAAAAAAGGGCAAATTAAATAGAAACAAAATAACTAAAATCAGTTATTCACTTATGCAGCCTTAAAGATTTGGTGAATATTGTCCATAATATGATTTGTCATTTTTTCTTTTGTTTTGTAATTAGTTGATTATGATTAAGTACTTAAAATGTTTATTAATGGGTTGGAGTGCATGTAGACGAATGTTTTGCAATTGACTGTTTAACAATAAACTTGCGACGATCGACGCGCCACCATATTTCATATAACGGAGGGTATTAGAACTAACTTGGAGGTGATGATTTGGAGGTTATTTGGCAAGTTGGAGGTTAAAATCACCTCCAAACACTAGCGATTTTGTGGTGGGATGTTGACGTTTGATCACGAATAATGATTTCCCAGAAAAGTGAATCAATAAAAAAAGAAAAAAGAAACAAAACCGGCAACACGCATGTATTTTTCGTGCTGTATCGGGTGTTACTGTCGTTGCTGTAGCTGTAGCGTTAGTTTACTTCGATGGGACACACATAAGTCATTCGTCTTCCTTTGTGAAACCATTTCATGCACTCTCAGAAACTTTCACCCTTCGTACTTCGATCTTCATACGGTGCACTTTTTGTAACATAGACTCAAACGTAGGTAGTTAAAAATATTAAAAAAATCAAGTTTAATAGTTTCGAAGAATGTTATTCTGTTACAAGGATTAATATTTTCGAAAAGTAAGCAGATGATTGATTCCTGTTAATCTATCACTATAAGTAACAGTAGCAATAAGTAATATTTTATGACCGTGTCGTCACGATCTGTAATGGATACTTGAAATGTTTCGTCTGGTTAAAATCTTTGCTGATGCGTTTTATCAACCGTTACACATGCCAAAATCACGGCGAGTAAACCGGTTGAACATAATGTTGTTATTATGATTTTGTTTCTCGGTCAAAAGTAAAGAAAAGAAAACAGGATATTTTGATAGCAAAGTACTTGTCTTGAATTGCAGTGGCTTCCATGATTCTCATCCTTTCATTTCCTTTTTGATTTTGGAACAGACGACCTGAGGAATCCGATGGACAAAGCTAATTGTACGCAGTATACGGTACAGCTCCTTTACCGGTTCAGGTGTTCATGCACCATTTCAACTTGTGAACCACCAGATGAAAAATCAATTTATTTGCACCAAACGAGATTTTCACAAAAACTTCACTTGCGTAAGCCAACGTTGAGATTCTGCGGCCAATTACAGCTAATAAGCACCAATTTTTAACACAAAAAATAACACTAATTTTGTTAAAATACAGGACTCTTATTTTCACACTTGCTTCTATATGCAGGGTTGCCAGTCCGATGAGATTGGATAGAATTTCTAGTGAGTATAAAAAAAACAACTTGAATAAACAAAGTAAGAGGAAGCCCCCCGGAAATTCGAGAGACGTGCTCAAAGAAATTTCTAGTTGTTTTTTGGAGTTTACTCAAAAGTTTTTGAAAAAGGAAGGTTCCAAAATACCTACAAATAATTCCTAGAAACCTTCTTGGATGAATCCCCGGAGAAATAATTTGAGTAATATCTAAAGGAAAAAAATACTCTGAGTGAATTACTGGCCGCATCTCTAGTGCAATTGTTAGATAGAGTTCTTTAAAAAAAATATCTGGCATAATTTTTGTAGCAATTTTTATATTTTTTTTAAGTTCAAAACAAAAAAATCTTTTCAATTTCTTGAGCCATTTTTTTTTTGTAGAATATGTAGGGTGCCGGTACCAATGGTTGTAATGTACCAGTAGATTGGACTATGGAATAAAACGTACATTTTTCGATAAAAACGACATGTGCTATTTTTGGTGGTTAGATCGTCTCTAGTTTAGTCAATTTGCCAATTTCAGCTTTTTATTTTATCAAAAAGTCATATAAATAATTAAGTTTATGCAAAAAATTTGCTCCCTTGTATCAGTAGTAGCCGTCGTGTTCCAGTAGTGGATCAACGGGTGGAAGCAGTTTAAAAATGGATGTGGATGTATAAAAATGAAGAAAAGCTCCAGAGATGATCTTTATGCTTCATTCGAAAAATACAAGTTGTCGTTCTAAGGGAAAAATGTCCTAAACCTGTGTAAAAATTACCCATTTTATTTAAAATTCCTTGTATCATTCCCGAACCTCTACTACTGGAGCACTAGCGCAACTACTGGAACACGTGTACCAATAGTGGCACAAGCGATTTTATGTTAAAAAATTAGTTTTATTACTCTTTTTATATTTTTCCCATATAGTAGAGGTTGAAATATTTCTGATGACGCCAAAAGATCTCTGTTAAGGCTTGTCGTTATTTTGTTATGATTTTTTATAGCTTAGGTAGTCCACTAATGGCATCGGCACCCTAGAAAGTGTTTTCGAAAAAGGCATAAAATTAAAAACTGTCAAAAGAGCCCTCGGAACTATAAATAAAGGACTTCCCAATAAAGATTTTTAGTGGATTTCTTGGCTGTTTTTTGACGATAGTCGGTTCATTTGTTCAGTACGAATCAGACAAAAAGCGACCCGGAAAAAGAACGAATCGATTCTTTTCCCCTAGGCCCTAATCTCCATCGTTCGTTTCTCGGCTTTACTATAATGCTTGACACGTGCTTTGTTTTGCGCTCCACGGCACACATGCAAACACAGTTTGCTGTAGCTCTGTACTCTCAGCATACACAGCCGACAACTAGTTTGCCCCGCCCACTTACAAACAGGCAGACGGCGGATATATCGAAAAAGTGACCACCTGAATGGCAAAGCATATTGTGCTTCTTTCTTTTTGTTCGGGTAGGGGAGTATATCGTGAGTTTCTGGGGAAGAATGTACATACGGAGAATAAGAGAGCGAATGATACCAAGCATGTCGCGCAACAGGGAGTGAACCGCACTCTTTCCGTTTACTCGGTTCAGTTCGCTCTTTTTTAGCGAGCCGCTGAACCACTGAAATTTCTATAGGTATCTCTTGTAAAATTACAGAAGAAGAAGCCTAGGAAAAAACAGTAGATTTAATAAGAGATAAAAAAGCCAATGATGGATGGATGTATGGAGATAAATTATAAAATTATTTAATATGTTTGTGTTTTGTTTTTTTTTTCAGTTTTCAGATTATTATTGAAGGAATCCTCCAAGCAAATTTAGGGAAAAATTCTCAAGATATCTCTAGAAGAATTGCAGTAAAAAATTTAGTAGATTTCTGAAAATTCAAGTAAAATAACAAATTCGCAGCAGATGTTTTTGTTGATTTTTTTTGCGAAAATGCAGAGAGGAATTCCTAGTAAAAAAAATATCATAAAATTGCTTAGGTTTTCAGCAATATAAGTCGAAAAACTACTGAATTTATTTTTGGAGAAGTTTACAGCACAACTTCGAGCGTAATTTTTGGCGAAAATACTTAAAAATTGTTTGTACTAACTGATGGAAAAACGTTTGGTAGCGTTTTAAACGAAGCATATCAAGACTTTCTTTTAACATGTTTTGGATAACTCACAGTTAAACTAGGAAATCTTTGATTTTTTTTTTTTTTGAAAAATTCTTGAACCAATCTTTAATTAATCCATGGAGCAAATTAGCTAAAACAACTCACACTTTCGAAGACTTGAAAATCAGTTGATTTTGCATTGACAATGCCGAAAAAGGTTCAGCAAACGTTCATGATACTTTTTAGAATTTGTATCAACCAAGAGGACCGAGTTTTATTACTTTCACAATGTAAGCTGCAAACTCAACATGGCTGCCAAAACAAAAAACGGGCATCTTAAGCCTTAAGAATTTCACAAGACACTCTTTAGACGCTTCACAAGTAACAATACATTTTAGCTATACTTGGTTCAGCACTACTGCCCACGAATAGCAGCTGAAATTTGTACCAATCCAATGAATCCCAGTATTGTCGAAATTTAATCTTTAGTGATGTCCAAAAACAGTTTTCTTCAAGAAGGATAATGAAATATGGAACTTCCATAGCCTCCATAACGTCCGTGGAAGCAAAGCAAAGCCATCTTGTTTGGGTGTGATTCCTGTAGGTCCAGGATCTTTCTAAAAAAAATGCTTGAGTTCTCTGGGCATTAAGTATCATTGTATCTGCCACGCGATATACGAATGCGAAAATGTCAACTTTGGGTAGTAAAATATTGATGCAATTATTGATATAGAAAGAAACGCTAGGAACTACATTACGTTGTTCCATAGTAATTTCTGAAAAAGGGGTTAATTTCCTAATGAGCTTATAAAAGATTTCCAGCAAAACTAAAGAATACGATGATTATGTCGAAGGGTTCTAGCAGACGATAAAAACGTTGGCGTCGTTTACTAGCGATTGTAGGAGAATGCCTCGGAAAAGCTCATGAATTAACGCTCTATAAAAACCTGGAAATCTAAAATATGTTAAACAATATTTTGGTATAAACTGTAAAAGCGATCTTCCATGTGCGAGAGATCCAAAAAACTTTTCTGTCGACTCATCGGAAGCATCTCAATTCTCCTTCTCAGTATCATGCTCTGACCTACGAATCACACGGTTTCAACAGATCCCCACCTGCTTCGAAGGAAGATCAGGTGGAAATGGTACAAAAATGATTAGCAATTATCCAGAGAAAAAAATAAATCCACGCAATCAATCGCTTTGGTCCGCAAAACGGTTCAACAGTATGGTTCGTTGAGGTAGAACAGCAACAAACCATCCAGAATCGGATGAAATGCACCACGTAACGAAACCGTTAATCATAAGCTCGCTTTGAGGAATCTATATGATTGCGATCGCAAAGGTTTAGCACCAATCATTTATCTTCAATTGCAGCATTTTTTCTGGGAGAAGCAGAACCTACTATCGATAGAGCTCTTACCAGAAAAATTTCGCCATGAGAAACTCCCGATCTTCCTCGACTTGATCTGCCGGGAAGCAATTAAGCCACCAATGATCATTTGCGCCACTCAATTATAATCATTTTGATACGATAAGCTTTCCAGCTTTGGTAGGTAGCTTACCTCGCCTTCCCAATACGATTATCGCCCATTTCCCCTTCGGTGACAAAGTCGGGGCGGCATGCAAAGACTACTCAAAAGCGTCAAATTACTCGCCGACGACAACATGACAAGATTGATAAGTGCCGGTGCCGCGTCGAAGCCGGAATTTCGGATTTATGCGCATCAAACTACAACCGGCCGCAGGCAGGCTGATGGCGTAGCTAAGCCGCGTGTAGTTTTCATTCATGGAACATGATGAGCAGTGACGTAAATCCGAGGGGAGGGGTGCCATATATTTGAACATATATTTTTAAAATGTCTGGATGATCATTGTTTTACAGTCAATAACAATATGTAGATGTCTCATACTGCTCTTTTTGTCTTCGGTGTTCTCGATGTTGAAATTCACTGATAATATGCAAACTCTTTATTGATTTCAAGGCAGCATGCGATTCAAAGAAAAGAAATGAGCTGTAGCAGACAAAGTCTAAACATGGTTTAACTAATTAAGATGATACGTCAACCATGGATGGTTCAAAACCAAGTGTTCGGATTGCACCTCGTTTGTGACTATAGACGGATTGGATCAAGGAGACGCAATATCGAATTTACTGTTTAACATTGCACTCGGGAGTGATGTTAGGAGACCAGCGTGTAGAGAAACGGCCCCCTACGTCTGATGATTATGTACGCCTATGATGACGAAGAGAAGGAAAATGCCTTTCTTGCTCCCCGTGTCACCGTAGTAGCGATTGATCCGAACTCACGATGGACGGTGTTAACGGCGGCGGAAGATGAATGAAGCAATGAGGGATTTACGCATTCCTTGCAATGTCTAGTCCAGTTGTTGGTCGTGGAAACCGTATCGAAGCGTGGAGTCAAGAGCAAAAATTGAATTAATTTGTTCCGCACTTACGATATGTAGTTTTTGTTGGTGTAGAAATATCGATAACAAACGCAATTCTTCTTTTTTTAAGGAAAAGACACGTGACTGGAATGTGACTTTATGGACGAAAGAACTTGTTCAGCACAGCTATCATTAGTATCAATACTCAACTGGTTGCAGATTGAAGAAGACCAATCAAGATACCAACTCTTCCTTTCCCCTCATATTTTTTGACTAGTTTTCATTATACCCTGTTTCTTCATATAACACCTCCATACGAAACCAGTTTGCTAACAGCCCGAAAAATATCGATGTATCAAATATATCGACATGAATCCAATACTTTAGTAATGGATCCCCAGACAACCAGAAGTCGCATAGCAGTGTGCGACCAAAGTCGTTTATTTGTACAAATTGCATCACTCCCGCACTACATGGTGGATTAAATCGTTTGATCGATGAATTTCCTCGCATAAAACCCTATTTTATGAGTTTATATGTACATTTTGTTTCGTCCCGTATACTCCTACAAAATAAGTCGGATCAATCCGTAGCAGCTGTCAAATCAATTTTGTTGTTATAAATTAAGTCGCATAAGAGTACAGACTGATTCGCAAGAAAATCTTTACACTCGCATTGCATGTTATTTATCATCATATATAATATGCACGTATATCGCCTCCACTTTTGTACGTTTAAGGCCTTTTCGCGACATCTTATATGTGAAACTTTGCTCAAATAAGCATCGCATAACGCAAAAAGTGATTTTGTTATACGTACATTCTGGTTTTCTGGGTCCTTCCTTAGCCTAGTGCTGAAGTCCGCGGGTACAAAGCAAGGCCATGCTGAAGGCATCTGGGTTCGATTCCCGGTCGGTCCAGGTTCTTTTCGTAATGAAATTGTTCTTGACTTCCCTGAGCATAGAGTATCATTGTGTCTGTCACACGATATACGAATGCGAAAAACAGCAACTTTGGTAAGAAAACTCTCAGTTAATAACCGTGGTAGAACACTAAGCTGAGAAATGAGAAACAGACTCTGTCCCAGAAGGACGTAATTCCAAGAAGAAGAAGAACAAGCAAGGGCTCATCAATCACTCTTCAAAATTGATCGCAGGAAAATGGATAACATTCAAGTAAATTTATTAGACTGATTGACGAACCAATTACTACTATAGAATGTAATAATTTCGCGTATGACTTATGATAACGCCCTAAAATCCATCACTAAGCAAGTATCTCGTTGTTTCTGAACATGTGAATAAATTTACACGTTATTTAAGAAGAAGATCATCCTCTATCACCCATTGGTGATGATTTGGATGTTAATTCATTCTTTTGCTGGGAAATAACGAGCTACACACTTGATTACCAATTGGTTTTTGGGTGTTATCATAAATTTTCCGAGTATTGATCCATTTTGCGTTATTGGTGATCTAACGCAAAGCTAAAATGCGTAGATGGCGCTCTTCTAAAATAGGGATTAGTGCATCTTAATCAAAATTTGTAGTGATAACTTTGTAAGAAAAATCACCACAATCATTTAACTGACAAGATTTTTGCAACTTAAGGCACAGGAAACCGTAAATATTCATTTCAATTTGAAAAACTTTCGCAACCTAACCTCACTTTTGATCGCCAATACTACATACCATCGCCAAGCAGCAGGAGAGCCATCCCAACATATTGATCTCAATCTGCCAGATGATCGCTTTCACACACTCGACGCAACACAACCAGTGGCCGGAATTGAAACTAAAGGCACATTGTATTCAAGATCCAAAAAGCGATCGCGCAAGTTCCACGCCTGGATGCCTTCACTGCTACAAATCGATTTTTGTCGTCGCTCCGCGATCAACCCAGTCGAGTTGAGCAAATCGACTGCGATCGAGCCACTACTTGAACAAAGTGCAATGGATGCGCCTTTCAGTATGCTATACGCGAGTTCGGTGATATTGAATACAAGTTTATGCTAGGAAAAACTTGCATAGAAGTTGGAAAAGATGTTTCGACTTTGATCGTCTATCAGGGCTTATCTGTTCGCAGTATAACAAAATATGTTTTAATAATTTCAAATTAGGCAGGTATTTATTATGATTCTGGATTCTTAATTGTGGATTCCGCTCCAAATAATGTACCCAGACAAATGTACTCATTTATTTGAGCATTTATGTTTGATCACTACTATATTTGGCACACTTGTTCCTTGATCTATGAGCGACAGGTGTTTCAAATAGCGCAGTGATCCAACTTGAATGTGCAACTTTATTAAAGTTTTAGGAATGTGTATATTCGCTTGAGTGTCTTATTTGGTGCACAATCCATAATGTTGAATAACCTTGAAAACATAGTTTCCCATGACGTTCGTTTCGCATCCATGGTCAGCAGTCAATTGATTGTTCTACACTTTCACATACACACAGCACGAGTGGTAGAACGAACATCGAGAAACATAAAAAGAATGTCGTCTGACATGATGACATTTTCTTAAATCACAAATTTAGCGTAGATTTCAGAAATTTACAGTCATAAACAACAATAATAGTTAAGTCTTGCCTGTAATGTCGAATATGACACGCATATAGTGAAATCAGCTGTTATTAAGATAAAATATAAGAATAGACACAATCCTAACGTTATCGAGCGACGCCATCGCGATCAGCTGCATTCAATGGATCATTAAAATAACCAAAACGGCCGCTATGGAAAGCATAGATAGCGCCACCGTAGCCTTGTGTGTTTGACAGAACAGCAATGCTGTCACAATGTTAAATCCCATATACAGAGGCGCCTTTGTTTTGATGCGGTGAGCACTGACAAAAACTGCATTTAATGATCCATTGACATTTTCTTTAGTACGTTCGTTTGACCGCTCTGTTGTGAACGTTGAAAGGCAAAGATTGTCGAATGTCAACGAAAACGTGTCGATTACCGTGATTACTCATAAAAATGCTGCAGACTCTAGGATGTTTCTGAATCTCTAGAGGATACTTTTTGAGTAAATATTTAATTATTTTTAAGGAATCTCTGAAGAAATATTTAAACCCAACGGCCATCAAGAATTTTCTTTCAGAGTTTTCTCCAAGGATTTCTATAGAAACATCTTCGAAATCTTATACTTCTTCTTCTCCTTGGCATTATCGTCCCCAATGGGACATGGCCTGCTTCTCAGCTTAGTGTTCTTATGAGCACTTCCACAGTTATTAGATGATAGCTTTCTTTGTCAAACTTGCCATTTTCGCATTCGTATATCGTGTGACAGGTACGATGATACTCTATGCCCAGGGAAGTCAAGAAAATTTCCATTACGAAAAGATCCTGGACCGACCGGGAATCGAACCCAGACACCTTCAGCATGGCTCTGCTTTGTAGTCACGGACTCTAACCACTCGGCTAAGAAAAGCTCCAAATCCTAGTATAAGATTTTCCAAAAAATCCGTGAGAAAGGGTATATTTCTTAAGATGCTTAAAGCTTTACATAGCAATAAATTATTCTTCTTCATTATGCTCAACTCAACTCACTATTTTACCTCCACACTCGAAGAAATTATTTCGCAAATTGTCTCTAATTATCGCTTTTATTTTAGAGCATTTTTTCCCATCCAGCCGACGAACATGTTCTACGTCGAAAGCACGCCAAAGTAATTGCTGCATCCAGAGAGATTTCGTTGTCCTAAATGTTTCCTTTACATAATTTATACACTCGGGTCGCCCGGTCAACACTTAACGGTTTCCGTTTTCTTATACCCGAAGAATTCACATATCGGTCGGAGGAGGAGGAGGAGGACCGAGACTTGACCGATTTTCAACCACCTATCAGTGTAGTGTAGTCGGTGTATCGGACCCATCGATGGCCTTCCAGCCTCGAGGGCATCCATCTCCAGCATCCAGAGTCAAAGGGAATGCGATCTGCAACCGCAAGAAGATAAATAATCTTTCCGCCGCGCGGAGTTCCATACAATTACATTGTAGGGCTGGAAAGAGCTCTCGATAGCACACATGTCATCGTGTATATGTGATATGAAGGTACGGGAGTAGTGGGCGATTTCTTTTTGGGTTTTAACAAATTGACTTCTCTGATCTAACAATAGAAATTTGTATGGATCCATTTTCAGATCATGGAGCTTCGTTTGTCGGAAGAACAAAAAAAAATCAAAATTTTTACCAAGAATTGTCCAAACATTCCAGTGAGAATTCAATATTCTTTTATTCTTTCTTTTTACAGTGCTCTAAATATTAAATATTTCTCGCGACGCTCGTTTCGCTTCATGATCAGCAGTCATATGATTTTTCTACACTCATTCGCTACCGTCACCTCTCACACACACACACACAGCATGAGCGATAGAATAGACATCGAGAAATACAAAAACTGTGGAATGAATGTCGTCTGACACGATGACATTTTCATAAATCATGATTTTTTATGTCGAATGTAAAACACATACAGTGAAAGCAGTTCTTATTACGAAAAAATAAGACATGACGAAAACCGTACCGTTTTATGGTGACGCCATCGAGGTTAGCTGCACTCAATTGACATTTTTCTTTCGTACGTTCGTTTGACCGCTCGTGTTGTGTATGCTGAAAGCAAAGGCTATCCAATGTCAACGATAACGTGTCGTGATTACTAACAACACTGGTGATATAACTTTTGCGGATAACTTTCAGAGATTTTCTCCAAAAAAATCGTTCAATATATCTTTAAGAATTCAACCAGGATTTATTCTAAGGATGACTTCTTCCGCTCCTAAGTTCTCCAGTAATTTCTCCAGAGACGCAATCAGGGCTTTCTTGGTATTTCCTTCAAATTTGTCCTTAGGATTTCAACCGGAAGTTTCTGTAATAATACCTTTCGAAATACTTCAGAAATTCTTTCTAAGTCTCCTTCATTGAAACAATTCCCACAAGAAGTTCTCCAGGAATTTATTCAGAAATACTTTCAGGGATGTGTCGAAGATTTTTCTTTTTTTGGAAATTATTGGTGAACTTCCTTAAAACTGGGAGTAAATTCTAAAATAATATAGATTACCGACTACAAGCAACTATAGAACAACCGCTGAACTCTAGAGGAAGTCTAGGAGGACTTTTCAGAAAAAAAATGCGACATCCTTCAGCATTTTCTGGAGGAGTAACTGGAATAATTTTTGTATGCTGTTTGCTGATGTCAAATCTTAATTGAAATTTTCAAGAATCCAGGCTGATTTTACTTGAGAAATCACTCGGAAAATGTTCGGAGGAACTGTAAAAGTAATCCCTGTATGTAATGCTATAGAGGCATGTAATGCTTCTGGAAGCACCTAATGTGTAATTTCTGGTCGAGTTCGAATTTCTAACAGAACTCCTGGAATAATTTCTGGCGGAAATTTTGGAGCAATTCCAAGTGGGAATTTAGGATGAGTTCTTGAAGGAATCCATATTCAAATGCCTGGAATAATAACTAGGATAATCAGCGTAGGAATTCTTGAAATTTTTTTGTAAAGTTTTTTAAAAGAAGTTTTGAATGAATTTCTTCTAAATTTCTGGAATAAACCTTTGTGAAAGTTTTTGGAAGAACTGGACATTTTGGAACATATCTAGGTGGCAACTATGGATGAATTCTTGAAGGAACCCATATTGAAGAAGTTGGAAGAATAACTAGAATAATCAGCGTAGCAATTCTTGTGAAATTCTTGGAAGGTTTTCTGAAAGGAGTCTTGAACAAAATCCTTTTAAAACTATGGAATAAACCTTTACGAATGTTCTTGAGAAACACCCGTAGATATCTTTGAAAACTCTCATAGAGTAGTAACTGAATAAATCGATGGAAAGTTTAGTGGAAAATCTGTGCGGGAAATTCTTTAGGGTTGTCACTTGATGAATTAGAATAATCCCTATAAAAGTTACTGTAGGTACCCAAGCAGCACAATTTGTTTCAACTCAAGAATAAAATAATTTCTTGAAACTAATTCAAGTTCTCAATGGTTGAAAATATGACTTATAATTGCACTGAACAGCAACGCAAAAAAAGCAAGAAGCGGAGTCTGTTTGCAACATATTTAAGTTATATCGAAATTCCTTATTTGTTGCAATATACTTGAGAGAAAATATATGAAAACAAAAATTTGAACGAGAATCAAACTTCCGACCGCAAGATCACCGATCTTCTCCTCTACTCACTACTCCACCAGCTCTTCGAACAATTGCTTCGCCAATGCACTATAAAAGCGACCACACGGCCCATTAATCAAAGCTTGTTGCTTATAACTTTACTGCACCCTTCGGGATACAAATTCATTACTGGCAAAATTGGACCAAGTTGCGGATGCTTTAAATGAAAGTAATTTGAAACATAACATAAAGACTGTTCATTTTATAAAGTGGACACTTTGTTTAAGCTATATCTTATTTAATTATTGATAAAATCGTAATCGGTTTTCTGTGCATCGTTCAACAATTATTCTACAATGCTATTCAAATATAAGATCTTCGAAAATGCTTTTGTTTGAAAAGCTAAATAGTTTTTCCAAAAACTCTTAAGAAAAGCTTATTGTCAAAGTTTAACATTATTTTTCGCAAAACAAAAATCCTAATCTTTATGAACAAATTGTATGTCTGTATCCTTTACTATTCTACTAAAGGTGTGGCTTCACAAAAAATGAATTATATCCCACCATTCACTGACATTAGGTTACAATAGTGTTTTATTCATTTATGTCCAAATTTGTTGATACACCATCCTTTCACTCCCAGCAAAAGAGAAAAGTAAAAAGCGTGTTCAAAACTAGTTTATATTACTAACGAAACTGTATTTGTGTAAACGAGAGCTTAATCGTGAGTTTAAATCGCAGTCTTAAGTATAAATTTTACTCTTTATGGTCGTTTTACTGAAAAGTATCATACTTTTGAAATCATGTATGCATATTTATCGATCTACAGCAAATTGTAAACGTTTTTCCCCGAATATTTCAATTGGTAGTCTCAGAATAACGTATTATGAAAATAATATGTGGAAAATAAAATCGATTTTATCACAACAGTGTTGCCAACTTTGATTATTGTCATTGTGCTTTGAAAGGTCTTCTAAAAAAAGTAGTAAATATTATTACTACATTAGCACTTCCGCCAGGACTTACTTTAAACCCAAAAAAATCTACTCATATCGGTTCCGTTCATAATTAAAATATTTTTCTCCAAAAATATTGGGGAAAAATGATTTTATTATACCTGTAAAATTCTTGCACCATAAATAACTTGATTTTTTCCATCAGGCTTGATTGATATTGCTTTCGAAGAACAAGACTTTTTTGAAAATAAAAAATATAGATAGTCGAGTTTTCCAGCCAATTTCTAACAATAATTGATTTTGATAATCTCAAAAAATCGACCGTTCTAAACGTTGTTCCATATTCGTGTGCACTTAAATTATTTTGAGAATATTTTATTATTATTACAACATTGTACAATACTTGTCGAACAAGGTACAGAAAACCGATTGAAATTTCATTGATAAATTAAAAAGATACAGCATGCACAAGGTGTCCACTTTATAAAGTATTCCAGAAGAAACTTCTGGAGAAGTTTCTAGAAGAATTGGTGAAGCTATTCATTAAGGAATCTTAAACGAAATTTCTAAAGAATCTGTTGAATAGTCGCGTAAGAATTACTGAAGATATCTCTGAACTCTCAAGAAATTCACAAGAAGAATACATTCATAAGACAAATTAAAAAAATACTTTAGAAGCATTATTGGTGAAAAAAGGGTCTTCAAATACCTTCCATTGAAATAGAGACTATCATATACTAGCATTAAAATGTGACCAAGTCAACAAAAATGTTACTAGTCTTGCAATAGCCTACCTATAAATAATCGATTATGGAAAACTTGTACAAGATCAATTATTATATGCAATTCAAAACAATCAGAGTTGATTTTCGGTATTAAAGTACAACGTTTATGTTTACTTAAAATCATCAATTATAACGAGTACGCTTTCAAAAGGGCGTAACTCAAAATTTCTCCTAACGATTTTTTTTCAAAAATCGGTCTAGAGGTGTAAAATAACTATATTTAAAGTTTTGACGGACATTTTTTGATGATAACATTCAATAAAGCACAGTGCAGACATGTAACTGAATACAAGCTTTAAAATTATCGAGAAAATGTTCGTATATGTAGAGATAAAACGGTGCAAACGCGCCCAATATTGACAATGATGATATGAACTACCAATTACAGCAGCCAACTATTCACCGGTAGCAATAGTTAGTTATAACAAAACAATGTGTTCAAGACTGTATGACTCTTTATGTTCAGTCATACTCCTGTCTGAAAGGCAAAAAACGAATGGCGAATCCGTAAACAGAGACACTTACGCGAAACCCTCCAGGGCAAAAGAAAAGAAGTAAGTCCTCACAATCTAGGCTTGCCAGGAAGACCCAACAGATGAGAAGAAGGGCCCGCCCTTTCTCCATGAAATGCCGAAAGTTGACAGTTTCACTCTTTCTATCCTTCTCGTTTCAATCGGGTGCCCTGATTGTTCCAACCAATCCAAAATTCACAATGTTATTAGAAAAATAACACAGCGTAACAAAATTGACATTTTTGCGTATCTCAAGGATCAAATTATGTGTCTCTAGTAAATTTGGGGTTGCTGTATCTGATGCCGTTCTCAGAAATGTTCCAGCACGTCACAACTTTTAGCTACAGGTCGCCAAAGTTGTTTAAAACAAAGTTTTCATAGATGTTTACATGCAATTTAAAGTATGATATGTCAAATTTTTAAGCGATCTGAACCACAAAGCATGTAGAATAGGTCTTCAACTTTCATTAAAGTTACAATTTGGTTGAAATTGCTCGAATAAATTTAGATTAAATCGAAATTTTCAACATGCTTGCAGTTTCCATACAAAATTCTTCGTTTCTCTCATATGGCAAAATACAATACTTTTAGAAACCATCATAAAATAACTTTTGAACATCGAAAGTATTAGTTGACAATAATTGTTATACATATGAAGTTTGAAATCTGTGGCGAATTAAGCGAATAAATTACCATAAAAGCTGGCAAACTTGCATGCAAGTTGACTGAAATAGTCAAATTTTGCGTTTTCTACAGTCAATATCTCAAAAACTAGACGTGCTATGATATTTTTGAAAACGGCAATGGATTCAGCAACCCTCAATTCAGTAAATAGCGGTATTTTGGTGCTTGAAACAAAAACGTGTTCCGCAGTGTAATCAATGAAATGTATTTTTTAATAAAATAAATGTATGTGCTAAAAAGTGGAAAGATCTCACCAATTCACCTGGAACCATTAAAAGCTGCAAACGCGCCCAATACTGTGCTTGAACGCCCGATTTGGTTATGGCAATCATCCCGATTGATCGGTATTCCTCCTCCCGCTTTCCAATGGTGCAAAACTGGCGCACGCGGTGTCTCTGATCGATCAGCACTCACCTCCACATCCAGAGGAATGCGAGCGCGGAGATGTTTCGGATGATCGAACTCAACTCGACGAATCTTGCGGCGAGGCGTGGCACCATGGTCGAAAGTTGGTCAAAAGTTAAAAAAATCAAGTTTGGAAATCTTTCTTCTTATAATTTTATAGTTTTCTTTAGTTTTGAATAGTACCTACCCAAGGTTCTAGATCGATTAGTGAAAATTTCAACTTTTCACATCATGTGAATTTTTACAGAACTTTTCTAAACGACCTATCTAACATTGAGAGACTCTCTTTGTTTACTTTTGCTTCAATGTCTAAGTCGCATTTACTTCTTCCGATGCATTTTTTTGTACGAACTGGATATCTTGCGATCTGTAGTGAAAAACTTTTCAAAAACTTCAGTATTGCACTGTCATATTCAAAAGAGAAGATGATCTCTTGATTACTTATGTTCATTTTGAAAAACTTTGCGAGAACTTTTGTATGGTATTCGATGTGCAATGGTTTTGATTGCGCATTTTTACGCTAATTTAGGAAAAAATAAAGTTAGTTACAGAGTGATTGAAGCCATCAAACTATCAAACTTGATTTGAACAACGCATTTTTTGACATTCTATGTTTCTGAAAAAAAATCAAAAAAACATTTCATACCAATTAGATGTTGATATGGATCCATGGGCGAATTATACTTTTTTGAATCGAAACTGCTAAAAGTATCGGAAATGTCAAATGTTTGTTTCTGCAATAATTTCGATCAAAAAACTTTCAAAAAATCTTGTTTTGTCTTTAATTTAGGTGTTTTGAACAATTTGAGCAAAATTTGTACTTTTGGCCAACTTTTGTGTGGAGTGCAACCACTGTGCGTGGGGTTGGGGCTAGGTGCGGCAGCCGTAAGAAGACTCTTCCAGACGAAAATGGGTCTACTGCGCTGCTCGTCTGAAGAGGCAAATTGATTTGCGAAGAATTAACTCAATGATCAATTCAACTGGCAGGGTTTTTCCAAGACGATTTTTTTTTTGTTGCGGGTGACGAATGGACATTGGCGTAGGAGCAAAATAGTGGGAGGGGAAACATTTCTCATAGGACATTTTTTTTATTTCCTTGTTCTATTGTCTTGTCATATCACTGTATTACTGTATGTATTTTTTTTCGTGATTTTCTCCAGGAAATTTGTAAATTTTTTTTTCGAACATATACCCAAAAATTCTTTAAGTAATACCTCCGATGATTTATTCAGGAGTCCTAGTGAATCTTTTACGGGCTTCCTAAAGAATTCTTCCAAGCAATTAATTCAAAATACCTTCAAGATTTTTTGAGGAATTCTACCAAGTTATTCGTTCAAAAATTTCTCTAGAAAGGTCATAGTCCTGAAGAAATTTGTGTATAATGATTCTTCCATAGATTTCCTAAGAATTCCGTCCATGATTTCCGTTCAGGACATTTTCTAGAATTCAAAACTAACTTCTCCAAAGATGGCTCTTCTGATTTCATAGAATTTCCTCAAAAATTGTTGTTCAGGATTTCTGTAATTTTAATCAGAAATTTACTCTTCAGCAATAACTCCAGAGATTCCTTGGCAAGGGAGTTGAGCTCGGCCAACTTTACGACGAACTCAGTATCCAGCAGGTGGCTAAAGCTGGTAAGATACGATGAGCAGGACATGTTGCAAGAATGCCGAACCTACTAAAGGTGGATCCGGTTGGTATAAGAAGGCATGAGCACAGCAATGATGGTTGATGAGGAGGTGGAGGATTACTGGAGTAATTACTGAAAAAAAAAACAAGAGGATTGCCAAAAACAATTTTCAAGGTAATCTTTGATAAAAAGAATTCCTAACGTAATCTGGCGTAATGAATACACTATTACTCATAAAAAAATGTTTGAAAGAATTCTTGGACTCATGAAGAAGTGTTGGAGGGTTTTGCAGATAAATTATTGCTAAGATAATTACTGAAACGAATCGAATCCTCGGATTCTTCGAAAGCATTGGACGAAATTGGCGAAACATGTATGAGATTGGAGGAATTAGTGGAATAATTACTAAATGTGATGTGGAATCTTATATCTTATATTTCTGAAAAAATCAGCCTAGGAACTTCTAGAGGAGTTCTTGTAAGATTTCCTGGAAAAATACCTAAACGATTTTTTCCTACAACTCTGGAATAAATCTTTGGGAAGTTTCTTGGAAGAATCCCTGTAAAATTTTTAGGGAAACTTTTTAGAATCACAACTGGCTGAATTGGTGAAAAAATTAATTGAACAACTTCTAAAATGATCGAATAATTCCTGCATGTGATATAAAACATTAAATGAAATTTGGAGATTCATAGAAGATTTGAAGGAGTATTCCCTGGATGAAGTGCTTAAGAAATTCATAGACAAAATTATGCGGGAACTTCATTTGGAATTTATTTAGGAATTCTCGTAAGTGTACATGGAATATTCCCTGGTGGAATATTCAGAAAATACTTATGAAAATATTTGCAAGATTCACTGGAAAATTGAAATCTGATAGAAACTACTGGAGAAGTTCTTGTAAGGTATCCTGAAAAAAAAAACCTAAACGATTTTTTTTTTCAAAACTCTGGGGAGTTTCTTGGAAGAATCACTGTAGGATTTTTAGGAAGAGCTGCTTGAATTACAACTACCTAAATCGTTGAAAGAATTAGTGGAACATTCTTTAGAGAGAATACAAGGATAATCTCCTGGAAAACCTCCTAGCTACTCCAATGGTTGTGAACGAGCAAAAAAGATGGTATCGTGCCGGGAACGGTTGCTTCAAGAGATCATTGATTTCCACTTGATACGCTTGATTGGGCGCTTTCGATGTACGACGATTCGGAGAGAACACGTCAAGAAGCGGGAATTCGTTCAGAACTTGGTGCTTTAAAGCGAACGGATTTGTTGTACACGCAGAGTGGATTTGCGCGAGTAGTTTTGCAATTGCAAAAAATCAAGGCCATCGCTAATAACCAATCAATCTATACTACGAGCTGAGCCGAATCGAACGGCGCTGAGCTGATTGGCGATCAATCAAGCTTGACGGCCCGGTTCGAGGAAGAGAAGGAAAAAACGCCGGAATTGGGACACTTTTCAGAAGCAATCAATACAATGGATGGGAGCAGCAGCTACTGCATACATGAGAGCTTTTCCAGCTCAAAACCCAAATCAAAGAGGACGCTACCGCTATTATCGAAAATCAAAAACTCCAAATAATATATTTTTTAAATTAGACCATTTTTTAGTTAAATTTAGAGTTATACGTCATTATTAAGTATGACGCAGTAAGATACAGAAGGATAATTATTAGAGGGAATATACAATTTTGCTTAGTAAGCAGAAGCGATAGCCATCATACTACCTATCCTGTCTTTATCAATGCACCGTTTTTGAATAGTCTAAGAAATGTAGTAAAATTTTGATAAAAAAAAAGTAGTAACGGGCAGCTAGTAATACATGCAAAAATGTTATTTCCATTGCCAAAAAAATCGGGTAATTTTTATTTGCGTTCTGAGCTGGAACTCCTCTATAGGAGAAATTGAGAACTCGGCAATAAGGAAGCACCCGCGGAATGGGGCAAAAACTGCAATAAAATTAAATGGTTGTGCCGCTGCTGCAGCAGTCGTAGTCCGGGTTGCTGTTTTGCCCGTCAAAACAACGTCCGAACGTGGCTGCAGCCCGTCTACCATAAAATTATTATGTAGGTACGTTATGCTGCCTTATGTTTCAGCTCCGTGTAGCTATTCCAGCAACGACCAACACTTTGTTTATGTTTATGTAGGCTGCTAGAATAGCAAACAACAAACTATTCTAGTTACTTGGCACAAGACGGTGTCCTGCCTGCAGGCCGAAATAGGAAGTCGTACGTAAACTCTCGTTATCGCTTTTACGGTTCCATGCTGGAGCTGGAAGTTCGTCGCACACAATGAATGTGAAACCGAAGTTCCACTCACATGATGGCTGCTCTTTTTGTTTAAACTAGCGCAATTCAGATGCAAACACCTGGGTGTCCTTATTACGTATTCCATCCGAAGACGTACATCGACTGCCAGCAATGCCTCTCTTATAGTTCATCGACCTGAGAAGTGTGCTTGATTACTGCTTGGCTCGTCCCCGATACCAATTCTGTGGGAATCGGGTCGGTTAAAATTGATTAAAACGTTCACCTTTCATAGCCAATGTCTCGGGATGCAATAAATCATCGTTAATTTCGAACTCTTGAGTCATTGAGATTTTGCAGGCGGCACCGTATAGATGGTTTTTGCGATCTCTTAGCGATCATCTTAGCACGACGAGTAGAAGATCAATCGATTATGAAATCAATCGTGAATTGCAGGAGAGTCGTAGACGCGGTATTTACGGCAGTAGGTACAGCTGGGCTTATGATTGAAATCGAAAGTTAAAGATTGTTTCGGAGTGCGGATCGTATAGAGAGTCAAATGATTCATTCTGAAATTATCGATCAGACTGCAAATTTGTACTTAGCACAAACGATCATTAAATTCGACACAGCAACTCTGGCAAGTGGAGCATTCATGCCTAATGACAGTCATTATGGGCAACAAGTGTACAGTGTATGCCAGCCAATAGCAGTGCTCATAATTGTAATGAGGTGGTTTATGCAAAAACACGTTTTGTCTTTGATAATTTTCTGTCCTCAACGCGCATGATGTTGAGAACCATAAATGGTGTGAACTTAATAGTTTTAAGATAGATCTATACTGCCAATAAAAGCATAACTGTCCCATGAGCCTGGATGACCGCTTCGTAGTTGTACTTCGTTATTGACCAGAACAATCGAAGTTGCACAGAGATTCAATGAATATAGCTTAGCTAACCATTCTCAATGTGCACGAATCGAGAGTTCAAAATTCAAAAGTCAATTACTTCTCCCAATGCGGTCATCGGAGAAGGAAAGGAATGTTAGTTAGACAATCATTGTTACTAGAGACCGAATATCTATATCTCTGCATCTCCACAGTTGTCATGGAAAGGATATTGAGTTAGTGGAATAAGGTGGGATCCATGATAAAAATCACGCCTAACTGGATTCGCGATATTACTCGAATACGCATTGTATGCCGGACGAGTGAGCTTCCGGCCGAATCGCTCGCTACCGCAGGAGCAAGTGACACAACTGATGGACCAAGCACTACTGATTCGTTCACGCTGCTTTTTCTTCGCGCTGCGCGAACCAGACATGACTAATCCATATTGCATCGCTCTCCCTCCCATGGGCGAGCAACACAATTGATGAACCTAACACTACTCCATAAAAGCATAACTATCCCATATGGAAAATGTAGGCATTGAAAAAATAGCACTCAAAGTTTTATGTTTGTATTCTCATACAAATTTTCATCATTTTTTAGTACATGTCTGCATACCATAATCATTCAGTACTACAGCACAGATAACTCATTTTGCTTCTATTGATCAGCAAAAAATAAAAAATTGATCACAATTAACGTTTTGTGGGTGGTATTTGGATTAAAATTTCATATAGAGACTGTTATGTCTTTATTTTTTAGCAAAGACTGCATTAACTTTATGTTTTTCCAGAACTTTTTCGAACGATTTTTAATTTTTACATGCATAGTTAAGTATATACAAAACATAAATATTGCGGGGAAAAAGATGGTAGTACGAAAATCAATATGGGACACTTATGCTTTTATCGGCAGTATGCTAGGCAATATTTAATAAATGATTCAACCCTGAGAGAGAGGAAACAGCTTACTGACATTTTGCTTGTTTCCTTGCCTTCTTTGATTTTTTCCTCCATTCCTGGGTTTGCAAAACGATTAAATAAACATAATCTAGGTTAAAATAATTTTCATATCTCCTTCACTATGAAAAAGGACATTAATATGAAAGATTCGTACACTAGTTTAGCAACACCCAACTGCATACAAGTATTAAGCCGTTTAAAATGTGAGATCATCGAACAACACCTAGAAATTAAAATTACAAATATTTGAATTTTGACCGAATTTCCGCACTCTGCCCTTCCAAAGTGCGGTTTTTGGTGACAGTTGGTCGCCGGTTCGTCATGACTTTTGGGAGCTCGTAATCTTAATTAGCTGTATCATCTCACTCAGGTTCAACCTAAGCAGATGTATGCGACAAAACATTAATAAATTTTAACATTCAAACATTTTATTAGAATGGTAAAATTTAACATTCATTTGCAATTCTTTTTTACCCGTACTGAGGCGCATGCAAATTATTTTTGTCGATATCTCTGTTATATTTCAACCGATTTCCAAAGTCTATGAATTATTCAAACGCAAACAATGGGGCGTATAAAATGGTAGAAAATTTTAAAGAAGTGTATAAGACTTATACTTCAAGTAAACTAGTGACTTAAACTTTTGCCCGATACGCCATATTGAGCAATAACCCCAAACCTGAACGACTGTTACACTAATTTTTCCGTCAAAATTTTGGAATCGCTCTTCAAAGATTATGAGGTTACGGTTTCCACCTAGTCTCGAACATAGGATCTGTGGAATCAGAATCGGACATCTTACCACTACACCACCAAGTGATACCTGACTGGTTTGTGATTATTTGCCTGAAACAATTCATTTGGGACGCTTTTTGTGTGTTTGTACACCCTTCATCTTTTTTTTCTAGCGCTGCTTCTCAACTGGGACAGAGTTTGCTGTTCGGCTTAGTGATACTATGACCACTTCCATAGCTATTAACTAAAAGCTATCTTTGCCATTTGCTCATGTAGAAATCCACGTGTGCCAAATAAAATTAAAGTTCTTTTATGATTTTTCTTTAGTTCTTGAAAGGAATTTGTCCATGGCTTTCTCAAGATATTTTACAGAAGCTTTTTCAAAAATCAAAGCTTCTGTAAAATGATTTGAAAAAAATCCTAAACAAATTCCATCCTGGTAAAAATCAAAGGAAAAAAAATGGAAGAACTTAGAGAAATTGTCGCATAAAATATCGAGGTTTTTTTTCAGAAATATCTGTTCTTATAAAAGTATCCATTGAAAAAAAAATCCTGCAAAAGCTTTTATTTTTGTATCCTCAAGAAAATTTAATTGAGATTTTTTCGTCCTCCACACGAAAACACAATGGAGATTTTTTAAGGAATTTCTGAAGAAATGCCTAGAAGATCACAAGGAAATCCGTGGGGGAATCCGTTTATGATACAACCGCTAATAACATTTCTTCGACAAATTTTTGCAGAAATTCCTGGTGAAATTCCCAAAGGAAAATATTTTTGAACTTTCAACTGTAAGCATTCTTGGAAATACCTGTGAAATATAAATCGATCTATTCCTGAAGTAGGCTTAGTAAACCTTGAACCTTGAATGATTTTTTTCGGAGTGACACCAGAAAAACCTAGATGAATCACTAGAAGAAAATCGTTAAGAAATATTTCGAGAAATTGAAAAAAATGCTTGTCGGACTTTTCAAAAAAATTCTTGCAAACATCTGGACATAAACTCATGAAGAAATCTCTAAGAAAATAATTGAAAAAAAACTCTAAGAATTGCTGGAGATGTACAAGAAGCAGTCCTTCGAGATTTTTTCTACTGCAGTCGACTCCACATCTCCATGTTTTATATCTCGACATCTCTCATTATGTCGATGATTTTTTCGGTCCATTCATTCTGCATACATTTTCACTCTCCATATCTCGATATCCTCCGTTTATTTCTCCGTATGTCGATATCTGAGAGAGAGGAGACAGCTCACTGACATTTGCCTTGTTTTCTTGCCTTCTTTGACATCTTTCTTTAATGTTTGGGTTGTGCAGCACGGCCAGATGAACTTATTTTATTTTTAAATCCAAAATTGTGACTAGTGTTTCCAAGTAACATTTCAGCTTTTATATTGGTTTTATAACTGACTTAAAACCAAAAATTGGTATAAAAACCGTAATAAAACGAAAATTGTTACTAGGAAAGTACAGACGTGTAGTCATATAAAAAGAATCTCATTCAAATTTCTACAAACTTCAACATGCTTCGTTCCTTCTGCGATAAACATGATTTCTGAATGATGTTTTTAAATAAGTCACTGAAACGAAAAAAGATTCGATTACAACATGGACGTTCTAAAGTGCCAGAATGAAGTGTTGTACTTGTGGGGAGCAATTGAAGATGGGATTGAAGGTCAACTTCGCGTTCGTGCTTTATTTCTGCTCATCAACGAAGTTATATACAATAACCGACCCTTAGTCCTTTTTTAATAAGATTTTCAATCTTTTCAAAACTTTGTGTCTTTTATATCGCCCAAGTATTTTATTTTGTGAATATTAGGGTCGATGTACCGATAGCCACATAGCTAAGAACAAATATTCGTATAAAATCGAAAAATAACGCTAGCGTCATTATTTTTACATCATCTGAAAGCTTTTTATCTTGGTTTTGTGGGAAAAATATGAAAACTGCAAAAATTCATATGTTTGCATTTATTATCGCTTGTGCCACTATAGGAATACATGTGCCTATAGTAGCACTTTTTCTAATTTCTGTTCCTATAGTAGCACTAGCATCACGGCGTTGGCAAAATACTAATCAAAACCGTATTTTTACAAAGCTTTTATATTTTTCCTTCAAAGTGTGGATCAAAAGCTTTCGTTTGATGTAAAAAAGTACTAAATTCATTAATTATTTCGTATAATAAAAAACAGTTCCTCTCAGTAGTGCTACTATAGGAACAATAGGTTTACTATAGGAACAATAGGTTTACTATAGGCGCAAGGGAGCTCAAATTTTAAGCAAAACTAATTATTTCGATCATTTTTTGAACAAAATCAAGCTGTGTATCAATGGTACTTAGATAAATAGCTCCTGATCTTCATGTCAAAAAATATTTTGAAAAGATTCATAGCAAAACGGCCGTAAAAAGCCACTAGTGCGACTATAGGGGACTGTCCACTAAGGGAACACTGACCCTAATAGGGATTTGGAACATTTGTAAAATAACATGTTTTGTCATTTCACATTTCTACCCAAATTCCAAAAAAAGTACATCTTAAAAGCCGCTTAAATTGAATTAATTGTAAACTGTGTAGATCCCACAACTGTTCCATAACTTCAAGTCGACAAGAATTTACGATTCAGTCTAGAAAAAATCTACTTTAAAGCTTCTACATAATAAGGCCAATATTTTGGGTAACTAAATCAAGATTACGAAAAAAAATGTAAAATTTAGGCAATAATCAATATTTGGAAAATGATGATAGAAGATCGAATATAATTGAAATTCTGTTTAAAACCAATGTATCATCATGTTTTTCCATCAGTAAGTTTAATGGGAGGTAAATTTGGCCGAATAGACATTTCGGTATCATTCTCAAAAAACATCGAAAAAGGTTCTTTAAAAATTTATGTTTTGAAACAATTGATAAAATACATTCTCAAATAGATGTTTAAATACATGCATAAAAAAAGTAAGTACACTGATTTTTTTACGTGGTACTATACCAATGTATAAACAATATTTTGTTATGATTCGTATGGTCATGAAACGTCGAAAAACACGAGGTCTATTTTACGTCGTTTTTTTTAATGACCAAAGTAAGAAAAACCTTAGTGTATACTCTAGCTAAGATCTAGCCAGCCAATTTTTAAGGTTTGGTTTGCAAATGAAGTCTGTCCTAAGAAGTATGATAAGTTTTTACTCTCAAATAGAACATTAAATATTTATTCTTTGTTTTGCGTTCTAGTGTTAAATACCTGTATTATTGATTTTGTAAAATTTTAAAGAGCTAATGTGCTTTATATCAAGATGGTTTGGTTAACAAAACGAATTTGGAAGAAAAAGAGAATAATTCGGATGCATATTTCAAAACGAAGTATTCGACAATAGAAGATCAACATCTTATTATCTACCACGAAGTATAAAAAAATCAATTAAAAGATAATGCATGAGTTATTCAAAAAGAATGCTAAACATTTAAACCTTTAGCTTTATTGCAATGAACTTACATCATACTAATAATGACATAGATTCTATTACAAATTAAGTGGAACACTATGGAAGAATAACTTTTTTCCGAGCTTTTTTCACAAGAAAACCAGGAGCCAATATTTTGATACTGACATGAAGTTGTTCTGGCCTACCATAAAATTTAGCCTAAATTTCAAAAGGCCGTTTCATAATTTCGTCCCAAAAATTTAGCTCAAAATAGTTGAAAAAAAGTGATTTTAGTTGGAACGGCTTCAAAAATGAGACTTTAAAGTGACTGGCTTAAAAAAAGTGACGCACTACCAGCCTTGACTATGCGTCATTGGAAATTTTTTGGATGATTTTCTAACAGTAAAGTTAGTTAGTTCAGTAAAAAAAATCACGATTTTGAGCAAATTTTAAGGGAATTTATGAATTCATTCCTGCAAAAGTCTTAAAAGAAACCAGTAAGTAAGTATCTGTTATTTGAAGAAATATTTAGAGGATTTGGTGAAAAAAAAAACTGTTTGGAAAATTAGACACAAAAGTAGATTAAGAAAACAAACAGCAATGCTCGCTAGTTATTAGTATCTGAAATCTTCACCAGCAGAAGATTGTCAAAAAAAGGTTGAAAGAAAACTGACATTTTGAGAGAAGCGGTTTTATATTGTTTTTTTTTTTTTTTTGTAAAGGTGAGGATAAAAATCAAATAAAATTCAACTGCGATGCTAAGTTATCTATATGCGATGCGATAAATTGATAATTTCGTCCCGCGATTCAAATAAAGCATGAGCTGCTTTCGACTGAAAATAGAAAAGTTTTCAACTGAAGCTCGAAAAGCTTAAAACCGATACTGGAGTTGCCTCTAACTAAAGTTGGATAAGCTCCTAACTAAAGTTTGGGTAGAATCCTAATGACAAATTTTTCAACTGATAGAGAATCTTTAAATGGAAGCTTTCAACTTTTATTAAACGTGTCAAAAGCTGATCCTGGCTTTCGATGCTTAAAGCTGATGCTGAAAAAGATTCCAACTAATGCTTGAGAAACTTCCAGAAAGCTGAAAGAGCTTCCAAACGAAGCTAATTAGTTGAAATTGAAAGCTTGAAGCAACTTATGATGAAAAAGCTTTGAATTGAAGCTAGAAAACTTTCGAATGAAACTTGTAAACCTTACAAACAATGCTAGTGCTGACAGAATGTTATAACTGATACTGCAGAAGTCTCCAAGACGATCTTCCTAACAATCTGGATAACATTAAACTTAAACTAAAAGAACTTCCAATTAAAGCTGAGAAGAATTCAAACTAATTAGAATAGCATCAGAATAAAAAAAATAAAAGATTCACTGATTTTTTTTTTCAATATCCTCACTTTAATGGGATGTCTCGGGAAGAAACCACAAAAAAGGTCGATAAATAGTATAAACTTTCAGCAATAGGTATGGAAAATGTACCCAAATTCCTAAGTTCATAAAAAATTGTTAGGAATCTAAGAATTTCAGAAAAAAATTGGGCGGAAATTTGAATGACTCTGCAAAAATTTCGACTGGAATTTTCTGAAAATCATGATCATGATCCTGCCCACATCATCACTTTCAATTATAACAGTGCTATACTAAAGCTTCTTGGAAGTTTTCACTATAGATCGGAAGATAACGTCCTTATCACATATAAAAAAAACGCAACAGAAGAGGAAAATGTGGCTCAGTTATTGGTTGAAGAGAAAGTAAACAAAGAGAGCCTCTTAATGTTAGATAAGTCCTTTTGAAAAGTTACGTGAGAATTGCTTTTGCTAGAAATTCAATATGCTTTTTCTAGCTTCCATGACGCAGAAGAACACGTCACACACTGACCCAGAAACGCCGAACACATCGCTCAAACGCAAGGGGTCAACTTGATGCGCTACGAATGAACATGTTTCGCGAAAATCAACGCCATTTATAGTCTCAGACCCACTTATGGGCGCTGACAGCGCCTCGAAGCGTGAAACAGTGCCCATACCTCCTTCACTGTGACAGCTGAATAAGATAACTTAATCGGGGAGAGACTTCCATGCATGGACCGACTGACCACAGCGTCGTCTAGTGGAGGTCCCTAACCTTTGCGTCACGCCGTTGTTTGTGTCCTTTCCACTTTGCATCTTCGCGTGTTGACGAGCGAAAGACGTTTGACGGCGAATGACAACCGGGCATGCAGAAATTATAAAGGAAGTCTTGTTTCATTTCGTTTATCTCAATTTCTTACATTTTTGCTTCATTTTCTGGAACAAACAGGCTAAGCACAGAGCGGATGGGACGCTTGTAGACGAACCAAGTCACGTTCTGGGCAATTCGCTTAAAGGTTGTTGTGCGGAGTCGGCAGCTGCCGACGGGATATTTGCATTTCTCGTTCGAGGAGTTTCGTATCACAACAAAAACGTGGCTGGCGCGATCGCTGAGTGCGATTTCCCTTTTCATGAGTAGCAAAACTGCAAATATCTACAACGATCAAAATCAGTGGCATTTCGAATGCCCAAAGTCTGATACTGTTTCGAAGTAGAATACGGATCCAGAGAAGAGAACTGTAGCGAGAGACGCTTATTGGAACTAGTTTGTACAGGTTTCCACAAGTTAGCAGCCAGCAATTAAACAAATTTTGCAATCGCGCTTATGGCATTCTAATTCCTAGCTATTATGAAGAACAGGTTCCCTTCTCCGGTGTCTGTGTGTCTGTGTGCGCCAGTTTGCATGTGAACGCACCTTTAAACAGCCTGTTTGATCATTTTACCGGAGAACGAGTTCAACTCCTTTCCGCTTCTCCACTAGCTGCAATTCCTCTGCACACCGACCATGTATGGCAGTGGTGATCAACCTGTAGCTTTCGGGCCGCATGTGGTTCTCGGAATCAATAATTGCGGACCGTGGACTGATTTCATAAATTTACAAATAAGTAGTGTTCAAACACGTTTGTAGAAGCTCAAAAATGTACTCATGTGATGTTGTATTGAACTTTGTCAGAATTCCAAAGGAAATTCTCAAGAGTCCGGTGAAAATCCAGAACTCCCCAGATTTCAAGAATTGTAAATATTCAGCTATTTATTCTCCGTATCCCACTGGGAGTCCCAGGAGTCCACAAGGAATCTTCATAATCCGCTGGTATTCCTCTAACAACTTCAGGAACCGGTTGAAAAGTCTCCAGATCCTATTCAGAGTTATGCTCGAATGTCGTTTTCGCTAGGAACCTACAGTATTCAGGATTCTAATTGATATCAAATTTAGTTGCTCTGATATTAATTACAAATAAAGATTTTGTTTTATTTGGCTTAAGTGTGAAATGAAAAATAATTAATTTATGTACGTGGAAGATCTTGGTGATAACATGACTGCAGTCGTGGTTCTCATTTATGACATAATCAGCTGAATAAGATAACTAAATGGCCTCAATGAAAAATCCTAATATGGGCCGCAATATGATCCAGCTTGAGCACCACTGATGTATGCTAATGCACTGCAAGAATTTCAAGCCGAATTCGGGTAAAAAAATTACTTTGATTGTTATAATTTCACTCATTGGCCTCTTTTTTCGGACGCTCGCTTGAAGGGCTTGCAGCGAAAATTTCTCCTTTTAGGGATCACTCTTCTCGCGTCAAAAGAACCGGTACCTTGGTGGGACATGCATGCATATCGGGACTTGTTGCCGACAGTACGTGCCCATATTGCGAGCTCGGCGAATCACTATGGGCGAATTCCGTATAATCAAGCGGTCAAAAATATTTGTTTCTGTCTCATGTTATATTTATGACTTTCGTGATACGAATTTCATATTTTGTTTTCAAAACCAAGTTTTTGTGACAAACTTTTGAAAAGGGCCTATAGTGAATAAATGCATTTTGTGCAAAATGATCAAAAATCGAAAATAATGGCTTGTTCTGATAGGTTTATCATCGTTACTATATCAGTTCAAATTTATTACAACTAATGTAGTAAACCAATTAGAACAGCAATTTTTCGATGTTTGACCCCTTGATCGCCCATAGTGCGAATGTGAAGCAAGCTGACACCGTCAGACTCAGCATCGAACCCGAATGGGAGGCCGGCTCTTCCTCTGAATGCCTTTATGGGCTTGGCGAAAATGTTGTCGTGGCGCGACACACATGAGTAAACGATAACGCCGCCGACGATGCCATTCACGGGATGACATTTCCTTATGGAGTGGGTTCTTTTAGCGGACTCAAGCTTGGCTACCTCAGTCAGTGGAGAGCACGTTTGGTTGCTGTTTGTCAAATTGATGAACGGAATTGGGTTGAGATTTTTGGAAGCTTGATATTGCAGCTGATGCAATTGTCGGCAAAGAACAATGACCGAAACAGTAACGCAGCTATGAATATCTGCTTTTTCTTCTTTCTGGTATTACGTTCCTGCTAAGACATAGCCTGCTACTCAAATTGGTGTTCTACAAGCATGTCTTCAGATATTATTTGAAAGGCCGAATTCAGTACCGATAGCTCAGATCGATCCGATTTGCAATTTTCATTTGTTTTTCCCGGTGACCTTTTCTGAATGACTAGCGTTTCCCTTTTCTTCGTCGTAAGCGCTATTATTCGTCGTATCTCACTTCTGTTCTACGATGGCAGATATTCAAATTTATCTGCAACATAGATTCATTTTGCAAGTGTAATTTTGTGGAAGCTGTTATGGTTCGTCTACTTGTACACCAGAAATGCAACAAAACTAATGTATTTCGATAGATAACTTTGCACTTTTTGACCGAAATCGCATAGACAAAAACGTACCGAGCGAAATCTGATAAGCGATCGATTGAGCCACACCACATTACGATTCAAATTTCTTCCCGCCGTCATGTGTGACTTACTTCGCCGGGCACTTATTTACACTATGGAAATTCTTCGTACATCTTCACTGAAGGATTTCCACATGCCGTAAACTTCTATAATTCACAAAATTTTAAATTTCTCAACGACCGCAAACAATTGAGAACGTAAACAAAGTTTTTCATCCGCCCAAACTGAGAAAAACAATTTGTAAGCATCAATGTGTGCGTGATGTTCGACGTAGAAAACGTTTCCTTTGATTGTGGTGTTTTCGCTGCACTGTGAGCAGCTGTCATCATTGTTCGGTCAAAAGAAATTGTGCCTTTATGTTTGGGCTGTATTTTGATGGCAAAAATTAGTTTTGCAGGAAATCCATATATAACATCATGCTAAAATATATTTTAGTAAAACATTTTATTATAACGTTGAAGTGTTTTACTTTGACCACTCACTATATCACAGTGAGCCTTTAGTTGTGAGACGAATGAAAACTGATTACCGTTTTGCTTCGAATTGCCGGACGCTTCGAAAGCCGGACATTATGACTGTTTTTACATTTTTAATAATATAAATTCAAATTTTTCTATGTTCATTATGTACAAAACTGTTCTTCAACTTTAATTGTATGGTATAGTTGTTAATATGTCGCAGTAGGCTGCAATATATTAAAAATAAAAATAAAAAACAAACTGCGTATCGATACTCCACACATTTCAGTCCTTGCTAGATTGCATCTTACAGTTGCCGTTGAAAGAAGATTCGATATAAATTGAATTGAAAACAGTGTTATTGTGCGAAACCGCGTTTTAAATGAAGAGTTAACTATTGTGTCCTATTGCTGTGAAGTGGAAATGACCAAAAATGCTCGGATTAATGGTTTTTGTGTGAAAAATTCTCAGTGTCCGGATTAAGAAGCATATTATTTGACTGCTTCAAAAGCCGGACGCACACGAATAATGGAAGAAAACTAAGTTTAATCCAGTTCATTGGGAGCTGTTGTGTCTAGTTAACCAACGAACATTAATTTTTGAACATTTCAAAGAAGAAATTGTGTTACTTTTGTATCTGATGCATTAAATAAATAGTGTTACCATGAATCAAACTATAGGTGGGGTAATGCATTGTGAATCCAGGCGCTAGCATAAGGTGAGTGAAGTAATTTTTGACAAAACTTTGTGTACCTTTCTGGCAGCTTCAGCGTTTTTCCGACTCAAGACTTTTGTGTTTACATATAGTGAACTGTTCAAAATTATGGAATTTAGAGTTGGTGTATTGAATTTTATACAAAATATGCGAATATTTAGTCAAAAAGAGGTGTCCGGGATTCGAAGCAACCTATTATTAGTGTCCGGATTTCGAATCAAGACACATCTCATGTTTTCGCATATTTAAACGTTTTTTGCGTAACAAATCACTGTTTTTATTACATCATGCAATAGAATGAACATTTAACTTCATGATAAACCACAAAAAATAAAGGGAATATAAATTATGAATTATAAAAATGGTGCTTGAAGTTAACCCGGTGCTTAAGTGTCCGGATTTCAAGTCAAAACGGTACGACCGAAATGAAAATAGATAAGACGAATAGAGACAACAGTAAGTAATAATTTCATTGCATTATTTCAAGAATTTATCCAGGATATCCCCATCATCTGAAATACTATGCATTCATACCGACATTGCATTATTCATGTGCTTTTCAATGCTCTGCTTTGCTATATATGGTGCAGAGCTACTTGCGCACTTCCATGATTCACTTGGTTTTTCTCGGCCGAATTACCTGCAACTTTGCAATAAGGAGCACTTCTATACGCATTTTGTGACCAAATATGAGCTCAGTAGCTTTCAAAAACCCCACTGCCGAAGTGAATAAAAAATGCCAAAAATAGGATCCGGCTCCCTACTACAGTCAATTATATTAACCATGCCAATTATGAGTTAAAGAAGCAACAATATAAAGTGGTGTCCGATAAATTAATTTGATCTGATTCAGTAAACTGTTCCATACCATCAAGGTATCTAGCAAACGATACCTGACTGAACGATTAGAAAAGTATTACACATGCTTTAATTGAGTTTGAGTAAATTGAGAAAAAGCCCATAAGAAGCGATCAATCGACAAAACCCATTTCGCGATCAGAAGAAGCAACTCCGATCATCAACCTCATTTTACGAGCCCAAGCTTATTGACCGTATCATCTAATTTAAATTGAAATCAGAACCCCCCGAAATGGCCGTATTCTTCTTCGATTTTTGGACGAACCATCTCACGCAATCGTAAGCCGGGCATGAAATTAAAAGTGAATTACGAGGCGAAATAAAAACCGAACCAAAGAAAGAAAAAAATCTATTTCCAGCGATAAATGAAAAGGAAAATTCAACAAAACACGTTCGGTTTCTATAGGTTGGTACCCGGGGCAACTCAAACTCGAATCGAACGCCTTCTTCCCCAGCAGCAACAACACAACCTGATTGGGGAGCCCTGATTAACAATTGCAAACACGTACCGAGCGCGCAAACAGACGCTGTAGTGCACACGGGTAGGCAGCGAATGGCCGTTGCAAAATCAATTCTTGCTCTGGGTTTCGTTGTTTCAGGACTGGTAGTAACTGAGTGATTTGAAATTTGGGGCTTTAGAGATGTCTTGTCTGAAAAGTACAGACCGTACAGGAACCTAGACAATACAAAACAATTTTCAGGAATCCAGGAAACAGAAGAGTTTGATTCCTAATAGAAACAGACCAGATATTTCGCTAAGAAGAACTTTTTTTGCAAATTCCTCATGCCATTACAAGAACCTAGCAAGCTTGTATCTTGATGACTACAGCAATACAGCATAGCGTCAAGCCATTGTCGGGTTTAGTGTAGAGCTCGTCGCTCTTAGGCGATACTTCTCCAGTTTTCCCGAACGTTTAGGGTCGTCAGGTCCTCTTCCTCTGCGTACAGCCAGCGTATTTGTGGTCTTCCTCCAAGTCGCCTACCCCTACCTGGTTCCCCGCTGAATATTATTTTCGCAAGTCTTTCATCCGACATTCGCACTAAGTGACCAGCCCTCCGAAGTTTGTCGTATATCACACGGATAATAATATTCGCTTCTTTATACACTTGAGTATTGTCCGCAGCACTTCACGCTCGAAAACACCGAAGGCCTTCTGGTCTACATCTTTCAACGTCCACGCCGTTTCTCTGCAAGCCAGATCTCCTAATAGCACCCTCGAGTGAAATGTTGAACAGTAAATTCGAAAGTGGGTCTCCCTGCTTCAATCGTCTAACGACACAACCGAGGTTGACACCTCGTCTGCAATCCGAATACTTGATTTCGAACCATCTAGCGTAGCACGTATCAACCTAATTAGTTTTGCTGGAAAACCATGTTCAGACATTATATGTCTCATTTCTTTTCACTGAATGGTACGCCGCCTTGAAATCAACAAACAGATGATGAGACTGTATGTTATAATCCCGGAATTTATCTAAGATTATTCGCAAGGTAAACTGCCCATAACTGCATATTTGTAACATTCGACAAAAGTAGGCATTGAGTAAATGGAATACCAAGTGGGCATTTTATGGCAGTATGGGAGGAAACTAAAATTTTTAAAAATTACCGGGAGCTCAAAAGTGCTCATTTGAGGCTGAAATTTTGTACAACTCATATCGCATATTGGGTGAATGATCAGAAAATGATTCTGATAAAAATTTCGTTGTTACTGCATTATGAGGCTCATGTATAATCTCAATGTGACTGTTATGCGGTTATAATTACCAATGTGACAAAACAACTTGGTGTTTTTTTCGAATTTTCTAGAACAATCTCACAGAGTTCAGTAAGTTGATCGAAAGTATTTATCATTTGATGACTCTCGATGGTATTAACTCCATTTTGTCAAAAATGTCGAATGTGACTGTTATGCAGTTATGGGCAGTAAACATCTGATCCGTTGTCGAGCGGCCCTCACGAAAATCAGCTTGGTATTCACCGACGAAGGACTCCTCGAGCGGTCTCAGTCTGTCAAACAGGATGCGCGACAGAATTTTGTACGCCGAATTCAGCAGGGTAATTCCTCTGTAATTGGCACACTCCAGTCTGTGCCCTTTCTTGTAGATAAGGCGGATGAGGTCATCCAACCAGCAAATTCCCTTCTCGATCATTGCGCATGGCGGGCACTGATACGGTACTGTGTCGCGCGCCATTGACTGTTGCATAAAATCTCCGCATATCGTTCCTGTTCATGCTATCATGAGCTTCAGCTATTACACTTTCTCCGTGCTGCCTTTTCTATTTGCAGTGGATTCGTTTTTTTTTCGGCCATATGGCTTCTGGCGGCATTTTTCATGTCTGTCATTCTCTGGCACTCTTCATCGAACCAGTCATTTCGTCTTTCTCGCTAACCAGTGCCAATCGCTTTCCGCGGTTTTGTATTCACAGCTTCGTGGATTCGTCTCACAGGCTGTCGACAACTCCAGAAACGTTGATTCTTCCCAACTGCTCGTCTAGCTGCTGGCAGTACTGTGCAGCTAACCCATCAGTCGATAAGGATTGGATATTGAAGCGCAGCGTTCTGTCAGTTTTAGAAATCGTGATGCTGGATAACCGCGCACGAATTTTAACTACAATGAGATAATTATCTGAGTCGATATTAGGGCCTCGGAAGATCCATGACATCTGAGAAATGTCGCCCATCAACCAACACTTGGTCTATTTGGGAGCAGGCATCGCCACTCGGGTGTCGCCAAGTGTGTTTGTAGATATTTTACAACAAGTATTACTGTATGTTTATTGTTTAGATACCTCAAGAATTTTCAGAAATTAACTCAGAGATTCAATCAGGAATTCCTCCATAAATTCCATCATATTTTTTCGAATTAGTCTTGATTTCCACATAGTAAATATGATTTTGACCAAAATAAGCTCATCTGACCGTTGAGCGCTACCCAAAAATTTAAAAAGAAGTCAAAGAAAACTAGAAAACATGCCAGCTTTGAGTGCACTGTCTCCACTCTCTCAGGACATAGTCAAAGATTCCCGTTAAGAACAGCTTCAAAAATTCGCCCAGTAACTTCTCCAGAAATGCCTAAATGGGATCGTAGGACTTCTTGCAAAATTGTCTTACGGGATTTATTTATTCAACTAAATTTTCTCTAATGATATTTTCAAGAAATATTTCTGATATTGTTCCTAAGATTTTTGTAGCAATTCCAGTAATAATTTGGAAAATCCCTAAATGAATTTCTTCTCTAAAACAAAAAAATTGTGGATTTCCTTGGAAGAATTTCTGTAGGAATCTTTGGAAGATCCCTAAATGATTTTTTTCTCCAAAACAAACCTTTGTGGATTTTTTAGGAAGAATTTCTGTATGAATCTTTGAAAGATCCCTTAGTGTAACAACTGGATGAAACGGTTATAAGATTAGTGGAAATAAACCTGGAGGAAATCCTAGGGTAGTCTTCGGGTTTTTTTGCAAAGTAATCCCTGAGGAAATTACTGGAGATAGTTACGTTGGAGTACAAGCGGAATTCCTAGAGCAGTTTCTGATTTTTTTTCCTTGAGCATCGCTGGAAGAATTTCTAGGAGAATTCCAGAAGAATTACTGGAGAGATCCCTGTAGAAGTCTCTAGGATTATTTCAGATGCAATCTCTGGAGAAACGACTGAGATATTCCTTGCAACTTTTCCTCGAGGATTCTGAGTAGAAATTTTTGAAGAAGGTGTTGAATAGTCACGCTTTAGTTTCTAGAGGTTTCTCTTAATTTTGTATCAGAATCGAAATAGGGAAAACAGTTACTTTAAAGACCTTTCTTTAAAATCAGAGACCAAGTATCTAAAAAGAGACCTGCCACCAGCCCTGTTCTTTTTGCTGCGTGCGACGGGTTCGTTCTCCTGAAGTTCCCTTTGTCGCGAACCACCTACAACCGGCGTGTACTTGTCAATTCTCAGCCACTTTCGAGTGGGTTCAAAGAAACAGAAACAGAAAATAAGCACTCTCTGAATAACAAAATACTGCGGAGGTTCACGCGCAGCAATTCCGGTGGATTTAATACGCAACAAGCGCGTAGCAAATTACAATCATGTTGGACAAGGGTACGCGACAATTCGGCTGTGGTCCGATTGGCTACTTTAATGGTCGCGAAGCGATATAAGCAATCATCCGAGTGTCAGATCTTCCAAGCGAGGTCAACAACGACTACAAAACCGACATTGGTGGAGGCAGCTGTTGGGTTTCCAGATTCTCACGTGGGAGAACCAGCCATGCGGCACCACAAAACCTACAAAGGCGACAATACTGTGAGCCCATGATGCGGTATGAATCATTTGAGAGCAGCTAGCTACGTGTTGTTACAATCAGAGGAAAGCGAGTGAGCGATGCGTGCACCTCCATTGACAGTCTGATGGGCAAATAAATGATACTGAAGAAGATCGCAGCAAAGCGCCAGCCGGGACGCCCCGACCGGAAATTCTGCTCGGCTGTGGTCGCTGCTGTGTTATTGAAATGAACAAAGCAGGAAAGCCAGACAGTCTCTTTCTTTCTGGGACTACGTCCCAACTGGTGCAAAGCCTGCTTTGCAGCATGGTGTTCTAATGAACAATTCCACAGTTACTCACTGAGAGCTTTCTTTGCCATATTAACCATTTTGCATTCGTAAATCGTATGGCAAAAGAGAAGAAACTTCTATGTCCTCGAAGTCACGAACGTGCGCGGCGGGATTCGAACCCACGACCCTCAGCTTGATATTGCTGAATAGGTGCGCGCTTAGCTCTAAGGACTGTTTGAGTCCCTAGCCAAACAGACATCGGGATGATATCGGTTTCAATGGCAAAGTTGTCGTCGTCGTCGAGGATCAGCCATATCGCTATTTATGGCTTCCCTTGCATTTGCTAATGCTGACGAGCTTCTGTCTGTTGTTGCAAAGTCTAACAAGAAGTTCAAAGACGACCATCAGCAGATGTTTGTCTTTATCAAAGACAGGTGCGTGCATTGCCCTGGAGGGTAGATTTCATCAGATTTGCGTGAACAACGTACCTGGAAGTAGAAAGAGACAAGAAAATGCGATTAGAACAATGTAAAACTTATCAAAGAATCATATATGCATATATTACTGAACATCTGTGTTGAAAATCCATCACTGTACTGTACTTTGTACAATATTTTATTATAAAAATCATATCAAAAGGGATAGCACTTCATCATAATATCATCGATTTCAATCTCATCAGAATAATGACCCTCAACCATTTGCGCAAGATGTCGTACGAAACGACGGACGCCACGATTCGCTCGATGTCGGTTAGCTTGATAAGAGAAAACAGAGAAACTCATTCATGGGCGAACAGTGTTGATATGAGTAATTGCCCAAATGCTTCGGGCGTTGTTCGGTTGACATCTGTTGTTCGCTGTAGCAAATGACAATCTCCCAATCGTTTCCAGAAAAAATAATGAGCTCAAAAACGTCTGAACTCCAGTACTCAATACGCGATGAGTCATGAACATTTCATTTTCAACATACGGGGGAAACCCTAATCGCTATCGTTATCATTATCTTCGGCGTGTGTGGTAGGAAGTAATCAAATGCAGCTCGAAAGTAATTAGACATCCCTCAGGATGCAGTTTCGATTCCATAGGGGAACATGTCGATTTATCTATGTTTCTGGGTGACATGCAGGTTGATTAACGAAAACCAGCAAGTAAACAGAACAACTGATAAGTATATCGGAACCCAGAACATGGCCACTTATTTACATTTTTTTTTTTTTGACTATCGTCATCAAATTACACATTTCCATTCCAAAATCGGGTTGCGTGTAGCAGTAGTCAGTTGTGGTCCGGTTCGGTAGAGACAAATAGAAAGCGTTGGAGGTACATAGACGGATGGCTTGATGGCATGAGAAGTAAGGGAACGGTCAGACGATGATAGATTATAGACTTCACTCGGAGGAGTTTTTTTTAACGAGACAGTGACTGGACAGAATCGATTTTTCACCCAAAAAATGAGCTGTTTCAATTATTAGTGCTGGGTTTCATTGACATGCAAAGATCTACTCTAAAATTGACTTTTTACTAAAAGAAGCTGTTCAGTTCCCAATTCTGGGTTTCATTCAAATAATTCTTACTAACTCTTACGCAATTACAGGATTATCTTGGCAGTATATTAACTTTGAAGATTGGAAGAACATCTTGAAGAATCCCTGTAGGAATACATATATCACATCTGCTTCGTAAGCAGAAAGTCATGGGCTCCATTCCAGATCCGTCCTATTTGACGCACTTCCCAGACAACCAGAAATCGCAAGAAAGTTCACGTTACAACTCGTTTATTTATACTAATTACATCAAACCCGCAAAACACCGTTGATAAACTCGTCAAATTGATGAGTTTCCTCGCATAAAATACTTCTTTTCTGAGTTCCTTTGTACATTTGTTTCGTCCCGTACACTCGTATAAAGTAAGTCGAATCAATCCGTAGCAGCTGTCAAATCAACAATTTTTATCATAAGTTAAGTCGCATGAGGTAACAGGTTAGTTCGGTAGAATATTTATACACTCGCATTGTACACCGTGTCCAATATATTCTCATACAAATTCGAGACAACATTACGTTGCGCTTGTTTAACTGACATCATTGGTGATAATATTTTTTGAAAGTGGTTATAATACTGATTCACTACAGGAAATACTTTGGAAATATTTCAATTATAAACTTATTTTATCTACTTAAGAATTTACGAAAAATATTTCCAGCGGCACGCTCATAGGCAGACCCCAATTTCAATCTGCAGTTATCGCACATATATTTATCAAATTTTATCAATATTTATCTATTCAAAACGCAATATGATTAACTTAAAGTTTCTGAAACTTTTTTGTGAATGCTCTGATTTTCACTTTGTTAACCAGACCAATATGAACAAAAATTCATTTTAAGTGCAAAACACGACTTCAATGGACATTTCATCACTTATCCTAGCAATTATTGTTTCTTATTAATAAAACAAGCTATTCTACGTTAGTATAATACTACCAGACTACAATGAAATACTACAACATTGGATTATCCTACATTCAGTAAAGTTATACCAAATAAAAGAAAAAGTGTATGAGAATATATTGGACACGGTGTATGTTATTATTCATCACATAATATATGCACGCATATCGCCTCCACTTGTGTACGTAGAAGGCATTTTCGCGACATCTTATAAGTGAAATTTTGCACTTACAAAGCTTCCATGTGATTTCGTTATACATACATTTTGGCTGTCTGGGTTTGTAGTTGTATATCTAACTCTTGCTCATTTCATACATTCGTAGCAATCGCTATAACTAGAAACCGATTCTCTGACATTCTATATTTCATAATTTTTCGCCTTTCGCCTCATTAAACTTTCACCGAGCATTATCTCGAACAACTGCACAAATTTGCTGATGGAAATACAAAAGGTATTGGTGGCATGCGCGTATACGTATGCGCAAACACCACTGAAGGAAACCACTATACATTGGAAAACTGCTAACCAAAGCAAACTGTACCATAAAAAAACATTAATCATTGATATCTATGCAATCCCGCTTGATCTAGCTTAGACGCAATTTTAATCATTTGGCGAAACATTTGAAAAGGTCATGTCTGCAAAACGTTAACATTGAGAGTCACGTGCGAAACCGTGTCGCCTTCATTAACCCTTTTTAAAACCTAAAATTTGTTTTTGCAAGTTGGTAATTGTGCTGGACACTTATGATAGTCTTTAACCTGGGCTAAAACATTTTAAATCTCATGATACAGAACAACTTGTGAAAAAGGTTGAATTCACACATCTTTGGCAAATTGGCCCTTTTCCGAGTCTTAAAATTCAAACCAGTTATGCCCTTTCAGTTTGGTCAGTTCGATTGAACATGGTTTCCGAAAGGCCACTCCAGTTTAGCCCTTTTATCAAACATGCTTTCAATTAGGCCCTTTTGCAATATGTTAATTGTATTGATTGTTTTGTATTATTCTTGAAGATAATCAAACGATTCACAGAGTAACAAAAATAAGATTTTTTTGTGTCTCAAGGATAAAATAACGTGTCTTTGAGGTTGCTGAATCCGATGCGGCTTTCAGAAATATTCCAGCATGTCACAATTTTGAGAAACAAGTCATCAAAGTTGTATAAAATACAGTTTTATCAATGTTCATATGAAATTAAAACTATCGTTTATCATTTTTCTTAGTGATCTTATGCAGGAAGGATACAGAATATAACATGAATTTTCGTGTGTAATACAGTTTGGTTGAAGCTGTACGTTTAAGTATCGATTGTTTCAACATATCTACAGTCTCCATATAAAATTAATCTTTTCATATGCCATATGAATACATGAATACCGTTTTGATTCATATTACGGACAGCTTCAAATTCCGGACACTCTACTTTGTATGGCAAACATTTCACGCGAAATGTTTCAATTTTTGCTGTTCAAAAGTTCTCAATTTCAAGGCTCAATTTAGTAAACTTTTTCCATAAATATCTTTGAAAATTTATAATTCCCAACTACTTTAGATGTCTCTTTGGTGGTTTAACGATTCCGATTGATGATTTGACTGTTCCATTGATCATTATCAAGAGCTGTCAGGAATTCGATCCAAAGTATCCGGAATATGAGGCAAAAGTAAAGAAGCGTCCAGAATAAGAATTATGAAAAGGCCACACATTTTCAATTATTTAAAATTTTTGAAGTTGCGGAAGTGTATTCTTCACCCACCGTTCGAAAGTAAAGGGCTTCCGACGCTCGATAGCGCTAAGGAATCATACAGAATGATTTATTTTGTATGCTATATGCTGGGTTATATTTCCATGAGTCCTTAAGTGTCCGTAATATGAATCAAAACGGTACAATACTTTTATACAACAATTTGGTGAATGCTTTCGACTGTGATGACTAATTTCTTTCTAAAGTTTTATCGGCTCTATCAGTCTTAAGGCAGCTAAAACGACTTTTGCTTCTACTTCTCCGACGTTTCGGAGAATATTTTGCCGTCTTCAAGGGTTTCTACAATCATAAATAAGTGTGGTGATTTATAAAGTATAAAATAAAATTAATACAAATTTTCGTAAAAAAAAAGAACGTTGGTTTTGTTGTGTGACTTACAGAGGCTGCGTTTTGTTGTGTGTATTGGTGTCTTGTCGACAGGCTGCTGAAATGGACTACACAAACATCAAACTAGCAGGAATGACGACCAATAAGTTGAACACACGAATGAGCGGCCACAGAACACATTACAACACCCTGGACCGATTAAAAGCAGCAAACATCAACACCACCGACCCACAGATTATCCTCCTCAGCCAGAAAACAGCATTACTTGAACATAGCATCCAGAACAACCACCGTTTTTAGATAAACATAACAAACAGTACAAACTACCTCTCCTAGAAATGTGCCATATAGTAAACAGTGAACACAGTATCAACAGAAGAACAGATACAGATGGATTAAGTGCAATATATGCAGGCATTCTACATGCAATCAAGAATAGAACAAACACTAACAGACAAAATATACCACCAACACAATCACAAAATGTGCAAACACAATAAACACACACAACATCAAGCAAGAACATACACATACTAGTTTCGTTTTCATCAGTTAGGAAAGGCAAAAGCAACTGTGCGCGGGCAATTATTGCGTAAAGCTTTTATCGAAAAGCGTAGGTGCAGGCGAAAGGTAGTTTAAAAAGCCCAGTGAAACATTTCGCAATACAGTGAGAGCCACGAAGAATGATACGCACAGAGTAAGTTGAAAAGGTGAAATATCAACGATCAATTTTAAAGTTAATATTGAAACATCAGTCATGGGACGCCATTAGAAATTTTAGACGGTCACAAGCTGGACAAGACACCAAAACACACAACAAAACGCAGCCTCTGTAAGTCACACAACAAAACCAACGTCCTTTTTTACGAAAATTTGTATTAATTTTATTTTATACTTTATAAATCACCACACTTATTTATGATTGTAGAAACCCTTGAAGAAGGCAAAATATACACCGAAACGTCGGAGAAGTAGAAGCAACAGTCGTTTTAGCTGCCTTAAGACTGATAGAGCCGATAAAACTTTAGAAAGAAACTTTTATACAACATCAAAAAATTACTCTAGAACATCGAAAGTATTATGAACTATGCTGATAAGTATTCAACACACACAATTCTGTGTTGAATTCAGTAAACCAAACCGGCCAAACGACCGATCGTCACCTCCACCGATGTAAACAAAGGACCTGTCAGGGATGATTCAAATATTACGTAACGCAAAATTTGCCAAATTCAGCCCCCTCCTCCCCCACGTAACAGCGTTTGTATGGAAAATTTGAAATTTTTATATGGATCGTAATACTATGAAAGACTACCTCCCTCCCTCCCCCTATATCGTTAAGTAATATTTGAGTGATTCCTCACATGAAAAGGCTGCTTTCATATTTCATTCACACTCCCGCATGGATGTGGTTTATCGTCATCACCCAATGCATTACTCATACATACAAGAATGTGTGCGATCTGCATTCCAACGTTATGAGCCTCTGTACGCGATGGGGTATTTAGAGGTGCGATCGAACATCTAATATTTAGCATTTGTGATAACAGTTTAGAATTGGTAGTTGTGCAATGCCAACTTCGGCGAGCCAAAAATTCAGGAAGTTGCCGAAGATGACGTCATGTTTGGAAGTACGAACATAATTTTTTGCAGGCTTGTCGTTACCATCAGCTGATCGTTTTGTTTACATCTTTTTTCGTGAATAGCAAGCAAGCAAAGACATACTATGAACCGGACATGTTATATGAGCCACTGTACGTGCCATAAATTCTTTGGCCAACTTGAAAACAGGACGTAAAATAAAAGTCAAACGTTTTATAGCATGCATAGGCTGATTCTAGAACACGTTCAAATCAAAAAGCGCAATAATTAGTTTTCAAATCGACACGCTGATATTTTTTAACAAGAATCTGAATCTCTACAATATTAAAATTAATCATGTACTCTATGCACCACACCAGCTTGTAAATTTGCATGCAAGTTGACGAAAATCGTTAAAAAATGTTCTAAAGGGCTAATCTGATTTTGATGGAAAATTTCAGTTAGGCTTTTTTAAGTCCAGTTAGGCCCTTTCAGGTGTCTCGTCATCAGATATGCCCTTTTTAAAATTTGATAACATTAGAGGTGATGCGTTTTCCATGCTCATGAGAGTATTTAGGGGTAATTTACGTACAAATTGATACGAATAATTAAAAATCGAGTTGGTTTACATTTTACAGTTAGTCCATTTTCCAATCTTACGCTAGATATATGATCTGCACAAAGCAAAAAGAGTGTTTTATTTTCTACCCATTTTTCTAATTGATGTATTCGTAGTAGTATTCCCTATAAGTGCACTTATTACACTAAAAAGGTGCCTGTTAATCTTAAAGAGTCATCTGATCGATTACCTGTAGAAGTTAAGTAAGGACTGTGACGAACTTTATGTGTAAAATCAAACAATGATAACTTTAAAACCAATACATCTATACACTTCAGGTGTGTACCGTTTAGTCTCAAAAATATGTCAAGCACTTAAGTCCTTCTTAGCTTTGTTTATCGGCGCGCAAAATTCTCCGGCGATTTTCTTCTTGATTCAATGCCGTCTCAATAATCACTGAACCGATTGTTATGAAATTTTGCACATATAAACAATACACTCCAATCTGGTGATACTAAGATTTTCATCAATTTTTACCCACGGACAAAAAAGTTACACACGGATAAAAATGTGCATTTTTTTCGAGTACATGCCTTATTGTGGCCAAATATGAGATCTGTAGCATTCGAAAAACCCCAGTGCCAAAGTGAATCAAAAGTGCCAAGAATAGGATCTGGCTCTCCCTATCAGCGTTGGACTGCTGGAGCAAACTCTGAAGGAATTCCTCTGATAATCTTTTAGAGAAATTTGTAGAGGGATCTTGGTGGAGTCCACGAATGTATTTCAGTAAACAATATCTTAACAAATCACTGACAAATGTGCAGAAGTACCTATGAACTAGATGGGGTTGGTTCTCTGAAGGCATCCGCGGGCTTCTAGGTTGAAGAATTTACACCAGGTAATGAATTAAAAAAAAATAGAAATCATTTTACTTGAAAAAGAGACCTTTAATTAAATATAAAGATTTTCAGAAACTTTCATAAGAATCGTGACCAAATCTCTAGAAACAGACCTACTACCAGCCATTTTGAAATAGATCGTCTATAGATTTAACTGAGCACGTCAACGTTGATGTAACTGTTAAAACTTTTGAATCCTTCGAATCATAAAATGAAATACGGTTGTCAAATCTCAAATCTTTTGCAGTTTAATTTAACTTGGTTTATGACCAATACACTTATTGTTAAAAGAAATATGTACCAGAAAATTTCATCGAGTACCTATTATATAAACTACTTCAACAATTACCGATCATTGTTCCCAAAACACTCATACAAGGACGAAATTTGTCCATTCACTTTCACCCTCGTCGCATTAACCACATACGCAATCATGACTGGGCTCAGAAACCAAACCACCCACACGATTCGGTCACCCTCTTACTACAGGTCGCCTAACCTGCAATTGTTCCTTGGTGAACGCCGGCCGGCCGGCTTAGCCAGGGTTCAATGGAAATCAGCGAAACTACACACAAAAGCGCACCGGAGGGAAACCCACAAAAGTGCAATTATCCGATGACGGTTGCAGATACGCCCTGAACACGGTGCCATGTTGCCAGAATCGTTCAATCACAATTATTACATAGGTCCTACTGTTTTGGGGCGTTCGTTTTTTCCTTGAACATGATTTCGTACGTTAGTGAAAGTGCGTTTCTTCACTTGGGGGGTTCTTATCAGTTTTTTTTTGTTTGCAGCGACAAATAAGCGTGGTGACATAATTATCGTTGTTGGTTCCGCCATTCCAGTCGCAGAATCGCAGGGTGACGTTCCACTTCTACAATGTATAGAATTTGAGAACCGTTAGATAGCTCAGCGCTAATGGACACTCTTGGATCTCGTCTTGGTCTTGGATGTTAGCATAATTTGAAAAGTGGTTTGTCCATATAAGCAGTAGGGCAACCTACAAATTTGCATAACTTAGCAGCAACACTTTATTAGCTCGAACCAATTAATTCGAAAAGCGTGATGGCCGTTACTAGTCATCAGCGATGACGACGACGCCGAGTAGACGGCAATTGATAAAGTATCATTTTTCAAATACACACCCTTCATAAGTAGCGTAGTCGTCGTGTGCTGGATGGCAACAAATGATTGCATTGTGACGGGATAATTGCGTGCATATGACGATGACAATTCTAGCGTAACATTTGAAAAGGGCCTATCTGCAAAACGTAAACATTGAGAGATCCTCAATTGAAGATTCCGTACCATATATATAATTCCTATTTTAAACCCATTCGCATTTTTACTAGTTTCATACCTGTGTTCGACACCCATTAAAGTCTGTTGCGTGGCTCATTATGTTTCAAATCTCAAATAACACAACAACTCGTAAAAATTGTTGAATTCAAACATCATCGGCAGATAGGCCCTTTTATGAATCTTCAAACCAGTTAGGTCCTTTCAGTTAGGCCCTTTGATTGAACATGGTTTCAGTTAGGCCCTTTTATAATTTGCTAATTTTATTGATTTTTGAATTGGTTTGCATAAATCTTGAACAAAATTTAGCGATTATGTGAAAAAAACACTATCTAATAGCTAAATATTGGAAATTTTCGGTTGAAGATTCAGTACCATATTGATTATTCCTATTTCAAACCCTTTCGCTTTTTACTAGTTTCATACTTGGGGAAGATCCAAAAATGACGTCCATCGTTTTTCGGGATTTCTAGAACCCTTCTACCCCCTCTGTCACGCTTTTTCTAATACCCAATCCATGCACTGTCACATTTTCGTACATCCCCCCATTGGAGGAGGCCCCAATTGATGGCCGTCATTTTCGGATAACCTCTTGTGTTCGACACTTATAATGGTCTATTACGTGGCTCACAACGATTTGAATTTGAAATAGCACAACAACTTGTAAAAATAGTTCAATTCAAACATCATCCGCAGATAGGCCCTTTTACGAATTTTCAAACCAGTTAGGCCCTTTTTGAATTTGCTAATTTTATTGATTATTGAAGTGATTTGCATAATTCTTCGACAACATTTAATGATTATGTGAGAAAACAACACAATATCATACAAGCTAAGTATTGGAAACTATTCTATACAAAATCAGCAACATATTGATTATTGATATTTCAAACCCATTCACTTTTTTTTACTTGTTTTATACTTGTGTTAGACACTCATTATGGTTTATTACGTGGCCCAGAACGTTAGTAATCTCAAATAACATAACGACTAGTGAAAATGGTTGCATTCAAATATCATCAGCAGTTAGGCCCTTCAATGAATCTTGAAACCAGTTAGGCCCTTTCAGTTAGGCCCTTCGATTGGACATGGTTTCAGTTAGGCCCCTCCAGTTAGGCCCTTTTATTAAACATAGTTCCAGTTAGGCCCATTTGGAATTTGTTGATTTTATTGCTTATTGAAGTAATTTTCATAGTTTTTGAATAAAATAAAGCGAGAGAAAAACAATGTAATAGCTAAATATTGGATATTCTCGGTTGAAGGTTCAGTACCTTATTTATTATATCTATTTCAAACCCAATCACTTTTTTACTTGTTTTATACTTGAGGGCCTTCCTTAGCCGAGCAGTTTAAGTCCGCGGCTACAAAGCAAAGCCATTCTGAAGGTATCTGACTTCCATTCCCGGTCGGTCCAGGTTTTTTCGTAATGGAAATTTCCTTTACTTTCCTGAATATAGAGTACCTTCGTACTTGTCACACGATATACGAATGCGAAAATGGCAACTTGTCAAAAAAAAGCTCTCAGTTTATAACTGTGGAAGTACTCATTGAACACAAAGCTTAAAAGCAGGCTCTGTCCCAGTGAGGACGTAATGCCAAGAAGAAGTATAAGAAGAATTCTTGCAGGGCTGTTACAAAAACAAACGAATTTGTTTTTGTGAAAATCGCGACTTTTGGAACTCGATCCACAACTAGAGGCAACAAATAAAAATTAACAAATAAAAATTATTCACAATTTTTAATGTAATTGATTTTTTTTTCAGGATAAAAAATCAGTTTTTCAACTAACTTCGCATTAAGATTATGATAAAACTAGCAAAAAAGAGAATGGGCTTGAAATAGGAGTCAATATAGTACTGAATCTTCAATAAAGAATTTTTATTAATCAATGTTGATTTTCTCACATACCTAATCGATTGATTTTGATCTAAAACTTTGAAAATCACTTCAATAATCAATAAAATTAACAAATTCCAAAAGGGCCTAACTGGAACTAAGTTTAATAAGAGGGCCTAACTGGAGGGGCCTAACTGAAACCATGTTCAATCAAAGGGCCTAACTGAAAGGGCCTAACTGGTTTGCAGACTCGTGAAAGGGCCTATCTGCCGATGATGTTTGAATTCAACCATTTTCACGAGTTGTTTTGTTATTTAAGATTTAAAACGTTATGGGCCACCTAGTAGACTATTATGAGTGTTGAACACAAGTATAAAACTAGTAAATAGGAGAAAGGGTTTGAAATATGAATAATCAATATAGTACAGAATCTTCAATAAAGAATTTTCAATATTCAATGTTGATTTTCTCACATAATCGATTGATTTTGTTCTAAAACTTTGAAAATCTATTCAATAATCAATAAAATTAACAAATTCCAAAAGGGCCTAACTGGAACTATGTTAAATAAAAGGGCCTAACTGGAGGGGCCTAACTGAAACCATGTTCAATTAAAGGGCCTAATTGAAAGGGCCTAACTGGTTTGAAGACTCGTAAAAGGGCCTATCTGCCGATGATGTTTGAATTCAACATTTTTTACTAGTTTTTATGTTATGTTAGATTTAAAACGTTACGTGGCCCAGTAATAGACTATGAGTGTCGAACAAAAGTTTAAAACTATTAGATAGCAATGAGTTTAAAATAGTAACAATCAATATGTTACAGAATCTTCAATCGAGCATTTCTCAATTTTTACGTTATGCTGATAGACGCTTTTCAAATATTTCAAAAACACTATACAATGGCTAAATATTGAAAAATATGGAGGAAAATTAAAAATGCACGGAAGGGCCAATCTGATTTTGATGGAAATATTCAGTTAGGCCCTTTTATGACCAGTTAGGCCCTTTTAGTTTTATCATTTTCAGATAGGCCCTTTTAAATTTGAATAAAATTGCCATTAATAATGCATTTTGCATGCCCGTAAGAGTATGTAGGAATAATTTACGTAAAAAATGATACGAATAATGAATAATCAAGTTTGTTTACATTTTGCAGTTAGGCCCTTTTCAAATGTTACGCTAGAATTATCGTTTGTCGATCGTTAGTACCACCAGAGAACAAGGTTCCAGCAGAAGAAGAGAGCAATACGATCCGGATGATATCCCGGGTAGATGGGAGTTGCAAATGAATATCAAATTCTACTACTAAAATGGAATGTTTGAATGACACATTGTTTTTTTTTATACTCAAGCAATAACAAATTTTGCTATAATTACATGTTTTGCTATTGGTGCACCGAACACAGGTAATAATGATTAAACTAGTTATGATTAAAAATTTGTTCGTTTTGTAGCATTTTTTTTAATTTCTTTATTAGTATCATTCCAAACATTACATTCATTTCTTATAACTAAGTGTTATGTGTTATTAGACAACACTATCATCCTAATTTGGTAAAACAAATTTAAGATTTTATTAACATTCTGTTAACAACATATTACATTTCATTTGCTGTAGCAGATCAGATTCAGGGGGGCCCAGATAGCCGTAGCGGTAAACGCGCAGCTATTCAGCAAGACCAAGCTGAGGGTCGTGGGTTCGAATCCCACCGGTCGAGGATATTTTCGGGTTGGAAATTTTCTCGACTTTCCAGGGCATAGAGTATAATCGTATCTGCCACACGATATACACATGCAAAAATGGTCATTGGCATAGTAAGCTCTCAGTTAATAAGTGGAAGTGCTCATAAGAACACTAAGCTGAGAAGCAGGCTCTGTCCCAGTGAGGACGTAACGCCAGAAAAAAAAAAAAAAAGCAGATCAGATTTTTTACAAGCGAGTTGATTTCACCTGCTTACAAGAGAAAAAACGCATGCTTTCAATTTACTTAACACTGAATATATAACGCATTAATCGTGGCAATAGAAGATTGTAACGTTTTTGGCCTGAAATTATTAATTATTTTATTTGACATTTGTTCCAATGTTTAAAATATTGGATATTCTATGTAACTCATTGGTACTATACCAGGGAGAAAGCTTCATAATCATTTTCAAAATATTATTTTGAATTCTCTGCAGAGCTTTCTTTCTGGTATTACAACAGCTAGGGAAAGTGTACCAGTTATGGCCATAGTGGTTCCCTATTTGGCCATATGCAAAATTCGGATAACTTTCAAATTTTTAATCTTTTCGAATGTTTTAACATCAAGATATATCCTATATCCTACTGCTAAAACACAAAAAAACTTTTCAAAATGTTGAGACATTCAAGTTATCACGTATGGCGAAATAGGGAACCGCTATGGCCATAACTGGTACACTTACCCTAGTCCATATTGGTACAGGATACAACATGACTGGCCTGAAAATTTGTTTGAATATCAAAAGCTTGTTCTTAAGACAAAGTTTTGATTTTCTATTAATAAGGAGATAGAGAAATTTTACATATTTGTTACATTTGGCTTGAATGCCCTCAATGTGATTTTTGACAGTTAAATTCTTATCGAGCATGAGGCCAAAATATTTAACTTCATCTGATCCATTTTATAGCATTATTTTGTTATTCATTCCTACCCGGGATCGCAGCAGCACCGGATTGTTCGCGACGTTTGTTTAAGTGCAAAAAAGGGAATGGCTCTGTTGGGAATAATTTGCGTGGCGTAATGCCACGGGATGGTTTGTGCTAACTTTGCCATCGTCGGATGAATAATGTTGAACGAGTTGCGCGAGGAGTGTCACACCAACTGCTACGCGACAACAAAGAATTTTGCAGATTGTTGGTGCGTTTCAATGGTTAGACATATGTACTTTCGATTGCCGTTGGTGTCATATTATTGCAGATATTTACGACGTAGGTATTTGATTTTATTGGCTGGAAGTACTTTAACCTCTCATAAACATGTGATTGGAAAGGAATCCATGTATGCTGCTACGCCTCAGCACGTCAAAGTTCAAGAGATTATAGGTCTGTAGCGACAAACGGCCAGCTATTCAGCAAGTACATGCTAAAAGAGGTGGGTTCGAATCCCAATCCAGTCGAAGATCTTAACTGGTTCATAATGTTATCAACTTCCCAAATCATACAGGTTTTTTAGTACCTTATACACGCGGTGTTGAGAGAAACTCAAACACTCATAAATCACGCTTAACATTTTTCATTCATTTTTAACGGCTTGAGTGAGTTTGCATGGAAACTCAAGCATGAGATTTTTGAGGCAGATGTCTAATGAGTCTCGCGAGAGAGCTCATTGATTGAGGATTGTGTGTGAATCTGTCAACACTGATTACACGAACAAATGCAAAAATGATCAATTGGTAAACAAAGTTTTCAGTTAATTACTGTGGAAGTGCTCATAGAACACTAAGCTGAGAAGCAGGTTCATTCCGAAATGAAACGCAACACAAGATAGAAGAAGCTTACTCGGCCTGATTAACTACATATGTCAAACACCAAACTTTGCATTCTATCTTCCAAAAAAGGTAAAAATTTGCACAGCAATAAAATCATCAACACTTTGAGCAGGTTGCTCACCTAAATATAACTAATTCAGCTTAGCAAGTGCCGGCGGATATTTACACCCCAAACAAGGCAATCAATGATTTACATAAGCAAACATGGCTGTCGCATGTCAAGAGTGTTTAGTAAGAAGAAACACGTCTCTACCTCTCCACTAACCCATTTAGCATCGTTCTTCTCAAAGCTAAACTCGAGATGAGGCGTTACGCTAGTTGAATCTTATTCTTGAGTGTGCGATCAACGACCGTTTCCCATAAATATTAAATAGGCAAATTGACCAGCATCATCGCCGCCTGGGTATGGTTTGATTTTGATTTATTGACCGAGCGATTAAGGCATTCCGAATGGATAGACTTAACAATGGCCACTTTGTTCGGCGCAGCTAATTAGTGAGTAAATGACATAGCGATCGCAATAAAGTTTATTCACAGTAAGAGTAACAAAGTAACAATCTCTGAAATATTATCATTTTTTTTTTATTATTCTAATATAAATTCTAATAATAAATTCTATTATTTATAGAATAAAAATGTTACCTTCAAGAACAGTGATTTTAAACTAAAGTTAAATTTGGAGTTCATTAATCCCGATGAGATATTCTTGTAAAAGTATAAACAAATCTTTAAAAATTGTTCATATTCCGATGCTATCCCAGCTCTTTATTAAATACAACTGTATTTAAAATAAGTTCAGTTCAAAAGGAAAATGATCTTCGTTTGGAAGGTAGACAATCGATTCTTTCACGATTAAACCTTGTGGAATAACAATACAATATGTATGTTTGATTATTTTCGAATTCATGGGATTGCCTTTGAGACGCTTCGGAAAAGCGGGTCGCTTGTTACTCGGCAACATATAACATAACAAAAAAAGGTTATTTTGTTGTAAAATCAATATCTTAATCCACAATTCGAAAGCTAAGGGTATTAAAACCTTGATGACGCTTAGATGTTATACAGAATTATTAAATTTATATGCTTTTCGATGATTTAAACTTCATTGAGAGCTCAAGTGTCCGTAATAACGGTCTTTCTGATAATCCTTCTGAAGTCTTCTACACATTATTCTCAATCTTCATCTAAAACTGTCCATGTTTGCTGAAATCAGATTTTTCTTACTGTAATTTGCCGAACAGAAATTTTTAGTAAACCGAATTGCTGATCTTCAGTGCAGAACGCTGAAAAATCAGGTTTCTACTGAAACTCAGCAATTTGATTTGCTGAGAACATCAGCTCGGAAAATTTGAGCAAAACAATGCTGGTTTTAGCAAAAATTATTGGTGTGAAGATATTTAGAATGTTGTCTATCATGTTTTTGCTGGATTCCTGTCGAGATTTTCAACGGTTTTCTGATAGAAATCTTAGTAGATTCCTTGCAAGACCTTTCACGGAACTGTTTCGAAACGTTCAGCGAATTCCTTACAAGGAAAATCGTTGTTTGATTCCTAACAATCCACTTTACAGTAGATTTCGAACGTGATCCTTGAAGAGCTATGGTAGAGTTTTGTCCAACTTCTGTCTTTTGGCTACTCTTAATTTCTTTTGGCAAATCGACTAATTGTAGGGGTAATCGAGTAGATATTCAGCAATAGGACTGTTATCAATTTGATAGCCAGTAGTTTCAATAGCATAATTACAAAACAGCAAATTAAAAAAGAAAAAAAATATTTTGATTATATACATTATTAGGGCAACTTCACCGGTGGTCCAAATCACTGGTTTGGTCCAAATTTTTGGACTATGTTAAGAATTGCAGCTTGCACCAGTATTGCTAAAGCTGTTCCAATTTTATTTTATACCAGTTTTCTGGTATTTTTTTGGAACTGGCTAACTGACTGGTTCATTTTTGGTCGGATTTGGACCAATATTTGAATTGTTCCAAAACTGATTTGACACATATTTATTTATTAGTTCTGATTTTTCTCTCTGAAACAGCCATCGTCCCTCCTTCTCATTTCAGGTTTCTTTAAACCAGTGGTTCTCAACCTTTTCGGAGCCGCAACCCCCTTTCAACGTTTACAAACGTCTCGCGGACCCCTGAATGGATGTCCTTAAAATCAATGTTTATGGAAATACCGAATCTCTCAAAATGATTTACCCTTCGGGTCGTCATGCGGTTGACCATCGCCAGAAGCACCACGCTGTTGCTGAGAAAGAAAAGCGAGGTTTTCTCAACTGTGTTGTACAAAATACACAAGGCGATTATTCTAGTGTTATTTGATGTCCTGGGCAGGCATTCATACAAATCATGTCTGTAATCCACAACAGATCTTAAAAAATCGCCAATGCAAGAATTCTGCTGTGATCTTTCGAAGGAGTCCACTAAGAATGGAGTAAAAAAATCTACCTAGTATTTTTCCAATAATACAACAAGGAACTTGAAAGAAACAAAAGAAGTTTCAATTCAAAAATACTTCACAGATCAAAAATTTGCAACTCGATTATAATGTTCTTCTGAAACCGAATTGGATTTAAGAGTCCTCACAATTATTCACCAATTAGTAGGAACGACACTTGCTCTCGATGGCTTAGCGGACCCCCTGAGAACGCTTCACGGCCCCTAGGGATCCGCGGACCACCGGTTGAGAACCCCTGCTTTAAACAATATTAATTGCTCTTTCAGCAATTCCTTCGGGGATTGCTTCAAGAATCCATACAAAGACAGCTCCAGGAATCACCAGGTGATTTCCCCGGGGAATTCTTGAGGAGTTCCTGCAGAAGTTCGCCCATGGATTCTATCACGAAATTCTTCTGGAACACACATGAAGATTCCTCAACGAAGTCCCCCTACAGAAATCTCCAAGAATTGTACCAGAAGTTCCTCCGATGTGTTTAACAGGATTTGTACCAGGGATTCTTCCATGGATTTCCACCAGGAATTGATTCTTGGATTTCCTCTAAGAATTCTTTCCTTTCATTATTGAATTCCTACAGGCATTTTATCCAGATTGTTTCGGGGATTTTTCAGAGAATTTCCCCAGGAATTTCGTGGAAATTTGCACCGGATGTTTCTCCGGGGATTTCGTCCAGTAATTACTCCGGAAATTTCCTCTAGGAATTCCTGTAAAAGCTCCCTCGGAGATTTAACCCAGGGATTTCTCTATTGATTTGCTCCAGGAATTCCTCCGGGGATTTTCTCTAGATATTCCTTCGGAGATTTTTTCCAAGAATTCCTCCGCGGATTTCCCCCAAAAATTTCTCCGGGTTTTCCGTCCAGAAATTCATTAAGAAAGAGTTCCGAGGGTAATCTCCAGAAATTCCTTCGGTGTTTTTTCAGAGGATTTAACCATAGATTTCATTCAGGTATTTCTCTGGGGATTTGTACCAGGAATAGGGTCCTAAAGCCCTGTCCCAATTTTAGTGCCAAACGCTTAAGTTTTGGCCAAAAACACATGTTTACTCAACTTTTCAATGTTTTCCGTTTGTTTAAGTCCAAAAAAAACATTTTTTTAATGTTTTTTTTTTAAGATTTTGTCACACCCCTTGGCTTAAACTCAAATTTTGGGTGTATTTTGTTTTGCGTGTCCCTTCCAAAATGACAGATAGGAACTACCCCAGTGTTAAAACTAAATGCCCTGTGATATTTTTGTCGACTAAGCAAACGTCAAACATGATCAAAAGTGTCAAGGTTCATTCATGGACCCATTTTTGAAAATAAAGTTTAAATATGTAATAGCCGTTATTTAAGCGGGAAAAATTGCTGAAGTAGTTGCAAGAACATGCTCTTTCGTATTATTAAATAAAAACAAGATTTCATTAAACATTTTAGGACCCTATTTCCCCGGAGATTTCGTCCAGGAATTCCTCGGAGAATTTCCTCCAAGAATTCCTCGGAGAATTTCCTCCAGGAATTCCTCTGTGATTTTCATTAACATTTCCTTCGAGGATTTCGTCAAAAAATTCCTCTGGAGATTTCGTTCGAAAATTTTGACGGGGGTTTCCTCCAGGAATTCTTCTGAGGATTTCCTCAGCACATAATCTGGGATTTTCTCCGGAAATTGATCCTAAGAATTTTACTAAGAAATACTCCGGGGATTTTCTCTAGGAATTTGTTTGATGATTTTCCAGGGAATCTTTTCAGTGATTACCTCCAGGAATTTCCTCTGGGGATTTCGTCCAGAAATTCATTAAGAAATCCCTCCAAGGATTTCCTCCGGGGATTTTTTCAGAGAATTTATCCGGAGATTTCCTCCAGGAATTTCTCCGGGATATCCTCCGAAAATTTCAAGGATATCTTCAAGAGCTCCTCCGGGGATTTTCTCTAGAAATTTCTCAGGGGTATTCTAATAGCTATTCCTCCGAGGATTTCTTCTATCCAATAGAATTTGTTTGAAAATTTGCACCATGAATTTATCCAAATTTCCTCCTGGGATTTTCTCCAGAAATTCCTCCGAGGATTTTGTCCAATAATTCTTCCAGGGATTTCCTCCAGGAAACCCTCCGAAGATTTCATTAAAAAAAATCCTCCGGGATTTTCTCCAAAAAATAATTCGGGGATTTCCTCCAGGAATTTTTCTGGGGATTTGCACCAGGAGATTCACTCCAGATTTTTTTTCCTGGATTCCGAGGATGTTTTCCAGGAAGTTATCCGGGAATTTTTTCCATGAATTCCTCTGGGCATTCCAAGGTTCCTCCGGGGATACACCCAAAAACTCCTCCGGTGATTTTCTCCAGGAATTCCTTACGGAATTTCCAAAAGCAATTCCTCCAGGGGTTTCGCCCAGGAATTCCTCCGGCGATTTATCCCAGGAACTCTGGCGATTTGCTCCAGAAATTAATCCGGGGATTTCTCCGAGGAATTCCACCGGGGTTTACTCTAGAAATTCCTCCGGATATTTTTTCCAAAAACTTCTCCGGGGATGTCCCCCAAGAACTCCTCCGGACATTTCCTCCAGGAATTTTTCAGGTGATTTCCAATAGCAATTCCTTTTGGGATTTCGTCCAGGACGTCCTCTGGGAATTTCGTCTGGCTATTTTCTCTAGAAATTCCTCCGAGGATTTTTCCAACGAATTTATAATGAAATTTCCTCATGGAATTCCTTCGGAGTTCTTCATGCAATTTCTTCAGAGTTCCTATGGCAATTCCTTCAGTTTTTCTCCGGGAATGCTTTTGGAGCTCCTCCGGAAATTTCTTCGGATCTCCTCCATAGTTCCTCATGGATTTTTTTTTTTCGGAATTTCTACAGGAATTCTTCAGAGTTCATTTTGGAGTTATTCTTTGGAAATCATCCGAAGTTCCTCTAGGAATTATCCACTTCGAAATATTCCCTACATTACTTCCGAGAAATTCTCCCGTGTTCCCGAAAAAAGTTCTCCGGGAATTCCTCTAGACGTCCTCCAGTGATTCCTCCAGAGTTCCTCGTGTAATTCCTCCAGGATTTTTTAAGTGCTTCCAGAAATTCTTCCCAATTTCTTTGGATTTCAACAAGCAATCGCTCGGAACTTCCTTCGGATTTCCACCGGGAGTTCTTCTAGAGTTCTTTCAGAAACTCCTCTGGAGTTCTTCCAGCGATTTCTCTGGAGTTCCTAAAACTGGATCAAATTTGCCGTCGACTGCTTCGAGATGCATCCAATTTCATCCATTTTTCATAAAGTTATAAGCATTTGAATTTGGGCAAAATTTTGCCTATCTCAATCATTTTGCCTATCCCCTGTATCTTTTCATTTTAAGTTTATCTCAATCGTTTGCGATTCGTCGGGATTGCGCTCACCCTAGTAGCGTTCGGCAGTCACTGAACTTTCAGTGGCAGCAGATACTTTCCAGATATTTTATCGGTAGCGTTCGGGCGAGTGAGTGAATTTTCCCAAGCTTGTTTGTAACTCGGTTATAATGTTCTTTTGAAACCAAATTGGATTTAAGAGTCCTCACAATTATTCGCCAATTAGTAAGAACGACACGGCCCCTAGGGATCCGCGGACCACCGGTTGAGAACCCCTGCTTTAAACAATATTAATTGCTCTTTCAGCAATTCCTTCGGGGATTGCTTCAAGAATCCATACAGAGACAGCTCCAGGAATCACCAGGTGATTTCCCCGGGGAATCCTTGAGGATTTCCTGCAGAAGTTCGCCCATGGATTCTATCACGAATTTTTTCTGGAACACATATGAAGATTCCTTCAACGAAGTCCCCCTACAGAAATCTCCAAGAATTGTACCAGAAGTTCATCCGATGTGTTTAACAGGATTTGTACCCGGGATTCTTCCATGGATTTGAAATTGATTCTTGGATTTCCTCTAGGAATTCTTTCCTTTCATTATTGAATTCCTACAGGCATTTTATCCAGATTCCTTCGGGGATTTTTCAGAGAACTTATCCAGAGATTTCCTCCAGGAATTTCGTGGAGATTTGCACCAGAAATTTCTCCGGGTATTTCGTCCAGTAATTGCTCCGGAAATTTCCTCTAGAAATTCCTCCGTGGATTTCCTGCAAAAGCTCCCTCGGAGATTTAACCCAGGGATTTCTCCATTGATTTGCTCCAGGATTTGCTGAAGAAAGTTCTCCGGGAATTCCTCTAGACGTCCTCCAGTGATTCCTCCAGAGTTCCTCGTGTAATTCCTCCAGGATTTTTTAAGTGCTCCCAGAAATTCTTCCCAATTTCAACAAGCAATCCCTCGGAACTTCCTCCGGATTTCCACCGGGAATTCTTCTAGAGTTCTTTCAGAAACTCCTCTGGAGTTCTTCCATCGATTTCTCTGGATTTCAACAAGCAATCCCCCGGAACATCCTCCGGACTTCCACCGGGAATTCTTCTAGAGTTCTTTCAGAAACTCCTCTGGAGTTCTTTCAGCGATTTCTCTGGATTTATCCAGTAATTCCTGGTAAATTTCTCCTTCGTTTCTGCAGGAGTTTCTCCGAAGTTCATTACTCAAGCAATTACTCCGGAGTGCTTTCAGAAACGCCTCCGGAGTTCCTCCTGGAATTTCTTTGGAGTTTCTCTAGGATTTTGATCAGAGTTCATCTAGAAATTCCTACGGAAACTCCATCAGAGCTCCACCGGGAATTCTTTTGGATATCCTTCATTTTTTGGAATTTTTCCGTAGTGCTTTCATGAATTCCTCCAGGTTTTTTTTTCAGATTACCCCATGAATTTGTCTAACAATTTATCCGGAGTTCCTTCAGACGGGGTTGGTGGTCTGATGGCTTCCGCTTCTGCTTCATAAGCAGAAGGTCATGGGTTCAATCCCAGGCCCGTCCCTTTCCTCGTACTTTGTAGTTGTATATCTCTCACTTGCTTCTATCTTCCATTCTAAATCTATCACACTCAAACTATTCGTTCATAGCATTTGCTAGAACCAGAGACGGACAAGAAACCGTTTCCCTAACGCTTCCATTCTTACACGCGCATGCCTTTCCTTACGCCTGATTCATAGGCAGTATGCTAACCACAAAAGCAAACCTTTCTGCCATGCCTTCCCCCCAATCCATACACTCCCGCATGAACTGGCGTAGATGCAGTGGTATATACGGTCTACGTGGGAGCCAGTATAATGCATCATCAATTCCTCCCCCTTCCCCACATTGGCCTGCATTCTGACGTGGCAGGCATCATTGTCGTCTAGAAATAGAAGATCATCAGCACTTATACACTGAGGATGCCTGTTAGTCCCAAGCAGTCATTCGGTTGGTTCCTTGTGTAAGTGCAGCTGATCTGGCGATACTGGAGTAGCATCCACGGGCGGCCAATCAAGCTCAAGCTCAAGCTCAACAATTTATCCGGAGTTCCTTCAGCAATTTCTCCGGAGTTCTTCCAGCAATTCATTCAAAGTTCTTCCAGGAAATTCTCAAGAGTTCCTCCAGAAATTCTTTCAGAGTTCCTCCTGGCATTCCCTCAAAAACAATTCGGAATTCCTCCAGAGATTCTTCCGGAGTTCCTCCAAAATTTACTGAAGATTTCCTCCCAGCAAATCCTCTGAAGTTCTTCCATATTTTTTTCCGGAGTTCCACCAGAACTTACTCAAGATTTCCTCCCAGCAAATCATCTGGATTTTATCCGACAATTTCTCTAGAATTCATCCTGCAATTCCTCGGAAGTTTCTCCGGAGTTCCACCGGGAATTTCTTCGAAGTACTTCCATACATTGTTCCGGTGTTCCTCTACAAATTCCTCTGCAAGTTTTCAGTAGTTTCTATAGAGCTTCACCGGGAATTCATTCGGATTTATTCCATAGTTTCTCCAGGAATGTATTTGGAGTTCCTCAAGCAATTTCCTTGGAGTTATGGGAGTACAGGAACGCTTCGGGATTTCCTCTAGGAGTCACTTCGGAGCTACTCATTAATTTGATTCGGATTTTCTCCAGTAATGCTATAGGAATCCTTCGGGAGTTCCGCTAAAAAAATTTTCAGGAGTCCTCCATGAATTCTATCAGGAGATCTTCGAAGAATTTCTGAGGATTCCGTTCCAAAATGTATATCGGGAATTTATTCAAGAATTACCTGAGACTTTTTTTAAGAATTCCTTAATCCGTCTCCTGAGTCGTAACTCCTCTGGAAAGTATGAGAGACGCCCTGTACCCTGGAGAACCTTTTGAAGGAACCCCTCAAAAGATTGCCTCTTTATGTATTCGAACTTCAAACTACCGATCTATCTAATTGTCTTCAGAAAAACGCATCTATTCAGACTTAATCACCCATAATTAATACGATTCTTAGATGCATTGGAATCGAGAATTGAATGTGGCAATCTTTAGAGGCGCGGGTTGAACACTGCGGCCTGGAGCCATGGAATGCACGCTGAAAGAGAGATGATTCATTGAACATTCAAATGGGACTGTTGTAGTTAACCGAGAGTCTGCCTAGCGCTCGTTTGTTATCGTTCGAAACCCCGCACTTCTTCGACGCGCCAGCCGCATTTAAGCGGTTTCAAGTGCCGCCCAAACCTCATCCCATTATCATTGCTGTGATCGTGTCTACAATTGGACCGGGAGAGAAGTCAAGAACCCACCTTCAACCTCTTCTCGGTCCGGGGGATTTATGGCGGGTTCTTCTTGATCTACGCTATGGCTAGTGCTGTCGCAACAGTTTATTTAGTCTTTATGTAAATTAATACTGAAAATGTTGGTAGCTTGTTGTGTGAGGACTCGTATTGAAGAACTTGGATGAATATATTTGATCAATCGGCAAGTTTTGCGATTACTTCCTTGTGATCTGAAGTATTCAGAAGTGCGCGAAATATTTTGCACAGAAGATATTAGCTTAGTCCTTTGATTTGATTCTTAAAACCGTTTAGAAAGTTTTAATCGAATTTTAAGAAATACTTATATTACCAAACTTATGGAGTTCATCGAGACTTCCAAGCCATACCTCTTTACTTATTTGAACTTCTACCAACTCAACCAATACCTACGGACACGGTCCCTGCTAATTAGCGAGCAACGGACTGCTGCCACTGTTAATCGTGATCTACTCCAGCGAAAGCACGTCTTGTTTGACGAACTAATCACTAATCTTATCGAAGGGAGCCGTCAAAAAATCGTGCATTAGTGAAACGGCCGCCGTCCATCGCAAATGGATCAATTTCGGGATGTCTCCGCCTCCCCTAGAAAAGCGTTCGTCAATATTTACCCACCTAAACACACATCGGATACGAATGAAGCCTGCACCAGCTGGACTACTCTCGTATGTGAGTCTAGTCCACGCGTTGTGCATTCCACCGCATCTTAATCACGCGCAGCATCCATCATGCTTGTAAAGGGAAAAAGGGGGCACAACGCACATGCTAAGGTAAAAAGCGATTTCAGCTATGAACGACATTTATCTCATATATTCAAACAACCACAGACTTGTTTGTCTGTCAGTAACGCTTTGAAATATTTCACCGATATGTTTCATTGAGCATGTCATAAGAACTTTTCGGTTCATTCAAATGTTGGAACAAGGGCCCAGATAGCCGTAGCGGTGAACACGCAGCTATTCAGCGTGACCATGCTGAGGGTCGTGGGTTCGAATCCCGCTGGTCGAGGATCTTTTCGTAAAGGAAATTTTCTCGACTCTCAGGGCATAAGAGTATCTTCGTACCTGCCACACGATATACACATGCAAAAATGGTCAATCGACAAAGAAAGCTCTCAGTTAATAACTGTGGAAGTGCTCATAAGAACACTAAGCTGAGAAGCAGGCTTTGTCCCAGTGGGGACGTAACGCCAGAAAGAAGAAGAAGAAGAAATGTTGGAAAATTACAACTGTCATTTCGACAGCCGACCGTAAATTATAGAACACTACAACAGCTGTTCAGCAAAATACTCGAGAACATTTGGGTAACACTCTTCTCTCTCATTCGCAGAATGTTCTGGAGCACTTGAAATGCTTCAAAGTAGAAGAAATACTACAACAGCATTTAGGGCTGAAATAATTGAGATCTGGCATAGCAGAATAATTCTAATTATTCATTCTTAATTGATTTCAAAGCCCGATCACGTCGTTTGTCCAAATCGAAGATTACGAGTTTTGTCCCTATGAGCACATAACCCCCAGTTCCCCCAATGGGGAACGGGGAAGGAAAAGGTTGCACGAAGTCAAACCTGTAAGAACTTCCCACCTTCCAGTCCTGCGTCAACTAACAAGACTCGGGCAGCCCCAGATGATCACGCGGAGGTGTGTTCCCTGTAAGTGTGTCCCCACCTTCATCAGTATTCAAATTTATGTCAATTGATTTCTGTGGCGGCAGCCACACGAACCTCAGGAAAATATGTAGGCTGCATTTCGATCCTAGGCTAGTTCCTGGTTGGCGACGGTTTCTTGTCGTTTGTTGACATATTGTGGAAACAAGCAATGTCAGTCAACATCTTCCCTCGTTGCCCCTCTCATAGCTGAGCTTTGTCAATGAAAGATGCGGTAATTATGATACCTGTCCACCAGCTAGATATCTTTTTACAGTTATCCACACGGGTATCTGTGACAGGCGGGAGCAAACTGGCGAAACGGAAACGTGTTCATCAATCGGTAGCGCGATGTGTTGATCTTGTCATATCTTCTGCAGCATCCATCCAGACATCGGGGGACAAGTTGACAAGTTTTGACAGGCGTCAGGTTTCTGATTGATGCAACTAACTCGATCCTCACCTTGACATGACGGCGACAACTGGTGGCAACGCTTATCCTTATAGGATAAATAATTTATGGCTTCTTAATTTGCCAAAACCGAATTGGCAATCGTCAGATCACAACATATCAGCACTATGCCACGTCATCCATAAGCAGGTCATTCACATCTCCGGGCGCACAAGTGTGACCGTGTGCGGCGGGTCCTAAATCAATGATAACGGAATCTCGACCATTAGCTAAGCCGGGAGAAGCCGACAAACCTGTTCCAACCGATTCAACACTCGATGTGATAGAAATTAATAAGAAATTCCCAAATAGACCTGGCACCCTCCAACCCATTTGTCATTGACTTTAGGGACACGCTTCGATGAGGCGGATGATGGTGGTGGTCGTCGTCGTTGATTCGAAGATTTGTTCATCTCGCGGTATTTCGAAACGTGTAAACACACTGGCACTGTTCTCGAGTGGTCACCGAAAAAAAAGGCTTTCTTCTGAGCACGATTCTGAGTAGACTTGCTTGAAGATGATGGTGGTGCTGATGACGAGAGCAAGCTGTCCTATTCTGTATGGTGAAAGATGCACTTATCATCGTCGAGGCAAAGACGCTTCGAGACAGCTAATCATGGTTGGATTGAAAGTGGTTTGGTCTTACTTGCGTCTTAAGTGGCGGTTTTAACGAATTATGCTGGGCAAGAGAAGAATACCAATGGACCACGTTCACATGGCAGTCAGATTTGAGATTTGACCCAGCACTAATTGGTCGTAATTCATGCAATCGAACATCTCTATCGGCCTTGTTCCAAACTAGAGATTGCGATAAAGACCTACTTAACGTGTTCGTTGCATTTGGGAGGTTAATGTGTCTTGAACATGTATTACATGTTTTCGCTTAGTCATCGTTGTTCCAGAAAGCCTCATGATTCGGTTGTGACTAAACGCCAACGAAACAATAACATAGAGGCATCTTCCTTGAAATATAAGGTAAACTCCTGTCCGAATTTCTGAAACTTTGGATGTTTCTGTGCCTCAACAGCTTGATAAATATACTTTCTATTTGGCTTTTCAATGCTCTGGACAGCAAGTAAATTTGCTTCAAACTGATTTGCGGAAATTGACTCGAAATAATTCAATTTGTTTGCCATTGGTGACTTAAATGCTAAACATCGCTCATGGAATAATTCGCAATGCACATCCAACTACACAATTTTATTTGACGAGCGCTCTTCAGGATATTTCTCAATTCAATACCCTAATAGCCGTACTTGTTTTTCCTCTTCTAGAAACCCTTCTACGATTGAGTTGGTCTCAACCGACTCTAGCCATTTTTGTAGCCAACTGGTTACTCACGCTGATTTTGATTCTGATCATGTCCCTGTTACATTTTAATTATCCCATGAAGCAATTCTCCATCCTATCAGCTCCACTTTCAATTATTTACGAGCCGACTTAAATACATATGAAACATGCATCTTGATGTTAACATTTCTTTGCAAACACTTGAACTTGAAATTGATAATGCTCTCGAAATTTTAACAAATTCTAAAAGGCATTACAATACCAAAATGTGAAGTAAAATTTGAATTCGTGATTATAGACGATGATCTTAACTCTTAATCTGCCTTACAAACATGGAGGAGAAGGCAAATTCAACGCACTCGCTATCCTGCTATGAAAATTGTATGGCAGGATCTGCAAAAATAAATTAAAAACGTTTCACTCAATTAAGACACAAAATTTTTGAAAATAATATTTCTCAACTAGACACTGGTTCTAAGCTTTTTTGGAAATTAACTAAACTTTTGAAAAAAAAAAAACCTTAAATGCCAATTCCGGCATTAAAAGAGGAATACTAATTATTACATACTAACTAATAACGAAAAAGCTAAAAAACTTGCTATGCTGTTTGAAAGCGCACGCATGAAATACATATCTAAGTGAAAGGTTGCAAAATTAATGCTTCCTCCTCGCGGAACCGTATTTATTGGAAATTTGAAATCCTCCAAGAAAAATACTAATCTGCTAAAGCGCTAATTTGTTATTCAACGAATTCAGAATGCTCCGACACTATTTTTAGCTAATCCCTCGAAAAAAACAACTATCAAAATACCGCGCTTCACCACTCAGCTTCTCACATTATAGGCACATCAGAGGAGGTCCCAAACATGAATCGAAAACTGAGCTCTTTTGTTTGCTTACGATAGGGTTGATCGAGTTCGTTCCACCCCTTTCCATCGTTCGTTCGTGCCCCCTCCCCCCTTCCAGCCTGACACCCCTTAGCCCAACATCCTCAAATTTTGACAACGGAGCGCGCGCGATATAAACCGCATCGCGCCAAGACCAGACCAGAACCAGACCGGCTCTACATTCCTCGCCTTATGTGTGCCCTCTTCTACTACTATGCCTCATTAGGGTGGTCCAATATGACGAAACTATAGAAATCTCAAGTTAATCAAATTTGTTCCATTGGATTCTCAGAAGCTACTGTGTAACATGTGAACATTTGAGCGGGATCCGTCAACTCTGAGAATCAGGGTGGCCACCAAATATTCGTTTTGAAATTCCCGTTTGTTCCGGTTTTCCCGGTATAAATTTTGAAATTTTCCCGGTTTTTAATTGAGGGGCCAAAGCCCCATTGCTCGGTTTTTGAGTTGAATATACTGAAAAAATATACTTTAAGTTTTTCAATGATATTTTAAGGTGATTTTTCCTTCGGATAGGAACAATAATATTATTCGTAGAGGACTGACTTGGTGTTTTTGGCATCCATACAATTTGTATGAAATGAAAATTTGCTAAAAAAAAACTTGTCCAAAAAAGTCCATTTTTTCAAAACTGGGTTTCTGTTTGCTTCTAACTTCCTCAATTGTGCTAATAAGAAGGTTTCTATTCTTGTCACTTTTGATTCACTTTGACAGGGATTTGTTTTAAAAGCTACCAAGTCTATATTTATTAACAAATAGCTGTCCCGTTGTATTGTCCAATAGGCCGTATAGCAGGGTTTCAAAAAATCCCGAAGTTCATGTCAAATTTGCATTTTACGTTTTTTCACCTTTCTTGGAATAGTTTCAGAAATATTATTCCACACAAATACGTCGGAGCCCTTTAGGAAAACAAAAATCAAAAAATTGTTCAAATCGGTCATCCCGTTCTCAAGCCAACTAGTAACATACAATTACCATTCCTTTTCCATTTATATAGATATACCCCTTCTGTGTATCTTACTAGGTAATCTATTTGAAGGTATTTCAATTTCTAGAGTTCACTAAAGCAAATAAGTTTATGGTAAGGATGAAACGAAACCACACATGTTGAAGCATGTATCTTACCTTACTTATTTAACTTTATGTCGATTAAATAAAGAATGACACATTCGAAGTTCCTATAAATGAAGCATTGCTTTCAAAAATATTCGGATTTATTGATTTATTACTCAGCAACTAAAACAAAATGATTGCTTAGACCTTCTGCAAAAAAAAAATCTGACTTAAAACTTAAAGCCAGATAAGTAAGCGAAAAATTCAAACCCTGATAGTAAGAGAAAAAATATCATAAAATTTTTCGGAACATTGCTAATTAATGAGAAAATTGAAACATTTCATTGAAGTATAGTGTAGCTAAGTAGACTATTTCTACAAGAAATTAAATCATTGTCGTTCAAAAGTTATTTGTCCAGAACTACGTATGCTTAATAACAATGTCTTCAACCGCAACAACTATTGCTATTGTAGATTTTCCCGGTTTTTGAGATGATAAATTCCCGGTTCTTCCCGTCTTTTTCCCGATGGATTCAAATTCCCGTCTTTTTCCCGCTTTTGCCGGTTCGGTGGCCATCCTGTAAGAAGGGCTAAACGAGCTTGAGGTTTTTATAGAAAAATCGACCGAATATTTAGGAAAAACTGTTCTAAACTGTTCTACCATAAATGGTAGTCTAGCAATGTCATTTATTTATTTGGATATTTTCCTATCTATATGAAAAAACTGGAAGTCTTTTTGTTAAGAAACTAAAAAGTTATACTTAGGGAAACTGAAATTTGGTTTTCCCTGAGGTAGTACGATGTTTTAGATTTTCTTCATAAAAGCTTCAAGATAGTTTAGCAAAACTTCCCTCAGTGGTGACGGATTCGGTTCAAATTTTCAAAATAGCTTCTGGGGGTCCAAATGAACGAATTCAGGGAGGATAACTCAAATTTGTACAAGTTGAATTCATCCATATAAAACTGGGCCACCTTAATGTCTCATATGTAGAGGTCCGAATGGCGCGCGGCAGCAGAAGCATATCATCGCGGTCGTTGATGTTGTTGTCGTCGGCCGTTCTTCGTAACCATATTTTATTATGGCAGGGCTGGTAGCGAGTGACGGCCTTGAAAATAGAACTTGGGAGACCAAACAGAATTCAAGTAGAGACCAAAAAGGGACCAAAAGCCGAAAAGAAACCCAACAGGAATCATATATTAGAAGTTTTATTATTAATCGAATCCAAACAGACATTTCTCTAAGAACTTTTTTTTTTCAAACTTTTTTGGGAATTTCTTATGACATTACGACAAGTAAAACTGCACGTATTGCTGTATTTATTTGTTATGATTTTTTCCAGGAAATTAATCTGAAATTAATTGTGGTGATTATACAAAGCTCCCTTCACCTACAGTCGACTCTCCACATGTCGATATCTAAGGGACCATCGAGGTAGGGAGAGATCGAAACATAGGACAAATGTTTAATGAATACTACATGAGAAATCACTCCGTTACCAGGAAAATTCAAAACAAACAGACGTCATTTCGTCTTTGCAAATTGTTTTGAATCCCTAAAATCTAGTCTAGTAATGGAGAGTAAAAATGTATGCATAACAAAGGGACCGAAAAAATCATCGAGAGATAACGAAATATAGAATATCGAGATGTGGAGAGTTGACTGTATTACTCCAAGGATTTCTTCAATAGTTCATTTAATGTTTGTTTTCGGCATTCCGTAGGAATTCTTCCCAGAATTTCATTTCAATGGATGTACCTTCATGAATTTAACCTCAAATTATTGTAAGGATAATCACAGATATTACCTTCTGAGAGAAAATGCTAAAGTAACCTCTGATGGAACTTGTGTAAGATCTAAAGTAATCCTTAATGAACTTCTTCAAGAATCTCTGTAAGAACTACTGGACTCTTGAGAAAGTCTTTAGAGTTCTAAATGAATTGCTGAAATAGTTGGACGAAAAAATCAATCGAAGCTCTGTATAATACTAGACATACTGGAGATACTTTTAAAGGTTCTTCATAAAAATCGTTAATCAAATTAAATGAGAAATTCCTGAAAGACTTCCTAGGATAAACTGCGAATGAGTTCTTGAAGAAAACTATATGAAAATGGCTGAAAGAATTGTTGTATGAACATCTATACGAAATCTTGTGTCGTTGTTTTAGAAAAAAACCCTTAATGAATATCTTAAGAAACTCTTTAGCAAACCTTAGGAGATTTACTTCTATAAAGATTTTCTACGGTAACATTTGTAAAACTCGATGGAAGAAGAAAATGTGGATACTAGAAATACCAGAAATATTTTTAAAGGACATACATAAACAATCACGATTGATTTTTTGATGAATTTCTCGATGTGTGAGAAATTTCTTTCAAGAAATGGTCAAGAAAAACAGTTTTTTTTTCGATTGAAGTACGCAATTGAAATTTTTATTCAAATGGAGCTCACTGTAGAAAATTTCGTGACCATTTCTTCCGCAGAAATTTTTACTTTTCTTGAGCGGAACAGCATACTTATCTATAAACTGTGAATGAGTTGAAGGAATCGATGTCAAAATGGCTGAAACAATCGTCGTAGAAACTTCAAGAGAAATTCTTGAAAAATCCCTAAACGAATATCTCGAGAAACTCTGGAGTCCCTAGAAAATAAATCCAAGTGATTACGTGTGGAAACTACTGTAGCTAATGGCGTTGGAGTGCTCAAGGAATTGCTGAAGCGAATCATGTAGAATTTTCTGTAAGAAAATCTCTAAGCAAATTTCTGGACAAACTCCGGTAAGAATTAGTTTAGGAATCTATAGAGAAATTTTTTGAGAAGTCACTGAAAGTATTTCAGAAGAAAAAGCACTAAATAAACCATCAGGAGAATTCTTGAAGCTTTCAATCGAAGATACTGAGAAAAAAAACTTCGGGAAAAAACCTGTGGAACATTCGAAAAAAGAGATCAAGAAGATAATAAACTGAACCCAAGAAAAAACGGAATAGAAATCGAATAGAGAGCATACAAGAATTAAATGATTTTTCCAAGGATTTTTTTTTAGATCTGATTAGATATTTTTATGAATATTTCCATTTTATTTTTGATTACGATAAGTATTTGTCTACAGTAATAATGTAAGCATTTCATAAAGATTTTTTCCAGGAATTTCATAAGCATTCAGGATTTTGCCCAAAATTTCCGTCTGGTATTAATCCGAAGATTTCTCAGGAATTCAATTAATGTTCGTTCAAGGTAAGTAACATTGTGAGGTCTTCTTTAGCCTAGTGATTAAATCCACAGCCACAAAGCAAAGCCATTTTGACGGCATTTGGGTTCGATTTCCGGCCGAATCTGTATCTTTTCATAAAGGAAATTTCCTTGACTTTACTAGGCATAGCGTATAATCAACTACGACTACGAAAATAGCATCTTTGGCAAAGAATGCTCTCGCTTTACAGGCATCGTCTCAAAAAAATGTAAAACAAGTTTTTTCGTTCGAAATTCAAGCATCGCTAATGTAAATCTATCATTGCATTGGCTATCTGGAATTCAGTGAAATGATTTTTTTGTTTGCGATGATTGCGTGTACATGAATGATGGAATCTTGTACCTTAATGATTGTGCAAGTACTAAGCACAAAGCTGATTACCAGACCCTATCCCAATGAGGATGTAACGCCAGTGAGAAGAATAAGTAGCATGGGCGTACCCAGGATTTTCTTCACGAATTTCACGTAAGAAATTATTATTATACACAACTCCATTATACTCTGCACCCTTTTTGCATGCATGCATGGAACGATAAACTATAAAGAAGAATTATTCCTTTTCCTTTCACGATGAGCAAAGAGGAGCCCAAAACGTGTATTGATTCAATTTATTGGCTGCATAAATTTCAAATTGGAAAGTCTCAAAAGTCGACTTAGTGCTCTTATTGACCATATTTTCATTCTTGCCAGTGGCGAGTTATTCACATCGGATATATGAATTTTATACAGTTCCTCTGAGGATTCCTAAAATAGATTCCACCAACATAGCTTCCAAGAATAACTATCAAATTTTCTCTAAGCATCCCTAATTCAAATTTTTGAAGTATTCCTCCAAGCAATCGGTCTAAAATTCTCCCAGAAAAATGTCACGAGAATCCCGTGAAGATCTATAAATCACATGTATAAATTCTAGATTTGTTTTGATTACATTACATTTTTCGAGCAGATATTCAAGAAACTCCCCAATATATTGTTTCAAATGTATAACTTTAAAAACACAAGGCATGAATTCATGAATGCATAGATTTCTCTGTAAACTACTCTTCAAGTGTTCTAGGAATTACACTCGGAATTCATCCAGGGGCTGTTTCAGATATAGTGTCAATGTTTTTTTCATTAATCAAATGATATTATTTCAAGAATTTCTTCAAATTTACTTCTAGCTTTTTTTGAGATGACGTCCAGATTTTTTTAATTAATCCTAGAGTTTTGCTCGAGCTCTCTACCAAAAAAATTAAATAAATTCCATCAAGGACTCTTCCATCGAAATTGTTTGCTTTTTCTAAATAAATTGCATCTAAAAATTTCTTCAAAAAATCTTTCAGGACTACCTCTGAGAATTTTTTTTTGATGTTTTCCCCAGAAATTCCTCCTGTAATATTTTCTTGGATTCTCTCAAAATTAACACGTTCAAGTTCAATTATTTGAGAGTTACTCTTAGATCATGAAAATAGTTACATATATTCATATATCAAGCGTGTGCTGGAATAAGGACGTAAGATATCCCTGGTTTGGTGAAAAATCTTTGGAAATTCCAGAAGGGAAATCAGTGGAATTATTGGAAGATGTTTCACTGAACAAACTATAAGATTAGATGCCAAATGCAATGCATTTTATCAGAGATTGCAAAAAAAAATGGTTTAAAGAAATCTAATCTGAAGGATTTTACGAAGTTTTCCATGGCATACCGAGTGAGTTATTTATATCAAAACAGAAAAAAAAGAAAAAAGAATTCCCGAAGGTGCCATTTCAGACGAATACTTGGAGAAATCGCTGTAAACTTCCCAACAATATATTAAGCAATTCCTCGTTTTTATTTCGAAGAAAGTTCTGTCAGGATTCATAAATGCATTGAGAGTTTATTTTTCTATACAGCGAGATTCCGTTTTTGGCATACTCCATTTTTGGCACCCCCAGATTTTGTCAAAAAAGGGATCCGTTTTTGGCAACATTTTTAAATATCATTAATTTTTTTTTTTGTTTTTTTTTTTTTTTTTTTTTGAACATCATTGCGTTAATTATTTTAGTCATTTGAAAAGCAAGTCAGCTTCACGCTTACCGCATTACAGAGCTCAATTTTCACCGATATTCCCCAAAATTTCACCATCTTCTAGGAGTACCGTCAAACGGGGCTACTTTTGATTCCGGGGGCTACTTTTGACACTCAGATTTTTTAGATTTATTTGCAGCATAAATATTAATCTGAGCCATTTCGTGTCTTCAGCACTTTTATTAACCAATATATGCTCTACAATCAGGCATAATTTATTTTTGGAACAACATCAACAATAACAGGATAAACAAGAAAATATATCAAAGAATTCCGAACACATATTCACAAGGCACAAAACATTTGGTATGTAAACATTGTTCGAATTTTTCACATATCGTGGAAAGTTGTTGGGAACGTCACAAAACTATCAAATCGTCATGTTCTATAGAAATTTGTGATTATTTTGTGTTAAAAATAATTGTTTTACACAAATAATTGATCAAAGGTCTTAATTCCACGACTTTTATTTTATTTTAAATTGTTGATTTGTATATTTGACAACACAAAAAAAGTAACCCAAGTATTCAGATAAGTTAATAGCCATAAAACACATATATTTTAATAAGTATAAATAGTAAACTCACGACATATTCCTTAAAAAAAACAAATCGGTCAACAAACAATTCCACCCTACATCTGCTAAACATAAACTACTCTTACGCAACCTCAAAACTATTGAAAACCAACATACGTTTAACAAAAGTGAAATTTAAATTGTTTACGATGGATTATCCTTGTACTTCATGCATTTCACTTCAAATAAAAATTACTTTAAGTTACAGGAAATAGAGAGATCCTTCTACATATCATTCATATATCATTTTTTTTTTTCTTTTTTTTTTTTTTTTTTTTTTAATTAGTATCATTCCAAACATTACATTCATTTCTTATATCTAGGTGTTCTGTGTTATTTGACAACACTATCATCCTAATTTGGTAAAACAAATTCAAGATTTTATTAACATTTTGTTAACAACATATTACATTTCATTTGCCGTAGCAGTTCAGTTTTTTTACAGGTGAGTTGATTTCACCTGCTTATAAGAGAAAAAAAAAAGTTTTTAATATACTTAACCTAACTTAACCTAAACATATAACGCATTAATCGTGGCTTTCGACACGAATGCACCCTGGTGTAAAGTGTCGTTAATACACAAAAAAAAAAAAAATTAATCGTGGCAATAGAAGATTGTAACGATTTTTTCCTGAAATTATTAATGATTGTATTTGACATTTGTTCCAATGTTTCAACATTGGATATTCTATGTAACTCATTGGTACTATACCAGGGAGGAAGCCTCAGAATCATTTTCAAAATTTTATTTTGAATTCTCTGCAGAGCTTTCTTTCTGGTATTACAACAGCTAGTCCATATTGGTACAGCATACAACATGGCTGGCCTGAAAATTTGTTTGAATATCAACAGCTTGTTCTTAAGACAAAGTTTTGATTTTCTATTAATAAGGGGATAAAGACATTTTACATATTTATTACATTTGGCTTGAATGCCCTCAATGTGATTTTTGAAAGTTAAATTCTTATCTAGCATGAGCCCTAGATACTTAACTTCATCTGACCAATTTATTGGAACCCCTCTCATCGTGACAACATGTCTACTTGAAGGTTTCAAATAAAGAGCTTTTGGTTTATGTGGGAATATTATTAGTTGAGTTTTGGAAGCATTAGGAGAAATCTTCCATTTTTGTAAGTATGAAGAAAAAATATCCAAACTTTTTTGCAATCGACTACAGATGACACGCAGGCTTCGTCCTTTGGCGGAGAGGCCTGTGTCATCCGCAAACAAAGATTTTTGACATCCCTGAGGTAGCTCAGGTAAGTCAGATGTGAAAATATTGTATAATATTGGTCCCAAAATGCTGCCTTGAGGAACACCAGCTCTTACAGGAAGTCTTTCAGATCTGGAGTTCTGATAATTAACCTGAAGTGTACGATTTGACAGATAACTTTGAATTATTCTAACAATGTATGTTGGAAAATTAAAGTTTTTTAATTTTACAATCAAACCTTCATGCCAAACACTGTCGAATGCTTTTTCTATGTCTAGAAGAGCAAGACCAGTAGAATAGCCTTCAGATTTGTTGGAACGGATCAAATTTGTTACACTTAAAAGTTGATGAGTGGTCGAATGTCCATGGCGGAATCCGAACTGTTCATTGGCAAAAATTGAATTTTCGTTGAGGTGGGCCATCATTCTGTTCAAAATAACCTTTTCAAAAAGTTTACTGATGGAGGAAAGCAAACTGATTGGACGATAGCTAGAAGCTTCTGCAGGATTTTTGTCTGGTTTTAAAATTGGAACAACCTTAGCATTTTTCCATTTGTCAGGAAAATATGCTAATTGAAAACATTTGTTAAATATATCAACTAAAAATGATAAGCTACTTTCTGGAAGTTTCTTGATGAGGATGTAGAAAATTCCATCATCGCCAGGAGCTTTCATGTTTTTGAATTTTTTAATAATAGTTCTCACTTCTTCCAAATCAGTCTCCCAGGCATTTTCGAAAACGTTCTCTTGATTGAGAATATTTTCGAACTCCTGAGTGACTTCATTTTCAATTGGACTAGTAAGTCCTAAATTAAAATTGTGCGCACTTTCAAACTGCATAGCAAGTTTTTGAGCTTTTTCGCAATTAGTTAGTAATAATTTGTTTTCCTCTTTCAATGCCGGAATTGGCTTCTGAGGTTTGTTCAAGATTTTAGATAATTTCCAAAAGGGCTTAGAGCCAGGGTCCAATTGAGAAATTTTATTTTCAAAATTTTTGTTTCTTAATTGAGCAAAACGTTTCTTGATTTCTTTCTGCAAATCCTGCCATATAATTTTCATAGCAGGATCGCGAGTGCGTTGAAATTGCCTTCTCCTCACGTTTTTAAGACGGATCAAGAGTTTAAGATCATCGTCTATAATCACGGATTCAAATTTTACTTCACATTTTGGAATTGCAATGCTCCGGGCTTCAACAATGGAATTTGTTAAAGTTTCAAGAGCATTGTCAATATCAAGTTTAGTTTCTAAAGAAATGTTAACATCAAGATTAGAGTCAACATACGTTTTATATATATTCCAGTCGGCTCGTAAATAATTGAAAGTGGAGCTGATAGGATTGAGAATCGCTTCTTGGGATATTTGAAATGTAACAGGGACATGATCAGAATCAAAATCAGCATGAGTAATCAGTTGGCTACAAAGATGACTAGAGTCGGTTAAGACCAAATCAATCGTAGATGGATTTCTAGAAGAGGAAAAACATGTGGGGCTATCAGGGTATTGAATTGAGAAGTATCCTGAAGAGCACTCATCAAATAAAATTCTGCCGTTGGAATTACTTTGAGAATTATTCCATGACCGATGTTTGGCATTAAAGTCACCAATGACAAAAAATTTTGACTTATTGCGAGTCAATTTACGCAAGTCAGTTTGGAGCAAATTAACTTGCTGTCCAGAGCATTGAAAAGGCAAATAGGCAGCTATGAAAGTATATTTACCAAACTGTGTTTCTACAGAAACACCTAAAGTTTCAAAAACTTTAGTTTCAAATGATGAAAACAGTTGATGTTTTATACGCCTATGAATGATGATTGCAACTCCCCCACATGCCCCATCAAGTCGATCATTACGATAAACAAAAAAGTTAGGATCTCTTTTGAGTTTAGATCCAGGTTTTAAATACGTTTCGGTAATAACTGCTATATGCACGTTATTAACCGTAAGAAAATTAAACAGCTCGTCCTCTTTACCATTCAGAGAACGAGCATTCCAATTTAAAATATTTAAATTATTATTTGGATCCATTAGAAAAACGTAATCCAATAACAATTTGATTTGTAAATTTTACACCTACTTGGACTGCTTCAGTCATAGTGGTGGCTTTGAACATTGCATCAATCATTAGATTCAATTGTTCAGTTAGAAAATTAAAATCAGAGGCAGACATGTCATGTGATTTACCATTGGAATTTCCGGTAGACGAAGAAGCGGAGTTACCTGTGGCGGTAGGGTTTTTTCCATTTGATTTGAAACAAGTAGAATGGGTACCCATGGATCGAACAGGGGAGGAGTTCGAATTTCCTGCTACGATATCGGCAAAGGATTTACCGTGGGTAGATACATTCGAAATAGACAGATTCGAACGGCTACCCGACGGATTAAAATTAGTTTGTGAATGAGCATGATTATGATCTTCCTGATGGGTATGATTCATGATCAAGCGATCGTTAACTGAAAAATGAGCATTGTTCGATACTCTACCAGGCAAATTCCGGAAACCACCGTTATCGTAACGGATATTATCTTTCATCTGCCTGGCACGAGCCTCAATGACCTTTTTGCGTGAAGGACAATTCCAAAAATTGGACTTATGGTTAGCCCCGCAATTACAACATATGAATTTGGTGGTATCTTCCTTCACTGGACAGACGTCTTTGGCGTGAGAAGAACCTCCGCAAATCATGCATTTAGCATCCATGCGACAATTTTTTGTACCATGACCCCACTTTTGGCACCGACGGCACTGAGTGGGGTTCTGGTAATTTCCTCCAGGTTTCTGGAAATGTTCCCATGTCACACGGACATCAAACAAAAGTTTTGCTTTTTCTAAAGCTTTAATATTATTTAGTTCTTTTTTGTTAAAGTGAACTAAATAAAATTCTTGAGAAAGCCCTTTCCGAACAATGCCAGATTGGGTTCTCTTTTTCATAATGATTACTTGGACTGGGGAAAATCCAAGTAAATCATTTATTCCATTTTTGATCTCTTCAGGTGATTTATAGTCACTTGAGAGACCTTTCAAGACAACTTTGAACAAACGTTCAGTTTTGTCGTCATAAGTGAAAAATTTGTGCTTCTTCTCTTCAAGATGTTTGAGAAGAAGCTCACGATCTTTAAGAGTTTCCGGCAAAACGCGACAGTCTCCTTTCTTTGCGATTTGGAAGGAAACCTTGATTCCCCTAATGGAGTTCAAGATCTCCTGCCTAAATCCCCCAAATTCAGAACAACTGACCACGATAGGCGGCACTCTTTGCTTCCTCACTTGAATCAAAGAGCCTGGGCTAGAGACTGCTTCGATTTGGTGTTCGGAAAATTTGTCTAGAGCATCGAACTGATTGCTCATTTCGATACAATTATTCATTTCACCCTTGGAAGAAAGTTCGCATTCCGGGGAAGCGTCCTTTCTTCCATTCTTGCCACGTGTAGTGACAGTTTTAAAACCCACTTTTTTGGAAGGAAGTAGTGAATTCAGAGATTCACCCTTCCTTTTGTTTGTTGTTGATACCATGGTTAATTAATAAACGAAAGAAGACGTGACCTTCGAAAGGTTTTTTTCCCAAGACGGTGTCCAAGAAGGATTACCACCGCTAGCTTTCGCCGACGGGTCCAACGAAAAATCGAAGGCACGGGTCCAAACAAGGATCGTAAAGGGATCAATAGTAGAAAAAATAGTACTGAAAAGTACTGTTTTAGTAGCACTGAAAAGTACCGTTTTTAATTTTAGCACTGAAAAGTACTGTTTTTGTAGCACTGAAAAGTACTGTTTTATTGCTTTAGGTAGTTTTTAAGAAAACTTCCAAGAGCAGAGAGAATTCGTGTACGCACAGCACGAAGGTACGATGCGCACTGATTCATATATCATTAAAAAACAGAACGAATGGTAATTATTGTTAATCAGACCTTAAAAATCGTCGTAGTACTTGGTAGTTACAGCATTCGTTTATATTCACTTAAACAATCAAGCAATCGTAGCTGACAGTTTCATTTAACAGTAAGTAAACTTGAAATTTCATACTGGAAATCAAAATCTATGAATAGCATGTTCTGCTGGAAAGTGTTATATTGGTACGTGTATTTTTTCGTGCTTTATAATGTTCTTAGTTATGTTAATCAACGAAAAACGCCTAAGAACATCATGATAGACGATAATCTATAGAGCCAGTTGAAATTTTATGCGAAAAATAATCATTGTATTGTCAAATCGTATTGCTTTTTAAAAGTGTCCAAAGTAGCCCCTTTTTTGTTTTGAAGGACACATATTTTTCACTATTCAAACATTTTTTTATTTCTTGCTGGATTTGCTTTATATTTTGCACGTTTGTTACATACATATACAACTTAAATATATGCAAAAATTATCGAAATCTATCCATAATTCTTAGAGCTAAAAATCTTCAAAGTTGAAGTATGTGAAAATAATGTCAAAAGAAGCCCCGTTTGACGGTACACTTATTTAATTCGGGTCTCTCAACTATTTATGGAATGTCATAAAATAATTTGCGTATTTCAAGTAGGGTGCAGAGCTACTTGGGCACTTCCATGATTTACTTTGGCATGGGGGATTTTTCTCGAGCGAATTGTCTGAAACTTTGCAATAAGAAGCGCTTTAGTACGCATATGGTGGCCAAATATGGGCTGGATAGTTTTCAAAAAAAAAAAACCCCGAAGTGAATCAAAAGTGTCAAGAATAAGATCCGGCTCCCTACATTCGTATTCAAGCAAATTTCAGAAGTATCAACATATAATCGATAACTTTGCCAACACTTAGAGAAATAAATGACAAATGCGTGTCAACAAGACTAAACTCCACTTTATTCTCAATAAGGGACGATTTAAATATGACGTCCATCATGTGGAGGAGATGAAGTCTACGAAAGCGTGGCAGTGAAGGTATTAATTGGTAAAAGAGTGACAGAGGAGGATTCAAATATGACCTGGGGGGTAGTGTAGAAAAATGATGGAGGTCATATTTGAATCATTCTTAAGGTCATTAAACCGTGCGAGGAATATGATAGATACTCTGTACGACGTTTGACTTGTTAAGAAAAGATTCTACATACTAAACCAACATTGCTCAGGCTAGAGTATACTGCGTGCCATATCAAGATTTTAATGAAGTATTCAGGCCGCTTGAAATTCTAGAGGATATTCTGATGGGATCTCTGGAGGTGTTCCTGAAAGAAGTTTACAAGAATTCTTTAGAGTAATCACTCCAGACGACTCTCCATACTTCGATATTGAAAGGACCATCGAGTTGGGTAGACTTGGGAGGCATAGAAAATAAAAAATCTGTGCAAAAAAAAAATCAAGGCGTCATCGAGGTAGCCGTGAGGCTATGGTTCTATAACTCGATATCTAGATATGGAATATCAAGTTTCACGATTTTTCAACCCTCCTATGGTAAGATTTTTTGCGCGAAAATAAAAAATAAATTGTATGGTGCGTAAGAAATGTCACTGCAAAAGGTGATTTTAGAGATCACTTTAATACCTTAGTATTGAGCTTCGCAAAGCCCTAGCAAGCGATATCGTTTCGTGTGTCGCCGGAGTGGATTTTTTCTCGGATGTATTTGCTGGGCAATGCGCTTCGTAAAGCCCAGAATGTGTTAGTTCTTCGTATTAACAAATAAAAGTTGGGTTATGTTTCTGAAAATTTGGAAATTGAATAAGCTAATGCTGACTTGCTGTAGCCTAAATGATGTAAAATTTGCCAAAATTCTGATAAAAACCATTATTTTCTACATTTTGAGTATTCAAAATATATTTCGCAAAATTTAACCTCTCTTTTATTCGTCAATCGCTTTACTGAACAGTTTGTTTTCCTTTCTAGCTTTTTTCTGGGAGGCGGCCTGTGTGGTCTTTTGATTCTGTTGGAATCAAGATCGATCATGTCCATATGCAAAAAGATATTCGTGTCCAGTCGAAGATGGATTACCAACAAGTGAGCTCGTTTCATGTTCATGGTAACACATTTTTATCGTGACACCGTTACGTTTATGTATTGCTGTGTGCGTTTGAAATGCAAATATCAAATGCGGGAACACCAAACGCGGTAAGATTTTTAACAAGGAAGGCGAAGCCAAAGTTCAATTTTCTATGCTGGGTTGGCGGTGATGTTGATCAAGGTTGCTAAGTATCCTTTGGTTACTTTGTGTTGCTGCATTTGAAGCCCATTTAGACTGCATTTGCACGTCAAATTTATTATATACATACATTTCTCTTTCGTCATTATTAAAAATAATCTTTGAATAGTTTGACATTATAAAGGTCAACGTACTTTTTTATATTTTCACTGCGGAATGAAAATAACTAGTTTTAAGTAAAGGTCATCTTGTCCCACCTTATCCGTGGATTGCATCTCCATGGTGACTCTCAGATCTTTTTCGTCCCTTAGTAATAAACACCTTTTCCATGGTGACTGTGGAAATACAGAGGTATTCTTTGTTTCTAGAAACAACAATCATTAAACACTAACATTCCTTCCCCATCCCAACTGATTGTATGGAGTTGGCCAACGTCGTTATTGATCAATAATATGAATTCGTAAAATACCAAGGTAGATAAAATGCTAAAAAGTGCACGGAATGCGGGCGAATAAGCGGGAAGTCCCATCCCTTATTCATCTGGATCGAAGTGCATTTTTTTACCAGCCGGTCAATCACGGAGTAGCAACCATTGACATGTTTTGTCAGTCTATGCTTTGCTATGCATTTTAATTTGAATAGAGACCTTCCAAATATTAACCAAGTCTTCAAAGATGAGACTTGCTACCAACCCTGTGATGATAGTGGTGGTGTTACTGCCTTGCTCCTTCCCAAGAACAGCGGCCACAGAAAAAAGGCCAATGTGAGTGAATTTTTTATTCCTCTCGTTTCGACCTAAACGCGGAGGACGACGATCTCGGTTTCGTTTGCTTCCCGTGCCTGATCCGACACAATAAAGGAAAGATCGTGCCAGAAAACAGGAAGCACTTCTGAAAGCGATCCAAGCAGGCCGCAAGGTGTGGAAAACGAAAAAAAGCATAGCAGGCCGGAGCCGGTAACCGATTTGCTTTGCCGCGGTCGGTTGCGATGGTAATAAGCTTCTTCACCGGTAATTATAAAATCGAAACAAGAGGCAATCCAGGAAAATTATTTGTTCTTGATTGTTCTCTGTTATCAGGCAGAATCCGGCCGGCCGGCGCCCACTCAAATTTCCCAATTAGATCAGATCGCTGATCTTACATATCAAGTTGTATACGAACCACCCACCCAAACGACCCAAACAGTTTTACGAGTACTCACTTGCTAGAGCTCTTGGAGTTGTCTCCGAATCCAATGGTGAAGCTGGTGGAAGTCATCTTGGTTCTGGGGTAAGGTTGGGTTGTTCCTGTGTAAAAATCCTTAAGCACACACGATCTGATGATCACTCAAAAAAACACTCGCGCAGTTATCTCGTTGGAACCAAAACTGTGAAGCACTAAAGCAACTCACAAGCAAGGACACTTTCCGATTGGAATCTTCTACGGGAGATAATCCTGACAAACGCTTTTTTCTTCCTCAAATCACTCACGACGATCGAAACTTCCTGCTGGAACACAAAACGCGTGTAGAACACTTCAAAGAACAACCGAGAGAATCTGATATCAAACTTCTGACAAAGCAAGCCGGGGGCAGCACAAATCTACTGACTGACTGGGACAGAGCGCGCAAAAATACAACCGTTCGGGAGCGAATCTGAAACGAAACAGAACGACGAACGCTGCAGCGAAAGGAAAGCAAAAATTCAAATACAGCTGACTGACGATAGTGTGCGACGCCGGACGCGACGACGGAGACGACGGCAACGAGCGCCTTCTTTGCTTTGCTTCCAGTTTCAGTCCGAAACGCAACGTGCTGGATAGGGGTGCTCGATAATGTTTTGCGCAACGTGTTTTTAAGTTTGTTTATTTAATATTTATGTTTTAGTATTTTCAATTTAATTTCTTTTCAATTTTTCTTTAATATATTTGTATACTGAATGTGTTTATTGATAGATAGTGTTGCTAATCGATTTTTGTCCAACTTCTATTCCACGTTTCTAGAATACCTAATAAAATATGTAAAAAATTCATACAATGTAAAATGCACAGATAAACAGACTTAGCGCTGACGAAATTTTCATCGATCATTTATTTCACGATCGTTTTATAGTCGCTATCCCGGATAAAAACGCATCATTCAGTGAATGGAATAAACCATTAATGTACAATATAACGTATTGGATACAATACAGCGAATTGTAATTGAATGTCGAAGCAACATTACTTACTAGGCATCTACTGTGACAAATATGAATCGCAAAGTGGAAAAAAAGAGATATTTGATGACGACTTTGGAGACCCGTTGGATTCCGATGCAGGACCTTCGCGATTTTCACCACTGTATTTGGACGAAGAATACCGGGTATCCCCGTTGGTTTGACCACATTTAATCTGAACACTTTTTAATTTGTACCCCGCTAATTTGCACATCGTTCAGATTAAAAATGGTTCAAACGTCATTTAGCTTCTGGAACGGAGTAAAGTGAAATGGAACGCAGAATCAAAACAAAACAGTGAAAGAGGTGACCAGAAACACGATTCTAGGGTGACTAGATGTTCAAATTAAAAATGAACCCCGATGGTTTGCATGAGGTATCGTTCAATTTAACGGGGTGTACGGTACCTTCAAGATGAACTGGATATGGATTCGAAAAGCTCTGCAAGTGATGAACGGCGTTCCGTAGCTTCATCAACTACAGCAAAGGTAGGTAGTTGTGAGTTTCTATTCCACAAAATCAGCCAACATAAAATGATTGTTTTTTTTAGAGATGTCTGTTTGACTCCACTGACGAACCCACCATCGAACAACCCAATAAGCGACAAAAGTTTCAATTCAAAGCATCCGTCTTTGTAAAACGTTTCAAGAGCCAAAAAACCATGGATTCTCGTGGTTCTATTGCAATTGGAGGAAACAGTTCAGAAGAGGTCGTGAAACAAATCTGGACTTACTGTTTGAAGTACATTCACCGGGCTGCTGTGTTCAATGACTCCATTCACGAGACTCTAGAGGCTTCCGAAAATTGCGTTCCAAATAGTGCTCCCTCAGCTACAGTTTGGTGGGATGAAGAAGCACCGTGTTTCGATAGCCGTAACAATTTTTTGAGCTTCCAAGATAAGACCAGCAAGCGCAGTTATCCACCGACAAAAGTTGACGAGGCAATGCTACAAAGTTGGATCTCCAAGGATGTTGTTGTTATAGTGTACAGGTTTTCCGATTCAGTGACCAACCTACGTAGAATGAATCTACTAGAACAGAACTTGCTGCGTCCATTGAAGAAGGACCGGGCTGGAGCAGACCCAAGTAACCATGGAGCATTATATCATTGCATATATAATGCAGTTGCATTGCCGTAAGCCTACCATTAAAGTAGTTAAAAAGTGGAAAAGAGCTCTTTTACAGTTGCACTAATGCAAACACGACGATAAAGCAATGAAGCAATTTATAAAGTAACATTAGTGCAGCAGTGCAATTTATAAAGTGATATTTGTGTATTTATACATTTCTAATGTAGAGTTAATGCTTTGTTGCTTGACAGCTCTTGAAATATGTCGAATAAAAGCAATGTTACATAAATTTTGTTGATATGCAGTAGAATACGTGCAATGTTATAATGCTTGTGGTTACTTGGGGAATCTCTCGTTTCGATAAACAAAATCAAAGCTCAATTGAAGACAAACCATGGACGTTATTTAAGTGGTGACGACATTAACTGCCCGCATAGCAAAATACAGTTTGTCTTACTTTAAGAACAATAAACATCTTGTAACGGATACGGTTAATGTATCAGAAATAGTTGCTTTTATGTATAACCATATGGACTTCAAAGCTGTTCACCATTTCAAACAGTATGATTAACCCATACGTATCAGTAACAATCTATGATACTGCTCTGATATTGTTAAATTATATGGGAATGGATTCAAGCAAGATATGGTGGAAACATTACGCCACCATTCGGCAAATTGTTTTTGTTTTAATTTGTGCAACACACTCACACATTTGCATTTGACAATATAGAACTACATTTTAACAGTTCGACAAATAGTTACATTTTGTTGGTATTTGTGAGCGACAATCTAGCGTTGAGTGTAGAAAAAAATCGCCGTCGGATTGCCGTCGAAGGAAAACAGTCGAGTTAAACTGAAATTATATTTACAAAACAGCAATTCACATAAAAAATTACAACTGCGATCGACCCAGTAAGTACATTTATTTCGCCAATCTGTTGGATGTTTGGTTCAAACCCAATCCCCGTAGGAACTGCGCACCAAAATCGATGCCGCTTGCCGGATGGAGGAGGAATTCACCAAGCTGTACAACGAAAAAGGAACCAAGAAGCGGCATCAGATGACCCGGCTCTACATGGACAACGGTTTGCTGGTGTGGAACGGAAATGGTACCAACGGGAAGGATAACATCCAGAAGTACTTCCAGGAACTGCCCCGCTTCGAATACATTATGAACACCCTGACTATATAATTGAATCATCGCAGGGCTGGTAGCGGATCTGGTTTTCTATTTTGATTCGAGTTTTTAAAAAGTGCAAAATTAAATGCAAATTCCTCGAGAAAAAGCCTCAAGAATTATCCTAGTGCTTGCTCCAGACATTACAGCTTGAATTCTTTCAAGGATTCCTACTGGGATCACCCCAGAAATTCGTTCCAATATTAGACGGATACTGATGTGAATCTGAAGATATAATGGAAAAGTTAACAAGTAATTATAAAAATGTAATAAAAAAACAGATATTAAAAAAGGATGGGGACTGGAACAATCATTTTTTGCATTGATTGTATTACTGTATCTTTCAAAAGAAACTATGAAACAAGGAATACTTCTTCTTCTTCTTCTTGGTATTTACGTCCTCACTGGGACAGAGCCTGCTACTCAGATTAGTGTTCTTATGATCACTTCCACAGTTATTAACTGAGAGCTTTCTTTGCCAAAGTTGCCATTTTTGCATTCGTATATCGTGTGGCAGGTACGATGAAACTTTATGCCCAGGGAGGTCAAGAAAATTTCCATTACGAAAAGGTCCTGGACCGACCGGGAATCGAACCCAGACACCTTAAGCATGGCTTTGCTTTGTAACCGCGGACTCTAACCACTCGGCTAAGGAAGGCCCCGAAACAAGGAATACCTGTGCTTTAATAATGTACAACTGAAGTCAGTTATTTAAGGAACTTTGATGATTTGAGTAAATAGTTGATCAAGTTGAAGCATTATTTTTCTCTTCACGTATTAATTTGTTTCATCATTTCTTATTTAATGAATTCAATTCAAATATTTGATTCTTATGGTATAACACTTACATACCAGTATGGGATAGGGTAAAAATACAATAAAGTACCGTAATCCAATAATTATGCATACGTTATTTATTTCCCTTAGAAACATATGGTTCAAAATTTATCAAAACTATTTGGCTTACATTAATTTTGCCAGAAAATGGACCGTATATCTGCCTTTTGGGAAACTGTTGATGAGAAATTTTGTTCGAGAAAATCGACGTTTTCAAATGGTTATTGTTCGTTTAGTTGAGGAATAGATTATCGTGCACATCTTCAACTTGAAAAAATAAATACTCACACGTCAGTTTATATGGCACTTTCATAGAAGCACGCACCTTGCATTCAATGTACAATCCAACATAATGCGTTACATTGCGTTACTTGTTGGTTTTGTTAGCTACGACGCCATCCAATATATGGCAAACATGGTGGGAGAATATTTTGGTGGGACAAAATTATTTAGGTGTGAGTCTATTGGAGGGCAAAATCCTCAATACATAACTTAACCGCCTATTCCCCACATTGTGATTTTCCTATTTACCGTTTGTCGAATTGTTAAAAACGTTTCGGGTATGGTGGATATATTGTTATTTTTCATTGTAACCAAAATGTTTCAGATATTGTTGCAAATTGTTGTGGACCTTTCGGGAAACTGTACTGATATAGTTCTTGTTTATGCGGGTGGGGCTGCTTAGCTAGCTGGATTGCAAGCAAGCCAGCTGAAACACATGAAAAGTTGTTACAAGAAACACCTCCTGAACATATCATCAGTTTGTTTTCTTCTGTACCTGTGCACAGTGACACGCTTCTCGAGAAAGGTCGCTTGGATTTACAGGTTGCTAGCAAGGAGAATATATACCGAGGTATGGAAAAGACATTTAGTATGCGTGACTTCCATGTACGGTGCAAAATGTTTCACAGCTACAAGCGAGTGAGCTCCCATAAGAAGCCGTGTAAATTAGTGACGTAGTTATTTTGGTTTACGTTTTTTCCTCTTTACTAATACATAGCCATAGCATCGACTTCCACACCTTGATATATATTCTCATTGGGTTGCTAGCACCATTAACAACGCTTACAGTAGGATCCTCAAAGACCTCAAAAATGACCACCTACAAATTCAGAAAATGTCTTTCATCATGGGAAAAAGAATTGCACTACTGGAAACAAAGCACAAAGAATATGATGAGATGTTGCGTGCAATGAACAACTCAGTTACAGCAAAAGAAAATCGATATTCGACAGAATTGGCGCATACTGTGGCTGATTGTATCGAGTGATTTGAGCTTTTTTCCCATATTTTTTCAAATAAAAATGAATTGAAATGAATCGTTTGAATATAATTTAGTTGTTTTTATTTTGCAAACTGGCAATTATTATATTTATTGTTTCAAGCACATATAACATCGGTCAAAATCATATTTCTCTCATGTTCTGGTTCAACCCTTTACTTGGGTCGAAGGTTCCCCCAGGCAGATACCCACACTTCCGGAAAATGTTCACACAGTTCTTGTCTTTAAAATATTTGAAGGCATTTGCAATTATTATTGCAATATCTGTTGACAGGTTCTCCACGTATTTTCTTTTCAAGTACTTTTTCAAATACCCAAAAACCAGCTCTATAGGATTATAAAATGGTGCGTAAGCTGGTAAGAAAATGACAATTATGCCCATTGAACGGAGATAATCTACTATCGAACGTTGGCAATGAATTCTGGCTCCGTCCATGATCCATACAGAATATTGACCAGGATGTCGTTTCACGTAACCAGACGATATGAATTGGCGGACGCAATCGAAAAACTTTGCTCGACTGAAGGTACCATCAGTTAAATATGTTTCAAGTATTCCATTGTAACCAAGAAAGCTTAGAAGAGAACAACGGGGACGTCTAACAAATTCATCTCTGTACACTAACTTCTCACCTATGGGAGCATAACCTTTTGTCCGAAGCATGCTCCTATTGTCACACGATACTTCGTCCAGGAAAAGTAAATTGTGAATGTCCCATTTTACTTCATTCAACTCAACGAAAAAACGGTAAATTTCCTGCTCGCGCAACTGAATAGCGCGTCGTTCTAGAACTTTCCACGAATAGCCCTCAGATAGCAAAATCCTACTTATTGAAGCAGTACTGATAGATTTTTGAAAATGTTGCATAAATTTCAGCTTACCTTCGTCCAAAAACAGTACAGGTTTCTCTTTGTAGAGATTTATTATCCAGGAACGTTCAGATGTCTGTGGTTCAGATGTTCCAAAACGTAGAAACACTTTGGCCCGCTCTTTCCTTGTAGAAAACTTATTCCGTTCATACAAATCAATCCAGTGAGCAATCGTTGATGGATGTTTGGCGTAGATTTCTTCGTTCTTTCTTTTTGTATCCCAAGAAATAGTATCCATAAAGGCAATAGTAGATAGTATTCGAAGATGCATGATGATTGAGAACTTGCTCCCGGATATCGGTCATGGCAAATATGTTCATTCAATGAATTATTATTTGACCTAGAATATAAGAAACATTTAGTGAAATTGTGTTTCCGAAAGAAACATGGAAGCGAAGTAAATCTTTTCTCACTGTTATTTTTTCATCCTCACCTGCTATCTTGCCTGCAGTAAACAACAATGAGCGAGTTGACAGAACGATCAATGAAGCAAAACAACTTGGAACGATTTTGACATGGCGGCTGTCATGCGGGTATTTTGACAATCGCTGTAAGACCACTGCCGGACTCTAATTTAAAATTAGCGCGACAATATTATGACACCATGTTTTCTATGTTGGATGTTGTCTTAAGCCTGATTAGCTGCTGACAAGTAATGTATTGGCCTATCTTGATGCATGGGAAATTCCTGCAAGTAGAGTTACATATTCCTCAGGAGCACATAAATGTACTGACGAGCCTCCAACCAAACCGTCTCTCAGCTCATCGGAATCCTAGTGTGCTGCGCTAGATGGAGGCTCACGAAAATTCTAAAAGCGCGTGCTAGGTGATGTGCTCTCGGGGAGACTCGTCACATGCGCTGCTCGGCGCTATGGCTCGCCATCGGTATCCAAGTTGTGAAACAACTGCTTAGTAATGAAGAGCCTCTACAGCTATTTTCGCCTCATCATGCATGTGTCTAGATGGCCTACATGATATGAACGAAGACTCGCGATTCAAAAGTTACAATTTCGATCCTCGTTGAAAACTTTTGTAATCACTTCAATTATTGCGCTGAATTTTAAACAGCACATGTGACGGAGCGCATGAGACCGCAGTGAGACACATCTCAAGAAAAATGAGGCGCACCAAAAAAGGTCTCACGATGTACAGCGCTCCCGTGCGCTTACAAGCAATGAAGCTCCTGCACATAAGGCTACAGCACGTGCACAGTAACTCTACCTGCAAGGAATCGATCAAGGAAGCGCTTTTTTCTGATCGCAGTACGCAGTTGAAAAGAACTGTCAGTTCAAATGGGAGTTGCTGTAGAAAATTTCTGCAAAGAATCGGCGAGAAATTTCTTGAGCGATTCCTGTTCAGCAGCAAATCAGGCTTTAAAGCTAAGTATGCTGTTTCGCTCAAGAAAAATAAAGAAATTCCTTGACTGAATGGGTCAAGAAATTTCCTACAGAGAGCCCCCTTTGAAGTGACATTTCTTCTCAACTGCGTACTGCGATCAGAAAAAAAGTGATTTTCTGGACCATTTCTTGGGAAAAATTTTCCACGCATCGAGATAGGCGATTCCTTTTCTTGTCAGTAGCAAACCAGCCTTTATGAAGTAAATGAATGAGCCCTAAATGAGGATGAATGTTGATTGAGACCGTTCTTCATTTTCATCACTGTGAACGCGATATGCTTTTTCCGTGCACTTCACGTCCAATCACCCCCCTGATACAATCCACTGAACTGAAACCATGTAAATCTGTCAGGCGTCGTGCGCGTGCTTGCGTGTGTTTGTGAGGTCCCGAAAAAAGCGAACGTCGAAAGAAGAAACGCTGCGAAAATATCAGAGGCAAAAAGAATCGTAAGAAAAATACATTTTGAACACTACTTTTTTGCTTTGCGGATGGCCGCCCAATAGTTTCGAGTGCAAATCGGGTGTTTTTCGATAGGAATTGGTGACCGATTCCGGGGTGGAGTGAAGGCAGTGTAAATGAAGGAGACGCCATCCTCCGGTGGAACAACGATGATAAGCCAGGTAACAGTGGAGGCGCTTCATTCGGCCACCTACGTGGAAAACTATTTGGACTCAGTGGAAAACCTGCCGGACGATGTCCAGCGGCATCTGTCCCGGATCCGGGAGATCGATGTGCTGTACCGGAACCATCTGAGGGACGTAAGCGTTTACTACGAACAGTGGAGCAATAGCACCAACAATGGAATGGCAAATGGTGGAGCAGGGGGAAGTGGTGGAGGCGGTGGGGGAGGGAGTGATTCGTCCTCGACGACGCCAGCCACGGAACCGGTCAATAATAATGCCACCAAACGGGCCATTGCGCGGATCCAGCAGGGGCTGATTGCCGCCCAGGAGTTGGGCGACGAGAAGCTGCAGATTGTGCAACAGTTGCAGGACATGATTGACCACAAGACGCGCCAGCTGGATCAGGACTTCAAGAACCTGGGGAGCGATTTCTTCTCGAGGTATGTAAGGATGCATGGGTTTAGGGTTTCCATTAGGTGGGTGGGGAGTTTGCTGAGAGACCTCAAAAGGCCATTCACGAATTTTCACCAGTCCTCTGTACAGGGCTGGTAGCAGGGCTCGTTGTAGAGACCTGGTCGCTATTTTAATGCAAGTCAGTAATTTCAATGGAATGGAATACTTCTTCTTCTTTTTCTTCTTGGCATTACGTCCTCACTGGGACAAAGTCTGCTTCTCAGCTTAGTGTTCAATGAGCACTTCCACAGTCATTAACTGAGAACTTTCTTTGCCTTAGTTGCCATTTTCACATTCGTATATCGTGTGGCAGGTACGATGCCCAGGGAAGTCAAGGAAATTTCCATTACGAAAAGTTTCTGGACCGACTGGGACTCAAACCGAGGCACCTTCAGCATGGCTTTGCTTTGTAACCGCAGACTCTAACCACTCAACTAAGGAAGGCCCTTTTTAAACTATAACGACTGATTTATATGTTTGAAAAGGTAAAATATTCTGCTATGCATGATTGGAATGAGTAGTTTATAAACCAAAATATTGGATTTAATTTGTTTTAATTTATCAATGTAGTCTTGTAGAGGTTTTACCGAAATAAGCTCATAGGTGGTTCTGATCTAAACCTTTAGGGATGGGATTTAACACTAGAAGCAGCATGGAAAAAAATTACAGGTTCCATGCAACAAATGAGAGGTCCAAACGCAAAGGGGTGTAAGTGACATTTTTGTTGGTTTCGAGTTAAGTATAGTAAAATATTCTACTGTTCTTATGCTTGCCAACGCTAGTTTTATGTGATTTTTCCGTCCAACAGAAAAAAATAAATTACTCGTAAAAGATGGGCTTGTGTTTTTTTGGATGCCATACAATTTTTATGGAATTCAAAATTGCTTCATAAACTCCATAGTGGATTTTCTCAAAACTAGGTTTTTTGCTTTTTACCCCCTCAAATGGCATGCCTTTCTTACTTATTACTTTATTGTTTATTCCTCATCTTATAAATAAAACAACATTTTTATGAGGGTGTTAGCTTATCTATGTATTTAAAAAAAGAATCGTCGTGGAAAAAATATTAAAAAAAAAATACTGTTTCAGTGGGATTCCGTTGATGGCATATTTAATTTTTGGTACCTCCCGATTTTGGCAACATCAGGTCAATTTGAAATCGAACACTGTAGTGAAATAACGTCTTCAGCTTTCAGTGGTTTATTACAGAATGAACATCCCTAACTGTCAATCTTCTATTTTACCCTAAGTCTGCCTACTATGATCTTACTACATCTCGATCATAGGGGCTTATTCACAAATTTCATAACGCTAAAGGGGTGGGTGGGTGTCCTCATGATGTTACGGCTCATACAAAATTTGTAGAACATTCATACAAAAAGCGTTACGAGGGGGTGGGTGGGTGTCAAAAATGGCCATTTTCAGCGTTATGAAATATGTGAATGAACCCTAGTAGGCAGACTTAGGGTAAAATAGAAGATTGACAGTTAGGGATGTTCATTCTGTAATAAACCACTGAAAGCTGAAATTCTATCTGTCCGTTACGTCCATCTCCTGAAGTTACTAAGTCGTTCTTTACTGCAGCCGCAATGTTTCTTGATATTGATTGACAGCAACCGTTCGTCTCACACCGATATGGTCAAACAACATTTCGTTTCTTCCAGCAATAGGCAGCAATATGTCCGAATTGGTTACAGCAATAGCATTTCACAGGCCTCCTTGAAACCGTCTCCAATCTTGAGTCATTTCCTATCATACGAAAAGCTTGAACAATCTCTTCAACCGTTTTGAAATTCATCATTCGTGCTTGATTTTTCAGTACTGGATTCAATATTCCTTCAACTATGTATTCGACTATTTCAGATTCTTGCATCTTCAATTTTTGGGCGATAACTTTTTTGTCTTGACAGTATTCCATAAACGTTTCAAATTTTCCACTCCATGTCTTCTTTTCCAACAGTCTTCGAATCTCAATTGTGTTCACAGGATTATCGTAAAACTCCCTCAAGCTTCGTATGATTTTGTAGTAATTTTTCAGCATAAAATCCGCCTGCGAGTGCAACCAGAGTTGACCCTTCCCTTTAAAATTTTGAATAACGACAAGCTTCATGATGAACTCATTCACACCCAACGCACGTTTCGTATTTTCTACAACGGATATGAAATGGCTTAGGGTCAATAGGGGCAGTATGGTCCACCTAAGCAAAAGTTCTTGAAAAGCATAGAAAAACAATACAATTTAATCGATCCATAAGCTTAATTTGTAGTTTGAAGCATCTCCTTTCATACTACAGTTGTATTTTGGTAAAAAGATTACTTAGAATTTTTTTGGGAACATTTTTGAAAAACACTATTTTGTGTGTGACTCTACACTATACGGGGCGAAATGGTCCCCCCTACGGGGCAATATGAGCCACCATACTAAATCTTATTATTTTAATTGGAAAACCATTTGCAAGGCTTAATTTAGAAGAAGACAATAATGTATGATAGAGTTTAGTACAAAAACTGGGTTGAAGTCTGATTTGAATCATGAAATAATATGTTTTGCTGACAGTTCAATAAATCATGGTTCTAAGAGCTTCAGTTTTCAAACATAGTCGTTCAAATAAGTTTAACCAGTTAAAAATTCTAGTTTTAATTGAAATCACGTGCGATAACAATATTGCAATTAAACTGCTAAAATGACATGTCATTTTTGGTTATCTATTTTTGTGATAAGATAGCTTTGACCGGCTATGACCATATTGCCCCGTTCCTAGATGTTTCATATAAATTATATTTTATTGAAAATTTATTTTAGAATCTATACAATTTTGTGCACATAATGCCTATGAATAATGGAAGAACGAACTGCTGTGAAAAAAATTGAAGTCAATAAACAAAACTTTATGCAAAGCTTATTTTTACATCCAAAATCTTATAAGATTTTCGTAGTAGCATCAACATTTCAGATTTTTATCGATATATGAAGTTCCAAATCAGTTTTTTGCCTAGTTTTCACGGTGATGACTAATTGAAGCATACTTTATAAGGTCCTAAGGTTATTGAGATCAAAATCTGTGTTTTAAGCGCAAATAAAAGGTGGCCCATTTTACCCCGTATGACCATACTGCCCCGCCTTCCCCTACATCTTCTCCAGTGTCTCCAGAAAACGATGGCAACATTGAGGAGATTTCTTCTGGTTTGAAATGGCCAAAAACTTTCACTGGAACAACTCGATCAACTTCACAGACGTAGTTACAACCTCCGTTATCCGCGCAATTCGACGCTAATCTGGTTGATGGTTGAATAGCGGCAGCAGCAGCATTCATTGCGCTTGAAACGACGATACCTGCAGCAAGTGATCCGCCTACGTGAAGTGAATTTCCCGACATCTTATTTCTCTCAGCTACAGTTGAGACTCCAGTTTCCGCAGTGTTTTCTCCGATCGAAGCAAAACTTCCTGATTCCATGACATTTTTTCGACTCCGTTCCTACATGGCTTATCCCACTTCTGAATTGTAGTGAAACAACGTCTTCAGCTTTCAGTGATTTATTACAGAATGAACATCCCTAACTGTCAATCTTCTATTTTACCCTAAGTCTGCCTACTATGATCTTACTACAAACACATTCCAGGGCTCAATCTTTGACGAGCCATCAATCTTCATGAGCATCTCAATTAGAGATCAACATCTTTTTTTCAGGCATTATTCGGTGTGGCCAGTCCATTCAAGTCTGCCTATCTTTTCTTTGGATTTAGAACAGCTCATCCGAACAAAGCATAAGCATTGATGTATGTAAAAGCACACGTCAAGGATAGGAACAAATCAAGAAAAAAGTCGTGTCTAAGAGCGAGCTCTTGCAAGGTTCACTATCGGAATCCTAAGCGAGATCTTGAGAATCTAGGACGGATCTTGTGGACTTCCGTGGATTCCGATGGACTTGAAGACTTAAGTCGGGCTCTTGGGGTATATTTTAGTTCGAACTGGAACCTTTGAATTTCTGTTAATTTATTTCACATGGTTCGTTTATATCGAGCTAAACTTCTAAACCATAAGCATAAGCATAAGCAAAAAACATAAGAATTGATAACCATACAATTCGTAGTTGCTACTCCGTGAATGACCAGAATAATCGACGTTGTACAGGGAACCAAGAGATGTAGCTTGGGAGTAGCTTTCCATCTTCAATGTACACTTTCGAGAACTCCAAACATTAAAAAATCAATAACGGCGCCGGCCACGTCCTTACGGTTATAGGGGAAGGGAAGGAATGTTGGTATGGATCACCTCTGCATCGCCATGGTTGTCATGGGAAGGAGTTTTGTTAGTAGGGAGGGATCATAGCTGCATGATCAGGATTCACCTTGGTGAGTGATGCGATTCGTGCAACCTCAGTTTAAAAAATCATCTAGTACTCTAAAGACACCGGGAACATACGGCAAATCAACACTTTTAGCGTCGAACCATTCAAAAGTTATTTTTTTATAATGATAAACATCAGGTAAATAGAAAGGCATGGGATTCTCGATGTTAATGTACAAGAGTGTAGGCCGACACTTACAGTGACGAACTGCACATATATTTTTTAAATCAATTCATTCAAGGAATATTCCTACCGTTGTCATGGTAAAAATACGTTTCATAATATATTGCACATTTGAAATAAAAGCTTGAAGCGAGCTCACCAAACTGATCATCCATCCTTGATTGAGCAGCTGTAGCTACTTTAATCAGCATGCTCATTTCACAACAGCAAATGATCACTCCGGCGACGCGAAAACCTGAACTCGATTGCACTCAAACTAAAACAAGAAAAAATCCAGCGGTGTGACGACGCAAAAAAAACCTTTTTCTGGTATGAATGAAACAAAGCCAAAACTTTTTCGTTAGAGGAGTTGTTTACTGGAATGAGTTACCACAAAATATGTCCAGTGTAGTTAGTAAGGCAGCATTCATAAAACGGTGTCGAGAGTTTTTCTAGTTTTGTTTTGTAAATTAATTAAAGTTGTATGTTTTTATTTTCGCGAAATCATCTATAGTACATCCTCAAAATTATAAGTACACTTTGTTAACTGTATTATCTTGTAACACAAAAAGATGTAAGTCTTATGTTACGTATAATAAATAAACAAACAAACAAAACTCAAACCCTCAACAGCAAAAATCAAGAGAACCAGACAACGGCTTGGCTGCTTGGGCTTTATCAAAGCACTGCCCAGCAGAATGCGTGCAGAATGAACCATTTTATTTCCACTATAGACACTTTTTTCAAAAACTGCACCAGCAGTTTCACCAGAAAACGTGACAGATAAATTTTTCACACATCCGTTCGCGCGCGTTGCCTACTGCGATCTCTCATATCGAGCTGAACTTCTAAAACACAAAAAAAACTCAAATTTTTAAATTAAAATGATAAAAACTTTATTTGTCTGTTCAATGAAATTAGGTACGAACGGCGTTTATGAATCATCATCTACACTCCCGTGCAAAAGGTTTGGGTTCACCCCCTAAAAAACATACAAAAGTGTTCGGCCCATATCTCTGTGATTACGCGTCTAATTGAAACTCTCTAAGCCGCATTCGAAAGGCAAACAGTTATTCTATACTGTATACTAATACTTACTTCGCATGTATTTTTCTAAAAAAAACAATTTTTGAATATTGAATACTAAATTTTAACTTAAAGTTGTGACAAACCACACTGAAAAACATTTGTTAATTTATCAGCATTGGATCGACTAAAATTTTAGAACAAGGTGTTGTTAGAATCGTAATTTTATATTTTTTGAAGAGCACTCACAAAATGTTTGCGGAAAAATCTGAAAACTTTTCAAAATCATTGAAACAGTCATTCAAGTCATCGTGCAAAAGTTTGGGTTCTCTCCTCAATAAATTCAAAAACTAACCGTTATATTCACGATTTCTATTACCTTGAACATTTGTTAAGGCGTCTCAATGAACAATAACATAAATAAAATGTAAACAAAGAAAATTTTATTCTTGTCAATTCAATTTTCTTCTGTTCAGTTATGTTTGTTCAAATCATTCGACAACATTATAACTTCAACATTTTCAATGTTATTTCTTATTTTATAAGACAGTAATGGCGATTCTGCTCTGTAGAATTTTCAACGCTCGTTATTTGTTAAGGGACCGTGAAAAAATGACGTAGCATTTTTTCACTGATTTTTTACACCCCCCTCCCCCCTCGTAGCATTTAGTCACTAATGCTGATACCCCCCCTTGGAAAATACGTAGCATATCCAGCACCCCCCCCCCCTTATTTTTTTCCTCAGTAAAAACGAAACATTAAAATCCTGAAACAAACTAACTTATTTCCTGTTTAAGTTACATAATTGTGGTTCCCAGTTTTTTTTTTTCATTTTGGTTAAATTTAGTTTACATTTCATTTGTAGTATTTTCGCTTTTGTTAAAACCTAAAACAAGTTTACAGCTGAAAATTTTCAGTTGTCAATACCAATGTTGCTGAACAACGATCGGAAACGCGAGGCACGATGAATTTTCGTAGGCATCAAAACAGAATCTGCGAATACACACAAACAACCGTTCGGGCGCTTCATTCGTTCGTGTTTCATTTTCGGATCGCTGTTTCTCCCGACGCTATCATCGGGTGATTATCCATCGCTCGATAATGTGAACGGTACGATCCACGCTGCCTACTCTTCGCGAAGAACAGGAAAATATTCATTTCGATCATCTTCATGCGGGCTTGTAACAATCACGCTAAACTTGCTCCGCTCAAAAATGAGTGCCAAGCGCAGAAAATTGGCTTCTTTTCGTGCAGCACAGATTCTGTGCAAAGGGTCTGTACACAGTTTTGTGCAAACTGATTGAGTGAATTGGGTTGTTTAGTGAAAAAAAATTCACTGTTTGTTCCAGCTTGATCGAAAGAGCTCATCTTTCTAAGTATAACACGATTTTATATCACTTCAATATCTCAATGTTGATATTATAAATGATTAAAAAAGATTTCAATCCGTCGAATCAATGACATTTCAATTTACACAATGACAGTTCATCCCGAAGTAAAATTTGCCGAGGGGTGATTCAAAAGTGATTTCCATACTAATTTCAAATGTGTTTTAAAAATAGTTCCAGGTAACGGAAAATTGTGAAACTTTGTATTCTAGTTTAATTTTTAACGTAGATTCAGAATATGTAAGAAAATTGATACCCCTAAACAAGCCAATTGCGCACAGAGGAGGAACGCTTGGAATGCGGAATTCGTTTCCATTTTTGTTTTGCTTCTGAAAACATAAAAAATACCAATTTTAAAGAAGCGGAAGCAAATGGGGAAAAAACTTTCGCATTTGCGACCATCTTCCGGCTTTTCGCTAGAAAACATCTCAGAAAACTCCCCATCTTACCAACGGCCAACTGTTTGCTGCCACGCGGGATATCATTCACAGTTCCGTTTCCATTGATCCCGGACAGCCGAAGGCCAAAACGTCGGCAACTCACAGAATGAGTGCGACCTACTCAGAATTTTCACTCAGTCAGCCAGTTCTGCATTGGTTGCCTCATTCTGTGTAGTTTTAACACAAGCGCTGCATGGAGCTGGCTTAGCGTGGAGTGTTTGCTTGGCTTTACGAGAAGAAGCAACCTTGCAATGAATCACGAGAATGAACAGCGTGTGGATAAATGAATCCTACGAGTAGAATGGCTTCGCGAACCACTTATCGGTGTGTTCATTTTGCTTCTTCGGCGTTGCATCCGTTCGCTTTTTGCTATGCTCTTCGTGACGCAAAAATGAAAAATGAATTTTGGCGAATGTTGGATCGCGAAGATGCGTCGATCATTGATCACGAAGAAGATCCATCGCAACCCTGGTCAATACCATATTTTGGTATTATGAGGGTATTGGGAAAAAATGTTAAAAACAATTAAAAATACTTTATCTTGGTATTCGGTAGCTATTGAGGTCTGCTGGAGGTATTGAACTACTATTCAAAAAGTTCACTTTTATATGAAAATCCATCATGTATTATTTAGGTATTACAATACCTGAACTAATTATAGATTTGGTATTTGTAGAATATGCATGAGATATTATATGAGTCATTTTACCTTTTATACAGGGCTCAATCATATCTCATTCAGGTTGTAAGTATTCGAAGTTATCTGTTATGGAATACTTCAATTTGGTATTCAGTAGCACTTTACTATAATAATATTCAATATTTGCCTAAATGAGCATATTACATTCTTTTGAGGAAAATAGAAAATATGAATTAAACTAAAACGGTTGATTCTTGGTCTTGTTAACAAATGGAAACATAATACTTTCCAAGGCGATAAAACGTTGACTTTTACTTTATTTATTAAACTTTCAATTGGTTTATTTATAAATAAAATAGTTTGGACACTAATACAATATACAATAACTTTTTAAAGCTTCATAAAATCTGCTCGATTTTCAGGAAAATAAGAAATTTGTTAGAAAACTTTTAATCTTATCATATTAATGATTTGAAGCTGAATCATAATTTTATAACTTAGGTTTAAAATTATGACAAAGAAGTTTGATAAAAAACTGTTTGTCATTTTTTCAGCGCTACCCTTTTTTCCGAAATAGTTTAAAATGCTAAGTCCACAAGTTGGAACCCCTCCCTCCCCCTCGTCACACATCGTCACAAATTCGTGAAGACCCCCCTCCCCCCCTAAAATGCTACGTCATTTATGGACGACCCCTAAGCAAATCGGATATGACGTCGGATAACTCTTTGGGAGAAATCAAACGGAATCCTTCAATAAAGTATCTATAAACTTTTTCATGTGGGTACACCTACCCCATTTTTATGTTTTGAACTAGCTTTACATAGACATTCCACGAGATTTCCGTGCGTTGTCATATATTGGAACTTTTCAATCAACGTCTTCCTTTCAATTGGCTCTCCGAAGTAAACAGATTAATATCGTAATATTTGGCAACCTTTTTTTAGAGAAGTTTGGCCATGATAATAGCTATTAACGCTTTAACCCTGTCCATAGGTGATGGAACCCTGTCCATAGGTGATGGAACCCTGTCCATAGGTGATGGGATTGACGGTGATTAATCAAGTGATTACATATTGTTGATATTGTGAAAAAATACTCTTATGCTAATATATTGATCGCGAAAATTTATCGTAATTATAACTTATAAAATGTAAGCTAGTCTAATAATGGCATGTGTTTCAATGCTTAAATATATTTTACACTTGATTCATCACACCTTCAGCATGAGTTTAGTTACTGTCGCATGATCTAACACCAGATAACTACGCATAATGCTGGAGGGACCGGCAGGGCCTACTACCAGTCTCTACTAACACTCAAATCACTAACAAGACTGGGAAACCAACGATCACCTTCTTCAGTAGCACTATTTTTAATAGTAGTATTAGTTCAATATACATAAATCTTTTTCAGTACCCTCCCCTAGGACGTGTAATCTTGCCGCGATGGGTGGGCTTACCCCATTAGCACTTATATGGGAACCAAAGACATGTCCAGTCGTGGTGGTATCACATCAAGAAATATTTGTTTAATGCCGCGTCATCAACCATCTGGCATAGATGCATCAATCTTACGGATGTGATCCAACGGTTATCCTGTTACCAGGCATCGGGGTAACAAGAGCCGTAGCCACGCTTTGATGCAGATAGGTTAGATTTTGTTTAAATGGTTATAATATTGACTAATGAGGAGAATGACTAAGGATCCATCGAGTAGAATTTGACACAAATGTTAATTTGTTATGCTTCTCTCATTAGAATCATAATAAAAAACCACATTTATTATGTTGGTATCATAAAACTACAACAACTTCATCCTCGCAAAATTATAATAAGTAGATAGGGCTTAGGCGCGATGAAGCTTTATTTTGTCACCGAAAAGTGGATCCGGACAATTAAAAATGACTTTCTATTTCTTTATTATTTCTAGTATAGTTTTTAACACATATAAATGTATTTACGACGATTCTAAATAAAAACAGACGAGACCAGATTTGAATATGAATAGATGTATAAAACAAACTGATCAAAATCATTATTGACCAACATGACAAAAGTAGTAAACTTAAAATATTCAACTTGTCCAAGTACCTACTAATAAACATGTTAAAAAGGACCTTTAGCAATACTGATCAACGGGACTGAGGAAAAACTAGATCAACAGTCAACACATAAAGTTTCCGATGTCGTTGACTATAATCAGCGAAGTAGTCAAACGCAATTCAATGAAAACTCACTAAATCCTGTTTATTCCTAATACTAATAGCTTTCTTTCTTTCTTTCTTTTCATGTATAACAACTAACAACAACACCATCACGAGGGAGCAAGTGGTCTGTCGTATGTATCAAACGTCGTATTAGGAGCCGAAGCACATAGATCAGCACGGACACGGATCGAATGAACATCAAACTGAGGTAAAAACGATCCATATGCGTTGGTGGGTATCCTAAGAAAGGGGTAAGTAACATTTTTAATTTTTAGCGAACGCATATTGTATACCATTTCAGCCCCCCTATATATTCATAATACCGTACCAATAAGTTTGTCTATCCAAACTGTAAACTAACTTGAGACATTATTCAATTGAATTCTCATTTTGAGAAGACCTCAGAACAATAACAATAAGACGAACATAAAGCACATCGATGACCAAACCAAACACATTTACAGTACATTTAGATTTGATACTTCTCCTCATATTAATTATCTACAACTTGGATTCGGTACTACAAGATGGCAACATAGACAGTCATCTCTCCTAGAAAAGTATTGTATTGATTAGCATTCCAGTACGACCTTCGGAAGATAAAGACTATTTAAAACCAAACACTTGATTCATATTTTGTAATTTATTCATATAGTATAACACATCACGTTTCAGACTAGTAGCATGAACGACTAAAATACTAGAGAATACATGACGTACAATGACGAGGCACTTCAGATAGTTCTTGTTCGCGTATAGATGGAAGTACATTTCATGTTTTTCACTTCAATAACCTTTATTCCATTCGGGAAAGAAGGATCTCCCTATCGCTATCGTTTGATATACGACCGCATTCTGTATAATTAACATTTTCTGTATATCATTTTCAAAAGATGCTTGGAGATGACATCTGTGCTACAATTTGTCAACATAGACTACTACAACATAGCTCTGTATGTTATTTCCAAGAAATACATTAATTAATAACATATATTTTCATGTCGCTTCTCCATGCGTAAACAAGAATCCGATTGCTAAGAACTAAAGGATGACTATACAAACATGACTACGGGAGGGAAACTGAAGCAAAAACAATTTAATAAAACTACTTCTGCACAATATTCAAACAAAATAGTGTTAAAGCGGGCAACATAGCCTATTCCGTCTAAATTTTGGCAAAAGTAGAGGTAAAAATTTGCACTACGGGGTCCAGCACAGACAACGAAGCTGTCATACAGCTCCAGCTGAGTACACCATAAAAAAAAAAAAAAAAAATATACATAAATCTTTTTCAGTAGACCACGAGGCGTCAGAGTGGGTGCGGGTGGTCTCTGCGTCTCACAGGTCATTGAAAATAGGCATTTATGTTAGGTTTACTAACAATGTAGTAATTATTACCTTAGTAATACCGTAAGGTGCCGTAATTCAGCGCATTGCCTAAATCCGTAAGCGTATTTGGTCCAAAATTTGTCGAAATTTAAGAAAAATTTTGAAATTTGCCCATACCGCTATTTATATATGCTGGAAATGCATCATAATTCCAATTAAAATTATCATTAACAATAATTTACGATTTTTGAGAAATATTGCAAAATGTTCTGAATTACGGCATTTTACGGTCTTGCGTAAGGTAGGTTGTAGCGGTATTAGAGATAGTTTAGTAGTGTTACTGATATATGTATAATAATTAGAAAACTTATGACACTGTTGTTACTGAAATGTTTTATTTTTAAATATCTTTAATATAATGTTGTTGAACAAAATGCTGTAATTTATAACTTATTTAATTCTCTAAGCATTTTTGCACTACTTTGCATTTATCACACCAACACTGGCGACATTAGCGTTCTTTGAGTAGTATTTCTGTTATGTAGTAGTAACCTCTATCGTTTTTATTCTAACGATCATAACATAATTACCGTGAGCGTAGTAGTGGCAATAACATAGAAGTAGCTTTTGTATTTGTAGTTAAGGTATCATGGTATTAGTTCCCTGTCCTTTGGTTCAGAAAGGGGTATGGGCGCGTTCTGTCAACTCGGTCGAGGCAGATTTCTTGTGTGAACAAGTTACAACATGGACGTTCTAAAGTTCCAGAATGAAGTGTTGTGCATTTGTAGATGGGATGGATTCGCGTTCGTGTTTTACTTCTGCTTTTCTATAAAGTTATATACAATAACTGACCCTTAGCTTAACTATTTAAATTAACAGTTGCAAATACAATAATCGTTTTGAGCTTACTAACATGTCGTCGCGTTAATCTTATCATAATGATCTTTTATCTACATCCGTCGAACCATTCTGAATGGCCGTTGTGAGAATATCACCAAGAACTTCTCACATGCAATAAAGCTGGATTGTCATACATTGAAACATCAAGGTTCTCGCTCTTTCGGATTCATTTTTTGTTGTTTATCATTAGTTTCAGGGATTGTTATCGTGGGAATCCAAAGAGCGAATTTTGTATGACTTCAATGTACGCCAATACTGCCATAAAGCATGTAACAATCACTAACATTCCTTCTCTCTTTATCCTTGTTTTCATATCTAACCCGCTTCGAGGAATAATTCATCGAAGAGGAAAGGCATCTCTTATCATGGCAGCGTAATGGCCGAGAAAACGTCGGTTTGCGGTCGCATCTCTCCATCCTCGGTTCTGTCACACGCTCGCCAAATCAATACGCACTTGATCCGCCCACCAAGCTTGCTGCACTCCACGCCTTTGTTAAGTATAAAGTTTCTGTAATCATTGAATACTAATTGAAAGGTAAATCAAATGAACTTATTATTTAACTAATAACAAATTTGTTCAAATTTACAAAACACCACACAAAACCCCTCCTTTCACATATCCTTAGGCAAAACACTTCACTACCGTTATATGTATGACTGATTCATGTTCTTTCGACCTTGCATCATTCATACGTGTAGGGGAAGTCTAGAGTAAAAGCAAAACTTAAAGAACCTTCTGGTCAAAGATGTTGCGTTGCCTACTTCCAAAACTTCAAATCTCCCGGTGTATTATGGACGGTATGAGTTTTCAAACTTATGCTGGAGACTTGGCCCCTGACCCCCTTGTACATCAATAAAATAAAATAAAATAAAATAAGATAATAGCTATTAACGCTTTAAGTATAGTGTTTCTTTAATTATCAGCACGTTCAGTTGTTCTACGATAATTGCGAACCTTGCTTACCTATAGCTGCCTGAAGAAAAAACACAAATTCAATCTCTAATGAGAAACTTTTCACTCGCCCCACGTGAGTAGAAAATTGACGGTGTTTCAATTTAGTTATTTCTAGATCTACGTCGAATTAATTCTAAAACATTTTTTATTGCAGTTGGAAACTGTCAGAGGGGACAACTTAGTAGTGGTACAGAAAATTATTTTCCGCAACTTTTTTCCACTGAAAAATATTAAAATAAGATTGCACGCCGCCAACTTGTTACGGAGTGATAGTTGACAGGTTTACAATCTTTCGCTGTATTACGCAAAAATTTGCTGAAAAATCTCAGGAATCTCTTACTTATCGTAATGTTCTGAATAGCCTCAAAGGTTTACGCAAGAGTTTAAAACGTCAATTCACATATTCAGTAAAATATACCAATTATTTTCACTTATCCCATTTACCCACTTGCCCCGCGGTACCTTATGGGAGTTAAAATCATAAGGAAAATGAATTGTTTTTCTTATGTTTTGAATCAATTTGGACGAGTAAATGAATGTAACGCTATCATGTGAATGTTATCTACTGAACACAAAAGTTCCATGCTGATTGACTATGTAAAACGGTATATAATCACTATGGCTACAACTGGCGTAAGGCCAAAACCGGTGCTTCTACCAATTTATTGAGAATTTGGAAAGGAAATCCGTGAAGCAATCTCCAGATGTATCCTTGAAGAATTTGATGCTTGAAATCATCACTTTTTGTAAGAATCTCTGCTGAAATTCTTGAGGTATTGGTTGATCCTTCGACCTGGTTGCTTGCTCCTGCGGGGGTGAGCGACGAGGGCAGGATCAAACATGTCGCGCGTCGTTCGCGAACCACGGTGGAATAGTATCGCGGATCGCGATAGTAGTGTTTGATCCTTTGATCTTGTCGCCAATGTTGCTGAACAACGATCGGAAACGCGAGGCACGATTAATTTTCGTAGGCATCAAAACAGAATCTGCGAATAATCACAAACAACCGTTCGGGCGCTTCATTCGTTCGTGTTTCATTTTTGGATCGCTGTTTCTCCCGACGCTATCATCGGGTGATTTTCCATCACTCGGTAATGTGAACGGTACGATCCACGCTGCCTGTTCTTCGCGAAGAGCAGGAAAATATTCATTTCGATCATCTTCATACGGGCTCGCAACAATCACGCTAAACTTGCACCGCTCAAAAATGAGTGCCGAGCGCACAAAGTTGGCCTTTTTTTCGTGCAGCACAGATTCTGTGCATAGGGGCTGTACACAGTTTTGTGCAAACGGTGGTAAACAAAACTGAATGAGTGAAATGAGCACAGAGGAGGAACGATTGGAATGCGGAATTCACTTCCAATTTTAAAGTTTTTCAGAGATTTTTTCATCTTCATCTTCTTTTCATCTTCCGGCTTTTCGCTAGAAAACATCTCAGAGAACTCCCCAACTGTTTGCTGCCGCGCGGGAGATCATTGACAGTTCCGTTTCCATCGATCCCCGCACAGCCGAAGGCCAATACGTCGACAACTCACAGAATGAGTGCGACCTACACAAAATTTTCACTCAGTCAGCCAGTTCTGCATTGGTTGCCTCATTCTGTGCAGTTTTAATACATGCGCTGCGTGGAGCTGGCTTAGCGTGGAGTGTTTGCTTGACTTTACGAGAAGAAGCAACCTTGCAATGAATCACCAGAATGAACAGCGCGTGGATAAATGAATCCTACGAGTGGAAAGGCTTCGCGAACCACTTATCGGTGTGTTCATTTTGCTTCTTCGGCGTTGCATCCGTTCGCTTTTTGCGATGCTCTTCGTGACGCAAAAATGAAAAATGAATTTTGGCGAATGTTGGATCGCGAAGATGCGTCGATCATTGTTCACGAAGAAGATCCACCGCAACACTGCTTGTCGCTTGCTCCTGTGGGGCGAGCGACGAACACTTGTTCGGCGTTCAATGCTTTTATCGAGTAATATCGCGAATCCGGTTAGGCGCATTAATTTCAAATTATATATTTATCGTATACCAAAACGAATCATGTACCCAAACCTTTCCCATATTCAAACTCCCAGTGTCTATTTGTGGAAGTGCAGAGGACTCCTCGGCTTCCGTAAAGCAAGTAACACGTCAACATTTCCCTCCCATCCCTAAATTGACCTGCATTCGAACGCAGCCGGCGCCGTTATTGTTTGTTATAATAATGAGAGCACCAGTACTTACACATTGAGGATGCTACAGATCCCGAGTAGTGTCTGTTGGTTCCCTGTGTAAGTACAGCTGTTCTTGCAATAACGGAGTAGCAACTGCGGGCGGTCAATCATGCTCATGCTCATGCTCATGCGAATCTCTGCTGAAATTCTTGAATGACTTTCTGGCATCGTAGGAAAAAATACAGGTTGAAAACTTGAACAAATCCTTAATGTCTGAAACAATCGCTGTGTAAAATAAGGGATCGTCCATATACCACGTAATAATTTATGGGGGTAGTGGATGTCTGTCTAATGACCACGGTCTATACAAATTTTAATTTTTGTTTGTATGGACAAACGTCCACAAGGGGAAGGGATGGTATCTGGAATCCCAAAACAAAAGACCAAGTGGTTAATGGACACCCCCCAATACGAAGAGTAGTTGCTCCGTAGCAAAACTTGCATCGACTTAGTAAATTTGAAACGTTTTTGTAATCAACCTTGCAATTTCGATGTGTGTTTTAACGGCCTCAACTCGGTTTTGGTTAAACATATGTCAAATTCGTTTTTGAACCTATGATGGAACTGGGGAACCCCTTTCTGAATCACAGTTTAAACCCCAACCCGATTCAGGTACGACCTAATTACAATTTGCTTGACGTTGGTTTGTTTATGTGTTGTTCACCGACCCAGTCCCTAAAAACGAAAACGACAATAGATTTGTAACGTTTTTAGGAAAAGGCCCCATTTGCGATAAAAATATCCTAAAAAGCGTTAGAAATGATAGGATCTTTTAGAAAAATGTTATTTTTTCAATTTTCATGTGTGTTCTAAAATCAGCCAAAATCCGATTTGTTTACATTTTGGACTTGATGCCATCAATAGAAAGATGAATAAGAGTGAGGTTAAATTTCGCAAAATCTATTTTGAAAACTAAAAATTGGCGTTTGTCAGACAACTTTAATTGTGATGAAAATGTAGGAAAAATGTTTTGTATAAGAATCATGACAAATTTTACATCATTTAGGCTATAGCAAGTGAGAATTAGCTAATTGAATTTCCAAATTTTCATGAACATAACCCAACTTATTCGTAAATTGAGAGACATTTGTCATAACGGTCATAAATTACCTTACGCCAAATAGCCCACTCCCTTTAAAATAATAACTATATAATTGTATGTTTCCTTTTTCAGGTTGGATTACAATCGAGAGGAGAAGGTGACTGAAGGCCAACAGAAAGAAATACGTTCCAATAGCCCCGGAAATGCATGTTCGCCAAATAACGTCAATTCAGCGCCGGCGGTTTACGCTTCAGCAACCGGCAACGGACAGAGTACCAGTGGAGTCGGGTCAAACGGTGGAAATGGTTCTTCGGCAAATGCAACAGGAGGAAACTATTCCTCTAACAGTGGCAGTAATAATTCCGGAAACGGAAATGGATCCGGAAGTTCCAGCAGTGGTAATGGAGGCGGAGGTGCAGGAGGAGCTGGAGCAGGAGGCAGTAGTGGAAGTGGAGCTGCGGCTGAACGTGGATCGAAAAGGGCGCGGCGAACGCGTACTGAACAGAACAGTGGCAGTGCAAATGGTTCAAGTACACCGAATTCCACATCCGGAATGCCGATGGACATAGATCCCATCGATACGAGCAATATCAAGCAGGAGGTGGGAATCGGTGGAAGTGGGCAAGCTTCCACAAGTGGTGCCAGCGGAAGTGGAACCGGAGGCAAAAACCACTCCGGACAGGCGAACAACAGCGGCCAAGGCAAGAAGGGTAATGCGGGATCGGGTAAGAAGAAGAAACGGAAGACTGGTCGAGGGCAGGCCCGGGAAGCACGAGAGGACACTCCCCCACCCGAGGAAACCATCGATCCGGATGAGCCGACGTATTGCTTGTGTGATCAGGTGAGTTTGGTGTTTTCCAATACTTACAATCTTTATTGAACAATTAGTTCAAGTTTTATCATAGTAGAGACAAACAGATTTGATTTACGACTACGAAATTACGCAAGATTTTATGATAACATTTGGGGCGAAATAGCAAACATCGAACAAGTTCAAGTTTTAGAGACATATATTTTTCGATTTCGCCAGCTCAAATTTCGGTAGGGCTAGATCTAGAATTGATGTGGAGCAAAAATGAAATTTTTTTTCACCATTATATTTATAGTTCGCATATCTTAGATCTGTGATGCAGAGCTGGTAGCAGACCTTTATAAATCATGTTTTCCTGATATATGGCAGACAAAACAATCTAGAAGACATTATCTCCTAAAAATCCCTGGAGCAATTTCTGATTATATTATATACTAATTGAAATGCACGATTTTTTTGCGTAATCCGTAAGAGAATCAATGGATAAATACCTGAAGGAAACTATGGACAAATGCCAGAATAAATGTTCGTTGGGGTTCCCCGAGAAAATCGCGAAAAGGATATACAGAATAATATCTGACGTCATGTTACAAAGAAGAATCCCCTTAAAAATCTTAGACATATTCCCAAAAAGATATCTGATAAGTTTCTTTAAGCAATCCTTCTTAAACATCTTGTCCTTCTTGGTCTCTTTTTTCCCCTTTTTAGTGTTTAGGTCTCTTTTTCAAGCATAAGGTGTCTAAAGTTCCTATATTTTTAAATTAAGTCGTTACAATCCTTGGTAATGTTGTGTTCGTAGATTGGCACATTTTTCAGGGCTTTCAGTGGGTTATGAGAACGAACAAATTAAACCACCTTGTTGTACCGATTCTCGAGATGTTTCTGATCTCTCCATCATTCGATTCTCCCGTCTCCTTGCAGATCTCCTTCGGCGAGATGATCCTGTGTGATAACGATCTGTGCCCGATCGAGTGGTTCCACTTCAGCTGCGTGGCGCTCATGTCCAAACCGAAGGGCAAGTGGTTCTGTCCGAACTGCCGGGGCGACCGACCGAACGTGATGAAACCGAAAGCCCAATTCCTGAAGGAGCTCGAACGCTACAACAAAGAGAAGGAGGAGAAAACCTAAGGATATTCGCGGAGAGAGCTTTGGCGGATAATTTTACTTTTATGTAATTTATTGTATTTTTTCCTTTTTATCTTTTTTGCTACATTCTTATAAGGACTAAAATAGTCAATCCAAGAATCTTTATTGGATTTATGTATAGATCGATTTTCTCTGGAAAAATGTCATGTAAGTTCAATCCCTTTACATTTTGCTAAACATTTGAGCAGATCATTAGGAATAAGGAATGTTCCGATTTATTTTTTGTTTATTTTTTATTAGATGACTTTTCACCTCGGACGTATACATAATTAAGATTTCTTCATTATAATGAGAATTTTATTTCCAGGGGTTGCAGATATTTCATTTCATCATAGAGGCAACCCCCAAGCGGTTTAATTGTATGATTGCCCATTCAGTTGATAATCATTGTAGAAAATTTCATTTTTCATTTGGAAGAAATAAATGAAAAGAAACGAAACACATCTGACAGTACATAAGAGGGAGAAATGAACAACAAAAAACTTACACTTATGGAACATATTGTATTGCGAAATTATAAGAAAAAATAAAACCGATTTGACTTTATCGACTGGTTTCATTCTCTTTCACGGCTATACCTAGGATCTAAGTTTGCTTCGATGTGCACCAGTACCTACCCGCTCATGTTCCATTAGCTCCCTCACACTGAAAAAAGATAAGTTTAAGATGAAACATCTCGGAATCCAAAGATGGCCGTCACAATGGCCGACTTGTGCCCCTACTCACGTTTTCAAATGCACAAAACTGGAGAAATAGTTAGCAAACGTTTCTGATCTTTTTATTTTAAGCTTTCTGCTAGTGCACAAAGCCAAAATAAAAAGTTCACTGTTGTTGGATGCGTTTTTCGCGAGATTTGTGCCTTTGAAGTTTCAGTATAATCTTAGAAATTGATTCCAAACTGTTTCACCTTAAACAATAATTTACAAATTTACAAAGGAATGATACTACGGTTGAACTTTTATGATTAGACATGAGGTTAAAAATCTCGTAGAACAAAAACTGTAGAGAAATGTATGTTTTACTGGTACTTTAATGAACAGAAATCAATTTTATGAGGTCAAACCATCTCCTATCGGCATACAGTGGTCTTAAAAGTTGTAAAGTACTAATAATACGTTCAACTAGTGGTATTTATTTTGATTTTTATTTTTCCAAACTCTCGTTAGAATTTTTTGAATGTAAAAAATAGCCAAAAAACACAAATTCAACTTGAGGCACCTCCTAATCTTCTCCAAATTGGATGAAAATTTGTCTGGTAGTATGATTTAGTATTGCAACTAGGATTAGGGGGTGACTGGTTGAATCCCAGACATTTTGATTTTTGTGAAACTGTCTAATGATCATGATAACAATCCGATAAAATGGACATATCTTGTCAATCAACCTAGAGACCTGCATTTTCTTCTAAATTCCGGAGGACCAAGAAATAACCATTCGAAATAATACCGAGGCAACGATGCTATACTAATTTGAAGCTCTTCATTTCGAGTCGTTTAAAAAAAACCCAGCTACCTAGATCATCAGGATATGTCCACTTTTACGGATGTTCCAGATCTTCCGCAGGACCATAAGGTGACCTTGACCGCAATCGATTGTCCCACGGTATCACAATATTAGCCTAAGATACATACCTAATTTCCTTTTTCCGTTAAATAAGAGGGGTTCAAACACCATTTACTATGGTTAATCTGAGGTCACCGGAATAACTCCGGCCATAGGAAACACATTGGTCCACTTGTGCCAACATATGGAACTAGAAGCCTTTGGATTGCATTTAGTGAAAACCGCATCTAAATCAATTAAAATGAACGTTCACAATAACAATTTGAATCAAAAATCGTCACCCAGTTGTATACGAGTTAAACCCAATTGAGCAATTTACAGCAATCCCACTCAAGCAATTTACAGCCATTTTGATTCATTTTATTCCATTTTAAGCAATTTCAATCTATTTTAGTCCAGTTTAAGCCATTCTAAGGCATTATAAGGCATATTAAGACATTTGAAGCCATATTATTATTTTTTTAGTCATTTTAGGGTGTTTTATGTATTTTGGACAGAGCGTTATGCGTATATAATTTGGACACCTCCATTTGATTTTATATACGCGTAACGGTCTGCCCAAAATACTTTGATCACCCTAATCCATTTCTAGCCATTGCAAGTCGTTTTAAACTGTTTGAAGCTGTGTCAAGCTATTTTGAGCCGTTTTGAGCTGGTTTAAGCAATTTTAAGTAATTAAATTAAAAACCGAATTCATTAAGTACTAGTGGCCCCGGCAAACTTCGTCTTGCCATCAAGTAGGCTGTTGAAAAACACTATTGATTGTCCCATACAAAATGACAGTTTCGTTCGCGCTCGTTTATCCAACATTCCCGGTGAATATCTTGGGATTTTTATACACACAAACACGTCGGAACCCTTAACGAACAAAACGGAGAAAGAATCATTCTAATCCGTTGACCCGTTCGTAAGCCATTTCGTGACATACAAACACAATTCCATTTTTATTTATATAGACTATACCATTTGATTCCACTAGAGTTTGTATCCTTTGACAGATACGCGTGTTGCGACCTCAACTGTAAGGCCGGGGGATGTACCTGATAGCACTTAAATTTTAAGTTTCTACAAAAAAGAGTATGGAATTAAGACAAAACCTACTTTAAATATATAATGTGTGCATACCATGGTTTTCTTCTTGTCGAGTGTAGTACACGACACTGAAGACGGCCTTACAGTTGAAATCGAAATACGCGTATCCGTCAAAGAATACAAACTCTAGTGGAATTAAACAGCTCGAAGATTTATTATCATTTTAAGTAATTTGCAGAAATCTCGTCAAATAATTTCCCTGCAGAACATTAAAAAAGGGACCAAGTCTCCGAAGTCTCCCCTACCTATCAACGTGTTTTGCTCATATGATCTACTGATACATAATCATATCGAATTTGGTGCGCACGCCAGAGTGATTCAAAGGTACCCCACGTGGTATTCATAATTGGAAATGGGATGGGGTAGACCCAGCCCCTATCACCAGAAATTGATATGTAATGCTGTAATGAACATTTCATTTGTGGGTTTCCAGTTCGGTTCATGACAATTAAAACCTTGTTGGAGTTGAGTTTGCTTTGGGAAAATATAAGAAGCATTTGAGTTAGTTTAACTACTTAATAAATTTATTTTATTACAAAACATTCACATTATGATTTACACGAGATTGTAATTTGTTTGTGATTTCTACAGCAAAATATAGAAATAGAGGTTAGTTTCATTTTGATCAATTTGTTATTGCCTCACCCTAAGTCGGTTAGCATAGTTCTCTCCTGAATCAACCAAGTTCGCCTGACAATCTCTCAATTCTTCCTCTGATCGGCATCGAACAAGTTAAGAGCATCAAAAGCTGTTCAAAACACAACGCATTGCCCAAACCGAACGTGCTCTGCTGAGAGCGAATTGGTTGCTAAACCACCTTATTCCACTTCCTCCGCTTCTTAGCGTATATCTGAGACGCTTATACGCCTCAAGAGCAGATGGGCCTTAGGCGCTTCGCGCATCGCTAGTGGTCTATTGGCGAATATGGTAATACAAAAATTATCATGGAAAAATATTGGTGCATCCCCAGAACCGTTATAACACGTTTCATGCAGAAATTAAAGTCGTTAGAATTTTTCAAATGTAAACAAAAACTATTTTCAAGTTTCTGAGCCGAAAAGCGAGAATAGGGCACTTGCAGCCTTTGTTTAGTGTGCCCAACGGACCCCTTTGATTTTGCTGGGAAACGTTTTGTAGCGTGTTTCCCGTTTCAAACCGTTACCCAGCAAAATCAAAGGGAGCCGTTGGGCACACTTTTGTTTGCTGCAAGCGCCCTATTATTCCCGTTTTTCATTGTTAATCGATTGATAAGACTGTGCGCGAGCATATATTGAACCAACAGTTTCTTTGACTTAGCCTCCAATCAAATGAAAACACCAATACGATTTGATCCTTACTTAACTTGGGTCGTTTGAAAACTGATCGATAAGTTTGATGATCGAACTTATCTGTTTGTGGTCAGACGACCCAAGCCAAACATCAGATCGTTTGATGCCTACGAGAAAGCGAGCTTATTTGAGACGGCCATTAGCGCTCGTAAATAGCTGAATACTTCCAAAATATATTGGGGTGTCCATAATAGTAAAAACAGTGCTTCATTAATGAGCTATTTTCGATATATTTTAGATTATAGATTGGGCTCGAAAAAAACGCGACAGTTTGTTTTGGGTGTACCTTTTTTTTTATTTTTACCAATAATGAAATTTTGGGTAATAATAGTTTAGAGTGTTATGTTTATGTGTGCACAATTAATCGCCATCTGTCAAATAGTTTTCCTGATGCATTCGAAACAAGAAGAGCTACGCCAGCAAATCTTGGGCGCAGTGATCGATAATCCTGATCCGTCACACAGATGGGTCGGTAAAAGGAATGGAATCCACCATTCCACCGTGAAGATGTTTCAGGAGACGAAGACCATCGAGCGGTGCGCTAGAAGCGACCGAAAATCGAGAACTAATTCCCAGAGAAGGCGCGGAAGATAAGGCAGTACTTTAAGAATAACCCGAACCTTTCCACCCTAGACGAAGGCAAAAAGGTCAATTCGTCGAAGTGGTTCGTCCAGCAGACCATGAAGGGGGGGTCTGGACTACGTGTTTTTAAGGTCAGGAAGGCGCCGAACCGGACTGACAAGCAAAACACGGTGGCCAAATTGCGTGCGCGGAAACTGTACCGTGAGTGGCTGGTCAATGCAGGCATGGACGATGAGACATACATCAATGCGGACACCGAACAAATCCCCGACCTCGAGCTTTTGTCGGTAGGTCCCGCATGGAGGTTTCGGAAGAAAAAGATTTACAAATTCGCGAAGAAGTACCTGTTATGGCAGGCGATCCGCGAGTGCGAACGGTACAGCAAGCCGTTCGTTACAAGTGGCACCATAAACGGGCTGATTTATCGAAAGGAATGCTTGCAGAAACGCTTGCAGCCCTTCTCACCGTGGTCCCATGCTTCGTGCCATTACGCCAATCCTGTAATGGATTGGTACGAAACGAGGGGCGTTAATGTGGTCCCGAAGGAGGCGAACCCGCCAACTACACCAGAACTTCATCCGATCGAAAAGTTTTGGGCGATAATGAAGAAGAAGTTGAAGAAAATCGGAAAAAAAAACTTTCAAAACCGATGATGCTTTGAAGAAAAACTGGAAGAAATTGTATAAGAAAGATGGGCAAAGCCTCGCCCAAGATCTTATGAGCACCCAGACAATCAGAAGTCACATAAAAGTTCACGTGATAGCTCGTTTATTCATACAAATTTCATCAAACCCGCAGAACACGGTGGATACAATCGTCAGATTGATGAGTTTCCTCGCATGAAACGCTTTTCTTCTGATGTCATTTGTACATTTTGCTTCGTTTCGTACACTCGTACAAATTAAGTCGAATCAATCCGTAGCAGCTGTCAAATAACATTTGATATCATAAGTTAAGTTGCATAAGATCACAGATTAGTTCTGTAGAATATTTATACACTCGCATTGTATGTCAGTATTCATTACATAATATATGCACCTGAGAGAGAGGAGACAGCTCACTGACAACTGGCTTGTTTTCTTGGCTTCTTTGATTACTTCTTCTCATGTTTGGGTTGTGCACAATGGTTCGGAGAGCACAAACTTGGTCAAAACCTTAATCACATTTCATTTGTTACCAAAAAAATCATAAAATTAAAAAAAATCAATGGCAATTTGAGTCCAATCGACAATATTGAAATAACCAACGATTTTATAAGCAAGAGCACAGGAAAACAACCTGAATTTTCAATCATATCCAGTTTTAGTTTGGCCAAATTTTGACGGTTTTTTACGCTCTGACTTTTGGGAGCTCGCAAGCTAAGCCAGCTGTCTCCTCTCTCTCAGATATGCACGTATATCAGGTGATTTTGTTATACGCATATTTTGGTTGTCTGGGCAGCGTTAAGAGTAACGTACGAGCATTCAGTTTGGGGGAGGAAATTCAATAATTAAATTGTGCCAAAATATAGCTAATATATAGTTATTTGAACCCTGAAAATTTGAGAAATACCCGATTTAAAATGAACTTTTGGTGATCATTTGTTTGTGTCTTTTTTTACCGAGTTACAGAGAAAGTTTTTCTCTACATTTTGGCATGTTCATTGACTTCGTTACTCTGTGTAGATAATTAATTTGTACAAAACCCCACAATCACTTCGTTATGGCCGTTACCATATTAGCCTTATAAGAGATACAATGTGATCATCGATATACATTTATAGTATCTTTCGAAAGCCGTCAGTAATACTTATGACACAGATAAACAGACGTCACACTCTCATCATTGCCCATCGCCCACCTTTTGAACGATCATTTCAAAAATGTGGTAGGTGGGCAATCTGCCACCCACAGCGCTCGCATCGTTTTTTCGTGTTTGACGTTTACACACTACCGCCATCTGTTGGCCCGTCGGCCAAACACACCGATTGAAGCATTGGGTGTACATGTCCTCATGACTATGATTTTGATCGAGATTTGTTCTAAGTGTTACGTCTGTTTGTCTGTGCTCATGGTACACTTGTGATATTCGTACCATGGTACAATCATCTTGAAATGAGTTTCATACTGATAATTGTCTTCACTCAAGGTAGCCTTGGAATAATTTTCTTGACAATTTGTGCTATGGTATATATTGCTGTGTGCGTTTGAAATGCAAATATCAAATGCGGGAACACCAAATGCGGTAAGATTTTCAACAAGGAAGGCGAAGTCTTTGCTAGGTTGGCGGTGATATGCATTATGGTTGCTAAGTATCCTTTGGTTACTTTGTGTTACCGCATTTCAAGCTCAGTTAGACTGGATTTGCGCATCAAACGCAAATAGCAATATACAGTGGGAGGCCGCAATTCGTACAGGCTCAAAATCCGTACACGTCATACAAATAGTAGGCGTTTTGTATGAAGTGGACGGATTTAGATTCGATTCTTAGGTTTATGGATTTCAATCACTATCGGTACCAGGTATTTGTACCAGGTAAGCGTGTTTATGCAAGAAAAAACAACGATAACTGTCAAACGGGAAGAGATAACGAGTTCTTTTTCTATTTCTTTTTCTCAAAATAATGCATTTTCCAAAGCTGCAAATTTTTCATATACTACTTTGATGAGATATTAGTGTCGAAAGCGTTGAAGCGAGGGGACCACAAGGGTGGTTAAAAAATCGGTTTTTGCTTCACATCGCACATTCGATTCAAGTTCAAAGTCTGAGTGTCCTCCCAAAATTTGAGCTCATTTCATGAAAACTGAGACTACACAATCTCTGCACAGTTTGTATGTGAATTATCCTATCCTATCGGTCATAGAGGGTTAGAAGCACGCAGATACTGTTAGATACATTTGTCAGCTACAACTTTGCTGAAAACCGTTCTGAAATCGGACGATTTAGTAATTAATTATTGATATATCAAATCAGAAATTCTTTTTATTTATCTTTTGAACAGGCATCATTGCTGTATCTGGCGCGAAACATAGCATACTGGCCAACATATGTTGTAGACCACTGTGCACTGCTCAACAAGCTCTGCTGAGCTGAGCGAATTTCTTGCTAAACCACCTTTCCACCACTTCCTTCGCGGCCTTATGCGCTTCGCGCATCACTAGCTTTCCACTTTGACTGCTCGCGGGAGGCACCAAAGGAAGCTTTCTCGTCCGCGCGCCAACTTGATTGGAAACAGTCCATCGTGGAACCTCGCTGGTTCAACTTCATCTGGGACTTGGTTTGGACGCGGACACGGAGCTTACGCGACTGAAAGAAAGCAAAAGAAGAATTCTTTCTCTTGTGCTGGACCACTACTGGGACCAGGAAGACGGGATGCTGCGGTGATGCTGCAGCTCTGTGTGGACAGGCATCGTCACCTCCCGTGACGCCTCCTTCGCCGCCATCGACGCCACCTTCGTCGTCGTCTTGGTCGTCATCTTTGCTGAAGTATAAAACAAGAAACCGTTTGACCATTAGGTAACATTCTGTTGTGTAACCTCGATCGGTTAGCATTGATCTTGAAACAGCGTGAAAGGTCTGCACGTCCTTCTGCGAAGGACTTGGAACACTTATAGGGACAAAGCGACCTTCGCCCGTTCCGCTCTCTCTTTCCAGTGACTTTTTCTCTCTGTATGCAGTTGTCCATACAGAAGAAACATCAACGCCAGGGAAGAAAGCGAGCTGAATTTTTAAGTGTTACATTGAAGTGCAAATTTGATTCCGTTGCTTTTGGGTGGGTTGCTGTGATTTGTTGCATAAAGAGCATAACAAAGTTATAATCAACTACTGTTGTAACTGGAACTGGACGCGAAGGTGGAAAGTGGAAGTGATTATAAATTGGTTTTGTCATTTTCTCACGTTGTTATTGGTCTATTATGCTCGAATGCAGCTGCTAGTGTTGTAATCTCGAAGAGACAGAAAGTGAATGTGATTTTTTTCTTGCTTCTTTTGTTTCATGTGGTGTTTTTCTCTCTGCAGTTGAGGAATAATTGTAACTAGTGAATCCGTTAAGTGAACATTCCAACGCGCTTTGATCATCGAAGAAAGCGGAAACCCGGTTGCGGAAATTATGAGAGCTCTACTTGCATGTAAGTGTACCCTAAATATTCTTACATCTATTTTACATATGTACTGGTCTAAATAAGGGGAGTTAGGGTGGGATCTGGCCCCTCACACTTGAGGTTGACGCGCTTATAAAAACTCAAATAGTTTAATTCAAATTTAATCTACATTTTTAAGCTTTTGCTCTAATGATTCGTATTAGGAGTTGGGTTATTCGAATGCATCAATAATTCAAAATGAATTGTATTGCTTAATGAAACCAAAATTTTAATTTTCAAGTCCGGAGAATCTGACAACCGTTTGCTATGGTGATGATGGTGACCAATCGATCAAAGTTTCAATGCGAAGTGCTGTTTGGTTCTGAAGACTTGTGCTCTTGAAAATTCAAGTTGTGGCTTCGTTCTACAATCATTTTAACACTTTATGAATAGTGTAAGGTGTAAGTATTCAGCAGCCAGCATATGGTGTAACCGCTGTGATTCTAGGGTGACGATGAATCGAAGCCATACCTCAAATCTTCAAGAACCAGATAGCCGTTCAAGCAGAAAACTTGTTCGATTGGTTCCTCGCTGGTGGTGACCAATCGTTCAAACTTTTAGCACAAACAACTGTCTATTTCTCTAGATTTGTACTCTTGCATCTTAACAAGCTTAAAAAAAATCGTCAGGATATGAATTGTACATTTTGTTTGTACGATTCTCCAAAAATGTTGAATGAGATTTTTTTCTTTAAACAAATCTTGTTTTTTGAATTCCCTTTTTACAGCTCTCAAATGTTTTATCTCACAATTACGATACAGATTGGTCACTATTTTAGCTCAAGTTTTCTTTTTCGTTTCGTTGTCTTAAAAGCCTGTTTTTAAGCAAAATGGCCACAATATTCCTTTTTTCCTTATCTATAAAGGTTACAGAGAAACCTTTAGAGTCTCTTACGCGATTTTTCTTCACGATTCTCTTCACAGATTCCTCAAGGAAACCCTTTCTTCTGGAACACTTTCAGGAACTCCTCCAGGCATCTCTCCAGAAATTCCTCTAGAGATATTTCACATTTTTTTCAGAATTTTTTCGTGGGATGTTAGACGAATTTCTGCGGCATTTGCTTCAAGGAATCCAATGCAACTACTTACAGTAGTTTTCACAGGGATACTATCAATAAGTTAATAAGTTCATCAACGGTTTGTCTGAAGATCTTTTCCAGAATTCTACCAGGAAAACTATGAAGAACCTGGTTTTTTTTTCTGTGAATTCAATCATGTATTCCTTATTAGATTTCTCTAGAAAAAATGTCAAGGAGTTCCTCGTAAATTTCATCCACGAATTATTACTGCGTTGCTCCCGAACAACTGTCGAGTAAGTTCTCAAGAAAATTTCCCAGAATTCATCAAAATTGTATTTAGGGTTCCACACCAGCAAAGTGTTCCGCGGATCCCTAGGGGGTGTAACTGCATCTTAGGTGGTCCTCAAAGCTGTTTTACAAATCGGTTATTTTTTTTTTAATTTCTTATTATAACACAGCGTAACAAGAATGAAATTTTTGCGTGTCTCATGGATCAATTTAAGTGTATCAAGTATCAAATGTTCCATCATGTCACAGTTTTTAGCTACAGGTCGCCAAAGTTGTATAAAACACTGTTTTTATTGATGTTTGCATGAAATTTAAAGTATGATTTATCAAACTTATTTGTGTTATAATCCAACAAGCCTGCAACATAAGACTTTGACTTTCATTTTAGATATAATTTGTTTGAAATTACACGATTAAATTTAGATTAAATCGATATTTCCAACATTCTTGCAGTCTCCATACGAAATTCTTCGTTTCTCTTGTATTGCAAAATACAATACTTTTCGAAACCATAAAAAAAGTACTCCAACGCGTCGAAAGTATTATGAACTTTGTTGATAATAATTGTTATACACATGAAGATTGAATTCTGTGGTCAAATTTTGCATTTTTAACAGTCAATATCTCAAAAACTAGACGTGCTATGATATTTTTGAAAACGGAAATGAATTCAGCAACCCTTAATTTTGTAAATAGCAGTATTTTGGTGCTTGAGACAAAAACGTGTTCCGCGGTGTAATGGGGCCAGTGCTGTAAACATTCGACACTTTGCGCGACGTTCGTTTCGTTCGTTCTTAAGGTGAAGTAGGCCGTCATTTAATTCTATATGCGTTATTGATGATTGTAACTAACACATCTAACGATTTAAAAGTAATTAAAATCAATTTATTTTTCACTGGCATATCTGATGGAGTATCAGCATACTTTTTTGCATATAAGCGCAAGTAGTAATACTTTTTCAAAACAAAATTTACTACCGTTTTGTTTTGTATTTTCAAGAAAACCAATGAAATTTCTTCAAAGGGCGGGTTTTTTTTATAATTCAAGTTCATAACATTTAAAAGTTGTGAAAGTGCAAATTATTACCTTTGAAATTGTCACTCAGAGTGTTCAGAATATGAGTCATGTTCGGAATTTGAGACAAAACTGTATGAGGACTGAGTTTTATAATTTTGAAACCATGGCTGCTAAAACAAATTATGGACAACTTAGCCTTAATCTGATGTGATATCACAAAGATATGGACTAAACACTTTTGTTTGTCATTTTGGGGGAGGGGTTCCAAACATTAGTAATTCAAACAAATTGTATGGTTTAACACTTTATGAATCGTTTATCCGGTGGACAGCGCAGAGTGTAATAGCTGTTGTTTTGAAAAGCTTAAAAAATAATTAAATAGTTACGATCAGATTTATCATTGAAATTGTATATTTTTGTATGATTCTTTAAAAATTGGCGAATAAAAATGCTTTGAGTTTAACAAAATGCTCTCTAAAGTCACTATTTGTTTTCTGCTTGCAATGAGTACTAGTGAAAAATCTAGAAAGGCTGCAGAGCATTCTTCATAGGAAACGCTTCAGGAATTATTCTCTTGGACACTTTCAGGAACTCCTCCAGTCAATTCTCCAGAAATTCCTCTAGAGATTCTTCACAAATTCATTCAGAAATTCGACAAGAAATTCCTCCAAAATGTTTTCACATATGCTTAAACCATATTCTCTGTAGCAGTTTCTTTAAAGAAAACCCTTGAATATTTATTTAAAAGTTTTTGATACATGCGTTGATTTGTTTTTTCAGACACCCCTACAAGAATTTCTCAAAAAGTTACTACGTCGATTTTTACAGTGATTGATCCAGTCATTCCCAGAGTTCTGGGTGTTTTTCTTTGATCCTTACAAGAACTCAACAGAAATTTATACAAAAGTTTCATTTCAGATTACTATAGGATTTGTATATATCTTTCTTTTTGTTTCCTGTTCCAGTTAGTCTGTTTCGTTACCATGAGGTATTTAAAGTTACCATTTTTGAGACACTCAGTCGCCACCAGCCTTGAGTATAAATTGAAACGCCTTTACTGTTTCCCTTATTAAATTTTTTTCAAAGTCTTCTTTGAAAGTCTGATACATGATTTTGTTTGAGCTTTTCAAACTCAGTGGCAAGCGACAAAAGTGGTAGGACAGTCAAAGTATTGGCCCACAAATATTGTTCATAATTTCAAACAAAGTTTCACGAAATATAAACGATTTGTATATACCGTAATCCGGGGTAACATTGATCATTTTTTTGAATATTTTTTAAATATTTCGTTTGAAAATGCAAATGTTGCAAATTTTATATTTTTAAAACAAGTACTGCCACCCATAGCTCGTGACTATATACTGTATTTTGTTTTTTTGAAAGATTTAAGCATGTTTAAAAAAATGTTTTAAGCGATTTTTTGATTTAGCTGATATGGGGTAACATTGATCACCTATGTAAACAATATTCGGTAATATTGAAAATGTCGTTACTTACTTTTTAAGTTATTTTAATAATTTGAACACCTCGATCCACGGAATACGCCTAAAGGTAGGCAATTTCCTAAGGGAATTCTATATTCCTCACAGTAATTCGTTAATATTGTCTAATTGAGCATACTTATGAAAGTTTTGACAACGGAATCGTTTTCGGCGATGCCATTTTTAGTAAGAACCGCATTTCCCTTGCTCATATTGTTTGCAGAACTTATGTGAGACATGAATGTTCGGTAGTGCCATCCATACCCATTGAAATGATTGTTTTGAAAAGTTGACAAATTTACGCATAAGGTAAACGCAATTTACGGAAAAATCTTCACTTTCATTAGCTTATAAATATAAGAAAGAGAAGCACCATTCATGATTTGAAAATGTTTCATCAATAAATGGCGATACGAACATTTTACGAGATCCCGATCAATGTTACCCCGCTGATCAATGATACCCCGGATTACGGTATCTTTTCTTTGTTTCCTGTTAGTCTACAGGTAAAGTAAATTGAAGTGCCTTTACTGTTTCCCTGATTTTTTTTTTCAAAGTTTCACGAAATATAATTACGCTCAAGTAAAAATCTACGTCAGCGACCAAAATTACCGTAGCCAATGATAATCGTGTGAGAAAACTTATCGAATTCCAGAATTGTTAGAAATCGTTTATCATATTTGCTCGGTTTCCGACAGAATATTTTTTGAAAAATAAGTTGAGGATTTGACACGGCATTGAAAATTAAAAATAATTGAACTTGTCTAGCTTATATAAACATAATAAGCTTGATTGCCATCGGCGAGTTCAATATTTTCTTATCTTATTTTTTTCGCTACAACCCAACTTAAACGAGGGAATCTATTGAAGTTTTTCTAATATTTTGCTCTCGAATTGTATTTCTAGGGCTTTTGTAGTGAATTTTCTCAAAAATACTTTATATTACGAGAAAAATAACCATAACCATTCAACAAATTCCCAAAATATTTTTTTCACAAAATTTAAGCAATGATGAAGATAGTCTATGATCGCATTGCACTTTCTATCTGTAATGAAATGATAGATTTTCATTAAGATTTTATAAAATTTAAACGAAAAAATTGCTTTTAAAAGTTTTGATGATAGTTGATGATTGAATGATGAATCTTTAGCTTCAAGGTTTGTTTTATTAGTTGAGCACTCGACACTGAAGAAGTCTGCAAGTCGCAGACGAAATAGGCCTATCTGTCAAGATAAGCATCATATTAGAGTTCAAAGGTTTTGCTCGCCTTACTAATGATTTTAAGTATTTTTTTCTTTTGCAAAAGTGAAGTGAAGTGTTTTAGTTCAATTTCTGGTTTTTTCTGATTTATTTTTTGATTATCTACCTTTTCGTGTAGGACCAAATTGACTACCATGTTATATGGTAGTTTTCATATGGAAAATCAAAACGAATCATATATGTTTTTAGTTGATTTGTTTAGTCCGTTTAGAATCGGTTTTTCATTATTTTTATCTCTACATTTCCCCTTACAAGAGACAACTTTCTTTTCAAAAATTTCGTATTTATGTTTTGTGCAACATTGAAAAATAATTAAGGCACGTTTTACCCATAAGACGCAATTGCTTCCAAAACCATGACCCTAGCAAAATATTCTATAGTGACCATAAAAAACAAGTTTTATAAGGTCTCTCCGAGATCGAACAAATTTATATTTTTAACAATTAGATGCGATTTTGAATGTGAAAAGTTTATCATCAGAGTATGTGACAAAGGCATTTTCTTATTGTTAGAGAACAAAACCTTTGATCTGTTTTGCTTTAGCATATCAATTAGGTCAATTAAGAGAAATATAGCGAAAATTGTCCTACATGGTGATATCAGAATGTACTACATTAACCAGAAATTAGATTTACCTACGATAAGAATAAAAAAAAATTGTGAGTACTGAATTCAAGTTCGTATTTTTTTTTTGAATTTTTATAGGCCAATAATTTTGCCTGTATAATGATGGTCTCATTTTCAAATCTTGGAAGAATTTCTGGATTTTTACCAAATTTCAGTAGAAATCTCGGTTGAATTTTTAGAATGATCCATGAAGTAAAATACTTGAATGAACGAATCAATTATAGACATTAATTTTGAAAGTGTTACTTAAAAAAGGGATTGGTCTTGATGTCCATGTGTGTTATTTTCACAAAATCTGACAAATCGGTTTGTGCTGATTTCTGCTTAATTTTCTCAACCTTCACGACGCACAGAAATAGGGTGCAGAGCTACTTGGGCACTAGTGTGGGACAAAATTTAGATTCTCGCTCCAGTCCACTTTTTGGATTGCATTTAAGTTCCATTATAACTGTGCAAAATTTTAGCACGATCGGTGAACCTATATTCTAGCGCCAGCCGCCCAAAGTTTATTTATATTCACTATGGGAAAACTTACTTTTGCAAAGAAAAATCGCCAGAGGTCGCCCATTTACCCTCATAAAAATTCTGAACACAAACCTCGGTGGGTATTTTTTACAATGAACAATATTGCTGAGGACCGCGAAACAATCCGACACTTGTGAAAAAGTTATTCAATGAAAACCGATTGGCAGGGCGACGTTGATTAACACGTGAAAGAATAATAACAAAATTAGGCAAAATTTCCGAATAGTCTATGCTTAATAACTTTTTTACAAGCATCAGATTGGTTTGCAGTCTTCGACAATGTTGTTCATCGTCAAAATACCTATCGAGGTCTGTATTCAGAATTTTTAAAGATGTGAATTGGCGACCTCTGGCGATGTTTCTTTGCAAAAGTAAGTTTTTTCCTAGTAAATCCCATACAAACTTTGAACGGCTTTTGCTGAAATATAGTTTCATCGATCGAGCTGAAATTTTGCACAGTTGTTATGGGACCAAAATGAAATCCAAAAAGTGGGCTGGAGCGAAAATCTAAATTTTTCATATAACCGTGGGCACTTCTATAAATCACTTTGGCAGGGGGGAGGATATTTCTCGTTCGAATCGTCTGACACTTTGCAATAAGAAACACTTCAATGCGGCGCATATTGTGGCCAAATATGAACTTAACAGCTTAAAAAAAACCCTACTGTCGAAGTGAATCAAAGGTGCCAAGATTAGGATACAACCCTACTTAGTATGGCGGAGCTTTTTTATGGATCAAATAGTTTGCAAAAAAGTAGAAGAAATCAACTCAGGAGCAGATTTTCCAGGATGTGTTAAAAATACACACCTGATAGGATAGTCCAGAAAAGCTAGATTTTGTGCGAATCGTACTCTGTTTTTGAGTAACTTTGTAAACTGTATCTGTACGTTCACTCAGAAATGCAGAAACAAAACTCAATCTCACGTAAACTACATATTTATACTCATTGGCGTAGGAACAGGGGGGGGCAGGGGGGCCTGGCCCCCTCCAGAGTCATCCAGCCCCCCCCCCAGAAATTTTGATGCCAAAAAAATATAAAAGATGGAAAAAAAAACAATTTAACATGAAGCAAAATCTTATGAATCTATGTACATGACTCTTGTTGTTGACATTAGAATCTCTTCACTTGTAACGTTGTTCTCTATGTTGTACAACTATAAGAAATCCTAGTTTGTCTCACACATCAGCGTGGCGGTTCTGGCTTTGGTGACTCGCGCTACAACCGAAAGCTTAACCGTCCGACTGTCGATCGAATGGTTACTGATAGAACTTATTTGTATACGACCGAGATGAGCCAGCCTCGGGCTGCAAATCTCGTTGATGAAGATAATAATATTTGTTATATTTGTTATATGCGGTTTTTCGACGTCTTGCAAAAAATACCGTGGTACAAAAAAGTGTCAATATACTGGAAATTTGATTCCCATAATTCGTTTTTTTTTTCTGAATAAACCAAATAATGCTGTTTCAGCAAAAAGCAGCATATTCACTGTCCAGTGATGATAATTTCCTCATGAGAATTCACTAAATAAATCCGTACATTAATCAACCCGAATAATGCTCGAAAAAAATAATTGAAAAGATAGAATATCGAAGGGCGACTTCAGAACTTTTGCAAATCTCTTGGAAATAAGTCAAATCATACTTTCAAAGTGAATTCCTCCTGGTAGACATAAATTTATTCTGTCTACTTTTTATTAACAAATTGATTCCGGAATATGTTCTTGAATTTATCTTAAAATGACGCTCACTTTTTACTAAAACTTCTTCCGTGAATTCCTTCAAATAGTTCTTCCAAAAATTTTATTACAAATTTCGAGAAGTTCATCTAATCCTTAATAAATATTTCCAAAATACATCACAAATTGCGTCAAAAATTTTTCTATGTTTTCTTTTTCTAGAAATTTCGCTTCAAATCCCCGGAATTCTAGAGAACCAAAAGTAAAGGATTGATAGATGACAAGGATAATTTCTAAAGAAATTTCTGATGGAGCTTCTTGATAGATTTGTTTTCTTTGTAAATTCATTAAAGAACTATCATTAACTATCCTGTAATTTACCTCTAGAGAAAAGATTATAAATAATAAATTATCGTTCATTGTACCATTGCCCATCTATTATTCTACCTGCTTCAACATTTTGTTGTTTCCCTGAATTTAAAAATAGGAAAATTATAGGAGTTTCGAAAAATGGCAGAATTCTTATACGTGTGTTTCCTGATTTCTAAAAGTCCATCAGAGATTCCTCAACAAATTTTCAAAGTATTGCAAAAGTTTCCCCTAAGATTTTAATTCATTAAAATCATACATTACAAATTTAACCACAAAACATATTCCGTAATGTTCTTAAAACATACAGGCAATGCTTTCGCATTAAACTTCTACAGTACTGTAAAATAATCGATAATAGACCACTCAAAAAAGTTTGTTTGGATTTTTTAAGGTAGGAAATATTGGTTCTACATCAATATGTTTACCATAGTATAAAGAAGTTTCGGAGTTCATACAATCCCAAGTAACATTTTTAGTTTTTTTCATTTACTACAAGCTGTTGTTACCAGCATATCGTTAAAACTCATTTTAGAACTTATTAGTCTTAATAACCTTAATAAACCTTTGACAAAACTCTGTTAAGCCCGAAAAGGCCCACACTACAGGAGGTTGTTAAGACTATACCTTAAAACTGTTTCTAAACTTCTTAGTTTTGTATCGTGTGAATACATCTACCCTTGTAGTATGAAATAAAACATTCATAAGAGCTATTGTATAGACTTATTGAGCTCAACTAGCGGTATTCAATCTTTTAAGATATCCTAATACAAGGAATAAAACCAATGTTAAGAGCTTATGATTGAACAAACATCAACCGATAAGTTGTTTATAAACCATAACCTTTTTTGATATTGAAACCGTCATGATGTCTGCCGACTCATAATAATCAATTAAAACAATCATTTTTTGCATGGCAGAAAATTTCCTTACGATCGCGTGAAATTCCTGCCAATAAAAATTTACTGGTGGAATGAAATTAAAAATTTCGATTTACAGCAACGCGCCACAGTTACGACATCATTATTGGCTTTCTAATATTTTACTCCATGCCATTTTCAGAATGATTTCATGCTCATCTCAATCGTAAATTGAAATTTCCCACGCATATTGTAATTATCAATCCGAAACGGCGACAATAAAAATGGATTCAATCCAGTTAAATCTTGCTGGTCTTGTCTTGGTTGTTTAAGATCAGTTGGTGATTATTCTGAACAATATAATCATTCATAAACGCTTTTGATCTTAAGAACCCGTGCGCAAAACCCTCACTGGCTAAAATATTCCTAAATCAGAATATTTGTTCTGCACTAAGACAAATAGGTTTTTTAAGAGCCTTGACTTAAACTCAATGCACTCAGGAAAGCTAGTGCTGTTAAAAAGGTAAACAAATCGGAAGATTCAGTTTTGTGATGCAATACATTTTATTAAATTTGTGCCGTTATGCATCTGGATTGTTATAATGAAACCCGCCGTGCTTGATCGGCTGTACTGATGCAGAATACGGTAAGTGATAAGTGCCTGAAAAATAAAAGCTTTTTTCGTGTAGCTCAGCTGTTGTGTGCAGCATAGTTGTCCCACTAGAACGGGAAGTTCAGGCAAGCATGGGAAAAATATGCTTTATACGGTAGTCTGTTAATTCTTCGAGAGGAATATTTGTCATTTCTATGTTTGCGTTCTGATTAATCGTTAATTCACTACATGATTATCATTATCAACATAATGATATTGATAACCACAAGCAGACTGCATTCCAATAACATGCATCAGACAGTTGAGTTTTAAGAAGGCTTTAACATGACTTAGTGTAGTCTTAGAAGTTTTACCCATGCCTTGACAAGACAAGCAAGATGAAGTTTTATGTTTAAGTTTTAATAGACACTACACAGCTCCTTCAAAATACAATTTATTATCAACAAATGTGGCCAGCTTAAAACTTATTTTTTAACGGTAGCTCTTGTAGATATCTACAAAGCATTTTAAAGTGGGTTTTACCGAAGAGAACGTTTGGCACTTTGCAATGCTTTATTAAATCTGTTAGGAATGAATACATCTCTAATAAAACCACCATAAATAACATTTTAGATCAAAAAGCACTGAAATTGTTACTTGGGAATATATCATCTAAGATATTAGTTACAAATCTTATTCTTCTTTCTGGCATTACGTCCCCACTGGGACAGAGCCTGCTTCTCAGCTTAGTGTTCTTATGAGCACTTCCACAGTTATTAACTGAGAGCTTACTGTGCCAATGACCATTTTTGCATGCGTATATCGTGTGGCAGGTGCCCTATGCCCTGGGAAGTCGAGAAAATTTCCAACCCGAAAAGATCCTCGGTGGGATTCGAACCCACGACCCTCAGCTTGGTCTTGTTGAATAGCTGTGTGTTTACCGCTTCCGGTTTTTGGTTACAAATACTTTCAGTAAAAATTCCATCCGTTTTAACAACTAAACAGAACAAGGATTTTTTCTAGTAAATCCTACAAGAAATACTTAAGCTTTTTTGTGAGGTACATTGCCAACAAGTTTTAGAAATTAAATTTAACGATAAGAATTTAGTATTTTTTTTCCGAATTACCGTTTTGACTCATATTCCGAACACTTAAGGCCAACAGTGACTTCAAATGCTGATGGACATAAATTAGCTGATATATGTGAAAATTTTGATTTTTACGCATAGTCTAACTGAGAGTTGTTCGGTTTACTGTTAAAATTGTTCATTTAAACTTTTGATTCAAATGCCGGAAACTGCGTTTGTTCTGTCTTATATTCCGAACACCTTGATTCAAATTTCGAACAGCGCGAATAAATCGTATTCAAATGAACAATTTAGCAAATAATTTAATTTGAACTAGTTCTACGTTAAGATTGAATTACAATTGACTGCCGTTTCCTGGTGATGTAATGACATATTTCTGTGAAACATTTCAACCATATCGCCATACAAATATCGAGTGTTCGAAATTTGAGACCAAACGGTATATTTAAAGCTACAATTATTCAAAAAAATACCAACAAACTTCTTTCAAATATTTTCTGTATGTGTTTCTCTAGAAATCCGATATGGAGTGATTCGTAGAAGAATTTGTAAAGCAATCCCTAACAATATTGAGCTATTCCTGGAGTAGTTTTTGAACCAAATAATGTGGAGTGGATAATTTTATAACGTTACTTATGGAAGAATCATTAGATAACAATTCGAAAAAAAATGACAGTTATTTCTAAAACTGAAAGAATACTTGATGGAACTTCTTGAATGAATAAAAATTTTTTGAGAAGTTCAAGAATAAATTGCAAAATCTTTGTAAATCTGATGAACATTTTTTTTAAAAACCTCCCAAAAAAATCGTTAGTGCGGTTTAAAGACAATTTTTGGAAAAATACTTAGATCTTTTGAAACGATCTTAGAGAAACAATAACATAATTCTCTAAGAAATTCCTGAACAAATTACTCGGAAAATATAAGAGTATTTTCGCGAAAGAGATTTTGAATCAATAAATGAACATACTTTGCTAGGAACTTTAAAGGAATATTAAAATTCCATAAACATTTCTTTGTTAGGCATTTCTGAAAAAAATTGGGTCCTAAAATTTGTAATGAAATCTTGTTTTTATTTAATAACACGAAAAAGCATGTTATTACTTTAGCAATTTTTCCCGCTCATATAATGGCTATATCATGTTTAAACTTTAATTTAAAAATTTGGTCCATAAATGAACCTTGACACTTTTGATCATGTTTGACGTTCGCTTAATCGACAAAAACACCACAGGGGTTTTAGTTCGACCACTGGGGTTGTTCCTATTTGACATTTCGTAAGGGACACGGAAAACAAAATACACCCAAAATTTGAGTTTAAGCCAAAGGATGTGACAAAATCTAATAAAAATTTTTTTTGGGCTTAAACCAACGGAAAACATTAGAAAATTGAGTAAACATGTGTTTTTGGCCTAAACTTATGCGTTTGGCACTAAAATTGGGACAGGGCTTTAGGACCCAACTCGAGGGTTTTTAGGGATCGTTCAAATATTACGTAACGTAACGTAACAGGGGGAGGGAGAGGGTCTAGCATAGTGTTACGGTCCATACAAAAATTTAAAATTGTCCATACAAAAGCTGTTACGTGGGGGAGGGAGGGGGTCTAAAATTGGCAAATTTTGCGTTACGTAATATTTGAATGAACCCTTAGGGATGCGGGATGTTGCTTCTTGATTAAAAAAAAAAAACTAAGAAATAATTATCTATGAAAAACGCAGATAGATCTGTGGAGAACTTCTCTGAGAAATCATGAATTTTATTTTTTCCAATTGGATTTATTTTTGATTGCTCATGAAATTCTTGTGAAATATTACGAAGAATTCTTAGAGTAAAAGCTGGAAGAATCATCCAATTTTTATGCAGCAATTTCGGATAATTATTGCTGCCATATTTTTGAGCAATACTGTAGAGAAACTGTAGGAAGAACTTTAAGAGCAATGTTGGAAAAACTGTTGACGAACTCCCTGAAGAATTCGTTGAATGAATCCTTGCTTGGTGATCTTGAAGACATTTTTGGTGACACTCCTAGATTTGTTTGTAATATTTTTTGGAAAATCCTTAGTAGTACCTGAAAATTCAAATTATTATTGAACAAGCGGAGTATACTTTAAATTGACAACTGGAATGAATATTTAGTATGTACAAAAAGGTCCTTCCAGGAGAAACGATTAAAAGAATTTTTAATGCATTATCTGACTTTTTCAAAATTCTAGTGAGATCAGAAAATCTGGGAATGATTTTCCGTGAGAATCCCAGGACGAACTCAGTAAAAAATAGTAAAGGAGTTCTTGGAGAAGGCACTGAAAAGTACGAAAATAATTCAAATTCCCGCAGGAATTTTCAAAGGAATCTGATCAAAGCAGATAATGGAATACCGGAAAAGTTCGTGAAAGAATCATGAAGAACATTCCTTGTGAGTTTCTTTTTTGCATGAATACATAAAGGATTTTTGATTGGATTACTGAAAGAATGAATCTTTTCCGTAGCGAGAATTGAAATTTACAAATATCACTGATGTGCCGCGAAATGAGACAAACTAACAATTAAAAAAAAAACGTGATTATTGCGACCGACATGCTTTTGAAAACAAGAATTTTCCAGGCCCCCCCTAGGCCCCCTCCAGAAAGAAATCCTAGCTACGCCAATGTTTATACTAGATGAAATTTACATCCTTATATGATCTCTGGTTTGCTGGGATTTTCTTAAGTTGTTTCAATCATGCAAAATTTGAAGCCATCAATGATGTAATTGAGTGAAACTAAAAATATTGCCGTTTTGTCGTTAGAAACTGTTCGAACCTTCTTTAACGTGACGAAAATGATGTTTTCAGTGTAGTCTATTTTCTATGTTTGATTCTCATTTACGCCCATGCATATTGGTTGCTTAAATTTTCCACTCTCAGCCATCGATGGGTCGTAAGTGACCCCGTCAAACTTGGACACGGCCTCACGGCATGCCATTGGCAGATGTGTGCAAAGAAGAGAGGAAGCCGGAGAAGATGTTTTCTAGTTTATAAGTTTGCTAGCCACCAACGTGTAGCAAACTGCCTAGTTTAAAATAGAAGCCATCGGGTTTGGCTTCAGCTGTATGTACCATTAAATACACCGGATGAAGTGTGTAAGTGAGCTAACATCCCGTCTTGGAGTGAAATGAATTTGGAATTTTGTGCCAAACGATTTGGCACAGCTTGAGACGGTGTGCGCGTAGCATAATAATAAGTGGCTACAGCAACTTCTGCGCAGCGGGTGGAACTGTTCCTAGTTGACATTGTGCAACGAATGCGGTTTTGGTTAAAGAGAAATGGCTGATAAAAGTTCTTCGGGTACAGTTGGATACTGTTTTTCAGAACATTATATATATTGGTCTCTTCAAAAGAAAAAAAAAATATAACAAACCGGGCCTTCCTTAGCCGAGTGGTTAGAGTCCACGGCTACAAAGCAAAGCCATGCTGAAGGTGTCTGGGTTCGATTCCCGGTCGGTTCAGGATCTTTTCGTAATGTAAATTTCCTTGACTTGTCTTGGCATTGCGTATCATCGTACTTCCCACAACTGATCAAGGCCTACTAAATGACCAATTGCGGAAAATCCTCCAAAGGCAATTTGTCTGTTATGAGTTTTGCCTTCAATAGCATTCATTTTGGCGAGAGAGTCCCCTTCTAGGTCCACTTTCTTATAACCCTGATTCGAGAAATATAAATGGGCTCAAATCAAGGTTTATTATTTATAGTTTGACAAATTCAAAGCTGGTCGCATGTAGTACGCATGTACTTGAGAACAGACTGGTGGTATCTTCAACAAACAACTTTTGTAGAGGCAATTAAGATAAAAAACTGTACCGGTTTAAAATTTTTGTAGATCCAGTGCTGAGAAAATAATCCATGTTTTTTCAGTGTAGACAAACCACTTTTGTATACCCCTCAGAAAGGGTTAACTCAATCTTTTATCCATTGTATTTTAGCAGAATATAGGAGTATAATTGGTCCAATTATTCAACAATATTGAAAAAAAAATGTAAATTCATCAACAATTTTCTCAATTTTAAATGGGCTCGAATTTGTATTTCTAGTGCCCTAATTTCAATAAAATAGAGACAGCAGTGGTGCAACGCCCGAGCACGAAATACCAAAACATCAAGTATGTTGACAGTCCTGATATGGCCCAAAGCGATTAATCAATTTCCATCAAACTGACACTCGCGAGAAAACGATGCGTTTCTTTCCCATCACGACTGAGCCGATCAACTAGCAGGTCGTGACACAGGGGAACCCGAATGGGCAAACTCATTCCAGTTTGGCTACACGTCATACGCCAGAATGGAGGAGCAAATTAAATAAAACGCAAACATCCCGAAAAAAAAGCCCACGACGGCACAACAGAATATCTGGGTTTAACCACCGTTATAACTTTCTTCATCGGTCGGTCGGTACACCTTCGCGCCGACCGATCGCAACTCCGATCCGATGTGTGCCGATTAACATACCTACATTTTAAATGTTGCTGACTAGCGGCGTGCTGCACTAGGGTGGCTCAAAATCTCGGTTTTGTTCCTCGCCACTCTTCAATTCTAAGTACCTTCAAAAAAATTGAACTTCTTTGGATGAATACTTAGACTGCACAATAGGCCGTCTCTTAGTTTTCGAAACTGCGAAATGCTGTAAGTTCGTCCTTGTAAAGTGCTCGTTTTGGTAAGAAAAAAATCAGGTAAAAATTTGAAGTCCGCACGTAGACGCTAAGTGGTCCCCCAACGACCCTGAATGTATTAGGCGTAGATGACCCCGTGCGACAAATCGAGCTGGCTGCTCTAGTATACGCAATATGAGTACGAAAAGCCACTAGCAACAAATTGATAGTCAGCACAGAATTTTAAGTAAAATAATATTTTATACTGTGTCCCTTCATTCTGCATACATTTTCACTCTCCATATCTCGATATCCTCCTTGTCTCGATATCTCGCCATCTCGATTTGATTTTCATTTCCGATTTTCTTTCCGTATGTCGATATGCCCATTATCAAGGGTTACTAGACTAGATTTTAGGGATTCTAAACAATTTTCAAAGACGAAATGACGTCTGTTTGTTTTTAGTTTACGTGGCAACGGAGTGAATGTCAATCTAGTATTCACTAAAAATTTGTTCTGTGTCTCGATGTCGATATCGAGATGTGGAGAAGCGACTGTAGAAATAAACAAAACAATCATCACATTGTACACCTGGCCACGTTCTAGGGCCGCTAGGGGAAGGGAAGGAATGTTAGTTCAAAGTCTACTTAAAAAAATACAGGGAACCCAAACTATCTTCACAGACGTCACGGGATAGATAGATTGTGTTAGTAGGCTAGGATTAGCTCAATTCGACAATTTATAGCATTTTTGTAATTCAAATAATTATATTTATAACAGTTGATTTTTAATTTACCTGATAACTGCTGAAAGAGAACTCGTTATTAGTACAATAGAAATAAAACACTAAAATCAATGATGTTCGAGTCTTCGAGACTAAGCTTGCCCAAACAAAGACGCGTAACACGATTGATCTTGCTTCGCAGGGGTAAGTGACACTACCGAAGGATCATTTACTAACCCGAAGTCGAAAAATCTGACAAATCACTTGAAATGTCTTTGATTTCCTCGCATTCCTCATCGCGCTGATCATTTTCGCTGTTGTGGTAATAAGTACTTGATCCACTCTGACTGCATACTTTTATCGATGTTTATTGATCATCCGATGTAAATCTGTAACATATCTTTCGCAGTTTTTAGCATACATCACCTCAAATCTGATTAAAGTGAGATGGAGGTGAGATAATTTCGCATCTAATGGAAAAATAATCCAAATAACAATAATAAGAATAATAAGACTGTATTATTCGTATATTATGAACGCGGAATGACGTCTGCTTGTTTATTATTTTGTCTGTTTTCCTTACAACTGAGCGGATTTCAATGTAGAATTCATTTAAAGTATGTTTCTTATCTTGATGGTCCCGTCGATATCGAGATGTGAAGAGTCGACTGTAAAACACAAATTATGACTACCGAAAAGCTAAACATTACATATAATTTGCAATTGGATTAGATGGACAAATTGATGTGAAGATTTGCGAAAAAGTTACACGTCTTCTCAGTGAGAATCGAACTCACGACTCCCCGATCTCTAGTTGGGGCGCGTTAACCACTACGCCATGAGAGGACTCATGAACGCAGAAGTTAACCTGAATTCGATTTCAGCTCAATAATCACGTGGTCCTCTTTCGCAAAGTGCACCTCTTTCGGAAGAATTAGATGCCCATCCAAACACAACGCTTTCTATATATATCCAATGCCTAGCCCGAGAGCGCATTGTTTTTTAGGTATAGGAATAGCACACTACACTAGCCAGCAACTGCGCTGGCTGAGGTTTCTATTGTGTGGGCTTCCAATGGGTCGCGACGTTCTCAAACGACCGGTTACGGAACATGAGTCCGTTGCTCGATAAATACTTGTTTTTAATTATGAATCGTGGTTTACGGCCAACCAGCCGAGTGGAAGTTTAACAACTACCGAAAAGCTAAACATTACATATAATTTGCAATTGGATTAGATGGACAAATTGATGTGAAGATTTGCGAAAAAGTTACACGTCTTCTCAGTGAGAATCGAACTCACGACTCCCCGATCTCTAGTTGGGGCGCGTTAACCACTACGCCATGAGAGGACTCATGAACGCAGAAGTTAACCTGAATTCGATTTCAGCTCAATAATCACGTGGTCCTCTTTCGCAAAGTGCACCTCTTTCGGAAGAATTAGATGCCCATCCAAACACAACGCTTTCTATATATATCCAATGCCTAGCCCGAGAGCGCATTGTTTTTTAGGTATAGGAATAGCACACTACACTAGCCAGCAACTGCGCTGGCTGAGGTTTCTATTGTGTGGGCTTCCAATGGGTCGCGACGTTCTCAAACGACCGGTTACGGAACATGAGTCCGTTGCTCGATAAATACTTGTTTTTAATTATGAATCGTGGTTTACGGCCAACCAGCCGAGTGGAAGTTTAACAACTACCGAAAAGCTAAACATTACATATAATTTGCAATTGGATTAGATGGACAAATTGATGTGAAGATTTGCGAAAAAGTTACACGTCTTCTCAGTGAGAATCGAACTCACGACAATGCGCTCTCGGGCTAGGCATTGGATATATATAGAAAGCGTTGTGTTTGGATGGGCATCTAATTCTTCCGAAAGAGGTGCACTTTGCGAAAGAGGACCACGTGATTATTGAGCTGAAATCGAATTCAGGTTAACTTCTGCGTTCATGAGTCCTCTCATGGCGTAGTGGTTAACGCGCCCCAACTAGAGATCGGGGAGTCGTGAGTTCGATTCTCACTGAGAAGACGTGTAACTTTTTCGCAAATCTTCACATCAATTTGTCCATCTAATCCAATTGCAAATTATATGTAATGTTTAGCTTTTCGGTAGTTGTTAAACTTCCACTCGGCTGGTTGGCCGTAAACCACGATTCATAATTAAAAACAAGTATTTATCGAGCAACGGACTCATGTTCCGTAACCGGTCGTTTGAGAACGTCGCGACCCATTGGAAGCCCACACAATAGAAACCTCAGCCAGCGCAGTTGCTGGCTAGTGTAGTGTGCTATTCCTATACCTAAAAAACAATGCGCTCTCGGGCTAGGCATTGGATATATATAGAAAGCGTTGTGTTTGGATGGGCATCTAATTCTTCCGAAAGAGGTGCACTTTGCGAAAGAGGACCACGTGATTATTGAGCTGAAATCGAATTCAGGTTAACTTCTGCGTTCATGAGTCCTCTCATGGCGTAGTGGTTAACGCGCCCCAACTAGAGATCGGGGAGTCGTGAGTTCGATTCTCACTGAGAAGACGTGTAACTTTTTCGCAAATCTTCACATCAATTTGTCCATCTAATCCAATTGCAAATTATATGTAATGTTTAGCTTTTCGGTAGTTGTTAAACTTCCACTCGGCTGGTTGGCCGTAAACCACGATTCATAATTAAAAACAAGTATTTATCGAGCAACGGACTCATGTTCCGTAACCGGTCGTTTGAGAACGTCGCGACCCATTGGAAGCCCACACAATAGAAACCTCAGCCAGCGCAGTTGCTGGCTAGTGTAGTGTGCTATTCCTATACCTAAAAAACAATGCGCTCTCGGGCTAGGCATTGGATATATATAGAAAGCGTTGTGTTTGGATGGGCATCTAATTCTTCCGAAAGAGGTGCACTTTGCGAAAGAGGACCACGTGATTATTGAGCTGAAATCGAATTCAGGTTAACTTCTGCGTTCATGAGTCCTCTCATGGCGTAGTGGTTAACGCGCCCCAACTAGAGATCGGGGAGTCGTGAGTTCGATTCTCACTGAGAAGACGTGTAACTTTTTCGCAAATCTTCACATCAATTTGTCCATCTAATCCAATTGCAAATTATATGTAATGTTTAGCTTTTCGGTAGTTGTTAAACTTCCACTCGGCTGGTTGGCCGTAAACCACGATTCATAATTAAAAACAAGTATTTATCGAGCAACGGACTCATGTTCCGTAACCGGTCGTTTGAGAACGTCGCGACCCATTGGAAGCCTACACAATAGAAACCTCAGCCAGCGCAGTTGCTGGCTAGTGTAGTGTGCTATTCCTATACCTAAAAAACAATGCGCTCTCGGGCTAGGCATTGGATATATATAGAAAGCGTTGTGTTTGGATGGGCATCTAATTCTTCCGAAAGAGGTGCACTTTGCGAAAGAGGACCACGTGATTATTGAGCTGAAATCGAATTCAGGTTAACTTCTGCGTTCATGAGTCCTCTCATGGCGTAGTGGTTAACGCGCCCCAACTAGAGATCGGGGAGTCGTGAGTTCGATTCTCACTGAGAAGACGTGTAACTTTTTCGCAAATCTTCACATCAATTTGTCCATCTAATCCAATTGCAAATTATATGTAATGTTTAGCTTTTCGGTAGTTGTTAAACTTCCACTCGGCTGGTTGGCCGTAAACCACGATTCATAATTAAAAACAAGTACAAATTATGAGTTAATTCACGTTTGCTTGAATATGTGTGAATTGAGGTCAATCGCGTGTAACATTTTCTTAGCGTGCAGTAATTAGTTTTTGACTCTTTCGAAATTAGGCTTACAAAATCAAAATTTTGGAAAGGAGGACATTTTGAGTGACCGGTTCAGATTATTTTTATGAAATTGAAGGGGTATGGCCACTTCTTTGCGACAACGGTAAACAACAAAATTACCGTAATCCGGGGGCAAATTGATCACTATTTCACAACTTTTTGTCATGTTATCCTTTGGAATTCAAATATTGTCGAATTTATTTCGGTAAAAAGTAATCGATTTTTTATGCAATAAAGTATAACATTACATAAATTTAGTTTTAATATCAAAAAATGAAAATGACACATTGGGGTGAAATTGATCATTACAGAGTAAAGCATATTTTGAAATGTAAAATTTCCCTATCTACTAAATGTTGGTCTTCTGAATCTGAAAATGATATCAAAATTCTTACAACTCTTGTATATCATCATTTTATTGCAAAATTAAACTTAGTAAATCTGCAAAATACGCCTAAATGTATGCAATTCACCTTGAAATAAAGCATTTTATTCAACAATAAACGGTTTTATGAGCAAAAAACTATTCTTGTAATGCTGTACGATTTCTAAAATGAGTTCAGTAGTTCAAACTCAAGCTTACACAACATTTTCCACGCTCAAATTTTGCATGCAGGCTTAGCACCAGTGGATTATTTAATACCGACATTTCCAACAGTATTGCTTACACCTTCAAAAACTTATATTTTTATGCAAAACTGACCTTAATAAAAATGAAATAGTTTATAATCATCATTAGACATCTATAAACTACAAAACATGGAATGTTTGTGATGCCAACGAAGTATTCAGCATCCTTGAAAGGAAATGCTATTTGGTACCGACCTGATCAAATGCACCCCAGTGATCAATTTGCCCCCGGATTACGGTACGGATCTCCTGCGAAATCTACTATTTTACCGACAAAATTCATGAAAACAAAAATATTGTTCGGTGATTGCTATATTTTCACCGAACTTCTGTAAACCCATTTGACAGCTGTTCTGGTACGTATGAGCTCCCTCTGTTTGAGTTTTTGCATACCACTCTAAGGTAGTCAAAACAGGATTAGTGGTAACCAGCCAGCTTCCCGACTGAAAGGTCGAGAGTTCAGTTCTATATTCAGTTATCTTTATGATTTCAGTATTTTACAGATTATTTAACTGCTGATACTGCGGTGAATTTATACAGGAAATCTGCGAAATAATTGAGTGTATACGATCCTGGGCTTGAACTCATGGCCTTCTCCTTAGTAAACCGACGCGATATTCATTGATTCTTTACGAACACACGAAAGCAAGCAATCCGCATTTCAAAAATCTGACAGCAATCAATCCGAAGTACCGTTTCTTGAATAGACCACAACCTCGAATTTCTTTACTCTAGAATAATGTTATTCAGGGTGTTGGTACATTTAATGTACTAGAATTCGGAATAATGTTACAGTGAAAAAAAGGTATTTGAAACGGATATTAAAATAATTATTACATACTATACCAGCATATTTTTCAAACAGGAACTAAAAAAACGTAACCATTAAACGCTGAAACACTTCAAACACTCTGAAGAACCGTTATACAATTTTGAATTTACAATCACTTGAAAAACTGTTTAAAACTCGATTAACCATATATTTTACTTCTTGGACCTCTACCGAATTTTATTCAAACCAAACATTTTAAGACATAGCAACATAAATGTTAAGAGAGAGTAATGTATATCAATTATAATATTTGCTTAATTTAAAAAGGAGGACATTTTCAGTCCAAAGGAGGACGTGATGACATATAATCGAAAAGAATCTATGACAAAAGGTCGAAAGACAAAAGGTCGAAAGGACAGAAGGTCGAAAGACAAAAGATCGAAGAACAAAATGGAAGGGACAAAAGGTCGAAAATCTTTTTCCAAAGAAGGAAAAATTTCCCACCAAGCAAATCACTTTCGACCTTTTGTCCTTTCGACGTTTTGTCTTTCGACCTTTTGTCCATAAAACAATCGAAAAGGAAGACATGTCCTCCTAAGGGATACCATCTAGTAAGCGTAGTCCAAATGGAGAATCTTCATAAACAGTTCTCATTTAGCTTTTAAACAAGCAACGTTACTGCATTTGGCTAGTCTCAGATGGCCAGGGGAAAAGTAGTATCTTTCGACCGAAAATAATTTGTGCCAATTTTCCGACTTTCTGGCCAAAATCGTGAGAATAGGTCGAAAAATAATGCTAGGTCGAAAATTGATGTTCTACCCCTACTGTGTTCAACTGCAAATATCCAGTAATGCCCGCAGAGTAGCTAAACTATTATAAGCAAAGATGTTCAATTCCGATATATTTAACAGTATCAGCGTACAGCTTGTAGGCAGAGATGGAAATTGGCGAACATGTCTACTGAACCGGAACAAAACGCTCGCGAGCTTCAGAGTGCCGATATACTCGCTCTGTTGCACTCGCGAGTGAAAGAAGCTAAAGAGACTCGTGAACGTGTTTGGAGCTGTTCACTGAAACTGTTGTTCAGAGTCAATCGCGGTTATACGAAAAAAGCTATTTCCTCTCCGAGGTTTCTGATTTTCAAGGGTTTTTGACTATAAACTGGTAATTTACTATCGATTTGATGGGTATACACCTGATTTGTCTGTCAAAACCCTGGTAAATCGCACCTTGTTCGTTTACTCGCGAGTAAAGATTAGCGAACATTTGCTATTTGTTATGGTATGTTCTCCCGAGAAAGCGGGTTCCCACTCATACCAAACCTGTTCGTGAGTCTGTCATGTTTGTTTTGAGTTGGTTTAAACTTGTGAGTAACTTCTTGATGCGAAAATTTTCATCACTCTACCACCAGTGTAACCCTCAAGGGTACATGGCACAATCCTATAACAGAATGAATGAATTTCTTGCATTTCTCATAGTTATTCCCATACAAACTATGAAGGGATTATGCAGTTTCAGTTTTCGTCCAAACGAGTTCAAATTTTTTGAGGGCACTCCAGAATTCCTAGAATCGAATGAGCTTTGTAGAGCAAAAACGATATTTTGAACTACCCTAGTGCTGCTTATAGCCGCCTTCACCGCGCTTACGACCGCAAACAACGTGAGAAGAGCGCACCGTTTTCGGGTTTTCATAAGTGAAAGAGGAAAGCGCGATCAGGCAGAGTAGATGGAAAGGAATAGCCGCCACAAACAATCTCGCTTGTTCGGTGATCTTGTTCAAGGTGACAGCAGAGGCAAACCGCTCGCGCAGAGATCAGCAGATCGCGCTTCCAGCAGAGTGTAGGTGGTGGCGTGGTCGATCTAATTTCGCTAACAGACGAAAATATGCGATGTTGATGTTTTTAGTAGCGTAAAAGCTTTTCGAGGCTGGAATTTAGGCTGAAGATGGAAGCATTTTTGTGGACCAAAACAAGCAATTACGATGATTTATTTGGTTGAGTCATTATAAGCCGTGAACATGTTTTGTCTACCAGACTAATGAAAATGTTTTCAATGCTGGAGTTGAGATGAATGTTGAAGTATTACACACTAAGTGAGAAAAAGTCCAAAATTTTCCATTTGTTGTCGAGCATCGGTAATAGTAGAACATGGAGAAAATACAATGAAATCATTGATTAATATTTAACTAATTTCATACCAAACCATTTCAAACCATAGCATTCCAACAACAAACCATTCATCATATGAAGGCAACATTATCATCATAAATTATAAAACAAAATTAAGCAATTATTAACATTTCACATTTCACTTGCCGTAGCCGTAGTTCAGAATTTTTACAGGTGAATAGAATTAACCTGCATATAAGAACCAACATTTTATAAACTTTATCAAACTTACCATTCCATTTTTTTCATCCTGGAAATTTTGTTCAAGATCAAAAGCTTGTTCTTAAGACAAAGTTTCGATTTTCTGTCAATTAGTGAATACAAACATTTTGTATATTTGTTACATTTGACTTGAATGTCGTCAATGTGATTTTTGAAAATTATTTATTTATCTGGCATGAGCCCTGAATACTTAACGGCACCCTGTCAATTTACTGTTATCCCTCTCATCGTGACAACATGACTGCTTGAAGAAAACGCTTTCGGTTTACGTGGGAATATTATAAGTTGAGTTTTGGAAGCATCAATCTAACATTGTTGCAAGTATGAAGAAAAAATATCCAAGCTTTATTGGAATTTATTACAGATGACACACAGGCTATACGCCTATGAATGATAATAGTAACTCCAACACATGCTCCATCCAGGCGATCATTTCGATATACGAAAAAGTTTGGATATATTTTGAAATATTGACGGCTCATATGAATCGAAGAGACTTCTTCGATTTGCTGCTCGACACATATGTCTGATAGGTCAACAAACCAGTTCCCAAACAATTATTGTATAGAGTTAAATGCTTTATCCGATACCAATGAAGCTCTTAATAAGGAACATAGCCACACATATCGCTGACAATGATTGAACAGCCATAACCATTAGAGAATGTCGTATAATTAATTTTGATGGTGGCCGAGCTCAATTTTCAATTTGTTTGAGGAACCTAATTTCCAATGTCAAATGCTGCCGAGCATTTGGAACAAAGTATTCCACAAGGCGATTGAAGAGCCAATTACAACGATTCAATTAAGACCTACTCTCATTGGGCGTTTGAGGTTTGCAGGTCCATGTGCAACCATTAGGGACATTTATGGAACGCAGAGCACTGATGTCTAATTGGGGGCCAGGTCAAGCGCATTACATGAAAGGTAAGTCTTCAGTGTCGTGTACTATCGTATGTTTTGAAAAGGATACAAACTCTAGTTGGAATGAATTAAAATAGTACGAAATTCAGTTTTCATTACTAACAGTAGGGAAATACCTATACAGTCGAAGATTATTAGCATGGATATTTTGTGTAAAGTCACAGAAGATATTTTTATACAAAATCTGTATTTGCTAAAGCAAAATTGCGCTTTAATTTTTGTTCCATTTTTTATACCAAACTCTTTCTGAAATTCAAATTCAGACTTTTGAAGAAGGTTAAAAGTTTTATTAACTTCAAGATTTAGAATATTTTTTTGTATTTTCAAAACAATTGCATGCTATTTCATGTATCACTTTAAAAGGAAAATTTAAAAGGAATTTTTGATTCCGCTCTTTATGCATCTCTGTGACATCTGTTAATATTTATTAACAAGGCTAGACCATAAGTGAAACTATATCAGGAATGTAATTAAATCCCAGGCCCTCGGCGTGAGAGATATGTATTAGAACCACTACACCAGGTCCGCTCCATATTTGTGAAATCTAATCTTGGTTTTCGTTATTAAAATTTCACTCGGATGGTTTGAAATTGCGCAATAATATCATGTTACATTTTGCGCAAAAAACCCGCGGTGAAAGATCAAAATTTCCGTGCTCACAAACAGTTTCCGTCGTTTGGTCGGAACCGCGCGAAATTGGCCTGACAAACGAGTGGTTCCTCAAACAAATTGCTCATTAAGCCATCATCTTTAAATTTCACGTCACACCTGTGCGGACAACCGGATGGCAAAAAACAAAAGCCTAATGGCCATCCGCCAGCACCCGCTCGCTTTCCTTCAAATTACGTATGGCTCGAAGTCGACGCAAATCGAATGGACTCTTCTACGCGGCGGAGGTTCCAGCGTGACGTGCTCAGCCACCTAATCCACTTTAAACGGATACATCATCCGCGGTGTCCGTCGTTGGCGGTACTTGCTCATTAGGGTGTGGATTATTATTTGAAAGTTCTCAAATCCAAAAGTTCAAATGAAACGTCAAAGATGGAATCAAAAATATTAAGATTTATAAGTGGAGCGAACAACTTAAAGGCAAATTTTCCTTTTATAAAATATGACCTTAAATGAAGTTTACATCACTTTGTTATTTTTCTTCAACCAAATATGAACAAAGTTACTAAAACTATTTTATTTAAAATTTACTATATAAAAAGTTTTTAGAACATTGCTTTTTTTTTAAACTGCTACTAAGGTCGGTGTATCTTCAGTAGACAGTCCTGTATAATCGCACTAGTAGCTTTTTACAGCCGTTTGGCTAATAATCGTTGCAAAATATTTTTTAACATGAATGTGTCAGTTGCTTTTTACCTAAATACCATTGATTTATTTTTTCAAAGATGTTCCAAATAAATAATTTTGCTTGAAATTTATGCTTCCTTGCATCTCTAGTAGACCTATTGTTCTTATAGCAACTATTTAAAGGAAATATATAAAAGTTTTCTAAACATACGATTCTGGTTTGTGGTTTACCTACGCCGTGAAGCTAGTGCTACTATAGGAACAGATATTAGAAATAGTGGTACTATGTACCACAAGCGATATTAAATACAAAAAAATGACTATGATAAACCCACTTAAAAGAACGATTATAGCAAAAAATTGAGGAGCTTTGAGAAAAAAAATGTAAACCCAGCATTTATCGTCAAGTTTATACAAATTTTCTTGTTTTTGACCTCAAATTGTGTTCAAAGTCTCATCCTCATTGCTATAAAGTCTATTCAGTTTTCCCAAAGGTTTACAGAAACAGTGATTATTTTGAACCTTCGCAAATAAATTGGCACTTATACTGAGCTGTTCGGTAATCCAATCCGCATGATTATTAAATTAATTAACTCATTACGCGTGGTAAAGATGGACAAATTATGGGTGAAATTATGAAAAATATCCACGTGCTCGGCTGGGTTTTGAACCCAGGACTCTTGTATGCTAGACGAGCGCTTTACCAACTAAGCTACCGAGCCACTTGGTGACCCAATAACTGAGTTTGTTACAAGTTTAGAATTCAAATCCCTACAGACCACGCGGACCCATTTCATAACCCATATCCATCCATCTTATGTTCCTACACACGCGGAACGAGCGCGATTTGTTTAGTGTTGAAACTGTTTGCCTATCGTACCTACATCGCTTCCACAACAACTGTATTGTGGAAGAGTAAAGATGTGGGAAGGCTATCAACGTGTCGTTCTCACTCAAGTGACGACATGACTAAGTAGTCTGTAGTACTACAGAGAGGCAGTACACTCTAATATAAACTGACACTTATATTGAGCTGTTCGGTAATCCAATCCGCATGGTTATTAAATTAATTAACTCATTACGCGTGGTAAAGATGGACAAATTATGGGTGAAATTATGAAAAAAATCCACGTGCACTTGTAACCAACTCAGTTATTGGGTCACCAAGTGGCTCGGTAGCTTAGTTGGTAAAGCGCTCGTCTAGCATACAAGAGTCCTGGGTTCAAATCCCAGCCGAGCACGTGGATTTTTTTCATAATTTCACCCATAATTTGTCCATCTTTACCACGCGTAATGAGTTAATTAATTTAATAACCATGCGGATTGGATTACCGAACAGCTCAATATAAGTGTCAGTTTATATTAGAGTGTACTGCCTCTCTGTAGTAGTCATGTCGTCACTTGACTTTACCCATCTTTACCACGCGTAATGAGTTAATTAATTTAATCTAATTTTTCAATTATTGGTTCTAAAATATTATTACACTATTGATACATCATCCTTATGGAGTTATATGATATCGAGACTCCTGAATGGTCCACCTCGAAGCCGATATCCATAGGGTTGGACTATGCTATAAATCTATAGTCTCGTAATGTTAACTGTGACATATGTTCTACGATTTTATTGCTTAAATATCTTCAATGATTTTTATAAGCTTCATGTACACTATTTGTATGTCCTAAAAAAAAAATAAAAATAAAATAAAATGTATGGGTTATGTAGAATCAATAATCGCATAATTGAACTTTATTCAAGAATTGGACATTCTCTTTAAACTATATAGGAATACGATAGAAACAATGAAATCTATTACTGCAGTCTGTATTATTAAAAAAAGACGTATTTACAAAAACATGATTTGGTTTCACAAGATTGCATGAGTTTTTGATTTTTTGAATATTGAAAATCTGTTTAACGGCCCTCAACCTTGCGTAAAATTTGCCAAAATTTGGTAAAGCAGTCGTTTTTGCTTTAATTTATTGACTGCGGTCAATAGGACAAACATTAACAACTACATTTCATGATTCACAAGTGCAGCCTGTAAATTCGTAGAACACACAAATAATCTTCTTCTTAAGTTTTATTTGAAATGAGTTTAAATTTTTTTTTAGAAGTTGAGTTTGATATGATAAACCTACCTTATGAAATCAACGGAAATTTACAGGATCATGCTATAAAACCTCAACAACACAATAGGATTCTTCAGGTGCTCATAAGGTAACAACAGGAACACGTTTGACTCTGAAGTATCTTGCTAGTGATCCACATGATCCTGCCTTGAACTATCAGGATCTTGCTTAGGATTCCAATATGAATTTACGTATACCGACCGAATCGTTAGCTAGAAATGTTGAGATTATCGCATAAAATCTTAATATTTCACTGCGATATTACATTAGAATACTAAACATTGCTAAAGAACATAGCGAAATATGTACTTTTTTTAGGGATTTTATGTTTACACTTCTGCAATACGTGTAGAATAACGCAATTTATTTTGTGAAATTCCTAAAAATTGAGACGCATGACTTTCGTTTTATTTTTTTCTATTACTGCTGTGTATTTTTACATAAACAATGTGTGTAATCCTAAATTTATTATTGAAACTCTTTGTGAGTCATAGACTTTTTAACACTCCTAGGCTAGTGACCAATTTACGAAGTAGAACGTAACTACGCGATCGCTACTTGTGCTTTGTTCGAACAAGCTGTTCCAAAACTGAAGAGAAGTGTTTTTTTATGTGTATCACCCACTGGCAGACTCAAGTGGGCTGGTCATACAGTACGAATTCTTGAGAAAAAAGATTGGTCTCTAGTTGAGATACTGGTGGAGATTATTTACCTCATGGAACTTCTCGAATGCATGACCCATCACCATCCAGAAATAAATAAGCGCGTACGATAGCCCTTAGTAGTTGGTGGGATTTAGGGAAGTATCGACGAAAATGAAGCTCTGGAATGTAATCAGTGTGTCTTTGACCTGTTGTTCAAATGAATAAAGTAACAGCAACGATAATATTTACAAAAACTAACAATTTTGAATGCCATTCAATAATGTTGCCGAAAACGGATCCATTTTGTTGCCAAAATCGGGGGGTGCCAAAAATGGAGCATGCCAAAAACGGAGCATGCCAACAACGGAATCCCACTGTACAATAGTTGATTAAATCTATTCAGTTAATGTACATAAACATTCGACTTTTGACTGGCTACATTATAGATATATTATTTTGATTTCAATATTTTTTTCTGCTGTTCTGCTGTTCTGCTGATTCTATAACTTATCAAAAGTCTAACTTCGTATACTCAACAGAATTTAATTAGATTTTATTTTGTTTTTATTAGAGGCATTTGAAAGTTGACTTCCTATGCTTTGTCGTGTAAAATAATCGGAGCTTCATACATATGGTCAACTGTGGTAATTAGCTTCGTAGTCACGAATTCTCAACAGCTCACACTTTGCGTGCGTTTGTTTACATGAGATGGATGGATGTGGGTTATGATGAAAATCTGCGTATTATTTTGAATTTTGATTCGATACTTGTAAACTTCTGAGCTATTGGATCATCAAGTGAGTTAGTAGCTTGATTCCCCAAGGTATTCGTCTGGCATACAAGAGTCGTGGGTTCAAAACATACCAAAAAACGTAATTCTCTTACATTGTTTTATTCATAATTTGTCCATCTTTATCGCACGCAATGAGTTGATTAATTTTTGAATTTCATGTGTTTGTTAAACAACTCAGTAGAATGGAATTTTTCCAATCATATGTTTTATTCACACTATTACAAATCATCCAAATTATCTTAAAAAGCATATTTTGATCCGTTGAGTATTCATGAAATTATGGTTAAACAAATTACAATTTTTATTAAAATTAAGTTAAATTTACAAACTATCTTCAACTACGGGACATGTTTGATATATTACAAAGTTCACATTTAAATTATTTTACGGATTCCTGTGAAATCTCAAAAGCTGAATGGTTCGGTAATAGTAGTTTACGCAACAAGTTTACAGCACGAACCGTACAATTATTCAACGAGGCTTGCCAAGTTCTGTAAAAATCGAATTCTGCAACGAGTTGCGTACAACATTTTTCACAATTTCGTAGAAGACCACTTGAGGGTATAAAAAATTATATCGGAATGCAATCACCATTATTTTACAATTTCTGAAAAATTGATTTGTAATGATTAATCACGCAACTCAAAACAGTTGCGTATTTAGAAAGCGTTGCGTAATGGATTATTTCACCACTAGTTTTAGTTGCGTAATGACCATTACTACACTGAATAATTTAGTGCAGGAAAGTGGACCGTTCCATGATGGATTGGCGTGATGAAAAACAACCTATTACGATGAGAAATTGCAAACAATAAATTAACGGAGTACGGTAAATTTTTACAGTATTCAGTAAAAATTCACCGTAATCCGTAAAATTCCGACAAAATTACGGTGTTTTATTTCACCGAATTGTTCAGCTGTTGAGATTACGGTGGAATTCACCGATTTCCGGTAAAATGAGCTTAGTGTGTTTTCAAAGATTCAATTTTGAAGAAAATAGTGCTGAAAGATTCAAAATTAAGTAAAAAGTAATAATGTTAAGAAAACTGCACTGTAGCTCCTGTTTTATAAATTTTTGATATTGATAATGAGCACACTTTAGATATAGAAAACTTTCGAAAAATATGCCGCACTCTATTGCTTGTTAAATACCTTCTCTCAAATCAACGCAATAAGTCCAGGCGCAAAAGAAAGTGCATAAAATTTTCTGCGCTCGAATCGATATGGTTTCGATTTCAGCGAGCTCATAGCAGTAAGTAACCAGCGTCCGTTCGCCATTATTTACGGCATCGATCGGAACGGGGCTCGAATTGGTAATTTCCCACTTGGGACCCACTGCAGACCCAATACCCAATTGACAACGTTCACACTGTTTTGTTATCAAACAACACACGCGGGTTTCACTTTCGGCAGCACTTTAATTCCGTTTCAGTGCGTCATTAGAGATGGTAATTGGGCGGTTCGATCATTTATGGTGTTTGTTTGCTTGGGTTAAACCTACTGGTTGCATAACGGGGATCATTGTTCATTTCGAAGAGGGTTTGTGATTGTGATGTGCTAATAATTGAGAAAATTGGTTTTAAGGGAAAAATGGGATTATGCAAGAAGCGGTAACCGAATTTTGAAAACTCCGTTAAGTGAAGTGGCACAATGGATCTACGCCTTGTTCGTCTAATTGAGCAAAGGTGAATCGAGACCCTAGGCTTATTAATTGCACAATTCTGTTTTCTATTATCTGTACGATTTGAGGTCTTTTTTATTATTAGTATCATTCCAAACATTACATTCATTTCTTATATCTAGGTGTTCTGTGTTAGAAAACACTATCATCCTGTAAAACTAAATTAAGCTTTCAATAAGATTTTGTTAACAACCTATTGCATTTCATTTTCCGTAGCTTTTCAGAATTTTTACAGGTGAGTAGATTTCACCTGACATAAGAGAAAAAACGCTTTCGATTAACTTAACTTAACTTAACCTAGACATATAACGCATTAATCGTTGCAATAGAAAATTGCAACAATTTTTGTTTAACATTTTTGATAATTTTATTTGATATTTGTTACAATGTTTCAACATTTGATATTCTATGTAACTCATTGGTACTATACCAGGGAGGAAGCTTCAGAATCATTTTCAAAATTTCATTCTGAATCCTCAGCAGAGCTCTCCTGGTATTACAACAGCTAGTCCATATTGGCAAAGCATACAACATAGCTGGTCTTGAAATTTGTTCGAAGATCAAAAGCTTGTTCTTAAGACAAAGTTTCGATTTTCTGTCAATAAGGAGATACAGTCATTTTTTATGTTTGTTACATTTGACTCATTTGTCCTCAATGTGATTTTTGAAAGTTAAATTTTTATCTAGCATGAGCCCTAGATACTTATTTATTTATTTATTTATTTATTTATTTCATTTATTAAATTCATGTAACTTAAGACATTCATCTTTTTTAATGTTACAATATGGAGTTAAACTAGAAAAGCACTTAATAATCTCTTAACAATATGTTCTCTTTAACAACACCCATCTACTGAAAGTTCTGCAAGAGGTTCTTCTTGAAGCTAGGAAATGAATTAATGGTTTTTATTGAAGTTGGTAAACTGTTCCAGCTAACAATGCTCCTAACAAAGAATGATTGGCTATAGTAAGAAGAGCTATGCTGAGGTACTCTATAGTTTTTTGTACGCGTCCCTCGGAAGGGCACAAGGTTTTCAAAAAGATATGGTGGAGAAGAAGTTTTAATAATCCTAAATAAATTCAAACACGACCTGTACTTATAAAAATTTACAAATGGGCATCCAATGAGATGTTTTTGCAAATGTGACACGTGTGAAAATCTAGAAAGTTTGTAAACATAGCGAACACAAGCATTAAGAGCAATTCTTAACTTATCTGTTGATCCAGCCAATGCATTAGTGTATATGAAGTCGCCGAAAATAAAATGAGGTAAAATCAGAGATTTAAATAATTTTAATTTGGTGCCTGTATCACAGTGTCTAGTTGTTAAGTTTAATCTTTTCAATGATCCGTAAATTTTAGAGCACTGCATATTAACGTGAGAGTCCCATTCCAAATTTTTGTTGAATATAACACCTAAATTATTAACACGATCAACAAATTGGACTTCCAAGCCACCAAATAGAATTTGTGGTGGCTGTGGAGGAGTTTTTTGTTTAGATATCAACATCGCTTTAGTTTTATCTGGGTTGATTGGAAGTAGGTTATCGTTGGACCATTTCATAACCTTGTGAAGATCATGATTCATCAAAGATCCTGCAGAAGACAGATCGGTGTTCTCATCAGTACAAATATAAATTTGTACATCATCTGCAAACATATGAACTGAACAGAAATCTAACACAGTTGGTAAATCATTGATAAAAAGTGAAAAAAGGAGCGGACCAAGGACCGAACCCTGAGGAACACCGGAAATCGTTGGTTTAAAATCAGACAATTTACCATCGTAAATCACTGCTTGATCCCTATGGCTTAGGTAACTTGCGATTAATCTTGCAGCACAATTTGAAAAATTGAACAAAGTGATTAGTTTATTTATTAGTTTATTGTGCGCAACACGGTCGAAGGCCTTTGCAAAATCAATCAACAAAAGAATAGTGACACCATTTTTGTCAATTGATTTTGCAATGTCATCATGCACCTTAATTAATGCAGTTTCAGTGCTATGATTGTTTCTGAACCCAGATTGGAAAATGTTGATATAGTTCATACGGTTTACATACTCTAAAATTTGAATTTTGATAAGCTTTTCGAAAACTTTTGAGATTGTAGACAATAGGCTTATCGGTCTTAGGTTAGAAATTGAGAGAACGTTAGGTTTCTTATTGATTGGAATAACCTTTGCGGATTTCCACTGAGATGGAAATTTATTCGAAACTATGATTGAGTTGAATAGGTGTTCAAAAACTGGTAACGCAAAAGAACAAACAATCTTTAAAAAATTGACAGGAATGCCATCAAACCCAACAGCATTGGACTTGACACTGAAAATCGCATTAACGATTTCATAGTCGACTATCTGTCTAAAACAGAAGCCATTGCCATTTGATGAAAAACGAATAGTTTCATTATCATCTGCTGTAAAATTTGAAGAGAAATATTCATTAATGTCGTTCGCAGAATGTTGGCTCACTACCGGAATGGATTCTTTAGTTGAAACACCAAGGCTTTTCACATTGTTCCACAGCTGCTTTGAAGGAAGATTCAAATTTAACTTTTGGCGATCATGCACTAGTTTTGCTTTTGATATCATAGAACTGACTAAGTTTCTCAATCTTTTATATTGCATTTTATTTTCAAAAGTCTTACAACGTTTCCAGTTGCGATAAGCAAGATCTCTGTTAATCATAGCTGTTTCGATATCATTATTGAACCAAGGATTCTTGCGAAACTTATGAAAACGTAAAGGGAAAAAAGTATCATGAAGAACTGTTAACTGATTATTCAGAATGCTTGTCAGTAACTTAACTTCATCTGACCAATTTATTGGAACCCCTCTCATGGTGACAACATGTCTACTTGAAGGTTTCATATAAAGAGCTTTTGTTTTATGTGGGAACATTATTAGTTGAGTTTCGGAAGCAATAGGAGAAATCTTCTATTTTTGCAAGTATGAAGAAAAAATATTAAAACTTTTTTTTTGTAATTATACATCCGTGAGGTAACTCAGGTAAGTCATATGTAAATAATTTGTATAATATTGGCCTTTTCAAACTTGGAGTTTTGATAATTGACCTGAAGTGTACGATTTGACAGATAACTTTAGAATATTCTAATGATGTATATTGGAAAATTGAAGTTTTTTTAATTTTACAATCCAGCCTTCATGCCAAACACTGTCGAATGCCTTTTCTATGTCTAGAAGAGCAAGACCAGTAGAATAGTCTTCTGATTTGTTGGAACGAATCATATTTGTTACACGTAAGATATGATGAGTGGTGGAATGTCCATGTCGAAATCCAAACTGTGCATTGGCAAATATTGAATTTTCATTGATGTGCACCATCATTTTGATCAAAATAATTGCTTAAAAAAGTTTACTGATGGAGAACATCAAGCTGATTGGACGATAGCTGGAAGCTTCTGCGGGAGTTTTGTTCGGTTTTAAAATTGGAACGACCTTGTCATTTTTCCATTTGTCAGGAAAATATGCTAATTGAAAACATTTGTTAAATACATCGACTAAGAATGATAAGCTACTTTCTGGAAGTTTCTTGATGAGGATGTAGAAAATTCCATCATCGCCAGGAGCTTTCATATTTTGATTTTTTTTTAAATAATAGTTCTCACTACTTCCAAATCAGTCTCCCAGAAATTTTCGAAAACGTTCTCTTGATTGAGAATATTTTCAAAGTCCTGAGCAACTTGATTTTCAATTGTACTAGTAACTCCTTAATTAAAATTATGCGCGCTTTCAAACTGCATAGCAAGTTTTTGAGCTTTTTCGCAATAAGTTAGTAATAATGTGTTTTCTTCTTTCTATGCCGGTATTGGCTTCTGAGGTTTTTTTTTCAAAATTTTGGATAATTTCCAAAAAAAACTTATAGCCAGGGTCCAATTGAGAAATCTTATTTTCAAAATTTTGTTTCCTAACGTTTCTTGATTTCTTTCTGCAAACCCTGCCATATAATTTTCATAGCAGGATCACGAGTGCGTTGAAATTGGCTTCTCCTCACGTTTTTGAAGACGGATCAGCAGTAGATGCATTAATTACAGATGAACATGAACAATGGTCTTAAATTATTTTGAATGATATTTAGTAGATGAAAAGTATGTTATTAAACTCTCGTTTATTATAAGTTGGCGAAATGCTACGCATAAGTTAGATAGGTTGGTAGACATCATTCGTAGGTATCCATTTTTTCTTCCTTTTTTTGAAGTTATGAAGAGTGCTTATAGACAATATCATAACAGAAACATGAGTCGAACATACTTGAAGACGTTGAATCTTCCATTCCATCAAGATGTTCCTACATACACTTGTATGATGTGCACTACTTTCAACAGTCTAGTTCCTTTTTCTCTCTCCTTCAATGAAATTACCCCTTCAAACGAAGGAACATGTTTTTCTTTCTCGAACATCAGATTTTTAAATCGGTACATTCGTTTTATGCAACTAGTGTTTAAACTTTCAACATGTAGATTTGGATTTGATGAACTACAATTCATTGCTTCCAGAGCGGAGCCATTATCAAGAGCATAAAACTGTAGTGCGATGCAACAATGTTGGGATGTAAAAAATAATGTGCTGTATTTTCCAAAAAAATTACGTAATGAATACAAAAAATGATTGCCATAATCAAAAGTGATGCTCGTCGAACACACCTCCACAACACCAAGCTCAATTCCATTTTTTCTCAGCTCCTTTAAGCCAATTGGCATACAAATTTTCCACAAAAAAAGAATTTTCCGGATCGGAACGATCGTTTAGCGATCATTTTTTGCTCATTTGCTTCACACTTGGCGCGGTGCAACTCGCTTTAATAGACGGCATCAGGGTTCGAGGCTCGCCCCTCATTTTATTGCGGCATTCAGGTGTGGCGAGCAATTATATCTCTGTTGTGTTTTTTTTTTATTTCACTCGCACTGGTTTTGGGTGAATGCGAGCACGTTCCAAATTGACCACTTTCATCGTGCTCGTGCGCTGTTTTTTTTTTCTGATGAGTGCCACCGCCCGGTTGTCCATCTGGCGGCCTTTGCCTTCAGTGATGGTCTTGGTGATGGGATTGGGCCTTCCGTTTCGAATGATCGTTTGTCTAATGGAGAATTTTCATCTTATTAAAATTTTCATACTCCCGACTAATGGATCAATTTATATTGGTTATATGACAATACGGACTTCCTTAGCCTTGTTTGAGTGAGTGCAGAACAAAGTTTTGCTGAAAGTTTCTGAGGTCAATTTCCGGTACGATCAACGATCTCCTCGTTTTGGAAATTGTCTTTACTCCAATGGGTATGAAGTATCTCGTAGCTGCCACATGATATACTAATGCAGAAATACAAGCTTTGACAAACACAGCCCTGAGTTTAGAATACTAAACTAATAAATTCATGAAGAAATACGGACAGAACCTAACGATAATTTGCTCGCCTTTCATGCGTTGTCAGTACCGTTAGAAGTTGTTTAATAAAACAATAGGGGGACTGGGGGTAGTTTGCCCACGTTAAGGAAAACAGCGATTTTAGATGTGAAAAACATTATTTTATGCTCTTTTTTATTTATGGTCGGATAAACAAACATGTTTTCTTTCAAATAGCAAAAACAGCTATCCATTTTAGCTCTTCTGGGGTTTATAAATTACTTTTTAAAAAATGCTTGCTTAACTGCATATGTATTGTTTTGCGGGGTAAAATGCCCCGCTTCAGTCCGGCGTTAGCCGTTCTGTAGACGTACGCACACAATCATGCTTGTTTATAGGTTGCATACATCCGGGCGTTTGTTCAGATGTTATTGTTCAATAATAGTATACATGCTGATGCGAAAAATGTACATTTGTAAGGTTCCAATTTGTGCGTAGCTTCAACGTGGCATTACGTTAGGTAAAATTTAAATTCAAACGGCTGTTTTGGTGTTATGAAATAGGGGTGGGCGTTTTGCCCCCAGAGTTGATTAAAGTTTAGGTCCTTCGTAAAGCTTTTTAAGGACAAATTTAACATATTTTTTGCATGTAATACAAACTATGACAGTGCACAAGTTGGCTCTCGGCGACAGTTTCAAAAATTTGGTTATTTATCGACCTAAAAAATGAGCTTGAAAATCGCACAAAATTGCAACGAAAACAGCGAAAAACGTTTTTATACGTTTTTAACGATATTTTTGAGAAAAACACATAAACATATATTAAAAGAAGCATTTTTATCCATTTTCTATGATCTAGGATAGTAAAAAACATTATAAAACACATCGTTCGTCCAAATCGAGGGTGGCGCGTTTTGCCCCCTATGGGCATATTACCCCCAGTTCCCCTACTCGACTACTGAATGACTAAATATATTAACGAGTTTATAAATTTTAATATATGATAGAATCTGACAAAGATTTACCAGGAATTTCTTTGCATTTTTTTTCGTTTGTGATATTGCAATATATCAATATTCTCTTATATCTCCTTGTTAAAAAACCTTTAAGCTTTATTTCATAAGTTTTACTTGTACTAATTTTTGCTGCATAGGTTCGATTCCCGATCGGTCCAGGATCTTTTCTAAATGATAATTTCCTTGACGTTCCTTGGTATTGAGTAACACTGTACCTGCCACACGATATATGAATACTCAGCTAATAACTACAGAAGTGCTCATGAGAACACTAAGCTGAGAAGCATGCTTTGTCCCCAGTAAGGATTTAATTCCAACAAGAAGAAAAAGAAAAATAAGAAAGAGGAGAATAATAATAATAGGAAGAAGTTGTATTTACTTCACGCTCAAAAAAGAGTTCTGGAAAACGTGAACTGTCAAAAATACACCATGAACTACCGTCATGTTTACGCATAAACATGATCTAGTTCATAATGCATTTTTGCTTGTTGACGAGTTCACGTCTGCTGTTCACGGATACGAGAACGGTTTTTTTTCTGGGTTTATAGTTCTCATCGACATAGGGGAACTTACGTATTGTCGGCAGCCTAAGCAGCTGAACTTTTAAGAAGGTAATTTTACGCAACAATAGAGCACAACAATTAGCAGGAGACACCTAAAATACACTTGAGCACTCTTCGTTTATTACCCGCATAGAAAATTACAACTTGTCGTAAAGTCTAAACAGTAAGCTTCCTCTAACAGTAATGGTTAACTTATCCCAAATTGTTGCTTTCTGGTTGAATAAGGTGAAATTTTAAGCTACAGATTATTAAAAACGCTTTGAGTAATTCACACCAAACAGTGACAATATGTTATTCTGTTCAAATAAAGTGAAATATTATGGAGCTGAAAATACGTGACAAATAGTGGAAGTGTACTACCACCATTTTCCAAATGTGTGGTCATTACATAGGGGGAACAAATTTTGCAACACACTCACACAAATTCATTCAACAATATATTACCTATATCCAACAATTCGGCAAATAGTTGAGAACATGGGTATTCGTGAGTACTGAAAATTCTCAGTGTGTTGTATACGTGTTGTGACAAATTTTCACCAACGTCAGTTTTCAACAACCAGCGCATTGATTGAAATCTAAGTTTTATTTACGATGTTTTGAACCAGCATCAATTTCGAACTCTCATCGTCGTTCATTAGTGCTGTTTTTCGGAGAAGAACCAAAACCCTACTCCGCGTAAGTTTAAACCCGTATCTGAACCAGCTAGCCATAGTTGCAACGAATCTGTTCCGACTGTCATCATTGTTCCGGCAGCGGCGACGCTAAATCTTTGCTAAGATATACCGGATTTACCTACCAACCAGATTAGCTTTCCGGCTGGATTGTATCACCTGAGTATACTCTTATGACGAGCTGTTAAAGGTGATCGTCTGCAATGGGGACAACTGCTGAATCGAATGGATCCTTGTTTATATCATGTCGCTGAAGATTGAGAATGATTCTGGTCGGAATACAGGGCAGAGTGCGTAGAAGTCAGGGCTACATCGCAGAAACAGGGCTAGTGTGGCGTAAGTGTGATTTGTATTGATCCTCTTTTTGGCTGAATATTATGTGTTCTAGTAGGGGAAAATCCACAGTATGTTATGCTTGAAGAACTAATTTGTCACACATCATGGTGAATAAAAATAAAAGCTGAGGTGTGAGTATCCATATAAACGAGTTAGATTTTCATATTGTCCATAAGCAATCACACTCCCGGGAGGGTAAAATAGATGTTAGAAAAGAAATACAATTTAACAATTACCAATGAAACACGAAGGATACATGAACATGATTTGCTACAATCTAAAATAATACAAATTGACTGATTTATGGCTCTTGTTGCTTACTTGCGTGAATAAGTGACTCAGTTGTACATATTTCAATTGAAGTAAATTTTGTCTACATGTATTTGCATGTTTCATTATTTATTATCACATGTATTTATTATTTCTTCACGTATGGTAAAAAACTAAAGGCACAGTACAGTAAGGGGTAAAAAAACTACAAAGCACCGTAAACCAATAATTTCACAAACAGTATCGTATTCATTTCAGCTTTATAGTTGAACTGTTTTTGAACCCTTTGCACTACGGTGAATTGCACGAAAAACGGATAGTATACCTACCGTTTCATTAATTGTAAGCCAAAAATTTTGTTCGAAGAAAATCTCCATTTTATATGGTTACATAACTTAACCGCCTATTCCCCACATTGTTATTTTCCTACTTACCATTTATCGAACAGTCAAAATTGTTTGCGGTACTGTTGATTTATTGTTATTTTTGATATTATACGTAATTGTTCAGATATTGTCGCAAGTGGTTTAGGATAGTATGGGAAACGGTACTAGTATGGTTCATAACTATGCGGGTAATTACTAGTGGTCCCGGCAAACTTCGTCTTGCCATCAAGTAGGCTATTGTATGCCCTATGGATCGTCCCATATAAAATGACAGTTCCGTCCACTTTCATTTTTCTGGCTTTCCCGTTGAATATCCTGGGATTTTTATACCCACAAACACGTCGGAACGCGTGACGAAAAAAACGGAGAAATAATCATTAAAATCCGTTGATCCGTTCGTAAGCCATTTCGTGACATACAAACACCATTCCAATTTTATTTATAAAGATATAGATTAATTATTATACATAAAACATTATTTTGTTCCCTTAATATTCTATTTTTCCTCACCAAAATCACGAGGCACTTGTTCTTTTATCGGCAATGCAATAACTATTGTCGGCAACAAAACTGTTCACTTCGGCAATCCAAAACTGCGCAAAAACTAGTTTATGTATTGGTAACATTTCGTATTTGTTGACAATTCTTTTATATCCTGCAAATAAAGAATAAAATAATATGTTAATCAGTCCACAGTCCGGGAAGTCTCTCTCTTCTGCACCTACGGCAGCCAGTATATATAGCATAGAAATCCAGTAGGTACGAACAAGTAAGATGTACCACAATAGTAAAGTAGTGTAAACAGCTTTCTTAAGATAGGTAGATACAACAAATTCCTGAAATTAAACATCACTCATTATGTTCTACTCTTTGAAAGGGCCAATGCAGAAAAATACAGACTACACTGAGAAAAGAATTGCAGTTATAAATAGAATAGTGGAGAGTCAAATTGAATACACAACGCCACTAAATTTATGCAGACTAAGGCGCCGTCCACATATTACGTAACGCTCTAGGGGGAGGGGGAGTAGGCTAAAACGTTGCGGCTCAAACACAAAATTTGGCCAAATCTCACCCACAATGACGATAGTTGCATAGTTGTTTTCATTTTTTTTTTAATGCGGTCAAAAATTTCACCGTGAATAGGGTCCTAAACCTTAAGGCCCAAACGCAATGATAGCGGAACGGCAACGGAATGCGGAACCGGTTCGCCAGCATGAATCACAACATCTCGACTAAGCTGACAACGAATGAAATTCGACCAACACTGAGCCGACAAGCTGATTATAGTTCATGCTGGCGAACCGGTTCCGCATTCCGTTGCCGTTCCGCTATCATTGCGTTTGGGCCTTTAGTCCCAATTTTAGTACCATACGCTTCATTTTAGGCCAAGAACATATGTTTACTCAATTTTTGAATGCTTTTCGTTGGTTTACGGTCAAAAAACATTTTATTCTGATTTTTGAGATTTTATCTCACCCTTTGATTTAAACTCAAATAATGGGTGTATTTTGTTTTCCGTGTCTCTTCCGAAATGTCAGATAGGAACAATTCCAGTGTTAACACGTTGAGCTCCTGTTGCATTTTTGTCAACTAAGAGAAAGTCAAACATGATCAAAAGTGTCAAGGTTAAAGGCCCAAACGCAATGATAGCGGAACGGCAACGGAAAGCGGAACCGATTCGCCAGCATGAACTACAACAAGCTTGTCGACTCAGTGTCAATTCAATTTCATTCGTTATCAGCTCAGTCGAGATGGTGTGATTCATGCTGGCGAACCGGTTCCGCATTCCGTTGCCGTTCCGCTATCATTGCGTTTGGGCCCAAACGCAATGATAGCGGAACGGCAACGGAATGCGGAACCGGTTCGCCAGCATGAACTATAATCAGCTTGTCGACTCAGTGTTGATCCAATTTCATTCGTTGTCAGCTCAGTCGAGATGTTGTGATTCATGCTGGCGAACCGGTTCCGCATTCCGTTGCCGTTCCGCTATCATTGCGTTTGGGCCTTTACTTAGAGAGATGGCGTCTTCGATAAACTTGTTGAGAAGCTCAACTTTGCCCAAGACGCCATGTCTATGTTGTCAGGATCCTGAGATATCCGCAAAACAAAAGTTTCATGCTCACTAGCGCCGCCTGGAGGCAAAATTTTGAATCGCATAGCTTTTATAATGATAGCGCTTGAGCTTCTGAACAACTTTTCCGAAGGCGCCATCTTTCTAAGTGGGTAGGATCTTGAGACATCCGTAAAACATAAAATATCGTGCTCACTAGCGCTGCCTGGTGGGAAAAACCTTGTATCTCTTGACAAAAATAATGATAGCCCTTGGCAAAATTTTGAATCGCATAGCTTTTATAATGATAGCGCTTGAGCTTCTGAACAATATCTGAGATATTGTTCACGCACACTTGTACTGCCGGTGACGCAATTTCACTTAAGCAGCGTTACCAGCTACGACAAAATTTTTGAACCCTTGATAAAAAACTGGATTTCATTTGAAGAGTATTGCTATGTTGCTAAGCATTCTATTTTTCTGTTCCGCTCAAGTTTTATGGTTTTGATCTTTTCTTTATTCTTCTTGAACAGTGCTGCCAGCCACATGAACATTTGTGATTCGGCCGACTGTATAGCACGCAACACTTCCTTCAACTTTGGTGAACATTCGGTACCGTCATCTTTAAATTTTTTTGGTATTTGCATATCACACCCCCATAAAATTGGCTCTTTTGATAACAATCGAGCAGTGTTGCCATCTATTATCAAAATATGAAAACTTGAACGGCCATTTTGGAAAATTCTCAACCCATGATTCAACTTTGCCGAATATCTCGAATCAGTATTTCCGCATATAGACGTTGCATTTTTCAAAAACATAATTATAACCCTGATTTGTTAACAACCGATTTTTTTACGACCCCCCGATAACGGTCGTAAAAAGAGGTTAGGGTGTATTAAAAAAAATCCGATTGCGATGTCCCAGCACTCTCCGAATATGGTTCGATCAGCTAATTCGGATCAAAATCCGAACCTTGCCAGTAATTTTTAAGGTTAATATTATTCTCAGTGTATTAGAAAATCAGAATAGACACTTTTCAAATCTACTCTTTTTTGATTTGACACAATTACATCATCCACTGATAAGCCATTTTATGAGACGTTTCGAATCATATGTTCTTTGTTTGTTTACCAGCTTTGAAGCTTGCTGGCGGGCCCATTTATTTACGTTTCTTCTAGCGCCACATTTGGAAGGAGCTCATTCAATAATGGCATGCAACGAGCTTTTCAATCTTCCCCTGTAAAATAAAAATCAGCAGCCAGGGAAGAATTTTACTATTTACTGGTAACATCAGACATGTAACCGCGTAGAAAAATAGCCAGAAAGAGATGAAAATGTCATTACCAACAAAAACGTTACCAGCGCCATTCACATATTATGCTAGTTTTCAAAACAATAACAATGAGCGGCCCGCTACAAAATGTCAACCGACTATCTCGTAAAATGGCTTATTGCCTGTAGAACAACAGGAGTGTTGCCAAAATAGTTAACCTATTAAAAGACGTATATTTTATATGTTTCTCAGTATATTGAAGTTTATGCGCTACAATCTTCTAATAAGGAAGGCATTGAAAGGCACAATTATTACCCATGCATGCTTTGTTGCCTAATTCCAATAAATTAATTAGTTGTGTTCGATCTTTTCTGTGAATTTAAATCATGAATAATAATTACACCGCAATTGAATATGGTTTTCTGGCAACCTGGTGCAGAAATAAAAAGTGATTGCCGAGGAAAACAAAGTTCATTAATTTTAACTTGTGATTTGAAGCATAAAATTTAAGTATTTTCGAGTGCTTTATAGACCAATCAAAAGTATAGTTGTGCATAAGTGATCGGTGCGTAGATTTTGTGAAAAAAATGGCATTGGAGCGGAGAATTGGACCTTTCGAAGTGGTGAGTTTTTCTTAAGCTGTTCTTGTGTTGTTCTATTCGGCAGCTCACGAATGACGATGATTTCGTAAGCATTTGTTTCATTAAATAATAAAACCCATGTTATATAATATTTTTGTGAAGAATGTGATTTATATGGAAGATTATTGACTGTTCAACGAAAAACTTGCGACGATCGACGCGCCACCATATTTCATATAACGGAGGCTATTAGAACTAACTTGGAGGTGATGATTTGGAGGTTATTTGGCAAGTTGGAGGTTAAAATCACCTCCAAACACTAGCGATTTTGCGGTGGGATGTTGACGTTTGATCACGAATAGTTCAAGGAACATGTTGAGTACATTGAAGGGAACCCTTGTTCCGTAGATAAATTCTAACAAGGACGATAAGTTAGTGTTGCCGAAAATACCCTCAGGGTGCCGAAGCCATCATTTGTTCACCGAGTCAATCGGTTTACTGCTATACGCAAGCAACGGTGCATAGTTCAGATCACACGTTGCAATCTTAATCATGGAGGAGAATGACATCGCACCTAAATTAACCCTTGTGCTTCAGAAAAAGTTTTGAATAAGGCTCTTTGAATGTTTTATGAGCCTGAATTCCAATAACTATGAAAGATTTTTTTTTTGGAACCGCAGCTTATGATCAAAAGAAGGAAAAATCTCTTATGAAAATTTTCAGCTAGTGCAATGCAAATAATCGTTATATTAGTATAACTATAAAGAACTGCCAATGATTCAAAGAAGGTAAAATTTCCAATTAAAATATGAACTAAATTAATGTCAACAGTTACGGAACCAGTATAACTCGAAAGAATGCCCCATATTTTAAAGAAGGGAAAAATACTGATGAAGTCATTAAAAAAAACTGGAACCCTAGTACACCGTTGGTAATTCAGACGAAACAACCATCAGTTTAGAGTCTTGACGTGATGCGTGCAGTTAACAACTTAGTCCTAAATCAACGGGTCGATTTTATAATTCTCTTAGAGCACTTACATAGCGACAAATGTTTTGTCCCGTCACATTATAAAAGTCAATCTAATAATTAGCTGATCACACCTAAGAATCATACATAACAGCGTTCTATCAATTTGATTATTTTTTTGTTCGTAATTCGACCAAACGACATTCGGCCAAACATCTTGTTCGCCCAAATGGCATTAGGCCAAATGGCCGGACACTTTCCATTGTATCGCTAGAAGAACTCCTGAAAGTATTTCTGGAAAATTTCCTGAGAGTACCAGTAGGAAACTCTGGAGGTATCTCTGGGAGCATTTCTGTGGGAATCCCTGTGAAAATTCTGAACAAATCCTTAAGAAATTTCCGTAAAGAATGCTTGGAATAATTTCTAGGAGAACTACTGAAGGAAGCCAGTGGAAATTCTTGATGAAATCTCACACGGAATTCATCAAGTAATCCGAGGGGAAATTTCTGAATAATCCCTAAGGAATATCGTGAAAGAATCGCCTGGACAAATATACGAAGAAATTTCGATGAATATCAATGAAGATTTTCTGGAGGAATACTTCCCTAAAGTCATTCTTTAAGGCATCTCTAATGAAATTACTGAAAGAATCCCAAGGCGAATTTATTGAGGAATCTCTGGAGCAACTTCAAAAGGAAACTCTGAGGTTATTCTTGATGTTGTTCCTGGAAAAATCAATGAAAGATTTCTTGAGCGATTCTGAAAGAATCCCTGGAGCATCTTTCGAAAAAATTCATTGAGGAAACAATGGAAGTTTGGCTAGAGAAAAATAGGATTCCCCTTGAATCTTGAATCTCATTGGAATCCTTGAAACAATTACTTCAATGATTCCCGGAAAATCCCCGGATTAATTTGGATCTTTGCAGGGTCCATTGGGGACTCTGAACTTCTTCCTCAAAGACAGGAATTTTCCATCTCGTTCAGATTCCGAGACATCAATCAAATGAAAAAAAGGAAACATTTAAACTAGCGCCTCGTAGTGGATGACTTAGGTGCTCGTGTGGAAGCACTGCTCTTTCTGAACAACTTTCTTGAAGAATGTTCTATGGAGAGGATTAAATCTTGTGGAAGGTCATGATCCGTTCGGTTCTCATCCATGGTTGTATAAAATTTGCATAAAAGGTTGATGTTTAGTAAGCTGCTCTACAACCCCGAACAAAAATAAGTGCAAACCGTAAACTTGTGAAAAAATGGTGCAAAAATATTGAAAAACGAAAAAAGCTATCGCGTTGTGAATATTATTTATGTATTAAAAAATGCTGCTATTAGAGGTGTTAATAGATGTAGTTAACTTTTAGAGCAGTTTGCGTAAAAGGCAAGAGTATATTTCATAAAGATCAGGGTTAAGCCTCCCACACTGTTCCATAATGTTGTATTAAATTATTAAGCAATGATTTTTTGAATTGTTTTAAGTTGTCTAAATTGCAGACTGTTGAAATTTGTTTTGAAAATATGCATATTCAACCTTATATTACACTTATCAACAAACTGAATGTTACAAATTAGTGGTGTAAACATAGCCGTGAATGGAGAACGTTGATCTCAGTTTTGCATCAGAACCCAACTACTCCTACCACCGATGACCACATATAATCAAATTTATCATCCCGTTATTCCGGGCAATTAGTACCACCCAATTTTCACTCCAATCCCCAGCTGGAAGATAGAGAACGACCGCGTGAGCAGGAGATTATCGTCGCCACCGCCGCGGGTAGTTTTTATCGCGTTGCTTCTCTACCCTTAGGAGCATAACTGTCCCATGTGGATTTTCAAACCAACACCTTTTTGCATTGCAACATTCATGTTCTTTGAATACTTTGGATACATCATTGGTTAATCTAGGAGCATCGTCAGCGATTTTTCTGAAAATTTCTCCCAAAATATTCCAGGAAACCTTCATTATTATCCACAAACTCTTCTAGGAATTATTATAAATAATTTTCTGATCATAAATGGTTGTTCTGACATTCCGATAGGACTTAAACTTACCACACGCTATGTCTATGTAAAAATTGTTTTCATCTCAGCCTGAGCCTGAGTAATAGTTCAATTGTCGATTCCTCAATGCCTACTTTTGTCGAATGTTACAATATGAAGTTATGAGCAGAATAGCAACGACAAAAGCAACATAGTTCAAGTTTATATTCTTCTTTTTGATAGTAGCATAATTAGTCATCTTTGTGGTGGTGAATATAGCATGTGGAATATTTGTGAAGTCAAATTTCAAACTTTGAGCGTTTTTATTCTCAATGCCCACTTTTCTCATATGGGACAGTCAAGCCTTTATGGGCCGTTGCTGTTTATCTTCCCCGCGGTGAGTGCATTCTGAACCGATCAGTCACCTGGGACCGCGCTCGATTGTGCACACGGTCAAGCGATCAGTTGGTCAGCATCCGTTGACTCAACCAAAGCAAAAAAAAAAGCGAACGCCGAAGGAGTCCAGAAAATAAAAGCAACCTCATCTCAGATGTACAGTTATAATTGTAAGACAGGTTTGCTTGGTCCCCTCTTCATCGAGTCGTTTGGTCTTCTTTTTTTGGCATTACGCTCCCACTGAAATAGAGTCTGCTTCTCAGCTTAGTGTTCAAATAGCACTTTCTTTGCCAAAGTTTCCATTTTCGCATTCGTATATCATGTGGCAAGTACGATGATACCCTATGCCCAGGGAAGTTTATAAAATATCCATTACGAAAAGATCCTGGATTGACAAGGAATCGAACCCAGACAGGCTTTGCTTTGTAGTTGCGGACGTTACCACTAGGCTAAGGAAGGCCCCTTGGACGGCTTGGTCGTCGTCATCAATGAGAATGGCATGTGTTGCTTATCTGAGCCGCTTCAGATTGCTTTCTTGGTCTTCTGGACGGTTAAGCTGGATTAGAGATATGTATATTTATGTAGCTTAACGAATTAAACAATGCACATTGAATCAGAGGCTGCTATATTCAAAGCTGAATGATCTACTGGCGCAGTCGTTAGATCTTTGCTAGAGAAAGAGTGGAAATTTTTGGGGTTATTAAGAATTATTTACAGGGGTTAGACAAAAAGGCTGAGATAAGTACAATTTTGTCAAAATTCAAGCACGTATAACGTTTTTGAAAATTGATGAAATTGGATGCGTCCAAACGCATCCAGCGAGAAATTTCGTCTTCATTCATGAAATGACCTGATTGAACAGTTCGTCCCCTTTTTTCGTTGCTTATATTTTCTGCTGTGAATCTATAACATTGTTGATATTTTTCCTATAAAATTAAACTTCTCGGAAGACGGATGCAAAAATCTGTTTCCATCGACCAGGGAGGAGCGGGGCAAAGCCAAATTTTCTGAATGATCTCTATATAACTTAGTTATACTCCAAGAATTATCCAATAAATATATCCCCCTGCCACCCTCTGTCTACGTCCATTACTGGTACTGTCGGTTGATTTTTGCTAGAGAAAGAAGAAATGGAATGGAAAGTTTTGAGATGATTAGAAATTTTATGTTTGACGGCCAAACCTCGATTCGTTGCATCATATCACAAGTTCTGTAGGACCGTAACCACTGACTTAGTTTCCCTAGTTGGTAATGGTTTTTAAATTCATAATTATTTATGCAATCACAAACTTTGTGTGGATGAATCAATAAATATTCATGCTTCGAACGATACGTTTGGAAAGGTGTGCGTGTTACGTTTGCCAATTGAAAAACGACAGGTTGATTATAAGTATTCGGAAAACGCTAGGTAACCCTGTGTCTTTTCTCAACAAAAAGGGCTACTATCTTGATCTGGAGGTAGGTACTTTGATTGAAGAAACGAAAAATGTTGCATTAGAGTTACCACCCACCCACCTACCAGTACTGGTGGTCACCGGTGAACAGACAATGCGAGGGTAGCGTGCCTGTCTAGCAGTTCGGAAAATGGGTAGCTTAGCTTTTATCCGCTTCAATACGCATGAGTGGTCACATACTATGGTGAGAAGGTGGCTGATATGGTAGTTGGTAGTTAGTATTGAGCAACGCAATGCAAAACGTCATTTAATGAAACAATTCAATATCGGACGCCCAAACCTCTACTTGGCACCACTTTTAAACTGGAATATAGCATGATTTTTAGGTCAGTGGTTTAAGTACACTTTTACAATCATCATCTGGAATCCTCCTACCAATGGTGTCATTTTGATTCTCATTAATAAGTGTGACAAGCATTGTGATGGGAATAAGTGAATATTTTAAACAGAAAAGACCTTCGATGGGTTTGTCACCTGAATCCATTGCTCTCCAGCGCAATCTTGGCATTGCATACCCAAGCATGCTGAAAAAACTGACAAGATAATAGGTAACTTCTTGCTCTGATGAGAATAACTGACGATCATAATTAGCTATTGAATTGTTGGAGATAAAAGATAAAAGATCAAAAATAATATAAAAATAGTATGGAGAAGTATTTAACAGTATCTTGTTGGGCGGGGGGCGTATAAATCCACGCTGGAGGAGAGAGAATTTGCAAGGTCAACCACGTCGTTTTATCGGATTGAAGAATGTGCTGTGGCACATAGTAGTGTTTTGGGTTGAGTATTTTTGAGCTGTGATCCTCTTCCTGTCCATGTTATTTAAACATTCTTCAAGAAATTCTTACCATACATAATTGAATGATTACTGTTCTTGAAGTTTCTCATATTCCTCAACAATATTAATTTTGATGTAAAAACTTACTGCTTTTGAACAAGGACAATAGCAGCTCAATAACACTGCGGAACACGTTTTTGTCTCAAGCACCAATACACAGTTACTACTTGTTGGTATATAATTTGTTATATGTCCGAGACCACCCGGTGGGGAAAATATTTAGGGTACAAACAAATAAAATATAAAAAATGATAATTTTATGTTTTTTTTGTACAGCTACACAAAAGTTATGTTACGATCTTCATGTTTTTAGAACCGTTGTTAAATGGGATTCTTTGAATTTGAAAGCATTAATACCCTGATGAGGTTAAGCAGAAGAATATTTATTTTTCCTTCTGTACCGAGAAGAGCCAGCCTCGGGCTGCAAGTCTAGTTAATAAAGATAATAATTATAATAATAATATTTTTCCTCCCTTCAAAATTTTTGAATTTAGAGGAACATATTGACAAGAAAGAAACATAATATTTGTATCAGCCTTATCTCAAAATCAATCCTTTAGAATTAACCCGGAAATACATTTACCGGAATGACCCATTTCCCGGAAAATCATTTCCCGGAAAATCATTTCCCGGAATACCCCTGTTCCCGGAAAGATGTTCAAGAATAATGAAAATAATCATCGTCAAAGAAAACTTCATTACAAATAATGTTCCTTCGTTTAAGTTGACATTGGGCCAAAAGGGTGACCACTACTTATACAGCAAAATAATATCAGAATCATGAAAAAACATGGCATGCTTCAAGAGTCCTCTGTAAATGTAATTGAGAAATAATGATTCTATCCACCATATTATCAGCGAAGTTGAGAGTTGGGCTAATTTTTTTTGATACACACTTAAATTATTTTACGGATTCCTGTGAAATCTCAACAGCTGAACAGTTCGGTGAAATAAATTAACGGAGTACGGTAAGTTTTTACAGTATTCGGTAAATATTCACCGGAATCCGTCAAATTCCGACGAAATTACGGTGTTTTATTTCACCGAACTGTTATGCTGTTGAGATTACGGTGAAATTTACCGATTTCCAGTCAAATGAGCTTAGTGTGATAGATCGAGATTTTTTACGGGTGGTTTTTTTTTTCTAGATCTCACATCCCTTCCAACTGTAGACTTACTTTAAGACTAAATAATCTCGTGACATTTTAAATCTCTAATATGATCCTACGTGCAGTCTGTGAAGAATTTTTCAGCCGGTCAATTTTTGTGTCATTATTGTCCATAGTGTCTTTATCTTCATTGGATAATAGCCCTGCTTCATATGTATACAAAGGCTGTTTTTTAAAATTCGTTCTTCCGAATAATGCCAATAGGAAAATGTTTGGTGGGAAGGCTGCTTATATTTAACACCATAAATTTTCCCTTCTTACAAACTAAGGGTTTTCTTTTGAGTAATTGGAAAAAATCTGTTGAGTCATCTCGCAAAAATTCGACATATTTGACCAACTCCCACCTTGTCAATTTTGTAATGCTTGTGACGCTTCCCACAACTCCTTCCCTAGCGTTGGAATGAGATACTAGCATGAACTTTATGCTGTTATGTGGGTTTTCAATTGGTATCATCTTCTTCTTTTTTTCTGGCATTACGTTCTAACAAGGACTACTTCGTCCCTTTTTAAAATTCGCTACGAGAAATTGGATTGAAATTCATACTTGTGCAACCAAGATTTGAAAACAGAAAATGTTTTCGCGGTAACCTGGACTAACTAAGAATCTTGGGATCAACGCTCGTGCACTCACCTTTCAACGCTTTGAATGAAAGCGATGGTTTAGCGTTCGTATTTCATAAGGCAAAATGTATGAATTTCGATAGTCCAGTGAGGCAAAATGTATGAATTTCGATAGTTCTTGTGAGCCGTTCAGTGCTGACATTCACATCGCCAAAATTTCCACGAAAGTTAAATTTTGGTGCATTCCGGGAAGTGGTATTCCGGGAAATGGGTCATTCCGGGAAATGGTTTATTCCGGGAAATGGATTCCGGGAAGTGTTATTTCGGGATTCGTTTCCGGGAAACGTCATTTCGGGAAATGGTTTTCCGGCAATTGTCATAGAATAGTTTTTAGTGTATTTTTTGTTATCTGTAAACCAATATAAATCAACAGAATATTTCTTTAAAAATTTCTCCTTTGTCATTTATTTACAAGGACTTTGAAGAATTCGGAGAATATAAGAAATTTCGACCGAGTTCCAGGAAAATATTTTTACTTTAGAAGACACTTTGCATGTTTTTTTTTGGAATATAGGGAGACTTTCGGCTTCGACACCATTCGACTATTATCGGCATCCAAGTTTCAAACGCCAAATACACAGTATTTGTCTACCAAAACACATTAGTTGAAACCCGCTTCCCGCTGGCGAGATTTCCGAGACTAAACAAACGATATCGCCGGAGATGTCATCAGTTCAAATGAGCACGCCTCAAAATGCGACTGATTTGGAGCTGCCGAAGAGATTCACCAGCAGTTGTTATGGGAAAGTTGCCGAAGAGAGTGAGGCTGCCGACAATAGACCTATTCACAAGACGTTTCAAATCAGCTGATCGGGAAGCTCTTTGACAGTTATAGTTCTATGGAAATGACAGTCCCGTGTTAGCACCGGTCCTCCACCGGTGTAAACAAATGCATAGACGGACCTGTCATATGAAAAGGCCTATAGTCACACTGACAAGGGATGTTCGCAGAGTTGTCAAAACGTTTCCAAAAGCATTTTTACAAGTCTGTCGGTGTGAATCGATAGAGGATTGAGCAACGCATAAATGTAAATAGACAAACACGGAATTTGTCTGCTGATGTCCGAGAAAATTACAAAAGAAGCACGGCATCGGCTTAAGCTGCCGAGAATACGTAAGTTCCCCTATTTAAAATTTTGTTTCAAAAGATAACTCAATAAGCTACGCTAAGAATACCTCATAAAATAACATCAATGATAATATCAAACATTTTATCTTAATTCCTTCTTTATCTGCATCACACCACATCCAAGAATCTTTCAGTGATTTGCGAAATACTAAAATCTTAGGAATTTGTCCAGTGATTTCATCAGACATTTTCCTAAGAATTGTTCCAAATTTTTATTTCCACGAGTCTTCAAAGAGTTTAACTAGGAATAAACATACTACTGAATACCGTATAACATAAATAAAGTTATCCAAGAATATCTTTAAAGATCTTTTAAAGGTGACGATAAATCGAAGCCAAAGCTCACTCGTTGATTATGACCAATTGATTAAATTTTTAGCGATCATGACTATCTGGTACTCCAGATTTGTACTCTTCAAGGTTTTAAGTCCAGCTTCGATGCATCTTCCCCTTGTACAGTAAATATAGACACTTCTGCAGCAATTGCTCCAGATATATTTTTTATTTCCACAAGACGTAGCATCAAGAACAACTTCATGGCGGAAATTCTGGCTACGCCTTCGTATGTGTGGAATTTTACCGCCAGAATATTTTTTGATTGATCATTACGAAATTTTCTGTGAGTTCGATAATAAAAGGCATATTTTGCAAACCTCAATTTGAAGGGCCTCCAAATTTACCTTCGCACCAGGCCCCCGAAACTCTAGCTACGCCACTGTACCAAACTAAGGTATTCAATACCAGATAATTTCCAATACCGTCGGACGGGGCTACTTTTGATTCCGGGGGCTACTTTGGACACTCACCTATTGTATTTATTTATAGCATTAATATTAATCTGAGCTATTTTGTGTCTTCAGCACTTTTATTAACCAATGTATGCTCTACCACTAGGCAAGAAATTTTTTTGGAACAATATCAACAATAACAGGATAAACAAGAAAACATTTCAAAATAGTTTTAGTAAATATTCACAAGGTATAAAACATTGACTATGCAAACATTGTTTGAATTTTTCCCATGTCGTGGAAAGTTATTGGGAGCATCACAAAACTCTCGAATCGTCGTGTTTCATAAAAACATTGAGATTTTTTTAGCTTTAAATGGTTGTTTTATTACAATAATTGATCAAAGGTCTTATTTTTGCGACTTTTATTTTATTATAATGTTTTGGTTTGTATATTTTACAACATAAAAATTTTAAAACAAATATTTGGAAAAGTGAAAAGACATAAAACACACATATCTCAATCCGTACCAATGACAAGTTCATAACATAATCTTTAAAAAATATATTTTCCGTCATGTTTTACATTCATTTTCAGTACAAAACAATTGCATCCTTCAATTGCTAAAATAAACTAATCTTAAGCCAGCTCTAAACTGCTAAGAAGCTAAAAGCATATTACAAATGCAAACTTTTACATCTTGATCATATTGCAAAACTTTACTTAATAGATTGCGTTTCAATGAAAATTACTTTTTAGTGACAGATATTAATGTGATCCTTCTACATATCGTTCATATAACAGTAAGAATAGAAAAGAGAGTTTTTGTACATAACTCATTAATCAAAGCAGTACCTAGTAGTTACATCGTTCGTTTATGTCAACTTAAAAATCAAGCATTCGCAACTGATATTTCCATTTACGAGGAAGTTGAAAGTTTATGTTTCATTCTGCAAGCTGAAAATAGTGAATATCACGTTTCGCTGAAATTTGTTATATTTGTGTAATTATTTCGAGCTTCGCAATTTTCTAAACTATGTACATTAATGGAAAAACGTTCAACAACATCACAATGGACGATTATCTATAGAATCAGTTTGAAATATATAAGGAAGAATCATTTCATTATCAAATTGTGAAAATGTCCAAAGTAGCCCCTTTTTTGTCTTAAAGGACACACTTTTTTCGCTATTCTAGCATTTTAGTTATTTCTTGATGGATTTGCCTCATATTTTGCACATTTGTTACGTACATATACAACTAAAATATATGCAAGAATTATCAATATCTATCCATAATTCTAAGAGTTACAAAACTTCAAAGTTGAAAAATGTGAAAATAATATCAAAAGAAGCCCCGTTTGTCGGTACTTAATTCCTGAATGAGATATGAAAGAGCTCTGCTTGAGAGGTAAAATACCTCACGCAATTCTATGTACATACAACATACTGATAGTTAGATCAGATATTATAATACCTCAATAATACATTATAGATTATCATATAAAAGTGAAATTTTTCAATAACAATTCAATATCTCAATTAGTGTTCAATAGCTGTCGAATACCTCAGAGAAGTATTTATTAATCGTTTTAAACATTTTTTTTTCAATACCATTATCATACCAAATTGAGGTATTGACTGTTGAACAATACCTGATTGTGGAATGATACCAAAATAAGGTATGTTGTGAGTTATTTGTTACACCTCGGGATACTTTACAGTAAGAATAAGAAAGAAATATGAGCCTCAAGTTATTTGCTTTCTTGGTATATCTGTTGCTTGGGGCCCAGATAGCCGTAGCGGTAAACGCGCAGCTATTCAGCAAGACCAAGCTGAAGGTCGTGGGTTCGAATCCCACCGGTCGAGTATCTTTTCGGGTTGGAAATTTTCTCGACTTCCCAGGGCATAGAGTATCTTCGTACCTGCCACACGATATACACATGCAAAAATGGTCAATTGGCATAGAAAGCTCTCAGTTAATAACTGTGGAAGTGCTCATAAGAACACTAAGCTGAGAAAGCAGGCTTTGTCCCAGTTGGGACGTAACGCCAGAAAGAAGAAGAAGTATATCTGTTGCTCGTAGAGACTATCCAAGCGTGGTACTGTTCGGTCGCGCCATTTTACGGATGAATTTGTTTTGTTTCATTTGAAAGAACTAATCCTGATTTTGTGCACATATTTTAAGATGTCAAGCTTTCGCTGTGAGATTTATGTATATAATTTTCGAACATCTTTCCAATATCAGATTGAGATATGACATAAGAAATTGTTCGATTAGAGGTATGATTTGGATATTTACGTCTGCCCGGGTATAAATTGTGATAAGCACAGTGCCATCATAGGCAATAGGGCAAAATATTAAAATATGTATATATTTATCCGAAATTCTCTTATAAGGCTCTTTTTCAAACATAGTCTACGAAACATAGTTAAATTTTGATGGGAATTGTCATGTCAGATATCTACTAATACATGTGTTGGCGACAAGGGAAAGTAGCATAGCAATTTTTGCATCGTATCATTACAGTTCAAATAGCTAGCTGCATTGAGGTAATCGAAAGGTGGAACTGATACTACGAAGAATGCCCAGATTGAGATTAAGGAAGATAGAAGCCGAATGTTAGAATTTTACAAGTTAACCGTGAAGCTTTGTACTCTTTTAAAAACTTCAGCGTTAAACTGACACTTATATTGAGCTATTCGGTAATCCAATCCGCATGGTTATTAAATTAATTAACTCATTACGCGTGGTAAAGATGGACAAATTATGGGTGAAATTATGAAAAAATCCACGTGCTCGGCTGGGATTTGAACCCAGGACTCTTGTATGCTAGACGAGCGCTTTACCAACTAAGCTACCGAGCCACTTGGTGACCCAATAACTGAGTTGGTTACAAGTTTAGAATTCAAATCCCTACAGACCACGCGGACCCCTTTCATAACCAATATCCATCCATCTCATGTTCCTACACACGCGGAGCGAGCGAGTGCGATTTGTTTAGTGTTGAAACTGTTTGCCTATCGTACCTACATATTGGTTATGAAAGGGGTCCGCGTGGTCTGTAGGGATTTGAATTCTAAACTTGTAACCAACTCAGTTATTGGGTCACCAAGTGGCTCGGTAGCTTAGTTGGTAAAGCGCTCGTCTAGCATACAAGAGTCCTGGGTTCAAATCCCAGCCGAGCACGTGGATTTTTTTTCATAATTTCACCCATAATTTGTCCATCTTTACCACGCGTAATGAGTTAATTAATTTAATAACCATGCGGATTGGATTACCGAATAGCTCAATATAAGTGTCAGTTTATATTAGAGTGTACTGCCTCTCTGTAGTAGTCATGTCGTCACTTGAGTGAGAACGACACGTTGATAGCCTTCCCACATCTTTACTCTTCCACAATACAGTTGTTGTGGAAGCGATGTAGGTACGATAGGCAAACAGTTTCAACACTAAACAAATCGCACTCGCTCGCTCCGCGTGTGTAGGAACATGAGATGGATGGATATTGGTTATGAAAGGGGTCCGCGTGGTCTGTAGGGATTTGAATTCTAAACTTGTAACCAACTCAGTTATTGGGTCACCAAGTGGCTCGGTAGCTTAGTTGGTAAAGCGCTCGTCTAGCATACAAGAGTCCTGGGTTCAAATCCCAGCCGAGCACGTGGATTTTTTTCATAATTTCACCCATAATTTGTCCATCTTTACCACGCGTAATGAGTTAATTAATTTAATAACCATGCGGATTGGATTACCGAATAGCTCAATATAAGTGTCAGTTTATATTAGAGTGTACTGCCTCTCTGTAGTAGTCATGTCGTCACTTGAGTGAGAACGACACGTTGATAGCCTTCCCACATCTTTACTCTTCCACAATACAGTTGTTGTGGAAGCGATGTAGGTACGATAGGCAAACAGTTTCAACACTAAACAAATCGCACTCGCTCGCTCCGCGTGTGTAGGAACATGAGATGGATGGATATTGGTTATGAAAGGGGTCCGCGTGGTCTGTAGGGATTTGAATTCTAAACTTGTAACCAACTCAGTTATTGGGTCACCAAGTGGCTCGGTAGCTTAGTTGGTAAAGCGCTCGTCTAGCATACAAGAGTCCTGGGTTCAAATCCCAGCCGAGCACGTGGATTTTTTTCATAATTTCACCCATAATTTGTCCATCTTTACCACGCGTAATGAGTTAATTAATTTAATAACCATGCGGATTGGATTACCGAATAGCTCAATATAAGTGTCAGTTTATATTAGAGTGTACTGCCTCTCTGTAGTAGTCATGTCGTCACTTGAGTGAGAACGACACGTTGATAGCCTTCCCACATCTTTACTCTTCCACAATACAGTTGTTGTGGAAGCGATGTAGGTACGATAGGCAAACAGTTTCAACACTAAACAAATCGCACTCGCTCGCTCCGCGTGTGTAGGAACATGAGATGGATGGATATTGGTTATGAAAGGGGTCCGCGTGGTCTGTAGGGATTTGAATTCTAAACTTGTAACCAACTCAGTTATTGGGTCACCAAGTGGCTCGGTAGCTTAGTTGGTAAAGCGCTCGTCTAGCATACAAGAGTCCTGGGTTCAAATCCCAGCCGAGCACGTGGATTTTTTTCATAATTTCACCCATAATTTGTCCATCTTTACCACGCGTAATGAGTTAATTAATTTTCAGCGTTAAGCTTTCAGTAAATAACTGGTAAAAGGCTCTTAATAACGACAGAGCCTGCTTCTCAGTTTGATATCCTCTCACCGTACAATATAATCGCCAACAAGTTATCGTAAGAATGTGTCATCATTTTAAAATGTTAGATTTATAAAGTGCTTGGGTTATTCCATAAAACTGTTCAACTACTATATTTGAAGGATAACCGTTTTGGTTTGATCAATGAAGAAACAACATCTACAAGCACTGACGAATGCAATAAAGCAAAACCTCTGGAAAGCGCTTGCGATTTCAATGTTTTGCTCGATCTTTCCAGTGATCGGATAAATTGCTTAACTAACCGTAAAAAGTGGTGCACTGCGTGTCTATAGATAAACTCACAAAGAACTTTTTCTTTGACTACTACTATATGGGCGTACGCAGGTGAAATTGAAGCTGATATAGCTATAGCCTAACCAGCTCCATGGTCTCGGTAGGTTCACACAAAGCGGAATTCAATAAATTTTTGCAAAGGCCGTACCGCGTACAGCACCATAGAGGCTTCAGTAATAAAGAGGTTCCGATTACTGAGACTGAATGCAAAAGTTGTATTCCTACAGAGGAGAAAAAAAATCGCTGATATCTTCAGCGTTAATGACTTTGAATGGTACAAGGTAGATGAGAGTGGTTTGATTTGCATTAAATGGATCCGCAAATGGCTTCTTTCCGCTAACTACGGTTTTGTATGGATAGATGTGCTGCGTAACTTGAACACGGAAGTAATGACGTGCGGAAAGTGATACGAAATATGCGTTATCGGTATGCTTCCAGGTTAGCCTAGGTCGGGTTTGACCTACTGAGGAAGTGAGTATGAAGATAATGGTGAGTTTTTCCGGCGAAATAAACACCGTATGTTTTGTAGTCTTGAATTGGTTGTGAGGTATCTAATTTACTATGGATACTTGTGATCAACTCTGGTAGCCCATTTCCGTTTCAAAAGCATCTAGATTTTGAAGAGTGTCCATGTTTGATGCAGTTGTTTAATACTTAGCACCATGGGCAAACTCTGACAAACAAGCGATGCATGACAAAATACCCAACAAGACCCAAATTTTATTTTCTGTGTAGTATTTATGACCATTGACTTGGCCCAATTTATGCAACTACTTCTTCTTTTAAAATTACGTCCTAACTGGGACAGAGCCTGCTTCTCAGCTTAGTGTTCTTATGAGCACTTCTACAGTTATTAACTGAAAGCTTCTTTGCTAAAGTTGCCATTTTCGCATTCGTATATCGTGTGGCAGGTACGACGATACTTTATGCCCAGGGAAGTCAAGGGAAATTTCCATTATGAAAAGATGCTGGACCGACCGGGAATCGAACCCAGACACCTTCAGCATGGCTTTGCTTTGTAGTCGCGGACTCTAACCACTAGGCTAAGGATAGTCCCTTTGGTTTATTATAAAACTCTAAAAACTAAAAACACATTAAACTTTTGAAAATATGTTACAATGTTTCGCTATGTATTCAATATTTAAATGCTACTACCTTCTGTATACTAATTATGTATCGATCACATTCTTTCCCTTCTTTACAGTTTTGCTGGTCGAGTTATGCGGCTGCTTGGTTAGTGCCCTTCCAAAGGACCGTCACACGAAGGATGTGGCCAACGAGCCTTTGGTCGGTCACTCGACCAACATCCTCACGGCCAGCCTGCTGAAGGGCAGCGTCGATTCCCCGGCCAATCAGGTGTTCTCGCCGGTTGGATTTGCCTCGATCCTGGCCATGATCAGCGAGGGTGCCGAAGGTCAAACCCGACAGGAGCTGTACGACGTTCTCAAGTTTCCCGCGAACAGGGAACAAGGTAAGTGCTTTGGATCGTTTTGAAGATTGATTCTGATAATGAAAATTGCTTTTCTCAGTTCGCAGTGCATTTGATGAATCGCTGAAGCGCCTCAGTGCGCAGAATCCAGCGAATGAACCGCAGTTCAAGAGCTGGTTCTACATATACAAGGATAATACGATCAAGCCGGAGTACCGCGATGTGCTACAGAACAGCTACTATGTAGATGTTCGAGATATTGAACGTAACGATTACAATTTTGATGAGCCAAAGACTTCGCTGGGTTCGATCGAACCCTCCATTGATTTGACTCCGGACGAAGAAGCGATCGTTGTGGGTCAAGTTGTCCCATCTAATAACAACAGTAAGGATATCATCGATTTCGAGGATCTGAAGATCAAATCCGTTCCGCTCGACAATGTACGATCGGACGTCGGTATTGCGACCAAATTCGACGAAGTAGAGGAAGGTGACAATCCTAAGTTTGATAAGAATATTGAGGATAAGCAATACGTGGAACCGACCCAGATTAAGGAGGAGATCGCCAAGCAGAAGGACGAACACACGAATGAAGTGTTGGACGAACCTGTGCTTAAGGCTGCCGAGGATCGAGTGGACCAAGTAGTGGAGGATGCTCCACAGAAGTTCAGTCTGTCGTTGAAGAAGCTCGATGGTGAGGAACACGAGATCATGCATGCAGTGGAGAGCCAGGCGTCTAGACAGAGGGTAAGATAATATTCGTGGTGGGCACTGGGCAGTGGCGTAGCTAGGGTTTTCGGGGCCCGGTGCAGTGTGAAATAGGGTCCTAATTTAAAAGCCCTGTCCCAGTTTTAGTGCCAAACGCTGAAGTTTAGGTCAAAAACACATGTTTACTCAATTTTTAATTGTTTTGCTGTTTGTTTTAGTTCAACAACTTTTTTTATGTTTATTTTAGATTGTGTCACACCTCTTGGCTTAAAATCAAATTTTGTATTTTGTTTTCCGAGCCCCTTCCGAAATGTCAGATAGGAGCAACCCCAGTGTTAAAACTAAAACCCCTGTGGTGTTTTCGTCGACTTAGCGAACGTCAAACATGATCAAAAGCGTCAAGGTTCATTTATGAACCCAATTTTTTAATTAAAGTTCAATTATGATATATTTAGGAGCGATATGCTCATCGTAAGATTGTGATTCTTGTTATATTACGTGTGACCTAAAAGTTTTGTAATTCTAACACTATTAAATTCATTGTGACGGAAAATTGCGTAATTTATGTCTTAGACTTATGTTATTTTACTCGCTTTAATATGTCGGGCACATATGGTGTGGCGTAAATTTGTTCATTTTTCTTAGTCTGTAAGTTAAGACAAATTATGTTGTAGATTGCTTCTATTGTTGGAAATAGAAGTTAAAGTGAGATTCTTGAGGGAAATTCCTGGTCTCTCAAAAGCAATGATTGATACATACAGTCACCCCAAATTTATGGATAGCACACATATATGGATCAGAGTTGGATTAAAACGGGAATATCTCATCAAATATAGTTGCAATTACGCAGAAAATATTTTACTAACGTGAAACATAAATCGGTACAGCATCGCAATCAATTATAATATGCTTAAGCATATTTTTTCCGTTCGTAGGAAATAAAATGTCATCCGTATTCCCAGAAGCGTTGATTCATAACTGTGGGGCATTGAAACCCATACCACAGTTATGAATCAAAGATAAGACGATTCCGAAACAAACGCCAAAACGTATGCTTTAACTAGCACACCATTCGTTTACCTCGCAGATAAATTGCTGTTATAGTGTTTTGATCCATAATATGAGTCGGTTTGATCCATAATACGAATCCTTCTCTCCCACTGATCCATATCTGTGGGGTGGACATCGTTTGCGATTTCCATCCAAATCGACACTTTTTCGTAAATAACCGGGTATTTTGAGGTGTACTCTCATAAACAACTATATTTAGTAGTGCCAGGGAAGTAATTTTGTTTTGTACAGCGTCACCATGTTTTTTAATCATATTTTGTTCTGAAAAATTACCCTTAGTTGATCCATAACTGTGGGGTAACTGTACCAAGGGGTTTCATGCTATTTGACTCGCGGAGCACTTTTAAAAAATGTTGCGTGGAGCACTTGCTCATTACCGCAACTCCGTTTGAAATTCAGATATTTTAACACGCATAGATTGGTTCTTTATTTCAACGAGCATCGTAATGTAAGCTAATTATACTTTCCTGAATTATTATTTTATTTGAAAATGATTCCGAACACATGCTTTTATTGATTTAGAGAGCAGCCTTTTCGGACATAAATTTATTGGATGTTTCGAGATACATTTCAAAATCAGATCGCACCCAACAAAATTCCTGTCTTCTAGAAGCGAGTGTTTTGTAGCGATCTATTTCAAATTTCCATACAATTTTTACAAAAACTAAATTAAAATCATTTCAGAAATTCACAAGTGTACAAAGCTTGAAAACTAAACTCTGCTCTGAGCAAAACCAGCAACCAATCATTAAGATTGAACGGAAAATGTGGTTTTGTTCAGTAGATTCTTACTCTTGAAAATTCGAAGTGTGACTTGATTTAGTACGCATTTTGGACACAATTTGAGAACATTGTTAGGCATTTTGAGAAGTGTCGCAGAGCACCTACATAAGCTTCGGGAGCACGATCTGAAAACGACTTGTAGATTATTCAATAAGGCATTCTAAGTAACTTACAATTATTTGGAAGTTTTGAAATAAAATCTAATGATAATCAATCATTTTTTATCAAAATTCTATGGCTATCGATATACCTGAGGCTAAAGATTTCTCACAAACATATGCCTAGCCTATAACTCCTAATCACATTTTGAAGCATTTTCTTATACAAAGATCATAAACAAATATCTTGCTGATATTTCTTAAGAGTTTTCCATAGGGAATCTCACAATATTTTATCCTGATAATTCATCAAAAGATTTCCCTTGGACAAAATAAATTGTCTTCAAATGTTTCTAGATTCTTCTACAAATTTTGTCATATACAGTGGTTACACTATTATGGGTCACCCACTAATATGGGTCATTTGCAATTGAATAACATGTGGAACAGAGTGACTAATAATCGTGACAAGGTGACCCATAATAGTGTGGACAGTGTACTACTCCATTATATTCCTTCATTTTTTTTTGTTCAGAGAGACTTTTCTCGGAACTCGTCTCTAACTTCATAATTATCTTGAGGAAATGGCCTATCAGTTCGCTAAAAGATTTCTGGATTGCTTCTTCGGAATTACGGAAATTTCCACACTTTTCCCTAGATGATTCTTCTATAAATGGATGGATCATTCGATTCCAAGTAAATCACAATCCATTCATGAGATACTCCATCAATGTCTTCTGGGAATCCATCAGGAATATTACCTTTTCTAGAATTCTGAAATTAATCCAGCTGTTTCTTCAAGAACTACTCAAGGACTTCAGATTTTTACTGGAAATAATCTGGGAAACATTTCTTAGATATTTCCCGATATTTCTATAGAGCATTTTTTTTTAATATTTTTTATACATTAATCCAAAGTATTATACCGAAATTTTCTCTTGGGGGAAAAAAATACAGTATTCTTCAGATTTTCCCAGGAATTAAAATCAAAAGCGAAACCAGATGTGAAAACATAATCCATAATCCAAATAATCGCATAATCCACGTCAATTTTCTTAGGCTACAGAGTTTAATCGTGTTCGGATATTCACTCTTCGGAACAATGCATTGATGAGTGTATGTTGTGAAAAAATAAGACAAATTGGTGCAGCCGTCTTTCAGTAATGAGCAGTTAGGTTTCTGGTTCCACATTGTCCAAATAAAGGTATTGAAAACTTCGAAAAACATCAAATCGTAATTTTCGGATATCTCCAAGAATACCTAACCGAATTGTATGATTTTCTCAGAACAGCACCGTATTACCTGGCATTGTATAGTCCACATTTTGTTTTATTTTTATAAATTGACCGAAAACAAAATGGCCGCGAAATCTTCTATATGCGGTATTTCGGACCTCCCAGGAACAACGAAATATTTTCAAAACCAGATCACAAATGATCAATATCGACACGGATTCTTCAAATCGAAGAGTTTTTTAAGAACTGGTGAAAAATGCCGCAAAAATATTGAAAAACAAAAAAGTTATCACAATTTGTGTATTTCTTTGTGGTTTAAAAAGAAGCTGCCAGTAGAGAGGTTGAATAAATTTGTTTTAGTCAAAAAGATTTTCAACATTGCTGTATTCTGAATCTGAACATGTTTGTGTTCTGAATCATGGAAGAATGTGTACAGTCAGTTATCCTATAAGACGCTGCCACCCACTTTTCTCCCACGGCAATTTGAGCAGTTGTTCATGGGGTAAGGCTGATTTTCGTTTGTGACTGAAGCATAGTATCAGTTTATTACCTAACAAATTTCATCAGAATCGATAGAACAGTGGCTGAGGAAATGTAGTGAGCGTAAAGTGGGTGGCAGCGTTTAATATGACACCTGACTGTGCACCTGACTATAGCTTCTGGAAAAAAAATCACGAAATTTTTGACAAAGACAATACATATATTTTGAAGGGACAGATTTCAATCTTCTTCCGGATTCTTAATAACCTTTTATGGGTAATTTTGAAGGCGGATTTTTTCTTTCTCAAATTACTGTGGTGGAAATTTAACGAAATTATTGGGGAACGATCTCAGTAGCAAATTATTTATCAGGCGATATTTTTCTGTATTTTGATGGAGTTTGTTAAAGATATTTACAATAATTTATTCTGGGAGAATTCATGAGAGGACATTTGCCAAAATTCTGTCAACTTTAATACAGAAATATTTGAGACTCAGCTCTTAGAATTCCATATGGAATAACAAAATACAAATTCTAAAAAATCTCCTATAAATTATATGAGAAATTTGATTGTATTATCTTATTTAGCTTGAAGTATTCAATTATGGATTGTGTTTAGATTTTCATAAGGAGTGTCTCCTGAAAAAGTTCTTACAAACATTTATTCGATAATAACATCATAAACTACTATGTAAAAACGTCAGTTATTAGTTTTGATATTCTGGTAACATATCAGCTATCATTTAATTATTTATCTTCTGGATTCCAGCGATGCACCAGCAATTTCTGAAAGAATTCCGCCGATGAATTTTATTAGAATCTTGTTTGAGTTGTTTAATAACCTAAAAAGTATTTCCATGAAACTTCTTCTAAGAATAACTGTAATATGATTTTGCTAAGAAATGTTGGGAAAATTTCCTAAACATCAAAAGAAGATGTTTACACATTTTTCTCTCTGAATGTCTTCATAAATATAGCTATCAATTCAAGTAGTAAATTCGCTTTTTCAATTATTTGCCAAACATTCCTATTAGTAGATTTCATTACCATTTTTATAATTCACGGTAAATAAAAATAACTAGGATTGTCAAGTACTTTTTAACAAATTTTCTTAAAGACTTCTCAGATACATTTTATTTAAATGTTACTTACAGTCTGGGCTGGCATCAACTCGCACAATGCGCGCAAAGAGCAGAATTTAACCACTGCACAAAGAGGAGACAGACGCGCGCAAAGTGTAACAACACGAACACAATGAGGGCACGCAGTAGGAAAGAGAGTGTAAGCGATTACGCAAAGAGTAATGCTGACGGAGTGTGTTGGCAAAACATGCTCAAAGTGTACACAATTTGGCTCTTTTTACCATATAACATGGGTATTTTTAAAACGAGACCAACGAATAGATGTCGGATATCGATGTCCGTTGTTGTTTTGATATTCAAGATGGCGACTTCCGGTTTGTGAAAAGCGTTCCAAACCCATGCAATATGGGTATTTTTGGAACGGGGCCGATGAATACATAACGGAAATCGATGTCCGGTGTCGTTTTGGAATCCAAGATGGCGACTTCCGGTTTGTGAAAATCACTTTGAACCCATGCAATATGGGTATTTTTGGAACGGGGCCGACGAGTAGATGACGGAAATCGATGTCTGACGCCATTTTGGAATCCAATATGGCGACTTCCGGTTTGTGAAAAGTGCTTCAAACCCATGCAATATGGGTATTTTTGGAACGGGGCCGACGAGTTGATGACGGAAATCGATGTCCGTTGTTGTTTTGATATTCAAGATGGCGACTTCCGGTTTGTGAAAAGCGTTTCAAACCCATGCAATATGGGTATTTTTGGAACGGGGCCGATGAATACATAACGGAAATCGATGTCCGGTGTCGTTTTGGAATCCAAGATGGCGACTTCCGGTTTGTGAAAATCACTTTGAACCCATGCAATATGGGTATTTTTGGAACGGGGCCGACGAGTTGATGACGGAAATCGATGTCCGTTGTTGTTTTGATATTCAAGATGGCGACTTCCGGTTTGTGAAAAGCGTTTCAAACCCATGCAATATGGGTATTTTTGGAACGGGGCCGATGAATACATAACGGAAATCGATGTCCGGTGTCGTTTTGGAATCCAAGATGGCGACTTCCGGTTTGTGAAAATCACTTTGAACCCATGCAATATGGGTATTTTTGGAACGGGGCCGACGAGTAGATGACGGAAATCGATGTCTGACGCCATTTTGAAATCCAAGATGGCGACTTCCGGTTTGCAAAAATCCCTTCAAGCCCATGCAATATGGGTATTTTTGGAACGGGACCGACGAGTAGATGCCGGAAATCGATGTCCGTTGTCGTTTTGGAATCCAAGATGGCGACTTCCGGTTTGTGAAAATCACTTTGAACCCATGCAATATGGGTATTTTTGGAACGGGGCCGACGAGTAGATGACGGAAATCGATGTCTGACGCCATTTTGGAATCCAAGATGGCGACTTCCGGTTTGCAAAAATCCCTTCAAGCCCATGCAATATGGGTATTTTTGGAACGGGACCGACGAGTAGATGCCGGAAATCGATGTCCGTTGTCGTTTTGGAATCCAAGATGGCGACTTCCGGTTTGTGAAAATCACTTTGAACCCATGCAATATGGGTATTTTTGGAACGGGGCCGACGAGTAGATGACGGAAATCGATGTCTGACGCCATTTTGGAATCCAATATGGCGACTTCCGGTTTGTGAAAAGTGCTTCAAACCCATGCAATATGGGTATTTTTGGAACGGGGCCGACGAGTTGATGACGGAAATCGATGTCCGTTGTCGTTTTGGAATCCAAGATGGCGACTTCCGGTTTGTGAAAAGTGCTTCAAACCCATGCAATATGGGTATTTTTGGAACGGGGCCGACGAGTTGATGACGGAAATCGATGTCCGGTGTCGTTTTGGAATCCAAGATGGCGACTTCCGGTTTGTGAAAATCACTTTGAACCCATGCAATATGGGTATTTTTGGAACGGGGCCGATAAGTAGATGACGGAAATCGATGTCTGACGCCATTTTGGAATCCAATATGGCGACTTCCGGTTTGTGAAAAGTGCTTCAAACCCATGCAATATGGGTATTTTTGGAACGGGACCGACGAGTAGATGCCGGAAATCGATGTCCGTTGTCGTTTTGGAATCCAAGATGGCGACTTCCGGTTTGTGAAAATCACTTTGAACCCATGCAATATGGGTATTTTTGGAACGGGGCCGACGAGTAGATGACGGAAATCGATGTCTGACGCCATTTTGGAATCCAAGATGGCGACTTCCGGTTTGCAAAAATCCCTTCAAGCCCATGCAATATGGGTATTTTTGGAACGGGACCGACGAGTAGATGCCGGAAATCGATGTCCGTTGTCGTTTTGGAATCCAAGATGGCGACTTCCGGTTTGTGAAAATCACTTTGAACCCATGCAATATGGGTATTTTTGGAACGGGGCCGACGAGTAGATGACGGAAATCGATGTCTGACGCCATTTTGGAATCCAATATGGCGACTTCCGGTTTGTGAAAAGTGCTTCAAACCCATGCAATATGGGTATTTTTGGAACGGGGCCGACGAGTTGATGACGGAAATCGATGTCCGTTGTCGTTTTGGAATCCAAGATGGCGACTTCCGGTTTGTGAAAAGTGCTTCAAACCCATGCAATATGGGTATTTTTGGAACGGGGCCGATAAGTAGATGACGGAAATCGATGTCTGACGCCATTTTGGAATCCAAGATGGCGACTTCCGGTTTGTGAAAAGTGCTTCAAACCCATGCAATATGGGTATTTTTGGAACGGGGCCGATAAGTAGATGACGGAAATCGATGTCTGACGCCATTTTGGAATCCAATATGGCGACTTCCGGTTTGTGAAAAGTGCTTCAAACCCATGCAATATGGGTATTTTTGGAACGGGGCCGACGAGTTGATGACGGAAATCGATGTCCGGTGTCGTTTTGGAATCCAAGATGGCGACTTCCGGTTTGTGAAAATCACTTTGAACCCATGCAATATGGGTATTTTTGGAACGGGGCCGATAAGTAGATGACGGAAATCGATGTCTGACGCCATTTTGGAATCCAATATGGCGACTTCCGGTTTGTGAAAAGTGCTTCAAACCCATGCAATATGGGTATTTTTGGAACGGGGCCGACGAGTTGATGACGGAAATCGATGTCCGGTGTCGTTTTGGAATCCAAGATGGCGACTTCCGGTTTGTGAAAATCACTTTGAACCCATGCAATATGGGTATTTTTGGAACGGGGCCGATAAGTAGATGACGGAAATCGATGTCTGACGCCATTTTGGAATCCAATATGGCGACTTCCGGTTTGTGAAAAGTGCTTCAAACCCATGCAATATGGGTATTTTTGGAACGGGGCCGACGAGTTGATGACGGAAATCGATGTCCGGTGTCGTTTTGGAATCCAAGATGGCGACTTCCGGTTTGTGAAAAGTGCTTCAAACCCATGCAATATGGGTATTTTTGGAACGGGGCCGATAAGTAGATGACGGAAATCGATGTCTGACGCCATTTTGGAATCCAAGATGGCGACTTCCGGTTTGTGAAAAGTGCTTCAAACCCATGCAATATGGGTATTTTTGGAACGGGGCCGATAAGTAGATGACGGAAATCGATGTCTGACGCCATTTTGGAATCCAATATGGCGACTTCCGGTTTGTGAAAAGTGCTTCAAACCCATGCAATATGGGTATTTTTGGAACGGGGCCGACGAGTTGATGACGGAAATCGATGTCCGGTGTCGTTTTGGAATCCAAGATGGTGACTTCCGGTTTGTGAAAATCACTTTGAACCCATGCAATATGGGTATTGGGAACGGGGCCGATAAGTAGATGGCGGAAATCGATGTCCGACGCCATTTTGGAATCCAAGATTTGTGAAAATCACTTTAAACCGGATTTCGCCATCTTAGATTTTAAAATGGTGGCAGACATTGATTTCCGCTATCTACTCGTCGGTCCCGTTCCAAAAATACCCATATTGCATGGGTTCAAAGTGATTTTCACAAACCGGAAGTCGCCATATTGGATTCCAAAACGACAACGGACATCGATTTCCGGCATCTAATCGTCGGTCCCGTTCCAAAAATACCCATATTGCATGGGTTTGAAGGGATTTTTGCAAACCGGAAGTCGCCATCTTGGATTCCAAAATGGCGTCAGACATCGATTTCCGTCATCTACTCGTCGGCCCCGTTCCAAAAATACCCATATTGCATGGGTTTGAAGTGATTTTCACAAACCGGAAGTCGCCATATTGGATTCCAAAACGACAACGGACATCGATTTCCGGCATCTACTCGTCGGTCCCGTTCCGAAAATACCCATATTGCATGGGCTTGAAGGGATTTTTGCAAACCGGAAGTCGCCATCTTGGATTCCAAAATGGCGTCAGACATCGATTTCCGTCATCTACTCGTCGGCCCCGTTCCAAAAATACCCATATTGCATGGGTTCAAAGTGATTTTCACAAACCGGAAGTCGCCATCTTGGATTCCAAAACGACAACGGACATCGATTTCCGGCATCTACTCGTCGGTCCCGTTCCAAAAATACCCATATTGCATGGGCTTGAAGGGATTTTTGCAAACCGGAAGTCGCCATCTTGGATTCCAAAATGGCGTCAGACATCGATTTCCGTCATCTACTCGTCGGTCCCGTTCCAAAAATACCCATATTGCATGGGCTTGAAGGGATTTTTGCAAACCGGAAGTCGCCATCTTGGATTCCAAAATGGCGTCAGACATCGATTTCCGTCATCTACTCGTCGGTCCCGTTCCAAAAATACCCATATTGCATGGGTTTGAAGGGATTTTTGCAAACCGGAAGTCGCCATCTTGGATTCCAAAACGACAACGGACATCGATTTCCGGCATCTACTCGTCGGTCCCGTTCCAAAAATACCCATATTGCATGGGCTTGAAGGGATTTTTGCAAACCGGAAGTCGCCATCTTGGATTCCAAAATGGCGTCAGACATCGATTTCCGTCATCTACTCGTCGGCCCCGTTCCAAAAATACCCATATTGCATGGGTTCAAAGTGATTTTCACAAACCGGAAGTCGCCATCTTGGATTCCAAAACGACAACGGACATCGATTTCCGGCATCTACTCGTCGGTCCCGTTCCAAAAATACCCATATTGCATGGGCTTGAAGGGATTTTTGCAAACCGGAAGTCGCCATCTTGGATTCCAAAATGGCGTCAGACATCGATTTCCGTCATCTACTCGTCGGTCCCGTTCCAAAAATACCCATATTGCATGGGTTTGAAGGGATTTTTGCAAACCGGAAGTCGCCATCTTGGATTCCAAAACGACAACGGACATCGATTTCCGGCATCTACTCGTCGGTCCCGTTCCAAAAATACCCATATTGCATGGGCTTGAAGGGATTTTTGCAAACCGGAAGTCGCCATCTTGGATTCCAAAATGGCGTCAGACATCGATTTCCGTCATCTACTCGTCGGCCCCGTTCCAAAAATACCCATATTGCATGGGTTCAAAGTGATTTTCACAAACCGGAAGTCGCCATCTTGGATTCCAAAACGACAACGGACATCGATTTCCGGCATCTACTCGTCGGTCCCGTTCCAAAAATACCCATATTGCATGGGCTTGAAGGGATTTTTGCAAACCGGAAGTCGCCATCTTGGATTCCAAAATGGCGTCAGACATCGATTTCCGTCATCTACTCGTCGGCCCCGTTCCAAAAATACCCATATTGCATGGGTTCAAAGTGATTTTCACAAACCGGAAGTCGCCATCTTGGATTCCAAAACGACAACGGACATCGATTTCCGGCATCTACTCGTCGGTCCCGTTCCAAAAATACCCATATTGCATGGGCTTGAAGGGATTTTTGCAAACCGGAAGTCGCCATCTTGGATTCCAAAATGGCGTCAGACATCGATTTCCGTCATCTACTCGTCGGCCCCGTTCCAAAAATACCCATATTGCATGGGTTCAAAGTGATTTTCACAAACCGGAAGTCGCCATCTTGGATTCCAAAACGACAACGGACATCGATTTCCGGCATCTACTCGTCGGTCCCGTTCCAAAAATACCCATATTGCATGGGCTTGAAGGGATTTTTGCAAACCGGAAGTCGCCATCTTGGATTTCAAAATGGCGTCAGACATCGATTTCCGTCATCTACTCGTCGGCCCCGTTCCAAAAATACCCATATTGCATGGGTTTGAAGTGATTTTCACAAACCGGAAGTCGCCATCTTTGATTCCAAAACGACACCGGACATCGATTTCCGGCATCTACTCGTCGGTCCCGTTCCGAAAATACCCATATTGCATGGGTTTGAAGGGATTTTTGCAAACCGGAAGTCGCCATCTTGGATTCCAAATTGGTGCCAGACATCGATTTCCGTCCCATATGTTCCAATAGAAGCTCCTATAGAAGCATTCGGTAGGTACTCAATGAGCCACACAAAGAGTGTGTGTTCACCATTTTCCATCAACACTTTGTGTCGAAGGATGCATTGCAGCGAGAGCAGAAACACAAAGAGGCGTCAAAGAGGGAAGAACCAGTGAGAAAGTGTAGCTGTCGCACTGCACTCAAATTCATGATCAACACAAAGTGCGCGCTCTTTGTGTTTTTCTGTTTTCACTGAGGAGATGCCAGCCCTGCTTACAGATAAAATCTGTAGATTGAAAAAATAATCTTAATTTTGATTAATTTTGATTTCATGAAGAAATTACGAACTATTTTTTCATGATTCGTGTCATGATTCATTTTGAAATTTTTAAAAGAATGTCCCGGGAAACATTAGAATGATCATGCTTAGATTTCATTTTTGATCTTCTAGTATGTAGTGTATTTTAAAATAGTTGTAGAATTTTTAACGTACCGTCACGGTGTGCTGAAACACACATATTATCGAACTTGCATGAACCTCCGATCTTTTTTCACTAAAAGTTAGCCTTGGTAGTCAAAAAAAGCTTGCCGCATATTAAAAAATCTTTCATCGGCAAAAATTTGAAAAAAGTCGATTTTTTATTCTTGCTTCTTCTCCATATAAGGGTTCATAGGAGAATATTAGAGTTACACTATAATAAATCTTCGAGCTGTTTAGTAGAATACCTATAAGTAGATGAAAAAACCGAATTTAGTACTATACCATTTAATTCCACTAGAGTTTGTATATTTCGACCTCTACCGAGCAACTACCTTTTTTGTTGCTTATCTTGACAGATAGGCTTATTTCGTCTGCAACTTACAGACTTCTTCAATGTCGAGTGCACGTCTTTTGGGCAGGCCTGATTTAATCCTTGTTCCCAATTCTACTGCATAATTGGAATCATTGGAAAATATTAATAAATATGAAGCGTTCTTAAGATAGTTGCAATCCAATAAAATTAAACAATTACATACAGCCATAAACATGAACAGATATACAAATACATAAGGCACTGCGCTGTTTCAATTTCATACGGCATTTTTTACTCCTTCTTACATTGTTGTTCACAATTATTTTGAAAGAGTGAAAGATAGAGGAAGATTTTTACGCAGAGCTCTATACGGTATGTCTACCTTTAAAACTAGAGCTTATACAAATATTGAAAAATATCTTTACATATACAGAATATGAAAGGGTTTTATGCAGAAAAATTAGAATTTCAAAACAAAAAATCTCTAAATACCTTACATTTCATGTAAGTGTAACAATATAATGCGATATTTATAAAGTTTTTATTCAGGATTGTATTGAAATCTTGTAGCCGCTCGTTGTAAAGGTTTATAGAACCTCCCACCATTAACGTATGCTTAGTTCCATTCACCTATCTAAAACAAAATACTAAAATTTATGTCTTCATGTTCCACTCAATTCTCCAACCTCGATATTAAGAAAGTCATCCATTAAGGGAGGTAGCGAGTTACAGAACACAAAACCAGTACATATACAATCGAAAGGACCACCCCGATGGTCATAAAGCCATAAAATCTAATTTTCTCTTTGGTTCTCAAACTCGAGATACGAAATATAAAGTAAGGGAGAGTTGATTATAATAGTTAATGAAATTGTTGAGTCTGTTTTTCAAAATGTGCCGTCCATGAGTGTGAGGTCGTAAACCAAAGTGCGGGATTACGTTGGATCGATTTGCTATCAACGCCGCATTATTCTTCATTTTATGACAAACGATCACGCTATACTGTGCGCAATGCGAAATATAAGAGCAGATTATTGAACGCGCAAAACTTCATGATGGACTTGAAACCATATTAAGACTGTATAAGCTATTCACTGTAAATCATGTTAAATTGAATTATCTTTCAACACTTTTGCGTGTATGGTAGAAGCGCCGATTTTGGCCATACGCCAGTTGTAGCCATCATGTATTATACACCGTTTTACACAGCCAATCAGCATGTAACCTTTTGTGTTCAGTAGATCACATTGACATGATAGAGAAACATTCATTTATTCGTCAGAATTGATTCAAAACATAAGAAACACAATTCATTTCCCTTATAATTTGAACTCCCATACACCTTATTTGGCCAGGGTACTCCTAATTTGGCCACTCTCATAAGAAATCAATGAGTTTGGCCAATTTAGAAACCAAAACTAAATCTCTGAACGAAACTGGTTCGGGTGGGCTATATTTACCAACGAGATTTTCAAAGCGAAAAAAGTGGTTTTAATTCATGTCGAATAATATACATACATTATATGAATTGGAAGCCTGCATTTGACATATTTGTAGTAGAAATAGGGCTTCCAATATAATTTGTATTGACATTTTCTCTTAGACTGGCCAAAACTGGTGCTTTTACCGTACATGAATATGTAGCCTATGTGTATCCATTTCAGGGATTTCCTATTCTGATTGGAAAACTCTGCCGCATACGTCAATTAACAAGTACTGATTTGATTCAGCTATTATGATCAACTCCTTAGGTATGGAAACATTATAGACACCTGATGGAAAAAACTTGCATAAACTCACAGTCTATGTCCAAGTTGGAACGTTTTTCCAAAATGAAGAATACAAAGTGTTCGTATGAATAGCTAGCTATCCAGAAAAGAATAGTAATTTTTTATTAGATAATATGCGGCATACCACCATGGGCTGGTCATATTGTATAAGTGTGCGTAGGAAATGATGCCCAATTTAAAACATCTGATAATTCATTCGTGTTGTCAAATTGGTCATTAACCGTTAAAAAATCATAAAAATTAGTGTAACTCTAATATTCTCCTATGAACCCTTATATGGAGAAAGGGCAAGAATACAAAAATCGACTTTTTTCAAATTTTTGCCGATGAAAGATTTTTTAATATGCCGCAAACTTTTTTTGACTACCAAGGCTAACTTTTAGTGAAAAAAGATCGGAGGTTCATGCAAGTTCGATAATATGTGTGTTTCAGCACACCGTGCCGTAATTCAGGGGCAAATTGATCACTTTTTCACAACATTTTGTCATGATTTCCTTTGGAATTCGAAAATTATAAAATTTGTTTCAGTAAAATCAGTACTTAATTAACCTCTATCAGTTTATGCAATCGATTTTTTATGAAATAATGTTTAACATTTCATAAAATTAGTTTTTATATCAAAAATTGAAAATAACACATTGGGGCGAAATTGATCACTATATAATAATACATATTTTAGAATGTAAAATTCCCCTATTATCATTTTATTGCAATATTAAACTTTGTAAATCTGCATAATATGTTCAAATTTTACAGATCCTTCAGATTTTTAGTGAAATTCGAAAGGACATTTTGGTCATACGTGTCTTCCAAAGAAATTCATTCAAAGTATTGAGATGAAAATTGAAAATGAAGTCGAAATTAAAATCCATATTTGTTATGAAGTTTTTGAAACAATTTTCGTAAGAAAATCTTACAACTTTTGACGGGATTCTTCTTCAAATATTGATGGGATTTCGTAATTTCCGATGGATGAATGATTATATTACAAACTTAGGAAGCATTTCTGATACACTTTCTGGTGGACGTTCTGATGAAATTAGTAAAAGAATTCTTAGTGATTCGAAGGAATACAGAGATAAATTTCATAAAATATTTCCGGCAGAATAGCATAAGCATTGAATACCGTACAATTCGTAGTTGCTACTCCATAATTGACCAGAATAATCGAAGTTGCATAAGGAATCAAGAGATGTTGCTTGGGAGTAGCTTTTCATCTTCAATGTACACTTTCGAGAACTCCAAACATTAAATAATCAATAACGGCGCCGGCCACGTTCTTACGGTTATCGGTGAAGGAAAGGAATGTTAGTGTGACATCCATTGTTACTAGAGGCCGATATCACCTCTGCATCTCCATGGTTGTCATGGGAAGGAGTTTTGTTAGTGTAGAGGGATCTGCATGATCAGAATTCACCTTGGTAAGTGATGCGACTCACGCACATATCAGTGCTCTAAAGACAACGTGAACATACAGTAAGTCGACCTTTATGCGTCAAACCATTCAAAGGTTATTTTATATAATGATGAAAATCAGGAATGGATATGGGGTTACAGTGACGAATTGATCATATTTTGTAAAATCAATTCATTTAAGTAACATTAGGTACCACCGTTGTCGTTATAAAAATACGTTTCATAATATATCATGCATTTTAAATGAAAGCATGAAACGAGCTCACCAAATTTATTATCCATCCTAGATTGAGCAGCTGTAGCTACTTTAATCAGCATGCTCATTTCATAAAAGCCAAATATCACTCCAGTGACGCGAAAACCTTTTGATTGGGCTTTAACGAAGCACTGCCCAGCAGAACGCATGAAGAAAAAACCGTTTTTATTTCCATTAAAAACACTTCTTTTTCAAAAACTGCACCAGCCATATCATCACCGCCGAATCTAATAATTTGCGGAGACGATAAAAATGTAACAGATCAATTTTCAACACATCCGTTCGCGCGCGCTGCCTACTGCGGTCTCTTTCATAAAATATTTCCGGCAGAATAATTTGAAAAGTATATTGTGGAATTCCTAGAGATAAAATGTTATATTATTCATGATAGTATACTCTTGGTGGGATTCGGTAGAACAATTCTCGAAAAATTTCCATACAAAATTATACAAAAATAAAGTAAGTATTAGATATAAGAGTAAATAAAAGATTTTGGATCTCCTTGAGGTACTTCAAGTGGAAGTGTAATATTCCATCAAATTACATGATGAGTTTTCCGTAGATTTGTGCAAAGTTCCTCAAGAGGCAGTAATTAAAAAATAAACGAAGACTTGTTTGTGGCTAATGAGATATCCTTTAAATATGCATGGAAATGGTGGGTTTAAGTCCCACCGGCTACATGATCTCTTTGCATAATGTGGTACAATTTTACCATAATTACATTTAATGTTGGCCAACATGTTTATATGTGACTAAATTCCATTTCATATTCAATATGCTGATAATCTAATATCACTTGTAACCTTCTTAAGTGTCAGTTAATCGTAGCTACTGGCTACAAATGGTAGTTGAAATATTAGACTGGCCCAGTTTAGTATGGGAGAAAAATAAAGCTGTGTGATTCCACGGGGCACCCCCCAAGATTATTCCTTGGGGTTAGAGGAAGCCTTTCTGAAAAGTTCAGCTCATTTGGTCGTTCCATGAGCTGGCGCATTTGAGTTGAAGTTAATATGGGATTTTCAGCTCAAACATATGGGAAACAGCACATCATCTACTGTTTGGTTAAGAAAAAATGTTAATCACGTTCAATTAAACCCAGAATGTCAAAAACACTACTTGATATAATAGCGAACAATATTGTAGAAGGTTGTATCATGATTAAAATTGATAAAGTTGGTGTTTTAACTCTCTGAAGTGCATAACGCAATACTTCTCGTGTTTCTTGAACATAGCTTGGAGGTAGCCACTAAGCGCATCATAGCCACCTATGACGCTGGGCGAGCTGAGGCACATGTCGCATGCATATAAGTGACTGTACGGGAGTGCTGATCTAAGCCTAACTTTCAACAACTGAAATAGTAATGAAAATGAGATTAAATCCAGATACAACCTTCTGCAATTATGTTCATTAGGATATCCACTAGTGTATTTGTCATTCTGAGTTTAATTGAACGCGAACAATTAGTATACGGAACGAAACAGTGACATAGGGTCAATTTTCAATATATTTGAAACGAATATCCCATACAAACTTCAAATCGAATGCGCCAGCTGGTGGAGCAATCAATTGAATTGAAATTTCTAGAGAGCGTTTTTCTTACCCTAAGGCACATATCTAGGGGGTGCCCCATCGAGTTTTACAACTTTTTGTTTGAGGGCCAGTCTATTGAAATATGCATTTAACCATAGAGTATAAAAGGACATCAACTAGCTAAAATATGAATGAATATCTACTGATTTTTTTTTTGGTAAATTGAACTGTGATGCTTGACAACACAATATAATTTTAACAAAACAAAAAATGTTGGAAATGGAGTTTCAAATATATTGCTGTTTGCATTAAAGATGCAAATCTCGAACAAACGTTCTCCAAATGCGGTAACACAACCAAGCAACGATTGAAGAAATCACCGCCGCCCTAGCAGGAAAAATCTATTTTTGACACCGCATTTCTTGCATATAATCTTTCCGCGTTTGGTGTTACCGCATTTGATATTTGTATTTCAAACGCACACAGCAATATTTGGTTCCATTAGATTAAAACATAATTTTATTAGTTTGAATGTGTTGTATACCCTTTAGCTTGCACATTGATTTTTGGAAGATTCTGGTGATAGGTGAAGCCTTCCGCAAGTTATACTTTTCAATATGTCAATTCACAATAAAAAAATCTCTGGTGCACGACTCCAATCAACAAGTTGAAATTTGTATTAGACAAACAAAATACGTCGGATCCAATAGGGACCTAATTGGACTAGGCCCAGGTCAAAGATTTCTCGGGCTCTTAAATATCATGTATGATTTATGTGGAAAACAGGATATCGTATTTATGAACACAGAACTCCGCATGCCAGATTTTAATAAAAACTGTTTTGCAACGTTAGAATTAAAATATATTCAAGGAATCAGGTCCAGATATCCAGACATAACTCAGTTGGGGTTCTACCGTTTGTCGATTCAGGCCCTTCTAAAAATGTCTGCCCTGTAGTTCAGTTTTTATCGGTATGATACTTTGTAACTATGATTTTGGGGCCTCAAAAAACCCCGGGCTCGATGCAAACCGCACCCCCTAGCTTTGTTACTGGTGGTGAGTAATATCGATTGATTTTACGATTTCTTTCTAGTTTAACGTGAGACGGTCATTCCTGTCTGGAGATGTTGCTTCGGCCTTAAGCGGTAATTCTTTAGTCGGTCGTAGAGCTAATGCCAAAGAAGGAGAGGAGGATCAAAACGAGTCGAAAATGTTGCTGTTCAATGGATTGTATTACCGAGGCAGCTGGGCTAGTCCATTCCAGGTAGTTTGCGAAATTAGAGTTTTAGATCTAAAATACTAAACATTATTTCTTGCAGATCAATTCCGACGTAGGCACCTTCTCCGTTAACGGCCAACAGAAACCAGTGACTATGATGCGTTCATCGGGCACATTCAGCATTGGATCAAGTCAAGAACTGGATGCCAAATACATCCAACTGCCATACAACGTAACTCATTGCTAAAACACAATACGTTTGCGTCGTACGGAACACAAACTAATTTTCAATATTCTCCCGAACAGAATTCACGCTACTCGCTGATGCTGATGATGCCCAACCAGGCCGATGGTCTCAAGGATTTGATCAAGAACTTCAACTGCCGGAGTTTGAGCAGCGCTCAGAAGGAACTCAGCGAGATGCCAGTGCAAATCACCATGCCCAAGTTCCAGATCGACACCACCAGCAGAGCTGAGAAGGCTTTGGCTAAGGTTTGCTTCACTTCTATGAAATGTTAGGACAAACTCTATCTCTCTTTCTGTTACAGCTGGGACTGATCAACGTGTTCACCTCCAAGGCTAACCTGAGTGGAATCACAGACGAACAGAAGATCCACGTCGATGAACTGGTCCAACATGTGTCGATTCGAGTGGATGAAGGATCAAGCAGCGAAACGGCTCTATCCGCTACAAACAAAGTCGAAGCGAAAACCGCCGGTGTAGAAATGGAAGAATTCGTTATCGATAGGCCGTTCCTGTTCTTCGTGCGTGATATCGTCGACGACTTGGTGATCGTTGCTGGCAAGATCAATGACGTTCCAGCGTTGGAAGAATAGAATGAATAGTTAAGAAAAACACAAGACTTGAATCCTCCACATTCGACCCTACACATCGTTGTAGGGTAGTGAAGATCTTAACATTAACGTTTTAGTTAAGCGTCGTCTCATCTCTTACGAATTGCATTCATCAGAGCACTTCTCCAAGGTTCACTTTTCTGAACACATGCTTCAAAACTACAGGAACACAACTTCGCACACTAAATACTCAATCCGAGCACAGATGTAACATTTAAAATTGCAGTTCCGTCTCTACATTTCAAAGCAACGATAGATTCGCTTCCGGTTGTAAAATCTCAACAAAAAAAAGTCGAAAGCTTACATTTTCCCATCTTGTGCTGGTGTTTCATAAGATGGCGATAATTGGCCAAAAATAAAAGCATCGGAAGTGAGTTTCATATGTGGACGTCCAGGCAAGAATCGATGCGCGGGTAGAAATCTTTCCAAAATATCTTTTAGTATTTTGGAATTGTATTTAGAAACGGCGATGCTGAGATTGTCCGCATGATCGTTCTTCGGTTTGTGGTGCCACTCGTTAGGATATGGATATACCGTTTTGACGCACACGTGATGAATGCAGTTTTGAAATCTCTATTCTTTTATCTTGAAATCGATTAAATTTTTCGAACAAATTATGAACAAATAGAAGTAAGATAACTTATGTAAATCTTAAATTATTTTTAAAAGCTAAGTGACAAAATAAATTGAACTATTTCCAGAAACATGTGTGTTTAGTTAACTCGAAGAACTGGCACAGCTTTTCATTTGTTGAACATATTAAAGATATCGAAGGTCAGTACTTTTCAGTGCTAAAATTAAAAACGGTACTTTTCAGTGCTACTAAAACAGTACTTTTCAGTACTATTTTTTCTACTATTGATCCCTTTACGATCCTTGTTTGGACCCGTGCCTTCGATTTTTCGTTGGACCCGTTGGCGAAAGCTAGCGGTGGTAATCCTTCTTGGACACCGTCTTGGGAAAAAACCTTTCGAAGGTCACGTCTTCTTTCGTTTATTAATTAAACATGGTATCAACAACAAACAAAAGGAAGGGTGAATCTCTGAATTCACAACTTCCTTCCAAAAAAGTGGGTTTTAAAACTGTCACTACACGTGGCAAGAATGGAAGAAAGGACGCTTCCCCGGAATGCAAACTTTCTTCCAAGGGTGAAATGAATAATTGTATCGAAATGAGCAATCAGTTCGATGCTCTAGACAAATTTTCCGAACACCGAATCGAAGCAGCCTCTAGCCCAGGCTCTTTGATTCAAGTGAGGAAGCAAAGAGTGCCGCCTATCGTGGTCAGTTGTTCCGAATTTGGGGGATTTAGGCAGGAGATCTTGAACTCCATTAGGGGAATCAAGGTTTCCTTCCAAATCGCAAAGAAAGGAGACTGTCGCGTTTTGCCGGAAACTCTTAAAGATCGTGAGCTTCTTCTCAAACATCTTGAAGACAAGAAGCACAAATTTTTTACTTATGACGACAAAACTGAACGTTTGTTCAAAGTTGTCTTGAAAGGTCTCTCAAGTGACTATAAATCACCTGAAGAGATCAAAAATGGAATAAATGATTTACTTGGATTTTCCCCAGTCCAAGTAATCATTATGAAAAAGAGAACCCAATCTGGCATTGTTCGGAAAGGGCTTTCTCAAGAATTTTATTTAGTTCACTTTAACAAAAAAGAACTAAATAATATTAAAGCTTTAGAAAAAGCAAAACTTTTGTTTGATGTCCGTGTGACATGGGAACATTTCCAGAAACCTGGAGGAAATTACCAGAACCCCACTCAGTGCCGTCGGTGCCAAAAGTGGGGTCATGGTACAAAAAATTGTCGCATGGATGCTAAATGCATGATTTGCGGAGGTTCTTCTCACGCCAAAGACGTCTGTCCAGTGAAGGAAGATACCACCAAATTCATATGCTGTAATTGCGGGGCTAACCATAAGTCCAATTTTTGGAATTGTCCTTCACGCAAAAAGGTCATTGAGGCTCGTGCCAGGCAGATGAAAGATAATATCCGTTACGAAAACGGTCGTTTCCGGAATTTGCCTGGTAGAGTATCGAACAATGCTCATTTTTCAGTTAACGATCGCTTGATCATGAATCATACCCATCAGGAAGATCATAATCATGCTCATTCACAAACTAATTTTAATCCGTCGGGTAGCCGTTCGAATCTTTCTACTTCGAATTTATCTACCCACGGTAAATCCTTTGCCGATATCGTAGCAGGAAATTCGAACTCCTCCCCTGTTCGATCCATGGGTACCCATTCTACTTGTTTCAAATCAAATGGAAAAAACCCTACCGCCACAGGTAACTCCGCTTCTTCGTCTACCGGAAATTCCAATGGGAAATCACATGACATGTCTGCCTCTGATTTTAGTTTTCTAACTGAACAATTGAATCTAATGATTGATGCAATGTTCAAAGCCACCACTATGACTGAAGCAGTCCAAGTAGGTGTAAAATTTACAAATCAAATTGTTATTGGATTACGTTTTTCTAATGGATCCAAATAATAATTTAAATATTTTAAATTGGAATGCTCGTTCTCTGAATGGTAAAGAGAACGAGCTGTTTAATTTTCTTACGGTTAATAACGTGCATATAGCAGTTATTACCGAAACGTATTTAAAACCTGGATCTAAACTCAAAAGAGATCCTAACTTTTTTGTTTATCGTAATGATCGACTTGATGGGGCATGTGGGGGAGTTGCAATCATCATTCATAGGCGTATAAAACATCAACTGTTTTCATCATTTGAAACTAAAGTTTTTGAAACTTTAGGTGTTTCTGTTGAAACACAGTTTGGTAAATATACTTTCATAGCTGCCTATTTGCCTTTTCAATGCTCTGGACAGCAAGTTAATTTGCTCCAAACTGACTTGCGTAAATTGACTCGCAATAAGTCAAAATTTTTTGTCATTGGTGACTTTAATGCCAAACATCGGTCATGGAATAATTCTCAAAGTAATTCCAACGGCAGAATTTTATTTGATGAGTGCTCTTCAGGATATTTCTCAATTCAATACCCTGATAGCCCTACATGTTTTTCCTCTTCTAGAAATCCATCTACGATTGACTTGGTCTTAACCGACTCTAGTCATCTTTGTAGCCAATTGGTTACTCATGCTGATTTTGATTCTGATCATGTCCCTGTTACATTTCAAATATCCCAAGAAGCGATTCTCAATCCTATCAGCTCCACTTTCAATTATTTACGAGCCGACTGGAATATATATAAAACGTATGTTGACTCTAATCTTGATGTTAACATTTCTTTAGAAACTAAACTTGATATTGACAATGCTCTTGAAACTTTAACAAATTCCATTGTTGAAGCCAGAAGCATTGCAATTCCAAAATGTGAAGTAAAATTTGAATCCGTGATTATAGACGATGATCTTAAACTCTTGATCCGTCTTAAAAACGTGAGGAGAAGGCAATTTCAACGCACTCGCGATCCTGCTATGAAAATTATATGGCAGGATTTGCAGAAAGAAATCAAGAAACGTTTTGCTCAATTAAGAAACAAAAATTTTGAAAATAAAATTTCTCAATTGGACCCTGGCTCTAAGCCCTTTTGGAAATTATCGAAAATCTTGAAAAAACCTCAGAAGCCAATACCGGCATTGAAAGAGGAAAACAAATTATTACTAACTAATTGCGAAAAAGCTCAAAAACTTGCTATGCAGTTTGAAAGTGCGCACAATTTTAATTTAGGACTTACTAGTCCAATTGAAAATGAAGTTACTCAGGAGTTCGAAAATATTCTCAATCAAGAGAACGTTTTCGAAAATGCCTGGGAGACTGATTTGGAAGAAGTGAGAACTATTATTAAAAAATTCAAAAACTTGAAAGCTCCTGGCGATGATAGAATTTTCTACATCCTCATCAAGAAACTTCCAGAAAGTAGCTTATCATTTTTAGTTGATATATTTAACAAATGTTTTCAATTAGCATATTTTCCTGACAAATGGAAAAATGCTAAGGTTGTTCCAATTTTAAAACCAGACAAAAATCCTGCAGAAGCTTCCAGCTATCGTCCAATCAGTTTGCTTTCCTCCATCAGTAAACTTTTTGAAAAGGTTATTTTGAACAGAATGATGGCCCACATCAACGAAAATTCAATTTTTGCCAATGAACAGTTCGGATTCCGCCATGGACATTCGACCACTCATCAACTTTTACGTGTAACAAATTTGATCCGTTCCAACAAATCTGAAGGCTATTCTACTGGTCTTGCTCTTCTAGACATAGAAAAAGCATTCGACAGTGTTTGGCATGAAGGTTTGATTGTAAAATTAAAAAACTTTAATTTTCCAACATACATTGTTAGAATAATTCAAAGTTATCTGTCAAATCGTACATTTCAGGTTAATTATCAGAACTCCAGATCTGAAAGACTTCCTGTAAGAGCTGGTGTTCCTCAAGGCAGCATTTTGGGACCAATATTATACAATATTTTCACATCTGACTTACCTGAGCTACCTCAGGGATGTCAAAAATCTTTGTTTGCGGATGACACAGGCCTCTCCGCCAAAGGACGAAGCCTGCGTGTCATCTGTAGTCGATTGCAAAAAAGTTTAGATATTTTTTCTTCATACTTGCAAAAATGGAAGATTTCTCCTAATGCTTCCAAAACTCAACTAATAATATTCCCACATAAACCAAAAGCTCTTTATTTGAAACCTTCAAGTAGACATGTTGTCACGATGAGAGGGGTTCCAATAAATTGGTCAGATGAAGTTAAGTATCTAGGGCTCATGCTAGATAAGAATTTAACTTTCAAAAATCACATTGAGGGCATTCAAGCCAAATGTAATAAATATGTAAAATGTCTCTATCCCCTTATTAATAGAAAATCAAAACTTTGTCTTAAGAACAAGCTGTTGATATTCAAACAAATTTTCAGGCCAGCCATGTTGTATGCTGTACCAATATGGACTAGCTGTTGTAATACCAGGAAGAAATCTCTGCAGAGAATTCAAAATAAAATTTTGAAAATGATTCTGAGGCTTCCTCCCTGGTATAGTACCAATGAGTTACATAGAATATCCAATGTTGAAACATTGGAACAAATGTCAAATACAATCATTAATAATTTCAGGCAAAAATCGTTACAATCTTCTATTGCCACGATTAATGCGTTATATGTTTAGGTTAAGTTAGGTTAAGTAAATTAAAAACTTTTTTTTTTCTCTTATAAGCAGGAGAAATCAACTCACCTGTAGAAAAACTGAACTGCTACGGCAAATGAAATGTAATATGTTGTTAACAAAATGTTAATTAAATCTTAAATTTGTTTTACCAAATTAGGATGATAGTGTTGTCAAATAACACAGAACACCTAGATGTAAGAAATGAATGTAATGTTTGGAATGATACTAATAAAGATATTAAAAAAAAAAAAAAAAAAAAAAAAAAAAAAACAAAAAAAAAATAAATCGAAGGCATTTAGGTTTGACATAAGTTTAAGATATTTGTAGACTTTCTCGTTATTATTTATTTATTAGTTTGGTTCTACATCAATCAACTTAATAAAACCACGCCAACAATATATCGACTACCGGTCTTATGAGCGTTTTGTACATCGTGCATTTGGTGCGGGCGTGAATCTTGCATGACCGCAGTCTCTTCTGCAGCCCATACTGCCGTTCTACGCATATTTGTCTCGCGATCCATAAGGTTTACATAGAACATGGGACAAGTAGGCGTAGAAGGGCAGCATAGTAGGCAAGACTTTCACTGATCATGCGCCTTCGTATTTTACGACTAACGTTGTTGTCGGTCGGCAGCTAGGCGGGCCCTGTCGCGCTCAGTTTCGACTACCAGCATGTACTTTGTTTTCGACGCATACACCATCAGTTCGACTCTTGTTGCTTCGCGTTTCAGGTGGGTGAACAAATCTGTCACCGTTTCAAATTTTCTTCCAATAATATACATATGTCGTCCGCGAAGCAGACAAATTGTCGGGATCTCGTGAAAATCGTGCCTCCATTGTTAAGTCCGTCACCTTGTCATAGTCCTCGGCGAGATTCAAACGAACTGGAGTGTTCTCCCGAGATCTTCTCGCAGTTTTGCACACCGTCCATCGTTGCTTTAATTTTAATCTTGTGAGCTTCCCGAGAAAGCTGTTCTCGTCTATGATCTTCCATAGCTCTACACGGTCAATACTGTCGTATGCCGCCTTGAAATAGATGGACAGGTGATACGTAAGGATCTGGTACTCACGGAATTTCTGGAGGATTTGTTGCACGGAAAGGATCTGGTCCGTTGTCGAGCGGCCGTCGATGAAACCTGCTTGATAACTTCCCACGAGCTCGTTTGCTATAGGTGATAGACGACGGAAGATAAGGGATAGCACTGTGTAGGTGGTGTTTAGGATAGTGGTTGCAGCTGTTCCGTATCCCAGATTCTGACTATCAGCCGATGCAGACAAGCGGCTTACTTCTCCGGGACCATCTGGATGAGTTCGGCTCCATCCTTGCCAGCACGTAAAACGAGTTATAACTGAATATTCAACGAAATATAAGGTAAACCGCCTCATTGCATTCAGGAATGCTTGCAATCTTGAGTGAAACTGAAACATTTCACGATCTTGTATCCAAAATTCGCCAATATTGCATACTTTCTTGCATATTGAATAAGAAATTGCAAACAAGAATGCTCGGTTTACATGATTCTATGCTGAAAAATCTGTCTAATATAATGCACATGGATGGATCGATGGCTCGGTCATTTGATGTGCATTATTTATGATTAAATTTTCAGCTTGAAAATCATGTAAACCGAGCCGTTTTGCATGCAACATTCTTTAAGAGAAGACTTTTCATGTTCAATATTAAAGATTTTGCTAGCAGTGTTGGATATAATGGAAGTGTTTGTAGGTTTTAGCATTGAATAATACATGAGAAATGGCTTTGCATGACTAAGGCTAAAATTACGTTACGTGTAAATCTAAGATTTTTTTGGTGTGTGCATCATATAAATTAATCAGAGAAAAAAGATAATGTTTAAGTTCTTTTATCGCAGATTTTTCTTTTTCTTTTAGTGATTCGATTATCCGGAGAATTCAAGTATCATTTTCCGACCTGTATGGGAACTGTGGGTAAAATGAACAGGGGGGGGGGGTGTTTAAAATGAACAGGTTTGTGTTTTACAGTAATTATGCTATAAATCTATGCAAAACATTGCACCATCAATAATCTTCAGACTAATGAACTATTTCGACAACTCTAGCGCGATCTAGAACTTTCAAAAGCTTAAAAAGTAAACGAAAACAAAGTACGCCTCTCCGTTTTCTCATATGATGTAAATTTTCACTCCTGGAATTTAAGGGTTTTATGACTAAAACCATCAAAAATCTATTCAACTGCGTATCACATCATATCTTTAAAGTATTTATGATAAGTAGACGGAAATTGAAAGTATTTTTATTTTATAATTTCTTAGAACACATGATTTGAAGATGTTGATCCTTTGGGGGTAAAATGAACCACTCGAAATGGGGGTAATATGAACACCATCGCAGGGTGAATACTACCGGATTTTATTTCAGATGCCGAGAGTTTTCCGGAGAAAATACAAAGACATACATGGGCAGCCAACCAAATGGTCGCAGCTAAACGTTTCATCGTTTCCGGATTGTCCGTGAGATATGCATTGAACATGTACTAGATACCGAGCATCATGCGACAACCCGCTCAATTTGAATGGTGTTCATTTTACACCCCCCCCCCTTCCGACATGTTCATTTTACCCCCATTGTATGTTCATTTTACCACCAAGTATATGTTCATATTACCCCCGTTACATGTTCATTTTACCCACATGTTTGGAACATTGACTATGTGGAAAGAAATTTTCAAAATTATAATAATGTTGATAAAATTCTTTTTCCATCACAATATTTCAACTTGTTACATTGCATAAACATCCTTCTTCAATTCTGAGCAATTGAAAAAGGATCTGACAGCTTCATAAGCAAGCAAACATGAAAATGTTTGCTTCATTTCCATTTAAAATCAGCACTAAAGCTCACAATTCGTTTTCAAATAAATCGTAGAGAACTTCAATGTAATGTTCAGTGACAGTGTTGCGGGAGATGTGAACAAATGGTTTCGGACCGACTCTTCTTAGCAGGTCAATTTTCTGTTAAGCCAGCTAAAAGGCTAAAATATCATATTTATTAAAAATATCTATACAAATATTCATTAAACTTACAAATTCGGTAACCTACTCAGAAAGACAATAACTTCCATCCTAGCCGAAAGACATCTCCACACTAGATCTACGATATGCTTCGTGACAGTATTGTTCTGCATATATAGTTACGGTATAGACAGTGGTTCTCAAACAGTGTTCTAATTTCTCATACGCAAATTTGCGTAACACTCCCCCCCGTAACACTTCATACTCTCTGAAGTTTTACTTAATTCATTTTTTTTATAATTTGGAAACTGACAACATGTCTACTAATATCTTCATCGGCGTGGATAGCGCCTACTTAACTATTGCGAGTAAGAAGACTTATTACAAACATGAAAATAAAGATTTCGGGTACTGAAGTGCAATTAAAACGATCACTGACGCTACGATAGACGGGACGTGCATTCACAACATTCTAGTAGGTATTGTAGGCAACGGAGCGATCGGAACTTGGTTCGGAAATTTGCGATTTATGTCGATCCGTATTGGTCAACTCGCGGTTTTTTCACTCTCTGATCGCTTATCACCATATCCACCGATGTGAATGTCATGCACAAGAGCCTCACGTTATTGTGATGATGGCTTTTGTTCGCGTTGTCGACTATTTTTCCTAGCGGTGTGTACGTTTCTAACGACGATCCTCTATCGACAGCTTATATTCCCAGTAGCTGACTCCCTGGCGAATGAATTCTCGTGCATCACGCGGTGAAAATCCAATCCGAGATCTGGTCACTCCAATTGCTAACATATTGCCTTCGGATGAGGATGATTTGAGCACGAATTTCCTATTAATGTTGCGGGAGATGGGAACAAACGGTTTCGGACCGACTCTTCTTAGCAGGTCAATTTTCTGTTAAGCCAGCTAAAAGGCTAAAATATCATATTTATTAAAATTATCTATAAAAATATTCATTAAACTTACAAATTCGGTAACCTACTCAGGAAGACAATTACTTCCATCCTAGCTGAAAGACATCTCTACACTAGATCTACGATATGCTTCGTGACAGTATTGTTCTGCATATATAGTTGCGGTATAGACAGTGGTTCTCAAACAGTGTTCTAATTTCTCATACGCAAATTTGCGTAACAGACAGTATTAACCGTACCTAAATCAAACTTCTCTCTGGCTTGAAAATAGTAACAAAGCTCGAATGTAGATTTCGCAGCCACTCGGAAAGGTTTAAGGCTCAAGAATCCATCATTCAATCATCAGCAATCATCAAAAAAGAAAAACCAGTTTTTTTGTTCAAATTTAAAGGAATCCCCATAAAAATCTATCATTGCTATCCAGATAGCCAGTGTAATCCAATGATAGATTTTCTTGAACATTGCTTAAGGCGAAGTAGGCCGTCATTGAAATTTGTACGCTTCATTGATGATTGTTGTCTATTCATCTCACGATTTCGAATCAAAGAAAATCAGTTGGTTTTGCACTGACACAGCTGAAAAAGTATCAGCATACTTTATGCATGTTAGTGCGTACAGTGATATTTTTTTAAGTCAATTTAAACTATCAAGACTGAGTTTTATCTCTTTGAAATGCAAGCTGAAAAGTCATCATTGTTGCCAAAATGAATGACGGGCTTTTTAGCCTTAAATTTTGAGCAAAAAAACTGGTTTTGAAAAGTTGTAAAACGATGGTGGTTATTTTTCTCTTAAAACGAACTTGCTTTGAACTTCAAACACAATGTTTAGTTATGCTGCTAACCGAACTTACTATGAACTTCTTGAAAATTATAATAAGAATAATCAAAAGACAATTTACGGGACACTCTCTTTTCTCGAGTTTCGGAAATTTTTATCTAAGACTTCACGTTTTATTTGACCTACCTGCATTAGTAAACTGTGTTTAGATGCAATATTCTTATATTTTGATGGAATGTAGAATATTTAGGAGCACCGCCCTAATATATTCCATATTTCCGTCGTTTTCCAGCGGAATCCAGGTGTAATCCAGAACTGTGCTTTAGGGAAAACCTTAGCAACATAATTGGTCTTCTTTCACTATGTTCAGCACCTGCGTAGCGTTAAGAGTTGTATTTTTTTTTTATCTATTTGTCATTTTTGTTCAAATCACTTACATTTCAGTTGAAAAGGGGGAAACTTATGAAAAACAAAACAAACATAGAAATGTCAAATAATTCAAGTTCGGATAAAGTTCCGTGCGAACTTCTTTGAACTTTCAAGTAAAAAACAGTTTAAAACAAGTATAAAACAAGTTTAAAAATAGGAATGCTAAAGTTCGAACCTAAGAAATCAGCACATCAAGTAAATTCATTAGCATTTGCACAACACGTATATGGAGCAGCGGTATGAACTATGGTTTCAACGAGGAGAGCTCGAGTTCGAGTCTTGCAGCAAATGTATTTACAAAACAAAGTATTCAATAGAAAAAAAATGGTTCCTCAAAAGCACTGAGAGTTAATAAATTACATGGAAAAAGTGTCGGTCTTACAAAAACTTTTTTTTTTAAATTCATATTGAAGTTTATTCTTAAGGTGAAACATCTCGGAATCCAAAGATGACTGGCACAATGGCTGACTTGTACCCCTTCTCACGTTTTCAAATAAGAAGTACTCTGTTGGTGGATGCTATTTTTGCGAGATTTGTGCCTTTTATGTTTTAGTGCAATCTTAGAAGTTGATTCAAAACTCTTTCACCTTAAGCTGAATTGTATTCACGGCGTGTATATGGGAAAGGTTTATCACAAAAAAATAGGCATCGCTAAATCTTTCACCATTCGAAAATATAGGTTTAAAGCTTTCATTTGACGTGTTCCCCAAAAAAATCCACCGAGGGATCCCGAACATTTTTTTTTATTTAAAATTTTTGTTCTTTAGAGTGCATTATTTTTAAATGTAATCATTGCAAAAGACAGCTCGTTGGATAAAAGTTTTATTTCCATATAAAAGTTCATAAAATAAATATATATACATATCTATTGAGTTTCATTTTGTAAAAAACAAAACTGTCCTATGTGATTTTGAGGATTTATTGAGCTATAGGACACTTATTCGATTAGATATGTTGTAAGTTCGACTGTTCACTTATTCATACTGTGGAAGTATATCTAACCGAGCACTGTTTCTTATCATGGTCAGAATACATTAAATGTATTCTTCTTCTGTCTGGCATTACACCTCTGCTGGGACATAGCCTGCTTCCCAGCTTAGAGTTTGTTGAGTACTTAGATATTGATTGAGAATTTTCTTTGCCAATCAACCGTTAAAGATTAAAAGTAGAATGGATCGACATTACAACGGCCTACGAAAGTAAATGGAATATGCTTAAACGCCCTGTTACCCAAGCCTTAGCAAAAAGCTTAAAAAATCCTCATTAAGAATATTATCCAGGCACCCGGAGTAAATGACACTACACAGACTTTTTTAATAGTATTGAAGTTATTTTGATGTTTTTAGCTTGGAATTTCAAAATTTTATAAGAATATAGTGGAAGATATTTCCTGTTAAATCAAATCATAAAAATAATTCCACCGTGAAAGTGATTTTCTGACAAGCAGAACAACAATAATACAATTTCCACAATTACTGCAGTAATTGTGGAAATAGGTAAGTAGCTTACAAACAAGAAAGTTTTACCATTTTATACTCCTTTTGGATTGATTATTCATATAATATATGTTTTCAACATGAGATATGGTTAATTATGTGATTATTGCCAACGGTAAGTGTTATGAGGAAGAATAAAAAGTTAAATTTCATGTGCCCACTTGCCCCGTAGAGTTGAGTAACTGCAATTTACAGTAGATTTTTATGACTTTATTCTAAGGGTTTCAATATCTCGAAAGGATATCTTCCCATTCGTGCGAACATCAGCGAATACAGGGTGCAACTTTTGCAATTTTTTGGGCTATTTCATGAAAGCAACATCAATCAAGTGGCTGCATTTATTGGTCGTAGCAAAATGAGCTCCATACAGCATGTATTTTACATTACCTTTTGGAGCTTTTTGGGGAGTTTTGCGATGATAGCGACTCAAGAGTCTGCCTTGAGCTCTGCCTCTGTTTTTACAGTAGCTTCATAAACTTAAGTCAGGAGGAGCCAAATTAGGATCTCCAATTTCAAATCCATGTGTCCCTTTTTTATGTCAGATGTCCATGAAATTTCCGTTGCAGAGACATAATGAACAAACTTCCAAAGATATCGAATTTATCGACTGTTTCGTACTGATTGAAAAAAAAATTGACTCAATGATTCTTTTGGTCTGGTCCAAACTGTTAGTACTTACTTGATCATGGAATGGCGTTTCTTGAATCTTGAATAGATTTTCTGTTCCTCAAATGTGGCATTTTTGCTTATTTATGAAGCCAGATTGTGCCTGTTGACCACGATATTTTCTAGGATTTAACAGTTGAGTTAACACAACTGCAAGACTATTTTCAATTCAAAGAGTCACTATTTTGGCATGTTGTTTTTTTATATCATATTAATTGTGGAAAACATGACAATATTAACCCAGCAGCAAGTGATATTGATTTGTAAAAATGGTTCAAAAGAGCTCTATTTCGTATCAATCGTTTGGCAGCGTCCATTTATTACGTAACGCTAAAATCGGAAATTTTTGACCACCTCACCCCATCTCCCTCCGCAACGTTTTTTGTATGGAAAAATTAAACGCTATTCCCCCCTCCCCCTAGAGCGTTACGTAGTTTGTGGAATTTTCAGGATGGTTGATTAGATCTCATCGGTCGAGTATATTTTTCTTACACACAATATAAAAAAATAAAACAATCATGATAGGCGAATCAAATTCTCAGTTAATGAATAACCGAAGAACTCTTATTTGAGAACTTGGCTTTGTCTCAATAGGGGTGTAATTCCAGAAAGAAGGAAAATAAAATTAATCTTTTCTAAATATGAACAGAAACAGTTAAACACTAGAATGAAATACACACTTAAATCCGAATGCCGATCTCAGCTGTGCAAATCTCGGTAAAAGGTCGTTTGTTGACATCTTAGTAAAAGTGACGTTTGGTAACGGCACCCAAAGGTGCTATTTTAAGTAAACTTGATGTAAGGCTGACATATCAGTTAAAATTAATTTGCTTACCGCTCAGCTGTGCGGATCTTGGTAAAAGAATGAAAATTAGTTGAACTCAAGTGAATGTCGTATCCCCAAGATCACATAGGACAGTTATGTTTATTACAATATGTAATCTTATATTTCTATGTTATATCAACTTTCATTTGAAATTTGGGCTACCATCGAGCTTGAGAGAAAAAAAAACTGTCTTTTATCATGATTATATTTGAAAATATTGTACTTCAAGGAACAAAAATTTAAAATAAAAAAAAAATTTCGGAATCCCTCGGTGGATTTTTTTGGGACACCCGTCAAATGAAAGCTAAAAACCTATATTTTCGAATGCTGAAAGATTTAGCGATGCCTATTTTTTTTGTTATAATATCGTTCTACCAGACACGCCGTGCATTCTCTACAGCACTTGAAGGGAACTTTTGTGAACTGAATTTCGGATAATTACTTAAAAAGTGAGCTGCATAGCAAGCTATTCATTACATTTCGATTAGCTGATTATGGTTAAATATGCTCCTTTTTTGAACCTTTGGGTGCTTGGGATGGAACCAACTAGATGTTTGGTTGGGATTAACAGACACCCTCAGTGTATAAGTGCTGGTGATCTTCTATTTTTGGGATTGAACCTATGACCTTCTGCTTATGGAGCAGAAGCGGTAGCCATTAAACCACCAACCCCGTCGTCATATCACGTAAAAAAATACCGCCAATAATCGTTGACAACAATTTCGAAAGATAGCTGCACACAATCCAAAATTACTCCGCCGAGAAATTTCCCAGTAATATTCTAAGGATATCATCAGAAACTTGACAAGAATTTTGCCACAAGTCCGTAAAGCATGTTGCGTGTAAACTGCTAATCACAGAAAGTCCACCGAGTTTCTTCCATTAAGTATTCATCCAGAAGTCCATCAAACATTACTTAAATTTGACTCCTAGCAAAAATAAATGTTCTCATCCTTGAATAACCCAGGACCACCATGGGGAAAAATAAAATCCCTTCCTTCATAGTATCAAATCGACCCTGGGATTATCATATTTGCATAAAACAGCGGTGATCAGTGTTTTCATGTTAACCGGTGTGGATCATCGTTGGTCGCCGAGTAGTTGTTGTAGATCACTGTCGCCGAGTAGCTGTTGTGACGGCGCAGATTACTTTTACAGCAAAGCCTCCCTTTAGGTATCAACCAGATCACTGGTTACGCTTGTAGATCTGAAGGCCTGTTCTTAAATAAGTTCTTGTATGACTTAAACGGTCGTTGAGCTCAAAACTTTATGGAATATATTTGTGGGTATAAATGTTGTAAATCCACGGACCTGGTTTATACGGAGTTCATGGGTGACCTAGAACACCAACGCAAATTAGCGTGTAGCTGACATAACTTTACACAAACTTTGTACAACTAATCTTGTTTGTACCCAGTCTACTTGATATTGTTTTACGAAATGACATACAAACTGAATTTCGAGGGTAAAACTTACATTTACGTAGTGGTTCCATATACGCCAAATTCTCTATACGTACCTCCAGCTCATTGCGTAAACAGAGATTTAGGTGTAAGTTTTGCCATTCATGGCGCACTATTTCGCATCATCCTCCGCCGATCAGTCTTCGATTGGAAATCGATCCATTCGGAGGTGGCGGATCGGTCCTCGAAACAAAGCGACACTCGTCATTAGGGCGGTACAAAATTAAAAGAAAAAGTTCGAAAATCTAATCTAACGATAAAATAGTGTTCTGTGAAATTTTCAGCTTTGCGGGTGGTGGTTTAAAGGTAGCCCAAAGGCGATATATGTTTGTATTGAAATTACTATTCATTAGTTAATGAATTAATTTTCACATACATATTTAAAAATTACATGTTAGTATCATAATGTAAGTACAAAATTATCATCTCATAGTGAAAACTTATTCTTCAGACCATAATGAAGGAAGTAGCCAAAGATCCTTTTTGTGCCAATTTTATTTTGGGGTTTCATTCATTTTCTTAATTTCTTTATTACTATAATTTCAAACATAACATTCATTCCATATATCAAGGTGTTCTGTGTTTTAGGCAACACATTCAGCCTAATTTGGTAAAACTAAAGTAAGCTTTTCTTAACATTTTTATAACAACATATTACATTTAATGCCAGCAGTTCAGAATTATTACAAGTGAATTGTATTCATCAAAAGAGAAAAAACAAACTGAATACTGTCTATAGGAATACCAGCTATTACATGAAATATTTAAAACTTAGAGTTTTGATAATTCACCGGAAGTGTACGATTTGACAGATAATTTTTAAGCTTTCATGCCATACACTGTCAAATGCTTTTTCTAGAAGAGCAAGACCAGTAAAATAGCCTTCAGATTTGTTGGAATGGATCAAATTTGTTACACGTAAAAGTTGATGAGTGGTCGAATGTCCATGGCGGAATCCGAACTGTTCATTGTCAAAAATTTAATTTTCGTTTATGCGTTCCATATGATTTGATAAAATATACAACGGTCACTCGTAGAAAGAAAACGGGAGGAACTGAAATTACCTACGACAACATTGGCATAGGAATTATCTCGGGTATTTTCCTTCAAATTGAAAAGATTCAAACAGTTAACCGACGGAAGATAATGAGCTTGTGAATGAGCATGATTATAATTTACCCGATGAGTATGATTATTGAACAAGTGAACATTAACTAAAAATGAAAATTGTTAATTGATAATTCTGCGTGGGAAATTCCGGCTACAAAAAAAAAAAACATTGCCGTTCATGCCCCGAAATTTGCGCATACAGACTTTTTGGTATCTTCCTTCACTGCCCATAACTGCATATTTGTAACATTCGACAAAAGTAGGCATTGAGTAAATGGGATACCAAGTTTGCATTATATTGCAGTATAGCATAGCATAGCATAGACTGACTGTACATGTCAATGGTTGCTACTCCGTGATTGATCGGAACTGGTAAGAATTGCACTACGATCCAAATAAATAAGGGATGGGAGTTTCTGCTTACTCTCGAAGTGAAATTTCAGCAGATCTAATATTATTGATCAATAACGGCGCTGGCCAAGTCCTTGGGACAGTCAATTGGGATGGGGAAGGAATGTGAGGGTGTAATGATTGTTGCTTCTAGAGACCGAGAATACCGCTGCATCTCCACAATTACCACGGGAAGGGTGTTTATTAGTGAGGGAGGAAAAGATCTGGGAGTTACCTCTGGTCGATGATGCGATCCATGGACAAGGGGAAATATACGACTTATACTTACATCTAGTTTTGTATTTTTGTCTCTAAAAGTTTTTGGTAGAAGCTTTAAAAAATACGTCAACATCTATAATGTCGAACAATTCAAAAGATGTTTTTATTAATGACGAAAACTGAAAATTACATGTATATATTTTAAATTATATGAAACAGGAATAATGCCGACACTTGTAGTGACGAACTATACATAGTTTGTTTGAAAATTACATATATACAGTAATACGTGCATTTTGTCTCGGTATGGTAGGAGTTTTTAAAAAATACGTCAACATTCACAATGTCGAACAATTCAAACAATAGAGTAAGGTGGGGCAAAAGTTCGACCTTAGTGGTATAATCAAAGTTTCCAGGAAAACAATAGCAGTTAAAACAAAACAAATACCATACAGTGAACCTTTAACATATTGGCTATAATTTTGCTGAACAAACTTGTGTCAAAATATTTACCCATTTTTAGTTATAACAGTTTCAAAATTGATTGTCTTATTCGAACTTTTGCCCCACCGGTGGGGCAAGAGTTCGAATCTAGTGTGGGGCAAAAGTTCGCTGGCTAAAATCTAAAATATCGTTCCTTTTATGCCAGGCATACTTTACACCAGCCGTAAACTTAAGTTTGCCGAAAAATACACACTAAATTTTCATCAAAAAATTGCCCAAAACCGGGTTAATTGTAATAAACTCAAAAATAGCAGTTTTTCGTAAAACTAAGTGGAAATGTAATATTTTGGTGACAGTTTTCTCACGATCAGACAAATATAACTAAATTTGAAGATAATTTGTGGACTTTAGGCAATTTGCAAATTTTTCCGTGATTTTATACATGGGTCGAACTTTTGCCCCGCTGATTCAAACTTTTGCCCCACTATGGGCCAAAAATCGTTTTCAAGCATTTATGCAAAATCTAATACACTTCAAAGCAACCTTATGATAGGCCTAGAAACGCCCTTACATAAAATATTGAAAGAGATTTTATCTTCAATTGGTTCCATGCAACGAAAGTTTGACCAAAAATTACAATATTCACGTCGAAAAACAACAAATAGCCATAACTTTTACAAATCTCAATCGATTTTTATGATATTTGGAGTAAAAGTCTCTTACTTGAATAGTATTCGAACCACAATGACATTCATAAGATTTGTTTTGAATTGAGCTAGAAATCTTAAAAAGAAACTCTTACCCCACTCGAACTTTTGCCCCACTTTACTCTACACTTTTTTATATTAAACTTTGGGAGGGATTATTAGAGTATGTTTAAAACTACAAATGAACTTTAACACTTCGCTTTTTGCAAAAAAAAAATAAAATACTAAAATCACTAAGGTGAGCAAATACCTTTAAACTCTAATATGTGTTGCTTATCTTGACAGATAGGCCTATTTTGTCTTCGACTTACAGACTTCTTCAGTGTCGAGTGCTCGACACTGAAGAAGTCTGTAAGTCGCAGACGAAATAGGCTTATCTGTCAAGATAAGCAACACATATTAGAGTTTAAAGGTATTTGCTCACCTTAGTGATTTTAGTATTTTTTTTTTTTTGCAAAAAGTGAAGTGTTAAAGTTTATTTGTAGTTTTAATTCAAACAATAATTTTTAATAATGTCAAAAAGAGAAAAATATATGTATATTGAAATTGTATAAGAAAAAACCATAATGCCGACACTTATAGTGACGAACCATACAAAGGTTGTTTTTTATATTACATAAAAGTTACGCTTTCAAGAAAAAATGTGTTATCACAAGCATGAAACGAACTCACCAGTTGGTAATCCATCCTCGACTGAACACAAAACTGACACAAACAGCAAAACTTCTTGGCGTCCCGAAAACAAACCGTCTTGCTTGCGCCTTCCCGAATAGCTGCCCAGCAAGACGCTCCAAAACAGAAAAAAAATTCTTTGGCGACGAAACCACCCGCGAAACCGTGAGCAAAACCTATCTGACGACGCAAAATCGAACCGTCCTGCTTGGGCTTCACGAAGAACTACCTAGCAAGACGCTCCAAAACAGGAAAAAAAATCTCCGGCAACGAAAACACGCGCTAAACCGTGAGCAAAATCTATCGGACGACGCAAAACCGAACTGTCCTGCTTGGGCTTCACGAAGCACTCCCAAGTTTGCATTATATTGCAGTATTGGAGGAAACTAAAATTTCAAAAGATCACTAAGAATTCAAAAGTGTTTATTTGATGCTGAAATTTTGTACAACTCATATCGCATATTGGGCGAATAGTAAGAAAATAAGTCTGATAGAAATTTCGTTGCTATTGCATTATGAGGCTCATGTATAATCTCAATGTGACTGTTATGCGATTACAATTGCCAATGTGACAAAACAACTTGGTATTTTTTTTTCGAATTTTCTAGACCAATCTCACAGATTTCAGTAAGTTGATCGAAAGTATTTATCATTTGAAGACTCTTCATGGTATTAACTCCATTTTGTCAAAAATGTCGAATGTGACTGTTATGCAGTTATGGGCAGTTCACAGGACAGATGGTTACTTGGACTGGGGAACACATCTATGTAAATCATTTATTTCATGTTTGATCTCTTCTGGTGGCCTATAGTCACTTGAGGGACCTTTCAAGACGACTTTGAACAAACGTTCAGTTTTGTCGTCATAAGTGAAAAATTTGTGCTTCTTCGCTTCAAGACATTTGAAGAGAAGTTCGCGATCTTGAATTGTTTCCCGCAAAACGCGATATTCTCCTTTCTTTGCGATTTGGAAGGAAACCTTGATTTCCCTAATGGAGTTCAAGATCTTCTGCCTAAATCCCTAAAATTCGGAATAATTGACCACGATTGGCGGCACTCTTTGCTTCGTCACTTGAACATTAACCATTTCAACCTTGGCAGAAAACGCGCATTCCGGAGAAATGTCCTTTCTTCCATTTTTTTTCAACGATTAGTGACAGTTTTGCAACCCTCGAATGAAGAAAGTTGTGAATTCAGAGATTCACCCTTTATTTTGGTCGTGGTTGCATCCATGTTCAGTGAATAAACTAAAGAAGACGCGACCTTCTGAGAGGTTTTTTTTATCCCAAGGACACCAAGAAGGACCACCGCTAGTTTTCGATCAAACAAAAAATCGAAGGCACGGTCCAAACAAGGGTCGAAAAGGGATCGTAGGTAAAAAAATGTAACTTTGAAAGGTACTGTTTTTGTAGTACTAAGAAGTACTGATTTATTGCTTTAGGTAAAAATTTCCGAGAGCAGAAAAAAATTGTGTACGCACAGCACGAGGGTACGATGCACACTGTTGAAGCAACTTCTTTTATTATAGCTTGAAGAATGAGTTTTCACTTTTAGATGATAAGTTTATTGCTACATTACAGTACCAAAGTATTTGAATCCTTTCCAAAATTTCCCCATAGTAATTTATGTATAAACCTACATAGTCTTTGGTCCACCTTGAAATCACAACCGGAAAAGCTGAAAATTTAGAAGAACACTATTTTTATCGTAAGGATGATCTGGGAGTAGGATTTTCAAACTTTTTCGTATTTTGAACCGCCCTAATCGTCATTCATCTATCCACTAGGCTCGGGACTGTCTTGGTGGTTGTATACCACCTACCATCATTCAAAAGTATCATCAACGTGACTTCGGAGAGGTGTGAATCTCGGTAATGCCGCAAGGTGGTCGTGTGCGTCGTCGTCGTCGTAGAACCGAACAAGTTTTGTAAATATAGCGCTGCCGCGAGTTTTGCTTGCCGTGGGGAAGTCCTCTCCAGCAGGTTTGAGTACTGACGAAGACGTCGCAGAGTGTCGAACGGTTTCAAACTGCGCGAATCGTAATCAGCTCCAGGTGCGGCGAAACAAGTGCCAAGACAGACGATAGAGTTCCGACACGTGGGAAGTGCCAAGTGCAGCGTCCGTTTTCAACGATGGAGAAGTGCAGAGTGCTGTTTTGTGGTAAATACGATAGATAACAGATGAAGAGTGGTATCCGTAGAGGTCAAGGATTAATGGACGAAGAAATAGTTGCTGCTGATCGTGTACTAGCTGATCAGAATGTTAATATGAGATCCTGTGACCGTTCTTAGTAATGTTGCAAAGTGTGCTGCAACAAGTCAAGATTATGCCAGCATTTGAATTCTGATCCGATCGATGCACTGTCTGTACAGGGTATTTTCACAATTTAACGGAGTTATGCCCAATTAGTGGTATACGCTGTAAAATCACTACAGAAATCTCGCAATTACCATCGCATTCAAAATCGAACCGAACATCCATTTAAGCTAAACACTTAATCGATTAGTTATGATAAAACGCATATGATAAAATGTTATGTATAAATTTTGTCTGTTTTTCAGTAGAGATTTTTTATGAAGAAAATGAAGAAAAAGAGATTGAAGAGTACGGTTTGTATCGTATTTCATCAAACTGATATTTTTTTTCAAGTGTGGTTATTTGGCAATCAGTATTAGACTGTAGCGAAAAATACGTAGCTATTCAGCAAGACCAAGCTGAGGATCTTTGGATCGAATCCCACCAGTCGAGGATCATGTCGGATTGGAATTTTCTTTGAATTTCCAGGACATACTGTAGTAATCACCAAACCGTGGACCTCGTGAAGGTTTTGTGCGAACGAATTGTGAATAGTAATGTGAAGTAGCTCGCATGCTTTTAATTATCGATTGATGATCTGCCGTAAAGTTTTTGAAAATATGGTAATTTAAATCATGCAAAATTGACAGCGTTTCTATAAGTTGGTCGTTTAAATGATAATCGGAAATGGATGACAAAACAAATTCTGCTAAGGAACAACTTAAAACCTATCTAGAAGTTTTATCGAATCTTAAAACGAAGCTTTGATAGTCTCAGAGCCAATGGCGTACGGTGCGGAATTAAATTTGGGGGTAACTATTTGTGGCTGTTCAAGTATTTGAAATCTAAATATATTTTCATTTAATTGATTTGCGAACAAAACAAATGGAACATGTGTCCACTATTGTCGTAAATCGTTTAGTAGCCAATTGATGAAGAGCAGCCACGTAAGGTATGCGTATTGCGCACATCCAAATCTTACCAACTTTAGCAAAGTTTTTAGCAAACTCTTTGCAATTTGTCTTGATGCAATCAAAAACAATATCATTAATGGAATAATTCAAAATAATCACATGATTCTATCTAATGTATCGCAATATGATAGACAATAAAAAATCCATAATTCAAATGGAAATTTAACGGTCACAATATCGTTCAGTACATGGCGGGCCCTATGCACGCAAAATATTAAAAAAAAAAGTCTTGATAATCCAGGTTTTTAAAAGCGCCAATGACTGCCGCTAACAGGCACGCTTCCTGGTAGGGACATGTCGATTTGATGTTTGGCTTGGGTTGTTTTCTATTGAAAGGACCCAAGCTAAACATCAAATCGTTTCATCCCTACCAGAAAGTGAGCCTATTTGCGGCAGGCATGAGCCTCTGTACCTGCCATAAATTCCTTTGTTCTTTTGACTTTTACTGTGATGTTGTCTCGCTCTCTCTCACGGGCAACTTGAAAACAGGGCGTTGAATTTTGTACAACACTGGTGAAAAAACTCGCTTTTCGATCACAACAGCAGCGTGATGGTTCTGACGGTGGTCAACCACGCGACAACTGGAAGGTTAAGAACTTCCTCTAACATGTCTCATGGAAAAACTTCAAGATATCTTCTAGTGATTTTCACAGATATTTCAGGAGCTCATACTGGGATCCCTCTAGAATTTTTTCTAGAGATTCTTCTAGCAATACTCCCAGAAATTCTTCCAGCGATTTTGCAAAGGATGCTTAGAGGACTTGCTTCAAGAAAACCTTGAGAACTCCAACGATTCACCTCTAGTTATTTCCTCAGGAATTACAGCTATTACTAAGGAAATCGATGGAAGAATCACCTGATACAATCATGGAGGATTAAGCCTTCCTAGGAAAATATCTAAAAGAATCTTTGGATAAATTCCTGGGAAATTCCTATAGTTATCCTTGTCAAAATCCAGGTAATATTTTTGAGATATCCGAAATAAAATTCTTGGAGAAATTCCTTAGAAAAATACTTGCTGGAATTCCACAGGAAAAACTAACTTAATCTTCAAAATTATCTCAGAGCAGTAACACTGTCGTAATGTCGTAATGAATTACAAAAAATAGAAATGTCTGGCCTGGTTCTCTTTTCTTCTGGATCATTTTAGGTTACATTTTGTTTTTCTGTTTCCTGTTTGATCAATTTTCGGTCTCTTTTTGGTTTCTGTTTGGTCTCTTTTTGGCTAGAGTTCTCTAAAGTTCCTGTATTCAAGGCACTTGAACGCTAACAAGTATGCAATGTGATCGATAGAGTAATTTTCTAAACGAATAATAAAATAATTAAGTCCTATTACTCGATCTGCAGATATTTAATTGAACGGAAACAATATGCAACAATGAGCGTACATCTAACATTTTTATGTGAGGAGACAAACCATACTTAGTGATGAAAAGATGATAATTAGATTAAACCTTAATGTGATATGTTCCTCGATCGAACTGAGCGCCATCAACGAACTTTACCAAACTTACGTTCCATCTATTGTGAAGAGATTTATTGATTCAAACGATTATTGAATTTTTCATCAGTACCGAAAGTACCGGTACTCAATGCTTTTCAGTACCTCCGGTACAAAAAAATAACCCTACACCACATCATGATACTGAAATGTCACATGTGTACGAAACACACATAAGTGCATACACATAGTAACATGCACATAGAGTAAGGTGGGGCAAAAGTTCGACCTTAGTGGTATAATCAAAGTTTCCAGGAAAACAATAGTAGTTTTTTTTTTTTTTTTTTTTTTTTTTTTGTATGGTATTCAGTTGGAGCTGCCTGACAGCTTAACTTGTCAAGGCTGAACCCTCGGTCTGGCTTTTGCCAAGTTTCCCCTCTACCAGGACCAATACTCAGACGGACTAGGCAATGGCGCCCACATGAACACTGTTTTTTATTAGTATTGTGACGTGGTAGTTTTTGAAAAGTACCCATATTCCCTTGCTTCTGAGAAAAGGAAGCATTATGAAAATCAGCAGCTCCATTAGAATTTGTTTGTAATAGTAGTGCATTACTAATACTGTCTAGTCGAAATGGTTTTGAATAATTTGTCATTCAAGTGCTATTCTGATTACTATTGTCTTTTACGTAAGATTAGAGTCTTAAATGTCAAGTGTCGTCAAGTCTTAACAAAATTAGGCTGTTTAGTAGTAGTTCTAGTTAATTTCATTTTTTGTTGTTAAAAGTATTTATTGATCATTACGTTCATATATCCTTAAAGAAAAAAGTCGCTTTCCTTGTCTGTTCAACAATTTTTCGAAACTAGCAAGTGTACCCTAATGATCGATCTCAGCGTTTTACTTTCCATAGTCATTTTATAGTGAATATTGAAGAGTAAAGTTACCTTAGGCTTTTATTACAGTCTCCTACAAGATTCACTTTTCGGTGGCAAATGCAATGCTTCACAACACCTACTTTCTACTTGTTAATTTTGCGAAAATGAAGCTGGAATTAGATTATTTATACCGCTGTTACAAAAGAGGTATTTCTTATTATGGCAATGTAAAAACCATATAAAAATAAGATTGTCGCCACTTATTTCTACTCAGTGAATCTACTAGTCATTTTCCTAAGAGTTCCTAAGTATTCCCTACGTCGTATATGATAACGATGTATCTAGCTAGCTAATAGTAAGAGTGGCTACGGATCATTCTGGTTAGCAAAAGGCAAACTGAACGTCACCAATAGTATTAATGTCCACTTCGAATAGATTAATTATTTGAAATGGGCATCAATTCTATCAATGACGCAGAATGTCCGTTGGATCACATCCGAGATATTATTGCGTCTATGCCATATGAATTATGACGCGGCTTTAAGCAAAAAATGCCAAAATGTGATACCACCACTACAGGTTACGCCTTTGGTTTCCATCATATGGGCTAATGGATTATGCCCTCCCATCGCGGCAAGGTCTCATAACCAAGGGGAGGGTCCAGGAAAACAATAGTAGTTAAAACAAAACAAATACCATACAGTGAACCTTCAACATATTGGCTATAATTTTGCTGAAAAAACTTGTGTCAAAATATTTACCCATTTTTAGTTTTAACAGTTTCAAAATTGATTGTCTTATTCGAACTTTTGCCCCACCGGTGGGGCAAGAGTTCGAATCTAGTGTAGGGCAAAAATTCACTGGCTAAAACACAAAATATCGATCCTTTTATGACAGGCATACTTTACACCAGCCGTAAACTTTAGTTTGACGAAAAACACACCCTAAATTTTCATAAAAAAAATTGCCCAAAACCAGGTTGAATGTAATATACTCAAAAATAGCAGTTTTTCGCAAAACAAAGTGAAAATGTAAAATTTTGGTGACAGTTTTCACACAATCAGACAAATTTAACTAAATTTGAAGATAATATGTGGATTTTAGGCAATTTGCAAATTTTTCCGTGATTTTATACATGGGTCAAACATTTGCCCCGCTGATTCGAACTTTTGCCCCACTATGGGCCAAAAATTGTTTTCAAGCATTTATGCAAAAACTAATACACCTCAAAGCAACCTTATGATAGGCCTAGAAACGCCCTTACATAAAATATTGAAACAGATTTTATCTTCAATTGGTTCCATGCAACGAAAGTTTGACCAAAAATTACAATATTCACGTTGAAAAACAACAAATAGCTATAACTTTTCCAAATCTCAATCGGTTTTTATGATATTTGGATTGAAAGTCTCTTACTTGAATAGCATTCGAACCACCATGACATTTATAAGATTTGTTTTGAATTGAGCTAGAAATATTAAAAATAAACTCTTACCCCACCCGAACTTTTGCCCCACTTTACTCTACACACGCACACATGCATAGCCAGTAGGATTCTTACAGCTTTCTTAAAAAATATCTGCCAGATGTCCACATAATTCCCATTGGAATTTTCACAGGATGCTCATAGACATCAAATGAAAAATTGTAAATGTAAGAAAAATTCTTACATTCTAAACGTTTCCCACATAAGTCTCACATGGTTCCCGCAGAAATCACACCGCATCAGCATTTTCGCAGTATTCTGAACTCAGACTTAACTCTGCTAACCATACTATTTCTGTTGGACTTCTGAAGCTTTTCACAGGATCTTTACAAGAAACCAGTCGAATTTTCACGAATTTAACATAGGAACTCCTACAGGATAACCACAAAACTCGCAATGGATTCTCTCAGAATTTTCAAAGGATTTCTACAGGATTCTCATAAGAATATCAAGATTCTAACGGTATTTCCAAACGATTTACATACATACATTTCCGCAGAATTTTCACAATATGTATTCAGTTTTTCTACATAATTTCCACAGGATTCTCACAATATTTCTATTGGAAGACTAGGATTCACACTTGAATTCAAGGATTCCCATTTTACCATTCCCACTGTAATAGAAGAATCCACTCTGCACACTAAGCTCATACGGTGAATTTCACCGTACTCTCAACAGCTGAACAGTTCGGTGAAATAAAACACCATAATTCCGTCGAAATTTTACGGATTCCTGTGATTTTTCACGAAATACTGTAAAAATTTACCGTACTCCGTTAATTTATTTCACTGAACTGTTCAGCTGTTGAGATTTTACAGGAATCCGTAAAATAATGTAAGTGTGTGGGATCTTAAAATCCTCACTGCATTGGCAGGATCCGCACTGCAAAAAAAAAATCCACACTGGACACCCAGAATTCACATTGGAATCCCAGGATCAACACTGATACACCAGGATCTATATTGAAATCTGGGAATCAACTTTTCAATCTCAAGATTCTCACTTGAATCCCATTATTCACCTTGCAAGCAAAGAATCTAGGTGCAATCCACACTAAAATTCCAGAATCTACAGAAGAATCCTCAGATCCACACTGGCATTCCAGTACTCACACTGAAATTCCTGGATCCACATTAGAATCTAGGACTGGAATTCCAGCATCCACACTGTAGTACCTGGTTCCATACTGGAAGTCCAGGACCCACACTTGAATCCCAGGAGCCACACTGGAATCTCAGGACCACACTGTACCCCTGGATCCAACTTGAATCCCAGGGCCCACAATAGAATTCCAGGACCCACACAGGAATATTAAAATCCACACTGGAATCCCAGGACGCACGCTGGAATCCCAGGATCCACACTGAAATACCAGGAATCACACTGGACTACCAGGATCCACACTGGAATCTTAGGATTTACACCGGAATGCCGTGATCAACACTGGAGTCCCCGGATCCACATTGGAGTCCCAAGATCCACACTAAGATTTCGGGATGCATTCGAGAATACTTGGATCCAAGGTTCCACACCAAAATCCTTGAACCTAATGAAGTCCCATGATCTACACTGTAATCCTAGAATTCACACTGGAACCCCAGGATACACACTCAAATATAAGAACCCACGGTGAAATTAAAGAATTTATTTTGAAATCCCAAGGATCTACACTGGAATCCCAGGATCTTCACTGCAATCCCAAAATCCACACTGGCGCCTCAGGATCCACACTAGAACCACTGAAATACCATAATCTACACTGGTGTCCTAGGATCCCACACTGGAGGAACCACACTGGAATCCCAGTCTCCAAACTAGATGCCCAATATCTTAGGATCCGCATTTGAATGCAAGGATCCACACTACAATCTAAATATTCACACACGAATCAAATAATCTACACTGAAATACTAGAATCCATGCCGTAATCCTGCGATCCATACTACAATAAAAGGATCCACACTGAAATACCACAATCAACACTGGTGACCCAGGATTCACATTGCAATTCCAGTACCAATACTGGATTCCCAAGATCCACACTCGAACTCCAGCATCCATATTTGAATTCAGAAATCCATAATACAATCTCAAAAAATCACGCTGGAATCAAACGATCTACACTGAAATACCAGGATCTACACTGGAGTCCCAGGATCCACATTGGATTCCTTCGATCCATACTATAATAAAATAATCCACACAAAAATACCACAATCAATACTGGATTCACGGGATCCACACTAAAATCCCAGTATCCACGCTAAATTACCAAGATCGACACTGGAGTTCCAGGATGCATTCATTAACCCCAGCATCCGTACTGGAATCAAGGTATTCACACTGGAATCCAAGAACGCACACTTGAATCCTAGGATACATATTGGAGGCTTTCAATCCACACTGAAATAAAAAAAATTTCCACTGGAATCAAAGGTTCCACACTGGAATCTCAGGATTCCCACTACAATTCACACTGAAATCAAATTCAGATTGAAATACCAGGATCTAAACTGAAGTCCCAAGATCCATACTACAATCCTATGATCTTCACTGGATCCAAAGTAGTAATGCCGGCAGCTCGAACAATTGAAATATTTTATTCGCACTTCCAGAAAATAAAAGAAAATGAAAAACCCATATATGAGAAATTTTTAACTTAATTTTGAGTTATTTTTCTCTCCCTATTTCATTCGCTCCTTCTGTTGTTGTCAGAGAGCGAATAGCAAAACAACCCAAAAAGCGAACCTTTGTGCGTTACCTCAAATTTGAATAAGTGGCATAGTACTGGAAGTTGAGTTATTTGATCTGTCAGTTTAGTGAAAAGAACTTAGCCAGTAGGTATTTTTTCGCATGGCTGTAAATGAAAACAACTTCTACTCTATCAACTCAAAATTAGGTTAACGCACGAACGCCCCGAATTGAGTGGAATGAACTCACTTTTGCGGACTTCATTTTTTCCGTGCAGTGGAAGAAATCTGAATTCGAGAGTCTGTCATTAGACCGCTCTTGAGTTCTTTTACAAATTCAACAAAGACACCATCCCTCTAATTTGTCAAAAAATTAATTGTATTCATAAAACTAACTGATCTCAAAATAGATCAATGGTCAAAGATGTCAAAATAGGCTTTAAGTTGTTAAGCAAAGACCCTGCCTTAATGATTGTGGAATAGGGATCAAGTCTAGCCAGTCCATATAGAACAGGAAGTAATATAACAATCCTGCAGAAAGTTAATGACACGCAGTAAAATGAGTCAATGTACTTGAGATTGACAAAACACTTTTTTAGTCAAGCTTGGGAAACTGTTCCGCATGTGCAAAAGTTTCACCCATTTTGTAGAGATTCAGAAATGATTAACTTTAACTGTGCTTAACTTGGTGTAATTTTTAAGGTGGGTAAAGCGGAATTGAATTGAACTTTGTATGTCCATGTGCGTTGAACGAAAAATCGAAAACAAAACAAAACAAATTGAGCCTCTTGGTTTGGTACGACGATTAAGTATGACGAATCATACTTACTAAACAAAGATTTGTTTTTATGCAGGTGAGCCAAAAAAAAATATACCCTGCTAAAACCTTTTTGATGGATCCATCAAAAAGTAGCAGGAGTAGTTGAAAAAAAAAAACCGCAAAAAGAATAGCTTTTAATGGAGAGGGATTCCCCGGCAACCGATTCAACTTACCAAAACCGGTATGACTGTTTTCACATCCAGCCTTTCAAACCACATCAAAGCCAAACACGGAAAGCAAAGCTATTGGGTGCCGGGCCGTATAAATAGCCAGGCCATAAACAACACGCTTTCGTATACGTATTATCAGCGGTTAAACGATTAGTCTAATCAAACTCAATACAATGCAATGCTAGTGCTCGCCAGAGAGACCACGAGAGTTTGCAGATTGTTTCAAAAAAGACATTTTTCTCGGCCGAAAGTAACAGCCTGGCCCAACAGTGATGTGTTTACTTACAGCGACATCATCTGGCCAAAAGCTAACGTTAAGGTGCTTAAACAGGTTTAATAAAATTATACGAGTTTTTGTTGGAGTTCAATGCCAGTTTCATGACAGTCAAAATTTGATGCCACCGTAAACAGTTCATATATTTGGTGAAGTTTGTGTGATAGAAGTGGACCTAATTAAAGTCTGATTTTTGCTATAAATGCCTTTTTGCGACGGTATTCTAAATGAATTTCGTTTATGAGATGCCAAATGTTTGTATAATCACTTCTTTTTTAAGATTTACACTATCCCGCCTGTGGCTAGTGAGCAGGCTGTGACGTCCATATGTGTCTCCTTCCGTGAAAATCGGAATAGTACGCAAAACCCCGGCTGCTCATTATGCACGATTTCTTGGAAAATCTCCGTTTGGAATTTTGGTGACATTCCTTCAAGCAATCGCTTAAAGTTTTAGAAGAATGTCCAGCGCATTTGTTGGATAAAGATTGGTCCAAATCTCTAGAAGAACTCTTGGTTGTATCTACGCTCAAACCTGGTAAAACAACACGGTTCGAACAAAACGTGTAGGTTTCAGTGATGTATAATGCACACAATTGGAGCGTGATTTGTCATGGATATTTACATCGCATATATGAAGTTTACATACCGTGCAATCTTCTTTATTTTTAACAGTGTATGGAAGAATTCTTAGCTTACTTAAGCTTACATTCTCTGCACACTGGTTCTCCAAATTTGTGCTCTTCAAAATTTTATGTTTGTCTTCGATTCATCTTCACCATAAAGTAGTAATCATGAGTATAGATACTGACATCAACTAGCAATTACTCCGTGGATGACCAAAACAATACAAGTTACATAGAGATCTAATGAATTTCACAAATAGAGAGCTTCTCCGAGCCCATATTTTTGTGTTCAGCTTCAATACCAACCTAACCTAGCAATCCAAACCTAGCATTATTGTTCTTGAGCTGATGAATAGCATCCTTAATCACTCTCAAAATGGGGTTTGGGCCTGACGCAGACATTTTATCCTTTGTCGTGACCCTCATTGCCTGCGCTTTTAGCATCATTCAGGTGTTCATAGAAGTGCCGCTTTCATCAGAGTGCACATGCACATACCAACTGCCAAAGCTAGATAGTCGTCGGCTTATCGATGAGTTTGGAAACCGCTATTATTGGATTGCAACAATAGCGTATCTGCTACGAGATTCTACAACAGTGGTGATAAGACTTATCCTTGAAGACATCCGGGAGCTCTTAATTTCTGGATCGCTGCTTAATTATTGAGAAAAGAGTTTATTAGCATTCGATGAATCTAATTGGTAATCATTGTAGTTAGTCCATCATTTTTTTCTGCTTCTTATATGGTCGGCGTTAAGTCAGAGTGGACCAAGTGACATTTTTCATATTTTGAGAAAAACAGGTTTAAAGTCTAACGCTCTGTAGTTTTTGAAGTCGTTCAAATTTTAGTTCAATATTTTTACACATCTTTGTGTTACTTTCAAAAAATATAAAGTAAAGTGACAATCATGAAAAATCATAATCCAAACCTCTGAAAGAACGATTTTCTGATAGACTATGTACACTTGGTCCACTCTGACTGAGCTCAAGACCATCGTTCAGTGAGTTGGATCACTTTGACTGAACAATTTCTAGGAAAATAACAATCACTCAATGCTTGCATGGTCAAAATGGGTGCTCATCTCTAAGATAAGCAGATTATCAAGACCCTTCGACACTAGTATAGTAAATTATTCAATAATCAATATCGTTAATACCGAAATGAATGGCTTTACGATAGCTAGAAAATTAAGGTTTTGCAGGACCAGGGTGTTGAAGGCCAGAAATATTCAAATATGTGTTCAGTCAGAGTGGACCAAGTGAAAATCTCGAGTACCGACCAAAATATACTGGTCCAATAAGCGGGTTCTAACATATTCCATACATTTACCATAGAACTACCATAAACTTCTATCGAACTCTGAAATTGACTCAAGAAATGCAATAATCAATCAGTTTATTGCTTTTCTACACTTGGTCCACTCGTCTGCACAGAAATTGTTGCGATTTCTGACCACCCATCCAAATATGGTAAATGATCAAAAATCAAAATCAAATGCATCGAATTAAGTAATATTTATGAATTTCTATTGATGGATAAGTAGAAGAATCATTCGATGTCGAAAAATCTGACAAATCTCTTGAAATGTTTTTCATTTCCTAGCATAACTCAGCGCGCTGATCATATTCGCTAGTATGGTAATAAGCACTTGGTCCACTCTGACTGCACACTTTTATCGATTTTTATTGATCATCCAAAGTGAATTTGTTACATATCTTTCGCAGTTTACAGCATTCATCAAATCTGATCAAAGTTTACCTTACCTCCGTAAGGTAATTTCGCATCTAATGAGAGAATATTACAATTTTCCCAAGTTTTGTACTTGGTCCCCTCTGACTTAACGCCGATCATGTGGAAAACACGTTATCTAAAGCATCTTCAATATCCAGTAACATAAACAAGCAGGATTTATTTTGAGCGAATGTTTTGTCGATGTAAACGTGTCACTATTCGAATTTATAGGCTGATTTACATGAAGATGCCTGTTTGCCACATGGACAGTATGGATATTATTTAGTGACTCTCCACGGTATTAACTCGAAATTGTCAAAAATGTCGAATGTGACATATATGCTGTTACATGTTCCTGGTGATTGAAATAAACAGATTATTGAATCAATTCTGTAATTCAGTTTTTGCAGCCGATTCCAATGATTTGAATCTACATGGAAAGACATTTGGTTCACCTGTAGAAGCAATATCTACATAACCGTTGAAGTGTGTATTCCATAAGTGTGTGGTATTGAATCTGCAACCCTATGCTTACAGTGGCGTTCTGATTACTTTATGCGGCATCCTAGAAGCCAAAGAATGTGAAGTTGGCACCCGATTATTAATCAGGCAATCAGGTAGGCATTGCGAACAAACCAACACCTCACTCTTCCAGTAACGTCAAAAGCAAAGCGCCAACCTTCGGTGGCACTCCCGTTTACCCACATCTATTCTGAACCTGAGACGAGACTCGCGGAGACGGTCTTTTTTTTTCCGCGGTTGTTGAGTTTGTTCTTCTTCCACTCAGTGTTTACAACAATCTTGCGCAAGTCGTTCAAGCTCTCACATGACCTTCTCTTCAAAAACCTTTTGAGTTTGCATCACACCGGAGCATAAACGGCATTTTGAGTATAATTTCATGCCAGCAAACGTAGCAGATATTATAAATAACTTGTCATGTGTATAGATTTATCAGCATCTTTGGAAAAACTACTCCGCTGACAGAGGTTTTTAATAATAGTTAATGATAATGGCATTGATATTTTTCCTCTTCGCGAGTCTCTCTCAGTTCTGGACCACACAATAAGCATTCTGAAAGTTCCTCATCAAAGAAATATGGCCACCATTTTCGTTCACTTGGGAATCCTTTAAGGACATATAGGAAGGAATCCCTGTCATGGCAGTGAAAATGGCTTCCTCACATATACAAACACATTTCTGGAAGTCCATATTATTTCTCAAAATATTTTTTATTTTTCTAATTTTACGCCGGCTGCTCGCTTGCAGGGCTGTCAGATACGTTGATGGTTACGTACGACATCAAGCAATCTTATTTAGTCGAAGGGGAAACGACTCAAATTGAAGTAGCGATTACTGGCAACAACATCTTATCAATTATAATTTCACTATTACCAACAAATAGGAGAATATTTTTTTGTGTACCACTAGTTTTATACAGTTATTAGTGGATTCAAAGGAGTTTCACCTTAACGTGAAGATGCATCAAAGCCAAACCTCGAATTTTCAAGAGCACGAATCTAGAGAACCAGACAACCGTTTGTGCTGAAAATGCTACTCATTAGTCACTCGCTGGTGGTGACCAGTCGATTAGATTTTCAGCACGAAAAGTTGTCAGGTTCTCTAGATTTGTGGTCTTGAAAATTCTAGGTCTGGCTTCGATGCATCTTCACCTTAAAAGGGTTCTGTTCAACCATCTGATTTTACGCTAAGGTTATCCTTGTAAGCCTTGCGAGCCGACTGATCCAGTTGAACGGCGTCTGTTCCAACTCCTTCTACATTGTTTCATGAGCCTTATCAGATCTACCAGTCTTCACAGACCGTGAAAGATAGACTTTTTCGAAAACTTTCGTTATGTATAACGGCATCATCAATTTGACGACTATATCGAAGTTGCTGCAGAATTATTCATTCAAATACATATAACACCACGCAAATCGATTCTTCTCAAAAAAGGCATATACATGCAAAAGTGGAGGCCATATAGAGGCATTGTTTGTAGTCATATGCAAATAAGCTTTTGCAAAGAAAAGAAGTTTCCATCCGAAATGGAACCTAGAACAATAATCCTCCGGAAATCTAGTGGGTTGGTGTCAGACCCTGCAAGCCAACCATATAAATACATCAGCACAAGAACGTCAACCAGAGAATACGGACCAGAATTATCGGCAAAGACCACAGCGACGAAAATGAACTAGCCATTGGAAACTGGGTACGTGGAACTCATCGGAAGTATACGCATACACTTCGATGTACTGAAGGTCGGTGGTTTCGGTATCGCAGCGCTGCAAGAGGTGTACAATAGGGTGCGGCTTATTTTTCGAAAGTTCTCAAAACTAAAAATTCGTGTGCTCTACTGAATTTAAATCACATGAAAAGAGAAACCTCAAAATCTGAGCCAAAAATATTAACATTTAGAGGTGGCGCAAGCGTCTTGAAGGTGAATTTTCAAGTTATAAAAAATGACCTTCAGTGAAGCAAACATAACTTTGTTATTTTTCAACCAATTTCAAAACTTTTAACACCATTATCTTTAAAATTAAATTTATGAAAACATTGTGGAACATCAAATTTGGCTACAATCAAAACTAGTCATAGTTTGAAATATTTTTAACCAAATTTTTCCTCATTGTACTAAAATTTTCAATTTTGTTTGACCATAACTTCCTAAATACTCGATCGATTCCAAATCTTTTAACATGTTTTTGAAGCAAATTTAGTTGTTTTCAAACCTTCCATACAACACATTTTTCTTTAAAATTGTTTTGACCAAGCTATTCGACAAAAACTACCCAAAAACATGATTTTTTAATGAAAAATATCAAATTTCTTTGGATTATTTAAGTTTTTTCGCCGGAAATTGCATTTTTGATATAAAACTTAAATTTATAATGCATCTTGCCTTTATTAATAGTTGAATAGTGCGTATATTTTTAAAAATATGCAAACATATTTTTGTTTTAAAATTATTAAAAAAAATGTTGCAAAGTCCTTCTTAAAGGTTAAACAAATGAGAAAAACTAGTTTCAGCTTTAAAGATAATATTTAAGTGGCAAAAATTTGGAAAAACTGGCATTTTTCGTTAAAAAATCGTGTTTTTGTGCAGTTTGTGCTTAATAACTTGGTCAAGACATTTTTTTAGTGAAATGTGATGTATGAAAGGTTTGAAAACATTTGAAATAACTTCAAAGGCATGTAAAAAGATTTGGAATCGGTTTAGCAATCATGAAGTTATGGCCAAACAAAGTTGAAATTTTTAGTAGAATGAGGAAAAATTTGGAATAAATTAGTTTTAACTAATATCTGTTTTGATTTTAGACAAATTTGATGTTCTACAAAGTTCTCATAAATTTAATTTTGCAGGTATGGATGCTAAAAGATTTAAAATCGCCTGAAAAATAACAAAGTTATGTTTACTTCACTGAAGGTCATTTTTATAACCTGAAAATTAACCTTCAAGACGCTTGCGCCACCTCTAAATGTTAATATTTTTGGCTCAGATTTTGAGGCTTCTCTTTTATTGTGATTTCAATTCATAAGAGCATACGAATTTTTAGTTTTGAGAACTTTTGAAAAATAAGCCGCACCCTAGTGTAGAAAGACGCATTTTACATGCAGCACGAACGCGAGTAGGGTCAAATGGTCCCAAATGCCACTGTAAGAATTTGTGTCGTTTTCTCCTAATGAGATCCACATATTAACGCCATTCGAAGTCCTAACAGTAACTTTACAATACTTGCTAGCTTCATCATGAAAACATTTTCCAAATTTAAGTTTGGAAATCATTCCCAGAACGTTTCAATAGACCATTTCCGTCAGACCTGACACCATATTTTTATATTTTTTCTGGGAAGATAATGATATCGAACTAAAATTTCCGTTGTTATTTTTTGTTTTTATGCATTCTTGATTGTTTTTACAAATTTTCAAAAATTGACTATTTCACCACTTTTGGAGGCATGCGGAACGAAAATAGTAACCCTAAGAGTGGTGAATAAATCCTAAAACTGGTAACCCTATGAGCAGCTGTTATTAACGTTTTGAAACGTCAAAAAACAACTCAATTCACAACAAGCGGCAAACGTATTACTGGAGCGATTTGTAGGGTCCCAGCTACGGCATCCGGTTTGTAACGTCGGAGTTTAAAGTGATATCTGCAAGAAGTGTTGTCGACTATGGGCTCGAACTTACTGGTGAGTAACAATTATAGATTTCCGATAGTCTTTCAAATCCAGAATGAATCTTTAATTTGACCAGGACACGAAAACGAAACGAGATTGAACGACCCGGCCAACCGAAGTGGGATGTATCCGTCCGGAAGCTTGCAAATGGGTCACGTTAGAGTGTACACGATTAGCGATGCGATTACTGAGTACCAACGACTGAACGGCTTTGCTGCCCCCGATGGGTTAGGATGCGTTTGGGCTGCCAGTAGAGATTGCGATCATGCAGCGGAAAATTGCGGTGGATAAATCGATCAAGCAGAAGTCAGAACATAGAGCAGATGCGAGAACAGAACAACTGCAGTTGTTGCTGATGATGTATGCGGATGGAACTTGAGATGGAGTAGAGTATCAGAAGAAGGCTCCCTGACCTGATACTGTTGATGAGATGATGTTGGCCGATGAGCAAAATGATGACAATGAATGCGGTGCCAAAGTGAAGAAAAAGGTTTTTGATACAATGGTATTTTAAAACCACGAGATTTGCGAAAACATTTCACGATGGGGGGCTGATCTTGGAAATACAGAATCAAGCTACAAAAGCACTAAATTGGAAAATTTCTTGGTTGCAACATTGAATTGAAAGAAATGACCATTCTGATTTGGACCAACCATTCGGAACACTTGGAGGAAGTGCTTTTTGTTGCTGTGCATTCTTCGAATATTTTTTTATGTAAATTAATTGATTTAGGGTTATCCCGATATGGTAATAGCAGGGTTGGTAGAAGGTCTCTTTTAAAATATTCGGTCATTCTTTTGATACAAGTCCTTAAAAGTATCCATTTTTAATGGAGAGTATCTAAATCTATATTTTAACCAAAATTATCGCTAAAGACACTTTTTTCCTAATACTGCTTGCAGTGAATCATGGAAAAAAATCAAGTGTTTAGAGAGAGACTATTTCACAGGTTCCAATGTCTTCACAGATTCCTAGATGAAAAACTTCAGGTATTCTTTTAGTGATTTTTGCGAGATATTTATGGCATTTTTTTTAAAGAAACTCCTCCAGAGAACTCTCCAGAAAATGTGCTAGGGTGCGGAGCTACTTGGGCGCTTTCATGATTCACTTTGGCATGTGGGGTTTTTTCTCGGCCAAATTGTCTGAAACTTTACAATAAAAAGCATTTCAATACGACGCATATTGTGGCCAAATATGAGCTTTGTAGCTTATAACAACACCGCCGAAGTGAATCAATAGTGCCAAGAATAAGCCCTGCTAACCATTGTAGCAATTTAAAAAAATAAAGTTTCATCATAGATTAGTTCAGGATTTTCATGATAAATTTCTTCATGATTTTTTTTTTTTCAAAATATTTTCAATATTATTTCTGCATATTTCTTTTATGATTCTTGTCTGGGTGAATTCCTGAAAAAAAACCTTGAAAACTTCCTTTTAAAATTTATATAATGATATCGGACGTTTTTTTTTATTAAAAATCCATTAGGGTTTTTCCTGCGTTCATTCTTAGAAAAAATACCTAAACTCTGAAACAATTTTCTTAGAGGACTTCGTTAAGAAGTCTGTAATAAATAACCTAGTAGTATCCGAATAAAATTTTGAACAAATAAATTAATTGCTGATGAATCTCCTGGAGAAAATTGTAATAAAAGAGATACAATAATATTTGACGCAATATAACGAGAAACTTCCAAAATATATCTCGCGTTTTGTATCGTACAGGCGTATCTGCAGTGATCTATTTCTCTTCGTTGATTTTTCTTTGATTATAGATGGGCTTATTCATAAATTTCATAATGCCAAAAATGGTCATTTTTGACACCCATTCATCCCCTCGTAACGCTTTTTGTATGAATATTCTACAAACTTTGTATGAGCTGTAACATCTCAAGGACACCCATCCACCGCCTCTATAGAGCATTATGAAATTTGTGAATGGACCCAATATGTTTGAAATCAAAATTCTGAGGAACCTTTTTTTATCTCCTGGTCCATGTAATGTTTTTTTCGTTATCTTAATGCAAGTTATTTTTGGTCTATTTTTGCTTCCTGTTTTTTTTTTCAGACAAGGGGTCACTAAAGTATCTATTTTCATGACACTCAGTCACTACCAGCCCTGTAAATGACATTCCTCTTGTTATTGTCGCAAAAAAAATCAACGGACTATGGATACCTGCTACCTTGAGGTGGTATTAGTTGAAAGGGGTTCACCAAGGTCTATTCCACGCAGTTTTTGGAAAAATTCGTTTACTGTATTTTCCAGAATTCCTCCAAAAGTTCAATCGCCTTTTTTCAACCAACATCATATAAATTTCTTCAAAAATGTTCCACAGTTTCTTTTAGGGATTGCCCCAAAAATTCCCCAATAAACCCGACCACAAATTACTCATAAAATGTCTTCCGAAATTTCTCTGAATATTTCTCCTACATTTTAGCTAGGAACTACTCTTGTACTTCTTCCAAACATTTCTTGATGAATTTCTCTAGCTTAAACCTCAATGGATTCGTTCATTTGAAGTTTCACACCACTAAAATATTACAAATTTAATATTACAGCAGTTATTATCCATTTATTCTTATGATTATGATCAGTATGAGCAGTATATTATCCATTTATTCTTATGATCAATCTTTCGCAACAATTATCCAAAGACTCGATTTTTTATAATTATCTTAGCGATCTAAAAAATCCTCCAAAACTACCTCAGAGCGAAAGAGGTATTTTTTTTTCAGAGCTCCTTGCAGGTGTTCATCATTTTCGAAATACTTCTCGGATTTTTTTTTAGGAATTTCTTCAATAATAACATCTGCATGATTCCCTGGAGATATTCCTGAATACGTTCTTCGAACACTCCTTTGGAAATTTTCTCAATTTGGTTCTGGATGAAAAAAATGAAGGAATCTTAGAAGTAATTTCTAAAGGTGTCCTTATACTTATAAAATCCTGGTAGAAACCTTAAAGAAATCCTATACGTTGACGTGTCCACACTGAACCTCCCACCCACTCAAAAGCGCGACTTAATTCATAGACGTTCTCAAAACGCTGGGGAGGTGATTTCGATCCGTATATGATTTTCTCAAAACTCATACAAATACGTTATGATTTCAAGAGGCATCATGCAAACATGCGATCTTTTCAAGAGGGGTTAAAATATCAACAGAAAATCATGAATGCTTGAATAAAGTATTTAACAAACTTAAAAGGCGTACCAATTGGGAAACAAAGCCAATATTTTTTTCTCGAAATTGGTCTATTTCAAATGTAAGAGTAAGAGGATGATTATCGGAGACATAGCTGGCAAACCTCTGGTCACACCGTTCAACGGTCCAGCAGCACTTGCTTCTGTTGCGATTTCTCGTTCAAAGATCCGTCATCGTTTTCATCGTCATCATCAAAAGCAGTTTGTTATTCGCTGAAAATATGTTCACTGTCACTGAAGGTGTCTGGGCTCGGTTGGTCCAGGATCTTTTTGTAACGGGAATTTGCTTGACTTCCTTGGGCATAGACTATCGTCGTACCTGCCACATGATATACGAATGCGAAAATGGCAACATTGGCAAAGAATAAATGTGGAGGTGCTAATAAAAACACTGAGAAGCAGGCTCTGTCCCAGTTGGGACGTAATGCCAAAAAGAAGAAGAAGAATGTTCACTGTGTTTCAGTTGAAGAACAGAATACAGTGAACACATTTTCATGCAAAATTTTGTTGATTTTCAACGAAAATTGCAAACCCTAAAATTGATGACGGATGATTGTTCCAGTTCCATCTCGAACACGAATGATGCGAACAGAACCATCGAGCTCCTCAAAACCCACGATGCGTTGCGTCTACAGGTAAGCTCGTTCACAGTTTCCATGCTGGCTACGGAGAAATGTGTCTTTGTGTCGGTCACGTTCCGCACCGTCTAGGGGAACATACCGGTAAAAGGCGAACGCACGGCGTCTCTTCCGATTCACCATCGTTGGTTAGTTGTTTTTCCGTGGCTTTGAAGATCGTATGGTGCTGGTTGTGCAGGTGCCACATCCGGCTGTGTCCTTGGAGTCGGAGTAGCAACAGTTGAGTCCAACTCGTCATCTTACGGTAGATCCTCTGACTGCAAACACACAAAAAAAAAAAACATTTTTATTTCATAGGACCTTTTCGCAATACGATTCTTACCATTGATGTTTTGCGCTCCGGATTGTTGCCGGTCGATTATGTTCCGCAGTCTAGTCTACCAGTAGAAATCTCGTCTTCATCCACCAGCATGGCCTTGGAATCGAAATCCATTCACCTTACACCTTCGTTTGTAGTTCAAAAACTTTTCGAACAGTTGCCGAAGCACACTTCACACGACACGAAAAACACATACGACCGGGAGAATCCTGTTTCTGTGATGGAGCTGGAAGAGCCGGAACTTATGACGGCCAGAATCAAGGCGACGGAGGATGTTTCCGATATGAAAACAAAAACAATCATATCTGTCATGATTGACAGTCAGCTGTTTGGCCGGCTCTGCCAGCTGATCAAAAATTCACCACAACGTGTTGAAAAATCATGGGGGAACAGGGGGTCGAGAGGGATATCAGCATGAAATATTTTTTTGGAGACCGTGGGGTGAAACGGCGTGCCGCAAGTTTTTCACTGTTTTCCAATAGTTATAGGCTTCAAAACATATGGGTCTCTTAGGAAAGTTTGATCAGTAAAATGAAAGAAAGCTTGTGAGCCAATAAAAATTTTTCACGGAAATGGTCTATTTGTATTCTTTGCCAAACGATGTTAAAATATGTTTACCCAAGTGTTGCCGCCACAACCCTTAGACATAAACTCATAGATTTTTCTTAATTTTCCGGTGAAATTTGATATTTTTCCCTTTTTCGCCTAAATATTAATGTTTTTCGATGATTTTATAAAGGAATAAGCGTTTCCATACCACACAGCAAACTCATGGAGAAACATGATTGCCAACTACTAGTTCTCCATTAGACTGATGCAAATTTTGAAATTTTTGCTCCCCTATGCTTAAACGGTGTCAATTATGATAAAAAATCTTCTTCTTCTTTCTGGCGTTACGTCCCCACTGGGACAGAGCCTGCTTCTCAGCTTAGTGTTCTTATGAGCATTTCCACAGTTATTAACTGAGAGCTTACTATGCCAATGACCATTTTTGCATGTGTATATCGTGCGGCAAGTACGAAGAACTCTATGCCCTGGGAAGTCGAGAAAATTTCCAATCCGAAAAGATCCTCGACCGGTGGGATTCGAACCAACGACCCTCAGCTTGGTCATGCTGAATAGCTGCGCGTTTACCGCTACGGCAATCTGGGCTCCTAATGATAAAATGATAAAAATCATTCTCCCAAAATTTGAAGTGATTTGAAAGAAATTTGGTTGTGCACACGCAATTTGAAGTTTATATGGAAATTACTATGAAAAAGGCAAAGCTTTTGTGTTCAGTCCTCTAACTGCCCGAAATAATAATCTATGGAAAAGTGTACAAACTCTTCTCATGTGAAATCTTCCCAGCTACAACTTTGACGAAGACCACATTTTGATGGGACGTAAGGATAATTTGTTATGATTGATAACAAAGTCCATGTAAACCATGTTGAGATGATCATTTACTTACTTTCAAAGCAACATTGCTTTTTGCTGAAGAACATAGTAGCCTGGTTTACTTTGATCTATTCTTTCCACCAGGAGCACCACTGTTGCCTGCCGGGCAGTTGGTTCAGCATGCAAAATGCATACCCAGTTTATGATTATGAATAGCAATTTATCTTGACGTCCAATTTAATTGCTCAGGTTGGCCAGGAGGAATTCAGACCGATGATTGGAAAGTTCAGCGCCCACCGGCTGACGAACGAGAACGGCCTAAAACTGATTGATTTCGCTGCCTCCAAGAATATGGCCATTCATAGCACCTGTATCCACTATGGGCGGTTTCCATACAGACTGGCGGCCAAAAATATTTTTTCCATCTCATGTCGTATTTATGAGTTTAATGATACAAATTTGACGTTTTATTTTCAAAAACAAGTTTTCGAGACTAACTTTTGAATAGGACCTATAGCGAAATATTAAACTTTGTTACTTATAATGCATATAAGCCATTTATGCGATTAACGTTGTGCAAACCATTATAAATATTAGAACTTACATAGAAATGATGATTTGAATGATTTAGCGAAATTCAGTTATTTTCTAAACTTGTTTTTAGCTGTTTTCAATAGAAAATGGTTAAAAATATTGAAAAAATTCAAAAACCCTTAAATTAAAAAAGTGCAAATTTGTGCAGCTAAATTCTTTACGATCCTTTAGTTTACATCCCAAAGTGCCCTTGGAACTGAATTTAAGCCTGGGACAACTTGGGACAAAAAAGTACTCGATGTGAGAACTAAAATCTTATTCGATTTTTTTAATTGCTTCATAAAAAAGACATCATAAAAGCCACTATTTTGAAGCTTTTTTTATTTGTTTTATTGTTTCTAGGAAGCCTTTTTTGTAAGCTTTCAAATGGTGTAAAAACATTTTACATAAGTATTATAGAAAAAAAGTTATATTAATTTGAGTAAACCATAGTTTTTGTTAATAAAAACAAGTTTTACTCCATAGGCTCAACTTTGGCACCTCATATCTGAGTGTGCAATGCAAATCATGCCCTAATATTTTAGCGATTTCTTAGCAGACATGTTTACAATGAAATGGCGAACAAGAATTGAAATTTGGGGCACATCACTTTTTTGATTATTGGCCACCTGATAAGCCATAGTGGTATCCAGCACAGCCTCCCGTTTCACGTGGAGATGACCTCAGCAGACAGAATAACAAATAGACTACGTTCTGATTGAAGGACGGCACTTCTCCGACATTATCGACGTCAGAACTTATCATGGTCGATGCACAGTGGCCGCATCCCATACAAATGCTGGCCAAAAGTACAATTCTCATTCAAAACGTTCAAAAATGCTAATTATATGACAAAACATGACTTTTAGAGGTAATTTGATAGAAATAGTCGCTGAAACAGAAAATCGTTATTTCCGGTACATTTGACATACTTACTTTAAAATAGCACATTTTTTTAATAGCACATTTTTTTAATTCACGCAATGAAATCCGTATCCAAATCAAAATCAAATGAAACGTCATTATTTCGATGCCAATTTGAAGTTAAATATCGTGGGCAAGCTCGAGGTGGTTTTTGAATCTATTCAGGAGCTTATAATGGAGAAAAATGCAATATTTATATCAAGTAAAATGGTCCAATGGGCTGATTCGTAGTGTAACTAAAAAATATTTTTTCTTATCTTGGCGCAAAAAAGCGCAAGTTAAGCCATAGTACATCGAATACTATGGAATATTTGCCACACATTGAGGGGTAAGGGGTCATTTTAGAGCGTTTCCCAGATATCTTGCACCACCTTTGAAAAAATGCCTCATTTTTGAAGCAGCTCTATATTATACACTTCTTGACTTTCTCAAATAGTTAACATGTCAAATATGGTTCGAAATATCTTCAAAACATAGCCTTAGGTATATTCTTTCGAATGGGACCGGTTGAGAAAGATTTGGCCATGATTTAGTACAGAAACTGCAATTTCTATAGAACAACCTTAACGAAATTCAAAAAATCCAAAAGGGTCAATTTCAGCTGACATCTCTCCAGGTCACATGCTGTTAAAAATCTAAATATACACCGATCGATCTGAAACTTTGGGTCATTGTTATTCAATACTGAAGAAAGCAGGAAAAAATATTCCAGAAGGAATTTGCAAATTTCATTTTTTTGACTTTTGGCCAGCCTAAGGCCACTGTGCGATGTTAGGACTCAGATCCAGTCGTCAAAATTACCTTTGCATTGAGTTGCTTCGATTCATAAAACAAGGAGAAAGAGAATGCACGATCCTTTTTTTCGAATCCAACAAGGCTTTGATTTGCTCCAATCATTTCGGTGAAAACACTGCATCATATATCTGAATTATTTGTGGATCTTTCGACTAAGCAGACTACACTGCAGGAGGATAACAAACATTGTTGGCATGCCTAGCAACCAATGAAGTTTTCTTTTCATTGCGAGTTCACAAAGTGCGTGTCAGTACCTACCGTTTTGATTCATATTACGGACACTTAAGGCCTCAGTGAAGTATAACCCAGCAGAGAGCATACAAAACAAATCATTCTGTATGATTCTTTAGCGTTATCAAGCGTTGGAAGCCCTTAACTTTCGAATGGTGGGTAAAGAATTCGCTTCCGCAACTTGAATAATTTTTAATAAATCAAAATGTGTGGCCTTTTCATGATTCTTATTCCGGACGCTTCCTCACTTTTGCCTCATATTCCGGACACTTTGATTCGAATTCCGGACAGCTCATGATAATCATTAATGGAACAGTCAAATCATTAATTGAAATCGTCAAACCACTAAAGAGACATCTAAGGTAGTTGGGCATTATGAATTTTCAAAGATATTTGTGGAAAATGCTTACTTAAACGAGCTTCGAAATCGAGAACTTTTAAACGGCAAAAATTGAAACATTTCGTGTGAAATGTTTCCCATACAAAGTAGAGTGTCCGGAATTTGAAGCTGTCCGTAATATGAATCAAAACGGTAGTTAACAAATAAAATTTCCTTGCTTCTATAAATAATTCACGAACTTGTGTGACAAAGCGATTCTCCTGAAGTTCTTGTTTAGTAGCAGTTGGTTTGACCATGTGTCTTAACAAGATGTTAATGTAATCTTTTTATTATAGCCACAATCAGTTTCAAATGTATTTATTGAAGAAAATGATGGGATTGTCATCAAATATGCATTCTTACAACATTGGCGTAATACACGAACAGAAGCATTAACTCTGTAGCGCTGTTGGCGGTATGGGTTGTTTCAAATATGGATGTGATTTATGGAACGGACCCTTCGACACATTGTAATTCAATTCTTGATATTATGTTACGAGTCAAATCACTATCTGGTGATGGTGAAACTGCGCCCAAAACTAACGTACGGTACCGACGGCCGTCGCGGTATCATCTAGAACGGATAAAGCAACCGGATGTCGCAAGTTTATACGCCCAGCACCTCGAGGCTGAATTACCGGAAGAGGGTGAGTTAGATAAAGCCCTCTTGAGAACTGCTGGAGTACAGTGAATGCAGTCATCTACGATGCAACTGAAAGCAATTTAGGGTACGTGGGACGGATTCAACGGAGCGATTGGTTTGACGAGGAATGTTGGCAAATTCTGGAGGAGAATAATACAGCGTGGGTGGATCGTTACAGACGGAAACGGCAACACCAGACCTGGCTCATTCGGGAGAAAAAACCACCGCCAGGAGCAGAAGGAGTGCAAAGAGATGAAACAGTTGTGCCGGTCTCAAGAAACACTGAAGCACTGAGAGCGCAGGCAATGAAGATCGAGATAACGGAAGAAAAGCCTTCGTCAGTACTGCGAACGATGAAAACTAACAAGGCCCTACTTTAAGTTAGGTTAAGGATGACATTCACTAGTTCAAGAACAATAAAGCTGCTGCAAATGATGGGATCAAAGCTGAACTCATAAAGATGGGCCCGGAGAGGCTGGCCGTTTGTCTGCGCTGGTTGATAGGCACAACCTGGGAATCGGAACAGTTACTGCAGGAGTAGAAGCGGTTATACTCCACCTACAAGAAAGGCGACAAGTTAGATTGTGAGAGCTTTCGAGTGATCACCATTATAAATGCGGCCTACATAGTGTTATCCCAGATCATCTTCCGTCGCCTTTCACCTGTAGTTATAGAGTTCGTGGGAGGCTACCCAGCCGGCTTCGTTAAGAGCCGTTCGACAACGGACCAGATCTTTACCCTACGGTAGCGAATTCTCCCATAATGTCGTGAAGAGCAAGTCCCAACGCATCACTTTTTCACCGATTTCAAGGCGGCATACGATAGTATCGAGCTCTGGAAAATCATGGACGAGAACAGCTTTCCCGGGAAGCTCACAAGACTAATGAGAGCAACGATGGAAGGTGCGCACAATTGTGTGAAGGTTTCAAGCAAACATTCCAGTTCGTTTCAATCCCGTCGGGGAGTACGACAAGGTGATGGACTTTCGTGCCTGTTGTTCAATATTGCGCTAGAAGGTGTTATGTGGAGAGCCGGGCTCAACAGCCGATGCACGATTTTTACGAGATCCAGTCAATTTGTTTGCTTGGCGGATAATATGGACAATGTCGGCCGAACATTTGAAAAGGTGGCAGACCTGGGGTTGGACTAGTGGTGAATGCGGCCAAGTCAAAGTACATGCTAGAAGATGGAGCCGAGCGCGACAGGGTTCGTCTAGGTACCAGGGTTACGATAGACGGGGATACGTGCGAGGTGGTCGACGAGTTTGTCTACCTTGGATCCATGCTGACGGCTAATAATAACGTTAGCCGTAAAATTCGGAGGCGCATCATCAGTGGAAGTCGGGCCTACTATGGCCTCCACAAGAAGCTGCGGTCACAAAAGATTCACACTCGCACCAAATATACCATGTACAAAACGCTCATAAGGCCGGTAGTCCTCTACGGGCATGAAACGTGGGCGATGCTCGAGGAGGACTTGCAAGCACTTGGAGTCTTCGAACGTAGGGTGATTAGGATGGTCTTTGGTGTACAGGAAAACGGTGTAAAGCAACGAAGGATGTACCATGAGCTCGCGCAACTCTACGGCGAACCCAGTATCCAGAAGGTGGCCAAAACTGGAAGGATACGATGGGCAAGGCATGTTGCAAGAATGCCGGACAGCAACTCTGCAAAGATGGTTTTCTCTTCGGATCCGGTTGGTACAAGAAGGCGTGGAAAAGTGGGTGGATCAAATGCGCATCGATTTGGCAGACGTGGGGCAGAATTGAGGATAGAGAGATGCGGCCACAATCCGAACATTGTGGCATGAAATTGTTGATTCAGTATTATCTGTTCAAATGTTCACTAGATAAATGAATGAATGAATGAACCGTATGTAAACTATACTGTTAATTTTTTACGACTCTATTTGATTTTATCGATATCCGAGTCTTTTCAAACCCTTATAAGATTTAATGAAACTCTGAGAAAAATAATCGTAAAAAGATCTCATTTGTCAAAAAGAAAGATTGTTAATCATCTTTGTTTATTTACTGGGAGGGAGGCACAGATACTTCACACGAAATATGATACAAAGGTTCTCTGAACTGCAAGACAGCTCCAGCTTTCCAACGACAATCAAGAAAGACTAGATGAAAATCGCTAGTTTTCTTTTGTTGTGTACCGTAATCCGGGGCAAATTGATCACTTTTTTACAACTTTTTGTTGTGTTATCCTTCGGAATGCAAATCTTGTCAAATAAATTTCTACAAAATCAGTACTCCATTGATCTTTATCACTTTTTGTAATCGACTTTTCATGAAATAATATAAAACATATCATAAAAATAGTTTTAATATTAAAAAAAAATAAATGACACATTGAGGCGAAATTGATCATCATATAACGAAGCAGTTTTAAGAATAAAAAATTTTCCTGTCTACTAAATTTGGGTCTCTTGGGTCTCCTGAATTTGAAAATGATGTCAAAGTTCTTACAACTTGAGTATTTGATCATTTTATTGCAAAACTAAACTTTGAATATCTGCTTAATACGCCTGAATGTAGGCAATTTCCCTCGAAATAAGCACATTATTTAAGAATAAACGGTTTTATGAGCAAAAAACTATACATGCTATACTGTATGATTTCAAAAATTTGTTCAGTAGTTCATACTTAAGCTAACACAACATTTCAAACACTAAAAGTTGACATGTAGGCATAGCACCAGTGGATTGTTTAGCACCGACATTTACAACTGCATTGCTTACACCTTCAAAAACTGTGAATGTTTTTGTGCAAAACTGATCGTAATAAAAATTGAATAGTTCAAAACCATCTTTAGACATCTATGAACTAGAAAACATGGAATGTCTGTGGTGCCAACGAAACCTTCAGCATCCTTGAGTGGAAATTGTTTTTGGTCCCGACCTGATCAAAATCACCCCAGTGATCAATTTGCCCCCGGATTACGGTACCTCCGATCTCTCCGGACAAATATTGTTTAGGATCCCTGTTCACTGTGACCGTTCATAGCAACAGAATCTCGGCTCACATGAAATTTGATCCCAATCAATTCATTATATATGTTCTCAGTTTGTTGACTGAGGATTCCTGAAACACCTGTGAGCTACATTCAAATGTTTACAAAAGATTTCGCATTGGTCAAATAATTATTCCATGACTGATGCATGCCAAATCATAAGTTGGCGATATGACTGATTCTGTCTGAGTAGATCGGAAAAAAGAAGTTAATATTGATGGTAAAACTTGACGGGCCATGCAGCGCGCAAATTGTAGCAAATACAGGGTCCGAAAGGGTACCTCTTATGGAAATTAAGTTTTTGAACTTGTGTTTTTTGCATTGTTCCAGTTCGATTGAGCATATAGGGCTAGATTGTTACGGTTTTTAAATTCTGAAGATTGAAATGCGGTTCAACAGCAGGAAAAAACAGATCGCTATCTAATAATAAGTACCATCGGTGAAAAAGCACAGAATACACTGTGTAAGACACAACACATCATGTAATCATTCACTAATGATTGTTTTTGTTCTTTCCAGGACTGCTGCTCGTAATTTCCCCAGCACTGGGTCAAACGCCGGCTCAAACGTACAACACCAATGTTTGGAAGAGCTATTGTCAGCCATCAAATGGAAACGGTATGCAATTTACATCCTTAGACCATGAACTTATCAATTCTTTTGATTTAAATTACAATAACTGTTATTTACTTGAATGATTTCTCGTTTTAGTACGTAGTGCAATAGAAGCGTTTCGACCTTTATGCGAAGGTACTCACACAGTTGAATGCTGCAATAATGTGGCGAAACTGATTTCGAGTAATCCAAACTCGTATCTCTGCTCTCTGAACGCCAATGGCTATACTTTCACCAATGACTGCAAATCATCTGCGGATTCCAGTATTGTTTTCAGAGATGATTCTTATGATGTCTCAGATACTTACTACCCTAGGCAAAAAATATCCAGTACGGCGAATAAGCAAGAATACCGTCCAGCTCAACCTATATATACTCAGACTCGCGCACAGTCTGTGACCACGCCTCGATCAGCTAATGGACAATCTTCGTACCAGGGTGCACCACCAGTTCCGACGAATACATTCCAGTTCAACTTTGGTAATCCACAGGATTCTATCCAAGTACCAATCGCTTCGCCGGGCTCATCGCAAAGCAACGGATCAAGGCAACCTCCTAGGTTGACACAACGACCTTCCAATAATGTAAATTCTCAGTCCAATACCAATGGGAACACCAACGACGACGATAACGGCGACATTTACGAAGACGACAGATTGATTGTCGAGACCGGAACCGCTGGATATCAAGCGACGGAGTTCGCGTTGAATCTCTTCAAGGTGTAGTGTCAATTACATTGTTTTTAATATAATTTCGTCTTTACCTGTTAAACTTTTTTTTGTAGAATTTGGATCGACCAGCTAACGGCGATACCGTTATAAGCCCTCTGCTGCCACAGATGCTGTTATCGAATTTACTTGACTATGCCAGTCCGGTGGCAAAATCAGAACTCAAACAGACCGTCCTTTTGCATCCCGAACAGCTTGCTTCCATAGTTGCTAAGCTCGACAAGATTTCCAAGTCAACGGTTAACACCATCGAAATAGCTTCTGCTAATTTTGTAGCTGAAGATGTAAAGCTGAACAATACATACTCAACGGACGTCAGACAACGGAATGTGGAAGTGAGGCGAGTAGATTTTAGTCAGCCCTATCTTGCAGCCCGTAATGCTAACAATTGGGTCTCTGGAAAAACCCATAACTTGATTAACGAGATTCTGAATCCTAGTAAGTCATCTCATAGTATTGAGTGTAATATGTTTTACATTTTCCTTACTATTTCTAGGTTCCGTTAGTCCGTACACTCGACTGCTTCTGGCCAACACCATCTACTTCAAAGGTATGTGGAAGTACACATTCATTGAAACAAATCCAGGAAAGTTTGAGGCATCACCAAACAATCCACGACAGATCAATAAAATGTTCCAGCTGAATAAACTCCGTTACGGAACGCTAAGTTTCCCCGATGGAAACGGACTTCGTTGGGTAGAACTACCCTATGAAGGTAACAGACTGGCCATGCTGGTCTTCCTACCCACTGTACGGCATCAGCTGGAAGCCTCCCTTCGTCAACTCAAACCTTACGATCTTGCCAAAGTGATGGCCGCAATGCGAACAAATTACATCAACACCAAGGTGCATTTGCATATGCCCAAGTTTACGCTGACCGACTCGGTGTCGTTGATACCGGCTTTGCAACGAATGGGAATACACTCGATTTTCCAGGATCAGGACGCACTGCAATACATTGCCAACGAATCTACGATGGTTTCCGATGTTACGCAGAGATCGTATATGAGTGTAGACGAATTCGGAACCAAGGCTACCTCGGTGGCTTCCCTGTCAATTGTTACGCTGAGCATAACTCCCCAATTTAAGGACGTACAGTTCGATGTCGATCAACCATTCTTGACTATGATTGTTGATAAGCAGGAACGCTACCCGATCTTCATTGGAGTGATCAATAATCCAAGGGAATAAGCGTAAAGCAGCGCATGTAACTGGTAAAATCAGCTAGGATAATAAAGTGCAGCTGCTGAATATGATACGCGTTTTTATTTTGTAAGCTCAGTCCTTATGTCAAGCAGAGTTTCCAGAAAAATCTAATATAGGGTAGGGCGGAGCAAGATGGGTCACCTAACGAATGGGTCCCTGTAACTCCCTAAATACAAATCAAGTTAGTCATTTCTCTCCATAGCCTATTTAAAATACAAGTAAGCTGCAAAACTAAGCGGATGGAAGATCATTATTTTAGAAATATGAGTTTTGACAAGCAGTTTTCAAATCGTAACCAATATAATAACCAATATATTTTGGACCCCTATATATTTTGGACCCCCTGGGCCTTTTTCCTGCAAATTCCCCAGTTTAAATCGAAAGACCAATTCAATTTACATCCCTTTTGGAAAGGTAGGACTATTGCGTACTTGCATCAACCGTTTGTTCATAGAAAATGTGTTTATTTTATCTGAAATTAATTATATTTTATCGGTTCATCCATGCAACCGTTACCACACGTTACGCATAGAAATTGACGCCTTCAATTTTTTTTCAAATGTAAACAAAAACTTTTTCAAATTTGTGAACCAAATGCGGCAAGCATATCATACAACCAGTGTCGTGGACTTTGTCGCCAAACGATATAAAATGCCGGGGGTCCAAACTATATACTTTGAGGGTCCAAAATGTATTGATGTGTCCAAAATAATGAAAAACAGTGCTTCACAATTCAATTATTTTTGACGTTTTTTGTATCCTACATGACCAGTGTTGCTCAGACTCATTTCCCCGAAAATAACATTTTCCGAACTATGAAGCCACGAACTATCACAACCATGCTCTATCCTCCTAAGATAGAAAAGCAGATGGTTAAGCTTGAGTACTGCACACAAAATCGATCAAATTTGATCCCAGAGAACCACAATTCAAGTTTCGGTGAAATTAAATGAGTGAGTGAGTGAGTGCGAATCATTTCACCGAAACTTGAATTGCGGCCCACCGAGATCGAAACTGTCGTATCCCATGTGCAACACTCAAGCCCAACCACCTCCCCCTCCATCTCAGGAATACAACGCACAGTTTTAACAGTTCATGGCTTCACAATTGGAATTTCGGGGAAATGAGTCTGGTCAACACTGTACATAACCGTATGGGCATTTTTATCTCGTAGAGGAAATTTATCTCTACATTTTGGCATATTCTTTGACTTAGTTACGCTTTGCAATTAATTAATTGGGACAAAAAACTAAAATCACTTCCTTAGGGGGTCAGAAATACGACTGTTACCCTAATGCTTAGCAATATAGGAATACTCTTTAACTGTTATACAGTTTTATATCGTAGCTGGCAACACTGCTCAAGTAAAATAGATAAAACGCTTTACCGGGTACCCCCGTTGGTTTGACCACATTTAATCTGGACACTTTTTGCAGTTTGTGATATGATTTGCGTCGTTCAGGTGCGAAACACAACGTTTTTTTTACGCTGGCAACACAGATAAAATGGTACGAATAAGCTAAATACAGTTAGGTCTCCTATAAGATATATGTCTGGGGGGGCTTTAGGACATTTCGTCAAAAGACATTTGTTCGAATGACGTTTGGTCGAATGACATTTGGTCGAAAATGCCTTTGGTCGAAGGGACATTTAGTCGAATGGCTTTAGAACATTTTCTTCGAAAGTTTATTTTTACTTCCACTGATGATGCGCCTCCGTATTTCACGGCTAACGTTATTGTCAGTCGTCAGCAAGGATCCAAGGTAGACGAACTCGTCGACCACCTCGAACGTATCCCCGTCTATCGTAACACTGCTACCTAGGCGAGCCCTGTCGCGCTCGGCCCCACCAGCTAGCATGTACTTTGTCTTGGCCGCATTCACCACCAGTCCAACTTTTGCTGCCTCGCGTTTCAGGCGGGTGTACAGGTCTTTCAACCTTTTCAAATGTTCGGCCGACGATGTCCATATCATCCGCGAAGCAAACAAATTGACTGGATCTCGTAAAAATTGTACCCCGGCTGTTAAGCCCGGCTCTCCGCATAACACCTTCTAGCGCAATATTGAACAACAGGCACGAAAGTCCATCACCTTGTCGTAGTCCCCGGTGGGATCCAAACGAACTGGAGTGTTCGCCTGAAACCTTCACACAATTTTGCACACCTTCCATCGTCGCTCTTATCAGTCTCGTGAGCTTCCCGGGAAAGCTGTTCTCGTCCATGATTTTCCATAGCTCTACGCGGTCGAAACTGTCGTATGCCGCCTTGAAATCGATGAAAAGGTGATGCGTTGGGACCTGGTATTCACGACATTTTTGGAGGATTTGCCGTACAGTAAAGATCTGGTCCGTTGTCGATCGGCCGTCAACGAAGCCGGCTTGATAACTTCCCACGAACTCGTTTACTACGGGTGACAAACGACGGAAGATGATCTGGGATAATACTTTGTAGGCCGCATTTAGAATGGTGATCGCTCGAAAGTTCTCACAGTCTAACTTGTCGCCTTTCTTGTAGATGGGGCAGACTACCCCTTCCTTCCACTCCTCCGGTAGCTGTTCTGTTTCCCAGATTGTGCCTATCAGCCGGTGCAGACAAATGGCCAGCCTTTCCGGACCCATCTTTATGAGTTCAGCTCCGATACCATCCTTACCAGCAGCTTTATTGTTCTTGAGCTGGCGAATGGCATTCTTAACCTCACTCAAAGTGGGGGCTGGTTGGTTTCCATCTTCCGCAGTACTGACGAAGACATTTCCTCCGTTGTCCCGTCCTTCATTGCCTGTGCTCTCAGCACCATTCAGGTGCTCGTCGAAGTGCTGCTTCCACCTTTCGATCACCTCACGCTCGTCCGTCAAAATGCTCCCATCCTTATCCCTGCACATCTCGGCTCGCGGCACGAAGCCGTTGCGGGATGCGTTGAGCTTCTGATAGAACCTACGCGTTTCCTGAGACCGGCACAGCTGTTCCATCTCCTCGCACTCCGTCTCCTCCAGGCGGCGTTTTTTCTCCCGAAAGAGGCGGGTCTGCTGTTGCCGTTTCTGTTTATAGCGTTCCACTTCTGCCGGGTCCCTTGCTGCAGCATGACCGCCCGCACTGCATTCTTCTCCTTCAAAACCTCCTGGCACTCCTCGTCGAACCAATCGTTCCGTCGACTCCGTTCCACGTACCCGACGTTGCTCTCAGCTGCATCGTTGATGGCTGCTTTTACTGTTCTCCAGCAGTCCTCAAGAGGGGCTTCGTACAGCTCACCCTCATCCGGTAATGCAGCATCGAGTTGCTGCGCGTATGCCGCTGCGACATCCGGTTGCTTGAGTCGCTTTAGGTCATACCGGGGCGGCCGTCGGTACCGTACGTTGTTAACGACGGAGAGTTTTGGGCGCAGTTTGACCATCACCAGATAGTGGTCAGAGTCGATGTTAGCGCCACGATAGGTCCTGACGTCGATTATGTCGGAGAAGTGCCGACCATCAATCAGAACGTGGTCGATTTGCGATTCTGTCTGCTGTGGTGATCTCCAGGTGTATCGGTACGGAAGGCTGTGCTGGAAGTAGGTGCTACGAATGGCCATATTCTTGGAGGCGGCAAAATCAATTAGTCGTAGGCCGTTTTCGTTCGTCAGCCGGTGGGCGCTGAACTTTCCAATCGTCGGTCTGAATTCCTCCTCCTGGCCAACCTGAGCGTTTAGATCTCCTATGATGATTTTGACGTCGTGGCTTGGGCAACTGTCGTACTCGCGTTCAAGCTGCGCGTAAAAAGCGTCTTTATCATCATCAGTGCTTCCGGAGTGAGGGCTGTGCACGTTTATTATGCTGAAGTTGAAGAACCGGCCTTTGATCCTCAACTTGCACATTCTCTCATTGATCGGCCACCACCCGATCACGCGCCTCTGCATATCACCCATCACTATAAAAGCTGTTCCCAGCTCATGTGTATTGCCGCAGCTCTGGTAGATGGTATGGTTACCTCTAAACGTTCGCACCATTGATCCCTTCCAACACACTTCCTGCAACGCTACGATGCCGAATCCACGGTCCTTCAGCACGTCGGCGAGTATACGTGTGCTCCCGATGAAGTTGAGAGATTTACAGTTCCACGTACCGAGCTTCCAATCGCTGGTCCCTTTACGTCGCTGTGGTCTTCGCCGATTGTCCCGGTTCGTATTCTCTCGTTGATTATTCGTTGCTTAATTTTTTTACGGCTGGCTTGCAGGGCCTGACACCAACCCCCTAGATTTCCGGAGGACCATTCCCCCTAAATGTTCGGAGGACCATAGTGCGCAGTTTAGCTTAGAGTCCTTCTTTGGCACTCGGAATTAAAAGATGTATGAAATTTGAAAATAAGACTACATAAAATGTCCCTTTTTCATTCAACAACAGTTAATGATTCGGATTATTGAAAAGAATACGTTTTATAAGCAGTTTTGCAAAACTTATAAAACAATGATCAATTTCACCAAATGATCTTCCAATAAGTCATTTGAAAAAAAGCTTTCAGCCAACTAAACGTCATTCGTCCAAAATAAATGTTCCAAAGCAATTCGACCAAATGTCTATTCGACCAAATGTCCTTTCGACCAAATGTACTTTCGACCAAATGTCATTCGACCAAACGTCATTCGACCAAATGTCATTCGACGAAATGTCCTAAAGCCTTATATGAGACCCTGAGCTTATGGGATTACATCAATTTTGGGGGTGTAGTTGAATACCTCGTATGAGTTAAGAGATAGCACAGTACTGCCTTCGGCGAAGTTTCAATACTCAGTACGATCTACCTTTAGGAGTTGAGGATCATACTTTTAGCTTAGCTTAGCTTAGCTGAGATTGACTACACATGCACAAGGAATCAACTAGAAGTTCGGCTGGGATTGGCCACTATCGTTTTCAGTGTGCATAATTCAATGCCTCTATTTATACAGGGTCAATAACGGCGCCGGTAACGTCTTTGCAGTAAGGTCGGATTGGGGGGAAGAAATGTTAGTGTGTAACCTTAGTTAATCGTATTTACCTCTGCATCTCCACAAAGATTACTGGGAGGGGTGTGTGCTATTGGGGAGGATCGTTGGGTCACAGGATTCACTTTGATAAGCGATTAGACCATGATAAACAATTATTTGTGAAAGATGCTGTTTTCACCTTAATGTGCGAGAAATTTAAAGAAGGAGTTGCTTAAATGATCTTAACTTGCGATGCGCTTGCTTAAGGCCGCACGGGACATCATTATATTCACTCTACCCATTTGAAGAAGCAGAAATCAAGAACCACTTCATATATCGATTTGAAAAAAATATCATATAATTCTAAACATTCCGTGCACAGCCCATTAAATTTTCAGCTTCATCGGTTCACTAAAACTCGAGACTTGCTTCTGCAAAATTTTGATGAAAATCGTTAGAGTGAGACAAAAGATAGGGAAAAAACAATGTGACACGAGAGACGTTACTTTAATAGCTGTTAGTTTATCGCTGCGACTATTTGGGCTCTAATCCCATACAAACTGTGGGCTTGATGGTCGTGTGGATAGTGTTACCTAGCATTTATCTGCATCGAGTCAAGGAGTGTGGGTTCTATTCCCTTTTCAGCCGGAAAACTTTTTGACAGAAAACGTATTTCGACTGTGCCACTAGGCGGTTGCATGCTAGTACGTTGTCTACACACCAAAATTTTATTGCTGTAAACCAGCAAATTTTTGCTGATTTTTTTGTGCTGTAAATTCAGCAATCGATCCAGCAATATGAAATTTGCTGGATCATTCAGCAAAGCAAATTCGCATAAAAATGACAGCTGATTTACTGACCATTCAGCAAAGTACATTTCCACTTGCTGAATAATCAGTACTTGGTTATTTGTTCCTCAGCAATTTTGGGTCACCTGTTGATCAAAAGTTTAGGTGAAAGTCGACAAGAAAATATTGAAAATGCTACTCCGTTTCATGTTTCGTTATTTATTTTCATAATAAAAAGTCAAGCAATGTTTTTCTGTACTTGGTGGTGAAAGGAAAAGGCTATGCACTATTTGCCATTCCGGATTTGTTACCATCCTAGAAACAAACACTTGAGTTATTTTTAAATATTATGTATTCCACTTAATACAGTACTTACTCAGATATTCCGAGGCATAAAAAAGTACGATTAGCTGATTACATTTCCCATTAAACTCCAAGTTGGCAAATGGTAACAGTGGGAGAGAAATTTTCTCGTTTAAAGTTTCTCGGTTGACAACTACAACTTTTGCTGGAGTTCAGTAATTATGTTTACTGGTTTATAGCAAAATTTCAAATCGATTGCTTGTTATCTGTCACTTGTCATACGAGTTAATGAAAATCAGTAAATCTGATTGTGTTGACTACTACCCAGCAAGACAGATTGCTGAATTTCAGCAAACAATTTCAGAAGTGCTGTACATCAGTAAAATGATTTATTGCTGAATTGGTTTCAGCAAACTAAATTGCTGGAAGGCAAATCGTAAATTTGGTAGTGTGGTGCTTCCTTCAAGGGGTAAATGGTCCACTAGAAGCATTAACGTATAGGTGTCTTTAAAAAAATCTTAATACAATGTATTACACTGATACTTCATGCCCTGGAAATTTTAAGAAATGATCATAACCAAAAGTTCCTTTATTATGTCGGGAAGCGAAATAAAACATATTCAGAATATTACATATTATAATATTTTGCTGGCTCACTAATGTTATAGAAACAATGTTGTGAGTGTTTTCATAATTATCAAACCATTTACTCCAACAGTTATTCAGAGCAAGTTATATTCCGACTATTAATCAATACATGCCTAAAATAAAGCTGCACCGCAACTACCGGATTTAGTTTGAGAAGATCACGACATAATTGGGAATATCCCTTGGCCTAGAGAAAGTCGCACGATTGCACGATTAGAATTCCCTACACAACATCCGCGTGGACAGACCTTTCTTGAGGTGAGCAATACTCATCTTAACTAACTGTAGCTGCCTGCTCCAAGCTACAGTATTGAACAATGCATTTGCAACTATTTTGAATTTTTGTATATGATAACCAATGTAATTATCAAAAAGGTAACTCAAGGGCTATCATTGTTTAAGTCAATCTCTAATTTCAAGGCCTAAATAACTATAGCCTTTGTGCTACTGAGCAGCTCTGCCGAAGACGCCACATTTCTATGTGATCGAGCTGCTGAGATATTTGCAAAACAATGAAACATTGGCTCATTGGCGTCACCTGGTGGCAAAATTTAGAATCAACTAGCTCGATCAATGATTGCCCTTGGCTTATTAAACGAATTTTCTGACGACGCCCTTTTTATAAGTGGTCAGGATTTTGAGATATCTGCAAAACAAAAGTTTTATTACAGATAAACAGACGTAACAGTTAGAACAAAATCATTTGAAATAAATCTCCCAGTTTACACCATTACCATCTGATGAACACGAATCACTGTTCTGTGAAACACGAAGAAGAACGATGCGCACGCCTCTGAGTGTGAAGTTTAAAACATAGCAAATTTAAAATGATCGTCTGTTTGTCTGCGGATTCATTCACACAAACGCCACCTGGTGGATTTGTTTTGGCTTGAATAATAATAGACCTTGCACGTACATGGCAACCCCAACCCCTCCTAATGGTTTTGACAGTAGTCAAGATCAAATGAGTAGCCGCATTGAAATGCATTTGAGTATCCACCGGTTGCTAAGAACATGTTGGATTCGAAAAGATGGCGGCGGCGCATACTGTTGAGACCTTGGCTTATTAAACAACTTTGCTGAAGACGCCATCCTGAGATATCCTCGAAACCGTTTCATGAGCACTAACGTATTTTGTATTTCTTGACTCAAATGCCAGGATCCTAAGATATCCGTGAAATAAAAGTTTCAAGCTCACTAGCGACACCTTTTGGCTCAAACAATGATAGCCCTTGAGCCACTGAACAATTTTGCTGGAGACGCCATCTTTCTAAGTGGTCAGGCTCCTGAGGCTCCTGGTGGCGGATTCCGAAACTGAATAATCACCGCATATCAGCCTTTGATCTCCTAAACAACTCTGTCGAGGCTGGTTTTTCTATATTTAACCTAGATAGCAAGGAATATCATGTTGAACATGAAAAAGCAAGGGTGTTGAACAATGTGCAACGAGCGACTACTTGCGTTTCGAAAATTCGCGCGACAACCGAAAGGTTAACACATTTTATTATTACACTTATCGAGAGCAGATTTTGAATTTTGAGTGATTTTTTTCGCTTCTTATTTGTTGATGATGCTAAATTTCTATAAGCTCCTCAGTTATGCAAAAATTGCGTTATATCATAATCCTTGCATGATCCAAACCCTTTTGCCATATTCAAAATAATTAGTAACTAGGTTTAAATTTAAGGATTTTTGACAATTTTTCAACATCTTTACTTATTCAAAAAGGCATGCATAATTCAAGGATGTGTTATTCTACGCAAACATTACTTTCCATAAGCGCTTTCTTTTCTTCTTATACACCAGCTCGATAGAACTATGATTTATCAATTTTTCGACTTTGTCCGGTATTGGGTGCTGTCCGGTACTGGAGGATCTCCCCCTATTTGAACTCACTACATCAAAGGGTTTTGATAAAACATTCATAACTAATTAAATTCTAACAAATCACTAAAGTATGGTCTATACTGGCTAGATCAGAATTGATTGTATGAAACCAAAAATTTCAATGTAAAAAAATATTTTATCGAACAAAATTTTAGAGCACAAATTTGTATCGTGACAATGTAACATTTATTTAATCGTTAAACAAACTATAAATGATTCGTCACTTTGAGTGTTGGCATAAGCCCTTATATCTGTTTTATAAAAAATGAAATATTTGTTCCTTTTATATTATTTTTTTGTCGCAATTGCTAAAAATAATACGTTTTTACGATGACTTAAAATAATATTTGGGCAATAAATATGTCAACGCACTGATAGATAACTTTTTAAATAGAGGCTATCTGAATCGCTTCTCGTACCTAGGTGAATCCTGGTCATGTGACTTTTGAACCCTCCCACTAACAAAAAACCTTCCTGTGAAAACCATGGAGATGCAGAGATGATCTCGGTCTCTAGTAGCAATGGACGTCACACACCCCGATGACCGTATGGACGTGGCTGGTGCTTTTATCGACATTATTAAGTTTGAAGTTCTTGAAATTGTACATTAATGATGGCATGCTACTCCCAAGCTGTATTTGTTGGTTCCCTGTACGGTCACTCACGAAGTAGCAACTACGAATTGTACGGTCATATATGCTTATGTTAATAACGGTTTAACTAACGTTGATAACGAACATAACTTAAAAAAAACTAGCTCGATAGTTCAGAAAAACAAAGTTGTACATTTAGACTAGATGCACAAGTATACTGAAGATCCTTTATGTGCAGATCTCATATTCTGAGATATTCGTTTATACATACACAGCTAAAAATATGTTGTAAATTTCAGTTTATTTTCATGCAGATATTTGGAGCATCAAAATAAACTGAAATGTCAACGCCAAATCGCTTATTTTTCAATCGAATGCACTTGAAATTTACACGATCATGTAACATTATAGCATATTTAGTTGAAAATTAAACGTGATGCTGTAATAGATGAATTTGATTTACTTTTAGTGTACTCTTCTGTTTACGTTACATTGAAATTTAAATATTTTTATCTGTGTATTATATACCTAGTCAAAAATTCACATAAATCAAACCGTTATTTCTTTTAATCATGCGATTAGAAAAATTACTCAAAAATGAAAAGCTAATATTTAGCCCAAATGTGTTGTCCAATACTGTATATCTGTATATGGGACTTCGACTCCACTGTTAAAGTGTGGAGCGCAGACCTATCGTTCAAACACTACGTTCTACGTCTGATAACGCTTCGCTGCATAAAACAACCACATCAAGATCGCTTCGGTACAGGCTTATTTGTCCTATGTAAACAATGAAACTCGCTTTTTGTGGACGAATAATTCAAAACAGTGGAGGAACATCGGTCACTATTCCAGACAAACCAGTTCGACGTACAGACTACGCATACTGCCAACCAACGATCAGATTGATCAAGCTGGGAGTTAGCAGAATTAGTCATCTAGCCGTAGTGCACTGGAAGCCGCGTTTGCGATCAGTTGTTTTTGTGCTCTCGATGCAGAGTGAGCATCGTGTGAGAAAATAAGATCACCCCTGGGGGATCCGTGTTTCAATTGTTAGATTGTGGGTGACGGAAACACCGGGACGACTACTTTGTGTGATATCCACTGTGTTTGAGTTTGATTTTAGTGCTAGTGATCGATAGTTGTAATGAAAATGAAGCTGCTCATAGTTTTAAGTGGTAAGGAATATGGTTTTTGAATGAGCCTGTCCAATGCGTCGTGCAAGAGAAACCACAGCTAGAAAGATGGGGTTTCCCCAGTTGGTTGCTATTGCGATGTTGTGCCGGGAATAACCGTGTTGATACAGGGGATGAGATTGTTGATATTGAGGATGACTTATTTATGTTATGACCTCCCGACTGACTCGGATCATTGAGAACTTTGATTTAGAACCAAAACTAAACATGAATAACCAAATGTAATAGCATTAAATCCACCCGCTTATGTTGACATCGAATCCTTCAATTAATAAATTAGGCTCAGGGGATTTCCCTGAGTTAACGGTCTTTACCAAGCGTTATCAATGTTGGTATTCTAGTGACCTTTTATATGGCTAGAGATCACCTATACAGCAAGCTCCTCGGATGCATATGAAAATACGGTTAGTCGATGGCATGAAGTTGAACGCAATCAGGAAGCTTATCGTCATCGCATAACGGTGGGTAACACCACCTAAGAATCATCTATAATAAAATAAAAACATGTACAAGATTTTCTTATACCTAGGAAATCTGTGATAAATTAAGCTATTTTACAATCAAGCCTTCTTTCCAAACACTGTCGAATGCTTTTTCTATGTCTAGAAGAGCAAGACTAGTAGAATAGCCTTCAGATTTAGTGAAACGAATTAAATTTGTTACATATAAAACTTGATGGGTGGTCGAATGTCGGAATCCAAACTGTTCATTGGCAAAAATTGAATTTTAGTTAAAAAAGTTTACTGATAGAAGAAAGCCAGCTGACTGGACGATACCTGGAAGCTTCTGCATGATTTTTGTCTGGTGTTAAAATTGTTGCAACATTGGCATTTTTACATTTGTCAGGAAAATATGCCAACTGCAAACATTTGTTAAATATATCACCCAAAAATAATAAGCTACTTTCTGGAAGTTTCTTGATGAGGATGTAGAAAATTCCATCATCGCCTGGAGCTTTCCTATAATTGATTTTTTTTTATAATAGTTCTCACTTCTTCCAAATCAGTCTCCCAGGAATTTTAGAAAACGTTTTCTTTATTGAGAATGCTTTCGAAGTCCTGAGTAACTTGATTTTCAATTATACTAGTAAGTCCTAAATTGAAAATGTGCGCGCTTTCAAACTGCATAGCAAATTTTTGAGCTTTTTCGCAATTACTTAGCAATAATTTGTTTTCCTCTTTCAAAGCCAGTATTAGCTTCCGAGATTTTTTTTTCTAGATTTTAGATAATTTCCAAAAGAGCCAGGGTCCAATTGAGAAATTTTATTTTCAAATTTTTTGTTTCCTAATTGAAAATATTGTTTCTTGATTTCTTTCTGCAAATCCTGCCATAAAATTTTCATAGCAGGATCGCGAGTGCATTGAAATTGCCTTCTCCTCACGTTTTTAAGACGGATCAAGAGTTTAAGATCATCGTCTATAATCACTGATTCAAATTTTGGAATCGCAATGCTCCTGGCTTCAGCAATGGAATTTGTTAAAGTTTCAAGAGCACTGTCAATATCAGGTTTTGTTTGTAAAGAAATGTTAACATCAAGATTAAAGTCAATAAATGATTCATATATATTCCAGTCGGCTCGAAAATAAATGAAAGTGGAGCTGATAGGATTGAGAATCGCTTCATGGGATATTTGAAATGTAACAGGAACATGATCAGAATCAAAATCAGTATGAGTAACTAATTGGATACAAAGATGACTAGAGTCGGTTAAGACCAAATCAATCGTAGATGGATTTTTAGAAGAGGAAAAACATGTAGGGTTATCAGAGTATTGAATTGAGAAATATCCTGTAGAGCACTCATCAAATAAAATTCTGCCGTTGGAATTACTTTGAGAATCATTCCATGACCGATGTTTGACATTAGAGTCACCATTTACAAAAAAAATTGACATATTGCGAGTAAATTTTCGCAAGTCAGTATGGAGCAAATTAATTTGCTGTCCAGAGCATTGAACAGGCGAATAGGCAGCTGTGTTTCAACAATAGGCAAATAGGCAAGCTGTGTTTCAACAAAAACACCTAAAGTTTCAAAAACTTTAGTTTCAAATGACGAAAACAGTTGATGAATGATGATTGCAACTCCCCCACATGCCCTATCTAGTCAATCATTACGATAAACAAAAAAAAAAGGATTTTTTTTAGTTTGGATCCAGGTTTTAAATAGGTTTCAGTAACAACTGCTATATGCACGTTATTAGCTGTACGAAAATCAAACAGCTCGTCCTCTTTACCATTCAGAGAACGAGCATTCCAATTTAAAATATTTAGATTATTTTTTATTGAATCCATAAGAAAAACGTAATCCAAAAACAATTTGATTAGTAAATTTTACACCTACTTGGACTGCTTCAGTCATAGTGGTGGCTTTGAACATTGCATCAATCATTACATTCAATTGTTCAGTTAAAAAAATATAATCAGAGGCTAAATTTATCTGATGTTTTTCCGTAGAATTTTCGGTAAACGAATAGGCGGAGTAGAAGTTTCTTGTGGCGGCAGGGTTTTTTTTCCACTTTTTTCCATTCAAAGATTCTCCGAAACGAACGGCTACCCGAAGGATTACAATTAGTCTGTGAATGAGCATGATTATAATCTTCCTGATGGGTATGATTCTTGATCAAGCGATTGTTAACTGAAAAATGAGTATTGTTCGATACACTACCAGGGAAATTCCGAAAACGACCGTTATCGTAACGGACATTACTGTTCATTTGTCTGGCACGAGCCTCGCCTACGCGAAAGGCAGGCCCACAAATTTGACTTATGATTACCCCCACTATTCGCGCATATGAACTTATCGGTATCTTCCTACACTGGACAGACGTCCTTAGCGTGAGAAGAACCTCCGCAAATCATGCATTTAGCATCCATGCGGCAATTTTTGGTACCATGACCGCACTTTTGGCACCGACGGCACTGAGTGGGGTACTGGTAATTTCCTCCAGGTTTCTGGAAATGTTCCCATGTTACAGAGACATCGAATGTAAGTCTAGCTTTTTCTAAAGCTTCAATATTATTTAGATCTTTTTTGTTAAAGTGAACTAAATAATATTCTTGAGAAAGCCCTTTCCGAACAATGCCAGATTGGGTTCTCTTTTTCATAATGATTATTTGAACTGGGGAAAATCCAAGTAAATCACTAATTCCATTTTTGATGTCTTCAGGTGACTCATAGTCACTTGAGAAACCTTTCAAGACGACTTTGAACAAACGTTCAGTTTTGTTGTCATAAGTAAAAAAATGTGCTTCTTCTCTTCAAGATGTTCGAGAAGAAGTTCGCAATCTTTAAGAGTTTCCGGCAAAACGCGATAATCTCGTTTCTTTGCGATTTGGAAGGAAACCCCTAATGGAGTTCAAGAACTCCTTCCTAAATCCCCCAAATTCGGAACAACTGACCACGATAGGCGGCACTCTTTGTTTCCTCACTTGAATCAAAGAGTCTGGGCTAGAGACTGCTTCGATTTGGTGTTCGGAAAATTTGTCTAGAGCATCGAACTGGTTACTCATTAAGATGCAATTACTAACATTATACATTTCACCATTGGAAGAAAGTTCGCATTCCGAAGAAACTTCCTTTCTTCCATTCTTGCCACGTTTAGTGACAGTTTTAAATCCCACTTTTTTGGTAGGAAGTTGTGAATTCAGAGATTCACCCTTCCTTTTGTTCGTGATTGTAACCATGTTTAGTGAATATACGAAAGAGGTTTTATTTCAAGACGGTTTCCAAGAAGGAAAACCACCGCTAGCTTTCGCCAACGGGTCCAACGAAAAATTGAAGGCACGGGTCTAAACAAGGATGAGAAGGATCAATAGCCTATTGATAAAAGGTGAAAAATAGTTGCACCAAAAAGCACTGTTTATGTAGCACTAGGACTGTTTGATTGATTTGGGTACTTTTGAGAGCAGAAAGAATTTGTGTTCGAGGGTGCGGTGCGCACTGATGTCTAAATCTTTTTTTCTTCTTATTATTATTTCTGGCGATAAATCCCAACTGGAATAGAGCCTGCTTCTGAGTGAAGTGTTTTTAGGAGGACTTACACAGATATTAATCGAGGAATGTTTTGCCAATTGCCATTTTTTGCATATGTATACTGTGTGGCAGGAACAAAGATATTCTATGCCCTAGGAAGTCAAGAAAATTTCCTTTTCGAAAAGACCCGTGTGATTCGAACCCACGACCCTCCGCTTGGCCTGCTGAGTAGCTGCGCGTTTACCACTACAACTATCTGGGCCCCACGTTTCCTAATCGATCTTCAATAACATTTAAGAAATGAAACATGCATTGGATACGGGTGATATCAAAACAGATCTAATCACTGGTCTCAGTGGCGGGCTCGATTATGAATAAATAATAAGACCGCGACTTCACAATATTTTTTAAAACTAATATTTAATAATTTATTAAATCGAACATTTACATTTTCAGCCTGCCTTGCGATAACAATAGCACAGAAAAATCGACGTTTCAACCAGAAAACCACAACAACTCCACCGCCGAGCAATGACAATGAGTTCTTTGATGATCGAATGTGTGATGAAATGAAATCTGCTGCAGGTTCCGAAGTCGATCCTTGGGCCTGTCTGTGCCATCAGTTCCAATTCCAGCGGGAAACATGTGAAAGCGATATCGAAAAGTACCTGCCTTCACAGCCTGGTTCGAAGGTTTGTAAGGATCATCGCCATTACTACATCGGCTTGGATAACCGGTGCAACTACGACCGTGCTTTGGATTCCTCAAACGATCCTGCCGGGAAAGCTATGCAGTTCGCGCTGGATCTCTTCCGGGTTGCCGATAATAAAAACCCCGATGAAAATTTCATCATCAGCCCACTGTCTCCACAAGTGCTGCTGGCACAGCTGACGGAAGGTTGCTCCGAAAAGGCCCGGATGGAAATGGTCCATGGCGTCAAGTTGAATGGAAACGAAGCGGCGTCTTTAGTGGATGCCCTAACGGCTGCTAGCAATAAGGACTCCACTGCCAACAAGCTGGATATAGCATCAGTGTTTTTCAAATCAAAGGATATCAAGTTGCAGACAGAATTTCGTGACGATGCAAAGCAGAACAATATTAAGATGAAGGACATCGATTTTTCCAATCCGCAACAAGCTGCAAATGCAGTTAATGAATGGGCGAGTACTCAAACTCGAGGCAATATTCCACAAGTCATAACAGAACGTAAGGATCAATTATTTCTTATGATTATAAGATACATTTCATACATATTTTTCTCCTACAGAGGGAATCGCCCCGGACATGATGATGCTGTTGATGAACGCTGTCTACTTCAAGGGTACCTGGTTGTATAAATTCAATGAAACACTAACGGATAGACGGGCCCTATTCGAATCTTCAAAGAACAAGAAGATGCCCGTTCACATGATGGCGCAATCGAACAAGCTTCGCTTTGGTGAAATCAGCTATGGCGTTTACTCAGACTTCAGGCAAGGATTGCGCTGGGTCGAGCTTCCGTACGATGGTGATGAGTTGTCGATGATTGTTCTTCTTCCGAAGGTGCGTCTGCAGCTGGACGAAATGCTGCGTCACATTAATGGAAGTCATTTCCAGGAAATTTTCGATGTGATCCGCCGGAATCACAACCCGATCAAGATTCACCTCAAAATGCCACGATTCGCCATCAAGAGCTCGGTGTCGTTGGTTGAACCATTGAAAAAGGTACGATTATGCTACTTAATTCCGTCTAAAGTGAAATAACAATATAAATAATTCTATTACAGCTCGGCATTAAGGAAATTTTCGAAGATGATAATCCTCTGCCGAAACTATTCAAGACGCCCGCCAAGGTGGGAGACGTTAAGCAGGATGCATTCCTCAAAGTCGATGAGGATGGCACTACTGCGACTGCCGTCAGCAGAGTAACGATTATTCCACTTAGTCTGAATATGTACGAAGACATGGATTTCGTTTGCGATGAGCCGTTCATGGTGATGGTGGTGGACAAAACTCGCCAGATTCCACTTTTCATGGCTAAAATTAGGAAACCGGAGAAGTCTAAAGATGACCAATCGAGGACACGTGGATAAGACTTGATTTGCATATGTGACGAGCAATGATTCGATACTAATAGAATATACGTTTTTTAAAATGTGGAAAATGTCGTTTTTGGATTTTTAAAATGCACAATTTTTTTGTGAAGTAGGTTTTTACAGTATGGATTTCAAATTCATTCTATAAAATCTTGTTTCTAGAAATACTAATAGATAACAGAAGCTTTTGAAACAAACTGCATTATTCAAACACAGATCTTTTGAATGTGTTTGTTCTATCCTGATCTAATCTAATCTGGTAGTTGTGTACATGAAGAATCTTAAACCATTCGTTATTCATAATTCAAATAACGAAAATATGCTAAAAACAGCCTCCTGACACCGCCCATACAATCCCATTGAAAAATAACGAGCAAACATCTCTGGTTCCCACCGGGAAGTGGTTCCCACTGACAGCTCAATGTTTTTGAACAAATAACCGTTTGCGGAATAACAATCGATGGTGGCGAAATCTTTTTCTCCGAAAAATTTCTTTTCCCGCAAAACAACAGTTATTCGAACATACAAACGGTTGCAAACTATTGGATTGCAGTACAGCAAGTCAATTTGGTTGGATGTGATTAGCTAGAAACACATTTTAGTATTGGAGGAAAAATTCCCTAATATGATTAGGCCAATGTACGTTGTTGCTCTTGAGTTTGATGCTGACCACGAAAATATGGCTGCCTAGCACCGGGTTGGCTAAAAACTCCAGTGGCACATACGTTGATCTTTCGCACATGGGCAGTTTATGGTAACGAAGCAAAATCATGTTTGACGGTAAAAATTTACGCAATCATTACGACATGCATGTTGTGCAGGTGGGGCCTTCCTTAGCCGAGTGGTTAGAGTCCGCGGCAAAGCCATGCTGAAGATGTCTGGGTTCGATTCCCGGTCGGTCCAGGATCTTTTCGTAAAGGAATTTTCCTTGACTTCCCTGGGCGTAGAGTATCATCGTACCTGCCACACGATATACGAAAGCGAAAATGGCAACTTTGGCAAAGAAAGCTCTCAGTTAATAACTGTGGAAGTGCTCATAAGAACACTAAGCTGAGTTGCCGGCTCTGTCCCAGTGGGGACGTTAATGCCAAGAAGAGGAATGTTGTGCAGGTATAACCGATGTAACATTTAGTTTTTTTGTTCTCTAGTCATTTTCAATGTATGTAAATATTCAAAGACGTCAAATGATTGTGCATTTGGTCTTGGCCTGGGAGGGAGGCACAGATACTACACACAAAATATGAAACAACACTATTCCAAACTGCAAGATAATTCCAACTCACCAACGACAATCAAGGCAGGCTTGAGGAAAATCGCTGGTTTTCTTTTGATGTGCACCTTCGATCTTTCTGGACAAATATGAGAAAATGGCCAAAGTGTTCTGTGCGTGTCTCAATACTTTATATTCATTAAAAATAAAAAGGCGCTATCGTGGCATTGCTTTTGGATGTGTAGGAATTGATTTACAACCGATTGTTGTCAAATTTTATGAAACCCATAAACATGTTTTGATGAATTATGCGCTTTTATTATGTTTGTCCTCTCTTCAAAATCTGGGCTCACAGTGACAGTTCGTGACAGCAAAATCTCGGCTCACCTTGACGTACATAAATTTTGTATTGGTTTCTCCCTCCCAGGTCTTGGCTAAACATAATAATGCATGTCTAGCGAGTTAACCCTTTCGTTCAGGAGGTACAATCTACAATTTCGCCCTGCTGGAATATTTAAGAATTTCATGCTGTTCCCCCAAAAAAATATCTAAGATGGATTCTATCAGCACCTCACCATCCCTCATTTCTTCAGAAATGAAATTCCTGCAAGGTTTTCTCCAGGATTATTTTTATTCTTCCAATTATTTTACAAGGAGTCATCCCTTATTTCTTCAGAAATTCCTCAATGAATTTGATCGTAAATTACCCCTAGGAATTAGTCTCGAAATTCCTGAAAGGTTTTCTCCAGGATTATTTTTATTCAAATTATTTTGCAAGGAATTTTTCTAGAAATTCCTTTTAAAATTTACTATTTAACGCAAGGTTTCATAAATATATGGCATGAGTTCATGTGTCTTATATTATTTGTTTTGCAAAGTTTCCTCCACTCTACTACTACTTTCAAGAGGACTCAAAAAATTATCTTTCTCTTTATAGTTTTCTTAGCGTTTCACTAAAGTGTAATCCCAGAAGTTGTCATTAAGGAATGTAAATATTTTTTTATGAAATTTCTTCAGAGAAAAAAAAACCTGTAATTCATTTGAGGATTGTTTTAGTTATATTACTTGCGTATGTTCAGGAGTTGTTCTAAAGAAGTTCTTAGGAGTACTCGAGGAATAATTCTTGCATTATTTTTTTGGAAATATTTCCAGTAAAGCTCCAAAAAAATTGTACGGAGTGTTTCCTGCAGGAATCGTCGAAGAAGTTCTATATACAACACCTAGAGAATTGATTGTTTAGTTCAGGAGGTGATGCTTAAGCCAATTGGAAAAGTAGTCAGGGGAAAATCCTAAAAAATATCTATTATCAGGGATTCTCTTCATCGATCAGGAATGAATAGAAAAAGAGAAGATGTAAGATATTCATCAAATATTTATAGTAAGGCCCGTTTAAAAACTATACGCTTTTTTTGAATCATGGCAGTTTATCAATGCTTTTTATGGAGACTGGCACTGCCATGCACTCAGAAATAGAGTTCATGGCGAGATCTCATCAAGCATTATGTTGTTCGGGAAATATTTTACTGAGAGTTGCAATATGAATTATTAGAGGATTGCAAGGAATTTCCTGAAAAAATCATGTCGAAGAAAAAATGTGGGGCGGAATTGTTGAAGCAACCTAGGATTAACATTCAAATTGAAAATTGTTCAAAAAGTTTAGCTGCTGAATCCTAATAATCAATTGAAAATATTGTTCAATGTGTTGCCAAAATCGGGAAGAAAATGTTGCCAAAAACGGGTGTTGCTAAAATCGGGGGTGGACAAAATCGGGTGTTGCCAAAATCGGGAAGGCACTGTCTCGTTTCGATTATGTAATCCTAAATTGTTGAGGGCTTAACGGTTTAGATTCCTGGAGACTAACATTTACACTGCAGAACACGGTTTTGTCTCAAGAACCAAAATACCACTATTTACTAAATTAAGGGTTGCTGAGTCCATTGCCGTTTTCAGAAATATCATGGCACGTCTAGTTTTTGAGATATTGACTGTTGAAAATGCTAAATTTGACTGTTTCAGCAAACTTGCATGCAAGTTGTATAGAACAATAATTATCAACGAAGTTCTTAATATTTTCGATGGTAAAATGTTATTTTTTGGTGGTTCAGAAAAGTATTGTATTATGCCATATAAGAGAAACGAAGAATTTTATATGAAGACTGTAAACATGTTGAAAAAAATCGATTTAACCTAAATTTTATAGTAAAATTTCAACTGATTTGTATCTAAATTGAAAGTTCAAGTCCTATTTAGCATGTTTGGTAGATTATATCACATTGATAAATCATACTTTAAATTTCATGTACACATCAATAAAACCAGTAGAGAAACTTTAAAGTAGATGGAGTACCGTGTACCTTTTAATTCCGCTCCTAAATGCTTATCTTTGACAGATACGCGTATTTCGACTACCACTTGCAGTCTTCTTCAGTGTCAGTTACTCGTATCCACTGAAGAAATCGTCGCATCTCTCTATCTTAAATACTAACACCAGATAAGTACCTACACAATCAAACTACCTAGGAAAAAATTTTCGACAGGAGCCCTGTCATGTCTTGGTCAAAAATTGAAAAGGGGATAATAATAATTATACAAATCCCTAACTATCTACCTATGTATTCAAGTTCGTTTATATTTCTTAGGTACAAACTTAAATAGCCTTGATTGTCCGTTTCCTTGATCCCTATTAAGAAGTAGTGAAGGCTTTTGTTTGTAAATTTCTAAACTTTCAGCGACGTCTAGTTTCCAAGATGAAGATACGCTTCGTACGATGTCTATGTTATCGCTTGTCATTTGATGTCCATCCTGGAAAACATGTTCAGCCACTTTTGATTTAAAATCATACGCTAATCCCTTTTCTAATTCCTTGTCCGCTTTTTTTACCTCAGCAATATGTTCTTTGAATCTTATTTCTAGAGTTCGTTTTGTTTGTCCTATATAGATTTTATTACAATGGGGGCATGAAATTTTATATACTCCTGCTCTATTCAGTTTATTAATTTTATCCTTTGTTGATCCTAATCTAGATTTAAGCTGACTACTCCTACTGCTGAAAACCAAATCTACTCCATATTTTCGAAATTTCTTAGCCAAAGGCTGTGTAATCTTGGTATCAAAATTCACCGCTACTCTTTTTAAATCCTCTTTTTCGGCAGTAAGTGTTGTCATACTTTTCCTATATTTATCCCTTGCCCTCTTATCTACTACTGCTTGTATTGTACTATTCCTATATCCGTTAAGCCTAGCCGTCTCAAAAATATAATCCAGTTCATTTGATTTTCCAGTTTCACTTAAAGGAAGGGTTTGCATTCTATGTATCATATGATGAAAAGCCGCCATTTTATGCTGATAAGTGTGGTTGGAAGTACTCGGAATAACTCGCATAGTATTAGTTGGTTTCCGGTAAATTTCAAATTCAAAGTGAGACGATTCCCTCGTAATTAGCAAATCCAAAAAAGGTAGTTTATTATCCTTTTCCTCTTCATGAGTAAATTTAATATCTTAGTAAATTTAATATCGGTTGCCACAAAACCAGATATTGAACAGACAATAATCGATGTTGAAACCGCCATTACACATACAATACCAATAGAGTTTCAAGAATCTGCTAGAAATGACACTGAAGAGTCATTAAAAGGTAACAAATTTCAATTAAGAGGTCAAAATAGTGATGAGGATAAAGTTTTGAGTGAACTTCGGGATAAGTCGGTATACTATTTAAAAGCGGACAAGGGCAATGCAGTGGTTATTTTGGATAAAGATGATTATGATAATCAAATGAACGAAAAAATAACCACTGGTCCCTATAGGCATTTTAGAGTCGATCCACTACCCACAATGGTGAGACATGTAGAAAAAACTTTAAAAGAATGTAAGCCACTTCTTGGAGATAACACTAGCCGCCTCAAAGTTTCTAATCCAGTTCCACCAAGAATTAAAGGATTGCCAAAAATTCACAAACCTGGCAATGAAATGAGAGAAATTATATCAGCAGAAGGGTCTCCTACACACAAACTTGCAAAGTGGCTGGTTAAGGAATTCCAATCCATGCCCAAACCTTTTGAAAGCCGTTCGGTTGACAATACTCAGGAGTTTGCAAGCCAACTTCAGGCTTCTGGGTATATTCAAGACGATGAAATTATGGTTTCTTTTGATGTTAAAGCATTATTTCCTAGTGTGCCAGTTAAAGAAGCCATAAACCTTTTGGAAGAATGGCTACTTAACCAACACAATGAGTCTAATTGGAAAAACAAAGTTCGGTATTACATCAAATTAACCCGACTTTGTATGGAAGAGAACTATTTTAGCTTCCGTGGTAATTTTTATAAACAGACAAAAGGTGCACCTATGGGTAATCCATTGTCTCCGTTTTTGAGCGAGTTGTTTATGGCCAATTTTGAAAGCATTTTGAAAAAGAAAGATTTGTTACCACAGCGGTGGTGGAGATATGTAGATGATGTGTTTAGCATTATCAAAAAGGATTATTTGCCAAAAATTTTAGAAGCAATTAACAGTATCCACAAAGATATTAAATTTACTCATGAAGAGGAGAAGGATAATAAACTACCTTTTTTGGATTTGCTAATTACGAGGGAATCGTCTCACTTTGAATTTGAAATTTACCGGAAACCAACTAATACTATGCGAGTTATTCCGAGTACTTCCAACCACACTTATCAGCATAAAATGGCGGCTTTTCATCATATGATACATAGAATGCAAACCCTTCCTTTAAGTGAAACTGGAAAATCAAATGAACTGGATTATATTTTTGAGACGGCTAGGCTTAACGGATATAGGAATAGTACAATACAAGCAGTAGTAGATAAGAGGGCAAGGGATAAATATAGGAAAAGTATGACAACACTTACTGCCGAAAAAGAGGATTTAAAAAGAGTAGCGGTGAATTTTGATACCAAGATTACACAGCCTTTGGCTAAGAAATTTCGAAAATATGGAGTAGATTTGGTTTTCAGCAGTAGGAGTAGTCAGCTTAAATCTAGATTAGGATCAACAAAGGATAAAATTAATAAACTGAATAGAGCAGGAGTATATAAAATTTCATGCCCCCATTGTAATAAAATCTATATAGGACAAACAAAACGAACTCTAGAAATAAGATTCAAAGAACATATTGCTGAGGTAAAAAAAGCGGACAAGGAATTAGAAAAGGGATTAGCGTATGATTTTAAATCAAAAGTGGCTGAACATGTTTTCCAGGATGGACATCAAATGACAAGCGATAACATAGACATCGTACGAAGCGTATCTTCATCTTGGAAACTAGACGTCGCTGAAAGTTTAGAAATTTACAAACAAAAGCCTTCACTACTTCTTAATAGGGATCAAGGAAACGGACAATCAAGGCTATTTAAGTTTGTACCTAAGAAATATAAACGAACTTGAATACATAGGTAGATAGTTAGGGATTTGTATAATTATTATTATCCCCTTTTCAATTTTTGACCAAGACATGACAGGGCTCCTGTCGAAAATTTTTTCCTAGGTAGTTTGATTGTGTAGGTACTTATCTGGTGTTAGTATTTAAGATAGAGAGATGCGACGATTTCTTCAGTGGATACGAGTAACTGACACTGAAGAAGACTGCAAGTGGTAGTCGAAATACGCGTATCTGTCAAAGATAAGCATTTAGGAGCGGAATTAAAAGGTACACGGTACTCCATCTACTTTAAAGTTTCTCTATTTGAGATTCTGCTCAGAGGATTCGAACATTCATTAAAGAGGAATAAAACCAGTGTTTTATACAACTTTGGCGACCTGTAGCTAAGAATTGTGACGTGCTGAAACATTTCTGAGAACGGCATCAGATTCAGCGACTCAAAATCTGTCATTTTTGTTACGCTGTGTTATTCAAAAATATAAATATCAGGGGGGCGATTTTAGAATACATTGACCTCAAGGGGATGAAAGTCTTAAAAGTTTGGGAAACACTGGCTAAACCTATTCAAACACCATAAGCTCTATGGTACAGATATAACCTATAATTTCGTTATTGCTGAGTGTTTTAGCAACTCTAACATTTATTGTTTTTACTGTAAATTCACAATTGTTTTTGTTATAAGCGAAGTCGGAATGATACCTTCCTGGTTTGCTCATCTTTAATTGTCTGCTCAATCGCAAGAAGTAATTACAATAAGGATAGTTGAATACAATAAAATAACTATTAACATTGTTGCATTGGCCCATTTTCACCCCACACGGCGGTTTGGCCTTAAATTTGAACTTAATTAATAATGATTTTGAATACAAACAAATAATCTCAATCGTCAAAAGAAAAAAAAAGTAATAAAAGTATGAATGTATTTTGCACTACATTCGAACTGAATATGGTCAAACTACAATTTAGGTCTATGTCCTCTTGTCCCCATGTTTCGGACAGCTTGAGATTTTACATGATATCTTTCTGTACCAGTGTCTCAAAATACATTCATTATATTGATCATGGTATCAAATGCAATGAAAATAAAAAGAATGAAAACTCTAAACAACACCATATAATATGTTGTTTTTCACCATATTTGAAAACAGTTTTTTGATGGACGACTTGCAGACTAAGTAAAACTCAAATTACACTTGTGAATGTTGCAAATCAGTGAATCAATCAACCAACACGCAGCAATAAAGACATTGTTCTCTACTATTCTTGTTGCAAGAATTCTGTTCCGCAACAACAATTGATCACCACGGCAATAGAATATGACAATGATCGCTCACCACGTGCCCGGCGAGAATCTATGACATTTGGTCGAAAGACATTTGGTCGAATGACATTTAGTCGAATGACGTTTGGTCGAAAGTACATTTGGTCGAACGGACATTTCGTCGAATGGACATTTGGTCGAAAAGGTAAAGTTGGAACAGAATGCATATGACATTTGGTCGAGCCAACATTCCGTGAAAAGGATGAATCTATGACATTTGGTCGAATGACATTTGGTCGAATGACATTTGGTCGAATGACATTTGGCCGAATGACATTTGGTCGAATGACATTTAGTCGAATGACGTTTGGTCGAAAGTACATTTGGTCGAACGGACATTTCGTCAAATGGACATTAGGTCGAAACTTTTTATTTGCAACAGAAATAAAATTTTATGTTTGGAAAGGATAGTGCTCGAGTCTAAATAGTATGAATGCAAAGTTTTTCGATTTGTCTGACTATCGTCGATATTAGCATTTTATCGCTAAAACAAGATTGATTGAATATTTGAAAAAGTATCAGCCATTTCATCAACAATCTATATGCGATTAGCAAAGTTTTGTTATTCAATTTTATGGACGCTCTTGCAACATATTGATCAACCTCTTACGTTTTCGACGTTTCATGTTCTGCGATTCGGGATAAGCTGATCTTAAATGGAAACAAGCCAATTTTTGTCACCTCAGTCAACTCATCTTCTTTTACCCGATACAAAAAATTGCACGAATTTCATTTTGAATAATCCAATGCTTCTACTGTAAACTCTGCTATTCACCCGAGGTCATCAACATTGTCAACAAAGCCATATATTTACTTGAGGAATGTTATTAAGCTGGAAGTCACAATAAGCCAATTGCTCATAGGTAGAGTTACCGTCACCTTCGCCATGAAAGTTTCCTTAAACCATGACTTCGCCATGCAGGTTTTCTTTAAAGCAAATTTTTCCTGCCGTTTTAATTCTGATTTCCGCATTCAAAAATCTTACCCACGTCCGTGAGCTGCAAGACCCGGAATTCAAAGAAAGATCCTGTGCACTCTCTCTAAATGCTTCCATCAGATGAGCTGATCTTAATTACGAAGTTCGATGATTTTTCAAAAGAATAATAAATAAAGAAAACATTATGTTCACATCGTTGAATTATAAAATAACTTGTCGAGCAGTTTTTCAAAGAATGATTATATTTTAAAAGAATAAGAAATTCACTAGAGTTGAGTATTTTAGTCAATGTACAAAACACTACTAAAAAGTTCATTTGAATTATCATTGAAATCCTAGATTTTGGCATAACTTTAAATTGCAAATGAAATGTGTATTAAGTTTAAGAATAAGACTGTATACAATGTTCTCGTTTTTCTCAACAACTTTTAATGATTCAGATTATTCAAAAGAATACGCTATCTTATCAACTTTGCAAAACTTGGAAAACAATAATCAATTTTACCAAATGTTCTTTCAATAAACCAATTCAAAATAAGCTTTCAACCTAATTTCCATTCAACTAAACATCATTCGATAAAAATACATGTTCTAAAGCCATTCGACCAAATGTCCATTCGATTAAATGTCCTTTCGACCAAATGTACTTTCGACCAAATGTCATTCGACCAAACGTCATTCGACCAAATGTCATTCGACGAAATGTCCCAAAGCCGAAAAGGATACTGGTCGAAACTAAATAATATGGAAAACAGTTTTACGTTTAGTCTGACCGTCGAGAGTAACATTATGTCGCTAATACAAGGGCTTTAGGACATCTCGTCGAAAGACATTTGGTCGAATGACGTTTGGTCGAATGACATTTGGTCGAAGGTACATTTGGTCGAAAGGACATTTAGTCGAATGGACATTTAGTCGAATTGCTTGGAACATTTATTTTGGTCGAGTGATGTTTAGTTGCACGGAAATTTGGTTGGAAGCTTAATTTTAAATGGTTTATTGAAAGATAATTTGGTAAAATTGATTATTGTTTTCTAAGTTTTGCACTGTTGGTAAGATATTTTTGAATAATCTGGATTAATAATTTGAAGTTATGCAAAAATCTAGGATTTCAATGATAATTCAAATGAACTTTTTAAAAGAAGCTTGTTTGTACTATTTACTAAAATATTTGGCTCTAGTGAATTTATTATTCTTTGGAAATATCATCATTCTTTGAAAAGCTGCTCAACAAGTTATTATATTACTCAACGATGTGAAAATAATGATTTACTATTAATTATATATTTGAAATTTCATCATTCTTCGTAATGAATTGCTGATCTTTATCTGATGGAAGCATTCGGAGAGAGTGCTCGAGATCTTTCTTTGATTTCCGGGTCTTGAAGCTCACGGACGTGAGTAAGATTTTTGAATGAGAAAATCAGGATTATAACGGCAGAAAAAATTTGCTTAAAGGAGAAGTTTTATGGCGAAGTTATTGTGTCGATAACTCTACTTATGACTGATTGGCTTATTGTGATTTCCAGCTTACATTCGTCAAGCAAATCTATGGCTTTGCTGACAGTGTTGATGACCTCGGGCGAATAACAGAGTTTGCAGTAGAAGCTTTGAATTAATACGAATGAAAAATGTGCTAATTCTATGTATCGGGAAAGGGAAGACGAGTTGTCTGAGGCAACAAAAATTGGCTTGCATCCATTTAAGATCAGTTTATCTCGAACCGCAGAACATGCATGAACGAAAAAGTAGTTAGATTCGACCACTATCATTCAACGGTTCGACCAAATATCATATGCTTTCTGTTGCAACTAAACCTTTTCGACCAAATGTCCATTCGGCGAAATGTCCGTTCGACCAAATGTACTTTCGACCAAACGTCATTCGACTAAATGTCATTCGACCAAATGTCTTTCGACCAAATGTGATAGATTCAATACAAGAGTGATTGAATAATTTGAAAAATATCAGCCATTTTACTAATAATCTATATGCTATTAGCAAAATTTTGTTATTCAATTTGATGGACGCTTTCCCAACATATTTATCAACCTCTTGCGTTTTTGACGTTTCATTGTGCTTTTTCATTCAGGCATGTTCTGCGATTCCAGATAAGCAGATCTCTCTCTTTTGTCGCCTAAGTCAACTCGTCTTCCTGCCGTTTCAATTCTGATTTACGCATTCAAAATTCTTACCCACATCCGTAAGCTGCAAAACCCAGAATTCAAAGAAAGATCCCGATCACTATCTTCAAATGCTTCCATCAGATAAAGATCAGCAGTTCATTACAAAGAACGACGGCATTTCAAAAGAATAATTTACAATAAAAACATTTTGTTCACATCGTTAAGTAATGTTGACCAATTTTTCAAAGAATGATGACACTTTGAAAGAATAATAAATTCACTAGAGCTAAATATTTCAGTTAATGTACAAAAAAAAAAACTTTTTCTAAAATTTTCTTCTGGATAATCACCGAAATCCTATATTTTGGCATAACTTAAACTTACAAATAAAAAGATGTATGAAATAAAAAAATAAGCCTACATAAAATGTCCCATTTTTTATTCCACAACAGTTAGATGATTCAAATTATTCAAAAGAATAATCTCACCAACTTTGTAAAATTCAGAAAACAATAATCAATTTTACCAAATGATCTTTCAATAAACCATTTGAAATAAGCTTCCAACTTAATTTCCGTTCAACTCAACGCCATTCGACCAAACTAAATGTTCTAAATCAATTCGACCAAATGTCCATTCGACCAAATGTCCTTTCGACCAAATGTACTTTCGACCAAATGTCATTCGACCAAACGTCATTCGACCAAATGTCATTCGACGAAATGTCCTAAAGCCTATCGAACAGCATCCGTGAAACAAATTCGATTTTGTGTTTGAAATGATCGATTTATTACGAGTTGAAAAAGTTGCTACAATGTTGCCTCCTGTGATTGTCATAACAATTTTTCTTTTGATTTTATCTCAATCTGCACAAGTTAGGATCTTTCGTCTGTTTTGATGACAATTTGATTCACTGTTACAAATACATTGAATTGGCAATGAAATACTATTCCTGGAATGAAAACATTCAACAATGTACAAATTTACAACATAAATAATCAAAATACAATGTCAAAATTCATATTTATGTATTCAAATTTTTTTTGTACTCTACAAAAATGATAATAGTTACTATAAACGAGTACCAAGATCGCATAAAAACAATAACTGTAATAACCTTTTCAATCAAACATTATACCAATATTACCACTCTTCGTTTTACGTCCGTTTATTAAGGACCACCCCATGAGTAAAGTTTCCGAGTTCCTTTTCGCTTTCAGGATCACCCATTTCGCGTTCATCGTTTGCCTGTTTTTCCACCGGAACCTAACTTTTTTCGTCCATTCATAATTTTCTCGCTGCAAGTAGCCGAACGTCTACTACAGTAGTACTTCAGATAGTATGATGAGCCGCATCCTCATAAGCCTGTGAAATATGATAACACTGTTGATTTTTAGTCAATAGAAGCTTGTTTATTTATTTGAGGCTCAAACGAGTTTAATGCATTACGCCGCTAACACTTTAAAACATGCTATAACTTTTCATAAGTAAATCGTTTAGTCTTCATTCATTTAGGCTTCGTTTATTATTTTACTTATTTCCATCCGCACTTTTCGAAAGCTACCTCAAATAACCCACACAACGAAACCGAACCCGATTCGACTCGGAAATTCGCGAATACACCAAGCAAACGAAGCGCCACACCGGCACATGGCATTGTTGTAATCTCGGGAGTCTGCATTTTCACTTTCACTTCGACTTCGGCCAGCGCCGGGTACGAACGTGCTTTTCCGACCTGCGGACTTTTCACGGCTTTATCCGCTGGTGTTGGTCGAGTTTTTCCAATTGCCAAAATCGGAACGGGCGCGCGCAAAAAACGAACACGTGAGCGTAGAATTTTTCTGGCGGTCGAAAGTGAAAGTTTTCAGTCTTTCGTGAGTGATTTGCATATCGGTCCGGGTGCGTTGTCCTGTTACTAGAGTGCTGTTTTGAATGATGTTATTGTTTCATTTCGGCAACACAAAATAAATCAAACCCAACCAGCTACTGTTGTGAAGTCCTTTGGATTGAGGTACCCTCGTTAACCGTTGGAGAGCTTCCAAAATAAACGTGTCTGATAGCACAAGTTTCTGATTGTGACAAAGTGTCCCCTCTGTGCAGGTTCTCCTGGTGCGAAAGGAATCGAGAGGTACCTACCGATGGGAAACACTTGACGGGATAAGCCGAGATTGTTTTTTGTCGCCAAGCTGTTTTATATTTGTGTCATTCGTTAAGTGGACTCGTTCCACATAAAAACAGAACAAAAGGAATCTCTGTGCTGGAACAAACATCGAAGAACTTGTGGCCCTTCTATTTGTGGTAAACAATTCGCCAAACAAGTTGCATCTCGGTGGATACAGTATCGAACATAATTGTATACACCGGTGGTGAACTTAATGTGAACAACTTCTGGCTTACCCAAAAGAAGATCGTCTTTAGTTTCATATGTAAGTACTCAAATTTAATTATTTTTAATTTCATATGACATGCATCTATTAAAAAAGCAAGCTAAAAATACATCATTCATCGCACCTGGATTTAATTATTAAATTTATACATTCATTTTCTTCGACTTATAATGTTGTACAGACTGCTTGTGTTTAAACGCATTTCATATATTATTGCTAAATCGCACATATTTACCTAATCAAATTATTATATTCAATCTATATCAAACAATTTACAATAATATATGTATCATATTCTAAATGTAAGCTAAAACCATCAATATTAACTACAGCATGACCAATCAAGAGCCAACAAGTACTTTTCACCAAAAAAAGAGTAAACAATAACATGAGTTTTCAAGATTTTTTCAATAAATTACTTAGACAATAAAATTATTATAATTTGAAGTGTGGCCTCTTTAATTCATATTTTCTTATAATATTTCGCCATTTGACATCAATTTTTTGCTCAGAAACTGAAGATCAGATCAACGTGCGGATCAGTGAGTCTAGATTCCGTCTGGCGTTTGACAGCCACGCCCTTATAAGGTGAAGATGCACTGCGTCCCCAACATAGATCCACAGACAAATAGGTGACATTTTGAAAATAACAGTAAAAACTTCAATTCTAGTAAGTATTCTATTCCTAGAATAAAAGATCAACAGTTGTGTTTGGTCCTTCGACCTTGACGCTTGCTCCTGCGGGGGCCGGCGATGAGGGCAGGATCAAACATGTCGCGCGTCGGTCGAGTAAAGTGAAAAAGTGCCGCGTTCGATTAGTCCTTTTTGATCTTTCGACGTTGACGCTTGCTCCTGGGCAGTGCGTCAAGAAAGCCCGAGCAGTCATCAGTTGTTTTCCCTCTCGGGTCGCGCGCCTATTTTCTCTGAGTGCTTTTATATAGCCGAGTGCTTTTATATACGAGTGAAGCTGAAAAAGGATTGTTGCTGCTCAAGGACGACGGATCAATTGGTGAGCTCGTTTCATGCTACTATTTCTAATCTATAAAATATGTATGACTGCACCTTTAATCGTTACAACGGTGAGACGTAAATATGATTTTTCAACAAACTATGAATTATTCGTCACTGTGAGTGTCGACATAAACTCTGATTCATAAATTATTTATGTCTATTTTTTTTCAAAACACCTTCTTCTTTTAGCCTTTATTTTTGTAATTAAAAAAAAAACTTTGAATGGCTCGACCTACAAGTGTAGACTTGCGAAAGGTTCGCTTGATTCAACAAACTTTGAAAGGTTCGTCACCTCAAGTGTCGGCATATTTTTTTCTCTACATAGATATTGATCATATCAAATGAAAATATTATATTTACATATAAGCATGTTTATATCTCACAAATAATTATTTATCATGGTCTAATCGCTTATCAAAGTGAATCCTGTGACCCAACGATCCTCCCCATTAACAAACATCCCTCCCAGTAACCTTTGTGGAGATGCAGAGGCAAACACGGTCTCTAAATAGCAAAGGTTACACACTAACATTCCTTCCCCCAATCCCACCTGACTGCAAGGACGTGGCAGGCGTCGTCATTGGCCATGCATAAATAGAGGCACTGAATTGTGCACACTGAAGAAGATTATGGCATATCCCAGCCGAACTTCTAGTTGATTCTTTGTGCATTTTCACTGGCTTCGGTTAATCACGGAATAGCAACCATTGATATGTGTAGTCAGTCTAAGCTAAGCTATTCCTAGAATATAAGATCAAGATCTTTTGTAGTTTCTTTGATACAGTAAGTCGAACTATCCTTACACACTATTCGAAAGAGTATTAAAAAAGCAATCTTAAAAAAAGAACTAAAATTTCGTGCTTTAAGGTGAAGATGAATCGAAGCCAGCTTCAAATTTTCAAGAGCACGGATCTGGAGAACCAAACATCCGTTTAAGCTGAAAACATAATCGATTGATCAGTCGCTGGTGGTGATCAATCGATTAAGTTTTTAGCTTAAACGAATGTTTGGTTCTCCAGATCCGTGCTCTTGAAAATTTGAAGTTTGGCTTCGATTCATCTTCACCTTAAAATTTTCAATATTCCATACTTTTTGGTTTCAAGCTATCCTGGACTAAAATTTATTTCCGTTTGTACGATAATATGTAAACTATAGGATGCACATATTTGCACTTTTTTCATCTAGTGCTTTTTTTTTCTTTCTTTATTAACGAGATGTTTAGCCCTGGGCTAGTTCATCTCGGCACCACTGCTTTACTTCCCTTCCGAAGGAAGTCGTCACTACAACTTTTTTGTCAGTGACTATCTCGGGGATGGGATTAGATCCCAGGTCATCGGCGTGAGAGGCGTGTGTTCTAACCACTACACCAGGTCCGTCCCCAGTGTGCTTTTTTATTGTTTTCGGTATTTTTAGCTATCCTTCAATAACAGCTAAAGATTATTTCAGGAGATAATTGAGTATCCATGTATCGTCATAACTATGTGAGTTCTTATATTTATAATGATTTTCGCAGTGTAAATGTTCTGTTTTTAGTTACAAAACTAATTATTTCCCTAAAGCTCTTTTTCAAAAGTTTGTCTCAACAATTTGACAACACGTGACAAAACAGTCTGAGCTGAAAAAAAAATGGAAATTTTTTGATTGAAACTGAAAATAAAGCAACCCTTTACTGTCTTCGACCATTTCGCGTTATTTCGCAATGTTTCCTAATTTGACCCAATTATTATTCCCATCGTCCATTCAGCCAAATGTACATATACAATAAGGGATATCTTCAGCAAGAAGCTTGTAAGAGATGAACTGTAATGAAAATTCATCCTTCATATTTTACATGCTACTCCAAACTATATTCTGCGAACATTAATAAAATTTCACAAGAATGGTCGGATAATGCCATCCTGAATCTTTCAAAGTTTGAAAATAAGGAAATTCAAAATTACTTTCATCAATGTTGCAAAGTTAACGTGCATAATATTATTTTGTATTTTTTACTCAATCATTTATTCATTTGGCTCATGCGCCATTAAACATGGCGGAGCCGAGTTTTCCTGATTTTGTTTACCGCATTCATGAATTTTCTATACTAGTTTTGGGGAACCGTAAAACTCGCGGTTTGGTCGAGGTTAGGGATAACAATAATTCCAAATAATGGATAGGACAATAGAATCGTTCGGTTGTCATTCAGCAGCTTTCAGTTGTGACGGGTTTGCTTTGCTGCTGATCGAACGTTGAGTAGACAATGGCAACCTGTAACAATACAAAAAGATGACTTTCGAGAAGACACAAGGTGGACAAGTGGAGCGGACTATAATATTTTATTGTTGACTGTCTTTACACTTTCCTCATTGTTTTAGAGAATGAAATAAATTTCCAACACTTAAATTGCAAATATTTTTAAATGTTCAACTAAATTAACTGTTTGCTTCTAAAGATAATAGATTTAGGAGATCTTTTACTATCTATATAAAGACTGGACTCGGAAAAATGAAACACACAAAAATGATCACCAAAACTTCATTTTAATTCGGCTATTTCTCAAATTTTATGTTTTGGTATAATGTATTTCTGATTTTCCTCCCCCAAAGCTTGCACATTTCTCTTAAGGGGACACGGGAGACCGTGTTATTTTCCCTATCTTTCGTCTCACTCTAACAATTATCATCAAAACTTTGTGGAAGCAAATCTCGAGTTTTAGTGAACCTATGAAGCTGAAAATGTATCGGGTTGTGCACTACATATATAGAATCATAGTGATACATTTTTCGCATCGATAAATGGAGTGGTTCTTGAGATTTGCTTTTCGAAATGGATAGGGTGATTATGATGACGTCCCGTGCGGCCTTAACGTTCAACGCTCCTTCATCGTAATCATCGTCATCATCGAAACTTCAAAAGCAGTTCTTCTGTTCAAAACTAAAAATTATTCGATGAAAATGTATTCACTGTGTTTTGGCTGTAGATTTGGATACAGTGAACACATTTTCCTGTAAATTTTCGCGATTTTGAACAAAAAACTGCTTTTGAAAATTCCAAAACCAATGACGGATCCTGTCCCCTTAACACTACTCATGAGATCTTGGGCGAGGCTTTGCCCATCTTCCATACACAATTTCTCCCAGTTTTTCTTCAAAGTTTCATCGGGTTTGACTGTTTTTCGTTTTTTCTCAACTTCTTCTTCATTATCGCTCAAAACTTTTCGATCTAACCAAGTTCTGGTATATTTGGCGGGTTCGCCTCCTACTTGACCAAATTAAGGTGATTATAAAACTAAGCCAAACTTTGAATTTTCAAGTGCGCAAGACTGGAGAATCTGACAACAGTTCGCGTTGAAAATCAATCAAAAAACTTGCTTGCTGGTGGTGACCAATGGAATAAATTTTCAACGCGGAGTGCTGTTTGGTTCTCAAGTCTTGTGCTCTTGAAAATTTGACGTTTGGCTTAGTTCTATAATCACCTTAACGCCCTTCGCTTCGTACCAATCCATTACAGACTTGGCGTAATGGCACGAAGTGAGATCCGGCCAGAACAGCGAGGGAACACGGTGAGAGCGAGGAAGGGCAGCAAGCGCTTCTGCGAGCATTCCTCTCGATAAATCTGCCCGTTTATGGTGCCGGTTGTTTGCGATCTTGCGAAACATTATTTTTTTTTCATAATGGATTGCATTTTAAATAAAAAATACTTTTAATTGCAGGAATTGATGAGAGCCTTCTACATATACTTCATATAACATTAGGAATCAAAACTAATTTGTTTGTACATAACCAATTAATCAACACAATACTTGGTAGTCATTCGTTTGTTTTAACTTCATCTAATGGGATGGGCATGAGTTCGATTCTCACTGAGAAGACGTGTAACTTTTTCGCAAAACTTCACATCAATTTGTCCATTTAATCAAATTGCAGAGTATATGTAATATTTAGCTTTTCGGTAGTTGTTAAACTTCCACTCGGCTGGTTAGCCGTAAACCACGATTCATGATTAATAACAAGTATTTCAAAATCATGTTTATCGATGAAAAAACGTTCAAAAACATAACAATTGACAATAACCTATAGAATTAGTTGGAAATTTATGAGAAAAAATCATTTTATTATCAATCCGTATTGATTACTAAAAGTGTCCAAAGTAGCCCCTTTTTTGTTTTGAAGGACACATATTTTTCGCTATTTAAGCAATTTTTTTATTTCTTGATGGATTTGCCTCATATTTTGCACATTTGACACGCACATATACAACTCAGAGGGGCCCAGATAGCCGTAGCGGTAAACGCGCAGCTATTCAGCAAGACCAAGCTGAGGGTCGTGGGTTCGAATCCCACCGGTCGAGGATCTTTTCGGGTTGGAAATTTTCTCGACTTCCCAGGGCATAGAGTATCATCGTACCTGCCACACGATATACGCATGCAAAATGGTCATTGGCACAGTAAGCTCTCAGTTAAGAACTGTGGAAGTGCTCATAAGAACCCTAAGCTGAGAAGCAGCCTCTGTCCCAGTGGGGACGTAATGCCAGAAAGAAGATATACAACTCAGATATATGCTATTATTATCGAAATCTATCTATAATTCTTATGGATCCTCAAAGTTGCAGAATGTGGAAATAATGTCGAGAAAAGCCCTGTTTAACGGTAACTAGACATTTTTACTATACAAGCGCCGAATACCGAATTCTGAATATCAATATTCGGTTCATCACTTATTCTAATCAGTTTTTATTATTTGTTTGGGTTGATTGTTAACGAGTTTCCATGCACATCCACTCCAGAGACCATTTTTAATTTTAATGCCCAGCCCATAGTCCATAAAAAAAATTGAAGAAAAGACCTGCTTAACCTTTTTGATCCGCGGGCCATATAGTAGAAACAATTTTGTGTGGCGGGTCATTTCTTTAAATGCTCATGAAATCGGATGAAATCTGATAAATGTCATAATTAGTAAGAGATAATTCGAAAAACAAATTAATAGAGTAAAGTGGGGCAAAAGTTCAAGTGGGGTAAGAGATTTTTGTAGATTTCTAGATCAATTTAAAACAAATGTTATAAATGTCATGGTGGTTCAAATGCTATTTTAGTAAGGGAGTTCAATTCCAAATATTATAGAAATCGATTAGTGTTTCGCAAAAGTTATTGCTATTCGTTGTTTTTAGATGTAAAAATTGTAATTTTTCGGTAGAACTTTCAATGCATTGAACAAAATGAAAATTAAATTTAGTTCGATTTTTTATGTAAGGGTGTTGTTGGGCCTATCGCGAGAATGCTTTGAGGTTTATTAGTTTTTGCATAAATGTTTGGAAACCAGTTATGGCCCAACGTGGGGCAAAAGCTCGAGCCATATATTATTATGCAAATTGTCTAAAATCCACATACTTCACTACACATAGGGCAAACGCTCCCTTAGTGGAGGTAGCTCCAATAGTGGAGGTAGTGTGTTTTGGCATGTTTCGCGCTAATAAATGATTATGTGATACTTTTGTTTTATGTACGATGCGAAAATGATACAAGTAATCGAATAATATTCATGAAATTTTACCGTAAAACTATTTAAAACAATTATTTTGCTTATTTTTTTGCTCCTTTGCACCAATAGTGATGCATCAGTACCCATAGTGGAGGGTCTAATAAGAAATCAATGGTTTGCGCCACTAAAGGAACCATCCTTAAAATATACCTCCACTAAAGGACCAGTGTTCCTATTATTGGTGCAAGGCTTTTTGCAGGGAAATTTCAAATCAATCGTGATTTTTATACATTTGAATGATAGAAGGATTTGAGATCTATCGAATGATACGTTAAAATCATATATTTCATGATCTTAACACCGTGTTTTAGCAGTTTTCCCTTAGTTGCACCACTAATGGTACACTTGCCCTACCACAACTTTAAATTTAGCAAAATTTGTCTACTCGTGCGAAAAAAGTCTCCAAAATTTCTATTTTCTTTTTTGTTATGCGAAAATTGTGTTTTTTTTATAAATTACAATTAACACTGTTTTGGGCAATGTTTTTTATGAAAATTTAGTATGTATTTTTCTGCAAATTTAAGTTTACGGCTGGTATGAAGTATGCCCATCATAATAGCATCGATATTTTATTTATTTATTTATTTATTTATTTATTTATTTATTTATTGGGATACATTCATCGGAACACGCCCTAGTGAATTTTTCTATTCTTATACAAGACCTTAACTTATTATTACGGTAGTCGCTGAGTGACAATCTTCCTCTTAAAACTAGTTGTCGACATATTAAAATCAAAAAATTGTTGTACCAAATTAAAATGGTTTAACATGGCAGGAAGTGGAGCATTAGCACCATAGTTAGTCCTATGTTGACCGGGGCGGAGTAGCGTATGATTGCGTAGCATTCTCGATGGAACATGCAGAGGCAGCAAAGAAAGAAGATTTGGGCAATCAATCTCCCCTTTTAAAGGTTTTGCGATAAAAACTGCTTGGTTGACATGTCTTCGTTGTTCAAGGGTGTCCATGCTCAGTAACTGACAACGCTCTTGGTAAGGTGGCAGATTATCGGGTTCTCTCCATGGGAAATTTTTAAGCGCATGCCGTAAAAATCTCTTCTGGATTCTTTCTATTCGCTCAACCCATGTGGAGTGGTAAGGTGTCCATACAACATCTGCAGTTTCAAGCAACGGTCGTACCAGTGAACAAAACAAGGCTTTCAGGCAGTAAGGATCAGTGAAGTCGCGTGAAATCTTTGAGATAAAGCCAAGCTGACGGTTGGCCTTATCAATGATAGAGCTCCTGTGATGGTTAAACGAAAGGTTGTCGTCCAACATCACACCTAAGTCTCTTACAACAGACAATCTCTCCAGTAACCTTCCATTGATCCGATAATTGTAACAGATAGGCTTTACTTTCCTATGGAATGATATACACTCCCGTGCATAAGTTTGGGTTCACCCCCTCAAAAACATACAAAAGTGTTCTGTCCATATCTCTGTGATAACACGTCCAATTGAAACTCTCTAAGTCGCATTCAAAAGGCAAAGAGTTATTCTTACTTCGTATGTATTTTCTCAAAAACATTTTTTGAATTTTGTATACTAAATTTTTACTTACAGTTGTGATATTTTTCAAAAAACACACTGAAAATTCATATTCAATTTCCTCAGCATTGGGTCGACCAAAATTTTAAATCAAAGTGTCATTAGAATCGTAATCTTATATTCTTTGAAGAGACCCCACAAAATTTTGGCGGAAAATTCTGGAAAGTATTCAAAATCAATGAAACAGTCAGTCAAGTCATCGTGCAAAAGTTTGGGTTCACCTGAACTTACCTAAATCTGTGAAATCTCAAACCGATCATGTACGCGCCATTATTTGCGCTCAAAAAAGCTTTAAACTGTTAAAGTCGGTTGAAAAATGGCAGAGATATTGACAAAAATGATGTGCATGCGGCTCAGGTGAACCCAAACTTTTGCACGATTTGCATCATACTGAGTGGTGAACCCAAACTTTTGCACGATGACTTGACTGACTGTTTCATTGATTTTGAATACTTTCCAGATTTTTCCGCAAAAATTTCGTGGGGTCTCTTCAAAGAATATAAGATTACAATTCTAATGACACTTTGATTTAAAATTTTGGTCGACCCAATGCTGAGGAAATTGAATATGAATTTTCAGTGTGTTTTTTGAAAAATATCACAACTTTAAGTATTTTTTTAATAGTATACAAAATACAAAAAATGTTTTTGGAAAAATACATACGAAGTAAGAATAACTCTTTGCCTTTCGAATGCGGCTTAAAGAGTTTCAATTGGACGTGTAATCACAGAGATATGGATAGAACACTTTTGTATGTTTTTGAGGGGGTGAACCCAAACTTTTGCACGGGAGTGTAGTTGAACACTTGTCGATACTCAGAGTCATCTGATTCCGTGAACACCATCCGGAGAACTGGTTAAGCACAATTTGCAACATTACGCAGTCATCTTCGTTCTTTATAATGAAGTAGATTTTAAGGTCATCTGCGTATAATAATCTGCATCCTTTCGGTAAAAAGTTGGTGACATCATTGAAGAAGATAGAGAACAGCAGCGGTCCCAAATTGCTGCCTTGGGGAACTCCAGATTTGCATTCAAATGTTCCCGAATAGCAGCCACCAATTTTGACACGTGAATTCCGACCCACTAAGTAGCTCTTGAGCCATCTAACAAGACCATAAGATGCACCTATTTTCTTAATTTTTTCCAGAAGAATGTTGTGATTGATACTGTCAAAGGCGGCAGTCAAGTCAGTATACACGGCATCCACTTGTAATCCATTTTCTATGTTCATAAGGCAATTGGTGGTGAAGTCCACTAGGTTCGTAGTAACTGATCTTCCAGGGAAGAAGCCATGTTGATCGGTCGACAAATAGTTCTTTATTTTGAAAAACAAGAAATCGTTTACGATGATCTCGAAGAGCTTAGATCCGGCGCTAAGAGACGTTATCCCACGATAGTTTGCTATATCGCGCTTCGATCCTTTTTTAAAGACGGGAAACATGGTAGAAGTCTTCCAGACATCCGGAAACTTATAACGCTTCAGAGAGATGTTGAATATTATTCGTAATGGTCGAAGCATTGAATTAATGCACTTTTTGTACACTGCTGCAGGAATACAGTCTGGACCAGGGTTAAACGAGTTTTTAAGCTTACTTGCCGCACGTAGGATCATTGAATCAGTTACATCAGAAATATCGATGTCAACTACATCAGGAATGATATCTTGAACAGCTCTGCTTACATCAGCATCCGAACAGGGTTCATTGTTGAAGACGCTGGAGAAACGATGGGCAAATAAAGAACACTTGTTCGTAGAAGAAGTGCAGTGTTTTTCGCCAAGAAACATGTTGACAGGAAGCCTGTTGTCCTTACGCTTGCTATTTACAAACCCCCAAAAAGATTTTGGATTGCGACGGAGATTATTTTGCATTCGGTGCACGTAGGGGAATTCGGGGTAAAACCGACACCCTAAGCTTATTGATAAAATTTATGTACTTTAGCTTGTTAAACGAACCCAAAATTGTTGTAGAATCACATATTGGTTATAAATCTATCAATCCTTGCAATCGCTGGATAACATATTAAGGTTATATAGTGATTTAAATCAAATTGATATTGCATCATTTTTAGGTGAGACAATTGAGAGTGCGGGTAAGATCGACACCCTGTTGGGATAAAACCGACACATGCACTTTGAGTAAAATTTATACGTTCTAAACATCACCATCACATTTCATATTCGAAACAATGCTTTAAACATGACTTTCGACATTTATGACCCCTTCCTCTGAAGGATCATACACATATTACGTAAATTATTGAGGAGAGGCCAAAGATCCACTAAATAAATGTGAAAATTTCAAATGTTCCATGCTAAGACTATAAAGTTGGGGTGAATACACATGGATATTATTAATTTGTGTTCATGTAATGTTTACGTAGATAAAGTTGTAGCGAATAATTGGTTGTGAAAATAAATACTGTTTTATTTTTACAACACAGAAAAGTGTAATTATTTTTAGATAATAATAACTGTCGAACCTCATGGTTTGTAAATAAACAATAAGATTAATTTATGTGAAAATATTTCAAATTCTGTTAATTCTTCAATTTTAAATGAGAAATTTTTCTTCAAGCTTCATCAAATAAGTTGAAACGTGATAACATAGAAATATTTTTTTAATACTTAATGATAGCTTGTAACAAGTTACATAGTGTCATATTTTACATGTTAACAAGTTCGCCGTCCATGAACTTCACTGGAATTCAAAAATAAAGACTCACATAAACCTCAGAGATAGTCCTCCGATTAGAAAGATTCCCTGAAATTAGATTATGAAGCAAAGAAAGGTGTCGATTTTACCCCAAATGAAAGTGTCGATCTTACCCCGATTGGACATTTATTTTTCAATAGCGTTTTCAGCTGTCGTAAAACCAAAAAATAATTTCTCCTTCATGTTGTATCAACGTAATAATAGTAAATGATGATGTAGACGCAGAACAAATAATGACATTTAAAAAATTTCACATGCGAAATAGTTAAAGAATAACAGCCAAATATTGCAACTGATGTTGCTTCTATGTTATCCAATATGATTTTGTTGTTTATTTTGGCAGTTTATTGGTAGCGTAAGTTGTAATGTCATTCGAAACACAGCATTTCACAAGTTAAGATAGAGCGTGGTGGAAACTGTATGAAAATCTGCTCAAAACATGAAAAATCAAAGGGTGTCGATCTTACCCACAGTGTCGGTTTTACCCTGATTTCCCCTAACTGCGATAGCAAGAAGCATTCATTGAGGTATAAGCTCTACTAAAATGCTGGAATTCAGTTTTCGTTGCCGGAGTTCGAGTTTTGCGCATTCTACGCAAAGCGGCGTTCTTATTGCGCTTAAGAGTTCGTAGCTCATTAGTCTCTCAAGGTGGATATCGTGGTTTTTGTTTTAATGGGACGTGTTCTATCAGCCATGTATTAAGCACATCGATAAAACAGCGAGCAGCTGAATCCACATCTGTCCAATTACTCATAAAGGACCAATCTATGAGATCAAGATAATTAGTTAAAGCACCGAAGTCCGTTTGTTTGAAGTTAAGCTGCCGTTCATCGTCAGCGCCAGTTTCCTCGACCAAAGTTGAAATAAGAAGCTCTAATGCGGGATGATGCGAATCAATAGTATTGAGCAGTTGGCTTCAGAAACAGAATTGTCAAGCGAATTACAGAACACCAAGTCAAGAGTACGTTCATTTAAATTACGAGTAGCATTCAATTGATGGAGATTGCTGAAAGCCATACCGTCAATAATCGAGTAGTATGTATTGTTAAGAGTAGAGTTTGGATAGTCAATAGAAACGAAACCATACTCATTCTGTATCCACTGAATTCCAGGAAGATTGTAATCACCAAGAATCAGAATTCGGTCATCACATGAACTAAGAGTGTCGATTGCACGAATGGACTGCAGATGCGACTCAATGACTTGGCGATCGTTCGTTTTATCCGGAGGAAGGTAAAACGACGAGATATACAGGGTTGTATTGTTTGCACCGACTTTAACCCACACTTGCTCCAATACACTGTCGCCAACATTCAATTGCGTGGAAGAGAGAGAGACTTTTTAACGGCGATCAGTACTCCGCCTCCGGACCGCTTATCGCTGTTGTTCGCGTTGCGGTCGCATCTGTACACGTCGTATAAGGGTCCAAACAGTTGAACGGAATTGATACGGTTGTCCAACCAGGTTTCAGTAAGGGCGATCACGTCGTAATCACAGCCAGTAACAGCAAGAAACCAACTATCGATTTTAGTGCGCAAACCACGCACATTCTGGTAGTACACTTTTAACGCTGAATCGGCACTGGTGTTTGGAGATTGGTTTATCGATGGAAGTAGCACTGGGGACTGGAAGCTGGAATTTGATAAGGTGCCAGGCGATGGAAGTTCATAATACGAATTGTACTTGCCTGAAGAGGCATTTTGGAAGCCCCCTTCCTTTCCTCCGACGGCAGAGATGCCAGGACGACTTTGAAAACAGGCATCAGCTGCAGCGGCTGGGTCGGGGTGGTTGGGGGCATCCAAAGTGCCTTTTTTGTGTGCGTCCCGGAGAAGTCGAGTTCCTTATAGACATGTTCGTTGACGTGGTTGAAAAGCAGCAAGGTCCCAGATGATCATTCGATTGCAGGTCGCTACGAGGGTTTGAGAAACGATCAAACGAAGGAAGCTTGAACGACGAATTGTACTTGCCTGAGAAGGCATTTTGAATGCCCCTTACCATACCTCCGACTGCAGAGGTGCCAGGACGACTTTTAGATCAAGGAACATTTGACGAAACTGCAGGGTCGGGGTGGCTAGGGACATCCATAATGCATTTTTGTGTGCGTCCTGGGGTTGTCGATTCGAGCGATAGAAATGGTACTAAGGCTGGGGCGGTCGCTGGATGGATGAACCATTTTTTTGATTATGGTCGAAAACACGAACAGTAACACCGTCAGGCCAATACCAAGGGTCGCCGATTACATCCGAGGCAGTTTTGTTGATGGTAACTTTGAAGGACACAAAAGACAAATCATCTAGATCCTTCCCGCGTGGTACAAGTTTGACAACTTTAATGATTGATGGGGCAACATTAGCGACCTCTTGAATGTACAGTTTTACGTCTTCTTCTTTTTGGTCCGGGGTGAAAGGAGTAACGTAAAAATCCACAGAATCAGCGGCAGGCTGTCCGATATTGGCAACGCTTAGAGGACCAGAAGATGTCCTGGTAGTACCAGTAGGGTGGTTGCTCACAGAATTTGGATTAGGATTCGATGCATTACTTGATTTGCTGACAGAGATTGGAGTTTTTGGTGTTCGTGAAGAAACTGCGGGAGTAGATGCACGAGACTGATTTTTATGCTCTTTAGATGTAGATGGTGAAGGCTGGTTGCATATGATTTAAACCCGTTTATTCGCACCGACGATGAACTTATCTGTAGGTTGACCCACAGTAGTGTTGATCTCATCGAGAACTTCGAAAAAGGATGTTTCTTCGCAGGATCTTGAGCGATTGACGGTATTGTCAATGGTATCATCCAGGTTTAGCATATCAATTTGTTGATGAAACGTCGAATTGTCATGTGACCGATTAGTCTGCGATGTGCGTTGTTGATAGCCATACAGCGTCATGTTGATTTTGCGCAAGTGCTCTCCATAATTCGCGAGGCGAGTGTCCATCGAATCTGTGCGTAAAAGCAGTTCGCGTAAAGCTTTAACTATCGTCTTCTCTCGAACGCAGACGTTGGGATTGAAATTCATTCGGCAGGATGCGCAGAACCAGTAAAGTCCAATATTAGCACTCCACGATGAATAATGTGACTGTGTTGTGTTTCGTCCAGCGAAGTTTTGCCCACACTAGATTCGAACATTTGCCGTACCGGTGGGGCAAAACATCGTTCAAGACAATACATTTTGGAACTTTTATAACCAAAAATGAGTAAATATATCGGCACCAGTATGTTCAGCAAAAATGTAGCAGCATGAGCATGAGCATGATTGACCGCCCGCAGATGCTACTCCGTTGTTGCAAGAACAGCAGGGAACCAACAGACACTACTCGGGCTCAGTAGCATCATCAATGTGTAAGTACTGGTGCTCTCATTATTATAACAAACAATAACGGCGCCGGCTGCGTCCGAATGCAGGTCAATTTAGGGTTGGGAGGGAAATGTTGACGTGTTACTTGCTTTATGGAAGCCGAGGAGTCCTCTGCATTTCCACAAGTAGACACTGGGAGTTTGGATATGGGAAAGGTTGGGGTAAAGGATTCGTTTTGGTAAACGATGAACATATAGTTTGAAATGAATGCGCCTAATCGGATTTGCGATATTACTCGATAAAAGCATTGAACGCCGAACAAGTGTTTGTCGCTCGCCCCACAGGAGCAAGCGACAAGATCAAAGGATCAAACACTACTAACGCGATCCGCGATACTATACCACTGTGGTACGCGAACGACGCGCGACATGTTTGATCCTGCCCTAGTCGCCCGTCCCCGCAGGAGCAAGTAACAGGATCGAAGGATCAAACAATAAGTTTGTTCAGCAAAAATATAGCCAATATAAACTGTGTGGTATTTATTATAGTTATTCAGGAAATATGGATTATTTCAATAAGGTCGAACTTTTTCTCCACCATACACTATACTTCACGAAATCAAGAATATTTTTGCCCATAATAATAGCTATTTGGGCTTCCTACAATTTTAAAGATGCTTCTCCTGAATTTTTGAAGCCAGTGATAATAATATTAAGGGTTTCATAAAAATCATGCTCAGAATTCTGCCAGCATCCCACTTACTTAGAATCATTTGAAACCCTACATAGAATTTTGTGACAATTATGACCAGAAATATGCAAAAATCTTTGTCAGAGTTAAGTGAGAATTATGTCCGGGATTTTACAAGAATCCTTTCTTGAAATCTTAGGAATTCTGTTCATTATTCCTAAAGAAATCTACTCATAATTCTATTATAAATTCGTCTATGATTCTGTTCTAATCTTACCTAGGGTTATATTGGAACTTTGCCCAGGATTTAAGAACACTGCGTATAGAAATCGATGAAAATCCTGGCTGGGAGTCTATGAAATCCTTTTGAAAGTTCGGCCCATGTTATCCGTGAAAATCGTGCCCAAAATTCCTTTGAGAATCCTGTCCAATGTTTTGTAAAAAAAGCCTGTTTATTTATTTTATAAGCCTGCCAAGGATCCTGCATAAATCACTCTCTGGAGTTTGTTTAATAATATTCGGTGAGAATATTAAACTGAAAATTGTAAAATTGGCCTCTTGACTATGACTTTTGTTCTATTGAATGTTGAAGGAAATCATGATATCAAAATTGTTGCCGTAATAATAATTAAGATTGATCTTCAACGTGTTGTTTTTCATAATGAACCTTTAATAAAATTTAAGTGCAAAGAAAACATTCAAGATTTTGGGTTAAGATAATGAATGCATCATAAAATTAAGTATTCTAATGATTTGAAAAGTATTTGTAAAAACAATATTTCAATACACTTTTTCACTTTCTACACTTTCCTTTGGTATAATCTTACTGAATGTAGGATAATCCTATGTTTTAATATTTCATTGTACTATGGTATCATTAGACTAACGTAAAAAAGCTTGTTTGATGAATTAGAAAAAATAACTGCCTTGATATGAGAATGTCCATTGAAGTCGTGTTTTATACTTCAAATGAATTTTTGGTCATATCGGTCTGATTTGTAAAGTAAAAATCAGAGCATTCACAAAAACATTTCAGTCACTTTAATCAAATCATATTGCGTTTTGAATAGATAAATATTGATAAATCGATGTGTGATAACTGCAGATTGAATTTGGCTCTGCTCATGAGCGTGCTGCTGGAAATAATTTGCCTAAAGTCTTGAGTTAATGAAAAAAGTTTATGACGCGATCACCAATTTTGCAGGGATGTTGTCCGGTAGTCTTGTCATGCCCTGCCCAACGTACCCTTTTAGGCGACCCTGAAAGTAACAAGTGCTCAACGAAATTTAGATACTTTCCAATAGTCTTATTTCGAATAGAAAATTTTCCTATGCAGCCCCCATAACCATGTGTCCGTTACTGTAAACGCGAACCGGGAAACAGGAAGCGGGATATGTACAAAGTTTTAATGCGGTGACGAATGATAGGGACATCAACCCAAAGCAGGTCCTTACGATACTCTTGTGGTGTAGTCACCGCATACAAATGAAACGAGAAGCACCATGGAATTTAATCTGAAGTGATATTTCCCCCTAGGAATTAAGCAATAACAAGGTCAACAGTTGCTACTGTAGAAAACTCATGTGAGATTGGAAGATTTTGCAGCGTACGTAGTTGATTGTTCGGCCGATTAAACATGAGCACGCACTTCAGTTAACGTTGCTTACATTCACAAAGTTTCGAAAGATTTTTTTTCGTTTGTTTGGTACTATAAAAAGAAATAAATAAAAGTTATATTCGCACGTTATAATACATTTAGTAGGTTACAGCAAAATTGTATCTCATTTTTATCAAAATTTGTTACAAACAACTAGTTTCATTTTTGTGAGAAGCATTTGCGAGGAAATTTTAACTCAATTGAAACAAAATAAGTTATATGTAATAACATACGCTTATGTTTATCTTTAGTCTTTTAATTCAATTGAAATCAATATCATAAAACCACTTGTTATTCCCAAATAGAGAGTTATGGCTAACAAATATGCAATTTTAATTCATGTTTAAAAAAAAGTCATATAATGCAGCTATGAAATTACAATCTAATGGGTATACTATTGTTTGGATTATAAGACACTTTGTTTTATTTTTGTTTATTTTAGACAAAATTTTGTAATAATTTCTGTTATTCTTTTTGACAAGCAAAAATTATAACAAACGTGTTAACTGAGTTACAAAATCTGTTGTAAACCACCGGTCGGAAATCGCACCCTAAAATATACCTTTCCTCCGAAAATAAGCCTTTACTCAATTCGACCGCCAACCCCATCGATCATCGTGGTGACGTACATTTGCAACGTATTCCATCAGACATGGATCCTAGTGGGGTACGAAGTTTTTCGAACATCCAAACATCGGAGAAGAAAAATTTTTCAACAGCGCACGTGACCAACGCCTCTACTTTTCGGTTGTCTATGTCGGCAGTACATTATTTTGCCTTGCCTTCAACTTCTTAACTGAGGGATCATTGCGTCTTGGGCAGGATAGTGTGTTTGAATTGCAAATGAGTCTTTAGCAGAAGCTTTGCACTGGGAAAAGTTTATATTGTTGTGTTGTACTCACATTTCAGTATTTCAGTTGTGGATTATAATTCGTTTGATAATATATATATATATATATATATATATATATATATATATATATATATATATATATATATATATATATATATATATATATATATATATATATATATATATATATATATATATATATATATATATATATATATATATATATATATATATATATATATATATATATATATATATATATATATATATATATATATATATATATATTGGTATAGTGTGTTGGTAAGTGTGCAATAATTGGGTGGTGTGCAATAATTGGCAATCTACCATAATCATTTGATTTTATCATAAATGGACAACAAGATTGATTGACCACTTTTTGATGTGGTAGTCGAAACACGCGTATCTGTCAAATGAAAGCAATTAGTGCTCAATTAAAAGCTACACTATTCAAACCTATTTTTTATTCTGTTTATTCATACTCTGTTCAGACGGTTCGATTACGTTAAAGATTGAATATATTGAAACATTACCGAAAACCATAAAAATAGTCCAACATTATATTTAAATAGTTAACGGAGCCAGTCGTTTGTATATAATGTGAAAGAAATGTTGAGGATAGAACCTCGCGCATTTAGCCAGCCTAAGAGAGATTTTTTTTTTTTTTGAATATAAAGACATTTAAATATGTACTGGAAATAAGCCAAATGAAAGCTTCCAATTTATATTATTTATTAAAAAAAATATCGGAGTTTGCTGTGTAAGATAGCGTTTGATCTATTCGGCTACAATTTGTGCTATGGTGCTTCTACCCTACTATGTATCTATTTATGGAAATATTTGTTTTTTCTTCAAGTGCATGTAAGACATTTGCTGAATGTTTTATGTTATTTCAGCAGTCGAAGCTCGAGGCGAATAACTTCTGACTGCTCATATGCATGCTAGCCAATTGCCTTCTGTCTTTTACTAAGAACGCCAAAAGAGGTCCCGGTCTCCCCGGTTGGAAAACCAACAGAACATTTAATGAGCATTTGATGGTTGTGCCGTCTTCTTCGTCTTTTGCTATGGTACTGACGTTAAGATACATACATAAGATAGAGCCTGCCAGTTGTGACCTTTGAAAACGTGCCAACATCATCAGTTGTAAAAGACGAACCGGGTTGGCAATGATGGAGATGAATGGAACGAATGCAAGATTTTCTTTGGAGGGGCCAACATCAGAAAATGGAAATTAAAAGTGTGAGACAGAAACTTAATCGGATTAGAAACACTTCTCGCCGTATTTTTTACGAGACTCGATTAGGCATGCATGAACTTCTTGTGTTTAATGAGGATAATGGATTGACGTTGGCATGTGAGAAGAATTTTTGATTTTTTAATAAGATAATACTAATTTAATTATTTAACTTGCAAGGAAGATTGCAAGATGTTTTTATATAGTGGATTTATCTGAGGCTGAATCTTGCGTAATTATTCATAGAATCAAATTTTCTGTTTTAGGTTTTTTGTTCTTACTATTTACTACAAATGTTTCTTAAGTCAATTGTCGAATGGTTTCTAGAAGAGTATACAAATGTTACTCTTCTAGAAACCTTTTGACGATTGATCTGGTTTCGATCAATCTATTCAGAAAATGGAAAACCGAATTGAGTACTATACCATTTAATTCCACTACAGTTTGTATCCTTTGACAGATACGCGTATTTCGATCCCAACTGTAAGGCCGTCTTCAGTGTCGTGTAATAGGTTTTACTCGAATTATATTGTTAAAAGAGAATCCGTTATTATAGCAATGGGGCCTAATAGTATAGTAGTAACTGTAGGGATTATGAGACGTTAAAGCAAAGTAGGGGAAGTGGTGGTAAAATGAACAGGGGTGGTAAAATGAACACCTTGCCTTTTGTCGAGAAAAAACAAATTACGATAAATTTTTATCACGCACGGACGATTTAGGGTAGGTGTACCAGTTATGGACATAGTGGTTCCCTATTTCGCTATACGTGATAATTCAATTGTTTTCAAATTTTTAATCTTTTTGTGCGTGTAAGTAGTAAAATATCAATTATATATTGGTTAGCATCAATTCAAAAAGTTTTAAAATGGGACAGTTTTCTAAATTTGTCATATGGCGAAATAGGGAACCTCTATAGCCATAACTGGTACAGTTTCCCTATAGCATAAATAAGAGTGTTCGAGTTGAGTACGTAGGTCAGTTGAAGTGAAAATATCAACGAAAACTAAGATTTAAGAAAACCACGTTTGAAAATTGAAACTGATTTAACTTTAAGCTCGGAAGACTTGAGGTTTTTCAGTGAGGGAAATATCGTTATGATATGAGGACAAATCTGATACCTTTAGAATTCTCTTTGAATGGGTTACAATCATTAATGAATATATTTTCGGTAAGGCAATAAAAATTTTCAGAAATATTTGTTCTGCTCGCGTTTTTCGAATGATGTTCATTTTACCACCAACAGCTGTTCATTTTACCAACATAGTGCAGGGAAAATGAACATTTCCATCGTTTTTTACTAGCGACAAAAATATGTGAAAATTCAGCAATTTTAGTCTGAATTCGTGGTGCTGCTATATATAACATCCCTGTTATTGATGTTGTGGGATAGAACTATACAAATTCCTCGTTTTTCTATCAGAAACAAGATGATTTCCTTAAGGTGTTCATTTTACCACCCCTTCCCCTATAATTAAAACAAAATATGTTCGTGAGTCAACGAACTGTTTAACTAGTACTGAATCAATTCAGATCATAGTAGGCATAGGTATACGAAAGGAAAAGGGTATCAGTTTGTTGGACTCAAGAACGGTTTCACAAATTTGCTCTCACAGTCTGCAATTACAGCAGAATCTCATTAAAGTATTATTACAAAAAACGAATAGCCGAACAAGAGAAAAATGTGTAGCCTAAGATTTTTACGTGGGTTATGGCTACACGTCGGTCCCTTAAAGAATTTGGGAATAGCTCCAGATCCAGATGCCCAATGATCAAAATCGACACAGACTCTAAAGCAGAAGAGTTTTTTGAAAACTTGTAAAAAACGGTGTTAAATTATCGAAAAACATTAAAGGCAATAATAGACAGTAGAAAGCGTTGCGACTATTATTAGTATTTCACCGAAGATTAATCACCATTGCAGGTATCGATAAAAGTTTTGAAAACTTTTAAAGTTTAAATCATGAGCATGAGCATAGATGACCGCACATTTCGTAGTTGCTACTCCGTGATTGACCAGAACAATCGAAGTTGCACAGGGAATTATTGAATGGAGCTTGGGATTAGCTTACCATTCTTCAATGTGCACAAATCGAGAGCTCAATTTTTAAAAGTCAATAACGGCGCCGGCCACGTCCTTACGGTCATCGGGGAAGGGAAGGAATGTTAGTTAGACAACCGTTGTTACTAGAGACCGAGTATACCTCTGCATCTTCACAGTTGTCATGGATAGGATATTGGATTAGTGGGATAAAGTAAAGATCTGGGAGTCACCAATGGTTTGTGATGCGATCCATGATATAATCACGCTTAATCGGATTCGCGATATAATTCGATAATCGCATTGTACGCCGAACAAGTGTTCGTCACTCGCCCACGCAAGAGCAAGCGGCGCGATCAATAGATCTCACACAACTAACGATCCGCGGCACTTTTTTCATTTCACAACCGACCGACCGACGCGCGACATGTTTGATCCTGCCCTCATCGCCCGCCCGGAGGAGCAAGCGTCAAGGTCGAAGGATCAAACACAACTCAAAACTTATAAAGTTTAAAGCAGCGCATAAACGAAACCGCCATCTAAAACTGAAGAATTGCTTCTCTGGAAATTTTCGTGTTCTGAAGGTCGCAAAATTTGACTAAATGCTAATCTGACTGAAAGATTTTTGAAACTACGGATACTATTTGATGAATGCTTTCGACTGTGATGACTAATTTTTTTCTAAAGTTTTTTCGGCTCTATCAGTCTTAAGGCAGCTAGACTTTTGCTTCTACTTCTCCTACGTTTCGGCGTATATTTCGCATTTTTCAAAGGTTTATTTCGCCTTCTTAGGCGAAATATACGCCGAAACGTCGGAGAAGTAGAAGCAAAAGTCGTTTTAGCTGCCTTAAGACTGACAGAGCCGATTATACTTTAGAAGAAAATTCGGATACTATATTAATCGGCTGTTGAAAAGGTCTCAATATATCTACATGTGGATCAACTCTTTGTCCAAAAGTTTATTCATGTCGAAGAGCAAAACAGATATAAATCCTTAGGTGATCTAAGAATTTGAAACCCACTATAGAAGAATAAAAATATTGATACATATTACTGCTCCTGTGTTTGCAGGTCCTGAATTTCAAAATATATTTGGTAGCCCCCCTTTGGTTGCGCCACTGCTTAGACTCAAACCTTAAATTCTATACGATAATATATGCAGTTAACTCTCCCTTACTCGATATTCGGTATCTCGATATCGAGTTAGAGAACCATAAGAAAAGTTGGTTTTCATGGCTAATTCGATGGTCCCTTGGATAGCAATTGCACTGATTTTGTGCTCTGTAACTCGATACCTCCCTTCAATATCGAGTAAGGGAGAGTTAACTGATCCATATACATATGTGTGCAATCCATAATTGTAAGGCGACTAAGTGAATTTATTTTAAATGTACAAATACCTACACGTGTAACGATTTGTCTGACAAAATTTTATTTATAATGTCAACTCAAATTAATTAGGGAAATTTATGTTCTGCTTCATTACCTTTGACTGCCGTCATTGTTTTACAAATCCTTCCGTATGAAACGATGGTGCTGCTTACACAAGGACGCTAGTGGTGCTGTACCAATTACCAGTTTCGGAGGCGAGAGTTTTGGCAAACTTGGCATGAACGGCAGTCCGATAACTGGCTCCGCATCATGAACGCTTTTTCTCCCCCTTCTACTGAAACATGAAAATGGACAGCAACAAGGCATAAATCAAAACAACGTGTTGTTATTTCATGGTCCCGCACCGAATCCGGTCCTAAGTAAACAATATACCGTTCGTGCCTGGTCGTAGACACCGGTTGTTAATTAAGCTACAAACCAAACAGAACCGGAAAAGCCTAAGACAGTTAATCGGAATGTTAGAGAAAACACAAAGTACCGACCTGAGAGTACAATATTACCGCAGATGAAAATAAATATACGCCTCGGCTCGGTTCGAGTCTTCCACCTTAGTTTTGTCTCCAATTGCTGTGCCTACCATTTATTGGCTTTTCGTCAGACGCCCAATCATCGCAGTAAAATGTGTTTTCCCAACAAAGCATATATGTTTCTAAGTTTCTTCCATTGTCATCGGATTGCAGCTTTTATGTACCACATGTACGAAGAAGGCTGTTGTCACAGTCCTTCCTGACGCCTAAATTCGTGATCGGAATTGTTTCACCCCGTGAAGTTGCTTTTGAGATATTATGTTTTCCAAAAATGTGGGTGAGTATTATTTTTGTGATAAACGGGTGCTCAGTAAAAAATAAAATTAATTCAATACCTTTCTGTAATTAAAATATAGAGCGTAATTTTTATTTTCTCTGATGCAGCCCACAGACGCTCAGACGGTTTGACCAACATTGACTCCGCCCCAAGTCAGTCAAACCGACTTTTGTTGATACCGTTTGACCGACTGTCAAGGTTGGTTGCAGCAACACGATATTTCTTCGCATGTTTTTAGACTTGCCGAGAGTTTAGTGAATATGTGATTATTATATTTTCGAATGCTGTGGCTGTGAGGGAGAATCTTTTCGCGATTTTCAGAAAGGAAGAGAAGAACTTTCAACATTTAAGTACCGGAAGAAATAAATATGTAAGAGGAATTCCAGTTATAATTCGTACGAAATATTCCGACAAAACTTAGAAACCATGACGGGTCTCTTTTGGGAAATATTCAGAGCAGTCGTTGATATGGGAATGGCCAAGGGATTTTTTTTTTCAAACATTCTATCCAGAATCTTTTAGTCTTTTCCTCTAGTTATTTTGCTTTGAAGTTTTTCTAGGAATCCATAAGCTATACAAAGGATTCCACCAAAAGCTCTTCCTGGGATTCTACCACGAGTTTTATCAATAATTCCTTTATAAATTTATCCACAGATTCAACCAAAAATTTCTGCGGGGAACATTCTTCAGACATACCTTCAGGTGGAATTTTTCCAAGGATTCCTTTAGAGGTTCCTCTACAAATTATTGTTAATTTCAACCACTGATTCTTTCAAAGATCTGTCCAAAAAAATCCGAAGGGCTAACTCCAAGGCTGTCTCCTAGAATTCCTCCAGATCATTTTAACAATTCTTTGAAAGCTTTCTCCAGACATTTCTCTAGAAGTTAGTTCCATAGATTCCATCACGCGTTCCCCAGGAATCGCATCAGGAATTCTTTCAGATACTTCTCAAGGAATTTCTCAAAAAAAAAAAATCATGACCAGAAATTCCTAGAAGGATTTCACCAGGACTTTTTTAAGGGCTTGCTCCTAGGACTCCTCCTCAAATTCCTCAAGGAGTCACATCAGAAAATCCACCAGGAATTTCTTCAGCGATTCTTTCTAGCAATTTTTCAACAGATTTCTCCAGGGATCTATACAAAAACTTCCCAAGGGATTTCTCCAGGTGTTCATCCACTGCTTCCTTCAAGAATTCCACCAAAAATCCTCCAAAAATTCATATAAGAATTCCTCCAGCGAAACTTCAAGCATTTCTATACAGATACTACCCACAATTTATCCAAGGATTCATCAAGTTCCTCAAGGGATTCCACCAACAATTCCTCCAAGATTTCCATCAGAAAGCCTTCAAAGATTTCAAAAGAAATACTGCAAAAAAATTCATCAAAACATGATCAGCAGGAATTTCTTTAGAGATTTCACTTGTAATTTTTTGAGAGGATCCCCCAGGTTATCCTTCGGTATTCCTCTAGAGAGAATCTTCAATAAATTCTTTTATAAACTCCACCAGTGTTTCCTCCAAATATTCTTCCTTGTATCTCTGAAGGGACCCTATGAGGCATTCATCCTGGGTTTTCTGCAGGAATTACTTCAATAATCTAATATAAATTTCTCCGAGGATTCCTGAAGGAATTTATCCGTCAATTCCATCCAGTATTTCTTGAAGGATTTTTTCCAAGGAATCTATCAGGAATTACGTTAGAGAATCTTTCAGAAACTCCAAGAATTTCTGAAGATATATCTTCATGGATTTTTTTTCAGAAATGAAAAAAAAAATCTTCTAGGTCTACTTTAGAGATTTATCCAGAGGCATTTAGAGAAATGTGTTGTTTGAAACTTAGAGTAAATATCAGTTAACTCCCTGGAGGAATTTATGATAATCCTGAAGCACAATCCTAGTAACACCTTTGAAGTATTTTATGGTTGAACTTCTGGCGAAACTCTGGTAGATTTTTCTGGTGGTAATTCTAGCGAAACTCTGGTGATATTCCCAGTGTTCTCTCGCGAAAAACTACAGGTGATATAATTAGGGAAAATGCTGTTGAAGTATCTGAAGGAATTACAAGTGGAATCTATATAGGAAATTGTGGTCAAATCGCATAGGAAATTCGTTATTGTATAATTGGAATTCATCATGGTGGCATCCACGAAGGAACCTCCCAGAGGAATCCCTGAAGGAATTCCTGTTTTGAATCCCAGGAGAAATTCCTGATGGAGCCACTGGATGATATACTGGTAGATTCCCAAATTACAGGTAAAACTATTATAATTAATTTCTGGTTATATCGCTGGAGGGTTCCTGAAAACCCCCAAGAATCCCTGGAGTTATTCCACGAGAAATTCCTTGAAAAATCCGGAGAAATCCCTTGAGGATTTCCGGGATTGATTCCTTGAGGAAATCCGGGAGGAGCCCCATGATGAATTCCGCGAGGAAATCTTTGAGAAATTCCGGAAGGAAGCTCATGAGTAATGCCGGTAATGGAATACTTATAAGGAATTTCTGATAAAATCCCTGGAGGAAATCCTGATAATCTTCGAGAATCGTTGGATAGTTTGCTAAAGGAATTCCTTGAGAAATTTCGGGAGGTATCCCTTGACTAATTCTGGGAGGAATCCCTTCAGGAATTCCAGTAGGACTACCTTCAAGAGTTCTTGGATAAATCTCTTGAAGTATTCTCTAGAAGTTCGTGTAGTATCTCCTAATAAATTTCGAAAAGAATTCATAACAAATTAACCCAGAATAATCCTAGAGGGATTCCTGAAGGGACCTATAGAAGAATTCCTTATAGAATCCCTGACAGAAATTCTGATGGAATCCCAGAAGGATTGATAATAAAGTCTTAGAAGTTTTTCTAATGGAATCTATGAAAGAACTTTCGATGGAATCCCTGCAGAAATTCCCAATAAAATCTATTGAAAAACTCCTTCAGATGGAATCCTTGGAAAAACTTGTGATGCAATCCCTGGAGTAATTCCTGATAGAATCCTTAGAGAAACTCTTAAATGAATTCCTGTAAAAATTCTAGGTGGAATCTCTGAAAGAACTCCTAATGAAAACCCTAGAGGAACTCCTGATAAAGTCCTTAGAAGAACTCCTTATGGAATCCCTTGGGAATTCGTGACGGAATGCCAAAAACGACTTCTGTTGTTTTGCCCTGTAGGAATTCCTAATCCCATGAGGAAGGAATTTATAAAGGAATTCCTACAGGAATTTCTTGTTAAATCTCTGGACAAAATTTTGATTAAATTTCTGGAAGAACACCTGGTGGAATCATGAAGCAGTTTGGAAGAATTCCTAAAGATATTACAAAAGGATTACCTGAAGAAATTTCTAGTAAAATTCCTGATGGAATCCCTGTAGTACAAACCAGGTACAATCCATGGATGGATTTTTTGAATCATAGGTGAAACTCTGCTGATGAATTCACTAAAGATATTTCTGGAGAAATTAGTTGAGGAATAATTAAAGAATCCTTGGAGAATTTGCTAAAAAAAAAAACGGTTAGAGATAGTTGGAAACGATAGTAAATATATAGAAACGACACAAGAGCGTGCATTTGATAGATCACTGTGGCACCGACGCTGCGTAAATTCACGCATTTTGACTTTCCACCCATCTGCATCGGCAGTTCATGGGACGTCGAAGCTTTAATTTGACATGATGACGTCGATGTTCGTGCAGCATCCCTACAGACGGTACGATCGGTTCGTCGAACATTTGGCTCCGCCCACCGGTGGTTTGAGCAAAATCAAACTCGTTTGATTTTGGCCGACCGATTCGTCAACCGTCAAATTGGTTTCACAAACTGTCAAATTGGTTCGTCAATCAGCATAACACACGGTCAAACATAGCACCAACATGAGCATCAACCTGGAGGGCGGAGTCAATGTTGGTCAAACCGTCTGAGCGTCTGTGGGGTGCATAAGAGAATTGCTCACATGTTTCTTTTCGCTCGGGTGCTGTCAGTTTAATCGAAGATGGCGTTTAAACACCAAGCACTCCACGAGCGTGATGTACGGTTTTACGAAACGTGGATAAAAGCTTACGTTAGACCACTTTCGAGACGAAAACGTGCCCGTGAGTACAGAATACTGGATCCTGACATTCCTGAGCGTGGAGCAGAAGACCGCTAGCGGACATCAGGCGAAGATAATGACGATGAAGAAGAAGGAAGCGTTGAAAAAGCTGTTCGACAACAAGGACGCCGACCGAAAATATCACAGCATCCATACCTTGATTCACCGAACCTTCAAGATGAAGGGCATCATCTGTCGGAAGAACAGTGCGCATCGTACCTTCGTGCTGTGCATACACGAATTCTCTCTGTTCTTGGAAGTTTTTTAAAAACTACCTAAAGTAATAAAACAAGCAGTGCTACAAAAACCGTACTTTTCAGTGCTTAAATAAAAAAGGTACTTTTCTGTGCTACTAAAACAATACTTTTCAGTCCTTTTTTTCACTATTGATCCCTTTACGATCCTTGTTTGGACCCGTGCCTTCGATTTTTCGTTGGACCCGTTAGAGAAAGCTAGCGGCGGTGATCCTTCTTGGACACAATCTTGGAAAAAAAAACCTCTCGAAGGTCAATTCTTCTTTCGTTAATTAACTAAACATGGTATCAACAACAAACAAGAGGAAGGGTGAATCTCTGAATTCACTACTTCCTTCCAAAAAAGTAGGATTAAAAACTGTCACTTCCAAGGGTGAAATGAATAATTGTATCGAAATGAGCAATCAGTTCGATGCTCTAGACAAATTTTCCGAACACCAAATCGAAGCAGCCTCTAGCCCCGGTTCTTTGATTCAAGTGAGGAAGCAAAGAGTGCCGCCTATCGTGGTCAGTTGTTCCGAATTTGGGGGATTTAGGCAGGAGATCTTGAACTCAATTAGGGGAATCAAGGTTTCCTTCCAAATCGCAAAGAAAGGAGACTGTCGCGTTTTGCCGGAAACTCTTAAAGATCACGAACTTCTTCTCAAACATCTTGAAGAGAAGAAGTACATTTTTTTTACTTATGACGACAAAACTGAACGTTTGTTCAAAGTTGTCTTGAAAGGTCTCTCAAGTGACTATGTACAAGTCACCTGAAGAGATCAAAAATGGAATAAATGATTTACTTGGATTTTCCCCAGTTCAAATAAATATTATGAAAAAGAGAACCCAATCTGGCATTGTTCGGAAAGGGCTTTTTCAAGAATATTATTTAGTTCACTTTATCAAAAAAGCACTAAATAATATTAAAGCTTTAGAAAAAGCAAAACTTATGTTCGATGTCCGTGTGACGTGGGAACATTTCCAAAAACCTGTAGGAAATTACCAGAACCCCACTCAGTGCCGTCGGTGCCAAAAGTGGGGTCATGGTACAAAAAATTGTCGCAGGGATGCTAAATACATGATTTGCGGAGGTTCTTCTCACGCCAAAGACGTCTGTCCAGTGAAGGAAGATACCACCAAGTTTATATGCTCGAATTGCGAGACCAATCATAAGTCAAATTTTTGGAATTGCCCTTCACGCAAAAGAGTCATTGAGGCTCGTGCCAGGCAGATGAAAGATAATATCCGTTACGATAACGGTCGTTTCCGGAATTTCCCTGGTAGAGTATCGAACAATGCTCATTTTTCAGTTAACGATCGCTTGATCATGAATCATACCCATCAGGAAGATCATAATCATGCTCATTCACAAACTAATTTTAATCCGTCGGGAAGCCATTTGAATCTTTCAATTTTGAATGTATCTACCCACGGTACATCCTTTGCCGATATCGTATCAGGTAATTTGAACTCCTCCCCTATTCGTACTATGAGTACCCATTCTACTTGTTTCAAATCAAATGGAAAAAAAACCCTACCGCTACAGGTAACTCCTACTCCGCCTCTTCGTCTACCGAAAATTCTAATGGTAAATCATCAAATGTACACACTTCAAATGTCTGCCTCTGATTTTAATTTTCTAACTGAACAATTGAATCTAATGATTGATGCAATGTTCAAAGCCACCACTATGACTGAAGCAGTTCAAGTAGGTGTAAAATTCACTAATCAAATAGTTATTGGTTTACGTTTTTCTAATGGATCCAAATAATAATTTAAATATTTTAAATTGGAAAGCTCGTACTCTGAATGGTAAAGAGGACGAGCTGTTTAATTTTCTTACAGCTAATAACGTGCATATAGCAGTTATTACTGAAACGTATTTAAAACCTGGATCTAAACTCAAAAGAGATCCTAACTTTTTTGTTTATCGTAATGATCGACTTGATGGGGCATGTGGGGGTATTGCAATCATCATTCATAGGCGTATAAAACATCAACTGTTTTCGTCATTTCAAACTAAAGTTTTTGAAACTTTAGGTGTTTCTGTTGAAACACAACTTGGTATATATACTTTCATAGCTGCCTATTTGCCATTTCAATGCTCTGGACAGCAAGTTAATTTGCTCCAAACTGACTTGCGAAAATTGACTCGCAATAAGTCAAATTTTTTTTTCATTGGTGACTTTAATGCCAAACATCGGTCATGGAATAATTCTCAAAGTAATTCCAACGGCAGAATTTTATTTGATCAGTGCTCTTCAGGATATTTCTCAATTCAATACCCTGATAGCCCTACATGTTTTTCCTCTTCTAGAAATCCTTTTACGATTGATTTGGTCTTAACCGACTCTAGTCATCTTTGTAGTCCCTGTTACATTTCAAATATCCCATGAAGCGATTCTCAATCCTATCAGCTGCTCTTTAAATAATTTACGAGCCGACTGGAATATATATGAAACGTATGTTGACTCTGATCTTGATGTTAACCATTGGCGTAGGAACAGGGGGGGCCTGGCCCCCTCCAGAATCATCCAGGTCCCCCCCCCCAGAATTTATCATGATAATAAAAATTTAAAATTAAAATAAGCAACTAAACATGAAGTAAAATCTTCCGAATCAATGTACATGACTCTTGTTATTGACAAAAATCTCTTCAGTAGTTTATTCTATGTTGTACAACTATAGTGAGGGAACCTCGCTTGTCTTACATAGCATCAGCGTGGCGGTTCTGACTTCGGTGAACCGCGCGACCACCGAAAGCTTAACCGTCCGGCTGGTGTGAAATAATGTAACAAAATCGACCATAGCGTTTTATTTTAGCAATCAATTCTCTTCTTGATTTTGATTTGTTTTTAAGTGTTTTTGTATGAATAAATGTATTGCTTAAACTATACTTATTCAAGAAAACTTATCATAGTTTTCCAACAGATTTGAAGCAAAAATTTTCCAAAAAACGTTTCGATATTTTTTATAGAATTTAAGCATAATAAAATTTCTCAAAGAATATTGAAGGGTGGTTTCAGAACGTTTGCAAATCTCTTGAAAACTTATCAAATAATATTGAAGGACTTGTTTCAAAGCAAAATCCTCCTGGTGGACAAGCATTCCTTCTATGTCTACTTTATTAGTAAATTGATTACGGAGAATGTTCCCGGATTTACCTCAAAAGTGGTAGTTCATTTTATTAAAGTTCAGTTTTTCTCGCAATTCCTGCAAAAAAACATTGATTCTGTCAAATCAAATACTGAGATAGTTCAATGAAAGTTCTATTAGAAATTTTCATTGAATTTCTTTAAACAGTTTTCTCGAAAAAAAATATATTTCAATTTTGCTTTAAATACCCGGCATATCATGAATTGGAAACAAAATTGTTCTTGAAATGCCTTTTGCCTTCGAATCTTAAGAGGAAATTTATTGAAAACCCCCAGTAAAATTTTCGACCTTTTTGACTCTTTTTCGACATAAATTGTTAGTGCGCTCGCAATAATAGACCGATATGAACAAAATTAGTCTCAAATGAAAGCTTGATAGTATATCTGTTCAATCCATGCCGAAAATTTTGAATTTCGGTCTATTTTTGTGAACGCACCAACCATTTATGTCGAAAAAGAGTCAAAAAGGTTGGGCATGCCTGCTGTAGAGAAACATTTAGCAAAATAACTGGGAAGGAAGATTTATTAAGATATTCATAAAGAAATTTGTATTGATCTTCCTTAAACAAACATTTCTTTAGACATAATTTTACCAATTATTGAAAGAATTTATATTCTTAGTTTAATTTTTTGTGCGATACGAGGGCGGAGTTTTTAGAAGCTTTCTGGAAGAATTCTAGAAAACCAGAAGTCAAGGTAGCATTGATTTCAACAATAATTTCTAAAGAAGATCCTGATGGACCTTCTTGAGAAATTTTTTTTTATTTGTAAATTCATTAGAGAGGATTTAACTATCCTGTAATTTACCTCTGAAGAAAAGATTTTAAATTATCTATCATTGTACCATTGGCTATCTACTGTTCCACCTGTTTCGACATTTTGTTGTTTCTCTTTCCTTTGCATGACGCTCTGAAGTATTTGGTAGGTACATAAACTCAAAAAAGCAACATTTTAAAACATCTAAAATAAGGTAAATTATAGTTTTGAAGAATTGCAGAATGCTTATACGTATGGTACCTGATTTCCGAAAGTCCCTCAAAAGTTTCAAAGTAATGTGTTTCACCTAAGATTTAAATTCATTCAAACTTCGGAGTTCATACAATATATTATCGAATATTTTAGTTACATTCAGTAATAAATCTATCCGTTTAAATATCAATCATTTTATATTATAAGAGAAGTAGAAAAAATGACAAGATTTTCTTGAAGTAAATCCTACAAACAAGGGCCACTTAAGCTTTCCTACATTGTACATTGTCACATTGTCAACTAGTTTCAGAAAAATTCTACGGTTTATTTCTTGAATTTTACGACAAGAGTTTAGTATTTTTTTCCGAATTATATTTAGCAGCAATTATTCAATAAATACAAGCAGTTATTTCAAACCATTTTTGTATGTGTTTCTCAAGAAATCTGTTATAATGTGAATCGTAGAGGAAATTTCAAATTGCGAAAAAAATATTAAGATATTCCTGGAGTAGTTTTTGAACAAAAAATTGAGCATTTTCAAAAAAAAAAGTTATTTCTAGGACTTGAAGGAATACTTTATGGATTTTCTGAAAATTTGTTTCGAGAAATTCAAGAATAAATTGCAAAATCAAGATAGATCTGGTGAAAAAATTCTTCAAAAAATTCCCAAAAGAATCATTAGTGTGGTTTAAAGACAAAAATCTCTGGAAAATACTTGGATGAACCTCTGGTTAATTTTTCGGATGAAGCTTGGGGAAACAACAATATAATTCTCTTAGAAATTCCGGACCAAATTCTTCGGAAAAGTATTTTCGCAGAAGAGTTTTTGAAAAAGCAGTTGAACGTATCCAATAGGAATTTTATAGGAATGTTTGAATTCTTTAAACATTTCTTAGACGGACATTTAAAAAAATAAATATTTTGAGAGAGTTTTGAAGGAATGCGAGATGTGGCTCATTGATTTTAGAGAAATCTAAAAAATAACACTGCGGAACTTGTAAACATCAATTGAACCAATTTTGAGTACAATTTTGGCGACCTGTAGCTGAAACATGTCACGTGCAGGGACATTTCTGAGAACGACATCAGATCCAGCGACCCCAAATCTACTAGCGATACATAACTTGATCCTTGAGGCACGCAAATAGGTCATTTTTGTTACGCTGTGTAATTATCTATAAAAAAAATACAGATATAGATATGCAGGAAACTTCTCTGAGAAATCATGAATAACATTCTTCCAATTGAATTCTTTTTAATTGCTCATTTTTTTTATGTAAATTACGAGGAATCCATACAGTAACATCTGGAAGTAAAGTTGGAAATACTTTTGGCAAGCTTTCCGTTGAATGAATCCTTGCTTGGCGGTGTTGAAGACATGTTTGGTGAGACTCCTAAAATTTTGTGTACTATTTTTTGGAGCAATCTTCAGTAATTTCTTAGAATCCTGAACAAATTATTAATAAACAACTGGAGGATACTTTAAACTAACAATTAAAATTTATATGTGATAAGTACGTAGAGGGCCTTCCAGGAGGAATGATTAAAGTAGTATTTAATACATTCTCTGGCGGAGTTCCTTAAGAGATCTTTTAAGGTATTCGATTAAAATTCTTTGAAAAATTTTCTGTTGAGATTAAAAGTCTGGGAATAATTTCCCGTGGGAATCCTAGGACGAACTCCGTGAAAAGGAGTTCTTGGAGAAAGCACTAAAAAGTACGGAATTAATTCATAAAAAAATCCCGTATGAATTCACAGAGGATTCTCTTCGAAGCACATGGTTTAAAACCTGAAAAGTTCGTGGAAGTATCACCAAGGACATTCTTTGTGTGTTTTTTTTGCTAGAAATCTTGAAGAATTTTTGACCGGATTACAAAAAGAATGACTATTTTTGGTAGCAATAATTGAAATCACTGATGTGCCGCAAAATGACATAAAACAACAAATAAATAAAACCAATACAAATCTGTTAAAACTACGAAATTTGTGAAAATCGTGATTATTGCGACCGACATTACCTCTGTAAAACAATTATTTGCTAGGCCCCCCTAGGCCCCCTCCAGAAAAAAATCCTAGCTACGCCAATGATGTTAACATTTCTTTAGAAACTAAACTTGATATTGACAATGCTCTTGAAACTTTAACAAATTCCATTGTTGAAGCCAGGAGTATTGCAATTCCAAAATGTGAAGTAAAATTTGAATCCGTGATTATAGACGACGATCTTAAACTCTTAATCCGTCTTAAAAACGTGAGGAGAAGGCAATTTCAACCCACTCGCGATCCTGTTTTGAATAATATATGGCAGGATTTGCAGAAAGAAATCAAGAAACGATTTACACAATTAAGAAACAAAAATTTTGAAAATAAGATTTCTCAATTGGACTCTAAGCCGTTTTGGAAATTATATAAAATTTTGAAAAAACCTCAGAAGCCAATACCGGCATTGAAAGAAGAAAACAAATTATTACTAACTAATTGCGAAAAAGCTCAAATACTTGCTATGCAGTTTGAAAGCGTGCACAATCTTAATTTAGGACTTACTAGTCCAATTGAAAATCAAGTTACTCAGGAGTTCGAAAATATTCTCAATCAAGAGAACTTTTTCGAAATGCCTGTAAGACTGATTTGGAAGAAGTGAGAACTATTATTAAAAAAATCAAAAATATGAAAGCTTCTGGCGATGATGGAATTTTCTACATCCTCATCAAGAAACTTCCAGAAAGTAGCTTATCATTTTTAGTTGATATATTTAACAAATGTTTTCAATTAGCATATTTTCCTGACAAATGGAAAAATGCTAAGGTTGTTTCAATTTTAAAACCAGACAAAAATCCTGCAGAAGCTTCTAGCTATCGTCCAATCAGTTTGCTTTCCTCCATCAATAAACTTTTTGAAAAGGTTATGTTGAACAGAATGATGGTCCACATCAACGAAAATTCAATTTTTGCCAATGAACAGTTCGGATTCCGCCATGGACATTCGATCACTCATAAACTTTTACGTGTAACATTGATCCATTCCAACGAATCTGAAGGCTGTTCTACTGGTTTTGCTCTTCAAGACATAGAAAAAGCATTCGACAGTGTTTGGCATGAATGCTTGATTGTAAAATAAAAAAATAAAAAACTTTTATTTTCCAGCATACATTGTAAGAATAATTCAAAGTTATCTGTCAAATCGTACACTTCAGGGTAATTATCAGAACTCCAGGTCTGAAAGACTTCCTGTAAGAGCTAGTGTTCCTCAAAGCAGCATTTTGGGACCAATATTATACAATATTTTCACATCTGACTTATCTGAGTTACCTCAGGAATGTCAAAAATCCTTGTTTGCGGATGACATAGGCCTCTACGCCAAAGTACAAAGTCTGCGTGTCATCTGTAGTCGATTGCAAAAAAGTTTGGATATATTTTCTTCATACTTGCAAAAATGTAAGATTTCTTCTAATGCTTCCAAAACTCAACTAATAATATTGCCACATAAACCAAAAGCTCTCTATTTGAAACCTTCAAGTAGACATGTTGTCACGATGAGAGGAATCCCAATTAATTGATCAGATGAAGTTAAATATCTAGGGCTCATGCTAGATAATAATTTAACTTTCAAAAATCTCATTGAGGGCATTCAAGACAAATGTAACAAATATGATAAATGTCTTGTATGCTGTACCAACATGGGCTAGTACCAATGAGTCACATAGAATATCCAATGTTGAAATATTGGAACAAATGTCAAATAAAATAATTAATAATTTCATGCAAAACTCGTTACAATCTTCTATTGCCACGATTAATGCGTTATATATTTAGGTTAAGTTAGGTTAAGTAAATTGAAAACGTTTTTTTTTTTTCTCTTATAAGCAGGTGAAATCAACTCATCTGTTAAAAATCTGAACTGCTACGGCAAATGAATGTAATATGTTGTTAACAAAATGTTAATAAAATCTTAAATTTGTTTTACCAAACTAGGATTATAGTGTTGTCTAATAACATAGAACACCTAGATATAAGAAATTATTGTAATGTTTGAAATGATAATTATAAATAATAAAAATAAAATAAAGTAAAATAATTTCGATTGCGAATCTAGGCCTCAGGAAGCACTATGCGCTTGTCGAAAATCGTTCTCAAAGCAATTCCAATTCCATGAGTTGGTCAACCATCGACTCAGCTAACGAATCTTTCGATGATAAAGTGTTTTTTGCCATAGATGACTGAATGAACCATTCTGGTAATAAAAATAAAGTGCCTTCGCGGGGAATGACGCATCTGCCGTACGCAACACATGGTGCGTTGGGATGCAGAACATAACATAAAAAAGGATAACATAAACCACGCCACGTGGAACTCTAGAGGGATAGAGCAACCGGTAGTGAGCAAGATCGTAGTTTTCCGATAGGCCTCAATCACTTTTCGCAGTGGGGTGGTCGAGAAAAGTTTTTTTTGGAAATCTTTCAATGGTCTATCGTACATTCCTAACCGTAATATCTGCGAACGAACCACAAATTGATTTATTGTTTCGTGTACTTGGATTGTCTTGCCTGTTACTCGGAGGCCGAGATGCAAACAATCATTTGTGAAAAGTTACCTTCACTTGATGATAACTCACGTTAATGGCATAATACATATCACGCCATGATGTATGGATTAAGTTTTAGTTCTTCAATTTATCATATCACAATGTGTATCTTTCATATATGTACTGTTTTAAAATAAACATTTCAAAAATAAAAGCGTCAAAACTAGTATCTTGCCCACACCCCCGGAATTTTATCATATTCCCTCATTTTTGGGCAGAATATTGTTTGACGAATTGAGAAATGTGTCATACATTGAGAATGTGTCATAGGAAATTTAAGACATGCATGGAACATTGTCCATTATACGTAATAAAAATAGGTACGATTGCGTTCAGGAATCTTATTTACAAAAACATTGAAAAAGGCCTAAATTTAAGTTTGAATGGAATTAAATTTCCAAATAACCACTCCAGTTTCAATATTACCCAAAAAGAGATCGCACCTCACGTGGTTTTTACCATGACTGCTCTTATGATTGTAAATCAACAGAACTGTAACCAAGAAAAGTTAGTATCAAGCCTATACCATACAACAAAGCCTTGGCCAACAAACCCATGGTTGACAACTTTCCAAGTTGGAGACCTAATTTTCATTTCCTCGTATCGTTAAGAAGTGACAATTTTCGCACCTTTCCTTGGAGACAAAAATCCACAGCATGGTTTGGTTTGGTTAATGGGCCACCGGAGTGGATGTGACACACATATATTAGGCTTACACCATTAAAATGTTTGGCCGTAGAATATAAAAGGCAGCAATTGCCACGTCCTTATCCAGCAGTCTCGTGGGATCTCCCGCGGCAAAATTGGGGTATGTAATTTAATTTGTGTGAAAGTTAGTGCAAATTGTAAGATACTTTGTGCCGCATTTGAGACCATAGCAGAAACACATGAGCCCTTCATCTCACAGTAAATTAAAATTCGTATAACAGCAACACATTGTCACATAAAATGGATGATAACGATAATTGGTATGAGTTTCATTAGCTTTGGAGGATGACAATGGTTTAGAAAGGAGTGAGCCTGTTCCATAAGGGGCTGATTTAATAGTCTAAGGAAGGCATTTTAAGCCTCACCAAAGACTTGATTTGATCAGGTCGGTACCAAGAAACATTTCCTCCCAAGCATGCTGAAGGTTTCGTATTCACACCAGACATTCCAAGTTTTCTAGTTTATTGATGTCTAATGATGATTTAGAACTATTTCATTTTTATTAGGGTCAGTTTTGCATAGAAATATTCTCACTTTTTGAAGGTGTAAGCAATACTGTTTGAAATCTCGGTGCTAAACAATTCACTGGTGCTATGCCTACATGTCAACTTTGAGTGTTCAAAATGTTTTGTAAGCTTAAGTATAAACTAGTAAACTCATTTTTGATATCATACAGCATAGCAAGTAAAGTTTTAAATCCATAAAACCGTTTATTATTAAATATTGTGCTTATTTCAAGAGAAATTGCCTACATTTAGGCGTATTAGTCAGATTTTCAAAGTTTAATTTTGCAATAAAATGATCAAATACTCGAGTTGTGAGAATTTCAACATCATTTTCAGATTCAGGAGACCCAAATTTAGTAGATAGGGATTTTTTTTTATTCTTAAACCTGCTTTGTTATATGATGATCAATTTCGCCCCAATGTGTCATTTAATTTTTTTAATATTAACACTATTTTTATAATATGTTAAACATTCTTTCATGAAAAGTCGATTTCATAAACTGATAGAGATCAATAGAGTACCGGTTTTGTCAAAATGTTTTTGACGATATTTGAATTCTGAAGGATAATAAATCAAAAAGTTGTAAAATAGTGATCAATTTGCCCCCGGATTACGGTACCATATATGGGCATTAGGGTGCCAATGAAAATCGATTTTTCGAATTTCAAAAAATGGTAGTGCTCAAAAGTTTTGTCTCCTCGAAAAAAGTCCCCATGCAAAATTTGAGCTCAATCGGACTTTATTAAGTGGACCCCCAAAGCGGTCAAAGTTTGGCTTTTTTGACCCATGAAAAATCTCCAAAGGGGGGGTACATGAAATTACCGAAAGCGATTTTTTTTTTTTTTTTTATGCCAGGTGTCTTAGAAATGCATGAAACGTCAAGATCTGGTGTTATTTGAAAATTTTTTTTTGAAAAAATCGACCTTTTGGGACTTAGTAAATTTTTGAGTTGGGGGAGTGAATTGAATTTGAAATGAACGATTTGAATTCAATTGCTGAGAAATTCAAGGCAATAGTATTGAAACATATCCTATATCATTGTTGGCCACTGAAAGCATATTATATGTGATATTTCATTAGGGTGGTTCATTTACTTTCCATTAGGGTGGTCCTTTTTGTAAAAAAATAAAAAAAAATAAAAAATAGAATTTTAATTAAATATTGAAGACAATAGTATTGGAACATCTCTCACATTATCGTAAGTCATTTTCTTCATTTAATATGTGGTATTTTATTAGGGTGGTTCACTTATTTTCCATTAGGGTGGGCCTTTCTGTCGAAAAATCATAATTTGAATGGGATATTAAAAACAATAGTATTTTATAACCTCTTTCATCATCGTAGGGCATTTCCTTCATTAGATTCGTGATATTTTATTAGGGTGGCTCACTTATTTTCCATTGGTGTTTGCCAAAAATTAAAAAAAAAATCAAGAAATTTTGAATTTGATCCTTTTTTTTTAGCAAAATAGTATTTTAACACCTCTTTTATAATCGTAGGCCATTGTCTTCATTTTTGTTTTGAGAGGTTTTAAATTCCTCTGAATTCATGCGCCTCTAGTTCCATTTGATATGCGACATCATCGTAGGACACTGTTAACATATTTCATTAGGGAGTTTCTCTCATTTTCCATTAGGGTGCATCATTTTTCGTATAGTTTGAAACCATGATTTCTCGCAAAAATCTCGTCCACTTTCCTTAATTATGGTGTCATTGTAAAAATTTCAACCTTAATATCTACAGACCGAAAGATTATGGTGTAGACTACTACACAATATCTGCGTAATGTTCGACGAAAAATGTAAAGGTAACTTAGTTAACAACAAAAGAGTTTTCTAGAAAGCCTCTCATTGTTCGAAAGGTCCTTTTGAAAAGTTTTGCGTGATTTTCATTCGGAATGCAACACTTCACTAAGCTGAACCAGTCCGGAGTCCTCGTCTCATACAAAAGTCGCTTGCTACTTCGTGATTTCAGATACACTCATCTCAGAGATCAAGCATTGAGCCTCAGTGAACTTATCAATTTAGTTTTGCAAATTCCGAAGGGAATTCCAGAGAAAATTCTGAAGGAAATTCTAGAGGAAATACCGAAGGAAATTCCAACGGAAATTCCAGAGGGAATTACGAAGGAAATTCCAGTGGAAATTCTGAAGGAAATTCCAGTGGAAATTCTGAAGGAAATTCCAGTGGAAATTCCGAAAGAAATTCCAGAGAAAATTCCGAAGGAAATTCCAGACGAAATTTCTCAGAAAATTACAGAGGAAATTTCGCAGGAAATTCTAGAGGAAATTCCGAAGGAAATTCAAGAGAAAATTCTGAAGGAAATTCTAGAGGAAATTCTGAAAGAAATTCCAGAGGAAATTCCAAAGAAAATTCCAGAGATAATTTCGAAGAAAATACTAAAGGAAATTCTAGAGGAAAAACCGAAGGAAATTCCAACGGAAATTCCGGAGGGAATTACGAAGGAAATTCCAGTGGAAATTCCGAAAGAAATTCCAGAGAAAATTCCGAAGGAAATTCCAGACTAAATTTCTCAGGAAATTACAGAGGAAATTTCACAGGAAATTCCAAAGGAAATTCCGAATGAAATTCCAGAGGAAATTCCGAAAGAAATTCCAGAGGAAATTCCAGAGAACATTCCGAAGGAAATTCCAGAGGATATTCCGATGAAAATTCCAGAAGATATTCCGAAGGAAATTCCAGAGAAAATTCCGAAGGAAATTCCAGAGAAAATTTCGAAGGAAATATCGAAGGAAATTCCAGAGGAAACGAAAATTATAGAGGTACTTCCGAAGAATATTCCGAAATAATTTCAAAGCTTCAAAAGAAATTACAAATGAAATTCCGAATCAAATATAGCATGAAGCTCCAAAAGGAATTCCGAAGGAAACTCCAGAAGAAATTGCGAAGCAAATTGCAAAGTGAATTTCGACGAAAATAACGTAGAAAATTCCAAATCAAATCCCAAAGGTAGCTCCAAAAGAAATTCCAAATGAAATTCCAAAGCAAATCCGGAAAGAAATTCCAAAGCAAATTCAAAAGGAAATTCCATAAAAATAAATCCGAATGGATTTTTGAAGGATGAAATTCCAAAGGATACGCCGAAGAAAATTTTGAAAAACTAAAGAAGGAAATTCCGAAAGTAATTCCAAAGAAATCCAAAATAACTTCCTGAAGCAACTTACTGAAAGAAATTCATGAAGAAATTCCAAAGGAAATTCTGAAGTAAATGAGATATGAATTTCCGAAGAATACAAAGGAATTTTAAAGGATACTTCTAAGAAAATTCCGAAAAAACAATTCTAAGGAAATTCCAAAGTAAATTCCGAGAAAATTTAACGGAAATTCCAAAGAAAATTACGTAAAAAAGTCCAAAGGAAAATTCCGTAAAAAATTCCAATCAAAATTTCTAAATAAAATTCCGAAATCTCCATAGAAAATTCCAAAGGTTATTCCAAAGGAAATTCCGAGGAAACTCTATAACAAATTTGGAAGTAAACTTCAAACGAAATTCCGAAAGAAATTTCAAAGAGAATTTTGAAGGAAGTTATAAAGGAATTCCAAAGGAAATTCTGAAGAAAATTTGATAAGTAGCCTCAAAGAAAACTGCAAAGGAATTTTAAAGCACATTCCTAAGGAAATTTTGACGGAAATTCTAAAGTTAATTCCGAAGGAAACTAAAAAAAATCCAACGGAATTTCCGAAGCAAATTTCAGAGGAAATTCTGACGAAAATTGCGTAGAAAATTCCAAAGCAAAAACCGAAAAAAATTCAAAGGAAATTCCGAATGAAATTCAAAAAGGAATTTCTAAGGAAATTTCGAATGAAATTCAAAAAGGAATTTCTAAGGAAATTTTGAAGAAAAAATCACAGCTTCAAAAGAAATTCCAAAGGAAATTTCGATGGAATCTTTCAAAATATAAGGGAAATCCCGAAAAAAAAAATTAAAGAAACTAAATAAAATTCTAAAAGAAATTCTGAAGCACATTCCAAAGGACATTCCGACGACAATTCTGAAAAATATCCAATGCATATTCAAAAGGGAATTTCTAAGGAAACTCCAAAGAAAATTCCAAAGCAAATCCCGAAGCAAATTGCAATGAAAAATGGAAGTTAAAAGGAATTTTCGTAGAAAATTTCTAAGGAATTTTTTATGGAATCTTCTTCTTCTTTCTGGCGTTACGTCCCAACTGGGACAGAGCCTGCTTCTCAGCTTAGTGTTCTTATGAGCACTTCCTCAGTTATTAACTGAGAGCTTACTATGCCAATGACCATTTTTGCATGCGTATATCGTGTGGCAGGTACGAAGATACTCTATGCCCTGGGAAGTCGAGAAAATTTCCAACCCGAAAAGATCCTCGACCGGTGGGATTCAAACCCACGACCCTCAGCTTGGTCTTGCTGAATAGCTGCGCGTTTACCGCTACGGCTATCTGGGCCCCCATGGAATATCCAAAGCAAATTTGTAAGGAAATTCTCAAGAAAACTCTGTAGAAATTCCAATGCTTCGAAAGAAATTCCAAATAATATTTCGAATACAATTCTGAAGGAAGCTCCAAAGATAATTACACAGGAAATTCCGAAACAAACTCTAGAAGAAATTCGGAAGGAAACTCCAAAGAAAATTCCAAAGCAAATTTCAAAGGAAACTCATAAAGAAACTCCGAAGTAAATTTCGAAGAAAATTCCAATGAAAAGTTCAGAATGAAATTCCGAAGGACACTTCATAGGAAATTTCGAAGAAAATGCCACAGAAAATTCAAAAGGGCATTTCTAAAGATACCGAAGAAAATTCCACAGGATATTCCGAAGCAATTCAGGATAAATTTCCAATTTTGATGAAAATTCCGTAGAAAATTTCAAAGGAAATTTCGTAGAAAAGTCCAATAAAAAATTTTAAAAGGAATTTCGAAGGAAAAAATCCATATGAAATTCCGACGAATTTTCTTTAAGGAACTTTGTTACATCTCTGAAGAATATACGAGAACTGATTGTAAAAACTGGAATTGCCTACGTTGTCACAACCGAATCGCGTGTACTATAGCAAGCAGAAGGCAACGTACTTTTGTTTCGGGAATGAAGGAGCCCAAGGCTGAGAATCTCTTTTGAAAATATAAACTAAACACTTTTGTTGCCCTTCATCGTCGCCCATCAAGCTATTGTCATAATTTTAATACGTCAAAAATTATTTCAATCCTTTTTTATCTGTATTTTGATTATGGCAGTTAGAGTTGTGCTTCACTGAATTCACTGATTATTGCTATTGGAACGTTTTATTTCAACTATTCAAAAGAAAACCTTAATGAAAATATCTTAACGAAGAGTTGCATGCCAATGAAGAATCATGATTCAAAACTATACAAACAAAGTTGATTTTTTAGATCTGTTGAGAATATTTTTTTTTAAATTTACAAATTAAATGATCACCCTTATGCAAAACTGAGGACAATAGCCCCAATGAAATATCACATATTATATGTTAACAGTGGCCTACGATGACATAGGAGATGTTTAATTACTCTTATATTTACTATTTCAAATTCTCAATTTTTTTAAAGGACCACCGTGATGGAATATAAGTGAGCCTTCCCAATGAAATATCACGAATCGAATGAAGGAAATGGCCTACGATGATGAAAGAGGTGATAAAATACTATTGTTTTTAATATCCCATTCAAATTATGATTTTTCGACAGAAAGGCCCACCGTAATGGAAAATAAGTGAACCACCCTAATAAAATACCACGAATTAAAAAATGGCTTATCGATAACGTGAGAGATGTTCCAATACTATTGTCTTGAGACAAAACTTTTGAGCGCTACCATTTTTTGAAATTCGATGGCAAAATTTTTCCCATACATTCCATTGGCACCCTAATGGGCATAAATTACAGAAATTGCATCTTTGGCAGAGAAAGCTCTCAATTGATAATCGTTGATGTGCAAAAATTTTCAGATGAGATTTTTGAAAACATTTTTACGAAAAACTCATCTTTAAGGTGATTATAAAACGAAGCCAAACTTCGAATTTTCAAGTGCACAAGACTGGGGAATCTGTCAACAGCTCGCGTTGAAAATCAATCAAATCACTTGCTTGCTGGTGGTGACCAATGGGATAAATTTTCAACGCGGAGCGCTGTTTGGTTCTCTAGTCTTGTGCATTTGAAAATTTGAGGTGTGGCTTCGTTCTATAATCACCTTAAAACTGGTCAACTCCCAGTTTCTCGAAAGTCTCCACAATGGCGAAAACAAATATAAAATCAATTACATTTCGTGTTTGATTCAGTTTGGTTTCAACAGTTTTTTTTCTTTCCTCAATTGGACGCAAAAGCCAAACCATCCAAGGTCAAGTTAAATCAATATTTGAGAGTTGATTGTTAGATGTTGAAACCCCTCCTGGTAAACATTTCATTATACCGTGCTGTACACCGCAAATTGGGCTCCAGTTTGATTTGCGCTGCCATTTTCGAACACGAATTCACGGTAGCAGCATCATCGTCGACTGCGAAACGATAACAACCGGAGAACGAGATTATCTTCCATCAGTTTGGCTTTCCTTGCCAGTTCAAATGACTTCCACTAACGATCCTTTTCGCTGGCTGATGGCCGACCAGCTGAAACAAGCAGAATTATAACTGTATTGAAAATAACAGAGTTATAGTTTGTAACAACTGTTGTGAATTAGATGAAGGATGATGCTGAAAATAATTGACTTTGCACTCTAGCATGTCAAAATTGTGACATGTGTTGTTTTAAAATAACATTTTGAGTACAAATCAATTAGTGTAAAAACTATATATGTAATTTATAAAGTTTTGCGTAAATATTTTAAGTGCGTATAATACAGTTTCAGAATATGATTAATTTCCATTCAAAATTTTGTTTTATTGTTTAAAAATAATAAGACACCAGCCCAGACATGTACCAAACAACCGCACAGGTTTTGGACCCTGACGCCCCTACTATTGAGACAATTGGTACACAGAAAGAAAAATCCATGTAAACTTCAGCATAAAATAATGCACATGAAGGGAATGCCAGATATGTCTCAAATATACACGTCACATCGTGTAAATTACAATAACATCATGTAAGTTTCCGCTACATATCGTGTAATCTAGCATGGACTCTAACCGATTACGCGACAATTCGCATAAATTTACATAATGTTGATGTAGTTTTACACGATGTGTCATATAAATTTGCGACATATCTGGCATTTCCTACATGTGCATGATTTTACGCTGAAATTTACATGGATTTTTCTTTCTGTGTACACTTAGGTGATATAAGCTTAAATACTATGATATTTTTTGTTTCAATTTCCTAGTCGGGTTAGCATCGGAGCGCCATCCCAGTGATGAAGGTGTTACGAAAAGATGAGCTGCTGCCAACTGGTGTTAGCAAAAGTGTCCCTTATCGTGCACGTACAATCTCGTGAAGGAGTTCCGCAGAAAAAAATGTACCTATCAGGACGGTATCTTTCTATTTCTTACGAACGTCACGCTAATTGAAAACCTATTAATACGAAGGAACGGGGCGATGTTTATCGAACCGAGTTTTGGAATGGATTTTTTTCTTGATCTAGCTAAATTCTACAATTTTCTGACAACAGCATGTCGTTAACTTTAAAATTTTGTGAGTTACAAGCATATTTTGAGTTTTTTAAGTGTATATTTGAAGTGAATTTTCTCAATTTACAAAAATTACGTTCTCCCAGTTTTTACAGCAAATTTTGCCTATTCTATGGCCTTTCTAATGCCACTAAAAGAAAAATTTTATCGAATCAATTCCATGAGTTATGGGCATCTGAAGATTGCATAGTTTTTCACTTAATTTTGCTTATAACTTCAAAATCACAAGAGTTACAAGCTTGCGATGTTCAGCAAAAATGTGTATCTTTATTTTCTCTGCAACTCTTCTGAAAACCACATTCACGTCAAACTGAAAATAAAAAAGTTAGATCAAAATAACTGATTTTTTTTGGTCCACCCTAAGTTAAAACTTTCAAAATGAATTTAATTAGCTCAAATGAAGAGTTAGATCAAAAGTGTCTTCGCCAAAGTTGTTCAAAATAACATTTTCTAAAAGATTGCAGAAGAGTGTCTTCGCCAAAGTAGTTCAAAATAGTATTTTCTAAAAGATTGCAGAAGAGCGCAGCCACAAATTTCATCAACCAAAAAAGTTTGAGTCACAATTACGAATAACTTCTCTGAAGACATCGAACGTCTAAAATCGACGAGAACAGAGAAAACACTTTTTTCCGGCTAAATTGTCGATTCGGTCGATTGTGCAATTACGGGTCGGAAAAAGTCTTCTTTTCCGATCTGCGCATTTGCGTCGCCGATGATTATCTTGACATCTTGTTCTGGACCCTCTAGGCTCAACACACAGATTCGATCGCTTACCGGTTTCCACTGACGAATAACTCGCTTTATCTGATTTCCAATCACTATGAAGCCAACTTCACGTCCTGCTCTGATCCGCCGCCGTTGTAGTAGAAGTGATACTTGAATGAAGTGTTGGTGATGGGATCCACCGCTCGGAATTCACGTTCTCCGGTTTTCGGCCAGAGTATTTCCTGAATAGCTGCCACGTTCACGCCATCATTCACGAACCAGGAGCCCAAAAAGCGCGGGTACATTCAAAGTTCTCACGTTCCAAGATCCGACTTTCCAATCGTTACCGTGTCCGTTTGACGTAAAATCAATCCATTTGCTCTTCTTTTTGCTTTCTTGGTTGGTGAAGAGTCTTCGATTGACCACCTAACCAGGGTTGCGCTACCTACATCTGCTAGAGGGGCTGCCTGGTGCTGACACGATGCAGCATTGTCTGTTTGTTCTTCACAAGATGACTACGTTCAAAGCCACCTTTATCCACCTTTATCAGGGATTTGAACCTGTAGTCCCGGTTCTGAATACCGGGTACTCTCGTTGATTTGACCACATTTATTCTGAACACTTTTTAATTTGTACCCCTCTAATTTGCACATCGTTCAGATTAAAAATGGTTCAAACGTCGTTCAGCTCATGGAACGGAGTAAAGTGAAATGGAACGCTGTGGAACGGAACGCAGAATCAAAACAAAACAGCCAAATGGGTAACCAGAAGTACGATTTTCTGTTGTTCGTAGGGTGACTAGAAGTTAAAATTTAAAATGAACCCCCATGGTTTCCATGAGGTACCGTTCAAATTAGCAGGGTAGTTTCAAGTTCTTTCGGATATGTTACTATGGTGAGCCGTCATGCGCTAGCGAACTTCAATGACTGTTTTAGAGATTTAAAAAAAAAGTAAACAAGAGTCAAAACTACTGTCAAAATACCTACGACGAGCATGCGTATAATTGACCGCCCGCAGTTGCTACTCCGTCATTGCAAGAACCGTTTTACTTACAAAGGATCAGTAGCATCCTCAAGTAACGCAACATGGTAATATACCAGTAGACTCTAGCTCATGATCCTGACCACTTAGGAAGTGCGTGCCTAACAGCATCGTTTGGTTAGCAATTTTGTCGCTACGTGGCACTAGTATGCATGTAAATTTGGTCATATTCTAGTAGACCCTAGGTCATGATCCCGACCAAAGTTGTTCAGAAGCTTGAATGCAAGTTGAGGCAAAACTGTGTTGGTAGCAATATTGTGCTACGTTTTGCAGTTTGAATGTGAATACAATGGTTTTTAGCTAAGGCAAGCGAACTCGAACATTTTGACCTTCCAATTTGAACAAAACTTTTTCCACCAGAGCTAACCGTTGCTTGTTTGCTTGTCTCGCAGGAAACCGTTTTCAAGGTGCACACTTAACATACTTCATATAAAACTACTGCAGATTGATGCAGGTAATAAGTCCAATAAATCGACTGAATCAGATAGTTTCTGACCGTACCTTAGTAAGAAATATATTTTACCAGACTTTTGGTAAACTTATGCATAGATAAAACCAAGTATAACGTTTTCTCAATAGTTGGAAGTTTTTGTGTCACGTAAAATGCATTACATTTTTTAGCGTGACTAAGTAATGACCGCACACTCCTAGGCAAACTCGGATCATTTTCATGAAAAATTTAGCTTGACAGCAGCCTGGCTGCTTGTTCATATCCAGTTCGCGCCCCCAGGTTTTTAGTAGATTTTAGGTGACTTCTGTATAGGCCTTTTCATGTGACAGCTCCATGTATGCATTTGTTTACATCTGCCAAAGAGCGGTGCATACACGGGCCTGTCGTGTCCGAAGAATAACTGTCAAACAGTTTCCGAATCAGCTGATTTGAAACGGCTTGTGAAAAGGCCTATAGTACAACCCACCGTATATATCTGATCGCTCCATCAAGTATTGCAATGTTTTCTACACTCTTCACAATGAAACATCACCAGTAAGGAAATTTACGAGGAAATATCTCAAATCTACGATTTTCAACAAACTTTATCAGAAATGTTTACTGAATTCAATGTACAAGTTTCTTACTTTTCAAACTGCTTTATATTATGATCTTTACCACCTAGATCTAGATGAATAGTGTCTTCATCATAGTTGCTCAGACTGCCGAAAGCGAACCAAAATTGGGCGATCGGTTTTAAAATTTCAGTACTGGCAATAAAAAAGTAATTTATAGCTGATTTCTATACAAAAACGTCCAGTTTGTGGACTTATATTGCAGCTTCCTGCTCAGAAATAACTTGAAGTTTAATCTAAACTAAGGAATAATATAATATAAACAAATATTATTTAATTGTTTGTTTTCAAAACATCCAAATCCAAATGCCAAATTACTTCTGAAGAATTTAAATTAATTACTTCTGAACAATTTTGCTGAAAACATGAACTTTCTAGGTGGGCATGATAATGAGTTAGAACCTGCTAAAATATTATCAAATTTACACGCACACTAGCGCCACGTAACATTAAAATTAATAACCAAACAGTGTTGCCTCAAATTGCTTAAACATTTTTGAACAACTATGCTGGAGCCACGAATATTGTTTGTGTCCAAGATCATGAGTTATAGTTTGCTGGATTATGACCTATTTACATGCATACTGTGGTCAGGTCCGTCCCACTCGGGCTCAGATTAGGTACCACTTCTAGTACTGCATTTGGTCCCTCGGTAGTGCAAAAGGTACCCAAGTTTGACAGATCGCAGTACACGTTGAACGGCATTCTAGATTACCTTATGAGCCATAAAATTTTGGGCAACTGCAAGGGACATGGGGTCTTTAATTTGTCTTTGCTGTGGTGCTAACAGCAAAATTACTAAACAAACAGTGCTGCCTCAAATTCATTTCAAGCTTCTGAACAACTTTGCTGCAGAAACGATCATTCAGGATAGTCGGAATAATGAGCTAGCCTCTTCTGAAATATGACAAATTTTACATTCACATTAGCGCCACAACGCGGCACAGTAGCGGCAAAATGTCTAACCAAACAGTTTTGCCTCAAATTGCTTTCAAGCTTTTGAACAACTTGGCAGAAGACACGAATTTTCAAAGTGGCCAAGATCATGAGCTAGGGTCTACTGGAATATGACCAAATTACATGCACACTTGCGCCACGTAGTGACAAAATTACTAACTGAACAGTGTTGTCTCAAATTGATTTGAAGTTTCTGAACAACATTGCTGAAGACACGAACTTTATAAGTGGTCAGGGTAATGAACTAGAGCCTGTTTGAATATTACCAAATTATAGCGCCACGTAGCGGCAAAATAACGCATTAGAAAATCAACAACTTCGCTGAAGACCGCACCTTTTGAGAAATTTAGGATTCCGCGATATTACATTAGCATCACCTAAAACTATAATATATTTTTACAATTTCTGATCGTAATAGGCTGTTTTTCATCACGCCAATCTGTCATGAAATGGCCTGCTTTTCTGCACTGGAGTATGCAGTGCGGGAATAGTCATTACGCAACTAAAACCAGTGCTGTTATAATTCATTACGCAACGCTTTCTCATTACGTAACTGTTTTGAGTTGCGTAATGATTCATTACACAACAATTTCTCAGAAATTGTAAAATAATGGCGAATGCATTCCAATATAATTTCTTCTACGAAATTGCAAAATAGTAGTTTACGGAACAAGTTGCAGAATGATGGTTTTTACAGCACGAGTCGTAAATTTATCCTACGAGGCTTGCCGAGTAGGATAATTTCGACGAGTGCTGTAAAAATCGAGTTCTGCAGCGAATTACGTACAACATTCAATAGAAGATCTCTTGAGAGTATCAGAAATAACATCGGAATGCCTTCACCATCATTTTATTATTTCGGGAAAATTGTAGTGTAATGATTCATTACGCAACTCAAAACAGTTGCGTAATGAGAAAGCGTTGCGTAATGAATCATTACAGCACTGCTTTCAGTTGCGTAATGACTATTCCCGCACTGCATACTTCAGTGCAGGAAAGTAGGCCGTTTCATGACAGATTGGCGTAATGAAAATCAGCCTATTACGATGAGAAATTGCAAAAAATGTTGTGCGTAACTCGTTACAGAACTCGATTTTTACAGCACTCGTTGTAAAACGGCAAGCCTCGTAGGATAAATTTACGACTCGTGCTGTAAAAATCATCATTCTGCAACTTGTTCCGTAAACTACTATTCAGTGATGCTGAAATTTTTGAGGGGCGCTGCAATATTCAACTGGGGTGTTGCAATACAATCGTACGCAGACACCGTCAGCATGGCTTTGCTTTGTAGCCGCGGACTCTAAGCACTCGGCGAAGAAATGGCCCGGAAGGCGAATATGAAGGCCAAGTCGTTTACCTTTTGATTTATTTCACCTTGAACTGCGAAATACTCCTAAAGGTAGGCATTTTCTTAAGGATATTCTACATTCTTAAGGCGGCATCTACAAATTACGTAACGCTCTAGGAGGAGTACGTTCAAGCGTTACGGCTCATACAAAAATTCAAAAATTGTCATACAAAAAGTGTTACGGAGGGGGGGACGGGGTCGAAAGTTTCCAGTTTTAGCGTTACGTAATGAAAGGATGCTGTCTAATAGCAATTCGTTAATATTGCCTAACTGAACATACTTATGAAAATTTTGACAACGGAATCATCTTCGGCGATGCTATTTTAAGTAACAAACAACTTACTAAGGCAGCATCCATTTATTACGTAACGTAAAATTGAAAATTTTCGACCCCGTCCCCCCCTCCGTAACGCTTTTTGTATGATTTTTTTTGATTTTTTGTAATAGCCGTTACGCTTGAGCCTACTCCCCCTCCCCCTAGAGCGTTACGTAATTTGTGGATGCCGCCTAATATCATTTTGTACAACTCTTATGAGACATGAATCTTCGATAATATCATCCGTAATCAAGGAAACCATTATTTTTACAATTGGACAAATTTACGCATGAACTAAACACATTAATTTGTAAAAACCATTATTTTTATTAGCTCATGAACATAAGAAAAAGAAGCACCAATTATACTTTAAAAATGTTCCACCAACAAATGATTCGAATTTTTTAGATGAATTATGTTACCCCGAATTAAGATAAGCATAACTCATTGGCTTTCGAAAGAGCGCTAGACAGTTTTAATTGGACATATACTCACTGAAATATTGATAAAACAGTTTTTTTTATGTTTTTACGCAGTGATCCCAAACTTTTGCACATGAGCGTATGCTGGGCTCAATGCTATTGTAGAGGGTTACGGGTCATTTGGCCGAACGCCATTTGGCCGAATGCCGTTTGGCCGAACGCCATTTGGCCGAAAGGGTCATTTGGCCGAATGCCATTTCGATGAATGCCGTTTGACCGAAATTGAAAATAATAGATGATAGATGATAGTTAGCATGAATTTTTAATGAATTTCAAAGCTCAATTTCAAAGAACAATTTATTCTTAAAGAAGGATAAATCATCATGTATGTACACGTACAGCTCTTTAGTATTAGTTCAAGAAATAGTCAATGCTGAAAGAAAAACATCCTAAATGAAAGAAATTATTAACTTCTTTGCTAGCGGTAATAGTAGCCAGCAGAAGTTTTCGCAATGCGTTTGTAGTCAGCTCTTGACAGTAACTAAAAGACAGTTTAAGATTTATTCGTCCTTATGTAGCATCGGTTCGCTTCAATGCTTCCAATCGTATTAAGCGATTTTATTCATAATTCTAGCAAACACGAGTTTTGGCTTCTTTTTTTCTCGACGGAGAAGCAGTGAGCCTATTTGACGTTAGCCGAATCGTTCGATTTATTGATATACGAAAGCAACGGTGCAGAGTTAATCTTGGAGGAGGATGAAATCTTACCTAAGTTAACCCTTATGCTAAATAACATATTTTTAATAAGATTCTTTAAGAGCGTATTATCAGCCATAATTCCAATAAACTATTAAAATTATTCAAATATGAAAGAACAGCCTATGATCAAAAGAAGGAAAAATCTCTTATAAAAATTAAAGCAAGTGTAATGCAAAAAATTATTATATCAGTTTAACTGCAAAGATCTGCCGATAATTTAAAGAAGGTAAAATATCCCAAAAAATATAAGATTTATTATTACCAATAGTTATGGAACCAGTACAAATCGAAAGATGCTTAAAAGAAGAAAAAAATTCTGATAAAAATCAATCAGGAGTGAACCTAGGACACCGTTGGTAATCCAGGAGAGTCTTGATGCGAGTTCTAAACTTCGTCCTGAATTAACGGATCGTTTTAATTATTCTCTTGGATCACTAATATAGCGACAAATATGACGTTCGGCTACATTATCAAAATCAACAAATGAATTACCTGATTTATTATTGGGCCACACTTATGACTGCTTCTTATCAGCGTTGAAGCATTTTTTTCGTGAATCGGCCAAACGACATTCGGCCAAATGACCCGTTCGGCCAAATGGCATTCGGCCAAATGGCGTTCGGCCGAACGACATTCGGCCAAACGGCGTTCGGCCAAATGGCCGGACACCATTGTAGAGTTATGGCAAAAACGCGTGCAAATAATCTATCGTCCCAAGAGCGAAAAGTTTATGTGGGCGAACCCGGAGTATGCGACATGAATGTCACCATGCTTGGCTTGGTGAAGATTGCTTTTTCTCCGCACGCAGAAAATTATTTACTCCACGATTGTGGTACAAGAAAATTCAAAGTTCTTTGACTCTCCATTACCTTCGTAGTCGTTCTTCTGGGAGGAGGGAGGTCTGAACAAAGTCTACGATACATAAAATTATTAAAAAATTTGCATGGACTAAATCGTACATTTAGGCCATACAAAGTTAAAGGTGGATAGAAGGGACCTATCATGCTCAAATAATTGAATTACGTGGTTTGTGAAGACCACCCTCAAGTGAATCTACGTAAGGCCATGATGACTGAAACAGCAAAAAAAAATCACTTTCTCTGAGTGAAAAATAACTCGTGGTGTCAACCATTCCAATCGTGTGCCGTGCGTTTCACGATGTTTTGTCAGGCTATAAGTTCACTGGCATCAAGCGTCGTAAACTGAAGGAAAGCACGACCGACTGACGGCTCTGCCGTTTATCATGCCACTCACCCCTTCATCTCATCATGTTTTCACGCCCACGAGCGGCGTAAATGGCAAGCGAAAAGAGCACGCGACTACTAGAAAGGCTTGCCTTATCGCCTCGGTGTGATAAGGATATGCCCAAAGGAATCCGACAAAAACTAGCTTCGGTGGAGCCTTAGTTGTAATTGGACCCAACGAGTAAAGTGATTCGGTTGGATTGTTGTTGATGTTTTGAAAATATATGATGTTAGTAAGTGGTAATCTCCATATGTGGAGTGTTGCCTTAGCGAAACTAAATTATATGGTGAAATTTGAAACTAAAACGTTTTTTGGATTGATACCGTAATCCGTGGTAACATTGACTAGTTTTTCAGATATTTGTTAAACATTTCATTCGAACGTACGAATGTAACAATTTATATAATTTCAAAACGCTACTGTATTCTGATTTATGAAACTTTTAAGCTTATTCAAAAAAAACCTTTTTTTATTTAACTAATATGAGGTAACCCACGTAAATAATGATCGGTCATATTGAAAATGTCGTTACTTACTGGAATCATGGTCCTAGATGCCAAATATGAAGGTCAAAGTCTAATAAGACATTTACGTTTTGCTGTCTCAAAGTCTTTTATAAATTTTGAGAACAGAATCAATTTTGACGATGCTATGAATATAAGAACGAGAAGCTGTATTCATGCAATGAAAATATTCCATCGATAAATGTTAATTCGAGCTTCTTACCCGGATTACGGTACTTATAGTTTGATGTCAGTTTCATCAAAATTAAAAAAAAAATCCCTTAAGTTAGGGAACTATTTTTCAAACTAAAAACAACACCTCAACCAACGGACTATCAATTAATAATGCGCCGAAGAGCAGAAAATGTTTCTATCAAAGCTGCCTTTCGAATCTTAGGAAGGCTTCAACGAAGAAGATGAAGAATGTTCAATTTTCCGATCCTTCCGTTTCCTGATCCATGACTTTACCCACACTTTTACACCAAATTGACATCCCATTCCCAATGGAGCGCATCATTTTTCGATTACCATTCTCACACCTGATGTGTTTGTGCACGTGTCATCCAAATCTGGAAGCAAGAAAAAACCCCTTCGCCCGGAAAACTTATCAATATTGATTTTACCCTTTCATTGTTTCCATTCATGTAGAGGGGTAACATCTCGAACGGGGTGATGTCGTTTAGTAGAAACCTTTTTTTTTAAATCGACGAACCCAATTGCCGTGTTCGATGTGTTTTTTTATAATTCTTGACTTCAGGTCCTTTTCCATGATACATGGGGGTGGGTGGGTGTCCTTAGAATGTTTCAGCTCATACCAAATTTGTAGAATATCCATACAAAATGCGTTACGAGGGGGTTGGTGAGTGTCAAAAATGGCCATTTTCAGCGTTATGAAATTTGTGAACAAACTCCATGACATGACTTATACTGAGGCATTAATTTTCAATGCACCTTCCAAAACATCTAATCTTTCCATTGAATTTTAAAGACACTACTGATATAGGTTAAAGTGAGGAAAAGTTTAATAGGTTGAAAAAAAAAATGCTGGGTATTAACAATTGTGTTTTACCTACCGAAGAATTGCGTCGAAAATAATCCGAATAATCTCTTCTCCATTCGTTAAAGTTAATTTCTTTACACTTTTTAGTTTCATCTCGAGTCTTTCATAGCCTTGGAATAACGTCCGTCGGAAGCAAAGCCTTGGTGAAAACACATACACAACATCTCGTTGTTCGTATGCACTAACGCGGTCAGAAAATTCCATAGCCAATAATTATATGTGCAGAAACGGGCCAATCTGTTATCTTTCTTTTTCTCTTGGTTTTGTATCTCTCACAATATTTTCAACTGGGAAATGCTGCAGTATATCCGAATAAGGTAAGTGGATTGAGTCAAGAGAACTTAAACATTTATGCGGATTATGCGGTATTTCGAATGACTCCGTCAAATATCGTTCGAAACGAAAGGTTCTTATGTCGAATCCGTTTTTGAACCTAGGTTGGAACTGGCGCAACCCGTTCTGAATCACAGTTTCAACCCCAACCCAATCCAGGTTCGACCGAACTACAATTTGCTTGACGTTTGTTTGTTTATGTGTTGATCACCGACCCAGTTCCTAAAAACGAAAACGACATTAGTTATTTTTATTCCACAGGGTCCTTTCAAGGGATTTATGTAAACTATGTTTTTCAAAGGGTTATCATAGTTTAACAAGGGGTTCCTACAGGATCACAGGGAAACCTGATAGGTTTCAGAAGTGTTTGTCAGTGATTCCTAAGTGGTTTCCAGAAGCTACCAGTGGTCTTTCAGGGATTCCAAGGGGTACCTACGAGGTTTTCAGGGCGTATCAATAGTTACTCCTCGTGTTCCGCTATCTGCGGACGCGTTTCCATTAGTAATCCTTTATAAGATAGATTCTAGGAAGCTGACATTTCTGTCAAAGTGTGAGCCAATCGAGCAGCGAGAGATGTCAGTGTGTGAGCCAAACGAACATGCGTTATGTTTGTTTTGAACTTTTCTTGAAGAGTAATGTAATCCGCTTGAAATTATTTCGGTAAAAGTAATTTTGCATGAAGCAAGAAAATGAAATATTTTTCTTTTTTAAATTTTTGTCAATGCGATTTTTAGTTGTTGATTTTTTCGGCTGCTTTTTAGGTTGGATATGTAGCTCAAAGATCTATAACGAAACAAAATACACTTTTTAGCAATGAAGAAGTCATGTCCGTGTTACAATATTATTCTCGACGCCGAGCAAAATCAGCACTGCTGGTCTGTTCCCAAATCATTCCATTTTACTTCCGCTTATCTCTCTATAAAGGATCACTAGTTTCCATTACCAACGATCCCCATGGTAATTTGGGTACATCGGTGCAACGTGATACGGTTGATGATGAAGAAATATCAAAGCGTGAAAAAGATGATGTTGCAAAAAAGTACCTAGAGTATTGAAATAACCAAAACAAGAAAAAGTGATGTGAATTTCTCTTGCAAAACAGTTTCTTAATTTTTTACTAGTTAATGAATCATTGAAGGTAGTTTTTGTCAGTGCTCACCGCATCGAAACAAAGGCGCCACTGTATATGGGATTTAACATTGTGACAGCTATCAATGCTTTCCATATCAGCCGTTTTGGTTATTTTAATGATCCATTTGAAAAATCGGTGAATTTATTAGTTACTAGTCGGATTCGACAACAGGTAAAAGTGAATTTGTTGAACTAGGTTCGAATTCGAAGTATTAATTCTTAAAAGAAGTTAGTCTTAACTATATTACATAAATATCATAGATAGAATCCACAGTTTGTGTAGGGAAAGTTGACCATAATTTTTCATAATATGAAAATTACCAATAAGTAGGACGAACCTTGTGAAGTATCTACAATTATTCTGGTAAAAAGCGGTTACATATGTTTAGAATATCGCCAGACAAAACCGTTCAGAACCGCTTTTTGAACAAGGTGGTAAATACAAAATAGATATTGAACGTGAGTTAAAATTATTATTGAATTTAATCAAATTTATGAATCAACGCATTATTGTATCCCAGCAGGGAAATATAACGCACAAGCAGTAGCAATCAACTAATACTTATCTTCGGCGAGTCGTTTAAATTTTTTACAGTATTGTTGCCGACTCTGGGAACACCTTGGGTTCCTAAAGTACCCACAGAAGTTCCCAGATGTTTCATGGATGATTGTCATAGAATTTCGGAGAGTTTCGCACGGGCTACCAAGAGGCTCCTCGAAGAAGTACGACTTAGATTTCTACGAGAACCATCTTAAAAGAATTTCTCAAGATTTCAAAGAAATATTCGGGTATTGCCAAGGGTTACACCAAAATCCGCGATGTTCTTACCATGAAATTTCCCAAAAAAAAATTAGTTTCCCACCGAACATCCCCTCTGCAAGCTTACTGTGAATATTTTCAGAAGCTGGGTAATAAGCTTCATATGAGCAAGCAAACTGTCATTGAAAGAACTAGTTGAAAAAGTCGTATAAACCTTGCCAGGTGTCCACCAAGAATCTTCGCAGAAGTCTGTCAAGTATCATTTCTACAGATATCAGCAGGCTTGACAAAAATTCATCTGCGATGCAAAACTGAGGCGACGTCGAGGTTTTTCTGAGGAGTAAAGATTGTACTTAAATTTCACAACACGAATCCTCAAACGGTTCGAGTGAGAGTGCATCGAAACGCGAGGATTATTTCTGGCACTATTTAATTCTTGCTTCAATGCTCCCCATTACTCACACTTTGAAAGAACACGAGTGACTTGAGTTCCTCCCTTGTGTTTTGTGTCGCATCTTCTTCGCTCATTTTTCATAATACTTTTTTCGCTCCCTCACAAAGAGGCAAAGACAGCTCTAGATCATGCTACCGAACTTTGGTGATATCGAGGTATATTAAAACATAACCCCTAATGATAAATAACTTAGAAAAATGGGTTTTTATCATGGGGCTCTCTTTCGCAACTGCTATTAACCCCTCTACCAGCAGCTTCATTTTTTATCGCAATAAAAATATTCCAACCTTGACAACTTTTTTGTTTCTCTATATTTTTACTCCATTTTTCACAAGTTCTCAAAAAACTCTTCTAGTTTAAGAATCCATGTCGATATCTGTCATTGGTGATCTGGTTTTAAAGTTATTCCGATGTTCCTTGGAGGACCGACAATCTCAATATAAAATGTCTTTAGCGACCATTTTGTTTTACGTTAGTTCATCAAAAAAATAAGATGTGGGCTATACAAAGCTAGGTGATAATGAGCTACTCTGAAAAAATCATAAAAATCGGTAAAGTATTTTAGAAGATATCTGAAAAATACGATATGATGTTTTTTGAAGTTTTTAAGGTCTTTATTTGACCAGCGTGGTACCAGACTCATGACTCAAAGAAGGCTCTACCAAATTGCTTCAGTTTTTCACAACACACTCTCATTAATGTACTGTTCCGAAGAGTGAATATCCGAATACGATAAAAATTCTGTAGCCTGAGATATTTACGTGGGTTATAGCTACGCGTCGGTCCCCCAAAGGATTTTGGAATATCTCAGGATCCAGTTGACTAATGATCAATATCGACACAGATTCTAAAACTAGAAGAGTTTTTTGAGAACTTGTGAAATAATGGTGCAAAAATATTGAGAAACAAAAAAGTTATCGAGGTTTGAATATTTTTATTGCGGTAAAACATGAAGCTGCCCGTAGAGGGATTAACCCGTTAACGCCCAAGGTATTTCACAATTGGAATTCAGCTCCGTTTTTGTTATTCATAGTCGTATTCCCATAAATTAAACCTTATTTCACCAAAACAATTCAAGCCTATGGTGGGGATCCAAAAAAATTCTTGAAAGTGTGTCGTCCATATCTAGTTGTTCTATACATTTATTTTCTAGATTAATCAAATATATTTTCATGCTCTTCGGCCCATTACAATGTAAAATAGTTGAAAAAAAAAACTGCAGGTGAGGGGTAATTCATAAATTACGTCACGTACAGAAGAGGGTTACAAGGAAACGTGACTACCCATATAAAAATTTAAATCCATACAAAAAGTGTGATATAGAGGAAAATTGAGGAGGATGAATACGGCAAAACTTTGCGTGACGTAATTTATGAACGTACCCTGATAAAAAAATTGCAACATAAAAAATAAAAATTTCAGAGGCGAAAGATGCATGCCAGAACTAAATCATTTAAACTAAACTTCAATTCAATGTTCTGTTCTACCACCTAAGTGAGATACAAACATACATACATTTCCGTACATGTACATGTACAATTATGCACACTTACACCCTTTATACCAAAAACAAAATAAAATCTTACGTCAAATATTTTGATTATAAAAAATAACCTACAGATGTTTCAGAATAGTCTTCAAAAGGATTCTATAAAACTTGCCAGCTGATAATGAGAACATAACTATCACAATATTTTTTCTGGGTCAAGTTATTAGTATATAATGTGGCTCGGATCTGACAACGATCGAAATATATATTTGGCAGTTAGTCCTTCAGTCCAATGACAGTCAAATATTGGACTCCAACTGTTACATGCTTCACAGACGTGAATATTTGAAGCCATCATTATTCGTCTATAACGTTAAAGTTACTGCATCACTGATGCACGATAGAACCGAATTCACGCGGTCCAAGATTTTTGACACTAGAGCGGGCCAAAATATCTGGGGAGTATACGGAAGCATGGAAGGCTCTTTACTGCTACTTCAACGTGTCGCTGGTTCTAAAAAGTAATCAACCATACAAAATTACGACCAAACAATGGTGAAGGCGTAATCAATTTTCTCGAAAACATTCATTTTGGGAATTTAGTAGAATTTTCTGATTGAATTGGCAACAACGCACTGCAGTAGCGCGTGGTAAATAACTACTTGCAAACAATATCTTTCAAGCGCTTTTATTACCTGTAATTTTGCGAATTTTTCGAAAACATGTGTTTTCTTTTTTAGCCTTCAATAAATAGTTTCAAGGTTCATCTAAAAATGTAAGGAGCATTGCATCCGAAATATGCGATTGTTGCTCGAATCGATAATAAGTATCCATTGTTTTGATCTAGGCAGACCAATTTATTATTTATTGTTTCTAGTGTGTCCATCCCGGGACAAAATAACCCGGGATTGGACAAATTTCGGGATTTCCCGTTTCCCGGGAATAAGATCTGACGTCCCGGGAATCCCAGGATTCTCGAAATGAATATAAATATTGATGAAAACCACAATGGAATTTTTCTTCACTCTCAAGATATATTAGATAAATGCTGGTTTGCTGTTGACAAGAAAAGTAATCGCCTATCTCGATGCGTGGTAAATTTCTTCCCAGAAATGGCCCATAAAATCACATTTCTTTGATCGTAGTACGCAGTTGTAATAATGCCATTTCGATAAGCCTGGGCTAAGAAAGCTAATTTGAAAGTACAAAATGGCATCTGTCAATAGTATTCAGTTATTAATTCTTAGCATGCTCTACTCCAATATATGACCAATAATCTTAAAACCTTTGTTTTTATATTCAAAGTTCAATGTTTTGTCATTATTTTTTTGTGTTTCACAACTATTTAATAATATGACTCAAATTTTCACCATATTTTCATGTATATTATACAGAAGAATTGAAGGAAATCTGCAAAATAGTAATCAGACAAAATTAGCTTTGGCTTTTGTTCTTAATTACTTCTTCAGAATAAAAATAATCATATATAAAATATAATATGTAGTAATTAGCATCTAAGGTGGGGAATTTTATTTTTTCTTTATATTTAATTCCAAAAACTTTGTATTGATGAAATTTTTACTTCATTTCAACAAAAATACAGGTTTTATTGAAAATTTGAAAAATCCCGGGATCCCGGGATTTCCCGGGACAAGCAAAACGGCCGGGAAATTGACACTCTAGTTGCTTCCTTGATGTTTCGCACATAAAAACAATTCCCAGCTAATATGTTTTTTTTGCGGAAATATCTTCTTTAGTTGATCATCGTTTTCGAAGATACCAAATTTTTCATCACTGGACTTCAATATAGGCAAATAAAATATTTGTCGACTAGCGCCATCATGAGAATGACTTCCGAACTAAGAAGGTTTTAGGTAAATAGCTTTCTTTGGATTTAATCAGTGGACTGATATTTAAGCGAATATAATGTGTGCCCAGCAGTGCCATTTAGCTGATTTCCGAAGTAATAAGTTTCCATTTAGTTCTTCAACTTTGTCAAAAACACTAACTTTATATCCAATCACAGGATTGAGATATAAGCAAATAATATGTTTGTCTACTAGCGCCACCTTGGGAGAGTTTTCCAAACTACTATGTTTCTGGGCGAATAGATCCCATTTAGTTGAACACTTTTGTCGAAGACACCAATTTCGAATCTCATCGCTGGACTGATATAAACAAAATAAAATATTTGACCTCTAGCGCCACCTTGTGAGTGTTTTCCAAACTAATAAGATTTTAGGTGAATAGGACTCATTTAGTTGTTCAACATTGTCCAAGACACAAACTTTGTATCTAATCACTTGATTAAGATATTAGCAAATAAAAGCTTTGCCCAATTGAACCATCTTGTGAGTGTTATGTGGTTTTATGAGTGGTTCTATGTGACTAAGAATTATTTAGTTGTTCAACATTGTCGAAGACACCAATTTTGTATCTCATAACAGAACTGGGACGCAAGCAAATACAATATTTGCCAATTAGCGAAATCTAGTGAGTGTTTTCCGAACTAATAAGTTTTCGGGCGAATAGATCTCATTCAGTTGAACACATTTGTCGAAGACACTAATGTTGTATCTCATCACTGAACTGAGATATAAACAATCAAAATGTTCGATCGCTAGTGCCATCTTTTGAGTGTATTCCGAACTAAAGAGGTTTTGGGCTGTTTAAAAATAAGTTCTCGGATGGTTTCAGATTAAGGTCGAAATTTGTTGGGGTACCTAGGGTTTTGAAATCTCAAGTTGGAATCTGTTTGAATCAAAGTACAATACCTGTAAGAATAGCTGAAGAGGTATTCATAGTTAAATTTATGAAAATTGTCATCTCTGTTAATATAATTAAGAAACATTCGAAGAAAAACTCGAAAGAGAATTCAAATATAATTTCTTGACAGAATCTCAAGAAAAATTCCATAACATGGTTTTTGGAAAGTCATCTAACTCCTCCAATTTGACAAATTACTAGGTAACGGAAAATCGAACCCATGATTACTTAAATTTTATGGAATATATATATGAAAAAATGCTGCTCATATATTGTTCGCTAACATAATGTTCGCTCACATATTGTTTGTCCACGAATTGTTTTTGTTTTATTTAATCTTAATCAAACGTTTTCCAATACTTCTTACAGTTTATATGATACTATTGAAAAGGAGAAGTAGCCTATATGATTTCAAAGCCATGATCGAATTTTCGGTTCACAAAATACAGTTCCAATCTATGCTATATGTTTCGTCGGAGATAACAATTCTCAAAAACTCATATCTAAGAATATAGAGAAATTGACTGAATATTATGGGATTTTGCCCACTGTGTCAGGCAACCACGGTCGTTAGCGTAGTTAGCGTTAGCGTTAGCGTAGTTACGGTATACTTCGTAGATTGGATACTAGCAACATTCATGTTTCTTTTTAATAACCTCATTCTGACTACTTTCAGGAACAAGGCAGGGGAGTATACCTTGTTCAAATCATTAACAAGAATACTAAAAGCATGAATATCACTATTCCCGGCCACGCCCATCTTGTGTCAGGCAGCCACGGTCGTTGAGCCTAAACTAAGTTATTTCATTTTCTTGAGTAATTGTTTTGTCAATGTTCACCCGATTTGGCATTCTTATATTTCATGTTATTTGAATTACACGCGATTACAATACTTTCCATTGCGGTACTTGGATGAGCTCAATACTACCAAGAAAATTTGAATTTGAGGGCGGGCTATGTTAATCCCTACGAAAAGCTTCTAGTTTTGCCTTAAGGTGAAAATGAATCGAAGCCAAACTTCAAATTTTCAAGAGCACGAATCAGGAGAACCAAACCTCCGTTTAAGCTGAAAACATGATCGATTGGTCGCTAGCTGAAGGTGACCAATCGATTAAGTTTTCAGCTCAAACGGGAGTTTGGTTCTCCAGATTTGTGCTCTTGAAAATTTTAAGTTTGGCTTCGATTCTTCTTCATCTTAAATGAAATTACTGAAATCTCTGGAATATTTATCTGTGGAATTCAAGTAAAAATACCTGAAATTTCCTAAAAGAACTAGAAATTTTTATATTATTTCATATAACAATTTTTTTAAGAGTTTTATATTTTTTTTAATCTTCAGCTTTTATTCCATAAAAAAGATTTGAAATTGAGCTGATCAAAAGTCATGATTTTTTTTAAGTATAAAAATCTAATGCGCTGAGACCTACAGTATGTACCGATAAAAAATTATTGACTTGTTATTTTCAAAAAAATATATCTCAAAAACTAAAAAACATACATTGCTGAAAATTTGACAGTAAACGTAAAATTTTCTGAATTGAAAAAATGAGAACAGCAATAGCCCCCTTTGTCCCGAGGCCTTCAAAACACGAAAATCGATCAAGCGGTTCAAAAGCTATGATTTTTCAAAAATAAAAATTTGGCGCATTTGCGATTTTTCTGGTCACTCTATTTCGGAAATGGTCACCCTAATCAAAAAATCCAAAAACACGTGTATCCTTATTTTGAATAAGGAACAAAATAGCAAATTTTCACGGAATTCGGTGAATGGCTGTATAACTAGTAGATCTGCTTGAAATGTTCTTGGCATAAGCTTGTCGGGTTTTAAAACAGATTTTTGGCAGATTTCTCACAAGATAAATTGCAAATCGTTGATAACACATTTGAATAGTTCCTGGTAAGATCTTATTCAGAAGCCTGATCTCCCTAAATTCCAATTTACCATGACGCAGTTTTTCTATGAATGTGAAAGCTGGAAACAATGTTTCAAAACTTTTAAGACAAGATGATTTCCGTAGCACATCAGCAAGTGTTGCGGGTGCAACGACATATTCACGACTAACTCCGTATTGCACGCCGGGGAATTGTTTTCCAAATTCTACCACACGCTTACAGTAGCAAGCAACATGGTATAAACTTTGGCAGCCGAACTCGAAGAAAAACCATAAAATCAGTACAACCGTTTCAAAACACTAATATAGTTCTGTCTAATCAGAGATATGTCTAGACGAGTTAATATTCTGCTTCATTCAATCACAATTAATATCCTGAGCACAGTGTCCATCTAAAACCCATACTTTGTTGGTGGTATCCCATCTGCTAGGAAAAGCGGTCCCGCACCATGGCACATCCGAAAACACGAGGATTGTTTGCTAGCACTCATTTTGTGGTGTGCTAGCCGTTCTATATACGAAAACAGCAATGATAACTATGTAGACAGGTTTTATTGTGTATAAATATAAAGGATAAATTTTATATTGATATTTCTTCAGCAATATGTAATTTCAATTACTGGTATCGGTAAGACGATGACGCGTCACTGCAGCTATCCACTGTGATGATACATGATACAAATCTTGATAAAGGAACGCCATATTTCAACCAGAAATCTCGCATAACTTATGATCTCGCCCTAAAAGCCATTGGTAACCATGTGTGTAGTTCGTTGTTTCTGAGAATTTTATTGGATTTACACGTTATTTAACAACTCTATGGTAAAGAAATAATCATTTCCTACCTGCCAGTGGTATTTGTTTGTATGCTTATTCATTCAATTGCTCAGAAACAACGAGCTACACACGTGGTTACCAATGGCTTTTAGGGCGTTATCTCAGATTATGCGAGAAATGACCTCTCGCTAAGAAAAGGCCACGTGCAATAAATTGGTCACGAGAACATCAAAACAAGATGTGTATATACTGGTTTGCTGCCAGAAATCAAGGTTATCGTTTAAATTTTCATGGATATTAATAGTACAGAAAATGACCGTAAACACCCGAAGATTTAGGATAGAAGACTTTAAATTCGTTATGCTTCATAAGTTCAAATGGAAAAATATGTTAATAATCGTCCATCATTAAAGTTCTAATTGTTTACCAACAAAATCTTGAGGCAGCACTTTTCTATATATGTACTGCCTAAATCAAAAGAAGCTCTTGACTATTTTTTTTTTTCAATGAGTATCCCTCTAATTGGCTTCCAATAAAGTGGAGCATCAATGCATATCATAAATTTTACGCATATTTCAAGAATCCATCATAACTACCACCATCGACTCAATACACTTTTTACAGCTCACTCGACTTTGTTACTTGATCAAAAAGCCTTCGGAAGTATCCAGCAATATCCTCTTTTCCGCAACTCATAGATTCGCTTCCACAGGTACCTACTTATTTTGTAGAACCTCCCGTTGAGAGGAAAAACCCTCGAAATAAATTTGATCAGCATTAAGAGACAAACAACCTCCGTACGCCATCCGAAGGCCAACCGAACTGCACAAGACCCGGCGCACAGAGGTCCGGATTTCTAAAAGGCTGGTGAAATCAAAATTTCCAATCATGTATTTAGTTGAACAAAATAGTCAACCCTTTATCTACAATATCAGATGATTAATTGGCTTGGCAGATTGGTTTTAAATACTAAATATAATATTTTCTTTTTGCTGGATGTAAGAGAAAAATAATTCAGAAAAAGTTTACCATTAATGGATTAATCACTAGAGTGAAATTTTATAGGAGATTGGTTGAATATTATTGGTAGTTTAAAAGCTCTACCTTTAGTATGTAGAGTAGTGTAAGATACCAACATGTAATTTGTGCATAAAAACTTAGATATTTGTTTTGCGAAAAATAATGTTTAACTTTATTCAACAACTTTTTTTTGGGTATACAAATGACTCGTTAGTTCGTAAAGCAAAATGTCTTGCTCAAATGCTCTTCCAAGTCCAAGGAATTGAGAACAGAAGAATCCTCTTTCCTAAGTTTGCTCTAACATTCTTTTCGTTTGAAAAATTGCAAATTTGTAAAAAAAAATGTTCAATGAAAACCGAAAAACTATAACTATGCCCAAATTAAGGCTTGTAACCCTGTAATATGTTCCTCAACATCTGTGATGATGAAAAATTGTAAAATATTAAGAACGCGTTATTTTCGCCACGATTCTTCAAATCTAGACGACTGCGAGGCGAGGAAGCATAGATAATGCGGCATACAACCAGAATGGAAGAATGCTGAGTGAGAACTTATGCTGCCTATAATCTCATCATCTGTGCAGAAATGATTACAACGCTTCCAGTAAAAAGCCATCCACCCATTGTGAGCCAATCAAGTCGAGAGCTGCGTTCGTAGGAATTTCCTAACGAAACGTGCCTCCGTAGTGACATTCAGTGCCAAGTTGTAAGTCGGAGATGAGTTTTCTTGCATGATGAACTTGGAGAGATATTGTACATTTTGAGATGATCTAAATGCAGATGGTGTGGAAAGAATGTATTTGAACTATCAGAATATTCTTCATAGTTTATTTACAACAGTTTTGTAATCATCAATATGTAGGGTGATGTGCTAGTATCTATCGTATTAAGCATTGATCAGTGAGAACTGCAATTTTCCCAGTATTGCAGTTAATGATGCTGATACAAACCGATGCCAAACAATTCTTTCTCAAAACGACTTTAGCATTGTACAATAACATTTTGATAAATCTTTATCTCTTTTTGCAAATAATGCAAAGAAAATGCATCTTACCGTATTCTCAATCCGTCGTATCGTTTTCAACTCCGTCGCAATCAGTTTCCAGATTCGTCTCACAACTTACGGCTCACTGTGTGTATTGAGTGGTCAAAACACAACATATCGACGCTATAATAAAATGTTTTATTAGAGTATATAGATCTACGGGCATCTCCCTCCATTCCTTCAGCATGATGGAATATACTTATTTCCTTTAAAATTAATTGTGCGTCATCAAAATTCAGCACGAACATATGAACACAATTCCTTTTGACCGTACAATTATGGCATTTGCTCACAGTACAGCGAAAACAACACAATCAAAGGAATCGTATTTTTACGTCGAGCGTCGCACACACATTGATGCACACAAGCTTTTTTTTCTCAGTACGACGGATTGAACTTTGTTTACATTCTTAATTATACGCGGCGGTTGAGGAAATTTCGTAAAATTTGGTGATTTATTGAAGTTTTACGGCGTGTGATTGGAATGAAATCCTTCAGTGAAGAAGTACGAAGGTTTTCCATAGTGAAAATAAGTGCCCGGCGAAGTAAGTCACCCACGGGGGCGGGAAGAAACTTGTGTTGGAAAGTGGTGTGGCTCAGTCTATCGCTAAGCATTTCTCCCAAATCGTGTTCGTCCATGCGATTTCGGTAAAAAAGTGCTAAGTGGATGATTGAACTGAAGTTATTTACCAAAATACAGTAGTTTTATTGCACTTTTGGTGTACAAGTGTACAAACCATAACAGCTTTCACACAATTACACTTGGATAATGAATCTATGTTGCAGGTAAGTTTGAATATCCGCCGTAGAGGAACATTTAAAGTTTGATACGACGAATAGTAGCGCTTACGACGAAGAAGAACAAAACCCTATGGATGTTTTTCGTTGCTTTTTCAATTACAAAAAAAAAAATGAAAAATAAGCATATGAAAATGATTTAGTTATGTTTGGACAACAGTCATGTTTTGGAAATATATTTCATCACCATGTTCTGCTCTTTGATGACAACGTGTCAAGATTAACTATTTTCCTTGGTGATGTATTACATCCAAAACTTTTTCGGCTAGTACGAAATAAAATCTTTATCACAGGCAAACAGACGTAATACTTAAAATAATTTGCTATCACAGTCACCGTTGCAATCACAATATCCTCCCAATGCTGAATATGAGCAGAAAAGAAATGACAAACGATGGTATGATGGCATGATATTGAAATTGAATAGTATGCTGTTCATTAGGTCGGAATTAGAGGCAAAATACCAGAAATATGTATGAATAACACCTGCAAAATGACGAACAAATTTAATACTGAATGCATAACAAAAACAATTAAACCGGTTATAAGAGCTCAATAAGTGATTGAGTAGGAATTGTGTATAAAGTAAATGGTAAAACGTATTATAAAAGTGGTATTTAATAACAAACCATTATTTGGGAAATAGCAAATTTTTAAAACAAGCGATATAGAGGCTATTGATGTCATGCAAGTTGAGTGTTGCGTCTATATGTTTATGTCAATATGCTTGACTTGTGCAAAAGCGATGGATTATATTCGGAATACCAATGAAGGTGCGTAAAAAGTTAAGGGAAGGAGTGGTGCTGGATATCGTATTTATATTCTGCTCAGACAAAACTATAGAACCTAAGTGTGTTGAACAGGCCGACGCGTTTAATAGAACGTTTGTAAGGAATCGGGTTCCAATCAGGATGTAATGTCGGAGAAGGCAATAAAGGGTTCAAGAAGAATTGAACATGGCTGGAAAACACTTTCTGCGGTTCTTCAAATTCGAAAGAATGTCTTCGAGGGCGTTGAAGTTTGTACGTGCAGGAATCCTAACCCACAATAGCAGTCAGTAAAATATTACTTGCCCATAACTCATTCAAGAATCTGAATCCCGACACGAATGCCTGATAAGGGTAAAGTGTCGTTGATAAATAATAGTAATAACAAGAATTTGAAATTCAAAGTACTATAAGGCCGAGTAGCCCCTCGTTTTGTTACGCAAGACATTAGGATATTTATTTAATTTATCTTTGTCCAAATACACACATGATACACACTAAAACAACTGCATGAAGGTATTCCACCGTAGCATTATTATCTATACAAACATAACATGCTTTAAATAACTTTCCAACTTAACTTAAACAGAGTTATTCTTCGAAGATTCTGTCATAATTTATCTCGCTTTTTGTATGGATAACCTAAACATTTTGTAAGGTTTGTCACACTTTCAATGACCACCGATCAACTCGAAAAGATCCTCGACCGGTGGGATTCGAACCCACCATCTTCACGTTTGTCAAGCAGCTGAAGAGCTGCGCGTTTACCGATACGGCTATCTGAACCCTTCAGCCAGATACTAATAATACGTAGCTAATTGTTCAGAAGACACCGCCAACACCAGCAACTTTTACCCCGACAAAATCAATCGATTACAATTCCGGAGCATCTTCAAGGACAATACCTCCGCCATAATATTCACCACTCATTAATTCTGATACCCTGGCTTAATTACGGCCACCATTGGCGTTTTCCTAAAAATTCGACCCCCCACCAGTAAATATGCTCCCGAAGTTAACTCAATTGGAGCTTGAAAGCGAAAGAGTTTTAGCTGGAACCAACCCCTTAATTGGTCTACGGTTTTGTGTGACAACGAATTAATCTAATTGCTGGCTTACTTCCCCGAACAGCGATAGAATGAAAACATGGCGTGTCATAAAATTTACCTGTCTTGTGGAATATTGTTTCGTTGAAGATGCAACAATATGTATGGTTTTTTGACCATGCTCATAATAATCATAATGTGCAACACACAACATGTGAACAAAATTCTGACTGTAGGTTTTAAAAGTACATGCTCTTACTAGCAAAACCTTATTGGGGTCGTCCATAAATGACGTAGCATTTTAGGGGGGAGGGGGGGCTTCACGAATTTGTGACGATGTGTGACGAGGGGGAGGGAGGGGTCCTAGCTAGTGGACGTAGCATTTTGAATAACGTCGGTAAAAAGAGAGGCGCTAAATAAAATAACATATAATTATTTTATATAAAACTATTTTTTTACTTGTAAATTGGAATTATAAAGTGATGATTGATCTTCAAAACATCGATAAGACAAGATTAGAAAGTTTCTAAGATATTTTAGATTTCTTTGATAAATGCAATCAAACCGATTTTTAAAGCTTTAATTAATTAAGTGAGTAGTATATTGTATTGATTGTACCCCGTTTGGCATAAAGTCGTTTGGCATAAGGTCGTTTGGCATAAAGCCGTTTGGCATAAAGTCGTTTGGCATAATGGTCGTTTGGCATAATGGTCGTTTGGCATAATGGTCATTTGGCATAATGACCGTTTTGCATAATGATTGACTTAAAGTAAATATCGTCATTTTTTAAGCTTCTACCGAGATCAACACTACCGAGCCCATAGCAAAAAAAAATGGTAGGTTCTAAACAAGCGTGGTGTTCGTTCAGCGATTTTCCAAGCTAAGAATTTCAAAAATTGTTGTGACATTAGAGAGCATTACAAAATAAAACTCGTGACGGTTTTCTACATCTCAGATCATAGAGTATCTTTGAGCTTGTTGCGATATACATATTTGAAAATAGTAAATTGGCAAAGAAAGTTCGCAGTTATTTATAGAATATTTCGCTGCAGATCAAGCTCTGTCCCAGTTTGGACGTAAAACTCGAAGAAGATTACTTGATAAAAGAATGGATTTTTTTGCAAAATATCAAAAGCTCTAACCCAAAGATCTATCAATGCGACTAAATGCAAAAATAGCCTATATACGAGCAGATTATTTTTCGTTTAAAATGTTTAAGGCTCTAACACAAAAAAAATCTTTTCACAGCCCAGCACAGCAGTCTCAAAACAAGTATATTTTGAATATTGGCAGGTTCTAAAGTAATTATCATTCTACAGCACATCTGGCAAGAATTGATAAAACAGCAAAATACAAAACTGGTTAACATTTAGCTACACTAAATAATAAAATTTAAAACAGTATAAATATAAAGAACAGCCTACTTTTAAAAGAAGGCAAAATTTATATTTAAATCAATAGAATAAGGCTGATACAAATATTAATTTTCTTTTATGTCACCCCCCCCCCCTTCGAAAATCCGAAAATTTTAAAGGGGAGAAAAAAAAAGATTCATCATTTTTTTGACATCAGTTAGGTTTTTTTTTAATTTTCAAAGTAAAAAACAAGTAAAATAATGATCCAGGCGATGATTTAAAAATTTTAACAACTATCATTAAAAATAAAAATTCGAAAAAAAAACTTTTTTTCATTTTTATATTTTTGTTCCTTATTTATTTTTATCCCCCCCCCCCTCGTACCTTACAAGTGGTCTCGGACATAAAAGAAATTTAATATTTGTATCAGCCTACTTACTTACTTATTTGGCTTTACATCAATTATCTTGATAAAGCCTCGCCAACAATATTTCGCCAATTCCCTCGGTTCATGGCCGCTTCTCTCCATCCTCGACTGTGACCCACGCTCTCCAGGTCCTGGTGTACCTGGTCCATCCACCTAGCTCGCTGCGCCCCACGCCTTCTTGTTCCGACCGGATTCGTGGCGAACACCATCTTTACAGGGTTGTTGTCCGGCATTCTTGCAACATGCCCTGCCCAGCGTATCCTTCCAGCTTTAGCTACCTTCACGATACTGGGTTCGCCGTAGAGTTGAGCGAGCTCGTGGTTCATCCTTCGCCGCCACACGCCGTTCTCCTGCACGCCGCCGAAGATCGTCCTTAGCACTCAGCGTTCGAAAACCCCAAGAGCTTGCAAGTCCTCCTCGAGCATAGTCCACGCCTCATGCCCATAGAGGACTACCGGTCTTATGAGCGTTTTGTACATCGTGCATTTGGAGCGGGGGTGAATCTTTCTTGACCGCAGTTTCTTCTGGAGCCCATAGTAGGCACGACTTCCGCTGATGATGCGCCTTCGTATTTCCCGACTAACATTGTTGTCAGCCGTCAGCAAGGATCCAAGGTAGACGAACTCGTCCACCACCTCAAAGGTATCCCCGTCTATCGTAACACTGCTTCCTAGGCGGGCCCTGTCGCGCTCAGTTCCGCCAACCAGCATGTACTTTGTTTTCGACGCATTCACCATTAGCCCGACTCTTGTTGCTTCGCGTTTCAGGCGGGTGAACAAATCTGCCACCGTTTCAAATTTTCTCCCAATAATATCCATGTCGTCCGCGAAGCAAACAAATTGTCCGGATCTCGTAAAAATCGTGCCTCGACTGTTAAGTCCGGCTCTCCGCATGACACCTTCAAGCGCAATATTGAACAACAGGCACGAAAGTCCGTCGCCCTGTCGTAGTCCCCGCCGAGACTCGAACGAACTGGAGTTTTGCACACCGTCCATTGTTGCTCTTATCAATCTTGTGAGCTTCCCGGGAAAGCTGTTCTCGTCCATGATTTTCCATAGCTCTATGCGGTCGATACTATCGTATGCCGCCTTGAAATCGATGAACAAATGGTGCGTAGGGACCTGGTGCTCACGGCATTTCTGGAGGATTTGCCGCACGGAAAAGATCTGGTCCGTTGTCGAGCGGCCGTCGATGAAACCTGCTTGATAACTTCCCACGAACTCGTTTGCTATAGGTGATAGACGACGGAAGAGAATCTGGGATAGCACTTTATAGGCGGCGTTTAGGATGGTGATTGCACGATAATTTTCACACTCCAGTTTGTCGCCCTTTTTGTAGATAGGGCATATAACGCCTTGCTTCCACTCCTCCGGTAGCTGTTCCGTTTCCCAGATTCTGACTATCAGCCGATGCAGACAAGCGGCCAACCTGTCCGGGCCCATCTTGATGAGTTCGGCTCCGATACCATCCTTGCCAGCGGCTTTGTTGTTCTTGAGCTGTTGAATGGCATCCTTAACTTCCCCCATCGTGGGAGCTGGTTGATTTCCGCTGTCCGCTGTGCTGACGTAGCCATCGCCTTCGCTGTCCTGACCTTCTGTGCCTGTGTTCTCTGCGCCATTCAGGTGTTCATCGTAGTGCTGCTTCCACCTTTCGATCACCTCGCGTCCGTCCGTCAAGATGCTCCCATCCTTATCCCGGCACATCTCAGCTCGCGGCATGAAGCCTTTGCGGGATGTGTTGAGCTTCTGATAGAACTTCCGCGTTTCTTGAGAACGGTACAGCAACTCCATCTCTTGGCATTCCACCTCTTCCAGGCGGCGCTTTTTGTCCCGGAATAGGCGGGTTTGCTGTTTCCGCTTCAGTCTGTATCGTTCCACGTTTTGCCGCGTACCATGCTGCAGCATTGCAGCCCGCGCTGCATTCTTCTCCTCTAAAACCTCCTGGCACTCCTCGTCGAACCAATCGTTTCTTGAGCTCCGTTCCACATATCCGACAACGCTTTCGGCAGCGTCGTTAATGGCTGCTTTGACTGTCCTCCAGCAGTCCTCAAGAGGGGCCCTATCGAGCTCGCCCTCATCCGGCAACGCTGCCTCAAGATGCTGCGCGTACGCATTGGCGACATCCGGTTGTTTCAGCCGCTCGAGATTGTACCGGGGCGGGCGTCGGTACCGTACATTGTTGATGACGGATAGTTTTGGGCGCAGTTTCACCATCACCAGGTAGTGGTCGGAGTCAATGTTGGCGCCACGATAGGTTCTGACGTCGGTTATGTCGGAGAAGTGCCGTCCATCGATCAAAACGTGGTCGATTTGCGATTCTGTCTGCTGAGGTGATCTCCAGGTGTACCGATACGGGAGGCTGTGCTGGAAATAGGTGCTACGAATGGCCATGTTCTTGGAGGCGGCAAAATCTATCAGTCGTAGGCCGTTCTCGTTCGTCAGCCGGTGGGCGCTGAACTTTCCAATCGTCGGTCTGAACTCCTCCTCCTGGCCAACCTGAGCGTTCAAATCTCCTATGATGATCTTGACGTCGTGGCTTGGGCAGCGGTCGTACTCGCGTTCGAGCTGCGCGTAAAATGCGTCCTTGTCATCATCAGTGCTTCCGGAGTGTGGGCTATGCACGTTGATTATGCTGAAGTTAAAGAATCGGCCTTTGATTCTTAACTTGCACATTCGTTCATTGATCGGCCACCACCCGATCACGCGCCTTTGCATATCACCCATCACTATGAAAGCTGTTCCCAGCTCGCGTGTGTTGCCGCAGCTCTGGTAGATGGTATGATTACCTCTAAACGTTCGCACCAATGCTCCTGTCCAGCACACCTCCTGCAGCGCTACGATGTCGAAACCGCGGGTCTTCAGTACATCGGAGAGTATGCGAGTACTTCCAATGAAGTTGAGAGATTTGCAGTTCCACGTACCGAGTTTCCAATCGCTAGTCCATTTTCGTCGCTGTGGTCTTTGCCGATTGTTCCGGTCCGTATTCTCTCGTTGACGTTCCTGTGCTGATGTGTTTTTACGGTTGGCTTGCAGGGCCTGACACCAACCCCCTAGATTTCCGGAGGACCATTCCCCCTAAATGTTCGGAGGGCCATAGTGCGCAGTTTAGCTTAGAGTCCTTCTCTGGCACTCGGACGATGATCAGCCGCCCCTGACATGGGAAACAGACGCTGTTGTGAGCCGCTCCTAACGTGGAGTACAGACGCTCCAGGTTTGCAAAAGCAAACCCCCCCTTCCCTGTCAGCATACGACCAAAGTTCCCACCGGGGGTTGGTTACCCGATCTTCCCCAAGGTTACTCGTACCCCGGCCAGTACCACGAGGAGGTAGGGATAGGAGTTGCTGGGCAAGAGGCTAAGGACCGCACAAAGGGGTCTATTTTATTCCTGCAGGTACACGAGGTACCAATGGTACGCCATGCCCAGCCATTTACCGCGCCTAATGTACGCCAAAAATAATTGTGGCATAATAAAACGAAAAGACATAAAAAAGTGCGCTAAGAATCATCGAAGTGATTGTGCTACTTATCCTTGAATGTCATTTCTCCGAATGACTGGTTTCCCGAAAAGTGGTGACGAGTAAGAATGATAAACAGTCAAAAGAAGGAAGTATTCTGTCATTCTCGGCTATACACATGTTGGAAAAATGCTGAATACGGTAAAACTCGAAAGAACCGCCAATTAAATAAAGAAGTGTGCATATTAGATGATCAGTTTGTTCACCACCATGAAATGTATAAAGTTACGACAATTATGAGTGCTAAATACTTTTCGGGGAAACGGGATATTCGGGGAACTGGCGTTCGGAGAAATGACATTTGGGGAAAAGTAGTACAACCCATCGAAGTTACTACAGTAATCGATTTCTCTTTTCGGTGATAATTTGAGCAGATCAATGTTATCGATTGCCACCCTTTTGTCAGTTGGAAACAAAAATATACTTAAAAATATAGCTCCAAAGAACAGCCTATGCTTAAAAGAAGGAGAAATTTATTGAAATTATAAATCAACAGTTTTTATACCTAAAATTATGGTTACATCATATTTAGAAAACAAAAATAGAACAATTAAAAGAAGGGTAAATTTGTGTTAAATATATCAAAATCTTCAGTGCAAAAATTTGCTCCAATAGCGAAACCCAAAAAAAGAATTAACATTTGAAAGAAGGGTAATTTCTGGATAAATAATAAAATACTATTGGCAATAACTTTCCTAATATGCTTAAATTTAGTCAAGAGCATATGATTGTGTCAATTGATACAGAATAAAGTGTCATTTTGTATCAACTGACTCTAAAACAAGCCTGATGTCATCAGAAAGATTCAATAGAAACGTAAAAATGAAAAAGTGAGAAAGTCTTGGTTTCAGGTTAATTATGCCAAACGACTATTATGCCAAACAACCATTATGCCAAACGACCATTATGCCAAACGACCATTATGCCAAACGACCATTATGCCAAACGACCATTATGCCAAACGACTTTATGCCAAATGACCATTATGCCAAACGACTTTATGCCAAACGGCTTTATGCCAAACGACTTTATGCCAAATGACCTACCACCTATTGTATTCGTGTCTAAATAAATTAATTTATAAATAAACTTTTTTTTCTATCTTTATTAACGAGATTTTTAGCCCTGGTCTAGTTTATCTCTGGAATAAACAACATAAAAGTTCAATAAATTAATAAAAAATCAATGCCGTTACGACTTAGAGAACATTGTTTTCTCGTTTGTTAACAAGACATAAAACAAACAGTTTTAGTTTTATTCATATCTTCTGCTGGAGTGAAAGAATAAAGTATGCTCATTTTGACAAATATAACATTAAAATAAGACATTAATTCCGTGAATTATGCGTTCAATATTGCAAGAGATCTCCACCCAATCAACTCATCAATTTTTCCAAGATTAATTATTATTAATTAAGATATTGTGTTACAAAGACCAATTAAAAAAATATCTTTAAAACTACGAAATTTCTGTTGAATATATTATAAAATATATTGTACCACTCGTGTTAGCTTCATCAATCAGATCAAAGATTTTGACTTTATTTTCTACATTTTTAGCTGTAAACTTGTTTTTCATGGTAACAACAGCAAAACTAATACAATTTAGCCTTTATGGAACTGGGAATCAAAATTATGTAACTTAACAAAGATACAAGTTTGTTTAAAACTGTTTTCCTAATTACTAGTGCTATGAGAGTGCTATGATATATCAAACTATTATTTGTTAGATTATCCTTATGTTTCAGTTAGTAGTTAATATCAAACTTTTTATTGAACTTCTGAATTCCATTTTATTGTTTTAGCTCAATTGCTAAGGAAAACAAATTAAAAAAATATAAGGGGGGAGGGTAGCTTGTTATGCTACGTATTTTCAAAGGGGAAGTATCAGCATTTGTGACGAAATGCTACGAGGGGAGAGGGGGGTGTAAAAAATCTTTGAAAAAATGCTACGTCATTTATGGACGGTCCCATTCGGGTTTCAAAAGATTAGTTCGAAATTTTGATTTCGGCTAGATTTTTCCTTAATATGACTATATCTAACAAACTACTGGACCATTCCTTGTTGAGTGCTCGCCCGAGTCAGTCGACTATCGCGCAGTGATATACCGAAACCGAAGTTCACCAGTGTTTTTCCCAAGTATATGGGTTTTTTCCTGGCTACGATCGGAAAGCATACCGCCGATAGTGCACCCGCACAAGGAGCAGCTACCATTGGCCGAGCCCAGATTGGTAGACTGAACATCTTTAACTTGATGATCACCACCAGCATCAATCGGTGGTGATAATACCACAAAAGGCATCATCTAATTCGCACCACGTGGCAGAACAAAAGCGATCGGCGTCATCGTTTCATCGCATCAAAACAAGCTGCAGAAATAGATTGGACCACGCCGGTACATCTGTCCTCGTAGCTAGAGCAGCAGAAAGGAGATTGTAGGTATTGTTCCTCCCCAGTTTCATACCATCCGCATTACTTGGTCGCTGTTAGTCCCCGTTGTTAGAGTGATATTCTCACAGTGGTCTCGAAGTGCTCTTCCGCTCAATTAATTGGCAAATTTTTGATATTTTTTTTCAAAACATTTTTTTGGAGTAATATTCACACACCGTGTGACACAGTGGTCTTGGAGTGCTTTATTGCTCAATTATTTTTTTCCGCCTCATTTTTTTTTTTTTTTTTTTGTGAATATAATTTTTTTTTTTATTTGAAAATATTTTTTTTGTTAATATTTTTTCGTTATTTTTTTTTCTTTTTTCTCGTTAATATTTTTTTTTTTTGTAAATATTTTTTTTTTTTCGTTAATTTTTTTTTTACACTATTAGGAATTTCTCGCCAAACTAGTTGTAGTACGTGAGTTGGTTATTATTTAATTCCTTTGACAATAGTGTGATTAAATTAAGTGAAGTTAATTCGCTCATTAGCGCTGTGTTGATCTTCCTTTGCGGTAGAGCAAAAATTGCTCCGCAATGGAACCAAATGATACTGGCGGGGGCACGCCGGAATATTTAGTCTCTTCTGACGATGAGTTAGTTTTGGGTCAGATGAATAAAATTCTAAAAACCCAACATAGTGAGGCCATGGAGACCATCGATGATGGTACTCCTTCTCCTCCTTTATCTCCTTCAGCTAAGCCTCCAGTACACTCAGGTACTGCATTGTCAGGAGACTCACCGCATTCGTCTCAAAAGCAAACGGTTACACATTCTGGTCTGCTTGGCAGTTCAAGCCAATCCCATGCGTTTTCCCCCTCTGGTTCCTCATCGAACCCGGCACCCCCCCGCCATAAAGCTTACCCACCCGGATCTAAGGGTCCCTTTCTGGTTTTCTTTCGGCCCAAAGCGAATGGAAAACCGTTGAACAAACTCCAAATTGAAAGGGATCTGGCAAAATCGTTTCGAGGTATCCTCGAGATAGATACACCCAGCCGTGATAAGTTGCGTGTCACAGTCAGTGATCGCGACCAGGCGAACAAAATTGCTGCCTTTGAGCTCTTTTTGATGGAGTACAGAGTCTACATTCCCAGTCGCGAGGTCGAATGTTATGGAGTGGTCACGGAGCACAATTTGACTCGCGCAGACATCATGTCGGGAGCTGGTGGGTTTAAAAATCGTGCCGTTCCGCTGGCTCCTGTTCTTGATGCCAATCAAATGAACAAAGTGTTGCCTGATGGCTCAAAACAGCCGTCAAATTCGTTCCGTGTAACCTTCTCCGGTTCGGCCTTACCAAGCGTCCTCGTGATTGGGCGTCTTCGGTTACCTGTTCGTCTCTATGTACCGACGGTTATGCACTGTGAAAAGTGCCGGCAGTTGGGTCACACTGCACCTTACTGCAGCAACAAACCACGTTGTAGTAAGTGTGGCGAACAACATGCCGAAGGTTCCTGCAATATGGAGCCAAAATGTACCTCTTGCGGCCAAGCTCCTCACGAACTCAGTGCATGCCCGAAGTACATAGAGCGGGAGAAACATACCATAAACTCTCTGAAACAGCGGTCCAGGCGTTCTTATGCAGACATGCTGAAAAAGATCGCTCCGACTGTTGCTCCATCGGCCCATACCTTTCAAAGCAACAATATCTTCGCATCCCTGCCGGATAACGATCAATGCTCTGACTCTGAGGATGGAGAAGAGTATACAATAATTGAGACAGGGACGAAAAGGAAGCGTGCTGTTACAAAACGGCGCTTGAAGCAACAGGCTTCTCAGGACGTCCCTGTTGATCAAAACGCTTCTTCAAAGCCTTTGACAAAATCAAGAAATGGCGGAATCACCAAAAAGGGGTCACCTCCAGGCTTCAAGTTTTCAGCTGGAGAATTTCCGTCACTTCCGGGAACTTCTAAAACCCCAGTTGTCCCAGTTTTTTGCCCAGAAGAACAACCAATTCGTCAGCAGGAGCAAAATAATGCTTCCGGAAAACTGACTCTTTCTGGGATAGTGGATTTCATTTTCGAAATGTTTCAATTGTCACCCGAAACGAGGAACCTGCTCAACATGGCACTTTCCTTGGTGAAACCTTTTCTGAAGCAAATAGCTTCAAAGTGGCCGATTCTTGACTCGTTTGTATCTTTCGATGGCTAATATGGTCAATGAGGTCGGAGATATGATCGAAGTACTACAGTGGAATTGTAGAAGTCTTTTAAAAAATATGGAGGCGTTCAAATTTTTAGTACACAGCACTCGCTGCGACATATTTGCTCTCTGTGAAACATGGCTCACTTCTGATAAAAATATCTCTTTCCACGATTTTAATATTATTCGCCTGGATCGAGGGGATGGATATGGAGGGGTGCTCTTAGGGATTAGCAAGCATCACTCCTTTTATAGAATCGATTTCCCCTTGATGACAGGCATTGAAGTAGTTGCATGTCATATTACAGCCCGAGGTAAAAGCCTCAGCATAGCCAGTGTGTACATACCGCCAAACGCTACAATGTCTCGCAGAGATTTAGCGGCAATATGCGAAGCTATGCCTGCGCCATGGTTGGTCCTAGGAGATTTTAATTCTCACGGTACAGCCTGGGGGTCACCGAGGGACGACAATCGCGCAACCTTAATATATGATCTTTGCGACTACTTCAATCTGACCATTTTGAACACTGGGGAAGCAACACGAATAAAACCTCCAGATCCCCCTAGTATGTTAGACCTCTCAATCTGTTCGAATTCATTATCATTGGATTGCATGTGGAAAGTAATTCAGGATCCCCACGGTAGTGATCACCTGCCTATCAAAATTTCAGTTACCAATAATTCGTGTCGAACACACCTGATCGACGTAGCGTATGACCTCACGAAGCATATCGACTGGGGAAAATATGCTGAAGCGATCTCCGTAGGTGAGCAATCGGTCGAGATACTTCCTCCGCTGGAAGAATATCAATTCTTATCCGCGTTGATTATAAACAGTGCTCTTCAAGCTCAGCGTAAACCGGTTCCAGGATCTTCAGTACGACGTCGGCCGCCCACCCCGTGGTGGGATGGCGAATGTACCGGAGTCTATCGCGAAAGATCAGATGCGTTTAAAGAATATCGGAAACGTGGCACGCGCGATAACTACGATCGGTATTGTTCTCTTGACCGCAAGTTCAAGAGCCTCGTGAAAGCAAAGAAACGCGGTTACTGGAGGAATTTTGTTAATGGTCTATCACGGGAAACGTCGATGCGAACTCTTTGGACGGTCGGAAGAAGAATGCGCAATGCGGTATCGGTAAATGAGGATCGTGAAAGCTCTTCTCGATGGATATTCGACTTCGCGAAGAAAGTTTGCCCGGATTCTGTCCAAGTGCAAACGATCACACGAGATTATCCAGACGAAAGGAATGAAATGGACTCAACTTTTTCGATGGCAGAATTCTCACTCGCTCTCCTTTCATGTAACAATTCTGCCCCAGGTATGGACAGGATTAAGTTCAACTTGCTCAAAAACCTCCCAGACGTCGCAAAGAGGCGCTTGTTGAACTTATTCAATGCATTCTTGGAGAGCAACATTGTTCCGGATGATTGGAGACAAGTGAGAGTTATTGCCATCCAAAAACCAGGAAAGCCTGCTTCGGACTACAACTCGTACCGTCCTATTGCGATGTTGTCGTGTCTTCGAAAGTTGTTAGAGAAGATGATTCTCTTTCGGCTGGACAAATGGGTTGAATCGAATGGCCTTCTCTCAGATACTCAATTTGGATTCCGCAGAGGCAAAGGAACGAGCGATTGTCTTGCGTTGCTTTCTACTGAAATTCAACTGGCCTATGCTCAAAAAGAACAAATGGGCTCAGTCTTTTTGGATATTAAGGGGGCTTTTGATGCAGTTTGCGTAGATGTCCTTTCAGACAAACTCCACGAGTGTGGACTTTCCTCGATTTTGAACAACTACTTGTATAATTTGTTGTCTGAGAAGCATATGTTTTTCTCACATGGAAACTCGACAACTTTGCGAATAAGTTACATGGGTCTCCCCCAGGGCTCGTGTTTAAGTCCTCTTCTTTACAATTTTTACGTAAGAGATATTGATGATTGTCTCATGAGAAATTGCTCGTTAAGACAGCTTGCGGATGACGCCGTTGTTTCTGTCACAGGACCAGAGGCGGACGATTTGCAAGGACCGTTGCAAGATACTCTGGACAATTTGTCCGCATGGGCTGTAAAGCTGGGTATCGAATTCTCTCCGGAGAAAACTGAGTTAGTTGTCTTTTCTAGGAAGCGTAATCCTGCGGATCTAGAGCTTCAATTCATGGGTAAGGAACTCTCTCAAGGTTTATCACATATGTATTTAGGGGTCTGGTTTGATTCTAAATGCACCTGGGGAAAACAAATAAGATATCTGTATCAGAAGTGTCAACAACGAATCAACTTCATGCGTACACTCACAGGAACATGGTGGGGAGCCCACCCGGATGATCTGATAAAGCTATATCGCACCACGATTTTGTCGGTTCTTGAATACGGTAGTTTTTGCTTCCAATCCGCCGCGAAAACACACATTCTGAAGCTCCAGCGTATTCAGTATCGCTGTCTTCGGATCGCTTTAGGCTGTATGAACTCGACTCATACCATGAGCTTAGAGTTATTAGCAGGAATACTGCCTTTATCAGATCGGTTCGTGGAATTGTCGTTAAGGTTCCTCATCCGCTGTGAAGTGTTAAACCCGTTGGTAATTGAAAATTTTGAGAAGCTAATCGAACGAAATCCTCAAACAAGATTTATGACATTGTACTACGTGTACATGACTCTGGAGGTTAACTCTTCTTTGAATCTTCCCAATCACGGTTGCTTCCCTGACTTCTCAAGTTCCGCTGTAGTTTTTGATCTGACCATGAAGCAAGATATCCGTGGAATACCAGATCTGCTTCGTTCGGAGCAAATACCAAAAATTTTTGCAAGCAAGTTCGGTCACGCCAGCTGCGATAAAAGGTTTTACACAGACGGGTCAAAAACAAATGATTCCACTGGATTTGGTGTATATAACGAGTTTCATAGCGCCGCATATAAACTTCAGAACCCTTGTTCCGTGTATGTCGCAGAATTAACGGCTATACATTACGCATTAGAGCGAATTGCCTCTCTTCCCTCTGATCAATATTTCATTTTTACGGATAGCCTTAGCTCCATAGAGGCTATTCGTTCAATGAGGCCGGTAAAGCACTCTCCGTATTTCCTCGGTGAAATACGATCTACATTGAGTGCTCTATCGAATGAATCATATACTATCACCTTGGCCTGGGTCCCTTCGCATTGCTCGATTCCGGGCAATGAGAAAGCGGACTCGCTTGCCAAGGTGGGCGCTATGGAAGGCGATATTTATGATCGACAAATTGCCTTCAATGATTTTTTTTCAATGGCTCGTCAACATGCATTGGTCAGCTGGCAACAAAAGTGGGATGCCGGAGAATTGGGCAGTTGGTTACATTCCATTCTCCCGCGGGTATCGAAGAAGCCGTGGTTCAAGGGGTTGGACTTAAGCCGAGACTTTATTAAGGTAATGTGTCGTCTTATGTCCAATCACTACTCTCTAGGCTCTCACTTCTATCGAATAGGGCTCACAGATAGCAATCACTGCAGCTGCGGTGCAGGTTACCAAGATATCAACCACGTAGTTTGGGAATGCCCCGAATACGGTTTTGCCAGATCTGATTTTTGTGCAACCCTCAGGGCCCAAGGGAAACCAGAAAAGGAAGACATTAGGGATGTGTTGGGTAAACTTGACCTTGTGTACATGAAGATTTTGTACAATTTTTTGAAACAAGCTAACATCATTGTTTAACTCCCCTTTCTTGTCGGTCCACTTGTCCACCTTGTGTCCCCTCGAAACCCGTCTTTTTGTATCGTTACAGGTTGTCATTGTCCACTCAACGTTCGACCAGCAGCAAAGCAAACACGTCACAACTTAAAGCTGCTGAATGTCAACGGAACGATCCCATTGTCCTATCCCTTCCTTGAAATTATTGTTACCCCTAACCTCGACCAAACCGCGAGTTTTTCGGTTCCCCAAAACTAACATAGAAAATTAAGAAAACACCATGAATTTGTATTCAAAATCAAAAGAACTCGGCTCCGTAATGCCTAATGGCGCATGAGCCTAACAAATAAATGATTAAGTAAAAAAAAAAAAAAAAACTACTGGAAATTTCTCAATGCAACCTTAGGACGAAATGTTCTGCACACAAAAAGGTACTTTTATGCACATAGTGACGTTATTCTCAATTTTTCTTAGTATTTTGAGCATGAGCATGATTGACCGCCAACAGTTGCTATTCCGTTATTGCAAGAACAGTTGTACAGGGGAATCAACAGACACTACTCGGGATCAGTAGCATCCTCAATGTGTAAGTACTGGTGCTCTCATTATTATAACAAACAATAACGGCGCCGATTGCGTCCGAATGCAGGTCAATTTAGGGACGGGAGGGAAATGTTGACGTGTTACTAGCTTTATGGAAACCGAGGAGTCTTCTGCACTTCCACAAGTAGACACCAACTTTCCACGACTTACCGTTTTCGAATTAAATTAAAAAGTCTCTCGGTTACTTACTTTTGTCTTTGAACAACCCTCTGAAACTCTATGTAAAATGACTGCAATGTAATAATTCCCTTACAGACAAAACTTCAAGTTATTTGTAGTTCGTCATCCAAATTTCAGCCAATTCGGACTACCAGAAGCTGAGATACAGCACCCCAAACTTGGGCATTTTGTATGGAGAAACAGCATTTGGTTACTAACTTATGTCACTGACTGTATGTGACCGAAGGAGTAAACGAGCAGGACTTCAACAACTCAACAATACGGGTGTTGCAGGTTCGAGACGCAAAATGAGAAATTTTCATCATCATGAAACTAGGATCAAAATGTGGCAATGGCAAACCCTCCTACAATTGCCACATAATTAATACATGATCGTTAATTAACTGTGCCTCAATATACTATCAATTATATTTTTGGAAACTTTTAATAGATTTTTGCCATTGTTTTTGTGAATAAAATGCCGTCTTAATTTTTTTAGCATAGCATAGCATAGCATAGACTGACTGTACATGTCAATGGTTGCTACTCCGTGATTGATCGGAACTGGTAAGAATTGCACTACGATCCAAATGAATAAGGGATGGGAGTTTCCGCTTACTCTCGAAGTGCAATTTTAGCAGATCTAATATAATTGATCAATAACGGCGCCGGCCAAGTCCTTACAGTCAGTTGGGATGGGGAAGGAATGTTAGGGTGTAATGATTGTTGCTTCTAGAGACCGAGAATACCTCTGCATCTCCACAATCACCACGGGAAGGGTGGTTATTAGTGAGGGAGGAAAAGATCTGGGAGTCACCTCTGGTCGGTGATGCGATCCATGGACAAGGGGGAAATATACGACTTATATTTAAAGCTAGTTTTGTATTTTTGTCTCGAGAAGTTTTTGGAAAAAAAATACGTCAACATCTATAATGTCGAACAATTCAAAAGACGTTTTTATTAATGACGAAAACTGAAAATTACATGTATACCTTTTAACTTATATGAAACAGGAATAATGCCGACACTTGTAGTGACGAACCACACATAGTTTGTTTGAAAATTACAAATGAGTATTACTGTGCATTTTGTCTCGATATGGTAGAAGTTTTAGAAAATACGTCAACATTCACAATGTCGAACAATTCAAAAGATAATTTTTAATAATGTCAAAAAGAGAAAAATATATGTATATTGAAATTGTATAAGAAAAAAGCATAATGCCGACACTTATAGTGACGAACCATACAATGTTTGTTTTAATATTACATAAAAGTTTCGCTTTCAAGAAAAAATGTGTTATCATAAGCATGAAACGAACTCACCAGTTGGTAATCCATTCTCGACTGAACACAAAACTGACACTGACAGCAAAACTTCATGGCGTCCCGAAAACAAACCGTCTTGCTTGGGCCTTTTCAAATACCTACCCAGCAAGACGCTCCAAAACAGGGGAAAAAAAATTCTCCGGCGACGAAAACACGCGCGAATCCGTGAGCAAAATCAATCGGACGACGCAAAACCGAACTGTCCTGCTTGGGCTTCACGAAGCACTACCCAGCAAGACGCTACAAAACAGGAAAAAAAAATATCTCCGGCAACGAAAACACGCGCGAATCCGTCAGCAAAATCAATCGGACGACGCAAAACCGAACTGTCCTGCTTGGGCTTCTAAAATGCCGTCTTAATTTTTTTTTTTGAAAAAGTCGATGTTTTTAAAATTTGTTTAATATTTTTTTAAATTTTCAATCTTGTTCTTGAGCTATAGTAATATTATGCACTATTTGAGATTCATTATTTCCCTTCTTTATCATATGCTCTTGACTAATTGCGTCAACTTGCCTAATTTTTTCCTTCTTATTTTAACTAAAAAATATATATTTCAGAGAAAAAAATCCAAAAAATAAAGCCTATCTATTTATTTTAGGGTTCATTTCCTTTTTCTTCAATATGTGTACCAATGCATTACAATCAGTGAAAGTTTTGAAATTTTTACCAGTTAAATAAACATGGAATATTTTAATTGCAAGAATCACAGCTAAGGTTTATAATTCGAAACTATGATGTTTGGATTCGTACTTGTCATTTTATTTTTGCTAACGAAACTAACAGGATGGAATTTGTTTATCTGACTGTTTTAACAATAAAATAGCACCAAATCCTAATGAACATGCGTTACAATGAAGCTCAGTATCAGCATGTGGGTCAAAAATTGCCAAAATAGGAACTGAAACCATTTTTTTTTTCGAAAGATTGAAAGCTTTTTTTGTTCTACCTCAAACTGAAAAATAGCATCTTTTTGAAGTAAACTGCGCAAAGGTCTGGCAAAACAGCAAAGAATTGAATAAATTTTCTGAAATAGCTCATCAGTCCAAGAAACCTATGAACTTGCTTACAATTTTGAGATACCGGATATGTTTACTGTTTCTATGTGACTGTTATTTGGTTTTCTGGAAAATGTGGTCCTTGTACCTTTTGAAGCTTGTCTTATATAATTCAATTTTTTTTTAACCCGTATGGGACAAGGTGGCCACCGAATAAATATCAAGTTAAAAAATGCGCCAAGTAAAAATTCCTCTATTGACTATTTGAATTACATACAAAGCAGAGTCTTAGCGACAGTTAACGACATATTTCAAAGTTTACTGTCTTTGGGAGCTGATTTATAATAAGCTGAACACATACTGAACTATCTATTAGTGATTTTGGAATGAATTTTACATAATTGACCATTCGATTACAACGTAGGTATAAGGCTAAATCGGCACAAAATTACGGTAAAATGTGATGTTTCGTTTTTTTTATTCCACAAAATTGAAATTCTTTATCCATATTTATTTGCGAACGTATGTTCAGAAAACTTATATAAACTTAAAGAAATTAAAATATCGTCATATGATAGTTGACAGTGGATCAGATTAACAGGCGAAGAATTTCCTTGGCAAAAATGTCTGAAAACACCAGAAAACATGTTAATATAAAATGTTTGCTTTGTGATTATAAAAACCATTCTACACAGTTAAAAATACATTACACGTCATGTAAACTTCATTTATGCGATGTAAACATGACGTCATGTAAATTTAAATCTGAAATAATGTAAAATGTATTATATATCATGTAACCACACAGAATCCTGCTGGATTACATGACATATAATTGAAGTTTACATGACATATCATGTAAATGATATTCCACGCTCCAATTATGTGCATTATATGTCTCAGAAATTTACACGTTTCGTACGAACTGTGTATCGTGTTGTTGAATAAAAACAAGATTTTATCAAATAAATTTAAGTCCCTATTGTAATGCCATCGAACAACAAAAATCTAAAAATACCATGCGATTAAGAGTTTATCATTGCATTCTATTTTAAAGATTTTTATTTTATATTTTATAACAAGTACTGTTGTCTTAGTTATCGCTTGCAGTTGAAAGATTGCGTAACGTTTCATTTTGAAAACATCTATAATTTTTCATATAATCGAAAGTAGATTTTTGGTTTTGGGGTAACTTTGATAATGGGCACGTAAACTCATGGAAATCCACAATCAAACATCATTGCAATTTGAACTGAGTTGCAGAATGTTAATAGAGAGGATGGATATCATTTGATGATCTAAAATACAGGGTTTATAGAAAAAATACCTATTTCTCTTTAGATATCAATGGATTACCATGATTTGACATAGAATTGAGCTTGATGATGAGCATGAGCATGAACATAGATGACCGTACAATTCGTAGTTGCTACTCCGTGATTGACCAGAACAATCGAAGTTGCACAGGAAATTATTGAATGGGGCTTGGGATTAGCTTACCATTCTTCAATGTGCACAAATCGAGAGCTCAAATTTTAAAAGTCAATAACGGCGATCATCAGGGAAAGGAAGGAATGTTAGTTAGACAACGTTACTAGAGACAGAGTATACCTCTGCATCTCCACAGTTGTCATGGACAGGATATTGGGTTAGTGGGATAAGGTAAAGATCTGGGAGTCACCAATAGTTGGTGATGCGATCCATGATATAATCACGCCTTATCGGATTCACGATATAATTCGATAATCGCATTGTACGCCGAACAAGTGTTCGTCACTCGCCCACGCAAGAGAAAGTGACGCGATCAATAGATCAAACACTACTAACCAACCGCGGCGCTTTTTCATTTCACTACGCGAACAACGCGACATGTTTGATCCTGCTCTCATCACCCTCCCCCGCAATGGCAAGCGTCAAGGTCGAAGGATCAAACACAACTAACTTTCGCGGCACTTTTTTCACTACTCTATTATGATTTGACATAGAATTCAACACAAATCAAAAGTTTTTTTAGAATTTAAACATTCAAATTTTGAACGAAATCAAATGAACTACGCGAAGTGTATAAGGCGATGCAAAGCTCTAAGCTAAGCGTTTAACGTTATGTGAAAATATTTCACTATGCTTACAAAAACCGCTTATAATTTCTAAAAATACTTTTGCTAAGAGATTTGAAACTAAAATCATGTCCTGCTATAACTAGGCTGTCAAGAATAAGTGATGAACTCTTAATATTGCTGTTTGCATTTGAGGAGCAAATCTTGACTAAACGTCCTCCAAATGCGGTAACACAAAACAATCAAAGGACACCTAGCAACGATTAAATAAATCACCGCCGCCCTAGCAAGATAAATCGATTTTTGACATCGCATTTCTTGTGAAAAATCTTACCGCGTTTGGTGTTTCCGTATTTGATATTTGCATTTCAAATGCACACAGCAATAACATCATCAAATAGTCATCGTAGAACAGATTGTTTGTAAGCGTTTTTATAACAACAAAATCTCATCAATTTTTAATATTCGAATATAAAGCCTCCCAATTTCAACGGAAATAGCTCTGACATGAAGAGTCATAATAATACTCTTTTCTTTTGCATTCTCTTTGCTTAACTGATTAACGGAAATCATGTCACGGAAAAAAAATCCGTTGCCGGATTCATGAACAAAAAGTCATGATTTCATAAAATTTTATGTTTCATGATATCATGACTAAAAGTCATGAAATCGTGACTATTATGCAAGAATTCGTATGCTCAGGGCGTTACACAAATCTAACTGTCACTTTCTTCACCTTACTCAACGTGTCTCGTTGCGATCGGTGATCTTTTCTAGTGAAATCATAACAAAAAAAAATGTTTTGAAAAAGTTTAAATTCTTCGGAACCTTGTCATCATATCGATGACATTCTTGGTGAAATTCTCGTGAGTTCCAACATTGTTTCACGACACAATCAATGTACTTACTTAATCGTGACTTTGCAGAACCGGGCAATGTTTCACTTTGAGCGAAGATTTTGCTTGACAAGCTCATCGGCGATTTTAACTGTTCGGAAGTGATGCATACCCCACGTCCTATAACAGAGCAGGTCACAAAAGGCCTTCGGCAGCCGGTTGATCCAGTTCCACTTTCCACATCCGCAGAGTTGTTAAGGAGTGTTCCATGACTCATGCAATCCACCAGCCCAGGGACCATTTACCAATTCAATTGATGCTCGAAACAATATTTTGCGTACAAACCTAACCACCGAATGTTCGCGTTCCTGCTAAAGATGTCACACTCGTTAGGTTGACATTTGTGGAATGTTTTCACGGTTTATTACAATACTATCGGCACAAAAGCAGTAAAACTTTGTTTTATTTGTTTACAAATGGCAAATATAAACTGGGATCTAAATTGACGTATAATGTTTCGTTTTCATGAACTGAGTTCATGATTCAGGGATCCTGCTTCATGATTTCATGACTCAAGTTGCCACTTTTCAGCACCAAAATTGGAATCATAAATGACAGGCATCTGAATACATGAAAAGTGCTTATGTTTTCATGACCTGTGTTCATGATATCAGATCCTGCTTCATGATTTCATGACCGAAATTGCCACTTTTCGTATCAAAAATAGGAATCATAAATGACAGATGAATAAATCCATGAATTTTATTCATGGTTCCAGCATACATGCTTCATGATTTGAGAATTTTAATTGCCATTTTTCTTCGCTAAAGATTGAAAACGTAACGTACAGCCGGCGTTACGGTAAAATGCTTCATGATTTCATGACTTTTGGTCATGGTGTATTTTCATAACATGAAAACACACTTTCCTCCCGAAATCATGACTCTTTCTCCTGTTTTAGAGTGCCGCATTTTTACCCGTGTGTTATTTCGATAAGTATTTTGTGGGTCCCACAGTATCCCACAGTATCAAAGTAAGTCGCATTATTAAGGATAACCCGTTTTACGGTACATTGTATTTATGCTATATTCCCTTCCCTCCATATTCCTACCCTTTTTCTATCAACCATACACCAAGACTTTAGCCGGATTTCAAACCGTTCCTCCGAATAATAAACGGCTCTCTGTCAAGGCTGTGACACTTATGCCGATAAATTCAGTCACTCATCAAATCGCTACTGTTGATCTCGTTCGACAATCGTTCATCATTCTAAGAATGTTGCAGAATCTGAATCATTCTAACCGTACTTCTCCTTTGTAAGTGATACCTTTTTCAGTCATACGTCTCAACGTTTCAAGGCAGATCAAATGAGATGCCACCTTGTCTACTTGGTTTTTTCGGTTTTTTCCCTCCAGTTAAATACAACCACAAAAATGCAAATATAAAAATTCCGACATCGTGGTCTGGGAGCGTGGAAAATTTTTGGCCGGAATTAAATCCCGGATCGGTTGGGCTCTGAATATTTGATAGTATTTCAATCTCCTGTTGAGCTTCCTCGGTGAACTTGTCAGTTCTAAGGAACGAAAAATCAATTTCATCATTTCAATGCCGCAGGGATAAAGTACCCAACCGCACCGTTTGGGAGTACGGGTTTCGTTGGCGCAGTGAGAACGAAGGAAAGAAGGTGGTTAAAAACGCGCCCCAGGGAAAATATAAACGGGATAAAGATCACTTTTTCGTGGTGCGTAATAGGATTGGAAGTTAGTGACATCTCTAGTCCTGACTACTTCAACCAAGAAGAACAGAATTGTTTGATGATGTTTCCAAACACTACATGAAAAGTATGTCAGTCAAATAAAAAAGAGTAATATTTTGAATACATATTTTTAATAAATGAACAAATTTTTCAGTGGGTATATTCGTTGAAAATCACCAAATACACTCATTCAGCACTCAATGTTAATTGCGTGACATTTCGGACCACTTTTTCCTATCTCTGAAGTCATTCAGAGACGAATGAAGAAGACATTCGTCAGTTCTTGGGAGCTCAAAATGACAATCGTTCTTTACTAGATCATAACGTGGACGGAAATGTCGACTCTTTGGCATGATATCTATGATTCAACAAGTGATTTGCTTCATTACAATGTTGTAATGGCAATAAAACGGTTCCATTGAAACCCTTCTGCAAATTATGATTATCAATGAATAGATTCCTTTTGGCAGTTGACTCGGCACGTGTCTAGCGAATATCATCCGCAAAAATTAACTCTTTCTGTGAATAGAAGTGATTTGGTTTATTTGGTTTCAAGGAAAAAGGCTCTGAACAAAACCGTTCCTCAGTAATCCACCCCTCCATCAAGCTTGTAATAAAAACAAGGCTCAGTAAAGTCAAAATTACATACAAAATCATAACAGTGGAGAGCCCTTTAAACGAAACCTCTGTAGGGAAAAGCGGGACAAATGTACAGGGTGATTACTAATTCCTGTCAGTAAAGTAAATGTTCGTAGATAAGAGATGTATGTATGAATTTCAATTTCCGGTGTACATCCTGTTTTGCACATTTAAAAAGTTTGTTTTGACAAAGTAAAGATTAAATTTTAGCGAAAAAAAATATGTAATTTTTGGTTAAAATATATGCTTTTGAATAACGTGCGTGTTAACTGTAATGCTTCTGAAACAATGCTTGTGGCTGGAAATTTAAGTAAAAAAAATAATTTGTTATCTATGTATAGCAAAGACAAATGTTATAGATGTCCTAAACTGGATATGCACTGGTAATTAAAATTCATTTAACCATCTTTTTTCTATGATTACTTATTTTAATGACAGGATATAGTAATCACCCTGTAGAGCTTTCTTTCAACTTTATGGTCAGCAGCATTCTCTTTAGGCAACTTAACCCCTCTACCGGCAGCTTCATTTTTACAGCTAAAAATATTCAAATCGCAATATTTTTTTTTGTTTCTCGATATTTTTAGACCATTTATTCACAATCTCTCAAAAACATCTTCTAGTTTTAGAATATGTGTCGATAATGATAATTGGACATCTGGATCCGAAAATATTCCAAAATTCTTTGGGGTGCCGACGCGTAACCATAACCTACGAAAATATCTCAGGCTACAGAATTTTTATCGTATTCGGATATTCACTCCTCGGAGTGAAGCAGTTTGGTGCAGCCGTCTTTGAGTAATGAGCATTTATGTTTCTGGTAACATGCTGAACAAATAAGGATCCTGAAAACTCTAAAAAACCTCATATCGCAATTTTCAGATTTCTCCAAGAATACTAAACCGATTTGTATGCTTTTTCTAGAGTAGCTCCTCATTGCCTGGTATTGTATAGTACACATTTTATTTTTTGATAAATTGACCAAAACCAAAATGGCCGCCAAAGACATTTTATATGAATAATGTCGGTCCCCCAAAGAACATCGTTATATCTTCAAAACTAGATCTCCAACCATTAATATCTACAAGGATCCTCAAACTAGAAGGTTTTTTGAGATCTTGTGAAAAAATGGTGCAAAAGTATCGAGAAGCAAAAAACTTATCGTGATTTGAAAATTGTTAGCGGTAAAAAATGGAGCTGCCGGTAGAGGGGTTAAATAAACTTTTTGTGAACTGAAGTTTGGTTAATTACTTAAAAAGTAAGCTGCTTAAGCCAAAACGTGCCCTTTTATCTGAACTTTTGGTTGCTTGGGTAGAATATTCCATATGGAGGCCGAGTCTAGTACACGACACTGAAGACGGCCTTACAGTTGAGGTCGAAATAAGCGTATCTGTCAAAGGATACAACCTCTAGTGGAATTGAATTGTATAGTACCGTAATCCGGGGTATCATTGATCAGCGGGGTAACATTGATCGGAATGACTCATCTCGTAATAAGTTGGTATCATCATTTATTGATGAAACATTTCCAAAGCATGAATGTTGCTTCTCTTTCTTATATTTATGTGCTATTACAAACTAAGATTTTTGCAAAAATTGCGTTGACTTTATGCGTAAATTTGTCAAGTTTGCGAAACAATGGGTTCAATGGTTAAGGGTGGCACTATCGATGATTTATGTCTCACATAAGTTCTGCAAGCGATATGAGCAAGAAAAATGCGGTTCTCACTAAAAATGGCATCGCCAAAAACGATTCCGCTGTCAAAACTTTTATAAGTATGCTCAATTAGGCAACATTAACGAATTACTGTTAAGAATGTAGAATTCCCTTAGGAAATTGCCTACCTTTAGACGTATTCCGCTGTTCGAGGTGTTTTGAATTTTAAAATAATTCAAAAAGTAAATGAGATGTAAGCGTTTGGACACCATATTCGGCTTCAGGGGCCATGATATATGTAAGTAACGACATTTTCAATATAACCGATCGTTGCTTACATGGATGATCAATGTTACCCCATATCAGCTAAATGAAAAAATCACATAAAACATTTTTGTACACATGCTTAAATCTTTCAAAAAACAAAATACAGTATATAGTCACGAGCTATGGGTGGCAGCACTTGTTTGAAAAATTTAAAACTCACAATATTTACATTTTTGGATGAAATATTTAAGAAATATCCTAAAAACTGATCAATGTTACCCCGGATTACGGTACTAAATTCAATTTTTCATTCACTTATAGGTATTCCACTAAACAGCTCGAAGATTAACCATATAGAATTGTGTTAATATAGTTCCATGATAATGCCTGAATGGGAGTTTAGTAGAAGTTATGGCAAAAAAGGTATCAAAAATAAATATTTTTTAATAATTCAGCGATCTTGTTTAAAAGTTTGTTTTTCAATGTACTTCTCATGTGGAGGCTGAATACATATGTATAATACAGGGTGTCCGCAAATTATCCGTACAAACTTTGAAGACATGGCTCTATACAATCAAGCATAATAAATTCAATATTCTTGCATGGTTTTAAACATTGGCTTATTATATTCTTAAGAAGTAAGTTTGACACATTTCCGATTTCAAATAATTGTACAACCAATCAAAATGTATTGAGGTGTCTTAAAGAAAGCTGTTTTCCGAGCTTTATGACGGAAGAGAAATGTCCATACAACTCACTGGATTTGAACCGTACAATTTTCTATTTCCAGTCTAACTTGATGCCACTAACCTGTAGATTACTTTAAATAATAATAGGACATTTGGATTCATCTCTTTTAGGTTTTAGGGATAACACATCTCCAGTATCACTAGCGGCCTTTTAAGTTGTATTTTGTGTTAACATTGATATATTATAAAAGGTACATGAACATTGATTTTTCATTGTTTTCAATGCGAGATCATCTTTCCAATATTTTGATGTTCGGATAATTTGCGGACACCCTGTAAACGTAGTTATTTTTTTTAAGTTTGAAAAACACTAATACAGAGAATAAAAAATATGTCAACCCATTTGCATTTTTCAATTTAGTGAAAGTTTAATTAATAATCCTTCTGGCAAATACAGTCAGCTGGCAAACAACGATAGTTTCTAATAATTTAAAATATTGTTTAGGATATGCTTATTGAAGTAGCTGGAAAAGTTTTGATTTCACCATGCGCCATTTTGAAATGTCACGCTTGAAAATGTTGATAGAAAACTACATAATTGTTTATGTAGGAAAATTATAGAGGTATAACGTCTTAAGAGAAAATGTATATTTTGCTCATATCTAAAACTCTTCCGAACATAGTAGGCCTTAAAATTTTATACTTTTTAGTATTGAATAAAAACTGATTTTTAACTTTAAATTTCTAAAGTGACCTATATCCCCCAAACTATTGAATAAGGGAAAAAATATTTTCTAGAAAGTTTTCATAATTTGAATAATCTACAACATCGTAGAACATTGTATTGTGCTATCTATTGTAATAAAAAAAATTTGAGAGCAATTTCGAAAGTTATGATATCTAGCGCTTAGGACACTTTTGCATATAACGTGTTTGACCAGATAATCAAATCTCGAAAACTTATTCAAACAGACTCAAGTCAAAAAAGTATTCAAACTTACTTTGTCGATTCTACGTGTTTCGCAGACGAAATTCTACACATTTTACTCTAAACCAACTCAATTTTTCACTTTTAGAATGTTTACGACGAAAGTAAGATTTTAAACTTTCGCTACCTAACCACTACTTTCGCCGCTCCGCTGTATGGAGAGACAAAGTGACTCAACCACGAATGAACACAAAACATTACTTGAGTCGATTTTACACTGGTACAAAAACGTCGAAAGTAGCTGAATAAATCGGCTTATCATTTTGTAATAAAATTTTTGTGGGAAATAACAGGAACTGCCTAGTTTTTGAATGTGAGCTTATTGTATTGTATGCAATGTACACGGCGAAAAAATGTCAAAAAGGTGATTCATTTTAAAACAGTTTTAGAAGACAGGTTGTGATTCTTCTGAATTAATTTTCTCAAAACCGTATGGAAGTTACTTACGTCGATTTGAAAAAGTAATCGAGAAATGTTCAGAATACACCAAAATGAATGCTATCTTCCTATATTTTTCAAGTTATTAGGTTAAGTCTACTAACAAAATATTTTTTTATATAATTAGGTCAATACACCTGTAATGAATCTAAACTGCTTCGGCAAATGTTATATAATATATTGTTATTAACGGATCTATACTAGCTGGTTCCGGGTCATTTGGCCGAACACCATTTTGGCCGAATGTCGTTTGGCCGAACATCATTTGGCCAAATGCCGTTTGGCCGAAATTGAATAGAGAACTACAGTTAGCATGCATTTGTAATGAATTTCAAACTGAATTTAAAAGAACTTTTTAATCTTAAAGTGGGATAAATCACCATTGATATACAGCTCTTTAGTATTAGTTGAAGGAACACTAAATGCTGAAAGAAGAACATCCTAAATGTAAGCAATTATTCACTTCTGCTAGTGGTAATAGTCCTTCTGCATCAAGGGTTAACTTCAATGCTTTGAATAGTACTAAGTAAATTAATTAATAGTTTTAGAAACCATGAGTTTTAGCTTTTTTCTTCACAACAGAGAAGCATTGAGCCTATTTGACGTAAGTGTTCACCGAGTCGTTCGATTTATTGATATACGCATGCAACGGCGCAGAGTTAATCTTGGAAGGGAAATACATCTCACACAAGTTACTTGTGCTAAAAATCCCGGAAAAATTCCGGGACGTATGCCAGATATCATCCCTTACTTGATGTGTAATTTACATTCATAATCGATCTAAGACATGTCCTAAATACTAAGGTAATTGAAATAAAAATTATTGACACTCTACTGCTAAGTTGAAATTTGCTCTGTCCCAGATAATCCGGGACGTCTGATCACTTATAAATTATATGTTTTTAATAAAACTTTATAAGTGTATTATAAGCTATGATTGTAATAAACGAATAAAAGAAGGAAAAATATTTTATAGAAATTTAAGCGAGTGTAATGCAAATAATTATTACATCAGTATAACTGAGCAATTCTCGCTGAAACCAGGCCGCCATCGGCACCCATCGTTAGAATTCCAATTTTATGTCACTGATCGCTAGTTTTCGATAAAACTTAAGGGTGGTCCTTTCTGTTTTCTCAAATTGGTGGACCCCTCGTACGCCAGCTAGCTGAACAGTTTGCGAAAATGCCCATTTTTTGATAAATCTTGGGTATTTCTTCACGGGATATGTCTCATATTTCGCTTGGAACACATAGCAAACTTAGCGGCATCGTATAGAGAAAAGATATAGCTTTCATTTGAACTTGAAAAAAATTTGGCGGCCATTTTGAATTTGGCCGCCATCTTGAATTTTGTTAGAAAAATCGATTTTTCACCATTAGCGCACCGCTAGTTTTGAATTCTGTGATCACCATCAGAAAGCTGAGGAAAAATTGCGTAAGATAGGCTACAGAAACTAGGTGTGCAATGGTATTTACCCTAAGATATGAACGACTTTCTAAATCATGTTCTACTATTTTGACGTATATGGCGAGTGCAATCAATACAAACATTATTTTTTTACAACAGAGAAACAAGTTTTCAATCGTTGGTGTATTATTTGAGACAGATGAAGAATAGGAGTATTAATTTGAGTGAAAAAATCTGGCGGCCATCTTGGATTTTGACGCCATCTTGGTTTTAAGTAGTAGAATGAGTTTTCAACATGTTAAATTTCAATGCTACCGTTACACTTATTCTTCTTCTTATTCTTCTTTTTCCTCACGTTACGTCCCTACTGGAACAGAGCCAGCCCTTAAGCTTAACTAGTTTTAAAAACAAATAGGATTTTTTAACGCTTATTTGCTACCTGAATGATTCTTCTGCATATCTTCGAGTTGTAAAATAGCATTATTTTTTTCATTTATTTGGTCTAAAACCATTGATACAAATGAACAATCAATTGAACAGCTGAGATAAGATAAGAAAGATAGAATCTGATTGTTTTTTTTAACGGAGGCCTTATAATTCAACATGATGAGCACTGAGATGGTAAAAAATCATGCAACTGCTAAAAACCAAGATGGCGTCGAAAGCCAAGATGGCCGCCAGTTTTTCTAACCTCGAAATTATACACCTTCCTTTTGGCATTACGTCCACATTAGAACAAAACCTGCTTCTCATCATTCAATTTCGCTATTTTTCACATGCATGTTGGGCGGTACTACTTTATGACTTAGAAAATCAAGGATGTTTTTTGCTTAAAAATTTAAGACTTTCATTATAAATTAATGCACTTTTGTCAATGTTTTACGTTAGAGCTACAGATATTACCACAAGGCTTACTAATGTCCCGACACGCAATCTATAAACTTAATACAATGAACAACAATGCATAGGGTAAAAAAATGTTTGTTTAATACAATCAATGTTTTTTGACGGTTTTCATTTATTGAATTTATTTATTCATTATTGCTGAACTCAAAGATATGTCGAAGAATTATTCTGTTGTCAGAAATCGCATTAAAAAAGAAAATTCCTGTTTAATAACCGGGATTTATAACTAATAAAGCTGAGTATCAGGCTCGGTTCCAGTAGGGATGTAACGTCAGTAAAATGAAGAATAATAAGAAGAAGAGTATACGTTACCTTTTTTTATTGGTAGCCTCTAAATTCGACATGCTGAGTGCTATCAAGGTGAAAAATAAATTCTACTACTCAAAATCAAGATGGCGTCAAAATCCAAGATGGCCGCCAGATTATTTCACTAAAAATTATATTCTTATTCTTTACTCGACTCGAATAAAACACCAAAGGTTGAAAACTTGTTTCATTGTTGTACAAAAAATGATGTTTGTATTGATTGCACTCGCCATATACGTCAAAATCGTAGAACATGATTTAGAAAATCGTTCATTTGATAGGGTGAATACCATTGCACACCTAGTTTCTGTAGCCTATCTTACGCAATTTTTCCTCAGCTTTCTGATGGTGATCTCAGAATTCAAAACTGGCGGTGCGCTAATGGTGAAAAATCGATTTTTCTAACAAAATTCAAGATGGCGGCCAAATTCAAAATGGCCGCCAAATTTTTTTCAAGTTCAAATGAAAGCTATATCTTTTCTCTATACGATGCCGCTAAGTTTGCTATGTGTTCCAAGCGAAATATGAGACATATCCCGTGAAGAAATACACAAGATTTATCTAAAAATGGGCTTTTTCGCAAACTGTTCAGCTAGCTGGCGTACGAGGGGTCCACCAATTTGAGAAAACAGAAAGGACCACCCTTAAGTTTTATCGAAAACTAGCGATCAGTGACATAAAATTGGAATTCTAACGATGGGTGCCGATGGCGGCCTGGTTTCAGCGAGAATTGCTCAACTACAAAGACCTGCCGATGATTTAAAGAAGGTAAAATTCCATACTAAAATATAAGCTTAACTATTGCCAGTAGTTATGAAACCAGTACAAATCAAAAGAATAGCCTACACTGAGACAAAAAAAAAAATTAAAAGTTTCAAAAGGAATAATTATGATTTGGCGCCACAAACAATACTGTTGAAACTTGTTAGTTTGACTTATGATTTTGGTGAAAAATTTTATCACTCAATTTCATAAGTCATTCAATAAAATTCTCTCATTAACGCTATGAAAATCTTGTAAATTTAAAGATAGAAAAATTGGAATGCATGCCTTTTATCTCAGGCAACTTCAAAAATTGACATGTTCAAACAACATGTGACTATAATTTGCTGAGTTTGTACCCATTATCGATACCGGAGCAGTTGCATTAGTGATGGGTAAGAAAATTATTACAAATTATGGCTCTTAAAGTATTGATAAATCTTACTTATGAAAATTATGATACTATTTTCGAAATGCTTAAGCGTTCAATGAAACCATAATTTGACTGATTCATAAGTAATGATTTATGGGAAAACTAAGTATTTTTGCCTCAGTGTATGTTTAAAATAAGGAAACAATTCAGATGAAAATCACTCTAAACGCCCCCGCCCTCGATACCCCCCGATTCATGCATCAAATCTTAAATTCCACCACCAAGAAAATAAATCGAAGCACTATTCACGGCCAATCTGTCGTCTCATCAATCTCACTCTCAATGCGGTGTTTGAAGCCGACTTGCAAAAATGAAATTTGACTTTTAATAACATCCCATTTTTTAATAAAATGTTCTTTGCAGGTCATCGTTCGAGGCATTGTCCTTTGAAGCTAATGGGAAAACTTCAGGATGATGTATGCCGTTTTGGTGACCATGACTATGCGGACCATGATAAAGAAGACTCACCGCCAAGCTCAGAACGGTTAGCGTGCTTTTTTTCGACAATTGAAAATAATTAGGTTCTTTGGCAAGGGGCTAACTTACACAGTTTGGATATTGTTTGTAATGAAGACCAGATGAATAGTAACAACAAATACTTATAGCGTAAAAGGTCAATTTGATAAGATCAAAAAAAAATAGCATGCAACAACAAATCTATGAAACTACACTGCGGAACACGTTTTTGTCTCAAGCACCAAAATACCGATTTTCACTCAATTAAGAATTGCTGAATCCATTGCCGTTTTCAGTAATATCATAGTACGTCTAGTTTTTGATATATTAGCTGTTGAAAATGCAAACATTAACTATTTTAGCCAACTTGCATGCAAGTTTGCCAGCTTGTTAGGCAATTTATTTGCCTAATTTGCCACAGAATTTGAACTTGATTTGTATTACATTGATTTTCAATAAAGTTTATAATACTTTCGATACGGAAAAGTTATGTTTTGAAGGTTTAAAAACATATTATATTTTCCCATATAAGAGAAACGAAGAATTTGGTCTGGAGACAGTAAGCATGTTGAAAAAAAATCGGTTTAATCTAAATTTAATGGAGTAATTCCAACCAAATTATATCTAAATTGAAAGTTCAGGTCCAGTTTGCAGTGAATCAATTGTCACCCAACATGCAACAACAAGGACATTGTCATCTCCTATTCTTGTTGCAACAATTTTATTCCGCAACATCAGTTTGTCATCACTTGAACAGAATATGACAATGATCGATCATAACGTGCGCAGCGATTTTCTGGGCTTCGCATTGGAATTTTCGAGAACTTTCTCCGTGTTGGTAAACATTGACACATTATCGAACAGCATCAATAAAACAAATTTGGTTTTGTGTTTAAAATTACTGATTAATCGCGAGTTGAAAAGGTTGCAACAATATTGCGCTCTGTGATTGTCATGACAATTTTGCTTTTGATTGTATCCTTATCCGCAACAGTTGGGACAAACGGTTGTGAGCAAGCTTGCTTTGTTGTTTGTTTTTCGTCTGTTTTGATGACAATTTGATTCACTGCCAGTTTGGCATGCTTAATGGATTAGATCACCAAAAAGTTTGATAAGTTATACTTTAAATTGTATGTAAACATCAATAAAACCTGTATTTTACACAACTTCGGCGACCTGTAGCTAAAAATTGTCACGTGCTGGGACATTTCTGAGAATGGCATCAGATTCAGCAACCCCAAAACTACTAGAGACACATAAATTGATCCTTGAGACACGCAAACAGGTCATTTTTGTTACGCTGTGTTATTCAATTAGGACGAACTTCAATCCATGACTACTAAAACCGGTATCTTTATGGATCGAACGAAAGTAATCCAAAGGCCTCATGCCTAATGAATTTCGCTAATTTTTGAATGAATTCCATTACTGCGTACAAGACTTTTACCTTAGAAGCCCACCCTCACGCGCGCGACAAACAGTGATTCGCAAGCCACATAAATTACTCAATTGCGTGACAACTTTCTCAAGTGTTATGGAGCCTGGGAATTGTGAACTGGGGGCTACTACCACCTGCTGCTGGTAAGTACTTCTTCGCTTGTTGCGCTTCGCTAGCAGTCAAGGTGATTTGTCAAATCCATGTGCTGATATCAAATTATTCGAGGAAGCCAAGTCCCGCGGGTGAAAGTCGGCGTTTTTTCGCCAATCTGTGTTCTTTGTTCTGAGTTTTACGCCCACCCTCTCCTGAAGTGAATGATTCCACGAATGGGCGGAAGCGTCTGCTTTGCCAAAAGCACTTTCGCACGTGGATGTGAAAGCTTGGTTCACTCAAAATGACAATAAACGGTTGAATTGCACAAGTTCTTGTATTGGATTTAAAAGCCACTCCCCCTGGATGCTTAAAGAGTTTGTTCGGTTCTACGCATAAATGTCCTTTCTTTTGAAACATGCAATCGATATAAACGCCATTATAGAAGTTAATTCATCTGTGTTCTGTATCAGCAACCGTTCTGTAAAAATTAGAACCATTCTTTACAACAATATAAGAAAAAGAGTGTTAATTAGAATCAAGAGTTGGTTTCAAGCTTTCCAAAGGTAGCTTTAGGTGATATTTAAGTCCAACAACAACAAAAATATAGCACAACTCGTAGTAGGTTGACTCGTTGTTTGGTCCCCATGTAATTTGTATGGAAACAAAAATCGCCGAAAAAAACCTCAAATTTGATATTGTCAAAACAAGTTGTTTGTCATTTGAAGTGAAGATTAATAGAAACCAAATCTCAAACTATCAAAAGCACAAATCTGGAGAACCTAACATCCTTTTGAACTGAAAATTCAATCTATTGGTAACCACCAGCAAGTGACAAATCGATCAAGTTTTCAACTCAAACGGATGTATGGTTCTCCAGTTTTGTGCTCTTGAAAATTTGATGCTTGGCTTCGATCAAATTAAATAATAATAAAACTATTGTCGGTCCGATAACAAGTATATTGATTTTACGGTTTTTTTTCTGTTCGGAACATCGGATAAGCCGGGAAGGGTATTTTCCAAAAACGAGAAATCAGAATGCAGTAAATAAATTGCTTTATGTTTTTTTTTTTGTTATTTTTATTTTTTTTTTTTTTTTAAGGCACTCCGTGCTTGTGGCCACTACTGTGCCGGACTCAGTTGATCTTGTAGTTTCTTTACCGATACAGATCTTTTTTTAACTTATCTATATTTACATCTAGTTTCACTCTCTCCTACTCTTTTACTCTCACACCGAGCAGGTAGGAGAGAGCTCTGCTGTTAGTGAGGCTAGCTGCCTGCGAAGAGGGTCAGTTTGTCTCAGTCACCATCAGATACTGACGGAGGATGTACGTGATCCCCAAAGCACGGTCCTCCGTGAGGCGTCTTCTGGTGGCTGGATGGGTTTTTTGTGGAGGGGCTGGGAATCGAACCCATGACCTTCCGCTTATGAAGCGAAAGCGTAACCTCAAGGCTACAGACCCCCCAAATTGCTTTATGTTAAAACATTTTTTGCATTATTTAAAAAAATACGAATTGTGGGAACCAAAACTTCAGGATATTGACGCTTTTTTATACCACGGTATTTTTTGCAACGGAAAAGTTGGAAATAGAGCTTATCGCACACAACAAAAGCTGATTCTAGCAGTAACCAATCGAGCAACAACCGGATGATAAATTTTTCGGTTGTCACGCGATTTACGAAATCATAACCGTCACGCTGATGTTGGGTACGACAAGCGAGATGTTTCCACTGTTGTTGTACAAAATAAAAAAAATGTAATTACTGAAGAGTTTTTTGTCAATATTAAGAGTAATGTAAATCAATTCAGAGTTTTTTTTATTTTCCATGTATTTTATCATCTAAAATTCTGGGTTGGCCTTCCTATTTCTAACTCCAATGGGAGCCGCATGTGAAGCGATGAAGAAATATGGTTTTAACGTTTGGGATGGGAAGCAAAGTAGTTTTTAAAATGATGTAGTTCAAAATGTGAAATGCTAATGATAATGAGATAATGATAATCATAATAAGTTAGTTAAAAAACGATTGAATGAGCAGAAACCAGAAATTGTATCATGTATCATTGAAATACTGCGAAGCGTTAAAAAGCATTTCATACAACCCAAAAAAATATAAATTGAACGCTTTCAGTGTGCACAACTTCCACACCTCACTATTTCTATAAGTATTACGGTACGTGCCTTATCTTCTTATTGGCATTACGTCTTCACTGGGACAGAGCCAGCTTCTCAGCTTAGTGTTCTAAGTACATCTGCACAGTTATTGACTGAGTGCCAAAGTTGCCATTTTTGCATTTGTATATAGTGTGGCGATTCTACCACATTACCCCGAATGCCGTCTCCCCGGATGCCACTACCCCGAATGTACAATTATCTTGAATGATATTGCCCCTCGATTCTGGAATTTGGAGTAATGTCATTCGGGGTAATCGGTCATTCGAGGATATGGAATTCGGGGTGATGGCATTTGGAGTGATGTCATTCGGGGAAGTGGAATTCGGGGTAATAGAGTAGAATCAACATAATTTATTTGCCATCCCTAAGATAATGTTGCAAAGATTCTATGCGATAGTCTCTTGAGCAGTTCATCCAAGCTATGCAGAGATTACCTGAAGAATGTTACTTAACATTCTTCAGGTAATCTCTGCATAGCTTGGATGAACTGCTCTTTAAAAAAACATTTGTAGGTATTATTTTTAGATAAATTTTTGGCATAAATTCCTTACGTGTCACTTTATAAAGTTCTGAAAAAAACTATGGACAAAATTCTACGAGAAAGCTGTTTAATCGGTTACTCTTGAACATTCAAGTTGGAATTAGAATTTAGTTTTATTGAAACTTTTGCATATATTTCTACTATTGGTACTACCCACGGCTTTGAATGTGGCCGCTTTTCAGATTTGTTGCGTGTTCTATAAACAATATTTTGGTTCAAAATAAACAATTTGGTGGCAAAAAGTTAAAATCGACAAAAATTAATACCAGATGATTATGCTCAGAACGCCAGTTAAGATAAACAATAAATAATCGCACGCTCATCCCACAATTGATAGCGCCAGATATTTCCCGGAACATGTTAAACAACCATGCATGCTGTCGGCAAAGTAGTCAATCGAAAAGATTCACACGGTCCTTCAATTTCACGCACGGCGATGACGGACGTGGTTCGTGGGTGTATTCTCAGCCGGGAATACTACTGCAGCGCCGTCCAAAAATTGCGTAACGCTTTAGAGGAACGTAGGGGGTGATCTTAAGCGTTACAACCTATACAAAAATTGATATTTTTTATACGGAAAGCGTTACGAGGGGAAGGGGTTCAAAAATTGTCAGTTTTAGCATTACGTAATAAATGGATGCTGCCCGATAAACGTTCAGCGGGAATACCTATGTTGAATTCACTTGTTGATTTTTCCCACGCATACCATTTATCATTGGGCGTGTGCTGACGGTTGATGTGGGCACAAATCCCCAAAGGCCAAAAAAGGCACCCTGCCCGACAGAACGGAGCTAGTGTTTTGGCAATGGAATGATTTATTGTTGAGATGCCTCCGCTATCTAAATTTTGGGGATGTGTGGTTTCTGAAAAAAAAAACAATACATATATATTAGGGTGTCCCAGAAAAAAAATTGTGTTCAAAAAGTCATGAGGCTCAAGAATGAAAGGTATGCATACTTATAGCATTTCTGTAGAATGAATCAACTTCAGAAAAAATCGTTTGAGGTTCCGCCTGATCGAATTATGAAAAACGGTAATTTTTGATGAAAATTGTTATATTTTGACGTTTCGTGCAGATACATATGTACAATGCCAATTGCTCTAATGTGCCAATTGCCAATTGCTTGGCATTACGTCCTCACTGGGACAGAGCCTGTTTCTCAGCTTAGGGGCGATCCATTAATTACGTATCAGGTATCAGAAGGCCGGCTCCAAAGGCACGTTCCCCACCAGTTGGGAGATTTGTGCCACCGCCATATTTGAGCCTATTTCATCATCTACCCGATGGGAGAGGAAGGGGAAGGGAAAGATGGGAGGAAATAGGAGTGGGATCCCTTGAAGAGGGAAGATCGCACAAGCGAAATGAGAGCATGTAGCTCAGTGTTTCCCAAACTTTTTTGACTTTCGCCCCCTTGAGACCAATATATTTTGGAATCGCCCCCCTGATGCGAAATTTTGAACGTTTGTATTGTGCAGTAAACTAACATTGAAGTATTGATCAATATTTCATCATAAGTGAACCGAAAATTGGTCAAATTCAAAGGGTGTAGTAGTCAATCATAATGCTTCAATTAAAATACCCCAAAAAGAATGTCTTCTACTTGTATATCCATAAAAGAGTTGTGCAGTATTTATCATATGCATCAATTGTTTTCGTATCAACAAATCTATTATTTTGGCTACTGTGCGATCAATGAAACAATTTTAGTTCACTCTGCTCTTAACTTCTTTTATAAAGTTGTTGAAATACATTTAAGAAATTTGTGTATTCCATTTTCGGCTTTTCTGGAAACATTCCAATCTAAAATTTCAAGAGGATTTATACAACATTGCAAAAATTATCGCAAATATAAAAATAATACAAAATATAAAAAAATATAAGTAAACTCAGACTATTCTTCAACTCTTCATTCACCGAAATATAACGTTCAGTGCAAATTGTTTTTTAAGCTTTGATCCATGCAATTTTATGTTACTCAGGCCTTTTTTTAAACTAAAATATCAAAATGAGTAGTGTAACAAATGCGTGAGAAGTAATAAAAATTTATAATAAAGCCTTATTCCAAAGATCGCCTAGCAAAAAGCAACCCAACATATTTAGAAATAGTTTGGAGTCAAATAAATTCTGTTGCAGATGTAAATGCTTTCATTGAAATATGAGTGTCTCTTACAAACTTTGAATCTATTATTGTTTTTCAATTGCTGTCATACCATAATTTTCGCCCCCTTTCTAACATTTTTGCCCCCCAAATTTAGTTTTAAAAATTTTCGCCCCCTTGGACCTGAAAATCGCCCCCAGGGGGGCGAATTCGCCCACTTTGGGAATCACTGATGTAGCTCCATACCACAATGGGTTCGAACAGCGCCCTAAAAAGGGCACTGCAAAACGCATGAACGCAAAGAGAGCCTATAGCTCATTACCACAGCGGGTTAAGAATAACAGAATGTCCTGAAGATTCAGGCTTCTGAATTCAGTTTCACTTAATAAGTGTTTACCAAGTAATTGGAATCGCATTTGCGAAAAAACTGGACAGTTACATATCAGGTGATACGAAGTTCCATAATCGGAATCACAACTATCACACACAAATGAGTCAGCACGCTGAATATTTGCCATGTGATAGTTGAGTCGCCAGTGTCCTGTCAACGCTCTGACCAAGAGACTGCAATTCTGCTTTGACAGATTTGTTAAATACTTCGCCACCCTTGGAGATGGCTCAGTAATGTACAATTTTGTTTGACGACAGGACTCCAAACTATTCCAATATTGCTTGTGCTGAGTTGCCGCCCAAGAGTTTATCTGAAACTTCACCCAGCACTTCGAAATTGGAATAGCCGGCTCAGGGCCAATGAAGTCATGCGATGCTCCATCGCGAGCTAGCTCATCAGCCAATTCATTTCCAGCGATGGAAGAATGGCCAGGTACCCATACAAGGTTTACAGAGTTGACTGAATTCAGTTCCTCAATTTGAGTTCGACATGCGATAACAAGCTTCGACCTTGAGTTGGCCGAAGCGAGAGCTTTTATAGCAGCCTGACTATCTGAACAGAAGTATATGACTTTACCCATTACGCGCTGTTGAAGTGCTGATTGCACTCCACACATAAGAGCAAATATTTCCGCCTGAAAAACGGTGCGGTTTCTACCAAGTGAGTAAAACTGATTCAGCCTTAGCTCACGAGAATATACTCCTGCACCAGCTCTACCTTCAAGAAGGGAGCCATCAGTGTAACATACTATATTGTTTGATATACTTCTTTCCAAATAGACAGACGTCCACTCTTTCCGTGAAGGGAATTGTGTGGTAAATGTCCTGTAAGGAAAGTGACAAGCAATTGTGAGATCACTTGGAGCAAGGACAATTTTGTCCCAATTCACCAAAAGTGGAAACAACGAAGTGTGTGTAGATCTACGATTCACTGGATTTTTCTCCAGTAGATCCAGTACCCATAAACGGTAAGAGCAAGAAAGTGCTTCTTGTTTAAGATATATTTGTAGTGGCGCAACGTCGAAAATGGCCTCAAGCGCTGCTGTGGGAGTTGTAGAGAACGCACCAGACATCGCCATCAAGCACATCCTTTGGAGATGGCCCAATTTTGATTGGATTGTTCTCACTTCGCCCTTTTGCCACCACACAAGACATCCATATGCCAATATTGGTCGAACAACTGTTGTGTAAATCCATTTGATATATTTGGGTTTGAGGCCCCAAGTTTTACCAAAGATTCGCCGGCATTGACCGAAGGCCATGCAAGGTTTTTTGACTCTGAAATCAATGTGAGGTGTCCATGAAAGTTTTGGAATCTAGAATGACTCCGACATACTTTACTTGATCAGTCACATTAATCTCAGTGCCAAAAAGACGTAAAGGTCAAATTCCATCGCGGTTTCGTCTCTCCGTAAAAAGAACAATAGATGTTTTATTCGGGTTAACCGAAAGGCCATAATGGAGACACCAACTCTCGACTACCTGAAGAGCACTTTGCATCAGGTCGAATAGGGTGCTTATGCACATACCAACTATCAGAGCTAGATAGTTGTCGGCAAATCCATAAGTTGGAAAACCGCAATTATTGAGTTGCCTCAATAGCGTATCTGCTACGAGATTCCACAAAAGTGGTGACAAGACTCCCCCTTGGGGGCATCCGCAAACACTCAATTTTCGAATCGCTGCTTGACGCAATGTCGAGAAGAGATGTCGGTTTTTGAGCATTTGATGAATCCAATTGGTAATCATTGTAGGTAGTCCATGGTTTCGTGCGGCTTCCAATATGGCATCGAAAGACACGTTATCAAAGCCACCCTCAATAACCAAGAAAACACCCAAGCAGGATTGCTTCTGAGCGAATGCTTTCTCGATATCGTATACAACTTTGTGTAAAAGAGTCACAGTGGACTTTCCAGATTGGTAAGCATGTTGATTGACATGAAGAGGCATGTTTGCCAAAAAAAACATCACGGATGTGATGATCGATAATGCGTTCCAGACATTTCAGAAGAAAAGAGGTCAGACTGATTGGTATAAAGCTCTTCGCTTCTTCATACGATGCACGTCCTCCTTTCGGGATAAACTTTACAGTAATATCACGCCAGGATCTGGGAATGTACCCGGTAGCAAAACTGCTTACAAGTAGCTTTTTCAAAACATGTTTGATAATCTCAAATCCCTTTGCGATCCATTAATTACGTAAGACAATTTTCGGGATTTTTCAAAGCCCCCCACCCCTCCCTATGGTAAAGTTTTCTGTATGAAAATTAAAAATTAATTGTATGGCGCGTAAGAAATCTGAAACCCCCCCTCCCAACATTAACCCTTATGTAATTAATGGATGGCCCCTTAGTGTTCTTATGAGCACAGCCGCAGTTATAAACTGAGAGCTTTCTCTACCAAAGTTGCCATTTTTCGCATTCGTATATCGTGTGGCAGGTACGATTGAACTAAGTCAAGGAAATTTCCATTATGAAAAGATCCTGGACCGACCAGGAATCGAACCCAGACACCTTCAGCAAGGCTTTACTTTGTAGCCGCGGACTCTAATTCAAACGTGTGCTAGAATAAGGGCATAGGTCGCATGACCGATTTCTCTTCATCGATCCTCTCTTCTGTGAATAAAGGTGATAAGCTGGAAGTTTGTTCGCAGTTTTTCTCTACAGGACGCAAGATTGCATCGCTGCCAAGTGGTCTAAAGTGAAAAAATGCTTACGAACTTGCTTCTTGTCACCTTTATTCACAGAAGAGAGGATCGATTTTGGTTGGTAAATGGCTGGGCATGGCGTACCATTGGTACCTCGCGTACCTGAAGGAATAAAATAGACCCCTTTGTGCGGTCCTTAGCCTCATGCCCAGCAACTCCTATCCCTACCTCCTCGCGGTACTGGCCGGGGTACGAGTAACCTTAGGGAAGATCGGGTAACCAACCCCCGGTGGGAAGTTTGGTGGTATGCTGACAGGGAAGGGGGGGTTTGCTTCTGCAAACCTTGAGCGTCTGTACTCCATGTTAGGAGCGGCTCACAACAGCGTCTGTTCCCCATGTCAGGGGCGGCTGATCATCGTCCGAGTGCCAGAGAAGGACACTAAGCTAAACTGCGCACTATGGTCCTCCGAACATTTAGGGGGAATGGTCCTCCGGAAATCTAGGGGGTTGGTGTCAGGCCCTGCAAGCCAGCCGTAAAAAAATCAAGCAACGAATAATCAACGAGAGAATACGAACCGGGACAATCGGCGAAGACCACAGCGACGTAAAGGGACTAGCGATTGGAAGCTCGGTACGTGGAACTGTAAATCTCTCAACTTCATCGGGAGCACACGCATACTCGCCGACGTGCTGAAGGACCGTGGATTCGGCATCGTAGCGTTGCAGGAAGTGTGTTGGAAGGGATCAATGGTGCGAATGTTTAGAGGTAACCATACCATCTACCAGAGCTGCGGCAATACACATGAGCTGGGAACAGCTTTTATAGTGATGGGTGATATGCAGAGGCGCGTGATCGGGTGGTGGCCGATCAATGAGAGAATGTGCAAGTTGAGGATCAAAGGCCGGTTCTTCAACTTCAGCATAATAAACGTGCACAGCCCTCACTCCGGAAGCACTGATGATGATAAAGACGCTTTTTACGCGCAGCTTGAACGCGAGTACGACAGTTGCCCAAGCCACGACGTCAAAATCATCATAGGAGATCTAAACGCTCAGGTTGGCCAGGAGGAGGAATTCAGACCGACGATTGGAAAGTTCAGCGCCCACCGGCTGACGAACGAAAACGGCCTACGACTAATTGATTTTGCCGCCTCCAAGAATATGGCCATTCGTAGCACCTACTTCCAGCACAGCCTTCCGTACCGATACACCTGGAGATCGCCACAGCAGACAGAATCGCAAATCGACCACGTTCTGATTGATGGTCGGCACTTCTCCGACATTATCGACGTCAGGACCTATCGTGGCGCTAACATCGACTCTGACCACTATCTGGTGATGGTCAAACTGCGCCCAAAACTCTCCGTCGTTAACAACGTACGGTACCGACGGCCGCCCCGGTATGACCTAGAGCGGCTCAAGCAACCGGATGTCGCAGCGGCATACGCGCAGCAACTCGAGGCTGCATTACCGGAAGAGGGTGAGCTGGACGAAGCCCCTCTTGAGGACTGCTGGAGAACAGTAAACGCAGCCATCAACGATGCAGCTGAGAGCAACGTCGGGTACGTGGGACGGAGTCGACGGAACGATTGGTTCGACGAGGAGTGCCAGGAGGTTTTGGAGGAGAAGAAAGCAGCGCGGGCGGTCATGCTGCAGCAAGGGACCCGGCAGAACGTGGACTGCTATAAACGGAAACGACAACAGCAGACCCGCCTCTTTCGGGAGAAAAAACGCCGCCTGGAGGAGACGGAGTGCGAGGAGATGGAACAGCTGTGCCGGTCTCAGGAAACACGTAGGTTCTATCAGAAGCTCAACGCATCCCGCAACGGCTTCGTGCCGCGAGCCGAGATGTGCAGGGATAAGGATGGGAGCATTCTGACGGACGAGTGTGAGGTGATCGAAAGGTGGAAGCAGCACTTCGACGAGCACCTGAATGGTGCTGAGAGCACAGGCAATGAAGGACGGGACAACGGAGGAAATGCCTTCGTCAGTACTGTGGAAGATGGAAACCAACCAGCCCCCACTTTGAGGGAGGTTAAGGATGCCATTCACCAGCTCAAGAACAATAAAGCTGCTGGTAAGGATGGTATCGGAGCTGAACTCATAAAGATGGGTCCGGAAAGGCTGGCCATTTGTCTGCACCGGCTGATAGGCACAATCTGGGAAACAGAACAGCTACCGGAGGAGTGGAAGGAAGGGGTAATCTGCCCCATCTACAGGAAAGGCGACAAGTTAGACTGTGAGAACTTTCGAGCGATCACCATTCTAAATGCGGCCTACAAAGTACTATCCCAGATCATCTTCCGTCGTTTGTCACCCGTAGTAAACGAGTTCGTGGGAAGTTATCAAGCCGGCTTCGTTGACGGCCGATCGACAACGGACCAGATCTTTACTGTACGGCAAATCCTCCAAAAATGTCGTGAATACCAGGTCCCAACGCATCACCTTTTCATCGATTTCAAGGCGGCATACGACAGTATCGACCGCGTAGAGCTATGGAAAATCATGGACGAGAACAGCTTTCCCGGGAAGCTCACGAGACTGATAAGAGCGACGATGGAAGGTGTGCAAAATTGTGTGAAGGTTTCAGGCGAACACTCCAGTTCGTTTGGATCCCACCGGGGACTACGACAAGGTGATGGACTTTCGTGCCTGTTGTTCAATATTGCGCTAGAAGGTGTTATGCGGAGAGCCGGGCTTAACAGCCGGGGTACGATTTTTACGAGATCCAGTCAATTTGTTTGCTTCGCGGATGATATGGACATCGTCGGCCGAACATTTGAAAAGCTGGCAGACCTGTACACCCGCCTGAAACGAGGCAGCAAAAGTTGGACTGGTGGTGAATGCGGCCAAGACAAAGTACATGCTAGCTGGTGGGGCCGAGCGCGACAGGGCTCGCCTAGGTAGCAGTGTTACGATAGACGGGGATACGTTCGAGGTGGTCGACGAGTTCGTCTACCTTGGATCCTTGCTGACGGCTGACAATAACGTTAGCCGTGAAATACGGAGGCGCATCATCAGTGGAAGTCGGGCCTACTATGGCCTCCAGAAGAAGCTGCGGTCAAAAAAGATTCACGCCCGCACCAAATGTACCATGTACAAAACGCTCATAAGGCCGGTAGTCCTCTACGGGCATGAAACGTGGACGATGCTCGAGGAGGACCTGCAAGCACTTGGAGTCTTCGAACGTCGGGTGCTTAGGACGATCTTCGGCGGTGTGCAGGAGAACGGTGTGTGGCGGCGAAGGATGAACCACGAGCTCGCCCAACTCTACGGCGAACCCAGTATCCAGAAGGTGGCCAAAGCTGGAAGGATACGATGGGCAGGGCATGTTGCAAGAATGCCGGACAGCAACCCTGCAAAGATGGTGTTCGCTTCGGATCCCGTTGGTACAAGAAGGCGTGGAGCGCAGCGAGCTAGGTGGGCGGATCAAGTGCGTATCGATTTGGCGAGCGTGGGGCAGAACCGAGGATGGAGAGATGTGGCGTGAAATTGTTGATTCAGTGTTATCTGTGTAGATGTTAACTAAATAAATGAATGAGGATCGATGAAGAGAAATCGGTCATGCGACCTATGCCCTTATTCTAGCACACGTTTGACCGATTCCTGGTCGGTCCAGGATCTTTTCATAATGGAAATTTCCTTGACTTGTTCTAGCACACGCTTGAACTACTCGGCTAAGGAGGCCCCAGATTTTTGAACATTTGTCAGCCGTAATCTGGCGAATTAAAGTATGCGCCGTTGAAGTTTTTCATCGCTTTTTTGGCTATCGAGCAAAAACCATTGATTGCCATCAGTTCTTTCAACCTCATGTTATAGAAAAGAAAACCAACGTTATTTTTGCAGATATGTTGCATAATAAGGCGAAAATTAAAATGGCGCTTTGGTCACTCCTCACGTATTAATTTTTGAAAATATTCATTTCTCTCTGCAAAACTTTTAAAAACCCATAAAAATAGGTAACTTTCAGCTATATGTTCAATTTCAACTAATGCTTATGTTCCTTACAGCTTCCATATATATTTTTTAAAGTTGAATTATTCTACAAAAATGCTATAAATAAGCATATCTTTCATTCAAGGGTTGAGGACTATGTCTTTTATTACATTGTTTTTTTTTTCTGAGACACCCTAATATTGGTTTTACATGAAGCAATTTATGTTCATCTGGGTTTAACAGAACTTAGTATTCCATCTGTATTAGATCCCACCATACTTTTTTTACAGTTCATTCTACATTCGGCTTCCATAACCATTTTTTTCGTCTATTCGTATATTTGCAGATTATTGGCCACGTTTACGATCCCATCTTGATTTATCGAGCAGCAATTCGTCTAGCAACTTCCGAAGCAGCTGTCAGCAACACCACACACAAATGAGACGGAAAATGTGTTATATTATCTCTTCCATCGCCCATGCCTCGTCATCCGTTACAATTTGGGGGTGATCATTGACGACTACTTATAGGCCAACTGGAAGTCGAACAATTACTCATCCTGCCCCTCCCCACCGAATATATCGTTCCGCGCCGTCATTCACTGGAATTTTCGGATGGAAACCAATTTAATTAACTGTTCTACCAGCATCGGATCGCACCAGAACAATTGGACCTGCTTCGTCGTGCACTATGAGCCGGAATCGATGGCATCTCCATCGCTGTCTACGACGACCACGTTGGCCAACCTCAGCCAGTCACAGTTTGACGAACTGGAAGCGGAAGTGGAAGTGGACTACGACGACCCGCTGGTAATCGACCCTGCCTACGAACTACGATACGGGCTGGTTGGGACGGTTTTGCTAAGGTTGGTATCGCTTTGTGAATTGATGGGACTTCTGACAAGCAGCTTTTCGGGATTTATTGTGCTGATTTTATATAACTATTTAAATTTTTCAAGGCAAGCAGTTCTCAGTTTTTGTTTTACCTTGGTCTTTTTCTACTGAATAAATTGCAAAAACTTACTTGCGGAATACGTCTAGAAATCCCATGTAAGATTTAATGGAGTAATCGTTAGAAAAATTGATGAAGGAATTTCTAGAAAAAAGCATTTCACGGCTTCCTACACCAAGGCGGAGTATCAAGACTAATCTATGAAAATAATAATCTGTGGAAATATGCCTTAAAGAATAATTTTTGAAGGCCTTGTGAAAATCACTGAAAAAAATGCCTGAAGAAATTCACTTTGGAACTCCTGTAATGATTTTCTGGAGTAATATCTGCAAACATTTCTTAATAACAAGCTGAATGAATTCCTGAAGAATCTAACAGAAATCTTACAGGAATCCCTAGTGGAATTTCTGGACATTTCAAGAGGTACCCGAAGATTGTATGAAAAGGTACCTCGAAGAATTCATGTACAAATTCAGTCAGAAATGATAGGATGCAGGACCGCTTGAGCACTTCCATGATTCACTTTGGCATGGGGGCTTTTCTCAACCGAATTTTCTAAAACTTTGCAACTAGAAGCACTTCAGAACCACGTATATTGTGGCCAAATATGAGCTTTGTAGCTTTCAAAAAAAAAACAACCACTTTCGCAGTAAATCAAAAGTGCCAAGAATATTTTTTTATAAAAACAATTTAAGATTGAATAAAAAAAATTAGTAAATCAAGCATGAAGTAGCATTATTCATTATCTTACAATTGAGCCTACATTTTAAATATCGGATTACATTCGGAAGGGACAATTACTGTCACGCGAAGCTCTCTAAGAAACATTAATTTTTAGAACGACCAATACACATGTACAGCTCTCCATAATTTGAAAATAGCTGCTCTTTAATATGTTAACCCATCAATCTAAGAAACATCACTACTTCTTCTATAAATTTCCGTCAATTTTTTACTCTTTCTTTAATTTTTCATGCCCCCTTTACAGCGTGGCCTATGCTCTGATATTCATCGTCGGACTGCTGGGCAACATCTCGGTGGTGATTGTCGTGAAGAAAAGCACCATGATGCGATCTCCGACCAATCGCTTCATCGTCAATCTGGCGTACGCTGATTTATTGGTCAATTTCCTCTGTCTGCCGTTCACGCTCATTGGCAACATCTATCCGGGTAAGTCTCGTGTTCTAAAGTTAGAAATAAATTACCGGTTAAACTCTTGATTGAGGGAGCAAAACGTGAAGAGTAATTATTTTTCAGCTGAGTAAACGGGGTTGAAACAAGGGCAGAAGTATTCCGACTAGAACTACAGGCTTGACTTTGTAAGACTATCCAAATCATTTCCCTACTTCTGATATCCCAAACGCCACATTTATGTTTGTTTAGGGCAAAACTTTTTCTTCTCCGAAGATTGTCAGATAATATATGCAAGCAAAGAGGCGAAAGTCAGTAACACCCTCATTTGTCCGTTCGTTATATGTGGCTGATTTTGTGTCTGTCTAAAACCAGTGCTGTTAAATGTCAAAATTTTGGAAAAATTCAAATGCTTATAGCACCAAAGCATGCAAAAAAAATATCAGAAAATATTAGCAACCGATAGTAATTTGGAAAAGCTCACTGGGAAAAACATTTTCCGATGACTTTATCCACTAGAAGCGATGATATTAGCAATATTCAAATGTCAAAGTCACGTGAAATTCAAGACATTTAACAGCCCTGTCTAAAACAAACTTATCGCCTACCGAGAATCGGTCGAAATTGCGGTGGGTAAAAGCGAACCAACCTATAGTCAAAACTGGAAAACAAAGATGATCGGGTTTTCCCGAACCGTTTTTCCAACAACAATTCCCATCATCGACGCTTACCCAAGAAAACAAACATGCCACTGAGGGTTGTTTGAAAACTGAGTAGGATATGAAAATGCGACGATTATGCTTCTTTTAGGAAGTGTTTTTGCGTTATCATTACTTTACTAGGTTACGAATCAATAGCACAAACACGCTACTTACATATTTGCAAGTCTTTTTTGGATCCAGTTTTTTGGAATGATATTGAGAATGAGACTTATAACTCTTATATTCCATTAGTCCGATCAGTGTTTATGGAGGTAGGCTATGCATAGACCTTTACCAGACAATCGTCATAGAAGAAGTTTAAGATATAAAGTAGTTACATTATTATGGATCACCAACTACTAATAATGGGACCTTGTGAAAGTGCTCATTGAATATTAAGCTGAGAAGCAGGCTCTGTCCTAGTGAGGACGTAATGCCAGGAAGAAGAATATATTTCGAACTCTACAAAGACGTCCAATTATCTCATATCTCATTGTTCGCTTCCTAAATTTTAAAGTTCAATGTGAATGCCTTATCTAATAATGGTATCAATAATTCACACCTACTGGTAACTTTCCCAGATAGCCACACCCCTTTTTCGTAGGTAGCTCTAAATACCAGAACTCGAAAAGTACTGTGCAACACGTGTTTGCTTTCAATGCTTCATTTTGATTTGGGTGTTCAAGTCTGTTACCCAAATCACTCGAGGCATCAAAACTTTTTCTCCGCTCGCTAAGACTGAACACTTCTTGGCAATCTCCTTCGCCATGGATTGATTTTTACAACAGCGCTCCTCCACATCGGATCCATCTCACCATAAAGCTCGGTTTTTATAGGCTTTTAACTGAATTGTATCGTCTTCTTCTTCGGTGTTACACGCCAGTGATACCTAGAATATATCCTAGATCCAAGCTTACAACCGTACCTTACTACCGGCAGCATGGTCTTGTATTATGATTGCGGTTTTACGAACCAAGCTAAGAAAGACCCCAATCACTAAATCTATAGCGCATCCCTTAACCATGCCACCAGCGACAACCAGCACCTAAAACCACGCTGTGCTAAAGATTATGGTTCTGATTTAAGCGTCCAGTTTTTCGTACCTTGAGGGTTTTCCACGCCTTCCGATTATATTCGCTTTTTATCGAAAAACCACCAGCGGAAAAGTTTTTCCTCAATTACCGTTGCAGACATGCCCGTCCGCAATCCAAGCCAGTTGTAAAACTTTATTTCCAGGCAAAGATTTGTCTGTTTTTTTGGTATGGTATACTCAACTACAAATTAAATCGCTGCAGTCACTTGAAAAGTATGATAATTAGTGGGAAAATTTCACTACTTCTCGAGCGTCACTTGGCCGACTAAAAAATGCCCCTACCATGACCGTAGCCAGAGGGGGCGTTTTCCTTAAGATTTTTCCTCCAATCCTTCGAGGAACTACTTCAATATTTTTCATGCTGTTATCCAGCTGATAATTCTACCCAAGTAATCAAGTAGCACTTAAATTCACCCTGAGTGCTATTATAATGCAATTATACAACTGACATGCCTTATATTAGCCGTATGATAGCTCTATGAGCCCAAAAAGGCGAGTAGGGGTCCTGAATCCACAAATTACGTAACGCTCTAAGGGGAGTACTTTTAAGCGCAGCATACAAAAAGCGTTACGCAGGGGAGGGAGCTTAAAATTGATATTTTAAAAGTTACGTAAATGGACGTTGCTTTACTTGTGTAGTTCCTTCAAAGAGTTCTCAGCGATTCCTCCAGGTATTTTCAAGAAAATTGTATGTTTTCTTTTCGAATTCATGCATTTTTTTTTAGAGGTTGAGCGTAATATTTAAGAAAAAAATGAGATTCATATTATTCGAAGAATTTGTTTTCAAGGATTTACTGAAATAGAATGGAAATGGGTTGACATATGTTGTAACTTTTTATACAACATTTTTAGAATAATCACTAAAAAAAAAAGATACAGGGCAACGAGCGAACGAACGTAGTCGTTTTGAGGGAAATTGAGGAACATAGCTTTTTGAGGTCTTCCATCTATTCCGAGGTGACAATTGCCCCTGCCAGAGTGCTCCCGCGAAACTTTGAAAATATATTCAATGCGAGAGAGATATATAGTATATATGTCCTAATTTTCACGTCTTGAAGTTTTACCAACGTGAAATTAAATAAATAGGTAGTCTGAAGAAAATGTATCATGAAATGAAAAACAAAATGCAAAATTGAATAAGCAGATTTGATTGCCCTCTCATGATGGTCCTCGTCGATGATGGCCATCTTCGTCCGCCCATCGAGTTCTTCTTCGCCGACAGACATTTAGAGAAAAATGGCATTCGGCATAGACGATATCGTGGTAAGCTTTCTAATCAAATTTCTGTCGCGCCTTCTCCAATGAATACACTGGGTATGTGCAGACTGCTTTCCTAATGTACGAATCTTCCGGTCACGAAGAATGGTTAATGAAAAAGCGATTGAAAATTGTGTTTGGGGGAAAGTTAGATGTTTCAGTAACCTTAAGGAAAAACATGATGAAATCTTCTAATATTTCAACGATTTCCAGCAATTCTTAGATTAATACACTAGATCCACACAATTACCGGTTTTTTAGAAAGTTCACGAATGAATGAATGATTTTTCCAAATAGTGTGTGTGTCCAAAAGTAGTGGCAGTGCAGTTTATGCAGTCAACTTTCCATACCTCGTTATTGAAGGGACCATCAAGTTAGGGAGGTATCGAGTTATAGAACACAAAACCGGTGCAACTGTGATCAAAGGGATTATCGAGATAGCCATGACAATCAACATTTACTGTGGTTCTCTAACTCGATAGGTATCGATAAACGAAATACCGAGTAAGGGAGAGTTGACATAGCGGACTTTGGGGCAAGTGTGCCATAGGGGCAAGTGTGCCACCCCTGCTTTTTATAAAAACTACAATATATATTTTCTTTTTGAGCTTAACAATATGTTCCCTTACAGTTCACAATACAATGATCAAAATATGATGAAAATTGCTCTATTTTTCACGTATTTACATCGACTTGAGCAAAGACAACCAAATTTGAGTGGATTTTTATAAGATTTCGTTGTTTCTAAATAGCATGGGGAACGATAAATTATTAACAGATTTTTATAACGTACTATACATCGTGAAACTATTCAATTGTGTAACTTATTGTGACATTTGAACAAAAAAAGTATTTAGTTTTACACACGAAATCCAGTTTGGTTGAAATGTATACTTATTGGGGCAAGTGTGCCACCTATTTGGTAAACAAAAATTATTGGTGTGAAATTTATAAAAATTAAAACATCATCAACAAAATCATAATAATAAACTAAAATGAGGCACCAGTAGTAGTTTTTAAAGTAAAGTAGGGGAATAACGAACATGTTTGCCCCCCTAAGCATTTTTTCTCAAAATATTCAATAATAACATGTTTTTGGCTTATTAACTAACGTTTTACATATCTACATCAATATTTTACCGTTATTTAATGCTGATCTAGTTTAATATTGTACATATTCGCCATAATATAAAAGTAATACATATATTGTATTGAATGGGGACAAAAATAATCATTTTAGTTATTCGAATTAAGTAATAAAGAGTTACGCATGTTTCGAACCTTGTTATAAAGCCCCCCCTTATTACGGTAAACTTAAAATATTTTTTTGAATTATCGATTAGCGTCTGCTTTGTAAGTAATATTAATAGGAAATAAAGAAAATTTCATTACAAGTAGAATTACATGCGATGTTCATTCGGTGGCCGTCTTGCCCCATATGGGTGGCACACTTGCCCCATAGTGTCGAAAAATATGTTATTTTGGATGATATTTGAGAAGCTCCAAAACTAATACTTTTTGAAATTATTTTCTTTTTGAATGGCACAGTGGTTATGAAAAGATGTGAAACTAACCTCATGAGGCTAAATTGGTGGATTTTATAAGCTTTAGGCAAAGTTAGAGAACAATTTGCTTAAGGTGGCACACTTGCCCCAAATTCCGCTACCGTGGTGCATCAATATCCGGACGCTTAAGAGGCACCAAATGTTTCAGCTCAATTTTCATGACCTTATTTTCTCACATGAATAATTTGTGATATTTATACTATTAGTTTAGGACCACATCTACACAAAAATGAAGAATATTTTAGTAGAAATAGCAAAAATAGCATGTAAATCGTTAAAATAACGAAGCAATTCTTGTCCTCAAAGCCGGACACGTGAATCAAAATCCGGACAACGTTATTTAAATTGACTATATCTATATAAAATTTAATAAAATCAACAAGGAAATGATTATTCATTTGCTGTATAGTATAATAAAATTGACAACTTTATGTTTAATTAGAACATATTTTACCTGCATTCATTGTTGGTGCTACGATGCTAAAAATGTTATGCAGCGCCACGGAAGCAATCGCGATTCTAAGCAGTTTTCTGCGCAAAACAAATGTCTTATCTTTGATTACAATAATTTTCCATCATAACTTTTATTTTTTCTCATATATTCTTCACAAACAGTACTTTTTACTGCAAATATAGTCCGGCAAGAGAAACATTAGCTCACAAACCCAGACAGCGTCTTTTTGCTCTTAACTTATTTAATTTTCACACCAAATCACTGTTTTCTCCCAACTAACTTTATTATTTATCATCACATTTACTTTTCTGAACCAAACAAGCAGTAAAAATAATATCTATTCACATATTCGCGAATAAATCAACTCCAAAAAGTCAATTGGAAACTTCACAATATGACCTTGAAAGACACAGGAAAAAAGGCAAAACTGAAGTTGCGAATTTGTTTTCATTTTTAATATCACTGCGGAACACGTTTTTGTCTCCAGCACCAAAATACTGCTATTCACTTAATTAAAGGTTGCTGAATCCATTGCCGTTTTCAGAAATATCATAGCACGTTTAGTTTTTGAGATATTGACTGTTAAAAATGCAAAAAATGACTATTTCAGCCAACTTGTATGCAAGTTTGCCAGCTTGTAAGGTAATATATTGGCTTAATTTGCCACAGAATTCAAACTTTATGTGTATAACAATACTTATCATCACAGTTTGTATTACTTTCGATACGGAAAAGTTATTTTTTGATGGTTTAGAGAATTGTTGTATTTTGCCATATAGAAGAAACGAAGAATTTTGTATGGAGACTGCAAGCATGTTAAAAAAATCGGTTTAATCGAAATGTAATCGCGCATTTTTCAATCAAATTATGTCTGAAATGAAAGTTCAAGTTTTATTTTGCATGTTTGATGGATTAGATTACAAAAAAGTATGATAAATTGTACTTTAAATTTCATGTAAATATTAATAAAACCAGTGTTTTATACAACTTTGGCGACCTGTAGCTAAAAATTGTGACGTGCTGGAACATTTCTGAGAATGGCACCAGATTCAGCAACCCCAAATCTACTAGAGACACATAATTTGATCCTTGAGACACGCAAAAATATCATTTTTGTTACGCTGTGTATTTTATGGCAAAGCATACTACATGGAAAATTATTGTAAAATGATAAAAATAATTTTAAACCTATAGATACGAGATCATATAACTAGATCATTGTTAAATATCATTGGTAAATCAATAAATAATAATTGAGTGTCCGGATATTGGTCCCGTCCCGATCTTGATTCATCACGGTAGCAGTGTTGTGAAAAACTCAATTTCTCATAACTCACGCTTGAGATTTTTTCATGCGTGAGTTATCAATCACGCAACTCAGCAATCAAAAAATTTTAAATTAAAAAAACGATGCTCTGTAAAAAAGTATTCTTCTAAAACAATGAAATATGCTGGATGCTGTAAGGACCCCAACACATCACCAATTCCGGTCCTCTTCAAACCTGATCTTCCCTGTCAGGAGTACATTTACTGAGAAATTATCAAATAGGATTTTTTACGCTTATTGGCTCCCTGAATGATTCTTCTACATATCACCGAGTTGAAAAATAGCATTATTTCTTTCATTTATTTAGTCTTAAGGGGACACGGGAGACCGTGTTATTTTCCCTATCTTTCGTCTCACTCTAACAATAATCATCAAAACTTTGTGGAAGCAAATGTGAAGCTGAAAATTTATCGGGTTGTGCACTACATATATAGAATCATAGTGATACATTTTCGCATCGAAATATGGAGTGGTTCTTGAGATTTGCTTCTTGAAATGGATAGGGTGATTATGATGACGTCCCGTGCGACCTTAAACCATTGATAGATATGAACAATCAGTTGAACAGCTGAGATAAGATAAGAAAGATAGAATCTGATTGTTTTTTTTTACCGGAGGCCTCATGATTAAACATGATGAGCACTGAGATGGTAATAAATCATTTAACTGCTAAAAATCAAGATGGCCGCCAGATTTTCCATCCTCGAAATGATACACCTGCGTTTCGGCATTACGTCCACATTAGAACAAAATCCGCTTATTATCTTTCAATTTTTTACATGCATGTTGGGCGGTACTAAAAACGATACTTTATGGCTCAGAAAATCCAGGATGTTTTTTTGCTTCAAAATTTAAGATTTCCATTCTGAATTAATGTACTTTTGTCAATGTTTTACGTTAAAACTACTACTACCACAAGATTTACTCATGACCCGACGCGCAATCTATAAACTTCATTCAATGAACAACAATGCATATGGTTACAAAATGTGTGTTTAATACAATCAATATTTTTGGACGGTTTTCATTTATTGAATTTATTTATTCATTATTACTGAATTCAAAGATATGTCGAAGAATAATTCAGTTGTCAGAAATCGTATTATAAAAGAAAATTCCTGATTAATAACCTGGACTTATTATTAATAAAGCTGAGTATCAGGCTCGGTTCCAGTAGGGAAGTAATGTCAGGAAAATGAAGAATAATAAGAAGAAGAGTATACGTAACCTTTTTTTGGTAGCTTCTAAATTCGACATGCTGAGTGGTATCAAGGTGAAAAATTCACTCTACTACTTAAACTCAAGATGGCGTTAAAATCCAAGATGGCCGCCAGATTTTATCACTCAAAATAATATTCTTATTCTTTACTCGACTCGAATAAAACACCAAAGGTTGAAAACTTGTTTCTTTGTTGATGTTGATGATGAAAAATGATGTTTGTATTGATTGCACTCGCCATATACGTCAAAATCGTATAACATGATTTAGAAAATCGTTCATATCATAGGGTAAATACCATTGCTCACCTAGTTTCTGTAGCCTATCTTAAGCAATTTTTCCTCAGCTTTCTGATGGTGATCTCAGAATTCAAAACAAGCGGTGCGCTAATGGTGAAACAACGATTTTTCTAATAAAATTCAAAATGGCGGCCAAATTCAAAATGGCCGTCAACATTTTTTTAAGTTTAAATGAAAGCTATATCCTTTCTCTATATGATGCCACTAAGTTTACTATGTGTTCCAAGCGAAATATGAGACATATCATGTGAAGAAATACCCAAGATTTATCAAAAAAAGGGTTTTTTCTCAAACTGTTCAGCTAGCTGGCGTACGAGGGGTCTACCAATTTGAGAAATCAGAAAGGACCACCCTTAAGTTTTATCGAAAACTAGCGATCAGTGACATAAAATTGTAATTCTAACGATGGGTGCCGATGGCGGCCTGGTTTCAGCGAGAATTGCTCAACTGTGGAAGTGCTCATTGAACACTAAACTGAGAAGCAGGCTCTGTCCCAGTGGAGACGTTAATGCCATGAAGAAGAAGAAGTTGTTCAGCAACATTGTAAATTAAAGGTCTACTGTATGTATTTCTTACCTATTAGCAGTTATTCTTTTTCTGAAAATATTGATTATACCATTAATTTCGAACTTTTTACCCACCTTACATGACGGTAGTATTAAACTCATTTCAAAACTTTTTTCCGTTAGATGCACGGAAAATAAAATAAGTAAAAGAAAAATATATATTTTTTTTTCCAAAAGTGCTGTAAAAATTGTACTTTTTATTATTATCAAAAATTGTTAACCAAAAGCGGCTTGAAGAAAAAATAGAAGAATAAGCATGTCCATAAATAAAAATTTAAACATAAAAAACCGACATTCATAAACTCGCTATTGAATATAAAAGAATGCCCAAAACATGTTTAGATCAATTTTTGATAGTAAAAAATGACATTAAAAAAAACAATTTAAATTAAATTTAAATAAAATTTGAGTACAAGAGATTTATAAGGAAGCATCTGTAAACAGTGTGTACGTGTATGAAGATTAAATTGTTTCATTACCTTGTCAGCCTTAAAATTCAGATGAAATTTGAAGAATTTATGCGTTTTCCAAGGAATGCTTATTCCTCCCCATTAGCGAAACTGCCCCTACATTCTAGTCACTTTCTCGTTCTTTGCCCCTTTCCTAACATCTGTCTTCCCATTTCCAGCTTGGATCCTTGGGGTGTTCTTCTGCAAGACCGTATCCTATCTTCAGGGCGTTTCGGTGTCGGCATCGGTCAACACGCTGATGGCCATCTCGATTGAGCGCTGCGTGGCCATTTCGTTCCCTATCTCCGGTACCATCACCACCAGGTGAGTGATTTTTCGGTCTCAATTTTGCACGCAAATTTTCAATTACCTACCATTAGGAACTCGCATTATCGGGCGCCACTGACTGTAATGGTGGTTTTTTGTGTTTGTGTGACAAATGATGGGAATCATTTTGCATATTTTGTACCATTGCAGACAGTACCGGGTGATTGTTACCGTCATCTGGATGATAGCGCTGGGTATCAATCTTCCGTGGTTGTTCGTTTTTACGTTGAAACCGATAGGCATTCCGGGCAGTTTGGCGCAGGTGAGTTTTCTAGAGGGGGTGGCGTATTTTGCATAATGAAAGTTTCGCGTAAAGCAGTTTGAAGAAGATATATACTTATTTAGTATCAGTTACAGAATAACTTCAAGCGTAAATGCTTTCCCTCTTCCTTTTTTCACCGTAGATTTGCACCGAACTATGGCCTTCCCCGGCATCGGAGAGCTGGTACTTTCTGTTTGCCAATCTTTTCCTGTGCTACCTGGGACCCCTCATTGTGATTTCGATTTGCTATGTCATCATCTGGAAAAATGTCGCCTATCGGAAGCTCCCACGTGACCTGATTATCAGCCGGAAAAACGAAGTCTACAATCGAAGCAAGGTGAAGGTAAGTGTGCTGTTCCTTTATTTCCGGTTTTCATAGGCTGACCATACGTACCGTATTTAACGGGACAGTACCGTTTTCATCCCCTCGACGGACTGTCCCGTCGTTTTATGGAAAATGCTCGAATTATCCCGTATTTTAGGAAATGGAGAATTGGCACATAATTTTCAACACCAGTAAAAAAATAAAAAATAACAAACAGTTTTTAGAAATATTTCAGAGTTTATTGTCTTACTCTTTTATTTTACAAGCAATAATTAGTTTCTCAAACAGAGTTAAACTTGATCCGTACATGCTTCTGCTTAACTTTTTGCGTATTATTACTCATAATAGTGCCAAATTTTGGTTGATTTCCAAAATACGGATCTTCATAAGATCATTATTCATATGATACTAAAATGAAAAAGAACAACTATGTGTTTACTTCTGATACGCAATTGATTGGATTAACTGTTTAAAAAGTGGATTTATTTTTGAATTTGAAAAATTTAAAAGTGTAACGATTTTTTTTAGGAAATTCTTAAAAAAAACGCTGCTTTTTGGAAATCAAGGTTCTTAAATGATTTTTATTGAATCATACAGACATGTAGCTTGGGATTGCATAATCTGGTTCTGCTACTTTCGCTCGAATGGCGGTTTCCCGAATGTCGTTCTCCCAAAGCCAGTTTCCATAATGCTAGTTCCTCGAAAACCCCGTTTCCCCGAATAGCTCAGTTCTCCGAACAGTTCTAACACTCATAATTGTCATAACCTTTTGCATTTCAAGGTGGTGAACAATATGTATTTTGGGCAATATGTATTTAGTGGAGAATGATCAAATATCTCCTTCTTTGGTAGCTTATCGATCTTTCTAATTCAACACTATCTCACTACCCGAGCAGAAGCAATGTTCTGACCATTAAATCGAGATATTGATTTGATTGAAATAAGAGATAAAAGATCTGAAGATAATATCAAAATTGTATTCCTGGAACTTTTGAGCCATAGCTAAATTTTATGTCGCAAGATCTAAGGAATAGCTCGCTGATATTGGTGAGATCTTATAAAAGCTAAATATGATATGCTAATAGTATTCCAGAAGTAAATTTTAGATATTATTTTCGGATATTTTATCTCTTATATCTTTCATGTTAATATCACTTTCGTATGTCCATATCAAAATTTGCTATGACTTAGCTTTTTTCGCCTGCTCGGGTAAAGACTATTATTGCACTTTTTAGAGCTGCATTACTTTACAAGGGAACGGGTCATTCGGGGAAATGGCTTCGGAGAAACGGGCCTTTCGGGGAAAAGTAGCACAATCGCATAATCTATGTCTTTTAAAATTGTCCCGTTTTTGTTTTTTATTTGTCCCGTTTTTATCTGGTTGGCTTATGGTCAGCCTAGGTTTTCATTTTTTGATGGCTACTTTTTCCCTCTCTCCATCAAATAGGTCATCAAAATGGTATTCGTTGTAATCATCACTTTCGCCATCTCGTGGCTTCCGTTGTACACTATTTTCTGCTTCGTCAAGTTTGCTGGCGATCTGATATACGATGAGTCAGGTAAGTTGCGGTAGTCGGTACAGTACCTTATACCAAAATAGCCCTCAACCGTTCTCAACAGATTATCTCTCGACAGTTCAAGCCATCATCTTTGGAATCCTGCCAGTAGCGCAATGGCTGGGAGCGGCCAACTCGTGCATCAATCCCATCCTGTATGCATTTATGAATAGGAAATTTAGGGCCGGTTTCCGGCATTTGTTCCGGTCCTGTTGCAACAACGAAGACGATGACTGGGACCAGCCGACAACGGTGCTACGAAGTGACGAAACACGTGATCTGGTGCTCCGGCGGATACGAACCGAGAGGCATTTTGTCCGAAATGGAACCAGAAACGGCCTCGGGCCACCGCACTGTAACTCTCTTCGGTACAGTCGTTCAACGAAGGTATCAATCCAGTCCCATCTAGTCGATTGAGCATACAATCGTTTCGATTTTTGCCAACTTCCCTTAGAGTTTTATCACCTAGCTGTTATTCCGTTTGCATTATAGAAGATGGACGGAAGTAAATCGTAAGAGAACAATACACTCAGTACAAAAAAAAACGTTAAACGTAATGGAAAATACATACTTGGGTCAGAATATTCCGCGGGGTCAATGGAAGCAAGCGGTAAAAATCAGTAAAAACGTTTCAGAAATAACATCACATAAAGTTTTAAACTAGCAGAAAGAATGTTAACGGCACCCAATAAAACCGAAAATCTATTTTCGTACGTATTTTGTGATATTTAGCTCAAAGTGCAGAATATTTATGAACGTTCTCCATTTTAAAATAAATTCAACTCCAAGGATTCCGAGAAGGTATAATCGGTTAATTGTGAAAGAAATCCTCAGGTAGATTTATGGTGAAGATAAATCGAAGCCATACCTCAAATTTTCAAAAGCACGGATCTGGAGAACCAAACATCCGTTTAAGCTGAATACTTAATCGATTGGTCACTCGCTGGTGGTGACCAATCGATTAAGTTTTCAGCTCAAACAGGTGTTCGGTTCTCCAGATCCGTGCTTTTGAAAATTTGAGGTTTGGCTTCGATTCATCTTCACCTTATAGCCGTAAAAATGCCCTGCATGTAAACCCACACGGAGAAAAATCAACCTAGAGTTATTTTTAAACCAAAATTGGTTGTTTTGAGTTTAAGATTTTGTTTGAAAATAGCTTGCTTTATTGGTTGTTTCAATCTGAAACATGTGTGTACTTATAAGGTGTATTATGGTTGCTCCAAACTAAAATTTTAGGTAATTCTAACGAACAACTAGTTTGTTTCTACCAAAATATATGTTTGTTTCTCTAATTATTTTTTAGTTTTGAAGTAATAGGTTGATTCAACAATTACAATACATTGAAACAAACTAAGATTTTGATTGAATCAAAAACAACTAATATTTTAGTTTGCAATAAAACAACTTCATGTGTTGTTTCTGTTCTTGTTTTGGCACGCAGTTAATTCTAATTTCCACCATCTTTTTACACTTGCCGGATGAAATTAACACTTAAAAGGAATCCGTTTTTTTTATCAGTGAAAAGTTATTCAAACGTTTGTATATTTGCCTCTGATCATACCTGGAGGTAATTTGATTGATTATATATTCTGTGTTTATCTTATTCAGCCAACATGCTTTTATTTTTCAAGTTCGCAGCTAAAACCATCAACCTAAGGGCAATGAAAAATCTTGCAGCTAATTCTTAAACTTAAGTTTCCAATTACTCAGAAAAATATAGATTTTCGCACAATTGTTTGGATGTATTGATTTTGGATCCAAAAATATTACATTTTTCTAGAGTGAACTTTTCATGGAGAAAGTGGACCCGAAAGAAAGACCCGAATTCTTATCCTGAAGGAACAATTCTTGCCGGCTACAACTTTGGTTTGATCATAGAAGCTATTTATCTATATTTTAGTTTTGGCTGATTAGTAGATTAAAGAACAAAAAATAGTATTCTACACTACACAACACTACACTAGATAAAATTGAAACAAAACATGTTATAATTTGAACAATAATGTAACTCATTATGTTTCAAATCAAACACAAATATAACTCATTTTGTCATTATTCATAAATGAATTTTAACAAAAAAAATTATGTTCTTTACATGAATAAAAGCACATGTGCTTAGCATCTTGCATCGTATCACGAACTGTGTTATAATTATGTTTAAAAATTTAAACAAATTTAGAACAGCCTTTGCTATTATAACTGATTTTGTTTTAATTACAACAATGTCCTTCATCAACTCAACGTGAATGTACAAAAATGAAACAAAATATGATATTTTAACATATCTTGATATAATTGTAATACAATTTTATAGTAATCCACAACATTTGTTCGCTACCAGACCAGTTTCGATGGGGCTCCAGAAATACCTTCAGCAATTAAATCAGGAATTTTGCCAGGGATTCCTCCAAGGACTATTCCAGGAATATGACGGAATATCTTCAGTGATTCCTCCATAGATTCCTACAGTAAAATTTTCACTAGAATTTCTGCAGGGATTTCTCCAAGGATTCCTCGGGGAACTTTTCCAAATATTATTTCTGGTACTCCTCCTGATATTCCTCCAAAATTTTAGACACCCGACCAGAACCACATAACAAGATTATAGCGTATTAGTAGAGTTAAAAATAACAGAATTTGATATATTTTGGTATCAAGATGGCTTGTTCTTAACTTGTAATATTTTTGACATCGTATTTGTGAGTTTGTTGCAAATAACATCCGATGTCATGAACAATAACATAATTTGCTAAAAATTTTGTCATTTTTTAAAACCCTGGTAACACATTCTGTAGTAATTATGTTATAATTTTAATAGGATTTGCTATATTTTACTTTTGTTTGGTGCACATTTTGTTAGAATTTTTGTTATTTTAACTACTCACGGTATATGTTTTATAACAACTGGTGATATAATCAGTGTTATGAAAAACTCAATTTCTCATAAACCACACATGGGATTTTTCATGCGTGAGTTGTCAGTCACGCAACTCAGCAGTCAAAAAATCTTGGATGAGTTGGCTCACCTTTTTGACTCATTGGTCTCGTATTTCCACAGTTTACTCACACACGGCAATAATTTCTTGAAAGTGTGATAAAATTATAGTAATCCTTTCTAACGTAAACAACAACATTCGGGTTTTCCGAGCTTTTGCCGGGTTTTGCGACTGAATCATATTTACGGTTTGAGTTGATTTTGCATCTAAATCTCAAGCGTGAGATTTGCGAAGCTGATCTCTAATGAGTTTGCTCTCACGGGAGAGCGTATTGATTGAGATTTGAGTGTGAGTCTATCAACACTGGATATAAGGCAGCCCACAGACGCTCAGACGGTTTGACCAACATTGACTCCGCCCCCAAGTTAGTCAAACCGACTTATGTTGCTACAACCGTTTGACCAACTGTCAAAGTTGGTTGCAGCAACACGATATTTTTTCGCATGTTTTTGGACTTGCCGAGAGTCTAGTGAATATGTGATTGTTATTTTTTTGAATGCTGTGGCTGTGAGGGAGAATCTTTTCGCGATTTTCTGGCAATAATCGCAGTAAGGAAGAGAAGAACTTTCAACATTTAAGTATCGGAAGAAATCAATATTTAAGAGGAATTCCAGTTATAGCTCGTACGATATACGGCAAAACTCATAAATCATGACGGGTCTCTTTCGGGAAATATTCTGAGCAGTCATTGATATGGGAATGGGCAAGGGATTTTTTTTTTTCAAACATTCTATCCAGAATCTTTTAATCGTTTCCTCTAGTTATTCTGCTTTGAAGTTTTTCCAGGAATCCATAAGCTATACTAAGGATTCCACCAAAAGCTCTTCTTGCGATTCTACCACGGATTTTATCAATAATTCCTTTAGAAATTTATCCACAGATTCAACCAGAAATTTCTCCGAGGAACATTCTTCAGACATACCTTCAGGTGGAATTTTTCCAAGGATTCCTTTAGACTTAGAGGTTCCTCTACAAATTATTGTGGATTTCAACCACTGATTCTTTCAGAGATCTGTCCAAAAAAATCCCAAGGAATTTCTTCAGGGCTTACTCCAAAGCTGCCAAGAAGAATTCATCCAGATTGTTATAACAATTTTTTCAAAGATTTCTTCAGAAATATCTCTAGAAGTTAGTTCCAAGGATTCCATCACGCATTACCCAGGAATCGTATCACGAATTCTTTCAGATACTTCTCAAGAGATTTCTAAAAAAAATCATCACCAGAAATTCCCCCAAGGATTTCACCAGTACTTTTTTAAGGTGCTCAATTCCATCCAGTATTTCTTGAAGGATTTTTTCCAAGGAATCTACCAGAAATTACCTTAGAGAATTTTTCAGAAACTCCTCCAGGGATTGCTTTAAAAGATCTTCCAGAAATATACTAAGGAATCTCTCCAGGAAACTCTCTAGGAATTAATCTATTGATTTCTTTGGTGATACCACCAAGAATTTCTAAAGATTTATCTCCATGGATTTTTTTTTTTTCAGAAATGAAAAAATAATCTTTAAGGTCTACTTTAGGGAATCATTCTGAGGAATTTAGAGACATATGTTGTTAGAAACTCTGAGTAAATGTCAGTTTACTCCCTGGAGGAATTTATGATAATCCTGAAGCACAATCCTAGTAACACCTTTGAAGTATTTTATGGTTGAACTTCTGGCGAAACTCTGGTAGATTTTTCTAGTGGTAATTCTAGCGAAACTCTAGTGATATTCCCAGTGTTAACGCTAGAAGAACTCCTTGTGAAATTCCTTAAAAAACTTCTCTCGTGAAAAATTACAGGTGATATAATTATGGAAAATACAGTTGAAGTATCTGAAGGAATTAATAAAGGAATCTTTATAGGAAATTGTGGTCAAATCGCATATGAAATTCGTTATTGGGTAATTGGAGTTCATCTTGATGGCATCCACGAAGGAACCTCCCAGAGGAATCCCTGAAGGAATTCCTGTTTTGAATCCCAGGAGCAATTCCTGATGGAGTCACTGGATGATATACTGGTAGATTCCCAAATTACAGGTAAAACTATTATAATACATTTCTGGTAATATCGCTGAAGGGTTCCTGAAAACCCCCAAGAATCCCTGAAGTTATTCCACGAGAAATTCCTTGAAAAATCTGGAGAAATCCCTTGAAGATTTCCGGGATTGATTTCTTAAGGAAATCCGGGAGGAGCCCCATGATGAATTCCGCGAGGAGAATTCCCCATGAGAAATTCCGGAAGGAATCTCTTGAGTAATGCCGGTAATGGAATACTTATAAGAAATTTCTGATATAATCCCTGGAGGAAACCCTAATAATCTTCGAGAATCGTTGGAGATTTTGCTGAAGGAATTCCTTGTGGAATTTCGGGAGGTATCCATTGACTAATTCCGGGAGGAATCTCTTAAGGTATTCCAGGAGGACTACCTTAAAGAGTTCTTGGATGAATCTCTTGAAGTATTCTCTAGAAGTTCGGGTAGTATCTCCTAATAAATTTCTATAAGAATTCATAATAAATTAACCCAGAATAACCCTAGAGGGATTTCTGATGGAACCTTTAGAAGAATTCCTGATAGAATCCCTGACAGAACTTCTGATGGAATCCCAGGAGGATTTATAATAAAGTTCTAGGAATTTCTCTAATGGAATCTATGAAAGAACTTCCGATGGAATCCCTGCAGATATTCCCAATAAAATCGATTGAAGAACTCCTTCAGATGGAATCCTTGGGAAAACTCGCGTTGTAATCCCTGGAGTAATTAGAGAATCTCTAGATAGAATCATTAGAGAAACTCTAGATAGAATTCCTGTAGAAATTCCAAGTGGAATCTCTGAAGGAACTCCTAATGGAAACCCTAGAGGAACTCGTGATAAAGTCCTTAGAAGAACTACTTATGAAATCCCTTGGGATTTCGTGATGAAATGCCAAAAACGACTTCTGTTGTTTTGCCCTGTAGGAATTCCTAATTGAATCCCTATTGGAACTCCTCACAGAAAAAAAAATCCATGTAAATTTCAGCGTACAATCATGCACATAAAGGGAATGCCAGATTTGTCGCAAATTTACTTGACACAACGTGTAAAATTACATCAACATCATGTAAATTTATGCGAATTGTCGCGTAATCGGTCAGAGTCCATGCCAGATTACACGATGTATAGCGGAAACGTACATGATGTTATTGTAATTTTACATGATATGACGCGTAAATTTGCGACAAATCTGGCATTCCCTTCATGTGCATGATTTTAGACAGAAATTTCCAAAACAAAATTCTTTCTGTGCTGATAAAATCCTCAGAAGAACTCCTGATGGAAATCCTTGGGAACTCTGATTGAAAGACTCAGGGGAACTCCGATGGAGTCCCTAGAGCTAGTCCTGATAAAAACCCTGAAAGAACTGCTGAACGGAACCTTCGTGAAATTTATGATTGAATCTTTAGAAGTTCTCCTGATGGAATGCCTGGATGAAATCGTGTTTAGTCCCCAGGAAAAACTCCTGATTCTAGAGGAATAATTAAAGAATCCTTGGTGAATTTGCTAAAGAAAACGGTTAGAGATAGTTGGAAACGATAGAGAAATATAAAGAAACAACTCAAGAGCGGGCATTTGATAGATCACTATGGCACCGACGCTGCGTAAATTCACGCATTTTGACTTTCTACCCATCTGCATTAGCAATTCATGGGACGTCGAAGCTTCAATTTGACATGATGACGTCGGTGTTCGTGCAACATCCCTACAGACGGTACGATCGGTTCGTTGAACATTTGGCTCCGCCCACCGGTGGTTTGAGCAAAATCAAACTCGTTTGATTTTGGTCGACCGATTCGTCAACCATCAAATTGGTTTCACAAACTGTCAAATTGGTTCGTCAAGCAGCATCACACACGGTCAAACATAGCACCAACATGAGCATCAACCTGGGGGCGGAGTCAATGTTGGTCAAACCGTCTGAGCGTCTGTGGGGTGCATAATAAAATCATTCTTCTCTTCTTGGCATTAACGTCTCACTAGGACAAAGCCTGCTTCTCAGCTTAGTGTTCTTATGAGCACTTCCACAGTTATTAACTGAGAGCTTTCTTTGCCAAAGTTGTCATTTTCGCATTCGTATATCGTGTGGAAAGTAGGGTAGAAGCACCGGTTTTGGCCTCACGCCAGTTGTAGCCATAGGGGATTATACACCGTTTTACATAGCCAATCAACATGAAACCTTTTGTGTTCAACAGATCACATTCACATGATAGAGCTACATTAATTTACTCGTCCAAATTGATTCAAAATAAAAGAAAAAGCAATTCATTTTCTTTTTAATTTTAACTCCCATACAGCTAATTTGGCCAGGGCACTCCTAATTTGGCCATCCTCATGAGAAATCAATGCAATTGGATCCGTTGGCCTGTATTGACCAACGGGATTTTCAAAGCGAAAAAATGGTTATAGCACAGTTTTGATATTTTACACACATAAAATGGATTGAAAGCTTGCATTTGACATATTTGTAGTATGAATACGGCTTCCCATTTAATTTTCATTGACATTTTCTCTTAGGCTGGCCAAAACCGGTGCTTTTACCCTACGATAATACACTATGCCCAGGGAAGTAAAGGAAATTTCCATCATGAAAAGATCCTGGATCGACCGGGATTCGAACCGTGACACCTTCAGCATGGTTTTGCTTTGTAGCTGCGGACTCTAACCACTCGGCTAAGGAAGGCCCACGATAATAAAATCATATCACGGTAAAACTTTCTGTTATAATCTTGTTTCTTCTATCTGGTCAAGGACTCTTCTAAGCATTCCTCCAGGAATATTTCTACAGAAATTTATGCAGAGATGTCTTTGAATCTTTCTTCAAGTTACAATACGACGATTTCTTCGAGGATTACTCCAGATATTTCTCCAGCTATTTTTCCAGAATATTCTCTGGTAGTCTTCTTGAGATTGTTCTACATATTATTCCTGAGATTTCCTCCGGGATTCTCCAGAAATACTCCTAGAGAAATTCATCTAGGGATTCTACAAAAAATAACTTCATGAATTCCTATAGGGACTTCTCAAGTGTTTACTTCAGGAATTCTGCCAGGCCTGCATCCAGGAAATCGCTACATAAAGTCTTCTAAGGATTTTTTTCTGGTAATCTTCCAGGGATTCCCCTTAAAATTTCTTTAGAGACTCGTTCTGCCCCTTCAAAAACTCCTCCGGGGAATTTTCCGAGAATTCAGAAATTACAACATAGATTTACCCCATCCTCCAGATATATCATCAAAATGAATAGGAATTCATCCAGAATTTCATCTGCGATTTTTCTCAGAGATTCCTTTAGGAGCTTCTTTCCTAAAAAAGATTTTTTTTTAACTTAGATAAGCTCCTGAAGAGTTTCCTGGAGCAATCCCTTGGGAAACCTTAATAAAACACCTACACGTAAATGCTTCCATTGGACGATTAGTCCTTTGAAAGAAGCACTACACCAGACAACGGACTAGTATGCAACTCCCAATTTCACATTAGAATCACATTCCTGACGAAAAGTTTTCCAAACTGAAGCAGGAATCGAACCCGCACTCCTTGGTCGATTCGGCTAAATACTCTAGAAAACAATCTAGAGTAATCACTTGAGGAATCCTCAGTTAAATTCCTGATAAAAATCTCTGAAGTAATTCTTGCAGGAGCCTATCGAGAGATTCCTGAGGAAATCTCTGGAGGAATTCATGAATAAATCTCTGGAATATAAAATATACTTTTTGGCTACGCTGTTTTTATTCAACGTTTTTTTTCTTTAAAAAAGACTGTGTAGACGAAAAGCATATTTCATTATAATATGCAGTTGATTGTCTACCAGTTCATCCAGAGGAAATCATTTAGAGATTTTTCTGAAGCAATCCTTTATGAAACTCCTTCAAAAAGATGAAGAAATCTATTAAGGAATCACTGTAGAGGTTTTACAAAAGAAATCCCTGGATGAGTCTCTGGAAAAACTTCTGTAGGAATTTATGGCTTCTGGATAAATTACTGGAGAATCCTTGGGTTATCTGGAGAAATCATTAAAATAATTCAAATCGAGAAATTTGTAATTTGTGAAACACCTGCAGGAATTCATAATTGAATCCCTGAAGCGATCCGGGGAGGAAACCCAGAAGAAATTTCCGGAACAATTCCTGGAAGAATCTTGAAAGGACTACTTCTTCTTCTTTCTGGCGGTACGTCCCAACTGGGACATAGCCTGCTTCTCAGATTAGTGTTCTCATGAGCACTTCCACAGTTATTAACTGAGAGCTTTCTTTGCCAATTGGCCATTTTTGCATGTGTATATCATGTGGCAAGTACGAAGATACTCTATGCCCAGGGAATCGAGATTTTTTCCTTTACGAAAAGATCCTCGACCGGCGGGATTCTAACCCACGACCCTCAGCATGGTCATGCTGGATAGCTGTGCGTTTACCTTTACGGCTATCTGGGCCCCAAAGGACTACTTGGGGTTATGTTTGTATGTTTCCGTTGGGATATCCTCGGAGTAAATTCTGAAGAAATAATTACCATGAGTAATCCTTGAAAAACAATGTTCTAGTGCAACTCATGGAGAAATTCCTGAAGGAAACCTTGAAATATGACAACCGCTAATTGAACATTAGAGTATGTTATCTAATAATCCTTCCATAAAATTAAAAAAAAGTGTAGCCTTGAAGATTCTCTGCAAGAATCCTTGATTTTCTAGAGGAATCTCTGAAGGAATACCAGAAGAAGTTGCTTGAGAATTCTTTGGAGAAATTCTGAAAGAATTCCTGAATCAAATGAAATTTTCACAATTCTTCAGAAATAACTTGAATTTTAACATATATTTTCGAGCGATTTTTCCAATCACGAGTTAAAAAGCAGTAATGATTTTACTACAGTGAATTTTTTGACAATTTTTTATAATTGACATAACCAAACATATTGAAGGAATAGCTTCATGGTATCCTCAGCAAGACGAACAAGTTTGCTGTAGACAGTTTTTGTGTAGGGCTATTCGTTTTTAAGATAAATAAATTGGAATTTTTTGTCGAAAGTTTCACTTTAGTTAAATCGTTATAACTTTTAAATTCGTGATTGGAAAAAATGTTCAAAAATATATGTTAAATTTCAAGTTATTTCTGAAGAACATTCAAATCGGCCCATAAATGACTCAGATATAACCCTATAAACTTGATCATTTCGTATGAAACTTACATATATCTAAGGAGCACATAAATGTACTGACGAGCCTCCAACCAAAACGTCTCTCAGCTCATCGGAATCCTAGTGTGCTAGACGGAAGCTCACGAAAATTCTAAAAGCGCACGCTAGGTGATGTTCACCCGGAGAGACTCGTTTCATGCGCTGCTCGGCGCTACGGCTCGTCATCAGTGTCCAAGTTGTGAAACAAGTGCTTAGTAACGAAGAGCTCCTACAACTATTTTCGCCTCATTATACAGGTGTCTAGATGGTTTACATGATATGGTCGAAAACTCGCGATCCAAAAGTTACAATTTCGATCCTCGTTGAAAACTTTTGTAATCACTTCAATTATTGCGCTAAATTTTAAACAGCACATGTGACCGCAGCTAAGACAAGACACATCTCAAGAAAAATGAGGCGCACCAAAAAAGGGCTCACAATGTATTGCAGTTTGTATTTGAGATGCAAATCTTGACTAAACGTCGTCCTCCAAATGCGGTAACACAAAACAATCGAAGGACACCTACACGCAAACAAATTTTATTTGTATAATCTACCGATTCCATTGTAGAATTAAGAACTGCACCAACGATTTTCAACCGACTACAAAAATCTGTTAAGTTTTCTATAACCTGGTACAAATCACTGAGCAGTGCAGTAAATGTGACCATGTCTATAGTAGCATCCACTACAAAGCATTGTATTTCAATCCGTGACACCCACCGTACAACACAGTGTGGTCAAAAGTACAATGCGAAACTTGTCAAATCAAGCATGTTTCTAGTCATAAATACTGCAACTGTGGTTAAATAAACCGAATACATTTTCTTGTGTAGTGATGTTGACTACCCAGTGAACCACGTATCGTATAAGGATGTGCGCCAAAAATCTCATATTCATACGTCAAAAATCAGAATCGCACAATATGTCAAATCAAAACTCATAAATGTTAACACAAATTGTATATCCACTACGATTCATTGTCGACAAACTTTGTTGACAACAAACCATGCCGTAAATAGTATAATCTAGAATCGCATCAAGTTGTATAAACTGACAGATCATATATCAATGCAGATTAGCATCAAATGAAATCGCAATAACTTAGCAAAATTTGCCACCCGAGGTCAGTATTTTCTGGCGGTGGGCTTCAAAGAACAACAAAGCGTGTGTGCTGTATAGCAAACTTCCTTTCATGTTGGCAAATAATCACTCTACATTCATGTAGCGGTCTGTGGTGTAGTGGTATGGTACCGGATCAGGTATCATAAGGTCCGGTGTTCGAGTCTCACTGGAAACTATTTTTATTTTTAATTTTTATCGGAATTTTGTGGCATCGTATTGCTGACCATGGAAAGTCTGAAAAAGTCGTGCGAAGTGCGTATATGGCCTCCAATTTGGTGTGTATATAGCGTTTTCATGCATTTTATACGAGTGATTTGATTCATATATAATGATGTTAAGCAAAAAATATACCAACCGAAATGTTGACTGGGTATGTTTTGGTAGAGTTGACAGAATGATGTAGCCGGTTGAAAATCGTTGGTGCAGTTCTTAATTTTACCATGGATTCAGTAATTTCAACAATAAAAATCGTTTCAGTGTAACAACGATTATAGAAATCTCTGCCGCCTAGCAAGAAAAATCTATCTTCGACACCGCATTTCTTGTGAAAAATCCTACCGCATTTGATGTTCCCGCATTTGATATTTGCATTTCAAACGCACACAGCAATACAGCGCTTGCAAGCCATGAGACTCCTGCACCTATGGCTACAGCACGTGCACAGTAACTCTATTTTGTATGGAAATCGAAAAAGTTGCAAATGTTTTCTCCAATACTGTAGCTGATCTGCTGTTTAAATGATTTAAAAAGACACGAATACCGTCTTCAGCCATTTAGCTGCATAGACTGTAATTTAACATTAGACAACGGACAAGCATGCTCCAGTGGCACAGCCGAGATACATTCCTGACGAAAAGTTAATGGCTGCAGGGGAATTGAACCCACACCCCATGACGAGATGCTCTTAACTGCCTGACGTCACTAACCGTACAGCCACGAAACACACAAATAACTTAAGCAAAAGACTAGATCATAATTACAAAAATTTACATATTTTACTGATATTCAAAAATGTTGCAAAAAACGGATCCATTATGTTGCACAAGGGGGGGGGCCTAAAACGGAATCCCACTGTAGTTTTAAAGCTATGTATGCTGTTCCGCTAAAGAAAAGTTTATATTTCTTTTAACCCTAGATCGGTCACATGCGTGTACTGAGTACACGCACTTTGAAAAAAGCTCGCTTTCCATACACAGCTCAAACGAGGTGGCGCTGGCGATGGTTGAATGCGCGACCGCTCTTGAGTTAAAGAAGTGGTTGAGAAATTTTCAATAGCGTAGGTGTTAAGGGTCAACCACAATGCAACGGCATTACGGCAAGAACGGCAAAACTACAACACCTATTTGATTGTCGTGTCATTGTTTTGATCAATTTCGATTAAATCAGATTCAACAAGGACGTGACAAGTAAAGGGCCCATTCACAAATTTCATAACGCTTTAGGGGGTGGGTGGGTGTCCGAACGTTGTTACGGTTCACACAAAAATAGTAGACTATCAATATAAAAAGCGTCACGAGCGGGTGGGTGGGTGTCCAAAATGGCCAATTTAAGCGTTATGAAATATATGAACAAACCCAAGTGTAGATCAAGATGGGCTTGCCGTTTTACCGTTGTACTTTGCTGCCGTTCATATTGTAGGGTAGGTGTACCAGTTATGGACATAATGGTTCCCTATTTCGCCATACGTGATAATTTTATTAAACCAAAATTTTCAATCATTCTGCGTGTTTAAGTCCTCCGAAAATCTAGGGGGTTGGTGTCAGGCCCTGCAAGCCAACCGTAAAAACACATCAGCACAGGAACGTCAACGAGAGAATACGGACTGGAGCAATCGGCAAAGACCACAGCGACGAAAAAGGACTAGGGTAGGTGTACCAGTTATGGCCATAGTGGTTCCCTATTTCGCCATACGTAATATCTTGAATGCCTTCACATTTTGAATTTTTTTTTTTGTGTTTTAGCAGTAAAATATAGGATATATCTTAATGTTAAAACATTCAAAAAGATTAAAAATGTAAAAGTTCTCAAAATTTTGCATATGGCCAAATAGGGAACCACTATGGCCATAACTGGTACACTTTCCCTAGCGATTGGAAACTCGGTACGTGGAACTGCAAATCTCTCAACTTCATTGGAAGTACTCGCATACTCTCCGATGTACTGAAGACCCGCGGTTTCGACATCGTTGTGCTGCAGGAGGTGTGCTGGACAGGAGCATTGGTGCGAACGTTTAGAGGTAATTATACCATCTACCAGAGCTGCGGCAACACACGCGAGCTGGGAACCCAACTAACAATTTTAGCGCTATAAGCCAAGATTATTTGCTTTGTGCTGTATAACAGTTGATTTGAAGCAGCGAACGCAGCAAAAAATGAAAGCTGTCAAAAATAGAACCATTAGCGTTAATACAGCTGTAACGCAAACGTTTTGCAGCTACAAATCTTAGCTGAATAAATTTCATCAGTTATCGCTTTTGCAGCTTTCACTAAGCTAACAACACCTTAAAGGATAGCAACCTAATGATGTGGAATAAAACTCGCCATCATCAATCCGGCTGCTTCTATATAATATGATTTGTTATTATGCTCAATATATATTTAAGAAGCGCTTTGTCATTAGTTATACAGCGAGCATACAGCAGTATGCTGTAAAACAACAACTTGTGGCGCATCTACTCAGCTTGTTGGATGTAAACATTGCGTTTGACGTTTCGCACCCTTTTACAGCCTGATGAAGTGGTGTAAGCGTGGCTATGGCATCTTTTACGATCATTATAAAATATTGTGTGAACCGTTTTCGATGTAGAACAAAACTGTGTATTTTCTTTGCTTTTCGATATAGACTGTGGTGGCAACAAGGACAGCGTCGAGACTTGTGGATGCAGAGATCGTGAGTTTGATTCCAAGCGGTGGCAGGTAACGTTGGGAACATTAAATTCAGATACTTATGATATGAATTCCGAAAGCTGTGAAATAGCTTGAAAATAATATTTAATCGATAATACAGCGAAGCTGTATAATAATTATTCAACAGTTGCAAAATGGTTGAGAAAGCGCCTTCCGAAGATGTTACACAGCTATTTGTCGTATAACTGTCGAGATAGAATAATTCTTCTTCTTCTTTCTGGCGTTACGTCCCCACTGGGACAGAGCCTGCTTCTCAGCTTAGTGTTCTTAAGAGCACTTCCACAGTTATTAACTGAGAGCTTACTATGCCAATGACCATTTTTGCATGTGTATATCGTGTGGCAGGTACGAAGATACTCTTATGCCCTGGGAAGTCGAGAAAATCTACAACCCGAAAAGATCCTCGACCGGTGGGATTCGAACCCACGACCCTCAGCTTGGTCATGCTGAATAGCTGCGCGTTTACCGCTACGACTATCTGGGCCCCCCGAGATAGAATAATAATCGATATGAATAAGAGCTGCCAACAGCTTAAAAGTAGCTGAGTAGATTCGCCAGATTTGTTGGTAAAAGGATCGCATAGAAGCTTTCGTTCGTTTGTACAGCGCCTTTACTCAGCATAAAGCCGTATAAAGAAGGCCTAGAGAATGTTTACATTTGCACTAAATGTTAGTTGGGAACAGCTTTCATAGTGATGGGTGATATGCAAAGGCGCGTGATCGGGTGGTGGCCGATCGATGAACGAATGTGCAAGTTAAGAATCAAAGGCCGATTCTTTAACTTCAGCATAATCAACGTGCATAGCCCACACTCCGGAAGCACTGATGATGACTAGGACGCATTTTACGCGCAGCTAGAACGCGAGTACGACCGCTGCCCAAGCCACGACGTCAAGATCATCATAGGAGATTTGAACGCTCAGGTTGGCCAGGAGGAGGAGTTCAGACCGACGATTGGAAAGTTCAGTGCCCCCCGGCTGACGAACGAGAACGGCCTACGACTGATTGATTTTGCCGCCTCCAAGAATATGGCCATTCGTAGCACCTATTTCCAGCACAGCCTCCCGTATCGGTACACCTGGAGATCACCTCAGCAGACAGAATCGCAAATCGACCACGTTTTGATCGATGGACGGCACTTCTCCGACATAACCGACGTCAGAACCTATCGTGGCGCTAACATTGACTCCGACCACTACCTGGTGATGGTGAAACTGCGCCCAAAACTATCCGTCATCAATGATGTACGGTACCAACGCCCGCCTCGGTACAATCTCGAGCGGCTGAAACAACCGGATGTCGCCAATGCGTACGCGCAGCATCTTGAGGCAGCGTTGCCGGATGAGGGCGAGCTCGATAGGGCCCCTCTTGAGGACTGCTGGAGGACAGTCAAAGCAGCCATTAACGATGCTGCCGAAAGCATTGTCGGATATGTGGAACGGAGCTTAAGAAACGATTGGTTCGACGAGGAGTGCCAGGAGGTTTTAGAGGAGAAGAATGCAGCGCGGGCTGCAATGCTGCAGCATGGTACGCGGCAAAACGTGGAACGATACAAACTGAAGCGGAAACAGCAAACCCGCCTATTTCGGGACAAAAAGCGCCGCCTGGAAGAGGTGGAATGCCAAGAAATGGAGTTGCTGTATCGTTCTCAAGAAACGCGGAAGTTCTATCAGAAGCTCAACACATCCCGCAAAGGCTTCGTGCCGCGAGCTGAGATGTGCCGGGATAAGGATGGGAGCATCTTGACGGTCGGACGCGAGGTGATCGAGAGGTGGAAGCAGCACTACGATGAACACCTGAATGGCGCAGAGAACACAGGCACAGAAGGTCAGGACAACGAAGGCGATGGCTACGTCAGCACAGCAGACAGCGCAAACCAACCAGCTCCCACGATGGGGGAAGTTAAGGATGCCATTCAACAGCTCAAGAACAACAAGGCCGCTGGCAAGGATGGTATCGGAGCCGAACTCATCAAGATGGGCCCGGATGGGTCGCTTGTCTGCATCGGCTGATAGTCAGAATCTGGGAAACGGAACAACTACCAGAGGAATGGAAGCAAGGCGTTATATGCCCTATCTACAAAAAGGGCGACAAACTGGAGTGTGAAAATTATCGTGCAATCACCATCCTAAACGCCGCCTACGAAGTGCTATCCAAGATTCTCTTCCGTCGTCTATCACCAATAGCAATCGAGTTCGTGGGAAGTTATCAAGCAGGTTTCATCGACGGCCGCTCGACAACGGACCAGACCTTTTCCGTGCGGCAAATCCTCCAGAAATGCCGTGAGTACCAGGTCCCTACGCACCATTTGTTCATCGATTTCAAGGCGGCATACGATAGTATCGACCGCGTAGAGCTATGGAAAATCATGGACGAAAACAGCTTTCTCGGGAAGCTCACAAGATTGATCAGAGCAACGATGGACGGTGTACAAAACTGCGTGAAGATCTCGGGCGAACACTCCAGTTCGTTCGAGTCTCGGCGGGGATTACGACAAGGCGATGGACTTTCGTGCCTGTTGTTCAATATTGCGCTTGAAGGTGTTATGCGAAGAGCCGGACTTAACAGTCGAGGCACGATTTTCACGAGATCCGGACAATTTGTTTGCTTCGCGGACGACATGGACATTATTGGGAGAAAATTTGAAACGGTGGCAGATTTGTTCACCGGCCTGAAACGCGAAGCAACAAGAGTCGGGCTAATGGTGAATGCGTCGAAAACAAAGTACATGCTGGTTGGCGGAACTGAGCGCGACAGGACCCGCCTAGGAAGCAGTGTTACGATAGACGGAGATACCTTCGAGGTGGTGGACGAGTTCGTCTACCTCGGATCCTTGTTGACGGCTGACAACAATGTTAGTCGGGAAATACGAAGGCGCATCATCAGCGGAAGTCGGGCCTATTATGGGCTCCAGAAGAAACTGCAATCAAGAAAGATTCACCCCCACACCAAATGTACGATGTACAAAACGCCCATAAGACCGGTAGTCCTCTACGGGCATGAGGCGTGGACTATGCTCGAGGAGGACTTGCAAGCTCTTGGGGTTTTCCAACGCCGAGTGCTAAGGACGATCTACGGCGGCGTACAGGAGAACGGCGTGTGGCGGCGAAGAATGAACCACGAGCTCGCTCAACTCTACGGCGAACCCAGTATCGTGAAGGTAGCTAAAGCTGGAAGGATACGCTGGGCAGGGCATGTTGGAAGAATGCCGGACAACAACCCTGTAAAGATGGTGTTCGCTACGAATCCGGTCGGAACAAGAAGGCGTGGGGCGCAGCGAGCTAGGTGGATTGACCAGGTGCACCAGGACCTGGAGAGCGTGGGTCACAGTCGAGGATGGAGAGAAGCGGCCATGAACCGAGTGAATTGGCGAGGCTTTATCAAGATAATTGATGTAAAGCCAAATAAGTAAGTAAGCGTGTTTAAGTAGTTTGATACCAAATATATCTTGATGTTGAAACATCCAAATAGATTCAGAATGTGAAAATTTTCGAGAAAATACAAATGGCCAAATAGGGAACCACTATAGCCATAACTGGTACACTTTCCCTATTTGGCGTATTTGGGTCTTTAGATACAAAAAGCGGCTTAGATGCTGTTCTATTGACATTGATTCAACGGCCGTTTTGAAAAATTAGCGACAAGCGCGCAGCCCAAAAACAATTCAAATCCTTTTTCCTGGCAGCCCTAACTATTTTTGGCTGCGTAAGTGACAGTTTTAAACTGTCAGTGCGTCTGTCAACCTCGAAAGTCGCGTTTCGTTCTCCCGTTGTTCGTTTTGTTGTGTTATCACTCTGCCAGTGGGTCGTGTTTGGCGTTGTAATTAAATTTTGCTAAGTTTTCGCAAAATTACGTGCTGTTGGGAAGACAAATTACTTCAAAATCTCTAGTACATCAGAATGGCTCTCCGCGCTCAGTTCGAAAATAATGACGATATCGGCGTGTTTAGCAAACTGACAAATTCCTACTGCTTAGTGGCGATAGGAGGATCGGAAGCTTTCTACAGGTGAGTAAGCGGTCCAAAGTTTATCGGATGTTGCGAAATTACTTTAAGATCGTCGGATGTTAATATTTACTTGGAAATAGTCCACAAAAGTTGGTCTAAGTTGAGCTGCAATTGAAATGATTAAAGAATATGTTTGCATCGTTGTTTTTCGAGGTTAGAACTTCCCATGTGCCTTCTTGTTTTGGTTGACGCTCATCTCACAAGTACAGTGAATACTCGGTTTTTCAACCGTGAAGATGGCTCAGTTCTCAGTTTAAAGATTTGGTATCTATTTTTAACGGAAGCATCTAAGCATAATACAGAGTGGCCACCGAACCGGAAGAAAGACGGGAATTTGAATCCACCGGGAATTCACGATGATCATATTGAACAAACATTTTCGAGCTCTAAAAAATTAAACAAACATTTAAAGCTCTAAAAATGAGGCATCTGTGATTTTGTAATTTATTATTAAATAAATAAATTCCTACTTTGCTACACTAATGTTTTACTTTTCTCAATGGTTAGCGTTGTTTCGAAATATTTTTTTTTATTCTTGCCTTTACGAGGTAAACCCGCCAAAGGCAGAAAACCTCTATAATAAAGAAAATCAAAATCGAATATTTTACTGTTAAGAGTAACATTTTTTACAGTCCCTTGTAAGAATTTCTAAAATATCATTAAGGCGAAGTAGGCTGTCGTTGATGATTGTTGCTAATTCATTGCACGATTTCGAATCAAAGAAAATCTGTTGGTTTTGCATTGACACAGCTTGAAAAGTATCAGCATGCTTTATGCATGTTAGCACGTACAGCGATACTTTTTCAAGTCAATATAAACTATCAAGACTGAGTTTTATCAATTTGAAATGCAAGCTGAAAAGTAATCATTGTTGCCAAAACGAATGACGGGCTACTTTGCCTTAAACTAATCGACTAATAGTTGAATCAATAAAGTAGAGATAAATTCTTCAAGGTACTGTTGTGATTTTGTTTGGGGCTGGTCATATTAAATTTCCAGAAGTTGCTATTTTTAATGGATGGAAGAGACTTTTTTCTTTTTCAAAAGTGTTTATAATGTCACTTTTTTCTGCCTTGGAAATGATACCTGTTGTAAGATTCTAGATGCTCGAAAGATGCCTTAAGATATTTTTAGGCGACTATTTCGCAGGTTCATCTGCAAATTTCTTAACGAATTCTTTGAGGAAATGCTTCTAGAATCATTCTAATAATTTCTCCAGAGATTTTTATCAGATTACTACCAAGAACTCCCCAAAGTATCTCTCCTAGCAGTACTGTAAGATATTTCTCCATTATTTCTCTCAACGATGGGTTCACAAATTCCTCCAGTAGATTCTTGAAGAATGCTCAAAGGAGTTTTCCCAGAATTTTCTACTGAAAAAATATCATCACTCCTTAAGTAGTTTTCACAGCGATTTCTTTAAAAGAAAATCCGGTTATTGCTAATAATCAACATCATTCTTTCCAGTGTCTTCGAGTCAGAACTTGCCGAGACGATCCCGGTGGTGCACGCCAGTATAGCCGGATGTCGAATCATTGGTCGCCTGTCGGTGGCAAACAAGAACGGTCTCATTGTTCCCGGTAGCACCACAGACGTCGAACTGCAGCACCTACGAAACTCACTTCCGGACACAGTCAAGATTCAGCGCGTTGAAGAGCGCCTGTCGGCATTGGGAAATGTCATCGCTTGTAACGACTACGTAGCCCTGGTCCATCCAGATATCGACAGAGAAACCGAAGAGATCGTGGGCGATGTCCTGGGAGTGGAAGTGTACCGACAAACGCTGGCCAACAACGTGCTGGTGGGGGCTTACTCAGTGTTGAGCAATCAGGGCGGATTGGTCCACCCGAAGACACCTACCTCAGAGCTGGATGAGTTGGCCTCGCTTCTGCAGATTCCATTGGTGGTGAGTAGAATCCCTCTAACAATATATTTTCTATTATGGCTGGACACTTTTTAGTGACATGGTCAGCCAGTTACTACTAAGTCTCATTATTTCTCATACATTTGGACAGTTATCGACTATCATTGTCCGTAACGCTTTTTGTATGAAAATTTTTGTATGAGCCGCTTGAGAACACCCCCCCCCCCCTCCCCATATAGCGTCACGTAATTTGTGGACGGCGCTCGGTAAGTTGTTGATGAGATGATTTTCCGGAATAACACAACTATTTCTATTTTCCATAACATTTTATATTGAGCGCCCGGTTGGGGCAACATGCACTACATTAGTCGGAGCAGAATAACCACACTCCAGAATAACCACAATTATAAAAGTTAGGTTGTTTGAAGTCTTCACTAACGTATTTATGCACAATTGTATCATCTTGTAAGCGAAAATCATCCAAAACTCGTGTTTTTACAATAAATAAAATTACGTTTGAAACACGATGCATCAATCATAATTCACGCGGACCTTATCAGACACGCACGGCAACGATCACTTCCCGATTGCGGTGTCTATACCTGGGTGGTCATGTCAGCAATCAACGCGGCGAAAATGGTTCTACGACCAAGCTGACTGTACGTCATATGAACGGATTATAGTAGATACTATCCGCCCAGAGATCGAGTAGTATGTAGGTAGCTTTACCGAAAAAATAATTGCAGCAGCAACTAAGTCTATCCCGCGGACTAGTGTCTTCGATCTCTCCGAAGTCTACAATCAATAAACCCGGAACAGCAGTGAAAGCGGAGGCGCGAAAGGCGATCAAAGAAGCGAAGGAGAAATCGTGGGAAAGCTTCCTAGGGAAGATCTCCCCACACAGTACGACGACCGAACTGTGACGCACGGTTAGCACCCTTCGTGAAAATCGGACGAGACGCTCAGTTGTTCTCAAACGGCCTAATGGTTTTACGGACAACCCCAAAGAAGTAGCGGAAGAACTAGCGACGTACTACGGCGAAAGATCAGCGACGTCTAGCTACCCTCCATCGTTTCAGATGGCGAAAATGGCAGCTGAGAGAGAGTCCATGGATGTTTCGTCTAATAACGGTGACGCGTACAACGTTGACATCACCCTAGCCGAACTTCTGTGGGCTCTCGACAAAGGGCGAGATGCCTCGACAGGTACCGATGGGATAGGGTACCCGCTACTTCAACGTCTTCCTTGTCCGTAAAATTTGTACTGTTGGAACTGCTGAACAAAATCTGGCGCAACGATGAGTTTCCCGCTAGCTGCCGGATTGCCCTCGTCGTTCCGATTCCGAAGTCGAACTGTCAAGATTCCGGTTCTGCTGCCTTTCGACCTGTTTCGCTGACCAGTTGCATGGCGAAGACACTGGAGTGAATTGTCAACCGTCGCTAAATCACGGAGCTGGAGTCGAACGGACGACTTGACAAGCGTCAGCATGCTTGTAGTGTAGGACGCGGTACCGGCACATACTTCGCTGAGTTGGAGAGGCCGACGACATCCTCCTCGTCGTAAAAAGTGCCAAAAGCTAAGAAGTGCATCAGAAATTGCAGACTGCCGTGGAGGCTGTTCGTAAATGGGCGAAAAGCGTCGGCTTCTCAATGTCTGCGGCAAAGTCGCATATTTTCTGCTGCAGTCCGAATGCGCGTCGGGAACCGGCGCGGAATTTAGTCGTTGATCAAGTCACCATTCCGAAAACCAATCGGTTGAGGGTTTTAGGAATCACCCTGGATCGTACCTTGCCGTTCAAGCCCCATTGTAAGATGGTGAAGACAGTATGCGAGTCGCATCTAAGAATACTGAAGATTATCGGAGCCAAACAGCCGCGAGGCAATCTCGGATCGGCGTTAGTTACTGCAAAACTTACATACGGTATCGGATTGGTAAGCCGAAGAAGACCGGCAACATTGCAAACCCTCGCTCCGCTATATAATAAAATGGTTCGATATGCGTCCGGTGCCTTTGTCACCAGCCGTAAAATTTCGATCATGGCTGAAGCGGGCACTCTACCCTTTCAGCTGCTGGCGGTTCAGTGCATAGCGAGGATAGCCATCCGCATTCTAGCAAAGAACAACCGAAACAACACTCTTTCTTTAATTCAGCGCGCTTCGGATCGTCTAGTCTAGAGGAAATCACAGATACGGCACTCCCTCCTGTCGGCCATCATGTGAGACAAGGCGATTGTACTTGGCATGGACGGAAACCCTCGATTATATGGGACGTGAAGCGGAGTATTCGAGCCGGTGAACCTGCGGAGAAAGTTCGCCCGTCGTCCAGCAACTCCTATCGACTCGCTTCCGCAACTCCACCGTCAAATCCAAGCATCCGTGGATTCAAGAGATCGAGAACATGGTACGAAATAAAAATGTAAGGTTCTGTTGGATCCTGGGACATGCCAGCATTACCGGCGATGACGAAGCTGATCGCCTGGCCAACGTGGCAAGACAGCAACCGACTATTGACACCCCTATTTCCGGCGAAGATACATTGATTTAAGTTCTCTGGAGGCTGTTCGGTCAATGAAGCCGGTGAAGCACTCAGCGTACTTCCTGAATAGAATACGCCAGGCATTGAGTGCTTTGTCAATTCGCTCTTACACTATTACCCTAGCTTGGGTTCCTTCGCATTGCTCCATTCCTGGCAATGAGAAAGCGGACTCTCTGGCTAAGGTAGGCGCTAAAGAAGGCGATGTTTACGAACGTCAAATCGCCTTCGAAGAATTTTTTGCATTGGCCCGTCGGGAGACCTTGATCAGCTGGCAACAGAAATGGAGAGACGGAGAAATGGGTAGATGGCTGCATTCCATATTTCCACAGGTGTCGAAAAAGCCATGGTTTAAGGGGTTGGGCATGAGCCGTGATTTCATTCGTGTCATGTGTCGGCTTATGTCCAATCACTATTCGTTAAGCGCGCATACCCACCGTATTGGGCTCTCAGAAAGCAATCTCTGTGTTTGCGGCGTGGCTTACCAGGATATCGAACATGTTGTGTGGGGATGCGTTGAGCATCGTGGCGTCAGATCTGAGCTGACTGAAACTCTCCGGATTCGAGGAAAACAGCAGAAACCTGTCAGGGAAGTGTTGGCGGGCCTTGATTTAGAATATATGAATTTAATCCATCTGTTTTTGAAGCGTATCAATATCCGGGTTTGATTGTGTTCGTTCCCTGTCTTTCTTTTTCCCATTCAAATTGTCCTCTTCTCGTCGTGTCTCCCACAAACCGTTTCTGTTTAGTTTCATTACAGATCTGGACATCCTGTCCCTTCAAGCTTCATCAGCTTAGTAGTCTAAGTAGCCTAAGAAATTCCAAAAAATCCTTTCCTTCCCTGTTTCAAATGTATCCACTAACCTTAAAACTTCCGCAAACTAACATAGTTTTTAAAATAAGTTCAAATTTCAAAATGTAAATAATGTAAAAAAAAGAAAAGATTTCGGCTCTGTTATGCCCTACGGCGCCTGAGCCTGCCAAATAAACGAGATAAGTAAAAAAAAAAAAAAAAAAGATACATTGATAGCAACGAAGCAAGCCATACGGTACCGGTGGAATTGTCAGTGTTTCGAGACTAGGGACAACAAGCTGAGGGAGGTTAAACAGTGGCAATTCGGCCGACCAACGTGTCATAACCAGGCTGAGAATCGAACACAAACACATACTTTTCTCCTAAAAAAGGGGATAGGTAATGGCCGTAATATGCGGACCGCTTGAACACCATCGGAAAGGAAAGGAAGGGTTGGAGTAGGGTATAGGAAATTGGATAAGACTTGACACAATAATGCGATTAATGCTGCAAAATGTAAATGTGCTGGTAGCAACTTAATTTGAGTTTTGAAATTTGATTTGCTTATAAAATATGAAACAGACTGGCAATTGTACAAGTTAGGAAGAATGAGCTGATAGTTATTCATAAATTTTATAAACAACATAATAATAATAATATGAGAGTGATGCTGTGGGCTGCTCTTACGATGCTTTAGGAGTTTTTGATAATGGATGAATATTACTATAAAGAACGCAATTCAATCGATGATGACGACTTTACAAACTTTATCTGTTTTTATCATGTGCTGATATAAAATTTTAATTGAGTGCGCTAATTGACATTACTAATTTATATAAAGATATTTGATATTATTAGTTCATTTGTTTGTGTGATTCTGGAGTTAATAATGAATAATTGTAACTGTTCGGTCACACCACAACGACATCTCCCATTGGATTCAATGCTAGGCACACTCAGCAAAGGCAGCAGCGCAGCAGTATGTATTTAATTTCACTACTTTCGCCCCAGCTAGCAGCAAGCAGCCTAATTGCTTTCATGCTGTTGAATCGGGCTTCGTGATGCCAGCCTCTTGGCGCATCACATCTTTGTTACCAGTAACGCAAACCGTACTACCTCTAAGATATAAAAGAGGCACAGAATCATAAGTTGATCTGTAAAGAGTAGTATCCCCCACCGAGCAGGAGCACTGTCTCTCGGTGGAGTGCAATAAATCAGCGTGGATGTAATAGTTAGCGTATTTTCGTTATTCGTCTGCCCCTCCGGAACCACAAGTAAAAGTAAAACACAACGTAGGGCCTGGTCAACCCTGGACGAAACAGTAACTTACTCTTGATGATAATACTTCTCTGACCAGGATTATCATATTTTCAAGTACCCTTTTCGAAGCTATTCTGCCCAGGTATCCATGTACTGCTAACATTCCTGAAATTATTCTTATTGTGCATGCTCATGCATTATATTAGTAATGATCATAATCATGCAACACATAAGAAGGTGAGAAAGAGAGATTATAGGGACAGTGATTAGTAATGAGTTGATTGTGTAAATTTGTTAAAGAATCAAACAATGTAACAGTATTAATAAGTAGCTGCAAAATAATGATTTCACAGCATAACTGAGCCTTCTAGATCGTGAGACCGATGTATTAAAATAATTTGTTTCGAAATTGTCCGCGTGGTCTTCTAGTGCCCCTGTTAGATAAGAATCAGTCATAGACATACACACCGAATGCTCACCATGACCCTATGACCAACCACGGAATGCTATCGACTGAGATTCAAGATCACTGGGGAATTTTTCGGCTTGGCAGTCACCAAAGCAATCAATCGATTATTATTTTTCTTGCTTCCAACGTTTCGGTGTTTATTACATCTTCTTCAGGGAATTAGAACTTATAATCAAGAACGTTCTAATTCCCTGAAGCAGGGGTAATAAACACCGAAATGTTGGAAGCAAGAAAAATAATAATCGTTTGATTGCTTTGATGACTGCGAAGCCGAAAAATTCCCCAGTGACCTATGACCAACATTTGTATATGTATAGGCTTAGCTGATGTGGCTTTTCTAATAGGTAGTTCTTTAACTCATTGATTGCCTTCAAAAGCTTGTCAAGTATAGAAAATTGATTTTATTTCATTTATTACTACAGTGAAGCTACATTGCACAGTGGTTCCATTTGTTCTACGAAGCGGTCATAAATCATTTTACTCAATATCCGGTGGAAAATACCATGAGAAATCGCCAAATTAATTATTTTTGACTGTTTAAACTCCGTCGATGTTGATGTCGTAATTCATATCACTTCAAAAACTCTGATTAGGATGCGGAGATCATAATGCGAAGGCTCTGTTATATGAATGATTATATGTGCATAAAACCGACTTTGCAATTATATCTCCTTCCATGTCCAAAATTAACTAAAGTATTTAATATCTTGTAAAGGATCATGAAATCTCTACATGGAAAGCAATATACCAGAACAATTTTTTTCCAACTTGAGAAGATTCCCTGCTCAGAGTTGCTTCACATGCTCCAAAGCCTGGTTTTTAGGATATAAAAAGCTATTGAACACTATTCTAAGTGCCGGAGATGTATATACCAGATAAATACTTGAAATAATTATTAATTGATAAAGCCAATTTCACATCAAATCTCTACCAAAACCAAATAACAAACATGTCATCTAATCTTATTAACCTTATGTTTCAAATACTCAAAACTAAGAAAAAATTAATGAATTATTTGCTAATATATTGTTGCTTCTTAATATATTTTTTATTCTCACAGTTTTATTTTTTTAGCACTGGATCTATAGATACTGGAATTTGAAGATCTTGTTTTAATAACATTTTCATTTTGTTCCTCCCACACTTTGGGAAGTCATGTCATATATATTAGAATGGCTGCTGTACCATTACTAATATATTAGGATTTTATTGTCTCAGTGCTCTCACTAAAACTACTCATTAAATCAAAGTACAATGTTGCAAGTGTATTCATAGTGAATTGAAGTATTAGCAGTGAAAATTTTATTATTTTGTCCATTCATTCCAGTTAGCTACAATTATAACTAACAACTTTGAAGGCACGCTGCTAACTTATTTTGCAAATATTTGCAGCTAGAACCTTCACAGGTTCATTTTCCTACTCAAACATGATCATGTGATGGCAGAAGTTTGATTAAATGTGATTAAGAACATATTCAAAAACGTACTTCAAAAAAAGTGATGTAGTTACCAAGTGAGTATATTTCTATTCTCTTTACTCACATCAATACTGACTCCTAGATGTCACATAACACATGAAAAATACACTCCATCATTCATAGCCCTACTATGAATATTATACAGGAACGCCATTAATGTTTATGTTTTTACAATCTTGAGATCATAAATGATCCATGAAAAAGTATAGGAGTGACATTTTGTTTTTTGATTTATGACCTATGGGCGGTACCACTGTGCATTGTACTTATTAAGTATTAGGTATTATTCTATGTTTTCATCACTATTGATATTATCAAGGCCAGGATTCCCAGTGAGTGAATGATTTTATAGTACTAGAACACCATACTGTCCATAATTGCATAACAGTCACATTCGACATTTTTGACAAATTGGAGTTAATACCATGGAGAGTCATAAAATGATAAATACTTTCGATCAACTTAATGAAATCTGTGAGATTCTTCTAGAAAATTCGAAAAAAATACCAAGTTGTTTTGTCACATTGGTAATTATAACCGCATAACCAAAGACACATTAAAGACCTCCATGTCCCTTGCAGTTGCCCAAAATTTTATGGCTCATAAGGTAATCTAGAATGCCGTGCAAAGTGTACTGCGATCTGTCAAACTTGGGTACCCTTTGCACTACCGAGGGACCAAATGCAGTACTAGAAGAGGTACCAAATCTGAGCTCGAGTGTGACGGACCTGGCATAACAGTCACATTGAGATTATATATGAGCCTCGTAATGTAATTGCAATGAAATTTCTATCATAATTATTTTCTGATTATTCCTCTAGTATGTATATGAGTTGTACAAAATATCAGCCTCGAATAAGCACTTTTGAGTTCCTGGTAATTTTTTGAAATTTTAGTTTCTTCCCATATTGCAATGAAATGCACACTTAGTATCCAATTTACTCAATGCCTACTTTTGTCGAATGTTACAAATATGCAGTTATGGGCAGCATACTGCCTATACTCGCAATACAGTCCCATCAGGAAAATCATCATGCCGAGAAAAACGCAATTGAACATTATTGCAAAGGTTTTCGTAACGCCGCTGCAGGCAGCAGAAAATTCTAGTGGCATTACTCAACACATTATCATTAGAGTACAAGAAAATGAACAACTACTAAAATATTGTGAATGCGGTTGTTTTTTATATACAAATCCAAGATACTTGCCAATGGGACTCGTTATCCGAGTACTTTCCTCATAAAATTCAAATACACCCGCATACCAGTCCCATTACTTGGGACTCGCTTACTTAGTTATCGCGCATCTTGACACATTTATTGCCAAGTTTACCAAGGCATTTTTTCTTTTACTACTATAGTGCTTTCATATTTTAATTGCAATACTTATTATACAATAAAAAAAAATATGGTGGTGATAGTGACAATCCTCAAGACATTCCTGGGTTTGATGAATGCGTTGCAGCCGGCCATATAGGAAAAGTAGTTAGGATTCACCTGCAGCATGTTGTAGGATCTGACACACAGGTACTCAGGCTGGTAAGTTTGTAAGTAGCCTGATTTCGACAAAGCTGCTGGACATTTCTTAGATATCCATAATGCTGGCTTTTCATTGGACCTTCTTAATTATAAGCATTAGTGTCGATAAACGTACTGCTTGACCAGTCGACGATACCAGTGGTGGTATGCTAATTCCCATGTTAGCCCAAAAAGCCTCCCCGCCATGTCGTTAGAAAGATGAACCTACCGGAGATTTAGGTGATTGGTCAGAAGACAAAAGTTATGACAGCTATATGTTTGACTTAGAGGGAAGCTGTTTGTCTTATTTTCAATTTAGACTCTCATAAGGACTAAATATGTTTCTATCACTCATCGCACCACAAGCATTCTAGACAAAAGTGAAAAACAACATTTGTTATGGAGTGGAGATAGTTTAAAACACTGTAATTTGTAGCATTTATTTTTCTTATGAAAACTACGATGCAAGATTACGGAAATCATAATAGGAATAGGGGTACATGAATTTCGTCGTAATCTACTAGTGGGACTGTTATGCGGGTACTTTCAATATGGGACGCACATGATTTGGTATTTTTTTCGCATTTTGTCCATACAAAGATACAATTTTAAGTATGATACCATGAAGTACACTAACAATAAACATGATTCATGAAGAAAACTCAAAAGTGATGAAAATTGAAATGGGACTGTTTTGCGAGTATGGGCAGCATAGAAGATCGCTAAACATTACCTAATCATGGAACGGCTTTTTGCTCTATTATTTCAAGTAGATGCTATTGATCTCCCTTTGCTCCTATCCGCAACCCGGTGCACGCGCCCTGTTGGGTTTCGAAAACCTCGTAGAAGATTACAAACCGTCAATGGCATTCCCAATTACTACCCCACATTGCACATTCAAGGGTCTGATTGTGCTCCTAACCCACCCTCAGTTTGTAATCTTCTCGCCAGCTTAAAATTATATTTTCCCGAAGTGAAAGTAATTTTGATGAGTTGATAGCCGTACTATACAGTAGTTTAACCAGAATCTTTAGGTCAGAAGATAAGATCTAAATTTTGTAATAAAAAAGTTGCCATTGCTTTGAAATTCACCCAACATCTAATCAAAGCTATTAACAACAGCGATCAATTATCAAAACTTATCGCGCCCTGGAAAATATAATCCCAAGCCCAGGGCTTTATCGTAACACAATGTAATTGAGCTGAAATTGAAATGATCAGGTATTGATTTTCAAGTCACTTTGAATATTTTATTATAAGTTACTATTTAATGACTATTTTCTCAACTCAAGTCACTAAAATAGCTATTCATCGAATTTCGCTATCGGTCTTCTAAATTAAATGAAACTTTCTTTTCCAGGCCGGCACGGTTAACCGTGGCTCGGAAGTGCTCGCTGGTGGGGTGGTCGTCAACGATTGGTGCGCTTTCTGCGGGATGAGCACGACGTCAACCGAGCTGTCGGTGGTGGAAAGCGTCTTCAAGCTGAACGAAGCACAACCGGCCGGAGTGACGAACAATTTACGAGCATCTTTGATCGAGGCGTAAGTATTGCAAATCTTTTATATTCGAAAACAGAAGCTAATCATTTTGTATGCTTTCAGAATGTCGTAAGAAAAAAAACGATTCACCAGGTGGGTAAAATTAAACTTTATTTGTTACTGAAACAGCCAGCAAGGAACGCATATAATATAACAAGGCATAAAATTTACTAGTTGTACAATCAATATCATACTCCGGTGGACGATTCGTGGAAATATACGAAATCCTTATGTGAATACTGGAGAAGTACGGTGACTTCCGCATGCTTTCGATGACAAATCCATGGTTTGCGCAGTGTATTGTGTATTATGAAAAACTCGTGATTTCAATTCGAAGGCTAAATGTATGAATAGGGGTTTCTTTCGTTATTATTACTTGGGCATTTCCACGGCATAGTGGATTCTTCTTAGTCAAAAATTGACTGAAGCATGACAAGCAGACCAAATTTTCTTTGAGACTTGTAAAAATGAAGTGAATCGAAAGTAGCGCAAATTGAATAGGTCTCCCTAAATGTCATTCGCCAAAGGAAATAAAAAAACTTCCCGAAAGGTAATGGTAGATTCGGCTTCCACGAAGTGTTTCAACCCCGTCGCAAAAATTGTTAAATATAGTGGAGAACTACTTGGGCCAACATTATTCACTTTGGCATAAGGTTTTTTAAACAAAATATCTGGAAATTGGCAGTATGAGCTTGATAGACTGCGTTTCCCTATTAACCTTCCAGTCGTCGCGTGGTTGGCCACCGTCAGAACCACCACGCTGCTGCTGTGAACGAAAAGCGAGATTTGTTCATCAGTGTTGTACAAAATACAGCGCGACGACTGAAGTGTTAATTCGACTTTCCTATCTTTTTGGGAAAGTAACATATAATAGCAATTTGAAAAGAAAAATATTTGCAGAGGAGTTGAGGTTAAACAGTTATTTCAACTGACATCACATACTTCGTCAGTATGAATTAATTTTAAAAAATATATAAAGCTTCCGTTGCATTGATAGATAACAGCTATCAATTATCAGTTTCCGTAGTGTAGCGGTTATCACGTCTGCTTCACACGCAGAAGGTCCCCGGTTCGAACCCGGGCGGAAACATATTTTAGTTACCTACACATTTACCTGAACGGGTTAGATGCATAGGCTGGGTTCTCTACTCACTCACCACATGGTAACGTAAATCTTTACCGTGGTGCCTCTACGCGGCGCCTGGTTGTGCAAAACTTACGCAAATCTCTACCGTGTGTGAAATACGTACGAAAAAAACGCGGTGCCCTGGTAGTGCAAAAATTATGATACTGTGAAACCTCCATGAGTCGATATTGAAGGGACCATCGACTCTTGGAACAGCAATCCTTTGGAAAGCTGTTCACTGCAATCCTTTGGAAAGCTGTAACAACAATCACCAAATATTTTTGGGAAGGGTTTACATTTTCGAAAAATTTGAAGTTAGTTGTCTTTCCCCATACAAAATACAATGATTTTTCTCTTGATCAACTGTGAACGTAAGCGAAACAGGTAAGTTCGGAAGCATCTACGAAATCCTTATTTTTTTTTCAACAATTAATCCTATAAAAATTGTCAAAGACTCTGAAGAAATTCAATTCAAGATTCTGCAAAAGCTTGAGGTGACAATAAAATGATCTAACAAGTTTGGAATCAAATCAGTAAATGTAAAAAATATCAATATAAAATCTTAAGCTTATCTTTTATTGTTCAAAGCATCGAATACAGCGGTTTCCGTGGTGTAGTGGTTATCACATCCGCCTAACACGCGGAAGGCCCCCGGTTCGATCCCGGGCGGAAACACATATTTTTAATATGAAACATTTCTATGAATGAGTTGAAAATAACGATGCCTAATATTTGCAGTAATATTTGTACTTATTGTTGTGTGCTGCGCTTAAATCTAATCTTCCCCATAAGTTTGAAATTTGAAAATAATTAATAGATTTTCGGAAACCAACAAGTGCAAAGCTCTCATGCACACTGTGCGAATGTAATGAAATCTGTATAATTTCTGTATACAACTATGTAAGATACCGCGGCGCAAGTGGGTAAATGGGGCAAGTGAAAATAATTTGTATATTTTACTGAATATGTGAATTAACGTTTTAAATTCATGCGTAAACCTTTGAGGCCATTCAGAACACTGCGATAGGTAAGAGATTCCTGAGATTTTTCAACCATATTGCAACAGAGCGAAAGATTGTTAACCCGTCAACTATTACTCCGTAACAAGTTGGCGGCGTGCAAGCTTATTTTCAAACAGTTTCAAACTGAAATTAAAAAGAAGTTTTAGAATTAGTTCGACGAAGATCTAAATATAACTAAATTAAAACACCGTCACTTTGCTAATCACGTGAGGCAAGTGATAAGTTTCTCATCAGAGATTGAATATGTGTTTTCTGTTTAGATAGCTATAAGTAAACAAGGTTCGAAATTATCATATTAAAATAAAACGTGCTGATGATTCAAAAAACACTGCACGAAAGAAAGAAGAAAATTGAATTGACAAGAACATTTTTTTACATGTAACTTATGTTATTGTTCATGCCATAAAAGTGTTAAAGTCAATTGAAATCGTAAATAAAACTGTTAGTTTTTCAATTTATTGTTCAAAACGATAAACTTTTCACTTGCCTGCTTGTGAAGCAAGTGAAATAGGGAAACTTACGTGTTGTCGGCATCCTAAGCAGCTGAACTTTTAAGAAGGCAATTTTACGCAACAAAAGAGCACAACAATTAGCAGGAGACCTATGAATTACACTTGAGCACTCTTCATGTGTTAATTGAGTCAGTCGTCGGGTGTAGACGCATTTTTAAGCGCTCCGTAGTTATTTTAAAATAATTTTTTTTTTTGCTGTTTACAAACATCGCGCGCGACCGGTAAAAATGCAGTGTAGTGTTGAATCATGCAATATCAGTGACGATCGCTTCCTATGGAAGTGCGAGTTCTGCTTTAAAAATTACCACGCGGCATGCATTGGTGTGCAACGCCATCAGGAGAGTTTTATTTTATCATTTATGGTACCTCTCTGCGGCGATTGCCAGCATAATTTGAAAACTGGAATTGACACCCGCAAAGTGCTCCATCAACAGCAGCAGCTAATCGATTCAATTAGGGCACAAACTGACGCCAATCTTCGAGTAGCCGCCGATCTAAAAAAGCTCAGTGCAATGGGGGATTTATTTGACCAAATTGAGCTTCAACTAAAGGAATCGGTGCTGAGTATTAACAACAGCACATCGTCGATCGTTTCGAATGCTGTGTCGGCATTATCGCGTGTGGCTGAAAAAAACTCAACAATAAAAAAATGATACGCCCAACAGTGATTTACTTGCAATAAAAAATCATTTGACCGGGCTTTTGGGCATATCAATGAAATCTTCAAAACAGAACATTGAAGATTTTGTTGAAACGTTGACTACAGATCTAGCCGGCGAACTAAAAAAGATCTGTTCTGAAGTCCAGTCACTGAGCAGTCTAACCATTGAGATGGCTGCTCATTGCAACGATCATAATGCCAGTCAACCACACATGACAACGGATGCGATAGTTGAAATGCAATCGATCGGCAATGAAATTTTGAGTGAAGTTAAAGTTTTAATCGATACTGTTAACTCACCACAAACCAACATTGACGCTGTTCGATTCGTGGAAGTTGAGTCACCCCCTAGCCTTTTAGATGAGTTGGCTGATCAAGGAATCGAAACTGTTAATTTGAACCCGGGCCGAAATTCGAATGGCACTGCAGGTTGGCGTTTGCTAGGAACAAAAAAGGTTTGGCGCTCTGATTGGACAGAATATGACAATCGTCAGCAGCGTCGTGCATCACAGCAAAAAACTAAGGAAAAGGCCCAAAAACGGAAGAAAGCGAATAAACACAGAGGCCATAACAACAGTACCAATCGAAAAACAAACTCCATTGTTTCAAAAACTCCCTCCAAGCACACCAGAAGTAAAAATGAACGCGAAAATATGAAAAACAATACTTCACAAAAATGGTTCAACTACAACGATAGCAACATGAAGCGCAGAAGCAATGGAGCGGTATCTAATGGTCTTCCCTCGGATAAGGATTTACTCGCAGCAGCAAAGCTGACTTTTTCCAAGCCTCCAGTTAAGCAACGTGGGATCAAATTTCAGAGAGGCGAAATTTTGAATCCGTATCCTGTCGATGATGCATTCCCTTCGTGCTCAACATCTAGTTCGAACTGGTTGTTTGGTCCTGCCTTAAGAAACTCCTTTTCGCAGCATTGTTCCTCGTGCTCCTGTGAAAAAACGTGTTTTCGATCAACTTGACGCAGTCTTCAGACGTAGACCCTGACGATCCAATCGTGGCTGATGAACAACTAGTTGGTAATATTTTAAATAATGACAATGTATCTAATAATAGATCTGAACTTTCAAATAATGTTATGCAAAGGGATGTGTTACCATCAACTTCTTCAGAAGCAAATGCTACCGAAATTTTAGTATATTGCCAAAATTTTAATCGCATGAAGAGTGCATCTAAAATGAACGAAATTTATAAACGAATTCTAACTTCATCCTTCTCAGTTGTTATGGGCACTGAAACTAGTTGGAATGAAAAAATTAAAAGTGAAGAAGTTTTTGGTAATAGTTTTAATGTATTCAGAGATGACCGAGATTTGGTCCTTACCCAAAGAATGTCTGGTGGTGGAGTTCTCATCGCAATATCTACTAAATTCAATTCAGAATTAATTATTTCATCAAAACATAAAGAATTTGAACATGTGTGGGTGAAAGCACACATCGCCGGAGAAACACATATATTTGCTTCTGTGTATTTTCCGCCAGACCAAGCTTGCAAATCATCATATGAAATTTTCTTTCAAACTGCTGATGAAATTGTATCCCAGTTATCTCCAGAATTCAAAGTGCATATCTATGGCGACTTTAATCAGCGTAATGCTGATTTTATTCGTGATTCCGAAAACGAAAGCATTCTGCTTCCGGTTGTCGGTGAAAATGAATCATTACAATTTATTTTTGAAAAAGCTGCATTTTTAAATCAAATAAATCATGTGAAAAACCGGCAAAACTGTTATTTGGACTTCTTATTCTCAAACATTATGGAAGATTTCTGTGTGAATGAATCTGTTTCTCCACTATGGAAAAATGAAGCATTTCACACAGCTATTGAGTACTCAATTTTTGTTCACAATAATCACAATTCTGACAACTGTGACTTTGAGAATTTCTTTGATTATAAAAACGCTAATTATGACGGAATTAAACAAAAATTAAATAGAATAGATTGGCAATCCGTTTTGAAAAACCAGGGAGATTTAGAAATCGCCGTGACGGATTTTTATTCAATTTTGTCGGAAATTATTCAAATGGAAGTTCCTTTATTGCGAAGACGTCGTAGAAATGGGTCGAAAAACCCTGTTTGGATTAATAAGCAAATAACTAATTTAAAAAATCGTAAGCAAAAGGCTCATAAAATTTACAGGCAACAAAAATCTCAAGAAAGTTTAGAAAATTATTTGTACATTGTCAACCAACTTAATCAAGCAATATCCGCTGCGCTTGAAGAGTACAACACAAAAATAGAAAATGATTTAAAATCTTGCCCTAGGAATTTCTTCAATTATGCTAAATCGAAGATGAAGTCTAACAATTTTCCATCTAAAATGACATTCGATGATAGAGCAGCTGATAATCCAGATGGTATGTGCAATCTTTTTGCTACTTTTTTCCAAGAGACTTTTACTAACTTTTCGGATAAAGATCGTGACTTTGAATATTTTTCTAGTTTTCCTGATTTTACAAGCGATATCGGTGTAAGTCAAATACTTTTACAGGACATTTTAACAGGACTGAAGAATTTAGATTCCACCAAAGGATCAGGGCCAGATGGAATCCCACCTATTTTACTGAAAAACTTAGCTAATGAATTTACAGTACCATTATTTTGGCTATTCAACAAGTCACTTGAAATGAGCAGATTTCCAAAAGAATGGAAAAGATCGTATCTCATACCCATTTACAAGTCTGGTAGAAAATCTGATATTCGAAATTATCGTGGAATTGCTATTATTTCATCCATTCCAAAACTATTTGAATCAATTATAAATAAAAATGTGTTCAGCCAAATAAAACATAGAATAACGAATACACAACACGGTTTCTATAAAGGTCGTTCTACTACAACAAACCTTTTGGAATTTGTAAATTACACCTTGAATGCAATGGATAGAGGTAACCACGTCGAAGCACTTTACACCGATTTTAGTAAGGCATTTGACAGACTAGACATTCCTATGTTGATTTTCAAGCTCAATAAAATGGGAATTGCGATGAGACTCCTCAACTGGATTGAATCTTATTTAACAGATCGCCAACAAATAGTTAGATTTGAGGGAAAAATGTCTAAACCTGTTCACGTTACATCAGGAGTTCCCCAAGGTTCGCATTTAGGTCCATTGTTATTTATATTATTTGTTAACGATATTTCATATGTGCTCAAACATCTTAAAATTCTGATTTATGCCGACGATATGAAACTTTATACGGAAATCAATAGTAACAAAGATAGCGACATTTATCTGAATGAAATAAGTATATTTGATAAATGGTGTAGCAAAAGCTTACTTCAATTAAATGTCAAAAAATGTAATTTAATCACATATAGCAGAAAACGGAATACACCACAGATTACTGTCTCTTTAGGAAATCAAATTGTTCAAAAGTGCGATAAGATTAGAGATTTAGGTGTCATATTAGATTCTAAACTTACCTTTACTGATCATTATAATACGATTATCCATAAAGCAACCAATATGTTGAGCTTTATTAAGCGTTTTAGCTACAATTTTCGGGATCCATATACGATTAAAACCTTGTACATTGCTTATGTAAGATCAGTTCTAGAATATTGTAGTATTGTGTGGTCTCCGCATATAAAAATACATGGTGATAGAATCGAATCAGTTCAGAAGCAATTTCTTTTATATGCCTTACGCAAATTAGGCTGGACAACGTTTCCACTGCCATCATACGAGGCTCGATGCATGCTTATCGATATTCAAACCTTAAATGAGCGTCGCGAAATAGCCATGATTTCATTTATCAATGATATTGTATCGCAGCGTATTGATTCCACCAATCTTTTATCATGTTTGAATTTCTACACGCCCGCTAGACAGTTAAGAAATCGGAATTTGTTTGCATCAAATAATCAGCGAACTAACTATGCAAAATTCGGCCCAATGAATCGAATGATGTCTCTTTGTAATCAGCATTGCACAGAAATTGATCTGACCATGTCGCGAACAAAGCTAAGACAATATTTTAATTCCTTAAGATATAATACAACATAGAATTAAGCAAATATGTAGTCTACTATTGATTGACGAAATAAATAAATAAATAAATTGCTACACACAAAATTATTTTGTTCTCTTAATCTTCTATTTTTCCTCACCAAAATCACGAGGCACTTGTTCTTTTATTGGCAATGCAATATTATTCTCAGTAGGTATATGAGAAAATCAGAATAGACCCTTTGCAAATCAATTGGATCCTAAATGTTTTTATGAAATCTTGTTTTCATTCAATAACACGAAAGAGCATGCTACTGCAATTACTGTAGCATTTTTTCCCGCTCAAATAACGGCTATATCATGTTTAAACAGTGCTTAGTCGACAGTTTTTGTTTTAACACTGGGGTTGTTCCTATATGACATTTCGGAAGGGACACGGAAAACGAAATTCACCCAAAATTTGAGTTTAAGCCATAGGGTGTGACAAAATCCAAAAAAAAAACATAAAAAAATTTTTTTGGTCTCAAACCAACGGAAAACATTAGAAAATTGAGTAAACATGTGTTATTGGCCTAAACTTAAGCGTTTGGCACTAAAATTGGGACATGGCTTTAGGACCCTATTCACTTATGATTTGACACAAATACATCATCCTACACTGAACGAAAACTCCCGCCATGAAATGAATGATTTATCATTCGCATGGCTGTAATTTGGTATAATACTCATTTTGAATGACCAACTTAAGAATATGACGCATCGACTGATATTGAACAAAAATCATCCGGTTCTAGAATGATTCTACGCATGTACTCGTATGATTCACAGTCTTCAATCGAACTGTGGTTCTTCAAAGGAATATCATACCAAAATTGGCTGACAATAATTTATCGTATGCTCCATATCGAAAATCATCCAATTATCGACTAATGTGTTATATGAAAAGCAAATGACCCTAGGAAACAAATCATCCTTGAAAATCTTAGTGTAAACAAGATAGCTGCCGCTTGTTGCGTCTTTATTTGGTGAGAATTATTAAGCAGATTGCAAGGTAAATAACTGTTAGAGTGCGAATTTCAAATGTGCTACGTTTAATCACATCTTTACAGGGTTCAAAGAAACGAAAGTGGTAACAATCAACCGTTGGATGGATCATTATGGCACGGATATAGAGATGGCTTCTAGGATTGCTGTCAGTTATCTATACTGTTAGATGCTCATGCTAATTTCAATTTCGCATGAAAATAGAAAATTAAAGTGTTTATTAAACCTGGATCAGTGTTTTCTTTGTTTCACATCAGAATTTTCGAAATTATATAACAATAATAACCATGAGTGAAAAATTTTGTATGAAAATCATTTGAAATTCAGCATCTTCCATAAGGATGAAAATCATTCAAAGACTGGAAGATTTTCATTCGATGCAATTTGTAAACAAATGATTTTAGAGTGGATGAAAAACATTCTGGATATGTCTGATAATAGGTATGGGGCACGGATGAGGCAAAAATCATTCACTTTATGGCCGGAGTTTTCGTTCAGTGTATGATTGCCTGTAGAACAACAGGAGTGTTGCCAAAATAGTTAACCTATTGAAAGACGTATATTTTATATGTTATTCGGTATATTGAAGTTTATGCGCTACAATCTTCAGATAAGGAAAGTATTGAAAGGCTCAATTATTACCAATGCATGCTTTGTTGCCTAATTCCAATAAATTAATTAGTTGTGTTCGATTTTTTCTATGAATTGAAATTGTGAATAAAAATACATCGCTATTGAATATGGCTTTCTGGCAACTTACTCCCCTAATAGAAAGTGAATGCCGAGGAAAACAAAGTGCAATAATTCTAATTTGTGATTTGAATCATAAAAAATAAGTATTTACGAGTGCTTTATAGACAAATCAAAAGTTTAATAGTGCAAAAGTGATCGGTGCGTAGCTTTTGTGACAAATTCAAAGTGATGAGTTTTTTAAACTGTTCTTGTGTTGTTTTGTTCGGCAGCTCACGAATGACGATAATTTCGTAAGCATTTATTTCATTTAATGATAAATCCCATGTTATATAATATTTTTGTGAGAGATGAGATTTACATGGAAGATTATAGTTCAAGGAATATATTGAGTACATTGCAAGTAACTCTTATTCCGTAGATAAATTTCAACGAGGAGAGGACGATAAGTTAGTGCTGCCGAAAATACCCTCAGGGCGAAGCCATCATTTACCCTATAAGAAAAAAATTGTCAAAAACTGTTTCTGTATTTTTTCTCCAACTTTACATAAAAATCAATTTCATCATACCGCTTATATTTAGTGGGAGTGGAGCTAAAAACTATAAGGGTACATCCCTATGGGGTTGTATGAACTGGTGACATAGGACCGCGATAGTTAGTGTAACTGAATTTGATATCGTTCTTGTAGCTCGTTTTGACTTCATACTGTTTTCAGTACTCGAAACTTTCGTCAATATTTATTCATATAACGATTTGTAACTATGTGTTCGTTGAATCTTGTCCCATATATACATTATATATATCCGATGGTTGTGAGTTCGTTTTGTATAAAAATTACAATTTGATCTATCATTTGTCATATTTATCTTAGAGGATGTGAAATTCCACTCTAAGTTGTAGGATCATTGTGAAATAATATTTATAACCTCCTATAAAATAGGGATCATGCACAAATTACGTCACACTTCAAAGGGGGGGGGGGGGTTGACTCGAGCCATGCGTGACAAGCCTTACTAAATTTTCCAAGGACTCATACAAAAAGTGAGACAAAGGGGGGGGGGGAGGTCGAAAAAGTTGAAATTTAGCGTGACATAATTTGTGTACCATCCCACATATGATAGCATTGGAAAGAACAGTAGTGATTGAGACTTGTTCACCAAAAACCCGACGCTGGATGATCAACAGCTCAGCAGGCTTCTGGCAGCGTGGTACTCCTCGAATCCGGTGAAGGAAGCATTTTTTAAACTAAACCCTTAGAATAGCAGATGATGCTCCTCCCTTTCGTGCTCTTCTCTTTCTGATCGACCAATTTGAGAAACGGGTATGTGCCAATAATGTGTTGAGCTTAGAATCACTAGAAAATCGCGGAAAATTTTAATGCGTGAGAAAATGGCCGAACATGAATAGTTGAAAGGGTGAACATTTACTAAATATTAAATACTTTGCTATTAAAAATCAATAGTTTTCCTCATTGTTTGGGAGCTGGTCCTTACCTTCCGATGAGTGGGCTGTATTTTGGGTGGCTACAATAAGCGAATCCTTAGGTGGCTGAAGTGGACGTCCGGCAATTATATTGGGCGGCCAGCTGACCGATTCTCGATGGGGTTTCTCGGGGTTTTATCCACTTAGCACATCAAATTAAGCTTCACAATTTATTAACAGCTCATTACACATTTAACAATACACTTTATTTCTAACAAACAAACTACATTTATTACACTAACAATTAGGACATTTTGGGATTCGGTTCCATAAAATTGGTTTCTCGCTCCATGCGAGTCAAATGCCGACGTATTGAACACTATTTGGTAGGTGAATAACGAAGTCACTCGTCACTTCGTTACCATCCTTCTAGACGAAGATGCTTATGTTGCATCGAGGGGATCTTCAATGGGGTTTAGCACTCGAACATCCCCGCCCGCCCTGAAATATCTGGGATTTCTGAAAAGAAAAGAATAAAACCTCTCGTGCACACGTGGATGGGTGACTGCCTACTAAACATTTAGCTTGGATTGTTGGCATTACTAGGTTGGTTCCTTCTTCTCGGCATGGAATTGCTTGGATTGGCCATCAATGGATTGCTTGGGTTGACCATCATTCCTTCTCTGGGTCCCGGTGGGAATTGCAAACTCTTGTTATCGTTTTCTATGCACTTTGGTGTGCACTCTCCTCTTTCTCGATACTTCAACGCTTGGAAATCGTTCGTTTGGACGTCCGGTTGCAGCCGCCGTTGCATTCGAGTAGCTTACACGTCGTTCGTTCCCTGTTTTCTTCGCTTCGTTATATCAACTATGAAGACACGAAGTAATTACGTTGTTACGTCATCGTCACATGCTTCGTTCGGGAGCAATCTCTCGCTCTTATGATGAGTCGTGTAATTCGGCTAAGCGAACAACTTATGTTTCAACGAGGGGGCCGTCAATGCATTGGGTGATTATTCCGAGTTGCAAACATTCCCGCCCGCCCTGAAATTGCTGGATTTCTTTCGATATTGCCTTCAACCTTTTGAACCGATGATAGATACACAATGTTTCAACAGCTCTATTCATGCTTCCTGTCGCTGTCTTCAAGGTGACAGCTCAAATTATTCCGTCATCTCTAGGGTGTAGCTCGATAATCTATTTTCCACCGGATGGATGGTACGCTATCCTCTCGAATCACGACTAACTGGCCAACAGATATTGGACACACTCACCAAGCGTTGCCCAAGAGCTAGGACGGAGCAGAGTGTGTTAAAATTTTGGAACCCAATATATGTATTTCAAATAAATGTAGTTTCCTGTAATTAAACGTTCTGTTAGTGAAAGTGTTGTAATGAACTCAATAAACCGTGAAAGTGCAACAAATTAAATTTTAATTGGCTAAACTCGAGGAAGTTCCAACTAAGGTGCCAAGGAAATCTCCCAAGATTGACCCAACCCAGATTGTATCGGATACAAACCCAGGAATCCCAGCCGTTTCATCATACAGTCCACTTCGAAAGGCAGGTAAGGACCAGCTCCCAAACACTCATTATGAGGTACATTTCTTAGCCTTGGGTGCCAAAATTATGAAAATTGTTCAATGAGAATTTCTTTTCAAAAGCATTCTAAATAGGGTAGGTGTTCCAGTTATGGACATAGTAATTCCCTATTTCGCCATATGGAATTACTTAAATGTTTTCACATTTTGAAAGATTTTGTATGTTTCAGTAGTAAGGTTTAAGATATATCTTGATGTTCAAACATTCAAGAAGATTTAAAATGTGAAGGTTATCGAAATTTCACGTATGGTCAAATAGGGAACCACTATGGCCATAACTGGCACACTTTTCCTATGTCGCAATTTTTTTTACATGTTATCATTTTCGTAATGGAAGTGTTCTCAGAAAATATAGAAAATCAAAGACGCTGTTGAGCTCTCACCCCGACGGCACTGCAGCAACGTCCGCGAATACAGTCTCAAATTGTCGTGTCGTAAATTATTCATGACAAATGAAATTTTGTATGAAGCTGTAAGATTGATTTAGGAATATAAGGTGTCATAAAGTCCCTCCCCTTGGTTATGCGACCTTGCCGCGATGGGAGGGCATAATCCATTAGCCCATATGATGAAAACCAAAGGCGTAACCTGTAGTGGTAATATCACATTTTGGCATTTTTTTGCTTAAAGCCGCGTCATAATTCATATCGCAATAATATCTCGGATGTGATCCAACGGACATTCTGCGTTATTGATAGAATTGATGCCCATTTCAAATAATTGATCTATTCTAAGTGGACATTAATACTATTGGTGACGATCAGTTTGCCTTTTGCTAACCAGAATGATCTGTAGCCACTCTTACTATTAGCTAGACACATCGTTATCTTGTACGACGTAGGGGATATTATTCTGAGGAAAATGACTAGTAGATTCACTGAGTATTTGTAGTGGCGACAATCTTATTTTAATATGGTTTTTACATTGCCATAATAAAAAATACCTCTTTTGTAACAACGGTATGAATAATCTAATTCTAGCATCATTTTCGCAAAATTTACAAGTAGAAAATAGGCGTTGTGAAGCATTGCATTTGCCACCGAAAAGTGAATCTTGTAGGAGACTGTAATAGAAGCCTAAGGTAACTTTACTCTTAAATATTCACTATAAAAATGACTATGGAAAGTAAGATCGCTGAGATCGATCATTAGGGAACACATGCTAGTTTCGAGAAATTGTTAAACGGACAAGGAAAGTGACCTTTTCTTTAAGGATATATGAACGTAATGACCAATAAATACTTTTAACAACAAAAAATGAAATTAACTAGAACTACTACTAAACAGCCTAATTTTGTTAAGACTTGACGACAATTGACATTTAAGACTTTAATCTTACGTAAAAGACAGGAGTAATCAGAATAGCACTTAAATGACAAATTATTCAAAACCATTTCGACTAGACAGTATTAGTAATGACACTACTATACTACTATTTCAAACAAATTCTGATGGTGTCATAAATAAAGTCGTTAATATTTCTCTTTTAACTTTTTTCCACTCTTTTGATGGCCCTGAAAAGGACCGATGGCTTTGTTAGCTTTTATGCTGTTAAAGATAAATAGGGTAACGTATATAACTTGGACATGTATACAATTTGGACAGGCTAGTCGTTCCATGCTCATTTTCAATGAGATGGTGAGGATTATATGTACGAAACATTATGTATTGCATAAATTATACACTATGCTACTAATGATTGATGACCTTTTTCATGACAATTACAAATTGGCTTCAAAAAAATCAAAATTGTAAATTATATCAACAGAACATCTGTGAAACCTACGAATGCAAGAGGATGTGCATTTGAAGATCATTCATCAAATGCAATAATAACGCTCAGAATTGCCATTCATAAAAAAGTTTAAAAGTGAGAATATGGTAAAATATGTCTAAAATTTAAGCTAAGTTCATCTAAAATCTTAAAATGAGTATATAAGGCATGAATCAGGTGGTGTCCAAAATAGATCATGGTTTTTGTTCAGTTGATATAATTTGGCCATCTGATGAAACGCACTGGACTGTCGCATGTATGCAGTGTTGATAGACTCACACTCAAAATCTCAATCAATACGCTCTCCCGTGAGAGCAACTCATTACACGCAAAAAAATTGTGCGGTAAAAACTACCATTTTAGGGGCTTAATTTAAGCGCTCGCACCGGCAATTTTCAACAGACCAGAAATGCGCTTGATTTTACCATGTCTGTAGTCGGAATCAGATTGTTGTAAATTATTTCTGTTAAATGTACCAGTAATGTGGTGGGGTGTACCGTAAACATAGTAAATTGGCCTTAATTTCCATGGTAGTTTCAAGAATGGGCGTAGTCAGCTAAAATAGTTATTTTTACCACACAATTTTTTCCCGTGTAGAGATCTGCTTCGCAAATCTCACGCTTGAGATTTTGATGCAAAATCAACTCAATCAACTCAAACCGTAAAAAATGATTCAGTCGCAAAACCCGGCAAAAACTCGTGAAAACCGAATGTTGTTATTTACGTTAGAAAGGACTAACATAATTTTACCAGACTAACAAGAAATTATTTCCCAAAGTGAGTAAACTGTGGAAATACGAGACATTGAGTTAAAAAGGTGAGCCAACTCATCCATGATTTTTTGACTGCTAAGTTGCATGATTGACAACTCAGAAGCCTGAGAAGCCGATCTTTTGCCTGCTGAGATGCGATCCAAGTGGTGAGTGAAAAGCAAATGACATCAACTTTTTCTCTAGCACCCCTATTCATAGATTTGCTTGAAATCAACGTTCTCTTTCAAAATAGTTCGTAAGATTAATAAATACACTTACAATTACAGTTATTAAACTAGTTGGACAGGTATGTGGGATTCAGTAAGTAAACCGATATGAACCTTTTATGCCTTGTCTTTCGATTGAGGTGCTAATCAAGGAATTTCGTCAAGGCAGCAAAAAGTTATAAACGTATAAAATATTTAGGGTTCATTCAAATATTACGTAACGCAAAATTTGTCAATTGTAGACCCCCTCCCACCCCCACGTAACAGCTTTCGTATGAACAATTTTAAATTTTTGTATGAACCGTAACACTACGTAAGACCCCCTCCCTCCCCCTGTTGCGTTACGTAATATTTGAACGATCCCTTTCATGCCAACGTAACGCTCTTGGTTTTGAACTTCCAATTTCACTCCTGTATAGAGAAGAAAGACGTAGTCCTACGTCAAAAATATACACGACTTCTCGATTACTTTTTCAAACCGACGTAAGTAACTTTCATACCGTTTTGAGAAAATTAATTCAGAAGAATCACAACCTGTCTTCTAAAGCTGTTTTAAAATGAATCACCTTTTTAACATTTTTTCGACTTGTACATTTCTTAAATTTTGCATACAATGAGCTCGCGTTCAAAAACTATGGAGTTCCTTTTATTTCACACAAGAATTTTATGACAAAATGATAAGCCGTTTTATTCAATTACTTGCGACGTTTTTCTACCAGTGTAAAATCGACTCAAGTACACGCAAAAAAATTGTGCGGTAAAAACTACCATTTTATGGGGTTAACTTAAGCGCTCGCACCGGCAATTTTCAGCAGACCAGAAATGCGCTTGATTTTACTATGTCTGTAGTTGGAATCAGATTGTTGTAAATTATTTCTGTCAAATGTACCAGTAATGCGGTGGGGTGTACCATAAACATAGTAAATTGGTCTGAATTTCCATGGTAGTTTTAAGAATGGGCGTAGTCAGCTAAAATAGTTATTTTTACTACAGAATTTTTTCCCGTGTAGTGTTTTGTTTTGATTCGTGGTTAAGTCACTTTGTCTCTCTATACAGCGGGGCGGCGAAAGTAGTGGTTAGGTTGCGAAAGTTGAAAATCTTACTTTCTTCGTTTTGTAAATCCGGAAATTAAACGTTCTAAACTTGAAAAGTTGAGTTGATTCAGAGCGGTACGTATAGAATTCCGCCTGCTTAACACGTAGGATGGATAAAGTAAGTTTGTATACTTTTTTGACTTGAGTCTGTATGAATAAGTTTTCGAGACTTCTTTTATTTCAATTCAAAGTCTTTAGAATTTGAAGAATCTCAGCTACACGATTTTCATTACTCACTCGCCCACGGTACTTATATTTCCACAAACAAAATACAAAAAAAAACATAGACTCTAGTTGTAATAACATTAAAATTGTATTTTCTGAATTACTATAATCATCCCCAGACACCGAACTGGTGCTTAGAAATTCAAGAAAGATATTTGGGTAAATGCGCTAGTGATCTTGTCTGATATGATAAAAACATCCTTACCCGGCACAAGTTATTTTTTTAATGTTCCGCAAATCATGTAATAAAAAAAACTCTGGAGGAGTTCACTAATGATATGCATGTTACTGTTACTGCATATTACATATGTTACTGCAAGTTATTTTTTTAATGTTCCGCAAATCATGTGATAAAAAAACTCTGGAGGAGTTCACTAATGATATTTTGAGATGACGATATGTAGTATCTTCCATGAAGTTCACTAAACAATTTTCAAAACGGATCCAAATTTTATACGTCTTGTTCATTTCCGGGATTTAGTTGACAGTTACCTCAGAAATGTCCCCAAAAGGTCTTCGAAAGACTCGAAATATTTACTCAGGATTTCTACTTAAGATATAATTAGAAAACTACAGAAACCTCTGAAGATTTTGACTGAAATATATAATGTATTTTCTCTTGAATGAACTATAGATGTTTTTAGGAATGTTAATAAAATTATTTAGCGCTAGTAAAGGGACTTGGGAAGAAACCGGTAAAAAAATCCACTGGAATTTTATACGGACTTTGTCAAAACATCGTCCAAAATCATCTTAAAAATCTAAAACGAATCACTGCTACAGATGTGGATGCTTCATGTATGATAAGAAATCTGCGAAGAATCTGCAAAATTGTTTCTGCTTTCAATTTAAAAACTTTAAAAAAAATCCGCCATTCCGATAGAATCAGTCAAGAATTTCGGAAATAAATTATCTAGAATCTCACTAATGGTTAGGCAATAATCCCCCCAGGTTTTTTTTACAATGATTTCACTAAGAATCTGGTAAAAATCTCTGGTGAAATTGTAAATGATTGAGCCAAAAAAGTAAATTAAAAATATTCAGTGGATACCTTCAGAAACGATCTTAGTAATTACTTCTCATTGAGAATCACAAAAAGAATCTCAACAATTTGAGGGGAGCGGGCCATTTGGCATAAAGCCATTTGGCATAAGGTCATTTGGCATAACGCCATTTGGCATAAAGGACATTTGGCATAACGGTCATTTGGCATAACGGACATTTGGCATAATTTTTAACTAAGTGAAAGATGAGGGTCATTTGGCATAACGGACATTTGGCATAATTTTTAACTAAGTGAAAGATGAGGGTCATTTGGCATAACGGACATTTGGCATAATTTCAATATATTTTCTGTACATACTTAAATTGAAGATTTTTGCATTTTATTACTGTTTCATTTTAGTAACAGCTTAATCTGTTCTATAATAATTTATTTATTCTCTTCTCTGGCAAGCCGCCGAAGAAGCACAACAAATGCGGTATGAATCAATCAGAAGATTCCGGTTAAATCATACCACCGAATTCAATCGGATTGTAAACTTTGTAGATGTATTTTATACGACATTTGTTGACTCCCAATGATCTCGCTTACTAATAGACGAAATACCGAAGGGAAAAATGGTGAAATTTCTTTCAGATTTTATATGCTCAGGTGATGACTTTTGTGAATTGAGCATGTTTGAATATTCAATAAATATGGATTTATCTCATTTCGTCTATTAGTCAAATCGATTTTGAACGAGATAGAAAATATAGCTGTGTGCGTTTGAAATGCAAATATCAAATGCAGGAACACCAAACACGGTAAGATTTTTAATAAGGAAAGCGAAGTCAAAGAGTGATTTTCTTTGCTATGTTGGCGGTGACGTGGATCATGGTTGCTAAGTATCCTTTAGCTACTTTGTGTTACCGCATTTGCAGCTCAGTTATACTGGATTTGCACGTCAAATGCAAACAGCAATATCATCTTCTCTTAATTTTGCTCAGAGATACTCGAAAGACTGCAAAATCATTAGGTGGGAAGAATCATTTTCTTCAGGTGCTCATAGTTGAGATACAAGGCACACAAAATATGAAATTTTAAGATGAAAAACTCAAATAACATGAAAACTATGAGAAATACAACTATGGCAAAGTCGTAGCAAATGATAAGTATTAAAACTTTGCAGAACTTAGTAGGCCAATAAATCGAAAAAATAAAACACTTGAGAGCGACGATTTTTTTTATTAAAAATACTCAATTATCGCGGCTCTTAAGCTAATCGTTTGCAGAGTTGCTCGCTGTCACTATCCACGCCTAAAACTTGCTGATTTGTACAGGCAGACTGCGATACAATACGGATCATTCTATATAACATCAACATCATGCTGTCTACTCCATCACCAATGCATTGATGATTGATAGCGATAGACTATGGATATCAATGATGGGTTAAGTTCAATTTAAAATTAGGCAAATAAAATGGCAACTTATCAATACGATATTTTTGATAAAGCTGCAGATGAATTGAAACTATGTGTTGGTCACAGAAGAACAATAATAGCTTGGAGAATTGTCACTTATTCTTCTTGGCATTACGTCCTCACTGGGACAGAGCCTGTTTCTCAGTTGGGATTCAGCATGGCTTTGCTTTGCAGCCACGCACTCTAGCCACTCGGCTAAGGAAGGCCCCAGGGAGAAGGAGAATTGTCACGTGATCACTCATTCTGAATTGATTTTAATCTAGAGTGCGATGTCGCATCACTGCTTGTGGTTGCCAAATCAAAGTGATATTGATAGCTCGCAACTGATATTAATAGTTTATGTAAATCAGCCATACGCTGTTATGACTGATATTGAGCAACTCTGATCATTTGCTACAACTTTGCTGAACATAGCAACTCACGATTCGTTAAAATAAAGAAGTTGGCCTTTACCTACTTCAATCTTGTAATCATCGTAAACAAATTTTGATGCGTACACTTTGTAGTACTGAAAATTCGGTGTCCGGCCACTTGGCCGAATGCCGTTTGGCCGAACGGGTCATTTGGCCGAATGCCGTTTGGCTGAATCATGAAAATAAAAATCAAATAACACCACCTCTGATATGTATAGGTTTCATAAGTGTGACCCAATAACTGATAAGCTAATTAATTTGTTGTTTTTCATAATGTGACGGGACGTAATTTATTGTCACTCTATAAGAGCTCTAAGAGAATGATAATATCGACCCGTTAATTCAGGACGAAGTTGTGAACTCCTCACATTGCGTCAAGACTCTGAGGTGACGGTGAATTCGCCTCTGGACTACCAAAGGTGTAATAAGGTTTCAAGTTTTTTATTGATTTGATCAGATTTTTTTCCTTCTTTTGCACATAGGCTATTCATTCGAGTTATACTATTGAAAATAGTTCAGCTTATATTTTAATTGGGAATTTTACCTTCTTTAAATCATCGGAAGTTCTTTGTAGTTTTACTGATAAAACTATTATATGCATTACACTTGCCTAAATTTTCATAAGAGATTTTTCCTTCTTTTGATCATAGGATGTTCCTTCAATAGTGAAGTATTTCTCATAGCTATTCATGTTAAAGCTTATAATAAAGGTATCAGGGGTAATATGCACCCAGGAGTAAAACGAGTTTTCGGGGATTCTACAAATATTTTAGAAAAATTTAGACATTTTTCTGGAAGTTGGATTTGTAAAACTGCATGTTGTGGGTCACTCCTATCCGCCCTTGACGATTTTTTCCAACTTTTTTACAAATACTCATAAAAGGCACCGTGGGGTTGTTTTGCCTCAAGGGCGCATATTACCCCAGATTCCCTTACGTCTTATGAGCCTATGCATGCTATAAAAAGTTTGACTTTTACTGTGCGCCCTGTTTTCAAGTTGCCGCACAGTAAAAGTCAAACAAAAGGATTTATGGCACGTACAGAGGCTCATTCAAAACACATTTTTTTACCTCAACTTGGGTGAGTGTCATTCTCCTTTCAGCACGAAATGTTTCTTGTAATACTACTAAAAAGCTAATTATGTGTGTAACCTTATTCATAAATAAGCTGAAAAATTTCTTTGAAATTCATTATAAATCCATGCTCGTTCACTTTTGTTTTCAATTTCGGCCGAACGGCATTTGGTCAAATGGCATTCGACCAAATGACATTCGGCCAAATGACCCGGAACCGAAAATTCTGAACATATTATCAGAAGTAACTATGGCTCTAAAATCAATAAATCGAGACGAAAACCTCATGTCCGCCTAAATTAGCTTCCTGGACCAGTGTGCACTGGTTGATCGGGTTCGTTGAAACACGAAATGTTATTTAAAAGATAATTGTAGCAGCAATGTTACTGCATTTTTTTCTTCTGTTTTACAAAGTCATTACCTTGTTTTCAATTTTTAATTTCAAATTAAGAAATATTGCGTCACTGATTGACGCCCTAGTTCATCTTCTGTTATCCTGTTTAGTCATGACCTTTATCTAGAGATTTACCCTTCTTTTAAACATAAGGTATTCTTTCGAGGGTTATTGCTATAGCAATTCGACGCATTATTTTGTTATATAGAAATTTGCCCTTCTTTTTAACATGACTTTTTCTTTTGCGTAATATTACAACAGTTTTTTTCACATAGAAAAAGGAATATCTGAATTATTATACCAAATAACCCTTACTTTTCAGATGGTTTGATATTATGCCAAATGTCCGATATGAGCATTACTTCACATATGGTTTGATATTATGCCAATTGATTCTTACTTTACACATGTCTTGATATTATGCCAAATGTCCGTTATGCCAAATGACCCTTTATTTTCACATGGTTCATAATTATGCCAAATGACCGTTATGCCAAATGGCTGTTATGCCAAATGTCCTTTATGCCAAATGGCGTTATGCCAAATGACCTTATGCCAAATGGCTTTATGCCAAATGACCCAGACCCCAATTTGAGTCAATTTTTGTAGTGGCTTCGCGGACCCTACCTAGGGGTCCGCGGACCACCGGTTGAGGAACCCTGATCTAACAAGTTTGAGTACACTCAAAAAAATCCAAACGTCATTGCTACGTGAAAAATCACGTAGACCATTCTAAATTCATTTTACCTCCACTTCACCTGACTAAGATAAAGATCACTAAACCATTCATAACCACCAAATAGTGACTCGGTAATGTTTACTGAGGTTACCTATCGCACTTACGTGGAAGTCACGTAGGTGCCTAAGTTCATTTTGACATTTGTATATTGTACGTACATTCGGTGTTGAGCTCAAATCCTAAGATGGCGCCCGCTTGATTGTTGAAGAACTTCAGAAGTTGATGCTGCTTTGAACATTGTGTAAGATTGATTTCAAGGTAAATATACTTTGAATACCGAAGAATCCCTGCATTACTTCATATTTTACACGTGATTTATAACCTCTATCAATTATAGCACGCGAAGGCAACAACAAGACAGACCATACTCACAAATTTGGCGAAATAGGATTCAAAATGCTCAGATTGACAATAAAAATATCACAATTTTTTAAGTTTGTTTGCATCTTCCAATTGGGAATTAGTGTTCTTCCAAATCCTATTAAAAATAAGATTGTTTTTTGTTACAGTTAAATTTAATGCAAAACCATCTAGGTTCTATTGAAACGCTTCGTGAAGGCTACCGGAAAATTCACGTAGCTCTTACGTTTCGCGACGGTGGAATGGACGAACTTCCAAAGTTCATGCGTTCATTCTGGGCTACCTATGATTTGCGTAGGAGCTACGTGAAAAGTGCGATGGAAAAAAATCACGTATGTTTTCACGTAACAATGACATTTGGATTATTTTGAGTGTACAAATCAATCAATATAAAAAGTAGTAATAAATATACAATCTCAAACTTAAAATTTATGGTTCAAAGCATCCACATTCAGCGGTTTCCGTGGTGTAGTGGTTATCACATCCGCCTAACACGCGGAAGGCCCCCGGTTCGATCCCGGGCGGAAACACATCTTTTAATATGAAACATTTCTACGAATGGGTTTTAAATAGAACGATGCCCAATGTGCGTGCAGTATTTGTTCTTGTTGTTGTGTGTTCTTTTCGTTCATATCCCATCTTTGAGTTAAGTTTGAAATTTGAAAATCAATAAAAGATTTTCATGGACATAATAAAACTGGAAATGTAATAAACACTATTTTAGAATCTGTATAGTTTCTAACGAAACTCGCCACACATATTTTCGTTTATTGGATTCGTTGTTTCTAAAAATAAATCTAAATTGATTATAATGGTTTTGAAGCACACATATCACATCACTTGAACACTGTTTCCGTAGTGTAGTGGTTATCACGTCCGCTTCACACGCGGAAGGTCCCCGGTTCGAACCCGGGCGGAAACATTTTTTTTGTTGTTGTGTTTTCGGAACTGTGATATCCAATAAATCGGGCACAGCCTCCCACGGCAGCCAGTTGGTTGTGAGTTACACTAAGAAAAATTAAGACTTTATTTATGTACTGATCGAAGTTACAGATTATTAGCAGTAGAAACGTTTTGTTGTTTGTAGTTATGACTAATTTGCGATTGTTTTACTCTACTTGTTAAAATGTCGCTTACGTTCTAATATTTAATAGCTACGGGCAAAACTTATTCGCTAGAAATGGGGGTTTTGGGGCTTAAAGTATAAAACTGTATAAAATTGGTTTGAATTTGTAGTTTTTATACCGAGATTTTTGTGTCAAGTTTCAAAAATATTGCTTTCGGTGCGGAAATATTCTAAACGCTTTAAATTACCCACTGGTACGACTAAATGGCATTTTTTTTCTCGCAGTTGTATAGATTATTATAGTTTTTATTGCTCGTTCCATTATTTTACACCAATGTTAGTAAATTGAAGCAGCGAGTAAAATTTCCACTACATAATACGATTGCTGTTTATTACACATATATTTACGTTAACAAAAGCACACATACGGGGAAGTTGATTTAGTCTATCGTTTTACTTATTTGGCACATTTATTTTTTGTTTGTTTCGATTTCTGAATGTTATTCAGTGTGGTATAGGACACTGGTTAAAAAAAAGGTTTGTTGCGAAAATGTTTTAAAGAAACAGGTTATTATAAGTTCTGACTGTGTTACACGACTTTACGTTTCAGATTCCTTCAAATCTCGTTGATTTTCTCAAGCAGTTTACGATTCTAACGAGTACATCTTCAAGATACATTAGCCACACAATTATTCTATAGAACGAAAAAAACGGCAGATATTTGTTACGAACACTTGGTTCTCGCTTCACATAAAACACTGAACACAAACAATTTCCTTCCTTCCAATAAACTTGACTTTTCGTGTGTTAACTTATGTAAAAAATATTGTCCTTCGTCATGTTCCGTTTACGTCGTACACTGTCGGTAACGATCGGCATCGCCTTGGATCTTGTTCAGATAGGTATTGATCTGCTCGGTCAAGCCCTGGATGTTCGTCTCCAGTGATCCCAACTCGTTCTGGTTCTGTTCGTACGTTTTGTACAAGTCTGAAGATTGGGATGGGAAAATGAATGAATTTGCTACAATGGTTTACTTCAGTGACTTACCATGAAGTTTATTGAGCTGGTTAGTTGTTTCGACGGTAATCTTGGATGCACGGTTTAGCAAGTTCTGGGCTCGTTCCCGGGCACTTTCCGAAGCGTTAGATCTTGCCGTCAACGTTGCGTTGGCAGTTTTGTAGTTGTCTTTCAGCTGTGGATTTTGAATTTTCGATTAGATTGTGTGAGCAAGAAGTTTGGGATTTTTATTATGTACCTGTGTAGCCAAATCGTGGGCGTTGTTAGCCGAATCCTTCACGGCTTCCGCTTGTTTAATGATCTCCTGTGCATCCTGATCGTTCTGTACGTTACTGACATGCAGTTTATTGAGTCGTGCCTTCAGTTCGTCGACCTTCGAAGCGGTTGCGTTTGCACGCTTGTAGGCATCATCCGTTTCTTTATCAATCTAAAAGATGACAATAATAGTCAAATTTGTGTTGCACGAAACAATGCTGGTTGATCAAATACCTCTTCGAGATCGATCTTAGCCGATTGGATATCCTCGTTGGCACGCTTGATCGACTGCCGAGCCTTCTTCTGAGCATCATCTGCATCATCCAATGCCTTGACCAACTCAATCGCCTCGTCCAGTACCTTCTCGGCGCGATCCCTAAAATGAACATATTAGTACCAGTCTCCAGCAATCCTCAATAAAACTTACTTTGTGGCAAATGTGTCGTCTTTCAGGTCCTGAACTCGCTGTAGATCATGCTCCGTGTGTCGAATGATCGTCTCAACATTTTCCAAGTGCGAAACGGCTTCATCAATCTGCTCCGCCAACTTTTGGATTTGATCCGGATCTAACTGCAAGGTGTAGTCCATGACCTGATCCGCCAGGTCCTTGATCTTCTCCGGGGTGGCTGTGTTGTTGTCGATAATGTCGGTTAAAGCCGTCACTACGACATTGGCCTGATCTATCAGCGAATGCGTGTGATCGTAGTGCGCCTTTGCCTTGTCGTGGGCCCGCTTGGCCTTCTTGAACGCTTCCGAGGCGTTCGTTTTCGCCTGGGACATCTGGAAATAGAGAGACGTTTTGTTAGGTCCTTACGACACAGCGTTGACGTTTACTTACCGATCGCAGAATATCGTCGGCCAGCTCCTCCTTCTCCTTGATAGTCTGTTCGGTCTTTTTGGCGTATTGTAGTGCCTTCTCGGACCTCGTCAAAGCACCCTTGTCGCACGTCAATCCTCCGCACTTGCCGTCGCATCCCGCACCGCCGCAAAATTCGTCGCAAGGATCTCCTCGTCGGTCGCAAATTCGTTCGTTCAAATCTGGAATGTTGGCATTCAACGTATCCAGTTCATTCTGGTACTTCAAGAACGACGCCTCGTTAGTATCATGCAGATGATCGAAGTGATCCTGCTGCTTCTTTAGCAGAATCTCAGTTCGTTTGCATTGCCTTTCGGCATTGTCGTTGAGCTCTTGAATTTCCATATTGGTTTCACCGAGCAGGGTAACTCGATTCCAAGCGTCCCTCGTCAAGTTTAGAGCTCCCTCGATATTTCCTTCCTGTAGCTTTGTAGCATTGTCCTTCAGATAATCTGCCAGCTGCTTTACTTCTTCGGTTCGCTTCCTCAGATTGTCGATCTCGATGTTCGCAAAGTTGATTGTCGCATCCGTATCCTGCAAGCGCTTTTCCGATTCTTTCAGTTCTTCAAGTGAAGCCTTCAAATGCTGTCGAACTTCCGCTATCCGATCGTCGATGGTGGTGATTTCCCGATCCGAGATTGTGTTCGTTAGCAGACCTTTGATTATATCGATCTTCTTGCCCATTGAATCGAACTCCTTCTTGTAAGCTCCCGTCGCTCCGAGAGTTTTGATAGCCTTGGCTTCCTCGATCGTACGGTTGGTTTCCTCCTTGAGACCATCCAGTATCATGTCCCAATTGTCGAAGCATTCTCCGCATGGTTCGCAGTACGGAGCTTCTCCCAAATAACCACGAGCGCACTGGTCACACTTGTAACCTCCTATTCCAGGGTTGCAGATACATTGACCGGTCTCGCGGTTACACTGGTACGTAGCGGATCCATACGGGTTACAGTCACAAGCTGAAACGAATCGAATAGGTTATGTAAAGTTGATATTTCCTAGACAACATTTAGGCGATTACCATGACAGTGAACATTCGGATTACCCCAGAAGTTAGACTCACACTGGTTACATTGGCGTCCGCCGAATCCTTGCTTACAGGTACATTGTCCATCGTACTAAAACCAAAAATAATCCTCATTAGTTCCGGAACCTCACCTCTATCTTTTCACCCTCTCCAACTCACCGGATTACACTGCTCGCTCATGGATCCCACCGGATCACAATTACATGCCTCGCATCCTTCTCCGCTGGCGATCTTCCAGTGGTTCTCAATACAATCCTCGCAGTACTGTCCACGTACGTTGGCTAAGCACGGACACTGACCCGTGAAACGGTCGCAATGCTGTACCGTTTGATTCGTTCCCAGTACATTACAGTCGCAAGGTCGACAATTCTGCTCCAGAGCGTTGCCGTAGAATCCGTCACGGCAGAACTCGCAGTGATCTCCCTCCGTATCGTACAAACATTGCAAACATTGACCCGATTTGGGATCGCAATTGCCCGGTTGATTCAGATCCACATTGTTGCTACAGTCGCACTGTTGGCAGACACCTCCCGGTCGGTCCGGATTTCCGAAGTAGTTGTCAGCGCAAACATCACACTTGGCTCCCGCGTAGCCCTGGTCGCACAAACAGATCACATCGTTTGCCTTGGGGTCCAGCAGACACTCGTTGGCGTACGAATGTCCGGAAGCAATCGTATCCGGACAACGGCAAGGCCGGCAACCAATCTCCGAACCCAACAGTGGATTTCCGTAGTACCCATCCAAGCACCTGTCGCACTTCCAGCCCTGTGTGAAGTCCTGGCACTGGGAACATTCTCCCGTCTTGGAATTACAAGTTGGTGTATGTCCGTTACATTCGCACATCTGACAGTTCGGGAAGTTCCAGAATCCTGGCTGACATTGATCGCACTCTCGTCCGTAGGTATTCGGATGACAATTACATTGACCGGTTACCAGATCGCAATCGTTGTCCTTCGATCCGATACTGTTACAATCGCAAGCTTTGCATCCCTCCGGTCCGAATCCGTATGTTCCCGGTGCACACTTGTCACATTGGCGCCCAACCACGTTGGTCTTGCACGCGCAGTATCCTCCGAATTCCTCACATTTCTTCGTCGTCGAACCGGTCGGATTACATTCGCATGCTGGAATGATAGAAAAGAAACTGCATTAGTATCAAGCTCAAATCTACTGACAGAATGACCATAGAGTCTCCGAACCAGGTTTTTCAAGTTCAAGCTCGTTGATGTTGATATCCTGACTTTGAAGTCGGTGGATCCTGGGTAGCAGGATAAAAAAATAAAATAACAAACGCAACTCAACGTGGAACATTGTTTTGGTTCCAAGTAATCCGACCGAATAATATAGACTGTTTTATGATGGACTCAGTTTATTTATTAGATAACGACCAGCACTCGCTACCCTGAACTGCCGTGCGTGCTGAGTTGAAAAATCGCTTCGTGATAAGATATATGATGTAATTATATGTATGCAGCTTCAATTGTTTGAGGGCCTGTCTCCGGTCATTTTAATAAGCGAAGAATGAGGAAGAGCTTTTGGATTACTATGAATGGTATGAAGTCTGGCGAAATAAACGCACTTCACTACCATTACAAAGTGATGTATCGCTATACTTACGAGTTGCTCCGTTGAAGACGTAAACACTGACCATGTTCAGCAGATCCTTACATTCCGGCCGAGCTTCCGAATCGTAGTTTACGTCATAGTAAGTCTGATTGCATCCAAGATTCTGGTATTCTGTATACCTTACTTCCGCTTGCGGGTTACCATGGAAGATTGGCGTAACTTCTATCCTCGGAACCAGTACGAGCTAGAAGAGGATAAGGGTACAAAAAATTGCTATTGCTCCAATCCATGCTTGTAGTCTACCAACATACCGAATCGATCAGAATTTGTGCTGCGCCGTTGTCCCTGTACGGGTCGTGCCTCTGGAAAGTGACAATGAACTTGTACGTCTTGCCATTCTCCAGACAAATATCTCTCATTGCCACTGCACTGGTTTCATACTCGGACAATGTCGTGTGGAAATCTCGTTCGTATTCCGGATGCGAGTTTGCACATGGACCATCGGGATCGTACTCGTCCGGTCGTATAACCGTCATTCGAATGTCCTCCCAGTCTCCCTTAATCTGGGGTGAATACCGTACCAGCACGTCGTAGTTCATCGTTTTCGGGATATCGTCGACAGTAAACTTGAGCTCGGTTCCTTCGAAAGCTCGAATAAATCCGGGACCAGTCCACGTAGGAGGATAACCGTGCGGGTGCTCACGAATGACCGCCGAGCAATTCTGCGAAAGATGAGTACAATCTATGTTAGTTCCGGACTTCTATGGTCAATCTATAGATATTTCAAAATACTTACACCAACTGAAGAGTGATGATCGCAAATCTGAAATTATAAAAAAGAAATGCCATCAATCAAATTTCACAGTTTTCCTTATCTATAGATCCACTCACCGTTCCCGGGAATTCCGCTTCCAGAACCTGATGCAAGGTTGGAATGAAGTAGTGTTGCTTCGGTTCGCTGCAATCCCTGCCCTGCATGTGCGGCCGGCAACGACACTGTCCGGTAATCACATCGCAACTGTTATCCAGCGAACCACCCGGATGGCAGTTACACATCGTACAACCCTCGGGACTATCAGAAAGCCCGTATGTCTCCGGTATACATTGGTTACAATCGCGTCCAGTAACCAATCGCTTGCAAATACACTCTCCGGTGTGGACATTGCATCCGGCATTGTCCACCGTACCGAGAATGTTGCACGAACAAGTTTGGCAACCGTCCGGATTGTTCTCATCAAAGTTCCAGAATCCTTCCTTGCAATGGTCGCATCGTCGACCGTTAACGTTCTTCTTGCAATGGCAAGCTCCAGCTTCGACTCCGTTCTCTTCGTCAGCTATCGAGTCACAGATTCCGTCGTCCAGTGATCCCCTTGGATCGCAATCGCAAGGCTTACATACGTACGGACTTTGAATATCCTCCAAAGGATCCCGGTAGAAGAACGGAGAACATTCTTCACAGTGATAACCCTGCGTATTATGTTGGCAGTTATCGCAGACACCTCCGCTCACACGTCCCGAATGTTCATAAACGGCTTGATCGAAATGGCAGCTAGTTGCATGGTTATTACAGTGACATTCTGTGAAATGAAAATACCCCATCATTACCATAATCTTCTATTACCATCCTCAAAACTTACTTTTACAAGCATTCGTCTGCTTGCCCAAGGCCGGCTTCCACGGCAAATCGTTGAAGAAGTCTTCGCACTCCTCGCAGTTCAAACCCTTCGTATTGTGCGTACACTCGCACCGACCGTGCACCATGTCGATAGTGTTCCTCACTCCCTCCAGCGGAAGACATCGCGATGCGTGTCCATAGCAAGAACACGATCCTCGCACGATCATGTTCGAAATGGCGTAGTAGTACTTCTCCTGAATCTCCTGGCGATCGTCCAGCAGTGTATCGCCCAACGTGTGCAGACGCGTGAAGTTGATTCGCAGATTGGTCATCTTCAGCATGTTCTGCACGTGCTCAGCGTACGGGTTCTCGATGTGCATCGGTGGCAGCACCCGGTAGATAACCTCACCGTTCTTCGACGGTTCCACACCCGAGTAGCGATGGTCGCAGATCACGTCGGTAATGTTCTTGCCGATGGTCGGCACATCCGGGAACGCCGACCGGCAGTTGTGGGCAAAGTACCGATACACGTGCCACGTTTTGCCGAAGTCGTACGACCGTTCGATCAACATCGCGGCCGGACGGAACGTAGCGAACACGATGATCAGATGGGTAAAGTGGAACTCCGCCTCCAGGTCCAGCTGGATCGTGACGTTCTCCTTGCCGTTCTCCGACTGCCACCAGGATTGCTCCAGGGTGCTGAAAATATAGAAAAAAAATCATTGTTTTTTTATAAGGTAACATAGTGTTTTACAGTAAATTCTTTTCAGTAATTCTTTTCATATGTCTCACGAGTTTTTTGGAGTATCTCAATCCAGGTGCGACTCGTAACCTCACTTTCTACCTGTTCTACGTTACTAGAAATTGATATTTTGACAAATTTACTATCTAATTCAAAAGAAATCGACTATTTAAACCATTCTCTACAAAGTAGATACGCATTCGTTGTGAAAATTGAAACATTTCTATACGTAGAACAAGTAAATTTGAGGTTAGGGAATCGCCACTGTCTCAATCAAATGGTTGGAGTTCTACAAGAAATGTAGTATTATAAAATACACTGAAGATGCTTGGAGCTCGTAATTCTATGAAGAGTCCCAATTGCAGTTGGATATACTACGCCCCATCCTTCATGAGGATTCTGAATGATTTTTTGGTTGTTGACTTCTCGGATGATGAACTATGTACTGATAAACAATCTTAACATCAAATTTCATTTGTTTCTGGTTTCTCCAAATTCTACAAAAAAAAAACTCCTTTCAAATAAGGATTTGTCCTCCAACAGCGTTTTCATGATAATGTTAAGCATAGCACTGTGAAGGGTTTCCATGTTTCTTGCACTTTAACCTTCATCCAGCCAACATACTTTTCACATGCAAAAAACACACTAAACTGTGCATAACTTTTTTGTTTCTCGTTGGTTTTAGTTGAAGTTTTCAGAACTTCCCGAAAAACTCTTCTAAATTGTGGAGCTAGAGAATATGGTCCAAGCGGTTCCGGAGTTATTCCGGATTGTCTTGGGGTACCAAAATTGGCCACAATCCATTCAACGGATAACTCAAGACCAAGATGAGTTAGAAGGTAGTTGTCTTCGGCAAAGTTGTTAAGCAGATCAAGGGCCATCGGACAGTAACAAATTTAATTGGGAGTTCATCAACTAGATGGCGCTACTAACAAATTTTCTTTAACCTTCTATATTTCAAGATCCTGATGAGCTAGAAGATTGACGTCTTCGGTAAAGTTGTTAAGAAGACTAAGGGCTATCTGACAATAGCAAAACTAGTTGAGAATTTCTCCGCTAGGTGGCACTACTAACAAATTTTCTTCAACCGTCTATATCTCAAGATCCTGATGAGCTAGAATGCTTGGTGGCTCCAGTTTGTCTTCGGCAAAGTTGTTCAATATACTCGTTTATATGAACCTAATCAGTAATCTAAGAACATGCCTCTTCCAATAGCATGCTTGTTTAGTAACGCTTTCGGTATCATGACTCTCAAATCATGATATCCAGAACCCATTGAACCATTTTCACGAACGAGAAATCTGTTCACGCGCGCTGTTAAAAATGATAACGCATGCGCATTTTCCTGGGTATTGAACAAAGGAATGGCGGTCCAGAATGAGAATTGAGAGTATGCATGTTTGTTTTAGATTTTCATCAAAATGTGCATGTGAGAACGTTTTCTGCGTGAATTATCAAGTAAGTAACTATTTTTTTCTTGATGCTATGCGTGCAGAAATTGCTGTTGCCTTTGCTTCTGCAAACCTGGAGCGTCTGTACTCCATGTTAGGAGCGGCTCACAACAGCGTTTGTTCCTCATATCAGGGGCGCCTGATCATCGTCCGAATCCAGATAAGGACTCTAAGCTAAACTGCGCACTATGGTCCTCCGAACATTTAAAGGGAATGGTCCTCCGGAAATCTAGGGGATTGGTGTCAGGCCCTACAAGCCAGCCGAAAAAAAAAATCAAGCAACGAATAATCAACGAGAGAATACGAACCGGGACAATCTTCGAAAACCATAGCGACGTAAAGGGACTAGCGATTGGAAACTCGGTACGTGGAACTGTAAATCTCTCACCTTCTTCGGGAGCACACGCATACTCGCCGACGTGCTAGAGGACCGCGGATTCGGAATCGTAGCGTTACAGGAAGTGTGTTGGAAGGGATCAATGGTGCGAACGTTTAGAGGGTGGTGGCCGACCAATGAGAGAATGTGCAAATTGAGGCTCAAAAGCCGGTTCTTCGACTTCAGTATAATAAACGTCCCCACCTCTCAGCCCTCGAAGACGAGTACGACAGTTGCCCAAGCCACGACGTCAAAATCGTCATAGGAGATCTAAACGCTCAGGTTGGCCAGGAGAAGGAATTCAGACCGACTATTGGAAAATTCAGCGCCCACTGGCTGACGAACGAAAACGGGCTACGACTAATTGATTTCACCGCCTCCAAAAATATGGCCATTCGTAGCACCTATACTTCCAGCACAGCCTTCCATACCTATATACCTGGAGATCACCACAACAGACAGAATCACAAATCGACCATGTTCTGACTGCTGGACGGAACTTCTCATACATTATTGACGTCAGGACCTATCGACTCTGACCACTGATGGTGAAACTGCGCCCAAAACTCTGCGTCTTTAACAATGTACGGTATCGACGGCCGCCCCGGTATGACCTAGAGCGGCTTAAGCAATCGGAAGAGGGTGAGCTGGATGAAGCTCCTCTTAGGGACTCCTGGAGAACAGTAAAAGCAGCCATCCACAATGTAGCTGAGAGCAACGTCGGGTACATGGGCCGGCAACAGCAGCTCTTTCGGGAGAAAAAACGCCGCCTGGAGGAGACGGAGTGCGAGGAGATGGAGCAGCTGTGTCGGTTTCAAGAAACACGTAAGTTCTATCAGAAGCTCAACGCATCCCGCAACGGTTCGTGCCGCGAGTCGAGATGTGCAGGGATAAGGATGAGAGAATTTTGACGAACGAGCATGAGGTGATCGAAAAATGAAAGCAGCACCTCGACGAACACCTGAATGGCGCTGAGAACACAGGCAATGAAGGACGGGACAACGGAGGAAATGCCTTCGTTAGTACTGCGGACGATGGAAACCAACCAGCCCCCACTTTGAGGGAGATTAAGGATGTCATTCGCCAGCTCAAGAACAATAAAGCAGCTGGTAAGGATGGTATCGGAGCTGAACTCATAAAGATGAAAGTGGAAGGAAGGGGTAATATGCCCCATCTACAAGAAATGCGACAAGTTAGATTGTGAGAACTTTCGAGTGATCACCATTCTAAATGTGGCTCATAAAGTATTATCCCAGATCATCTTTCGTCGTCTGTCACCTGTAGTAAACGACTCCGTGGGAAGTTATCTAGCCGGCTTCGTTGACGGCCGATCGACAACGGACTAGATACTGTACGACAAATCCTCCAGAAAGGTCGTGAACACCAGGTCCCAACGCATCACCTTTTCGTCGATTTCAAGGCGGCATACGTAGAGCTATGGAAAATCATGAACGAGACCAGCTTTCCCGGGAAGCTCACGAGATACTGATAAGAGCGACGATGAAAGGTGTGCAAAATTGTGTGAAGGTTTCAGGCGAACACTCCAGTTCGTTTGGATCTCGCCGGAGACTACGATAAGGTGATGGACTGCCTGTTGTTCAATATTGCGCTAGAAGGTGTTATGCAGAGAGCCGGGCTTAACAGACGGGGTACGATTTTTACGAGCTCCAGTCAATTTGTTTTCTTCGCGGGTGATTTTGAAAAGGTGGCAGACCTGTACACCCGTTTGAAACGCGAGGCAGGAAAGTTGGACTGGTAGTGAATGAGACCAAGACAAAGTACATGCTAGCTGGTGGGGCCGAGCGCGACAGGGCTCGCCTAGGTAGCATTGTTACGATAGACGGGGATATGTTCGAAGTGGTCGACGAGTTCGGCTACCTTGAATCCTTGCTGACGGCTGACAATGACGTTAGCCGTGAAATACGGAGACGCATCATCAGTGGAAGTCGGGCCTAATATGGCCTCCACAAGAAGCTGCGGTCAAAAAGGATTCACACCCGCACCAAATGTACCATGTTGGTCACTGAATGCGGATTCCGGAAGAAAAAATAGCAAAAATAATATTCAGCAGGTAATCTGGTAGATGTAGGAGACTTCGTGGAAGACCACTAATAAGCTGGCTGTACGCTGTGATAGATAATGTCTGAACGTAGTTTTCTGGTGAAACTTTTTTGGCTAATACTTTGATGGTTCGAAATCAATTTCGATTGATATAACTTGAATAACTTTGTAGAATAAGGATCCGGTAGTGGTTGCAAATCCGACAGAATATGATGATGATAGAAGACAATGAGACTCAAAATCTTTGGGAAACAATGACTAAGGAAATTCTGATATCGCATTAGAATAGAATTATTATTGAAATAATTCTTCACATCGTTTTGGAAATGAGGCATGTGCATCGAACTGATAGTAACCAGTCGGAGTCGAAGTCGGTATCCTTCAAAATAGGGTCCTAAAACCCTGTCCCGATTTTAATGCCAAACGCTTAAGTTTAAGCCAAAAACACATGTTTACTCAATTTTCTAATGTTTTCCGTTGGTATAAGTCGAAAAAACATTTTTTTAGATTTTGTCACACCCCTTGGCTTAAACTCAAATTTTGGGTGTATTTTGTTTTCCGTGTCCCTTCCGAAATGTCAGATAGGAACAACCCCAGTGTTGAAACTAAAACCCCTGTGGTGTTTTTGTCGACTAAGCGAACGTCAAACATGATATCAAGTGTCAAGGACCCAATTTTCAAATTAAAGTTTAAATATGAGTTATTTGAGCGGGAAAAAATGCTTAAGTAGTTGAAGTAACATGCTCTTTCGGGTTGTTAAATAAAAACAAGTTTTTATTAAAAATTTTAGGACCCAATTGTAGAAAGCATACACATCATCATCGTTAGCTATTTGTCAAAATGACATCACTTGGACCGACAAAAGTCGTCTAGCGTTCAGGCTAGGCCACGCACATGGCAACCATCATATTAGCAGCGGTATGGTAGTTCAAACAGCCGTCGTCTAAATGTGATCAGAACTTGAAATAATATCTCTGTTCTGACACCAGATGACACAATATTGCTTGCTTTTCGATTTAAGGTTTGCTTGCTTTGTCGTTACGCGCAGTCTATGTATTCATATCTAATTCAAAGTATTGCGCAAATATAAATATTTACGTAAAAAAAAACATTTTCTGCATCTATGATGTAATCATGAAGCAGTTACTGTCTGTACTGACTCAGATCGATCAAGTTTAATCGAATTTAGATTTATATCAAGCAAAAAAGTCACCCTAACTTACCCCGGTTGATTCTTGTAGATGATCTGTCCGACCCGGTGGTTCTTCATCGGGATATGGGCCGTCTCGGGCCGGGTGTCGCACAGGAAACATTTCTTCTCCTCGAGATGGGACACGATGCAGTAGCGCTCGGGTCGCACCGTGCCGCAGGTTGACGACGCTTCGAGGCGGTTTTCGCGACCGATCAGCAGATTGCCCGTCGCCGGATAGCAACTGCTCTGCTCGCACGGATGAACACGATGGATGGGCCTATGTGGTACTGTTTGTTGGTGGTTGGCGGTCGTCGGTTGGTGTTCAACATAATTAGGTTGCAAACGGAGGTACGTGGAAAAGAGATTCGTGAAAAAGATAGATTAATTTGAGTTTGAAGCAACATTAGGAAAGTTTAGTCACTGCGTGCTAGACTGGTTCAAAAGAGGTGCTGATAGTTATGCTTCTGTTAAATTTTGTGCGTTCGAGCTACTCCATTACTTGGAAATTGTTCAACTAGTTATGATTTCTTCCGGTTTTCTAAAAACAAAAGTAGAAAAATCAACTATTCTTTCCAACTTCACTATTTTATACTGTAAAACGAGGTAACTTTTATAATGTCGGCAACTTTGATAGTCCAGGTAGAATTCCAGACTCGGTGTTATAACTATACGCTAAGGTTTTTTTACGTCGTTCGATGTCCCGTGTAAAATAACACCGCTTCCTGACCAAACGACTCATCAAAATGGATTGGTGTTTGTATGTCACGAAATGGCTTGAGAACAGGTCAACGGATTGACATAAGTTTTTCACTGTTGCACACGACAAGGGATACGACGTGTTCGTGCAAGGAAAAAGCTTAGGAAAGTATCCGGGATCATCGAAAAATCGGGAGAAGACTTCTTTTTTTATTTTCAGTTCCTTTATTAGTATCATTCCAAACATTACATTAATTTCTTATATCTAGGTGTTCTGTGTTATTAGACAATACTATCATCCTAATTTGGTAAAACAAATTAAGATTTTATTAACAGCATTTTGCGCATTTTTTCACCACTGGGGTATCGCAGAAGTTTTTACAAGTGTGGAAATGCCAATAATAAAAGTGCACGATTGCATCAAATCGAGAAAGTGTGCAGTCCAAAGAATAAGTGCTTTGAAGACACCTACATGATTCGATGCAAAACCGCATTTTTATTCGTATTTTCGCACTTATGAAGCCGCTTTGTGCAGTGCAGTAGTGAAAGATATAAACAATATTACATTTCATTTGCCGTAGCAGTTCAGATTTTTTACAGTTGAGTTGATTTCACCTGCTTTTAAGAGAAAAAAAAAACACGTTTTCAATTTACTTAACCTAAATATATAACGCATTAAACGTGGCAATAGAAGATTGTAACGATTTTTTCCTGAAATTATTAATTATTGTATTTGACATTTGTTCCAATGTTTTAACATTGGATATTCTATGTAACTCATTGGTACTATACCAGGGAGGAAGCTTCAGAATCATTTTCAAAATTTTATTTTGAATTCTCTGCAGAGCTTTCTTCCTGGTATTACAACAGCTAGTCCATATTGGTATAGCATACAACATGGCTGGCCTGAAAATTTGTTTGAATATCAAAAGCTTGTTCTTAAGACAAAGTTTTGATTTTCTATTAATAAGGGGATGGAGACAATGCCCGCAATGTGATTTTTGAAAGTTAAATTCTTATCTAGCATGAGCCCTAGATACTTAACTTCATCTGACCAATTTATTGAAACCTCTCTCACCGTGGCAATATGTCTACTTGAAGGTTTCAAATAAAGAGCTTTTGGTTTATGTGGGAATATTATTAGTTGAGTTTGGGAAGCATTAGGAGCTGGAGTTCTGATAATTAACCTGAAGTGTACGATTTGACAGATAACTTCGAATTATTCTAACTATGTATGTGTGAAAATCAAAGTTTTCTAATTTTACGATCAAACCTGCATGCTGAACACTGTCGAATGCTTTTTCTATGTCTAGAAGAGCAAATCCAGTAGAATAGCCTTCAGATTTGTTGCAACGGATCAAATTTGTTACACGTAAAAGTTGATGAGTGGTCGAATGTCCATGGCGGAATCCGAACTGTTCATTGGCAAAAATTGAATTTTCGTTGATATGGTCCACATCATTCTGTTCAAAACGACCCTTTCAAAAATGGAGGAAAGCAAACTGATTGTACGATAGCTAGAAACTTCTGTAGGATTTTTGTCTGGTTTTAAAATTGGTACAACCTTAGCATTTTTCCATTTGTCTGGAAAATATGCTAATTGAAAACATTCGTTAAATATATCAACTAAGAATGATAAGCTACTTTCTGGAAGTTTCTTGATGAGGATGTAGAAAATTCCATCATCGCCAGGAGCTTTCATATTTTTGATTTTTTTAATAATATTTCTCACTTCTTTAAAATCTGTCCCCCAGGAATTTTGATTTTTGATTGAGAATATTTTCGAAGTCCTGAGTAGCGGAATTTGGGGCAAGTGTGCCATAGGGGCAAGTGTGCCACCCCTTATTTTTATAAAAACTACAAAATATATTTTTTCTTTGAGCTTAACTATATGTTCCCTAATAGTTCATAAAACGATGATCAAAATTTGACGAAAATTGCTCTATTTTTCATGTATTTACATCGAATTTTGTAAAAACAATCAGATTTCAGTGAATTTTTATAAGATTTCGTTGTTTCTAAATAGCATGATGAGAGGTAAATTAATAACAGATTTTGCAAACGTATTGTACATCGTGAAGCTATACAAAAGTGTAAGTTATTGTAGCATTTGGACGAAAAAATATTTAGTTTCACATACGAAATCCATTTTGGTTGAAATCTATACTTTTTGGGGCAAGTGTGCCACCTATTTGGTAAACAAAAATGGTTGGAGTGAAATTCATAAAAATGTAAACATCATCCACATAATCATAATAATGAACCAAAATGAGGCACCAGTGTTGGTTTCTGAAGTGTAGAACGGGAATAGCGAGCATTTTTGCGCCCAGAGTGATTTTTCCTGCAAATATTCGATAATAACATGGTTTTAGCCGTTTTAAGAACTGTTTTACTTATATTTATCAATATTTTACCGTTTTTTACTGCTGATCTAGTGTAATATTATACATATTCTCCATAATAAAAGGCTAATTCATATATCGTATTGAATGAAGACAAAAATAACCATTTGAGTTACTCGAATTGACTAGTAGAGAGTTCCGCATGTAATGACCCTTGTTATAAAGCATCCCCTTATGACGATAAACTTAAAAATATTTTTTTAATTATCAATAAGTCTCTGCTTTGTAAGTAATATCAATATGAAATAAAGAAATTTTTATTACAAGTAGAATTACATGTGATGTTCATTCGGTGGCCGTCTTGCCCCATATGGGTGGCACACTTGCCCCATAGTGTTGAAAATTAGGTAATTTTGGATGATTTTTGAGGAGCTCCAAAACTAATACTTTTTGAAATTATTTTCATTTTAAATGGCATAGTGCTTATGAAAAGATGCGAAACTAACATCGTGAGGCTAAATTGTTGGGTTTTTAAAGCTTTAGACAAAGTTAGAGAACAATTTGCTTAAGGTGGCACACTTGCCCCAAATCCCGCTAACTTGAACATTGCATCAATCATTAGATTCAATTGTTCAGTTAGAAAATTAAAATCAGATGCAGACATATCACTTGAAGTGGGTACATTATCTGATGATTTTCCGTTAGAATTTTCGGTAGACGAAGAGGTGGAGTAGAAGTTTCCTGTGGCGACAGGGTTTTTTTTTCCATTTGATTTGAAACATTTAGAACGGGTACTCATAGTATGAAGGGGGGGGGGATAAATTACCTGTAACGATATCGGCAAAGGATTTTCCTTGGGTAGAGATACATTCGAAATTAAAGGATTCGAACGGCCTAAAATTAGTTTGTGAATGAGCATGATTATGATCTTCCTGATGGGTATGATTCTTAATCAAGCGATCATTAATTGAAAAATGAGCATTGTTCGCTACCAGGGAAATTCCGGAAACGATCGTTATCGTAAATGACATCATTGTTCATCTGCCTGGCACAAGCCTCAACGACTCGCCTACGCGAAGGGCAGGCCCAAAAATTTGACTTATGATTGCCCCGCAATTGGCGCATATAAACTTATCGGTATCTTCCTTCACTGGACAGACGTCCTTAGCTTGAGAAGAACATCCGCAAATCATGCATTTAGCATCCATGCGGCAATTTTTGGTTCCATGACCCCACTTTTGACACCGACGGCACCGAGTGAGGTTTTGGAAATTTCCTCCAGGTTTCTGGAAATGTTCCCATGTCACACGGACATCGAACATAAGTCTAGCTTTTTATAAAACTTTAATATTATTTAGATCTTTTTTGTTAAAGTGAACTGAATAATATTCTTCAGAAAGCCCTTTCCGAACAATACCAGATTGGATTCTCTTTTTCATAATGATTACTGGCACTGGGGAAAATCCCCAGGTCACTTGGGAGACCTTTCAAGACAACTTTGAACAAACGTTCAGTTTTGTCGTCATAAGTAAAAAAATGTGCTTCTTCTCTTCAAGATATTTGAGAAGAAGTTCGCAATCTTTAAGAGTTTCCGGCAAAACGCGAAAGTTTCCTTTCCTTGCGATTTGAAAGGAGACCTTGATTCCCCTAATGGAGTTCAAGATCTCCTGCAAAAATCCCCCAAATTCGGCACAACTGACCACGATAGGCGGCACTCTAGGCTTCCTCACTTGAATCGAAGAGACTGGGCTAGAGACTGCTTCGATTTGGTGTTCGGAAAATTTGTCTAGAGCATCGAACTGATTGCTCATTGGCAAGACGAAGATTGCCGGGACCACGGCATAAAAATTAACAAGGCAGGCTTTTTACTGATAAATAAATATATATGATATTATAAATATCAAGTTTGATTGTAAACATGTGACGTCACTCCTATCGTACCATGTACCTTCCGGACCACTAGATCATATTTTTCGTAAATTTCTGTCAGTTTGCGGAATATATCACCTTCTTAATATAGTACACCGTGGCCGGGACCACGAGTTTCAAATAATGTTTAATTATTTTCTCGAACATATAAGTATTTTTTTTTTATCAAGACGCACTTTTGAACCAGTCTATTGCACAGCAGCAAAAACGATGAGCTGTTTAATGCTCAAGTCGCGGGTCTGCACCGCTCTGCTGGCGCGGTTTGCGCGCTAAGTACACACTATGTAGAGGCTAAAGCTGGAAACTAACGCGTATGCGTAGATATGGGTAGACATAGACGACGAGAGACGCAAAGAAAGATGGTCGGTTAGACGAATGATGAGAAATGTTTTAGGATTTGGGTGGTGGATGTGAGAAGCAGGGAAAACTCCGAATGTAAACATGAATAACGAAACGTCTAAAATTAACATTAGCATATGGTGGTGGCGCGGAGGTTCGCACGCACGCAGTTTCGATATGATGAAGGATTGGAGACCCACATGTGGTCGTCGGACCCGGCCAAACGTCGAATGAGACACACATGATGAGAATATGGATTAGGAAGCGAAGCATAGTGCTAGGAGAAAAAAAAGGCAGAAGCATTATACGCGGATTAATGTCAAATGACGAGCATTGTTAGCGCAGCGCGATCTTGGTTCCAAAACCGATGGAGACAAATTCGTCGATGACAGCCAGAAACTTGTTGGTTCCACTTGTTTGTGGGTGTGTTGCCGTTACTGCTTCTGCTGGGGCCACAAACCTACAGTATTGGGCAATACATTTGCTACTTTTTCGATTTTCCATGAATAAGGTTAACTCTAAATGGTTAGATCTAAGTTATTTTTACTTTTTACTAATTTTTGAAATTCGACATATATTTTAGAGTGATTTTTTCAATAGCTAGTTCAAAATTTGAATAATGCAATAACGGGTCGACTAAAATGACTTTCTTGATAAATTTTAATAAGTGACATAACTCAAAAAAATGTAGGAATAGCATCATGGTAGTTTCAGCGAATTTGTAGATTTAGACCAAAATAGTCTCTAATGTCACTTTTTTCCTCATTCTGCTGTGAATTTCGTTGCAAAATTCTAGAGGCTCCAGAGAAACCCTCTGAGATTGTTACACGACCATTTCATAGATTTTTCAGGAACTTCTCTCAGATTGTTCGATGAAAAGCAAATATCACTTTAGTCAAACTATTATTACTTTTGAATTCATGATTGGAATGATTACATAAAACATGTTATGAAGTCTGTCAAAATTTCATTCAAATCGGTCAAGTTACAAATGTATTGTCCAATACTGTATATCATCGTTTCCCAAACTTGGGTTTCGCGACCCCCCAACGCCTCGTCACCTCGCATTTTGTTGAAAGACCAAAGCGAGGCGCTGACAGGTCGGGGGGTCGCGAAAGCCAAGTTTGGGAAGCGATGCTGTATATTAATGCTGCAACCAGTTGCACTAGGGTGGTTAATCGTACTGAAACATTCTACTGTGACTGTCTCCAACGATGCTGAGACTCCCGTACGGGTTTGTTCCGTGGATGCAGTTGGGCATTTGTGTAGGCCTATGAACTGCGTGTGATTTTCATATGCGGCTGTTGTATTTGACTCGTACCATTATGCCCAACAAAAATGAGGCGGTCACGATGGAATTGTGTTAGGATTCAAATCGGAGAAACGACTGCAGATGCCTGGTTGTTTGCTAGGTTTTTCTTTCTTGTGCGTTTTTGGGGTTTGGCACTTGTGAATACTAGGATCACGATTGAGAGGCGGCAAGCCAGCAAAGGAAACGATGTTGCAATTTGACAGCGGGTGCTAATTGAGGACTATGATCGTGGTTTTTCAAGTTGCTACCGCACATTCGAGTTGGTTTTGGCTTAATTGATAATTACTGAGTTTAGTTTAAATGTTGGTTTTATGGATGTACCAACATCGTCAAATAAATCTAGGCTTTGAAGTAAGGTAAGTCAAAATTTGACCACTCAACATTTGCTGACTTACTCTACAAGTGCAGATTTGAAGCAAAAGGGCTGCCGATCTAGTTACGTATTTCAAAAATGTTAAAGGAAGGTTCACAAATATAGAAAATTTGGATAATAGAAGCGGTTTTTAAATAAATGAGACTAACAATCTCTTGTGCCTGCGTGTGAAATACGATAGTCGAACGTATTTCAAGAAGGAGTAAGGCGTAATGCAGCCCACAGACGCTCAGATGGTTTGACCAACATTGACTCCGCCCCCAAGTTAGTCAAACTGATTCATGATGCAGCAACCGTTTGACCGACTGACAAAGTTCGTTGCAGCAAATTATATTTCTTCGCATGTTTCGCAGGCTTGATAATGCTCCTCAACATCATTAGAGTTCGGTGAAATGAGGATCTGTGTTGAAAATTTTGAGTTATTTTTTTCCTCCTCAGAAAAACGGCAAAATCGCCTCCTCTTTGCCTCGCAGAGGAGTTTCTATCAAGCCTAGTTAATATGTGACTGTTAATTTTTCGAGTTCTGTTGCTGCGGGGGAGATATTTTTAGGAGTTTTGGGCAATAATCGAAGTGAGAAAGAGCAGTACCCGGAATGAATATTGATGAGGGATTTCAGTAATAATTCCCACGAAGTATTTTGGCAAAACTCTAAAATTATGAGAGGTCTCTGTCGTGGATTATTCTGAACTTCATCGATATGGGAATGGCAATTTATTTAAAGATTCTATCCAGAATAGTTAGTGGTTTCCTCTAGTTGTTCTACTTTGAAGTTTTTAAAGGAATCCATGATTATACTAAGGATTCCGCCAGAAATACTTCCTGGGATTCTACCAGGAATTTTGTCACTAGAAATTTATCCACTAATTTAACCAGAAATTCTTCCGGAGAAAATCCTTCAGACATACCATCAGGTGACATTCTTCCAGAAATTCCTTCAAAGGTTCCTCTGCTAATTATTCATGGTTTCCCCCACTGATTCCTTCAAAGATTAGTAAAAAAAATACTCAAGTGATTTCTTCAGTAATTCTTCAGATGTTACTCTAAGGCTGTCTCCAAGGATTCCTCCATAGATTGTTATAACTACTTCTTCAAATATTCCTTCAGAAATTATTTCCATTTCATTTCCTCCAAGAAATTTACTGGGATTTTTTTAGGGCTTCCTCCTAGGACTCCTTCTAAATTCCACCAGAAGTTATTTCAAAAATTCCAAAAGAAATTTCATCAGCGATTCTTTCGGGTAATTTTCCTCCAGGGATTTAACCAAAAACTTCCCAAGCGATTTCTTCAGTGATCCCCCAAAGATTTATTTAGGAATTTCTTAACAGATTCTATAAGGATTCTTTTCCTGTGTTTCCCTCAGGAATGTCTCTAGAAATTCTTAAAGAGATTGCTCAATGAATCTCTCCCAAAAAAATAATACAGGAATTCCATAAAAAAATCCACCAGGAATTGCTTCTATCAAACATTTTCCAGTGATTCTTCTAGTGATTTCCCTAGAAATACCTCCAGAAAATCCTTCAGCCATTAGTCCAAACATTCTTCCAGGGATTGCTTCAGCGGTTCCTTCGCGATTTGCGCTAGAAATTCCTTCAAAAATTCCTACAGAAATACATGCAGAGATTACAGTGATTCTACCCAGAATTTCTTAACGGATTTATTTAGAAGCTTCTCCAGGTATTCCACAAGAAATACTGCAAAGGAATTCAAAAAACTTTCTACACCGGATTCCACCAGGAATTCTTTCAGAGATTTCGCTTGCAATTTTTCGAGAGGTTCCCCCAGGTTATTTTCCGAGTATTCTTCTGAGGAATATTCAATAAATTATTTTATAAATTCTTCCAGTGTTTCCTTCAAAGATTCTTCCTTGTAGGAAAGGAACCCTACGACGCATTTGACCTGGGATTTCTGAAGGAATAACTTCAAGAATTTACGAGAAATTTCTCCGATGATTCTTAAAGGAATTTATCCATCAATTCCTTCCATTATTTCTTGAAGGATTTTTTCCAAGGAGTCCACCAGAAATTCTCTTAGGCTTAGAGAATGCTGTAGGAACACTTTCATGAATTGCTCTCTCCGGGGAATTCTCTGGGAATTTCTCCAGTGTTTTTTTTTTATAAGTCCTCCAAAGAGCTCTCAAGAAATTGTTCCATGGATTTTTACAGGAGTTTAAAAAAAAAATCTTCCTGGGATTCAACCTAAACAAATTCAGAGAAATGCTGTGTTTCATCCTCTGAGTAAAAATGAGTAAAATCCCTGTATGAATAATCTTTTGGAATTTTGGAGCCTGATGGAATACCTAGAGTTGAGAAAGGAAGACTTTCTAGTTCAATCCTTCATGGAATTCCTGGTCGATACTCTCGCGAAAATATTGGTGGTTTTATATAAATAAAAATCTTGTGAACTTGTGAAATTTTTTACTCAATTCCCTGGAGAAATTTATGATAACACTGAAAAAATCTAAGAAGGGAAATCCCAGTGAAACCATTGAAGCATTTTCTAGTAGAAACTCTGGTAGATTTTTCTGGTGGAAATTCTAGCGAAACTCTGATATTTCCAGTGTTAACCCTAGAAGAACTCCTGGTGAAATTCCTTAAAAAAAACTCCTCTCTTTTAAAAATACCGGTGAAATAATAAGATAAAATACTGGTAAATAGAGTTTTCAATTTTCCCGGGATTTGACTTCCCGGGAAACGGGAAATAAAATTGTCATTTCCCGGGAATTCCCGGGATCCCGGGAAATCCTTAAAACCTGTAAATTAAGCTAATTTCATGCAGTTCTTTGATTTTTTTACATTTAATGTATATTATGGGCCCTATTTTATAAGTCGAGTCGATCGAAATGACTCGACTGAAATCACTGTCGACCAAAAAATTCGCTCAACACGGCTCTGTCACTCGAGTTTTTCGACAGTTGTCATTCTATGTGACCGGATAACTATGGCAGTCGACGTGTGACAGCTGAAATATGCATGCTTAGTTTGATCGACAATGACTACAGATGAGTCACTTGAGATTGCTCGATTTTTAAAATAGACCCCTATATTTTAGAACAGTAAATAAGCACGATTATTTCTCTTATTTGTGAGTAATTTATCTATGTTTCTACAAAAATTCTGTTGGCTTCGTTTTTTGATAGTTGAAGCCTTCATCAGGTCATGCTAGACAAATCATCTTAAATTCAAATAATACTTGCCAATATTTAGGAGTCTATTTTTGTAAATCGAACCATTTTATGTGACTCGTCTGCAGTCACTGTGGAACACAGTAGGCATGCATATTTCAGAAGTTACCCATCGACTACCATATTAATCCTGTCACATAGAGTGGACAGCTGTCGAATAATTAGAGTGACAGAGTCGTGTCGAGTGACTTTTTTGGTCGACAGTGACTCCAGTCGAGTCGTTTTTGATCGACTCGACTTATAAAATAGACCCCTAATCAATCATTTCAAACACTATAATAAAAACCAACTAGAGCCTTTCGCTAAAAATTGTGACTTTTACTTTTGATAGAAACCGTAAGCGAGATGGATCAACGAGGTCCGAGCTCGTATAGAAAGCAACAAAAATATAGAAATCATAAAAAATCTATAAACCTACTCAAATCATGGAATAAATCACTCGAAAGTTCCTTCATATTGTTTTGCATATGAACTTTCTTGGAAAAACATATCGTCAAAAAGATATGCATTTATAAATAACTATTTGATTACGAAAATAACACCAATAAACATCAAAATGTAATTAGTAACCTAGTGAGGACATTTGTTGGTATGATGTGAAAAGTAAATTGTGCGATAGTTTACTTGAATAAATATGCTCAATTCTTCATTGAGACAGAGCTTAACGAGAAATACGGGAATCCCGGGAAATAGAAAATCATTTCCCGGGAAACGGGAATCCCGGGAAATCTCATTTCCCGGGAAATGTTCCCGGGATTGAAAACTCTACTGGTAAAGTCTCTGGAGGAATTAATGGTGGAATTTTTAAAGGAAATCGTGGTCAAATCCCACAAGAAATTCGTTATGGAATCCTTGGATTTTTTGAATTCCCGGTAAAATTACCGCAAAAATATTGGTGGAGTTGCTGAAAGATTTTCTAGCGGAATCCCTATGAGAGTTTCAGCTGAAATCCTCGAAGGTTTCCTGATGGGAATCATGAAATCATGATGAAAATCAGAATCGCCTGGGTGAACAAACCATAGAGGAACCTCTGGAATCCCTAGAGGATATTCGTGAGTGATTTTCGAATTTCGGATTTTCTAAGGAATTTCTGGTAATTGGTACTAAAATGATTCCGGTGATAAAATCCTTATAAGAAATTTTTGGTAAAATCCCTGGAGGAAATCCTGATAACTCTTCAAGAGGATTCTTGGAGATATTCCGGGAAAAACTCTTAAAGGAATTCCGAGATTAATTTGTTGGAGAAATTCGGGAGGCATCCCTTGATTAATTCCGGGAGGACTCCCTTGAAGAATTAATGGAAGAAAACCCTTGAAAAAGTCACTAAAAACCCTGAAAGACAATTCTGGTAGAATCCCTTAATAAAATCCAGGAGGAATCCCTAGTAAATAGCCTGATGCAACCTAGAATAACCCTAGAGGAATTCCTGAAGGAACCTTTAGAAGAATTCCTGATAGAATACCTAACAGAACTCCTAATGGAATTCCAAAAGGTGTTCATGATGGCGTCCCAAGAGGATTTGAAATATTTTAAGTATTAAGGAAGAAATTCTGATTGAATCCCTGCAGAAACTGAATAAATGTATTCCTGATGCAATCATTAGTTTCTCTCATGGAATTCTTGGAAGAACTTCTGATGAATATCCTAGAGGAATCCCTGGAGAAACTTCCTATGCAAGCCATAAAAGCAATCCTGAAGCACTTCCTTGAGGAGCTCCTGATATAATCTCTGGAGGAATGCCAGATAGAAACTCTGAAAAAACTTGTGGTGGAATCCTTATAGGAACTTTTGATGATAATCCCGGAGGAATTCCTGATAAGATTCCTAATGGAACTCCTTATGATATTCCTCTGGATGATTTAATCTCTGGAGGAACTCCTGATAGAATCTCTGGAAGAATTATAGGTGGAATCTCTGAAAAAAACTATTGATGGAATCCCAGGAGGAACTCCTGATGAAATCCCCAGAAGATCTCTGCTGGAAGCACTAAAGATACTCCTGATAGAATCCCTATAGAAACTCTTGATGGAATCCTTGGAGAAATTCCTCGAGCTATTCTTTAAGGAACTCCTGATGGAATCATCGCAGGGAATCCCAATAGGAACTTCTGATGAAATACCTGAAATAAGTCCTGATAAGATTCCTGATAGAACTTCTGATATAATCCTTAGAGTAACTCTTTATGATATCACTAGAAATAATCCTGATGGAATTCCTCGAGGAACTCCTGATATAATTTGTGGAAGAATTCCAGGTGAATTCTCTGTAGGAACTCTTGATGGAATCTCTTGAGGAACTGCTGGTGTAATCCCCGAGGAACTCCTGATATAATCTCTGGAGGAACTTCTGATGGAATCTCTGCAGGAAGGCCAGAAGAAGAAACTTTCGATGGAATCCCTAGAGGAACTCTTGATGATATCCTCAAAAGAACTCTCAGAGGCGCTCCTGATAGAATCCCTACAGGAACTTCTAATGGAATCCTTGAAAGAACTCCTGATAGAAGCCTTGGAGGAATTCCTAAGGATATTCTTAAAGGAACTCCTGATAGAATCCCTAGAGGGACTCCTTATGATATCCCTAGAAGAAAACCTGATGGAATTCCTCGAGGAACTCCTGAGGGAATCTCTTGAGATGAAATCGCTCAAGGAATTCTTGGTAGAATCCTTGGAGTAACTCCTGATGAGGTCCCCGGAAGAACTCTGATGGAAGCCCTAAATATACTTCTGATAGAATCCCTCCAGAAATTCCTGATAGAATACCTGGAGGAATTGCTGATAGAATCTTTGGAGGAACTCCTGATGAAATCCCCAGAAAAACTCCTGGTGGATCCCTAGAGGAACTCCTGGTAGAATTCCTGGAGGAATCCCTAGTGGAAGAAATTCGTGGGGGAATCTCTTGAGTAATTTCTCATATAATTGCTAGACGAACTCCTGATGGAAATCCTAGAGGAGTTCCAGGTGGAATCCCTGAAGCACCTCCTGATGGAATCTCTTGAAGAACATCTGATGAAATTCTTGAGAATCTCCAGAAGAACTTCCTATGGAATCCCTAGAAAAACATCCGATGGAATGCACAGAGGAACTTCCGATGGAATCCCTAGAGAAACTCTTAATGAAAACCCTGAAGGAACTCCTGCTGTAATCCTTCGTGGAACACATGATTGAATCTTTTGAAGCACTCCTGTTGGAATTCCTGGAGGAAATTTTGATGGAGTTCCTGGTGTAATCCTTACAATTACTTGTAAACTCTCCTGATGGAATTCCTGGAAGAACTTTAAAAGAAATCCCATTACCTGCATGAATTCCTGGTGACATTCCTGATGGATTCCTTGTAGAAATTCCTGGTACGATCCCTCGAAGAATTCCGTATTGATTTTTTTGGCCATTTGGTCGGAATCACCGGTAGAACTGCAACTTTGAACTACAGATTGTGGGAAAACGCTTGTGGAATATATAGAAACCACTCAAGAGAGCACATTAGCTAGATTACCATGTCGTCGACGCTGTGTAAATTCACGCATTTTGACTTGCCACCCATCTGCATCGGCAGTTCATGGCACGCAAAAACTTCAATTTGACATGCTGACATCGATGTTCGTGAAACTTCCCTAAGACGGTACGATCAGTACGTCAAACATTTGGCTCCGTCCACGTCCATTTTGGCCGAACAATTCACAATCCGTCAAATCGGTTTCACAAACTGTCAAATTGGTTTGTCAAGAAGCATCACTTACAGTCAAACATACACCCAACATGAACACCAACCTGGGGGCGGAGTCAATGTTGGTCAAACAACCTGAGTCGTCTATGGGCTGCATAATGGCTCAAGTAAGAGAGCAATAGGGTCCTAAAGCACTATCCCATTTCAAGTACCAAACGTTTTAGTTTAGGCCAGAAATTCATGTTTACTTTTAATGTTTTTTGTTTGTTTAAGTCCAAAAAACAACTTTTCTGTTTTTTTTTAGATTTTGTCACATCTCTTGGTTTAAACTTAAATTTTGAGTGCATTTTGTTTTCAGTGTCTCTCGAAATGTCAGATAGGACCAGCCCCAGTATTTAAAAGTTCAACCCCTGTGACGTTTTTGTCAAACATGATCAAAAGTGTCAAGGTTCAAATTTTGACCTAGTTTTGAAATTTAAGTTGAAATATGATATAGTCGTTATTTGAGCGGGAAAATTTGCCAAAGTAGTAGCAAGAACACGCAAAATGACGTCCATTATTTGAGGGAGTAAAGGGAGTTTAGTAAAGTAAAGTTTGACAGTACCATTATGTTATGTATTAGAAAAAGCGTGACTGAGGAGATAAACGATGGACGTCATTTTTTAATTTTCACACGCTAGTTTTTGCCAATTGTCCATCAAACGTCGAACTTATCGTACGTCCGTTTTTTCATAATTGATATATTAAAGCAACGTACATTTTTATTTTTCTGTTTTCGTTGTCCATTCTAGAGATAACTGAATTTTAAGTTTTGACAATTGCTTGATTCTTACTACAGCCTCATCAAATTGTTGGTTTTAGTGCCGAATTTTGAAAAACCTTCAAGGTTCTAATCTAAAGCAAATACCTAGTTGATGTGTGAAATAATCTTTTCAATCAATTAATTACTCAGTAGATGTACTTAACTATTGAAATTTTTAAATTTCTATCTGTTCAATTAATTTAAAAATTCAATACAAAGAGACACCAACTGCGGACGATTTTATGACTTCAAAAAATTCTTAGATTCCTTGAAAAAAAGCATCAAGAAGATTTCTACAAAGATCTTCTCTGGCATAATTTCAGGGACTCCTTCAAAGATCCCTCCAGAAAATCCCCTTGGAATCTCCCAGAAATTCTTTGAGAAGTTTTTCTAAGGATGCTTAGAGACATTTTTTCCATTTGCTCCAGGAAATTTTTGAGCACTCCAATGCTTCTACCTCCTGTAATTTTCACAAGAATAGCTGTGTAAATTTTCTTAGAAACTCTCTCAGGGCTTTTTTCTAGTGATGATTCAATTAATTCATCCACTGACTTCCCTAGTTGTTTCTATAGGAGATATTCCAAAGATTCTTACATAAAATCTTTCATGAAATTCCACAAAAAAAAACATTCCACAGTTTTTGATGAATTGTTTTTGGGGTTTTGCCAAGAAAAACTACAATAATTCGTACGCCAATTTCTCCAGTTATTCTTCCATGCTTTTTCATATGGTTTCCTTTAAAAAATCAGCCACATTAACCCCAGGAATTGCTCAAAAAATTCCTCAAGGGATTATCCAAGGAATATATATAACACTTCTGCAAGGATTCTTCCATAGGTTTGACCTGGGTTTTTTTATGAAGTTCCTCCAGAAATTTCGCTGTGGATTTTTAACATTTCATTCAAATATTAATCCTGCAGTTCTGCCAAACAATTTCTCGATTGTTTTCTTAAATCAAATCTTCATAGCTTCTTCAAAAGTTCATTCAAGATTTGACAGAAACTAACAGTACAGTAATTTTTCCAGTAATTACTCCGATCATTCCTTTGAAAATTTCTCCAAGGATTTCGTTCGATAATTCTCAAGGAATTCCTCCAAGATATTATCCAAGGATTTGATTGTGTTTTTATCCATTATCGAAGCAGACTCCCATAAGGTAGTTCAACAAGAGTTACTTTAGAACATAACAAAGTTTCATCAGATGGTACTATAGGATAATTCTTTGAAGATATGCTTTAAAAATGGTTGGACGAATTGCTTGGATATTTTCTTTAGAAGTCTTAGGAAGAATATCTGGAGTTTATCCAGAACGTATTCTTAGGGAAATTTCTGTTGGAATATCAAAGAAATCCTGAACAACAATGTTGTAGGAAATTCTAAATTATCTCTGTAGAAAATAATGGTTGAAGTCTCTAAAGTTCCTAGTTTCATGATACTTAGTCGCAACCAGCCCTGAATTCTGCTATGCCGTTCTTCAGTATACAGTACATTCTTCAGTCGCCAAAAGTTTGAAAGAATCCAACAACCAGTTTTTGTACAAACCAGGAGCGTCCATCAGCTCTTTTCTATTCCAGATCAGTAACCTCTTCCCGATTCGTGACGAACAATTCGAACAATCTACCTCCTCGTTGATACGATCTTGCCGCAGCCATACTCCCGACATTCTGCCAGTATCCCCCATTCTGCCGCTGGTGCCGCATAGAACTCGCGCCGCTCATAAATATCGAATTGTACTGATTGTAATTGATATGGTTGTTAATCATTCCCGGCCGCTGGAAGTAATCGCCACCACGATAAGGCGCTTCCCGCGATTCGTCTTCTTCGCCGGACAAGACTTCACCGGAAAAGAGCTCATCGTCCACTGGCTGCTGATCGCCACGCTGAATTACGGGGGTCGTACTAAAGATGATGGATTCGCTGCTGCCCGATGGAACGATATACTTATGTCGCAACGAGGGAATTGATTCCATAATGGATGGGACTGCTGCAGGCCCAGAAGCGGTCAATGAATGAATGCGCATGGTAGTGACAATGAGTGTTAAGAAATTCGAGTGGTACACAAAACGATTAGAGACATTTGGGCAAGCGCACATAAAACGTGGTTTGGTCATGTGTGGGATGCAAGGTTGAATTAGAATTTAGAATGGCCAAAACGTTGTCATTGATGATATTTTCAGAAGCCAAAACACAAACTAAACAAAAAAGAAAGGAATTTTATACTTACACCTACTACTACTGGAAGTCCTACGCTGTGCATAACTACTTAAAATTAAATCTGGAAAGAAACCATTTGAAAAATGATTAGTGTCATCTAGGAGTGAAATGCCAATTGAACAATTCTGATACTTACTAATAAAAATAAATAAATTAAATATAAAACCTATACATGATGAATCTAGTTTGGCCATCTCTGCGGCCAACTATACATGAGTAGGACGTTAATATAACGTCCTTAGCTGTAACGAGAAGAGGAAGAGAAAACAAATCTGTTAGAAACATTGTTTGACCGTAGTTATGTTTTCATTGAAGTCTGATAAGAGTTCTGCTACAAATTGCACCTTGTGCTTTGAATGGCAGCATGGTGCATCCATGTGAGCATACATACATACATCTGTGCACACACGGAACTACAATCTTAACGGCGATAACGCATTTCTGTACATAAAGTATGTTGTTATAATAACAACCCGTGTCAAAAGACGACAACAGAGGGGCAGTAGCTGGATAAGTAGGTATGAATGGAGCAATTCCTTATCAGATTCATTCATTCATACACTTTTTACTAACATTTGTTGATGTAACGTAGAGCGTGTATATGCGTTCCGAACGTGCATAATGCTTCAAAAAGATTGTTTCAAATTTGAAAATGTTTGAGAATCCAATCTCCCATATGTTCCTCACCATCCAATTTTCAGCTTTCTAGGTGGTGATTTAAAAGTGGCCCAAAGATAATGTAGGTTTATATGGAAATTAGAAGAAAATGTGTTTTTATTTTTTCAATATTTTTTTTTTCTAAAACTTCAGGAAATTTCACGACAGTCCCCCATACAACAGTTTTTTGTAGTTCTTACCGTTTTCGAGTTATACGGGTTTAGCATAGCATGCATAGCATAGAATGACTGTACATGTCAATGGTTGCTACTCCGTGATTGATCGGAACTGGTAAGAATTGCACTGGGATCCAAATGAATAAGGGATGGGAGTTTCCGCTTACTCTCGAAATGCAATTTTAGCAGATCTAATATTATTGATCAATAACGGCGCCGGCCAAGTCCTTACAGTCAGTTGGGATGGGGAAGGAATGTTAGGGTGTAATGATTGTTGCTTCTAGAGACCGAGAATACCTCTGCATCTCCACAATCACCACGGGAAGGGTGTTTATTAGTGAGGGAGGAAAAGATCTGGGAGTCACCTCTGGTCGGTGATGCGATCCATGGACAAGGGGGATATATACGACTTATATTTAAAGCTAGTTTTGGGAGAAGCTTTAAAAAACACGTCAACATCTATAATGTCGAACAATTCAAAAGACTTTTTTATTAATGACGAAAATTGAAAATTACATGTATATATTTTAAATTATATGAAACAGGAATAATGCCGACACTTGTAGTGACGAACCATACATAGTTTGTTTGAAAATTACATATGAGTATTACTGTGCATTTTGTCTCGATATGGTAGAAGTTTAAAAAAAATACGTCAACATTCACTATGTCGAACAATTCAAAAGGTAATTTTTAATAATGTCAAAAAGGGAAAAATATATGTATATTGAAATTGTATAAGGAAAAAGCCGACACTTATAGTGACGAACCATACAAAGTTTGTTTTAATATTACATAAAAGTTACGCTTTCAATAAAAAATGTGTTATCATCATAAGCATGAAACGAACTCACCAGGTGGTAATCCATCCTCGACTGAACACAAAACTGACACTGACAGCAAAACTTCTTGGCGTCCCGAAAACAAACTGTCTTGCTTGGGCCTTCCCAAATTCCTACCCAGCAAAACGCTCCAAAACAGGAAAAAAATCGGCGTCGAAACCACGCGCGAAACCGTGAGCAAAATCTATCGGACGACGCAAAACCGAACCGTCCTGCTTGGGCTTCACGTAGCACTACCCAGCAAGACGCTCCAAAACAGGAAAAAAAATCTCCGGCGACAAAAACACGCGCGAAACCGTGAGTAAAATCTATCGGACGACGCAAAACCGAACTGTCCTGCTTGGGCTTCACGAAGCACTACCCAGCAAGACGCTCCAAAACAGCAAAAAAAATCCCCATATCTGTCAAAGGATAGAAACTCTAGTTCGATTTTATCCAGATTGTCTTTGGAGAATTTCCTCCGAATCCGGACTGGGTGGTGGCCGGAGCGCCGAAAGCCGGTGCCCCCGTAGTACTCGCCCCGAACAGTCCACCTGCGGCGTTACGGTTGCGTTTGTCCGAAGAGCGAAGGCGTCGCCTGTTGGCCAAAAGCGGGCGTAGCCCCAAAGGCCCCAGTCGTCGCCGGTTTCCCAGAGGTACTCGTCTGCCCGAATGGACTGGCCGTGACTGTGGAGCTTCCGAATATCGATAAACAAGCATCCTGTTTTCAGTTAAAGAAAGTTTAAGAAGTTGATGATTCTGTCATTTATACAAGCTATATACAAGAATTCACTGAATAAGTTTCAACGCGCGATTATAATACTTCAGTTTTTGTGCTGTTGTATTGGTGTAAGTAGTGGGAAACCAATCAGTTTGGTGATTCTAACGGTAAAAAATAGCACGACGAAAGTAAAGTTGATAATCTATCATCATTATGATTTCAGTCCTAATTTCATGATCCGTTTAATAAATTTCGCGTATGATTCGTCAATTTTAACAATTTATACATGTGTATTCGAAGAAAACAGGCTACGAGCATTTATTACCTTGCAGATATTTATCATTTTCTACAGCCTAATTTAATAATACCTACATTGGTTGTAATAAAAATTTGATCTTGGGATGTTGATTTGCCTCCTAATCATAGTTTCGACAATAGTCACATGCTTACTATCCCTTATGGCAGTGTTGTTGATTCTATTGTCTATCGCTCATCAGTTTCGCGCCACCCGGCAGGGACTTGGTCCTATGTACCCAATACTCTGCTGTGTCTTAACTTCACGCAATACATTCTGTAGATGTGTGATACAGTTTGCGGAATATTATGATTTATCACTTCGTTCAGATGGAAAATTCTGTTATGGTACCATATTCACATATCAGATAACTCCCACCTGGAACGATGTAATACATCGGAGACATGTAGATTCAGATGTATGTATACGATCTATGCCTAGTTCGGCTCTGATCGACAGGCAATCAGTGTATTCAGTTTTTCAACTAGCTTGAAGCGATGAACGTTTCAAGACAAGCTCTTCACTATATCTGCTAGCAATCACCGGTCGTCGATAGACATTTCGGTTCTTTTCTGCTAAAGAAAGATCCGATTGTATGCCAAAGACTATGGCTCATGCTTTTCAATACAGCTGGAAAAACAAGAACTACACCCAGCACCAAATAGTACGTAACTATGAGGCGGACCGGAAGGTTTGATGAGCAATCCCCACCCGTTTTCGAGTTATACAGGTTTATAAAAAAAAGTAAAAAAAAAAACTTTGGGACCGTAATTCGGGGTGTAGTTGATCAGCGGGGAGAAGTTGATCATTCCCGTACCCACATGTATAGACTGTTATAAGAGCTATGCCACGATTTCAATTACCACAATTTCTGAGTTGTGGCATTACCTGATAGCTACTCTTGATTTTCATAAATTCGGTTTGGCATTCAAGGTAATTATTCCATGAAAAAACAGATTTTTTAGGAAATGTTTCATGAACTGTTGAAGGGTTTTTCTCCAAACAATCGACTTTTTCCACGGCTATACAAAGCTATAGTTTTAATAAACTGTTTCATACATTCCAGATATGTTTTGTGTACCCAGTTTCGAATTTGTATTGAGGATACAAATTATTATTTTAGAGAAAAAATGATCTTTTTGCGAGAGGCTTGCTAACTTCAAAGAAAATTGTCTACCTTTAGGCGTTTAATGTGGTGTAATCTGTAATTCACAACTTTCAATTAAAAAATTACCCTATTTATCAATAAGTTGTAATATTTTTAAGTCTTGATTCAGATTCAGAGACCCCAAATTTAGTGAATTGCATACTTCTTTATTTTAGGAAACCTATCGCAGTAATTGATCAACTTCACCCCGGAATCAAAAACACCACTTTTTGATCTCCAAAAATTGTTTTTGTTATTACGATAACAATTCGTCAAAATTTCGTTTGTATAATTCGTTAAACATTCAACCAGTACAGGTTTTAAAAATATTTGGATGATAATACATGAATCCCACTAGGAATTATAGCACAGAATCGCTCAAAAGTGATCAACTTCCCCCCAGTTTACGGGACTTCAAAAATTCGATGTTAGAAAAACTTTTTTCCCTAAAATATGCCCAATTTGCAATGTATGGACGACTTTTAGTAAATTTAATTGCGAAACTTTTTGCTTAAGGATGATCAAAATCTGAAATGGCCGTTTTCTTTTAAATCGACTTTAAAGTTTTGAATATTTTTTTTTTTTTTTCAGTGTAAAAAATGTGTTTTTATTTTTTCAATATTTTTCTCTAAAACGTCAGGAAATTGCACGACAGTCCTCCATACAACACTTTTTTGTAGGTCTTACCGTTTTCGTGTAATACGGGTTTTTGAAAAAACAAAGTATGTAAAGTATCTTAGTTTTACATAGTCTTCACACCCAGAAAGTTTCATTGAATTCTGAAGGGGTGCTGCCAATCCCTTTGTCGAGTTGGCGTGAAATCCGTCAAATGTTGAGTTGACATTACAAAGGTATCATTGTATTGTCGTTTTCTGTAAGAAGTGCCGTCAGCATTCATAAACTCCCAGAGGGCCCACAGGTGATAAAATTCAAATGTTATAGCATAATAATTGTTCGTTCGCTCAGATGCAGTATGAATTCATCTTTGGGAAACATTTTTCTTGATTAATGATTCCAAATACTTAAGGCTAAGTAGCCCGTCATTTGTTTAGGCAGCCATGATGAATTTCCAGCTCGCAATTTCAAAGTGATAAAACTTAGACGTCATAATTGATATAGATACAGGAAAGTATCACTATATGTGCTTACATGCAACAAGTATGCTGATACTTTTTCAGCTATGCCAGTGCAGATCCACCAGATTTTCTTTAAATGGAAATTGTTTGACGAATTAGCAACAATCATCAACGACGCATACAAATCTCAATGACGGCCTACTTCGCCTTAATAATAGCAGTTCCACTAAAGATAAAATACTAGCAACATCAAGAGATGTAAATTTCACTGCAAATACAAATAACTTGGTGTACAGCTAAAATAGTTCATGTTCCAATTACTACAGTGCAATGTCATCGAAAAAGTAAGGTTGTTTCCGAGATACGACCGCCAAGTTGACGTTGGATAACGTTAGCTTCTTCTGTTTCCTGATTTAGGACCGTCACGAACTTATGAAAGATTTCTAGGTACTGACAAAAAATCTAATCAATTTTCAAACTATTTGTTGCATGTCAATTCTGATCTATTATGGACATTGAGTGTTATTATTTGGTTGGTTCGGTTAACACTTCAACACCGATAGAACCGGTCGATGGAAGATGAAGCATGAGCGGTAACTTTTGCTCTCCAAACAAATATACCGGTTGAACGTTAGGTCCATTCATGATCTACTAAGATTGGTTGCTTTAGTGGATTCCGAAGCCAGTTTGAGGTTGAGGCTCTTGTCCATGAAGTCCGCTAACTCTGTGTACTCCTCTTTGCTCAAATCGATGTTGAAGTTACCTGTGACGATGATTGGCATGGTCTCCTTTTGGTACTCGAAGAAGTTCCGCGCCATAAAGAACTTCTTCTGCTTCATTGTGGTATCCGGAGAAATGTAGAAGCAAACCAGTAGTGCCCGACAATTCATTATAGTGATCTCGGCAGCGCAAATATCACCATAATTATCTGACAAGCCCTGCTCCACATCATAACAGGTGCAGAGTTTGCGAATCTTGTGCACCACAGCAATCGTTGTTGCTGGCGGTGAAATCGATCAGGACTTCTTGATTAAGGCCACGGGACGGTGTTTTAATCACCCTCTCCATTTGAAAAGTTAATCTCAAGTTCCACTCAATATATCGATGCGAAAAATGTATCACTAGCATATATATGTAGTGCACAACCCATTAAATTTTCAGTTTAATCGATTCACTAAAACTAGAGATTTGCTTCTGCAAAGTTTTATGATAATTGTTAGCGAGAGACAAAAGATAGGGAAAATAACACGGTCTGCCGTGTCACCTTAAGAGCGATCTGCGATTCCAGAGCGCGACCGTCATGGCCCTGCAGGAAGCGAGCGTGGCCTAACTGGTTGGTTTGTTTGAGGATACCAACCTGTACGCGATCCACGCCAAGCGTGTCACCATCATGCCGAAGTACATCCAGCTGGCTCGTCGTATCCGTGGCGAAGGCGCTTAAATTGCATTGAAGCACAATTTCAAACAACAACCCTTTACAGGGCCACAATTGAATAATTAATATTTAGTTATCAATTGTAATTTCGAATGATAAGTTTTCAACGGAGATAAATGGCAAACAAAGTTTTATTTAGGTTCCCGTCGCTCGGGTCGGGCGGCGGTAGCATTTTTGCAGTCTTCTCTGTGTGTGTAATTCGATTCGATCAGGCAATGGACATGCCCTATATCAACTGCAGCGATTTGCAGTAGACAGGATGTCCCGGGCCCGATCTATCTGACAAGCCAATCGAGCCCTCTGTCACCATAGAAGATGGTGTCTCCATGCATGTCGATAGATTCGATCGACAATTTCTTACCAAATCAAAACGTCAACAAAGCTGTTGCTGATAAGTTTTAGCTCTTTGTTCTAAATGCGAGGCAAACCGTGATGGATTCTTAATTCAAGTGCCGTTCGCGATTTACCTGACCGCGCGCGCACAATGGGAATTTTTTTTCTAGCCGTGATAAATGATTGCATGCAAATTACTGACCAAAATTTGAATCAATCACATCCAAACACTAGTAATGTCGCTCTTCACGGTGGAAAATTCTCACAACTCTTTCAAAATGAAATGGTCGTCCTGAAAAGGACGGTAGGGGCTAGTCACCGTCGATCGAACTGGGTGATTGAACTGATGGATTGACACATTGTGAGACAGAAACACACCAAAAGATTACCGAAGACGATTAAATCGAAATGCTGTCGGTAAATTTGTGCTTCGTTGTTTTTGTTGGTTTGCTCACTCCTCCGAAGGCAATTTTCAAGGTTTCTAGACGAGTTCTCCACGAATTTGATGGCCTAGCTGGATGCCCATGGCCATGATGAGCGATTTCACGGAACCCGCAGCATTTAGCTTAGGTTGGGAATAAACAAGAGCAGAAGCAGCGGCAGCGACGAATATTTAAAATTTATTCCGATAGGATTCCTTCTCCAATTGCTGGTCGACGATTGACTGATGTGCGCGGGGCACATTGAAGCTTGGTTGGCTTCGACTGAACACAATAGAATAAAGAGGAGTAAGAAGAAGACCGAAAGGGGCGTTTCCCTTTGCATGACGAAAGTGGTTAAGATATCGAGCAATGATGTCTGTGCTAGGAATACACAAGAAAAATGAGCTTTTCTATGGAAAATAAGACATGCCTTGATATTTATAGATTTTTCAATAGTTTATTCATGAGAATCAATAGTTTTAATTATTGAAGTCGATTCGTAGAAAAATTTCTAATATTCAATGGTTAGCTATTGATAATCAATAGTTTTCTTTTGTATGAAGGAAAATTTCTGATCCATGGGTGCCAAAATGATGAAAATTGTTCAATGAGAATTTCTTTTCAGAAGCATTCTAAATATTTCGCAATTTTGTTACATATGTTCTCATAAAATATGGCAAGTCTAAGAAGCTGTTGGAAATGCCACTCTATTTTACAATCGTTGTGAAATGTTGTGACGGCACTGCAGCAGCGTCCGCGAATACAGTATCAAATTGTCGTGCCATCAATTATTCATGACAAATAAAATTTTGTATGAAGCTGTGAGATTGATTGAGAAATATAAGATGCAATAAGGTCGAAAATATTATTCTTTCAACTCATTTCAACACATTTGATGGCCCTGAAAAGCGCCGATTTGCTTAAACGACGAACCAGCTAAATGACGTGACGTGGATGGCGCACAAGAGCAACGGGTTGTTGATTACCGGGCATAAGTCGAAATCTGCAAACGATGCTCAGTCTTAAAATCTTGAGCGATTTCACAAGTCCGACGCTCGATTAGAAGCAGCTCCTCGGATCAGCAACTCAGAGAACCTGTGATATTTCGTTCCTAGCGGGCTTGCTTCTTGACCACCGATGCTGAAATTCAAAGTCGAAATCTGCAAGCGCGGATGAATTTGCTGCGGCGATGACGATGGCTTGGACGCTTTTCCGAGCAGCAGTAGTTCGCCGCTCGGAGAAGCGCCCCAGCCATCGTCATCGCCGCCGCAAATCAACCTTGCGTCTTCCTCTTCCGACGACACAAATTGAACTGTGACGGCGGGAGCAAACGCAAAGCGAAAATGACTCGCCCGTCCGTGTAAACTGTCCGACCGCAAAAAGAAGACTGAGGGAAGAAGCAGGACCGGTGCGCTTTTATAGTGGGAAGCGGAACCCAAAAATGTGCTTGAACGTGATTGGTTAGATAAGAAAGGGGTCAACATTTTACGATTTTTCAATAGTTTGTTGCCAATAATCAATAGTGTCCTCCATTTGAATCGACGCGTAGATAAATTTCCGATCGATTGATGTATAAATATTGAAAATCTATCGACAAATGGCTGAGTTATTAGCGGTCAAAACCTGACCATTTTTCGTTACATGCTCAATTTTTCGTTTTTTGAAATTGTACCCCCATATGTTGCCGAAGGACGTTATCCAACGTCAAAAAATGCGGAGTGGTGTGCCGAAGTTTCGCTGTTCGGGGTAACACGAATTTCCTTACTGGAGTCGTCTTAACCAACTAAACCTGGTTGGAGGATCTGGTGAGTTTATTCCATATTATTATTTGGAATTCACCACCGGAACGATTCGGTTTTTGTTGTTTATGTTTGTGATATTGTGTATCGTCGGCTCGCGATGACGGAATCAAGAGGTCCAAGCCTGAATGGATATCTGTTTTAAATATGACACAGTTTCCGCATGTTTGTGTTGTTTTGCGCGACTAAATTTCGCGTTGTAATTCGACATCATTTCTCTCGTTTATTCGAAGTACAGTATATTTGTTCGATTTACGCGCTTTGGCCAGTCGCATGTCGTGGAAATGGTCGTACGAAGCTCGGGCGTTTTTCATTCTTTTTTGTCAATGTCTTCGCATTTTGTTGGTCGATTTGAACGCACCTGATAGTATTTTGTATACAATTTCCGGGTTTTTTTTTATGAATCCGATGACCCTGGAGGGATCGGTTCTGCTTGTTACAGTTTTCTGAGCAGAAAATCACAACCGGTTTCGAAGTGTAATCAACTAAACTGTAAATAAAACATTTGTTTCCCTCTGGGTCCATCGCCAGCTCTTCAGGCGAATCCTGACCACACCTAATAACCCTCCCAACCTCCATCTCCGTAGCACTTATGAGGGCGTCGCTGAGTCGGTGGCCTCTCATTAAGTAAGTGTTGCATCAACATTTCCTTCTCCTATCCCAAGTTACGGTAAAGATGGGCGTGGCCAGGAATAGCAATGTTCATGAATTTGGTAATGTTGTTTAAGATTGGGTCAAGGTTTACTCCCCAGCCTTGTTTCTGAGAGCGATCTAGATGAGATTATCATATAACACATTAATATTGCTAGTATCCAATCTACGAAGTATACCGTAACTACGCTAACGCTAACGCTAAACATGCAGATGCTTCTGATTTCGATGCACTCAAAGGCATTGATGTCCCCAAGTAACCACGCTAATTTGCCTTTTTGGGCTTATAGGGCTATTATACTTCTAATATATGGCATGTGAGCAGTATAATAGCCTTATATTAGCCCGCCAAAAGTCGAAATGCTTGATTTAGTCGAAGAACTGTGAGGTGCATTGTATGATAGTGGCTATCTATCAATCAAGCGTGTGCTAGAATAAGGGCGTATGTCGCATGATCGATTTCTCTTCATCGACCCTCTCTTCTGTGAATAAAGGTGAAAAGATGCAAGTTTGTCAGTATTTTTTCAGCTCTTGGCGCAAGATTGTATCGCTGCCTAACGTCCTGAACTGAAAAAATGCTATCAAACCCGCATTTTGTCAACTTTATTCACAGAAGAGAGGATCGATGAAGAGAAATCGATGATGCGATATACGCCCTTATTCTAGCACACGCTTGCAATATGGTTTTGGTTTTGGCGCTCTTGCTCTTTACGTATATGAAAAATATATATATCATATCATTTCTGTTGTTAAGCTCGTTTAAATTATCCGTACATATGATGGGTTATTCACATTGATGCACTGCACATCTTCTAAGAGGGCCCAGATAACACGCAGCTATACAGCAAGACCCAGCTGAATGTCGTCGGTTCGAGGATCTTTTCCGGTAGGAAATTTTCTCTGCTTCTAAAGGCTTAGAGTATTTTCGTACCTGCCATACGATATACACATGCTAAAATGGTCAATGGCAAAGAAAGCTCTCAGTGAATAATTGTGGAAGTACTCATGAGAACACTAGCTTGAGAAGTAGGCTCTGCCTCAGTTGCAAAAGAAAAATAAAAAAGAAGATCTTCTAAGATCTGAAAACTGCGAATTTTCAGGTTTTTATCCTATTGCATTTCAAGATGATTGTATGGCGCATTGAGAGCATGCTTTCAAATAGAATGAATGAATTAATGGAACAGTTAATATAAAATGGTTTTCTTGGTTCATACATTTTTATTATTATCTCAAAAATATGTCATGACATCGTCTCCAATGTAATCGACTCTTGTTATAAACGCCGGGAAAATGGTAGGTCTCCCTAGCAAAGCTCGAGATCATATTGAACACTAATTTTGGTGTTGCGTTCTTGCGGAATTTGACATCTCAGTTTGTTGTAATTTTGGTCGTTTTAACGGTTAAAATATCAAAACTGAGAGCAAATAAATGTTTCCATGAAATCAAATGGAAAACCATTTTTACTGTCAATAAAAACAAATTGAAAACTGTTTCTGCTAACATTGAGAGCAAATTGACACTTTGAGATAATCACATTTTTGTTTGATACCGAAATGAGCCCGCAACTATAAAAAGTATTATTTTTTATACTGTCACAGCTTTTATAGATGAAGCATTTGGAATTTATAGCGCAGTTGTATTTTGTACAACACTGTTGAAAAAACCTCGCTTTTTATTCACAACAGCAGCGTGGTGGTTCTGACGGTGGCGAAGGTTTTTTTTTTTTGTGACAGACATTCTTTATACCAGCCATAAACTTATATTTACTAAAAAAAACACACTAAATTTTTATTAAAAAAAATTGCCCACAACAGGGTTAATTGTAATTTACCTAAAAATAGCAGCTTTTCGCAAAACTAAGTGAAATTGTGAAATTTTGATGACTTTTTTTCCGCACGATCAGACACATTTTGCTAAATTAGGAGTTAATATGTGGATTTTAAGTAATTTACAATTTTTCCGCGAGTTTATACTTGGGTCGAACTTTTGCTCCGCTGATTCGAAATTTTGCCCCACTATAGGCCAATTGTTTCTAAGCGTTTATGCCAAACTTAATACTCCTCAAAGCATCCTCATATTAGGCCTGTCATAAACCAATCATTAAGGTTTTATATTTATTTAGTTCCATGCAATGAAAGTTCGACCAAAAATTACAATTTTCATGTCTTAAACCAACAAATAGCCATAACTTTTACAAATCTCAAACGGTTTTTCTGATATTTTGAGTGAGAGTTTCTTACTTGATTAGCCATTCGAACCACCATCACATTTATAAGTTTTGTTTTGAGTTGAGCTAGAAAGTTAAAAAAGAAACTCTTGCCCCACTTTACTCTATTAAATATTATCATTCTGAAAAAGTAGCTCAGTGGTCTGGTGATCGAACAAGATAATTTTGAGGGTATTGGCCACCTAGAAATACAATAAGAGTTGGCAAGATTCCTTAAGCTCGGAAGTTTCCCATTTTGTAAAAAAAACTGGTTCACGACTAAGTCACTGGACCTGTCATTTACATGGCCAATATCCTTGACATGATTTCCCACGACCATTTCTGAGTTAAAAAGACAATTTACACCGTCTTCAGCCACAGTCTGTGCACATAACTAACATTAGACAACGGACACACAGAACGACACAGAATTTTACGTATGACGAAAAGTTTTCTCCGACTGGGGCGGGAATCGAAACCATACTCCGTAGCGCAATACGCCTAAACGACTGACGCCGCTAACCGCACGGCAACGAAGCCCACAAATGATACTTAAATAATTTGCAAATGATACTTAAATAATTGAAAATAAAAACAAGGCCTAAGCTGGTTTTAGTGTCTAATTAAGTTCCCCCATAACGTCCGCAGTCGAAACTTTAAAACAAGTTGAATTGGTGTAAGATTTATACTAATAAGTTGGGTAAAAGTTGATTGAAAAGGAAGTTGGGGACATTTTTACCCGACTTGAGCCAGTGACCCTCCGGAATAACTCCGTGCCGGTGAAAGTTTACAAAAATTCCAATGATCCTCGAAAAACTAGACACTCAGGCTATACCAATCGAAGACAATCCGTCAAGGATTGCCAAGATGGTAGCAATTTGATTTTTTTTCCATTTGCTGATTGGACACGGGTTGACACCCTTTTTTACGGTACTTGATTTTTCAAAATAGAAATTATATTTTTACGGCAAAAAGGCTCCGGTCTGGGGATGCGTGGATATTAGCAGACTTTTCATAATGCTTATTTGTAACGTAAAATTTCCTGTACGAAAAGATCATCGGGATTCGAACTCACGACCCTCAGCTTGGTTTTGTAGAATAGCTGCGCGTTAACCGATATTCTACTGCTGGCATTTATAATGGGTTATTTGCAACGCTAGATTTGCTGCTCACCACATGTGAACGCACAGCGCTAGTTTATATGCATGAAAAATTGTTAAAAGGTAATACGGAAAACATTTGTATGGCGAAATGCATCTAAGGAATTTATTCTCGAAATTAAAATCTATTTTCGAAAAAAAACATTGGTATCGGTTGTGCATCGCGTTGGCGGTTAACCAGTCGAGTGTAAGTTTTAACAACTACCGAAAATATTTAAACCCATTACATTTATTTTCCAATTGTATTGTCCATTTACAAATTAAAGTGAAATCTGCGAACAAAATAACGTCCCCAGACAACCAAAATGTACGTATAACGAAATCACCAGGAGGCTTTATATGTGCAAAATTTCACTTATAAGATGTCGCGAAAAGGCCTTCTACGTACAAAAGTGGAGGCGATATGCGTGCATATATTATGTGATGAATAATAACATACAATGCGAGTGTATAAATATTCTACCGAACTAACGTGTGATCTTATGCGACTTAACTTATGATAACAAATGTTGATTTGACAGCTGCTGCGGATTGATTCGACTTACTTTGTACGAGTGTACGAGTCGAAACTAAATGTATAAATGAACTCAGAAAAGAAGTGTTTTATGCGAGAGAACTCATCAATCTGACGAGTTTATCCACAGTATTTTGCGGGTTTGATGTAATTAGTATGAATAAACGAGTTGTAACGTGAACTTTCATGTGATTTCTGGTTGTCTGGGTCGCCTCGGTGAGAATCGAACTCACAAATCGAGAGTTGCCTGTTCGGTGTTGGACAGCTTTCAATGAATTGTAATATTTTTTAGCAAATTAAATTCGAGCGCAAAAACAAAAATATAACATTTGCTTGTACGCAAAACTATTATAATAAAAAAAAATAAGCTTAGCTCAACTTAGCAAAGACTGACTACACATATCAATGGTTGCTATTCCGTGATTAACCGAAGTCAGTGAAGATGCACAAAGAAGTTCGGCTGGGATTTGCCATAATCTTCTTCAGTGTGCATAATCCAGTGCCTCTATTTATACAGGGTCAATAACGGCGCCGACCACGTCCTTGCAATCAGGTGCTTTGCTATTTGGAGACCCTGTTTACCTCTGCTTTGAAGGATGTTGATATGAGAATTTCCAGGGTGAAGACAATACTTTCAACACTTGAAGTGACGAACCATCCAAAGCTTGTTGAACAAACTGCTAAACGCAACATTCCTACAGCTGTCAGGACGAAACCATGTCGAAAGCATCATTTTACTCATATGATATGAAAACATCACGTCAATCACGGAATAGCAACCATTTATTACGTGTAGGCAGTGAAATCTAAGCTAAGCTAAGCTTTAGTTTGTACTCACTAGGGTAAGTGTTCCCTTAGTTGTGGGTCGCAATACTAAGTATTAGGGTTGTTTAAAATATTGTTTTTGTTTTTAGTTGGATGCTAAGCATCTCTGAGCATCATGAAGTTTGCAGACACAGAATTATTAATGATAATAAATCTTTGAGCTGGATTATTAGATACATATGGTCTCAGAAGCAAATTTGAAACTGTTTATGTCTAAGTTGATACCAGCATATGAACACATTTATATTGTTCCTAAAATTGTTTTATGTTTTTCAATTCTCTGATTTATATCATTTTGAACATTGCATTACATTATATCTACACGAATACAAAATGGTGCTCGGGCGGCGAAGACGTGCGCGGAAGGTTCCTGTTTTAAATGCAATGTTCTCGAAATTCCTCAAAATAAGTAGCGGATAGTGCGTGTCAGTGGATATAGGAATGAATTTTCATGGTGTATAGTGAAAAATTGTGAAATTATGGTATTTTCGAGGTGTTTGATCGATTTTGTAATGGCTTGGCCGATGTGAAGTGAAAAAAAATTCTGGCATAGTCATTGTATTGGTGTTGTCGTGTGGGTGGAGTGAAGTGAGGAGTTTCTTTATCTGAAGCTTGAATGATTATGTTTTATTGGGGTTTGGGGCTCAATAGCGGTTTTCACGCCCAACGGTATGGGTACCCTAGTGTAGATGTTGTTGTGAACCTTAGAGGAAAACAATATGCACTCAGTCTCGAAAAACACGCAGAAAACGGGTTTAAATTTTTCAAATTGGGTAATATTTCCATTTGCATTTTGGTGAGTCTGGAAAGCGTGTGCAAGTTTCTTTGAGGAAAACAAAAACAAACTGTGTATGACGAGCGTATGGTAGTCTACGTGTGTTCAAATGTCACTAAGCTCTATGGTGTTGAATGAATTGTTGTCAGTTGGCATGTAAAGTATTACAGAAATATTTCGTAATATGGTCGTTTAATTCTAGAATTTATAGAAAATCATGTGGTTGAAGTGCGCATAGAATTTTCTGGAAGCCATGGGTACCTCAGATCAGTAAGTGTGTGTGCGTGAAATTTAGCGCATCGAGCATTATGTTGTCATGACAACGACGAAATGTGGTGTAAGAAGTGGAACAACCTAAAGCTGTAGGCCGACGACATAGTAACGCGGCGCGTCAAGCGAAGCGTGACGCGTTCATCGTGCGATTTGCACATAAGCGTTGAGTGATGCTACAGTATTGGACAAAACATTTGCAACTTTTTCGATTTTCCATACAAAATGACCAACTTTGATAAGCTATATCTCGGTTATTTATGGACCGATTTGAATGAAATTTTCACAGAATATCAGACATAACTTGAATTTTAACATATATTTTTGAGTGATTTTTTCAATCACAAGTTGAAAAGCAGTATCGGTTTGACTAAAGTGAATTTTTTGACGATTTTTTTATAATTGACATAACTAAACATATTGAAGGAATAGCTTCATGATATCTTCAGCAAAGTTGTAGATTTTGACGAGATGAATAAGTTTGCTGAAGACAGTTTTTGTGTAGGGCTATCAGATTTTGAGATAAAAAGTTTTGAATTTTTCGTCGAAAATTACACTTTACTCAAACCGTTATTACTTATAAACTCGTGATTGGAAAAATTATTCAAAAATATATGTTAAAATTCAAGTTATATCTGATGTTCTGTGAAAGTTTCATTCAAATCGGTCCATAAATAACTGAGATCTAGCTTACCAAAGTTGGTCATTTTGTATGGAAAATCGAAAAAGTTGCAAATGTTTTGTCCAATACTGTATATGTGACATTGTGACGCTTTGTTGAATTGCCTGGGTCGTAGTTACATTACAGAATATCCGGGAGGAAAGAAAAATGCAAAATAAATATTTTGCAGTTTTCGATCTATATTTCCTACCATTAAGGGACTGTCCATTAATTACGTAACACATTTTTTTTAGGATTTTTAAACCCCTTTTTGTATGAATATGAACAAAAATAATTATGTGGCGCATAAGAAATCTCAATCTTATTAAATTTTGCGTGAAGTAAACACAATCATTAAAGAAATGTTTCGCGAGTGCAGTATAGTGTAAATAGGAAACCAGAAAAATCAAACCATCATTGGTTATCGGAGAGTTCATCCAGTTCATCAAGTGTTACAAATCTGCATGGGGTTCCAACTAACTTGGTGAGATTGTTTTAATTTATATTGTGTTTATTTATCTTTTTAGATCATACATAACTGGGTTGGGAGGGGCCACCAGGGCACCCGAATGAAACGATTTGGATAGGGAGCTTGAGACTGTTGCTTACATTTCGTGGATTGAGGGCGGGCTCTTCGACCCCATCTATTGGGAGTATTCTGTCAATCGAGGGCTTGATTGTACAATTGTTCGTGAAAACTTTCTTCTGGAAGAAGATTCTTTTCCCCTGCCGCGGGTTTCGTGCAAGTGTCTCTGCTTGCGGGTCCGCACATCCGTTTTTAGCCCTTCATACACTGCCCATAAATGCATGTCAGTCCCATGTTTGCTGGATTTCCTATTCACATGGGACAATTATGCGTTTATGGGCAGTACAGGAGACTAACTGCTCACGAACAACAGCACAATCTTGATCAAATCGCTTTTCAGATTATTCCAGTGCTATAGGCAGATGCCTTGCTACAATAGATGGTAGAACCAAATCATCATCACCCTGTTACTCAAATGTAGAGAAAACATGAGATGCTTGGCATGCTAGAAGTTGCACTGGAGTCCCAAATGCTTGCAATTTCGTACTTTGTATGCACTTTTTCCATGTCGGACGTTGTGTAACTGGATCTCCCGATGCGTTCAGCAACCCCTGCAAAATAATCACATTTCCCAGATATCCGTTTCTGTTCGGATACACTTAGGCTGGCCCCGGCAACGGAAAGCGGGAGCCAAAGCATATCAAATTCGGTCAAGCATGCGCGCAGCAAATGCTGAGCCATAGGATAAATGACTTCTGAGCTCTCCGGCCATGCGTTCGGCACTAGTGATGTCAGATTTATTTATAGACCCACAGCAGTCAAGTAGTAGTTCTAGATAGGCATACAGCAAAGATGGTATAAATTAAAACAAATGTGCATAGCAATCAAGCTGACTTCTGCAATAATAAAGCTCGTTTCGGAATCAACATTGTTCTACGCGAGGACGAAACACATGGATCTACTGGAAGCTACTGTCTGCACTTGACTTTCATAATTCATGATATCATAAAAAATAATCACAAATGTAGGCCGGCGACAACCGTTGAACACTGCACTTGGAGGATACTGTAAACCTTCTACAATTACAAACTGTCATCAAATTTTACCGAACGATGTCGGCTTTCAGTGTAGTCACCGGGTAGCTGATGAATACAAATTAATCCAAATTGTTGTCAATCAAAATAGCATTATAATAACGTCCGATGCAACACGATGATACACCGGTATGATCTGTAGTTTTCAACGGAATGCTTAGTTATTATCCAAATAAGCCAGCTTGAATCTATTTGAATGAAACCAAGTTGAAATATCGTGCAATTTGATCAACACAAATGGAGTGAAATGAGTTTCATTCATTTCTCGAACCTCCTCAAATTGCTTTCTCAGGTCATTTTCGTTCCAGGAATAGCAGTCGTTCGTTCTTACTGCAAAAGCTGTAACGTTCCCGTTCAATTATTCAATGGGTTCATTGACTAAAACCTAAGTGCTGTGCATGGGATTCAAACGGAAGGGCGAATCAAAAGCGTGTGAAAAAGGATGTCTTTGACAGAAAATGTTTTAGTGTAATTCATGATCCAACATGACAGAGACCAGACAACATGAAACAGTAGTCAGAGCATAGTAATTGTGCAACTTACTAATACAGTAATTTCTCGATTATATCACGGCTCCAAAAATTTTCGGCGTGATATACCGAAGCGTGATATAATGAAAATGGTTTTTCTGCCATAAAATTTCCATCAAAATTTGAGCTTTGCTTTGCAGAGCAAGACCGACTGAAATGAAAAGCACGTGAGAGATGGGTCAAATAGATACATGTTGGTTGTTTAGGGGTATTTTTCAATGTAATAAGTATGAAATTCAAACAATTATTGTAGCGTGATAAAATCGAACAGAAAATCGTGCTAAAATCGAGAGTGATGTAATGAAGCGATATTAAAACGAACAGTGATAAAATCGAGAAAGAACTGTAATAGGCCTTTGTTAGCTTTCTGGTCAAGGGCTATGAATCAAAGCCTTGCTGAAGGTGCTTGGGTTAGGTTCCTGGACGGTCTAGTTTTTTTCATGATGAAAATATTCTTGACATCCCAGAAAATTAACTACTCATAGAATACAACGCTAAGAATCAGTCAGGCCTTGTCCAAGTGGGATCATTATGTCAAAAACGGTGTAAAATTTTTCTACTTGTTTAACGAATTTCTTCGACTGTTTATGAAAACAATTGAAGAGCAATTTAAGGGAACTGTTATCAATAGTAGAGTATGGTGGAGTATATAATCTCAAAAAAATAGTTGAGTTCGATATGCATTATGGTTGTTTGGTAGCAGTTCCGATTTTAATGACTTGGTCGCTATTTTTAAGTGCAAGTTTCTAAAAAGTCTTTATTTTTATGGAAGGTCTCATGCGTCTTTATTTCGATCCAAATGATCTCTAAAGTCACCTTTCCCCTTATACTACTTGCAGTAAGTCCTGATGAAAAAATGTATAACCTTAAGAGAAACCATCAGAGACTATTACGCGACTAGTCCACAGGTTATTCAAGAATTTATTTTCATACTTCTCAAGGGAAGAATACAGAAATTCTTCTGAGAACTCTTCCAGGGATCCTTCCAGAAATTCCGCTGGAGATTTCTCTACACATTCTCTCAGTGATTGTTCATAGAATGCTTAGAAGAATTTTCTACTTATTCTTTCATAGATTTCTTCAATTGTTACTCGAAGAAATATTCCAAAGATTCTTCGAAAATCCACAAATGTATACTATTGAGTTTTTAAGAAACTTGGATTTTTTAACAAAAAAAAAAAACCTACAAGATTTACGCCAATTTATCCGCAATTTTTCCAGGAATTTTCTTATGTATTCCTTTTAGAATTATTTTACGGTTATTCCCAGGATTTGCCAAAAAATCATCCGAGGATTTTTAGATGAAATCTTTTAAGAACTCTTTCAGAATTTCCTTAAAAACATCGACTAGGGATTCGTCATGAAGTTACTCCTGAAACTTCTCCAAGAATTTCTCTAGCATTTCATCCAAAGATTACTCTTATATCTTTCAAACTTTTCTTGAGTAAAATTTGAAGTAGATTTTCACAATTTCGTTTAAGTTTTCACACTAGTTTATGTTACAGCAATTATTTCAGGAATCCCGTCCTATGTTTTTCAAAGGATTCCTTCAGATAAAAACATTAAGGATATTATCCACATATTTGATAGATTTTTTCTATTACCTTTGCAATTTATCTTGGAAATCCTCCAAGATTTCACAAAGAGTCATGATGGAATTCTATCAGAGATTCTTGTAAGAGTTAATTAAAAGAGCTTCTTCTGTTCGAATAAACCAATGCGACCATTATTCTGGTTTATTGTGCACTTCCCGTATCCTTAATGTAGAGCAGTGTTTCCCAAACTTTTTCAACTTTCGCCCCCGTGAGGCCAATTTTTTTTGAATCGCCCTCCTGATAGGTGATACACATATATTCGCCACAAAACGTCGTCGACTCGAAATCGCGAAATCTTAATCCATTGTCTTTATGTTCTTTTTCCATGCTTGCAGGTTTTCTCACATCATGTGAGTTTTAAGAAAGGATGGTATTTAAGATTTTATCAGAATCGGAATGATTAGCCACATATAGAATATTTTGAAAATACAAAATATGTAATCCATGAATCTTCGGAAATTGTTTCAAATGATAAATATTTTATATTAGGAACTTTTTTGCATTTTTGCGCCCACTTTGGGAATCATTGCACAGTGGGATGGATTGGGGTTTTAGGAGGAAAGATGGAACTCACGCCTTCAATTGCGATTTAACGTAAAAATGATGTTCTTCAAAGTTGTTCCGTTCCTATTATAAAAACAATTTTTTTGGTCGAAACGAAAATTATGGTGGCCCTTTGTAAAAAAAGATAACCATCAATTTTTTTTTATTTTAAGGAATATTGATGTAGTTTGTTCTACAAATTGGAAGATCAGAAAATTTTAAGCTGATTTGTTGAAAAAAGTTTTTTCATAACTCAAAAATTGACCATTTTAGAGCATTTTTCGCTATTAATGTAGGGTGGCCCATCAAAAATAAGTTTTTGTGTTTTATTTTATTTTATTTTAGATTTCTCAGCAAAGTTATCCACCTTTATCTTAAGAGCGGATTAAAACGCATAATTTTGCCGATGAATAGTTATAAACATTTTTCATTAAAAACAAACGTTTTTCCATATGTATATGTAGATGCTGCATTGTTTTTGCGTGACAATAATTATCTATCATCTTTAAATCTGAATAAAAAAAACTATTTTATTTCATATTCTTAAATGCGTACTTCTGAATAGAATCAAAGGAGTTAGCAATAAAACAAGGAGAAAAGTCTTTCGAAAATATCTTCTATATTTACCTCACGGTTGAATTTCCTGGCATTGCTCATCCTAAACTTGCGAACACTCCTGTTTTGGGATTTGCCAGGCTCTTTGGGAAACATTCTGATTGGAAGTAATGATTTGTCCACCGTAGGAGATACAGTAATGTGCCGATTTTGTCAGCCCCATGTAGCATTTACGGTTTAAAAAATCGGGAAAAAGCTAAAATCGGGAAAACAAATTTCGACTACTTTTTATTTTTATTCTCGCCTATAGACTTTGTTGATTGCTTTTGTTGATGTTTACAGCGTTTGTTTTATATTTTTGTATGAACCGTAATAATATACAAGATCCCTAACGTAACTGCGTTTTGTGCCAACTGCGATACAAAGTGAATCCATACTTTAGATGATCGTATAGACGTGGCCAATGTCATACCTGACTTTTTACATTTTGGTTGTACCTAATATTTTCACATTAAAATAATGTATTTTTTGAAGGCTGACAAAATCGGGTCAAAAGGGTGCTGAAATCGGGGGTAGACAAAATCGGGTCATTACTGCATATCGTATCAGAAACGGTATATTATTAGAGTACGATTCCTGATTATGATGCTGACTTTCCAGCCTAGATTAAGGAGAATAACTATATGCATTATTTGATCAGGTATAGATGTTTTGATTAATTAAGGCTATGATTTAGAGATAGCCATGCCAGAAAATAGAACCTTGAAGTAAATTTGGGAGATGCTTTTAAAAATCTGTTATTAACGGTTATCAACATATGAACCAGTCATATTATTAGCAAAAAGATCAGCCGAAGAATAATACGATTTTCATTCACATTTTAAGCTGACAAACACTATCGTCATGCCAACACAATTCTTTTTGTTTTCCCTACTATACAAACATATAAAAAATGTAATTTATTTTTACTAAAAAGTCTTTAAATTTTCATCAGATAAAACATGTATCTATATTATTTGTTCGGCATTGCGTCCCCAGTTCCAGTCACTTCTGAGCTCAGTAGCGTTCAAAAAACCCCACTGCTGAATTGTCAAAATCTTATCAGTTAAATGATTGTAGTGATCTTTCTTCTAAAGTTATTACTACCAACTTCGACAGAGACGCACTAATCGCTATCAAGAACAGCGCCATCACTGCATTTTAGCTTTATGTTAGATCACGAATAAACTGGCAATAAACTAACCTAAAGATCTAGTGTTTTGTTAAGTAAAAATAATATTAAACACCAGTGGTTCCGTCAAACTTCTTTTTGCCCTCAAGTAGGCTGCTGAAAAATGGCATGCTATCTCCCATAAAAAAATATTAGTTTTCAGTTGTTTTTCCAGTTATTCCAGAGAATTTTCCAAATCGATTCCTTCACTCAAACACACCGGAACACTTGACCTGGGAGGGAGAAACCGATACGGATTTTGTGCACGTCAAGTTGAGCCCAGATTCTGCTGTCACGAACTGTCACTGTGAGCCGGGATTCAAACAATGGACAAATATGATAAAAGCGCGTAATTTATCAAAACATATTTTTGCATTTTATCAAAGGTGACACAAATCGAATTAGAATCAATTCATGCTTATTCAGTGAAATAATCATGTATGTCTGTTAGCCCGTTCTTAAGCCATTTCGTGACAGACAAACACCATTTCATTTTTATTTACATAGAAGTTCATCAAAAACACAAAAGTGTACAAACTCTAGAACAAGCATCACCAAATTAGATCTTTTTGATAAGAAAATCTTTTGTAAAGTTTTAAGAATAAGCGTATGGCTGATGGTACAAGACTCCTAATTAACCTTTTAGTCTTCATGTGCGTGACGTGGGATCAACAGTTTCTAAAATTGTCAGCCACCCTCTTCCTCGATGCAAACTTATTATATGGAGACTCCCAATTTTTTTTATAGATTGCTTAGTTTTGCTGGAGCTCTCCGCTACCCCTTGAAACAGGATCAACAAGGATCTAATCAATGGCTGTTTGCTATAATTTGTGCAATGCTATCAAGTTTGAGTGATAGAAGATAATGTCCAAAATATGAGATAAATATCAAAAATAAAATAAACTCGAACATGTCTCTTGCCGTTGCCCAAACATTATTAGGTTCATTCTCAAGTACATCCCTTATGAAAAAAAGTAATGGAGCATAAATCGTTAATTAATCACGTAAGAAATTCTGGTGGAAGGGGGGTTTTGAAATATCTTAAGGGCCATACATTTTTTTTTATTTCCATACAGCTCAAACAGTACCTATGTCTATCAAATTCACATAGAAAATTCTTTGATACCATATAAGAAAAAGGAGAGGTCTTTGCAACTCTCTTAAGTACGTATTCAACTAATCACAAATTCCAGTTGTTGCTAGGACGTGACCAAAGCAACTCTCGATTTTTGAAGGATGGGTCAATATTGTTCAACAGACCATGCAAAGTTTGAAAACTCCAATTGATTAGTGGATAAGAAGGAGTTAAATCTTGTTAAATCGTATATGAATTGACACCTACCATGTATCGCAGGTGCTCAAAATTTTACATAAGGGGGCACGGGAGACCGTGTTATTTTCCTATCTTTCGTCTCACTCGAACAATAATCATCAAATCTTTGTGGAAGCAAATCTCGAGTTTTAGTGAACCGATGAAGCTGAAAATTTATCGGGTTGTGCACTACATATATAGAATCATAGTGATACATTTTCGCATCGATATATGGAGTGGTTCTTGGGATTTGCTTCTTGAAATAGATAGGGTGATTATGATGACGTCCCGTGCGGCCATAATGTCGAAAATTCTACTCTGAGGCTATTGAAAAGCATTTAAATTGCTTCAAAATAAGTATTTAGTTTATATTCTTAACATTTCGAAAATTAAAAACCAATCAATTTTTTTTGCGTTGATAAAAACCGAATAATTTGTTGACGAAATCGGAACATTATAAGGAAGGAAGGACGCGTTCTATGAAGGCCTCGATGAGGCTTAAGCCCCAAACACAATGTGAACGGCAGCACGGTACAACGGCAAAACGACAAGCCCATCTTGATCTACACTCTCCTTGTCAAGTTCATGTTAAATCTGACTTGGTCGACATCGATCAAAACATTGACATGTCATGCAAATCGGTTTTGCCGTTCTTGCCGTAATGCCGTTGCATTGTGTTTGACCCTTTATGGAGAGTACCCAAAACACGACGTGAAAATTGTCATCGGAGATGCAAACGCTTAGTCCAATCATCGATAAGGAGAGCTTTCACTCCGTTACCAATGACAGCGGCCTACGACTAGCGACTTTCGCTGCTGCTCGGAGGATGGCCATCGGCGGTACCTACTTTGCACGCAAGAACATCCGGAAGCACACCTGGAGGCACAAAAATGATCATATTTGCAACCAGATAGACCATATTCTGGTGGATAATCGAACTTTCTCGGATATCATCGATGTTAGGAGTTTCAGGGGCCCTGACTCGGATCACAACCTCGTTGTCAGTTAAATTTGAGCGCGGTGATCAACTACCTATAGCGAATTCGAAACCACAGCGAATAACGTGATTCAACATCCAGCGTTACAGCTGAATAATATCACCAAAAGCTGAACAAGCGGATAAGTGAGATCAATGTGAGAGAAAACCTAAAAATCTATGGAATTCAATCCATGGAGTAGTGAGTGAAACAGCACGAAAAATGATAAGTATTACCGTACACCCCCGCTAATTTGAACGGTACCTCATGCAAACCATCGGGGTTCATTTTTAATTTGAACTTCTAGTCAGCCTACGATCAACTGAATATCGTACTTCTGGTTACCCTTTTGGCTGTTTTGTTTTGATTCTGCGTTCCGTTTAACAGCGTTCTATTTCACTTTACTCCGTTCCATGAGTTGATTGACATTTGAACCATTTTTAATCTGAACGATGTGCAAATTAGCGGGGTACAAATTAAAAAGTGTTCAGATTAATGTGGTCCAACCAACGGGGGTACCCGGTACTCGTATACGCCCCAGAAGCGGATGGTTTGACAAGAACTGCCAGAGGGTGACGGGTGACATCGGATGTCAGTGTCTAGTCCCAGGCTGAACAGAGAGAGGTAAAAGAAAGCAAGATCAATCGAAAAGTAAATTCATCGCAAGGAAGAAAAAAGAGTATGATGAAAATGTGTTAGCCGAGGCGCAAAACTGTATGGAATAGAACGACACGCGATGATTCTATGAAACTGTCAAAGGTGTACGGAGAAGACTGCGCCATCTTCCGTCATGTGCAAGGTAACTTGCTGATATATAAAATAATGTTTTTCGAAACTAGTTCTCAAAATTAATTACCTGCTTTGCTCTTGACCACAGTTGATCAGCAGAAGTTTTCTCGTTTCATTTTGTATAGGGAAAGGCATCTAACTTCAAATTTCTCGTCAATGAAAGCATTAATCGAAAAAATATTTGGTAGGCGTGATAGGCATTATCATTACGTACAACCGGTACCAAATAGTTTTTCGAAAAATTTTCCCTATTTTGAGCAATGATTCGTTAGATGCATTTCGCCACACAAATATTTTTCGCGTTACCTTTTAGCGATTTTTCGTTCATAGACACTAGCGCAAGTGCGTTACTATGTGGCGAGTAGCGAATCAGGGCATGCACGTAACCCATTAGCGCGGAATAGCGCACCTCAATTTGGCGTACAAAATAATGTAGCGTAATCTGTTCAAAATATTGAGACCGCTTGAATAGTTTTTCGTCGGCCAGTACCAAGCTGGTTCGATCGACGTCGGCTCAAATGTTACCCTGCGATAGATCCTTGATGAATCTCGGGTGTACAACTTGCAGACTCGTGTTCTGTTCATTGATTTTGAACTTGCGTACGATTCGTTGAAACGAGTTTTGGTAAATATCTATCATTGTTTATGGTTTTCCGGTAAAGCTGTTTAGATGTGCAACGTTGGAAGGATCGGAGTCAAGTACACGGGTTGGGGATGAGATTTCAACATCATCATACGTTCGTATATGCTCCTTGGTTTTGCGGATGTTATCGACATAATCGGGATTGATCGCCTAGCCGTGGAAGAGGCATACGTGCCTTTTGAAAGGGAGACAACTCAAATTGGGTTCATTATTGATATGACAAAGCAAAGTACATGATCCGCTAGTAGACATTAGTAATGTTGCTAGTGAGGTGATGTTAGGTAGTGATACTATAGAAGTAGTTGAAGAATTTATGTACCTTTGAACTCTAGTGACTTGCGATAATGATGTTTTTTTTACTTCCCAGACAACCAGAAATCGCATGAAAGTTCACGTTACAACTCGTTTATTCATTCTAATTACATCAAACCCGCAAAACACCGTGGATAAACTCGTCAGTTTGATGAGTTTCCTCGCATAAAACACTTCTTTTCTGAGTTTATTTATACATTTTGTTTCGTCTCGTACACTCGTATAAAGTAAGTCGCATCAATCCGTAGAAGCTGTCAAATCAACATTTGTTATCATAAGTTAAGTCGCATAAGATCACAGGTTGGTTCGGTAGAATATTTATACACTCGCATTGTATGTTATTATTCATCACATAATATATGCACGCATATCGTCTCCACTTTTGTACGTAGAAAGCCTTTTCACGACATCTTATTAGTGAAATTTTGCGCATATAAAGCCTCCAGGTGATTTCGTTATACGTACATTTTGGTTGTCTGGGTTATCTCGTTTATTTGGCAGGCTCATGCGCCGTAGGGCATAACAGAGCCGAAATCTTTTTTTTTTACATTATTTACATTTTATAATTTAAACTTATTTTAATAGTGTAAGAGCGATTTGACAAAGCACTCAATGTTTGGCGTATTCTGTTCAGGAAATACGCTGAGTGCTTCACCGGCTTCATTGACCGAACAACCTCCAGAGAGCTTAGACTGTCGGAAAAAATGAAGAACTGTGGGAGAGAACTGATGTACTCTAAGGCGTAATGTATAGCTGCTAGCTTAGCAACATATACAGAACATGGCTTTTGAAGCATGAAGAAGGCGCTATGAAAAACGTTGTAACCACCGAAACCAGAAATATCATCCATTTTTGACCCATCAGTGAAGAACTGTCGGTGCTCACTGACATGCCCGAATTTACTTGCAAACATAGGAGGGATAAACTTTGAACGAAAGTGATCTGGTATACCATGGATATCTTGCTTCATGGACAAATCAAATACTACAGCTTACAGACGAAGTCCAATCTCGCGTTGTACAAGACGCTTATTCTTCCGGTTGCTCTGGACGACCACGTATCTTGGACGTTGAATGAGGTCGACCGGAGCGTTGTGGCAGAATGCGCACCAGATGACTTTTTGCAGTTGAGGAAGTTTTAAGGTCGCTTAACGTTCAGCGCGATTGGAAGCGATTGGCACAGGACTGAATCCAACAGTTAAGGTTTCTTCATTCGGCGTAGATTCTACCCATCAGCAAAGAATTGTTGCCCATCAAGAATCAAGATAGTATTACCATAGTACAACAATCAAGTTAAGACCAGGATTCAGATGAGTAAATCTTACCCCGTAACGCATTACGAAAAGCTGACCTATTCGCGTTACGGTTGCATTATCATCAAATGTTACTTTACTACTTACACAAGTTTATTCAGAAATTACTTTAGGCTTTTCTTTTTTTTAATTACTTACTTAATTAGAAATAACTTCAGGATTTTTTTTTAGTTTCTTCAATAATATCTAAACAAAAATCCGTTCATATTTACTTGGACACAACCCTTTGAGAACGCCCAAAAAATTGCTAATACTTCTTAGAAAAAATCTGAACTTCTCTCTGAAGGAATCTCTGAAATAATAGCTTAAGAAATCCTGATTGAAATGTTATAGAAATTCTGAACAACAATTTTGTAGAACATCCTTAGAAATCCCTCAAGGAAAAATTACCGGTTGAATTCAAAAAGATGTTCCAAACGGGAGTATTGATGCAAGTTTTCCTGAAATCGATTAAAGAATTACTGGATAAATTTCTGAAGAACTGAGGGCTTTTATGAAAAAAATCTTTAAAAATCCTTCAATCTGGTGTGGTACTTTCTGTTGTTATCCTTGGGAAAATTCAAGGTTGAACTCATGAAAGTATCTAAATGATCATTTTTGCATTTATGTATCATAGATATCAGACACTTTCAGAAAGGCTTTGCCGTAGATATCAACACTAGACTAAGGATGACCTCATTTATTTTTCTAATGTTGAATTGAAATTAAATGTTAAAAGATTTTTGTTATCTTTTTGCTAGTCTTCAAGATTGTGAGACAATCTCATTTTTAGTAGTTTTAAAGTTTATCCAATTTATAATTATCGCACAGTCGTCCATGTATCAGAACTATACGCTTGTAAAAATTAAGCAGTTGTCTCATTGGATTATATTTTTGAAAAAAAAACATCAAATTTACATCTTAATTAAGGGGGTTTGAGGCAAAGGGGTGTAAGTGACAAAAACCTCGTTTTAAAAAAATCGAAATTTGAAGTTTTTTCAGCATTTTTTCATTCCATACAAATTGTATGGGAGCTTCAAAAATAAAGCAAATCTTCTACGAATTATGTTATTTTTTCAGTTTGACGGAATAATAACTTTAGAATACTGTTGAAACAGTATAACAGCTTTTTTGGAATAATTTACTCAAAACCAACCAAAATGTCACTTAGGCGGCATCCATTTATTACGTAACGCTAAAATTGGAAATTTCCGACCCCCTCCCCCCCCCCCTCCGTAACGCTTTTTGTATGGAAATTTTTAAAATTTTGTATGAGTCGTAACGCTCGAGCCTACCCCCTCCCCCCCCTTCGAGCGTTACGTAATTTGTGGATGCCGCCTTACATCCCTTTGCGTTTGGGGCCCTCAATTATAACAGGACAATTTCTTAATTAGCGTTTCCATCGTTTGCCAGAAATGATTGCCTAAACTTGATATTTTCGAGTTACATTCACAAAGCTAAAACGCAAAGAGTATTTTTCTTTTGTGTATGTTTAATTCTACGTAGTTTCAGGTTCATAACCTTTGTAAATTAATGAAATATAATTGTTGAAACTTACACTCAGGCACCAAGATATAACAATCTTCATAAAAGCCGCAGCATAAAGACCTTTTACTCCGCGGGCTTGATTGGTTGCTGTATTCCTTCGGATAACCAACTTAATCCTTTTTTAATACAGCTTGGCAACACAAATTCACTTTTGATTGGCACACTGATATCTTCCTTTTTTTTTTAAATTCCTTTTATCCTCCGCAAAATCACTGCACTTTAATTCTTTCAGTAAAAAAATATCTTCTCTTCTTCGGAACCTTCGCGCAGCACTTCCAATCTCCTTGGCCCCTTTTACGAATGCTACTTGCTGCTACTGTTGATTATTTCCACGCTATTCACTATACCATGCGACGATGATGTTGATGATTTCTGTGGAAAAATAACAAACACCCCGAAAACCGTAAGAAATCTCGTTGGCCAGACTGGAGCATGAGGCCAACAGAAATTCCGAACCACAAAGTAACACACAGAAGAGGCAAAGAGATCAGCCGTTGCAACACGAAAAAGAGCAACATAAAATAAACATAAAAACAAATCGTACACATCTCTCTGTATGCTGTTGCACTATGCTATCCTGACTCACTGCGGGCTCTTGCTGTCTCGCTATATGCACCGAATGTCTCCACATTCGAAAACAAAAAAAGCACTTCTGAAAAACCGCACATAACTCGCTCTCTCCCGTGTTGCTCGCTCTCAATGGCTGATGCAGATCTTGGAACAAATCCCGAAGCAGTCGAAAAATGCACCATAAGAAGCAACTTGAAGTTCTGCTTTCCTCCCGCAGCAACTCCACGTTACGGCGACATGAAATATGCTGAGATTTTCCTTTCTGGTCACGTCGTTCAACGGCGATAGCACTCCGCTAGTGCCAAGAACCTTACTTCTCCAGGGAATCAACTGGGACTTGATCGCGATCACACATTTCTTCCGGCACCAACTGTTTCACAGATCCTCGGTAAACTGATAAGAGCAAATCGCAGACTCAATGCTTCAAATGGTGCAAAATTAGCTCCCGAAAACTTCACTGAACCCCGTTTGGCGCGCTCCACATGTGAAAAAGTTCAAGAATTCGGCTCGACGATTTATGTGATAATTTTTCTTATGATTCCTTCGGCTACTAGCAGCACTCCTCTAGAGCTCTTCTTCTTCTTCGTCGTATTACCCCATCAATCCATCCCGTCCCGTCTCACACTCCCAGTGGAGATGGAGATGGTCCTCTCCTTGTCACACTCACGGACCCTAATGGCACCAACTGGCCACTCTCAGCACCAAAAACGACCGGCCAAAACGTACGTCCACCCGATACGACCGAATCCACTCGACTGCGAGAGGACTGAGCCGTCGTCTGGCGACCGCGAGCACGTATCCACCCAACCATTCCGGCGACTACAGTTTGAGCCTGAGTTATCTGCACTCGATCTATGCCGGATTTTTACTGCGCGGGTCGAGGATCTCGCGCAATTCGAAGCACGAGGTTTTCTTCTTAAAAATCGTATCTAAACCTATCGGTTATTAGGAAGCACGAATTTGTAGTTCTACATACATTTCCCAACATATCATTTTAGAATAATTCAAAGTTATTTGCCATAATCGGTTACCTGCACTTTAGGTTAACTCCAAGTCTGACCAAGACTTCCTGTAACCCGAGCAGGAAAAAACATGGCAAATATATTTCAAATATGATCTTCATAAGAGAGGATTGATAGGCAAAAAAACCAAAAAAATAGCATACATTTCTATGAATAATACCTTTCTAATAACGGACCAAAGTATTTTAATACTGAGTGCATAACAATACATTAATACGTCTTCAAGAGCTCTATAAGTTATTCTACTTATATCTACTATGCTAAGAAGGCTCTGTATAAATTACTGAAAAAAGCCGTCAAAACCCCTTGATATCTAAAAATGAACTAGCCAACGGCTGAAAGTCTCTTTAATAAAGATAATAATAATAATAATAATAAGTCACTGAGCAAATGAAATGGCAAACCATATTATTGAAATGGTTTTTAACCCTTAAAATACGACTTTGTTGCATTATTTTGCTCATATACATGATACTCTGACCGGGAATCGAACCAAGCTTTGTAACCACTCGGCTAAGCAAGGCTTAGTTATTTTTATTTATTAAGAATGAAACGTGTTTGAACTAGAAAGTCAACCTTAGAACTTTAGATTACCAAGCTGGTAAAGAAAAGTTCAGATCTCAGTTCTATTCTAGTTGAGTATCGTTCATAAGCATAAGAAATCTAGTTGAGAACATTCAATTTTCCACAAGCATGTTTAATGTTGATTTGACAGCTGCTTACTTACTTCGACTTACTTTGTACGAGTGTACGGGACGAAACAAAATGTACAAATGAACTCAGAAAAGAAGTGTTTTATGCGAAGAAACTCATCAATCTGACGAGTTTATCCACGGTGTTTTGCGGGTGTGATGTAATTAGTATGAATAAACGAGTTGTAACGTGAACTTTCATGCGATTTCTGGTTATTCTGGGTCATTTTAAGGGAAAGGTTATCTGTTGAATTCGTATTCATGCTGCAAAATTTGTATTAAAAGATTCACCGTGAATTCTTTAGAAGCTTTCAATTCGAGCAAAAAATAATGTGTACTTATCAATGTCATTCCAATGATTTTCAAGCGAAGATGAGTTCATCCTTAATGAAAAAAAATATGAAAAGAGGTAAATTTAAAACGTCGAAGTCTATCATTATATACCTAAATGATGGATTAAACATCATACTACATATTATGTTATGCTCTATGCATTCTATGAGACGCCTCTATAGTTTGAGACCTTTACTCCGATGTATATTGAAGATTTCTCAACCAGTCATGGTCATTCTCATTAATCATCATATTCAAAGAAACACATTCCATCCGCAAAACTCAAGATCCAACTGTAACCGGAACGGATGTTAGTGTAGGTGAGTCAGATCACTGTCCGACTGCGATTGTTAGCTAGCATGCATATGTATGCCGCAGCAGCATGCTCTCTCGCTATCACTAAGAGCGCAACATCACACCATACCAACAAGATCAAGGAGGCGCATATGGGAGTATTATAGCTGCCCTGTAAGTTAAACCATGTGCGGGTTCTGTATGCGGAAAGATCAATGCGCTCGGCGACAGGATGGGACTTAGGAGGTGATCTCGTTTGGCTTGAGCGATCCCAGGATGAGTTTGCTAATCGGTGACTGCAATCTAATGGGTTACATGCATGCCCTGATTCGCTACTCGCCACATAGTAACGCACTTGCGCTAGTGTCTGTGCACGAAAAATCGCTAACAGGTTACTCGAAAAATATTTGTATGGCGAAATGTATCTAACGAATTATGTCTCAAATTTGGGAATTATTTTCGAAAAAAATATTTGGTACCGGTTGTGCGCAATGATTATGGCTTTCACGCCTACCAAATATTTTTTCGATTAAAGCTTACATTTACGAGGTATTTGCAGTTAGATGCCTTTCCCCATACAAAATGAAATGAGAAAACTTCTGCTGATCAACTGTGGACATGAGCAAAGCATTTAATCCATTGAAAAAGGTGAACCTTCACAATGTTTAGATTCTGCATTTTGAACACAGTTTTTTTTTGTAAATCATCTTTCATATAATTATTAGCATGAAAGTAGTGTTTGTAGTATTCAACCCTTTGATTTTGATTCTTGCTCTTGCGGAGGCGTGCGATATGAGAACGGGATCACACTAGTTTGGCATACAATTCATGTAGAGTAATATCGTGTATTCGATTAGGCTTGCATGTATCATGGACCGTATCACCAATTAATGGTGACTCCCAGAAAGTTACTTTTTCCCTTCAACCTACTATCCTGTGGAGATGCATATAGGGTGTCCCAGAAAGTGTGGGCACGACTTTAGCATACTGCCATTCGGAGACTAGTGTAGATAAAAATCTGATTTTCACACATTTTATTCTTGCACTTATCAAGAGCCCACATTCTGTCGAAAGTGCTTGACGCGATCGGACGGGTTCTCGCTATCGTCCCAAGTAGTTATTGCTTCTGACTACCTACTGTTATAACTTGCTTTGTTTGGTGCTCCGCCAACTGGACATTTTAATTTGTGAAGTAGTGAGAGTGTTTGATAGTGGTATATAGAGAAGATCGTTGGTGCTTCTATTGGTGTGAACATCGTGCAACAAAGGGATTCAATCCCTATATAAAACGTGAGATGAGCCACAAAAAGCCTCCGGATGACCCGGCTGGAACAAAATTACCAGGTTGGATGCGATCGAGTGATGATATAGGACAGACATGTGCGTTGATGATGCGTTTGAAGGAGGATCCAAAAACAAATGCCATCAACAGTCCCATACTTTCAACGAAAGCGTTCGTCATCAGGGCTACAGTACAAGCAGCGATCGGATTGGAACAAATGAAAAAACTGTCAACGACAAAAGAGGCACGTGGTACTCGCTACATACTACGCACCGAATCAATCAGCGTCCGCAATGCTCTGTTGAAAATTGAGAAACTAATTGACGATACACCTGTCGAGGTTGTTTTTCATCCAACTCTAAACGTGTCTTGTGGTGTTGTCTACGACCCTGATACGGTTAATTGCACAGAAGAGTTCCTCATTGAAGAACTTTCATCTCATGGAGTGGTACATGTTCGTCGAATTCGTAAGCGTGATGATGATAACTTCAAAAATCTCCCACTGTTAGTGCTATCATTTTCCACTACACAAGTTCCGGATTTTATCTACATTGGTCTGATTCGAGTCAAGGTAAGAGTTTATTATCCGTCTCCTCTGCTCTGCTTCCGATGTGGGGCATATGGGCATTCCAAGAAGAACTGTGATCCATCAAAGTTCGAAGCAACCTGTCTTCGCTGTTCTCAGCAACATGGTGCTGACGACCCTGCTCCTTGTCGAAGAGATCCTTACTGTAAGCAATGTAAAGGTACCCACGTGATTGGCTCGCGAGATCGTCCGGTTTACAAAAACGAAGAAAAGATAATCAAGATTAAGGTTGATCAGGGTTTGTCATTCGGAGAAGCACGATCTTTGTTTAACAGCAACTCTAACTCCTATTGGGCAGTTACAAAGCAAACCACTGAAGATGAGAAAGATCGCCTCATAACTCATCTACGGTACTTAGAAAGCTTGTTGAGAGCTTGCGCTCTAAAGATAATGAACCGAACATCGATGAATCTACGCTAACCAAGACTAACACTCGCCCTGAAAAAAAAACCCTAAACAAATATGTCCCATAACTGAGCCGAATCTGAATAACAGCAATCACGACAAGCATATCAAAAGCAATGGTAACAAAAAGAGTGGAAAAACTTCTACTACCGAACTAAAAATGGATTATGATCAATTAAGTAATAAAAGAAAATCCGAAAGAAATCTGATGTCCCCTCCGAATTCACCAAACTCGAAGAAAACCCCGACTAAGCAAAACCATTCAAAATCTCTTTCACCTCCACGATCTCCCTCAATTTTCGCCGACTTTTCGGATGACTCAATATAAACCAATATTGGGGTCGTCCAACTCCAAACGTTAACATCTCACAAGAGATTTTAAAAATAAATTTGAATTCACGCCCAAAAAACATATGCCATGACTCTGAAATGGAAAAGGACCCCGATTATGAATCTCGCTTGATATCACGCACCGAAAATTCCTCTATAAATTGCAAAACACATTCTCTGCCCATAGCGGGCATGCGGTGTGGGGAGGGAGAGATGAAAGTAACCTCCCCCCTCCTGATCGAAGGAATGAACGCCTGGGGGAACAAGGAAAGAACCTGTTCAAGTTCCTTTCCTAAAACGTTCTCCTGGGGTTCGGCCGAACCAAATTGCAACTGCTTTGACGGACTCTTCCATCTACGACTGCTTCTATCGACAACATCAAATGCCAACCCGACTAAGGGTACATAACAAAATTATATCAGCATATGTTATAAGTTTTTTTCGAACATAGGTTGTTACAAACTTGATGCAGGATGTTGTTAAAATAACTAAAATTATAACAAAAAGTGTATGAATAGTAACATAAACATAACAAAATATGTTTTAATTCTATCAAAAACATATCAAACCAAGTTATAATGTTTGATACAAAGTATCAAAATAATAATACTGTTCGATATACGATAATATTGTATATTATTGAAATGCATAACTATCTATTTATTTTGTTATAAAGTTGTTAAAAATGAATAAAAAAAATATCTTAAAGGGAAATAAAACACATTATGTTATATTTCTGCTTTATTATGTTCTATGGAGAACGGAGCCTAACAAAATTATATCATAATATGATATGCATATCATATTCTGATAAAATTTTATTATATTTTTGTTATAAGCCTCTAGTCGGGAACTCATAGCCGACATCAAACCTCCGATCCATCCAAGGATAACCAAAGACGAGCTACGATAGAAACCTGCTGCAGTATTCCGCCAGACCGTGATTCGCCAAGTGCGAAGTATTCCACGCTGACTTTGACCGGGGATGTTCCGGGATTGCCCGATTAGCCCTCGGCGGCAGTCAGCGTGGACAACTCCTCTCCACAGGCAAGTAGCACATCTTCGATTTTTTTATTCCGAGCAGATCACTCTCCCGTTTCGAAACGTTTTTCAGACTCATCTACCAATGGAAACTCCACTTCTCGAAACATGGTTCGAAAAAAAATCTGGTTCCAATGGAATATTCGCAAGTTGTGGAGCAACCACGCGGAACTTCGTCAAATTATAGAACTTAACCCACCGTTAGCTATAGGGCTTCAAGAGCTGAAAACCAATAGAACGGAAAACATCCTCAAAGGGTTATATGACTGGAATATTGCCGACAGAAACATTGCTAAAGGCGCTGGGTATGCTGGCTTAGGTATCCTGAAGAACATTCCGCATCAATTCATTCAATTACCTACAACAATCCCTATCTGTGCTGCTCGGCTCTCCTTATAATACTACCGTTTTATCCGTTTACTTCCCGATTGGAGCATCTAACAGCGAAATCATTAACTTGAACCTCCTGATGAAACACGGTAAACCGCCGTATCTCATTGGTGGGGATTTCAACGCCGCTCACGAGGCCTGGGGTAGTTCCAAGTCTACATCGAGAGGACGTTCCCTGCTCAATTGGATCGTCGACAACAATATGCTAGTTCTTAACGATGGATCCCCCACATTCGTCAGCGGCTCACACGGAACATTCACTGCGATTGATGTTACGATCGCATTGAACTGCCTTGCTCCCAGACTTTTCTGGGAGTCTAGCAAGGACACGGGAGGGAGCGATCATATGTATTTATCGACATTCCTCGACATTGTTAGCTTAGCTTAGAGCTTAGACTGACTACACATATCAATGGTTGCTATTCCGTGATTGACCGAAGTCAGTGAAAATGCACAAAGAATCAACTAGAAGTTCGGCTGGGATTGGCCATAATCTTCTTCAGTGTGCATAATTCAGTGCCTCTATTTATACAGGGTCAATAACGGCGCCGGCCACGTCCTTGCAGTCAGGTGGGATTGGGGGAAGGAATGTTAGTGTGTAACCTTTGCTTTTTGGAGACCGTGTTTGCCTCTGCATCTCCACAAAGGCTACTGGGAGGGATGTTTGTTAATGGGGAGGATCGTTGGGTCATAGGATTCACTTTGATAAGCGATTAGACCATGATAAACAATGATTTGTGAGATATATACATACTTATACGTAAATATAATATTTTCATTTGATATGAACAATTTCTATGTAGAGGAAAATAATGCCGACACTTGAGGTGACGAACCATTCAAAGTTTGTTGAACAAATACCTAAATGTAACATTCCTACAGCTGTCAGGACGAAAGCATGTGTTATTATATTTTACTCATTTGAAAAGAAACAAAAAACTCGATTGGTTGGGACATCATAGAACACTCTTATTATTATGCCGACACTTACAGTGGCGAACCATCCAAAGTTTGTTGAATAAAGTGAACCTTTCGCAAGTCTACACTTGTAGTGTCGAACCATTCAAAGTTTTTTTTAATTACAAAAATAAAGGTATATAAAAGGTGTTCTGAAAAAAAAAATGTTAAACATAAATAAATCATGAATCAGAGTTTGTGTCGACACTCACAGTGACGAACCATCCATAGTTTGTTGATAAATCATATATTTTATAGATTAGAAATAGTAGCATGAAACGAGCTCACCAATTGATCCGTTATCCTTGACTGAGCAGCCACAATCCACTTTCGGCTTCACTCGTTTGCTCGGCTATAAAAAAGCACTCAGGAAAAAAAATAAGCGCGCGACCCAAAAAGAATAAAAAAAACTGTTCGGGCTTTCTTGACGCACTGCCCAGGAGCAAGCGTCAAGGTCGAAGGATCAAACAGAACTAACCGATCGCGGCACTTTTTCAGTTACTCCAACCGAACTCACCGATCACGCCACTTTTTCACTTACGAGACCGACGCGCGACATGTTTGATCCTGCCCTCGTCGCTTGCCCCGGGAAAAGCAAGTGTCAAGGTCGAAAGATCAAACAGAACTAACCGATCGCGGCACTTTTTCACTTACGAGACCGACGCGCGACATGTTTGATCCTGCCCTCGTCGCTCGCCCCGGCAAAAGCAAGTGTCAAGGTCGAAAGATCAAACAGAACTAACCGATCGCGGCACTTTTTCACTTTCTTCAACCGAACTCACCGATCACGCCACTTTTTCACTTACGAGACCGACGCGCGACATGTTTGATCCTGCCCTCGTCGCTCGCCCCGGCAAAAGCAAGTGTCAAGGTCGAAAGATCAAACAGAACTAACCGATCGCAGCACTTTTTCACTTTCTTCAACCGAACTCACCGATCACGCCACTTTTTCACTTACGAGACCGACGCGCGACATGTTTGATCCTGCCCTCGTCACTCGCCCCGGCAAAAGCAAGTGTCAAGGTCGAAAGATCAAACAGAACTAACCGATCGCGGCACTTTTTCACTTTCTTCAACCGAACTCACCGATCACGCCACTTTTTCACTTACGAGACCGACGCGCGACATGTTTGATCCTGCCCTCGTCGCTCGCCCCGGCAAAAGCAAGTGTCAAGGTCGAAAGATCAAACAGAACTAACCGATCGCAGCACTTTTTCACTTTCTTCAACCGAACTCACCGATCACGCCACTTTTTCACTTACGAGACCGACGCGCGACATGTTTGATCTTGCCCTCGTCGCTTGCCCCGGCAAAAGCAAGTGTCAAGGTCGAAAGATCAAACAGAACTGAACTCATTTATCGACATTCCTCGACATTGTGAACACAAAAATGAAAAAACCTAGACGATGGATATATGATAACGCAGACTGGTCATCATTTCAAAAGGATTTTGACAATTCGTTGGAACAAGACGCAAATTATTCCATAGAACTCCTCTCAAACAAAATTTTCGATGCCGCTGAAAAATCTATTCCTCGGACATCCGGAAACATTGGTAGAAAGCTATGATATGGTGGAGTAATGAAGTGAATGATGCTGTTAAGAAAAGAAGGAAAGCTTTGAGAAAACTGAAAAAACTTCCCGTTGAAAATTCGGAAAGGCCTCGTGCACTTAGGGATTTCAATTGGCAAGAGCTCTGGCCAGGAAAACAATTAATGAATCTAAGGCATATTCATGGAAACGTTTTTGTGAAAGCTTTACACCAAACACAAACATAAAACTTATGTGGGAAAACTACGGAAGATTGTGTGGTAAAATCAAAAGAAGCGATATCAGTTTGATTATTGATGGAGAACATATATCGGATCCTAACAATGTCGCGAATATCCTCGCTGACAAATTTGAAGAAAATAGTGCTGACCGATTTAAAATCGATTCTATATCAAGTAATGATGATTATGACGATTATTACTCAGAAGAAACTCACTCACTCCGGTCAACTAACCCAGATCCTCCATTAGATGAGGATTTTTCTATAGCAGAGCTTATGGATGCTTTAAAAGCTGCTAAGGGACAATCTGTTGGAGACGACTTGATTGGTTATCCCATGATCAACAACCTATCAATGAATGGTAAGTTTGCACTTCTTAAGGCATACAACGATATTTGGGCAGAAAGACGTTTTCCTGAAAACTGGAAAAAAGCAATTGTTGTTCCTATTCCAAAATCAGAATCAGTTTATCGTGTAGCAGATGGTTTTCGTCCAATATCTTTACTCAGTTGCGTCAGCAAAGTGTATGAACGAATGGTTAATAGGCGACTTGTCAACTTCCTTGAAAGTGAAGGTTTTCTGCACCCCAATCAACATGCCTTTCGTTCTGGTAAAGGTACTGGAACCTATTTTGCACAATTGAAAGAAATAATTGAGAATGCCCTCCGAAATGATCAGCACTGTGATGTTGCCATTCTGGACATCAAGAAAGCGTATGATCAGGCATGGCGTCCACACATAATGAGGAACATCAGAGACTTAAATGTCGGAACAAGAATGACAGCTTGTGTAGAGAGTTTCTTGAATGAACGAGAGTTTCAGGTAACAATTGGAGATCACCGGAGTTCAATTCGAATGCAAACCAATGGTGTCCCGCAAGGCTCTGTGTTGGCCGTAACTCTCTTTCTGATTGCTATTAATGGTGTTTTTAACAACATACCAAAAAACGTGTATTGTCTAATGTATGCCGATGACATTGTATTGATCTCCGTTGGTAAATCTTACCGATAGGCAAGACGTAGAATAGCTGTTGCTATTGAAAATATGAGCAGATGGCTTCACAAGGTGCGCTTTTCTCTATCTGCAGAAAAATCGAAAATGATTCATATTTGTCATCGACATCACCGATGGAAAGGTCAACGAAAACCAGTCAATATTAACGGCATAAATATTCCGGATGTGAAAGTAGCAAAGATTCTTGGAGTTACTATAGATAGCAGCTGGAAATTTCAAAAACATTTTGTAACCGTTCATAAAACTTTACTAGAGGTTATTAGCAAACTCGGTGGCTTAAGCGCCACTCTCAATTAGAGGTGTTCAGATTTGCCCGACGTCTAGAGACTTTTTCTCTCTGGGAGAGTTTTAAACGGTTCTTGGTAAACAATACTAGAAAATCCAACGCAAGAATGACTTTTACTCCTCCACAGCCTTAAAGTTTTAGGGAATTCAGAAGAGGATGCTTACTCAAATGAGCTAATAAATGGAACGAAACGTAATGTAAGTTAGCGGGTAGTTTTATTTAAGCATAGTTAAACGTAACGGAAAAAGTAACTAATCTTTCTTCAAAACTGTTTATTTTAGGAAACGATTCACCATTCATTCGGGTTGGACTAGCAAAAACCGCACGGAATGGAAAAGAGCAAACATGGCCATGTACAAATTAAGCTCTTGACGTACCTGCGCAGGCTTTTACGTTGACTCGATGAAGGCTCGTTGACGGGGAACGGAACGTCGACTCCGCAGACTCGATGATGGCGACGATCGAACTCGGCGATGGCGGTAGCGAGATGGCGACCACCGGCGTGTCCGTGCTGCAAATTGGCGGGCAGCGAAGAATTAACCCGCGTGCAAAATGGCCGAAATCTCGATGCGGAGGGAGTGGCGGCTAGAACGGAAGCTTCCGATTTCGGAAAACGAGAGTAGGACGGCGATCTCGCCAAATAATACCCGGGACGATCCGCTCCTGCCAATAGGAATACACGTACCCAGCGACCCGGCTTCGCGTACCTGTCCGCTAATCCGAGCGGGGAGTAATGCAGCCCTATCTTTGGGTTAGGATCGAGGTTCGCGGCGTGCAATTGACGTCACGCTTCGACGAACCGAACTCTCGATGAAATGGTCCACAAAGTGTAACGTGATGGGACCTTTACCTTCGGTAATTGGCGTCCGAAGGAGGAAATTCGCTACAGAGCACTTTAGCGACTTCACTCACGTCTCCGTTTAACTACCTATTAAAAGGCGGGCCTTTGCACTGCACACGTGTCTGAACGATGAACGGACTTCCAGAATTCTCGACGAACGTACTACCAAAATTCACGATTCGGCGGTGACGGATGCCGAATGCCGACGTAAAATCCAGCCGTACGGAAAAAGCGCAGAGCGCTTTTTCCGTATTGAAATAAAATAAATGAACCCTTCCGGCATAATCGCGAATTATTCACGGACCTCGGTCCTTTTTAATTTAAACTTCAATTTCACCAGAATAAACTTTAACTTTTCAAATTTACTTTAATTAAACGTAATTGGTTCACTAAACTCGCGCACTTCTGCTCTCCAGCCAACTTCGTAGCGAAATGCACGAGTTGAAGAAATTCTTGCGCCAAGAAACTGCCTATTCTGACCGTCCAACTATTCAAACCAAAAAGCAACTATTATAGAAAATCGCGCCAACTGCTTTTGCATGGCGCTTGGTAGGTATGGCGACAAATCTGAATTACGCCTGTAGTCCGCCAAATAGTGTACATGGCGCTTTGCGAAGCTTTCATAATTCGTTATGGCAAACGCAATCCACATACACTGAAACAAGCGTTGCAGTAATGAGAACCATGAACGTGTTTTTAAATTTACTATTCCAACCACGATTGAGCTATCATGAACGCTTTTTATTTGCGTTTTGTTCCCTCTCAATCCAACCACGTCGATAGCCGAGCGGCTAGCGTTCGCGCTTGACAATCGCCAGATCCTCGGTTCGATTCTGGTCTGCTGCAAGTTTCTAACCATGATATAGTAATTTTTACTATACAAATGGTGCCATGGTAAAATTGAATGCACAAAATATTCTAAATAAATGCGAATTTAGTCTGCACAAATCAAGTGGCGTTGTGTATTTAATTTAACCCTCTGATATAGTATTTTCAACCGCAACGCTGTTCTCAGTGTACGCTTACGCTACATGGATCGCTGCATTTTTCGAACGCAAACAAAATATTTTTATTCAACACTATAAAAACTAAAATCATTTTTTGTTTTACGTTTTTTGTTTATTATTAATGTTTTTAAACTACAAAAAACGTAAAACGTTACAATTTCCGTGAAACCATCCAGAGCATGAAAAATCGTGTAAATCTTCTTAGAGCGATTAGCTTCAGAGCTAATCGTACAACGCTTAGACGAATTGGTGAGGCAGTATGTTTATCAAAGCTTTTATATGGAATTGAGTTATTCGGGACTAAATGCATAAAACCATATAACAAAGTATATAACAAAATATTAAGAATTGTAACGGGGGCTTTCTGCACAACACCAGGACTAACTACCGCAATTGAAGCAGGCGTTTTATCTTTCGATGGTAAAGTAGTTGAAACATTGGTCCGAAGATATTGCAAATTAGCTGAAAAACCTAATACCACTATTACAATCTTGGAAGCTGAAGCCAAAGAAGTATTTACGGCGATGACTGGCTCGAATATACCGGATATTGAGAAACTGCTCTGGGTTGGCTGCCGTTTGTGGAACAAATCTGTACCAACTGTTGACTGGTCTGTATGAAATATAACTGACAAATCTGAAACACCAACCGTTAACCGAATGAAAGCTTTATCCATAATCGAACAAAAATACAATGATCATCACAAACTGTACTCAGACGGATCGAAAGCGGGAAGATTAGTAGGAATAGGAGTTGTAGGCCCCAACACAACAGTAAACAATCAACTTCCACGTGCATGCAGTGTATTCACTGCAGAAGCTGCAGCGTTATCAGTAGCCATTGATCATACACATCATTCACCAACAGTATTTTTTTCCGATTCCGCCAGTTGTTTGTCGGCAATTGTAAAAGGAAGCCTGAATCATCCATTCCTACAGTTAGTAGAGCAGAAAATGCGTAACAAACCGATTGTCCTATGTTGGATTCCTAGTCACGTGGGGATATCAGGCAACGAAGCAGCTGACCGCGCCGCCAATTTGGGTAGAAATAGTGAATTTTTGACCTCTAACATTCCTGCTATTGATGCTATTAGGGAAGTCCGGAAACAAATTTGTAGAAGTCATCAACACAAATTAGATTCTGAACAGCATCACGTATTAAAAACCATTAAACCAACAGTATATAAATGGAATGACCGGCCAAGAAGGGAAGAGCAAAGGATCTTATCACGTTGTCGCTTAAATCATACACGCTTAACCAAACAAAGTTTACTACAAAACAAAAATGTTAGCAATTGCGATACTTGTGAAGCGGTTTTAGATGTAAAACATATTGTAAGGGGGCCTAGATAGCCGTAGCGGTAAACGCGCAGCTATTCAGCAAGACCAAGCTGAGGGTCGTGGGTTCGAATCCCACCGGTCGAGGATCTTTTCGGGTTGGAAGTTTTCTCGACTTCCCAGGGCATAGAGTATCTTCGTACCTGCCACACAATATACGCATGCAAAAATGGTCATTGGCATAGTAAGCTCTCAGTTAATAACTGTGGAAGTGCTCATTAGAACACTAAGCTGAGAAGCAGGCTCTGTCCCAGTGGGGACGTAACGCCAGAAAGAAGAAGAAGAACATATTGTAATTGATTGTCCTAACTTTAAAGTGGCAAGGAACAAATTCAACATAAGTGAAAGATTTGATGTAGCATTGAGTAATGATAGAAGAGAAGAAAATAAGCTAATATTGTTTCTTAAGGATATTCAATTGTATAATAGACTATAATATATTGTAATTGTAAAATAACAGAGGTGAATGAACCATAGGGTTTAAAGCCTCTCTAATAAAATAAATAATAATTATCAAGTGCAGATTGTGAATTTTGAGCGATTTGTTTGCTACCTGTTTGTTGATGGTGTTACATTTCGGGAAGCTTCTCTTATCAGTTGTGTACATATCGCGTTATATTTGAACGACTTTGTTGTACGAAAATTGTGCTAGATCACAACGTACGTACTAGAAAAATCTGAAAAAATATATTCATCATTGCCGATACGATATATAATCAGACTATCACTTATTTTATTGGAAATTGAAAAGTTAAATATATGCATCAGAAGAGAAATTAAAAATCCGGTTTCAGCTGTGGTCGATTTTTAAAAGGGTCAAAACCAAACCCTTGTATATCCGTTAAAACATGTAAAAATATAAAATTTTTGTTGCCTATCCAAAAGTGTAGATATTTGACATAAGGTAATTTGAAATGAATCATTTTTATTTATATTGAAAATACCTGAATACCTATGATTTCGTGAAGTTATCTTATGTGGAGAGAAAACCTAGTGTTTTTTTAGAATTCTACCATTTTTTCAAATGTTTCCTAGCAAAGCCAAATAATATTTTGAACAAAAATTCTTGTGGAACATCTTAGATAGAATGTTCTTGAACTCACCACATCGAGAGATATTGATACAAATTTTATTTACTAGTTAAGTTCCAACAAAATACATAGGTAGGGTCTGTGCTGGCTAGATAAGAATTGATTTTCTAAAATCAAAAATTTCAATGTAAAAGGTTATTTTATCAAACAAAATTTTCATAGGCAGCATTTACAAAAATATAAAAATATTTATTTACATGGAAAAATATTGTGTTTCTCGTTATCAAAGTCGTGCCCATACTTTCTGGGGCACCCTATAGGTATATTTGGTCTAGAAGTAGCAATGCACAGTGGGACGGATTGGGGTTTTAGGAGGAAAGATGGAACTCACGCCTTCAATTGTGATTTTACGTAAAAATTATGTTCTACAAAGTTGTTTCTATTATGAAAACAATTTTTTTGGTCGGAACGAAAATTAGGGTGGCCCTTTGTAAAAAAAAACCTTAAAAACTCTTTTATTTTAAGGAATATTGATATAGTTTGTTTGCAAAGTTGAAGATCGGAAAATTTAAGGCTGATTTGACAAAAAAAGTTTTTTCCTAGCTCAAAAATTGACCGTTTTAGAGCATTTTTCGCTATTGATGTAGGGTGGCCCTTCAAAAAAAGGTTTTTGTGTGTTTTTTTTAGATTTCTCAGCAAAGTTGTCTTCTCTTCATCTTTAGAGCCGATTGAGACGCATGTTTTGAGGTCTGTACAATTTTGTCGGTGTATAGTTATAAACATTTTTCATATAAAACAAACGTCAAAAGAGTTCATTAATAAAAATAAGGAGAAAAGTCTTTTGAAAATATATTCTAAATTTACCACACGGTTGAATTTCCCGGCATGGCTCCTCCCAAACATCCAAATACTTCTGTTTTGGGATTTGTCAGGCTTTTTGGGAAACATTCTGATTGGAAGTTACGAATGTTTAATTTCTGCAAATCCGTTTACAAGTAATTTGTCCACCGTAGGAGATATATCGTATCTGAAACGGTATATTACTAAAGTACGATTCCTGATTATGACGCTGACTTTCAAGCGTAGATTAAGGAGAATAACTTAATGCATTATTTGATCATGTTTAAATGTTTTGACTAATTAAGGCTATAATTTAGAGATAGTAAATTTGAAAGTTCTTTTAAAAATCTGTTATTAACGGTTATTAACATATGAACCAGTCATATCGTTAGCAAACAGATCCACCGAAGAATAATACGATTTTCATTCACATTTTCAAGCTACCGTCATGTCAACACATTTTTTCCTTGTTTTCCCAGCTAAACCAACAAATAGAAAATGTTTTTTTTTTTGTTATTAAGAAGTCTTTAACTTTTCATCAGAAAAAAATTGTATCAATATTCTTTTTTTTTTGGCATCGCGTCCCCACTGGAACGGATCATTCTTCTCAGGTGATTGTTTTTAAGAGCACTTCCACAGTTTACTGAGAGCTTTCTTTTCCATTTTTGTCATTTTGCATTCGTGTATCGTATGTATTAGTATCGATGATACTTTATGTCCAAGGAAGTAAATTAAATTTTCATTACGAAAACACTCTTGTATCTATTTGATTCCATTAGCTATATCTTTTATGTTTGCGTTTTAATTAGCTCAAAAAGTGATGGGAAGACAGTTTTGCTGAGAAACTTGAAATAATAAAAATAAAACACAACAACCAATGTTTGATGGGCCACCCTACATCAATAGCGAAAAATGCTCTAAAATGGTCAATTTTTGAGCCAGAAAAAAACTTTTTTTGTCAAATCAACTTAAAATTTTCCGATCTTCAACTTTGTAGAACAAACTATTTCAATATTCCTTAAAACAAAAAAGTTTTGATGGTTATCTTTTTTTACAAAATGCCACCCTAATTTTCGTTCCGACCAAAAAAATTGTTTTTATAATAGAAACAACTTTGTAGAACATAATTTTTACATAAAATCACAATTGAAGGCGTGAGTTCCATCTTTCTTCCTAAAACCCCAATCCGTCCCACTGTGCACTGTGCAATAATGGTTGTCTAACTAATATTCCTTTCTTCTCCGATGATCTGCTAATAAATCACATTATTGTTCAAAACATATGCTCGCATTTTATCAAAGGAGACAAAAATCGAATGGGAATCAATTCATGCTTATTCAAATATAATGTCACGGTGCTCACCTTTTATTCTGATTGAATATTTAGTATTAAAATGGGTAATTTTTTTTGAAAAACTGGTGGCGAAGTAACTTACTTAGGCAAGGTCTACACATTTGCAAAATTTCATGGAAATCTGAGTGGGCGCTGCCAGCTCGCGAAATGGGCAAAATAACAAATTTTGGTGGCCATACTGAATTTGATCGCCATATTTTAACGGGAAAACTAAAATTTCATGGTGTTCGACCGGTTTTAAAAGTTTTTACATCACTGGAAAGCTGAGATAGTTTTACATATAATATAAGTGTTTATTTTTTTTAATAAAAAATTATAAGCGATTTTGTAAAACATTTCTTTGTGTTGATGCAATTTGCGGTTATATAATGGTGCGATAGCGATTAACGTTTGCTGTGATGTATAGTCGACTCTCTACAACTAGATAATCTATAACTCAATGGATTTTTCGGACCTTACAAATTTACATACATCGTGCTGTCCATAAGTCGATACTTTCATAACTCTACATTTCCACTAGTCGATATCTCGTGATAGATAAATTTCTCTCCATAACTCGATATCTATTTAAAAAATCCTTCTTATTCAAGGAAACTTGGACTTACTCTTGTTTAGAGGTGAATAAATACTTGCAAGTTGTAAAATAAGTTGAAACACATGAAAATAAAATAAAAATCATGGACGAGAAGAAATACTACGGGAAGCTCACGAGACTGTTAAGAGCAAGGATGGATCCCACCGGGGACTACGACAAGGTGATGGAATTTCGTGCATGTTGTTCAATATTGCGCTAGAAGGTGTATGCGGAGAGCCGGGTTTAACTGGCGGGGTACAATGTTTACGAGATCCAGTCAATTTGTTTGCTTCGCGGACACCCGCCTAAAACGCGAGGCAGCAAAAGTTTAAGTGGTGATGAATGCAACTAAGACAAAGTACATGCTAGCTGGTGGGGCCGAGAGCGACAAGGCTCGTCAAGGTAGCAGTGTTACGAAAGACGGGGATATATTCGAGGTGGTCGACGAGTTCATCTCCCTTGGATCCTTGCTTACGGCTGACAATAACGTCAGAGGCCATTTATTAATTACGTAAGTCAATTTTCGAGATTTTTCAAACCTCCCTTCCTCCTGGTAAGATTTTTTGTATGAAAATTAAAAATAAACCGTATGGCGCGTAAGAAATCTCAGACCCGCGTAACACAAGAAAACAAATGGTTAAAATGTACGACACGAATCACCATAAACGTACTAACAGTCTAGTGTGCTATAATGTGGTCAAGACTACATTACTGTAACGTTCTATCATTTTACAAATTTTTAATGCCAGATTGTTGCTTAAATAGAAACAATATAGGGGAAGGTGTGGTAAAATTAACACCTTAAGAATACCATCTGGTTTCTGATAGAAAAACAAGGAATTTGCATAGTTCTATCGCACAACATCAAAAATAGGGATGTTATCTAAAATAGCTAAATTTTCACATATTTTTATCGATAGCAAAAAACGATGCAAATGTTAATTTTAACTGCACTATATGGGTAAAATGAACAGCTGCTGGTGGTAAAATGAACATCATACAAAAAACGTGAGCAAAACAAATATTTCTGAAAATTTCCATTGCATTTCCGAAAAATTATAATTATAAACCATAAAAAAAATCGAAAGGTATCAGATTTAACATCATATCATAATGATATTCACCTCACTGAAAAACCTCAAGACCTCTTAGCTAAAAGTTTCGTCAGTTCTAATTTTCAAATGCGGTTTTTTTAAAATCTTAGTTTTCGTTGATATTTTCACTCCAATTGTCCTCCGTATCAACCCGAACACTCCGATTTATACTGTAAATCATCCGTGCGTGATAAAAATTCATTGAGATTTTTTTTCTCGGTAAAAAGCACGATGTTCATTTTACCACCCCTGTTCATTTTACCACCACTTCCCCTACATGGAAATCTATCATTGCATTGCACTTGCTATCTGTATACGATGATAGATTTTCATGAGGATTTCTTTAAATTCGAACAAAAAAACTGATTTTATTTTTTTGTGTTGTGTTCAACATTATTAAAAAAATCCGGCCCTGGTAATGGATTGTATGTACATACATTCTATGTAATTTTAATTCTACATCATTCCAACTAAACTTTAGTAGATTATATAGCTATCTTCTATCGCGAAAATTATATTAGAATTCGAAAAACCACACTACTCTTTTTATCCTAAAAGTAATTAATTTCAAAAGGAGTTCTGTTTGATCTTTCGACCTTGACACTTGCTCCTACGGGGGCGAGCGACGAGGGCAGGATCAAACATGTCGCGCGTCGGTCTAGTAAGTGAAAAAATGGCGTGATCGGTTAGTTCGTTGAGAGTAAGTGAAAAATGTCGCGATCGGTTAGTTCTGTTTGATCTTTCGACCTTGACACTTGCTCCTACGGGGGCGAGCGACGGAGGCAAGATCAAACATGTCGCGCGTCGGTCTAGTAAGTGAAAAAGTGGCGTGATCGGTTAGTTCGGTTAGAGTAAGTGAAAAGTGCCGCGATCGGTTAGTTCTGTTTGATCTTTCGACCTTGACGCTTGCTCCTACGCGGGTTAGCGACGAAGGCAGGATCAAACATGTCGCGCGTCGGTCTAGTAAGTGAAAAAGTGGCGTGATCGGTTAGTTCTTTTTGATCCTTTGACCTTGACGCTTGCTGCTGGGCAGTGCGTCAAGAAAGCCAAGTTTTTTTTTTTCCTTTTCGGGTTGCGCGCCTTTTTTTTATGAGTGCTTTTATATAGCCGAGCAAACGAGTGAGGCTGAGAGTGGATTGTGGCTGCACAGTGAAGGATAAAGGATCAATTGGTGAGCTCGTTTCATGCTACTATTTCTAATCTATAAAATATGTATGACTGCACATTTAATCGTTACAATTGTGGGACGTAAATATGAATTTTCAACAAACTATGAATTGTTCGTCACTGTGAGTGTCGACACAAACTCTGATTCATGAATTATTTATGTTTCACATTTTTTTTTTTATTTTCAGGACACCCCTTTTTACCTTTATTTTTGTAATTAAAAAAAAACTTTGAATGGTTCGACACTACAAGTGTAGACTTGCAAAAAGTTCACTTTATTCAACAAACTTTGGATGGTTCGCCACTGTAAGTGTCGGCATAAGAATGAGAGTGTTCTATGATGTTCCAACCAATCAAGTTTTTTGTTTCTTTTCAAATAAGTAAAATATAATAACACATGATTTCGTCCTGACAGCTGTAGGAATGTTACATTTAGGTATTTGTTCAAAAAACTTTGAATGGTTCGTCACCTCAAGTGTCGGCATAATTTTCCACTACATAGAAATTGTTCATATCAAATGAAAATTTTATATTTACAAATAAGCATGTATATATCTCACAAATCATTATTTATCATGGTCTAATCGCTTATCAAAGTGAATCCTGTGACCCAACGATCCTTCCCATTAACAAACATCCCTCCCAGTAACCTTTGTGGAGATGCAGAGGCAAACACGGTCTCCAAATAGCAAAGGTTACACACTAACATTCCTTCCCCCAATCCCACCTGACTGCAAGGACGTGGCCGGCGCCGTTATTGACCCTGTATAAATAGTGACACTGAATTATGCACATTGAAGAAGATTATGGCCAATCCCAGCCAAACTTCTAGTTGATTCTTTGTGCATTTTCACTGACTTCGGTCAATCACGGAATAGCAACCATTGATATGTGTAGTCAGTCTAAGCTAAGCTAAGCTAAGCTAAAAGTAATTAATTTCAAAAGATTTAGAAACATACATTAAGTAATTACGTCACCTAAAAGCAATATTTGCCGAACATTTCCAAGAAATCGGGAATCCCATCTCCTTCTTACGACAGTAACATACTTAATGGATAACCCCTTTTCTTATATGAATTCCGAAGTTACTATTTTCTCGTCGAACTAGAGAACAAATTGAAATTACAGCACTTGTGAGTACAGTTTCTTAAAATTTCACTTCACCAGAATGCAGAGCAATCAAAAGGTGCTGATAAAAGAGTTCTGTTATCATATTCTCATTCGCTGCTATATGTAGTATATAGCGATACTTTCTTTTTCATTTTCATCCTAGCAAAGCAACTTGCTCTCTCGACCAACTTATACTTCGTTGCTGAGTGATAAGAAGTACATGTTTTATTCTTGGTATATTTTAAATTGATGTCGGATGCTGGTACGGATCTAACTTGGGCAAAGTCTGCGTATATAGAGTTTTTGTCGTTTGGTAAATAATTACGAGACATTTTTTTTAATTTTGATAAGCGTTCAGTGCTAGCGATTAGAATAGTCGGTCACTCGCCTCACGACTAAATTCCAACCGTTCGCTTAGAAAAATACTTAAGTCAAAACTTGTGTCTACCCGTTTTCTATGACACCATACTCTTTTTTATGCTCTCGACAGAAAGAGATGCGAAAATTTATTACGAAGAGCTTCTACATTGTACATGCATTTGGATGAATTAAGACCGGTGTCCAGGGTTCGAAACGTTATCGCAATTCGAATCAACATGGTATTGCTTATTACTACAGCAATATTGAGTATGTGACTTATTCCTTTGATTCATCTTTTGCTTCATTGAATCCAATGAGCTTATCGCTAACAACTTTTGAACTCCACAGCACTAATTAAGCCCACCAAGAATAACAGGAAACGAGGCGCATCTAGTTCATAAAGGATTATATTCTTTGGATGATTATATGTTGAATTTTCAACGCGACCACATCATAGTATTCAGCATAAAATAGTTGAATTTGCCTAGCAATTATTTCTTAATCCGTTACTGAGAGGGGTGAGAAAGGGTTAAAGTTGGACCTCTTCAAATATTACGAGTATTACTTTTTGAATGCTCGGCGATATGTCAATGTTGACCACCACAATGACGCTGTATACGACTAGCGAAGTCTTTATACGTGTATAGAATACGAAAATGAGATTAATGATTTGTCTTTCGTACATTTTATTGCTCACAGAATAGATACTTTTGGAGATCTATAGCCAAATTCGCAAAACCATAGGAATGCAATTCATTACGGAACCTATTTAACGTTGACTTCCGGAAATGAAACATTCTCTAGATAATGGAATTTTTCTAACTCTTGAATCAACTTTGTTCCCATTTGTCTTAATTTCAAATCACCTAACGTGGCTCAGTCGCGTTAAACCACGCGGATCTGCTCACATAGAACCGTTTCTTATCAAAGGAGCTTAAAAGAAAAGCGCGGGACCTGGCTAACCTTTCCGCTTGGGTGGCACCGTTCAAGGAATCTCTGCAGCATGGGCCGGCCGCGATGGTGATAGAAAGCCTATCACAGCATTTTCATTTCACATTCCACGGACGACGGTGAAAACAAGTGCGGTTCTGGTTGTCTGCCGTCTTAGTTATCAAGTTCGATTCCGTGCCGCTTGCCTAAATCAGGAGTACTTGCTCAATCCATTGCGCGCACCACCAACGACCGACCGGAAGGATCGTGACCGTTTGATTGTGTTATCGGACAGTACGAAGACGATGAGAGGAGTTTGCGTCATTCATTGAGCAACTGAGTGATCAACGTTTTTTTAGGGAATAAAGATTTTGTCAATCAAAAACGTATATGGAATGATCCTATTTCTAAGCAATATTAGCCGGGTGTCTGAGAAACCTTGTAGCAATGTTGTCGAAAACCCTTTAAGTATCGCAATCTATTTCTCAAACATCTTGAAGAGAAACTGTTTTTTTTTTTCACTTTACGACGTTGAAACTGAACTTTATTAGAGATGGTTATGAAAGGTTTATCAAGTGGCAATAGAACACTTGAACAAATCTAAAGCAAAATAAATTATCCAGCCCAAGTAATCATAATGAAAAAAGCACTAAAACTGACAATCTTCGTATAGATCTTTTTTAAATTACAAAATAAATAAATAAACAGCTTGAAATCCAACTTTTAATATTGTTCGAAAACTTCTAATGCACTAATCTCGATTAATAAGCATCCAATAATAATAATACTTTTTATTTTGGCTTGCTGCACTATCAGGAACGTTGGCCTACTATTTGTTAGGTTTAGTGCAGTGATTCCAAACCTTTTTGAAGCTTCACAAACCCCTTTGAAGTTTCACAAACATTTCACGGACCCCTGAAAATGGATATTCCTGAAATCGAAGTTAATGAAAATGAAGGATTTGCCCGTACCATAAGCACCGAGTCTATTAAAGTGAAGATACATCGAAGCCAAACCTCAAATTTTCAAGATCACAAATCTAGAGAACCAGAGAACCGTTTGTGCCGAAAATTTGACTCGCTGGTTATTCGCTGACCAGGTCATCAATCGGTCAAATTTCCGCGCGTGTCAGGTTCTTTAATCAATCAGTAAATGAATGTTACTATGTTTTAGCTCATCCCCGGAAAGGAACATCACGGGCTCCTTATGGTCCACGGACCACCAGTTGGGAAACCCTGTTTTAGTGCCTTTGAAAACGTGAGTTGGGGCACAAGTTGGCTATTGTGACGGTCATCTTTGAATTCCGAGATGTTTCACCATAAACAAAAGCGATCCAAATAATGAAAGCTTTGGAAACAGCTAAACTTCTGTCTTCTGTCTACGTGACATGGGAATATTTCCGAGAATGTATTCTACATGTATGATTGGTGGAGGTTCTTCTCACGCTAACGATATCTTTCCTGTGAAAACGGTTTCCAAAAAGTTGGTATGTGTAAACTGCGAAGTCGGATTGTCCGCACGCTCAAAAAAGAGTTCTGGAAAACGTGAACTGTCAAAAATACACCATGAACTACCGTCATGTTTACGCAAAAACATGATCTAGTTCACGGTGTATTTTTACTTGTTAACAAGTTCACGTCTGCTGTTCACGGATACGAGAACGGATTTTTTTCTGTGCAGCGGATATATAATTGTAGAATCATAAGCTCTTTGACAAACTCATTGAAAAATCCAGAGCAATTTGATGAGGAACGACGGGATTTGAACCCACGACTCTCAGCATGGTCCTACTGAATAGCTCACGCGTGTACTAGAATAAAGGCGTGTAACGTAACACATGGATATAAGAAATAAGTTTTCAATTTTAGAATAAAAAATCTATGCAAGCTAAATTTTGCGTTCATTTTTCTAAGATTGCAATAGGCAAAGCCACAATAGTCTAGATTAACGTGCATAGTTAAGGTTTTCAACTAATAAAATATAATCTGCCAAATTTGGAAAAGTTCTCCAAAATGATTGACGGAAAAAACAGGTAAGCTTCAAACTAAATTTTATTTTGTTATATTAATGATCGTAAATATTGTGCTTCTTCTGAATAAATCTGATCCATCATTACATCATTATCTGATTACCTACAATATGGTGTCCTCTGACCATATTATGGATGTATGAAATTTATTCTTTTCTCTAGCCAAACACAGATGTCTCATATGTTTCAATCTTTAACGCAAGTTTTCGTTGTTATGTTATGCAGTGTTATTCGTAATCAACGTGTACGCATAACGCCGTTACTCAAACGTATCGTAACGTATATACAAACTGAATCAAGCTCATCATAGCTTGTTGAGGCGCAGCATTAGCACATGTTCATGGGAAGAAGTGGTATACGCCTCACAACCGCTGTGATGCGTAGATAGTAGAATAAAGAACGATAGACGCGTCGTGAGGCGGTATAGGGTGTCCCAGAAAATATGAATTCAACCTCAAAATTGGAGCTAGACACTTTTAGTGTAAATACATGAGCACGCTTTATTTTTTTTTCTACTGAGTTTTTAACAGCAGATATAACGAGCTAGGTTCGGCTGTCTTATTTGTTTTACATTCTGTAATCAATGTAATTGAACTCACCTATTTGATTGTTAACAGTTACACACTTAGCGCATTTCAATAATTAGATGATGCACAGAAAGTCAGCATTATTGCGTATTAATTTCAAAACGCAAACTACAAGCAGACAAGTTCGTACAGTAAACTCTCCTTAAATCGATATTCCGTTTCTCTAAATCTAATTATAGTTCATGGCTGTACTATGTTCAATAATTCGACATAACTTCCCCAAAAACAGGGAAAATGATAACTTTGAAACCGATTAATGATGATCCTCGAGTTTCATGTGCAGGAGATAACTCTCGCATAAACGATAGGGGCCTGTTTTGTCCAAATTTCTTATGAAAACTAGGATTTTATGTTATTTAGTATGAAATTGCTTCATTGAATGAATAGTCAGTCAATCAAGAATAGAATACATTTAGAAACAGTGCTGTTGAATATCATGAATATTGCGTGACTTTGGCATTTCTTCTTCTTTCTGGAATTACGTCCCCACTGGGACAGAGCCTGCTTCTCAGCTTACTGTTCTTATGAGCACTTTCACAGTTATTAACTGAGAGCTTACTGTGCCTATGACCATTTTTGCATGCGTATATCGTGTGGCAGGTACGAAGATACTCTATGCCCTGGGAAGTCGAGAACATTTCCAACCCGAAAAGATCCTCGACCGGTGGGATTCGATCCCACGACCCTCAGCTTGGTCTTGCTGAATAGCTACGCGTTTACCGCTACGGCTATCTGGGCCCCTTGGCATTTGAATATTACTAATATTATCATTCCCCATGAAAAACGTCATCGGGAAATATTTTTACCTGTGACCATTTCTTAATTACTACCGGTTCGTCATATCTCTTGATACTATATTATACATGGGAAAGTGCTATTACCCTTTGATTTTTTTTCACAAAATTATGACATTTAACAGCATTATTAAAGGAACATAAATATCTTTCTAATTTCTCGACAATATTTCGAAATATCGATTACCGTTGCCTTATTGATAGGAGATAGCTACAATCTCCAATAATTTCCACAGGAATTTTTTTTGTCCTAGGATTTCCTCCAACGATTTTTCCACTAACACACCAATTTTTAGGATATCTTCCAAAGATTTCTTCAAATAAACTGCATTGTCTCTCCATCAGGGATAGGGTGCGACTCAAAACTCTTTCGGTGAAGCACACGCTGCCGGGAGACAGCACGTTCAATTTGAAAGAGACGTGCTAGTGCAATATGAATTGTGTTGCACCCATTCTTTTTTGTGTGCTAAAACTCCCATGTGCCGTTGCTGAGAATCTCTCTGAGCATTAGGAAAGGCTCTCTCAAATAACATCACTTTGCTTTGATGATGGAGTACGGATGGACGCCACTCTCAAACGTACCACACAAACGTTTATTTACTTCATACATCATACATGATTTCGCCTCACACATACTTCGATAATTCCGACGATTCGGTATACTTTTCGTGTTGACCAGGAGTTTTGACAATTTCCTGAAAAAACAACCCGGTGCTAGGCAGCCATGTTTTCGTGGTCAGCATCAAACTCAAGAGCAACAACGTACAATGGCCTAATCATATTAGGGAATTTTTCCTCCAATACTAAAATGTGTTTCTAGCTAATCACTTCAACCCAAATTGACTTACTTTACTGCAATCCAATAGTTTGCAACCGTTTGTTTGTTCGAATAACTGTTGTTATGCGGGAAAAGATCTTTTTCGGAGAAAAAGATTTCGCCATCATCGATTATTATTCCTCAAACGGTTATTTGTTTATAAACATTGAGCTGTCAGTGGGAACCATTTCCCATTAGGAACCAGAGATGTTTGCTCGTTATTTTTCAATGGGGTTGTATGGGCAGTGTCAGGAGGCTGTGAAAAAACGATTGCTTTGATTAGATTCAATATGTCTGACAAAATTTTCGCGTGATTGTTGTGTTTATTGTCGTTTTTGTTTTTGGAACTGGGTCGGCGATCAACACATAACAAACCAACTTCAAGCAAATTGTAGTTCGGTCGAACCTGAATCGGGTTGGGGTTGAAACTGTGATTCAGAACGGGTTGCGCCAGTTTCAACCTAGGTTCAATAACGAATTCGACATTTGTTTTTGCTGTGTGCGTTTGAAATGCAAATATCAAATGCGGTAAGATTTTTTACAAGGGAGGCGAAGTCGAGAATCGCTTTTCCACGAAAGTGTCAAGAGTTTTGTAGGTTTCTTGACACCTCCTCTCCCGAGGGAAGATTTTTCGTATGAAATAAGCCTTTTTATGAGACGTTTCGAATCATATGTTTTCGTTTGTTTACAAGCTTTGAAACTTGCTGGCGGGCCCATTTATTTACGTTTCTTCTAGCGTTAAATTTGGAAGGAGCTCATTCAACAATGGCGCTTTAATAAACTTTTCAATCTTTCTATGTTAAATCAAATCAGCAGGAAGGGAGCAATTTATTTCATCTAATGGTAACACCAACCATGGAAACTGGGTAGAATAATGCTTCAAAAGAGACGGGAATGTCATAACCAACAAAAATGTTACCAGCGGCATTCACATGTCATGCTAGTTTTTTGAACAATAACATTTACAAAATACACTAACAAAATCAAAATTTCGTGGCTTTGTCGCGGTTCCATAGTTTTGACCATATTTTACATGAAAATGCATGTTTACAGTGAAAATATTCTATATATGTGTACACACTTAAATTATTTTACGGGTTCCTGTAAAATCTCAACAGCTGAACAGTTCGGTGAAATAAATTAACGGAGTACGGTAAATTTTTACAGTATTCCGTGAAAAATCACCGGAATCCGTAAAATTTCGACGGAATTACGGTGTTTTATTTCACCGAACTGTTCAGCTGTTGAGATTACGGTGAAATTCACCGTAAGAGCTTAGTGTGTAAATTTAACGGAATTCAATTGCAAGTTTTTTTTTTTGTTTTTCAAATTTAGATGATAAGTTTAATATTATATTGTCGATGCAAAATTTAAAACACAACAAAAAACAAGCAAACCATCCAACTTGAAGATAAACGAGTAGAACATAATTGATGGAACCTCAAAGTAAAAATTAATAACTCATTTTCATAAGCAAATATCCTAAATTTACTGGGATTGTCATATAAATTCTCTAAATTTAACAAATTTCGCGGCATTTCGCGGAATTTTCGCAATTTCGCGGCCAAGGCCAAATTTCGCGGCTCCGCGAATTTCCATTGTCCCTATTTATAACGCTGAAAGGGGTGGGTGGGTGTCCTTAAGATGTTACAGCTCATACAAAATTCGAAAAATATTCATACAAAATGCGTTATGTGGGGGTGGGTGGGTGTCGAAAAAATGGCTATTTTCGGCGTTATGAAATTAGTGAATAAGCCCTTAAATGATTTTGAAGTGTAGAGCAAGCAAAAAATAATTCGACACCGCCGTCAGTCACATCCGTTCTCGATTATGTTTTCAATGAAAAGCACCACACGAAGCACATTGTGCTTTACTCCATGAGTTTTAAAGAGTAGAGCTGGAGCTATCTTCTGTCTCTCACACAGTTGCGGCAATACTCGCACCTTCTTTTGTGTTACTCAACAAAAACAGGAGACGCACGAAAAAGCCGGGTGCAGCACATGCATATTTTGCACCGCTCCGGGTTTTCTGCCATTCCCTGCTCTCCATGCTCCATACCCGGTGCTGAAATTGTTACTTAAAACCCACGCCCCGATAGTTCGTGATATCATTCCAGTACATCATACTACAGAAAATTTTTCTAGTTATTACTCCATCACAAATTTCTTCAGACATTCTGTCATATGTTGTACAAGGAAGCAGAATATTAACCTGAGACAGTATTCAACTTTTTCAACAGTAATTTAGGTTATTTAAAAAAAAAAAATTGGTAGACGTGACAGTCATAATCATTGCGCACAACCGGTACCAATTTTTTTTTCGAAAATAGTTCCCAATTTTGAGAAATTAATCGTTAGATGCTTTTCACCATACAAATATTTTTCGCGTTACCTTTTAGCGATTTTTCATGCATAGACACTAGCGCATGTGGTGAGTAGAGAATCAGCGAGGTATCATTGATGTCTCCTACCCATAAAAACATATGTTTTGTCCCTCCCAAAACAATCAAAACAAAAACAATGGACGCCATCTTGAATCAATGTTGTGTGGTAGTTTTTGTCTCATGCCACCCCCTGGCATTAACGTCCCCACTGAGACAGAGGAATATGATTGCAAAACCATTCACAGCTGAACAATATTGATGAAATACGATGCAAACAAGACGAAAAAATATCTAAGATGTTTCACAGGTATGCTAAACCCACTTCAAAGAACGATTATACTAAAAAATTGAAGAGCAATGAGAAAAAATATGTAAACCAAACATTTAAAGTCAAGTTTACATAAGTTTTCTTTTTTTTTTTCCTCAAATTGTCTTCAAAGTCTCATCACCATTTCCATAAAGCCTATTCAGTTTCCCCAAAGGTGTACTGAAACAGTGATTATTTTATACCTTCGCAAATAGTTAAATTTCGGTGCGACATTCCACGATCAATACATTTCAGGCAGATGTTGACGTCATAATCCCAGTATTTCAGCGATCCAACTCATTTGTACTTCCGTGAGATATTTTTATAATATGAAAACACTGATAAATAATGAAATGAAAAAAAAATCCATTGGATAAAATTTTACGATGTTGCTGCGCACGAAACACATTTGCTGGTTTGAGAAGTTGTCAAAATGCGTTGCATTGTTATTCAATGCACCAAAGTAGACTTGTTTGATGTTCAAAAGATGCTGTATTTAGAAAGAATAAACACATCTTAATGAAAAAAGAGAACACCCGGCACCGTAAAAAGTCGAAAAAGTGGACTTGCAATTCCATTTACTATCGTTCTTGCTTGACCCAATCTCACCCCCATTTTTGAAGTTTTAGACACCGTACCGAAAAAAATGAAATTTCTGTGGAAAAATCAAATAGATTCCGGAAAAAACGTGTGAAGTGTAATGAAAAGACTTTTAGCCTTCTACTAATATAACGATAGAGGTTAAAGTAAATGCGTGCTACTTTGCACAGGAGAAATTTAATGTTGTAAATTTTATCTAGTTTCAACGAACAAGTTTATTGATATATAGTCAACCCTCCATGAGTCGATATTCAAGGGACCATCGACTCATGGAAATATCGAGTCATGGAACAGCAAAGCAATGGAAAGCTGTTTGAGGGGACCATCATAGTAACCATGAAATTTGATTTTAAGTGTGTTTCCATGAGTCGATATCGAGTAATAGAACATCGACTCATGGAGGTTTAACTGTAGTAAACAAAAACTACTATTTTTATTTTTTTTTACTATTTTTTTTATTATTTTTTTTTGTGTAATAATATGTTCCCTAACATATGAATTAATAATTTTAGTATTATCAGCGTTATTAGTTGAAATATTTCATAAGTCATATTTTTCCGTTTTGACCCAATCTCACCCCTAGACCCATTGTCACCCCCATCGACGATACGAAGATACTCTATGCCCTGGGAATCGAGAAAATTTCCTTTACGAAAAGATCCTCGACCAGCGAGACTCGAACCCACGACCCTCAGCATGGTCATGCTGAATAGCTGCGCGTTTACCGCTACGGCTATCTGGGCCCCTAATAATCAGCATGTGATAAACCTTGTTATAAAGCAGCCCCTTATGACGGTGAACATAAAAATATATGCTAGATTGGCACTAAGGTTTTGCTTTATAAGTAATATAAATAAAAAATATTGATTTTTTACACATGTAGTATCATTTTACATTTATCATGTAGCCGTACAATACCACGTTCTTTGGATGATATTTGATAGCATATTAAACAAAAAGTATCTTAACCCTCTAAAACCCAAATTTTTATTTTCGATCTATGATATTTTCGTTATCTAAAATCACTCTAAACACGTTTTGGGCAATGATTTTACTTTCCGGCATATTTTACTTTCCGTGTAACTAACGGAAAAACCAGGTTTGAAACTATTTCAATACCATCAGGCTCTTCTTGTGTGATAGATTATTTGTAGAAAAATATTAAAGATACGATTTTTTGTATTACACATATTTTATATTAACCCCAGGCATTTAGGTTATATAAAAATACATGTTTCCAAACATTTCCCAAAAATACAAAAAACTTTCAAAAGCTTTAAAAAACTTCCCTTATATGCGTGTTATGAGCCAAGGTTTAAGCCAACAATAAAATCATTTTGATTTCCGAGATACGAAAAAATACACGAATTGCAAAATGTACCCCGTCTAAAGGCGGGGTTGGGTATTAGAGGGTTAAGCTTTGTCTCCAATCAAATGTAAATGCTGGGTGTCCAAGATAATGAAGAACAGAACACTACAATGGATTACCTGCTTTGCTGTTATCCACAGTTGATCAGCAGAAGTTTTCTCGTTTCTAACTTCTAACTTCAAATTACTCATAAATGAAAGCATTAATCGAAAATATATTTGGTAGGCGTGATAGTCATTATCATCACGTACAACCGGTACCAAATATTTTATCGAAAAAACTTCCCAATTTCGAGAAATAAATCGTTAGATGCATTTCGTCATACAAATATTTTTCGCGTTACCTTTTAGCGATTTTTCGTACATAAACACTAGCGCAGTGCGTTACTATGTGGCTAGTAGCGATTCAGGGCATGCATGTAACCCATTGAGGCAAAAACACAAAACCACTTCCAAAATACGACCGTTACCTTACAGTGCTTAGGGAAAGATGAGAAACTAACATCTTGATGCTAAATTGATAAATTGGTTAAGCTTCGGACAAAGTTAGAGAACTAATTGCTAACTAACTAATTCTACTTACAGTAATGCAAGCAGTAATACTTGTCGTAATGTCACAAGGAATTAAAAAAAAAAACTTCTATAGAGTAGGTGTACCAGTATTCACCGCCCTAAGAAAAATATGTTTTATAGATCAATTAAAAGGCTTTTGAGTACGTTGAACGAACTCAATCCATGTTTAGCAGGAAAAATAAAATCAGAAACAGATCACAAATCGTCAGAAACAATGGTTTTGCATTGAAAATAAGGGTGGCGAATACTGGATCACCTGCAGTATTTGCCATGTTTTTAATTTCGGTTCCTGAATTCGTCACCTTCTTTGATTTCTTATGGAAAGTGATGAAATCTGGTAAAAGGGAGTAAGATTTTAAGGAAAATATATGTTTCTATTATTTTTCCAGCAAATGTTGAGGTTTCGAGACGGTTGCCACATCGTTTAGAGATAACACTGTTCAACAAAAAATGTTTTTTTAGATGGATCAGGGACGCGTTTTTATGGGTCTTGAAGTGCAAGAAAAGTGTAGAAAGATGCCAATTTCAAATGTTTTGCAGCACCCTTGGATTATTTTTTGATAAAGTTTGAAAATTTGGCATTTTTAATCACAAAAAGTGTAATAAGAAAAATATCAATAATTTTTGAAAATCAATTATTCAACCATTTAATTTGTCAAATCAATATTTTTTAGCACTGGATGACTTCAGGGAAACGTGCCCTATTTCAGAAGAATATTGGCATCAATTTTGTACATGATTTTGGAATGTTAACGATCATTAAGCAAGTATGTGAGGATGTGCACCATAAAAATACTACTTTTTTTTTCTATTTCACACATCTGGTTCATTATATAATAATTATTATAGGTTCAAGAAGATGCTTTATTAGGATTTGATTCTTTGCTCCATTAGATAAAGCAATGAGCAAAGTAATCCTGTAACATTTGATTTCAACGTAGATACGACTACGGAAAATTGATGTGTTTATATGTGATCATATGTTTATATGGGCGGGTTGGTTTAATAAACTCTCAGCTGAAATACAAAATTTATATAGGTTGGACTCTGACATGTTAGTGGTCTTACATGCGCTAGCTGGTTTATCAGGAGACGACGTATGTAAAAAAATGTGGTAACATTGTTATTTGCGAATCCTAAATATTTTGATAGGTACTCATTAAGTATAGTTTACTTATCGTGAGATTCATTTTCATCAGAATATCCCTAGAAAAATTACAGAAAAAATAGCAACAAATAATTTAGTAATCAACATTGCCACATTTTTTTTTTTTTTGCGAAAGCCTAAGGCAGGCATGAGCTCTTTTTGATTCAGATTGTGCATACTATTCATTTGTGAAAACTGATTTAGTGGTAACATGCCTGCTTCTTACTTGTAAGACGAAACAATTTCTGGTTAAACCATTCCCGATTTTTTTTTGGTTCTACATTTCACAAATTTTTCGGCAATTTTAATCAAACTTTCAGTTTTAATATTTAGAACAAATTTCAAAAATAATTGCGGTATAAACTAAATGAGTAAAACACTTGTTTTTCTATGTCTTCCTGTTTAAAGAAAGAAAAACAGACATTACGTGAAGTTTTGCGAAATTGTTTAACATAAATGTATGGATAAATTGTTTCTTCACTTAATCGAAAAGCATTTCTACTCGTTTAGAGGATATGGAAATGGGGGTTCATAAATGGACACGTTTGGCCTCATATGGGAAACGAGTTTAATGTTAACCTTAATGGTCGACTTCTTTATGTTTCCAATATGCTTACAACTAAAACCATTTGAAGAAAACATCCCATTGAACTGGATTACATTGCTCATTGCTTTATCTAATGGAGCAAAGAATCAAATCCTAATCAAACGTCTTCTTGAACCTATAATAATTATTATATAATGAACCAGATGTGTGAAATAGAAAAAAGTAGCATTTATATGGTGCACATCCTCACATACTTGCTTAATGATCGTTAACATTCCAAATTCATGTACAAAATTGATGCCAATATTCTTCTGAAATAGTGCACGTTTCCTTGAAGTCATCCAGTGCTAAACAATATTGATTTGACAAATTTAATGGTGGAATAATTGAATTTCAAAAGATATTGATATTTATCTTATTACACTGTTTGTGATAAAAAATTCCAAATTTTCAAACTCTATCAAAAAATAATCCAAAGGTGCAGCATCATTTGAAAACGACCTCTTTCTACACTTTTCTTGCACTTCAAGACCCATATAAACGTGTCCCTGATCCATCCAAAAAAATTTTTTTGTCGAACAGTGTAATTTAATAGACACTAAACGATGTATACATATTCCGCCCATAACTGCATATTTGTCTCATTCGACATTTCTGAAAATTTAGAGTTACTACCGTGGAGAGTCATCAAATGATAAAAACTTTCGATCAACTTACTGAATAATGTGAGATTTTTCTACAAAATTTGAAAAAAAAAATACAAAGTTGTTTTTTTACATTGGTAATTGTAATCGCATAACAGTCACATTGAGATTGTACATGAACCTCATAATGGGGGTGATCCATTTCGCATAATGACGTTTCTCATAAGGAATTTTCGCATACGGACGTTTGGCATAATGGACGTTTCGCATAAAGCAGTTTCATACAAGAATAGGTAGCATTTTAAAGAAGGCATATACTTCTGATTATGTCAAATGTATATTATGCCAAACGTCTGTAAACGAAATTTTATACCATACTGACATACAAACTGCCATATAACGCACACTTGGTACCGTAAATTCGGGTGAAATTGATCAGTAGGGTGAAATTGATCACTGTGTCACACGATTTTATTTCCCTCTAATAGAGCACAGAAATCAATGCAACCTATGTAAATGAAACAACGTTCACTTAACTATTGTCGAATTGCATGTTGTGAAGCTTTTTGTGTTAAGGAATGTTTATTTCTATGAAAATAATAGAAAATTCCATAATCGTGTTCTGCGTGGCATTTGCAGACATTAATAAACTTATAGTTTTAAACAAGGATTTGGACATGGTGTCAACCTGAAAAATTGTAAGGATGCTTGAAAAATATCCCCAAAACGAATTTTATCATCAAAATTCGTACCAATTTGTTCATTTTGTTGTAATAATTGAATTTTTAACAGATGTCAATAAATTCCTTCGGAAATTGCCTACATTTAGGCGTTTTCTGCGGTATTGTTGAAAATTAATTGTTTATTATTTCCATAAATTTTGCATTGTTTAGAATTCGGCAAGCATATTTGGATTCAGGAGGCCCAAATTAAATAAGAAAAGTTGTTTTCAAAATTAATAATAATTGTTTTGACAGGTGATCAATTTCACCCCGAAATGGAATTCCTTGATTTTTTATTTTAGAGGCGATTTTGAGCACTAAAATTACAACTGTATGAAAATTTGAGTATACAAACCAATGAGGCTCATCGTCGTACTTGTTTTCCTGCATTAAGTTGTTTGGAATTGGCAACATTATAGAAAACAGACATGAAAAACAGTGAAAAGTGATCAATTTCACCCGAAATTACGGTATTCCACTTACTCAATGCCTACTTTTGTTAAATGTTACAAATATGCAGTTGTGGGCACTTGGATTGTTCGACAAATCCTCATAAGAACTTTATTCTCCTGATTCCGTGTGATTTATATTTTGTTTTCTTGGTTTGTTTTTGGTCTCTTTTTGATTACAGTTTGTTTTCATGTTGATATCTTTTTAGCTCCTGTTTGGCCTCTTTTTGATACGTTTTTAGTCTTTGGCAGTCTATCTAGTCTTTTTTTTTTGGTATCTTTTTTCATGCAAGAAGTCTCTCAATTTATTTTTCTTTAGAATACTATTCGCTACCAACCCTGCTTCTATTAATTGAGGGCTAAACGACACATTGTTCAAAATGTATTCAAATGGGCCACCCTTCAGTTACTTTTCAGTTCTCACCGCGTTCTTAGATGGTGGCGCTAGGAAAATCGTTCGCGCAAATCGTATTCATGATCCCCATTGCACCAGCCAGCCGGCATCAATCATCGCGGGTTCGGTCAATACAAAAACAACATAAACCTTACCGGCGGCGTCCACATTGCCGCATCGTAAGGCGCGGGGCCGCGGATCCATCGGTTCCCGAACCACGCCAGTTGTTGAGTGGCTTTCGTCGGATGCGGACGCGTTTTCCGTGCTATCTAGCTTCTTCGGTGACGGTTATCGCGATTGCGCACTGAGTTGCACGAGACGATTTGTTATTTGTGAATAGAATTCGGTCGGTGGTCGGAGGCGATAGGGAGAAGTGTATTCCCAGAGCACAGATAGGTTGGTGTTTGATATTTGTTCAAAGGAGCTGTGCGACGACTCCCTGTTTATACTAGTGCTAGAACATTGCTCATTGCGAGGCGAGAATCGGGAACGAAGCGAGTTTATACTTCTGTTGATACGCTCTTCTTGGTAGAGCATATGAGGATGCGAACAGCTGGTTTCTGTGTGATGTTCTTGTTACATATACAAAGCACGCCAGACGGATGATTCACAACAGATCGATAAAGTGATACGCTAGTGGTTCTCGTACGTTCCAAGGATTGAAGTTCGTGATAAATGTGAAGGTTTAATAGCGACAACTATGGCCAATAATGAGGATATGAAGAACGAAGTTGCATAACCACAAGCATACAGTGCCTCATGTACGGCAAGTTTTCTCAACAGGTTTGCCCTAAAGCTGGTTATGAGAGCCGCTGCAACGTATCGGAATGCAATTTCTGCACGTTGCACATCTTAACAAAGAATACAGACTAACCGGTGTGGATAAAGAAAAGAGAAACGTAGAAAGTAATTACATATGGGCAGAGCGCGTGGCCCTTGAACTATAGTAGACGTTATTCATATGTACAAGTATACAACCTCTTTACCAATCAATGACACCCATCAGTGTTTCCGACGATGTCCTTGATTGATTGTGAAACTCGGTGGAATGAGTTGAGCACGACGATCTTATCAGTTTGTTGCTACAATGGATAACGTATCTATCTATGTGAGATAGAACGATGCAGTCGAAGCGAGGAAATAATGATACTGATATCGTTCTTTTACCGGTACTCAAACATCGATTGACGTATATCTCTCGTTACTTTTTGTATTTTGATGGTTCGTAGGGGAAAAGCACTAATTTTCGACCTACAAGAATTCTGTGCCAATTTTCGGATTTCCATACAAAGTAGGGAAAAATCGTATGGATGGGTTGAAAATTTGTGCTTTTCCCCTAATCATTATTTGGCACTGTTAGGGTTTATTCACAAATTTCATAACGCTCAAAATGGTCATTTTCGACACCCACCCACCCCCTCGTAACACTTTTTGTATGAATATTTCAGAAATTTTGTATGAGCCGTAACATCGCGAAGACACCCACCCACCCCCTTTAGCGTTATGAAATATGTGAATGGGCCCTTACTTCAATGGATCATTGAAGGTAGTTTTTGCAAATGCTCACCGCATCAAAACAAAGGCGCCACTGTATATGGGATTTAACATTGTGACAGCATTGCTGTTCTGTCAAACACACAAGACTACGGTGGCGCTATCTATGCTTTCCATAGCGGCCGTTTTGGTTATTTTAATGATCCATTCGTCGTACGAAAAAAAAATCTGCGCCAAAATTAAATCGCTTTATATTTTACATTTCAATGTATATTCTTGAATCAAATGAACAAATTTGATTTTATATTTTTAAGAAGGTTTTTGGAAAGTTTGATCTCGAGTGCGATTGTCGGTGTTGTGTTCCGATAGTATTACTTCGGTTTTTCGCTACGCACCTCATGCACAAAAAACTCGTGAAGCAAATCATATCTTCAGCATATTTTATACAAAATTGAATCATAACAAACTTTTGAAAGAAAAAATCGGTACTAAATTCAAAAAGACATCTTGAAGCGAATCCAAACGGATTCCTATCGGGCTTTCAAGGTGATTCCTGACAGTATTCCAAGTGGACTTCTTCGAGTAGAATCATAAGATGTGAAGAGGAATAGTTATGGATTTCTAGTAATATCATGAATGTATAATCTCGATAGAAATATAAATGTATTCCTGGGACTATTTTGCCTAGGATTTTCAAAAGGTTTCAACTGGAACCTTAGAAAATACCTTTAGAAACTTTCAATTTGTATTCAGAATGGAATCTTAGAAAAAAATCTTTTCAATCGGTTTCATGCATGCCCTGATTTGCTACTCGTAACACCGTGACGCACATGCGCTAGTGTATACGCATGAAAAATCGTTAAAAGGTAACTCGAAAAATATTTGTATGGCGAAATGCATCTACACTGAACGAAAGCTCCTTCCTTATATTGAATGATTTGTAATATACATGGCTGTAAATATTCATATTCCTTATTTTGAATGACTATTGAAGAATATGACACATCCACCGACTTCTGAACAAAAATCATTCAATCCTGAAATGACTTTTACTGTGATTCCGTATGACAATAAGTAGACAGTTGAATTAAGACACCACAAATGAGTAACATCCAATAATTGACGGATTTTGTTTTATACCATGTCCCTAATCAAAAATCATTCAACTATCGACTGAAATATCATACGGAAAACTAACGATCCTAAACGTCAAATTACTCTTGAAATGTTTACCGAAAATATGGTGGCAGCAGCGTGGTGGTTCAAGTTTTGCCTCGTGGATTTTACAGGTAATTGCATTTTGTGAAGGATTTATCCAGAATTATTTCCATTGAAATTATGTTTTCTCACTTTCAAGCTTGCTTTAAAATACACAAATCGTGAATCCCAAGGCCTTCCGTTCAAATTCTGGAGTCACATCAGCAGCCGCTTCATGCAGGTGCCTGCGGCTCATGCGGCCATGAGATCAATTATTCCTGGATTATTGAGAATTTTTGATGTTGATAACTTACAATAAAATAGAATGTGTATAAAACTATTGACGTTATTATTGTTTGAAATCGATTTAAATATTTTTATTTATACCAAGCATGTGATGGGGGTTGTTTACATTGACGTATGAAAATCATTCAAAATCAAGCATCTTTTGAAAGGATGAAAATACTTTCAAGATAGGATGATTTCCATTCAGTGCGATTTGTAAACAGATGATTTCACCGAAGATGAAAATCATCTTGAATGTGTCTGAAAATAGGTATGGGGCTCGGATGAGGCAAAAATCATTCAATATATGGCGGGAGATTTCGTTCAGTGTAACTATTTTCGAAAAAATATTTGATAACGGTTGTGCGCAATGATTATGGCTTTCACGTCTACCAAATATTTTCTCGATTAAAGCTTTCATTTACGAGATATTTGAGCAGAACTACTTGATCTTTCGACCTTGACGCTTGCTTTTGCCGGAGCGAGCGACGAGGGTAGGATCAAACATGTCGCGCGTCGATCTCGTAAGTGAAAAAGTGGCGTGTTTGGGGAGTTCGGTTGGAGTAAGTTAAAAAGTGCCGCGATCGGTTCGTTCTTTTTGATCTTTCGACGACCTTGACGCTTGCTCCTGGGCAGTGCGTCAAGAAAGCCCGAGCTGTCGTCCGTGTTTTTTTTCGGGTCGCGCGCCTATTTTTTTTTTTTTTTCTGAGTGCTAGCCGAGCAAACGAGTGAAGCTGAAAGTGGATTGTGGCTGCTCAGTCAAGGATAACGGATCAATTGGTGAGCTCGTTTCATGCTACTATTTCTAATCTATAAAATATGTATGACTGCACACTTAATCGTTACAATGGTGGGATGTAAATATGATGTTTCAACAAACTATGGATGGTTCGTCACTGTGAGTGCCGACACAAACTCTGATTCATGATTTATTTATGTTTAACATTTTTTTTTTTTTCAGAACACCCCTTATATACCTTTATTTTTGTAATTAAAAAAACTTTGAATGGTTCGACACTACAAGTGTAGACTTGCGAAAGGTTCATTTTATTCAACAAACTTTGGATGGTTCGCCACTGTAAGTGTCGGCATAAGAATAAGAGTGTTCTATGATGTCCCAACCAATTGAGTCTTTTGTTTCTTTTCAAATGAGTAAAATATAATAACACATGCTTTCGTACTGACAGCTGTAGGAATGTTACATTTAGGTATTTGTTCAACAAACTTTGAATGGTTCGTCACCTCAAGTGTCGGCATAATTTTCATCTACATAGAAATTATATGAACAATTATATTTACGTATAAGCATGTATATATCTCACAAATCATTGTTTATCATGGTCTAATCGCTTATCAAAGTGAATCCTTTGACCCAACGATCCTCTCCATTAACAAACATCCCTCCCAGTAACCTTTGTGGAGATGCAGAGGCAAACACGGTCTCCAAATAGCAAAGGTTACACACTAACATTCCTTCCCTCAATCCCACCTGACTGCAAGGACGTGGCCGGCGCCGTTATTGACCTTGTATAAATAGAGGCACTGAATTATGCGCACTGGAGAAGATTATGGCCAATCCCAGCTGAACTTCTAGTTGATTCTTTGTGCATTTTCACTGACTTCGGTCAATCACGGAATAGCAACCATTGATATGTGTAGTCAGTCTAAGCTAAGCTAAAGCTTTCATTTACGAGATATTTGAAGTTAGATGCCTTTCCCCATACAAAATTAAACGAGAAAACTCCTGATTATCAACTGTGGGCAAGAGCAAAGCAGGTAATCCATTTTATGTACGATTGCGGTACCGACTGAAAGGATGTGCAAGGATTCTGTGTTAAAATCTGTGGTTTTTAAGTAACACTGAGTGAAATAGCTTGTGCCCCATTGCTCATACGACCCAGGGGTTTTTCACAGTTCAAAGTGTGTAAGAATAAAAGATATAACATATGGTTAAGCTACTAGATTGTAGAAAAAGATTCCATTATCTTTTATTCGAATATTGAAGACATTTTCTTTTATTTTATCTTTTATGGTACATGAAGATTAAAAACCTCTCACAGTTTTGCCTTTTTGTGAGTAACTGTTAAAGGAATAAACATCATAAATTTATGAACGAGTTGAGTTCCTGAAGAAAACTACGTAGAGCCGGTGATACTCTGTATGACCTATTTACTTCTTACGGTAAACCTCATGAAATAATTTCTGACTAATAGATAAGCCTTATTTTTTAAGTAGAATCCTCTATAGCCCAAGCTTTTTGAACCACGGACCAAATCGCAGAAACAATTTTGTGTGGCGAGCCATATTATATAAGGTACCGCGGGGTAAGTGGGTGAATTGGGTAAGTGAAAACAAATTGTATATTTTAGTGAATGTAGGTATGAAATTACGTTTCAAACTCATGTGTAAACCTTCGAGGCCATTCAGAACATTACGACAGTCCAGAAATTAAAAAATAAATCAACCATTACAGCATAATAAAGCGTTTGTTTACTTGTCAAATATGACTTCGTAACAAATTGATGGCGTGCAATATTATTTTGATATTTTTGGTGAACAAATGATGCGGGGAATTATTTTCGTTACTACATCGGAGTTGCCCTTCCTAATAATTTTAAAGTGAAATTAAAAAGTTGTAAAATTATTTGATGTGTACCTCAAGAAAGCATAATTGTAATACCATCAATTTTGTAACCACGTGGTGTAAGTGAAAAGTTTCTTATTAGAGGTTGAAATTGTGTTTGCTCTTTAAATAGCCATACTTAGTAAGGCTGAATGTCGAAGCATTAAATTAAAAGGTAATAGAAACTATGGAACATCTCAAAAATATCACCAAACTTTACGGTTTTACATGTCTACTTTGAACATCTGACTAAAAAGAAAACTTTAAAATTATTTAAAAAGTTTCGATCTAAGAAACTGCACAGAGATTCTATCATGTCGATGTTAAAGCTAATGAAAAAAGAGGGTTTGATCTATCCATCTATGAAAAGTTCTAAATACTTTTCACTCTTGAAGGATTCAGTTCCGAGAAATGATTTCTCCCGAGGATTTGTGATACGTTCACACTAGAGCTGATATAAGGTATTATAGGTTATCTTGGTATCAAACGTTATACTTGTTATTTCCAGAGAAAACTAGATGTATGATATCTGATATCAAGAGAGCCTATATTACGTAATATCAAATCAAGCCTGAACATACTATTATCCTACGTTACTTCTGATTTTCATAAATTACAGACGGTAGAAATTCTACAACACAGAAATGCAATGCAATGCTGTCCCATGATGTAAGAAGTAACAAATTATGACAAAAATAATATGTTCATCGTTGACATGTTATTGTTTAGCGAGACTCCTTAACAAATGATAAAGTTATTTTGAAATTTAAGTCTAACTGTTTGTTTTTCAATTTATTTATGAAAATGGGGGAGTCGCTTTTCAAAACTGTTTCCATATTTTTGCCTGGAGTTTTGCACAAAATTCAATTATAAAATACCGCTTATAATTGATGGGAGTCAATTTAAAAATATACACGGCCTCATTTATTCATATTTTATTATTCAGAGAACTTAAACTATACGATTTTTGTTACTCACTTGCCCCACGGTATCATAATACACAAATATTCGCATGAAATCTGTCAAGAGCCAGTAAACAAAGGATTTTTTGGAGCAAAGATAAATCGAAAACAAGACATTTGCTGCTAAGCGCCTTGCTATATATTATGAGTCTTACTCGCAATCATACTATAATCACATGCAAACAGACGTCACTCTCTCATCATTGTTCACCACCTTTTAAACGGTCGATTCAAATATATTGTGGGAATAATGTTTAGGATATTATAAGAATCATTCTCAGAATTCCGCCCTAATCCCACCTAGTATTATGATCCAGAATGTGTCAAAATCCTGATCAAGCTTTTGTGAAAATCTTGCTCACAATTAAGCGATAAATATGTTCGAGATTTCTAGAATCGAGCCTAGGATACCTTCAAAATCTTACCCAATATTAATTTTGGCATTCTAGTTTGCAATTTTTGAAAATGCTGTCCAGGATTTTAAAAAACCTGCTCAAAACCTTACCTAGGGTTTAACAGTAACCTTGCCTAGAATTTTACAAAATTACGTATAGAATTTGATAAAAAAAATCCTAGCTAGAAGTCAATGAAGATTTTGTGAGAATCCTGCCCATGTTATTCCTGGAATTCTTTGAGAATCTGGACTAAAATTTTGTGAAAAGCCTGTCTAAATCCTGCTAACAGTTTTGCGTATATCACCCTCAGGATGATTGAATAAAATTATGTTTGAAAATTTAGCCTTCCGATAATTGCTTTGTTAAAAAAATATTAAAGGAAGCCTTGTTAGAAAAATTGTTGTAATCCCAACCAGATTTATGTTAAAAACTTTGTTTTTGAATAAACCTCTGAAGATTTCTTCGAAGAAATTTGGTTGATAATTCTAGCGTCATATTTGATAGGATTTCTGGTACTGTAATTTCGGGTTAAATTTATATTGTTTTTTTTTTTCAATTTCGCTGGTCTGTTTTCTTCAAAAATATTTGCAATTAAAATGTTATAACCAAGTACGACGGATTAACTGAAATTTTCTATCAGATTTAATTTTTGTGCTTTAGCAAGTCTAAAATTAAAAATCGGGAAATACCATTTCTAGATGAAATTGATTTCTTGTCAATACGATTATTGTTTCGAAAACAACTTTACATACTTAATTTTCTTCTTTGAATCTGAATATAGCAAGATTCTGAACAACACGAGGGGGACCCATTTCGCATGGAGACGTTTCGCATAAAGACGTTTGACATAATGGACGTTTCGCATAAAGCAGTTTCATTCAAGAACAGGTAGCCTTTTAAAGAAGGCATATAATTCTTGCCAAATGTCCTTTATGCCAAACGTTCTTATGCGAAACGTCTTTATGCGAAATGTCCCATCCACCAACAATACAATATTTATGAAAACCATAAATATCAATGTTCAAGATACCTTTACTACCGGGAATCGCAAGTCAGTCCCATTCCCATATGTAAAAAGTAGGCATTGAGAAAATTGACTGAGAAATTTTCAAACTCATTTCCCATACAAATATTAAAAAACAAAAATCCAGAAGATTGGAACATGTTTTGATCTCAATGAAACTTCCACAATTTGTTTTTCACTCCGTTACCTTCCCGAGGAAAATATAAAGTCGACCGAAACACTGTTCGTTTTGCGGAAATTTGCAAAGAGACTGGCATTTTTTTTGCATTCTATTCTTTATTTCTTAGTTTTTAATAAGGTAATTACTTTTACAATTTAAGTGGTTGACCACAGTGGTCCAGCTTTGTTTGCGATGATGAATTTTTGCTGGATTTTTAAAATAGTTTTACCCTAGTGCTACTGCTTGGCCTTGTTGGCTCTGGTAGTTTAAAAAAAATGATAACCTAACTACTACAAGGGACTGGCATGCGATTACTTTTCATTATTGAACCCTTCGACTTGGTGTTTTTTCCTCATTTTTTTCCAAAATGAAGATGGGACTGACTTGCGATTCACGACAGTTCAATACGTTTAAATGCGATCAATTTCCAAGTTCTTTATTTTAATTAGTTTGAAGGTGTTGTAACAAAAAAATCTTCAGCTGATATTTTGTGTTTTGTGTTTCCGGGAGAATTGTTGATGTCATCATGCAAATAATTTGTGGATAGATTGATTTTCTACTTCTTGCTTTCTGGTCCTACCATTTCCCATAAAACACCGAAGTAATAACTTTCAGTAGCTTTAGACAAATTTCGGTCAAATCAAACGTTTGACATTTTCTGCGCGATTTTAGGTTTGTATGGTAAAATATGTTTGACCATAATGTCAGCCCAAGGTTTTAAAATCTAATAAATCATTGAAATTATATGTTCTACAATTTTGTCCAAGATTGCAAGTCAATTGACATTCGTTGTTGCATCGCTGTAATGAAGCCTGGTCCTATAGCCTAAAATTATTATTAATTAGAAATAAATTATTTTGTGTTTAATTTATTTCTAATCTTCTAGTTAGTCTAGTCCAATAACAATTTCCAGCGATATTTTTCGGATTGAATATCCACGTAGGGATAGAAATCTTGAATACGGTAGATCTCTATAAATCCTTCTATCTATCTATCTATCTATGCGCTTGCACAGCCAGTATTGAAAAGCGTCATGCAAATACTGGAAATAGTTCATGTATTTTGTTGTCGACATTGATATTTATATCGATAATATGATACAAATATTAAAATGACCAGGCATACTGTGCAGACTTGAGTTTGAAGATAATTAAAAAAATCACGACCATCAGGTTATTCACTAATGACTTAATAACATAATGAGCGAAAACTTTTCAATTTTATAAGAGAGGAAACGGGGTCATCCTTACCAACCATTTCATTGAAGGGAAATAGGTATTCGTTGGAAGTGGCGGATAAAACTAATTAATGCACACTCCATTGCTGTTTTTCTCGCCTTGGGATGGGACACAGATATTTGTTTGGTATGCTCTGGTTTTAAAGCCTTGGCTTAAGCGCCATTACTCGCTCTCTGAAACGAAAAGAAAATTAAATCTGATCCCTCATCCATTATTCAACCATTTAAGATGAATGTATATAAAATCCCCAAATTAAATACAATGTTGAAAAGATAAGGATAAATTGGAAATCTCTCAACAAAGTTGCAGCTCAGCTTTAATCCGTATGCCAGCAGGATGTTGACAAATTCATGCTTGAATGGGTATTTTATCGAAGAAGCATTTTTTTTCACATAACAAACATAATCACCTCAAACTTATTTTTATTCTGCTACAGTTCAAAATTGTTTCGCAAAAAAAAACCTTTACTATTTATAGATTCTTTATCACACTTAATGTCAAGTATCTTATACTCATAATTTACTAATAACCGTAAACTTACCACAACAACCCATTTAAATAAAAGGTGCAATCCTCCTTATGTCAATCATCAAACCATCACCTTGGTAACACGTGGTGTACCAATCATCTACATCAATTTATTCATCTTCCTACTAGCAACGATTGCCAAGGCATATATATATATATATATATATATATATATATATATATATATATATATATATATATATATATATATATATATATATATATATATATATATATATATATATATATATATATATATATATATATATATATATATATATATATATATATATATATATATATATATATATATATATATATATATATATATATATATATATGTATATAACAGTGTGGCCACTTGAAATAACACTAAATTCTACGGGAGAACTTCGGTGTTGGAATAAATGACCAGATGAACCGAAAAAAAAGCACGAGAGCTGAATTCACGCGCACACTACGATCCTAGTTCTCTATAAATCCTTCCATACTAAATTGAATGCGCTGTGAAAATGGCGACTCTAATCTTGACCATAGCTTCTAAGCTACATGTGAATTTTAGTGTTTTAATTGAAAAACAAATCAAGCGTGTGCTGGAATAAGGGCGTAAGTCGCATGATCGATTTCTCTTCATCAATCCTCTCTTCTGTGAATAAAGGGAACAACATGCAGGTTTGTCAGCATTTTTTCAGTTCAGACCGCTTGGAAGCGATGCAATCTTGCGTCCTGTGGTGAAAAACTGTTGACAAACTTGCATTTTGTTACCTTTATTCACAAAAGAGAGGATCGATGAAGAGAAATCGATCATGCGACTTACGCCCTTATTCCAGCACACGCTTGAAATGTCCGAGTTCAAGCGTTTAGCTATGAATTCGAATTGTATTTGAGCTTTGCGAATGAGTCGTCAGAAATGCTAGTGTTCCGTAACTTGGACATTCGCCAAAGTGCACATTGCTGAATGATACATACTAATTTCAAATTAGGTCTTAGGCCTGAATTCCTGGATGAGAGTTTTGCGCAATTCTGATAATAGATGACAGTTTAGTAAATACAAAATTTAATTTTAGAAAATAAAAAGTTCCGTATCCTTTATATTTCTGCTAAAGAATATGTCTCTTTAGGGTAAGTGTACCAGTTATGGACATAGTGGTTCCTTATTTCGCCATACGTGATTACTTTAATGTCTTTATATTTTGAAAATTTTTGTATGTTGTAGTTAGATTTAAGATATATCTTGATGTTAGAGCAGACGGATTCCATGTCAAATCGGTCAGTCACAGAACTCGACCATCTCCGATTTGGATTAAATTTAGCACTTGTTTTTTTTTTACCAATTTATTTATTTAAGGCTCTATCGCGTTTAACGCTTTACGGAGCCGAGATTCATTTTTGTACTTTTTTACAATTGTTTAACTTCTTAAGTACCAAGTTTAGTCCGGGTTGGAGCCAGGGTACTCGTGGCAGCTCGAGGTTAGTGGTCACAAATATTTTTAGGAAGGGCTAGGTTGGGATTGGGTTACAGGGTTCTTTGCAGCTCATCCGGGTGGTATTTCATGGTTGCTCGTTTGTCGTATCATGGCGTATACCAACTTCATGTGGGTTTTCGATTGCCGGATGGCCAGGAACATCAATCCAACACAAATGGGACATAACACAGAGAGAAAAAAAAAAACTGGGGAAGAGAACACAAGAGAATCAAACTTTTATACAACACAAGCGAAGATAATCGTAAATCGACAACATGTAGACGAGATCGCGGGAGCCCAACACATCTCTAACTGAAACATAGGGTTGTCTACCTCGGGCCACAAGGGTATCCATAAGTTGTGCTCTGGAGGCGTCCATATCCGGGCACTGCCAAACTACGTGATCGATGTCATCATAACCGGAACCACACCTATTACATATATTGCTCAGCGCGAGGTTGATCCTGTGCAAATGTGCGTCTAGCGAGTAATGGTTGGACATAAGTCTTGACATCACGCGAATGAAATCTCGACTTACATCCCAACCTTTCCACCACGCTCGCAAGGAAACTCTAGGGATTATGGAATGTAACCACCGTCCCAGTTGGTCATTTAGCCAGTCGCTTTGCCAACCGTGAAGAGAACTTTGACGTACTAAATGAAACAATTCATCGTGTGAAATTCTTCTATCATATATCTCACCTTCCTCAGCGCCCACCTTTGCGAGAGAGTCCGCCTTCTCATTGCCATAAATTAAGCAATGTGAGGGGACCCATACAAAGGTAATCTTATATGATCTTTCGACCAGTGCACACATCTGCTCTCTTATTTTTGTAAGAAAGTAAGATGCATGCTTTACAGGTTTCATCGATCGAAGTGCCTCAATAGAACTGAGGCTATCCGAGAAGATGAAGAAGTGGTCTGCGGGCATGTTTGAGATCATCCCCAAAGCGAAGTTGATTGCTGCCAGCTCAGCAACATAAACCGTGCAAGGTTCCTGAAGTTTTCGGAAGGCGGAAGAGTTTTCATTGAAGACACCGAAGCCAGTGGATCCATTTATACGTGACCCGTCAGTGAAATATCTCCTGTAGGAATCGACATTCTGGAACTTTGCATTGAAAATACGTGGAATAGTTATACATCGAAGTTGATCTGGAATTCCATGAATAGCTTGTTTCATGGACAGATCATATTCAACAGAGGAACTGTCATTGGTGAAGCGTACACGTGGAGGGTTATAACATGGAAGGCTAATGTCAGATGACATGTAGTAGAGATAAACTCTCATGAATTTTGACTGAGTGTTCAGTTTGAGCAATTCTTCGAAGTTTTCGATGACGAGTGTGTTGCTCACTCCACACTTAATAAGTATTCTTAGCGAGAGCTCCCAGAATCGGTTTTGTAGCGGTAAAACCCCTGCCAGAACCTCTAGGCTCGCATTATGTGTCGAGTGCATACACCCTAAGGCGATACGCAAACAACGATATTGAATTCGTTCCAATTTAATCAAGTGGCAGTTTGCTGCTGAGAGAAAACAGAAAGAGCCATACTCTAGAAGAGAGAGAATGGTTGTTTTATAGAGTTTTATGAGGTCTTCCGGGTGAGCACCCCACCATGTTCCGGTAATTGTTCGTAGAAAATTGATCCTTTGTTGGCATTTTTCCGTTAAATACCTAATATGAGTTCGCCAAGTGCCTTTTGAATCAAACCAGACCCCAAGGTATTTTGAAGTCAAAGACTGGTCGATGTCTGTTCCCAAAAGCTTAAGCTTTAGTTGGGCAGGATTCCGCTTCCTTGAAAATACGACCAGTTGAGTTTTTTGCGGAGCAAACTCGATCCCTAAATTTCTAGCCCAAGTGGATAGATTATCAAGGGAATTTTGCAATGGTCTTTGCAAGATTTCCGCTCGTGGGCCCTTCATAGAAACCACAGCATCATCTGCAAGTTGTCTTAGCGTGCATGGTTCTTCCAAACAGTTGTCAATATCTTTAACATAAAAATTATAAAGCAAGGGACTCAGACATGAGCCTTGGGGAAGGCCCATATAGCTAATTCTGGAAGTTGTCAGTTGACCGAGAGTGAAGCTCATGTGTTTTTCTGACAACAGATTGTACAAGAAATTATTCAATATTCCAGGTAATCCACTATTGTGCAGGCTTTCTGACAATATTTCTATGGAAACTGAATCAAAAGCGCCCTTAATATCCAAGAAAACCGAAGCCAATTGCTCCTTGTCCGCAAAGGCTAGTTGAATATCTGATGAAAGCAACGCTAGACAATCGTTTGTTCCTTTGCCCTTGCGAAAGCCAAATTGTGTACTGGAAAGCATGTTGTTTGATTCGACCCAGTGATCGAGTCGGGATAGGATCATTTTTTCTAACAATTTCCTTAAACATGATAACATAGCGATCGGGCGGTACGAATTATGATCAGACGCTGGTTTCCCAGGCTTTTGAATAGCTATTACTTTGACCTGTCTCCATTCAGGTGGAACAATGTTGTGCTCCATGAATAAGTTGAACAGGTCAAGCAACCGTCTTTTAGCGATATCAGGGAGATTTTTCAGAAGATTGAACTTAATCATATCGCGTCCCGGAGAGGAGTTGTTTGATGAAAGAAGAGCCATAGAAAATTCCAGCATAGTGAATGGACTGTCCAACGCATCGTCTCTCTGGGTTTCCCAGAATGGCGGTTGAGCTGGAACTGAGTCTGGACAGACCTTTTTCGCGAAGTTGAATATCCAACGATTGGAGTATTCGTCACTCTCATTTGAGGATGAGCGGTTTCGCATGTTGCGAGCCACTCTCCAAAGCGTCGTCATTGAAGTTTCTCGTGAGAGGCCATCGATGAAACGTCGCCAATAGCTGCGCTTCTTCGCTTTAATAAGATTCTTCAGTCTTTTTTCGAGCTTCGAGTACTCTAAATAAAGTTCTGAGGTACCATATCTACGAAAAGCTTTAAAGGCATTAGATTTTTCTCGATACAACTGAGTGCATTCATCATCCCAACCAGGTGTGGCTGGTCGTCTTTTGAAGGATGCACTTGGAACTCGTTGCTTTTGGGATTCTAATGCACTTTTATAAATCAATTCTGTTAGGAATCGATACTCATCCAACGGTGGGAGAGTGTTGAATGATTCGATACCAAAGGTTACCGCTGATGCAAATTTTTGCCAATCGATATTCCTAGTGAGGTCAAAAGGAACCTGAATTGACTGTTCTGACCTTTCACAATTAGTTCTGATAGAGGTTATTATGGGCAAGTGATCACTACCATGGGGATCATCGATAACCTTCCACATGCAATCGAATGATAGTGAACTTGATCCCAAAGACAGGTCAAGGCGGCTTTCTTTGCCGTCGGATGAAATACGTGTCACTTCACCTGTGTTCAAAATGTTCAAGTTGAAATCGTCGCATAAGTCATAGAAAATAGCCGCTCTATAATCGTCATAAGATTCGCCCCATCCAGTACCATGTGAGTTCATATCACCCAGTATTAAAACTGGAGATGAGAGCATGGAGACTGCATTCCAGAGATGACGGCGGTTTATTGAAACTCTTGGAGGAATATAAACAGAAGCTACGCAAAGGTCTTTACCCTTTACGCTTATTTGGCAAGCAACGATTTCTATGCCTGGATGAGTCGGGATGGGGATTCTGTAGAATGAGTGGCACTTTTTGATCCCTAAAAGCACACCCCCGTAATTATCATCTCGATCCTGGCGTATAATGTTAAAATCGTAGAAGTTAAGATCATCTTCAGAAGAAAGCCATGTTTCACAGAGTGCAAATATATCACAATCGGAGTTGTGAAGCAAAAACTTAAATGTGTCTAATTTAGGTTTTAGACTATGACAGTTCCACTGTAGCACAGTGATCATATCTTGTACCTCACTCGATGAATTATCCATCGAAAGATATGATCGAAGCAAGGAGGGGCCACGAAATAGTCAATTCCCTGAGATACTCTTCTATTGCGGGGAGAAAAAGGTCGAGTATGCCTCTGAATGAATCTGAAACTCCGAGGGCATTGCATATGCGATCCACAAGGGCCGTAAAAGTTATCAGTCCTCGCTTGGCCCCGGGGGTTTTCGAGGAAGAGCGAGGGACTTCAGTAGCTTTTTTTCTTGCTATCTTGTCTAGAGCTTCTTTTTGAAGTATATTTAATCGGTGGAGGCGGGGGCGGCAGATCTTTGCTGCAACACGGAACGGAAGCATCAAAGACCTGTTTCTTCGGCAATTTCAAATTTGCCCCACCTCCTTTTGAATTAGGCAAACTTTTGAGGGAAGATTTCATTACCTTTCGGCGCAGTCCCGGAGAAGATTGAGACTTTCGTTTACCGGGTGCGTGTACCTCCGAAGAATCTCCCCCATCTGTTTCGTCGTCGTTCGCTTCATCGGAAGACAACTCTTGAAAAGAGTTACCAACTGGGATGGCTGATGAAGACTCTTTTGCGGACGGATTTAAAGATTTTACCATTTCCGCGTATGTCTTCTTGGAGCGCTTCACAATTGAGCGACTCTCATTTCGAATGCGTCTTTTATAAGCCGGGCATTTCTGCAGGTCATGAAGTTCCTCGCGACAGTAGCTACATTTTTCGGCTTCCTGTGTGCAAGCATCTTCCAAGTGAGCTTGGTTGCATTTGCCACAACGGGGCTTGTTGTCGCAATAGCTAGCACTGTGGCCAAGCTGCTTGCAGTTGGTACAATTGAATACCTTCGGCACGTAAAGACGCACTGGGTAAAAAGCACTGTCAATACAAACAAATTTCGGGAGGACGGAATCGGGGAAAGTCACTCGAAACGAGGCTGACGGCGAAAACACTTTCTTATTTCCTTCCATGGAAACTGATTGTAATTGTTTACAATCCAGTATAGCCACATCAGGAATGGACCGGTTCTCAAAGACGCCTTTGCCAGTCTTAATGTCTTCGCATGTTAGACTCGCGTCGATAATTTTCCCTTCCACCTCGACTTCTCGTGCCGGTACATAGACGCAATATTCCACAGTAAAAGCCTCATGCTGAGCAATTTCATTCGCTGCTTTGTAACTAGGTGCAGTTACACGCAGCTTGGATTCTTTCACTTGGTGAATAACGGTCCCAGGATATTTACGCGTCAGCTCCCGAGAAATCGAGAGCACGTTCAAAATCTTTTTTTTGCGCCGGAAATAGACAACCCAAGGCCCAGCCGAAGACGGTTGATAGAACCGCGTTCGAGCAACGAGATCTCTAGGAGGCGTATCGCCTCCATCCGATTCATCCATGCGGAAAAAAGCTTAACCGCAACCAAATGAAGAAAAAAAAATAATAATAAAAAAAAACAAAAACAAAAAAAAAAAATATGTGTAAAAAAAATTATTAATCAGTGGACTATTTTGTACACACCTCCCCTAAATGGGTAAATCAAATTCACAAAAAAAAAGAAAAAAGAATTAACCAATCAGTGGGCTATTTTGTACCCAACTCCCCTATACGGGCAAAATTGCACCGGGAGAGAGACAGAGGAGAAGCGAAAAACAACCTTGAACTCAACACTGTTGTTCGGAGATGCGAAAGCAATTCAATAGATAATGTATACTTATCCGTTCTACAGCAGGAGAACGTCCACGCGCCGTAGGTAGTAGACCGACCGGGTCGGCCTTCTGCCTTGTTGTTGTTCTCGGTGCGGGAGAAAAATCAATCACCGATAATTGATGATGGGCGATGATTTTATTGCGGTGGAACGATACTAGTTTCACTAGTTCGCTTCCTTCGCAAAGCGCAATCGTCTAAGCACTCACTTTGCACAAAACTGAAACTTGTTTAACTCACTAATTAAACCAAAAACCCACGCGGGCGGTGGGGAAAAAGGCCTAAATGAACTCTGCAAAAAGTGCCGTACGATGAGACCGGGATCCTGTCGACCGACTCGTTCAAGCGCTAAGCAAGGAATGGCACTTGTTTTTGGTATGGTAGAATAAGTGTTTTCCATAGAAAAATTGATCATTTTGACTCAAGTGTAACTTTTAAAAATGGCCTATAAATTTTTGCATGCAACTTATTTGAAAAATTCTATCTCCGAAACTCCGAAATTTCAGAGAAAAATGTTCTATGAAGAAGTTCTAGTGAACCGTTTGGACTATAAGAAAAAAATATACACTGAAAAAATATTTTATTCATTTTCATTCATTTATTTTCGCGTTTCTCCATTAATAATAATACGTTTTCGAGAGTAAAGACCATATTTTTTCCACTTAGTTATTTTCCTTGATGGAGAATCACGAATAACTAATGAAAATGGCCTATTTTAATATTTAAATAATATTTTTTGCATTAAACTCGATGTAACTTGAAAATGGCTACTTCTAGAGAAATTATTCATATAATCATTATGGCTTAGAAACCATCCTTTGTCATGCTTCCGACACATTGTTATCTGGTCATAATGTATAGCTCATATATGCAGCTGTATTAATTTTTATTTGCAAACCTTATCTTTAATAATATTACCCTTGCAAGCAGACATATATTGAGGTAGGTCCTGTAAGAGAAGTGTAGACAAATGGTTACGGTATGTAGGTTATTCAAGCTGATATGAATGTCGTTTTTTTTGACCCTTAATCTACTCTCCCCACAACTTCAAAAGTTTTAGACTTGTGGAGAAAATAAATGTAATAGCCGCATCGTAAAATCCTCTTAGAGGGATTATAAACATATTTCAAAATGAAAATACCAGCAAAGTTTAGCTTTTCTTAAAAAAATCAGTAACAAGTTGTTAATAATTGTCTCTGGAATAATGCCTATGTTATCCCTCTAACAATGCCTAATAAATGCATTTATTAGTTCTACTGAGCTGGACATTACACTACTCTGCATTGTAGTATCCAATGTATTCAATCAGCAGGAAACATTCATATATGGTGCTGGCGAACGTGTGCTCGCATTTAAAAAATAAACTGAAGTTTATTTTTGTTTCCCCATGGCTCAAGATAGCTAAAAATAGTTATTTGATGTCTTCCAAAGCACGTGACTCTTCGGAAGACATCAAACAATTCGTTTAATATTCCATGATCGTAATATTTTACGAAATGGGTTTTCGTAATTTCAAATATTTACCAGAAAATCTGGTATAATAATAAACACTAAGCTTGGAGATAGATCGCCATCGAACTCACGATACAGTCCTTATAATCTTGATGTGTATATGATTGATCTGACAATCTTGAAAGCGTAGTAACTGGTTTGGCACAAATCGAGTCTATGATGTCCATTCGCAAAAAATCAGCGTTTGTTCTACTTTGAACGATTGCCCAAACCGCTCCATCTAGCTCGAGATCATGATGATTTCTGAAAATAAACCAAGCCATACTGAACCGGTTCTTTAACGATGCATCTAGGTACTCGAAAGGTGCGGAATTTTGTCTAATGACGAATCCACTAATGTCCGACGGAATCATGTCGGACCGCTTCTGAGATATGAATCGTTTTTTTTTTGTTACATCCGTAATGATTACACATCCGCAATGATTAAAGTTAAGATTAAACAAGCCGTCTTTGTCATCAGTGTATTTTTTTACCCACATCCAATTAATTTTAAAGTGGTCCATATTTTCCACATCTACTGGAAATGAGATCAACCTTCAAACAGCATAATCCCTGTTTTCACGAGTCATGATCATCCCAAACAGGCATTCAAACGTGTATCAACTGTGTTCAAAAGCTGCGTCTTTATTTTTTGGAATCCCCGCAAACTGGCAAAAATCTTGTTCCCTGCGGTTCGTTCCAAAATCAGAATCCAGAAAACAATTAATCAATTCATCTCGCTCGCCGGAAAAATGGCATCCCATGTGCAAATAAGTTTAGCTTTGCTTGAGTAGTTTTACAGACTACCTTGGACTTATCATGAAATCGGTCCCATCATCCTGTCCTAGTTATGGATAGTCAATATTCAACACTCACGATGAATTTGCATTATTTCTGTTTTGTTCTATCCGCGGTCAGGAGCGAGAGCTTGTAGGCTTGCTGTTTTGTGTTTGGATGAAATTATCTTCTAGGATTAACGGAATGCAGAGAAGTAGGGCGAGAGGAGTGAATGATTTCTTTAGTGTTTTCGAGATGGAATCAAAATATGTTTTTGAGTTGAATATTGCACGATGAATTGAATTTTCAATGTCTGGAGGACCAGACTTCAGGCAGAAAACAGTTGTTCGCTCTAAGAATTGGCGTTGGATCGATAATTGATTGATGTTGGGCTGCTTATATGAACCATCTCTTTAAACTGATTACTCATCATTCAACAACCTTCGCAAATCGAAGCTTCTTCCATCCACCATATATGTTTCTAACATATAGAGTTGATTACGCTCTACCTTTTTTCGTATCTTTTATATATAATTTTTTTTTAAGTTTGTTAGTATCATTCCAAACATTACATTTATTTCTTATATCTAGGTGTTCTGTGTTATTAGACAACACTATCATCCTAATTTGGTAAAACAAATTTAAGATTTTATTAACATTTTGTTAACAACATATTACATTTCATTTGCCGTAGCAGTTCAGATTTTTTGCAGGTGAGTTGATTTCACCTGCTTATAAGCGAATAAAAACGCTTTGCATTTACTTAACCTAACTTAACCTGAACATATAACGCATTATTCGTGGCAATAGAATATTTGAACTATTTTTGCCTGAAATTATTAATTATTTTATTTGACATTTGTTCCAATGTTTCAACATTTGATATTCTATGTAACTCATTGGTACTATACCAGGGAGGAAGCCTCAGAATCATTTTCAAAATTTTATTTTAATTTCTCTGCAGAGCTTTCTTCCTGGTATTACAACAGCTAGTCCATATTGGTAAGGTACAGTGGGGGAAGTGTATCAGTGGGGTAAGTGGATCATTCGTCAATATGAAGCATAAATACTTGAATATGTTGAATGTTTTCGCACCATTGCTTCGTTTTAGGTTATATTCTTACGCCCACACTGATATTATTGCAAAACTGGTACTACACGTACACTTTACACGAAACTTTTCGTGGTTTGTCTAAGCTAAGTTGTAGAAGAGCAAAATATAATCATTTTCCACTTGAAAGCATATAATCGTACCTTATTTGAGCATATAAATTGTTCTAGACAGATGATACAAATATATTCATAAAAAGAATAAAAGGATTTCAGTTTGTTATTCAATAGTAAATGTAGCTTATATTTTTAAACTACGAGTGTTTTTATAAAACATCGTTAGGAATAATCCTACAATACTTCTATATAACTTATGTGTAAAAATGGATGAATTTTCTTCAAATTATTCTAGCTCCAATATTTGTTTTGTTCGAATTAGTGTGAACTAATGTATAAAATATGTATATGCATATATTTTGGTTAAATAAAGATACTTTATAATTTCAGAGTATTAAAATGTAACATTACTAGCACTAATAACAAGAAAGAGAGTAATAGCATTCGTACTACACATAATTAAACCACATTTGTTTTGAGAACAGATGTTTGTTATTGGTGATCCACTTACCCCACTATGGTTGGGCAAGTGGATGATTTGTCGCAAATTTTCAAGTCCCTCATACTCAATACGTAAGAATCAGAAAAATCGAAATAAATGACGATTTGAAGAATATTAGTCCTTCATTTGTTATCCACAGAAAAAAGTTTGAATTACATTATTCACGTTAGCTGTACATAACAATGAAGTTGACTATTGATTTTTCTGTATCCACTTACCCCACGGTACCTTACAGCATACAACATGGCTAGCCTGAAATTTTGCTTGAATATCAAAAGTTTGTTCTCAAGACAAAGTTTTGATTTTCTATTAGGGATACAGGGAGTCTTTCAGATCTGGAGTTCTGATAATTAACCTGAAGTGTACGATTTGACAGATAACTTTGAATTATTCTAACATTGTATGTTGGAAAATTAAAGTTCTTTAATTTTACAATCAAACCTTCGTGCCAAACACTGCCGAATGCTTTTTCTATGTCTAGAAGAGCAAGACCAGTAGAATAGCCTTCATATTTGTTGGAACGGATCAAATTTGTTACACGTAAAAGTGGATGAGTGGTCGAAGCGGATTCCGAACTGTTCATTGGCAAAAATTGAATTTTCGTTGATGTGGGCCATCATTCTGTTCAAAATGACCTTTTCAAAAAGTTTACTGATGGAGGAAAGCAAACTGATTGGACCATAGCTAGAAGCTTCTGCAGGATTTTTGTCTGGTTTCAAAATTGGTACAGCCTTAGCATTTTTCCATTTGTCAAGAAAATATGCTAATTGAAAACAATTGTTAAATATATTAACTAAGAATGATAAGCTACTTACTGGAAGTTTTTTTTTTCTGAAGAGGATGTAGAAAATTCCATTATCGCCAGGAGCTTTCATATTTTTGAATTTTTTAATAATAGTTCTCACTTCTGCCAAATCAGTCTCTCAGGAATTTTCGAAAACGTTCTCTTGATTGAGAATAATTTCGAAGTCCTGAGTAACTTGATTTTCAATTGAACTGGTAGGTCCTAAATTAAAATTGTGCGCGCTTTCAAACTGCATAGCTTTTGAGCTTTTTCGCAATTGGTTAGTAATAATTTGTTTTCCTCTTACAATGCCGGTATTTTCTTCTGAGGTTTATTTTTTCAAAATTTTTGTTTCTTAATTGAAAAAATCGTTTCTTGATTTCTTTCTGCAAGTTCTGCCATATAATTTTCATAGCAGGATCGCGAGTGCGTTGAAATTGCCTGCTCCTCACGTTTTTAAGACGGATCAAGAGTTCAAGACGTTTTTAGACGATAACCACGGATTCAAATTTTACTTTACATTTTAGAATTACAATGCTTTTGGCTTCAACAATGGAATTTGTTAAAGTTTCAAGAGCATTGTCAATATCAAGTTTTGTTTGTAAAGAGATGTTAACATCAAAATTAGAGTCAATATTCATATATATTCCAGTTGGCTCGAAAATAATTAAAAGTTGAGCTGATTGAACTGAGAATCGCTTCATGGGATATTTGGTCGGCGTTAAGTCAGAGTGGACCAAGTGACATTTTTGATATTTTGAGAAAAATGAGTTCAAAGTCTAACGCTCTGTAATTTTTGAACTCGTTTAAATTTTGGTTCAATATTTCTACACGTCTTTATGTTACTTTCAAACAATATAATGTAATGTGATAATCATGAAAAATCATAATCCAAACCTCTAATAGAACGATTTTTTGATGGGCTGTGTGTACTTGGTCCACTCTGACTGAACTAAAGATCACCGTTCAGTGAGTTGGTTCACTCTGACTGAACAATTTCTTGGAAAATAACAATCATTTAATGCTTGCATGGTCAAATTGGGTGCATATCTATAAGATAAACAAATTATCAAGACCCTTCGAAAACAGTATCGTAAATTCTTAAATAATCCATATAGTAAATATCAAAACCAGTGACATTACGATAGCTTGAACATTAAGGTTTCGCAGGGTCAGGGCATTGAAGACCAGAAAAATTCAAATATGCGTTCAGTCAGAGTGGACCAAGTGAAAATCTTGAGTACCGACCAAAATATGCTGGTCCATTAAGCGGGACCTAGGACATGCCTTACATACACTATAGATCTACCGTAAACTTCTATTGGACTCTGAAATTGACTCAAAAAATGCAGTAATGAATCATTTTTTTTGCTTTTCAATACTTGGTCCACTCTGTCTGCACAGAATTTGTTGCAATTTCTGACCACCCATCCAAATATGGTAAATGCTCAAAAATCAAAATCAAATGCATCGAATTAAGTAATATTCATAAATTTCTATTGATGGATAAGTAGAAGAATGATTCGATGTCGAAAAATCTGACAAATCTCCTGAAATGTTTTTAATTTCCTCGCATTCCTCAGCGTGCTAATCATTTTCGCTGTTATGGTAAAAAGCACTTGGTCCATTCTGACTGCACACTTTTATCGATTTTTGTTGATCATGCAAAGTAAATTTCTTACATATCTCTCGCAGTTTTCAGTATTCTTCAAATCTGATCAAAATGTAACGGAGGTAACGTAATTTCGCATTAAATGAGAGAATAATCCAAATTTCCCAAGTTTTGTACTTGGTCCCCTCTGACTTAACGGCGATCATTTGAAATGTAACAGGGACATTATCAGAACCAAAATCAGCATGAGTAACTAATTGGCTACAAAGATGACTAGAGTCGGTTAATAGTAGATGGGTTTCTAGAAGAGGAAAACATGGGGGCTTTAAGGGAAAAACATGAGGGCTATAAGGGTGTCATCAAATAAAATGCTACCGTTGGAATTACTTTGAGAGTTATTCCATGACCGATGTTTGGCATTAAAATCACCATTGACAAAAAATTTTGACTTATTGCTAGTCAATGTTTGCAAGTCAGTTTGGAGCAATTAAACTTGCTGTCCAGAGCATTGAAAAGGCAAATAGGCAGCTATGAAAGTATATTTACCAAACTGTGTTTCAACAGAAACACCTAAATATTCAAAAACTTTAGTTTCAAATGACGAAAACAGTTGATGTTTTATACGCCTATGAATGATGATTGCAACTCCCCGACATGCCCCTTCAAGTCGATCATTAGAAAAACGTAATCCAATAACAACTTGATTAGTAAATTTTACACCGACTTGGACTGCTTCAGTCATAGTAGTGGCTTTGAACACCACTATGCCTTGATTAAAATTAGTTTGTGAATCAGCATGATTATAATCATCCTAATGGGTATGATTCTTGATCAAGCGATCGTTAACTGAAAAATGAGGATTGTTCGATACTCTACCAGGAAAATTCCGAAAACGACCGTTATCGTAATGCATATTACTGTTCACCTGCCTGGCACGAGCCTCGACGACTCGCGTACGCGAAGGGCAAGCCCAAAAATTTGACTTATGATTGCCCCCGCAATTGGCGCATATGAACTTATCGGTATATTCCTTCACTGGACAGACGTCCTTGGCGTGAGAAGAACCTCCGCAAATCATACATTTAGCATCCATGCGACAATTTTTTGTACCATGACCCCAGTGTTGGCACCGACGGCACTGTGTGGGGTTCTGGTAATTTCCTCCAGGTTTCATGTCACACGGACATCGAACATAAGTCTAGCTTTTTCTGAAGCTTTAATATTATTTAGATCTTTTTTGCTAAAGTGAACTAAATAATATTCTTGAGAAAGCTTTTTCCAAACAATTCCAGGTTGGGTTCTCTTCTTCATAATGATTACTTGGACTGGGGAAAATCCAAGTAAATCACTTATTCCATTTTTGATCTCTTCAGGTGACTTATGGTCACTTGAGAGACCTTTCAAGACGACTTTGAAGAAACGTTCAATTTTGTCGTCATAAGTTGAAAATGTGTGCTTCTTCTCTTCCAGATGTTTGAGACGAAGTTCGCGATCATTAAGAGTTTCCGGCAAGACGCGACAGTCTCATGTCTTTGCGATTTGGAAGGAAACCTTGATTCCCCTTATGGAGTTCAAGATCTCCTGCCTAAATCCTCCAAATTTGGAACAACTGCCACGATAGGCGGCACTCTTTGCTTCCTCACATGAATCAAAGATTTGTTTAGAGCCTCGAACTGATTGCTCATTTCGATGCAATTATCAACATTATCTATTTCACCCTTGGAAGAACGGTGACAATCGAGCATAAAAGGAGCGGCATCCGTTACTGCGCGGTTGTCACTCTGGATGTGAAGAATGCGTTCAACAGCGCAAGCTGGGAAGCAAAAGCACACGCGCTTAACCGCCTCAAGGTACCGGTGCAGTTGTGTAAGCTTCTAGAAAGCTATTTTGATGCTAGGATTCTACTGTATGACACAGAGGAGGGGCAAAAAAGCGTTCTAATTACCGCGGGAGTACCTCAAGGTTCAATCCTGGGCCCGCTGTTATGGAATGCGATGTACGATAACGTACTGCCCCTTCCGACGGGTGTTAAGATTGTTGGCTTCGCCGACGATATCACCCTAGTGGTCTATGGTGAATCGATGGAGGAAGTAGAGTTGACAGCAGCGCAATCTGGTCAAAAGCGCTTAGAACGAGCAGAAACCTAAAGTGGTTGGAAAGCACGTACAGGATTATGTGCTTAAGAGTAGCAAGTGCATACCGGATGGTATCTAAAGAAGCCGTGTGCATCAATGCCGGGATGACGCCCATCGGGCTCATCATCAAGGAAGATGTTCAATGCTTCAACCAAAGGGGTACCACAGAAGTCCGCGACACGTGTAAAGAGGAAACGCTTAGAAGCTGGCAACAGGAATGGCATAACTCCACTAAGGGTAGATGGACCCATCGGCTAATACCAAATGTGTCAGATTGGTATGGTAGAATCCATGGGGATGTGAACTTCCACCTGACGCAGTTGTTGTCAGGACATGGTTGCTATAGACAGTACCTCAATAGGTTCGGGCACTCAGAATCTCCTTCGTTCCCCAATTGTGCTGGTGTGGAGGAAACAGCGGAGCATGTCGTGTCCGATTGCCCCCGTTTGATTGTTGTGAGAGGTCGCACGCTCACTACATGCGTTGGGAACACGTCCCCCGACAATATAATAGAGAGAATGTGTGCGAATGCCGAGTGCTGGAATGCAGTAACTACGGCTGTCACTCACTTTATGTTAGAATTGCAGCGCCTATGGCGCGCCGACCAAGAGTCGGCTGCAGAGGATTAGCCCTGCCAAGGCTGGTCTCTTGTAACATTGTTTAAGTCGGCTAGGAGAAGCAGTTTGCCTAGGCTACTTCTGCTACACGTGTTGTGCTATATGCACAAGCCCCTCCCCGAAGAAATACCGTAAGGTGGTTCCGGGGAGATAAGGGTCTGAGGCCAAGGGTAATATCGATGCACTGTTCACCACTTGAGCAATTCTAAAAGAATTGCTCAAGCACAGTGCATAGGCTGGTTTTAGCGGGTCGTCGTTGGTGCGTCATCCCCGCATTCCCTGAGTTACCTTCTCAGGGGATCTGTTTGCAGATTTCCCCCTTGTAAAAAACAAAAAAAAAACCCTAGGAAGAAAGCACGTTTTCCGGAGAAACGTTCTTTCTTCCATTCTTGTCACGTTTAGTGACAGTTTTAAACCCCACTTTTTTAGAAGGAAGTTGTGAATTCAGAGATTCACTCTTCCTGTTGTTAGTAGTTGCAACCATATTTAGAAGTGATCTTCTAAGCGGGTTTTCCCAATACGAAATACCACCGCTAGCTTTCGCTAACGGATCCAACTCAAAATCGAAGACACGGTTTCTAACAAGGATCGTACAGGGATCAACAGTAGAAAAATAGTACTGGAAAGTACCGTTTTAGTAGCACTGAAAAGTACCGTTTTTTTAGCACTGAGATGTACTATTTTATTGCTTTAGGTAGTTTTAAAAACTTCCAAGAGTAGAGAGAATTTGTGTACGCATAACACGAAGGTACGATGCGTATTGAAAAACAAGTTAGTAATTTCCATAAACTTTGTATGGGTATATCCTTACATCGCACTGTGGTTCCATTTGTTCTACGAAGCGGTCATAAATCATTTTACTCAATATCCGACGATAAATACCATCAGAAATTGCCAAATTAATTATTTTTGACTGTTAAAACTTCATCGAGGTTGATGCCGTTATTGATATCACTTCAAAAATTCTAATTAGGATACAGAGAACATATTGCGAATGCTCTGTTATATGAATTATTATATGTGCAAAAAACTGACTTGAAATCATCTCTCTTTCCGTTTCCAAGATTTACAAAAGTATTTAATATTTTATTGATAAGTACCAGAAAATCTATAGATTGAAAGCAATATATTAGGATTATTAATGTCGAACTTGCTCAGAAGCCTACTTTTTGGTATGTGCATGTAAAAAGCTAATGAACACTTTTCTGACATACTTATTAATTAATAATGCCAATTTCACATCAAATCTCTACCAAAACCAAATAACGAACATGTCACTTAATGTAATTAACCTTAAGTTTCAAATATTTAGAACTGAAAAATAAATAATGAATTATTTGGTAATATTTTGTTGCTTCTTAATACTTTTTTATTCTCACAATTTTATTTTTTTAGCACTATCTATAAAGATGCTGGAATGTCGTTTAATATCTTGTTTTGATGCTCAAAATAAATACAAGAACAATTTCATGCCATTCCTCCCACACTTTGGGAAGTCATATCATACATATTAGAATGGCTGTTGTACCAATACTAATGTAATAGGATTTTATTGTCCCAGCGATCTCACTAAAACTAGTTGTTTAATCGAAGTAGTGAAAAATTAAATATTTTGAATAGTCATTCCAGTTAGCTACAAATATAGGGGGAGATCCCCCAGTACCGGACACTTAAGCCACTAAATTCATAATTCGAAAAATATTGATTTTATGGGCTCGTGTTACCCATTTATGATAAATATTATCATTTTTATAGTGTTCAAAAATAAATTTGAAAATATAAATATGAATTTTGACATTGCATTTTGATGATATATTTTAGTACCAAATTGATCGATCTTGAAAGGTGGCACCCAATACCGGACACGATCTGGAAATGCCTAAAATTCTGTAAAATTGAACATCATTGAATGTGTACACTATGGGAATAGTTTATAATTACAAATTCAATGCATTTGCAACATTTACAAGAATAATTTGAGTTTTTCTTAGTTTGCAAGATGCCTATCAAAAACCTCTTTCATATATGATGAAAAATAGCACATTTTACGATGTTGTTCTGAATGTTCATTCTAGTTAATTTTATTGCATGTTTAATACCATGATCGACGAAACCCATGAAAAATGAAAGTATTTTGAGACGCTGGTGCAATAATTACAATGATATCATATTACAAATCAAGCTGTCCGAAACTGAGGGACAGGAGGTGCTTAACCAAAATTGTAATTTGTCAATATTTAGTTCAATTATGGTACAAAATACATTCATACTATCAAATAATGATTATGTTCGATCATGCTTGCTTGTTCATATTCAAAATAATTACTAAATAGGCTTAAAATTAAAAACATACGTCAATTTTTTAAAGATTTTCAAACTTTTCTACTTTTTTTAAAAGGCATGCATATTTCAAGGATGTGTTATTCTACACAAACATTAGTCTACATAATAGCTTTCTTTTCTACTAATACACCATCTTGATTGGACCATGATTTCTCAATGTTTCGACTTTGTCCGGTATTGGGTGCTGTCCGGCACTGGGGGATCTCCCCCTACTGGTATGTAATCAATTCTATGAATATTTTTACCATTGCCTTTATTGGTAAAAACTCTCAACTTTGAAGGCACGCTGCTAACTTATTTGCAAATATTTGCAGCTAGAACCTTCACAGGTTCATTTTCCTACTCAAACATGATCATTTGGTGGCGGAAGTTTGATTAAATGTGATTAAGAACATAGTTAAAAACGTACTTCAAATAAAGTGATGTAGTTACTAGGTGAGTATATTTCTATCGTCATTACTCACATGAATACTGACTCCTAGATGTCAAATAACACTCTAAAACGTATCGGAAGTGATAGATATAAATCTGTACTAATGTTCTGTAATCTTAACTGATTAAAAATCATTTGATTCTGATTTGCGAAGACAACGAACAAAGTGCTGAAATTGCTTAATTTGTAACGTATTTTTCACATATGAAAAATACACTCAATCATTCATAGCCTTACTATGCATATCATACCGGAACGTCTATAATATTCCTGTTTTTACATTTTTGAGATCATAATTGATCCATGAAAAGGTAAAGGAATGACAACCAAGACATTTGGTTTTTCGATTTATGACCTATGGGCGGTACCACTGTGCATCGCTGGAAAAGAATTGACTGATGAGTTGACTAGCAATCGAGCGTCGCAGGGCTTCATTGACCTTGGGTCAGCTATTCCAATTTCTCATTAAACAAAATTGTAATTACTGAGCCACCTCCAGGAGTGGCAAAGTGTCTAGTAAAACAGAATTGCAATCTCCTGGTTGATTGAGAACGTTTTTTTTTTTCTTAACTTTGAACGTTGATTGACCTCTTTCGAATGAACTTTCAATTGACGGACAATAAGCCTCCGTAGCCGATACTTAATACGCATTTTAAGGCTAATGTCGCTTTTATCGATAATATACGTTTTATTTCATAGTCCGATCTACGGGACATTCACAATCATCAATACCGGAACCCTAGAGACCCTGACCTTGACTAGTAAACTAGGGTAAAAATCATCCACTATCGCCCGCTCCAATCTAACACTTCGCACAGCTGAGGCGTCTTGAAAACAATGCCCTAGTTTGATAACAGTGTACTCTCAACGTAAGTTAGCCATCATGACAGAATTCACTTGACCTGTACTAAACCATTTTAATGCACTCGTCCTATTGTACTATCTTAATAGGTAGGTATAAGCTAAATATTCAAATAGACGCACATGGGCATTCGGTGTCATGCCGTCATGGAAAACGTAAAGTTCGTAAATAGTGACCAATGTCATGGCCACTTACATCTGTACAACGGTTTCGGATGAGTCAATTTACAAGTTCATTAATGGTTTGTCATTGCATTAATAAGACACTGGAGGCGATTACTGTAGTTGTAGGCGAACTGAACTCCATTCAGAGCCTTGCCATGACAGATAGGTGCCTTAATCCTGCCGTAATAATCTTCTTATTGACGTCACCGCGCAAAACAACCTTCAAGGTTAATGTTTCGCCCATCAAGCTATGGATAATTTTCGTTTCAAATTATCCGGCGGATTAAACGTAATCCTCACCTGACTGACCTAGCATATTAGAATGATTGAGTTCTGGTACCGTCGTTGGTGGTGACATTGAACCATTAGTCTCTATTTGATTGGTGAACTACAAATTTGGCTTGATTGATGTTTCAATGTAAATATTCAAAAAAAAAAACTTTGAGAAACTTACAGAGTGTTTGCTCAGCTATGTAGATTCAATTATAGTTTGACCCATTTCCACGCCCAACCACGGTAGTGTCATTCAAATGTAGTGCTCGTCACACGATTAACTTTCAATGGTTATTGTAGTTAGATGATTCGTGGTCACTCACATCGACGGACGTTCCTCGAACAATGCTGAATCTCTTCCCAGACAGTTGGATCAGTGCTGGACCTATGGTAGGGTGTCCAAGAAAAAACGAAGTCCGTTGTATTTATCAAATAAATTCAGTCGAATTTATCGATTTATCTACGAAAAACAATTTATCTACCATATTGATGTTAAATATGTGTTAAATTTAATCCAAACCGAAGATTATCGAGCACGATTTCTAGTTTTATCGACTCATTCTGGATGGAATTTGTTCATGTTTTCTCTTTTCTAGGACGCCCTAGTGTATGCCTTATTTGGCCTATAGGCGTAGAGATAATTGCCGGTTGATTACCCTGCGAATGTGAGCGTCTCGTACCCGTCATAAAGACTCATTGAAGACATACAATCATTGCGAATGTTTTTCTCAGCATAAAATCATCGCGGCGAAGTGAAGTGTCGGTAATCATGTTCCCAAAATCATTCGGGAGATGTTTGACTTCCGCATAGCTTCGGAAGGGCCAACCTCGGGGCACGCTTTTACGGGATGGGATGACAAATGTTAGGTATGCTAATTTGGCGATCAAAATTACCCCCAAAAATACATATTTACTTAGGCAAATTACAATGAACAGGCTTGTGTTGAGGCACAATGGAACTGACTATAAGATTGGCGCTGCCATTACAGACGACAGTTTGTTTGCTGTCTCTGTTTTCTGTTTGAATTTAAGAAGGGTGATTCATCTGGTCTCGCACCGTATGCAGCAGTCATTAGCATCTAGGTAATTGTGGATCAATGGAATGTCGGAACTTTTTGGGTTTTGATTGAATTTCACACACCCAAGTGCCAATCACTGTGAAATAATTTGATAAGCTACTAATCAATCTAAGCACGTTGGACTTTTTAGGGAGTAACTAAACGTGTGGTGTTACGTCTCAACTGGGACAGAGTCTGCTTCTCAGCTTAGTGTTTTTAAGGACGCTGCCACAGTTATTAAGTGCGACCTTTCTATGCTGATTGACCATTTTTGCATGTGTATATCGTGTGGCAGGTACGAAGATACTCTGTCCTAGGAAATCAAGACAATTATTTTTGCGAAAAATTCCTTGATCGGTGGAATTCGAACCCACCACCCTCAGCTTGGCCTTGCTGAATAGTTGCACGTTTACCGCGATGGCTACCCAAGTAACCATGATAATGCTCCAATTGCATATATATAATGCAGCTGCATTGCCGTAAGCCTACCATTAAAGTAGATTAAAAGTGGAAAAGGGCACTTTTACAGTTAAATTAATGCAAAAAGGACGATAAAGCAATGAAGCAACTTATAAAGTAATATTAATGCAGCAGTACAATTTATAAAGTGATGTTAGTGCATTGATACATTTGTAATGTAGGGTTAATGCTTTATTGCTTGACAGCTCTTGAAATTTGTTGAATAAAAGCAATGTTGCATCAATGGTGTTGATATGCAGTAGAATACGTGCAATGTTATAATGCTTGTGGTTACTTGGGTATCTGGGTCCCTATTTCAATTTTTGTACTTCACAGTATTCATACTCTAAGTCAATAGTTTCACAATCAAGTCTAAATCTAATTAAGTCAAAGTCAAATCATTTAAATAATTGAATAAATCCAGACAACAAAAGCTCTTTGCATAAATTGAAATAATCCGCACCGCACAACTAGATTTGCAGTTAAACATCTTTTCAACTAAACCACTAAACCCGTGGAACTAGTAACCACCTATGAATTTATTAATTAACCTGAACGTTGATGCCAAGAACTAAAAGCGGTGTGAACAACGGATGAATAGTAGATACAAAGGTGATAGGAAAGGAATACAAAAAAAGACAGCAAGTGACCTTTGTAAAACTGGTTCCAGAAATCCCGAAAATGGACTGTGCTTTCTAGCCAACTCATGCAACGGAGCAAATTTATACAACGTACGGGTAATACCTGGTAAGATTGTTGTTGAATGACTTTGATAGCTTCAAAACGACATGTTGACGAACTGTTTGTACATCCTCGACAATCCGATGACTAAAACTTATATGATCATTTTCGTTTACCTCAGACAAGATTATTGACAAATTTCATATACAATCCTGTACAATATTTAGGATATTCTGAATATAAGATGCTATTATTGGTTGATTTCTAGCGGTTAATTGATTCCATCGAGAATTTCGGATTTTCTCGAAAAATTAATTCGGGGCAGCTCCCAGGATTCGGAAATTTCGGGAGAAAATTATGAATCGGCCTTATGTCAATTTAGGCTAACTTTTAAGTTGGATCATCACCAGAACAGTCTCATGTCAGTATCAAAATATTAATTCATGGTTTTCTTGTAATAAAAATCGTCCATAGAGTTCCATTTAATTTTTAATAGTTATTAAGTTAATATTAGTATGGTGTAAGCTAAAGGTTTAAAAGTTTAGTATCATTTTTGAACATCTCGTGCATTCTCTTTAATAGGATTTTTTATATATTGTGTTGGATCTTTATATCTTCTGTTGTCAAGCACTATGTTTAAAAAAATGCATCCTAATTATTTTTTTGTCTTTGAAATTCGTTTGATTAATCAAACCATGCTAGTATGAAGCACATGAGCTCTTAAGAATTATCCAAAATCTATAATATAAGTTTTTAACGATAAATCACAGAACAAAGAATAATTTTTGAGTGTTGTATTCTCCTATGTTGTATTCGGCAATTAAAAGTTACTATTACCAGATTTTATTTGCAAACTAAACCTTTAGAAATGACCGGTTATACCTTGGCTAGAGTATGATTCTTATTTTTATGAATGTATTTGAGCATCTATTTAGGAATATTTTTTATCAATTGTTTCTAGGAATAAATTTTAAAAGAACCTCTTTCGAAACTTTTTGAAAATGCTTTCAAAACATATATTTTGGGGTAATACATAAGAATTGTAATATTTTTCGTTTTCCGTTTTCATTGAATCACTTAATAAAATCATGCATGATTTCCTCAAATAATTCTGAGGAGCTGGATTCTCTTCTTGGTACTTTTGATTCACTTCGACAGGAGGTTTTTTGAAAGCCACAGAGTTTATATTTTGAAGGAATTTGCGTCATGTTAAAATTATTTTTATTAAGTAGCTTAAGATAATATGACCGACTATAACCCCCAATGCCAAGTGTAGCATGGATGTATCCATGGAATTTTTCGAATTTTTGAACTATTAGAAACATTTTTTTTTCTAATAACTATTTTAACACCGTATCTCAGAAAAACAATTTATTAAGCCTATCTTTATGCTTTATCTTATGTCTTTATGCTAAATGTTCATGCGGCCAAACGTATTTCCCCTTTAACAATCTGATGGAAAATTTCAAAATCAAAATTTCTTCCTAAGTCGGCGTTCGAAAGACGTGTCTATGATACATTGGTTTAAGCAGTATTTAAATCACATTCGTTCTTCTGTTATCATTTTTAATCAGAAATATTCATGAATTGCAAAGTATTACATTTCTCCCGCATGAACTGGCGTAGACGCAGTGGTTTATACGGTCTACTGTGGGAGCCAGTTTAATACATCATCAATTCCTCCCGCTTTCCCTCATTGGTCTGCATTCTGACGTGGCAGGCGCCATTGTTGCCTAAAAATAGAAGATCACCACTGGAATCCTCTACTAACCAATGTGCAACCAGTGTTGATAAGACACACACATTAAAATCTCAATCAATAAGCTCTCCCGCGAGAGCAAACTCATTAGTAACCCACGCTTGATGTTTTCATGCAAAATCACTCAATCACACTCAAGCCGTCAAAAATGAATGTTGTTGTTTACGTTAGAAATTATTATTATAATTCTACCATACTAACAATAAATCATGGCTTTGTGCAAGAAAACAGTGGAAATACGTGGCAATTTAACCCCATCGGACAGACAAAATGTTAATTCTTAATTTGTTATTTGTACGGAAGTTATTAGACCACCGACGTCGTCTAGTTTGGCCACCAGTAGTCCGGTGAGTTGTAAACAAATTCCAATTTATGAAACAGCATCTTTGCCAGATCCTGTGGTTACCAGACGATAACCTTGGTGAAATCCTTCGTGCTTATCATAGGTAATCACGAAGAATGTCACCATGATTATCGTTTAAAATACATCACAAACAGTGAAAGTGGCGAACATGTCTGCTAAATTGAAAAAAAAAAAAAAACAAAATGCTAGCGAGCATCAGAATGCCGATTTAGTCGCATCTATCGTGATCGCGAGTAAATGAAGCTAAAGTGATTTGTGAGCGTGTTCGGAGCTGTCCAGAGTCAATTGCGATTTTACTACTAGCTACTACAAACTTGTAGTTTACTGTCGATATCATAGGTATGCAATAGGGTAATATCTGTTTACATCGTTCTCAAACGCTAACAGTTGGCGCCAGCGGCCAAAAGTACAGACAACAACGTTTCGAACATTGCATTTCTCTCACTGGCCGCCGAGCGGCGACACTGATGTTTGTATTCCACTCACTGATCGCGCTACGATGGATTCTCAAATTTCTTGAACTTCCAACACAAGCGCATGAAAGAATGGTAGTCGAGAACTGTCAAAACGTATGAAAAATAATGAAAAACGTAAATTGCTTGCGATTAGGAAACTGGTTCAAAAGCTTTGTGATTAGAAGTCAAGCGTAATGTGAATACATAACTTTTTGTGTTTAGTTCATCTTCGGTGGTGCTTTCTTTAGTTCAGGATTTCGTTTTTATTACCACTGAAAAAGAGCCATTTATTGCCTTTTCACTTTTGAATATCGCCATATTGATTTATCCATAATAAATCACACCTTATTCGGTTACTCGCGAGTAAATGTTCGCGAACTTTCGGTATGTTTGGCAAGCGAGACTGTCATGTTTGTTTTGCGTTGGTTGGTGAATATTTTCATCACTGATTACCTTTGTGAAACCCTTCCTCGATAGATTACTGTTGATATTTTGTAGAGTGGAATAGGGTAGGGGTATCAATGTTCGTCACGCTAAGGAAAACTTTGTGAATCAGAATTCTTTTGGATATTGTTAATATGTTAAACGAAAACATTCAACCCATGTATAGCACATTAAAATATATAATTAGTCAAATATATTGTTTATGTGTCGAGTGGTTGGGTAATTCTCCATTTATACTTTAAGTCCTGAATTTGGCACGCCATTTTATAAAACCTTGGTAGATTTAGGAACACCAAAATAAGCTACAAGGAAGCTCCCTTTTTAATTTTAAAGGTTTTTTCTATTATTGGGGGAAATCATTTTGAAGTTATGTAATAAAAACTATACGATTTCTTCCCATTGTCATCCTTACATACTTAAATTATTTTACCGTAATCCGTAAATTTCACCATAATCTCAGCAGCTGAACAGTTCGATAAAATAAAACACCGTAATTCCGTCGAAATTTAGCAGTATCCGGCGAAATTTTACCGAAAACTGTAAAAAGTTGAGATTACGGTGAAATTCACGGATTCCTGTAAAATAATTCAAGTGTGTACATTGGCGTGGAACAAAATTTAGATTCTCGCTCCAGTCCACTTTTTTGATTGCATTTGGGTCTTCGATATCTATCGATATCTATCGAGGTCTTCATTCAGAATTTTTATAAAGGACAATAAGCGACCTCTGTAAGGCGGCATCCACAAATTACGTAACGCTCTAGGGGGAGGGGAGGAATAGGCTCAAGCGTTACGGCTTATACAAAAATTTAAAACTTTTCATACAAAAAGCGTTACGGAGGGGGGAGGGGATCAAAAATTTCCAATTTTAGCGTAACGTAATAAATGGACGCCGCCTAATGTAGGTTCGAACGTTACGGATCGCATAAAAAATAAAAACTAAAAAAGTGTTCAAAATTGACAATTTTAGCGTTACGTCATATTTGGTCGCTACCTAATAAGATCGTTGCCGTGACGGAATCTTGGTGAATTTCTTTTTGACAGTTTCCTCGTGGAATAGTCATATCCGCTTATAATGATTGATGTTCGATACATCTTAGCGAGCCGATTCTCCAAATTCCTGAAGAGTATTTTTGGAAAATTTCTTGAGGAGAAATGATCAAAAAATTTGATAAGAATTCATTAAATATTTGTTCTTAGCAAGCTATCGAAGAACTTGTTAGTAATATATACTATTTAGGATATTTTTTATATTAGTCGAAAAGTTAAATTAGAAATTCTTTAAAAAATCATTCGGGAATCCAACAAGAATGTAAAGAATGATTTTGCAAAGAATTTTGAAATAATTTATTCAAGTTTAACAAAGTAATTCATAAAATATATTCATAAATCCGTGCAAAAAATGTAACAACAAATCATGTCTTGTAATAAAATTATTTCCATGTTAAAGGGTGTATCTGCGGGTCTACAATAGACTGGCCCATTCCTTTATAGACAGTAAAAAACGAGAAAAACAAAGTCGCATGAATTATTTTTTCGGATTCTTGTAAAAATGTTGGACAAAATCAGACTTTGTACCTTATTTAAACATTTTCTAAGAGCACAGAATACATCTGAAGTTTATTAAGCAACACAGTTTACGAATTGAATACTATCTTTCATATCGTACTCTCTTTACAGCACAAACTTGATGATAATTAGCATGTTTCATGATTGTATCATAGTCTCAGAAGATTCTACAGATCAATACTACTAAATTGTGGCTAATCACGTTCTCTCATTGGGCGGAGCGGCGCGTACGGCAACTGAACGTTTCCCAGAAGTGAAGGACAGTCGATATTTCCCATGATAAGGATAATTACAAAGAGCAACGCCTAGCATCTCCAGATCGACAAACCCTAATTGGGCTTTGGTTATGGGATTTGTAAAGGCATCAACTTTACGTATCCCATATCTATGAACACCGGCGCATTGTGATGCTCTGGAATCCAGGGAACAAATCGCGATTTCGATGCAAAATGAGAAAAAAAATCTCTTCGTGTCTTGATACTTTTTGAACACAAATGGATGTTGATCTTCAGAAATTTAAGTGTCAATAATAATGATAGTCTGGATGCATAATATGTAAATAGTTTTGAATAATTGTTTACATTCCGAAGTCTACAAAAGCTGTCTGATTTTTTTTTTTTTTTTTTGAACACACGTAATTCGACTTCTGTCTTATTAATTCACCAAACTAAATCTTTATGAACGAAAGAATGAAAGTAACACAACTCTTTGCTCTCAAAGACAGACACTACTAGTGGATGCCAGTATCTGTCTATGAAAAAGACTGCAAGTTGAAAAACGCTTATCTGTCAAAAGATAAGTAATCGAACGGAATTAAAAGGTACAAAATACTCAAATCTAATTTTGTTTGTTTTTTTTTCTCTGTTTAAGATTCTGCACATAGGGTTCAAAAATGCCTTTTTCTTTTTTTTCTAATTTTCATCCAGTATTTTAAAGAAAAGTTGCCTCTCGCAGTCTTGATACGTATTCAACCTTTCCTTGTTTGAAGTTGGTGCTGTTAGCGTCCCGATTATTTGTGTTATAATATGATATGGGTTCGTCATTTAGCTATTCGAACAATAGGGCAATATTCAAAACTGAAAAGGCAATAGATGACTCTTTTTCAGTGGTAGTAAAAATGAAATCTTGAAGCAGTGCTTTCTGTGCGGAAGATGAACTAAACACAAAAAGTGATATATTCACATTATGCTTGATTTCTAATTACTACCTATATGATACAGTTGCCTAATTGTAAGTAATTTATGTTTTTAATTATTGTCCATACGTTTTGACAGTTCCCGACTACCATTCTTCCATGCATTTGTGTTGGAAGTTTGAGAAATTTGAGAACCGAGCGATGCGCGATCAGTTAGTGAAAAACAAACATCAGTGTCGCCACTCGTCAGCCAGTGAGAGAAACTGGATATTCGAAAGGATGTTGTCTGTACATTTTGCCTCTGGCGCCAACAGTTAGCATTTAAGGTGATTATAAAACGAAGCCAAACTTCGAATTTTCAAGTGCACAAGACTGGAGAATCTGACAACAGTTCGCGTTGAAAATCAATCAAATTACTTGCTTGTTGGTGGTGACCAATGGGATACATTTTCAACGTGGAGCGCTGTTTGGTTCTCATGTCTTGTGCTCTTGAAAATTTGAGGTGTGGCCTCGTTCTATAATCTCCTTAAGAACGATGTAAACAGTCGTCACCCTATTACGTAATGTTATAAAAGGGGATAGCCCATTTGACATAATGGACGTTTTGCCTAAAGCAGTTTCATATAAGAAAAGGTAGTATTTTTAAGAAGCTCTAGTTATGCCAAACGTCCATTTGCCCCATTTACCAGAATACAAAATTAATTATCTCTATCCATTTCACTGCAAATTAAATGCATACCATGAGTCATCAACCTTCAATCACATAACAGTCCACCATCGAACACATCAATAAAACCTTCTCTAGTCCACCAAAAAAAAATACCCTAAAGTTCCACTTCACGGTTAATAATTTAAGCGAATGACTTTCCAACGGGAGGTCAAATTCGCAAATCATGCCACCACTTATCCCATGTGAATCATTCAGTCGATGCCCGCAATGCAGCCGAGAAAGGAGCCAAGAAATGGCCAACCGACAATCTGCAACCCGAACAGGAACGGATAACCAGCACTTGTTGATAGCATACAATATTTTGGAATTATACCATAATAAGATTTTTTTTCAGTACCGTAAAACGGGGTAACTTTGATAGTTTTTTCGAAGGAAACTTGAATATTTATGCATGCTGTTTCAAAAAAAATTAATTCATATTTTTAAAACAAGTACTGGTATCCTAACTATCGACTGCAGTTGATAGATTGCCAAAAGATTTGTTCTGGATGGATATATAATTTTTCATATAATCGAAAGTCGTTTTTTTGTTTTGGGGTAACTTTGATCATGCAGCATCAATCGAACAAAATTGAATGAATTACGGAGCATTTATAGGGCGTTGCATACCTCTAGGCGTTTAACGCTATATGGAAATTTCTGACTTAGATTACAAAAATGGCCCCAGTTTGTAAAAATAGTTTTCGCTCAGAGTTTTTAGCCCGAATTCATGTTCTACTATAACTAGGCTGTCAAGTATAAGTGACGAATTCGTTATGACTTCATGAAATAATGATCGTAGAACATATTGTTTGAGAGCGTTTCAAAATTGCTTAAATCTTATAAATTTTCAATATTTGCATAAAAATCCTCAAATGTACTTGATTTCAACGAAAATAGCTTTAACATGAAGTGTCATACTAATACTCTTTACTTTTGCATTCGTTTTGCTTCACAGATTAACAGAAACTTTGTTATTTCGTTTAGTATATTGAGAGTCTCGCACTATCAAAGTTACCCGCATTATCAATGTTACCCCGTTTTACGGTACTTCTGAATTAGGTATTGTCCACATCTCAATTTTGATAATTTGGATAATGATATAAAAAAAAAATCTGAACAAGCTATTAAAAATTTCACTTCAGTATGAAAATTTATCTTGTATTATTTAGGTATTGCAATACCTGATGTAATTATCAGTTTGGTGTTTGTAGAATATGGATGAAATATTATTTCTGTTGATGTCTGTTTGATGCCTCATTCAGATGGAAATCATTTATCTGGTTTGAAAAACCTTAATTCGGTATTCTTCAGCAATTTCCCTCTGCTCGGGAACCGGCAATCCGCAACCAAATTGCTCGCAAATCGTGACCGATTCCGCTGAGCAAGAGTGAAAGTGAAATGCACGAGCCCAAGTGGAAGAGACAGCAAATAGCAATTCCCCCCTGAGCTCGTGTCAAGTGGCAAATTTGAATTACAATTGATGTTTATTGTTACAGAGCGCGTACGTTTGCCGTCAATCTCCATGAGCGAAGGAACGGGAACCTTGACATCGCGGCTCACATAGTGACGATACGGCCATTCCGTCACCAATGTTCTCCTGAAGGGATAAGTTACAGGACTGTAAGTGTAAAATGTGTTATCGATAAGGAGCCAATAAAACAATGTGACATAAGCATAAGTTTGAAACATTTTAGCAATTGAAATTTCAAAAAAAATAATGAATAAGCTATAAAAAACTTAAACTAGCATTAACAAATTTAAAACTCAAAAAAATAACAAAAATAATTGTATTTTTTTAAATATACCTACAATGAAATAAATAATAATCAGCAAAAAATAACCAAAATAATTCCAATGAAAAAATGCAAATAAACACATCAAAATTAGAAACACGCACATGAAAAAATAAAAATGAGCACTCAAAAACCAAAAAGCCGTAAATCAAAACCGCTAAACTTGATTTATGTTCATATGATTTCAAGTGTATTTTTTTATTTTTCTTTGGAAAATTGTTAATATTCTAATGTCAGGGTGGTCACACCTTCGAAAAAATCGAATAAAGTAGGGAATTTCATATTTAATTAAATTTAAATCCTGAGATAGAAATAAATTTGCAGATTGAATTAAAGTGTATTCTAGAGAGCTATAACACACGTTTAAATTGCAATATTACATTTCGTTTAAATCAATTTTTTTAACATGCATTCTCCATCCAAAATTCTTCGCTTTAAATTTTTCAACTGGTTGTTTTTGGATAAACTAGTAATGGTGGTTGTCCTTTTCCTAGGGCATGATTCTATTTTCCCATTTGTTATTCAGTTCGAAAATCTAAAACGGAAAGCGCTCCAACCAAAATGCCACCAACGGAAGCCACCATTCCGCTAACGGATGGCAATCGGATCGTGAAGCCTCCGGTCACCATCGTTTCCAAAGAGGCCAACCGGCGACAGTCGCTGATGCAGGAAGATGCAACGGTACCAGATGCAACGATGCCCAACGAGAATGGAAAACTTTCGGACGAACAGCAACGGCAACAACAGCAGCACCTCAGCTGGCTGGGCCGGCTCTCCTACCATGTGTCTATCACGATCGGCCAGTTTTTCTACAGGTAAGTGAATCATATAGCTACCTATACGTTTATTGTATTTTTTTTGCCTTGCGTGACAATCAGCTTCGTTAAATCAATGACGATCGTTTGTAATTTTCCAAGATTTGTGACGGGAACTTTTAGTAGGGAGGAAAGCTCATTTTATTCTAAACAAAACGGAACAATTAATCGATAGTGACTTGAGAGTTTCGTGAAGCATGTGATTATCACTACTTTGTATGGGACTATAATTAATGACTTTGAAAAAGACTCTGACTACTTCCCAAGCAGCATATGTTGTTACAAGTAGCTTACAGCAACGGCTACTTAACATATTCAAAAGGTACAATATGATACATTTGCAACGTGGAAAAATACTGCAATGTAACCGAAAAAGTGCAAAAAGTCGACCCTTATGTAACTTGTTTGTTCGTTACATAAGAAGTTTACGAGCGACTGCTATGTAATTTATTAATTACGCATGGGTTTTCCTGCGACAAAATAAATGAAACGGCGTTGAAGTTGTTGTTACTTTCTTACAGTTTTGGAACCGAACAACCATTTTAGAATTGAATGTCAATAAAAACAATACTTATGATTTTCGAACGCGTAATTATTCACAATTACATATTAAATTTAACATGCCGATTTAAATTTGTGGTGAAATCAATCATTGACGCTCAAAATTGACGCGCTCATAAAATAGATAATAATTTTATATTGAATAACACATGATACCTGGATTGTTGAGATTTTATTCCATTAGAACTGACACAAAAAAATGAAAATTGGCACTACTACTCAAATCAGCAGTGTTTTTGATTTTAATTTAATTGTTTGTGAAGATTGTGATTCTAAAATCACGTTGTTTCGTGTCCCGCAGTTGGATTTTCTCGGTTGCCTATCATAAATCGCCATTTAATTTCATCTTGCTGCAGAAACACTTCCGAATAACTGTTTGAGGACAGCCAATCTAAAATGATGGAAACTATTGAAGAGCTGTTAGAGAGGCTGCAAATTGTAAATTCAACAATTTTAATTAATCACTGGAAAAATATCTATGAAAACAATAACTAGTCATAAAATAGTAAAGTTCTTATATCAAAATTCACAATACGTATGAAATTTTTTGACATGTAGTGTTGACCACTGTCAGCAAGTTACTCGTTTGTTACACATTAGTTACCCAGAAAGCTTATGTTATTTTGAAACTGATGTGTAACTATACTGAAACTGCCAATAAATTACACAGCTGTCAATAGGGGAAGGGGTATTAAAATGAACACCTTAACGATATCGTCTTGCTTTTAATGGGAAAAACGATGAATTTGCGATAAATCATCAAATAATGTGCAAAAATCTCCTAAGCTAATCGACTGGAACCTTACAAAAGTATGAAAATTAAATGCTCCGTTCAAGAAAGCATATGGTTTGTGGCGTGCTCAAATGGCTCAAATAGCTCGAAAGAAGGCAAATTCAAGCGTGTGCTATAAAAAGGGCGCAAGTCGTATGATCGATTTCTCTTCATCGATCCTCTCTTCTGTGAATAAAGGAGACAAGATGCGGGTATGTTAACATTTTTTCACTACAAGACGCTAGGAAGTAATGCAATCTTGCGTCCTGAGGTGAAACAACGAATTGAATTTAGAAATTAATCAATTTGTGCCAATATTAGGGACTGAGGGTAATATGCCCATGATAAGGAAAATAGCGATTTAGATGAGAAAACATGCTATTTTTATTATAATCGGATATACAAATATGTTCTCTATCAAATAGTAGAAACAACATCCATCCATTTGAGTATTTCTAGGGTTAATAAATCAATCAAAAAAATGCGTGCTTATGGGTCATCCATAAACCACGTAGTCATTTATTGGGGGAGGGGAGAGATTCTGCCCAATGACCACGGTCCATACAAATTGTAAATTTTGTGTATGGACAAATGACTACTAGGGGGAAGATGGGTTTAAATTTGGGAAGAAATAACCGCGTCGTTAATGGTAGCATCTCTGTGCTGTCACTTCAATAGGGCCTAAGTAACATGAGTGATTTCTCTTCTCATACCTACAGGCGTTTGTTCTGATGTTATTGTTCAATAATAGATACATGCTGATGCGAAAAAAATACATTTATAAGGTTCTAATTTTCGCGTTACTTCAGCGTGGCATTACACACTCAATCTGTTCGGTAAAAATAACTGGGTTTTGGAACTACCGAAAAAGTCAGTTAACAAAAAAATAAATGTCAGAAATCGAAAAACAGAAATTTTTCACTGAAATTTTGCAGACAGCTTTCTTTTTATATCATATATCGATAAAAAATAAAACATGGTGAAATTTGTTTTTCAATTAAGCGTGGCGACAGTTTTCATTTGACTGACTTTTTCGGTAGTTCCAGAACCCAGTAAAATTTTACCGACCCCAGTAATTTAATCTAAGTGTGTACGTTTGGTAGAATTCGAATTCAACAGCTGATTTGGTGTTATGAAATAGGGGGGTGAGGGTTTTGCCCCAACGAGTTGATTGGAGTTTAGGTCCTTCGATAAGTTTTATGACAGTGAATAAGTGGACCCTGTGGGAGTTGGAATCCCAGAACAAATTTCAACAAAGAAGACAGCCACTGACTTCTGTCGTCTAAAAGTAATTAAGCATAACAAAACACAATCATTTTCGGGATTGACTGTTTAACAAGAAACTTGCGACGATCGACGCGCCACAATAATTCGTGGCCGGAGGGTATTAGAATTAAGTTGGAGATGATGATTTCGGAATTTTGAAGTAAACATCACCTCCAAACACGAGCGATTTTGCGGTGGAATGATGACGCTTGATTACGAATTGTCTAGAGGACCCAAACAAGATTTGGATGATTACGACATCGAAACTTCAACAGCCATTTTTCTGTTCAAAACTGAAATTTACTCGTCGAATATGTGTTCACTGTGTTTCGGTTGGAGAATAAAATACAGTGAACACATGAATATATTCATGATTTTGAACGAAAAAACTGCTTTTGAAAATTATCGAGTTGATGACGGATCCTGCCCCCTTAAACGAATTCTCGTCATTCTGTGTCATCGGCTCAAAGTTTGGCGTTCCCCACAAAAGTAGAAAAGAGAACATTACAAATGTAACTCGATGTTCTGTGATATGTCTACTCGCAGAAATTGTCCTTTATTAATAATTTGTTTATTAATTATAACTAGTTCTATCGCACAACATCAGAGATGTTAATTAACGCAGCGACACGAATTAAGACTAAGACAGCTAAATTTTCACATACTTTCATCGTCATTAAAATATTGTGGAAATGTTCATTTTATGTTGGTGGTAAAATACACTAGCAAAACAAACATTTTTAAATTTTTTTATCACAGTCCTAAAAAAACATCTATTTATGATTATAATCTCTTCGAAAACAGTTCTAAAGGTTTCTGCTTTGACATCATGTCATTACGATATTCACCTCATTGAAAAACCTCAACATCTCCGTGCCTAAAATTACATCAGTTTTTATTTCTGAACGTGGTTCTGACTTCAATTTATCTCCGTATTAACAAAAACACTCTTATTTATGCTCTAAATCATCCGTGCGTAATAAAAATTATTAAAATTTGTTGTTCATGCGTAACAAGTTCGGTGTTCATTTTACCATCCTGTTCATTTTTTCACCCCTTCCCCTATGACAAATGGTAAACAAACTTCATGCTGTTACACACATGTGGCTTAGCAATCTGTATGTAACCTAGCATGTTATTTGTTTCTTTGCAACCACAGATTCAATTTCAATGTAACTTATTCATTTTGACAGCTCTAGGTTAAGTTACATGCAAGTAAAAATGCAACACCTATGTAATGTAAACAAAGCGTAAGTTACAATGCAATAGTTTAGTAGCCAATCATCAATAAGATATGCTACAAATTATCTGAAATGCAACGGCAATGTAATTTGTTTTATTTTTCTAAAATATTGCATTTGTTACTAGTGCTACTTGGGTTATGTGCAAAAGCCAGAAAGATGATGAGATTTAAAATGCAGTTTTAGTTAGTTTTAGAGGTGATTAAATTTGGACATCAAACACAGTTCAAAAATTTTCCCCAGAAATCTCTTTGCTACCAGGTTTTCTCCAGAAATTCCGTCACAATTTTTTTCAGGTATTCCATCAACAGGGTTGGTAGCGGGTCTCTTTTTAGTGATTTAGTCTCTATTTTAATGCAAGTCTTTTTTATCCTTAACGATATTTTTAGCCCTAGGCCGGGACCAATGACTTTACTTCCCTTCCGAAGAAAGTCGTCACTACAACCTTTTTGTCATAAGTGACTATCTCTGTGATGGGATTCGATCCCAGGTCCTCGTCGTGAGAGGCGTGTGTTCTAATCACTACACCAGGTCCGTCCCCTCAACCCTCTAATACCCAACCCCGCCTTTAGACGGGGTACACTTTGGAATTTTGTGATTTTTTTCGTAGCTCGTAAATCAAAATGATTTTATTTTTGGCTTATACCGCAACTCATAACACGCTTATAAGAAAAGTTTTTTATGACTTATGAAACTTTTTTATATTTTTAGAAATTGTTTGAAAAATTGCATTCTTGTATAACCTACAAATACCTGGGCTTCATTTAACGTGTAATATAAAAATTCGTACCTTTTATATTTTTCTACGATTAACCTATCACAAAAGAAGAGCCTGGTGGTATTAAAATAATTTTAAACCTGTTTTTCCATTAGTTACACGGAAAATAAAATACGCTCCGAAAAAAAAATTAAAAATTTAATATTTTTAAAAATACCGTAAAAATTTAAATTTTTATTATTGACAAAAACCAACAACTAGAAAAGGCTTCAAGAAAAAATGAAAAAAGCTAGGGATGTTCAAAAATAAAAATTATAAAAATCAAAAACCAAAATTTAAAAATTTGTGAATAAAAATAAATAAATGCCCAAAACGTGTTTAAAACGATTTTAGATAACGAAAAATAATACTTAAATCGAAAATAAAAATTTGGGTATTAGAGGGTTAAGGCCGCACGGGACGTCATTATAATCACCCTATCCATTTGAAGAAGCAAATCTCAAGTACCGCTCCACATATCGATGTGAAAAAATATCATATAATTTTATATATGTACTGCACAACCCATAAAATTTTCAGCTTCATCGATTCACAAAAACTCGTGATTTGCTTCTGCAAAGTTTTGATAAAAATTGTTGGAGTGAGACAAAAGATAGGAAAAATAACACGGTCTCCCGTCTTACCTTAATGCAAGTCTCTAAAAAGCCTTTATTTTCTCAGGTTTCTCGAGGGAAAGTTCAAAAATTATACTACTTAACAACTACCGAAAAGCTAACCATTACATATAATTTGCAATTGGATTAATTGGACAAATTGATGTGAAGATTTGCGAAAAAGTTACACGTCTTCTCAATGAGAATCGAACTCACGACTCCCCGATCTCTAGTTGGGGCGCGTTACCACTACGCCATGAGAGGACTCATGAACGCAGAAGTTAACCTGAATTCGATTTCAGCTCATTAATCACGTGGTCCTTTTTCGCAAAGTGCACCTCTTTCGGAAGAATTAGATGCCCATCCAAACACAACGCTTTCTATATATATCCAATGCCTAGCCCGAGAGCGCATTGTTTTTTAGGTATAGGAATAGCACACTACACTAGCCAGCAACTGCGCTGGCTGAGGTTTCTATTGTGTGGGCTTCCAATGGGTCGTGACGTTCTCAAACGACCGGTTACGGAACAAGTGTTATACTACTTACTTCTCCAGAGATTTTATCAGGAATGTTATCAAAAACTCCTTTCCCACAGGGTTCTCTTCAGAAATTATTCTAGAGATTCCTCTACGAATTCTCTTAAACAAATTTCCATCGAGTTTTCAAAGGATGCTTAGAGGAATTTCTCCAGAAATTGGTCCATAAAATCGTTGAGCACTCCAACGCTCCTGGCGCCAGTAGTTTCCTATGGGAAAAAAATCCTTTGAAAAAAATTTTAAGGGTTTTCTAAGGCTATATTTTTTTTACTAATCCTGGTGTTACTCTATGAGATTTTCCAGATGGTACACTTTGGAATTTTGTGTATTTTTTCGTAGCTCGGAAATCAAAATAATTTTATTTTTGGCTTAAACCTTGACTCATAACACGCATATAAGAAAAGTTTTTTATGACTTATGAAACTTTTTGAAAATTGTTTGAAAAATTGTATTCTTATATAACTTACAAATGCCTGGGGTTCATTTAACGTGTAATAGAAAAATTGTACATTTTATATTTTTCTACTATCAACCTTTTACAGAAGAACAGCTTGGTGGTATTTAAAATAAATTCAAACCTGTTTTTTCCGTAAATCACACGGAAAATAAAAGTATTTCCAGAAAACATTAAAAATTTAATGTTTTTAAAAGTACTGTAAAAACTAGAATTTTTATTATTGACAAAAATCAGTAACTAAAAGAGGCTTCAAGAAAAAATGAAAAAGGATAGGAATGTTCAAAAGTGAAAATTATAAAAATCAAAAACCAAAATTCATAGATTTGCAAATAAAAATAAATCTTTGCCCAAAACGTGTTCAGAACGATTTTAGATAACTAAAAATGATATTTAGATCGAAAATAAAAATTTGGGTATTAGAGGGATAATATTATCCAGAGATTTGATTGATTTGTTTTCGATTACCTTAGCAATTTATCTAAGTCTTCTAAAACTTCTTTAGGAGTCTATTTCTTTCAGAAATCCTTGTTCTTCAGAAATATCTCTTATAAATTGCTGGAAAAATTCCTGGAAGAATGCCATAAAAACTTCCTAGGGAAATATTTTAAAGAATTACTAAAATATTCCCTGAAAACATACCAGGAAGAATCTCTGGAATAATTTCTGAAGGTATTCTTAGAGAAATTCCTAGTAGAAATCTTAAATAAAGATAGATTTAGAGAGATTCCTAAGAAATATCTGGAGTTGTTTCTGGAGAAGTGATTGGTTGCACCTTTGAAGATTTTTTGAACGGAATTCTTTGAAGATATCCTAGGGATATCGATAAAAGAACTACTGGATAAAATTCTGAAGAACTTAAGACTAAAAGGATAAAAGGAATTCCTGATGATGTCTAAAGTAATTTGGTTTAAAAATATCCAGGTTTGACTCTCGAGATATCTGAAACAAAATTCTTGGAGAAGCTCATTAGGAATATTCTTGGAGGAATTCCTTTAAAAAATCCTTGTCCTTGGGAAAAAATCATTTAATGTATTTCTGGAGAAAAATCCCTGGAAGAATGCCATGAATAAGTCTTTGAAAACTTTGAAATAATCCCTGGATTTCATGGAATAATTTCTGAAGGTCTTCTTAGACAAATTCCTGGTCGAAATTTAAAAAAAATCTGTAGGATGATTTTGTAGAAATTCCTAAAAAAATCTCTGGACTCATCTCATCTCTGGACTGGATCATCTCTGGTTATTGGTTTAATTTTTGAAGATGTTTTGAACGGAAGTCTTTGAGGATATCCTAGGGAAATCGAAAAAAGAATCACTGGATAAATCCTGGAGGACTTTCTTGAAAAAAATCGGAATTCCTGATAATCTCTAAGGTATTTATTATGCTTAGGAAAAATCCAGTTTCAATGCTTGAGGTAGGTATTCGAAACAAAATTCTTGGAGGAATTCATATTAAGAAAACTGAGGAATTGTTTGAGAAAATTCCTAAAAATTTCCTTCGGAAATAATCACTAAGTGACTTTTTGAAGAAATTTTTCTGAATCTTTGGACAACAATCTGAATTAATTAAGAGAAATTCAGTAATACTTGTCGTATATATGTATGTATGGTATGTATGGTTGATTCTATGAGGAATCATACTCTAAATATTTCTTGGCTCCTGTTAAGCTTATGTTTTGTTTCGTGGTTCATGTTTGGTCTCTTTTTGATTCTGAGAGCTTCTATTTTCAAGATACACAGGCGCTTCCAGCCCTGCATTAATGATTTTTAGCGTAACTTTTCAAAAGGACCTTTGAAACAATGAGCGATTCTTTTAACTCTCGCTCTCTTTCGATGATAACAGTGCAATACCAAAGCTTTTGGAAAGTTTTTCGCTATAGTTCGAAAGACTATGTCTTTGATTATCGTTTCATACAAAAACACATTGATTAAAGAGAAAGCAAACAAAGAGATCCTCTCAATGTTCGATAGGTCCTTTTGAAAAGTTCAATCAGAGATTCAACCAAGCATTTCACCAGGGGTTCTTTCAGAAAATCCACCATTAGGAGTTTTACCAGAGTTTCCTCCAGAATTCCAGCAGAATTTCCACCAGCAATTTCACTAGTGACTCTAATAAGCAATTCCATGTGGAATTCCAACATGAATCCCTCCTAGAATTCTAATGAGGATTACTTTAAGTATGTTACCAGTAAGAGTAAGTATGTTAAGTAAGATTTCTTCATGAATTTCGTCAAAGATTCCTCCAGGAGTTTCTCTATGGATTCAACCAAAAATTTCATTTCATCTCTAGGAATTCCACCAGATATTCTTCTAAGAATTCCACCAGAGATTTTTTCATATTCCACCAGAGACTTGTTCTGCAGTTCTATCAGGAATTCCACCATGAATCCCTCCTCGATCAGCAATGAAGATTTCTATAATTATTTTACCAAAGATTCCTCCAAGAATTTCACCATAGATTGTAGTACCAAAGTACCTCCAGGTATTCTAAGGATGTCATTAAGTAAACCATAAGAGATTCCTTCAGGAATTCCACCAGGGATTCTTACAAGAATGCCACCAAAGATTATCCAGAGATATTTTTTATATTCCACTAGAGACAAGAAATTTCGCTAGAGTTTCTTCCCGTAGTTTCATCAAAGATTACCCCGCGAATTCCACGAGCATTTCCTCCAGAAATTTTTAATAGAAGCTTCACTAGGAATTTCTTTTAAAATTCTATCAGGAATTTCAACATAAATCTCTCTGAGAACAGCTTTAAGGATTTCTTTGTGTATTTTACCAAAGAATCCTCCAGGAATTTCACCAAATATTCCTTTCGAAGTACCTATATGGATTTACTTACGAATTTTATTAGGTATCATCATTAGAGATTCTTCCAGGAATTCCACCAGAGATTCTTCTAAAAATTTCACCAGGGATTTTATCAGTAATTTCATCAGAGCTTCCTCCAGGATTTTCACCAAGGATTTCCCCAGGAACACAACCAGAATTTCCTCCAGGAATTTCACGAGTGATTCTAATAGAAACTTAATAATTTATTGAGGATATCTTTAGCAATTATTTTAGGAATTCCCACATTAATTTCTCCTAGAACAGCAATGACGGTTTCTTTAGGTATTTTACCAAAGATTTCTTCATAAATTTCTTCAAAGATTCCTTCAAGAGTTCCTCTATGAATTCTACCACAGATTCAATTAGGTATAATATTCTCCAGGAGTTCCACCAAGGATTTCTCCACGAATTCCACCATAATTTTTTCCAGGTGTTTCTCCAGTGATTGTAATAGCAACTTCACTAGGGATATTTTTAGCAATTCCATTAGGAATTTCAACACGAATCCCTCCTAAAACAGCAACAAGGATTTCCTATATGGATTCAACCAAGAATTTCACTAGGTATTATATTCTCCAGAAGTTCCGCCAAGAATTTCCCCACACATTCCACCAGAATTTCCTCCAGGAATGCGATTTTTCCAGAGATTCCTATAAAAATCTTCCTACAATATTTCCAGTGATTTTTGCATAAATTCTTCAAGAGATTTTTCCAGGCAATATTCCTGGCGTTATACCCAAAATTCCCTAGATTTCTTCGAGAATTCCTATAGAAATTTGTCCAAGGATTCCTGCAGAGATTTCTCCAGTGATTTTGATAGAAACTTCACTAGGGATTTCTTTAGCAATTCTACCTGGACTTCCAACATGGATCGCTCCTAAAACAGGAATGAGGGTTTGAGTATTTTCCTTCTGAAGTTCCTCTATGGATTCAACAAAGGATTTCACTAGTTACTATATTCTCCAGGAGTTGCCCCAAGAATTTCACCTCGAATCCCACCAGAATTCCCTCCAGAAATTCCACCATTGATTGTAATAGAAATTTTTCTGTGGTTTCTTTTAGCAATATTTATCAATTTATGGAATCCCCCCTAGAACAGCAATCAGGATTTCCTTAAGTATTTGTCAGAGATTAGTTCAGTAATCTCACCAGGTCGTTCATTAGGTATTCCACAAGAGATACCTCAAGGAATTCCAACAAATGATTAATCCAGTTCCTAGAGAGTTCTTTCAGAATTTTTTCCAGGGATTCCAACAGTTTAATTAGGTATTTCACCAGAGATTCCTCTAGGAATTCCTCCAAGGATTTATCCAGGAATTCCATCAGGGATTCTTCCAATAATTCCACCTGTAATTTTTTGGGTATTCCACAAGAGTTTCTTCCAGCAATTTTATCATGAATTCCTCCAGAAGTTCCATCAGATATTCTTCTTAAAATTCTACCAACAAATTCTTTAGCAATTCCACCAGGGATTCCTGCACAAATTCCACCAGGAATTCTAATAAGAATTCCAAAAGCAAAAGATTTTCCCAAGGACGTTTTCAATAATTCTTCCTCAAAAAAATCTTCAGAAAATTTCGTCAGTTCATTCTTTTGAAAATGTTCAAGGATTTCTCTTGAAATACCTTCGAGGATTTTACACGAATTCTTCAAGAGATTTCTTCAGGTAATTTCTCAAGGCTTCTACCGAAAATTCTTCCAGGAATAGCCAGATATTCTTCCCGAGATTCTTCTCTTTCTCTAGAATGTCTCTAGAAATCTCTAGTATTTCCCTAGAAATTTATCCAGGTATTCTGCATGGATTCCTCTAAGTTTTTTTCTATTTTTTTCTTCAAAATTTCCTCCAGGTATTCCCAAATAAATTCCTTCAGGAATTCCTCAAGGGATTCCTCCAGTTAGTACTCACGGGTTATCTTCCGGAAATACTTCCGGGGTTTCATCCAGGAATTCTTCCAGTTGTGCCTCAAGATATTGCTCCAAAAACTACTCCAGCAAAATCTACGAAGAATCTTCCAAAGAATGCATTGCTAAATCTTTTTAAGAATTTTCACTGGAATCTATGTATGAGCAAATGGTTATCTGGAAGAATATCTGAAGAAATAGCTGGAATAATTTCAGGAGTAATGTGGTACACATGTGGCCTGATTCGCTAATAATCACATAATAACGTATTGCGCTAATGTCTATGCACAAAAAATCGCTAAAACAAAAACCGAAAAATATTTGTATGGCTATTTTTTCCAAAAATATTTGATATAGGTTGTGCATAATATGTTTTCGAAAAAAGGCTTCAATTTATAGAAATGTTGAGTTAAACACAAAATAAAAAAAAAATGTATAAAATATATAAGTTCATTCTGCTGATCAACTTTGGACATGAGCTAAGCAAGTAATCCATTATGTTGTGTTCAAGAATATTTTTAAATGTATCTTTTCACAGCGTTTTAATTGTATGAAATTGTATTCTTATAAAAAGCAGCCGAATAACACTGCACGATAGTCTGTTGGGTCCTTCCTTATCCGAATGATTAGAGTCCGCGGCTACGAAGCAAAACCATGCTGAAGGTGTCTGGGTTCGATTCCCGGTCGGTCCACAATATTTTCGTTATGGAAATTTCCTTGACTTCTCTGTGCATATAGTATCATCGTACCTGCCACATGATATACGAATGCGAAAATGGCAACTTTGGCAAAGAAAGCTCTCAATTAATAACTGTGCAACTGTTCATTGAACACCAAGCTCTGTCCCAGTGGAGACGTAATGCCAAGAAAAAGAAGAAGGTAGTCTGTTTACACTCTCTAATAAAAGTTTGGGGAACTCCTCCAAATATGGCAATGTTCAATTTTCCAAAATCTAATAAATAAGTAAAAAATAGCATAAAACGAGCTCACCAATCATCGCTAAAGCTTCTATTTCCAAATTATCACAACCAAACTAAAATAAGTACCACACGAAGCATGCAGATATATCCGCACCAGTCAAAACCGATACGTTTATTGATGACTAATTTGTTTCCAAACCACGTGTTCAAAATTTACAGATCAACTCCCTTATCTCTATCTTAGTATCATACGATTTTTTGTTTATATGGACGTGTGGTCCTTGGCATTTTAACCACTTCGCCCTGGAAACGGCCACGTGTTCCATAGATGGTTTATTGTTCTAGTGAGTCGTTTTAAACAAAACTGTATAGAGCATCTTATTGAACAACATACCTCACATACAGCATCGAACCAGTTGTGGTCAACGTGATGTTAGGAAGGTATGCATTTTTAAAGTGATTGACCTGAAAGATGAGGATTCGTATGAACAATCGCACATATACAGTCACAGGTGATCTGTTTTCTCAGGTTAATGATCTGAATACCATAATCAGTTTTCCGAGCCTTCTACCAAAATGGGTAATGAATTGTTAGGCTTTAAGCATAGTTCACTCTAACATAATTTACAACAGAAAACAAGTTTGAAGTTCAGTGACCCGCCATCCAATTTTGTGATGAACTGTGGGCCACACATTTTAGACTTCATAAAAAAAACCCTTAAGTAACAGATTAAATTTTGAGCTATTTAAATGTCGGTTAGTCTTGAACAACACTTCTATTTAAAAAAAATATCAATAGACGCACTGCTCAAAATTACAATGCCATGTCATTTAAAAATTAAAAACAATGACCGTTGGCCCATCGCACACGCGTGCAACAGCTGACCTGTTACCGCTTGAACTTGAACTTGAACGCGATGGGGCTTGATCTACCTACATATCTTATGGAAACCGGAATCCAAAATCTATGTCGCGTTAGCGGTGCTGATTAAATCCAAAGGGAACAAAGTTCGGTCTTTGCCTTTGAGTCGCTTTACATAAAAAGATACTAGGCTTAAGAATGTGAAATGCAAATTTGAATAAATTTATTTAGCCAGTTTTCGCCGACGATCTCGTTGGAAGAATGTTTTGGATTAAAGGACAGCAGATGGAAACGTAATACTGTAAAAGCTGTACTCGTGATAAACACGTCGAAGACTATTATGAATATTATTAAAACTATGTAGATAGCTCAAGAATTAAAAGCCATTGATAACCATATGTGCAGATCATAGTTTCTGAACACATGGGCAAACTCACACTAAAGGGAGATAGATGATGATCTCCTTGCGAGAAACAACGAGCTACACACTTGGTCACAACTGGCTTTCAGGCTCTTATTATAAATTATGCGAGGTATAATTCGCGATACAGACACGGAGAAAAATGAGCATAGTTTGAAACAACCAAAATTTTGGTTGATTTTCAATCTTGTATTTTAGTTGTTTCTAACTATTGTTTTGTTGTTTCAAAACTATGTCATTAGTTTGAAACAAACTAAATGTCTGGGTGATTTTTACTCAAAATATGTCAACAAAAAAATAAGCTTGCTTCAAAGTAACTATTTAGTTGTTTCAATCTACTATCCAGTTTGTTTTTACCATATCTCAATTTGTTCAGAGCTGTGAGATTCAAACTACAATTCTAGTTTATGTCAATCGAAAAACTAGGTTAATGTAAATCAATAATTTGTTTGAAGAAAATACAAACCAGAACAAAGATTAAATCAACCCTAATTTGTAGTTTCTAGAGAGCACGCTTCCATTTCCATTGTGTCATCATGGTTTATTCGACTTGTTATGTTTAATTCGTGTTTAAGAATAGCGTATTCTGCTCCAAAATTAGAGAAATAATTGAAGTTTGAGGAAAAACCAAAAACAAATTACTTTCATGTAAGTAGTTTTTAGCTCGCTAGCCAAAATTTAATTTGGTAATAATAAATTTAAATGATTTATCGTAGGTTACAATTCCGGAACCGGAATGAAGATGCAGCAGGCTTGTGACACCAATTCGAGGTAAAACACGTAAAAATGCCGACCAATTAATTTTACTCTGATTTTACCCTGAACCATGAACAAGGTTTGTTGCATATTTTGTTTTATTTTCATATGGAATTGTATTTACTGTTTTTCGTTTGCTTTTCAGATGAGAACATCATTTCCCATAAAGGTCGCCGGGGCATCGAATTTCTCATGTAAACTCATGTTATGGAATCATAATTAATGTTTATACGCTCTCATTATAAGTTCTTATGCCGATTTAAAAAAAATCAAAAAGAAGTTGATTTTGCATAATCATTTACAAAAAAAACAACAAAATATGGAGGAAACCCTTTCTAATAAACATATTCATTGTTTGATTCAAACAAAAAAGTTAGTTGATTCAATCCAAATATTGGTCAATCCAAACTATTCGATTTGTTTGAAACAACAAAAATATTGGTTTGTTTCAGGAACTGTCAAAATGAAACAACAAATTGAATGGTTATTGCAAATAAATATTGTTTGAATTTAACTGGAAGGTCTCTACAACATTTACTTTAAATTTTAGTTTGTTTCAACCAACACGCTAAGTAAAAGCAAACTAACTTTTTGTTTGTGCAAAATTCAAAGTGAAGTTTTGGTTGAAATAAACTAATATTTTTCCAGTGCTACTTTTTTCTATCTATTGATCCTTTTTCGATCCTTTTTTGGACCCATGCTTTCGATTTTTAGTTGGACGCAAAAGCTAATGTTGGTAATCCTTCTTGGGAAAAACCTCTTAGGAGGTTACTTCTTACTTCGTTAATTTACTGCACATGGTTGCAATCACGAACAAAAGAAAGGGTGAATCTCTGAGTTCACAACTTCCTTCCAGTAAAGTGGGATTTAAAACTGACACTAATCCTGGCAAAAATAAAAGAAAGGACGTTTCTTCGGAATGTACACTTTCTTCGAAAAATGAAATGGTTAATGTTGATAAATGCATCGAAATGGGCAATTAGTTCGATGCCTTAGACAAATTCCGAACATCAAATCCAAGCAGCCTCTAGCCGAGACTCTTTGATTCAAGTGAGGAAACGAAGAGTGCCGCCCATCGTGGTCAGTTGTTCCGAATTTTGGGGGATTTAGGCAAGAGATCTTGAACTCCATTAGGGGAATCAAGGTTTCCTTCCAAATCGCAAAGAAAGGAGACTGTCGCGTTTTGTCGGAAACTCTTGAATCGCGAACTTCTTCTCAAACATCTTGAGGAGAAGGAGCACAATTTTTTACTTATGACGACAAAACTGAACGATTGTTCAAAGTCGTCTTGAAAGATCTCTCAAGTATCCTGAAGAGTTGAAATATAGAGTAAATAATTAACTTGGATTTTCCCCAGTCCAACTAATCATTATGAAAAAGAGAACCCAATCTGACATTGTTCGGAAAGGGCTTTCTCAAGAATATTATTTAGTTCACTTTGACAAAAAAAATCTAAATAATATTAGAACTTTAGAAAAAGCTAGACTTATGTTCGATGTCCGTGTGACATGGGAACATTTCCAGCAATCTGGAGAAAATTTCCACAACCCCACTCAGTGCCGTCGGTGCCAAAAGTGGTACATGGAACAAAATATTGCCGCATGCCAAATGCATGATTTGCGGAGGTTCTTCTCACACTAAGGACGTCTGTCCTGTGAAGAAAGATACCACAAAATTTGTATGCTCGAATTGTGGGGGCCCTCATAATCTAACTTTTGGGATTGCCCTTCGCGTAGGTGAGTCGTCGAGGCTCGTTCCAGGCAGATGAATGGTAATATCCGTTACGATAACGTTTTCGTCGTTTTCGGAATTCCTCTGGTAGAGTATCGAATAATATTCATTTTTCAGTTGATGATCGCTTGATTCAGAACTATACCCTTCAGGAAGATTATAATCATGCTGATTCACAAACTAATTATAATCATGCTCATTCACTAAACTAACTGCCGTCGGGTAGCCGTTCTAATCTTTCAATGTAGAATAAATCTACCCAAAGAAAATCTTATGCCGATATCGTAGCAGGTAATTTGAACTACTCCTTTTTTCATACTATGAGTACCCGTTCTAATTGTTTCAAATCAAATGGAAAAAACCCTGCCTCCACAGGCAACTTCTACTCCGCCTCTTCGTCTACCGAAAATTCTAACGGAAAATCATAAGATAATGCATCCACTTCAAATGATATGTCTCCCTCAGATTTTAGTGATGATGATTGATGCAATGTTCAAAGCCACCACTATGACTGAATCAGTCCAAGTTGGTGTAAAATTGGCTAGTAAAATTATTATTGGATTAGGTTTTTCTAATGGATTCAATTAATAATAATTTAAATATTTTAAATTGGAATGCTCGTTCTTTGAATAGTAAAGAGGACGAGCTGTTTATTTTTTTTTTCAGATAATAACGTACATATAGCAATTATAACTGAAACCCATTTAAATCCTGGTTCCAAACTCAAAAGAGATCCAAACTATTTTTTTTAACGTAATGATCGACTTGATGGTGCATGTGGGGGAGTTGCAATCATCATTCATAGGCGTATAAAACAACTGTTTTCATCATTTGAAACTAAAGTTTTCGAAACTTTAGGTGTTCTGTTGCCTTTTCAATGATCTGGGCAGCAAGTTAATTTGCTTCAAAATGACTTGCGGAAATTGACTCGCAATAAGTCATTTTTTGTTTGTTATTGGTGAATTTAATACCAAACATCGCTCATTGAATAATTCGCAAAGTAATTCCAACGGCAGAATTTTATCTGATGAATACTCTTTAGGATACTTCTCATTTCAGTAAGCTGATAGTCCTACTTGTTGTTCCTCTTCTAGAAACCCTTCCACGATTGATTTGGTCTTAACCGACTCTAGTCACCTTTGTGGCCAAATGATTACACATGTTGATTTTGATTCTGATAATGTCCCTGTTACATTTCAAACGATTCTCAATCCTAGCAGCTCCAAATTCAATTATTTTCCACCCGATTGGAATACATATGAAACATACATTGATAGTAATCTTGATGTTAACATTTCTTCGCAAACAAAACTTGATATTGACAATGCTCTCTAAACTTTAACAAATTCAATTGTTGAAACAAGGGGCATTGCAATACCAAAATGTGAAGTAAAACTCGAATCCGTGATTATAGACGATGATCTTAAACTCTTAGTCAGTCTTAAAATCGTGACGAGAAGGCAATTTCAATGCACTCGCCATTGGCGCAGCTAGGATTTCATAGTTTGCATAGATTTGTATTTACTTCATTTGTTAGTAATTTTGTCTCATATCGCTACACATCTGTGATTTTGGTAAATTTTCCAGAACTCCTTTACCAGTTTTAACTAATTTTATCCTGAGATATCAACAGAAAATCATTTCCAGGATAATTAATTATAATTCAACAAATTTCTTTAGACTATGCTGATTTGAAATTATTTGAAACGTTTCTCCATGAAAGTCCTCTATGTAGGTATTTATCACATGTAAACTCCCATTGTTAGTTTAAAATATCATTCAGTTGTGCATTAGTAATTTATTTAAGATTTTCTAGGATTACTAAGAATTTCTTCAAGAAATATTACAATAAATTGTAGTAGTCTCAGCGAAATTCAAGATGACCATGCAAGGATTCTTCCACACATTTTTCAGAGAGTTCAACAACAGTTTTTCTAACTTTACCTTTGAAGATCCTCCTAAAGTTTCTCTTCATCTTTCTTCAACAAATCTTTCAATAAACCTCTCGAAACCTTGCTTAAAAAATCACAGCAAAAATTATCTAGGACTTTCTGTAAAAAAATGATTCTCCCAGGTGTTACTCTAAGGATTCCACCTAATATTCCTCACGATTCTCATAAGCAAAGTTTTATTTTATTTTTTTTATTCAATAACATTGAACAAGATTCAATTGGGGAAACGTTCTTGGCGATTTCCCAGAGAAGTTCTCCGCAGATTCATCTGCATTTTTTCGCAGAGAATGCTGCAAATGTACCTTTAGACTTCTCTAAAAATCTATTTAATGTTGCTCCTCTCATTCACTCAAAATTCTCTCGGAAATAATACCTTAAAATTTCTCCTAAAAATGCTAAGAACTAAGAAAAATTGATAAAATCAAACATTCCATTAACAATTATTGCGGAATACTTTCAACTGTTCTTTCAAAAACTCTTACGTGGAAAAACTCAAAAATTTCTCTAGCAATTTGTTCAAGGATTTCTTTGGAGAATTATAGTATTGTTTCTCCTAGGATTCCTTCCTAGGTTTCATTCGAAAAAATACTTGAGATTCATCCAAGAATTTTCCAGGGATTTTTTTCTTCAGCTATTTTTTTGGATATTTTTTGAATAAATTTTTCAACAGATTCAATGAAGAATTTGTAAATTTATTCTTGAACTTATCAAAAAATTTCTTCGAAAAGTCCACCAGGTTTTCCTTCGGGCTCTAGAAATCTTATATACTCGTTATTTTTGATTCAGAACCGACTTCAGGAATACATCAAAAAAATTTTGTAGAGATTTCTTTACAAATTACTCTACAAAGCAGTCCATATTTATATCCAATTTACATTAGATTTCATACACAAATTTTGGAAACACCTTTGAAGAAATTTGTTGGGTAATTTCAGCTTGAATTCGTAAAAAAATGTATAATAGGCGGAAAATTCAATAACACGCCGTAGAAGTTTTAGAAATGTATGACGAAATTTCTGGATATATACTAGAATGGTTCAAAAAATCGTTTTTGCTCCATACCACTCCATATGGGAAAAGCATGAAAATCTTTCAATCGGTCATAGTGTTTGCCCATGTGCTCTTGAAGAGCTTTGTTGATAATGTAAGATACATTCTTCAGCTACAACTTTGCGATTAGATATAAATCAATAACTAATTACTGAGACGTCCGATTTAAAAACGGTCTTCGGCAAAGTTGTAGCTGATGAATGTATTTTACATTACCAAGCAAACAGTATGACCGATTGAACCTTTTGTTTTGTTTTTCCTATAGTAATTCCCATATAAACTTTGAAGGGCTTGTGCAGTCGCAATTTTCATCCGAATGAGCTCAAAATTTGGGAGGACACTCAGAATTTGATCTTGAATCAAATGAGCGGTGTGGAGCAAAAACGATTTTTTAAACCACTCTAATATATAACTTACAGAAAAACTTGAGTGGTTTTTGAAGGATTTACTACAAAAATTCATGCTTTTTTCCTTAGACTTTTCTGATAGACATTGATTGGAGTTGAAACGGATGAATTTTTTACTGAAGATATTTATTTGTCTTAGAATATGTTTTTCGTGAACTCCGAAGTTTCATGATACTAAGGCCTACAGACTGATGTAGAAACCATTTTTTCCCTACTTGCAGAAATCCCTAGCAAACTTTTTGAGAGGAAATTTAACATACACGCAATTAGTGATGTATTTTAAAAACATTCCTGTAGGACTTACGATAAACTACGTGAAAGAATTTGTAATATTTTTTTTTGGGAAAACTATTTGAAAGAATTCGTTAATAGTGGAACATTCAGTGAAATATCAGAGAACAAGATTTGACAAAATGAATGATTTTTGGGAGGAACCACGAGGGAAAACTTTCAACTTTTGAAAAATTAGGATTTTTTTTAATTGTATTCCGAAATCAATTTGTGGATAAAAACTAGGCACAGATGGAATGCTGGTCCTCTTAGAGGAATGCACTTTGAAAGTATGAACAAATCCTATAATATTATATGACTAATCACTACTAACTAAAGATCACAATGCAATTATTATGCTGCTTTTATTTATTTATGTCGTCAAGCATAAATAGACTACAAACAATAATTACAATACATTCTTACATGCTATGGATTACTTCTATTGTTATTTAGTCGTTTATTGAGCTGCTCTTTGGACATAGCAATGCCAATGAATTCGCAATGTATGTTATACTGACGCATCATACGGTTTATTGGTCCGTTTTGAGCATAATTCTGTATGCTAAAACATTTAAAAGAGCATTGTTTGTGTTATTATAAACTTTATTAACCACATTTCCAGAATGTTAACGCTTTTTGTTCCACAGTATTTTTTGCAATGGAGGCGTTGAAAAATTGCGCTTATCGCACAACAAGCTGGTACTAGCGGTAATCAATCGATAGACAGCCATACAATTGTCACACGATTCACCGAAGTCAGAACCGCCGCGCTGATACTGTGTACGACAAGCGAGGTTTTCCCACAACTATTGTACGCATAACATAACGTAACTACTGAAGAGTTTTTAGTTTGTCAATAATAAAAGTCGCGTTAATTGACTCAGAGGATTATTTTTTCACTTTATAATAATGCCAATTGTTTTTTTTTCCTGTTCATTATCATCTAAAATTTTGGCTTTCTCAATTGGACCCTGGCTCAGGGGGCTAAGCTTTTGGAAATTATCTAAAATTTTGAAAAAACCTCAGAAGCCAATACCGGCATTGAAAGAGGAAAACAAACGATTACTAACTAATCGCAAAAAAGCTCAAAAACTGGAAATGCAGTTTGAAAGCGCACACAATTTTTTTAGGACTTACTAGCCCAATTGAAAATCAAGTTACTCAGGACTTCGAAAATATTCTCAATCAAGAGAACGTTTCCGAAAATTCCTGGGAGACTGATTTGGAAGAAGCGAGAAATATTATTAAAAAAATCAAAAACATAAAAGCTCCTGGCGATGATGGAATTTTCTACATCCTCATCAAGAAATTCCCAGGAAGTAGCTTACCATTCTTAGTTGATATATTTAACAAATGTTTTCAGTTAGCATATTTTTCTGACAAATGAAAAAATGCTATGGTTGTACAAATTTTAAAACCAGACAAAAATCCTGCAGTTGCTTCTAGCTATGGTCCAATCAGCTTGGTTTCCTTCCATCAGTAAACTTTTTGAAAAGGTCACTTTGAACAGAATGATGGTCCACATAACGTAACATCAAAAGTGACTTTCTAGGGAATTAGATTCGATCCTAGGAGCTCGGTATAAGAGGCGTGTATTATAAATACTACGTCAGGTATTTAGTATTGAATTGCGTTCTTTCAACAGTTGCTTGATAGTTTTATCAGTTTTGTCATGCCTTGGAGTAAAATTTACCTCACCGTACGGTGTTTTGTTTATTCTTAATGCGTTTAGAATGAAATCCCCAACTTTCCCCAAAATTTCCCAAACGTCATCAGTTTATTAGAGCCAACAAACTTCGAATCGATTTGCAAAATATCATTATAAAAGGAAAAGCAAATAAAAGCGTTTTATTGGATAACCGTTCGTCTACGGAGCGAAGCGGTATCCACCAGCATGACCGATTTTAACCTTTTCTGCATGAAATCCGATTGCCGCGGATATATAACGGGGCTAAATTCTACCTCAAGTTTCGATACCGTATTTACCATATTTATGTACCTTACAATTTAACGCCCAAACCGCCACGGAATGCTTGACGCCAGTTGAATAGATATTGAAGTGGAATTCAGCTCACGGCACCGTACTTCGTGGTGGACAAATAAATCCATGACATTGAACTTGACTTGGCTTTCGGTTTTTGGGGAAGTTAAGCGACCACGACCACCTTGCTATTTGCCGTTTCTTGCACATTAAGGTGGTCCATTTGATAGGTGAAAAATCAATTTGTAAGAATCTTAAGTAACTGAACACCTCCCTCGTTCATTTGTTTGTACTCCTAGATGTAAAATGTAATGAAAGAAGATGTGATTGCATTCCTATATATTTCGTCGATTTTCTTCATACAAACATCAAGCTTGTTTAGCCCTCACTTAGAGTTGATGGATTACACTCAAATTTTCAAAATAGCTTTTGAGATAGATTTAGGTTAGATTTTTAGTAGTTTGATCATTATGTACCACCCTATTGCACATGTTGGCGGACTTATAGGCGAAGAATAAGTACTTGATACTGCACGCGTCACTGAAAACGTGATCTCACATCATCGTTGATAGAGTATAACCGGTACCTACCATCAACTAACGTCACTACCTATCTGCCTTTAACGACAATCGATGGCGGTGCAACTTTGAAAGCACCAGTGAGGTTAAGGTCGTCGTAGGTATAAAAAGCCGAACCAGATTCCGCTTCTAATGACGTTCTTTTGTTCCGTTTCGAAAGATTGCAACTTTACCGCCCATCCGAACGCCTCGCACGCGTCTCAATTCCGGTAGCGTGACATTGTGTCTAGCAGTGCGTGACTGAGGTGAAAAATTGGTAATTCCCCTCCTCTCGTTGGGTTCCGCCGTGTCATTCTTCCGATCTCGATTACCATAGTCAGGGCTGGTAGCAGGTCTCTTTGCAGGACCGTTGTCACTATTTTAATGCATGTCTCTAAAAACTGACTCTAATAAATAGGTCTCAATTTGACCAAAATGGTTTCCAAAGTAACTTTCTCCGTTATTCTACTTGCAGTGAATGGATATAAGCAGTTTATAATTTCTTCCATATGAAACAGCATTCCGCAAATAAGAAACGATTTAATTTCATAAGTTTGAAATATGACAGAATAAAGCAACGAACGTTAACTTTTATTCATGTTGAGCAGCATGGAATTCCCAAGCGTTGTTGGTGGTCGTGTACGGTAGTCACGTGCTCAGCAATCTCAACGTTCTTGGATCCATTCCATTCATAATTTTGTAGTATTTTGGTACTTTTCATCATATACCTTATGACATTAGTTACCATTATAATGATCAATTTTTATAAGGTATTATTAAGGCATTCATATATATTCGTTATAGCAAAAAAACAGAAGATTTTTAGATGAACTTCGAAGCTTACTTTAGTTGCGTGTGGTACAAAATTCTGGCTCCAGAACAACCTTCAACGACTAATACGCGACTATCGCACAGGATTTCAGTTATTTCTTTCTAGATTTGTCGAATAGAAGGTTCAATAATTTTCCTGTGATTTTTACGGAGATTTCTTTATTGATCTTTTTTTTGGAACTCTTTGAGAGACCCCTCAAGAATATTTTCTTGCATGGGCAAAACCAGAAGGGGGTCGGACCCTTCCTCCCTCTGGCTAACGGAAACAAAATATACGAGAATTACTCTTCTATTTATTTATCTATTTTTTTTTTCAAAAATTGTCTCCGACCCACATTTTTATAAAATAATTCATATTTCTTGGAGATTTTTTGGAGTTCGCCAAACATTCATTCGATGGTTTTACGAACAGTCCACTATGTAATAGTTATGCAACTCAAATGGTTAGGGACCGTCCATAAATGACGTAGCATTTTAGGGGGGGAGGGGGAGTCTTCGATTTTGCTACGAACCATGTATTAGGTATGGGAAAATAGGCTACGATAGGGGAGGGGGTGTCAAAAATTGGCCAAAAAATGCTACGTCATTTATGGACGCTGCCTTACGGCCAGCGACATCGCCAGTAGATTCACTAGAATTGTTAAAATAAAACAATCCAGGAACTCCTCGAAAAATTCATAAAAAAATGAGAGCCTCTAAGGAGTTTCTACAATAACTACCGTAAAATGCGGTGTTAAGGACTCGTGGGGTTTTAAGGGATTGAACTTCTCAGTCAAGTTTGACAAATCACAGAAACGTGGAAAATCGATATAAAAATCATCTGAAATGCTCAATTTGTTCGGAGGATTGTGAGCTGCATTATGTAATAGGAGCTATCTAATAATATGAAGTATTGTGGTTGATAGATATTGAAAACTTTTCAAAACTTTTTTGTTCGAATTTAATGGGCTAAATACATTCATCTACAAAACCATGAAATATATTTGAGAAAAATTTGCGAGTAACGTAGAAGAAAAATAAATTTAATTAAGATCATAGTGCAGACAAAAACTTCTTAAAATTATATCTGGGTTTCGATTTTGAGAAACTTTTATGAAAAAAGTCTCGTTTTGAAAATAAGTGGGGTGTTAAGGGATTATCTATTCTAACTTTTCTAAGTTACTAAACTCATTTGTTTTATGCCGTTATGTATTTCAATATAGCTTTGGGTTGTTCCGTGAAGTTAACCTGCATGGAAAGTTAAGGGATCTATTTCGTAAGTCACTGAATATCACCAGAAAAGACTTATCTCAAAATTTGGTAAAATTGTTAGGAAAATGTAGATTAAAACTGAATTGGGAATACGACTGTGATAGATATGTTCTAGGTTATGGCTTTCACTCTATTATGCTCAAAAACGGATTTTAAGTGTTCATGTCCGAAACGTCGGATGAAAACTTAAAATCCGTTTTGAGCATAATATACTGAAGGCCATAACCTAAAAGATAAAAACTGATTAATCTAAATATGGGGTTTCCATGATAGTATTTTCAAAACTTGTTCCATCGCATTGGTGAAAAGTTTGGAAATAGTAATGGTTATCTTATATGAGATGGTTTTGGAGCCATTGATTTTTTTAAAAACTACCTACGTCCTAGATAAACAATAATAATATAAGGTTATTTCCGATCTCTTTTTGGAAAACTTTTACTCGTGGTCATGTGTTAAGTGTTGTCGAGCATTGAGTACATTGTAGTATAGTGTGTGCGATTTCCGCTTTATATTGGAAACTTTTCGTTAAGATTTTTTTTTTTCCGATTGTGCCATTGGGTGTTACATGCAAATCCGTTATTTGGTGTGGTGCTTTATTGAAAAGGCAAATTGGACACTTACTCTATTCAAACTGAAAGCTTGTTGAAATTATCCTTCTTTTGACAAGTCATGACAAGTTTACTCTGCACTATTCTAGGATACGAATACTACATTTAAGTATACAAATCCTTTCAAGACAATTGTGCGATGCATTTATAGCTTGGTTGAAAACGAATCAATATGTATGAGAGATTTAGTAGGTAAATTAAAACGGTAAACGTTTGCAGGAGTTCCAATTTTAATTATATTGAACCCCAGCAACACACATGTTATAATTTATTACTATCAACTGATATATAACCAAATTTAGTCATATATAAGTTGATAATATTCAATTATAACATGTGTGTTGCTCGGGAAGTAATATCATCTTTAGATTGAACACATCATCGATATTGACCAAAATACTATTTTTTTTGCTGTTGACAAAATATAGTTTTATTTACAAAGCTCAAATTCCTTAACACCCCATTTTGCATTTTTGTCCAAAATCACACGTTTTTATGATTATCTCAAAAATCTGCCATAGGATCATCTTCATTGTAATTGGCTTATGATATACACGTCGGGAGAATGGTAGGACTGTATTTTGTTCAATTATTGACATACTAGAAGTTGCTCGAAATTTAGGTAGAATTTTTTTTTCATCCCCTAACACCCCATTTTACGGTACTAAAAGATTTTTTTTTTTATTTTCTTTTTCTCGGCAGAACGTAATACCGTAATGCCACTGGAACAGATCCTGCTTCTCAGATTTTATGCTCCACAGTTATTAACTAAGAGCTTTCTTTGCTAAAGCTACCATTTTCAGGCCCGATGCTGATATGAAGCAGGCACGATGATACTATATGCTCAGAAAAGTCGAGGAAACTTCCATTGCGATAAGATAATGGACCGACCGGAAATCAAACCCAGAACCCTTTAGCATGGCTTTGCTTTGTAGCAGCGGACTTATCACTAGGCTTAGGAAGGCCCACTTCAGGGATTATTACTCTAACTTTATTTCTGAAAAACTAAAATTATCGAAGAATTACAATAGGAATCGTCTTACAAGTTTTCCAAGAACACGACTAGGAATTTTACTAATAATATCTCCAAGCTTTGCCATTGGTAGAGATTCCTCTAAAAATTTCTTAATCATTTCTTCATGAGTTTCACCGACAGGAATTTTCCCAGTTGTTTGCTTTGAGAAGTTTGCTGATAACATCCTAGGAATTTCTTCCGGAATGCTTTCTTTGCTTATTCCAGGAAGTTGGCAGGGCTGTTGAGATAATTTTGTTTTATTACGTAGTCCCCCTGAATATTTTCCAAGCATTACTTCTCAGATTATACTGGGTAATTGTATCAGGCATTACTAAACAATATTCTTAAATGATACTGCAAGAATATATCCAGGCAATTATTTTGGATTTAACTAGAGATTTTATTTAAGAATTAAATGTTGGTGTCCTCCCTAGAGTACTCTCATAAGGTTCTTCAAAAGTTCCTAAGAAATTATTACAGAGTTTTTGGCCCTTTAAGGGTTCCTTCAGTGACTAATCCAAAATTTAACCAGAAGTACTACTTAACGATCAACGCTCCGTCATCGTAATCATCGTCATCATCGAAACTTGAAAAGCAGTTTTTCTGTTCAAAACTAAAAACTATTCGATGAAAATGTGTTTACTGTGTTTCGTTAGGGGAACAGAATACAGTGAACACATTTTCCTGTAAATTTTCTTGATTTTGAACGAAAAACTGCTTTTGAAAATTCCGAAATCAATGACGGATTCTGTCCCCTTAAATTAGTCTTCAAATTATTATAATATGATTTTCGTTAAGAGTTAAAGCAAAGTTAATCTAAAACTTGTCTCCTAGGTTTTTGCAAAAGTGATTGTTAGCGCAAGGGTCCAAAAAAATCGTGATTCTGACCGACGGAGAGATGGTAGTTTTTCGGAGTAGATTTTCAGTAAAAACACGTGTCTTACTAGACGAATTCAACAATACTGATATTTCAACCGGTAGCATGGGGTGTTTGAGAAGATGATGAGCAAAAGAACAATGAATTCAATTTATATAAGAGTTACGTAATATTTGTACTGTGGATGGATTGCTGATGACCGATAGCACCAACCTCGATGACTGGTGTTAGGCTGGTTCGTCATTTCGGTCGCAACATACGCCGCCCACCAAATTACTTGCAGGAATTTCCCTTCCATTTCGTCCAGGTACATATTCGTCGCTGTCCAATGGAAACCGTCGAATCTTTCTTATGTCACGGCGAAATATCCCACTTGCAGTTTTCACGGAAACGACTCTTACGAGTCCATCAGGGCCTGGGAATAGTTTTAAGACCCGGCCTATAGGCCATTGCTGAGGTCTATCGTCAGCTCCGACAAGCATCACAAAATCGCCTTCTTCGATATTACATGAAGCACTTTGCCATCGGCTTAAACGTTGAAGCGATGTTACGTACTCCTCTTGCCATCGTACTCTGAACTCTTGCACCATTCGTTGTACGTACTTCCACCTCGCAAGCGATCCTATGTGATGTTCAAGACGATTAATCTCCGGTAGAGCATTCAGCGGACGCCCAATCAGAAAATGGGCGGGCGTGAGTGGTTGAGGATCCTTTGGGTCGTCCGAAATAGCACATATCGGGCGTGAATTCATGCAAGCGGAGATTTGTGCAAGTAGAGTACTAAGTTCCTCAAATGTGTAGTTGTAGTTGTTACCAATCTTGTTGAGGAATCCCTTCACTACCTTTATTCCCGCTTCCCATAAACCTCCATGGTGAGGAGAACGGGCGGGAATGAATGACCACTGCACTCGCTTATCAGCCAGGTAATCGCACACGTCGGAGCTGTGTTCAGCAACATCAATTTGGCGGTACAATTGACGAAGTGTTTTTGCGGCAGAACGTAGATTGGTTGCGTTGTCCGAATACATTTTAGAGGGAAGTCCATATCTACTGACGAATCGGGAAAATGCCGCAAGAAATGAAGATGCACTAAGGTCAGACACTGCTTCGAGGTGCACGGCCTTTGTTCCGAAGCACACAAAAAGTGCTATGTATCCTTTGGACGGTACCGCACCGCGAGATCTCCGCCCCACAACGCTGACGGGGCCGGCATAGTCGACTCCAGTTACCGAAAAAGGTGGTGAAGGTTTCACCCGATCTGCAGGCAGTTGTCCCATTTGTTGCATTAAACGGACTGGTCTGGATCTGTTGCACAAGACACAATCGCGACATACTTTGCGCGCGGCACTACAGCCACGAAGAATCCAGAACCTCCTTCGAGAGAATGCCAAGAGCAACTGAGGCCCACAGTGAAGTTGTTCTTGATGTTGATCCAGCAGAATGAGTGAAGTCAAAATTGAGTGTCGTGGCAATAGTATTTGATGTCTATTATCGTAGCTAAGATCAGATTGCTCGAGACGGCCGCCCACCCTAACAAGTCCGTTTTCGTCCATGAAGGGACGAAGCTGATGTAATGAGCTACCTCGGTTGACTTCTTGATTTTTCTGCAGTCGGTCGATCTCGTTCGCAAAATGTTGTCTTTGTGTATGTTGTAGGTATTTGTTGAAAGCAAACTCGATTTCACTAGGCGAGAGCCGCTCACTATCCCGGAACTCACGGTGGCCAATACGAAGCATGCGAGCGGTAACACGTAGAAGAAGCTTGAAGTTCGGGTAGTAACGAACCATCATGTTATCCAAAAACTGATTTTCATATACAGTAAGAAACACTGATACCACGTTGCGCTGCTCTCTTTCAATTTGACGCCATGCACTGCCATCCAGATCGTCGCAAGGTGCGGTTATCATTTCCATTTCTGTTGGATTCCAATCTGGACCGAACCACCAGAGAGAGTTTTGTTGTAGCTGCTCAGGAAAGGTGCCTCGTGAGATCAAGTCCGCGGGATTCTCTTCAGTTCCTATGTGATGCCAGTTGATAGCAGGAATGTGAGTGGTGATTTCAGCCACCCGGTTTGCCACGAAGGTTTTCCACCTCGCTGCGCCTCCCGACAACCATGCCAATACAACTTTGGAGTCGGAATATGCTCGAATCTCGTAAAAAGTAGTCGTTGACAATGCTGCTTGAACATTTGCCATTAGGCGCGCTAGGATTACGGCAGCACATAACTCCAGTCGTGGTGTCGTTACTCTGCCGTTCCCAATTGGTGCTAATTTCGATTTGGCACAAAGGAGATGAGAAGACGTGTTTCCTTCATCGTCAATGGCGCGAACGTAGAGACAGGCCCCCATTGCCACCTCGGATGCATCGCAGTAGCCGTGCAGGTATAGTCGTGACCAATTGCGCATATCGATAATACGCCGAGGGATCTGAAATGTATTGAGAAGTGGGAAACTCTGGACCAAATCAAACCAATCTTTCGATAACTCACCGGGGGGAGTCGAGTCCCAGGCCACCTTCAGCTCCCACATTCGCTGCATCACAAGCTTGGCCTTAACAATGACTGGTGCAAGAAGGCCAAGAGGGTCGAATAGACTGGCAATTTGTGATAATATGCTGCGCTTTGTGGGCTGAAGGATCTCGTTTTGATGATAAGAGAAGAGGAAGACGTCACTGCACGGCTGCCACTGCATTCCGAGGGCCTTGACGGTACTGCTTCCTCCTTCTTCAATTGATATTTTTAGCTCCAAGTCTGAGTCTGGAACGCCGTCCAACACACCTGCACTGTTTGAGGCCCATTTTCTCAGGTGAAACCCACCAGCAGCAAAAATCTCCGTAAGCTGTTCCCTTAACGTTTTAGCTTCCTCCTCGGACGATGCTCCAATAAGAACATCATCAACGTAGATGCCTTTGATAGCCCTTTCAACTGCCATTGGATACCTTTCTCTATTGGACTCTAGTAATTCATGAACGCATTTAGTGGCCAAATACGATGCGCTCTTAGTTCCAAAAGTTACTGTATTCAGCCGATATTCTCTAACCGGCTCATCTACATTCCATCTCCACAGTATTCTCTGAAAATCCCGATCAACTTCATCCAACCAAATCATGCGGTACATTTGTTTTGCGTCTCCCACCAGAACGACTGCTGGGAAGCGAAATCTTATTAAAATGTTTATCAGCGAGTCCTGAACAACAGGGCCACACATGAGTGCGTCATTTAACGAGAGACCACTAGTCGTTTTTGCCGATGCATCAAATACAACCCGACATTTGGTGGTCGAGCTTGTTGCTTTAATAACGCAATGATGCGGTAAATAAACAGATTTGTATGCGGCACTCGTTTCCTCTATGAGGGACATATGACCGAGCTCAAGGTACTCGCGCATGAACGCATGGTACTCAGTTTTGAGGGGTGGATTACGATCGAGCTTTCGCTCAATGTGATGGAGTCTTCTCTCTGCCATTTTCCGTGACTCTCCCAATTGGCTGGGATCCACGAGAAAGGGGAGCCTGACGACAAACCTTCCAGAGTCATTCCGAAAGGTGTGATCGGTGAAATGTTGCTCACAGAGTTTTTCTTCGTCGGAAAGATGATTGGTGTTCGCGCTGTACTCTTCAAGCTCCCAAAACTTGCGAAGCTGGAGAGACAAATCGTCCTCGTAAGTGGTCAATAAGCATGTTGAGGGGTGAGTTCTGATCATCGGGCTTGAGTCGTGATAGCGGCCGGCGACTATCCAGCCTAGCTTGGTGTTCTGAAGTGTTGGTAAGCTATCGTCGGTGCTGAGAGTGACTTTACCAGGCTCCAGCAGTTGGAAAAATAATTCCGTACCCAGTAGAACATCGACCTGACCGGGGAGATGAAATAGTGGATCGGCTAAGTTTATTGAACCCGGGATCGGCCATTTGTCGATGTGAGCTGGTTTACAGGGCAGTGTTTTTGTGATTTTTTCAAGGACTAAACAGGGCACAGTTGCCCGGTAGTTTGTGCATCGTGATGAAATTACGATTTCCGCACATTTATCGGCGTGAGCAGGCGTTGATGAAATGCCTTCAAGTACCATGCTTGCTACATTCGTTTTGGTGCCAAGTTTGCGGCACAAACTGTCACTGATAAAGTTGACTTGAGATGCACTATCTAAGACGGCACGGCAAGCATGAGGCCGCCCGTAGTGGTCCAAGACATCGATGGCGACAGTCGCAAGAAGGACATTGGAAACATCGAGAGCTGAAGGTTCTTCTATGGCCGAAATCAAGGAATGCAGCGGTTTTCCTCCATTTGCGTGGGCCTCGTTGGATGCTGATGATGTGGAAAAGTGAAGCAATGTGTGATGAGGTGAGTTGCATTTGCGGCACATACCTGCTCTACAGCTTTCACCAGGATGGGATTTTAGACAATTTCCACAGAGTTTTAATCGGTTGACATGAGCAATTCGATCGTTGGGATTCATGTGCAGAAACCTTCCGCATTGGTACAACAAATGTGGTTTCGCACATAGTTCGCATGAAGGAATATGGGTGGCAACATATGATGTTGCACCTCGTGGTGGAAACTTTGGTGGTGGCCTAAACGGGGTGCTAGGTTTCGGTTTAATAGCTTGCACCGATTGCAGTGCGAAACTTCGAGATTCTATGAAGTTTAGAAAACTTTGCAGAGTGATATCAGCATCTCGCATTTCTGCAATTTTCTGGCACCACAGCTGTTTTGTTTCGGGATCAACTTTCTCACTGAGGATGAACAACAGCCATGTATCTCGATCCTCTCTTCCCATGGCTTTGAGAGCCCGAATGACTTCATCCGAAACGTCATGCAAGGTACGCAATCCTTGAGCCGAAGATGACGTCAAGGCGTGTTGCGTCAGAAACCGCTGAATATGTTTATTAGCAATTTCTCGTGGCTTATTGTACCGAGATTTTAGTTTATCCATTGCCGCTTGATAATTCGCGTCTTCTATCTTAAGATGCGAGATCAACGACGCGGCCTCGCCATCCAAATTTGTTTTTAGAAAGTACAATTTCTGACTGTCTTTCAACGATGTATTCTGATGCACCATACTATCAAACAAATCGCTAAACGATTGCCACTCAAGATAGTCGCCGTTGAAGACCGGCAGATTCATCTGAGGGAGCTTGAGGTCCGAGAGTGGAATTTGGTTAGCTTCGCGATTTGCAATGGCGGACGAGGTAGAAGCACTAGCAGCAGCCATGTTGGTGGACATCACACGAAGAAGTTCTGCTTGTTGGGCGGCGAGTTGTTGGATGATATCCTGAGAGGTTGATTGCTGTGTAGAAGCCGAAATGTCCCGGTTCTTGACTGCTTTCATGATCTTAAGTAACCGATTCTTCACCGAAATGTAATTTCCCTCAAAGATCTCCTGATGTTTCACAGCTTTATCATACGTTTCGTCATCAGAACATGCATCTATTATTCTGCGGTGCACGACACCGTAGCTAGACCACACTTCGCTTAGTGCATCAATCTCACTTTGCACATCAATTTCTTCGGCTTCTTCAGGCCTTAACTTTGTCACTACTCCAGAAATTCGCGTCAGCCGCGGTTCAAGCGACTTGCGCTCACGAAAAAGCTTTTCCATGTTTGCGGATTTCACGAACTTTGATAGAGTCAGTCACTATTTTTTGGTTCACACTGTCCTTTTGATCACTATTGTCTGGGTTGGCAGAAGCACTGGAGTTGACACTACTGCGACGAGGCCACCGTACGGACACTGATGATCACTTAGGACGCGATTCGCGGCGAATTTCTCGCTATCCGGCTACCGAAGGACCATATGTTAGCGCAAGGGTCCAAAAAAATCGTGATTCTGACCGACGGAGAGATGGTAGTTTTTCGGAGTAGATTTTCAGTAAAAACACGTGTCTTACTAGACGAATTCAACAATACTGATATTTCAACCGGTAGCATGGGGTGTTTGAGAAGATGATGAGCAAAAGAACAATGAATTCAATTTATATAAGAGTTACGTAATATTTGTACTGTGGATGGATTGCTGATGACCGATAGCACCAACCTCGATGACTGGTGTTAGGCTGGTTCGTCATTTCGGTCGCAACAGTGATTTCTGAATGTATTACTTCTTGAATTTACGAATTACTGCAAGAAGTTTCTGAAAAAAAATCCTCCATAAGAACTTGATTGAGTTCCTGTAAATTTTGTACACTAAATATTTCGAAACCTTTTATGAATGAAATAAAAATTGGGAAAAATATTTATTTTACATAAATTAGCAATATCTAGAAGAATTTCTTTATTTTTGATTGAAGAAATGGATCATTGAAGGTAGTTTTTGTCAATGCTCACCGCATCAAAACAACGGCGCCACTGAATATGAGATTTAACATTGTGACAGCATTGCTGTTCTGTCAAACACACAAGGCTACGGTGGCGCTATCTATGGAAAGCATAGAAAGCGGCCGTTTCGGTTATTTTAATGATCCATTCCAAGAAAAGCTCACGAGGAAATTGATGTTGCCATTTTGGAGAATTTCTCAAATAAATCGTAAGAATCCTCTGTAGTAATATCATTGATCTAGGAGTACTTAGATTCTTGAGTAGTTTTTAGTGTTAATTCCAAATGAATGTTCTAAAAACATGTCCAGAAGAATTTCTAGAAGAAATTCTAGATGAGAATTTTGGAGGTTTTCATGAATACCCCTCTGAAAAATCTTTCTAAGAAATCCTTGTAATCATTGTAGTATGAATCTCCTGAGAAATTCCAAAGGAAACATTGGTAGTATCCACCAAGAAATCAGGAGTACTACAAACAACTTTCTGGAGAAATTTATCTTGTTGTCCTTGAAGAAAAACTTCAAAAAATTCTTGAAATGATGTCTGGGAAAATTCTGGAATTATTGTAACAAGTGAGGTGGATATCGTTCATAGTTCAAAGCTCCATAGCAAAAATAATGCAGAGGCTATGTATAATGATCGTTTTTGCGTAAAATTCGTGAACGAACTTTTGAGGTCGCTTTTTCCTAGCATTTCATCCAAGGAATTTTTCTGCAATTCTTACAAACATTCCTCGACTAGTTACTCAAGTAAAATCTCCTTTGATTATTCAAAAGTTCACTTGAACTTTCATATCAGTTAATACTATCCATATTATCATATTATATTATCTCCGAAGGAATCTCTAGAGAAATTGCTGGTTGATGTCTGTTCTAAATGCCAGTAAGTCCTAGAGAATTCGATAGAAGAATCACTGGACAAATTCCTAGAGGACTTAGGATTTTAATAAAAAAATATGATGGAATCCTTGGAAGAATTCGTGATGGAATTGCTGTGGTAATCCATAGAAAAAACTCTAATTTGAATTATTGAAGGTATCAACAACAAAAATGTTGGAAAAATATCTAGGAATCCCATAAAAATACTAATTGAACTCCTTAAGAAAAGTCTCAAACATATTCTTAGAAAAAATTTTGGCCAGATTCTATGGAAAATCAAACTCTTATCGTATGATTACTGTTACTTTTTGTTTCCTTGGTCACTTTTTGGATCCTGTTTAATCTCTTTTTCAGGCAAAAGGTCTCTTAAGTTCCCATTTGCAAGACACACAGTCATTAACAGCCCTGAAATTCATAATTGTACAAATAATTACCACAGCAGCTAGTTAACCCACGCTTACATTCTTCTTCTTCGCAGATTGGGCCGATTCATAGCTAACAACCCGTGGCGCACGATCATTGCCTGTTGGTTGATCGTCGCCTTCTGTAGTTTGGGATTCTTGCGATTCCACCAGGAGAAAAGCCCCATGAAGCTGTGGGTGCCGCAAAACTCAAAATTCCTGCACGATACCAACTGGGTGATCGACAACTTCAAGGAGGGCAATCGTATCGAAACGGTCATGTTGACCGCACCGGATGTACTTACGCCGGAAGTATTACAAAAGGTAGTTATTCCGTTGGGATTTGAGAATGGATTCTTATCTTATTTTCTGTATCTTACAGCTTGCCGAGATCACGGAAGAAATTGTGAGCTTGACTGTAATCAATAGTCATGGTAAAATGGTTGACTGGAATGAAGTCTGCTTCAAGTGAGGATCATCAAAATCATAACGCTATTAGAACATTTCAAATATTGTTATTCGTTCTTCCAGAGTTCCACTGATAGCTGAATACACCGCGAATGAACGCACAAAACGGGAAGACTCTCAATCTCTAGCAACTACAAAACGTCCGAAGAAGCAAAAGCCTTTCTTCAACCCCAGCGTTGATCTACCGAGCTTCATGTACTGTCCACTGATCAACAGACTTCCAGTTGGTTGCCTGGAACGTAGCATCCTAGAACTTTGGAAGTTCGACCGGGAAGCCATTTCTAACCTCACCAAAGAGCAGATAGTCGATAAACTGAACAGCACCAAGATCAGTCCCGTCACGGGGCACACGATCGACTTCTCCGAACTGCTCGGCGGAGTACAGCGCGACTGGACGGGGCGGATTGTCTCGGCGACGGCCCTGTACTCGAACTGGATGATACACGTCAACTACTCCGAAGTCGACTCCGATGTCAGTGGGAATGCTGCCGGAACGGAAGATTGGGTTACGGAGGAGGCAATGCTATGGGAGGGCAAGTTTTTGGAAAAACTTGGAGAAATGGGTGAGAACTATACCGATGATGAGACGAAGATGTTCTACGCCGCGGGGCGTAGCTACGGAGATATCAGTGCCGATTCGATGTTCAAGGACATTGATAAGCTGGTGTTCGGAGGAGTGGTTATGTTCATCTACATGCAGTTGGTGCTATCAAAGTTCAGCTGGACTGAATTCAGGGTAAGAAGTTCAAATGGTTTTAGTTAACCTTATTTCTCACGGGAATTTGCTATTTGGCATGAAGAGTTTTTTTTCTATCTTTATTAACGAGATTTTTAGCCCTGGGCTGATTCATCTCGGGACCAACGGCTTTACCTTCACTTCCGAAGGAAGTCATCAGTGCAATTTTCAGAGACTATGTCGGGGATGGGATTCGATCCCAGGTCCTCGGCGTGAGAGGCGTGTTTTCTAACCACTACACCAGGTCCGTCCCCTGAAGGGTATTGGGCAGAATAGTCTTTTTTACTTAAACGTCTATTTATTAGGCTCATGCAACGTGTCAAGCATTACGGAGCATTTGACCGCAATTAGAGATAACAAATGTTTCAGGGCTGGGTAGGATAATGAGGTAATCCCGTTGACAACGGCGTTGTTAGTTATGATGTATTGACATTGCTACTGGCTGTGATGTATTGACTTTGACTGGACTTTGTAATGATACAAAAATACTGATTTAGAGCGGACACAAGATGAACACTTCCTCGCTCACAAAAAAATCGCGGGATTTCCCGGGATCTGAAAAACTCCGGATCTCGGAATGTTTTTCGATATTCCTGGGAATTCCAGAAATATCATTGTAAACATTATTAGAATGCACAAGTTTTACAGTTTAAAATGATATTGTAAGGCCTGTACTGTTCCCGTTTTTTTTTTTTACAAAAACAGTGCTTTGGAATCACACAAGTATTTATGCATTCTTTGGTAGTCGATTCGACATTCGTTTGTGTTAGTTGAGGAATGGGAAGATGTTTGGTTGGATAGTGTTTTAATAGGCTTGCAGGGATCTTCACAATCTCTCGCATGTATCTCGAAATGTTGGGTACTGTTCTTGTAAAAGTAGTAATCATAAGATGAATGAACTACCTACCAGAAGTTTTTCTCAACATATCAGTCTAAACTAGGTGTGATGGATTTCATTTAAATCAAACCTACATGAGTCAACATTGAAGAAATCAACTTATCAAATTATAGATCAAACATACCTCAGAAATTTGTTTGCGGGAGCACATAAGTAAGCTTGTTCGATAGTATGGTTACATGAGTTCATATCGAGTTGAGGAATATCGATTCATTGATTTTTTTTTTGTATTTTCATACAGTATTTTCCGTGCTCTTCGTGGAAATGGGATCATGGAATAAAAAAAAAGATTATACGCGAGCAGGATAGAGGAATAATCTTAAACTCCTATAGCGAAATTGTCATGCAAGTATTTCAATTATTGTGTACATGCAAAGTCGCGTAATAGAACAATGATACTGTTTGAACTTGTTTATCGAATAAAACGTTTAAATAAAAAAAAAGTTCGGGAACTAGCATTTTTGATAAAAAAACATATTGTTTTTTTCTAAACAAAACGTCTATGAATATCGGAGAAGGGGAGCTGGTCAGCCGTACGACGCAACTTAAACGTGTTGCTCTCACAAGAGCGCCGAACCAAAGATGGTTAAAAGGAAAAAGATGATCGACTCTTTATTTTGCCATGCATTTTGCCGACGACACGCTATTCAAGTAACGCTACTGCCATCTGTTGAGTAAAAAGCGCGTAAACATTATTTTGGACTAAATTAAAATCATCGTGCAATTACAAAACGATGATGAATCAAAACAAACACGCTTCAAAAAATTTACACAGGAATGAGTACAACTCACATCAAATCAGGCTCTTCTGGACCAACACAAAATTGGTGGAATTTTTACACATACTAAAAAAATATTCCTGTGCTGTTTTTTTTTTCTTCTTCTTCGGGTGTTTTTCTTTCGGCACGTACGGTATCTTTTTCGCTCAAGATACTCCAGCGTTTTCTAGGCGTAATGGGAGAGTCCGGCCAGAAGACGTATACGTATACTTCCCATAGGCTAATATTTTCAAAGCTGAACGATCACTTCGACATCTGGTGGCTAGTAGGAGAACCGTCATAAAAGAGGTTGGGTTGAGAACGCACCGTGTGCAGCATAGGAAGGAGCACACATATTACACTTTTTCTCGAAATAGTTATGTTGTAGATGATCAGAGAGCATTGAAAAACATGATAAACTTTTTTTCCTTCCTAAATGTACAGATCCGGTCAGTGCTCATGTACGATTTGTTGGATAAAATTGGAAAATTGGTGTTTGGCAACATAGGTTATAAACATCCGGATTCTTTGCTTGTGGCTAAATTTGTTGTGAAATCATGCGTATCGCAAGAATAAAGGGTCAAAATGATTATGCCAATGGAAAATAGTTTAATAATTAATTGATTATGAGCTAATTTTTGGGTCGCAAAATTGAATTTTGGACGTAAACAAACATTTTCAATGACATTTCTCTCCTTCTTACCTAGCGACCTCTATGCTGGTGTCGCATTAAATTTGCCTATTCGCATGATGCACCTTTAAGGACATATAGGAAGGAATCCCTGTCATGGCAGTGATAATGGCTTCCTCACATATAAAAACACATTTCTGGAAGTCCACATTATTTCTCAAAATATTTCACTTACCTACACTAAGTTCACTCCCAAATTGCTAACGAGACATCAGAACACTATTGCCTCACGATTTCCGTAGTTTTAACACTAGTAGCTGGTGGAAATTTCATGAACCGTGCTAATTTCCAACGCGGACGTTTAACTTTGGTACAATTGTTTACACTTATCCGCCAGCGAACGAAGAACACTTTTCGCCGAATTTTACCACTTTCACTAAACGTAGAACCTTCAACACAGTTTACTTTCACTACTTGTTAATTGAAGAACAATTACTGGTGGATTTCTGATGAAAACAACTTAAAATTTCACCAAACCGTGCTAAAAACAATCACTTGATCACAGCATTTCGCTTTTTTTATTTTTCTAATTTTACGCCGGCTGCTCGCTTGCAGGGCTGTCAGATACGTTGATGGTTACGTACGACATCAACCAATCTTATTTAGTCGAAGGGGAAAATACTCAAATTGAGGTAGCGATTACTGGCAACAACATCTTATCAATTATAATTTCACTATCACCAACAAATAGGAGAATATTTTTTGTGTACCACTACTTTTATACAGTTATTAGTGGATTCAAAGGAGTTTCACCTGGCAAAGGAATTTCCTCAAGGCACTCCTCCTGGTACACCAGTTTATTGATGGACAGACCGCTAGTGTTGAACCACAGCTTTAAAATCTCTCTGTCCGATAAGGCAACGCTTTATTCTTCTTCTTCTTTTACGTCATTATCTTCACCAGACAGCCGCTACCGGCCTACCGCTTCACGCTCAGGGATGTCAGGATCGCGTAAACTGTGGTCTGCCGAGAATTTTTTTCCACGATGACCATGCGTTTCGTAAAACCATACAACACGCTCACGGAGTGCTTGCTGTTTCGACGCCATCTTCGATTGAATTGTTAGCACCCGAGCGAAAAGGAACATGCGATCCATTTTTAGGAAGTCCAGCAATTCTCTTTGAGAGAAAAAATACGCTCTTTACTTTAAGGTAAAGATGCATCGAAGCCAATGCTCAAATTTTCAAGAGCACAAATCTAGAGAACCAGACAGTGGATTGAGCTGAAAACCGAATCGATTGGTCACACGCTAATGATGACCAATCGATCAGGTTTTCAGCTTGAGCGACTGTTTAGTTCACTGGATTTATGCTTTTGAAAATTTGAGGTTTCGCTTCAATGCATCTTCACCTTAATTACAGAAATGTATTGAAATTATTTTTATTTTTTACTGAACACCTGTTAATCTCGGCAAAGTTCTTTTTTTCGAGCGACAGGGCTCATATTTTGCAATAAAATCATGCTCCGTCAATTGCACCTTACGGCCGACTTTCAGATAATTGAGTCGATAAAAAACCCTGATTCCATCATGGAGGTAACCAATAAGTTCTGTACTCCAACTATTGAAAATGTTTTTGTTGAATCATAAATAGAAAAAGAGTAATCATACCACAATGGGTTCGAACAGCGCCCTAAAAAGGGCACTGCAAAACGCATGAGCGTAAAGAGAGCCTATAGCTCATTACCTCAGCGGGTTAAGAATAACAGAATGTCCTGAAGACTCAGGCTTCTGAATTCAGTTTCACCTAATAAGTGTTTACCAAGTAATTGGAATCGCATTTGCGCAAAACTGGACAGTTACATATCAGGTGATACGAAGTTCCATAATCAGAGTCACAACTATCGCACACAAATGAATCAGCACGCTGAATATAGCCAATTCTGCTTTGACAGATTTGTTAAATACTTCGCCACCCTTGGAGATGGCTCAGTAATGTACAATTTTGTTTGACGACACGACTCCAAACTATTCCAATATTGGCTGTGCTGAGTTGCCGCCCAAGAATTTATCTGAAGCTTCACCCAGCGCTTCGAAATTGGAATAGCTGGCTCAGGGCCAATGAAGTCATGCGATGCTCCATCGCGAGCTAGCTCATCGGCCAATTCATTTCCAGCGATGGAAGAATGGCCAGGTACCCATACAAGGTTTACAGAGTTAACTGAATTCAGTTCCTCAATTTGAGTTCGACATGCGATAACAAGCTTCGACCTTGAGTTGGCCGAAGCAAGAGCTTTTATAACAGCCTGACTATCTGAACAGAAGTATATGACTTTACCTATTACGCGCTGTTGAAGTGCTGATTGCACTCCACACATAAGAGCAAATATTTCCGCCTGAAAAACGGTGCAGTTTCTACCAAGTGAGTAAAACTGATTCAGCCTTAGCTCACGAGAATATACTCCTGCACCAGCTCTACCTTCAAGAAGGGAGCCACCAGTGTAACATACTATATTGTTTGATATACTTCTTTCCAAATAGCCCGACGTCTACTCTTCTCGTGACGGGAATTGTGTGGTAAATGTCCTGTAAGGAAAGTGACAAGCAATAATGAGATCACTTGGAGCAAGGACAATTTTGTCCCAATTCACCAAAAGTGGGAACAACGAAGTGTGTGTAGATCTACGATTCACTGTATTTTTCTCGAGTAGATCCAGTACCCATAAACGGTAAGAGCAAGAAAGTGCTTCTTGTTTAAGATGTATGTGTAGTGGCGCAACGTCGAAAAGGGCCTCGAGCGCTGCTGTGGGAGTTGTAGAGAACGCACCAGACATCGCCATCAAGCACATCCTTTGGAGATGGCCCAATTTTGATTGGATTGTTCTCACTTCGCCCTTTTACCACCACACGAGACATCCATATGCCAAGATTGGTCGAACAACTGTTGTGTAAATCCATTTGATATACTTAGGTTTGAGGCCCCAAGTTTTACCAAAGTTTGCCGGCATTGACCGAAGGCCATGCAAGCTTTTTTGACTCTGGAATCAATGTGAGGTGTCCATGAAAGTTTGGAATCTAGAACGACTCCGTCATACTTTACCTGATCAGTTACATTAATCTCAGTGCCAAAAATACGTAAAGGTCGAATTCCATCGCGGTTTCGTCTTTCCGTAAAAAGAACAATAGATGTTTTATTCAGGTTAGCCCGTATAGGCCTGAGTACCGCTTAGAGAATTCTTAACGGATGCAAATGAATTTTTGTTAGTTCATTGGCCACATATCTAGTTTCTAGAAGTGGCCATAGGAACTCGGAAATATTCCTGTGGCCGGAGTTATTCTGGTAGGTTACTGGGTCAAGTCGGGTAAAAAAGAACTATTTTTTGGGACATGCCAAGTTACCTCTATTTATTTGCAATGACAGTCATTTTAATTTGCATAAGTCATTAAGATCTGATATTCAACATTATAAATGAAGAGTTTTGCACCGTTTAAAATACACCGTATGTGGACATTCGGACGTAATGTCCGGAAGAACCGGCTATAGAATTGAAATTGACTTGAAATTTGCCTACCTCCAGGGGCACAAACGCACAGTGCCCTTCTTACCCGACCTGACCCAGTGGTCCACCCGAATAACTCCGATCAAAGGGATATTTCCGCGTTCTCCTGTCCATTTATAGAAACTAGATATGTGGGCCAGTACACTGACAAAAAATCATTTGAATCCATTAAAAATTCGCTGAGCGATGAAGGTATTAGAATTTTTGTTTTCACTCAGGCCTATACGGGTTAACCGAAAGGCCATATTGGCGACACCGACCCTCGACTACCTGAAGAGCACATTGCATCAGGTCGAATAGGGTGCTTATGCACATACCAACTATCAAAGCTAGATAGTCGTCGGCAAATCCATAAGTTGGAAAACCGCTATTATTGAGTTGCCTTAATAGCGTATCTGCTACGAGATTCCATAAAAGTGGTGACAAGACTCCCCCTTGGGGGCATCTGCAAACACTCAATTTTCGAATCGCTGCTTGACGCAATGTCGAGAAGAGATGTCGGTTTTTGAGCATTTGATGAATCCAATTGGTAATCATTGCAGGTAGCCCATGGTTTTGTGCGGCTTCCAATATGGCATCGAAAGACACGTTATCAAAAGCACCCTCAATATCCAAAAAAACACCCAAGCAGGATTGCTTCTGAGCGAATGCTTTCTCAATATCGTATACAACTTTGTGTAAATGAGTCACAGTGGACTTTCCAGATTGGCAAGCATGTTGATTCACATGAAGAGGCATGTTTGCCAAATAAACATTACGGATGTGCTGATCAATAATGCGTTCCAGACATTTCAGAAGAAAAGAGGTCAGACTGATTGGTCTAAAACTCTTCGCTTCTTCATACGACGCACGTCCTTTTTTCGGAATAAACTTTACAGTAATATAACGCCAGGATCTGGGAATATACCCGGTAGTAAAACTGCTTACAAGTAGCTTTTTCAAAACATGTTTGATAAACTCAAATCCCTTTTAAAGCAGAACAGGATAAATCCCATCCGCTCCTGGAGATTTGAAAGGAGCAAAACTATTAAGTGCCCATTGAATCGATTCAGTAGCTACGATACTGCGAGCCGAGGCCAGAGACTATAGATGGTACATGAAAAGGCATTTGGTGTATTGAATAAACATTCTAAAACTTCGTCATCGGAAGAAGTAAAGTCACCATTAGGTAAGCGAATTTCGTTCACTTGGAAATCCTTAGATTTTGCAAGGATTTTGTTCAGCCGACTGACTTCACTCAAACTGGAAACTTTTGTACAAAGGTTTTTCCAGTCGGATCGTTCTGCAGAACGAATAGCCTTCTTGTAAGTCTTGCGAGCCAACTTGAACCACTCTGATCCAGCTGAACGGCGTCTGTTCCAACTTCTTCTACATTGTTTCCTGAGTCTAGGCAGATCGGAATTCCACCATGTGGTCCCTTATGTAGTCTTCACAGACATGCGCAGAGGACATGCTTCTTCAAAAGCTTCCATAATTAGGAATGTTGTAGTATCAACGGCATCATCCAAATCACTTGGATTTTCAATGGACGGAGAATATCCATGAAATTTGGTCGCAACCAATTCAGTGTAGAGTTCCCAGTTTGTTGACCGTCGATTCCTAAAACGCTAAGTCGCAAAGTGATTCCTCATCTGATACATGCCAATTAGTCAACTCGTGACATTCTATTCGAGCAGAGCGTTATGTCTAACACTTCTTCTCTATTAGATACCATGAAGGTTGGGCGATTGCCTATGTTAAGTAATCCAAGATCTGTACTACCTAAGTATTCCATCAGACTGGACCCAAGCAACACAGATGTTATAATTGAGTATTATTAACATACTAGTGGTCCCGGCAAACTTTGTCTTGCCATCAAGTAGGCTGTTGAAAAACGCTGTGGATCGTCTCATACGAAAAGACAGTTCCGTTCAAGCATGTTTTTCCGACTTTCTCGGTGAACATCCTGGGATTTTTATACACACAAACACGTCGGAACCCTTGACGAACAAAACGGAGAAATAATCATTCAAATCCGTTGACCCGTTCGTAAGTCATTTCGTGACATACAAACACCATTCCATTTTTATTTATATAGAAGATAGATAGATAGATATAAGACCCGATCAGGTTATATATTAGTAATAATGCTCAAATATAACATCTGTGCTGCTCAGGAGCCTCTCAAATTGATATCTGAGCTGCCCCAGATGATGTGATAAGCATTGGCGTCATTGCCCACAATCAGCGGAAGGCCTTTTGTTACGCAGTGTGCGACAACTTGTTTGAAGTCATCCGTTGGGGATGGTTCATCATGTGGTAAATATACCGAACAATAGACGTATTTCCTGTTGAGGTCACCAACAGAAACATCGATTGTGACAGCACATACATCTCTGGTAGTTAGCTCGGAAATGAGTGTAGCAACGATTGCTTCATTAACGAGCACGCATGCGCGGGGCATGGAGCGCGAATTTGCCATTTCAAGTTTGCTGAAAGTAGCAAAAACTGGTTCCACAAGGTTACCTAGATAGAAGTTCCCTCTACGAAAGTAGGGTTCTTGAACTAGCGCCACTTGGGCTGCACCATTTTGCATGAGTCTGCAAAGATTGATCGTTGCTGTTCTTTTATGCTGAAGATTGATCTGAGCTAACCTAACCGTAGCCACTACCCAAACTAGGCAGGATTAAGCTTTTTGCAATCTCAGCACGAAAAAGACCAGCAACGAAAAAACCAGATCGGTATCTATTTAAAGTCGCCAAAGGCGAAAGAGCACAGAATACACTGTGTAAAACGCATAATGCGAATCCATATAGGTGATAATTTAAATTAAATGTCAACATATTCATAATCCCACCCTTATTAAGCCTCAGGATAGAGACTGAAGAAGGGCAGCCGATTATCTCGGAGAAACACAAGGTCACCTGCACCATTGCTCCGGGTAGCACAGGAAGGACTCAATACTGTGGAGGGCGCCCTGGTACCCCACAGGCTCCGTTTGCGGTTAGGTTTGATTTAGACCCCCCTAACCATTCATTCTTAGGCACGGTACGCATCACACCATAAATTAGGGGTCACCTGTGAGGTGGACTTTTACCACCGGAACAGGCAGTCCGTAGTGTTAATTCTTAGCCAGTTGAAACAACCGCTACCGACACTACGCGGCTATCTAGGCTGCTCGGGAAAAGGAGGTTAATATTGATGATTAACTCCTGACGTGCCCAAGCAGCCGGAAAAAAAAGATTGTCCTTGAAGATTTCCAACCAATCTTAATGCGTCCGGTGGCATTCAACTTCCTATTAGTTCTAGTTTCTAGGAAAATTGCAAACATCTATCTAACTTTACACCACACAAAAATACAAGCGACAGAAAAAATGACATTTGGACATGACCTCAGAAAATCCGGAACATCTCCGGTGTCCAGTGGCCAATATGCATGGCCAAGTAAGTTCCTAAAACTGGACCAAATTTGCCGTCGACTGCTTCCAGATGCATCCAATTTCATCCATTTTTCATAAAGTTATAAGCATTTGAATTTGGGCAAAATTTTGCCTATCTCAATCATTTTGCCTATCCCCTGTAGTTTTCACATTCCAGCTTGTCGCGCTCTTTTGTTAGATGGGGCATTTGACCCTTTGCTTCCACTCCTCAGGCAGCTGTTCTGTTTCCAAGATTCTGTCAATCAGGCGGTGCAGACAGGAAACCAACCTCTCCGGTCCCATTTTGATGGGATCAGCTCCAATACCATCTTTACCAGCTGCCTTGTTCTTCTTGAGCTGGTTGCTGGGGTCCTTCAATGTGGGAACAAATTGGTTCCCTTCATCCGTCGTGCTGACGTAGTCATTTCCTCCGCTGTTGTGATCCTCAGCGCCTGTGTTCTCTGTGCCATTCAGCTGTCTATCGTAGTCATGCATTCCACCTTTCGATTACCTCGCGTCGATCCGTCAAGATGCTCCCCTCCTTATCCCTACACATTTCGGCTTCGAAGCGACACGAAGCCTTTCCGGAATGCGTTGAACTTCGCGTTTCTTGTGATCGATGCAGCTGCTTCATTTCTTCACGTTCCGCTTCTTCCAGGCGGCGCTTTTTGTCCCGGAATAGGCGGGTTTGTTGCTTTCGCTTCCTTTTATATCGCTCCACGTTTTGTCGTGTTCCTTGCTGCAGCATTGCAGCCCGCACTGCATCCTTCTCCTCCAAAACCTACCTGCATTCTTCGTCAAGGGGTCATCCAAAAATGACGTCCATCATTTAGGGGAGGGGGGGGGGGTCTATGAAAGTGTGACAGTGCGTGTATTAGGTATTGGAAAAAGCGTGACACAGGGGGGAGGGGGGGTCTAGGAATCCCGAAAAACGATGGACGTCATATTTGAACCGTCCCCAAGCCAATCGTTACATGTTCTCTTTTTGACGTACCCGACGATGGCTGCTTTTGTTGTACGCCAGCAGTCCTTCGTCAAGCACGCTCTCTTCCGGCAACGCTACCTCGAGATGCTGCGCGTATTAGGTGGCGACGTTCGGTTGTGTAAGTCGCGCTAGTTGTATTGCGGGCGTCGATCAAAACGTGGTCGATTTGTGATTCCGTCTGCTGTGGTGATTTCCAGGTGTACCGATACGGGAGGCTCTACTGAACGCAGGTGCTACGAATAACCATGTTTTTGAAGGCATCTCGATGAAACAATCTCATACCAAATAACCATTAGAGACTGAATATTACGTCAAATGTCCTTCATGTCAAAATCCTTTATACCAAATATCCCAGACCAATGTCTCATGTAATTTTTTTTTTTAATTTCCAGATAATACTAGGATCCGTTGGCCTGCTCAGTGTTGGGATGGGTTTCATAGCTGGCAGTGGCATTGTTTCGATTCTAGGCGTCTCGTACGGTCCCGTGCACACGTGTCTACCGTTTCTGCTGATGGGACTGGGAGTAGACGATATGTTCGTTATGATGGCTTGCTATCGTAAGATTCACGAAACTCACGCAAATCTACCGTTGCCCGAACGGATGGGTCTCATGTTGAAGCACGCTGGGGCATCTATCACGGTGACGTCCCTCACCGATATCGTAGCATTCGCCGTTGGTTCGATTACCGTGCTGCCTTCGCTGCAATCGTTCTGCATCTACGCAGCATTCGGTGTGCTGATGATGTTCTTTTTCGTCATCACGTTCTACGTCGCTATATTCACCCTTGACGAGCGTAGAATTGCCGCCCGTAGAAATTCATTCGTTCCATGGAAGATCCATGACGAGAAATCAACGCAGTTATGGTGCCAGTATAACCTTATGCATCGCTTCATCGAATTTATTTATTCAAACATTATTCTTACGAACATTGGAAAAACGCTCATCATTTTTGCAGTCATCTGCATGACAGGTCTGAACATTCAAAGTTTGATGAAACTTCGTCAAAAGTTCGACCCGAACTGGTTCATCCCGGAGGAAACTTACTATAACCAATTTATAGTAAAAAATCGCGAACATTACCCTAATAATGGGTACGAAGCAATGCTACTTTTCGGCAACTACAACTACACCGCAGAGTTAAAGGAATTACTCACGATAACTCATAAGCTGGAGAACAGAACTGATATACTGCATAGCGTGGACTCTTGGCTTGAACCCTTCCAAGACTTTGTGTACTCTAACTATGATCAAGGTAAAACACATTTATTCTATCTCAAATCGTAATCTAACAAATCCTTTTGTTCACAGATATCGGTGAAGTCGTGCTGAGTGAATCAGATTTCCGCAAATACCTATCGAAGTTCCTATTCAGTCACGAGGGAGGCCGATATCAAATGAACTTCAAGTTCGCATCCAAGCTGCAGTGTGGAGAACCGGCGCCGAACATTACCGTCACTACGATCGACTTCAAATTCCGCCCGTTCAGTGAACGAGAAGAATACATCCCCGCCAAGTACACAGTCGAAGTTCTGCTCGCCGAGAGCAACTTTACAACGGGAGAACCGTTCAATACGCTCTGGGCGAAGATCTTCGGTAACTGGGTCACCGACGAAATCATCGATACGGAGATCTACAGAAACATCGCCTTGGCCATGGTCGGTGTAATGTTCTGCTCGGCTGTGCTGATCGTCAATCCACAGATTTGTTTCTGGATTTTCATATGTGTCCTTCTGACGCTGGTCAACGTAGGTGGATTTATGCAACGGTGGGGTCTGACCCTGGACATATGCTCTTGTATTGCGCTTCAGCTAGCAGTTGGTCTCTGCGTAGACTATGCGGCCCATATCGGTCACACGTTCCTAACCATTAGTCATGGCAATCGCAACCGTCGGTCGCTGGAAACCGTTCTTCACATAGGCGCCGCCGTACTTTACGGGGGAGGATCAACCATTCTATCGCTCAGTGTTCTCTCTGGATCTCAGGCGTACACCTATCGCACCTTCTTCAAGATATTCCTTCTAGTTATTTTGCTTGGCCTGTTCCACGGACTTGTCCTACTACCAGTCATCCTTAGCCTCGTGGGACCTCCCCCCTACAGTGGCTTTATAGACGACCCGAACAAGCTTCCCGATGATATCGAAAAAGAAATGCAACCTATCGCGATCAACCAGAAGCGGCACAATGGTCAACTTGCTCACAGTGAGGAAGAGAAGCAACCGATGAGGACAGAACCCGTACTTTGAATGAAACAAGCACTGGAAGCGTTCCATGACTTATCTCGCTAATCCCCCGGAAAGCAACGAGTGGATTGCAACTGTTAACAATCAATTTGAAACAAACATACACAATTAGATGCACAAAAAGTAAGTCTTTTTCTGCTGTTTTACACTCAAGCAACCATATTTGAATGATCTTGCAACAAGAGCTGTTTTTTATATAGGCCACGTGATGCCATTGTGATTTTAAGTTTGCTAATGTTAACTACAAAGTATTTTTGGACAAAGTCATTACATGTGTAAGTGAAAAAAGGAAGGCGGATAGATGAAAAAAAAGCAATTGGATTGTACTAAAGTGCGCACTGTTCGAAATTGTTGATCGATCCGAAATATTCCTTTCTCAAGTCTTTAGGTACTGTAATATCTGGTGGGAGATTGGGTTCTACACGGTAATTGATTACTTTTTTGACTGAGACTTGTGATACGGTGAAACGATAGAATAAAACGCGCGTTTGATCTGGTGTGCAGTCAGTAGATTAACAAACTGATAGTTTATTCAAATCAAACGATCTCCACTGCTGTACCAGCTATGGCTTAGCAGTTCGAAAAAGTTACACGTCGACTTCCAATGGGTTACATGCATGCCCTGATAGGCCTTTTCATGTGACAGATCCGTCTATGGATTTGTTTACATCGGTGGAGGACCGGTGCTAACACGGGCCTGTCATTTTCATAGAAGAACTGTCAAAGTTCTTCCCGATCAGCTGATTTGAGACGTCATGTGAATAGGCCTATTCGCTACTCGCCACACCGTAACGCACATGCGCTAGCTATGCACGAAAATTCGCTAAAAGGTAAACCGAAAATTATTTGTAGGTACGGGATGATAATGGCTATCACGCCTACCAAATATTTTTTTTTTTTTTTTCGATTAAAGCTTTCATTCACAAGATATTTGAAGTTAGGTGCCTTTCCCCATGCAAAATAAAATGAGAAAACTACTGCTGATCACCTGTGAACAAGAGCAAAGCAAATAATCCATTCGAAGTTAACCTGAATTCGATTTCAACTCAACAACGTGGTGCTCTTTCGCAAAAAGCACCTCTTTCGGTTTAGGTGCTCATCCAAACTCAACGCTTTCTATTGTATATGCCCAACCGAAAACGCACTATTTACTATATATTGATTCAAAGATTTGTTTAAGGAAACATCTCGGAATTCTAAGTTGGCGCCACAAAGGTCGACTTGTGCACCTTTTCGCGTTTTCAAATGCATTAAACTGAAAGAAATAGTGGGGATACGTTCTCGAGCTTCTTATTTTAAGCTTTCTACTACACTGTAAACTCGTCATTACCCTTTAATGTGGAAAAAATACCCATTATTTTCTGATATATGAAGACGTCAAAATAAAGGGTAAATTATTTTTTCGAATAATGGGTGTTTAGTACCCTTTTATATATTCCGGCCATTTACTCTTTAATGGGTGAAAATTTCCTTGCAATTTAAAAATAGATTTAACTTCTCTCTCAGACCCTGCACAAGATATAATAGTTTATGTACACAAACCCGTAACAATTTAATAAAAACCAGAATAGCCAGTAATTTCAAGGTATGTGCATTCAAATTATTTTCCTATCGTGTTCTTACTATGAAAACAATCAAATTTCACAGGATGTTTGCCCGAGACTTCTGATGCCAAGTCTCGTATGCTTGTCCCGCTGCACATAACCTCCGGTAGCAGCAGTACTAGGCCAGCAAGTCAGCCTTTAATAAATAATGCTCCCGCATCGGACTAAATTATGTGTTATTATATTATTCAATAAAATGTTTTATGGTCATAGTTTTCTATTGATTATTTATCTTAGAAATGAAACATTAAAATCGATTTGCATTTTATATATTTCAAAAAGAGTAAATTTTACTCTGTTTCTTAGAAAAAATGTTTCTGGATAATGGGTAAAATTCACTCGTTAATCTGACGTACAAGCCGTTTACTCTTTAATGAGTAAAGGCCCTTTACTCTTTTTATGAGTTAAACTAGTTTCTTTCAAAGAGGGTACTTTTTTACCCTTTAAAGGGTACTTTGATCCTACAGTGTAGTGCACAAAGCCAAAATAAAACATACATTGTTGTTGAATGCTTCCTTTGTGAGATTAGTATTTTGAAATTTAGGTGCAATATTTCCTTTTCTCATTGGAATGAGTTCTGGTGCAAAATTCTAAAGGCCCTCGAGACTGATATGCGATTACTCTCCTTCTGAAATTTCTTTCCAGATTCCTCGAGAGAAAGCTTCAGGAAGAAGATTGACTCATGCAAACATTTCTTCTGGAATATTTTTAGGAACTACTCTTTGCATCCCTCATGAAATCAATTTAGAGATTTCTAACAAATTATCTCACTAATTTTCACAGGGATTACTGTTTTTTTCAGATAATAAGGTTAGAGCACTTGTTTCGATCGTCACCAGTTTTCCTTCCATTCATACAATTATGACCAACTTTGTATGAAAGTATGAAAATTGGCAGAGAATCCTTGTAATTCGGCATTTAGTGGATTTCTCATATTCCAGGATTTTTCCCAGAGGTTTTTCCACCAGATCTAGCCGATCTTCTAAAGGATTCTTACAAGATTCCTTCCACGAAATTCTTCAAATATTTCTTTTAGATACTTGTTTTAATTATGAATCGTGGTTTACGGCCAACCAGCCGAGTGGAAGTTTAACAACTACCGAAAAGCTAAACATTACATATAATTTGCAATTGGATTAGTTGGACAAATTGATGTGAAGATTTGCGAAAAAGTTACACGTCTTCTCAGTGAGAATCGAACTCACGACTCCCCGATCTCTAGTTGGGGCGCGTTAACCACTACGCCATGAGAGGACTCATAAACGCAGAAGTTAACCTGAATTCGATTTCAGCTCAATACTCACGTGGTCCTCTTTCGCAAAGTGCACCTCTTTCGGAAGAATTAGATGCCCATCCAAACACAACGCTTTCTATATATATCCAATGCCTAGCCCGAGAGCGCATTGTTTTTTAGATATAGGAATAGCACACTACACTAGCCAGCAACTGCGCTGGCTGAGGTTTCTATTGTGTGGGCTTCCAATGGGTCGCGACGTTCTCAAACGACCGGTTACGGAACATGAGTCCGTTGCTCGATAAATACTTGTTTTAATTATGAATCGTGGTTTACGGCCAACCAGCCGAGTGGAAGTTTAACAACTACCGAAAAGCTAAACATTACATATAATTTGCAATTGGATTAGTTGGACAAATTGATGTGAAGATTTGCGAAAAAGTTACACGTCTTCTCAGTGAGAATCGAACTCACGACTCCCCGATCTCTAGTTGGGGCGCGTTAACCACTACGCCATGAGAGGACTCATAAACGCAGAAGTTAACCTGAATTCGATTTCAGCTCAATACTCACGTGGTCCTCTTTCGCAAAGTGCACCTCTTTCGGAAGAATTAGATGCCCATCCAAACACAACGCTTTCTATATATATCCAATGCCTAGCCCGAGAGCGCATTGTTTTTTAGATATAGGAATAGCACACTACACTAGCCAGCAACTGCGCTGGCTGAGGTTTCTATTGTGTGGGCTTCCAATGGGTCGCGACGTTCTCAAACGACCGGTTACGGAACATGAGTCCGTTGCTCGATAAATACTTGTTTTAATTATGAATCGTGGTTTACGGCCAACCAGCCGAGTGGAAGTTTAACAACTACCGAAAAGCTAAACATTACATATAATTTGCAATTGGATTAGTTGGACAAATTGATGTGAAGATTTGCGAAAAAGTTACACGTCTTCTCAGTGAGAATCGAACTCACGACTCCCCGATCTCTAGTTGGGGCGCGTTAACCACTACGCCATGAGAGGACTCATAAACGCAGAAGTTAACCTGAATTCGATTTCAGCTCAATACTCACGTGGTCCTCTTTCGCAAAGTGCACCTCTTTCGGAAGAATTAGATGCCCATCCAAACACAACGCTTTCTATATATATCCAATGCCTAGCCCGAGAGCGCATTGTTTTTTAGATATAGGAATAGCACACTACACTAGCCAGCAACTGCGCTGGCTGAGGTTTCTATTGTGTGGGCTTCCAATGGGTCGCGACGTTCTCAAACGACCGGTTACGGAACATGAGTCCGTTGCTCGATAAATACTTGTTTTAATTATGAATCGTGGTTTACGGCCAACCAGCCGAGTGGAAGTTTAACAACTACCGAAAAGCTAAACATTACATATAATTTGCAATTGGATTAGTTGGACAAATTGATGTGAAGATTTGCGAAAAAGTTACACGTCTTCTCAGTGAGAATCGAACTCACGACTCCCCGATCTCTAGTTGGGGCGCGTTAACCACTACGCCATGAGAGGACTCATAAACGCAGAAGTTAACCTGAATTCGATTTCAGCTCAATACTCACGTGGTCCTCTTTCGCAAAGTGCACCTCTTTCGGAAGAATTAGATGCCCATCCAAACACAACGCTTTCTATATATATCCAATGCCTAGCCCGAGAGCGCATTGTTTTTTAGATATAGGAATAGCACACTACACTAGCCAGCAACTGCGCTGGCTGAGGTTTCTATTGTGTGGGCTTCCAATGGGTCGCGACGTTCTCAAACGACCGGTTACGGAACATGAGTCCGTTGCTCGATAAATACTTGTTTTAATTATGAATCGTGGTTTACGGCCAACCAGCCGAGTGGAAGTTTAACAACTACCGAAAAGCTAAACATTACATATAATTTGCAATTGGATTAGTTGGACAAATTGATGTGAAGATTTGCGAAAAAGTTACACGTCTTCTCAGTGAGAATCGAACTCACGACTCCCCGATCTCTAGTTGGGGCGCGTTAACCACTACGCCATGAGAGGACTCATAAACGCAGAAGTTAACCTGAATTCGATTTCAGCTCAATACTCACGTGGTCCTCTTTCGCAAAGTGCACCTCTTTCGGAAGAATTAGATGCCCATCCAAACACAACGCTTTCTATATATATCCAATGCCTAGCCCGAGAGCGCATTGTTTTTTAGATATAGGAATAGCACACTACACTAGCTAGTATTGAGCTGAAATCGAATTCAGGTTAACTTCTGCGTTTATGAGTCCTCTCATGGCGTAGTGGTTAACGCGCCCCAACTAGAGATCGGGGAGTCGTGAGTTCGATTCTCACTGAGAAGACGTGTAACTTTTTCGCAAATCTTCACATCAATTTGTCCAACTAATCCAATTGCAAATTATATGTAATGTTTAGCTTTTCGGTAGTTGTTAAACTTCCACTCGGCTGGTTGGCCGTAAACCACGATTCATAATTAAAACAAGTATTTATCGAGCAACGGACTCATGTTCCGTAACCGGTCGTTTGAGAACGTCGCGACCCATTGGAAGCCCACACAATAGAAACCTCAGCCAGCGCAGTTGCTGGCTAGTGTAGTGTGCTATTCCTATATCTAAAAAACAATGCGCTCTCGGGCTAGGCATTGGATATATATAGAAAGCGTTGTGTTTGGATGGGCATCTAATTCTTCCGAAAGAGGTGCACTTTGCGAAAGAGGACCACGTGAGTATTGAGCTGAAATCGAATTCAGGTTAACTTCTGCGTTTATGAGTCCTCTCATGGCGTAGTGGTTAACGCGCCCCAACTAGAGATCGGGGAGTCGTGAGTTCGATTCTCACTGAGAAGACGTGTAACTTTTTCGCAAATCTTCACATCAATTTGTCCAACTAATCCAATTGCAAATTATATGTAATGTTTAGCTTTTCGGTAGTTGTTAAACTTCCACTCGGCTGGTTGGCCGTAAACCACGATTCATAATTAAAACAAGTATTTATCGAGCAACGGACTCATGTTCCGTAACCGGTCGTTTGAGAACGTCGCGACCCATTGGAAGCCCACACAATAGAAACCTCAGCCAGCGCAGTTGCTGGCTAGTGTAGTGTGCTATTCCTATATCTAAAAAACAATGCGCTCTCGGGCTAGGCATTGGATATATATAGAAAGCGTTGTGTTTGGATGGGCATCTAATTCTTCCGAAAGAGGTGCACTTTGCGAAAGAGGACCACGTGAGTATTGAGCTGAAATCGAATTCAGGTTAACTTCTGCGTTTATGAGTCCTCTCATGGCGTAGTGGTTAACGCGCCCCAACTAGAGATCGGGGAGTCGTGAGTTCGATTCTCACTGAGAAGACGTGTAACTTTTTCGCAAATCTTCACATCAATTTGTCCAACTAATCCAATTGCAAATTATATGTAATGTTTAGCTTTTCGGTAGTTGTTAAACTTCCACTCGGCTGGTTGGCCGTAAACCACGATTCATAATTAAAACAAGTATTTATCGAGCAACGGACTCATGTTCCGTAACCGGTCGTTTGAGAACGTCGCGACCCATTGGAAGCCCACACAATAGAAACCTCAGCCAGCGCAGTTGCTGGCTAGTGTAGTGTGCTATTCCTATATCTAAAAAACAATGCGCTCTCGGGCTAGGCATTGGATATATATAGAAAGCGTTGTGTTTGGATGGGCATCTAATTCTTCCGAAAGAGGTGCACTTTGCGAAAGAGGACCACGTGAGTATTGAGCTGAAATCGAATTCAGGTTAACTTCTGCGTTTATGAGTCCTCTCATGGCGTAGTGGTTAACGCGCCCCAACTAGAGATCGGGGAGTCGTGAGTTCGATTCTCACTGAGAAGACGTGTAACTTTTTCGCAAATCTTCACATCAATTTGTCCAACTAATCCAATTGCAAATTATATGTAATGTTTAGCTTTTCGGTAGTTGTTAAACTTCCACTCGGCTGGTTGGCCGTAAACCACGATTCATAATTAAAACAAGTATTTATCGAGCAACGGACTCATGTTCCGTAACCGGTCGTTTGAGAACGTCGCGACCCATTGGAAGCCCACACAATAGAAACCTCAGCCAGCGCAGTTGCTGGCTAGTGTAGTGTGCTATTCCTATATCTAAAAAACAATGCGCTCTCGGGCTAGGCATTGGATATATATAGAAAGCGTTGTGTTTGGATGGGCATCTAATTCTTCCGAAAGAGGTGCACTTTGCGAAAGAGGACCACGTGAGTATTGAGCTGAAATCGAATTCAGGTTAACTTCTGCGTTTATGAGTCCTCTCATGGCGTAGTGGTTAACGCGCCCCAACTAGAGATCGGGGAGTCGTGAGTTCGATTCTCACTGAGAAGACGTGTAACTTTTTCGCAAATCTTCACATCAATTTGTCCAACTAATCCAATTGCAAATTATATGTAATGTTTAGCTTTTCGGTAGTTGTTAAACTTCCACTCGGCTGGTTGGCCGTAAACCACGATTCATAATTAAAACAAGTATTTATCGAGCAACGGACTCATGTTCCGTAACCGGTCGTTTGAGAACGTCGCGACCCATTGGAAGCCCACACAATAGAAACCTCAGCCAGCGCAGTTGCTGGCTAGTGTAGTGTGCTATTCCTATATCTAAAAAACAATGCGCTCTCGGGCTAGGCATTGGATATATATAGAAAGCGTTGTGTTTGGATGGGCATCTAATTCTTCCGAAAGAGGTGCACTTTGCGAAAGAGGACCACGTGAGTATTGAGCTGAAATCGAATTCAGGTTAACTTCTGCGTTTATGAGTCCTCTCATGGCGTAGTGGTTAACGCGCCCCAACTAGAGATCGGGGAGTCGTGAGTTCGATTCTCACTGAGAAGACGTGTAACTTTTTCGCAAATCTTCACATCAATTTGTCCAACTAATCCAATTGCAAATTATATGTAATGTTTAGCTTTTCGGTAGTTGTTAAACTTCCACTCGGCTGGTTGGCCGTAAACCACGATTCATAATTAAAACAAGTATTTATCGAGCAACGGACTCATGTTCCGTAACCGGTCGTTTGAGAACGTCGCGACCCATTGGAAGCCCACACAATAGAAACCTCAGCCAGCGCAGTTGCTGGCTAGTGTAGTGTGCTATTCCTATATCTAAAAAACAATGCGCTCTCGGGCTAGGCATTGGATATATATAGAAAGCGTTGTGTTTGGATGGGCATCTAATTCTTCCGAAAGAGGTGCACTTTGCGAAAGAGGACCACGTGAGTATTGAGCTGAAATCGAATTCAGGTTAACTTCTGCGTTTATGAGTCCTCTCATGGCGTAGTGGTTAACGCGCCCCAACTAGAGATCGGGGAGTCGTGAGTTCGATTCTCACTGAGAAGACGTGTAACTTTTTCGCAAATCTTCACATCAATTTGTCCAACTAATCCAATTGCAAATTATATGTAATGTTTAGCTTTTCGGTAGTTATTTCTTTTAGAGTTGATAAGGTGAAACATCTCGGAATCCGAAGATGGCCGACTTGTGCCCCTACTCACGTTTTCAAAGGCACAAAACTGGAGAAATAGTTGGCAAACGATTCTGATCTTCTTATTTTAAGCTTTCTGCTAGTGCACAGAGCCAAAATAAAAAGTGCACTGTTGTTGGATGCTTTTTTCGCGAGATTTGTGCCTTAGAAGATTTAGTGCAATCTTAGAAGTTGATTCCAAACTGTTTCATCTTAAGGTGAAACATCAACTGCCAATGAAACAAGCCATTCAAGGAATTTCTGATCAACTTCGATGTATAACTATTTTACGAATTTTCAACACAAAGTACCAGAATGTCGATTTCTACAGGTGATATTTCACTGATCAATGGATCCACTGGCTTCGGTGTCTTCAATGAAAACTTTGACGCCTTCCGAAAACTTCAGGAAAGTTGCACGGTTTACGCTGCCGTGAATCGCAAGTCAGTCCCATCTGCATTTTTGTCGAAATTGAGTTGCGATCAGTTTTCAACATATCTTTCAATACCCTTTCAGCTGCACTAATGAGATAATCGGATATGTTTGAAAAAATAGGAAAAAACAGCAAGTTAAACTGTCCTATAATGAAAAGTAACCGCATATCAGTCCCACTTCAGATTTCCGCACTGTATAACACAGAAATGAAACGTGTTTTAATCACTTTTATATATTTTTGGAAATATATAGTAGTGAAAAGCAAATTGTGAAAGTTTCATTAAGATTCGATCGTGTTCGAATTTGCTGGAATTCTCGTAATATTTGTATGGAAAACGAGTTTAGAAACTTCACAGGCCATTTTCTCAATGCCTACTTTCTATAGATGGGACTGACTTGCGATTCACGGCAGTACGTTGCTGAGCTGGCAGCAATCAACTTCGCTTTGGGGAATATAGTATCAATTATATCAATTTGCTTTCGGCCGATTCCACTATCAGATCCCCTCTTCATCTTCTCGAATAGTATCAGTTCCATTGACGCACTCCGTTCGATGAAACCTGTAAAGCAAGCATCTTACTTTCTTAGAATAATAAGAAAGCAGATGTGTGCACATATAAGATTACCTTTGTATGGGTCCCCTCGCATTGCTTAATTTATGGCAATGAGAAGGCGGACTCTTTTGCAAAGATGAGCACTGTGGAAGGCACGATGATTTTCTTCATTAATTACGTCAAAGTTCTCTTCACGGTTAGCCACGGCATAAAATACAAGGCAGTCTCTTTACTGATGTAAATATCAAGTTTCATTGTAAACATGTGACGTCACTCCTATCGTACCATATACCTTCCGGACCACTAGATCTTTTTTTTTTGCAAATTTGTTCGAGGTGGACTACTATAGTAATCTCCATATAAACTTCAAATGGCGTGTGCACAGTCAAATTTCTTCCGAATCATTTCATATTTTGGGAGGATGCTATTTACCATAATAAAAATCGTTTAAGCATAGGGGAGCCAAAATTTAAAAATTTGCATCACTCTAATGCACCTAGTTCCGGTAGGTATTTGCTAACAATTTATGAGGTTGAATTGAGTATATTCCTCTAGAGCGCAATCTTCCGGATTTTGAAACTTTGGGTTCTAGGGTGTTTTATGTAATTTGGACAGAGCGTTACGCGTTTATAATTTGGCCACTTCCATTTGATTTTGCCGTAAATGGCCAAATTATATACGCGTAACGCTCTGTCCAAATTACTTTGATCACCCTACTTCAATTTTTAACGTAGAATCAGGATTTGTAAAAAAAACTTGGTACCGTTAAACAAGCCAATTGAGTTGTTTAGCTATGAAAAAGTTATAACTGTATACAGTTCTCGCATGACCTGTGATCTCGCCCTAAAAGCCATTGGTAAACGAGTGTAACTTGATGTTACCGAGGAAACAAATGGATTTACACGTTATTCAACAATGCTACGATGAAGAGAAGATCCTCCTTTATCTCCCAGTGGTGATAGTTTTCATCCTGGACCGTTCATTTACTTAGAAACAAATAAATGTAGGATTTCCTACATTTATTAATATATTCCATATATAATTCGATATATAAAATCAGAGGGACTGGATATTGGTGCCGTCCGGATTTTGATTCACCACGGTATTGGGGTGTTTTATGTAATTTGGACAGAGCGTTACGCGTATATAATTTGGCCACCTTCAATTGATTTTGCCGTAAATGGCCAAATTATATACGCGTAACGGTCTGTCCAAATTATATTACTAACTTTATTATTTGGGGCTCAATAATAAATGATTTTCCCACCAAGTGCTCAACTCGCATAAGTCAACTCATGTTCACGGTCCAACACAATTGGGTGATTGAGATTTGTAACATTTGAATGGCGCTCTTAAAGGATTTGAAATTCTCGCTCAGCCAATAGGTGGCCATAAACAATAAAGTAAACAAGCATAAGCATATTCATTCTCAGCATCACAATCTATTTGTGCTCAATAGGTCTTATATACTGTCCTACCTTATATATCAGGTACTACACCTGTGCCTTTCTCACATGCTGACGTTGCTGCACCGATGCTGTTGATGATGATGCACCTGCCGGGGCCCCGCATCGATGCGATGATGATGATATTCTTCTTCTCTCTTCTCAACTGCTTTTCAGAACGCGCTTTTCTCGAGCGCTCACTATTCGAGCAGATTCAACTGCACATGCACTCACACACTGCCACTAACTGCAAGCCGACCTCACTATGCGATGCATTCACCTGATACCACTTGCAACCGGGGATGCACGCCGACACACCAACGGTCCTGTCGGTCTTCACTACGCTGATCGCTCTCCGGCCACTTGTACTGTTCGACGCACACTCAAACGTTTTTCTCGCTCTTCAACACCGATCACTCCCTTCACTTGCGTGTGATCACGCTGATGTTCTAAACACAGTCACACCCTGTTGCTTCTCCCGCTCCCGTAGCTGCGTCGTTATCTTGCGGCTCGAGATTGCACGCTCGTTGAGAGCTTTGACATGGATGTTCGTGTGTGTGTGACTCGGTGACCGTCGTGCGATTCGATAGCGCTAATGGTGTTGGTGTGTGCTTCTTGCTCTCGCACACTCTTCGTAGCCGATGGCCGATGGTATAGTGACGCGATGCGTCAAGCAATACGTGACGCGCTTTTGTAAGATTTTCAAATAGGCGTTGTGTGACGCGAGGTATGACATAGTGACGCGTTTTGAATCGCTTCGGGCACAGCTACATAATCGAATATCCGCCAGAAAAATCAAAGGAATAAATGTCTTAGCAAGCTAGCTCAACATTTTTTTTATCATTAACAACATTTAAACTAAATAAAAATAGAATTCAGACCGGTCATAATTCTCGTACTTACGACTATTTTGACTATTCTCCCATGGTAAGATTTTTGTACGAAAATAAAAAATAGTGCCGAGTATGACCTATCAACTAACAACAGGGGGGTCTGTCCCATAAAACTTTATCAAAGTTTCAGTCACTTGTAGCTGATGCGCCACTTGGTGTCCCATGATTCTTCCATAATGGAACCTGCAGTAGTACCGAATTCCGCTGAAACCTGTCTCCAGAAATTGTACACGATGGTCCTGCTTATATACACATACTTCACGATAAGCTTTTTAGCTAACAAAAACTATAAACTTAAAGTTTTGGCAACGAACGCCAATCTAAACAAAATTAAACAGCATCGGACGCTCGTGAAACCACTTCACGGAATGGTTCGACGCGACTGCACGCGCATCGCGTTCACTTTGCCATGTATACGCGCTGCACCATGCGTTTTGCATTGACGCCTGCCAGAACTGTTCAGACGCAAACGCGTCGCGTTGCGCATCGCTTGACGCGCGGCGTAACTATGCCCTCGGCCGATGGCGATCACGCTTGAGGATTCCGAACAAAACTCCCTGTTTGACAAAACAGGAATTATAATCACATTCCAATTGGAATTTTTGGTTGAAATTACCTCCGTAGAGAGCCTTTCGATTTTCTCGTCTCCGTGATGCGCGGCCTGGTAATTTCCAACCGGTTTGCCGATCTGTCCAAGTTAATTTGGCATTTGTTTCTGCTGGCTGAATTTAAACGCTATAGTTAGAAGTCCTATATGAGGAAATATGCTGCCATTACCTTAGATGAACGTCGTTCGGTTGCAAATCGAAGTGTTGGCTAGCACTACAACGAGTGCGTGTGGACGGGTTCTGTTGGTGAAAGGACATTATCGTCTAGGTTTCTTTGTAATATGACGCCATTTTACCTTTTGGAATACTGGTGAGCGTCGTTTCACCGTTTTCCATGCGGGTTGAGCGTGTCTTTCCGATTGATGGTCGAATCGGAGTCGTCGGACACCTGCTAGCATAAATGGTGATTTTAGCACTACGTCCAATTCTGGACTACGTCGTGACGAATTACCTGATGATTTTTCTTTGAGCCGAGATTTGATTTTTTCACACTCAATCTGTGCACTAGCTTCGCAAGTCATGCACCTCCAGTACGTCCACTTTTTAAGCCAGCAGAAAACGAATGATCAGCAACTTACAAGTTCGTGAGCTTAGTCGTCGTAAATGTTCGATTCTCTTTTTCGAGAGCGTGAGAGTGCGAGAGTTTTCGTACAGTTTTGGCATGTGTAGAGTTGCTCTGATGGCAACAATCTTAATGATTTTCATGATGCTGTGGCAGTGTTGCGTGCTGCAGTGATTTTATTATACAGTCATCTCTCCCTTACTCGATATTGAAGGGACCATCGAGTTAGGGAGGTATCGAGTTACAGAACACAAAACCAATGCAACTGCGATCCAAGGGACCATCGAGTTAGCCATGAAAACCAACTTTTACTATGGTTCTCTAACTCGATATCGAGATACGGAATATCGAGTAAGGGAGAGTTAACTGTATTTCGTTGCAAACAATTTGTAACAATTACTTTGATCACCCTAAGGCGCAAGGAAAAATGGCACAAAAGTCAAAACTGATAAAGCAGTTATCTCATATTAAAACAACAAAGGGCCCATTCACAAATTTCATAACTGATGGAATCTGAGGCGGACAGGGCTGGGAGAAATGACCAGGACACGGGTTCTAACAATAACGAATAATGTTTATTAACAGGAAACGGTCTGTACACTTTGGTGTCTTGATGTGGAATGGGGTTGAAAAGATTGTGCGGGCGCTCACGTCAGTAAACTAACGGCTACTATGTTTACACCCCCTCTCGTATTGGGCAGAGTTCTCAATGGAATAATAACGCCAGAATTAGATTTGAACATAAAATACTTATTTACGCAACGTGTCTTTACTCGACGAGAGGTAACTAGATAATAAAAAAGAGATGAAAAAGAATGATCACAGCAGTCGGTGCGATTGCGCGCCGAAATATTTTCCATTCCGTTTTGCTACCTCCATCTGTCAGCACGCGTGAAGGGGTTCGGCCGATTGGGGGTTCGTTCAGTTTGGCCGATGATCTAGCAATTGTTGTCGGCCTCAATACTCCTCCTCAACGATTGCCAGCTACAAGACCAAGCATTGAAGAAAACTTCTGCAACTTGATCCTGCCTAGCGGTTTGGTAAGTGCGTCAGCTACCATCTCTTCGGTGGGACGGTACACCAGCTTCAGCACCCTTTGGTCGCACAGTTCCTTCACGTAGGCCTCTCGGGTTTCTATGTGCTTCGATCGCCGACTGACTCTCTCCGATTCGACGAACTTAATACAACTTTGGTTGTCTTCCGATATCTCCACAAGTTCCAATTGTGGTTCGCCAAAATCTTCGAGCAGCTTCCGAAGCCACACTGCCTCCTGACTTGCCTCACTTAGGCTGTGAACCGTTTCACCAGTTTGTTTAACTATTAGTTAAAATTTGACATTTCGATAGTTATTTTCCCCTTAAATGGTTAAATTGAACATCGCGGTCGACCCATTTGAGCTTTGACATTCGAGTAGTTATTTCAGAACAAAGTTGACAGTGTAGTAGTGCGAACGCTTGAGAACTCGCTCAGAGTTAGAAAGAGAGTGAGAAGAAATGAAAAAGGGAACTAGGGAGAAACAGAGCCTATGTAAGGAACAGGAGAAATACAGTAAGCAGAAGTTTTGTGACTACCACTGAAACTAGACGTGTTTCATTACTCGTTATACCTGAAAACTCTAAAATACCTCTCGGTCACTAGTCATATCAGTGACGTACGAAGATAGAATTTTTTAGAAAGTTTAATTTTTTTTCGCGTGTGAATTTAGTGCAATTTTAGTGGATTCGGAAAGAATTGCCACGAATTTTATCCAAGGAGCGGCCAAATTTTTATCGACGACTACAACCACCAGCAACAAGTTTCTCAGTGTGCGTACCAGCTCCCCAGAAGATCCCAGCGACCGGGAACGCAAAGGGGAATTTCAAGCTGATTTTTGACAAGTCCGAAGAAGCAGAGTGGAAAGCAGAGACGACCGAACACACCAATACCGACAACCCGAACGACGAACGACGGAGCAAGTCGGCAGGTTGGTGAAAGCGAAAGTGTCAACAAAAAGTGCATCGAAAGTGCATCGGAGGTCATCGATCTCGGGTGTTTCCTCCGAAAACCATCGAATCGCCGTCGCCAGAGTTGACGCCGTTTGATTTTTGTGGTTAGCCGACCGGGATTGTGTGTATTGTGCTGCTACTGCTGGAGCCATTCGTCGGAGGAGAAAAAGAATTTGCCATTGTGATTGTGGTGATTGTGCTACAGCTGGATTCGCCATCATCGTTTTGTTGCTGCTGTTGCCGTTGAACTCGCCGTTGGATTGTGGATGCACAAGCGCATCTGAAGGTTTTGTATGCTTTTGACTGCTGCTGCTGCTTTTGGGAAGGATTCCAATTGGATTTTGTTTGGAGTGCGACTTTTGGCCTACAGGGCTGTTCACGGATCGTTTTTTGTCATCAGGTACGTGGTTTTGTTTACCTTTTTGGGATATTTTTTTTTCTGCGAGATTTTTTTATTTTATTTTGAATTGACTATCGGTTTAGTCCCATTTTAATTTTGTTTTTGTGTTGTTTTCTTGTGCATTCCTTTGGAAAGGATGACTTTAACATCGATTGCGGATGCTTACGTGCCATTTTCTATGCCATTCAGCCAGTATCAGGAACAGCTGGAATGGATTTTTAAGCACAATGATTTTCCAGAGGATAGATACAAAACATCTTTCCTAGCGGTTTGCGGTAAAGAAGTTTTTACCGAACTAAAAAGGCTTTTTCCTGGAAAAGATTTTAATGAGTTAACTTACAAACAACTAACTGATGAATTGAAGAAACGCTATGATAAAAATGACTCAGCTGTTGTGCACAGCTATAAATTTTGGACGAAGAGGCAGGGCCGGAATGAATCTTTGGAAGATTTTGTAATAACCGTTAAGAATTTAGCGGAACGATGTGACTTTGGAGATTTTAAAGACAGGGCTATTCGCGACATACTTGTAATAGGAGTAAATGACCCTCAGTTACAAAAGCGATTGTGTGATGAGGAAGATTTGTCTGCTGCAAAAGCGGAAAGGCTGATTTTGAATTCCGAGATTTCAGCAAATAGAACACAAAAACTGAAGCATGATGATGACAGGCGTGTAAGCGTAGTAGCAAGATTAGGTCCCCGACCGGAAGTTTCGCGTTCTAGGAACAGATTCCGAAGCAGGAGTCGTAGTTTTGACAGGAACCGATCATTTTCGTCCAGAAGTAGGAATAACAACAAATACCAAGGCAAAAGAGGTTCAGGTGATAAACCAACTTACGTTTGTTCTTTTTGCAAGAAAGCTGGACATACTAGAAAGTTTTGCTACCGTTTACATGGCAGAAGCCCGCGTAAAAGTCAAGCCAGTGTAAAGTTTGTAGACACTCCAAAGCCATCTTCTAGCTCCAAAGCATCCAAAGATTCAGGACTTTTCAAAAGGTTGAAGGTAGACTTAGACTACAATTCAGATGATTCTGACGGCATGCCATGTCTTATGATTTCGTCCGTCAACAAGATCAGTGATCCTTGCTATGTTGAGGCTTTAGTAAACCGGAAACGTTTGACCATGGAGATCGACTGCGGTTCAGCGGAGAGTGTGATTTCAGAGGAGTTGTACCTTCGAAATTTCGCAAGCTGTGAACTGCAGCATTGCAACAAAAAACTTGTTGTGATTGACGGCAACAAACTCAAAGTTGTTGGAAAAATTTTGGTGGAGGTACAGCTCGCTGGGAATCGAAAACAGCTCAGCATGGTTGTTTTACGTTGCAAAAACGATTTTATTTCGCTGGTTGGCCGCACATGGTTGGACGAGTTTTACACCGGTTGGAGAAATACGTTTACCAACCCTCCGTTGACTGTGGGGAACATTGACCTGACTGGCGAACAAAAAGCTGTTGAGGAAGTTAAAAGTAAGTTTCCGACAATTTTTACCAAAGATTTTTCTAGTCCAATAGTTGGTTATAAGGGAGATTTAATCTTGAAGGAAGACACACCCATTTTTAAAAAGGCCTACGAAGTTCCATTACGTTTGAGACAACAAGTAATTGACTATTTGGCAGACTTGGAGAAACAAGGAGTCATCACACCCGTTGAAGCCAGCGAATGGGCTTCACCGGTTATTGCCATCGTGAAGAAGGATCAAAGTATTCGTTTGGTGATAGACTGCAAAGTCTCCATCAATAAAGTTTTGCTTCAAAATACGTATCCTTTACCTGTAGCACAGGATCTTTTCGCTACACTTTCGGGTTCAACGGTTTTTTGTTCCTTGGACCTAGAGGGTGCTTATACCCAGCTGCTTTTGACCGACCGTTCCAAGAGGTTCATGGTAATCAATACCATAAAGGGCCTCTATACCTACCATAGACTCCCTCAAGGAGCCTCATCTAGCGCAGCTATATTTCAGAAGGTCATGGACCAAGTTCTTTGTGGTTTGGAGAACGTTTCAGTTTATTTGGACGATGTGCTGATAGCGGGTAAGGACTTTAATGACTGCAGGAAGAAACTTTTTTTGGTTTTGGAAAGACTTGCCAAAGCCAACATAAAAGTAAATTTAAAAAAATGCAAATTTTTTGTTACGCAGTTGCCTTACCTGGGGCATGTTTTGACAGACAAGGGATTGCTTCCCTGCCCCGACAAAGTGAGAACAATCCGCGAAGCGAAAGCTCCACGGAACGTGTCGGAATTGAAGGCATTTTTAGGACTTGTAACTTATTACTCAAAGTTCATTCCTAATTTGTCCACTCGCATCAGCTGCCTTTACAATCTTTTAAAGAAAAACGTGACGTATTGTTGGACTGACAACTGTGAGAAAGCTTTTAACGATTGTAAAGGATTTCTTTTAAACCCAAACCTTTTGGAATATTTTGACCCGTATAAGCCTATAGTTGTAGTAACAGATGCCTGTAGCTATGGTTTAGGAGGTGTAATCGCTCATTTGGTTGACGACGAAGAAAAACCAATAAGCTTCACCTCATTTTCTTTGAATAACGCCCAGAAAAACTACCCAATTTTGCATCTCGAGGCGCTAGCAGTTGTGAGCACTGTGAAGAAGTTTCATAAATTTCTTTACGGAAAACATTTTACAATTTTTACCGATCACAAGCCTCTAATCGGTATTTTTGGTAAAGAGGGTAAGAATTCTATTTCAGTGACGCGTTTACAGAGATACGTTATGGAGCTTTCTATTTACGATTACGATATTGTTTATCGACCTTCTTCAAGGATGGGTAATGCCGATTTTTGCAGTCGTTTTCCTTTGACTGAAGAAGTTCCCAGAGAGTTGGCACGGGAATATGTCAAGAATTTGAATTTTTCCAACGAATTTCCAATCGATTACAAAGAGGTGGCTAAAGAAACTTTAAATGACGACTTTTTACTTAAGATTTTAAAATACCTGAAAGAAGGTTGGCCACAAAGGTTGGAAAAGCGTTTTGTCGACGTGTACTCCCACTACCAGGAGCTTGAGCAAATCGAAGGTTGCGTTTTGTTCCAGGATCGAGTAGTGATTCCTGAGAGTATGAAGAACAAAGTACTTAAAATGCTTCATATGAATCACTCAGGGATAAGCAAAATCAAGCAACTAGCGCGGAGGACAGTCTACTGGTTCGGACTGAACAAGGACGTGGAGGACTACGTGAAGAGCTGCGTGATATGCCATCAGATGACTGCGACCACCAAGAAACCTGCCTACTCCCGATGGATTCCAACGACGAAACCCTTCAGCAGGATTCATGCTGATTTTTTCCACTTTGACAGAAAAGTTTTCCTGGTTGTCGTTGACAGCTTTACCAAGTGGATCGAGTTGGAGTACATGCGGAACGGAACAGATTGCAATAAGGTTTTGAAGGTTCTTTTGGGAATATTTGCCAGATACGGTTTGCCAGACGTTGTTGTCACGGACGGAGGGCCACCGTTCAACTCTGACAAATTTGTGACATTTTTGGAAAACCAGGGGATTTTGGTGATGAAAAGTCCACCATATCATCCTGAAAGCAACGGGCAAGCAGAGAGAACTGTACGGTTAGTCAAAGATGTTTTGAAGAAGTTTTTCCTTGACCCGGAAATGAGGAGTTTGGACGTTGAAGAACAAATAGCATATTTTTTGTCAAACTACCGCAACATTTGCCTAGATAACAAAGGCCAATTCCCTTCAGAAAGATTACTCTCTTATAAACCAAAGACTATGTTGGACTTAATTAATCCCAAGAATAATTTTAAAAACCATTTGACTAACTCGCATGATGAACCTAATTTACACACAGTAAAAGGTAATAAAAAGCCTGATGCATTTACCACACTCAAAAATGGAGATCTGATTTACTACAAAAACATAAACACCACAGACATCAGACGTTGGTTGCCAGCCACATTTTTAAGACAAGTTTCTGATGCTACTTTCCAGATTTCTCTTGGGGGAAGGATAGTGTTGGCGCATAAGCGTCAGCTTAAGCTATCGACAGGCACTCATCGCAGGGGAATCTTAGTTTTCCCAATTGAGAGTGCGAATGCCCCAGTTAACGATCCAGCACCCATTTTGTCGCCAAATCCGGAAGCAGCACCAATTTCGTCATCTTTAGCAAGTCAAGCACCAATTTCGTCATCTGTACATGTTTTGTCATCGTCTCCTGTAAGAAGCAATAGTGAAGTTCCTACTGCAAGAAAACGAAGAAGAGAAGAAGAAGAAGAGAAAGATTTCGGAAATGTTTCAAATCCAGATTTTGAATTCTATGGCTATCCGGCCGATTCTTTCATATTTTCAAACGATGATCCTGACGTTAATCAGGAATCAGATCCACTCCCAGTGGTTTCGATAAGAAGATCAAAGAGAAGAAGCAAGAAGCGTAGGAGGAGTGATTTTCTCTACTATTAGTAGATTCAAATTAACTAGTATTTTCTAATTGTATATATTTGTATATTTCGATTTTTGATTATTAAGCATAAAGTGCATTCGAAGATTTTTAATAAGTAGTGAATTTAAAGATAATCTGTTTGAAGTAAAATGAACTATTTTCGAACTAAAGGATGGAGGAGTTGTAGTAGTGCGAACGCTTGAGAACTCGCTCAGAGTTAGAAAGAGAGTGAGAAGAAATGAAAAAGAGAACTAGGGAGAAACAGAGCCTATGTAAGGAACAGGAGAAATACAGTAAGCAGAAGTTTTGTGACTACCACTGAAACTAGACGTGTTTCATTACTCGTTATACCTGAAAACTCTAAAATACCTCTCGGTCACTAGTCATATCAGACAGATGGTTAGTTATTCTCAAATTCACGGGAGCAGAAAATAACTTTCGAGCTGTCAAGTTTAACTGTAAAATCCAGTCGGCGGAACGGAATGGCCACAGATTGAAGGCCACCGTCAGCACTCACCTGCCGGAGAAGAAGGGCCAAGGTAAAATCCAGTCGGCGGAACGGAATGGCCACAGATTGAAGGCCACCGTCAGCACTCACCTGCCGGAGAAGAAGGGCCAAGGTAAAATCCAGTCGGCGGAACGGAATGGCCACAGATTGAAGGCCACCGTCAGCACTCACTCACCTGCCGGAGAAGAAGGGCCAAGGTAAAATCCAGTCGGCGGAACGGAATGGCCACAGATTGAAGGCCACCGTCAGCACTCACCTGCCGGAGAAGAAGGGCCAAGGTAAAATCCAGTCGGCGGAACGGAATGGCCACAGATTGAAGGCCACCGTCAGCACTCACCTGCAACAGCTGCTACAAATACTATTTGTAGGATTTTACCAGCCAAACTCAAATGAAATGCTTCAAAGTAATTTTAACTAATTTATTTTACATTTAGGATTAGAACTAATTTAACATTAAGTTTTCTAATTTTAACAAGTTTGATAAGTTTTTCTTCTCGCACGTCTTGATCGCTTGAATTTTTCGTTCAGAATCTTTTTTTTTCAGCCGCAGCTTACTTAGATTTGTTATCCGGTTGCTATGGCGCCAACGATATCCGAGCAACATAATCAGTTGCTACCAGTGTTGGCAACATTCTCCGAGCCCGGAAACGAGATGTTCGCTTGTAGCAATACAATTTTGCTAACAGGTCTTGTGAACGATGATTTTGAAGTCTTCACGGACACCGTTCTAATTTTTCCATCTGGTCCTTTGTAAATCTTCTCGACAACTCCTTTCGGCCAGCATCCTCGATGTAAATTCTCATCTACTATCATTACAAAATCACCAACATGATATTCGTGGTATTTTCTGTTATCAGGCCACTTGCGGCTTCTTATCAGTTCTGGACGGTAAGACGATAACCATTTACGCCAGAATTTCCACTGTACACCTCTAACACTCATCGAATCCTCGATCTGCGGTTGATCTAATGTTTTTACTAGCCTTTTTAGTTCTTGATCTGCGCCAGTAAAATTTGTCCCATAGTCTGTCATAATGCATTGCGGTAACCCACGGATTGACATAAAGCGACGGATGGCCATAATGCAGCTATTTGTGTCCAGCGAAGGTACTACTTCAAGATGTATAGCTCTAGAAGTCAGACACGTAAAAAGAACCACCCATCTTTTTTCTAAGCGACGTCCAACCTTAACAACCAACGGTCCAAAATAATCTATTCCGGTATTGGTGAACGGGAATGCAAACGGTGTTGTTCTTTCCGGAGGAAGATTACCGATTTGCGGAACAGTCGGAAGAGCCCGAAGCACATGCGGATCAGTAGCATCGAAAATGGATGATTATCGGGGAGAATGACGGGGTTGTTAACATCAAACGGCTTACTGTTGTCTTGCACACGTTCTCGCATACGGACTATTCCGTTGTGGATAAACGGCGAATAGGTTTTCAAGCGACTACTGTTCTTAACATACCCGGTCTACTTTAAGCTACGCAATTCATCTCCAAACACCTCCGACTGTACTTTCCTATACCATGCATTTCTTGCGTCAGTCATGTCGTGCACAGTGATGAATAAACGTTTTGGCTTTTCATTTTTTGGTAATGCTAATATCTTTTTCATCCTCAGGTAATACGCTGTCGACCTAATAAGTCGATTGAAATCGGAGAATCGCTCGATATCGGGTAAATCAATAGGGTACTCCTCAGATACAGTGCAGCACAACGAATCAGCGGTGGCATCGACAGTCAGTTCGGAGTGAAAATTTACCAACTCGGCAGGCGTCAATTCAAGCGGTCCGTCGATGGGCCAGCGGGTGCTGACATGAAGTAGAAAATCCGGACCTTTCATCCACTCTTGCATATTACTAAATTTGCTCGACTTTGTTCCAAGATCGGCAACGTTCAACTGTGATGGTACCCAATGCCACAAATCAACGCTGTGACCGTTCTCCTTGATCTTCATAATGCGAGATCCGACATACGACGTAAGCTTCTGACTCGTCTTCAACCAACTCAGGCAAATTTTGGAGTCAGTCCAGAAGAACAATTTCGTCACCTCTATTTTCATCTCGTCTTGAAGCGTCTTCATCATCTGACTAGCAAGCACACAACCTTGAAGTTCCAGACGTGGCACAGTTGAAGACTTCAGTGGAGCGACCCTTGACTTAGCATAAACCAAGGCAACATGTGACGTATCCTTTGCCGATGAACCATATAAATTACACAAGCGAAAGCCTTGTCACTCGCGTCAGAAAAGGCATGGAACTCAGCATCAGCGAACGACGGAATCTCCGGAAAATAGTATCTCGGCAATCGAATTTCTTTCAGCCTAGCAGTTTCATTTAACCACTCTACCCATCTCGGAACCAAACCATCTGGAATCTCGTCATCCCAGCCGGATTGCAATCGCCACAGTTCTTGAAAAATGATCTTCAGGTGTATGGTGATGGGACTCAGGAAACCTAGTGGATCGAATATGCCCATCATGAACTTCAAGAGTTGTCGTTTTGTAGGCACACTTTCACCGGTTCGGAACTTTTCAATCAATTTCGGAAAGTCCAAGGAAAACACCAGTTCGTCGGTCTGAAGGTCCCAGTCGATACCAAGCACACGGGTTCTGCTTCCGACTCGATCAGCAACCAATGCAGGATCGAGAGAATCCAAAAAAGCTTCAGAGTTCGATGAAAACTTGACTAATTGAAATCCGCCATGATCGTGGGTCTCGACCACACGCTGTACCAGTTCGATGGCCTCTTCATCGGTGTTCGCACAATCAAAATAGTCATCAACGTAATGTTGATCTATCACGGCGCGTTCCACACCAGGATACTCCTCTTCCATTTCCTTCGCGTTGTAATTCTTGATGAATTGTGCCATAGAGGGAGATGACACAGCACCGAAGATCATCACCATCATGATGTACACACTAGGAGGTTCAGAGCGATCCATGCCACGAAAAAATAATCGTTGAGAGTCCTGGTCCATTCTACGGATGAGGATTTGGTGGAACATCTCTTTGATGTCCGCCACAAAGCCAATCTTCTTCTTCCTAGCACGCATCAGGATCGCAATCAAGGCAGGTACGAGGTCAGGACCTTTCAACAACAAATCATTGAGAGAAAAACCATGCGATTTGGCCTTCGCATCCATGACCAAGCGGAATTTACCAGCGCTCTCCACGCTGAAGTGGGGCAAGTACCATGTGTTCGGTGTTTCAGTGAGTTCATCAGACTCCAGTTTCCGTGCATATCCTTTAATGATGTAATCTTGAATTTTGCTGCAATACTTCTCGGCGAAATCGGGGTCAGAATCCATCTTCTTCTCGATAATCTGTAATCGCCTTAACGCTTGAGGCTTGCTGTCCGGGAACGAAAAGTTGTTGTACTTGTAGATTTGTCCTACTTCGAAGCGCTCTCCCCGTCGTGTAATGGTACGGTTCATAATATCGATGGCACGTTGATCCTCATCAGACATTTTTGGAGACTGTCCGGTGATTCCAAAATCTTCTACCTTGTAAATCTGTTTCACCAGATCCGTCAGCTCGACGTCGTCATCGTCAGCACATAAAAAAACGTGATTGTCGAATGATGCAGTATCGCTTGGTTCGATCAAGCCATGAACCGTCCAACCCAGGTGGCAGCGAGTTAGTTGTAGACCATGCAGTGAATATTGAATTGTTTTCAGTGGTACAATCAAACCTGCGTTGTTCGAGCCTATCAGCATACAGGAACGAGCACCTTGCACAGCAGCTAGCTTGTCTTCATCAAGCATTGGGTACAGCTGCCTCACCTTCTCGATGTCGAAATTCATTGGTGGTAGGTCGAAATGTTGCACAGAACGAATGTAATTTGCTCTGTACCATTTTGCTTGAACTGCAGGACCAGAGATATCGAATGAGAGCATCATCGAATCTTCTTCCTTATGTGATATACCGTTCGTCCAACGATAATTCACAGACGACGTTGGCCCTTGAAGTCCAATCTTCGCAGCAACGGTAGCGTACATCATCGACAAAGATGAACCTTCATCAAATAGCGCGAAGACTTCTTCGACGCAATTTGGACCTTTGATCCTCACCTTTCCAACACGAAGTAATGTGTTCGCGTTTTTACCATTCACGTTGCACACATTCGGCATACTAGGCGGGAAGCTTCTAGGTGACTCATCGCTGTGTACCAATTCGTGATGATTTTTACCACAAACTGAACACTTCTTTGAAGATTTACAGTTTCTTCTGGCGTGATCCGATTTCAAGCAAATGTAGCACACTTTGCACGATCGGGCGGTGGTTCTACGTTGAGCTACAGAAAGTCCCCGAAATTGCTCGCATTTGTCCAAACTGAAGTGGGAACCTACCGAACACAGTGGACACTTTCTTCGGTGTTTCCTCATCCCGGCTGTTCACATTAAATACAACCGGTTTCGGCTTCGCTAGGTAGTTCACTTTCCTGGGACCGAACGATGGATTCAAACTGGTCAACTGATTGTCTATCTCATCCTCCAACCAACGAGCGAAAGTGTTGAAATCCACCACGGTATCTTCCTTCATCAATGCTGCCTTATGGCGAATCCACATTTGCTTACTGAAACCAGGCAGTTTTTCAGCAAGGGTTGAAATGAGTTCGGGGTTGAGCAGATAATTATCCGCCTTGGCGTTCTGCATCGCGACCATGGTACCTACTACAGCATTGTAGAAAGTCCTAAACGATTCGATGTTGCCTTCCTTGACGCTCTCTAAATTTCGCAGTGCTTCCAATCGATTGACCACAACCCATTCAGTGCGTCCAAAGTTCGATTTCAGCATCCTCATGATCTGAGCGACGTTGTCAGGGGAAGACAACAGTGATTCCACAGTTTTGCGTGCCTTACCTTGTAACGCTTTATTCAGTCGCCTGATATTGTCCCGATCTGTTAGACGGAATTCCTCAGTGGACGTTTTGAATTCAGTTTCGAAAATCATCCACTCCATGATGTCACCAGAAAACGACGGCAAGTCCTTGACGTTTCTTCCTTGCAGTGCCTTGAATGCTTCGTACAGGATTGCATTCACGCCAGGTTCGGGAACAGGTACATCATTCGCTGCAGGCTCGCGGGACGATGGGCGAATTATGCGATTTGACTCCAGATTGTTCGTGTTGCTTGCTTCCACTGATTTTGACTCGGTGAGCCATTTGGTGACACGTCGAGATACACTGGTGTACGCACTCGAGCTGCTACCTCTGCTGCTGCAGACACTCGAGCCGTAACTTGAACCAGTCTTAAGTTCTTCCTTCTTAAGTTCACGCTCACGCTTTCGCTTGAGGAACTCTGCTTTTCTTTCTTCCGTTTTCAACGCCAGGTCATGTTCTATCTGGAGCGCAGCTAATCGTTTCTCAGCCAGAATTTTGTCTCGTTCGATAGACGCCTTCAGTTCATCCTCCTCGATCTGCTCTTCCAACAAAAGAGCCTTCAGTTGGCTGTCAGCTTCGCTGATACGAGAAGATAGGCTTTTCTTTGAACGCCTTTCAGAGTGGGCAGCACCCTTCGAGATGCGAGAACCAGAAACAGGGTCGTTCTCCGCGTCATTTCCGATCGGGGCTGAGACATGTTCTGCAGTTCGCTGGATTGGTTTGTTCTGCTGCTGTTCATTTACAGGAGTACGAAACATGGTTGGTTGATGTGGAAGTTGAATAAAGTAATTTTCTAGTCGCTTTGGTACTACGCCTCTAGTTTCTCTTCTAGAGCGGCGCAACTGTTGTGCCATATAAACTGGCGTTTGGTATTCGAAGGACCAATGTAAAATCCAGTCGGCGGAACGGAATGGCCACAGATTGAAGGCCACCGTCAGCACTCACCTGCCGGAGAAGAAGGGCCAAGGTAAAATCCAGTCGGCGGAACGGAATGGCCACAGATTGAAGGCCACCGTCAGCACTCACCTGCCGGAGAAGAAGGGCCAAGGTAAAATCCAATCGGCGGAACGGAATGGCCACAGATTGAAGGCCACCGTCAGCACTCACCTGCCGGAGAAGAAGGGCCAAGGTAAAATCCAGTCGGCGGGACGGAATGGCCACAGATTGAAGGCCACCGTCAGCACTCACCTGCAACAGCTGCTACAAATACTATTTGTAGGATTTTACCAGCCAAACTCAAATGAAATGCTTCAAAGTAATTTTAACTAATTTATTTTACATTTAGGATTAGAACTAATTTAACATTAAGTTTTCTAATTTTAACAAGTTTGATAAGTTTTTCTTCTCGCACGTCTTGATCGCTTGAATTTTTCGTTCAGAATCTTTTTTTTTTCAGCCGCAGCTTACTTAGATTTGTTATCCGGTTGCTATGGCGCCAACGATATCCGAGCAACATAATCAGTTGCTACCAGTGTTGGCAACATTAACCATGCTTCAGGGCAGGGTTATTTCTAACCGGAGGGGAAATAACTATCGAGCTGTCAAATTTTAACTAAAAGTTAAACGAACTGGTGAAACGGTTCACAGCCTTAGAGCAACGTACTCTGACTCCATTGAGGACAAAGTTACGCAGCTCTGTAAACGACTTGTGGCAAATCCACGATTTCAGCACTACATTCGTTAGTCAATAAGATCGAAAAAACTCTACAAGCTAAAGAAATCGCTCTTGTAGCATTTCTTGACATTGAGGGTGCATTCGATAATGCTTCTTATTCGTCTATAGGATCGGCAATGTTGAGGAGGAATTTCGACCCATGCATTGCTACCTGGGTACATGCTATGCTAGCCAATCGACAGATCTCCTCTGAGCTAAGTGGTTCGTGCGTCACTGTAAAGGCTACAAGGGGGTGCCCACAAGGTGGGGTACTTTCACCGTTGCTTTGGTCACTGGTGGTGGACGAGCTTCTAGATAGCTTAGAAAGGAGAGGCTTCGAAGTGGTAGGATATGCAGATGACGTGGTCATTATTGTACGAGGCAAATTTGAAGACGTTATATTCGAAAGGATGCAGCTAGCTCTTGATCATACCTTTTCCTGGTGTCAACGAGAGCAACTAGGAATAAATCCTTCCAAAACCACCATCGTACCTTCACAAAACGTAGGAAGGTACAATTGAGAACCCTTCTCCTAAACGAAACACAACTGACTTGCTCAAAGGAAGCCAAATATCTTGGTGTCATACTTGACTCCAAGCTAAATTGGAATTCACATCTTCAAACAGTGGTGCAAAAAGGCCTCAATTCACTCTGGGTATGCTCCAGAGCACTTGGTAAGAAATGGGGCCTGAAACCAAGTATGATTATGTGGATCTATAAAACCATTATTCGTCCTAGAATAACTTATGCTTCTCTTATCTGGTGGCCTAAAACAAAAGAGGCTACGGCAAGGGCAAAGTTAAATAAAATCCAACGTATTGCCTGTATAGCAATTACTGGTGCAGCACGCAGTACACCCACCTCTGCCTTAGACGCGATGCTTAATCTGCCCCGGCTGGATCAATTCATAAAGCTGGACGCTGAGAAAAGTGCGTTGAGGCTGAAACGAACAAAAACCCTACTATCAGGTGATCTTACGGGTCACCTCAGTATATTAAATGAATTTTCTATAAATCCAATTGTAGAAAAGTGTAGTGACAGGATGGAAATGGTAGTCAACTATGACATATCCTATAAGGTGATCATGTCTTCTCGTCAAGAATGGGAAGAAGGTGGACCCAACATCCCTCCAGGGTCTATTAAATTCTACACAGATGGTTCCAAAATGAATAATCTGGCAGGTTCTGGAGTCTACGGACCCCGAACAAAAACCTCAATTCACTTAGGACAGTGGTCTACAGTATTTCAGGCAGAAATATATGCTATCTTAGAATGTGCGTTACTATGCCTGAAGAGGAAATACAGACACGCAAGTATATGTATTCTCTCCGACAGCCAAGCGGCTCTTCAGGCGCTTAACACTTACACGTGTAACTCAAAACTAGTGTGGGAATGCATTCTAGCTTTGAAAAAACTAGCTCTCTGCAATCGAGTTAACTTATATTGGATCCCAGGGCATGCGGGTCTAGAGGGAAACGAAATTGCTGATGAGCATGCCAGAAACGGATCTGCTAATAGGTTCACTGGCCCCGAGCCATTCTTCGGAATATCAGACAGTTTCTTAAAAATGGAACTGAACAACTGGCTGGTTAGCCAGACCTCATCAAACTGGGATGCATCTCCTAATACGAGTCAGTCAAAAAGGCTTGTAAATATAAACCCAAAGAAAACCCAACAACTATTAGGTCTCAGCAAAAGGGATCTCAGTTTATACACTGGTCTAGTAACAGGACACTGCCCCAGCAGATACCATTTACAAAAGATCGGTGTTGTTCAAAACTCCAACTGTCGCTTCTGTGACGATGAGCGAGAAACATCAGAACACCTCATCTGCTATTGCAGTGCACAAATCCATCGTAGGTCCAGGATATTTGGTAAGCCCTTCTTAGAGCCTGCCGATATAAGGATCGCAACCCCCAGCAATGTTATGGACTTTATTAAGCTAATTGCACCAGACTGGGGGAATCCTCACACTGCAGCTTAGGACCATTATTTCTCAATAATAAGGTGTTCATGAGCTCAGAAGTACATAGATCATTTAGTGACATACATGTCACTGGATGATGTACGTAGTATACATACAGTAAAAGGGGATATCACAATAGTTCAATTAACTTGAACGCAGTGATTCAACACCCGACAAAGAAGGAGAAAGAAGGAGGAAACGACTTGCCCAAGATATTGCCGCACCAGCGAACAAGAAGATGTTGCCGGTTGTCGATTTCCTCGTTTTGGCATCACCAGCCCAATCTGCGTCGGAATAACCAATTAGTTTTCCAGCCGGTTCTCCGTACTGCAGACGCCAGTCTTTCGTCGCCTTCAAGTAGCGGACCACTCGTTTGGCCGCCACCCAGTCCTCTTCCCGTGGTGCACTGACACTCCTGCCCAGAATCGAAGCGCTCACTGCTATATCCGGCCTGGCACAAACCGCAATGTAGAGTAAGGCTCTGACTAAGCCTAGGGTGTTTTATGTAATTTGGACAGAGCGTTACGCGTATATAATTTAGCCACTTCCATTTGATTTTGCCGTAAATGACCAAATTATATACGCGTAACGGTCTGTCCAAATTACTTTGATCACCCTACTCCGTCTTCAGCTCTCTCACCTGAGCTAAGCGCTCTCACCTGAGCAAAGCGTTCTTCCGGTGCCGGGCGTTCTTCGAAGGACTCTTGCAGAGCCGGGTTGTCCACAGGATTCAGCACGCCGCCAACTGCCGTTCTGATAAAACGGCGTTGCGGAAGGTAGGGTGATCAAAGTAATTTGGACAGACCGTTACGCGTATATAATTTGGACATTTACGGCAAAATCAAATGGAAGTGGCCAAATTATATACGCGTAACGCTCTGTCCAAATTACATAAAACACCCTACCGCATGCGCCCCAATTCCGAACATTGCTTCCTTATTCTCATTTGGATTCCTTCCCATGTCGCGTCAGAATTGGACCTCGTCTGGACGCAGAAATGCCCAATCATATTGAAGATGCAGTCCTGCTGTTCCGGTGGCATGCTCGGGAACGAGAAAGGCTTTCGGATTTGGAATGTAATGATGCAGTTCCTTGTAAAAGTGGCGAAATCATTTGGAGTTGCTTGGGAGATCGTTTCCATATAGAGATCGTAGTCTACCTGCGGCGGGAGCAACTCCTTAATCCGCCCGGTTGCCACCACCTGCGCCACGTCATACAAAAAGCGTTACGAGGGGGTGGGTGGGTGTCGAAAATGGCCATTTTTGGCGTTATGAAATTTATGAATAAACCCAAATTGATGAATATAATGTTTTTATTTTCTTCGATTTGTCTATTTAAGATGAGAAAACTGCTTTTTCAGTTTTGATTTTTACACCATTTTCACATGGGCCTTAAATAAATAATTCATTGTCAAATTTATTTTCGGGTCCAGGCGGCAGAAAATTCAAATCAGATAGATGTGCGTTTCGGTGTAGCGTTATCAAATTGCAAAAATCGCTTCACAGTCATCTTCACACCAACTTGTAACGGTACCCTCGTTCAAGATGCCTTTCGTCAAGAAAATTCCTTCCACTAGCGGCATCGATCAAGATTCGCAAATCAGACGTCCATCTTGGATGGCGGCTTGGAAAAAGTGATGTCAGATTTATTAGTAGCGAATCTCGTACCTATGTGGAATAACATTCGTTTACCTAACGAGGATGTTTTGGACAAATTTGTAGACATATTTTGATTAGGTGACTTATTTCACATTTCCTTATTGTATTTCATGATTTATGTTAACATATACTGAAATATTATTTCATTTTGAAGTATTTTCATACCGACAAAACGAAAAACAAGATTCCATCTACCTCCGACAAGCGGTAACGCTTTCCGTCATTTTGAACTGTCACCTGCCGGATTGTTCATAGTTCTTGGCAACGCTGGCTCGCGTGCATTGAAAAAGTACAGCGACTCGATCGGGCTCGGCGAAACAAAAATTGGTCGTGTTTTTCGCATAATTTTCCACTAAAACCGGTTAAAATCCGTAGAATCGAACGTTGCGCGTGTGGTAACGGTGAAAAGTGCCCGACAAAAGTGGAATTCACCGGTGAAAAGTGCAGTGGAAAAGTTATCGCGTTCAGCACTTTGAAAGACGACGAAGAAGAGGAGCTGCTTCTCTGCCTGGACATCTTTCTCTTGGTTGGGAAGTTTCGTAGAGGGTGTGGTGGAGGAAGTGTTCGGAAAGGCAGAATCAACGCACTCTTGTGTTGGCCAACGGGCATCGAAAGCAGGAGTGGAAAAGGGACGGAACGCCATCCCGGGAGTGAGTGAGATAGCCACGCGGCGGCGGCTTTTGCACGGAGAGAAGAAGGCAAAAAGTGTTGTATAGAGTGTTATAGGTGGAGAAAAAATGGAAGCGGAATCAAAACTGGCGGAGGTCGCTGTCGCCTCTAACAATGGTAAGTACCGGGGGGAACCACTTCTTGGGGGAAATTCACTGCAGGAAGGGTCTGGAACTGACGGCTAAGTCGATGCCTGGCCAAGAGGCCGCATTTGTGGGTGAAGTGGGGTCAACAGGTAATACCTGCCTTTTCAGCGGACACCTTTTTCGTATTCGTTTCGGTTTCTTCTTGTTCTTCAGCAGCTTCTGCAAAAAATCTCAACACCGACAAAACTCTGTGTGTTGATTTGCTTTTTCTGCGCTCATTTCTTCTACCGGTAGGGATGCCAAGTTTTCTCAACTGTGTGGAATAATCGATCATTGATAGTTTAAACTAAGGATAACTGAACTGCCCATAACTGGAAAACAGTCACATTCGACATTTTTGACAAATTGAAGTTAATACCATGGAGAGTCATCAAATGATAAATACTTTCGATCAACTTACTGAAATCTGTGAGATTGTTCTAGAAAATTCGAAAAAAATACCAAGTTGTTTTGTCACACTGGTAATTATAACCGCATAACAGTCACATTGAGATTATAAATGGGCCTCGTAATGTGATAGCAATGAAATTTCTATCAGAATTATTTTCTGACAATTCACCTAGTATACGATATGAGTTGTACAAAACATCAGCCTGAAATAAGCACTTTTGAATTCCTGGTAATTTTTAGAAATTTTAGTTTCCTCCCATACTGCCGAAAAATGCACACTTTGTATTCCATTTACTCAATGCCTACTTTTGTCGAATGTTACAAATATGCAGTTATGGGCAGTGAAGCAGAGTATGTATGTATGTATGTTTATTTGTGACGATAACCTATTAGTTTTGAACTTTTTACAAGGTCAAGGATAAGGATAAGCAGTATGATTACGCTAGAGATCAACTCTCGCGGAACATTACTAAAGGACCTATGTACATATGAGAGATTCTCTCCTCTCTCGTTCTCTTTCGATTATAACAGTGGAATACTAAAGATTTTGGGAAGTTTTTCACTATGGATCGAAAGTCAATTTCCTTGACTAGCGTTTCACACAAAAAACGCAACAGAAGAGGTTAATGTGACACAGTTATTAATGAAATAGAAAGTAAACAAAGAGAGCCTCACAATGTTAGATAGGTCCTTTAGTAATGTTCCGCGAGAACTGATTAAATTTCTAAAATCAAGTGTGTGCTACAATAAGGGCGTGCGTAATAGTGATCCTTTATAGAGATATAAGCGGAATGATTTGGCAACAGACCAGCAGTGCTGATTTTGCTCGGCGTCGAGAATAATATTGTAACACGGACATGACTTCCTCATTGCTAAAAAGTGTATTTTGTTTTGTTATGGGGCTCTGCACTGTTTGGATTTTGCATGGGTTTTTGACGTTTACTAGCCTTGTTGTTTACTAATTTCATAGCAGAGTGAGAGAGAGACAGGATGATTTTTGTGCAGAGCTCCATAGATCTTTGAGCTACATATCTAAACTAATAAACAGCCGAAAAAATCAACAACTAAAAATCGCATTGACAAAAATTTAAAAAGAAAAATATTTCATTTTTTTGCTTCATGCAGAATTACTTTTATCGAAATAATTTCAAGCGGATTACATTACTCCTCAAGAAAAGTTCAAAACAAACATAACGCATGCTCGTTTGGCTCACACTTTGACAGCTCTCGCTGCTCGATTGGCTCACACTTTGACAGAAATGTCAGCTTCCGCGAATCTGTCTTATAAAGGATTACTAGTACGTAATATGATCGATTTCTTATTAACGATCATTCTCTCTGTTAATAAGGGTCATAAGGTACATTTCATATTTCAAGACTAATGGGAAGTATGCAGTTCAACAGAAAAGTAATCGCCTATCTCGATGCGTGTAAAATTTCTTGCAAGAAATGCTCAAGAAAAGAATTTTTCTTTGATCGCAGTACGCAGTTGAAAAGAAATGTTAATTCAAATGTGGCTCACTGTAGAAAATTTCCTGACCATTTATTTCCGCAGAAATGTTTACTTTTCTTGAGCGGAGCAGCATACCTTAACAATTGAAAAGGCCTCGTCTCCAAAAAGTAAACAAAGACAAAAACGCAATCTTGTTGTGTCAAACATTAAATAAAATTTATATTATGAATTTAAGTACTGTATAATATTTTATCAACCAGAAAGTTTGTTCAGCAACTGATTTATAGCAATGAATATTCATTACTATTATTTAGCCAAAAATCCTACCAAAAAAATGAGTTAAAGGAAATCACCAAAAGCTATTAAGCCCTTTTGATTTATGCCCATAGACCCCATAGACGCCAGCCGACGCTGATGAGGCCAATGAGTTGACAGCTTTGTTTACTCGTGTTAAGGCTTTCTAGTTGTGGCTTAATTTTTCATCATCTTCAAATGTTGCCTTTTGAAAATTATTCAAAATTGATCATAAACTAAGAAAATTGAAGTGTAGAAGAGTGTTTCAATGGTATGGGTAAAGTATGGTACAGTCACCCCACAGTTATGGATCAGCTAAGGGTAATTATCTATCTATCTATATAAATAAAAATGGAATGGTGTTTGTATGTCACGAAATGGCTTACGAACGGGTCAACGGATCTGAATGATTCTTTCTCAGTTCTGTTCGTTAAGGGTTCCGACGTGTTTGTGTGTATAAAAATCCCAGGATATTCTCCGGGAAAGTTGAAAAACAAGCGCGAACGAAACTGTCATTTTATATGGGACGATCATAAGCGTTTTTCAATAGCCTACTTGGTGGCAAGACGAAGTTTGCCGGGACCACTAGTTTAGAATAACATATGATTACAAATCATAGTGACCTTGTACAAACCAAAATTACCCGCCTGGCAATGCCGAATATAATTGTTTTCCAGAATACACATAAAAAATCGCGGTTATTTACGAAAAAGTGTCGATTTCGAAAGAAATTTCAAACGTTGTCCATCCCACAGATGTGGATCAGTGGAACAGGAGGGTCCTTATTATGGATCAAATCAACTCATATTATGGATTAGAACACTATAAAAGCAATTTATCTGTGAAGTAAACGAATGGTGTGTTAGTGAAAGTATACATTTCGGCGTTTCTTTCGGAATCGTCTTATCGTTGATTCATAACTGTGGTACGGGTTTCAATGCCCCACAGTTATGAATCAACGATTCTATGAATACGGATAACATTTTATTTCATACGGACGAAAAAAATATGCTAGAAGATGTTAATGATTGATTGCAATGCTGTACAGATTTATGGTTTACGTAGATAAAATGTGTTCTGCGTTATTGCAACTCTATTTGATGAGATATTCTTCGTTTAAGCCAACTTTGATCCATATCTGTGTGCTATCCATAACTGTGGGGTGACTGTACACGGGAATCTCTTCTGCAAGAGAAGATTCGTGCGGTCGATTAAATATGTGATTTATTGAATCCTCCGTCATCCATGAATATAATGTACAGTGCTGTTCTGAATGATAGCAGCGCATGTCGATTTTCATACAAAATGCTCAACTTTGACATGTTGTAGTTTTGTTCCCTTTCATGCAATCGAGTTGAAATTATCTCCACAGAACTACAAATATGCCCAATTTTGTAAACACAAAATTTCAAAATTTTCTAAGCCCCTGCCGGAAAGTGAGATACAGGTATGTTCCGTTTTTATCAACACGATCGGCGATTTTCAGTTGACAAAAACGGAACCGTGACAAAAACGGAATAATTTTCTTAGACAAAATATTTTACAAATTTGAAATGAAAATTGCAGTTTTGTCAGGATAATACACATTTTCATCATATTAATGCACAGTATTGACGTTTAAGAGCTGTGACGACCATTTAGATTGTTTATTATTATAGGCTCGTAATGAAAGTTGATTGCAGATTCCTATCAATCAATATGATTTTGATATAAATCATTAATAGTTCTTAGTTAGAATTTCAATAAAAGTAATATAGAATATTGAAACGATAATCACATAAATGTCCTATGCATCACAAGGTACGCCATATTTGTAAAAATAACTACAAAGAAGTGAGGCAAGCTGATCATTTAAAAAAAAAGATTAAACAAGAAACAACTTTTTTCTACTGTTCATCCTCATCCTTTTTCTTCTTCTTTATGGCATTACATCCCAACTGAGAAAAAGCCTTCTTCTCATCTTAGTGTTCTTATATACACTGCCGCAACTATCGACTGAGAGCTTTTTTTGCCAAGGTACCGTAATTCGGGGTGTAGTTGATCAGTGAGGAGAAGTTGATCATTCCCGTACCCTCATGTATAAACTGTCAAGAGTGCTATGATCCGATTTCAAATATCACAATTTATGTGATGTCGCTCTACCTGAGAGCTGCGCTTGATGTTCTTAAATTCGGTTTGACATTCATGGAAAACAGAATTTTTAGGAAATGTTTTATGAACTGTATAAAGACACCATTAAAAAAAAACTGTTTCATACATTCCAGATATGTTCAGTGAACCCAGTTTTTAATTAGCATTGAGGATTAAAATCAATTTTCAGAGAATAACCATGTTCTTTTAGTGAGCGAGTTACTAATTTCGAAGAAAATTGCATATCTTTAGGCGTTTAATGTGATGTATTCTGCAATTAACAACATTTAATTCCAAATTTGATCGATTTATCAAAAAAAAAAAAATTGATTTTTCGAGTTTTGATTCGGATTTCGTGAACTCAAATTTAGTGAATAACATATCTCTTTAATTTATGAAACCTATCGCAGTAACTGATCAACATCACCCCGGAATCAGGAACTCCAATTCTGAAAAATGTTTCTGTTATTACGATAAGATTTTTCAAAATTCCGTTTGTATAATTCGATACACATCCATTTAGTACAGGTTTAAAAAATATTTGGATGATAATACATTCATCCTTCTTGGAATTATAGAACATAATCTCTCAAAAGTGATCAACTTCACCCCATTTAACGGTACATTTTTTTTTGCATTTTTGGTCAAAACCGATTGATGATTAAATGTGGAGTTATGTTGCGAAAGTTTGGCAATTGAAATGAATACTTACACAGAAAGAAAAATCCATGTAAATTTCAGCGTAAAATCATGCACATGAAGGAAATGCCAGAAATGTTGCAAATTTACACGCCACATCGTGTAAAATTACAATAACATCATGTAAGTTTCCGCTAGACATCGTGTAATCTAGCATGAACTCTAACCGACAATTGGCATAAATTTACATGATGTTGGTGTAATTTTACACGATGTGTCATGTAAATTTGCGACAAATCTGGCATTCCCTTTGTATGCATTATTTTACGCTGAAATTTACATGGATATTTTTTCTGTGTACGGTTTGAATTGCCAAATTTAACAAATGATTGTGGGGATCTTTCTTTTAAAGTTATTACTACCAACTTCGACAAGGATGCACTAATCGCCAATCTAGAACAGCACCACCATCGCCTTTTCGCTCTAAGGCCCAAACGCAATGATAGTGGAGCGGCAACGGAAAGCGGAACCAGTTAGCCAGCATGAACTGTAGCATGCTTGTCGACCCAGACTTGGTTCACTTTCGTTCGTTGACAGCTCAGTTGAGATGGTGTGATTCGTGGTGGTGAACCGGTTCCGCTTTCCGTTGCCGTTCCGCTATCATTGCGTTTAGAACTGTACGTAAGATCACAAATAGACTGGCAATAAACTAACTTAAGTTGTACAAATAATATTAAATAACTGAGAGAGAGGAGACAGCTGGCTTAGATTGCGAGCTCCCAAAAGTTAAGGGAACCTGTCACCAGCTGTCACTGGAAAACCAACTCAGGTATTATAGATAATTTTCCAAATCATTTCCTTCACTCAAACGCGTCAGAAAATTTGACCAATGCAAGAGTGAAATAATCATGTTAGTCTATCAGCCCGTACTGGCAACAAAATCTTCTACAGATAGACAACTACTGAAAAACTAAACATTTCATATACTGTGCAATTGGATTAAATGGACAAATGCAAAGCATATGTAATGTTTAGTTTTTTGGTAGTTGTCAAACTTCCACTCGGCACATTGACCATAAACCACGAATCATAATTAATCAAAAACAAGTATTCTACAAATTGCTTAGTTTTGCTGGACCTCTTCCCCTACCCCTTGGAACAGGATCTAATCAATTGCTGTTTGCTATAATTTGTGCAATGCTATCGAGTTTGAGAGATAGAAGTTAATGTCCAAACTATGACAAGGTGGACAGTCTTATTAAGAATAAAATAAACTTGATCATACCTCTTGCCGTTGTACACAACATTGAGTTTATTCACAAGTGCATCCCTTATCAAAAAGAGCTGAACATGTATGGGATCGTCCATTAATCATGTAAGCGGTAATGGGGGGAGGCGGGGGATTTGAGGTATCTTAAGTGCCATACAAATTATTTTTTATTTTCATACAAAAAATCATATCATAGGGGGAGTATATATGTCTATCAAATATACATAGAAAATTCTTTTAAGCCATATTATATAAGAAAAAGGAGAGGTCTAAGCAACTCTTTTAAGTACGTTGTTGCTAGGACGTGGCCAGAGCAACTCTCGATTGTTGAAAGATGGGCCAATCTTATCCAACAGAACATGCTAGGTTTGAAAACTCAAATTGAATAATTGCATAAGGAGAAGTCAAACCTTATTAAATCGTATATGACTTGACATCTACCATGTATCGTAAATGCTCAATATTAACAAAATGACGAAAATTCAACTCTGCGGCTATTAAAAAGCATTTCAATTGCTTCAAAATAAGTATTTAGTTCATATTCGAAACATTTTGAGAATTTAAAATAATCAATTTTTTTGTGTTGATAAAAACGGAATAATTTGTTGACGAAATCGGAACGTGACAAAATCGGAGCGTGACAAAATCGGAACGTGATAAAAACGGAACATACCTGTACTAGGTTAAATTGTTCGAAAAAATAGCAGTTTTAAAAATTTGATTTTCGGCTTGACATTATAGTTTTAAATTGTATATCACTTACCATTGGAACAATCTCCTTCTACTTATCAAACCTACACCTAAACCGAAAATGTTTAAAATATTTGTAGAAGAAAAATTTTAAAATGAAAAACTACTATTTTTTCGAACAATTTCACCTAGTGTCTCACTTTTCGGCAGGGACTCAGAAAAAACTGAAATTTTGTAGTTACAAAATTGATCATACTTGTAGTTCTGTGGAGAAAATTTCAGCTCGATTGCTTGAAAAGGAACAAAACTACAGCATGTCAAAGTTGAGCATTTTGTATTAACCTTTCGGTCGTCGCGCGAATTTTTGTAACGCGAGTAGTCGCGCGTTGTACTTTGTACAACACCCTTGGTTTTGCGATTATCCCAGGAGTCTGACCACTTAGAAAGATGACGTCTTCGGCAAAATTGTTCAGTAGTTTAAGGGCTATTATTATTATAGCCAAGAATTTCGGGTTTTTGCCACTAGGCGGCGCTAGTGAGCATGAAACTTTTGTTTCTCAGATCTCATGATCCTGACCACTTAGAAAGATGACGTCTTCGGCAAAGTTGTTCGGTAACTCAAGGACTATCATTGTTTGAGCTAGTTGATTCAAAATTTTGCCACTAGGCGGCGCTAGTGAGCATAAAACATTTGTTTCGTAAATATCTCAGGAACCTGATCACTTAGAAAGATGGTGTCTTCGGCAGATTTGTTCAGTAGCTCAAATTCTTTCTTTGTTTAATCGTTAAAGTTCGAGATTTTGCAAAATAATGATAGTCCATGAGCTTCTGAACAACTTTGCCGAAGGTGCCTGTCTAAAAAGTCGAGATCCTGCAGTATCCGCAAAACAAAAATTGCATTCTCACTAGCGCCGCCTGGTCGCAAAATAACCTATTTCTTGGCTCAAATAATGATAGCCATTGAGCTACTGAACTACTTTGCCGAAGACACTATCTTTCTAAGTGGTCAAGCTCCTGAGATATCTGCAAACAAAAGTTTCATGCTCAGTAGCGCCGTCTAGTGGCAAAATTTCGAATCAACTAGCTCGGAAAATGATAGTCCTTAAATTAGTAAACAACTTTGCCGAAGACCACATCCTTCTAAATTGTCAAGATGCTGAAATATCTGCAAAACAAAAATTAAACTTTCATGCCCACTAGTGCCACCTAGCGGTAAAATTCCGAATTAAATGAGGTACCATCATATAGTGCTTTACCTCCATAACAACTTTAATAAAGATCCCAAGTTTCTATATTATCTGGATTTTAAGATATGACGATTTCAAACTGTGGTTTCCTCGAACCGTACATAGTGCGTTCATTATTATGCGACTTCCATGTACATTTGTTGATTTTACCGTCTAATAAAGGGCCATACTGTAAATAAAAACTGTCGAGTATTGTTCTTAAGAAGATTCTTGAGGAATACAGTTTGGTTTGGTGTCGATAGATATCTTTGTTGCAAAATGAAAGCATATAAATCACAACTGTTGTACAAAGTACAACAGCGCGACAGCCCGAAGGTTAAAATCGACATGCGCTGCTATTATTCAGAACAGCACTGTATGTGCTACGCGAGTGTGTCTTCTAGAAATCGTAGGGTAATATTAGTTCAATTGAATTAGGGGGAAGTCCCCTATGTTCGGACACTTTTTATTCTTTGGTAATATTTCAAAATCTACATTTGTTTTACCGTTAATTTTTGTACAGAATAAAAAAATCACATTATTTTAAGTAAAAACTCACATGAGAACAATAATAAACCTTTACAATTCATTTTAGTGATGGATTAGATTATGTACCAAAAATGGTGTGCACTGAAATGTGTCCTCTATGGCCGGACACTATGTCCTCTATGCTCGGACACTATGATTTTCACCATCAAAGTTTACACCAAACCCACAGAAAGGCCAAGGGGTGCTTCGTATGTCAGCACATGCCTTGTGGGTTCAATCTTTGCATGGTGTGCAGCGTATGAAGCATATTAGCAAGATCATAGGTCAGTTCCATAAACTCCTTCTTGATCAGCGCCATAGATCGATTCGCCATATGTCGCCGTCTATGTTGCATAAGCCGTTGCTCGTATTCAGATGAAAATGTCTTCGAGAATTCAACGCGTTTATTGTTCTTCACAATTTATTTGTCATCTCGAAGGTTGAAGTGTGCTTTTAGGTACAGTCAACTCTCCCTTACTCGACCTCCGTATCTCAATATCTAGTCAGAGAACCATAATAAAATTGGGTGTTCATTGCCACCTCGATGGTCCCTTGAATCGCATATTTTTGGACTGTTTTAGTATTCTGTAACACGATATCTCCCTAACTCAATGGTCCCTTCATTATCTAGTTAGGGAGAGATGACTGTTCATCATATCTTGTGGCTGCTTCTCGTGCGCTCATTTGCCTTAAAAGTATCATGTTTACAGCACTTTATAAGGCCTCTAAGGACCGAAAGTTTTGTTGTTTTTCTTTATTTTCGTTGATGTTTGTTTTTTGTATCCTACATTTATGAAAAAGCAAACTATAATTTAGATCCCCGTTATAAGGTTAACATTTTCACTGTCCGGTCATAGAGAACAAGAGGTGTCCGGCCATAGAGGACTTGTAATGGTTTACAAAAAAGGTTGCTTTTCTTTGAAATCCTACATTTTCTAATAAATTTTGCATTGTGATTGATGCAAAACTTACTGAAGTCAACGTACGGAGACCAGTGATGCATTTGAACGCGTTCAGTTCGCGTTCCAGTTCAATTTTTAGAACGGAGTGATCAAGTAGGCTTGCTCATTGTTCAGTTCAAATATTTGAACGCTAGAGAGCAGAAAATTGAACGCAGATGGTTTTGACAGATTTCACGGCATATGAACGTGCCAAAGTTGTTTTGAAGGTGCTCAAAGCTAGAAATTCTATAATTATTATATTTGAATTGAACTTATCATCAATTTAAGAAATATTTCCAGGTATAAACCTAAACCCATGCTTTGATTACCGATGTAATGCATTGCGATCTGAACGGGCCGTTCGAGAGCAGCGACAGGCTCTGGCTCGAGAGTTCAATGTTTACTGCGTTCTCGTTCAAAATTTGAACGCGCTCCGTTCATTTTTGGCTCGCGTTCAGTTCAAAATGCATCACTGACGGAGACAATTCAGCTTAAATTATAAGAAACATTTGTGGCTACACAAATTTTATTAGATTTCGTATAATTTATTATAATTTTGGTAGATTGTATCAGAGGGAAACTTTTAACAGCTACTGTTTGCTTACGTTTGGACATAAAAACATCATAGTTTGTATACACTGCATAAACGTGTTTTGGTATAATCATAGAATACCGTCGATGGGGGTGACAATGGGTCTAGGGGGTGAGATTGGGTCAAAACGGAAAAATATGTTTTGTGAAATATTTCAGCCAATAACGCTGATATTACTAAAATTAATTATTCATATGTTAGGGAACATATTATTACACATAACTCATGACAATATACATTTTTAGAAATAGTATTGGGTCTTGCACGACTGTTTAGATTTCTGTGATAATTTTGACATCCCTCCAAACATGATTTCGCTGCGACATTTTCCCCCGATTAGACTCAACGATTATCACAGTACGATTTATTGCTCATAAATCACACAATCGCGCACAGCAAGATCTGTTTAACTCGGTAGGTCAACTGGCCAACTGTCAAAAAGCTGAAACAACCTATCTTATAACAGACCTTGCTTGTATACATTTGCACTGCGAAATTGTATGCGAGATTCGAATGTGATAATAAGAAATTTGGGGTGAGTCTAAATGGGTGCAAAAGTCGCAATAGTTTTTGTGTACTACATCAATAAACTTGCATGTTTTAACAAGATAAAATTTACAGCATTAAATTTCTCCTGTACAAAGTATCACGCATGTACTCTATCCTCTATTGTTTTATTAGTAGAATGTTGAAAGTCTTTTCATTACACATCACAGGTATATTCCGGAATCTGTTTGATTTTCCCACAAAAAAATCATTTTTTTCGGTACGATGTCCAAAACATTGAAAATGGGGGTGAGATTGGGTCAAGCAAGAACGATAGTAAATGAAATTCCAAGTCCACTTTTTTGACATTTTACTGTGCCGGGTGTTCTCTATTTTCATTAAGATGTGTTTATTCTTTCTAAATACAGCATCTCTTGAGCATCAAACAAGTCTACTTGAGTATTCCGTGCATTGAATAACAATACAACGCATTTTGACAACTTCTCAAACCAGCAACTGTGTTTCGTGCGCAGCATCATCGTCAATTTTTATCAAAAGGGTTTTTTTTCTTAATTTGATTATTTATCAGAGTTTTCATATTATAGAAATATCTCACGGAAGTACAAATGAGTTGGATCGCTGAAATACTGGGATTATGACGTCAACTTCTGCCTGAAATTTATTGATCGTGGAATGTCGTACCGAAATTTAACTATTTGCGAAGGTTTAAAATAATCACTGTTACAGTACACCTTTGGGGAAACTGAATGGGCTTTATAGCAATGGGGATGAGACTTTGAAGACAATTTGAGGTAGAAACCAAGAAAATTTATGTAAACTTGACGAAAAATGTTTGGTTTACATATTTTTTCTCATAGCTCTTCAATTTTCAGTATAATCTTTCTTTTAAGTGGGTTTATCATACTTGTGAAACATCTTAGATATCTTTTTGTCTTGTTTGCATCGTTTTTTGTCAAGATTTTTCAGCTGTGAATGGTTTTGAAATCATATTCTCAAAAACAAGTTATTTCAATTACAGTGACCCAATGTCACCCCCTCTATGGGGTGAGATTGGGTCATTTTTCATTCACTTGTGGTGCCGCTGTGAATAAATATTTGTCTTTAGTTTTTTGAACAGTTGTTAATGTACCATCAAAGTACGTACACACCAAATTTGAAGTTTATTGGAGTTAAAATTGCGATAGTTATTCTAAAAATAAATCGCACATATCCCTTTTTGACCCATTGTCACCCCCGACGACGGTACTAAGATCTTAATATCATTATTCGTTATTGGAAAATTCAAACTGTCTGGCCATAGAGGACTTTCCCCTATTTCGGATCTCTTGAAAAGTTTCCGTCTTGCGGTAGCCGCCAAGTTCTACCGGAAAATCGTTTTATCATTGAACAAAACCATTTAATCAAAGTATACTATTAAAGTCCAAAATTTCGAAAAACAACAGAAAACAGCATTCATTAGGGTGGTTTCAAGATATCATTGCAGCCGATCGATGGTGCTTTGTGAAAATCAGTAATGTGACGGCTGCGGTAGCTTTCTATTCAACCGTAGAAGGCAAAGTTTCTCTAAAATTGCAATACCCACTTTACTACGCGTTTAAAAATTAGCACAAAATAAAAAAAATAAGGTACAGTGGGGGAAGTGTATCAGTGGGGTAAGTGGATCATTTGTCAATATAATGCATAAATGCTTGAATATGTTGAATGTTTTCGAACCATTGCTTCGTTTTAGGTTATATTCTTACGCCCACACTGATACTATTGCAAAACTGGTACTACAAGTACACTAACACAAGCAAACTTGTTAGCTGTAAAAAGTAATTAATTTGAAAATAGTTTTCCATCAATCAAAAATCCATTGTATCTCTGTCGAAAATCGATTCTATTATTTTTTTCGACACATGGTGAGCACTTCAGTTCTAATTTAATGAATCACAATAAAAAATATGTGATTTTTATAAATAAATACAAATATATTGGACATGGTACACTAACTCCTACTTTTTAATGGGGTGGGGTAAGTGGATCAAGAATTATTATCATTTATTGGCAGACTGCTTACGAGAATTTTATTAAGCTTTAATATCCGCAAATGTTGTTTTCCTTAATTTTCTTCCATTCCCAGCTTGAATTAGTCAAATTGACCATAGAAAATTTGAATTAATCCACCTAAAAGTTTTTTTTAACCTTTCTGGCATAAAAAAAATTAAAAGAAAAATAATTTCAAAATGTACACGAAACTTTTCGTGTTTTATCTAAGTTGAGTTGTAAAAGAGCAAAATATACTAATTTTCCAATTGAACGCTTAGTATCGTACCTTATTTGACCATAGAAATTGTCCTAGACAGATGGTACACATATGTTCATAAATAAAATAGAAGTATTTCAGCTTGTTATTCCAAAGTAAAAGTAACTAATATTTTTAAACTAAGAGTGTTTTTGGAAAATATCGTTAAAAATAATCCAACAATACTTTTGTATAAATTATGCGTATAAATGGATGAATTTTCTCCAAATTTTTCTAGAGTCAATGTTTTTTTTTTGTTAGATTTAGTATGAACTAATATATACATACTTTTTATTATATGTTGATTAAATAAAGGAACTTTTTTTTAACTTTAAGGTATTATAATGTAACATTACTAGCACTAATAACAAGAACGAGAGTAATATCATTTTTATTATACATAATCACACCACATTTGTTTCGAGAACAGATTTTTTTAATAGGTGATCCACTTACCCCACCATGGTGGGACAAGTGGATCATTTGGCACAAATTTTTAAGTCTCTCATACTAAATACATAACAATCAGAAAAATAAAAATAAATGACGATTTGAAGTATAATAGTCCCTCATTTGTTATCCACAGAAAAAAGTTTGAATTACATTATTCACGTTAGCTGTACATAACAATGAAGTTAATTATTGATTTTTCTGTATCCACTTACCCCACGGTACCTTAGTGTATTCCCATATTGCAAAATAAAGGCATTACAGCCTCTTTATGAATTTTGAATCCAAATAGCAGCTTCATATATTTTGCTGATCAATACTCGCTTAATTTATGATCTCGCCCTGAAAGCCATTGATTACCAAGTGTGTAGCTTATTGTTACTGATAAAACAAATAGATTTACATTAATTAACTCATTACGCGTGGTAAAGATGGACAAATTATGGGTGAAATTATGAAAAAAAAATCCACGTGCTCGGCTGGGATTTGAACCCAGCATTCTTGTATAATTTCACCCATAATTTGTCCATCTTTACCACGCGTAATGAGTTAATTAATTTAATAACCATGCGGATTGGATTACCGAACAGCGTCAATTTATATTTAGATTTACATGTTAACCAATGCTACGATGAAGAAAAGATGCTCCTCTATGTCCCAGTAGTGATAGTTTTTTTATCTCGTTCGTTTAGTTTGCTTGAAACAACGATCTACACACTCGGTTAGCAATGGCTTTTGGGGCGAGATAGTGAAATGAGTAATTTGTGCGGAATTTAGTAGTAAATTATGAACATTTGTATGCAAAGGCAAACTTCTAATTTAAGCGTTATTTTCTCAATGCCTACTTTTTTTCCATATGCCTTTATAAGCTGGGCAGTATGGGGCTCTCCACAAAAATCTACCTCTAGGCCAGCAAAAGTCAAAATCCCATACAAAATCAGTGCAAAGGCCTATAGCACATGCTTGTAAAATGTTCACTTACAAAATTATAATAATGGTATTTATGTCGCACAACAACAACAAGCAAGGTCGCATAATTATTGAACATAAAAAAGCCATAACGCTAAAATTTTCTGTTAACTGAAACAGGGATGTTATTAACTGCTTGTTTGTAAGAACTTGGCTTAAGGGCCCAAATAGTCGAAAAGGCGTAGCTATCCAGCAAGGCAAAGCTGAGGGTCGTGTTTTGAAATTCCGTCGATTGAGGATCTTATCGGGCTGGAAATTTTTCCGTACCCAGTACATGTAAAATTGGTCTATTGAAAAAAAAAAATGTTAAAATAATCAATTGTCAAAGAAAGCTCATAAGAACACTAAGCGATTGGTTTTGTACTTCTTCTCCTCACTAGCATAACGAGAGAGAGAGGAAGAAGAGGTAGTTCAAAACCAATGGTAATCAAAAGTAATCAATTGATAATTAATGCATTATTTATTAAATTATAGGGGTCTGTGAATCAATTGTCAACCAACGCATAGTAACGACGACATTGCGCTGTTCCCTTTTTGTTGTAACACAGGATGTCGACTACCTGGAAAAACCTGGAAAGTGAGGGAATGTCAGGGAATTTATTTTTGACCTGGAAAGTCAGGGAAAATCAGGGAATTTCACTTGAGGTCAGGGAAAAAATATCAATACTACAACATCAAACGAGTTTATTGTCTGCAAAGTAATTGATCATGCTAAATCAATACACCTTCAGCATGGCTTTGCTTTGTAGCCGTGGACTCTAAGCACTCGACTATGGAACCAGGACCCAGAAAATTCTCCAGAAATTCTGAGGATGATTCTCAAAGTTCATCGATTATTTTTAGTAATCCAGAAAATCATTGAAAAGCAGAAATTTCAGGAATATCATTTGAAATAATCATGATAATCTATTGACAATTTGTGATATTACTTAGAGATACTCGTAGATGAATTCTCAGAAGAGTTCCTCGGAGCATTGCTGTAGGTACGACAAATTCAAGAGAAACATTAGAAACCTTCTAATCATTGCATTGTTCAAGCCCTGAATGCATTCCGTCGAGAATATATAGATATTTTTTCGGGGAGAAAAGCTAAGGATAATCCATATCGTAATCCTAAAATATTAACTAAAAAATATACCTGTAACGAATCATCGTGAAGAGTTGTCAAAGATATTCTAAGAAAAAAAAATGAAAACAATTTGGAAAAAATCTATGTCATCCTGAAAAATATGTTTATAAGCATTCCTGAAATAATTCTAGGAATTCCAAATGCTATTTTTAGAAATATTAAAGACTGAAAGAAATTCTCTAACAATTTTTAGAGAATCTTGGAGATGAGGAGCTTCGGGAGGAAATCGTTCATGAGTTCAGTGAGAAGTATTGATGGAATATCTGAGCAATCTATGTGGAATGCCTTGAAGCAAATCTCCAAGAAAGTTCTATGGCAATGGCTAGAATTTTGCCTGGAAAAAGAAATAGCCAACTTTTAGGATAGCTTTCTTCCACTAAAAAAAGTATGGTGGATGATCGTAATAGTGTTGCCTCTTGTATAAAAAAGTTATAATCAGGAAGGAGTCCAAAATTCCCTGACCAAGAACACAGGATTTGACGGTGCCAAAGTAGAAGGTGCACCATAATGAAAAATGATTTTTTTAACAAAAATGTAAACTACGTTAAAAACATGAAGTGTTTTTTTTTTGCGCGGATTGGTGCTTCCAGTCGCGGATCAAAATTTAGAAATCGTGAATTTCACGGGTAAGATTTTGAAGTTTTTGTAACAGTCCTGCAAATGCTTTGCGTGAAAAAAAAAAAGAAATATAAAGTCTAACAGATGAGCCAGCTCATGGATGATGATCGTGAGATACGAAAATTTCAGATTTTAGCAACGCTGATCGTTTTTTTTTTCGATTATTATTGTACATCCACTTGAATATTGGATTCAAGGCCTCCTGACTCATAAAACAGTTATCCGGAACATTAATCGACTAATTGAAGTTTCGAGAAGTAAAGGACATCCCTTGCTTCTGGAGAATGTATGGAACTGAGTTGGCACTCATACATTCACACTAGTAGGTAACTTCTTTGCGATTCATCTCGTTTTGTGTTTTTATTTACGGCAGCTCATCTCACGAGTGTTTGTGTACGCTCATCCTGATCTGCTTGTAAAATTTCGTACCGAAACGGGGGGTGAGTGGGTTCGATACGCCAAAAGTGTCATCAAAATATTTAAAGCGGAATCTCGATAAACATATCGTCCCCTTAATGCTACAACTAGATAACTCGAAAATCAAAATTTTAGATGTGCAACTTTGAAAGTATGACCGTTTAACAAGGTGATGGTTAATCGCTGAGATTATGATTGAAAAATAATCTTTAACTTGTATATTTTGAATCATACGCTTAAGACCTGTGGATATTTTGCAGATCTAATTAAGAAAAATGTTTTGACATATTGAAGTCAAAAATTTCAAATTTCGAGTTATCTAGTTGTAGCATCAAGGGGACGATATGGGAACGGCGCGAATGCCATCGGCAAACACATCCTCCGCAACGCTGGATTGCGGACCAATCTGGGGTTGGTTCCATTTAGGGTGTTTTATGTAATTTGGACAGAGCGTTACGCGTATATAATTTGGCCACTTCCATTTGATTTTGCCGTAAATGGCCAAATTATATACGCGTAACGGTCTGTCCAAATTACTTTGATCACCCTATTCCATAAACTTTCATATTTTGACATACAGTTGTGTTCAGAATAATAATAGTCAATATCGATCTCCATAGAAATTGCTCATTTTTGGCATGCGGTACCGTTCAAAATTTTAAGCACCAGGTGTAATCACCTGAAATAATAGTAGTTTTTCTTTCGTAATGTTTTGTTCAACAACATTTTTTTTTAAATTGGCTTATTTATACATTCATAGCTTGAAGGGAAATTTCCTGGGCTTGGAATTATATTTTCCAGCGAGGAGCGATGATATTAATATTTGATCGCTGTATTTTGTAGTGTTGATTAGAGGTTGCATGAACTTCAAAACAATGTCAAAGCTTTTATTACAATGAGATTGTTTGGGTATTCTGATTTGGTGATCCTATTTAAACTACTGCATAATACGGTTACTATTCATTGAGATCATTTTTAAACCAGGAAAATAATTTTGTAAATAAGAGAGAGAGTACAGAGTTTAGACTAAAATCTTTTGTTCTAATGAATAAAGGTATGAATTACACAAAATAGTACCTTGATAATACAGTCAACTCTCCTTAACTCGATATTGAAGGGACCATCGAGCTAGGAAGGAATCCAGTTATAGAACACAAAACCAGTGCAACTGCGATCCAAGAGACTATCGAGTTGACTATAGATTTGATGTTTATAATTACATTTAGTATAACTATTGGAATTTCGAATTTTTGAGTTCGATATACAGATACCACAACAATGGCCAAAAAGCTATGTTCATTGCCCTATTATTGCGGTATGTATTTTTTGTCAAAAATATAGAATTATTAAATGTGAAAATAGAATTATTAAAAATTTGGGTCTACAGGTGTGTTTACCACGTTCCGATTTTGTCACGGTCCGATTTCGTCAACAAATTATTCCGTTTTTATCAACAAACAAAAATTGTTTTTTTTTTTTTTCAAAATGTTTAGAATATAAACTAAATACTTAGTTTGAAGCAATTTAAATGCTTTTCAATAGCCTGAGAGTTGAATGTTCGACATTATGTTAATGTTGAGCACCTACGATGCATGGTATGTGTCAAGTCATATACGATTCAATAAGGTTTGACTCCTTATTCACTAATCTTGGAGTTTTCAAATTTGGCATGGTTTGTTGGACAAGATTGACCCATCCTCCAACAATCGAGAGTTGATCTGGCCACGTCCTAGCAACAACGGGCACTTGTAATTAGTTGAATACGTACCTCTCCTTTTTCTTATATAACATGACATCAACGAATTATCCATGTAAATTTGATAGACAGCCTAACAGTCAATTAAGTACGTGAGACAATGTTGGCGATTTTTTAACCCCCTCCTATGGTATGATTTTTTGTATGAAAATAAAAAATATTTTGCTATAATAATAATAGCTCCTTACGCGATTAATGGACGATCCCATGTATGTTCAGTTCTTTTTCATAAGAGATGCACTTGGGAATGAACTCATGAATTTTCGGGCAACGGCAAGAAACATGATCAAGCTTAATTAATTTTGATAAGACTGTCGACCCCGTCATATTTTGTACAATATCTTCTATCTTCGAACTCGATAGTATTGCACAAATTATAGCAAACAGCCATTGATAAGATCCTGTTCCAACGAGTAGGGGAAGAGGTCCAGAAAAACTAAGCAATCTATAGAAAATTTTGGAATCTCCATATAATAAGTTGGCATCGAGGAAGAGGGTAACGGGCTGACAATTTGGGAACTTTTGATACTGAACGTTCCCTCGTCACGCACGTTGCCATCCCAAATTTACTGGGATCTTTATTTTTGAGCAGTCATGAACCCCTTCCCCACATGGAGACTAAAAAGTTAATTAGAAGTCTTAAAGCAACAGCCATATGCTTATTCATAAAACTTTACAAAAGAGTTCCTTATCAAAAAGTTCTAATTTGCTGATGCTTGTTCTAGATTTTGTACACTTTTGTGTTTTTGACGACCATCTATATAAATAAAAATGGAATGGTGTTTGTGTGTCACGAAATGGCCTAAGAACGGGCTATAGACTTATATGATTATTTCACTGTCGCATTGGTCAAGTGTATTGGCCGACGTGTTTGAATAAAGGAAACGATTTGGAATAACTAGAAAAACAATTGAAAACTAATCTGTCGTTTTGTATTGGAAATTGCATGCCATTTTTCAGCAGCCAGGAACCTAAGTTTAACGGGATCACTAGTATTTAATATTATTTTGATGAAAAACTAGAACTTTAGGTTAGTTTATTGCCAGTCTATTCGTGATCGAACGTAAAGCTAAAAGGCGATGGAGGTGCTGCTCTAGATTGGCGATTAGTGCATCCCTGTCGATATTGGTAGTAATAACTTTAGAAGAAAGATCACCACAGTCATTTTATTGATAAGATTTTGGCAATTCAAAGCACAGGAAACCGTGAATATTTGTTTCAGTTTGCAAAACTCTCGAAACATAACTCCACATTTAATCGCCAGTCGGGTGTGGCCAAAAAACCAAAACATGTCCCTTGATAACCGCGAAAGTGTTATAACACTAAGTTGAGAAGAAGGCTCTTAGTTGGTATGTAATGCTATAAAGAAGAAGAATCAGAACGATGAGGATGCACAGTAGAAAAAGAAGTTGTTTCTTGTTTAACCTTTCTTGAAAAAAAAAAAACAATGATTAGCTTGACCCACTTTCTTGTAGTTATTTTTACAAATATGACGCACCTTATGGTGCAAAGGACTATCCAAGAAAACCAAAACTATTTATGACTTATTTCAAAATCATGTTGATTGATAGGAATCTGCAATCAACTCTCATTACGAACCTATAAAAATGAACAATCTAAATGCTCCTCACAACTCCTAAACATCAATACTGTGCATTTATATGATGAAAATGTGTATTATCCTGACAAAACTGCAATTTTCTTTTCATATTTGTAAAATATTTTGTCTAAGGAAATTATTCCGTTTTTGTCACGGTTCCGTTTTTGTCAACTGAAAATTGCCGATCGTGTTGATAAAAACGGAACATACCAGTACTTTACAAATTTTGTGTTGGTCCATTAAAATAGATTTATTGAAGGTTCCTGGATTTTATTCCCGGTACGTTCCAGTATCCCTAAGTGTGACTTATAAACTTCCCAGACAACCGGAAGTCGCATAACATTTTACGGAAAAAGTCGTTTATTCATACAAACTGCATCACACCCGCACTGCATGGTGGATGAAATCGTTTGACACATGAATTTCCTCGCATAAAACGCTATTTTATGAGTTAATATGTACATTTGGTTGCGTCCCGTAAACTCGTATAATGAAGTCGGATCAATCCGTAGCAGCTGTCAAATTAGTTTTTTTTTTATCACAAATTGAGTCGCATAAGATTACATATAAGTTCGCAATAAAATCTACACACTCGCATTGCATGCTGTTTTGCATCAAATAAAATATGCACGTATATCGCCTCCACTTCTGTATGCATATGGCCTTTTCGCGACATCTTATACGTGAAACTTTGCACGTATAAGCATCGCATAACGCAAAAGGTGATTTCGTTATACGTACATTGTCTGGGTTGTCACGATAAAACTAAAGTCATTTCACAGCATTTGTTGTACCATGTCACAAGCATTTGAGAGCACACTATAATTGAGAAAATTACAAAACTTTAAAGCGCAACTTCCAATAAAACTACCACTATCTCTATCTGCAACCATGTACTTGTAGAGTTGATGCCCCACTGCAGAAGTGAATCAATAGTGTCAAGAATAGAATTCGACTTACATGCTACCTTCCTTTCTACTGGAGACATTTTTCTTGTTTGTCTTTTATCTCCCTGCTCCTATGATTCTATGAAAATTGACAAGTATTTGAATGACAAGTTCATCCACTTCTCCTAGTCTTTTTCAATTCCGTCCTGTTTTTTAGTCAAAAATTCGCACATTTGATCTCCTATAAATGGACGCCTAACTGCTGACGACTATTCGTATTTTCTCCCTCAATTGACAAGTTTTAAACTTCATAAAACCATTTTTCCACCTTTCTATAACAGGTGCAACTTCCGGAGAACCCCAGGATCCGGCCGTTTTGAAGGAGAAGCTGGCGGATGAGTTGAAGTCGGCGGCTTCCCTCAAAGGAGGCGGGGATGGACCAGCATTGGACGTTCCTCTGGAGAAGGACGACCTTCTGGAACGGTTGGATAAAATCGACACCGACTCCACCGAGGCAGTGAACAAAGCATCCGCTGACGGCACTGCTGCATCTACGAACGATACGGACATGGAGAACGACGACCTCATTCAGAGGTTGGAAGCCATGGAGAAGGGCGAGGAGGAAGCTTCACCCGATACCGAAGAGAAAAAGGAAGAAGCTGCTGCCACTGCCACTGAAGCCGTTGAAACGAACCACCAAAATGGTTTGGAGAAGGAAAATGAAGCGGAACTCCTGCAGGAAGACGAACCGAAGAAGGAAGTAGAGGAAAAGATGGAAGTGGATGCTAGTGAAAACAAGAAGGAGGAAGTTTCGTCGACTGAACCCACGTCGAATGGTACTCCGACTCAGGAAGAAGCAGATGCACCCACAAGCTCGGTGAAACGTCGTCATTCACAGGACGATGAATCGCAAACTACCGAACCATCTACGAAGAAGGCTCATGTCGATGAGGAAGTTGATTCGGTTGAAAAGACGGAGGCCAGCGAAGCTAAGCCAGAAGACAAGGCAGTTGAAGCCGAGGTTGTGGAAGCGCCCAAGGATAATGAAGCCGACAAAAAATCTGTCGAAAAGGTTGAAGAACCTGCTAAAACAGAAGGTGCTCCTGTTGCCGAGTCGACTGTGACAGAAGAGGAGCCAAAGGAGAAGGAATCCACGCAAGAAACCGAGGAAAAGGTTCCATCTGAAGAGTCTGTTAAAGAAGATGAGAAGTCGGTTGAAGAAAAGCCAAAGGAGGATGCAGTTGCGAAAGAGGTAGAGGAACCCATGGAAGTCAGCGAAGTAAAAGAGCAACCTGCGAAAGCAGAAGAAGTTGCAGTCGCTGAGCCGAAGGAGGAAGTGGATTCTACGCCAGTAGTTTCTGCGACGGAGTCTTCCGAAGTGAGTGCCGAACCAGAAAAGGCAGCTGAAACCGAAGCGAAAGTCGACTCAGAGGCGGTGACCGAAGAGAAAAAACAGGTTGAGGAAGAAGCTAAAACTGAGGAGACCGTTGCAAGTGTTTCGGAGGAAAAACCAGCTGAGGAAGCGGCAGAAGCATCATCCGCTGTGGTTGCAGAGGAAGAGTCCGAGAAGAAGGTTGATGAAGTAAAGTAAGTTTAATGTGGTTTAATATTTGGTTCAATTTTACTAACGATTTATCTTCTACTAACAGAAAAACTGATGCCGTCAACTCAACCGAAGAACCTACAACTTCGGAATCAGTTGAAGAAGCTCCGAAAGCATCCGAAGAAAAGGAAGCAACTTCCGAGTCTGTATCGGAACAAGCGGTCAAGGAAGCTGAATCCGAGTCCGAGGCACTTCCTGATACGGAACCCAACACCGAATCGTCTCAAGAGGAACAACCGACAAGCTCTTCTCCTGCTGTTGTAGAAGAAAAATCCGACGACGCCATCAGTTCCTCCTCCGAGAAGAAAGAGGAGCAGGTTCTTCCTTCTTCCACCGAAGTCGATTCTGCTGTTTCCGCTGTTCCCGAACAACCTACTGAAAAGCCATGTGAGGTTGAAACGGTTACAAGCTCGGACGAAAAACCTTCAACCGAGCCCACTGTTACTCAGGAAGTTGACTCTACCCCAGAAGTTCCTGCCACTGCCGCTGAGGCTTCTGCGCCAGCAAAGGAAGAAGAACCGATGGAAGTTGACAGTGAACCGGTTGTCGAAGAGTCCTCGAAGGTTGACGCTCCGGAACCACCGTGCACCAAGAAAGAAGCTTACCAATGCACAGAAGAAAGCGCAGCAGCAACTTCGGATGCCAAACCGCAAGAACCCACGGTGGAAGCAGCCTCTGAGCCGACTTCTGCGCCAGTTGCTGAAAAAGAACCCGCTCAGAAAGATGCCGAACAGGAAGATGAAAAGATGGAAGTCGATTCCGCTGCTCCGAGTCAGAGTAAACCGGATCCGAATGTCACAGAAAGCATGAACACCACCAGTGAAGAGCTGATTGAATCCATAGCTAAGGATGACACTGCCACGGCTGCGGACAGCCAGAGCGAAACCACAGCCACTGTTTCCGAGCACAATAAAAACTTGGATGCCGGAGAAGCCTCTACCGATGACTCGAAAGTAGATGCCTCCAAAACTCTAGACGACAGTATTGAGTGTTCCTTGCCCACTTCCAGTTCGGATAAAATGGCCGATCGACTAAAGCAGCGACTGGATCTCATTTCCAACGGAAGCAGTACTCCGAATGCTGCCGTCAGTTCCAGCAATGTTTACAACTCCACCCCAATCCAGAAGCAGTTTGAAATCAGCTCGGAGAACGTCAGCAAAATCTCGCACTCGGACAGTCATCAAGCAGATGAGGATCATAGTGCTATTACGGTAGGTGACCAATCTATTGCCGATGAGAAGGAGGCAGCTGTTGCTTCCACCTCTGGAACTTCGAAACCTCCTCCGGCGGAAGTCAAGCAATTGGTGACCGATACGAGTGACGACACAAGCGTAACGGTCAAAGACAGCAGCAGCTCGAAGACGGAATCATCTGAGGTCGACTCTTGCACAGGTAAGATAAGCTATCGTACACAAATTACGTAACGCATGAATGGGGAGGGGAAAGGACATCGAGCTTCGATTACTTTTTGTTACAATAAGGAGAGACTAAAGGGGGGGATGTTCTGCCCTAGCAGAGAATTAAAACTAATTGGAAACTAATTTTGATGTTGTGATATCATTGTATATGATAACTTCTGTTCCAGTTAACAACAATCTTCATAACTAAATATGAGATCAAAATTGTGTATGAAAACAAACAGAATAATTATAAATTTTGATAGCACTATATCAAAACGAAGACTTTTTTAGATATTTAATATTATCATAAAAAGCATCATAATAATTTATACTTACTCTACTTTTGATGGCCCTATGCCAATAAACTCCATGGCTGCTTGTCTCCAGTTTCTCGATTGTCCCACACTTCCAAAGTTCTTCTCCACTTGGTCAAACCACCTAGCTCATTGCGATCCTCTTCGTCTACTGGTTGGACTCGAGCTATTTTTGCTTACAGCTTTGGCGACTTTATGGATACTGGGTTCACCGTGGTTCATTTTAATCCTCCATAAGCCGTTTGGCATACAGTCGTTTGGCATAATAGCTGTTTGGCATAATAGCTGTTTGGCATAATGCCATTTGGCATAACGGTCGTTTGGCATAATCGCCATTTGGCATAATAGCCGTTTGGCATAATTGTGAAAAACATTGAATTTGATCAAATTCCTTCCATTAAGCAAAGGGGTGTGTATTAACTGCTCACGATCGTACATTCCGTTGTCAGTTAGTGATAGGACATACTTCTAATCATCATTTTTCAAGGAAACCAATATTCAATAAAGCTCTTTTGGAATTGCATCATACATGACTTCCGGGGTCATTAAGTCCGGGATATTATTACGCATTTTTAAGGTGAAGATAAATCGAAGCCAAACCTCAAATTTTCAAGAGCATGGATCTGAAGAACCGAACATCCGTTCAGGCTGAAAACTTAATCGATTGATCACTAGCTGGTGGTGACCAATTGATTAATAAGCGATTTCTTCACAACTGCTTAAGCCTTAAACCCAGTTTAACTATATGGGTAAACGTGGTTTACTGCCTAAGCGAAGGTGAAGAAATCGGCCCTAAGTTTTCAGCTCGAATGAGTGTTCGGTTCTCTAGATCCGTGCTCTTTAAAATTTGAAGTTTGGCTTTGATTCATCTTCACCTTAACAAAAATATATCCAACGCCTAAGTTATTCCATGTCATTTGAAAAAAAAGGAACATGGAATTTGATGACGCATCTTATGGTACGGCATATTACTGTACCACTGCAGTATCTTCCTTTTTCAAATTATGCCAAAAGACCATTATGCCAAATGACTATTATGCCAAACGACTGTTATGCCAAACGACTATTATGCCAAACGACTTTATGCCAAACGACTGTATGCCAAACGGCATTATGCCAAATGGCATTATGCCAAACGGGGTAGACCCCTTCCGACAATGTACACGTCGTCGGCGAAACAAATGAATTGGTTGGATTTATTCAAGAGCGTGCCCGCCCGCTTCATAACACATTCTTTCGCAGTATTGAACAGGAGACAGGAAGACCATCGCCTTGTCGAAGGCCTTTGCGTGTTCCATACAGGTCCGATATCGCACCCGATATCTTCATACAGGACTTATGCATCGTTGTCAGTTTCCCGCAAAAACCGGTCAAACTATTGAAAAACAATCAATTAACTATTGAAAAACAATATATTTTTATAGTGATTTTGAATAATTTAGCTTATTTGCAACAAGCACTTTTGTCGAACAACTTTTGCACTAAATTGTCGAACAAAGCTGTGGAAAGAAAGGGTTAACTTCACTTGGCTCTTGGAGTTGGCACATCTCCCTCGTCTGCTGTACCGATGAAGCTATTCTTCTTGCTGCCTTGGTCTTTCACCTCTGCGACATTTAGGTGTGCGGCCTTTCAATCCTTCACGATCGTCCGTCAAGACACCTCCATCCTTACTCCGTCAAATATCGGCTCTCGACACAAAGTCTTTGTAAGATGCATTTCGTATCTCGTAGAACTTACGCGTTTCATGGGATAATAGCACCTTCTATCATTTATTGATTTGGTTCTACATCAATTAATTTGACAGAACCTCGCCAACAATATATATCGCCTATTCACTCAGTTCATGACCGCCTCTCCAGATCCTAGTGCACCTGGTCAATCCACCTAGCACGCTGCCTCACGCCTTCTTGTTCCGACCGGATTCGAAACAAACACCATCTTTACAGGGCTGTTGTCCGGCATTCTTGCAAAATGCACTGCCCAGCGTATCCTTCCTGCTTTAATCACCTTCAGGATACTGGGTTTGCAGTAGAGTTGGGCGAGCTCGTGGTTCATCCTTTGCCGCCACACCCGTTCTCCTGCACGCCGCCGAACATCGTCCTAAGCAACTGACGTTCGAAAACTCCAAGAGCCAAGTCCACGTTTTATGCCCGTACTGGACAAACGGTCTTATTAGGATTTTGTACATCGTTAATTTGGTGCGGGAGTGTACAGGGACCGCCACACAAGAGAAGTCCGAGAAAGAGTACGTGCTGATACCACCAGGAAATGGTAGAGCCAGTGGGATCAAGCTACGACTGGACGATGGACACTAGCCTGGGACACGGTTATATGAAAAATTTAGATTCTTGCTCTAGGCCACTTTTTGGATTGCATTTAGGTCCTATAACAACTGTGCAAAATTTCAGCTCGATCGGTGAAACTATATTTTAGCGCCAGCCGTTCAAAGTTTGTATGGGATTTACTATGGGAAAACTTACTTTTGTAAAGAAAAATCACCAGAGGTCGCCCAATGACCTCTATAAAAATTCTGAACACAGACCTTGATAGGTATTTCTACGATGAACAACATTGCGGAAGACCGCAAAGCAATCCGATGCTTGTGAAAAAAGTTATTAAGCATAGACTATTCGGAAATTTTGCCCGATTTTGTTATTATTGTTATTCCTTTACGTGTTAATAAACGTTGCATTGCCAATAGGTTATCATTGAATAACTTTTTTTACAAGTGTTGGATTATTTCGCGATCTTCAGCAATATTCTTCATCGTGAAAATACCTATCGTGGTCTGTGTACAGAATTTTTATAGATGTCAATGGGCGACCTCTGGCGATTGCGATTTTTCTTTGTAAAAGTAAGTTTTCCCATAGTAAATCCCATACAAACTTTGAACGGCTGGCGCTAAAATATAGTTTCTCCGATCGAGCTGAAATTTTGCACAGTTGTTATGGGACCCAAAAGCAATTCAAAAAGTGGACTGGAGCGAGAATCTAAATTTTGTCCCCCACTAATGGACACATCGTCTTTTCCCGAGTCTGTCAGACCACATAGCGAAGTAAATTCTCACTTGACGCACTTTTGTCTGGACATGGTTGTTTCAGACAATACTTGCACAGGTTCGGCCCCACAAGGTCGTCATCCTGTCCCGAATGCATCAACACGGAGCACATAATTTTTGCACGCTCGCGATTCGATCTGGTACAAGAGGAGATGAAAGCCATTCTTGGTGACGATGTAAACGTTGACAATGTCATCCAACGAATGTGCAACGACGCGGATAAGTGGAATGCCGCGAACAGGACAAGGACACAGATATTGTCGGCACTACAGCGGAAGTGGAGAGTAGAGCAGCAACATGAAGCGTAGAGATCAATGCTTGGCTTCGGATCGTCGGAGCGCCAAGAAACTGTAAGTCATCCTTCAACAGGAATCGTCGGACCGAATTCGGCACTTGAATGCCAGCCTAACGAAGTAATAAGAAGAAATGAGTGCGGAATGGCCTTGAGTCGTAGGGGCGCCGATGAACCGGAAGTCATCCCCCAAGCGGAATCGTCGAAACGACCTCGGTACCTGACAAGCCAGCCGACGAAGAATGAAGAGGAGCTTCGGGTATGTAGGGCGCCGACAGGGCGGACGTCATTCCCAAACCGAAATTGTCAGACCACATCTGCAACTTAAGACGAAGACTGCACATAGCGTGAAATTTCCCCTGCGATATCCGCTGGTAGACGGGACCCCACAGTGCGGCCGTTTTCCCCCACCGGAACTAGTGGACAACCTCCGTCGCCGGGGGACCAAAGAGAGCGAGAGGTAGCGAGTTTAAGAAAGGAATCAATAGAAGCGAAGAGCTTAAAGTATAGCGGCGTTAAAAAATAGAAGCCCCCGTCTCCCGAAGTAATACCATGAGCTAATTCCGGGGGACACATATGCTTCTTTCCAAAGCCGATTATATGTGGTTTGATTGAGTTTTTTTTCCTCTTTCACAACCACTAAGCGAACCGGATTAGTTTTAGTAGACATAAGAATGAGAACCACAGCGAAATCCCAATCTTCGGCTAGATAGTCCTGGATGGTGAATGTTTTTAGCTTTTGCTAGAAGTGCGAGAAAAAAACCGGCATGTACTTTGTTTTTGACGCATTCACCAATCCGACTCTTGTTGCTTCGCATTTTAGGCGGGTGAACCATGAATCCATGTCGCCCGCGAAGCAGACAAATTGTCCGGATCTTGTGAAAATCGTGCCTCGTGCTGTTCCGTCTTTCAGATTCTGACTATCAGCCGCTAACCTCTCCGGACCCATTTGATTAGTTCGGCCCAATACCATCCTTGTCAGCGGCCTTGTTGTTCTTAAGCTGTTGAATAGCTTCATTAACTTCCCCCATCGTAGCAGCTGGTTGGTTGCCACTGTCCGCTGTGCTGACGTAGCCATCTGCTTCGCTGTCCAGACTTTCTGTGCCTGTGTTCTCTGCGCCATTCAGGTGTTCATTGTAGTGCTGCTCCAACCTTTCGATCACCTCGCGTCCGTTCGTTAGGATGCTCCCCTTCTTAACCCGGCTCATTTCAGTTCGCGGCACGAAGCCTTTGCGGGATGTGTTGGGCTTCTGATAGAACTTCCGCTTGTCTTGAGAACGGTACAGCAACCCCATCTCTTGGCATTCCATCTCTTCCAGGCGGGGCTTTTTGTCCCGGAATAGACTGGTTTGCTGTTCCCGTTTCAGTCTGTATCGTTCCACGTTTTGCTGCGTACCATGCTGTAGCATTGCAGCCCGCGCTGCATTCTTCTCCAAAACATCCTGGCCTCCAAAACCAACCAACACCTCTTTCCACGTATCCGACAATACTTTCGGCAGCGTCGTTAATGACTGCTTTGACTGTCCTCCTGCAATCCTCAAGAGGGGCCCCATCGTGCTCGCCCTCATCCGGTAGCGCTGCCTCAAGATGCTGCACGTACACGCAAAAAAATTGTGCGGTAAGAACTACCATTTTAGGGGGTTAACTTAAGCGCTCGCACCGGCAATTTTCAGCAGACCAGAAATACGCTTGATTTTACCATGTCTGTAGTCGAAATCAGATTGGTGAAAATGATTTCTGCCGAATGTACCAGTAATGTGGTGAGATGTACCGTAAACATGGTAAAATGGCATGAAATTCCATGGTAGTTTTAAGAATGGGCGTAGTCCGCTAAAATATTAGTTTTTACTACAGAATTTTTTCCCGTGTACGCATTGGTGACATCTGGTTGTTTCGGTTCGCTAGATTGTACCAAGGCGGGCGTTGATGACGGATGGTTTAAGTTTTGGACACAATTTCACCATCACTGGTCAGAGTCAATGTTAGCACTACGATAGGTTCTGACGTCGGTTATGTCGGAGAAGTGCCGTTTTGCTCGATAAACAAGGTCGATTTGTGATTCTGTCTGCTAAGGTGATCTCCAGATACAGGAGGTTGTGCTGGGAATAAGTGCTACGAATGGCCATATTCTTGGAGACAGCGAAATAGATTTCGCCGAAATCTATCAGTCGTAGACTGTTCTTGTCAGCCGGTGGGCGCTGAACTTTCCAATCGTCGGTCTGAACTCCTCCTCCTAGCCAACCTGAACGTTTAGATCGCCTACAATATCTTGACGTCGTCGCTTTGGCAGCGGTCGTACTCGCATTCAATCTACTCTTAAAATGCGTCCTTGTCGTTATCAGTACTTCTAGAGTGTGGGCTATGCACGTTGATTATACTAAAGTTAAAGAATCGACCTTTAATTCTTAGCTTGCGCCTTTGTAAATCGCATATCCACTATAAAAGCTATTCTCAGCTCACGTGCCGCAGCTCTGGTAGATGGTATGGTTACCTCTAAACGTTTGCACCATTGAAAATGAAGATATTTGCGGTTCTACCTACCGAGTTTCCATTCGCTATGATCCTTGCCGATTGTTCGGGTTTGTATCCTCTCGTTGACGTACCTGTGCTGATGTATTTTTACGGTTAGCTTGCGGGGGCTGACACCAATCCCCTAGATTTCCGAAGGACCAATCCTCCTAAACGTTCGGAGGGCCAACAGACGCTCCTTGTTTGCACAAGCAAACCCTTCCTTCCATGTCAGCATACGACCAAAGTTTCTACCGGGATTGGTTACCCTATCTTCCCTAAGGTTGCTCGTATCCCTGCTAGTACCAAGAGGAACTATGGATAGGAGTTGCTAGGCAAGATACTAAGGACCACATAGAGGGGTCTACCTGCAGGTACATGAAGTACCAATGGTACTTCGCTTAGCTTGAGTCGTTCCAGATTGTACCATGGCGAGCGTCGGTACCGAATGTTGTTCACAACGGAAAGTGTTTGGCGTACTTTAATTATCACAAGATAATGGTCCGAATCGATTTTTGCGCCACGGGTTCTGACGTTGATAATATCCGAGAAGTGTCTTCCATCAATCAAAACGTGATCGATTTGTGATTCAGGCTGAAGGCGTGTCAAATAAATTTGAAAAAACAAGGGGGTAGTCTTGAGGAGCGTTACGTAATTAGAGGGAAGGGGATTCGGTTAAATATTACTTATTGTTACCTAGAGGTGGTTAAAAAAACTTGATTTTTAGCGTTACGTAATTTGTGTACCATGCCTAAGAATTTCAAACAAATGCTCAAAATCTTAATTTTATTTGCAGCCTCTTCTGCTCTCAACACAGCTGATGAAATAAACCTGTACGCCACCAATGCTAGAAAGTTCAACGGCATTTCTTCAACTTCCGGTTCAGAGCTAGAAGATAAATCCACCGTCACTCCCACTAATGTTTCTACAACGGATACCCCCTCCACGGTGGTCAATAAGCTGGATCTCGTACCGGCCCTCACATCGGACGAGGCATTGTATGAAGTCAATGTTTGGTTCGACGGTGCCGAGTTGCAATTTTTATCCATCGAGAAGATGGAAAACAAAACTGTCGCAGCATCGAGCGCGACAGCGGGTTCTACTCAAGACCTCACGGGAATTGATTCCTCCAAGCAGTCCTCCAACGGCAGCGTCGGTAGTTTGGGACCGTTTTCGCTTCCTCCGGCACGCCCTACAACTGATTCAGCAATGTCGCATTCCACCGCCACCGAAGCATCTTCCGGAACCAGTCAAATTAAGGCTTCGCTACCGAAAATGAAACACACTGTCCGGGGTGCCCAAGCATTGGCCACTCTAATGATCGAAGAGTTTACCAAGATCAAGAAGGCCCTTTCCAAGGAAGATTCTGATGCCGAGCCTGCTACACCTATGAAAACGCCCAGGGGACGACCGGCAGCCAAGAAAACCAGCGCTACACCTGCTTCCGTACGAGGTCAGAAGCGGTCCCGTACTGATTCAGAAACCACAGAGGAGGAAGCGCCGAAATCGAAACAACCCGCCAAACAGGCAAAGAAGGGAGCAAAAGCAGAATCGGAAGCAACCGAAACCGATGAACCTGCTGTCAAGAAGGAAGACGAACAGTGCTGTCTCGCTCGGTGGTCGGACCGGAAGTACTATGCCGGAAAGGTTGCTGGTTTCAAAGGAGACAACAAATATATGATCGTTTTCGAAGACGGTGCTTCCAAGGCGCTCGCCAGGGATGTAATTGTGTTTGGTGAAAAAGACACCTTGCCAATCATGGGTCATTCAGTCCATGCTCTAACCGGAGATGATACCTATGAACCGGGTATCGTGGAAGAAATCAAGCGAAACGATTCCAACGAAGTGGTGTACAGTGTGAAGATCGACACCGGTATCGTCGAGGTGACCTCCTCCGACATGTATCTCACCGAGGAACAAGCCAAGCACATCAACAAGGCATGCAAAGCGGCCGAGGGAGCAACCGACGAGAGCGCCTCGATGCAGTCCCCTCAGACCAGTGGCAGGCGGGGCGCCAACACACCGGTTATGCAAACGCCGGAAGAAGCATCGGCGACGAGTGCCGAGAAGGGTTCCCGGTCATCGCGCAGGCGAGGCGCAGACAAACCACAAACGCCGGTCACGCCGGAGGCTGGCTACTCGGGCGGTGTCGGTGCCAAGAAGGGACGTCGGGGTCGAAGGTAAGTTTGCTCCGGGAGAGCAGGAAGGGATTACATACCAAGTACAGTCGCTCCACAGTTTTGGATCAACTAGGTGTCGCTTTACGGAGAGAATCAAAAGTAAAAATACTTTACAAGATCGAACTACCCTCCTGACATTTTCGGAAATCACTATTTGTTGCGAAATGGTGACTATTTAGATTTAAATCTCACAGACCCATATTAAAATCAATTTAATCGTTTTGGCGTTCCTTGTTGTATCGCCTAGGTTGAACAAAGCAAGAACATGTCCTGCCTGTGAAAGAGAAACTAGTTTGTTGTTCTCTTTCGATTATTAGTAAGTTACAGGAGTATTTCTGACAAGTTTTGTTATTAAACAATTTTGGTTGTTGAAGATTTGTGTTTACTATTACCAACGCATCTAGGGATAAGGTGGAAATAAAAAAATCAGAAGGCAAATTTTTAAGACTGAAAATATCAGAAGGCGAACAGACTATAAAGGCAGAAAATCAACCAGGTAATTTTAAGGTGAAACAGTTTTGAATCCAACTTGCAAGATTGTACTAAAACTTCAAAGGCACTAGTCTCGCAAAAGAAGCATCTAACAACAGTACACTTTTTGTTTTGGTTTTTTGCCCCAGCAGAAAACTTAAAATAAGATCAGGAACGTTTGCCTTGTATTTCTCTAGTTTAGTGCCTTTGGGGCACAAGTTGGCCAATGCGATGACCATCTTTGGATTCCGATATGTTTCACTGTTTCATCTCATTGGGATTTGATAATAACGCCTCCACTGGAGTTGGGCAAATTTTTGCTTTGACGGTCACGACATTGACGGGCGTATTATAGAACTTCATCTTTGTCGGTCTTGCTTGGGCGATACTTCTCAAATTGCCCCGGAAGTTTAGAGTCGCCAGGTCCTCTTCCATTGCGTACAGTTAGCGTATTCGTGGTCTTCCACGAAGTCGCCAACCCCTACCTGGTTCCCTGCTGAATATTATTTTCGCAATTCTTTCTTCTGACATTCGCACTAAGTGACCAGCCCACTGAAGTCTGCCGTATTTCACACGCTTGATCATATTTGCATCTTTGTACACTTGATACAACTCGTGATTCATGCATCTGTGGCACACATCATTTCCGATTTTCCCACTGAGTATGATCCGCAGCACTTTACGCTCGAAAACATCGCTTTCCGGTCAGATGATCAGCGTCCACGCTTCTTGCCCGTAGAGAGCCACCGGAAGAACCAATGTTTTATATATTCTGTAACGCGATATCTCTCCAACTCAATGGTCCCTTCATTATCGAATTATGGAAAGATTACTATACATCATATCCTGTGGCTGCTTCTCGTACGCTGATTTGCCTTAAAAGCATCATATTTACAGCACTTTATTAGGCCTCCAAGGATCGAAAGTTTTGTTGTTTATGCTTTATTTTTGTTGCTGTTTGTTTTTTTTACCCTACATTTATGTAAAATCGAAAAAAAATCTCCGAGAGGCTCTTGATAATAAAGAAGACAGCATCAAGAAACTTTTGAAATTTTTACATGATACTATATTGTTCAAAAAATTGTAATGTAAATTGTTAAATTGAATTTTAAAGTCCGACACGAATGCGCCCTTCTGGTGTAAAGTGTCATAAATACACAAACAAACAAACAAACAGTAAAAAACATCAACTACTAAACAGTCGGTAATTGTTTTTACTGACTTTTCGGCCTGTTCGGTAATGTTGCAAAATTGGGTCTGACATTTACCGTAGTTCAGTAAAAAGTGAAAATTGTTACTGAACCTCAAAAGTTTTCAATCAAAAAGCTTAATGTTCGGTATTTTTTATAATTTACAATTCGTACACAGTATACAAAATACCGAACAAGCAAATCGTGATTGAGCGTGTATATCGCCTCCACATTTGTACTCTTATATCTCATTATAAACGATAGTGTGTTTGCTGACTGAATGACCCTCTGAACCTGTATTCTCTGTGCCATTCAGATGCTACTCGTAGTGCTGCTACCACCTTTCGATGACCTCGTGTCCGTTTGTCAAGATGATCTGTCCCTAAGATTGAACTCGCGAAGACGGTCTTCTTTCTCTGTAATTCCACATCGTGTTTACATCAATCATGCGCAAACCGTTCAAACCCGCATATGAACATCTCACAAAAAAAATATTGTGTTTGCATCACACCGCTGCATAAATTTGAGTGAAATGTCATGCCAGCAAACGTAGCAGACATTATAAATAACTAGTATTGTGTTTGAATTTATCAGCATCTTTGGAAAAACTGCTCCACTGACTGAGGTTTTTAATAAAAGTTTTTTTTTGAATGCAATACTGTTCATTTTTTCAGCCATAAAACGACTGGCTGCATTTGACGTTTCGTGACAGCGAAATCTAGGCTACATATAAAGTTGATATTTTCCTCTTCGCGAATCTCTCTCAGGTCTGTGCCAGCCAATTCTAAGTAAAATGATTTGGCAACAGCATTTTGGAAGCATTTTGACAGTTCTTCTATGGAAATGACAGCGCCGTGTATGCATCGTTCTTCTACCGATGTAAACAAATGCAAACACGGACCTGTCACATGAAAAGACCTATTGGCTCACACTTTGACAGAAATGTCAGCTTCCGCGTATCTCTCTTATAAAGGATCACTAGTCTGAGACGTTGACATTTGTGGAAATCATAAGTTTTGCACAGTATTCACACATATCATATCATAAACAATATCAATAATTAGATCTTGCTCGTTATGTCGAATGTGACACACGTACAGTGAAAACAGCGCCTATTACAAACAATGATGGAAACAAACAAAACAGTAAGCTTTCCTAGCGAAGCTATCGTTTTCTCTGTGCTATCGTGGTCAGAGGCATTCAATATTTTGCTTTCCGACATTCGTTTAATCGCTCGTGTTGTGAATGTTTAAGGGAAGCGCTGCCGAATATCAGCGAAAACGTGATTGCTTAGAACACTGGTCCCATCACATTTCGGTCCACGACACGATACCATTACGACATGCGTTGAGCTTCTGGCAGAACTCCCACGTGTCTTGCACATTGCGGTAAAATAACTTCAACTCTTAGCACACAACTTTCTTCAAATTTTTACCCACAATAGGGGAATTTAGTGCTAATGCTTGTAATGCTGTTTGAATAACACCGAACCGATCTTGGGCACACTCATTGGATATTGGAGATTACGGCGGACTTTCTTCTTTCCTAAATGTAGATACGCCGCTTGGAATTTTGTGCTGACCGCGACCGCGTTTAAAAAGGCATATATTTTTACATATTCTTTTGTACGTCTGTAGATATAACTAAAATTCAGCCTTTTGCGGTTTCGGCTTTTTAAGGTTGTCACACAGAGAATACTGCAACTTTGAAAAACATGCTACTGTGAACTTTGACCAAAATTTTTGAGTTCGTACGACATTCCTATGAAATGGTTTCCATAAGAGAAAAACGCAAATTAGGCGAAATTGACAAAATGTACACAGCTCAACAGAGTATCGTTACCGATAATTTGGTTACTATACCGTGTACGCACCAAACTTTGCGCAGTTAAGAAATTATTATCGTATTTTTGCTTCAAATAAGGCTAAAATATGTATCTTTTTATTCAAACTTCTGCCAACCATAGGCTTTTAACCCTTCAGTAGAACGCGTGATTTAAAAAAATAAAAATGATTCACAAAAAATTAAAAAAATGCAAAAGGTGATGCAACACCTTGTGCCTAACATTGCGCACAAAATCTAAATTGTTCCTAACTTTGCGCATGATGTGCCTAACTTTGCGCATGCCTTAAATTGCTCGTGTACTCTAAATAATTTTACTTTTTTACTGGTTTTGTATTAAATAAGAAGGTTACAACTAATATGAGTTTCATCAAGAGTTTTTCACGTGAATTTCAATTCAATTTATTCAATCACCTCAAACATAGAGTGCCCACGAATAGTAATTTACTCTGTTCTTATTTTTTATAATACATATATTCACAAGATTACAATCTGAGCAATATAGTTTACAGCCGCAGCTTATGCCTATTTGTTATAGTACGTTGCTTTATATAACTTATTCTCTTGTTTTTTTTTTAATTCTTAAACTGAGAGATGTATCGTTGATCTCTCGCGATTAGTTATTTTTTTTATCTATTTGCCGCCATTACGGATATTCCATAATTGAACGCTTTTTTCTAGACAATTGGAGCTTGAATCATTGTCCTTCAACTGAGAAGCCAACCTTTGCGCTATCAATTATCCAAGTTTACAGTAATAGTCTCCTGTGTTATCACAGTGGATTTTCCGAGATTTTTCAATGCACACCTTGCCTTCAGCTTCATACAAAAGGTACTTTCAAGAATATTACATGTAGCCGCTGCCTTATGGATTGAGTGACCATTCCTGGAAAGATCGACAGATTTTGTCATTTGCAAGGACGTACATGTATTTATGTGCCATTCCGAATTGCTGGAAGTGCGCAAAAATTAAGACCCTCGTGTAAAAAATGGGTCCTAACATTGCACATCGCTTTTTTCAAATAAAAATTCAACGTATTATATGGAAAATAAATGGAATTACTAGAATATTACCTTTCTTGCAAATACACAGCAAATATTTTTTTCAAAACACAGTTTTGTTCATAAAAATGTTGATTTTTTGCAGATCCACTCCTTAGCGCTTGTTCTAAGACGGTGTAAAAGTACACGTTTATGCGTATGACGATAAGGTTTTTTGTTTATTTATTAACATTAACGAGGGTTTCTTAGTAAACAAATGTATGTCAAATACTTATTTCACATAAACGAACATGTTGCTGAAAATGAATTGTTAAAAAAATCGATGAATAATTATCATTTTTTCGTGCTTCTTTAAAATGCGCAAAGTTTGGAGCTGCGCAAAGTTAGGTGCGTACACGGTACTACGCGAATCGGAGATGATCATGATTTTGTTCTTCGCTCACTTCAATTTTTCTCATCCGCACAATTGCAACTGCCCACAAAAGCATGCAACAGAATCAACGGATCAAACAATACTCCTTAGAAGACTCTTCCCTACCTTCTTTACCAGTTTTTTCTGTATTTCGGTGTTTTATGCCTATCGGGTTTCTGCCTCCTGTGGTTTTCTGCGTCTCGATTCATTCGCCTTTTAGTAATTCTGCCTTTCTGTATTTTCCGCCTATCGAATTTTTTATCCTTCTGACTTTCTGCACTTCTGGTAAATTCGCCTTGTGGTTTTCGGTTTTTCGGGGTAAAATCGGAATGGATGGTGAATATTTTCTTTCCAATAGTCATGAACAATAAATAAATATTTGATGCTAAATAAATCCTGTGGGGCGACTGTATGTGTACTTATGGTGTTGGGATGATAATAAGATACGCCAAATTACTTAGTTTAAAATCTCAGATAGGGGAGAGGTCTATTTGTGGGTACTCGCGTAAGAGTGGCCCATTTAAGTACGGAAAAAAATAGCACCGTAAAAATCTTAAGTGTTCCTTAGGCTACCCAGAAGTTACTGTTAATAGTTCAGCAAAATCTATCTAGTCTAAGAGGGTACTCAACGAACTTGAAGTTTGTTTAGTGAAAATCGATCAAAAATGAATGCGAAATAATGTTCCAATTACATTTTCGGCCATAGGTGATTATTAATTTTCAATTTTCCAATCAATGGAGAAGAAACTGCAATGAACCGGAATTTTTTTCGTTAAGGAACAAAACAAAGTTGTACCTTAGATATCTAAAAAGCTGGTTTTCCGGGGTGCAATAGACAACTTCTTAGAAAAAGTTATTTCCAATCATTCTGTTTATTGTACAGTGCCCACATATGGCCAAAAATGTAATAGTAACTTACATTTTCTCGAGCATCTAATAAAAAATTCAAGCTCGTTAGGCACCTCCACTTAGACATGATGGATTTCGTTCAAATTTCGTTCAGCTTCTGGGGGTCCGAGTGATCCGATTTGGCAAATGTAACTAAAGGTTTTTGCACCTTTTTGTAATGGGCCACCCTAACCCGCATTGTAGTAGGTGCCAACTATATATTTACCCCGTTTGTATATAAAACTTATACTTTTAAATTCAAATATACAGGTTGGATGGGAGTTTGGTTGTTCATCGCTTTCGATAACGTATCGATTCTACTTCAAACTGCAAACTATTGGTTAAGTCGACTTTTTCGGGTTGAACTAATATATTTTCTGTATATTTCTAGGCTCTCGTAAACCCATTTTGACGCAAACCCTGCGTTTTAGAAACCAGAACAAGTAGTTGACAAACTGCTATAAAAACCCTACTACAATATGCAGATATAATTAGAAACAACAAACAACAACAGTACACTTTATAGTCAATAGGGCAAACTAACTTTTAGCTATATTCCAATCATAATCAAGAGAGCCGAGAGGTGAAGAAAAAGAGAATCTGTGGACAAACAAACAAGAATCATGATGTTTTAAAACAACCCGCCAGAGTCACCGCAACTAATCGAATATTTAGTATTATCGAATCAACGTATAATCCAAATGAGAGTATTCAAAATTTAGTACGGAACGTATCTATCCATGGTAGCCGAAGCATTTAAACAAAATCTGAAAATGCAATGCACGTTGCGAACATCCAAAAGACACACCATACGTGACACCGCGCGTAGGCTTAACATTCGTCCAGAATGTTCTGTGTTCTCTAGCAAACTCACCTCAACTCCAAGCATTTTCGTGGTTGCATTTAAAGTTACAGAGCAGAAGAAACAAGTATGGTGAACAAAGCTTGACCAATAGGCACACTGGTAGAATAGCGCGAAATGAAATTGGTCAAAATTTTTGGCATTCCTTCAAACCAACAAATTATCACTGTTTAGAATTTAGTTTTATTCAAATTATAATGGATAGTTTCTTTCTTGGGCTGCTAAGAAAAGATAAGTGTTCTCATATAAATCTACGGCGGACAGCAGAAACTACTACCGTATGTGCTAAATGTGTACCATTTGTAGCGCTAGGTTTGACGACAGGTAACGAGAGTATTAGATTTTAGAAATCTAGATTTTTTTTTGTAAGATCAAAACTGTGCTTACTACACTAACAGTCTGTGTTTTTAAGAATAAACAGAACAATGCGCAAACGGTTGGGTTGTACGTATATTATGCCTATCCTAATTTCTTCCACTTTGCCAACGTACATTTAAAACGCTCGTGGCAATTGTGCTATACATAAATGGGTAAAATCTGATTAGTTTCTGTAAATTACTGCACAATTGTCTACGCGAATCGATCGGGCATCGACTGAGCAACTCAGAGTCGTTTGAACTATCAACGTGCGCGGGCGGACCATGTCGAATATCCTTCACTTGTCAGAACTGTAAAACTCAACACAATCTCTCCATCGTATGATGCAATTAAATCGTGTAATAGCATTTAAGAGAATAATCATCCATCAATTAAGCCACTCGTTTAGGCAGAGTAGATCAGTGGGACCGAGCGAATCCTTCTAGGAATGTAACGGCACAGATCCACCCCGACGCAGATGTGTAATTATGCTAAACAATGGGAATATGACAGAAGAGTAAAAAATCGCTATTAAATGTTTCAAACCGGTGTGTGTTCTATAGCGACAATTGATTGTACCGAAATACTGGCTGGCACCGTAACAACCTAATCGTATTCTTGTTCTCTAAAAAAAGTACATTTAGAAAGAAAACAATTGGCACTATCTCTCTATAGAAACATGCTAAAATGTGTCGTCGCGGTGGTCCAAGTTTGACGACCGCTCGGTATTAGAAAATGATAAGGAAGAAATGGAACCTAAAATCTCATTCTCAACTGGTAATACCGGTATTCAACACACACAAACATATATAAAAAGGGAAATAAATGAAACAATAGAAAATAGAATATTCAGTAACAGAAACTACAGACAAGACGATGTGTGCTCTAATGGAGCGCCATCACTAGAATGGGAGAAAAACTATACTGGAAATAGTAATTTTAAAAATTGGAGGATACAAAAATAAAATCGTAATTATTCTTAACAAATCACAAATCGAAGCGTTTTTTTTACTTTTTGTGTTTGTTCTGTTTTTGCATGCTTAGCCTTAAGTCAGAGAAAAATCCAAGCCCCGTCCAATGTTTGGCTAGAGGAAGAATGTTACTAAGAAACAAAGAGAGCATATGGAAAGGAAAAGAGAATATGAAAACGACACGTGAAAGTAACACTGTGTTGGGGAATGCCAAATCTGTTTGACCATTTTTGTTTGTTTGTTTGTTTGAATTAGATTGCGTTGGCAAGACGAAAACCCTTCGACAAAGGCACAAAATTTCGATTCTTCAAATGTTTTGGAAACCTATTCTCTTTTCCTAAACCCCTTTGCTCTACAACGAACTTCCTCTATCTGGTGTTGTCTTCTTTCGGTTTGATTTAGTGGATTTAGTCAGTACGTCTGTTGTGTAACTATCTATTTCATATACACTACCTGCTTAAAGTTCGGAAACACCCAAAGCAAACTCCATTCTGAATATTGCAACACCTAAGAATCACAAATTCAGGATAGATCTTAGGTTATTGTAATAGTTGAAGCGGTTTCATCCTTCTGGTTGATAGTATGAGCCAGAATCCAAACTGAAATCCCATGATCCTAAATTTAATCCCAAGATCCACACTGGAATATCACGATCCACAATGAAATCACAGTTGAGTTCATTCTATGAATGGCTTGAGATGACAATTGTGGGCCTCGTATAGCGACGTGACAATTCTCGACTCGAGTAAAGTGACTCGCCGTGTAAATCAAATGGAGAGTCACTTCGATATACGAGACCGATAATTGTCATCTCACGCCACTCGTAGAATAAACACTGAAATCCCCAGAATTCACACTGGAAACCCAGGATCCATACCGGAATATACACACTAAAATACCAAAACCCACAGTTGAATCCAAGGACTGGCACTAAAATTCCTGGATCCAGGGAAATCTCACGATCCATACTGCAATCCCAGGACCTACACTGGAAACCCAGGATCCATACTGGAATCCAAGGAACCACACTGGAAACTCAAAATCCTTATTGGCATCCCAATATCCACGTCATAAAACCTATGGTTCTCACTGGAATCCCAAGATTAACCTTGGAAACCAACGTGGTAAAACGTGATTTTCATTCATTTTCATGGACTTTATATGGACAAATATCTAGAAAGTGGAAAAAATCAAAATTTTACCGATGGAATATTTTAAAACCCACCGATTATGAAAATGTATCCCAAATACTGAGTACTGTGTTGATAATTTGCTACCTATTTGCAATTGGAATCAAAACTGCATTAGTCAACGATACCCTGTTGAAATATATTTGGTATACCTTTCGTCAGGTCAAGGAATTCAAGCGATTCAAGCCTGGAAAGATTTAATACATTGATTTTGAGTTATTGAGAGTTTGAAGTTTCTAAACTATTACACTTGGTGAAAACGAAGTCAAAACGTATAAATAAATATTTTTAGCAAACTTGCTTGAATTCGGATATTCTTCAACTACATTCAGTTGTCTTTCATAGTGCTGCTTCCACCTTTCGCTTACCTCGTGTCCGTCCGTCAAGACGATCCCTGCATGTTTCGACTCGCGAGACAAAGCCTTTTTGGTTCCTGTTTGGTCGATTTTTTTTTCAAGGACTCCTGAAACAAGCACTATCCTGAATCAGCAATGAGAATAGTTCAAACTGTCCTTTCCAGCAAAGCACAGCAGGTGCAACCGCAAACCTCGGCCATCTCCGAGTGTAGCGACTTTTCGGACATCGTTGAAGAAGATATACCAGCACCACCCAGTCCCGAAACTGGACTCGAATCCGTCAATGGCGTTCAACCTGAACTTCAGCGAACCGAGAAGGAATCAGAAATCAGAAGTATGGCGTCACTATCAAGCTCTCCAAAATGGACAGTTACATTACTTTTTTTTTTTTCAAATATTGCAGAAATGTATCTCGTAGCCGAATACTTGGGAAATGAACGGGAACTCGCTGAAATTTTAGGACCACTTCCGTGCAGTAAAACGCTATTCAGGAATAAGCATTTCATCCTTACCTGTACCATTTCACCAAGGATAGCTGCGAATGCTACAGTATTACTCGACCCACAATTTAGGAACTTAGGACCACAATTGTAATATCATGATCAATTTTAGGACAAGAACGACTTGCAAAACAAGTACCGGCGTTTCAGTTCAGTGCCCTTCGTAAAGGATCACCTTCGACAGCAGATAGAGGCCGGTGGCGGAAAGGTGTATCAACACTTTGAGGACATTCCAAAGACTAAGTACAAACAGTGTAAGTTGATAGCGCCACATCCGTCGGCCACGGCCAAGTACGTGCAGTGCTTAGCAGTTGACATTCCGGTAAGTTTAGGAATTCAAACCGAAAGCTGAACAATTATTAGACTGGTTCACTATTGTAGGCCGTGTCGCATGAATGGATCATCCAGTGTTGCCAAACGCTAACCTGCGTCGATTTCAAACCATACGCACTTCCGTCGGGTTGGTCTATCATCGAGGAACGGTACATACGCTGGAGCTGTGGCCGTGGGGCCGATCAGCGATCCACGGTGAATCCATTCGTTGGCCACTGCATAAACATCGCCAGTATGGACAAGGATTTTATCGAATTTTGGAGCCGTGTATGTAAGCTCGCCGGAGGAACTGTCCGCCTGATCAAATCCGAATCAGACCTAACGGAGAATCTGTCCGGTTATATGTTGACGGATCAGGAGTTTCCCGAAGACGTTAAACTGTGGGCTACCCGATACGGGTTGTTAATCGTCTCGACGGTATGGGTCGTGCAAAGCTTAATCTTAGGGCGCATATGCCAACCAGACAGTCACGAAAAATTGACACAGATTTATCAAGATGACGATTACTAGTTGTTACGGTTATGATAGTTCTATTAGTTTTCTTTAAAGTTTAGATCGTTTGTGTTTTAGTTGTTTTTATTTTATTGTCCAGCATTTGATGCTCTGTGCTAAACCTATCTCAGTACTTTTTCACGTCGCATTTTACACCAATAGCCTTAATGAGAATATTTGTTTCTGTTGTTTGACTTAGTAATTGTAATAGTCTGTTAAAATACGTCAAATATAACCCAAAATTAGACTAATTGTACCAAGCAATCAAATAAAATCAAACTGTTTAGATATCAATTATTGTAATAAGTCATACGTATTGTAAGTGTTTATTAGATATCACTCCTTCCCAAAGCTTCATTCCACAATAATTAAAATGTCAAAATTTCGTTCATATAAGACGCCTAATTCTTTTTTCTCACGACTTTAAACAACAATCACTTTACGAAAAAAAAAAATCATAAAAAGTGTTTGAACAAACAAGCTAGCAAATGGGATAAATCACAGACAAATAGACGTAACACTTAGAACAAATCTCGATCAAAATCATAGTCACGAGGACATGAACGCCCAATGCTAAAATTGGTGTGTTCGGCCGACAGGCCAATAGATGGCGATAGTGTGTAAACGTCAAACACGAACAAAAACGATGCGAGCGCTGCGGGTGGTGGATTGGCCACCTACCATATTTTTGAATCGATCGTTAAAAAGGTGGTCGATAGACAATGATGAGAGTGTAACGTCTGTTTGTCTGTGGATAAATGTTTCGAAATTAGTTTTTATATATTTTAGATTTTTTTAAAAGTATTGCATAGTATTCACCTGTTGCGGATTGTCTCAAGTTCGTTGATAATTAATGGAACTCTGAAGTTATCATGCAAAAGAAATGTTTAAAACGCCCGCAAGTATGCATCTATGCGACGTTCCTATAGGTTTCATCAGATGGCCTTATTAGATTCTATCAACTGCACAAAATCTACGATAAATACGGTAAATGATGGCTTCGGCACGAGGGTATTTTCGGCAGCACTAACTTATCGTCCTTGTTAAAATTTATCTACGAAATAAGAGTTACCTTCAATGTACTCAATAGGCCCTATTGAATAGGGGTATTCACTTGAAGCTGCGTAAATTATTATTCTGCGTATCTTGAGCATAGAAATATTTCAAATTAAATATTCCTCTTCTGCATCTATGAGATGTCAAATGTTAGATTTTTAATCTAGTTATCTGATATAAACGTCAACTATGCATTTCAAAGTTGTTGATTGAGCTCGAAAGAAATTGTGTTGCAGTTTTTTTTTCTGCTTAGGCTTCGCAATTTAGATACAAGCTGTTATCGTGATGCATATTCTATGATACTTTTTCAGGTCAATTATTCAAACTTGTGGGTAAACGGCCAAGTAGTGTAACGGTTCCATAGGGCGCCCTTAGCTGACTCCGGATTATTCGGAACCATCACTTGCGTAATCTGTAGCAAAGAGATTGCCTAGTGTTTATTATTTGTAGTATGACTAACATCGAATAAAATAAGACTCAAATCAACCTGGTATACTGTCAATATACAGTTGGTCGTCACTTAAGGCTCAAGAATCCATCATTCAATCATCAGCAATCATCAAAAATGAAAAACCAGTTTTTTCGTTCAATTTTAAAGATATTCTCATGAAAATTTATCACTGCGTTACAGAAAGCAATTGCACTTGCTTGATAGATTTTCATAAACATTGCTTCGATTTTGAGCAAAAAAAATGGTTTTGAAAATTTGTAAAAAAATGATGGTTATTTTCCTCTTAATAGATCAAGCATTGAAAAATTTATCATTATTCTCTTCCCGAATAGAAGCAAAGTTTAGTGCTTTCTTTCCGCTTGTTACAGTCAAACAACCAAAGGAATAGTAATCTCCCTGAATGATTCAATTTTCTGCCTCTTAATGGGTGCAAGTCGTGGTAATGTGGACTCGCATGTTACTTCATACACATATTGTAATATGGGGCTCTGCACTGTTTTGATTTTGCATGGCATTTTGACGTTTACTGGCCTTGTTGTTTACTAATTTCATGGAAGAGTGAACGAGAGGGACTTATTTTTGTGCAAAGCCCCATAGGCCTCTGCATTGTTTTGATTTTGTATGTGGTTTTGACGTTTACTGGCCTTGTTGTTTACAAATTCTATGTAAGTGTAAAAGAGAGAGAATGATTTTTGTTGCAGAGCCCCATATCTGCTTCAGTAATGGTATCCTTATTTGTTCCAATTCCTACTTCGTCCTTGCTTCGACTCTCAATATTGTATTTTAATAATAAAACGGTATATTTTTGTTTGCAGTTCTTATACTGACATTTGTAAGATTACCAAAGCGTGCTTGGATTGATAAATCGTTGATTAGCAATATACTGAAAAGTTTCATTGGCATTTTACACAAGATCATGAAATGTTTAAAATAACAAGTTTAGCATGACTTACACACCAGTTTACGCTGTTAAGTGAATATCCCTAATATATTCCTTGCACTATAATTTTCCATGTAAACCTCATCTTTCACAAAAATATTATATAACATGGGTTTTATCATTGAATGAAATGAATGCTTACGAAATTATCGTCATTCGTGAGCTGCCGAATAAAACAACACGAGAACAGCTTAAGAAAAACTCACCACTTTGAAAGGTCCAATTCTCCGCTCCAATACCAATTTGTTACAAAAGCTGCGCACCGATCACTCATGCACTATTAAACTTTTGATTTGTCTATAAAACACTCGAAAATAGTGATTTTTTTTGCTTCAAATCACAAATTAAAATTAATGCATTTCGCTTTCCTCGGCAATCACTTTTTAATAGGAATAGGTTGCCAGAAAACCATATTCAATTGCGGTATATTTTTTATTCACAATTTAAATTCATTGAAAAAATCGAACACAACTAATTAATTCATTGGAATTAGGCAACAAAGCATGCATTGGTAATAATTCTCGCGGAACATTACTAAAGGACCTATGTACAAATGAGAGATTCTCTCCTCTCTCGTTCTCTTTCGATTATAACAGTGGAATACTAAAGATTTTGGGAAGTTTTTCACTATAGATCGAAAGTCAATTTCCTTGACTAGCGTTTCATACAAAAAACGCAACAGAAGAAGTTGATGTGACTCAGTTATTAATGAAAGAGAATGTAAACAAAGAGAGCCTCTCAATGTTAGATAGGTCCTTTAGTAATGTTCCGCGAGAATTGAGCCTTTCAATACTTCCCTTATCTGAAGATTGTAGCGCATAAACTTCAATATACTGAGAAACATATAAAATATACGTCTTTCAATAGGTTTCAAAGTTCAGCTGCTTAGGCTGCCGACAATACGTAAGTTCCCCTATGTGGGACATCACCTGTTTTATACGTTATATGTCAATATTAAGAGTACATGACCGCATGGGCATTTTTATCTCGTAGAGGAAGTTTTTCTCTACATTTTGGCATGTTCTTTGACTTGGTTACGCTATGCAATTAATTAATAGGGTACCGACTGTTTATTTCGTTCATAACCGCTAATAGTTGGCGCCAGCGGCAAAAAGTGCAGACAACAACCTTTAGAACATTCAGTTTCTTCCACTGGCCGCCAAGCGACGACACTGTTGTTTGTATTCCTTCCACTGATCGCGGTACGCTGGATTCTCAAATATCTAAAACTTTCAACACAAGCGCATGGAAGAATGGTAGTAGGAAAACTGTCAAAACGTATGGAAAATAATGAAAAACGTAAATTACTTGCAATTAGGAAACTGAATCAAAAAAGTAGTGATTAGAAATCATGTGTTAGGTGAATACATAACTGTTTGTGTTTAGTTCATCTTCCGTGGTGCTTCCTTTGCTTCAGGATTTCGTTTTTACTACCATTGAAAAAGAGCCATCTATTGCCTTTTCAGTATTGAATATCGCCCTATTGGGACAAAAACCTTTACCTTAACCCCAACGCTCATTTCAAATCACGTATAACGAATGTGTAACGCATTCATCTTGAAGAGTAACGCACCTTCGAAAAAAAAATGACACCCCTGCAAACTGTACACGTTGGAAGACGAAAATCCTTTCGGCCCCGACCGAATTCCGAAGCCCGACCGAATCGATGTCAATCATCAGCATCAGTGAGTGTACCAGTCGAGTGTTTTCTCCCGTCGGGTTGATCCGTTTTGGAACGGCGTTTTCGTCAACAAAACCAATCGGAATTTGATTTCTTACAGTGGGTACGAATTTGTGATCGCGATTCGCGTTCGGTGCGATTGAAAGCTTCCGGCGATCCCGGTGTAAAAGTGTAAAGTGGTAAAACGGTCAACCGCAGATTGTTCTGTTCGGTTCCATTCGGAAAGTGCTACGCCTTTTGTGGGTGAAAATCATCATCAACGACCAACACAGTGAACGGTTGCATCATTATTGTCTTCAAGCGGAGTGCGTTTAGTGGTTGGATGCCGTGCCAGCAAAGGCGCTTTTGTAAACAGTGCATTACATGAAGCAGTGTGCGTGAGAGGACAGCGCGTTGTGTATTTCATTGAAGGGTTTGACACAACATTGGTGCATTAGTCATTGATTACAGTCGATAGAGTTATTGCGATTCGGGTTCTGTATTGTGCATTGTGATTTAAAAAGTTGAACATTGTTTATACATTGGAATACTGCAGCAAATGATACTTGGGAAGTGATATGGAAATGGAAGAAGCTGTTAATTTCTTGGTAAGTACCTGTACTTGTTAATTTCTCATTACATCGATGTATACTATACACAATTATGTGGCTGTTTTTTTAAATAATGTAGCATTGCTGCATCCGAATTTTTTGAACTGCAGCAAATTTCAGAACAAAAAACCTCCATCAATAAGAATGTACCAAAAATGGAACGAATGAAGCTAATGAAAATTGTTTTGGCTTTACCTGCCTTTACTGACGTGTCGCTTCGGCATGTTTACATTGAATTGCATCATGCGGTAGTTACCCATCTATGCCAGTACATACTAACACCCATTGTATGAGCAGTAGGTGTCCAGGGGAAGCACATAAAATTGAGGTTTATTTTTTGAAAAATGACATAACATACCTTTGCAACTTAAGCAGGTCTAGTTCAATTTAATTGGCTTGTTTAGTGATATCAAATTTTTTACCAATTTTGAATCTACGTTAAAAACTGAATTAGAACCCAAAGTTACAAATTTTTTTGTGATCTTGAATTATTTTTTTTGAACGTGTTTGGAATTATGAAGGAAATCACTTTTAAATCACTCCTAGGCAAATTTTACTTAGGGACGATCTTTCATTATGTAGTTTACGGATTGGAACCTATTTTGATCATATATAGTATTGAATTTTCGATATAGAAGCACAATAAGATTGTGTCGTACTTAGAAACATGTGCTCGATTGACCTACACAAAACTATATTTTTTTCATCACTAAACAACCCAATCACGGGTGAGGCCTAGGGTTCCTAGTACCGACCCCTTTTGGCGAGTACCAGTTGTACGGTACTGTCACTCTCAGTACTGGTAGTACCGTTAAGATACCGGTACTGGAAGATTTATTTTGCAATAAATATAAAGCTTACAGTATTGGACAAAACATTTGTGTTTTTTTCGAAGTCGACAATACACTCAAGTTTACTGCAGCTTATTCTTCATTTTTTATGAAATTTTGCACTAACAAAATATCCAGACTAGAATCACATAACAAGATTATACCACATTTCTATCAACAGCTGTTCATAATAATAGAAGTTGATATGATTTTGTTATCAAGATGGCTTTGTTCTTAACTTGTTATAATTTTTGTAACACATTTATAACAATATTTGTTATATTTTCGACATTGCATTTGTAAGTTTGTTGTAAATTACATCCGAATTTATGAACAGTAACAAAATTTGCAATATTTTTGTTATTATGTAACATCTTTGGAACACATTCTGTAATAATTTTGTTATAATTATAATAGCATTTGTTGTTATGTTTTTGTTTTGTTTGGTGCGAATTTTGTTAGAATGTCTGTTATTATAACTACTAACGGTACATGTTTCATAACAAGTGGTGATATAAAAAATCATATCAGGGGAACACATTTTGTTGTAATCTTGTTTCTTCCGTCTGGTCGGGATGGGCTTAAAATAATAATGAGTAAACCTCCCTAACTTAAACTCATGAAATACCTAAAAATATGTGTTGAAATTCAAGTTTGTCTGACGTGATGGAACAAATTAATTCAAATCTGTCCTTTAATCATCCACGGTTAATCGTTTTATAGCAAATGTGCGGAAAATTGGTCAAAATAAATAATTTAACCTTGCTTTCAATCATGAAGTAGGATTTAAAAAAACATGTTCAAAGTTCAATGTTTAACTGCATATGTACGTGTGCGTGTTTTTATTACGAAACTTTAAAACACGGAGAAATCTCTTTCTAGGTTCATCCGGATGCTACTCGAATTGTTGCCCATGTTGCATCGTGAAATGTCAACATATTTTTCGCTGTGAACAGACTCGTAATACACGAATTAATCCGAATTCCTGTCAATCTTTGTGCTTTAGCACCTTTAAATGCTTCAATATCCTGAAAACTTTCTGTGCGCCTAGTTGTCTAGAAACCTTGGTAAACATTTACCATCAGCAGCTTCATTTGTATTCGATAATCGATAATTCGTAATTCCTATTGGTATCATCTATCTAACGAATCATTTCCGTTCAATCACTTTTCCCTCAGTTTTTTTTAATGTTCCAAAACATGTTTTGAACGGAAACAAGATGCAAACAATAAGCATGCTTCTAACGTTTTTATGTACGGAGATAAACCATACTTAGTGATGAAAAGATGATAATTGGATTATGCTTTTATGTCATACGTTCTTTGACCTGAGAAAATCGTCATCAAAGAACTTAACCAAACATACGTTCCATTTGTTGTGAAGAAATTAATTGATTCAACGATTATTGAATTTTTCATCAGTATCGAAAATACCGGTACTCAATGCTTTCCAGTTCCGGTATTTCGGTACCAAAAAATGGTCGGTACTCCCGGTATCAAAACCCTAGTGAGGCATGTGTGCTCGAATATTTTCTGTTTCAAATTTATGATTTAAAAAGTATTTACATAATGTTTAGTTGAATTTTATTACTAGTTTAACGGTCTACGATTGAACAAGTAAAAAACATATATGTAGTTTGTTAAACCTATAAACTTTAATTTTGAAAACTATTACACTTTTTGTGCAAAAAAGTTTTAATTTTGAGCCGTCCTCTATTCCCGGACACCGAATTCACTAAGGCAGCGTCCATAAATGACGTAGCATTTTTAGCCACTTTTTGACACCCACTCCCCCATCGTAGCCTATTTACCCATACCTAATACATGGTTTGTAGCAAAATCGTAGACTCCCCCTCTCATTTATGGACGCTCCCTAAGCTCTACTTGTACTAATTCCAAACCAATACCTCAGAATGAAGATATAGCATGTGTTCTTCTTGATTAATATAATGTGTGTGGTATTTCAGGCATTTTTATCAACAATAAAAAAACTCTTATGGCCCTCAAAAAAATTCTTATGGACCTCTAAAAACACGTAAAGCTCCCAAAACTATAATCCAGGCCAAATATTTTATTTTGGCTATGAAAAACATGCTTTAGTATATTATTTAGGTGAGTAAAATAAATATGACAAAAAATTGTACTATCTTGAAAAGTTATGTCTCACGAAAACAATGAAAATGTTTCTGCTAAATTGACGTACATACAATTGTTATGGGCTAACTGTAGCTTTCCAGGAATTTCTACAAGCATTTTTAAAAACACCTACAGGAATTTACACAGTACATAGACTAAAAAAGTTTTTAGCGAAACCTCTTAAAAATCGTAAAAAAAAACACATAAAATTGCACAGTTAATTAATTGGGTCCTAAAATGTTTAATGAAATCTTGTTTTTATTTAATGACACGAAAGAGCATGTTCTTGCGACTATTTTAGCAATTTTTACCGCTCAAATAACGGCTACATCATATTTAAACTTGAATTTAAAAATTGGGTCCATATATTAACCTTGACACTTTTGATCATGTTTGACGTTCGACAAAAACATCACAGGGCTTTTATTTTTCACACTGGGGTTGACATTTCGGAAGGGACACGGAAAGCAAAATACACGCAAAATTTGAGTTTAAGCCAAGGAGTGTGACAAAATCTAAAAAAATATTTTTTGGACTTAAACAAAAGAAAAACATTAAAAAATTGAGTAAACATGTGTTTTTGGCCTAAACTTAAGCGTTTGGCACTAAAATTGAGACAGACCTTTAGGACCCTATTGACAAGTTTAAAGCAATTCCAGCTTAAGGCATTTTGCTGTTATAAGGTTTTGAAGTTTACATTCACACGACGAACCATGTGTCAAATGTACAAATTGAAACTGCGAAAAGAAACGGGGAAATCGAGTTCAGTTCGCCTTCGAGCGTCGGGGTCTTGCAAGGAGCTCCGTAGATTGTAGCCTATAAAGCCTATTCAGTTTCCCCAAGGATGTACTGAAACAGTGATTATTTTAAACCTCAGAAAATAGTGAAATTTCAGTGCGGCATTCCACGATGAGAAGATTTTAGGCAGTTGTTGAAGTCATAAACACGATATTTCAGCGATCCAACTCATTTGTACTTCCGTGAGAAGTTTCTATTATATGAAAAAACTTATAAATAATTAAATATAAAAAAATCCATTTAATAAAATTTTACGATGTTTTGCGCAAGAAAAACAGTTGATGGTTTGAGAAGCTGTCAAAATGCGTTGCATCGTTTTTCAATGCACGGAATCCTCAAGTAGACTTATTTAGTGATTCAGCGATGCTGTATTTAGAAAGAATAAACACATCTTCATGATAAAAAAAGTACACACGGCACCGTAAACGTTAAGACTTGTGTTTTCATTCACAATCGTTCTTGCATGACCCAATCTCACCCCCATTTTTAATATTTTAAACATCGCCCCGAAAAAATATATTTTTTTGAGGAAAAATCAAATAGATTCCGGAAAATACAAGTGAAGTGTATTGAAAACACTATCAACCTTCTAATAAATGAACAATAGAGGTTAAAGTACATGCGTGATACTTTGCACATGAGAAGTTTAATGTTGTAAATTTTCTCTATTAAACAAGAACTACTATTTCTAAAAATGTATATTGCGATTAATTATGTGTAACAATATGTTCTCTAACATATGAATTATAAATTTTGCTAATATCCGCATTATTAGCTGAAATATTACATAAATCATATTTTTCCGTTTTGACCCAATCTCATCCCCATCGACGGTAATAATCTTCGGATGAGTATTGGAATGAAAAATGTCTAAATATCAAGCTAAATTTGAGGATTAATAACTATTTCAAAACAATATGAAATCCTTTATGAGTTTTGATGATATTGATGGTACTTTCCTGGTGAAAAAAAATATGTGAAGAATTTGTTCAGGAATTCCTGTGATATCCTTACTATAATCGCTGCGAGAATGATGAGAGAAATCTTCTTAAAAATCTTTAAAAAGAATATATAATATTCATCTATATTTATAATAATTATATTATATATTAATGTGGGAATGTCGGCAAATTATCTTATAGAAACCCATGCTGCAGTTGCTGGTGTAATTGGATAATTTCTTTAGGTATGTAGTACACGGTGTCAAATATTCGACTGGGATCTGACAGCAGTCCAACCATTTGTTAGCCACGAAAGAAATTCTGATAGAGTCAAATAAATGTTTGGATCGCTGTCAGATCCCAGTCAAATATTTGACACCGTGTATTAATAGCTAGAGGATTCCCTAGAAATGTTCTTGGAGGTATTCTTAACTGGAATATTGAATAAATCCCTGCAGGTACTCCTCACTGGAGAAGAGGAAGAGGAAAAGAATCACTGGATGAAGGAAGAAGCATCTGAAATAATTTCTAATGTATGCTAGAAAAAAATCCTGCTTGACATCTTTAAGGAATCCTGCAAAATGTAAGTGGGATTAATAGGCAATAGGCTGATAATTAATAATTTATTAAGAAATCCTAAATTTTGGACACACTTTGGAGGAAAAGAGGAGGAAATCAAATTACAATACCTACTTGCAAAATATATGAAAAGGAATTTTTAGATAGATTCAGAGGCGACTCTTGACCTCACTTTTTACCTGTTATACGAATCTAAAAATGGTTAATTCGGCAGAATTGAATTAAAAAGCAAATAGTAAATCATTGGAATCATCCTTTTTAACAGATCTATTCTCAATAGATGCAAATTTGTTGCTGAAATTCGAGAATTTCTATTCGTGGAACAGGTAGATTTGAGGTCAGGGAATCGCCACTGGATAGATTCCAGGTTTTAGGTTCATCAAGAACTTAAAAAAATTCCTCAAGAGATCTGTAGAGAATCTCTTCGAATGTACGACCCATTTAGCCTTTAATTTTGTTTTAAGCAACCCGCCAAATAAAAAACAGTAAGATATATTGACACACATATATTGAGCTGCTCAGTAATCCAACCCGCATGGTTTTTAAATTAAATAAATCATGACGCGTGGTAAAGATGGGTTAATTATGGATGAAATAATGAAAATAAATCCACGTGCACAGGTGGGATTCGAACCCACGACTTTTGTATGCTAGACGAGTGCTTTACCAAGATACCGAGCTGAGAAGTGACCCGAGCTTAGAAGTGGCTAGCTACACTCGTGGGTTCAAATTCCATCTAAGCACGTGGATTTTTTTTTCATGATTTCACCCATATTTTATCCATCTTTACCTCGAGCCGCAATGAGTTAAATTTTTTTAGTAAGATGATAGTTTTCTGTAGAACATAGGTTATAGTTTTCAATTCCCTTGAGGTTAAAATATGTGAAAATCTGATTAATATCTGATACATATACTGCCCATAACTGCATATTTGTAACATTCGACAAAAGTACTGCCCATAACAGTCACATTCGACATTTTTGACAAATTGGAGTTAATACCGGGGAGTCATCAAATCATGAATACTTTCGATCAACTTACTGAAATCTGTGATATTGTTCTAAAAAATTCTAAACAAATACCAAGTTGTTTTATAAATGAACCTCGTAATGTAATAGCAATGAAATTTCTATCAGAATTATTTTCTGACTATTCACCTAGTATGCAATATGAGTTGTACAAAATATCAGCCTCGAATAAGCACTTTTGAGTTCCTGGTAATTTTTAGAAATTTTAGTTTCCTCTCATGCTGCCATAAAATGCACAATTGGTATCCCATTTACTCAATGCCTACTTTTGTCGAATGTTACAAACATGCAGTTATGGGCAGAGTAGGCATTGAGTAAATTGAATACAAAGTGAGCGGTTCCATTTGAATTCGAATGTCGGTTTACTTTTGTATTTTTTGATTTGGATGAAATTTTGCACATGCTTTCTTTATGCCCAAAAATGCCTTTTTGCATCATCGGCTCGCCATTTTGACTCTAGCCTTACTTTTGAGAAGGGCCTAAGAAAAAAATCCTTAATAATTTTCAAAAAATTATACTTAGAAACGGTTTGTCCGATCAGTTTGGTTATCATTGGAAATCATGGCCAAAAAGTTATGATTTAAAAAAAAGGTGAATTTGTTGAAAATGGTCATAATAAACTTTTCAAATGTTTCGGTAGCAATTAGCAAAATTTTCTCATATACCTTTTTTGTTGAAAATTTTGCGTACTTTCATAAAATCGGGTCGAAAAGCATTCAAAAAGTTCATTTAGACCATATTGAAAAATCAACCTTTTTTAAAAAATCATAACTTTTTTGTCCATGATTTCTCCATCTTGACCCACTGTACAAAAGACTTCATTTTTTGTCTACTTTAACATATAAAAAATAAAAAAAAAAATCAAAAATACGATTTTTGAGAAAATTGATTTTTAAGCTTTATTTTCGATATATAAAAAATTACAACATTTTTTTACAGTGTATATTTTTTTTTCCAGATAGTCCCAACAATAACCTAAAACTTTGCGGAAGACTCCAAACTGATCGGACAAACCGTTTCTAAGTTATATTATAATGACCGAAAATTGAAAATTATATCATAATTTTGTATTAAAATCGCTGTATCTTTAAAACGGTAAAAGTTAGCCTGATTTTTCTGTATACCTTTTTTGTTGTAAATTTTGCGTACTTTCATAAAATCGAGTTTAAAAATATTTAAAAAGTTTATTATGACCATTTTCAAAAATTCACCTATTTCCAAAAAATCATAACGTTTTTGTCCATGATTTCTCCATCTTGACCCACTGTGCAAAAGACTTCATTTTTTTTCTACTTTAACATATAAAAAAATAAAAAAAATCAAAAATACGATTTTTGAGAAAATTGATTTTAAAGCTTTATTTTCGATATAAAAAAATGCAACATTTTTTTTACAGTGTATATTTTTTTTTTCAGATAGTCCCAACAATAACCTAAAACTTTGCGGAAGGCACCAAACTGATCGGCGAGCCGATTATGCAAAAAGGCATTTTTGGGCTTAAAGAAAGCATGTGCAAAATTTCATCCAAATCAAAAAATATAAAAATGAAATTTGGGAAAAAAGTCGTCGTTTTTTCTGTGGAACCGCTCAAGTGTGCATTTTATGGCAGTATGGTTGGAAACTACAATTTCTAAAAAATACCAGAAACTTATAAGTGCTTATCTGAGGCTGATATTTTGTACAACTCATATTTTCTAGAACAATCTTATAGATTTCAGTAAGTTGATCGAAAGTATTTATCATTCGATGACTCTCCCCGGTATTAACTCCAATTTGTCAAAAATGTCGAATGTGACTGTTATGCAGTTATTGACATTATATGTCAAATAGAAAATTTTCAAAAAGACTTTATTATTATTATTGATTATGGTAACACTTAAAATTTGTCCTTTTTTAGACGGACTTGATTTAGTGGTTTGAACACACGCCTCTTACGCCGAGGACCTGGTATCGAATCACATCCCCGAGAAAGTCAGTTATGAAAAGTTATAATGAAAACTTCCTTTGGAAGGGAAGTAAAGCCGTTGTTCCCGAGATGAACAAGCCCAGGGCTAAACATCTTGTTTTTGAAGACACAAAAAAAATGTCTCTTTTTCATGTTAAACTGAACTAACTCTTTAATATTTTTACTAATCTTGTATCAGGTTTATGTTTCAACAAAACCCTGCCCTGATATCGGTATAAGACAAGGGTCGCGATTCATAGTTTGAGCAATTCATGGAGTTTAACAAGTTAGAATCCAGAAAGATGATCAAGAACTATTTCTAAAACATGGTCTTACAGAACAAATGAAGATATCGTGAAAAAAAAAAACATTTTTTTTAAGTGGTTCCTGAAAAATACTTAAACAGTTCCGATTATAATATCTTGGTGAGAGAATACATTACCTAATTTGGTTATTTCTATAAAAATCTTGTATTTCTTTCAGATTTTTTTGAGAATACTTATCGGAATACGATAAACATTATGCTTGATTTCTTTTAATTGGTGTAACTTTCTAAAATGCTTACAGAATGCATTCAAAACATGCGACTCCACCGTATCTCAATTATTCTGTCGATCCCTTCAGTAACTAATGATAGCCTCTGCAACGGATAAAACTTTCCCTCGTGAAGTCCCTTTACAACAGCTACAAGTATTATATGCACCAACGCCCACCGCATAAAGATTGGTTGAGTTCCCTTAACGAAACATGGTAATTCTCTGTCGCCAAAGTTCATTCACATTCCGTATCGTGTCGTCTCTGGAAAATGGGGACATGCCTAATAGCGGTGATGATCTATCTATTCGAAGCTACCTGCTTTGTCGAAGATGACTAACGCGTTGGGAACTGGAAGCAGCAGGAAAATAAAACAGTAAATATAAGCGACGTTTGTTTATCTCAAAAATTAGCAAAAATGTAATCGGCGAAATGTGGGCTGATGCGCAGTTTGAAAAGCTACAATTATATAGGTATCTCGAGAGGCTTTCTTCTTTATTAGTCACGAGTATTGTTCCAAATACTTGACGGAATTGCGTTTTATTTTTTTTCGATGGAATCCTTATTAATAAATAACTAATAACCAATCGTCTTAAATGGCGTTAGCGGCATTGATCCTCGTTCGCAACAAGTTCAAGGGCATTCACTTTCTACCTTTTCAATAGGCGAAGAATGATGCCACGCAGATGCATCTAGTCAGTGCAATGAATCCCGTTGATAAGTCGAATCGCAGACGTTCGTTTGGAGTTTTGAAATGGCCGTAGGCATGTGTTATCAACTGCGACTGAATACCGTATACCTATGTATGGTCCGTCAACTGATAACCGTTTCCGATAGGTGGTGAATTCGTGAGGAAACGTGAAACAAGCGTTTCCTAAGTACATCTGGTCAAGTGTTGCCATAATGATTGGAAGTAAATTTATTAATATTATGTATGTACCTTCTTCTTCTACTATTACTTCTTGGCATTAAGTCCACACTGGGACAAAACTTGCATCTTTGCTTAGTGTTATATAACATTTCAAGCTATTAATTGAGAGATTTATTTGTCAAAGTTGCCAGTTTTGCATTTGTATGTCATGTGGCAGCCTTCCTGTCAAAGCCAGGAAGATCATGGAAATTACCTTATAAAAAGATCATTGACAAGCTGGAATTCAGCATGCTAAACTTTTCACAAGGCCCTTAGAAGGCACCACTGAAGGAATCACTTCTGACGTTGTCTCTAGCGAAATTTTTGAATGAATTTCCGGAAGAGACATTCCAGGTGAATTTCTAGAGAAAAAGCAGGAAATATGCGAAGAATTTCAAAATACCCTCAAGGAGTTGAAAAATGGGCGCTGGAAATATTCCTTTATTAAATCCTGGAGGAATCCCTGGAGGAGTTCTTGGAAGAATCCCTGGAAGAGTTAGAATTCCATAAGGAACCTACGGAAATCTATGACAGAAGGTCGAAAGACAAAAGGTCGACCTTTCGTCCATAAACCAACCTACGGAGATGATTAGATGGACCCCTGCATAAATTTCTGTAGTATCTAAAAATATCCTAGTATAATGTGCACACCAATTTGAACGAGAATTATTTTACAGAGAATCTAAGAGGATCTTGGAGAAATTAACTGAATAATCCATTGAAAGTTTTTCTTGAGAAACCCCTAGAGAAATTGCTTGAGAGATAATCTGTTCCTGTTTTCGGTATGCTAGTGAGTCCTGTGATTCTTCATACTTTTTGCAGTTAAGAAATCTTGCTGCAGAGATTCCTTCGGATCTAGAAGATATGCTTAAGATTGCTCATGATCGAATGATGTTTGGACGCATTTCGGTAATCATTTCTGATATCTTCATGAGCAGAACTCACGTCCTAACTAGAACAAAGCCTGCTTTTCAGCTTAGTGTTCTTATGAGAACTTCCACAGTTATTAACAGTTTTTATTTTTGCATATGTATATCGTGTGGCAAGTACGGAAATACTCTATGCCTAGGGAATCGAGAAAATTTTCATTAATAAAAGATCCTCGACCACGATCCTCAGCACAATCCTCGAATAAATATAAAACAATCTCTGGATATCTGGTATCATCAACGTAAATAAAACAGCTTAAGAGAAATTGCTGCATGGAATCTCTGGAAGAATTTCTAGAATCTAGATCATCCGTTGAGTAGTTAAGATGTATTTTCCACAAGAGTTGTGAAAAAATCCTAGTGTAAATCCTAAAGCTGTCAGAGATTCCTATAGAGAAGGACTCAAATCTCTTTCGTTGCTAGCGAGATAGCACCCTAATTTGGAAGGAGACGTGTACGAGTATTTTTTTCTGGACTGCACCCTGGCAGTGCTGACTCGCAATATGCTTTGGGATACGAGGTATCGAGTTGTCCCATTTTCACTTTGCTTTGAGTTTACTCGAAAAAAATGGGAGACGCACAATTAATTTCTGAGTGGCACACATGTTTTTGGCGCAAAAGAGCTCCAAAGATTACTTCAGAAATTTATCCATATATCCGTCCGATAGGTACACTCATCAAATTCATCAGGAAATCCTTCAGCAATCCCATTCCGATTTTTTCATATGTTTCAGGGTATGATCTAAAAATACCCCTAGAGATTCTTTCAGGATTTCCTTCAGCGATTCTTTCGGTTCTTCCCCCGATTTCCAGGAAATAGTTTGTATGAGACGAATTCCATGTCAAATCGATCAGTCACAGTACTCGACCATGTTCGATTTGGATTAAATTTTGCACATGTTTTTTGTATGGTAGAATAAGTGTTTTCAATAGAAAAAAATATAGACTATCGAGCACGATTTTCATTTTATTCGACTCATTCTGGATGGAATTCGTCATGAGGATTTTCCAGTAAATCCTACATAAATTTCTACTGTTCTTACTACGCTTTTTCAGTTATTATTCAAATCATTTCTGCAAGGATTACTACGCATTTATTCAGATATTCCAAGGTTTTTGTAGTACATTTACCATCGATTACTAGCTCCAGCAGACCTTCCAAAATTCCCATAGGAGATTTCCTGGGATTTCTTTAGAAGATCTTCCAAAGATTACTCAGGAGATTTCTGGAAATGACTCCATGAATTCTATCGAGAATACTCAATCATTTCGTACAGGGATTTTTCATTTTCTCAGGAATTTCCCTGAGAAATTTGTCTAGGGATTCCTCCTGAATTTCCCAGAAAATATTGCAGAATGCTATCCAGGGTTTAATTATCATCCCAGTTACATATCTCTAAATCTACAAGTTTGTTCAGAGACTCGACTCTTTTAGAAGCTCTCTCCTGCAAGCAGGTATTTCTCGAAGAGAGTAATGTATCCCTTGAGGACTGCTTAAAGAAATATTTCCTAAATACAATTTAACCTTTGATATCCAACCCCGTCTTCTGACAGGTATTCTTTACAGGGTAACCACTGAACCGGAAAAAGAGACGGGATTTGAATCCATCGGGTAAAACCTGGGAATTTGAGATGGTCACCGGGAAAATTGTTTTGAACGAACATTTTCAAGTTCTAAATCTACAAACCATAAAAGTCCAAACACTATGATAACGCAACGGCAACGGAAAGCGTAACCAGTTCGCCAGCAAGAAATACAACATGCTTGTTGACTTAGTGTTGGTTCAAAACAGCTCAGTCGAGATGGTGGGTTCATTCTAACCGAACCGCCTTTCCGCTATCATTGCGTTTGGGCCTCAAGTTGTGCTTGAATAAATTGCAATTCAACATTTATGAATTACGGTTTCTAATTTTCATTGAAATGCTTCAAAATGTCAATAATTTAATTTTTTCTTTGTTATGCTTCTTAAAAATGTTCCATTTTTCTCACAACATCACTAACCATGTGTCGATCTTTCCACTACTGTTAGGGATAGGGCTTTTTTTTTAACTTTTCTCTAGTTAACCGGATATGTACTCTTGACAACAATCCATTAATATGTCATTCGTTAACAAATTTACTACGAATTGAATTAGAAGGTCGAGATAAATGCTCCTACATATGTGGCATTGTTTCTTTAAACTTATTTGCTATAGAGAACTTTTTACTTTCATGAAGAAACAATCGAGAGATTGAAAGTTTATTTTAAACGGTCCGGTGGTTTGACCGCTTTCAATCTGAACAGTTAATTTAATTTGTGCATCGCTAATTTGCACAGAGAAAGTGTGCACAGAGAAATCGCTATAAGGTAATGCGGAAAATATGTGTAAGTCGATTTTTTTTTTCTTAAAATAGAGGAGTTTTTTGAAAAAAAAAAATTATAGCGGTTGTGAATAATGATGATGGCTTTTTTTTCGATCGAAGCTTTCATTTACGAGAAATTTGCAGTAAGATGCCTTTTGCCATACAAAATAAAATGAGAAACCTTATGCTGATCAACTGTGGACATGAGCGAAGCAATGTCCACAATGGTTAACCATTAGCGAAAAAAAAAATCGGGAAAAATGGTGGAAACTATACCGGGAAAAAGCGGGAATTTGGAAATGGAAATTTGGAATTTTGTGTGTTAAGAAATTTTACATTTTCACTCGTACTGCAAAAACACAATTTTTTACTGTTAAAAATCGGCAACCAGAAGAGGCTTCAAGAAAAAATGAAAAAAAAAATAGAAAAATCCAAAACCAAAATTCATAAATTTGCGAATGAAAATAAATCATTGTCCAAAACAACAATTTATTCATTAAAGGGTTAATGTGGATGTCATTCCATACTGCCATGAATAGAAAATGAAACTAGGAAATAAAAACTACCAAATGGTTTTTTTTCCTAAAATTATTGAACAAATCATTTGATCACGTTAGTGCAGTTGAAAGTTTAATGGACTAACTTGCGATTCACGGCTGTATAGTTTGTTAAATGTGAATACTGTACCTTGCGAGACAGTGGCGTAGCTAGAGTTTTGAGGGCCCGGTGCGGAGGTAGATTTCGGGGGCCCCTCAAACGTTTAACATTTGGAAGAAAATTTCGAGATTAAAAAATCACCCATTTTTGAGAGAATCACCCATTCGACGGCGTAGTCAGAATTCCTGCCAGGAAGTAGTTTTGAGGCTACATCTTGTAGAATTAAAATATAAATGAAGAAATTGTTTCAGAAGGTATTTTTGGATAATTTTCTGTTTGTTGTACGGTACGGGTTAAGTACCTTGCTTACGCTTATTTCTGATTCAATTGAAGAGTTGACTCATGAAAGACTTAGCAAAATATCTGGTGAAATCGATGAACAAATCCCTAAAATTCTAGTAGATCTAGCAGGAAATCAATATAAAATATTGATGTTATTTTATGAGGTTTCTGAAATGAAAATATTTTCCTGAAACTTTGTCGAAATTCAATAAATTCTTGGATTTTTTAGAAATTTTACAAAAGAAGTCTTAGAAGAAATTTTATATGAATATTAAGAAGGATTCTTGAAAAAAAAACTGGTACAAGCGCTAAAGAATTTTTGCTGAAATGACTGCTTTTATCACTTGAAGAACTTCTCGTAGTAATGAACGAATCCAAGAAGGGATCCCTAGAAAAAATGAAGGTCAATTACAAAAGGATTTCCATATTTATCTGGAGAATTCTCGCAAACTTACCCGATAAATACAAAAAAAACTCAGATAAATCTCAAGCGGTATATTTGAAATAATAATTTGTGGATGAATCCCTGGAGTTTTTGGTAAAGAAATACTTGGGAAAACTGTAGGTTTTCTTGACCAATGGTACGCCAAGAAATCCCTTCAGTGGTTTTCAGGAGAAAACGCTCAAAGGTCTCCTCAGTGGAATTCTTGGTTGGTACCATGATAAATTCCTAGAATGATTCATGTAGGAATTCTTGAAGAATCCTTGAAAAAATCCAGGTAGAAATGTTCGGCATCTCTGTTGCAATTACTTTAAAAATCCCTCAATGAATTGATGTCTATATAGGAACGCCAGATAGATTATTACTAGCTATATTCTAGGGATTTTACGCACAGAACAATTCTTTTAGAAATCACCAGAAAAAATCCTGGTGGCATTGCTTAGAATATTCTATAAGAATTTCTCCATGAACGCGATGAAAAAAGTTACTTGGATTTGATGTTAAATTTGATTCTGAAGAAGATCAGTTCGTTTTCTGCAAAAAAATCCCTGAATGAATGTGAAAACAAATTCTTGGAACTATTTTCTCATTTTTTCAAAAAAATCTTGGAGGAAACCATGGATACGACTAATGGAAAAAATGTTTGTAAAATCCATGGCATAATTTCATGTAAATTACCAGAAGAAATTTTTAAAGAAATATCCTGATTAATTGTTTAAAGTCGCCCGAAAATAAATTTGGATGATTTTTGGTAGGTATTTTTGGATTAATTTAAAAATAATACCTGAAGGAATTTAGATTAGCAATATATTACAAGGAGGAGCCCTTTGGGATTGTTCAGTGAAACCCGTCATAGATTCATCAAGATACTTCCTGAAACAATTTCAACATTAGTATACATTATAGCAGAAACGTTGGAGTAATCACAAAAGGATTGATTTTGAGATGATACTGATACACGTATTATTTCTCTTTTATGTCAACAAAATCCCTCAAAAATTCGAAAATTTTGAGCAACAGAAAAAGATTTATTATTCTGGTTGACCTTATCAGGGTTATAACGTTTTCTAAGTCATAGAACCCCATGGAACAACGACCCCAAGTATAACCTTAAAACATGAAGAATGTACAGTCGAAGCTCGTTATAGCGACATCGCAATGGACCGTCGGTATACGGAGATGTCGCTATAAAATCGTCGTTATAAAGAGGTTGGATGTCGTTATGGAGCATGGAGGAATAAAACGATCATAATATGTACTAAAACAGCTAAACGAATGTCGTTACATTGAGTGACTATTGAATATAACACTAATGTCGCAATAGAGAACGGTCGAAATAGAGAAATGTCGCTATAAAAATTGAAATTAGTATGGGATTTTGAAGAGACCATTGGAAATGTCGATATAGAGAGATTTGTCGCAATAAAAGTTGTCGTTATAACGAGCTCCGACTGTAGTATTATTTTTTGTCACAACTCAAAAAAGTATTTTTTATCTATTTGTTTGTACCTAGGTTTGTGCCCTACATATTTTTCCCCACCTTGAGCCTTCTAAGTAGTCTCGTGCATAAAAGAAAGTTAATATTTGCATCAGGCCATATAGTTAAAAAAACATAGAAATCTTTGCTTACTTATTCTACGAAACTCATGTTTTCAAACATTAGAATTAAAAAAAATGTACGCTTTTAGCTATTAACTCATGTATATATGTAACATTGAGAAGGTCGGTTGAACACAAACAAGAAAAATAACTTACAAAACAAATATTTGTAGTCTATACCCACGGTCTCCTGGGCCTCTTGGCCCACTCTGAATCTAGCTCTGAAGTTAAGTATTAAAAATAAGAGTTAATCAAGGGGCCCTGTACATTGCTGAATCAGTTTCTTACAAGCTATGTTTAACATTTAATGCGTTGAGGAATCCGCACTGCGATTTTGGCATGACAATCTAAAATGCTTGCAGATCGTCATGTTTCGCAATGTTAAAATCTCAATGACGATTGATCACTTATCACCAACTTTTATACCGGTATTTTGTGTGTGATATATGTTTGTCTGAGTCCACATAGAACCAACGAGCATTCCAAATTTATTTCTGTCCAATCAAAGGTTTTGTCCACTGCTTCTGACCATATAAATATTCACTGTACAAACAAGTTTTGACGGAAAAAAAACCGAAGAATTGATTATTTAAAACCAGTCAAACGTATTATTTTGCATAAACCTAGCCCACACCTGCTTATGCCTAGATGTAAGCTAACGTGTCGCTGAGAATCTTCAGAAACGCGAGTTTTTCACCTTGATTTAGAAACAGCTCAGCAAAAGAAATTTGGCGATAAATAGGTACATAAGAGGAGGCGGTGTACAACGCGTCAGTGAACTTTATTGATAATTTCAATAAATTTTGGAACCCTAATCGATAGATGAACGGTTTCGATATTATATCTCGTAGATATTTCCATAGAATCTTAGTTACAGAATGACGTAACCTAAGAACTTGATGCATTTACAATTCAAAATATGTCGGTTTGTGTGGTGCACTCCACCTCGCACTCTCCCCCCATCTAGTCGAGAACCTCCAGTGTGTGTGATAGAAGCAACAAGTTGAAAAGCACCCATTCACAGTTATGCTCGAAGAAAGAAGGGTAAAGAGAGAAACCACGCAAATGGTCATCCAGCTATTATCAGAAGAACTTGCGGCCCGGCAAACCCCACACTATCGTGGAGAGGAAATGAGGCATAAGGCTTACGCAAGCGAGAATAGAGAAACGAATGCTTAATGCTTATAGGCCTAGGCCGGCGCGCCGGTACGCATTTTGAGGAAGTCATGTCCCATCCCTACGGGCGATGGTCAATGGCTGAAAGTGCAAAGAATTTCTTCGGTTCTTCATTCTTCAACCCTACTGCTGGCCATAAGTAGCCAACCGCGAAGCAAACCAATGCCAATGTCTAAATATACGAAAGAAGCCCCATAGCTGGAACTGGAAGCGCTGCGGTAATGTACTCTGGGGGCTCAAATTTGAAGTCCGTTGTTCGACGCCCATCCAGAACTTTGATGCGAGGTGGTTCAACCACCACCAACTGAATGGCTTCAGTTCGGTTCGGCGCGTGTTACCTGCGTGACGCAAGTGCGGATTTAGTGCTTGCTACTTATTAGTTACAACCTGTTTGTGTGCCCAATATTTTATGGCTTGTGCTAGGGCGTAGGTGGCATTGAAGAAAAAGAAGAACTCAATTTGTCAGTAACAAGTAGGGCATTATTACATATATGTTACACTACACTTGAATCCACACAAACATTAGTTTGTGTTTTACCGAACTGATAACGTGTTGGATGGTTCCCGAATGCGAATGTTCAGCGGTATGGAGTGGTAGTAGCGTGGACGTTATCGACTGGAAATAAAGCAAAATGGATTCCGTGAGTATTGCAAGTGAATGTAGCCTTTATCGCATTGAGAATAGTTTCGATTGTTTAAGCAGCTTTTTCAAAGCATATATCTGTCCGTGTTAATTGATAGGTGTTAATGTTTTTCAGTTTTTGAATGTAACAAAAACAACTTCTGTAGCACAGAAAAAAATGTCGTTTCTCTTACATCGTAGTTGTACTCAACTAGAAATATATTCTTGAGGTATCCTAAAACGAGGTTTCATTGATCAGAAGGGTAACACCAAAACCACCTTCGTAAAAGTATGAATCAACATACGACGAGTGCTGTAAAAATCGAGTTCTGCAACGAGTTACGTACAACATTTTTTGCAATTTCGTAGCAGACCGCATGAGGATATCAGAAATTATATTGGAATGCATTCACCATCATTTCACAATTTCTGAAATTTTGTTGTGTAATGATTCACTACAGAACTCAAAACAGTTGCGTAATGAGAAAGCGTTGCGTAATGAATCATTACAGCACTGGTTTCAGTTGCGTAATGACTATTTTGCAATTTCTCATCGTAATAGGCTGATTTTCATCACGCCAATCCGTCAAGAAACGGCCTACTTTCCTGCACTCTTTATATCGTACTATTCATCCTGAATTCATCCTCCCAATAACTAAAATTTTAAGCGCAATTTGCTACTCTTAAATTTTAGTCAAAATTATGCATTACGACGCGGATTCAACATTATTCGAACTAATAATGATATAATCAGGTAACTAATATCGACAATTTTGAATCACTCGGTGGTTCATGATGTATCCCATGTGTTAAGTTGCAATGAGTTTTCAAGTCGATTCTTTTTCGGTCCGGTTGAAGCTCATTTCAATTAGAAAATTAGTTCATCTGCATAAGTATTATCATTTGAAAAAATAATTAACTCATTACGCATGGTACAGATGGATACATTATGGGTGAAATTATGAAAAAATCGACGTGGGATTCGAACCCAGGACTCTTGTATGCTAGACGAGCGCTTTACCAACTGAGCTACCGAGCCGCTTGGTGATCCAATAACTCAGTTGGTTAGAAGTTTAGAAATCCTGGTTATTGGGTCATCAAGTGGTTCAATAGCTTAGTTGGTAAAACGCTCGTCTAGCATGCAAGAGTCCTGCGTTTGGATCCCAGCCGATCACGTGGATTTTTTCATAAATTCACCCACAATTTAGGCAGCGTCCATTTATTACGTAACGCTAAATTTGGAAATTATTGACCCCCTACCCCCCCCCCCCCTCCGTAACGCTTTTTGTATGGAAATTTTTAAATTCTTGCATGGGTCGTAACGCTCGTGCTTACCACCTCCCCCCCCCCTTCGAGCGTTACGTAATTTGTGGATGCCCCCTAATTCATCTTTACCACGCGTAATGAGTTATTTAATTTAATAATTATGCGGATTGGATTACCGAACAGCTCAATACAATTATATTATCATTTGGTTCACCGTATCGATTCGCTAAAATTTATAACATAAAATTTAACAAAAGCGCTGCAGAATTACCCTAAAATTGATTGTTTGTCTCATGTAAATGAATGAGTAAAATAATGTGGAGGACAGAATACATCCGTTACGCTAACAAATCAACTTTTTACTGATTGTTTGTCTATTGTATAGCAGAAGCTAATATCCAACCTCGCAAACTTTACGATTTTATATATCTTTCAACTATATCAAAGGTATAAACAATTGGTGAATTTCATTTATTTGAAAACCTCAATTGAATCCAATTGAAGATCAGAGCTTTCGAGACAAATCAGCCAAAATTCTGGACAAACATTTCAAAAGGGCACATTGAAATTGGTAAACATTGGCTTTGCAAGCCGCTGTTGAGCCCAATTCAACTCAATCACGCTCACCTATACCACTATCAGGAAGAGCTAACACCAATCTTTCTGCTAGTGGTGTTAGTTTGCGTGGGTAGGCTAAAAAGGGCTCAACAGCAACGTTTCTGAAAAAGGCTCAAGACCTCTTGGGCCCTTTCCAAAAGTTTGTCCAGAATTACGATGGACATTATTTTCTGTGAAACAACTCATTCAGGGTGTATACTGCCTGGAAAACCTGGAATTATTAGGGAATATCATTCAACCTCGAAAAAACCTGGAATTCTCAGGGAATTTTGGTCACACTCAAGGAAATCATTTAAAAATTATAATTCATGGATGAATATCTACTCGACTAACCATTTTGGCACAATACTCTTTTCAATAAAAACAATTTTCGTCTGCTCTGCTATCAAGAACTACTTGAACAATTCAATTCTTTAATACATGTTTTCAGTGAAATGCTTTCAAATAATTCATCATGTACGGCGCCGCCCTCGTCCTTACGATCATCGAAATGGGGAAGGGATGTTAGTGTAACTACCGTTATCACTGGATACCGAGATCACCTCTGCATCTCAGGGTGGCCACCGAACCGGGAAAAACGGGAAAAGCGGGAAAAAGACGGGAATTTGAATCCACCGGGAAAAAGACGGGAAAAACCGGGTGTTGTGGCCAACAACAAGCCTCCGGGGTGCATCATGCCGCACCACACCGGTGGACGAACATGCCTCATGTTGAGGCCACAAACACTCCATAAATTCTGCCATTCTGGCAACACTGAAACTACTTACCTGTAGAGCATACCATAACAATCGAGCATACCTGAAACAAAACAGAAAACATCAGTAAACCATTATAATTTCATCATAAGCAATCAACTTACCTTTCGATCTTTCCAGACCGAACACAATCCAACGATTGTTTATTTACATTTTTATTCTCTTTATTGTCTGACAGTTCCAGAATATTCAGTCCGTCAATTGTATAACAGTTTAGACACAACACATTATTGTATACAACAATGCACATCGAGAATATTCTATGCAAGTACAATAGGGTAGAGGACTATAAATACAACACCATGTGATATACCAAATCAGTCTGAAATAAACCGTGAATTCGAACGTATCTCACTTCGTGTAATTATTCCCTACCGGATCGTATCCGCGGGAACACCGGGAATTTAAAAAAATCATCGGGAAAATCGTTTTGGATGAACATCTTCAAGCTGTAATCTACAAACCAACCTCCAAAATAAGTTATAGAAAGTAGTACTTAGTATTTATCATGCACTACTATCCCCTAAATCTGATCAAAGTTGTAGCAGTATACGATAAACAGTCTCTCATAATGTGCAGCATATTATGATAGTTACGTGAGATATTCTCTCAATTTTCTCAGGATTCAATCCCTGACAGAAACTATTGATGAGCAAGCTAATTACTATGGAAAACAACTAAAAAAAAATTAAACCGATTTAAAAAAAAAAAAAGTTGCAGTACTTTTCATAGAAACGAATTTTGATACAGAAAAAGTAAAAAAAAGTCGTTGGAAAGAATGGGTTGAAAACCGGGAAAATTATGTAAAATAAACCGGGATAACCGGGAAAAAATCGGGAATTTCAAAATCGAAATTTGGTGGCCACCCTGGCATCTCCACGGATGTCGCAGGTAGGGACGTTCCGATATTGCTGAGTATCGATATTTGAATCGATACGATTATCGAATCAAAATATCGATACCACCGATATATTGAATCAAAATATCGATATATCGGAATATCATATGATATATCTGAATGAAGCAAAACTCCTAAATCGTTTAGCTTTCTAACATCCGAAAAAAAAAATCTCAAGATTATTGGTATTTCGACCGATATGAACATGAACATCTTCTGTTGAGATACCGTTTTGACTCATATTCCGAACACTTAAGGCCAACAGTGACTTCAAATGCATCTGATTGGCAGAAATTAGCTGATACTTGTGTAAATTTTAATTTCTTCCTAAAGTCTAAGAGTTAGTTGTTGGATGTACTGATAATGAAGTTGGTTTAATTAGTTTTAGTATTGTTTTTACGCAAAAGAATGGAACAACATTTTGATTCAAATGCCGAACACTGTGTTAATTCTGTCTCATATTCCGAACACCTTGATTCAAATTCCGAACAGCACAAATAAATCGTATTCAAATCAATAATTTCGCAAATATATTTATCTGAGCTAGTTCTACTGGTCTCAAACTAGAGAATCATCACTACTCCGGTGGTATAAATTAGATTGGAGACGGTTAAATTGAATTGCAATTGACTGCCATTTCCTTGTTATTTGGTGACATATTTCAACGAAACATTTCAACCAAATCGCCATACAAAAACCGAGTGTTCGGAATATGAGTCTGTTCGGAATTTGAGACAAAACGGTACATCATAGAACAATTCGAATGGTAACTACTTTTTAAATACATAAAATGAATTATGAATGGATACAACCCTACAATTGTTTTTCTTATATTAATGTACGATATATCGGAAGAAAATATCGATACCACCGATATATTGAATAGGAAATATCGATACCAAAATATCGAATATCGGAAGCAAAATATCGATACTCCGATATATCGGAAATATTGGAACGTCCCTAGTCGCAGGAAGGATTTTTGTTAGAGGGATGGGTTAAAAAGTTCCACGATCAAGATTCACCTTGCTAAGTGATGCGACTTATGAAACTTTGATTTGAAATGTAACTATTTTTATGGCTTCATTATAAACGTAGACAAATTTATGTCGACACCTGTGGTGACGAACTATTCAAAAATTATTGTTCATTAAAAAAATGATATTTTTAAGTTTATTTGATGAGTGTTCTTGATTAATGTTTATGCCGACGCACGGAGTGCCGAACCATTCATTATCTATTTATTTAATTCACAAATATTGCATATCTTAGCTTGTCTTAGCATGTCTTCATATAAAGATAACCTGTTGCAGCTGCCAAAGGAAGCTTCGTTCAACTCAGCGTAGGCGATTTGAATTTTGCTTTTCTTGATTTCACGAAGTTATTTATTTCCACAACTATTCTTTGAATAAAACACTACACTTTTGAATAGAAAAACAATAGAAATCCAAGTCGATTATCAAAAAACACACATTTCAATAGTTTTGTCGGACTTGATTGGTTGGGGCTCGATTATCCGTGGTTCCGGAAAAAATGACTGTTTTATCAGGTCATTGCTCAATCTTCATGATTACAATTTTCAAAAGCAGCAGTAACATTATTGATTATTGAAAAAAAAAAAATGACACCCAAACAGCTCAATGCAGGTTTCATAATCAAATTGTGATGGCTTATTTACTACAGATTATGAATTCAACAAGTTTACCCAACGTGGCTAGCCACGTACCTACAAAATTTGACAGATATAAATCAACTTTGCAAAGCAAACTTTGCACTTTGAAAATTAAAACAAACTTTGCAAATTTAAATGAAAAACTTTGCATTTCATCCGTTTCAATTTGACCCGGTGTACCTTACGACCTTTCTAAAAAATTGCCTAAATTTATTCTCTAATTATACTTATATTAGCATGTTGTCTCTATGATGTTGTAATCTTCTAATATCAAATTATTACAACCTCAATTGCTGTTGTAGTGTTTCCTATGATGTGAACGGTTTTTAAAGTTTTATAACATTCTAGAAATCAGAGCGAAAAATGATATAGAAAATTCTCGTAGTGCTAGTAGCGGTCAATGAAACATTTCAGTGAAAATTTTCAAGGTGTTAGGGTAGAAGCTCTGGTTTTAACCGTTTTACATAGCTTGAAACCAAAGACAAACAGACGTAACACTAAGAACATCGCGATCAAAATCATAGTCGAGAAAACATGTACGCCCAATGCTAAAATCTGTGTGTTTGGCCGATGGGCCAATAGATGGCGGTAGTGTGTGAACGTCAAACACGAGCAAATACGATGCGAGCGCTGCGGGTGATTGACCATCTACAATATATTTGAAACGACCGTTAAAAAGTTGGTCGATTGACAATGATGAGAGTGTGAGGTCTGTTCGTCTGTGGTGAAACCTTTTGTGTTAAGTAGATTACATTCACATGATAAAGCTACATTCATTTACTCGTCCGATTTGATTCAAAACATTAGAAAAATAATTAATTTTCCTTATAATTTTGGCTCCCATACCAGATTAGATCTGGTTACTTCTAATTTAGCCGATCTCATAAGAAATCAATGTGATTGGCCAATTTAGGAACCGAAGGTACATATGTGGCTGAAATTGGTTGTGGTGGCCTATATTGACCAACGAGATTTTCAATGCGATAAACGGGTTTCAACTCAGTTTCGATGTTTTTAATACATAATATGGAATGAAAGCTTGCATTTGACGTATTTTTAGTATAAGTAGGGCTTCTCATCTAATTTTTAAAGACATTTTCTCTTAGGGTGGTCAAAACCGGTGCTTTTACCCTACCAACAAACATACAACTCTTGGATTTTATAGATCCCCCAGTACCGGACCGCACCCAATACCGTACAAAGTCAAACAATAGAGAAATCATGGGCCAATCAAAATGGTGTATTAGACGAAAAGGAAGCTATAATGGAGAGTAATGTTTGCGTAGAATAACACATCCTTGAAATATGCAAAAATGTCTAAAACTTGTTAAAAAGTTTATGGTACCATCTTAAATTTGAGCCTAATTAGTAATTATTTTGAATTTGGCAAAATAGTTTGGATCTCGCAAGCATGATCGAATATGATCATAATTTTAAAATAAAAATGTACTCTGTACCATATTTCAACTAAATATGGTCAAACTACAATTAAGGTCAAGCACCACCCGTTCCATAGTTTTGGACAGCTTGTTTTGTCATGATATCTGTAATTTTTGCACCAATATCTCAAATTATTAAATTTCATGGATTCTGTCGATCATGTTATCAAACATGCAATAACAAATAAGAAGAATGGACGTTCAGAACATCATCGTAAAATGTGTTAATTTTAATCAGATATGAAAGAGATTTTTAATGGACATCTTGTAAACTAAGTAAAGCTCAAATAATTCTTATAAGTGTTGCAAATACATTAAATTGGGTTAAATTCGATGATGTACAAATTTACAAAAATGAAGCCATTCCTAGATTCTTCTTCTTCTGGGTATTACGTCCTCACCGGGACAAAGCCTGCTTCTCAGCTTAGTGTTCTTATGAGCACTTACACAGTTATTAACTGAGAGCTTTCTTTGCCAAAGTTGCCATTTTTTGCATTCGTGGCAAGTACGATGATACTTTATGCCCAGGGAAGTCAAGGAAATTTCCATTACGGAAAGATCCTGGACCGACCGGGATTCGAACCCGGACACCTTCAGCATGGCTTTGCTTTGTAGCCGCGGACGCTAACCACTCGGCTAAGGAAGGCCTTTCTAGATTGTGTCCGGTATTACAGTTGTGTTCAGAATAATAGTAGTGAAAGGCGATTTCCATACAAAATGCTCAACTTTGGCATGCTGTAACTTTGTTTCCATATGAGTAATCGGCATGAAATTTTGACAGTGAAATACAAATATACTCAATTTCATTATCACAAAATTTGAAAATGTTCACACTACCGGCTAGAAAGTTAAGTACCAGGTGAAACAACAGTTTATCACAACTTGAACAAAATATGACAATGATTGCATGTTTCTAGACTATTTTGTACTGGTAAACATTGCTACATTATCAAAATAAAAACGACTGTAGAATATTAAATTAAATTTGTTTTCAAAATAATCAATTGATCAAGAGATGAAAAGGTTGCAACAATGTTGCCCCCTGTGTTTATCATGATGATTTTTCAAAAGTTAGGACAATCGATTGTGAGCGCGCCTATTTTGTTGTTTGTTTTGCGTTTGTTCCAATGACAATATATTTCACTGATGTCAACATATGTTTATGTGTTTGAAAAGCGATGCTTTTCCCTTGATAGATTTGTACTCGTCAAATGGGCGCATTTGAACAATCTTGCTATAAACTGTTACAGAAAAAGGGAATACTTCGGTAGACGTTTGATGAAACTTTGGCTTTCAACAAATCATCATGCATGATTTTTTTTTTGATTTTCTGGAAATTTAAATCATTGTTGTATTTATTGAATTTCATCCTTAGTATTTGCACTGTTGACAGCTAAATTTCAATTATAACGTTCAGTTTACTCATAAAAAACTGAGGATTAGGTAGATAAATCTAGTCTAGTTTTTGCAAAAAAAAAAACTAAGGTAAAACATTATGGTGAATGAAAGCATACTCATCATAAAATTGATGTTTGTTTTATGCCTAAACACTATCGATCGCCTACAATAACGAAGTGACGTCCTTCATAAGTACCGATATGTGGTTCAACCCACTAAATTACATCATTCATTTTTTCCTTGCAAGGTCTACCTCCGACATAATGTCAATGCAGCAACCTCATTGTCCTGTTTTCATTCATCCGACAGTGAAAGGTGCCTTGGGGCGGTAATCGGCGCAGTACCCGTTCGTTATGCGAACTCTAATATGTGAGTGGGATAGAAAGGTCAAAAATCCTCCCCGGTTCTCAATGAGGACCCGTACTACAGGCATCGACGCCACGGATCCAAACGAGCTTCGATTCATCCTTTTCCCATAGGGTAGATGTACCAGTATTTGCCACCCTAAGAAAAACTTTTTTTTATAAATTAATCATAAATTTTTGAATACTGCTCATATGTTAAATGGAAGTTTCCAATCCACGTTAGGCAGGAAAAATATAAAAGCAAGTCACAAACCTTATTTTTGTATACAAAACTAAAGTGGCGAATACTGGATCAGCTGCACCATTATTCGCCATGTTTTAAATTTCGATTACTGAATTCGCCACCTACATTGATTTCTAATGGGATGTGGCGATTTTAGGAACTCCATGATAAATTAAGGCAGCTAAAATTTTAGGGAAAACGATTTTTTTTTTCAGTACATTTTGAGTTGTCAGAGAATATTTCACATTTCTCGCATAACTTGTGATCTCGCCCTGAAAGCCATTAATAACCGAGCGTGTAGCTTGTAGCTACCAAGCAAACGAATGTATTTACACGTTATTAAACAATGCTACGATGAAGAGAAGATCCTCGTCTATCTTCCAGTAGTTTCCATCCTGAACCATTCATTTGCTTCGAAACAAGGAGTTACACACTCAGTTACCAATGGTTTCTAGGGCGAGATCACAAGTTATGCGAGATTTGAAGTGATTTAATGATGTATGCCTATTTGGATCGTAAAACGTTATCGTGAGCCGATTACCTGTTGCCTGTTGGCTGCTCTTTTCATTCAAATATTTTGGTGAAAGGGGAGTGTCGGTTGGTCGATTGGGTCGTGGCTTGACTACGCACAGTGTTTGTTTTCCATGCGCTACTTTATTCCAAGCAAAGCGTGCCCAAATTCACCTTGGTCAGGGCGGTGACAATGAAAAAGGTACCGCCGCCAGCTGGCTCTAAGCATAATTATTTAGGCTAGACTTTCTGACTCTATTTCAAGCTCGAAAAACACACCCGGGAATTGTGATGTGATTTAAATAAAATTTTACAGTAGGAAAAGTGATTACCTAAACTGGTTACCGCTACAGGCGCAACATACTGCCAAAGAAATGCATTATTCCTTCGCTCTTTCTTTTGCTTTCGTTACTGTTGTTTTCTGTTCAGGTTTTGGCTCTCTGCGGGTCTTATTTTATTACCTCTTTTGTGTGAGCGTATTCGCGATCCGTTCACTTTAGCGAATCACTTTCAGCATAAATTCGCAACACTTCAGTGTTGCCAGCTGTTTCCTTTGTAATCATGTTCCATCAATTGGTCAAACTGAATAATAGGTGGTCTTTCTTCTCTTTATACATATATCCTCATATCCAAGCTGAGCCAAAGCATGGTTCTTTTACAAAAACTTCACAGTATATGCAGATCACTTCATTAAACCTTTTCTCTCCCATGTTTTCACTTGTTTTTTTTTTTTAAACATGTAACTGATAAATACCACATGATGAAAAAGTTTCCATAATTTGAACTGTCAGAAACACCTCGTAAATGTTGGTGCCTGGAGAAATCGTTGGCTGAACCCTCAATGAAACCGTTGATGGGTTTTGGTCGCGGAAAAAAAATCTTTTTTTGTCAAATTCTTATTGAAAACCTTATGAAAATATCGTTGGATGTATGTTGAGACATGATTTTATGATGTGATCCTCAAGGTAAAAATGTATTGAAGCTTTCATCTTTGAGAGCACAAATGAATATTTAATTGATTGGTGAATAAACAATCGATAGTTTACGAGACTATTGCGAGGATGGTATTTGATCACATGCCCTCGTCGTTAGAGCAGAGGCATGTGTTCTAACCACTACACCGAAATAAATGTCAATTTTTATCTAAACGTAATATAACGATTTTCAAACAAAAATATCTAAGGATATTGTCGTGAAATTAATCAAACATTATTATAGCCCAATCCATCAACACTTTAACATTGGATTCATCAGTTTTAAAAACCAGGAACATTCACCGCTGGCAACGCGGTCCCTTAAACCGGCATAATCATTCATATTCTTCGCGTAGCACCAGCGAACACTCTCTAGTAGAGTCTCTATACTACCTATGTACAACCGAAACGATTCAGCATTGATATCAAGTACAGTTTGCCCAGAGTCAGAGAGTTTGCGTTTGTGGCAATTTTTGTTTCCACTTGAACCATATCTCTGGCTCGGCACTGGCTGGCCGCAAAGTACCAACCACGCTCGCTACACACTGCGCTCTCCTTTCCCTTCTATCACTTCGTAGTCGGCCATGTGCGTAGCCTGGAGGGGACGAGATGGGAGTCGTGCCCCCCATTGGACGACGGAAAAAATCAAAATCAACTGATTTGCTAAAAAGGTGTATATTTTGTTTGAATATCGTTATTATTATTTTTTTACACTGTTTATTCAAATAATTTCTGTTATAACCATTCCGATAATTTATTACAGAAATAATTTTTAGACATAGCTCAAATTTCTTCATCGAATTATCAGCAATATTTAAAGCTTTTTCTGCATCTCAATTTTTTTTGTACAGGAGTTTACGCTTGATTTCATCCGAGAATTAAAAAAAAAATGTGAAAAAATCTTTCAATATTAACACTTTAGTAGTCGCGCTGTTGTATTTTGCACAACAGGGGTGAAAAAACCTCGCTTATCGTACAAAGCATCAGCGTGGTGGTTCTGACGATGGCAAACCGCGCGAAAACTGAACGGTTAACGATGTGAAAATCTCAGATTCTCATTTCTCGTACTTGAACGCTTGATTTGTAACTCGCGTGACTCAACATCCGGATTATCCGTTTGACTTATTGGCTTGTATTCCCACAGAAACACAAGGAATATTTCTGCTAGAAATATTACAAACCTTTCTAATGCAAACAAAAATATTGGGTTTTGAGTCAACGTTTTTGACCGATTTCCGATGGATTTTATGATTGAATCATTTTTGACGGCAGGAATGTAAGCCAATGATTTTGCATCAACATCTCATGCGTAAGTTTTGCGAAGCAGATCTCAAATGGGTTTGTTCTTTCCGGAGAACTTAATCATTAATATTCAAATGTGAATCTACCAAAACTGTTTTAGACACCTCTAGGAATTAATCTATGGATTCTTGTCAAAACTTTTTTTCAAAATCAAGGAATTACACCAGGAATTGGTTTAGTAATTATATAAAAAAAACAACTGGGAAATTAGAAGGGACTACTCTAAGCATAAGTCTAAGATGCCATCTTCGTGAATCCTCCTATACTTTTTTATGGAAATTTTTCCATGCATTCCCTCTCTAACTTGATCGTATATTCCATGTATAGTTACGCTTTAGGTATTACATCATAATCATCTATATGTTGTTCCTCAAAAAATCCGTGCAGTCCAGAAATTGGTTTGGATAATTCTCTCGAGATTTTGTTATAAGCGACTTCATAAAGTTCATAAAAAATCTGGAAATTCTTGATGAAATAACCTGCGACTAATTGTTCTGAAGAAATTGCATTTCCCTTCTGGAATTAACACAGAATTTGAACCAAACCAGGAATTTCACTGAGAACATCTCCAAGCATTATCTTAGTCATTAGAAACTACTCTAAGGATTTTCCAGTAATTTGCCTTGAGTAGTTTTGAGATATTTTCCTAGTTTAAGCCGTTTAAAGCCTCATAAATAATAAAAAAAATAGCAATTTCTAATTTGGCTTGTTCAAAGAAGTTTGCAAAATTCTTCAGATTCAGAAAGGGACGTTTGGGAATTTTTCTTATTTTCATCTTTCCAAGCAATTCATAGAGCTCCAGATATCGCATAAAGAGATCTCATAACGGTTTTTGCAACATTTTTTCCAGGCATTTCTCTGGGATTTCATTAGGTTTTATCTAAAGTTTATATAAAACATCTCACATTGGATTCTCTACGTATTAATTCTGCGACATTATTAGAATATTGGTTTTAAGCATTCCTCTAAATATTGAAACAATAATTGTTACAAGAATTCATTAGAAATAGTTCTGAGATTTTTTTATCCAATGATTCCTTCAGGTTTTATTTATATAACTATAATTTATTTATAAATATTTCTAAGAACACTACTAAACAATATTCTGCAGAATCCAAATGAAAATTGCTCAAAATTTTGCATCTTGGATTCTATTATTTTTTTCAATGGATTTCTTAAAAAAGTTCTAGGTAAATTGTAATAGGACTTCCTTAATTATTTTAGCAATTTTGGGAGAAATTCCAGAAAAAACTTTTGAAGGGGGTTTTCGGGAATTGTTGTAAAGTTTTATGTGGAAATCTCTATGTTAAACTCTGGAGGAATATTTTAAATTATGCTCAACGAAATTCGAAAAAGAGCTTCCTTGAAAATAACTGTAAGTAGTTTCTAAAGAAATTTGCAGATGAGCTCTAATATGAACCTACGTACGTATTTTAATGATCTGTATTTCATTAAAATTCTAATGAATTCCTAAAAATAATTCGATGAAGAAATTCTCCAGAGTCCCAAAGAAAAAAGTAATAATGCCCAAAATCTTGACGATATCCCAAGCAACAGAAACAAATAAAATTTGTAAGAAACTCTTGGCATTGATTTGATTGATTGTTGAAATGAACATTGACAGTATCCCTGAAACAATCCCTAGAAAAAATCTTAGTATAATACCCGAAGGAATCCGAGTAGAAATCTGTTGAGCAATTGAATGTATTATTAGTGATTTTTTTGGAAAATACTTACAATAATCATTGGTGTAGTGTACGCAGGAATATTCGCTGCAAATATTAGTATGATATTCATTAACTTATGCCTTGTGTTTTCAAAGTTTTACATTTGATAGAATACATAACCGAAAGAAAAAAACAGCTTGAAGATTCGTTATCACAAAACCAAAAGAAAATTAAAATCAAATCCTAAAAAAATGCCGAGAACAATTTCTTTGGATGTTACTGAGATGAATAGTTTGAAAAACTATTTTAGAAATGACTACATAAATTGAGGAGTTTATTTTGTAAAACGTTGGTTGAATCTTTCTTTGAAATCCTTGGCACTTGCTTCTGCGGAGGTCAGCGATGAGATCAGGATGGTCTCGGATTAGCTCTGAAATACTTTTCTCAAGGCTTGTCTTGATTTCTTGATCATTTATCTATGATATTTGTTAAATTTCAGCGTTTTCATTCTCAAATTCAAGAAAAAAAAATTGCAGCTAGCTATGACATTCCATAGATATTTTTGGCGGAATACAAGGATGAATTCTATATTCAAAGAATATATCTTTAGAGGAGCTGCAGAAAAGATATTCAGAAGAGTATAGCAATAAGCCTTGAGGAAATTCTAATTACATCCTATGGAACACTGCGTTGAAGCAATCTTTGGATAACTCAGGGATAAGTCCCTATCAGGAGGGTCTGTAGCCTTGAGGTTACGCTTTCGCTTCATAAGCGGAAGGTCATGGGTTCGATTCCCAGCCCCTCCACAAAAAACCCGTCCAGCCACCAGAAGACGCCTCTCGGAGGACCGTGCTTGTGGAGCACATCCATCCTCCGTCAGTATCAGATGGTGACTGAGACAAACTGACCCTCTTCGCAGGCAGCTGCCTCACTAACAGCAGAGCTCTCTCCTACCTGCTCGGTGTGAGAGTAAAAGAGTAGGAGAGAGTGAAAGTAGATGTAAATATAGATAAGTTAAAAATAGATCTGTATCGGTAAAGAAGCTACAGATCAACTGATTCCGGCACAGCAGGGATGGGGTGCGACTCAAATCTCTTTCGATGCTACACGCGCTGCTGCGAGATAGCACCCAAAATTCGAAAGAGACGTGCAGGAGTATTTTTCTCTGGACTGCACCCTGGCTGTGCTGACACGCAATGTGCTTTGGGATGCATGGTATCGAGTTGTCTCATTTTCACTCTTTGCGTTTCGTACACGCGTAAACAAATTCACTTGAATTCATTTCATTAATATGTGACTGTCACAACTCTTAAACACGTTGAACATAATTCGTCACCACCTTATGTTTCTGACTTTACCAAATATGTCAAGATCCACAACAATAAGTTTTTGCAAAGCACTTATTAAGCTTGTCCGCTTTCAAAGCATACTTTGTTGAAAATATTCTAGAGTGGATTTTGTGCTATCACGAAAGAGACTGAAAGAGTAGAGATTGTGCTTTGCTTTGTCTCGCACAAAAACAAATAGTCTCCTGCGACTTGCTTTGAGCTTACTCGCAAAGAATGGGAGACGCACAATCAATTTCTGAGTGGCACGCATGTTTTTGGCACTGCACTGAGTTTTCAGACATTCCCTGCGGCACAGTAGTGGCCACGAGCACAGAGTGCCTTAAAAAAAATCCTTATCAAATCACAATCACTTTGTGTTGTTGAACTTATTGAGTAATCATTGTACCGTTAAGTGTTGTAGTTTCGCCCATTAGGGAAAAAATATATAAAATAGAAAATCAATGTTAATAATATTATTTTTTGCGAAATTGTGATGTATTACCATCATGTACAAATGAAAAAAAAAAACAAATTGTCAAAAAGCGCATAACTTGTGCTGTCTTGAACAATGAAAGAAGACAATTCACACCGTCTTCAGCCAAAGGCTGCACAGACTGAACAATCACGAACATTAGGCAACGGACAACACGTAACACCCAGTAGCCCAGTGATGAATTTTTCGTTTGACGAAAAATTTCCACCGACTGGTGCGGGAATCGAACCCACGCTTCGTGGCGCAATACGCTTGAACGACTGACGCCGCTAACCGCACGGCCACGAAGCCTACTAAATTATTAAAATATATTTCGAAAAAGAAATTATTCTTTACGATAGATTATCCACATCACCAACCATAGATGACTCCCAGATTCTTTCCTTAACCCACTAACCCAAAATCCTTTTCATGACAACTGTGGAGATGCAGAGGTATACTCGGTGTCTGGTAACAATGGTTGTCCAACTAATATTCCCTGCTATTCTCCTATGATCGTAAAAACGTAACCGGCATCGTTATTGATTTTTAAATTTTGAGCTCTCGATTTGTGCACATTGATAATGGTTGCTAATTCCAAGCACAATTCATATCGAATCTCTATGTAACTTAGATTGTTCTGGTTAATCACGAAGTAACAGTAACGAATTGTATGGTCATCTATGCTCATGCTCAAAAGGGTGCATAGATTGTGTTTAATGGTCGTATAATTTAAGGTCGCTTGACCCCGCCTGGGCAAAATCCAAGTTACGCCCATGTAGTTGGCCGCTACTGCTCACCCGTGTCTGACTCTGGCCGGGTAGAGCGCGAGAGCAATGCGCTGAACCAACCGTAGCGTACCTCGCGGGTATGCCAGCCAGCCAGTAGTGCTTGCTTTCGAGAGTTAAGGCTAGCGAAAGGTGACTTAGTTTCCTAGCGAATGCCGAGCTGCCAAGTCGTGTCCGATTCTAGAGAGCTCTCAGCGACGGTCTCGGTCTTCTCTTTCGCCGTCCTTGGCGTCGTCGCCATCATTAACGGTTAACAGTGTTTGATCAAGTGCCTTTCCCGGTTTCAAATACACTCACCTGAAGCACATGGGGTATTCAAATTTTGGTGAAACCGAAAACATCTAAATGCTCACGTCATCCAAAGATCTCGCGCGAAGGTGACGGGGTTCTCAGGAAAACCCCATTGAATCAGTAATAATCGTGAGCTACGTGTGCATTTTGGCGAGCGAAGTGAAGTTCGCAAAAATAAGTTTCAATGACAGAGAATAGTGAATTGTGGAATGCATTTCGATTGAATGCATTTGTAACCATCATCAATCGTGCAACTCATCGAAGCCGAAGTGTTCCACCCCAAAAAAGTGCCTTGTGTTGCACCTCTCTCCGGTAGATGCAAGATTCATGTAATCAACGGCGACGCTGAAGAAAAGAAGAGGAAAATAATAATTGCCACGTTAAATAATTTTTCCGAGCGCACTGACCGAGACGAATAAGCTAGAAAATAAAGTGTGCAGTTTTTCGTTAGTGTGGTGAAGAGTCCAAGTAAAAGTTTGTGCTTTTCGCGTTTTCGGCCATTTCCCAGCGGCGAAACTTCGGGGAATGTCCAATTTTCGGTTGCCAGCTGGCGGCCACTAGTGTCGATCCGGGCTGTTACGTTTTTTGGACTAGTGAAAATGTGCCTTCGGAGCGTGTCCGATCGAAACCAGCTGATATTGGCCAATTGCTGTTGCAGTGTCGGCGGCGGTGCAGTCGAGTAATAGTGTCTCTAATTCGCCCAATCACGGTCTCTCGCGGTAATCATCTGTGTGTGTCTCGGAGAAATATACCGCGAGGGAAAATCCACCCAACTGTGCGTCCTATCCTAAGCATAAGTAAGCCCCGTCAAGGCCTGATAGCAGAAACAGCAGCGAGCGCAATCATTAGAAAACTCCGCCAAGAAGAGGAAGTGCGGGCGGCCCACAACAATCTGTTCAAACATTTACACAACCATCAACCGCGAGCGAGCAGGTCTCGAGTCGGAAGAAAACTCGAGATTGATAGGAGAAAACCCGGTCCCAACATCATCTCTACGCCAAGATGGATAGCGTTATGAGCGATCTGCTACTGAACGTACGTACGGTTATATTGGAATGTTTTTTTTTTGTTAAATTGTACTCCTTACTAACTACTACTAAGTCGGTTATACATAGTCCAGCACATGGTACATCGATTAGATTGGGTCCAATTTATTGCTACAGCGCGTGGAACAAGTGGATGCTATCCAAACACACTTGCGGCATAATGCTATCAAGAGCAGTGTTTGCTGCAGGCTATTTGAAAACTTTGAGATGATTGCAAACTTGTGCCAACGTGCCGATCTAGAAAGACGGAAAACTCTTCAAAATGTACTTTTTATGGTTTAAATGTAAGGAACACTTTCTCTGCAATAAGGCATTATTTACAGATGTGTAGACAACTGTAATATAAGTACCAAAATACATACCTTATATTTGATATAATTTTGCATTATAAAGGATTTTTCTATCATTCAAATCTAACATTTTTGTAAGTGAAATTTGCGAATTTACAAAGTTTTTGTACAATTTTTCATGCGCATCTTATATGGTCGGTGTTCTAGACTAGGACTAAGACTAGACTATGGCTTGGCCTACTACCAGTACTTCAATTCTGATTTTTATTATATATTTTTGATGCTAATGTTTTATCAAATAGACATTTTTCAATATTACAGTAAATATTTCAAATGTTTTCTTATTTGTAATGGTCTGAATACGCTTTTTTGAAGCCATTGAAAACTCTTGGCACAGTCTGACGCAAATTTATTTTGGAGAAATTTTTAAAAAGGACATACTGTTGAAATTGGGGAAAGTACCTTTTGAAATCATGTATTAATCTGGCTAAGGTTATTTTGATACCCCATTTTTAGATCCTGCGAGAATAATGCCCAGGATTTCATAATAGTCATACTCAGAATTATGCTAGACACCTAGTATTTTCATAATCCTGCATAGGATATTCTGAGAATCATGACTCGGAATGTGTGAAAATCCTGATGCGAAAATCTTAATCAGAATTAGATGAAAATTACAAGAATTATGCCTAGGATTCCTTCAAAATCTCATCCAATATGTACCAATATTCTACCTTGAAATGTTTGAGAATGCTGTTCAAGGATTTCCATTTGATGATTCTGTGAGAATCATTGAGAATCCAGTCCAAGATTTTGTGATAATACCGTTTTGATTCATATTACTAACACTTAAGACCTCAGTATAACACTTACAGTACTGGACAGAATAAAGTACGCATTGGCCGTTTTTCCATACAAAATGGTAAAGTTTGGAGATCTAAATCTCAGCTTTAAGTGGTCCGATTGATCTGAAATTTTCACCACAGCCTAGATATAACATAGATTTTACACTGCATTTGAAACACAATCTTTTAAATTATTGAAAATCTCTCAATTTGCAAAAAATTGCAAAATTTAATTTTTAAAATATTTTGAAAACAATCAGTTTTACCGAAAAATGATGTTCTGCAAACTTGTGTGTCTTATCAAATTGTACATTTCTGCAGAAGGACATATTGCTCTAAATATTTTCATTTAAACATTATTTTTTCTTTAAAATTTTGTCATTTTTATCAAAATTTGAGATTTGCGATAACTTTAAAGTTCGTTAATGATTAACTACGAATTTCTAGCCTAGCAAATTTGAAGTTACTTTCAAGCTGCGGTGAAAAAATCCGGTCAATCGGACTACTAGAAACCGAGATATAAGACTCCAAACTTGATCATTTTGTATTGAAAAACGGCCAATGCGTACTTTATTCTGTCCAGTACTGTAAGTATAACTCATAAACAAGTATAAAAATTAAATCATACAGTATGATTCCTCAACTCTATCAAGCTTTGAGAACACTTGGCTTTCGAATGGTTGGTGAAGATTTTTATTTTGTACTTTCAATAATTTGAAATACATAGCAATGCGTGGCCTTTTCATGATTCTTATTCCGGACGCTTCTTCACTTTTGTCTCATACTCCAAAATTTTAGTCAGAACGGTAATCTATTTTTTATAATCCAGTCATAAATTCTGCATAAATCACTCCCAGGAGTTGGTAAGCTTCATTTCTAGGGATTTGTGAGAATATTAGCATATGATTCTGTGAATTTTTTTTTTAGAATTTTAGCCTTTTAGCAATTACCGTAATCCGAGGGCGAATTGATCACTATTTTACAACTTTTTGTTGTGTTGTCCTTCGGAATTCAAATATTGTCAAATAAATTTCGACAAAATCAGTACTTCTTTGATCTTTATCAGTTTATGTAATCGACTTTTCATGAAATAATATTTAACATATCATAAAAATAGTTTAAATATCAAAAAAATAAAATGACACACTGCAGTGTACAGTGCAGTGGGGCGAAATTGATCATCATATAACAAAGCAAATTTGAGAATAAAAAAAATCCCTATTAACTAAATGGGTCTCCTGAATCTGAAAATGATGTCAAAATTCTTACAACTCGAGTATTTGATTATTTATTGCAAAATTTAACTTTGAAAATCTGCCTTTTACGCCTAAATGTAGGCTATTTTTTTTAAAATAAGCACATTATTTGAGAATAAACGGTTTCATGAGCAAAAATCTGTACTTGCTATGTTGTTCGATATCAAACATAAGTTCAGTAGTTCAAACTTAAGCTTACACAACATTTCAAGCACTTAAAATTGACATGTAGGCATAGCACCAGTGTATTGTTTAGCACCGACATTTCAAACTGTATAACTTACACCTTCAAAAAGTGTGAATATTTCTGTGGAAAAGTAAACTAGAAAACATGGAATGTCTGTGGTGCCAACGAAATCTTCAGCTTCTTTGGGAGGAAATGTTTTTTGATGCCGACCTGATCAAATTCACCCCAGTGATCAATTTGCCCCCGGATTACGGTCCTTTTGTTTGGCTTCATTAAAATTTAATTTTAAATTTGAAATAAAACTTGAATTCATAAACTAGGATTCGAATAAATTAAACAACTTTCGAGATAAAGTGTTAGCTTCAAACTAAATTAAGAATTAAAACAGTTAGCCTTGGTATCTTCTAACTTCAAGTTGGTAGGATAGTCAACAAGCCTGATTGAGAAGAATTCTGGAATCACTCGGAGGGCGGCACAAAATAAGTCCGCGGGCCTTACATTGGATAGCCCTGTCTCCTGAAATTAAAGGAAATTTCTTCTACGAGAAAATCATGGACCGACCGGGAATCAAGGCTACACACCTTCAGCATTGGTTTGCTCCAGCCGCGGATTTATCATGAGGTAACTTCCGCAGCTGAAGCAAACCAATAATAAGGAAGGAAATTGGCAAATTAATTGGGTAGCTTATGATTGGCTAAGAACATCACTCTATTGGATTCTACTGTAGGCATCAAGCTTAATAGTAATATTAGACTTTAGTTTAAAAAAAAAACAATGACACCGTTTTCAGCCATTTAGCTGCACAGACTGTAACTTAACACTAGACAACGAACAAGCATGCTCCAATGGTACAGCTGAGAAACATTCCAGACAAAAAGTTTCGATGACTGCAGCGGGAATCGAACCCACACCCCATGACACGATACGCTTAACTGCCTGACGACACTATCCGCACGGCCACGAAGCCCATTAATTTAGTGCCATGTTTGATTGTTGTTTCATTAAACATCGACAGTATTTTGTCTATCAGAATAAAACCTGTTAAAAAGAAGTGATTTTTCATCATCTGAAAGAGTGCCAAGGATCTGGGATCAAATTTCGTTCTACGTAAGGGGAATTGAAAGTAAAATGATCATCCTAATAAATGTTCATGTTTGCTTATGAAACTGTCAGACTGTTTCTAAATTTTTCAGAAATGAAGAAAGATATTTATGTCATGTAACAAGTTGACATTTTGTGATCGAAATAACATTATTATAATATTGAAAATTCCTTTCCACATAATCAATGTGTCAAACATGTGGGTAAAATGAACATGTAATGGGGGTGATATTAACATATACTTGGGGGTAAAATGTATGATGTAATATGAACATATGGTGGGGGCAAAATGAACACCATTCAAATTGCAAGGCTTGCGGTATAATTCTCGGAATCTGGTGATATTTTTCTGAATTTCCTTAATAAATCAAAATATTGTGAATCTATCTAGTTTTCTTCTGAAGATTCTTTTCAGATTGGAAAATAAAGATTCCTGAGGTAGCTTACACGAAAAAAACAATAATGTAGGCATTGAGAAAATGTACTGAGAAGCTTTTGCGCTTTTTTTTCCTAATTTAACAGAAATATGTCGTGCCGTATCATTAGTGCAACTGAAAAATAATTGAAAGATTTGTTGTAAATTGTATATTTTAAAGGAAATTTTATCGACTTCCATGGGCATAGAGCATCTTCATACTTGCTACTCAAGATAAGCTGAGAAGTAGGCTCTGTCCCAGTTGGAACGTAATGGCTGAAGGCGGAAAATATGAAGAAAATTCTCTATTTTTATCAATCATGGGAAACATGATCTAATCATTTTCTAGAAATCAATCAAGGAATATCTTGCAGAAATGTATACGGAAATTTGTCCAAAAACTTCTACAGAGTGTGCTTCGGCAGTTCTGTAGAGATTGTTCAACAGATCTACAAGAGATTCTTCCAGAAATTCTTTGAGAAAGCAAAAACATCCTCGGCCTTTGCTAGCAGCATGACGCTCGTGCTGTGTATGATGCTACCGGTATTGGGTTAACACATGAATTGTTCCAACAATTCTTTAGGAATCTTTTGATAGTTCTCCATACATATTCTAGTAATATTTCAAGAAATATTTCCCGGAATGCTGATTACAATTTATCCAAGTACATCTACATCTGGCTGTAGAAGTTTTGTAGGAATGATGTCGTGTTAAATCATGTGGAGAACAATCCTTTGACTATTCAGGTAATTTTGTGTGTAGAACATGTCCCACCCACTTCCCGCGCCATTGATTACGATGAAATGCGTTAGTGAATTATTGTTTCAGTGCATATTATAAATTATTATAATTTATAATAGTAAAAAAAACCGAGTCAGCGAATTTTCAAATATTGAATGAAAGTTAGTCAGAAAATACAATTCTCTTGGAGAAATATTTCAGGACTATATACCAATATCGCTCCGGATATTTTTGATAATCTTATTCGCGATTATGTAAGAATTGTGCCTTAAGATCCTGTCAACATTTCTGTGATAATCTTGTCTAATTTTTTGAATAAGTTTTAAGTAATACCACTGCCCAGCATTCTGTCAGCAGCCAACCTTTGATTCAATGAGATCGTGTTTGACCAATTCAGCCTTTTCACAACAATTGTTGCGCACATTTGGCGCTACATAACAGTTTTACCAATCAAGCTGGAAAATTTGTTTTGTGTCCCTAATGAAAAGTGCACTGGTGCGAGAATCTGATTTTTGCTCTATACTATTGTACATTTAAAATTAGTTTAGGGACAAAACTTATAAATAAAAATTCCACCTCTTAAGAATGAGGGTTCGTACTTTTTGGCTCGATGAAATTGAATACCCCGGGTAAGGTGAAACGACGTGTCATTTTGTTATATTGATGAAATTATAATTAAGTCATTTAATTTGCAAATTGGACCATGTTCTGTTAACTTATGTTTCTTCTGATGCCTTAGTTAGCCTTGTCATAACTTTCGCGGTCATGTTGAATGTGTTTAGATGCGATTCCACGTTCCTAGGTATAAAAGCCGCTGCCCGATTGGGGACAAATAATCAAGGAGGAGATCTAATGTTTGATTGATTATAAGCTTTTCAAATGTATCCAAATTTTGTGGGTTTTGTAAACGTGATATAAATGTTAACAGGCACTAAATGCACTTAATGGTAAGGTTCGATTCCATCTTCAGTCCGTGCAACGTTTTATGACTGTGCCACTGCCTTCTCCTATTTAGATGCAATTAAATTAACATTGAAGATTAACTGTCAAAAAATTCAAATTAGGTCAGTCAATTGTGGAATCACACATATTGTCATAAATCTGTTCGAAGTATTTAGATTATTTTGTTTACAATTGCTGCAACCAACAGATATCGCAAACTTTTACAACATCCTGAATTTGTTTTCTTGTGAACATTAATTAAAAATTGCCTTATCAAAATTGGAGCCCAATCGATTGCTGATTGGAAAAAAAAACCACTATTACAAAAAAAAATCCAACCAGCGTGCTAGTTTGATAAATGATTGTATGTCTCGCTTCCGAACGAGGCCATTTCTGCGTTATCTTACGCCGCATACAACCGTGCACTCTACCAATCGTGTCTCATGTAGAACGAAATGAATCAACCTTCTCGGGTAAGAGCTTTGCTTGTGCCACAGGCATATTACCTCGCACACGCAAACCAATCCCCCGTGTAGGTCCGGTTGTTATCGTGAGTAGCTACCGACGACCATTATATAGGTATATAGACTTACAAGGTCAGGTCTACGAAAGTAATAACATCGGTAGTTCATCAACCAGTAATTACCGCCATGTGCACCCCGAACCGAAAGAGCACGGGAGCTACCTCAGTCCTACGTCAATGCATGTGGAAAATTGTCCGCCATTTCATCGACGGCCACCTAGCCGCCAGTCGTAATCTGGAACCCGCATCCCATTCCATAGTATGCACTTGTACTCGTCCATGCAGTTCATTGCATCAACTGCCTCTCCGCCGAACCAATGGTGTGACCCTTCGATTGCAGCAAGTGGTTGCGAAGAAACAAAAATTACGTAATCTATAGCTAGCGATTAATGAACTAGAGCGACACGCCTGGCGACAACGGTGTAGGAATCTCGTTCGTTCAACAAGCGCTTAGCGGGGCTTTAGCTTCACTGAACTGTGATTAGCACTACTGCTCTCGATTATCCGTGAACGATGCCCGTCTTATTGCAAATTCACATTTTCTTAAAAGATGATTCATGCAATACTAAACCATCTGGACCTGGATTTGAGTGCATTTGTAGAATTAGGAAACTTGGAGAGTTCTTGAAACGCAAACTTCGACCGGACGGCGAGTGCGTTTTCAAGGATGTGTGAGTGCGGGATTGCGTTAGAGCTTTTTGGTAACAGAGGTACAGTTAACGGAGATTTCTGTGAACGATTTTCAGAGAATACAGTCACGTTTTCTGAGTGCGGTAGTGTTCAAAAATATAAAATCGGTGTCGGGATACAACACAAAATTTGCTCGATCATTACTTTATATCTTGTAAAATCTTTGTTTTTTCTTGTTTGAAGAGACCGATTATGCGTCCGTACACAATTTTGCGTGAATCGTTTTTACCGTGATGAATCAATTAAATCAAAGATTATAATCGACGTTCGTCATTCTGGAGGGGCCAATCGGTTTACCCACGTTTCTCATAAACAGGAACAATAAAGGTCTGATTCTCCGCAAGTTGTATAATTGGGCTGATAAGCTTATTGTTGTTCCTCAGATCCGCAGATTCGCGTTGATGTATTATAAACGCGTTTATAGTATAAGTAAAAAAATAAGTGGGCGATTCTAGCGAGAAAATGAAACTCCAACCGTATTGGTATGCAGTAAGTTGAGGAACTCCCATGCGATAACGCATGATTATTTTGCAATTTGATGAAATCCCCCAGGACAAGAGCACACTCCTTGATAAGCGATTGGCGTTGATCAAGCACCGGTCAAGGTCAAGTTAATTGATACACAGCACAAAGTACATAACGTCTCATTGATGTTAATATCAGTTAAGGTGGAACGGCTTCTAATCCAAATTCAATGAACCAAAACAAAAAAGGCACAAGTCTTATAGAGCAATAGAAATAGAGAAGAGAGCAATATTTACTTTGGGCTCATGCACTATTAGAAAGATCAAAATAAGAAGACCAAGTTCATATGGGCACAAGTAGGTCATTGTGACGGACATCTTACAATTCTGAGATATTTCACCATAAGAATTCTCGACTTTTTTAGTATATCTTTTTCATTTTATAAGCAGAGTACTTCAATACAGCACATATATTTTTCTTTTTTTGCAATACGCCCCCACTCGAACATGTTACTCAGCTTATAAGCGGTTTCTTCAACATCGCTTAGGCCATAAACCTAGTTTAACCATATGGGTAAGCGTGGTTTACGGCTTAAGCGAAGGTGAAGAAATCGGCCCTTAATGTTGTAAATGTAATTTCATAGGAAAGTTGATGGAAAATCTAGTTTGAAAAGATCCTGTAAAGTAGTTGGTATCCAGACTAGACACCTTAAGAATCATATTTGCGGACAATTATTACGGTGTTCATTATTAAGGTGTCCATTATTGAGGTGTCTTCTTCTTATTTTCATTGCATGATTGATACCACGATTGATGAAATCCATGAAAAATGAATGTATTTGGTGACACTTGTGCAAAAATCACAAAGATATCATGTACAAATCAAGCTGTCCGAAACTGGGGGACAGGAACTTCTAGACCAAAATAGTATTTTGATCAGAGTTAGTTCAAATATGGTACAAAGCTAATTCTTATTTTTAAATTATAATGGTTTTCCATTATGCTCGCAAGATCTTAATTATTTTCCCATGTTCAAAATCATTATTAAATAAGTTCAAATTTAAGGCGATACGTCAATTTTCTTTCTTTTTTTCAAACATATCTGCTTTTCCAAAAAAAGCGTGCATATTTCAAAGATGTGTTATTCTATGCATACATTACTCTCTATAATAGCTTCCTTTTCTTAAAATACATCATCTTGATTGGACCATGATTTCTCAATTTTCCGACCATGTCCGGTATTAAGTGCTGTCCGATACTGAGGGATCTCCCCCTACGCCATTTGTAAAAAAAATTGTTTGAGACAAAGATCAATTTCACCCGCGATTCGTCTCGTAACTGTTCCAACTATTTCTCCAGTTACTTCTCAAGCAGATCTTCGAAAGACACCTACGGGAGTTCTTCCATGAAAAATCCACAAAGATCTATTCCAGGGTTTAAAAAAACAGCGAAACCTTCAAATGTTCCCCATGACAGGGCTGGCAGCGAGTCTCTTTTTAGTGACTTGATCACTTTTTTCGACCTGGTCACTAAAAAGTCATCATTTGAAACAAAAAGTCACTGAAGACCCTTTTTCTGAAACATGGTTACTGAAGTCACTATTTTTGTGATCTGCTGATAATAAAATTTAAGGCTAGGCCAGCTTTTCAAACTCAAGCAGTAAGAGAGATATTTGTTATTAAAACTGCCTTCTGCCATCTAATAAACAGATTTTTTCAAAGCACGATTTAAATCTCTATTGTTTGCATTATAATCTATGTCATTTTTAGGATCGTAGAACAGGTAAACCGTGAGGTTTACTTATTGAAACCAGGGATGCCAGGTGAATTTTTTAAATGTCTTCCAATTGCACGGAAAAATGTCTTCCAACGTCTTCCACTTTAAAATTTCCAATTATCATGGTAACTTAAGGGCAACTTAAACGGTGGTCTATTTTTTGGTCCAAATTTATTCCAAACTAGTGGTCCCGGCAAACTTCGTCTTGCCATCAAGTAGACCGTTGGAAAACGCAATGGAACGTCATCCCATTTAAATGACAGTTGCGTTCGTTTCCGTTTTTCCTACTTTCCCGGTGAGTATTCTAAACTTTCTATACACACAAACACGTCGGAACACTTCACAAATATTTTAATGAAAGAATTTTGAAAATCCGATAGCCCGTTCTCAAGCCATTTCGTGACATACAAACACCATTCCATTTTTATTTATATAGATATGTCAAAATTAATTAGACCAGTAAAATAAACCAAACCGCCCGCGCTTGCACCGATGTTGTATTTTTTTCTGATCAATTTCAAACGTGGTCACAAAAACAAACATGTTGGTGATGCTTCGAAAAGGCGAAATTCAAGCTGAATCGCTAGAGAATTTCTGTAGAAATTCACGTAAGAACCACCGGAGGAATGCGCATTAAATATATCGCGAAATTTTCAAAGGAGATCCTGGCAAAGTTCATTCATTATGAAATTTCTGGCGGACTTAGGAATTCTTGGCGTTTTGCATATTGGAACTCCTGATGGAACTTATCATTTCCGGAGGAACTATGACCTACGAGACTGACTTAGGAATTCTTGATGGAACTCCCGATAAGAATTTTTGAGGAACTTCTGGGAACGAAATCCTCAAAAAATTTTGTGGGATCTCCTAGAGGAATTAATGGAAGGACTCCCGGGTGGATTCTGGAAAATTCCTAGAAGTATTCCTGTAGGAACACCTGGCGGTATACCTGCACACACTTCGGTAGAATTCTTGATGGAGCTGCCAGTGGGATTATTGTAGCATCTCGCAGAGAAATTCCTGGAGGAACTCCGGCAAAATTCGGAAGAAACTTCGAATGAGCTTTGGAAGGAACTTCTAAGGGATTTTCGGTGGAGTTCCTAAGGAAATCCCGCAGAATTTCAAAGGAGTTACTGGATAAGCTCCAAAGAAATACCCGGAAGAATTTCGAGGCATTCGCAGTAGAGCTCCGAAGGAATTCCAGGCGGGGTTCTGAACGAAATCCCATGAGATATTGCTATTGGAATTCCCCTGAGGAATTCATGGATAAAATACCCGGGGGAGTTCTTGGGGAATATCTTCGGTGAAATCTTTGAAATTCCCGTAGGAAATCCCTGGAGGAAATGCCCAAGGAATTTCTTAATAAAAATAATCGAGACGAATTTCTGGACGCAATCCCCGGAGGAATTGCTTTTGAAATTCCCCTGAGGAATTCCTGACGAAAATCCCCGGAGAAGAGCTTGAAGATTTCCCCGGAGGAATCGTTGAAATATCCGGAGGAATTCTTGGAGGAAATCTCCGGAGAAATTCCTAGTGTACATACCCTGCCGAAGGACTGGAGAAAAACTCCGCATGAATGCTCTGAAAACATCCATGAAGGAATTTCTGAAAAAATCCCCGGAGGAATTCCTCAATGAAACCCCCGAAAAAAAATTCTGGACGAAATGCCCAGAGGGATTCTTGGAGAGAATCCCCGAAGGTTTTCTGGGGGAAATCCCTGGATGAGTTATTAGAAAAAATCCTCGAAGGTATTCCTGGAGGAAATCCCCTAAGGAATTCCTGAAGGAAATCCTCGTAGAAGTTCTTGAGGGAAAACCCCGGAGAATTTCATGGAAAAAATCCTCAAAGGAAATATTGAACGAAATCCTCGGAGAAAATGCTATTGAAAATCCACTGAAGAGCTCTAGGGCTATATCCCCGAAGGAATCCTTAGAGGCAATCCAAAGAAGAATTTCTTTGGGGGGCCTCCAAAGAAATTCTTGCAGGGACTTCGAAGCAATTTCTGGAGGAACTGCGGAATAATGTTAAGGGAAACTCCGAAGAAATTCCTAAAGGAACTATGGAAGAAATCCCGGAAGAACTCTGGAGCATACCCTGGAGGATCTCCAAAGGAAATCCTGAATGATATCTAAGAAATTTATGGAGGAAATCCGATGAATTTCTGAGGGAACACTGAAAGAATTCTATGAAAATCCATGGAAAACCCCGTAGAAGTTCTTGGTGGAGCTCCGAAGGAGTTCCCGTAGTAACTACTACAGAATTCTCGGACAAACTTTGAAGAAACTCCAGACAGACCTTCGAAGGAATTCCCGGCAAGTATTCTAAAAAAAAAGAAATCCTGAGGACTCTAAAGGAATTCCAAGAGAAACTACGAAGTTAATTCTGGAGGAAGTACGAAGAAATTCTGAAGACATCTCCGGTGGTGCAAATCCCTAGAGGAATTCCTGGAGGAAATCTCCGGATAAATTCTCTGAAAAAAAAACCTTCAGAAAACTTCTGGAGAAAATACCCTGATCAATTTCTTAATGGATTACCCGGAGAAAGTGCTGGACGAAATCCACGGAGGAATTGCTATTGGAATTCCTGACGAAAATCGTCGGAGGAATTTTTGAAGAAATCTCCGGGAGAACCCTTGAATTCTCCAAAGGAATCATTGGAAAAAATCCTGGAGATAATTCTCGGAGGAATTCCTGGAGGAAATCTCAGAAGGAAAAAAAAATCTTGACGAAATTCCGAAACGAAATCCCAGGATGTATTGCTAAATTGCTGAAGGAAATCTTTAAAAAAAATTCGGAACGAGATCCCCGGAAGAATTCTTGAAGAAAATCCACAAAGGTTTTCTGGAGGAATGCTGGGAAAAAATCTCCGGATGAATCTCTGATGAAAACCCCGAAGAAATTCCTGGAGGAATTCCCCGGAGGAGTTTTTGGGGGAAAACCCCGGAGAAATCCATGGGAAAAATCCTCAGAAGAAATCTTGGATGAAGCTCTAGGAGAAAAAATGCTATTAAAATCCACTGAGGCGTTCTAGCGGGATATCTCCGAAAGAATCCCTGGAGGAGTTCTCCTGAGGAAGTCTCTGTAGAAAATTCTCTTAAAAATACCTGTAAGAAATCCCCGGAGAAATTCCTGGAGGAAATTTACGGAGAAATTCCAGGTTGAAAATTGGTAGTTAGTAGCAAAACAAATTCGATGAATTTAAATATTTGTCATCACAGAAACTCCAGATAGACGGTGGTAATTTTTTTTACAGCGGCTTTTTGTTCTCTTTGCATTAATCTATGAAAGCTTCTGAAAAAAAAAACTCCTCAGAGATAGGGGAAAAGCACTAATTTACGACCCATGAGAAATCTGTGCCAATATTCGGATTTTCATAAAAAGTCAAAATCATATGAATGGGTCGAAAATCTTCCCCTAATTGTTTAAAATCTAGAATTTCTTACAAAACTCCAAAAATTGCAGGAATAATTTGAAGAAACTTCTATAACTATTCATGGAGGTATCACCAGTGGTATCTCTAGACGGATTTGTGAACGAAAACTTGCCTTTATTTCATTGGAAATTCTCGGTGCAGTGTAAGTCAAATTTTAAAACGGTATACCTTTTATATTCTGAAAAGTCTTTGGAAGTAATCCAAAACATTCCATAACGGAATTATGGATAGTATTCCAGGATGAAATGCCAAAAGAATTGTTTAAAGAATCTTTAGAGAAATGTTCAAAGTTATGACAAGTGAAATTCTAGAATAAACAATTGAAGATTATATATAAACTTAAAAAACTCTGTTTTTGAAAAAAAAAATCTTGTTTAGTTTTTGAAATAATTTTTTTTTTGGAGAAAACTTTGGAATATGGATTAGAATTTTGGTGAACTTCAGGAAATCTCCAAGAACTGTTCCATAGAAAAAAATAATTCTTATTAAATGCATGTTGATTCTCTTCAAAAAAATTAAGACACTTTTAATTAGCATACTTGTTTATTTTTGCATTGCTCATGATGTGTGTATTTTAATCAGCTTTAAAATTCATGGAACGGAATTTCAATTTCAAAGCACTTTTTATTGCACCTTTACTTCTGGTTGTTCAGGATTTCTCTAGGACTTCCCATGTGTATATTAGCAATGTACTGCAGGGCTCGTTCCAAAGCATCTCCCAAAAAAAATTCTCTATATTCCATTGGGCAATTTATCCGAGAATTTTGGTAAGGATTTCTAGCAAGATCATACTTCTATGATATTTAAAAAAAAATGATAAAAAATTGATTTACAAGTTCTTAAAAAGAGAAACTCAAAAATTATCCAGATCGTCTTAAGAATTTGCAAAAAGATTTTTGCGGGATTTTCACTAGAATTGTTTTAATTAGTTTCATCCTAAAGTATCTAGAATACTCCACGGATTTTTTTGAAACATACCTAAGAGTATTCTTAAACAAATCTGAAATAATATCATGGACATTTATTAAGGATATTTTTGCAGATATTGTTTGAAATATTGTCAAACAATTGTTGAAGAAATTCTGAAGGAGTTTCCGGAGAAACCAGTGGAAAAAATCTAGACAGATATCCCGAAAGTCCCTGGGATAATTTCAGAATCAACGATTGTAGCAATCTCAGGATTCGTAAAAAAAAATACATGAGAATCACTGAAACAGATTTTAGAAAAAATCATTGTAGGAATCCCTGAATACCTTTGATGAATAATATTTAAATGAATTACTAAAATGTTTTGACAAATCTCTGCAAGAGTTTATAGGAGAAACTCTGGAAGAATCCTTGCAGGAGTTCTCAGATTAATATCTAAAGAAATCAGTGGAGTATTTTCAATGTAATTCGGAGAGGGATAGCTAAAGATAGAGTAAGTTGTGCAAAAATCTTATAGAAGCGATTCTGTATTTTTCAACTCACATGTTTTTTTTTTTTAATTTAGGGATTTTAAAACTGCCAATAATTTAAAATTGTCTTCCAAATGTCTTCGCAAATTCTGAAAAGTCTTTCAAAAATCTATCGTCTTCCAAATGTCTTCCACACTACTCAAATGTCTTCCAATGGAATACATGTCTTCCAACCTGGCATCCCTGATTGAAACAATCAGTTGAAATGTAGATATTTTAAGTAAGCATGGAATCATTTTCTAATTACTTATGTACAACTTTCATCAAATTCGACATGTCTCGAGTTCGTCAAAAATCAATTGTGTTTTGGAGTTAATGTTTATGGGGACGAAAAAGTTCGAAATCACAGAAATTTTTTCAAAATTTCAGCCTAGTTTTCTATTTTGTGCTGTTGAATATTAGATTCTGTCAGAATTTTTTCGGAATATTCTGAAATTCATTCATATATTTTTTATTTAAAAAATTCGCCATAAAGTTGTCTACAATCAAAAATGTTCCCTCAAAGTATTCCACATATTTATAAAAAAAATGGTTCAAGTAATTCGTTTCGAGACGGACCTGGTGTTGTGGTTAGAACACACGTTTCTCACGCCGAGGACCTGGGATCGAATCGCATCCGCGAGATAGTCACTAAAAATCAGTGACGGCATCCTTCCGAAGGGAAGTAAAGCCGTTGGTTCGGGATGAACTTGTGGGCTTCGTAGATTTATCGAATAATCTCTTAAGTTTATTTTTATACATTATTCAAAGATGCCATTTAGGGTTACCATCAATAGGGTAGGCTTCATTCGTCAATCTTTACAATAATTATTTCAGCAAGAACACTTGTAGATTTCCTCAAGTGTCTAGATATTCTATGAGAGATACTTGCCAAACTTACCTCCAACAGGAATTCAACGGGAGCTTCTCAAGAAGTTTAAACAGAATTTATATAAGGGATTTCTTTAGAATCAAATAAATTTTTAGGAGGTTTCTGAAATATTTTCGTGATGGACGTGGAGGAATTTTCAGAGATTTTCCTGGAAGAATTCCTGGAAAAAATAATCACAGAATTTCTGGAAAAATCACCAGAATAATTGCTGCAGGAATCTCGAAGTATTTTACGGAGATTAGCGATATCACTGTTGATTTAATTCTGGAAGAAATCCTAAGGAAACCCTAGGAGAATTTAGGGAAGAATCAGTGATGAATTCCTTAAAAAATCCCTGGAAGTATCTGTGGATTGATATTTTGAAGTATTTTGATTGGAATTCCTAGTTTAATTCATGTTTCTTCAAGAGTCATAGACCTGAACCGTAGAATGTTGGAGAATTTTTTAGAAAAATATGACTGGTTGAATCCTGAACCAAAATCTTTCAAGGTTCACTCTTGTAGGATTAAGATTTTTTAAGGAAAAAAACTATTACGTCAGTGACATTCTCAGACACAAATATGAAGACAAAGTCTTATCCCAATCATTTTTTTTATTCTTCGTCATAGCATATAGTTATTTATGTAAATATCTATCTGAGCCAAATCAAGTCCAGCCAATCTATTTGTTCCATCACTACAACGCTCTGACCGGTGACCGGTTTTTCGCTCATTTCTCCTCCACGGCCAATTCCCCACACACATTTTACTTTCAGTATTGAAAGTCAAGTCGACATACTAGACAGACCGCACGGTGTATATGTCGCATGCATAGCCTACTATGTTCTGTGCGTAGTAAACCGGTATTTCTACGACCACCAAGACATACGATAGGTCGCGAGCGCTCGATAAAGACCGGCGGCGGCTATCGTCTATCGCAGCAATGTGTGACATTCAAACAATACAACGATGGTTGTTTTAATGAACGCGAGACTTCCATTAAGTTCTCTTCTACAATATTGGACATTACATTTGCATCTTTTTCGATTTTCCATACAAAATCGTCAATATTGGAGGGTTAGATCTAAGTCATTTATGGAGCGATTAGGATGAAATTTTCACAGTTCAGACATAACTCGATTTTTAAAATATATACTCTACACTTCGATTAATACCCTAACAACAATTACATACGTCGCGCTTTTTGTAAAAGCTAGCTGTAATTATCGAAAGAGAGCCAAAGAGGAGAGAATCTCTCAATGTTAGATAAGATTTATTTTTGTGATAGGACGTTTATAAAAGTTCAGCAAGAAATCAATCCATAAATAACTTCTGAGGTCCAACTCTTTAAACTTGACAATTATGTATGGAAAATCGAAAAAGTCGAAAATATTTTGTCCAATACTGTATGTGTGCCTGATTCTTCTCAAGCTATCATTGTTCGCTGCTGATAAAAAAGCACGTGGCTGGAGACTGTCGACGTATGCAAACTGTGGTGGAGGCTGTTGTTCAGGTTTAAATTCGAAAGGCAACCTGTTTTGGACTCGGTGGAGACCGCCGGGGAGCCGTTCTCTCGCTCCAATCTTGACGCTCCCAACTGAGAGAGACGTTGTGGATTGGCAATTCGCGAAGTTATATGACGCAACTTTCCTGCAAGGAGATTGTATACTAGACTTATAGTTGTGCCTGGCGAGGCGACAATCGATTCATGTCAATTCCCATCAGAAGGAAAAAAATCGTTGGTAAAACTATTCCGACGAAGACTTGCCCACCCGTCTATCACCGGTAAATGGGTCACGGGCGGTAGTGAAGCTCGCACGGAGGTCCAGTTTTGTGAAAATCTAACAAAATTCAATATCAAAACATGGTTTTAAGTTTGAAAACAAAGTTAAACATTCATAAACAACATCTTAAATCAAATATCAAATATGTAGTTCAAATCTGTTGTTCTGTGAAAACCAAAATGATGGTGACAATAGAAAATATGCCTATAATAGGGGCTGCAACCCTAAATTATACTCCACAACAGTATTCATGGATGAAAACAGTTAATATAGAATTTTTTTTGTCATTTCTGGACCACTGTGTCTGGTTTGTGTAGAGTGAGTGTCTGCTTGCCTTATTACAGCATGTATGACTGGCATACGAAATCCAACGCCGCGATTGTAACGGGACTTGGAATTCTTCTGAATATTTTCACTTCCCGCCAATCGTGTGTGTAAATATTTTGTTTGGAAATTTGGGATGAGAAGCGAACGAAATGCGATCTGACTGATGATTTAGTCATTGCTGCTTGGCACGATCAGTTTGAAGTGTATTTCGGGTTTTTATTATTAAACCTACTTATCAAACGTACTGCACTTCATAACTTACGCAACATTGTTTAAGACACTAAACTTTATCAGAAATTTGGAATAATTGCAAGTTTTAACGAGGAGAAAGTCGTTCTTCCATTCCAATTCGTTTTTGTCGACTTACGACCCGATTATTATTATGAAGGTTGTACGGATCGCAAAATGTAATACGTTCGCTTAAAGGCGCAACCACTGCAGCGGTAAAACCGAAACGGTACCAGAGCATCGAATTAGTTGTTTTGCGTTACATGTTGTGATCTTTTTTGTTCGGTTTATTTTTTGAGCTGCAACTCATGGAGTGAACCAGTTTTGGACTTTGCCTTCGCGTGAAAGGCGGCTGGCAACAGCGGCGTTCGATTTCGAGTTTAAGTTTATACTCCACTAGACAGCGCAGAGACATTTTGTTGTGCAGCTCACAAAATGGCAAATATGCATATAAGCGATCGCGATCGATAATACGATCTTGACATTTTATATTTGGGATTTTAGAGTCTAGTCATGGCTATTACTTTGTTGTAGCGAATGAATCAATGGAATCTGATGCAATAAAAATATGACAGGGAGTTGTCTTGTTTCGTATTACGTCTATATTTTGTAAAAGAGGGCAATTAGAAATTTCTTTAAAACAATTTTGAAATGCAATGAAACTTCCGTGAGTTTATATTATAAGTCTCGACGTCAGCTTATTGTACAATATTAGAAAGAAAATAGCAAATATCTGTTCTATAACTTTGTATTGAGAGGATGGCCTCTTACATAGACTTATGTTGGTTTGACCTTTTGGATGGTTCCGGAATGTATGGGGCAACATAGCAAAAAGGACACTATAGCGAGGTGACAATACTCGACAATACGAGTGAAGTGACTCTCCATCTGATTTACACGGGAAATCACTTCACCCGAATCTGATAGTTCTCAACTCGCTCGACTCGACCTCGCAATACAAGACCGTCAATTTTCACCTCACGTCACTCATGGAATAAACCCAAATAACTATGAAAGTGCTCACACTTTTTCACTATTGGAGACTCATAATAGATATCGATCTGCTTTCGCGGTCCCATAAATAACCAAACAAATACCCAAGGCCAAAGCTGGTCTTAGTGTCTAATTTAGTTCTGTCCATAGTAGAGACTATAAAAACAAGTTTAGTTGGAGTCAGATTTATACTAATAAGCTGGATAAAAGTTGATTGAAAAGAAAGTTGAGGTAATTATTGCCCGACTTGACTCAGTGACCCATCGTAATAATTTAAACCGGAGAACATTTCCGGAAAATTCCAATAATGATCGAAAAACTAGACATGCAGACGAGATATAACGAAGGCAATCCGTCAAAAATTGCCAAAAGGCAGAAATTTGGAATTTCTTCCGTTTGCTGGGCGGATACGGGCTAAGTAACTTGGTAGACCCAGTTTTTGATACTTTCAGCTAACATGAAAAGGCAAATTTGCGGCTACTCGTGAATAACCCAATCGATGCTGTCACAATTGTTGTTTCTGTTGATAACTTTAATAGAAAATAATTCTTTTTTTCGGTTTATTTACATGATACCCTACGGATGATTTCGAACAACTCAGTACACTCAGAGCTGGTAGTGACAAGTGGTGTCAAAAAAAGTTATATTGATAAGCATATTTGAGAAAGCGTGACCAAATAGAGACATACGGTTTTCAAAAAAAGTGATTTTAAAAGTCAAAATATATTTTCTAATACAGTGTTAACTGTTACAGAACTGAAATAAAACTGATTGCATTTTGACAACATCTGAGGTGATCTACTGCAGGTTGTAAGGGGCGGTCCATTTATTACGTAAGGCAATTTTTGGGATTTTTCGACCCCCCTCCCCCCATGATAAGATTTTTTGTATGAAAATTAAAAATAAATTGTATGCCGCGTAAGAAATCTCAAACCCCCCCTCCCCCCATAAATCCTTACGTAATTAATGGATCGCCCCTAATCGAGTACTATTGGAAATTGAATTATTAAATGTTCACTAATTGTACTCCTAAAATTTCGAATTATTGCTTACAAACTGTTTTTGTCCGATTGACTTTTTTTTTATTTTAATGAAATATCTACAAACTAATTTGCGTCAGATTCAACTTTCTTACGGTGGTTTTTCTAAAAAAAAGCTGTAAAACTGTTTGTTAGATTGGCAATAGCCTTACAAAATATGAATGTTACATTTTATCCTCTCGGGGCAAACACGAGCAAGCAAAATTATTGTCCATTTGAAAGTATGGATAACACATCGTAACAAAAAATGACATTTTTGCGTGTCTCAAGGATCAAATTGTGAAATCGTTGGATGTTGCGTTGCTAAGAATGTTAATGCACACTCCATGTGTTGGTTCTCCTTGTCTTGGGATGGGACACAGATATTTCTGCCTTGTGCCCTGGCTCAAAAGCCTTGGCTTAAGCGCCTTTTCTCGTTTTCAGGAAAGACGTGAAGACCCACCCATAACGCAATTAACAAAAAATGAATCGACTCCAGCTCTCAATTTGAAAAAAAAAACAACCTTAAAGGGTATATTGGAACAAACTCACCAAATTATTCAAGTCGATTTTGCTATCCAAAAAGGGTGGCTTCCAGTTTCCTTCACCAGTGCACCATTTGAATATCAATTATGAAAAAATATCTAACATAACATTTCTTTGCTTCTTCTAGGAATTCTTTTTGACTAATGTTCACTTTTAACACAGTTATGATTTAAATTCATTCCGGGCAGCACTACACAGTTTTTCATCATATGAAAATAAATACTAATTTGATTTTTCACTTCCACCGGCCGAAACACTAATTGATCAGTTATAACACTGACGCAGCGTTAGTTATTTTTAGAAAGACCCGTAGAAAATAACTTCTAGTTTGGTTGACGTTTGAGAGTGGAATGAAAATTTTTTATTTTACATAATTCAATGCATACTATGTTTAATGTTCTTACATTCTAGTTCTGCACGCCTACTATTACTGACAACACTCCTCCTCGTGCGGATCTGGATTGACGCCTAATTGTTTTCGCAGATTCTCCAAACGAACACGGTGTAGTGGTTTGGTCAATAAGTCGGCAAGCATCTCCTCAGACGGACAGTACTGCAAATTGATTTGTTGCTGTTGATGAAGATCCCGGACAAAAAAGAATTTTGTTTCAATGTGCTTCGTCTTGCGTTCCAAGCGGTCACTCTCAACCAACTTTATACAGCTTTGATTGTCTTCATATACGGTGATGGCTTCAGTAGATTGCTCTCCAATTTCTTCCAATAGTCGCTTCATCCATATGAGTTCCTGGCAACCTTCTGCTAGAGCTACCAGTTCTGCTTCGGTTGAGCTAAGAGCCACACATGACTGTTTCCTGGAACTCCAGTGGATTACGCCTCCTCCGAACAAGATTAAATGTCCGGACTTGGATTTCCGGTCTCGCTGATCACCTGCCCAGTCTGCATCAGCATACATCGCCAGACCGGTGTTCGAGGATCCGAGAGTCAACTTAAAGTGGCTGGTTGCTCCCAAATACCTCAGCACTCGCTTCGCTTCATTCCAGTCTTGCTGGTTTGGACAACTGGACTTTTGTGCCAAGATCGTGGTACTTACTGCGATATCCGGACGAGTGTGTAATGCGACATAGAGTAAACCTCCAATCAAGCTCAAATATTGGCTATTATTCGGAAGCTGGTCATACTCCTCCTCCTTCAGTTGTAGGTATCCAGGATCAAGCGGAACCTTTGCTGGCTTGGCGTTTTCTAGACTGAACCTCTTGAGCAGCTTTTGGATATACGCCTGCTGGTTGAGCTTGAACCCGTCACGACCACGTTCCACTTGCATTCCTAGGAAATGACTGACGTCGCCAAGGTTTGTCATAGCGAAATGCTTTTCAAGATAGTCCAAAATTGATTGGAACTCCTCCTCAGTTTCGGTAACAACAATCATGTCATCCACGTAGATGAGAATGTACGTGAATGATCCTCCTTCTCTGCGTACGTACAAACACGGGTCGGATTTCGATTGGACGAATCCCATCGCCTTGAAGACGGAGTCCACCTTTTTGTTCCATACGCGCGCGGATTGTTTGAGGCCATACAGGCTCCTCCTGAGACGACAAACCGTTCGTTCGTTTCCGGAATGGAAGCCATCTGGTTGACGCATATAGATGACTTCGTCCAGCTCTCCGTTGAGGTACGCCGTCTTAACGTCTACATGCTTCACGAACCAATTGTTACGGGCGGTGACGGTCAACAGAGCTCGAAATGTGGCTTGCTTCGCCACCGGTGCGAAAACTTCATCGTAATCCACACCAAACTTTTGCGTAAAGCCCTGTGCTACAATCCTCGCCTTATGCCGTACGATGTTGCCTCTTTCGTCCCGTTTGGTTTTAAACAACCATTTGCATCCTATTGCACGCTCACCGGGTGGCAGGTTGACAAGCTCCCACGTGTTGTTCCTTATTAACGCCTGATATTCGTCCTCCATTGCAGTTTTCCATTGGTTGGCATCTGCGGATTGCAGGGCTTCCGAACAGTTCCGGGGGTCGCCAGATTCCTTACTGACGAGACAGTTGCTTATCGTTGGGGTTTGATGCGTTTGCAGATTTGATGCGGGGGCCGATGTCCCATCTGAAGATGTATCGCCGCGGGAATTGGCGGCTGGTCGAACGCTGTGCTGGCCTGCAAATTTGTAGGACGGTAGACCTTTGCTCGGAAGAGAAAAATCAAGGTACTTGCCTGGTAAAGCGCGCTCCCTGCCGCTGCGCCTCAACACCTGTGACTCGGGTGGATATGAAGATTGTCGCGGAGGGAGCGCAGTGATGGTCACGTCACCGGATGCATCATCCGAGAAATCGCCTTCGCTGGTTTCGACTTGCGAGAAGTAGTTTGAAGCTTCGGAATCATCAGAATCGTCGGACTGTACCTCTTCTTGATCAGGTCTCTCTTCTGGCTCGGACGGATCGACTACTTCATCAGCTGGTGTTTCTTCGAAATCTAGCCTGACAAAAGTACGTACCGGTGTTAGCTTCTTCGCTTGAACTGGTACTGAAGTGGATGCCTCTACGTGAGACGGTTCGCTGATGAAAACGACATCTCGGGACTTGAACACCTTCCTTGTTGCAGGATCGTATAGGCGGTATGCCTTGGTGTTTTCGTCGAAACCCACAAGTGTAGATTTCTTCGACTTAGGGTCCCACTTGCGGCGCTTCTGCTTTGGAATGTGTGCCATGACCCTGGCACCAAACACATGGATGTGCGATAAATCCGGCTTGCGACCGCTCCATGCTTCTTCTGGCGTCCGCTTGTGCCCTTTGATTGGGGAACGATTCACCAAATATGTTGCTGTTGCCACCGCTTCGGCCCAGAACGCCTTCGGTAGATTCGCTTCAAACAGCAAACATCGAGCCCTCTCGACAATTGTTCGGTTCACGCGCTCCGCCAAACCGTTTTGCTCCGGGGTATATTCCGTTGACGTCTGGTGCCGGATGCCTAGTTCCTTCAGCCGTTTCTGGAAAGACTTATTAACATACTCCTTACCATTGTCTGTTCGGAGAATTTTCAACTTGCATCCGGTTTGCCGCTCAGCCAGACTGTGGAATTCATTGAACGCTCTGAGTACTTCGGCCTCGGACTTCCTCTCCAGAAAATAAACGAATATGCGCCGAGTCTTGTCATCTGTAAACGACACGTAGTACCGACTTCCGCCCAGGGACGTCTCCTCCATGGGGCCACAGATGTCGGAATGTACCATTTCCAGCACCTCGCTGGCTCGATGTCCTTTCTTAGGGAATGGTAGACGGGACTGCTTCCCCATCGCACATATGGTACAATTTCCGGTGGTCGTCTCGCTAAACTGGATACCAGAAGCTAAGTCTTCCTTCAGTTGCTTCAGGCTGCCGATGCTCAGATGTCCCATTCTTCTATGCCACAATTCCATACTGCTCGTCGTGCATGCTAACGATGAAGCTGTTGTCGTTTTCTCCTCGAATCGAAACAGGCCTTTCTCCGTATCATGGCATCCCGTTGCTATGACGGTACCTGACGGATCGATCACCTTCACACCGCCAGCAGAAAATTGCACCACGTGACCACGGCGAACGATTTGGCTTACCGAGAGGAGATTATTGGACATCGAGGGGATGAGTTTCACGTTGTTCACTTCTATCGGTGGGCACTCGGGACTGCACTTCGCTTTCAGTTTTACCAGACCCGTCGCAACGATGTTCATCGCCACTTTATCTGCTGCAATTACCGTACCGCTTGCTGTCCTCGGGTTCACCAGAAGTTTGCTGTTGTTGGTGAAATGATCCGATGCTCCTGAATCGAAATACCACGCTTCGGAATCGACACTGTGGTTTGTCGATAAAACGGTATTGAACGCTGATCCTCGGTTTACCTTGCAATCTTTAGCGATGTGGCCAAACTTCCGGCAGCGCTTGCACCGGGGACCTTTTGGTTGCTCAGCTGGCCTGTCGGTTGCGCTTTGCTGCTTTCTCGCCGGTGGGCCCGTCGTCCAACGAACGCTGTCTTGTCAGTCGTCGTCTGCACTTCCTGGAGTAATTTGGTTTTTATGCTGTCGCCGGTGATTGCGGTTCCGGAGCTCTCAAGTGCCATAATCATGGGCTTATACTCCTCCGGCAGTCCTGCTAACAGCAAAGTTCCTACCCATTCTTCAGAGATTTCGAAACCAACACCTCGCAGCTGATGAGCGGTGGAAACAATCTGGGTTACGTACGTGTCAACGGAATTGCACGAGTCCAACGTCGTTGAAATGAGCTTCCTGAGCAGGCCTACACGCCGGGTTAGACCGGTGTCCTCAAAAGCTGCCTCAAGCTTCGCCCAAGTTTCTCGAGCAGTCTTCGCGTCCTTCACGTGCACGTAATTAACGGGGTCGAGTAACAGGATTATTTTAGCACGAGCCTTCCTGTCCTTTTGTGCGTCCACATCCGGAAATGTTCCGTCAGGATTCGCTATCGGTTTCACGGCTTCCCAAAGATCTTCGAGTTCCAAAAATGTTTCAACTGCGAATTTCCATGTTGCCCAGTTCTCACGGCCGGACAGACGTTCTATGGACGGCAGCGTCGACGAAATTTGAACGGGATTTGGGTTTGCGCCTGGATCTCCGACTCCGCTTCTTCCTGCTTCACTTCTGGACATGGTTAAAGTTTTCTTCAATTCTTCACAAGGCCCATAACCTTTTAGAAAGACCCGTAGAAAATAACTTCTAGTTTGGTTGACGTTTGAGAGTGGAATGAAAATTTTTTATTTTACATAATTCAATGCATACTATGTTTAATGTTCTTACATTCTAGTTCTGCACGCCTACTATTACTGACAACAGTTATGATTGTGAAAATATTAGTCAAATCCATTGAAAATTTGTTCTTGCACCAGCGGATTCACAAACTCGTCAGCCGAATTGAAATTACGTGACAGTTGCTTTGAAACACGTCTGCTCGCGCGCGCGGCTTGCTGCGATCATACTGAATTCTTCGTTTTTCTTATATGTCAAAATGCAATACAGCTCTAAACCATCAAAAACAACTTTGGAGCTTCAAAGCTATTATGAACTTTGTTGATAACACTGCGCAACACGATGCTATGAACAGAATAAAGCATGCAGACTGCAAGCATGTTGAAAAAATCGATTTAAACTAATTTTTATCTAGTAACTTCAAATGAATTATATGTGAATTGAAAGTTTAAGTCTTGTTTTGCATGCTTAGTGGATAAGATCACAAAAAAGTTTGATAAATCATACTTGAAATTTCATGTAAACATCAATGAAACCAGTGTTTTATACAATTTTGACGACCTGTTGCAAAAATTATGACGTGCTGAAACATTTCTGAGAACGGAATCAAATTCAGCGACCCCAAATCTACTAGAGACACATAATTTGATTATTGAGACACGCAAAAATACCATTTTTGTTACGCCGCGTAAGTATTGTTAAACACATGAAGTTTGAACTCTGTGGCAAATTTAGCAAATAAATTACCATTCAAGCTGTTTAACTTGCATGCAAGTTTTCTGAAATTGTCAAATTCTGCATATTTAACAACCAACTCGAAAACTAGATGTGCTATAATATGTTTGAAAACGGTAATGGATTCAGCAACCCTAAATTAAATAAATAGCTTTATTTTGGTGCATGAGACAGAAAAGTACTCCGCATTGTTGTTGAACAGTCTTGAAAAATTTCAATAATTTTAATAAAATATTACTGAAACAATAACATACCATGGTTAGCCAAACAAACGTTAAATTGAAGGACCGTGACTTTTTTCTATGAGATGAAACTGGTTGAGATTTTGTTGAGACACAGTTGTTTGAAATGAATAAGATTTACTGTAGTTGATGAGATTGAACTTTATGCAATTAAGTTTTACTGATCTGTCCTCAATCAAAATTCAATTTTTGAGGTTTTGTTCGCCTTTCTAAATTAACTTTTACCGTAATTGACCGATATTTTTTTTTTTAAATTGCCAACATTCATATAGAGATTGTTATGCCTTCATTTTTCTAATATATGAGATAGAATCGTTAACATTTGTCAAAGATATAGGAAATGGTTGGGATGCGTATTTTGAAAGGTATTTTTCAACATTAGACGATAAGTGTTCTATCATCCATCAAAGAACAGTGAAGTTGTTGAAGGAATTATGTAATTTAGAACTAACTCTCGGAATTCTTGGTCAAAAATGTTGCAAAAGTGACTTGTAGTAATGTCTCAATAAAGAGACTTTTTAGTGTTTTGTTTAAAAAAATTGACCAAGTCACAAAAAAGTGACTCGCTACCAGCCCTGTAACACTGCTTTTTTTACGCCATCATCCATCAAACTTTTTAGCTTATTCCGCTGAAACTATTGGCAGATTCCTCTTGTAGTTATCATAATGTGTCTTATTATAACCATTGCTGATTACAATTTCCTTGCATTTTTCTACATAATTCCTTGCAAAATATATAACACTTTTTTTGAAAAATTCCCTGAACGCCATTTCTGGTGTATTTTTTGAGATTCTAAGCGAATCAATCAGTGACATCTGTATTACCTTGAAAAGCTTTATCTGTAAAAAGTAGTCATTGAGAAAATGGACTGAGAACAGCGATGTTAAATGTTAAAATTTTGGAAAATTTGAAATGGTCATAGCACATTCTCACGTGAGTTATAGCATTAACCAATATGACCAACCGATAGTAATTAAGAATTGTTCACAGAAGCATACATTTTCCAACGACTTTTTACACGGAGAAGAAAAATATTCGCGATATTCAATTGGTAAAGTCACGTGATACTCAGAAAATTTCGTGATGCTTAGAAAATTTCTTTTGATGTGGCCAAAATCAATTCAGGACTTGTCATGCCGTACTTTAAATACTCCTCGCAAGTTTCTTATTCAAGATATGATCCTAAGCGGATTTACAGTGGAGTATTGGCAGATTGATTCCGAAAACTTTTGAGGAAACATTTTTCAAGGGCCGTACGATATTTTGGAACCTTGTAGGGAGCCGCAACTATGGGGATGGTAATGAGAATCGCTGTGAAAATGTCTTCGTGAAATTGCAAGACATTTGCAAGTTCTGAGATTACAACAAATATAATGAAAATAACTCATCAAACATTGTATAAATTAACACATGGATGGATCGAGTAAAAAAACTATAACTCGTGCCATCAATCGAGCAATCCCACGTAAGAGCATTCCCTCAAAACACAAATTACAGCAAATTAAAGCGTGTTACCACCAACAATTAAAGCGCTAAACATTTGCCAAAAAACAGCTTTCTATTTTTTTGTCCATGTCTTCGTTGCACCCGTGATTCAGTTCGGCGGCCCCGTATCACGTCACATTTATTTTGTCTTATTCGTTTTCGTCGATCGATCAACCGAAAACCGATTTTTACGCGATTTCGTAACGCTACTGCCTCTGGCCGCCCGCAAGCTCTACTTTCGATTTTTCAGTATCACTACTTGCTTAACCTACCCTAAACCGCAATGATGATGGTAATACGAGTTTTTTTTCGCAATGGACCCATTGCAAGTAACAGTAAATCTACGACATGCTCGGTTCCATACGGCTTGGGTTTATCCCTGTGCGGAATTCCAAGCAGATTTCTAGAATTGCACGTGGTTCAAATTGGATCACTTTCACACCGATACCTATAAATGAAGCGGTACATGCAAAAACATGTCTTACGTCATTCCGGGCGATAGAAACCTTTGGAGCGCCACAGTCAATTGGAAAGTCCTTTCGCGCGTTACGGCCAAAGCGAACGGAATCCTTGATAATTGAGTTATGCAATCTCTTGCTTGTCACCACATATAGGTACTTTCACTGCATTACAATAACCACCTTTTCCTTGTGTTTTTCTCCCATTTCCCTTGCAGCCGGAGGAGTGGCCCTCCAATCCGGACGACTTCATGGACCTGTTCCAGTTGGACACGAACTTGCTGTTCAACGATGGTTCGGCCGGTTCGGTCGGCGGAACGGACGACATCACGTCCAGTTTGATCAACAATCTGCAGAACGGGTTCAACTATGGAGACCTGTGCGGACCGCTGAACGACGGCGGAATGGCCGGCTCGATCGATCAACAGGCCATGTCGCCGTCTTCGTCGCTCGGTTCGGACCAGGAATTCCACGGGTTTCCCAACAGCAACAGCAGCGGCAGCAGCAGCAACGGTTTCGAGGATGAGTTCATCAGTGGCTCACCTCATGCCATGACCGGAATTGCTAGACCGAGTGTCAAGATGGAGGTGGACGAAGCCATGAACGAGTTTAGCATTTTCGAGCGGAATGCCGAGCAACAGGCCCTCTCGTCGGCCGCATCCGACAGTGGACTTTCGAGCGATAATTTGGACTTGTAAGTATCTTGGGATTTCAACGTCGATTATGTCTAGTCTAGGTCTCGGTCGAAGAAAAAAGCCAACCATTCTACCTACTTTTGGGGTTTGAGCGGGTTTCCGGTTTATCTAGTTCAAAGCAAGACATCGTTTTAGTGTTATTAAACAGACTTTCAACAACACGTGCATTCGTCACCGTTCAAATTGAGCAAATGCATAAATATAATGGGGCTAAATACCGGCAGCGCGGCCACAAGACGACGCACGTCACATACATACATTTCGCCACAAAGTCTGCTAGCGTTATTACCCTTATGGTTCGTGGCTTGCGGTGAATGTCTATAGCTCTTGTCGTCGTCGTTGGTGTGGATGACGATGAGGATGGCTTAAAATGTGCGTTCTCTCAACTCAGTCTGTGAATGCATTGGCCGACGACGCGAGTTGCATATCACAAAGAAGAAATCTAGGTCAGTAGCAACAAATTTAATGGGTTTTATTATTCTCTGGAAGATGCATTTTCATTTGAAGCTTCCGCTGCGCTTGATAGCAGAAAGAAGATTACATTTTTGTTCAAATGCTGCTATCTTAAGTCTAGACTACTCAGGTATTCTTTCAGAATTAGTCGTCGATGAAATTTTCCAACAAGGCATTTGATTGTTCTCCCATCTTCTTCTTTCTGGGGCGTTACGGCCCAACTGGGACAAAGCCTGCTTCTCAGATTAGTGTTCTTATGAGCACTTCCACAGTTTTTAACTGAGAGGAGCTTTCTTTGCCGAATGACCATTTTTGCATGTGTATATCGTGTGACAGGTACGAAGACACTCTATGCCCTGGGTATCGACAAAATTTCCTTTACGAAAAGGTCCTCGACCAGCAGGATTCGAATAAACGACCCTCAGCATGGTCATGCTGAATAGCTGCGCGTTTTCCGATACGGCTATCTGGGCCCCCTATTGTTCTCCTATGAGTTTAGCTAAAATTTCATCCAAGATTTTCGTTAACAGTTTCCTTAAAAATTCAATCAGTAATTTACCTCCATGCAGTACTCCAAAGATTCCTTTAGGAATTCATCGAAGATTGTTTCAGAAATGTCCCAAGGTCAACTTCAAGGAACTTAGCTAGGAATATTTCTAAGGAACTCTCGAGGTTTTTTGTTCAGAAATTATTGGAAAATCTGATAATCCGGAAGGTATTTGATGGATTTTACGCCAACTCGACAAAGGGATTGGCAGCACCCCTTCAGAATTCAATGAAACTTTCTGGGTGTGAAGACTATGTGAAACTAAGATACTTTACATACTTTGTTTTTTCAAAGTCTTACCGTTTTCGAGTTATACGGGTTTATAAAAAAAAGTAAAAAAAAAACTTTGACCCTTTCCAAATGTTAGTCTAGATCGATTTTGAAAAAACAAAATATGCAAAGTATCTTAGTTTTACATACTTTTGACATCCAGAAAGTTTCATTGAATTCTGAAGGGGTGCTGCCAATCGCGTGTCGAGTTGGCGTGAAATCCGTCATAGTCACTGATACCGAAAATGTTGTTCAGGGAAATATAAAAAACAGTAACATGTTATTTGTAAACCATTCTCATTTTATTTGAAGTCATATTTCTCGAGGGTTGCTAGGCATTCAAGAGATCGTTCTTCCCTAAATTCTTAATGACACTAATCTAAATTTTTTATTTGTGTTTACGGCGATCGGTAGGTTTTTGGTTAAATAGGTTAAACTGGAAATAGAAAATTTTCATTTCTTTCTCGTTAAAAATCTTAGAAAATGGCGCTCATTTGGCTTGGTTTTTCAAATATCTGAAATCAGACATGAATGAATATAATATATCAAGACATTATACCATGTAGGAATTTGTGACACTCTGGCTGAGTTTTGGCGCTGCAGTCATAGTTGGTTACCCTATGAAATCTTATCATCAATAGAAAAGTTTAAAACAATATATAGTTCCGCAGTCAAATTAGGAGTTTTGTCAGTGAAGAGCATTGTAAATTTAGAAGATAAAAATTACTTGAAGTTAATAGAAAGCAACACTGAAAATTGTATGTATAATTAATGTAATAGTGGATGTAAATATAACTAAATAAAACCTTTTGCAGTTTAAGCTGATCACCATAAAACCGTTTTACGATCTGCTTTGAAAACCAGTACAACGATTGAATCACCACCAGAACACACCAGTTAAAAAGTTAGCATCTGTTGAAATCGCCAAATTTATAAATTTGTAACTCTGGAAGAATTTTTTTTTACTTAAACGTTTATTTAACAGGCTCAAGCGGATGGAAGAAATTGTTGAACACCGATGAGTGAAGAAAAATTTAAACACACTTAGAAAAAATCATTGAAATTTATGTCATATATGCCCGACATATTGAAGCAAGTAAAATTAGGTAAACTTAAGTCACAAATGACGTAACTTTCCGTCATAATGGACTAAAGATTATTTGAATCACAAAAAATTTTTAGTCACGTTGGATGTAATTTTACAAGAATAACGTATTTTTAATTTATAATACGTAATATTAGTTTCTTCTTAGTGTGCAGTACTATGACAAATTTGGTGATAATAAAATTGAAGATATTTAGAGTTCTCTGTCAAAATTTCATGCGTTTTGCTCAAAGGAGAACAAAGTTTTAGCATGTTAAAGTTGAACATTCTATATGAAAATCGGCTTTCACTACTATTATTCTGAACACAGCTGTATGTACCAGTGTTGCATTTGAACGTGTTCAGTTTGCGTTCCAGTTCAATTTTTTGAAGGAGAGATCAAGTAGGCTTGAACATTGATCAGTTCAAAAATTTGAACTCAGAAGAGCTGAGAGTGGACGCGAAAGGAAAATTGTTTCATGGCGGATTAAAAACAAATTTAAAAGCAGAAAGATTTTCGGTTGAAAGATTGCTGTGAGGGACATTTAAGGTTCCATACATTGTGCGTGATATGGGCTCAACATAGTTTAAAGAAGTGTTTTTTTTGGTTTTGTGCTTCAAAATGCATTTTAAGGTGAACGGGCATGTATAGTCCAATGTACTGCCAATGACTAATGAATATTACTGAAAAAAATGTATTGCTGTTTGCATTTGAGATGCAAATATTGAGTAAACGTCCTCCAAATGCGATAACACAAAGTAATCAAAGGACACTTAGCAACAATTACATAAATCACCGCCGCCCTAGCAAGCAGTGTTGCCACATTATTTTCAAATTTCATCTGTGTTTTAGGTTGAAAAAATCTTTTTTATCTTAAATCAACCTCCAAAAATCTTGGTAAAAATCTGTGTTGCGCAAAAATTTAAAATTTAACTTTTTATTTCAAAAAGAACTTTTACAAACTAATTATGGCTGTTCTTGGCATGTCAACAATTTTTGATTTGAAGTTATTCTACTAAAACTAAGAAGAAAATGCATAATTGTTCCTAAAAATTTAAAATTCTAAAGAATTCAAGAAAAAATAATCAGAGTAATGGCATTTTTTCTCAACATCTTCCACATTCATGTCCCAAACTTGTGTAATATCCTAAAATCTTTATCTAAAAAACCTGTGATCTTTCATCACAGATATTTGTAGACAAGAACAAGTAATAATATATGTAGTTACAGATAAATCTGTGTATGTGGCATCACTGCTAGTAAGAAAAATCTATCTTTGACATCGCATTTCTTATAAATAATCTTACCGCGTTTGGTGTTTCCGCATTTGATATTTGCATTTCAAACGCACACAGAAATTACAATTTTCATAAAAACAAATTTGTTAAAAATATTAAATTATCACAACAATCTTAAGTATTTTTACCTCAAATTGATTGAATATTAGGACTTGAAGTTTTATAAAAATAAAAACAGTCCACATCTCATAAATAAAACAATATTTTTGCAACATTATTTTCTTAAACAATATGATGGTGTTTGCCTATCCATGTATTGCATGAAAAAAATACACTATAGTGGTTTCTGCCCTCGTGTACATACACGTTACATGTCACCAACACTACTTCAAAAATGCTGGTTGAAAATATAAACAAAGATCAGCTGTTCCCAGCAAAATCAAACGGCAGTATTTTCAACCAGCAAATTTGCGCACGTGTTCGTGACACCGCTCAGCGAGAGCTCAATTGACGATCTAATTTTATTAATGGCAATCTTTTCGCTCTCGATAATATAACCACTAAAAATATAGTGTGAACTTAGATGAGAGAAAATTGTAAAATTAATGTGTACGTTTTTCTTCTTAAGTTATCATTAATAACTTCATTTTGCATCTCCTATTGTATGCAAAGATCATATCGAATTGTGTTAAGTATAGTTGCAAACTAGGCCTCCTCTCTGCTTGTAGTGATGATGATTTATTGAATTGCACGATTTTCTACAAAAAAATATATTGAAATGCTGATGACAAATACATTTCGAGTGACATTGTTGAATACGATTTTTAGGATTTTTCTACAACTTGTTCTACTCAATGGTAGATACTTTTAGATAAGGCGAAAATATTCACTTTAAGTACCATTAAAAACTAGTTTTAGGTCATGCACGTTTTCGCATTTTTTTTATAATGAATAGTAAAGATATCAATGAAACAGATTTTTTTCGGCGCGGATTGGTGTTTCTAGGCGCGGATCGAATTTCTCTAGTCGCGATTTTCGCGGATACGATTTTAAGATTTTTGTAACAGCCCTGGAATTCCTAGTAATATCTATAGGCTACATTTGTTCTTATACTTTGTGAATTCTCCAGGAAAAAGTAATGCATCTTTGGAAAAACTTCTGAAGCAATAATTAGAGAAAACGAGGTACTAACTATTGGAGCAAACACTGAGAGAATTTTTATAGAAGTTCCAATTTTTCATTAACATCCCTCAATTCTTCAAAGAACATTCGTCCAGGAGTTACTCGAAGAATATCTTTCAGAAAACTCCATTGGAGTTTGAGCCCTCAAATGCCAAGAGTGGTGGCTCTTATGAAAGGAACTGTCCAAAGTTGAACAGCAGGTACGAAATTACATCAGTGTTCGTTCATGCTTTGGAAAATTTAACGATCATTGACGCACGAGCCAAAATTTTAACCCATTTATCCGCCTGCATTCACACAACACGCACACGAAAGATAAACGTGAAATATAACGACTCGTTATTAACGAGCAAAAAATACAGACATACAGGGGATAGGCAAAATGATTGAGTTAGGCAAAATTTTGCCCAAATTCAAATGCTTATAACTTTATGAAAAATGGATGAAATTGGATGCATCTGGAAGCAGTCGACGGCAAATTTGGTCCAGTTTTAGGAACTGACTTGGCCATGCATATTGGCCACTGGACACCGGAGATGTTCCGGATTTTCTGAGGTCATGTCCAAATGTCATTTTTTCTGTCGCTTGTATTTTTGTGTGGTGTAAAGTTAGATAGATGTTTGCAATTTTCCTAGAAACTAGAACTAATAGGAAGTTGAATGCCACCGGACGCATTAAGATTGGTTGGAAATCTTCAGAAATATGACCATTTCCGTAAAACTGGTTCCGGAAAGCATGGTCAGTCATGTTTGTATTTCCAATCATGTAAATATAATCCGGAGCTATATCCAAGCGGACACCAACCTTAAAAATGATGTTTCCTGCAGCGTATTCAGAACCATTAGATGCACAGACCACTCTATAGAACGTTCCAGGTGCCCTGGGGGAAGTGGTCAATTAGGAACATATCCGGAACCATATCAATATGGGCATCAAACTTCATTATTTTCAAAGGTTATGCTTTCCGAAGCATTTCCAGCATCACCAGCTGCCATAACCACTTTATAGTAGGTTCCAGGTGCCCCGGGGGATGTGGCCAATTCGAAACATGTCCGTTCATCTGTTTAGAATCACATTCTACCATAAACAGTAAGATCCATGTGACTTGGAAAATGACGAGCATTTTCAGAACCACAAGATATAATAATCACTCTATAGTATATTCCAGGGGCTCCTAGAGATGTGGCCAACTCGAAACATGACCTCATCCCCCAGGGCCCATGGAACCTACTATACAGTGGTCATATAAATAAGTTGCGCTGTAAATACTTCTATTAGCATCACCTTCAAAAATCTTGATGTTTTTACCCATATTGATGTGTTTTCGGACATGTTTTGAATTGGCCACATCCCCGGGGCACCTGGAATCTACTATAAAGTGGTCATGGCAGCCGGTGGTGCTGGAAATGCTTCGGAAAGCATAACCTTTGAAAATCATGAAGTTTGATGCCCATATTGATATGGTTCCAGATATGTTCCTAATTGACCACTTCCCCCAGGGTACCTGGAACCTTCTATAGAGTGGTCTGTGCATCTAATGGTTCTGAATACGCTGCAGGAAACATCATTTTTAAGGTTGATGTCCACTTGGATATAGCTCCGGATAATATTTACATGATTGGAAATACAAACATGACTGACCATGCTTTCCGGAACCAGTTTTACGGAAATGGTCATATTTCTGAAGATTTCCAACCAATCTTAATGCGTCCGGTGGCATTCAACTTCCTATTAGTTCTAGTTTCTAGGGACATTGCAAACATCTATCTAACTTTACACCGCACAAAAATACAAGCGACAGAGAAAATGACATTTGGACATGACCTCAGAAAATCCGGAACATCTCCGGTATCCAGTGGCCAATATGCATGGCCAAGGAAGTTCCTAAAACAGGACCAAATTTGCCGTCGACTGCTTCCAGATGCATCCAATTTCATCCATTTTTCATAAAGTTATAAGCATTTGAATTTGGGCAACATTTTGCCTATCTCAATCATTTTGCCTATCCCCTGTACACCATCCACTGTGTGGCGCCGATCACAGTGTGTCACCACGTGTTACATTCGCTGACACACTCTCATTCTGATCAAGAAACAGAGACGTTGCATTACCGGAAAATATGAAAGTTGTTACTAATTGTATGCAAAACATAAATCACCCGAATGGCTCGATACCGTTGTAGCATGTGAGAGTTACTGCTCGCATGTGAGAGTACTGCTGCGTTCAACTCTCTCGCTACGTGCCAAATGAGAGAGTGAGTATTAACCTTCATAGGGCTCTCGGATTCCAGTGTGCCACGAACTTTTATGGTTCATGAACGGTTACATTCTGAATATGGTTCGATCGGTTTATTCGGATCGAAATCCAAACACTGTGTTCGTTCAAAATATTCAGTGCGCAGCAATTCAGCAAAATTATTGTTGAGGATTGTGGGTTCAAAACCCGCCTGTCGAGGATTTTCTCTAAAGGAAATTTTCTTGACTTCCCAAGTCATAGAGTATCTTCGGTCTTGCCATACTATGTATGAATTCAAAAATGGTCAATGGCACTAAACTGAAAAGCAGACAAAGTCTCAGTTAGAACGTAACGGCAGAAAGAAGTAGGAGAATCAGTTATATATGTACAATCTCCTAGGAATATGTTCTAATCCATGATCTTCCATAGCTCTAAGCAGGTATACATACCTTTTTGTACATAATCCACAGAATCAAAATTTACTGTCAATGTCATTCCATTATGTTGTAGTGAAGTGAAATGAGAGATCTGAGAGCAATAGACCTGTCGAACGCTTTTTCACGCACGCTAAACATGGCTCGCGCAAAAGTCTATACCGTTCGAGAAAAATTCACAGTGTCAGTTGTAATTTTCATGTTTTGCTTGAAGTATACGTAAAGATTTTTCCACAAAATTAGTCAACTTTGAATTCGTTAACCCAACCTGTGTAAACTCAACATATGCAGCCTGTGCTGTGAGCCATTTTTAGCGCGTGGCTCAGCGTTGACAGTGCTGCTTAATGCGGTTGGCATAGTTGCGAGATTTTTTTCTTTTTAAAATGATTATATTTCGTATATTTGTATTTCAGTCTCTTTAGTGAAAACTTTTCTAAGAACTTCAGTATTGCACTGTGATAGAATCAAAAGAGAATCTCTCATTGTTGCTCAGATCGTTTAGAAAAGCTCAGCAAGATATATCCATTACAACGGTAACTGTTGATAAATGTCGATCACCTTTCTGTACCATAACTGCCCATTATCCTAAATAATATTTCTAGCAATTATTCCATTAAGCTCGTTCAACCCTTAAAAGGCGTGGGTACTTTGTTGCACTTTTCTGCTAATATTTTTTGACTCAATGGATCAATTTTCAAAATTTTAACAGTTTTGTGCAGGGGATCAGTTGAACCTCCATATGCATCCACAAGGATTTTAATACCAGTGGCCAATTTAGATACACGGTCGAAAAGGTAGTGTACCTCCTATTCCACGAGTGATTCTTGGTAAAATTTCAATATACAGTGATACCTCCATGAGTCGATGTTCCATGACTCGATATCGACTCATGGAACCATACTAAAAACATAACTTCATGGTTACTATGATGGTCCATAGAAGCAGCTTTCCAAAGATAAAGAATTGTTGTTCCATGACTCGATATTTCCATGAGTCGATGGTCCCTTCAATATCGACTCATGGAGGTTTCACTGTAATTCGAATGTGTTTATGGCATCGTATATAAACATAGTATGCATTAAGTCTAGCAATCGCATGTGTACACTTTTTAAACCACAATAATCACTTGACCATTTGACAAGTTCAAATATAGGAGGCCGAAACCTTCACCACGCGATTTTTTTTTCAATTCCGTATTTCAATACCGGAGCTACTGAACAAAACCTAAAATGGCATCTATACGTCCAGAATGTCCAAATTTAGCTACAACAGTTAATTTGCTGAAATAATGTTTTTTCCTTAAGTTTGGAATAACGATTATTTTTACCATTTTTGACCTTTCAAAAAAAACAGGCTTCTGAAACTAGATCTAAAATGTCCACAAGTATTTAATATGTTCAGATTTGCTTCCAATGGCCAGGATCTTTTGTCGAGAAAAACAGGTTTCTATGGACAACAAAATTAGATTTGGGTCGGTTTTCCAAAATCACATAAAGAGAGTTCCGGCATCCTATATCTGAACATGTAAAGTGGTCAAGGGATTATTGTGATTCAAAAGTGGTACACATGCCATCGCTAAACTTAATACATTTTATATTCATAGACGTGGACAAAGATACATTCGGAATACGTATACTAAAATTTTACCAAGTATCACTCTTGGAATAGGAGGTGGACACTACATTTTCGGCCATGTATCCAGATTGGCCACCGGTATCCAAATCGGGTCTACCCCGTTTGGCATAATGCCATTTGGCATAATGCCGTTTGGCATACAGTCGTTTGGCATAAAGTCGTTTGGCATAATAGTCGTTTGGTATAATGGTCGTTTGGCATAATTTGAAAAAGGAAGATACTGCAGCGGTACAGTAATATGCCGTACCATAAGGTGCGTCATCAATTTTTTTTTCAAATGACATGGAATAACTTAGGCGTTGGATATATTTTTGTTAAAAATGCGCCATAATATCCCGGACATAATGACCCCGGAAGTCATGTATGGTGCAATTCCAAAAGAGCTTTATTGGATATTGGTTTCCTTGAAAAAATGATGATGAAGTATGTCCTATCACTAACTGACAACGGAATGTACGATCGCGAGCAGTTTATACACACCCCTTTGCTTAATGGAAGGAATTTGATCAAATTCAATGTTTTTCACAATTATGCCAAACGACCGTTATACCAAATGGCGATTATGCCAAACGACCGTTATGCCAAATGGCATTATGCCAAATAGCTATTATGCCAAACGACTGTATGCCAAACGGCATTATGCCAAACATGGTAGACCCATCCAAATCCATGTGGATGCATATGGTGCAACTAATCTCTTGTACAAAACCGTTCAAATTTTAGAATTGGTCTATTGAGTCAAAAGATCTGAGCAAAAACCGCAAAAAGTGTAATTAAGTCGTCCGCGCCTTTTCAGGGTTCACGTACCTACTCGAAAACGTTCTAAGCTTCGTCGTTAATGACTGTTTTCATATAACTTTAACAATCCTCAACATGAGTTTTCGACTATTTTTGTATATGCATGGACACCGTCCAGCTGCTTCAGACGCTTTAGATTATGTCGAGGCAGGTGTCGTAGGTCTCGAAGGAAACTTTGGGCAAACTTCTATCATAACCATGAAGTGTTCAAAATCCATGTCAGTGCCACAAAAAGCGCTAACTTCGATAATGTTTGAGAAGTTCCATCGAACGTTTAAAATGCAATTGATGATTGTTTTTTTTATTGCTTTGTACAACATGATGAAGATTAGACAGAAGAGGGAAATAATTATTGACTTTAGTCTACGTAAAATTCACTACAATGACTAATCTCATGATTCTTTTACGCATCTTCCCACGTACAGTGACCCAACCGTTGACTACGAAGCCCTCAGCCCGGCCATTTCGTCCCCCGGACCATCGATCAGCGAACGCGGAGGATTGAACTCTCCGCCTCGCTACGTCAAACAACCGATTCAACAACCCATCCAGAAGAAACAGATCATAGTCCAGCAACCGACCCCACAACAAACGCAAACCCTTGCCGTCCCGGTGACCGCCACGCCACCCTCAGCTGCTACATCGACCCTCACCAAAAATGGCAAAGTGTATCAAACGGTCAAAACCGTTGTTACCAGCAGTGGTCAACAGAATCGGAAGAATCCCACGAAGGTTATCGTCGAAAAGGTTACACCGGAATACGATACTGGATCCGGAATTATACTGAGCAAAGATCAACTGCAAACGACTCAGCTGGCCAACGGAAAGGAAGTCAAAATCTACCGCGTTGCTTCGCTGAAGAACGGTCAAACGGTGAATGTCGCTTCCGGTGCCAATGCCAACAAGAAAGTCACCTTACAGCTTAAAAATGGATCTACCAATGCAGTTACCACCAAAACAGGTGGAACCGTTTTTCTCAATAACAAAAATGTGGTTTTGACTTCCGCCCCTGGAAATGGCCAAACGGGAGTCCGCAAAATTATTCGCGTCCAACAGCAGCAACAGCAAAACGGACGTTCGATTTTGGTCCCGGTTTCGATTCAGGATTTGCGTACGATAAAAATTGTTAATCCAGCTAATCTTAAACCTAAATCCGCCAACATTAAACTGGCCGCGGCAAATTTGCTACAGCAATCGAAACAAGGATTGATCCAAAAGAACGTGGTCCTCTCCAAGGAGCAACTGATGGTTGATGATAGCGATGCAGCGCAAACTTCGGACAGCGAAAGTTTCGTTTTCGAAGATATCATGCAGCAGAGCAGCTCGGTAATTGAACAGGTTGAGCGCCAACAGAAGCAACAGCAGCAGCAACAACTATCCAGCGATTCGGATGCCGACATGGACCCGGATGACGACTTGGATGGCGACGATGATAGCATAACCGGTGCATCGAAACCGAACGCATCCGGAGGATATCAGAAGCTGATCTTGACTACGGAAGAGAAACGTTTGTTGGCCAAGGAAGGCATCAGTCTACCGACGTGTTACCCACTGACGAAGCACGAGGAACGCGAGCTGAAGCGGATTCGACGAAAGATTCGCAACAAGATTTCCGCGCAGGATTCGCGCAAGCGGAAGAAGGAATATGTTGACGGATTGGAGGAACGGTAAGTACAGATTTTGAGTGGACATTACTTCACCACTGCAGTTGTTTTCTTTTCCAATTATGCCAAACGACTATTATACCAAATGAGTATATATAAAGTAAATGTTTTAATAACTTTTTCCTCGTCGTTTTCCATCCACAGAGTCAAGCAATGCACCGAGGAAAACCAGACGCTGCTGAAGCGTATCAAGATCCTTCAGAGTCAAAATCATGATCTCATGAGTCAAATGAAAAAGATTCAATCGCTGCTAACGAAGGGGACGGGCAAAACTACCCAACCGGCAACGTGTCTGATGGTGTTGCTGCTCAGCATGGCCCTGGTGGCCGTTCCGAACCTCAAGCTAGGCGGTTCGCATCAGCAGCAGAACATCCAGGATTCGATCGAGATGGCCGAGTTGCTGCAGGAAGCTGCCAGCGAGAAGACACAGATCCCGGCCCAGGCGCAGAATCGGCGCTCGCTTCTGTTCGATACCAAGGAACAGCTCGGCGATGCACTTGTCGATGAGGAGATGAATTTCGATGAGATCATGGCCTTCAACGTGAACTCCTTGATTGCCAGCGAACACGATTATTCCTCCGAAGAGGAACCCAGGGCCAAGAGGTCAAAGACACAATCCCTAGTGGAGTACGACGTCGATGACGAAATCTGGAATGGAAGCAGCAAGATGCGTATCAAAACGGAAGTTAACGAGCCTGTCAACGGACTATTCAACGAGAAGGCGAAACTATTCCAGGAAGCATTTGAGCAAAAGCTGAACGAACAGAGCTCGGGATTCAACATAAAATCGGAACAAACGAGCGAATTGATCGTTGACCGTGAACTGTTGGATGCAATGTCTAAGCAAGGTTCTGCCGCGTTATACGACAGTTTGAATCTCGACAACCTAAAGAACGGTGCTGGTATTGAACTGTTGGCCACTAACGGAGCAACGACAGGAACCGTTGAAGAGGTAGGTAGGAAACTGAATGCTTCTCAGCAAATTCAACAACAAAATAATAAGAGAAAACTCTTACTTTAAACTGGAAAACAGACGTTAGCATTCTATCTATATGTTAATTCTTTTTCATTGGGCTGTTATTTCTATGTGTACATAAGTTCTACTACGTTAAGGATCTACAATATATATTATTGAAGACGTTTAGAGGGCTCTAGACTATATTTCTACACACAGTGTAATCTAATTGTGAGCTGGCATTTGTGCTATTGATCGTTTATTAGTGTAACGTCAAATGATACATACATTACAATTTAGTATTGAAACGTACTGGTATAAGTTTTGAATTTTTCCACCTGTTTTCGAAATAGAGAAAATATATGTTATCTTTTCCTTGTTGTTAGTTCCAGACTTTATATATTTTTCATCAAAATCAACTATTGTGCAATTCGATTTTATTTCCATACTGTAACTATTAATTGTAGCTTCTAGCTAGATCTAGTTGCTGGAAAAATATGATATCTTTATTTGAATAAATTGTTTAATAACACTAATCTAAGACCTGCAGCAGAGTTCTGAATGCATGGAAAATTTTCTTCACCCTAGACAGTTTGAGCAACTAAGTTAAATTCATAAGCAGCATCTTTCTCATAAAGACCAAATAACATCGAACTGGTGGAAAAGCAAATTGATTCCTAGCGCACGCAGATTTCGTTTCCAATCCCTTCGTATGAGACAAAAATAGACTTAACAAATTACCACTCATAAAACAAATTTCCTATAGATAAACAAATTGGATATTTTGCTACTTGCAAGGGGGTGAAGTTTCACCCCGCAACAAGTATGCAGGGGAAAAAACAGTAAATTTTAAAACCGAACAGATGTAATGTTATCGTACACCACACACTACCATTTAATATATATTGCTGTATATAAACAGTAGGTCGTACTGGTATCTTTGCTAGAACAGTATCCGAAAGCCATCCAAAGTCACAGTTTTCAGTATTAAGGAACATTTTATAGGCAATTAAACAATAAAAGCTATTCTGATATTCCTCGAAGAAAAGCTTCAGGAATTCTAATAGTGAGTTCTTCAGAGTCTAGAGATTCCTTCGCGGATTCTACCAGGAAATCGTCCATATATGCCTCTAATGATTTCCCAAGGGACGCTTAGGACAATTTCTCCGGAATTTCCCCCGGAAAATCTTTTAATGCTCCAATCAGTGCCGTATTCATGAGGGAGCCCAAATTTAACTTTAGACCTAAAATTATTAGTAATAAAACTTTTAAAAGATAACTTGAATCGAATAAAACGACACCAACTCAGATCGAACACTGTGATAAGTTCAAGGGGGTTCCATAAATACTCGATGCAGTAATGAGTTACGACTATGGAATTTCCCCTTACTTTCCCAACTGGTCCCCCTGAACATAGAGTATCATCGAGTGCTTCGTGACAGTTCGGTTTTGCGTCGTCCGATAGATTTTGCTCACGGTTTCGCGCGTGTTTTCGTCGCCGGAGAATTTTTTTTCACTGTTTTGGAGCGTCTTGATGGGTAGGTATTTGGGAAGGCCCAAGCAAGACGGTTTGTTTTCGGGACGCCAAGAAGTTTTGCTATCAGTGTCAGTTTTGTGTTCAGTCGAGAATGGATTACCAACTGGTGAGTTCGTTTCATGCTTATGATAACACATTTTTTCTTGAAAGCGTAACTTTTATGTAATATTAAAACAAACTTTGTATGGTTCGTCATTATAAGTGTCGGCATTATGCATTTTTCTTATACAATTTCAATATACATATATTTTTCTCTTTTTGACGTTATTAAAAAATATCTTTTGAATTGTTCGACATTGTGAATGTTGACGTATTTTCTAAAACTTCTACCATATCGAGACAAAATGCACAGTTTTACTCATATGTAATTTTCAGACTCTGTTCTTCAATCTACCGTTTCTAGATGAGTGCTTTGTGAAGCCCAAGCAGAACAGTTCGGTTTTGCGTCGTCCGATTGATTTTGCTGACGGATTCGCGCGTATTTTCGTTGCCGGAGAATTTTTTTTTCCCCAGTTTTGGAGCGCCTTGCTGGGTAGTGCTTTGTGAAGCCCCAGGACAGTTCGGTTTTGCGAGTTCTGTTTGATATATTGACCTTGACGCTTGCTCCTGTGGGAGCAGGTGACGAAGGCAGGATCAAACATGTCGCGCGTCGGTTGAGTGAAGTGAAAAAGTTCCGCGATCGGTTAGTTCTGTTTGATCTTCGACCTTGACGATTGCACCTTGGCAGTGCGTCAAGAAAGCCCGAGCAGTCGTCAGTTGTTTTCCCTCTCGGGTCGTGCGCCTATTTTCTCTGAGTGCTTTTATATAGCCGAGCAAACGAGCTAAGCTGAATGTGGATTGTTGCTGCTCAGTCAAGGATGACGGATCAATTGGTGAGCTCGTTTCATGCTACTATTTCTAATCTATAAAATATGTATACCTGCACATTTAATCGATACAACGGTAGGACGTAAATATGATTTTTCAACAAACTATGAAGGGTTCGTCACTGTGAGTGTCGACATAAATTCTAATTCATGAATTATTTATGTTTAACATTTTTTTTTGTTTTCAAAACGCCCCTTTCTTTTTATCTTTCCCTGGGCTTGGGATTATATTTTCCAGGGAGCGATGAATTTTGATAATTGATCGCTGTTGTTAGTAGTTTTGATTAGATGTTGGGTAAATTTCAAAGCAATGGCAACCTTTTTATTACAAAATTTAGATTTTATCTTCTGACCTAAAGATTCTGGTTAAACTACTGTACTATGCAGTTGGGCTGCACTACGCTATCACTCATCAAAATTACTTTCACTTCGGGAAAATATAATTTCAAACTGGCGAGAAGATTACAGACTGAGGGTGGGTTAGGAGCACAATCAGACCCTTGAATGTGCAATGTGGGGTAGTAATTGGGAATGCCATTGACGGTCTGTAATCTTCTACGAGGTTTTCGAAAACCAACAGGGCGCGTGCACCGGGTTGCGGATAGGAGCAAAGGGAGATCAATAGCATCTACCTAAAATAATAGAGCAAAAAGCCGTTCCATGATTAGGTAATGTTAAGCGATCTTCTATGGTGTTCTAGTACTATAAAATTCTTCACTCACTGGGAATTCTGGCCTTGATAATATCAATAGTGATAAAAACATAAAATAATACCTAATACTTAATAAGCACAATGTAGTTTTAATGTAGTAATAAATGAAACAAAATCAATTTTCTATACTTGACAAGGTTTTGAAGACAATCAATGAGTGAAAGAACTACCTATTAGAAAAGCCACATCAGCTAAGTCTATACATATACAAATGTTGGTCATAGGGTCATGGCGAGCATTCGATATGTATGTCTATGACTGATTCTGATCTAATAGGGGCACTAGAAGACCACGCGGACAATTTCGAAACAAATTATTTTTATACATCGGTCTTACGTTCCGAAAGGCTCAGCTATGCTGCAAAGTAATTTTATAAGTTATTCATTACTGCTGTTTAATTGTTTATAATTCTAACAAAACTACATAATTAACTCATTACTAATCACTGTTCCTATATTCTCTTTTTCTCTCCTTCTTATCTGTTGCATGATTATGAGCATCACTAATATAATGCATGAGCATGCACAATAAGAATAATTTCAGGATTGAAAGCAGTACATGGATACCTGGATAGAATAGCTTCGAAAAGGGCGCTCAAAATATAATATTTCTGGTCAGGGAAGTATTTCATCAAGGGTATGTAAAATTTTTCCATTATTAACACCTAGATCACATAAACAAATGAACTAATATCAAATATTTTTTGAATATTTTTATATAAATCAGCATCGTCAATCAGTGTAAAAACAGATAAAGTTTGTAAAGTTATCAACATCGATTAAATTGCGCTCTGTATAGTAATGTTCATTCAGTATCAAAATCTCCTAAAGCGTCGCATTGTGCCATCAGCAGCCCTTAGCATCACTCTCATATTGTTATTATTTTGTTGTTTATAAAATTTCTAGAAAGCGATCAGCATATACTTTCTTACTTGTACAATGGCCGATCTATTTGGAATTTTAATAAGTCAAATCAAACTTCAAAACTCAAATTAAATTGCTTTCAGCACATTTACATTTTGCAGCATTAATCGCATTACTGTGTCAAGTCTTCTCCATTCCCTATACCCTACCCCAACCCTTCTTATCCTTTCCGATGGTGTTCAAGTGGTCCGCATAGACTATTACGGCCATTACCTATCCCTTACCCCGGCTTTGGACTGACTTGCGCTCTCATTGCCCCACCAAACGCTGCAAAATGAAAATGAAAATGAAAACGCCCCTTTCTTTTTATCTTTATTTTTGTAATTATAAAAAAACTTTGAAAGGTTCGACACTATAAGTGTAGACTTGCGAAAGGTTCACTTTATTCAACAAACTTTGGATGGTTCGCCACTGTAAGTGTCGGCATAAGAATAAGAGTGTTCTATGATGTTCCAGCCAATCGAGTTTTTGTTTCTTTTCAAATATGATTTTTCAACAAACTATGAATGGTTCGTCACTGTGAGTGTCGACATAAACTCTAATTCATGAATTATTTATGTTTGACATTTTTTTGTTTTCAAAACACCCCTTTTTTATCTTTATTTTTGTAATTATAAAAAAAACTTTGAATGGTTCGACACTACAAGTGTAGACTTGCGAAAGGTTCACTTTATTCAACAAACTTTGGATGGTTCGCCACTGTAAGTGTCGGCATAAGAATAAGAGTTTTCTATGATGTTCCAGCCAATCGAGTTTTTGTTTCTTTTCAAATAAGTAAAATATAATAACACATGCTTTCGTCCTGACAGCTGTAGTAATGTTACATTTAGATATTTGTTCAACAAACTTTGAATAGTTCGTCACCTCAAGTGTCGGCATAATTTTCCTCTACATAGAAATTTGGGTTAATTCTACGACTGGCGTGGGGTGACAATTGTCGGTGTCGTGTGGCGGGGTGACAGTTGTCGACTCGAGTGAAGTGACTCGCCGTGTAAATCAAATGGAGAGTCACTTCACTCGAGTCGACAGTTGTCACCTCGCTGTGCGACACCGACAATTGTCACCTCACGCCAGTCGTAGAATTAACCCAATTGTTCATATCAAATGAAAATATTATATTTTCATAAAAACATATTTATATTTGACAAAAAACTATCATGGTCTAATCACTTATCAAAGTGAATCCTTTGATCCAACGATCCTCCCCATTAACAAACATCCTTCCCAGTAACCTTTGTGGAGATGCAGAGGCAAACACGGTCTCCAAATAGCAAAGGTTACACACTAACATTCCTTCCTCCAATCCCACCTGACTGCAAGGACGTGGCCGGCGCCGTTATTGACCCTGTATAAATAGAGGCACTGAATTATGCACACTGAAGAAGATTATGGCCAATCCCAGCCGAACTTCTAGTTGATTCTTTGTGCATTTTCACTGACTTCGGTCAATCACGGAATAGCAACCATTGATATGTGTAGTCAGTCTAAGCTAAGCTAAGCTAAGCTAAGTTTTACTCATATGTAATTTTCAAACAAATTATGTATGGTTCGTCACTACAAGTGTCGGCATTATTCCTGTTTCATATAATTTAAAATATATACATGTAATTTTCAGTTTTCGTCATTAATAAAAACGTCTTTTGAATTGTTCGACATTATAGATGTTGACGTATTTTTTAAAACTTCTACCAAAAACTTCTCGAGACAAAAATACAAAACTAGCTTTAAATATAAGTCGTATATTTCCCCCTAGTCCATGAATCGCATCACCGACCAAAGGTGACTCCCAGATATTTTCCTCCCTCACTAATAAACACCCTTCCCGTGGTGATTGTGGAGATGCAGAGGTATTCTCGGTCTCTAGAAGCAACAATCATTACACCCTAACATTCCTTCACCATCCCAACTGACTGTAAGGACTTAGCCGGCGCCGTTATTGATCAGCAATATTGAATCTGCTAAAATTGCACTTCGAGAGTAAGCGGAAACTCCCATCCCTTATTCATTTGGATCGTAGTGCAATTCTTACCAGTTCCGATCAATCACGGAGTTGCAACCATTGACATGTACAGTCAGTCTATGCTATGCTGCTATGCTATGCTATGGTCCCCCTGGACATAGAGTATCATCGTACCTGCCACACGATATACGAATGCGAAAATGGCTACTTTGGCAAAGAAAGCTCTCCATTAATACCTGTGGAAGTGCTCATAAGAACACTAAGTTGTGAAGCAGGCTCTGTCCAGTGTAGTCCAGTTGAACACCGACCAACATAATGAAGATTTTTTAGTACAATTCATGACGCATGCTGATGTTCGATTGTGACTGTGATACAATTTTTCGAAGTACCGTCGGACGGGGCTACTTTTGATTCCGGGGGCTACTTTGGACAGTCACCTTTTGTATTTATTTGCAGCGTAAATATTAATCTGAGCAATTTTGTGTCTTCAGCACTTTTATTAACCAATATATGCTCTACCTCTAGGCATGATTTTTTTGGAACAACAGCAATAATAACAGGATAAACAAGAAAACATTTCAAAAAAGTCTGAATAAATATTCACAAGATATAAAACATTGGCTATGCAAACACTGTTTGAATTTTCCCCATGTCGTGGAAAGTTTTCGGAAGCATCACAAAACTATCGAATCGTCATGTTTCATAAAAATCATGTGATTTGTTTTGCTTAAAATTGTTGTTTTATTAAAAAAAATGATCAAAGGTCTTATTTTTACGACTTTTATTTTATTATAATGTTTTGGTTTGAATATTTTACAACATAAAAAAATTGAAATAAATATTTGTAAATTTGAATAGACATAAAACACACATATTTCAATACCAAGTTCACAACATAATTGTAATTGCTCAATCCACACCCTGGCAGACAATTATCCGCCCATCTAGACACGGGCTGGGTGAGGACCTACCAAGCCTCCCCCGTTAACATGTCCTATACCGTTTAGCACACCGGGATCTTCCACAAGCAGGCGCCGGAATTAAAGCGGTCCCACAAGCTTCAGATACATTAAATAGATATAGTCCCTCTGGCACTAAACCGAATAGCGGCCTTCATATCATCACTAGCACTGCCTATCCCGCACGCCAAACAAAATGCCGGAAGTAGCGTGCCGTGTAGAACATCCGATGTTCTACACAGCACATCACCTCCGACACCATGCTCAACGTACAGCAAAGACATCGCTAATAAAAAGCGGAATGCGTCATTCGATTCAGTGCCAGAGGGACTATAAATGTAACGAAGAGGAAATGAAAAGATAGTAGAGATGGTTTGGTTGTTGGATTGCTGAAACGAGAAGAAATAAAGTCATTACGTTAAAACGTGGTTTTTATAGTTGAATAAATGTATCGATAGTTTCTCATCTGTTTCTTTTCCGTGTCGTAGTTGCGTCGATTCTATCCACCTCGAGTTTTGTCGTCTCCGCTCGAGCAATGAGGACCGCGATGAAATGAAAATATAAAAATATGACCATTAGTGTTTATCTATTATTTAATGTGGTTCTCATTTGCTTTTAAATACCTAAGTAACATGTGAACTCTGCCTCTATCAGAAAATTCTAATGAATTATTTTTTTTATTCTCCTGCACTTTCCCTAACACAAAGTATTCCTATTTAGTAAGACATTTACAAGTGCAAAAGCGCAAATAAAAGTGTGGGACCTCATCGAATCATGTTGATGCCCTCAGAGCACTCATTCTTCGATTTGCGAAAAATGAGTCCACTGAAAACACCGACCCGACTCGACGCAATCGCGCACCTCTACCAACGCCTCCGCACATGTAAAAACTTCTGCGATAAACCTGTGGTGTGAAAGAAATGCGCAATATTATTTTAATTTCAATCCTAACTGCATGACCCGTAGGCTCTATGCGTATGATTGTTCATTATTTTAGCTAAATATACCAGTTATTCCTGTACATCAGAAGAAAAGAAAAACGATTAAGAATATCTTGCAGCGTAAAGTTTAAGTGATCAAATATTAATCCTTTCTTCGAACCTTATTTCATTATACATTGGGTTATGCTATGCTTCGCGTGTGATACGAACAATTAGATTTATCAATATAATGCATTAGCATCCAAATAAATACCCTAGAAAATTTTCTTATTGTCCGACAAACATTTCAAAACAATTACGAACTGCAAAAATTCAACGGTAACTTTACTCAACAAAGCTTTCATTCGATCACCCTTAAAATACACAGTCATCAGTAGACCATGCACTATAATATCCTCCTAATATAACGCAGAGCTAAAAATCCTCTCTTGCGTTACCCAATCTGAACAAGAAAACATTTTCAAATACTTCCCATAATTTGTGCACGGCGCCCAACTCTCCAGACCTGCGCCCTCCAAGATCCAAGGTGCTGCTGCCTTACGTTCAAAACTTCTTTCCTCAAAGTCTGTCTATCAATTCCGAACTCTATTGCATACTACCATACCAATCAGACCCTATTCCTGACAAGACACAGAGTCATAACCCCAATGTGATGGATTTACCCAGTAAATCCACAACCTTGTCCTAACCCCTCTTACGTTTCGCTATCCTCGAAAGTCACCCATATTGATGCTTGGCAAAAAATATCAGTATTCAATCCACAAATCCCAAATTACACCACATTACGTTGGTCCGTTTGGCGTCGCCGGTGGATACCTGTTCTGACATTCGTTTCTTTTAAACTCCATTTCAACCATGTCCCTCCACTTTATCAATACGAATGTTGACGAATCACGATAATCTGAAGATCGTGACCAGAACGGAGGTAGGATAAATCACTAGGGACCAACTACCACCTTCAATACCAAGTTCACAACATAATCTCTAAAAATATATTTTCCGTCATATTTTACATGGATTTGCAGTACAAAACAATTGCATCCTTCAATTGTTAAGATAAACTACTCTTAAGCCAGCTCTAAAGGCTAACAAGCTTAAAACATATTACAAAAGCAAACTTTTACTTCTTTACGATCTTGTAAAACTTCATAAATTGCGTTTTTAATGAAAATTACTTTTTAGTTACAGGTATTAATATGATCCTTTTTTTCGTTCATATAACAGTAAGAATAGAAAAGACAGTTTTTGTACATAACTCATTGATCATCGCAGCACCTAGTAGTTACATCGTTCGTTTATGTCAAATTAAAAATCAAGCATTCGTAACTGATAGTTCCATTTAAGAGGAAGTTGAAAGTAAAGTTTCATACTGCAAACTGAAAATAGTGAATAGCATGTTTCGCTGAAATTTGTTATATATGTGTAATTGTTTCGAATTTTGCAATTTTCTAAGTTATGTTTATCAATGAAAATACGTTCAATAACATCACAATGGACGATAATACATAGAATCAGTTTGAAATCTATAAGAAAAAATCATTTCATTATCATGTCCTAAGTAGCCCCTTTTTTGTCTTGAAGGACACACTTTTTACGCTATTCAAGCATTTTTGTTATTTCTTGATGGATTTGCCTCATATTTTGCATACTTAATACGTACATATACAACTTAAATATTTGCAAGAATTATCAATATCTATCCATAATTCTAAGAGTTACAAATCTTCCAAAGTCGAAGAATTTGGAAATAATGTCAAAAGAAGCCCCGTTTGACGGTATAGAACCATTCTGGGTTGAACACTACAATAATTCCTCAATAAATTTCTAGGTCGATTTTTTTTTTAGTTATTCTTCGATTTTTATAAGGATTCCTTCAACAATTCATCCACAGTTTCTCAAATCAATGAGTCCAAAAATTCTTCCCTTGAAGGAACTATATTAAGAACAACTCTTTCAAAAATTAGTCGATCAGTTCAACCAGGGATTTGTAATGAAGTTCCTTAAAAATTCCCAGTTTTATATCCAGAAATAACAACTGCATTTCTCGAGAAATTTCTCATGAAAAATCTTCATGGATTCTCTAAAAGTTTATTTTAGGGTAATACTACAGCATTTATTCTAGTATTCCGGTCCTTGCTATACACTTTTCTTTTTAGAAGTTTCCTTCAATATTTCTCAACAAATATGTGAACTTCGTGGTCGTGCAATTAGTGTTACCAAGCATTTAGCCGCATCGGTCCAACGCATGCATGGGCAGTGGAGTGGGGTAGCCGCTGCACCAATCAAATAGGCCAGCTATTGTTGGAATCCCTGGCCGCATTAAATGTAGAGCTGGCAAATGTGGGTACAGTGAGTACCTTCCGCAGAAATGGTGCAGAATTGATTATCGACGTAACGTTTTGTAGTCCTAACCTTTTAGGTATCATGAACTGGCGCGTTGATGATGGTTATACTCATAGCGATCATCAATCGATTCGCTATAGTATAATACCAGGCGGGCGGAAGGCAGCGCGATGTAACTCGACCCAATCCCGAGGATGTAAAACAGCGCGCTTCGACGGCGAAGTATTCACTGAAGCCCTGAGGCGCGAACGGAACACTCTGGACCTAAACGGTGAAGAGCTGGTTGCTGTGATATCAAGAGCGTGTGATGCTCCTCCTAGAGAGAACAGGCCACCGGTGTACTGGTGGTGCGAATCAATTGCAAATCTTCGAGCAATCTGCCTTCGGGCTAGACGAAGAATGCGACGCGCACGCACAGAAGCACAAAGAGAAGAACGCGGTGCAGCCAGGTCCGTCCCACTCGGACTCAGATTGGGTACCACTTCTAGTACTGCATTTGGTCCCTTGGTAGTTCAAAACGTACCCAAGTTTGACAGATCGCAGTACACTTTTCACGGCATTCTAGATTACCTTATGAGCCATAAAATTTTGGGCAACTGCAAGGGACAATTTGGTCTTTAATTTGTCTTTGGTGCAGCATTCAGAGAGGCAAAGTTGGCTCTCAAAAAGAAAATCAAGAGTCGAAAACGGGCATGCTTTGATAGTCTATGCGTGAGTGTCAATTCAAGTCCATGGGGTGACGCCTACAGAGTGGTAATGGCAAAGACCAAAGGTGCAATAGCGCCCCAAGAGAAGTCGCCCGAGATGCTGCGATCGATAATCGATGTACTCTTCCCGCACCATCCCATAAGCCCATGGCCCCCAACGCCGTATGCGGCAGATGAAGGAGAAGAAGTGGCGAGAGTGACAAACGAAAATCTGGCAGAAGTCGTGAAATCATTCGCGTCAAACAAGGCACCGGGACCCGATGGTATTCCGAATGTTGCCTTAAAAGCGGCAGTGATCGCGGATCCAGGCATGTTCAGAACCACGATGCAATGCTACATTGATCAAGGAATCTTCCTGGATGTATGGAAGCGACAGAAATTGGTGTTACTACCAAAGGCGGGGAAACCACCAGGTGACCCGTCGGCGTATAGACCTATCTGTCTACTAGATACGACGGGTAAGTTGTTGGAGAGGTTGATTCTCAACAGGCTAGTACCGTATACGGAGAGTGCGGACGGCCTGTCCAACAACCAGTTTGGATTCAGAAAAGGTAAATCTACTCTGGACGTTATTCAGTCCGTCGTTCAGGCAGCTGAGGTGGCAATCGAGCATAAAAGGAGCGGCATCCGTTACTGCGCGGTTGTCACTCTGGATGTGAAGAATGCGTTCAACAGCGCAAGCTGAGAAGCAATAGCACACGCACTTCACCGCCTCGAGGTACCGGTGCAGTTGTGTAAGCTTTTAGAAAGCTATTTTGGTGGTAGGATTCTACTGTATGACACAGAGGAGGGGCAGAAATTCGTTCGAATTACCGCGGGAGTATCTCAAGGTTCAATCCTGGGCCCGCTGTTATGGAATGCGATGTACGATGACGTACTGAGGCTGCCCCTTCCGACGGGTGTTAAGACTATTGGCTAAGGGGGGTCCGTAGCCTTGAGATTACGCTTCCGCTTCATAAGCGGAAGGTCATGGATTAAATTCCCAGCCCCTCCAAAAAATAACCCGTCCAGCCACCAGAAGACGCCGCACGGAGGACCGTGCTTAGGGGAGCACATCCATCCTCCGTCAGTATCAGATGGTGACTGAGACAAACTGACCCACTTCGCAGGCAGCTAGCCTCAAACGACTCAGGAACACGGCAAAACGAACCACCGCAAGAGCAATGGACTATGGCTTATGGAAATCGATTGGACCAACAGCAGAGCACTCTCCTACCTGCTCGGTGTGAGAGCAAAAGAGCAGAGGAGAGTGAAAGCAGATGTAAATATAGATTAGTTAAAAATAGAACTGTATCGGTAAGGAAGATACAGATAAACTGATTCCGGCACAGTAGTGGCCACGAGCACGGAGTGCCTTAAAAAAAAGACTATTGGCTTCGCCGACGACATCACCCTAGGCCTAGTGGTCTATGGTGAATCGATGGAGGAAGTAGAGTTGACAGCAGCGCACTCTTTTTCCATAGTTGAGGAATGGATGAATGGATGAATGGCCCGTCACAAGACTGAGGTGGTGGTGGTCAACAACCGCAAGTCCGAGCAACGGGCGCTTTTCTCGGTAGGTGATTGCACCATAGAGTCCAAGCGATCCCTTAGGCATCTTGGGGTAATGATCGATGACAAGCTCAGCTTCGCTAGCCACGTTGAATATGGCTGTAAAAGGGCATCTACGGCTATAGCGGCGCTTTCGAGGGTGATGTCTAACAGCTCTGCTGTAATTGCCAGCAAACGCAAGCTACTGGCAAGCGTGGCGCTATCCATACTAAGGTATGGAGGACCAGTCTGGTCATCCATACTAAGGTATGGAGGACCAGTCTGGTCAAAAGCGCTTAGAACGAGCAGAAACCTAAAGCGGTTGGAAAGCACGTACAGGATAATGTGCTTAAGAGTAGCAAGAGCATACCGGACGGTATCTAAAGAGGCCGTGTGCATCATAGCCGGGATGACGCCCATCGGGCTCATCATCAAGGAAGATGTTCAATGCTTCAACGAAAGGGGTACCAGAGGAGTCCGCGATACGTGTAAAGAGGAAACGCTCAGAAGCTGGCAGCAGGAATGGGATAACTCCACTAAGGGTAGATGGACCCATCCGTTAATACCAAATGTGTCAGATTGGTATAATAGAAACCATAGGGAAGTGAACTTCCACCTGCCGCAATTTCTGTCAGGACATGGTTGCTATAGACAGTACCTGCATAGGTTCGGGCACTCAGAATCTCCTGCGTGCCCCAATTGTGCTGGTGTGGATGAAACAGCGGAGCATTTCGTGTTCGATTTCATTGTTGTGAGAGGTCGCATGCTCACTACATGCGGAGGAGACACGTCCCCCGACAATATAATAGAGAGAATGTGTGCGGATTCCGATTGCTGGAATGCAGTAACTTCGGCTGTCACTCACATTATGTTAGAATTGCAGCGTCTATGGCGCGCTGACCAAGAGTTGGCTGCAGAGGATTAGCCCTGCCGAGGCTGGTCACTTGTAACTTTGTTTAAGTCGGCTAGGAGAAGCAGTTTACCTTATATGCACAGGCCCCTCCCCGAAGAAATACCGTAAGGTGGTCCCGGGGAGATAAGGGTCTGAAGCCAAGGGTAATGTCGATGCACTGCTGACCACTTGAGCAATTCTGAAAGAATTGCTCATGTACAGTGCATAGGCTGGTTTTAGCGGGTCGTCGTTGTTGCGTCATCCCCGCATTCCCTGAGTAACCTTCTCAGGGGATCTGTTTGCAGATTTCCCCCTTGTAAAAAAGTGTGGGTGCGGTTCCCACTATAGTCCGAATTTTTTTTCGTTAGGAACGTATTGCGGGTGTGCCATCCAGTCCGTTGTCTGATGTGGTGCTTTCTTCAAAGGACTTCTTCTTCTTTCTGGCATTACGTCCCCACTGGGACAGAGCCTGCTTCTCAGCTTAGTGGGTGGCAGGTACGAAGATACTCTATGCCCTGGGAAGTCGAGAAAATTTCCAACCCGAAAAGATCCTCGACCGGTGGGATTCGAACCCACGACCCTCAGCTTGGTCTTGCTGAATAGCTGCGCGTTTACCGCTACGGCTATTCGGGCTTCAAAGGACATAACCGTTGATTGAAAGCATTAACGTGCCAGTGTTTCTCAAAAATTCCTTCCGAAAATCGTGCATGATATTATCCAGAGATTCGATTGATGTTTTTTTTATTATCTAAGCAATTTATCGAAGAAATCCTCTAAGATTTCTTCAAAAGTCTAGGAGTTCTTTTAGCGACTGAGTGCCTTTTGATTGGAAACATTGACACCTGATGCCTGAAAAATTCCGAACAGGATTAAAAAGAGACCATACAAGACTCAGAAAACAAAAACAATCCAAACCACCATCAGGAGATTTAATTTTTCAGTGAATCCGGTCAGACATTTTTCTGTAATTTTTTTTTTTTTTGAGAATTCTAAACATTATTGCTCGTGATAATACAGCACGCATTTTTTTCTCGAATTTCATCACATAATAATTCAGGTATTTGTACAAAGAATTTATTTAATGATTCTCTTACGACTTGCCCAAGGAATTGCTCCATGAAATTAGATCAAAATACAGGTCGGATTCGATTATCCGGAATATATATTTTGATGTTCATGTTTTTCAGTTTGTATGCATAATTTTGAGATAATTTAGTATTGCTATGTACGATATGAATGGTTTAGCAGTTTTAGACGTAGGTATTGAAGGGGGAGTTTGAAAAAGGGGTTTTGTGTGTATGCCGGCCAAACAATTATTTTTCTTCTCAAGACCGCTAATGTTCCTAGAAATAATTTCTGACTGCGCCACTGCATCATATAAATAAAACAACGAAAAAAAAGATAATATTTAAATTCTTTTATCGCAGATTTTATTTTTTCTTTTAGTGATTCGATTATCCGGAGTGAAAAAAGAACCGATAGGTACTCTGGATAATCGAGTCCGACCTGCACCTTCAAAAATTTAACCTACAATTTTTAAAGGATAACCCTAGAAACTACTTCAGAGATTCTACTATGATTTTTTCAGGACTAAAGATTTGTTCATAAATTTCTCAATAAAATCCTGGAGCTCATCCAGTGATTTTTCTATTGATTTCGTCCAACATTTACGTTTAGGACATTTTCAAGTGCTCAAGCAATAATTTCTCCAGAATTTTCGTTGTTTTTCCAAGATTTTTAAACTCTAAGGATATGCTCAGAAATTACTCCTATGATTTCTTCAGAAAGTTCAACAGAAATTCTCTGAGAAAGGGTTTATCCAGGTTATGTCCCCTTGAAATATGAAAATGGAGGTAAAAACAACTGAAAAATCGACATACGCTTCAAAAACAGAGATTAAACTCAGATATTCCAAATCAAGGCCGGCCAACACTTCCCCAACAGGTTTCTACTCTTTTCAATGTATTCGAATCCTCTGAGCAGAATCTCAATAGAGAAACTTAAAAGTAGATAGGAGTACGGTGTACCTTTTAATTCCGCCCCTAAATGCTTATCTTTGACAGATACGCGTATTTCGACTACCATTTGCAGTCTTCTTCAGTGTCAGTTACTCGTAACCCTGAGTGGATGCAAGTGGTAGTCGAAATACGTCAAAGATAAGCATTTAGGGGCGGAATTAAAAGGTACACCGTACTCCTATCTACTTTTAAGTTTTTCTATTGAGATTCCGCTCAGAGGATTCGAATACATTGAAAAGAGCAGAAACCTGTTGGGGAAGTGTTGGCCGGCCTTGATTTGGAATATCTGAATTTAATTTCTGTTTTTGAAGCGTATCAATATCCGAGTTTGATTGTCGTTCGTTCTCTGTCTTTCTTTGTCCCCTTCAAATTGTCTCGTTGTATCTCCTCCCACAAACCGTTTCTGTTTAGTTTCGTTACAGATCTGTATATCTTGTCCCATCAAGGTTTATCAGCTTAGGGCCAATTTCTTCACCCGCTTAGTTCTTAAACCTAGTTTAATCATATGGGTAAACCACGTTTACGGCTTGAGCGAACGTGAAGAAATCAGCCCTTTGTAATCTAAATAGCTTAAGTAATCCCGAAAAATCCTTTCCTTTCCTGTTGTATAAGTGTATTCCCTAACTTTTAAACTTCCCCAAACTAACATAGTTTTAAAAATAAATACAAATTTTAAAATGCAAACAATGTTAAAAAAAGAAAAGATTTCGGCTCTGTTATGCTCTACGGCTCCCGAGCGGTTGTCCGACATTTCGCGGTAAACCATTCCGCGGTCTACCATTTCGCGGTGTACCGTTTCGCGGTTTGTATCATTTTGCGGTTTACCGTCTTGCGGTTAGTACCATTTCGCGGTATGCCGTTTCGCGGTCTATACCATTTCGCGGTGTGGTTTTTCCAACTGAAAATTGTTGGCATTATCACTAATAATGTTTTCATCGGTGATTTACCCTTCTTTTGAACACAGGCAGTCCTTCAAATTGCACTGTTAAGTTAGATGAAACATCTCGGTCCAAACCGCAAAACGGTACACCGCGAAATGGTAATAACCTCGAAATGACATGCCGCCAAATGGAACTAACCGCGAAACGTCGTACCGCGAAATGACAAACCGCGAAATGGTATACCGCGAAATGGTATACCGCGAAATGGATTACCGCAAAATGTTATACAATCCTCCCGAGCCTGCCAAATAAACGAGTTAAATAGAAAATAAATAAAACAACAACTGTATGTAACGAACCATTTGTAACATGTCTTTATTAATCCAAACCCATTTCAATACACATACCTAATTGCATTTCAACATCCCACAACGCTTTCCAACAAATCACACCCGGAGAGCACAGTGTCCGAAGCGAGCACCACTTTGCCACCGGTTAGTTTTTCGACCAACTGACAGGCGGCAACCTCGGCGTACGTGATTCCACCAATCACAAAAACCACTATCGTCTTAACCTTCAGTGGCAACAACTGGTTGACGTCCGCCTTTGCACTGGTGATAGAGAGCTCCCGCAACGTTTTGGGTCCAAAGTTTTTACCGGATAGCTTCAACCGTTCCAAATGGCCGAAACGATTGTTCAAATCCTCGAAGCTGACCGCGTTCAATATCATGCTGCTGAGCTGAGCGATCAGTGGAATGTAGTTTCCGTTGAAGACGTAACTGGGACATTGCTTCTTGCCGCTTCCGGTGGGCGTCGTCGGGCTGCTCGGTGATACCGGTGACTGGGCGGTCTCGTTCGCATCTGTTGGTAGTAGCTTGAGTTTGTTCGCTTCTATTTGGAATGGTGTTTTGAGAATGGGAATTGAGATTTGCGACAAGATCTTAGCTTTCGTTAGATTGGTTGTATCTGGGAACAGTTTTGCCTGGAAAAGGTTATTGAATACGGTCAGATGTTGATACCCAAAGGCATTCAAATAGGCGGTCATAAGTTTGGTCATGTCCTCGCTAGTAAGGCCTATGGTCACATGATACAGGCAAATCAGACGGAGCGTGTTGAACTTGTGGGCATCCGCCGCAAGTAATTCATCAATGTAAGACATAATTTGTTTGCGGTTGGTGTTGGTTAGGATGCTTTCCTCAATAAGTTGATGTTTTTCAAAATTTGCGCCGATTTCCTCCATGATTGTTTCGCATAGTAGCAAGTGCTTAAAAAGTTCCTTTTTCTGAGCAGCTACCTTGGGCAATTTGTTGGTGACGTAATCTTTCATTTCGGATAGTTTCATATCCTTCGAGTACATCTTTCCTTCCAGTCCGAGAGCTTTTGCTTGTGAACTTAGAAGGCCTATCACTTCCGAAAAGTGGCGGTACCGGTTCTCCTGATAGATGAGGTCTTGTGCTCCATTCATTCGGAGATTTGTTGTCTCCTTATTTTTTGGTTTACTGTTATTCTCGTTTTGAAGAATTGCCAGCTTTCCATTCTGTATCTTGTTACCCGTAGATTCTATTGTCAGTGAACCCGAGTTGTGTTTGTGGATTTCTAACAATAGGCCTGAATAAATGACTGGAGTCAGTAGACAGGACGGATAGTCTTTATCTCGATCTACGATCAACATGGCACTGAAGTCTGAAATATCTTTCGCCTCGCCACTTTTCACCTTTCGTTCTGCATCAATTTGTTGTATCATTTGCAAAACCTTCTCCGCATTTTCCCCAAAACTGAACAACAAGTTTGGCCTTCCCATCACCATGTTGAATATTCTCAAGCTTTGAGCAACAGATCCCAGCAATGAACCATCTCGTCTGACAAACACATCGGCAAACAAGTTTGGTATCTCTAGGCTTAACAGTCCCTGATCGAGTGCTATGAAATCCCACTGGAAACTGTACAAATCTACGTATCCATAAAGACCTTCCTCCTCTAGCAGGTGTTCAAAACTAGCCAGCACTTGCGGAAACACCATCACATGATACTGGCGGCTATTTCGTTCCGATTCCGCCGCCAGAATGCTATTGGAGGTCTGACTCTGGTAGCTGCTGATTTGATCCAGTGCACTTTTGAACGTCAACAGGTTGCTGGTGAGAAAATACAGAAACTGCTTCCGCTTGGGTGGGGCATTTTTCGGGTCGAATTTGTAGATTTTATCGATGCCGTTCTTTCTGAAATGGGATGAAGTGTGAGATCGACTTCGTCGTGGGCGTTTTTCGTGAATCGTTACCTCAACCAGGATGCTCCTACAATGTTTTCTAGAGGCTTTATCAGAGCCGGTTCAATTATGAGATCCTTATCCAGTGGGATTGAACAAAGAATATTTTGAAGCTTTTCTTGGGCAATTTGCCTGAAGCCGAGCAGCTTTTTGTCCAGTGTCGTATCCATTATGTTATGATAAAACAGTTTTTAAACAGAGTTTTACATTACTGAAATAAAAAGTAAACAAATTTAAATGTTTATGCGCTCAACGTTAACTCTGATACTTTAGTGTTAGTGCAACTTATACGAAGAAACAGATGGATCAGAAGTTCTTAAAATGTCATTTGACATTGACTAGTTTTTTAAAAGGCTTATGCTAGTTGTATTCATAAGCTCCGCTTCAAGTTAAATTAATTAACTCACTACTCGTGGTAAAGATTAGTTTAGTTAGATGTTTATGAATATTGTTTCGATTTTGAGCGAAAAATTTGATTCGAAAATTGGTAAAACGATGACGGTTATTTTCTCTTAATGTGAAGATGAATCGAAGCCTCACATCAAATCTTAAAGAACAGAAATCTTGAGAACCAGGAGATCTTTCAAGCTGAAAATTTAATCGATTAGTCACTAGCTGATGTTAAGCAATTATTTTAAATTCAAGTGAAATTACAACAGTCAAACCTACATGAGTTGATGTTCTATTACTCAATATCGTCTCATAGAACCTTACTAAATAAAAAGGGTTTCTTTGATAGTCCCTTTAAATAACTTTCAAATAAATATCTGAATCTTGATCCGATATTCTAAGGTGAACATTAATCGAACACATAGCTCAAAAAGGGTCCTAAAGCCCCGTCCCAATTTTAGTGCCAAACGCTTAAGTTTAGGCCAAAAATACATGTTTACTCAATTTTTTTCGTTTGTTTAGGTCCAAAAAACATTTTTATGCATCTTGTCACTTTTTTCACTCGATGAAGGGTAATCGATCATGTTAAATTCACTCTAATCCTAGCACACGTTTGAATTGATAAAATGTTCAGCTTTAAAGGTTGTCTGGTTCATTTGTGCTCTAAACAATTCGAGGTTCGGCTTCGATGTATCTTCACCTAAACAGGGCAGTTACAAAAATCTTAAAATTGCTACTTCTATATTTCTTCAAGTTTTTTTAATACATGTTTACAGGGTGCTCGATTCATGAGTGCAAACATTTTAAGGGATGATAAAGGACCACGTTAGATGAAAAGAATCGTTCTACGCATATTTCAAATTCTTAAGGTGAAGATGAATCGAAACCAAAGCTCAATTTTTTAGGAGCACAAATCAGGTGAATCGAACACCTGTTCGAGCTGAAAACTTAATCGATTGGTCACCACCAGCTAGTGACCAATCGATTAAATTTTTAGCTTAAACGGACGTGTGGTTCTCCAGATTTGTGCACTTGAAAATTTAAAGTTTCTCTTCGATTCATCTTCACCTTAACCGTTACCGAGTTATTGAACATTTTAAGTTTTAGGCAATGTTCGTCTTTAAATGGTAATAACTTTAGAATAGTTCAACGCATCTCAGTTCTCTTACTCCCATTCGAAAGCCAATGAAATTTCCAATCGACCTACCATCGAATGGATTTTTGAGAGCTAATAAGTTCAAATTATTTTTTTTTTTTGTTTTTGTCAATTTACTTGAAAAATGTGAAATGAATTTCAGTATTGTTTTAAGGCCAAAGTGAAAATGGATCAAATGTCAAAAATTAGGACACCACCGTGACATGCCCTATTACCGTGAGGCTAAAATATCTCAAGTTTCAATTAATCAGAAAAAAATAATGCAAGATTATTTCAAGTTTTTTAAAGTTTTATATAGTAGACCGTTTTATATATTTTGCACCAAAAATATGATTTGTACTATTTTGAAAATTTTAACCATAGTTACAGTTGCTGTTGTTAAACATACCATTGTTCCAAATACCGCGCATCTGACCCCGACTACCGGGTGACATTTTGAAACATCTCTCAATTAAACGAACAATGCGCATCATAATTAAAACTTTTGTGTCAAACAACGTCTTGAGGTTTGTATGATTAAATTGGGGAATAAAATATATCATTTACTCAGCCATTTTGGAATTATAACTGAAACACGGTATTTGGAACTCAGGTGCAACCGTGCCCTAATACCGTGTGTTGGCACCAGGCGATAGAATTCTAACATTATTTTAGTTCCCTTGTATGTGCAACTTAAGTTAGAATTTGACATGGCTTCCTAAAGACTTGTTAATATGGTAACGTTTGTGTAAATCATTTAATCTGCTAATATCAACGCACCCCCTAGCCATGGCCAATCTGCGTTGTTTACACAAACATCCCTATAAACCCCACGCTGGGAAATACGTTTACCGAAAAAGGCGTTAAGAGGTTCTGCACTGCATTCTTGTATTGGATTTACTTTAATGGCATTGTTGTTAGCAATTCACAAAAAAGTGAAAGAGAAAGAAAACATGATTTGTGCAGGCAGAGCCCCATAGGCCATGCTATACCAGTTAGCACGACCGACGCCCACCGATGACAGAGTGGGTAGGCTCGCACCATCGTCCCGCCCTTCTACCTATTTTTGAGATAGGCAGTTCTGTCAGGGTGTAAATAGTTATTATTATCCATGTAATCAAATTGTAATGCACCGATTTACGACCTTCTACGTGTTAACGACCTTAAGGTGGGAATATTTGCGTGCCGGGTTTGCACATCTTCCTGTTGTGACATCACTTCTCCACAATGGCTTGGAGGTTTCCTTCTTCATTTCGGTTGTTCTGGAAAGATAAGAAAACAAGGAAAGGAAGGGGCCACACCACTCCACAGAATGGCGGCCCATCTGATATTAGTTTTGTGTTAAATAATTATTGTTGTGAGTAGAGATCCTGAAAGGGAGAAATGCGAGTAGGCGGTAAGCCGCCAATCGAACCGTCAAAATCCCCATTAGCTTTCAATACTATGCCTCTATCAGAAAATTCTAATAAATCATAATTTATTCTCCTACACTTTCCCTAACACAAACTATTCCTATTTAATAAGACAAGTGCAAAAGCACAGATAAAAGTGTGGGACCGCATCGAATCATGTTGATGCCCTCAGAGCACTCATTCTTCGATTTGCGAAATATGAGTCCGCTGAAAACACCGACCCGACTCGACGCAATCGCGCACCTCTACCGGCACCTCCGCACATGTAAAAACTTCTGCGATAATCCTGTGGTGTGAAAGGAATGCGCAATATTATTTTGATTTCAATCCTAACTTCATGACCCGTAGGCTCTACGCGTATGATTGTTCATTATTTAGGCTAAATATATCTGTTTATACCTGTACTTCAGAAAAAAAAAACGAAAAACGACTACGAATATCTTGCAGCGTAAGTGATCAAATATTCATCCTCTCTTCGACCCTGCACTATAATAACCTCCTAATATAACGCAGAGCTAAAGATTCTTTCTTGCGTTACACAATCTGAACAAGAAACCATTTTCAAATACTTCCCATAATTTATGCGAGGCAAAACAGATTCCACTTTCTACGTAATGTAACCCAGCATAAACAGCTGCCCAACTCTCCAGACCTGCGCCCTCCAAGATGCAAGGTGCTGCTGCCTTACGTTCAAAACTTCTTTCCTCAAAGTCTGTCTATCTATTCCGAACTCTATTGCATACTACATACCAATCAGACCCTATTCCTGACAAGACACAGAGTCACAATTCCAATGTGATGGATTTACCCACAACCTTGTCATAACCCCTCTTACGTTTCGCTATCCTCGGAAGTCACCCATATTGATGCTTGGCAAAAAATATCAGTATTCAATCCACAAATCCCAGATTACCTACACCATATTACGTTGGTCCGTTTGGCGTCGCCGGTTCTGACATTCTTTTCTTTCAAACCCCATTTCAAGCCTGTCCCCCCACTTTATCAATAAGAATGTTGACGAATCACGATAATCTGAAGATCGTGACCAGAACGGAAGTAGGATTTATCACTACACTGAGGAAAAAAATATATCGATTTCCATACGAAACGGGTATGAAATTTTACCAGAAGAAAATATTATAAATTTCATACGATGTCGTTATGAACGAATTAGCTTGTGGTATAGTATGCTTTTTGCAGTACAGTAGTATAGATTCCATAAATGTTTCGTATGAAATCTATGAATACTTGTTATGGACATCAAATTGTACTCGTATGAATCTCAATATATTTGAGTATGACCCTTGTACGACACTTCATGTAATTTATTTTTTTTTTTTTTTTTTTTTTTGTCGGTAGCGATAGGGGTAGTACTGGCACTCTTAATCTGCCCTAAGCTCCTTCCCAGCATTTGCTTTTATAAGCCTCTATTGCGTTCATCACACAGACGTTCCTAAGCAATGTTGCTCAAATGGTCACTGTGTACGCTAGCAGCAATTAGCCCTTGCCGTAGTTTAGAAGTCTAGTAGTTCAAAATACTATCAAACTATGATAAGGCCTGAAATGCTACTAGAGTGGTTAAAGTGAAGAACGAAATAGTTTTATTAAAAGGTCCTCATTCCCCATTTCATTTCATCACTCACTATCGTCACTTTTATTTTCGACACTATCACGTATATCACCGATTATCACTCATCAACTTTCGTAATACACTTCAGATATACTTTCTATTATATCACTTTTCACATCACACCATTTTCATATAAATCTGTTAGCATTACCATCTGTTAGCATTACTAAGTAATTTAAAAATATTCAATTTAAATGTATCATTATTTTTGTTGCTGTAGAGTCATTACTATTCAAACTACGATTTAGCACTATGATCAAGAAAGTTACATTAAAAAAAATCAATTCGATCCATTCTTCTGCACTCGCTGTCATTATGTATTAATACTTTTATCATGTACGTTTGAAGAACTAGGCAATTGAGTTTATATTCAGAAAAATGATTGCACAATGTATTATGGCCATAATTAAATTAGTAGAGTTCACATCGTTATTATTATATTTTTAGGGGACGGACCTGGTGTAGTGGTTAGAACACTCGCCTCTCACGCCGAGGACCTGGGATCGAATCTCATCCCCGACATAGTCACTTATGACGTAAAAAGTTATAGTGACGACTTCCTTCGGAAGGGAAGTAAAGCCGTTGGTCCCGAGATGAACTAGCCCAGAGCTAAAAATCTCGTTAATAAAGTCAAACCAACCATTATATTTTTAACAAAACTATCAGAATCACTTCACCTTAATTTTCAAATTTTCATCACTATAGATTTAATTATAAAATCACTATTAGCACCTTCACAATCACTAAATTTAATAACGACGAGTGTAACGCACAGTTCCACCAAACACCCATTCTTATGTTGCATTATAAAACGATTGATCACACGTTGGCTTCGAAACTTAACCACCATTGCTGATTAGTACAAAGGATTCTACAGCTCGTGTAAACGAATTGAAACATCAAACAACCAGCACTGGTTTATAAGTAACTAATGAGCCCTGGCGGTCCCTCCGTTCGAAGAGGACCTGATAATATGCCGAAACATATTAACAGATCCTCCGCCTGAATGCAGCCGTTTCATGATAAATCATGAACCGTTGGAGGTGTGCCAAAGTATTGGGAAGGTGATATGTTTCACAGACGGGTATTATTATGGTGCACCTTCTACTTTGGCACCGTCAAACCCTGTGATCGTGGCCAGGGCCACTTCATGTAATTTATTTTATATTATTATGACTTTTGCAGTATTTCAATTGTAACAAGACGTTTCTCGTAGTTTTCTTTGTCTTATAGAATATCACTTATAGCGTTCTTTTCATTCTAAACACGGCCACTTATTGGAAAATGTTGTTTGCAACTTTTTAAATTGATTAGAAATGAGCACTTCAATATATGTAAACTATGCTATATTTTTGCAAAAAAATTACAATAAAAACATCATTCACTTAAAAACATACATTTCGATCGCTGTTTACAAATCAACAGTTTGTATCCCCGTTGAAAATGACATCCAATTGAATATTGCCGTTGTCAGAACTGAAGTCTCCTGGCAGTTTGGCACCGCTCCAGAAAGTTTCATTGAGATGTTGAACAGATTCTGAAGGAGATAGTCGATTAATAATATGAAACATAAGATAAAATCTAATAACTCAACTTACGTTTTGTTCTACCCTTCTTGATAACCTCGTATTCCCATTGTGCTCCCATTGCACGAGATAAAGCTTTACAAATTTCTTCTTTTGGCCGCCGTATTTACGCTCTACGTAGAATTATCGATAATTTTTTTTACCTCTAAACACGGCAAAGGTCTTGACCAAACTATGAAATTCGCGAGCTTCTTCTGTACAAACGCCATTTTGATCCAAATAGAAAGTAGACCAGACTCGATTCATAAGAAAAACGTATGAACTTTTTCAAACAAGGCTTGCATTGGATTTCATAAGTACATCGTATGAAATGTTATAGAGCCTCGTATGAATCTTGAATTTGATTCGTATGCTCTTCATAAACGATTTATGGGAATCATACGAATCGTATGAAATGTTTTTCAGCTGACAAAATACTGTTTCATACGAAAGGTGTTATGAATAACATAACTCCAGTTTCCTCAGTGTAGGGGCCAACCACCACCACTAATGGCACCGGCACCCTAATTGTCAACAAATTCCAACCAGATTTTCTCAAGATATTTCTTAAGGAATTTCTCCAAAAATAGAATAGCAATTCAGTCGACTCTCCACAACTCGATATTCTATAACTCAATATACTCTATTACTCGATGGATTTTTCGGTCCCTTCAAATTTCCATACATCGTGCTCTCCATAAGTCGATATTTCTATAACTCGATATCTCCACTAGTCGATGTCACGTGAGTGGTAAATTTCTCTCCATAAGTCGATATCTATTTTAAATTCTTTTTTATATGGGGAAACGAGGTCTGAATCATTTTTGGAGGTGAATAAATACTTGCAAGTTGTAATAAAAGTTGAAAAACATGAAAATAATAAAAAAAAGTCAGTGTAAACAATGTGATTTTTCGAGTATTTTGAAAAAAGTTTTCAAATAATATATTAATAGTTTGTAAAATACTATTAACAAAATAGTAATGCTTTCTTACAGGAGTGATCATATATGTATTAGAAAAAGAGAAAAATGTTCCTTCGATTTTATGATTTTTTGCGTCCGTGTATTCTATAACTCGATGGTCCCTTGAATATCGAGTTATGGAGAGTCGACTGTAGAACCTTTTAGACAGATATATCAACCTTTATATACCATGACTGAACTAAACCATACTAAAATGAAAGTCTATTAGATAACGACTATCTTTGCTCTGCAGGCGAAACTTGTGGTAGGTACTGATTGTTAAAAAAGTGTCAATTTCTAGGCCACTAAGCATCTATTTAAATAAAAACCTCTGAACTCTAATATAACCTTCTTTTTTTCCTGACGTTACGTCCCAACTGGGACAGAGCTGCTTCTCAGCTTAATGTTTCAATGTTCACATCCACTGAGTATTTTTTTTTGCGAATTGACAATTTTTGCATGTGGCATGTACGAAGATACCCTATGTCCTGGGAAGTCGAGAAAATTGCCAACCCGGAAAGCTCCTCGACCGGTGGGATTTTTAAATACGACCCTTAGCTTGGTCTTGCTGAATAGCTGCGCGTTTACCGCTACCGCTATCTAGGCCCTACTGCTTACGCTATCAGCATTACATACTATTATAAATCCAAGGAATTTCTTTCGTAAAAAACCTTATCAAAATCGCCTATTTCAACTACTAGGATACTTTCATTATATTGACCTACATCACAAGTTGACTTTCGAGTAACAATTCCAAAACATAACCCATCACTGACCGGACCGGCCCGTCATGCCAGGCACTCTATATAGGAACTCACCGTCGTCATCGTAGAAGCAATCATCCAGCTGATAGGTGGCGCCTTTCTTATACAGCTTACGAGGAATATGGATGTTCTCTCTGAGGTCAGATTTTTTCTGTACGGACGTGTTGCTCGGATCGAACGATACCAGTTCCGATTCATATTTCTTCACATTAATCAGGCAATCACGGCTCGAGGTAAGGGAAGATGCATCGGAATCATCGGAGTTATCAAGCGACGTTGGAGGCATGCCCAGTTCTCTTTTAACCTGCTGAAGTGTTTTCGGCTGCCTATCGGATATGTCTTTCATCACGAACATGTCCTGGTTCGGCGCCTTGATAGGAATCTCCGGTATGTCGTGTTGCGCTATTTGATCCTCCTCGCCGATCCTCTTGACATCAACCTGATTTTGTTCATTAGCGTACTTTTTACAGCTGGTTATGATTTGCGAAAATTCTCCCCCTTCCTGACCCTGTTGTCGAATGTCGTAAAGCCGCTTATGTTCCACCTTTGGCTTCTGAACTTCCTGGAAGTTGCGATGGACAAACTTGTTCAAATGTTCTGCGAATCCATCGTCGATGTTCTTAATCCGACCCGATTTGAAAAGTTCCCAGTTTTCTCTAACCGCTTCGTCATGCCTTTGGACTCGAGTGGTATCTCTTGGAATCCACTTAGCTTTGATAATCTTCACAACAGTATAACGATCCGCAGGAAAACTTTCCACCAACTTATCAATGCTCCACTCTTCCGGATCGAAATTGTGCAGGTAACGAATCTGCTCCTTCTCCGACCAAGTCAGAAAGTTAAGCTGCTTAGTTTTGAAGTATTTATTTCCTACGATCCAACTCTGCAAGCGTTCTCGGTAGCGTTGCGCTTCTTGCTCGTATTGTTTGTGTGATTTGTGGACCTGACTGAAATCGGCCTCCTCCAGTTGTTCCAATTCGTTCAGGTTTGTCTGCAACTGGTCCCGGTTCAGCAGTGCCATCCGACGATCTACTCCGGGATTGCGAGCACGGCGAGCATAGTTCCGGACAAGCAATTTTTGTTTGCTGTAGGCAAGCTTGAGAATTGTACGTAGCATTTAAAATTAACTTTAACTTTTTTCAAGATGAAAAGGGAAACTATGACGCAGTGTCTGGAAAAAAAATCAACGAATAAATAGTTAATAGCCTAGTTACTTTGCACGTTTGTTTTGACTGGATAAACAGTAAGCTCGACAACAAAAACCAAAGATGCAAACATATATCCAATGTCAAAAAGAATCGTCTGTCATTTCCGTCATTTCACGCTACACTGTTGCGTCAGTCTGCACATAGTTAACATACGCCCTTTTGTATAGAAATCTATGATGGGGCACATCGGGCTCAATAGGCCTTTTCATGTGACAGATCCGTCTATGCATTTGTTTACATCGGTGGAGGACCGGTGCTAACACGGGCCTGTCATTTTCATAGAAGAACTGTCAAAGTGCTTCCCGATCAGCTGATTTGAGACGTCATGTGAATAGGCCTATGGCTTTCAGCCCTTGAACCAATGCACTATATATCACATTTATATTATATCACATTGGACTTGAACGACTTTAAAAAAAAAAAAAAAGATTCTACTCGTTAATGCTTCCAGTGGGCTATTTGCCCTTTGAAGAAAGCACCACACTAGACAACGGACTAGCATGCAACGCCCAGTGGCACAGTCGGAAAACATTCCTCTCGAAAAGTTTTTCGGCCTGATGCGGGAATCGAACCCACACTCCTTAGCACGATGTGGCTAAATGCTTCGGTGACACTAACCGCACGCAGAGTTGCTCACTGTAACTATGAATGCTAAAAAATTGCTGATTTGTACAGGCCGACTGCGATACAAATCGAATCATTCCATATCACATCAACATCATGCTGTCTACTCCATCACCAGTGCATTGATGGCGATAAACTATTGTCGTTTTCGTTTTTAGGAACTGGGTCGGTGATCAACACATAAACAAACCAAATTGTAAAAAAAATAAATTGTAGTTCCGTCGAACCTGAATCGGGTTGGGGTGGAAACTGTGATTCAGAACGGGTTGCGCCAGTTCCAACCTAGGTTCAAAAACGAATTCGACATATGTATATCACTGTTGGGTTAAGTTTAGCTTTAAATTAAGCAATCAAAATAGCAATTTATCAGTACGATATTTTTGATAGTGCTGCCAATGGATTGAAACTGTGTGTTGGTCACTGAAAAACATTATTAGTTTGGATAATTATCACGTGATCATTCATTCTGCAGTGATTATGATCTAGAGTGCGATGTCGCATCACTGCTTTTGGTTGTCAAATCAAAGTGATATTGATAGTTCGCAACTGATATTGATAGTTTTAAAACATCAGCCATCAGCTAATATGACTGACATTGAGCAACTCTGACCGCACGGCTACGAAGCCCATACGACTTATTCGAGCTTTAGCTTGTTTAGAAATTTTAGCTCGGTAAGACTATATACAATAAGCGGAAGGTCATGGGTTCGATTCCCAGCCACTCCACAAAAAAACCCGTCCAGCCACCAGAAGACGCCTCACGGAGGACCATACTTTGGGGAGCACATCCATCCTCCGTCAGTATCAGATGGTGACTGAGACAAACTGCTCGATGTGAGAGTAAAAGAGTAGGAGAGAGTGAAAGTTGATGTAAATATAGATAAGTTGAAAATAGATCTGTATCGGCAAAGAAGCTACAGATCAACTGATTCCGGCACAGTAGTTGCCACGAGCACAAAATGCCTTAAAAAAAAAAAAGATTATATAGGGTCAGTGTTCCCTTAGTGGACAGTCCCCTATAGTCGCACTAGCGGCTTTTTACGGCCGTTTTGCTATGAATCTTTTCAAAATATTTTTTGACATGAAGGTCAGGAGCTATTTATCTAAGTACCATTGATACACAGCTTGATTTTGTTAAAAAAATGATCGAAATAATTAGTTTTGCTTAAAATTTGAGCTCCCTTGCGCCTATAGTTAACCTATTGTTCCTATAGTAGCACTACTGAGAGAAACTATTTTTTATTATACGAAATAATTAATGAATTAAGTACTTTTTTTACATCAAACGAAAGCTTTTGATCCACACTTTCAAGGAAAAATATAAAAGCTTTGTAAAAATAGGTTTTGATTAGTATTTTGCCAACGCCGTGAAGAAATTAGAAATAGTGCTACTATAGGCACATGTATTCCTATAGTGGCACAAGCGATAATAAATGCAAACATATGAGTTTTCGCAGTTCTCACATTTTTCCCACAAAACCAAGATAAAAAGCTTTCAGATGATGTAAAAATAATGACGCTAGCGTTATTTTTCGATTTTATACGAATATTTGTTTTTAGATATGCGGCTATTGGTACATCGACCCTATTAGTTGTTGAATTAATTACGACGAATATTTAGTTCTGCAACGAGTGGCGTACAACATTTTTTGCAATTTCCTATATCAGAAATTAAATGGAGATACGTTTATCGGTTGTCCGACATTTGTGTTGAAGTTGATGCGACTGAAAACCCCAGCATGCCATGACTTTTCAAATATAATTCTGAATCGCAATAAATTGAGTTATAGTTCTAGTTTGACCGTCAAGCAAACCTGTTGTTTTATTGCTTTCGGTCCGAGCTACGGTCACATCTCTTAGCTGTTTATGTAATCGATTTTTCATCTCTTAGATTGTTTATGTAATCGATTTTTCATGAAATAATATTTAACATATTATAAAAATAGTTTCAATAAAAAAAAAATAGAATGACGCTCTGGGGCGAAATTGATCACCATATAAAAAAGCAGGTTGAGGAGTAAAAATTTCCCTATTTACTAAATTTGGGTCTCCTGAATCTGAATATGATGTCAAAAATCTTACAACTCTAATATTTGATCATTTTATTGCAATATCAAACTTTGAAAATCTGCCTAATACGCCTAAACGTGGGTAATTTCCTATAAAATAAGCACATTATTTGAGAATAAACGATTTTATGAGCAAAACACTATACTTTCTATGCTGTATGATATCAAAAATGAGTTCAGCAGTTCATACTAAAGTTTACAAAACATTTTAAACACTCATAGTTGGCATGTAGGCATGGCACCAGTGGATTATTTAGCATCGACATTTCCAACTGTGGCGCGGTAAATGGCTGGGCATGGCGTACCATTGGTACCTCGCGTACCTGCAGGAATAAAATAGACCCCTTTGTGCGGTCCTTAGCCTCTTGCCCAGCAACTCCTATCCCTACCTCCTCGTGGTACTGGCCGGGGTACGAGTAACCTTGGGGAAGATCGGGTAACCAACCCCCGGTGGGAACTTTGGTCGTATGCTGACAGGGAAGGGGGGGTTTGCTTTTGCAAACCTGGAGCGTCTGTACTCCACGTTAGGAGCGGCTCACAACAGCGTCTGTTCCCCATGTCAGGGGCGGCTGATCATCGTCCGAGTGCCAGAGAAGGACTCTAAGCTAAACTGCGCACTATGGCCCTCCGAACATTTAGGGGGAATGGTCCTCCGGAAATCTAGGGGGTTGGTGTCAGGCCCTGCAAGCCAACCGTAAAAACACATCAGCACAGGAACGTCAACGAGAGAATACGGACCAGAACAATCGGCAAAGACCACAGCGACGAAAATGGACTAGCGATTGGAAACTCGGTACGTGGAACTGCAAATCTCTCAACTTCATTGGAAGTACTCGCATACTCTCCGATGTACTGAAGACCCGCGGTTTCGACATCGTAGCGCTGCAGGAGGTGTGCTGGACAGGTTCGATGGTGCGAACGTTTAGAGGTAATCATACCATCTACCAGAGCTGCGGCAACACACGCGAGCTGGGAACAGCTTTCATAGTGATGGGTGATATGCAAAGGCGCGTGATCGGGTGGTGGCCGATCAATGAACGAATGTGCAAGTTAAGAATCAAAGGCCGATTCTTTAACTTCAGCATAATCAACGTGCATAGCCCACACTCCGGAAGCACTGATGATGACAAGGACGCATTTTACGCGCAGCTCGAACGCGAGTACGACCGCTGCCCAAGCCACGACGTCAAGATCATCATAGGAGATTTGAACGCTCAGGTTGGCCAGGAGGAGGAGTTCAGACCGACGATTGGAAAGTTCAGCGCCCACCGGCTGACGAACGAGAACGGCCTACGACTGATAGATTTTGCCGCCTCCAAGAACATGGCCATTCGTAGCACCTATTTCCAGCACAGCCTCCCGTATCGGTACACCTGGAGATCACCTCAGCAGACAGAATCGCAAATCGACCACGTTTTGATCGATGGACGGCACTTCTCCGACATAACCGACGTCAGAACCTATCGTGGCGCCAACATTGACTCCGACCACTACCTGGTGATGATGAAACTGCGCCCAAAACTATCCGTCATCAACAATGTACGGTACCGACGCCCGCCCCGGTACAATCTCGAGCGGCTGAAACAACCGGATGTCGCCAATGCGTACGCGCAGCATCTTGAGGCAGCGTTGCCGGATGAGGGCGAGCTCGATAGGGCCCCTCTTGAGGACTGCTGGAGGACAGTCAAAGCAGCCATTAACGACGCTGCCGAAAGCGTTGTCGGATATGTGGAACGGAGCTCAAGAAACGATTGGTTCGACGAGGAGTGCCAGGAGGTTTTAGAGGAGAAGAGTGCAGCGCGGGCTGCAATGCTGCAGCATGGTACGCGGCAAAACGTGGAACGATACAGACAGAAGCGGAAACAGCAAACCCGCCTATTCCGGGACAAAAAGCGCCGCCTGGAAGAGGTGGAATGCCAAGAGATGGAGTTGCTGTACCGTTCTCAAGAAACGCGGAAGTTCTATCAGAAGCTCAACACATCCCGCAAAGGCTTCGTGCCGCGAGCTGAGATGTGCCGGGATAAGGATGGGAGCATCTTGACGGACGGACGCGAGGTGATCGAAAGGTGGAAGCAGCACTACGATGAACACCTGAATGGCGCAGAGAACACAGGCACAGAAGGTCAGGACAGCGAAGGCGATGGCTACGTCAGCACAGCGGACAGCGGAAATCAACCAGCTCCCACGATGGGGGAAGTTAAGTATGCCATTCAACAGCTCAAGAACAACAAAGCCGCTGGCAAGGATGGTATCGGAGCCGAACTCATCAAGATGGGCCCGGACAGGTTGGCCGCTTGTCTGCATCGGCTGATAGTCAGAATCTGGGAAACGGAACAGCTACCGGAGGAGTGGAAGCAAGGCGTTATATGCCCTATCTACAAAAAGGGCGACAAACTGGAGTGTGAAAATTATCGTGCAATCACCATCCTAAACGCCGCCTATAAAGTGCTATCCCAGATTCTCTACCGTCGTCTATCACCTATAGCAAACGAGTTCGTGGGAAGTTATCAAGCAGGTTTCATCGACGGCCGCTCGACAACGGACCAGATCTTTTCCGTGCGGCAAATCCTCCAGAAATGCCGTGAGTACCAGGTCCTTACGCACCATTTGTTCATCGATTTCAAGGCGGCATACGATAGTATCGACCGCATAGAGCTATGGAAAATCATGGACGAGAACAGCTTTCCCGGGAAGCTCACAAGATTGATCAGAGCAACGATGGACGGTGTGCAAAACTGCGTGAAGATCTCGGGCGAACACTCCAGTTCTTTCGAGTCTCGGCGGGGACTACGACAGGGCGACGGACTTTCGTGCCTGTTGTTCAATATTGCGCTTGAAGGTGTCATGCGGAGAGCCGGACTTAACAGTCGAGGCACGATTTTTACGAGATCCGGACAATTTGTTTGCTTCGCGGACGACATGGATATTATTGGGAGAAAATTTGAAACGGTGGCAGATTTGTTCACCCGCCTGAAACGCGAAGCAACAAGAGTCGGGCTAATGGTGAATACGTCGAAAACAAAGTACATGCTGGTTGGCGGAACTGAGCGCGACAGGGCCCGCCTAGGAAGCAGTGTTACGATAGACGGGGATACCTTCGAGGTGGTGGACGAGTTCGTCTACCTTGGATCCTTGCTGACGGCTGACAACAATGTTAGTCGGGAAATACGAAGGCGCATCATCAGCGGAAGTCGTGCCTACTATGGGCTCCAGAAGAAACTGCGGTCAAGAAAGATTCACCCCCGCACCAAATGCACGATGTACAAAACGCTCATAAGACCGGTAGTCCTCTATGGGCATGAGGCGTGGACTATGCTCGAGGAGGACTTGCAAGCTCTTGGGGTTTTCGAACGCCGAGTGCTAAGGACGATCTTCGGCGGCGTGCAGGAGAACGGCGTGTGGCGGCGAAGGATGAACCACGAGCTCGCTCAACTCTACGGCGAACCCAGTATCGTGAAGGTAGCTAAAGCTGGAAGGATACGCTGGGCAGGGCATGTTGCAAGAATGCCGGACAACAACCCTGTAAAGATGGTGTTCGCCACGAATCCGGTCGGAACAAGAAGGCGTGGGGCGCAGCGAGCTAGGTGGATTGACCAGGTACACCAGGACCTGGAGAGCGTGGGTCACAGTCGAGGATGGAGAGAAGCGGCCATGAACCGAGGGAATTGGCGAAATATTGTTGGCGAGGCTTTATCAAGATAATTGATGTAAAGCCAAATAAGTAAGTAAGTAATTTCCAACTGTATTGCTTACACCTTCAAAAAATGTGAATATTTCTATGCAAAACTGACACTTATTAAAATGAAATAGTTCCAAATCATCATTAGGCATCTATAAACTTGAAAGCATGGAATGTGTTTGGTGCCAACGAAACCTTCAGCATCTGTGGGAGGAAATGTTTTTCGGTACCGACCTGATCAAATTCGCCCCAGTGATCAATTTGCCCCCGGTTTACGGTACCACATTGGAGACGAGCAAGATCCCACGGTGGAATCGGAATTCAGATAGGACAGGAACTCAAGTTGATTCTCAAGTCATCGATTAACGGTAACTATAAAATAGCTGAATTTCCGACGGATAACATCTGATCGGATCAGGTATGGGTAATGCGAAAAGACTCGCCTAGAAATAGGGAGACGCCTTAACGGCGGATGAAAATCCGACCGGAGAAGGCAAGAGAAATGTCTCGCCTAATGGTGGGGAGACGCCTTAACGGTGAAAAGCCGGAGAAGGCAAAAATGTCTCGCCCCAAAAAGGGAGACACCGAAATGGTAGATGAAAATCTGACCAGAGCAGGCAATAAAAACGTTTCGCCTCATGTGAAGGAGACGCTTAAACTACGGATGATAAATCAGTTGGAGAAAGCAAATTATTTCATCTCATAGGAAAGAGACCTATGAAGAAAAGCAATTTATAAAAAAATGCTCACCTTGGAAAGGAAAAAGTCGTTATGACAGTTTTGAGCTGTCAGGTTATGTAAAGGGAACAGTTGAAGCTACAATCCTTTGTGACCAGCGGTAAAATCATATGTTCACTATATTGTGATCTCAACAGGAAACATTCAAAACCGCTGGTACGATCCATTGTATAAAAATATTTATACAATGTAGAAAATAAATGGAAAATGAAAATGTATAATTATTTAGAAAGCGCTTCAAAAGTAGTCAAGCTGGACAATATTTCTGAAGAAACAGCAATTCAAATATTGACCAAAAGTCACGAAGAATCAAATTGCAAGCAATCAATACAAAGCAATCTGTAAATAGAGTAAAATAAAATAAAATTATTCGAGGCCAATTCTGGATGAAAGATTTAATGGCAGCAGACTCCATGAAAATATTAAACTCAGATGTAACAGTTGTCCCCTCAGAGTGAAAGCACGTCTTTCGGCGAAGAAAAGGAGATGTGGTAGGTTGACAGCAAGGCGAATTCAATTCTCTAAGGTGTCCTATTATGCTCACTTTGTGGAGAAAACTCCAGCACAGTGGTGACACGATTTTCCCGGATTTCGGGGTTTTGCGTTTTTGCCCGATAAAGGCAGCATAAAATTGAACTTGTTTACCGTAAAGTGCCCTAATTCAGCGCAGTGCCTAATTCCGCGCATTTCATACAAAATTATTTATATATGGAAATACACGTTAATATTTCAGCAACTTTTAATGCTATTCGAGGCTACTTTGATTAAGAATAAGTTTGAATCACAAATAAAAGCAAATAAGGCATTTTTTCGCGGCATAAAAAAATAATCAGTGCAGGCCCGTCGGAGTAGACGTTATTTTTCTAATTTTCTTAGCGTCCGCGCTAAGACTGTACGACAACAACAAACGCGATTTCTTTATTAAAAATGTTTTATTTTTTATGCAATATTCCTTGGAACTACTTGCTAGAGATATGTTTCATGGTGCCTCTATGAAATCTTATCAAATATTATTTGAGTTTTATTCAAAAAAGTATTGTGCGGAATTAGGCCACGTCTTTTTTCATAATGCCCTAATTCCGCGCACTGTTCTTCGCATAACAACAGACAAGTAAAACATGCTATATCCGTCTTCACATCTGTCTATTTCTCTGAAAAGTAACTTTATGCATACATACGTTTCATGTACAAGCGGAATATCGGGAAAGCCCACTTAGGCAGCGTCCATAAATGACGTAGCATCTTTTGACCAATTTTTGACACCCCTTCCCCCTTCGTAGCTTATTTTTCCATACTTCCATACTTCCATTACATGGTTCGTAGCAAAATCGTAGACTCCCCCTCCCCCTAAATTGCTACGTCATTTATGGACGGTCCCTTACAGGGAAAAATACCACGTGGTTTATGCACAGCCCCAACAAAATAGTCTATACACACTTAGATTTTTTTCACGAGCTCGGCTATGCGGATCTCTGTTGAAATTAGCCGAGATTCAGCATTCTAAATTAAGTGTGTACAATGTAGGGGAATGTGGGGCAAGATGAGCACCCGGGGCAAGATGGGCACCCCTAGTTTGTGTCGTTCCTACCAATTTTTTTTTCAAAACATTATTTGGGGTTCTGATGAATATCATTAAATTGATATGATGACCATAAATTTCAGCTAAAAAATCAACAGCACAACGTAAATATTGTCCAAAATACATATACACCCGATTCTGTTTTTGCACGGGGGATGCGTACCGTGTAAAAAAAGTTTTCAGTTCAAAATTTCAAAAACCGTGCAAAAAAAGTAACACCATTTCTCGACGTTTCATGCAAAAATAAAGTTTCGGCGGAAAAAAATATATGGAAACTTTTTTTGCACGGCCGTGTAAAAAAAATCCGTGCAAAAACAGAATCGGGTGTAAGTCAAAAAATTTACCTTTTCATATAAGATTTGTTCATTTAAAAGTGAAATATTTGTTGCGTAAACAAATTTATTTATACATTTTTGGTCGTATAGTCATAGAATAATCTTCTGTAGATAATCAGGAGCAAAACTTTTTATCAAATTTAAAAAATATTTCAATTGTTTTGATTATATTAATAAATTTACACCCTTGGGGCAAGATGAGCACCATATTCAAAATTAAGTAAAAGTGTGAAATTATAGAACCACATTTAGCTGTGAGCTTGACTTACGGTATCTTCTTTGCACAAAACGATTTTTCTAAAAAATATACAAGCAAACAACAAATTTAATCGTTTTTTAAGTAAAATCTTAGCAATTTATGAAAAGTTATTTATTTTCTGATAAAAGTTTTAACAACTAAGCTAGTTGAAGATAAATATTATCAGATATTAAAGATAATATCTTGGGATATTGCAAGCATTGAAAAATAATAGTTTTCTTTAGTAAATTGCATCTTTTAATGGGGGTGCCCATCTTGCCCCGCAGTTTTTTTGACCGATGATAAAAAAGCTATTTTTTAAAGTGTTATTTGTAAAACTATTTATCACTTTTTAAAACTTTTAATGGTTGGAGGTCTAAGTAATAATGTAAAAGATAAGGATGGTTACCAATTTTACCAAAATAATAACGTTTAAGTAGGCTTAAATCGCACTTATCCTTAGGGTGCTCATCTTGCCCCGCCTGACCCTACATCTGTGCGCACAAAATTTACTTAGCATAATGAACCACACATAACATTGGCATTGTTTATGATTCTTATTTATATTATACAATCCATATGGAATCATTGTAAAAACAACATATCGTTCACATGTTCAACAGGTCGTAATTTGTAGAAGACCTCACAAATTACGACACATTCTCGGGAAATGATTCACGGAAACTTTACGATCTCTACATAATTTACGAAGCCTCCATACAAAAAGTATGATAATACGGGGGAGAGGGATTGAAAAAGGCCATATTTTGTGTGACGTAATTTATGGATGACCCTTAGGTTCTTCTGAGGTTTCTTTTTGCTTAAAAAAATAAGTTTCAGTTACCCGTGGCATTAGTGGATACCATTAATTGATTTGCTTAAGGTGATTATAAAACGAAGCCAAACTTTGAATTTTCAAGTGCACAAGACGAGAGAATCTGACAACAGTTTGCGTTAAAAAACCAATCAAATTGCTTGCTTGCTGGTGGTGATCAATGGGATAGGTTTTCAACGCGGAGCGCTGTTTGGTTCTCCAGTCTTGTGCTCTTGAAAATTTGAGGTGTGGCTTTGTTTTATAATCACCTTAAAACCCTTTGATTCCAAGCAATAATGCGAACTGGTCCTTGTATTGTATGAACAGTGCAGTTTGCTACAAAGCAAAGCCATGCTGAAGGTGTCTGGGTTCGATTCCCGGTCGGTCCAGGATCTTTTCGTAGTGGAAATTTCCTTGACTTCCCTGGGCATGAGGTATCATCGTGCCTGCCACACGATATATAGGGGGCTAAGGGCAAGAAGGACACCTTAAGATATATAGGTTCAAATCATGGTTTATTAGCACAATTTTTGAAGATTATTTCAGTGTAGGGGTAAGCTCACCTCTTGTTCTAAATGATGTTATCGATAGATTTCAAAAATATAAGAAACACATGATGATTTGAGATTTTTGAAAATGTCCCTTCTTATGAGGTTTTTAAACGAGGCACGGGGCAAGAGTGCCACTCGTATGGGGCAAGAAGACCACCAGAGTAAAATGCCACAAATTTTGTATATTATTATTTCACCGCCAAAACGATAAATACTAGAGTAAGTAAAGATAAAAACTGAGGGATAAAAGTTAACTTATAGTTAAAAAGAAATTTTACGAAATTAATTTAGTTCTCATCTTATTTGACTGTAACAATAATAGTAAAAATTTTCAGAAACCATTTTGAATGTCCAAAATGGGTTATTTTGATTTTATTTAGTAGAAAACATTGATTTAATGCAATAACAAACAAGAAAAATAAAAGTTCATTTGATTTTATATGAGAAAATTGCGGTGTCCCTCTTGCCCCATAAGACATACTGTTTTTATATATGTAAAACTTAATGTCAAAAGGACTTTTTCGAAAAAAATTCCTCACAGCTATATTAAACAATTGAAAATCATCAATACTGTACGGAAAAATCATTATGTTTTGTATTTATTGGGAGTCAAACCTTGTTTTCCAGCCTTACATTCTTATAATATTTCTCATTTTTCGCGTTCGTAAAATAATTAAATTGTTAGATTCTATGGGATAATTTCACAACATAAAATAGGGTGCTCATATCACCCCATCGACAGAAGAATCGACGAAAAATCATTCGTGTTTTTTTAAGACGACGGAAATCGTGCGTATCTAGTGTATTGATCTAAAAATTTCAATTGTTACGACTTTTCTTAAGATGGCCAAATTGCCCCACTTTCCCCTAGACGAAATTCACACGTACCAATGCCACGGTTTTGGTTATCTTTATTTCATGTGATAGACAAAAAGTTAATAAAAAAACTGAACGTAGACTAAAAAGTTACGGTTCATACAAAACTCTACGTTTTCTCATACAAAAAGTGTAACGGAAGGGGAGGGGGAGGGGGTTTGAAAATTTTCAATTTTAAGTGTTACGTAACTAATGGATGCAGCCCCTTATCAAAATTAATGTTAATTTGATTGTTTCATAAGTGCACGGAATTAGGCATTCTTCTGAGCGGAATATGGAAAAGCGTTTAAAAAATGCGCGGAATTAGGCAATTTCAACGAATGAACCATTTCAAAAAAATCACAATTGTAAATTATGAATGCAGTCTAGTTTATATTTTTCCCATAATCTTGAATAGATTTGCTAGCGATCCACTCATAAAGCTTTTTTGTTGATGCAATACTAATTTTTAATTAACAATTTGAATCGTTTTATTCCTTAACTGCGCTGAATTACGGCACTTTACGGTATATGTATCACAATGGAATGAATGTGCTCTTGTTGTTAGCGCTAATAGATTTCAATTAGTTGAAAACACAAGCGAAATATTAGCGATTGAATTAGGTATTTAACATCTTTTTCAATCATTCACCTCGGGATGGCTGCCCGAAAACGATCACAGTGGAGAGACAAAAACATTCAAGCAGTGTGTGAATCGTTGGCAGCTCAACGTCTGATGGTATTGATGCTGCTGCTGCTTTGTGTTTTGGTTGACTGGCAGAATCGATGAACTGTGATGAATTGTGGTCACAGTTCCCAAGCCTGGTAAGGTGATTCCGGGGAGATACTCAATACTCGATGATGCGGTTCCATACACTCAAAATAATCCAAACGTCATTGCTACGTGAAAAATCACGTAGACCATTCCAAATTCATTTTGCCTCATCTTCACCTGACCAAGGTAATTATTACTAGGGCATATATAATCACCAAATGGAGTCCGGTTGATTGTTACCGAAGCTACCCGTCGCACTTACCTGAAAATCATGTAGGCAATTAAATTCATTTTCACATCGCGTTCATTCTCTGCTTTGACATCGCGTGTATTCTCAGTTCAATTTTAAAAATGGTGGCCGCTTGTTTTTCCAGGAGTTGCTGGACTTTAAAACAACTTTTGGATTGATTTCATGGTAAATATGTGTTAGATACTGGAGAATATCAATATTTTATAGCTTTTTTATATCTTTCATAACTTACGAAACATAGAACAGCAAATCCGAACAAATTTGTGTATGTTCTAATGCAGTTGGACCATGGATGCCACCGTGTCGGTCAGTGGGTATACACACCATCAATTGAAAACAATGTTAATACTTGTATTCGCAATAACGATTGAATGCAATAAATACTTGAATTCTTTTTGTTTGTTATACTTTTTTTTTCAATGAAATACTATTTACCGTGAGGGCCCCTAACTCTGCGCAGCTCCTAACTCTGCGCACTTTTACCAAAATCCACCAAAATCTGGTAAATCATTTAAATTTTTGTTTAAAATTTGTTATCCATATATTGATACAATAGTAATAAAAAAGTACGTGAAGAATTTTCTTGACAAATTTTCGTTTATTACTTTAATAAAAAATAAAATAGCTTTAAAAATATTGAAAAACGTCCAAATTGACTGCCCGTTAGCAAAAATGCTAAGGGGGTTGTCCGACATTTCGCGGTAAACCATTCCGCGGTCAACCATTTCGCGGTGTACCATTTCGCGGTTTGTATCATTTTGCGGTTTACCGTCTTGCAGTTAGTACCATTTCGCGGTATGTCGTTTCGAGGTCTATACCATTTCGCGGTGTGGTTTTTCCTACGAGTTGCACTGAAAATGGTTGGCATTATCACTTATAATATTTTCATCGGTGATTTACCCTTCTTTTGAACACAGGCAGCCCCTCAAATTGCTCTGTTAGGATAGATGAAACTTCTCGGTCCAAACCGCGAAACAGTACATCGCGAAATGGTACTGACCGCGAATTGACATGCCGCCAAATGGTACTAACTGCGAAATGTCGTACCGCGAAATGACAAACCGCGAAATGGTATACCGCGAAGTGGATTACCGCAAAATGTTATACAATCGCTAAGGGAGTACCTCATCACTTAAGTCATTTGAATCAAGTTAAAGAGAATATATTTCAGATTTTTAGATCACTGGTGAAGTGCACCTTATTTTCTCTTCATTTTCTTATTCTTCTTAAGTGCGCATAGTAAGGAACCATTTTTCAACTATGTCCCTTACTATGCGCAGCAGTTATAAAACGTTATTTTCAACATACAATCAACCCTCCAGAGGTCGATATTGAAGGGAACCATCGACTTGTCGACACCATCGAGATATGGAATGTAAAAAATTTTTGGTAAATTGTTTAAGGGGATCATCATAGTAAGGGAAGATTAAAAAATGACGTCCAACATATTTTAAGGATTTCTACACTCCGTCCCCCCAATCCCCTGTCGCGATTTTAACAGTACCTAATGGATGAATTGTCACATTTTCGTAGACTCCTCCTTCCCTGAACGATGGACGTAATTTTTGAATGCTCCCTAACCATGCAATAGAATAATTTTGATTTTTTGTATAGTTTCATGAGTCAATATCGAGTAATGGAACATCGAGGTTTAATCGTATTTGCTATATAGAAACGCTAATAAAGTACTGTTATTGATCTGAAATATGAATCGTTCATTAATAACGTCATGCTTATACAGGGCGGCGATACTTGTCGATTGAGTGATGAACAATACATTAAGCATGGATATACCCTTTCGCTTAAACCATTCTTCGTATTTAGTAGGAATGTTCGGGTTTCACATATAACAAATCAGAACCAGGTTCTTATTAATTTTATTCAAACTCGGACCCGAACCGAATAAAAGAAAATTTGGTTTTTATATTTTCTAGTGAAAATTCATTAACAGTCAAAGCTAATTTTCCTTTACACGCCAAGAAAGAATGCAAAAAAGATGTAGTTTGTACCCTTTTTGTATGTTGCTTTGGATTTTAGAAAACTAAGTTAATTACATGTTTTGGAAATCATATGATGATTTCGATTATTTTGAGAGTTCCACTTAATGGCATTCAGTAACAGTAATTATCATGGATTGAATTAAAGATAAAATTCACTTCACTTAATAAACTTCTATGTTAGAGACATTCCACGCTCCACTGGGGACGTAAAGCCGTATAAAGCAAGAAAATTAAGATTAATTCAGAGTTTGAATGCTAGAAATGCTTTTAGCAAAATACTTCAACTGTTATAAATAATGTATCGAGTGCGCAGAGTTAGGAACCTGAATGCGCAGAATAAGGAGCATTGCAAAAATGAGTGCGCAGAGTTAGGAACACGGACACCCTTGAGAAAAATTAAAAATTTGCAATAAAAATCATTACTTAGTGAAGCTTTTATATTTTTTCCTTATACATGAAATCAATAAGTATTTGCTCCCAAAATTTCAGAGGATTGTGTTTTGTTTTCAATTAATTACAGCTGTTTGAAATTTAAAAATCCTTAAGTGCGCAGAGTATGGGGCCTTCACGGTAATTGGCAAAGCCAATGCAAAGCAGAATTGGGTCTCATTTAACTATACCGATAAAAATCAATAAAAATATCATCTAGGATCCACTAAAGCACTTCGTAGAAGCTACGTGAAACTTCGATGGAACTGATGAGGTCTATTTGTTCATGCGTTCATTCAGTGGTACCTATGATCCACGTAAGCGCTACGTGAAAAGTGCGATGGAAAAAAACCACGTATGTTTTCACGTAAGAATGACGTTTGGATTATTTTGAGTGTACGTTGGGCGGGTAGTGTATATGCGCATCTTCTAAATCTACACGGACAGAGACGAAACCTGAATGAATTAATTTGAGAAACTTACATTGTGAATTGGAAGAATGGGACTCAGAAAAGGTCATAAAGAGCTCATCCATTTAGTGCATTAGATATATAGGCAGATACAAGAAATGTCATCGCAAGGATATCGCACAATTTGATTATTCTCCAATCTTTATTCGTTACCATTTATATGCATATCGCGTTTGGAATATTTACGAGTAGGTACCTTCAAGTTCATGTTGTAGACGGGTAATATTTTCTCGTAGATACATTAATTACTAGAGCCTGGAGTGCAACACTACAAACTGAACAACCAAAAGGCGCCCACTTTCGACGCGGAAATGAATTAAGCATGTAAAGACATAGTAATATCGTCATTCACATGCCTCTATGTGGAGTAATATGTATATTCCTAATGACGGAAAATCAGTTCAGAACCAGCGCAATATTATAACTTAAGCTTAAATCCTAATCTATGCTGTAAAATGGACAATTGCCTTTAACGATTATCCTCTAGTTGCAGAAGTAAAACAAAGATGTTGCTCCAAAAACAATTATGTTAGGAAATCATTCGAAACACAGAAGTGAAATTTGTCAAATACTAGTCGGTGGTCACAACTTATACAACGCTGTGGAAAAAAGTACAAAATATCGAAGAGTTCCGATACTACCCGAAATTCTTCGCTGTTCGACTATTCTCTTTGACACGGGCAAAAGAAAAACAACCAAATCGACGCAACGGACAATCGCAAATAATTTGATCTTCCAGGAAAGAAAAGTGTCGTCCCTTAAAAAAAGTTCCTACGTGTGAGAGACTAAAACAACCACTCATCCTACTAAAATGTACAGCTAATGTAGCTCAAAGGGGGAGGGGGTTATGGTTTCTCTGTTACTGGAAGTAAATACGGGAGCGAACAACCTCCGGCTAGGTGCTTAGAAGAATGTGACATCAACGGTGCGACCATCGAAACGCGAACCGTCCATTAATTCTGGAAAAGTAAGATATAAAAAAAGACAATCAGTTGAGGAGATCTATAGGTGTACAATAGGATAGGGTGCGGCTTTTTTTTTCAAATGCTCTCAAAACCAAAAGCTCGTATACTTAACCTGGTAACCTGAATTCGGTTTTAACTCAACAATCATGTGATCCTCTTTCAGAAAATTAGATGGCCATCCAAACACAACGCTTTCTACTGTATATGCAACACCTAGCCGAGATCCACTATTTATTAGTTATCGAGCTACGGACTAAACGATTAAAATTCAGAAGAGCACACGAATTTTCGGTTTTGAGTACTTTTGACAAATAAGCCGCACCAAAGTGCACTATCATTCGTATGACATACTTATGGCAACCTCAGCGTCTCGTTCCTTGGCGAAGCGAACGACGCCAGTGTCCTGTCCGCGGATTTCAGCAAACTTGACTTCTCCGACATCACGGAATTTGTCCCGAAGGGTCTGCCATGTCCAGGAGATTGGCATCTATGGATTGAAAGAGATGTTAAGAAAGGTTTTTTTTTGGGAATGCTTCTAATGAACTTACATTGCGAATAACAATCGTGTCGGATGTTTTGCGATTGTTTCCGTTATTCATGCCGCCATAGCTACGTCCGTAATCGTCATTCGGTGCAGTGCTGTAGTTGCGGACATTGGACGATCCCATGTCGTAGTCGTTTCCTCGGTTGCCGCCACCGCTGCCTCCAAATGCCCCAGAAGAATAGTTCTGGTTGAAGTTGCTACCGCCGAGTCCACCGTCATTTCCTCCTCCACCAAGGGAACTAAGACCAGCCAATGCGGAAGCACCGGATGCACCGAGTCCACTAAGACCGCCACCACCACCTCCGCCGGTAAGATTACCCAAGCCCGTCAAATTGGACAAACCGGCCGCAGCATTGCTCAACAGAGAATTTTGCAAATTACCAGTTAAATTGGACAAGCCAACGACGCTACTGAGTTGAGCGGCCAGATTGCTGTTCAATCCGGAAGCAGCGCTCAACAAGTTTGCACCGAGTGGAGGTTGAACCGGAGTCGGAGCAGCGTTTTGGATGGGATTGTTCTGAACCTGATTATTCTGTTGTAACGTGGGAAGATTGCGAGCCACGTCCTTTAATGGTTCGCCGTTCGGACCGAGACCGATGCCGATACCCTTCAAACCCTCCGGCAGACGGTTAAGCTCACCCTTCTCCGGCACGCGATCAAGACGAACGGTCATGCGACGATCGAACAACATTTGCCTGTCGAACATCGAGATTGCCTGGACAGCCTCGACGGGATGATCGTACTCAACGACTGCGAAACCCCGGCTGTTGCCGTCTTTGTCGACAGACAGGTCCACATTCTGGACCTTGCCGGCCATCTTGAAGACCTGCTTGAGCTTTTTAGCATCGACCTTGTAATCAAGCTGTACGATAATCGACGGGAGACGATTGGCGTTATTTCATTCACAAGAGAAGAGATGGAAAAGAAAGAAAAGCAATATCCTTACGATTAGCTAACTGCTAGTTAAGAGGAAAATTCTACTGCAGGAGATAGGATACAACTGTTTTGCGGGATTTGTTGCAATCTGATTGACGGGGAATTTTTAACCTTTTCAATTGATATTGATTCTATGGAATCTGGTATGTTGTACGGAACACTAGACGAGTGCTAGGAAATCTTTGATATCAATGTGTAACAACTAAGTAACGTCTATCTGATTAAAGTATTGCCGATCGCAGAGAGGACCAAGTAGAAAGATTAAATTAATGGATTTGTTATCACACTTACGAACAGAGACGTGAGCACATTCAAAACCATGGATAGGAAAAAAAAGCAAACATTTCACTAAAGATGTGTGAAATTCAGAGGCGACTCGTAACCTCACTTTTTACCTGTTCTACGCATCTAATAATGTCTTTTTCGACAAATTGAGATCATAAAGCAAATAGTAAATGATTGGAATCTTCCTTTCTAGCAAATCTTCACCCGATAGATGCAAATTGGTTGCATAAAATCAAGAATTTCTATTCGTGGAACAGGTAGATTTGAGGTTAGGGAATCGCCACTGGTGAAATTCTTATGTAATTTCCAAAATTTTCCCCGACGAAGGCAAATAACTGAATAACTAATCTTGTCCGATTGAATTATGAGTTAGAACTGAAATCTGCTACTGGAGAAACAAGATAATATCAAACTGTTGAAAATGTGCATAGATATTCCTTCAGATTTTATTCAAACTGTAAATTTGGATCACTACAAGGATGGAACGAGGGGTCCAAATACCACAAGAACAATTTCGAAACGTTAGAAGTCGTCTAAATTTATTATTTTTGTATGAAGTGAAATAGACTTCTGATTGTCCTACCCAGGATTTTTAGTGTACCCTGCGCCTCTGCTAACGAACAACTTCGACGTCGATTGGGAATAAACCTTTCTACCGTTTGCAAACTATGTAAACTCATAAATCACCCCACAAAACAGCTTCAAAAGTTCATGTACTGTAAAAAGAGACAATAGACTACAACAAACCATACTCACATTGGCAATGAAGATACGCGTATGCAGAGGTCCCTGAATGCCGAGACCTTCCAAGAACTTGATGCTGAGACCGTAGGTATTGAAGTCCGGATTGAAACCACCACCATCATCACGTCCCGAACTACACGAAGAGCCGAATCAGCCGAAAACATACAACAGAAACAAAATATACAATTCAAATGAGAATCGAAAAGCAAACACAAGAGTACCGGAAGCTCCTCGTTGATCAGGTGACGGGATGAGCGAGATCAGTAAGACAAAGATAGAAGCACCTCCCGGTTATGAGAGGAGCATCTCATGGCAACTTTTCGAATAAGCTAAAGATCTTTAAAATGCAAACTGAAAGAAGAAGGATCAACCTGCAAAGGATATCTATTCGAAGTTACATAAACGACGTGACCAACTAGGGTGTCGACTCTATTTTGAAAATTCAATTCTCTGACTTTCCCAACCTTCCAGTCGATTTGCAGACCATATAGCAATGCTCGAGTTTGACATTTCATTCCCTACGGACGAAAAAAAAAACTATGATTCAGCATATTATAGTAGAAAGCAATGCTGTACAGATTTATGGTAATATGTCTATTTGAGTAGATTTTCTCCGTTTAATACAACTCTGATCCATATCTGTGTTCTATCTATAACTGTGGGACAAACTATCTGAAATTATGCCGAGATGGCAAGATAGATGTTTTAAATCATTATCAAGAGATTGTAATCTATTGCAATGCTGGATTGGTCTGTGGGTAACTTTGAAAAAAAAAAAAACTAAAAAAAAACATGTTCAGTTGAGAAAAAGGTTTGTTTTCCGACAATCCATGTCAAAATGGAATTTCCTGACAGTTTTCCAGGTTGTCGACACCCTGCCATCCCTTTCCCACCATCTTTCCATCGAAAAAACCCAATCTTCGAATAAATCCCTTTACCAAGGAGCCGGCAATCTTACGAACTAGCAAAAATACCAAACCAAATACACGCACATGCGATCATCATCACGATCCCGACGACGGCTGCTATCGTCGCGATCCCCGCGGAACGACTTCGGCACAACCCGGCCATACTTGTCCCGTTCGTTGCCGTAGTCCTCCTTGATAACCAACTGGCGACCGTTGATGTCGAAGCGGTTCATTTTGTCGAGAGCGGCTTGTACGTGTTCGGCCTTTTCAAACTCCACGATTCCGCAGCCTCTTGGCTTATTGTTCTCATCGTGGAACAGCTCAACGAACGACACATCACCCACTTCCTTACGGAACAGATCCTTCAGATCTTGCCAACGGTACTCGTACGGAACGTTCGAAACGTAAATCCGACGGCAATCGCCACGCTCACGATCACGGCTACGGTCCCGGTCGTTGCTAAAACGGGAACTGTTGCGGCCCCGATCGTTACGACGGGAACGGTCACGGGTATTCTGCTGGTCGTTGTCGTTATCCATCACTTCCAAAACACTTCCAATTCAAGCGACGAAATAGGTGCACACCTTATGAGAACCAAGAACGAACTAGTCACTAGAAAACAGATCAAGAAACACTTGTAGATTAATTCTGCGGAACCAACGATGGAGAGGTAGATATCGTAAACATAAACAAGAGGTAAACGTTTCTGTTTTTTGAGGTTAGGTATGCAGGAGCGAAAACAATCGAACCAAAGCGGAAAACGGAACGGGCGGAACCCGTCCCCCATTTTATTTTCTGCACGCAGGCGGTACAACACCATATTTATATTTCCACTTTTGACCGAAGATTTAACAATTCCCCCCGGAAAAATCCATCTTAAAATACTACCTGATGGCACCAACGACAAAAATTCGACAACCAAGCTCTATGAAAACGATGATTTTCAGGCAAAATTTGCACTTTTCACCGGCACTACACGCGACCACGCACTTTGCACTCCACAAGAAAGCCACGAAAAGTTGCCAAGCAAGAAAGATGGCCGACTGATGTCTTGTTTTGTGAACAACGTTCCTGAAGGGTACTACCGCAAACACGGAGGGAAAAAGTCAAGGTAAACAATTGAAAAGTTTCCAAAAGACTCAATTTTTTTGCAGCAGCTGCCAACTTTTGCACGAGGCAAATCGAACTTGATTCGCGGTAGATGAAAATCGATTTTAATATTAATAATAAATAGTTCCCTTGCGATACTCCGCTGCCCCTAACCCGATAAATCCAAACTTTAAGAAAACATCATCACATACGGTCTGTATTCCATGTTTTACCATACCCTGGGAGGGAGAAACCAATACAAAATTTCTGTACGTCATAGTGAGCCGAGATTTCGCTGTCATGAACTGTCACTGTGAGCCCAGATCTCAAACATTTGACAAATATGAAAAAAGCGCGTAACTGATTAAAACACATTTTCGTATTTCTTCAAAAGTGATAAAAATCGAATGAAAATCAATTCATGCACATAACGCAAGTAATGTCACGTGAGCACCATTTAATCTGATTGAACATAAAGCATTGAAAAACACATCGTTCTACTTTTTCCAATGAAAATGAATATTTAGTGCATAGAAAACTGTGGCCCTGTTTTCATGTTTGTCAGGAAAGATCGAAGGTGCACAACAAAAGGAAACTACCGATTTTCTCGAAGCCTGCCTTGATTGTTGTTGGCAAGCTGGAGTTATCTTGCAGTTCAAAATAACGTTGCCTTATATTTCGTGTGTAGTATCGGTGCCTCCCTCCCAGACCATACCCATATGATACCTTCGACCGTAAGAGGACCATTTTCGGTTAATGTTTTGACCGTAACTGTTAAAGTTTTTGGGAACCTGATCATATCCACTTATCCGCGAGCGGGAATAGCGTCTTGTGGGTGCTGCTTGATGGTGGGTGAGATTCAAAGTTTGACGTTTGTTGGAGGTCGTCAAAGCAAGGGCACCTACCAGTGAAAATTTCGTCCACGCTGGGTTTGATGTTTGCAAAATATCAATGTGAAAGAGCGGTACGTTTAGATAAAAGTTTAACTTGAACAATTCGAATTCTATCGTAGAAAAGTTTTGAAATACCATCTGCTAGAGTGAGCACACTGTCCGAAGAAAGTTTATTTTTATAACTAGGAATTCGCCCAACCAAGCCAACATCAATTTCGAAAGAATTCAAGCTTTCAGAAGCTATGACAACAACTTTCTCATCAAGCTCCTCTCGTAAAACAAAACACTCTTCTTGTAGCATATCTGGAACATACACTATCTGAACATCCTGTTCCTCCGAAATATGTGTTACGCAGTATCGTAGCATCGGGATAGCTCGAGAAGTTCATTCATTTTCATGGGTCAGCTTGTTTGTACCACCGGCGTCACTCTGTTTGCTTAGAATGGATCATTGAAGGTAGTTTTTGCCAGTGCTCTCCGCATCAAAACAAAGGCGCCACTGTATCCAGCTTTTTACGCTGGGTAGCTATAAAGTTCTGGATCACCCCCACTTGATGTTTCTTGTCTACACTATAATTTTTTTATGGTTAGATCTCAGCAATCCTAGAAGGATAAAAAACTTCGATGTTGACAACAGCCGTCAGATTTTTTTTTTCAATCCAACTTGATCAAGTTTTAATTTTCTATCAATTTTGAACTCGTTTACGATTTATAACAGTTTGTTTTTGCAGGTTTACAAAACTCATCGAGTCGAATTGGACATAAAGATACTAATTGACTGAATATTGGAACATGGACTTCAAAGCATTTCAAATCTTCAATGAGGACTTTCTATCCGTCGTGCGCCAGCAACGTGCATTCATAATTGCAGTTAAAATTCAATTAAACTAACAACAGTATATATAAAAGGCATAAGCTAGAATAGTAATTTGTCTAAAGCTTACAGAATCTGCCAAATTTCGCTGTCAGACAATCGATGGGATACGGGTGATGGCCTGATCCAGAAGAACCAAACAGTATTTAAACAGCTCAAAATTGTGTTGGAAATCTATCAAATGTCGCTAATATATGATTTGGGATATGGGTACCTGAATGTACTTCTCATTTATGCAAGATTTCGGAAAGAAAAAAGCATGATTGTGTGCTTAGGTTTATTTTATTCATACGGCCAAGACTCAAAAATTTAAGTTAGATTGCACAGTTTTTCGATTTCTTGATCCAAGTGAAAGTTGTTGATTGATGATTATTTTTTCGGAATGGAATATTATAATGTAGGGACATCTTCGTCTTCTAAGTTTGTCTTGAACACAAGAATTCATGTTGAAAGCCTGATATTACTAGTAACAATAACAGAAATCAGATCTCTTCAATGTCCATATGTACCTATTATGCGAAGTTCAAATTGAAATCCACGTATCCGATTGATTGGGGAACCTAAAATCACGTGAAATAAATAAATTGAACAAATTTATACGATACATTAATAAAATTTGATTTAAGAAATTCTCCTAGGTGCAACACGAATGTGGTGAAAATTTTTGACAATTTAATAAACAAACCAGAATTACAGCCTGCTAAGATTTTACTATAAAATCTGTGAGCAAAATATGTCATAATCAAATCACCCCTCGTTTTTTTTTATAGCCAGCGAAAAAAACCTGGATATGGGATTTAACGTTGTGACAGCATTGCTGTTCTGTCAAACACACAAGGCTACGGTGGCGCTATCTATGCTTTCCATAGCGGCCGTTTTGGTTATTTTAATGATCCATTGGGACAGGATGGGAATCTGTGGAACGACACTGTTTCCGGGATGCATTTTAAATTATATTTACACGTTTAGATTTACATTTTTTTTTCAAAACTACCATGGTTTGAGACAAGACAATGAGCCTCTGTACGTGCCATACATTATTTTGTGCTCATGACTTTTACTGTGCGCCGTGTGTTGGTGCTGTCTCCCTCTCTCTCACGGGCAACTTGAAAACAGGGCGCACAGTAAAAGTCAAACGTTTTATAGCATGCATAGGCTCATTGCCAACTTTACTCTACGGTAGATGCTTCTTTTTCTACTCTGGGTGACAAGACTGCTGTCTCCGGTAGGTGCACTTCCCGGATAAAAACGTATCATTCAGTGAATGGAATAAACCATTAATGTACAATATAACGTATTGGATACAATACAGCGTATTGTAATTGAATGTCAAAGCAATATTATTCTTATTTGGATATACAATTCAAAAACAATATAATATATTGTAACAGAACATTGTATTGTTTTTAATTGATTTTATACATTACAATTTTGGTCAAATTCCTATTTTCGCGTAAAACAACTGTTGCTTTTTTCTATGTAGCTTTGCTGAAAGAAATAAACAAAACAAGTTGAGAAAGCAAGAAATGTTGGGTGAAAAATATTCAAAAAGTAAAAATAAGTAGTTTTTTAGAAGTCACTTGACATTAGCTGTAACGACGAATGCAACCATGATACAGTTCGTTGAATTGTTTTTGTATTGTACAACAATACACGAATTGCTAATCAAGACAATACATGAACATTATATCGTATTGTATTTTCAAAATGTTTGTATGAGAAAATATCTCTATTTGTATTGTTACGATACTTAACCACCCATACATTATATTGCAAAAATCTCATATACCATACAGTGAACTGTTCAAAACAATATATTGTACTGTAATTATATTGTCATTTTACATATACTGTATTGTATTTCCAATATATTGAATGGTACTGTTACAATACGTTATATTGTTTTTGTATTGTATTTTTTATTTGTGTTGCTTTGACGACCTCCAACAAACGTCAAATTTCGAATCCCACCCACCATCAAGCAGCACCCACAAGCCGCCATTCCCGCTCTTGGATTAGTGGATAAACAATGGGTTGTTAAGAATGTTTACCATGAGCATGAGCATGAGCATGACGGCCCGCAGATGCTACTCCGTTATTGCAAGAAAGGCTGTACTTACACAGGGAACCAACAGACGCTACTCGGGATGAGTAGCATCCTCAATGTGTAAGTACTGGTGCTCTCATTATTATAACAAACAATAACGGCGCCGGCTGCGTCCGAATGCAGGTCAATAGGGTCCTAAAGCCCTGTCCTAATTTTAGTGCCAAACGCTTAAGTTTAGGTCAAAAACACATGTTTACTCAATTTTATAATGTTTTCCGTTGGTTTAAGTCGAAAACACATATTTTTTAGATTTTGTCACACCCCTTGGCTTAAACTCAAATTTTGGGTGTATTTTGTTTTCCGTGTCCCTTCCGAAATGTCAGATAGGAACAACCCCGGTGTTAAAACTAAAACCCCTGTGGTGTTTTTGTCGACTAAGCGAACGTCAAACATGATCTCAAGTGTCAAGGTTCATTTATGGACCCAATTTTTAAATTAAAGTTTAAATATGATATAGCCGTTATTTGAGCGGGAAAAAATGCTAAAGTAGTTGAAGTAACATGCTCTTTCGGGTTGTTAAATAAAAACAAGATTTTATTGAAAATTTTAGGACCCAATTGAGGGATGGGAGGGAAATGTTGACGTGTTCCTTGCTTTATGGAAGCCGAGGAGTCCTCTGCACTTCCACTAGTAAACACTGGGAGTTTGGATATGGGGGAGGGATTCGTTTTGGTAAACGATAAATATATAATTTGAAATAAATGCGCCTTACCGGATTCGCGATATTACTCGATAAACGAATTGAACGCCGAACAAGTGTTCGTCACTCGCCCTCATAGGACCAAGCGACAAGATCAAAGGATCAAACACTACTAACGCGTTCCGCCACCCGCAATACTATTCCACCTAGGGTTACCATATTTGCTCTCACTGAAAAGAGTACATTTTTTCAACTCTGTAAAAGAGTACTGAAGAGTACACTTAGCCTATTTAAAATTTCAACTTTTTACCAATGTATTTGTCTTAATTTTCTTGTGTTACCCATTTTCTTAATTTATTCTTAATTCTAAAGTCGTTGGTCGCATTAACACTATTGACTACCAAAAGTTAGATTAAAAAGTTAAATGCAAATTGCCAGATTCATATTAACAGACACTCTTCTTGCATTTCAATCACAGTTTAGTTAGCAGGGAGACACTATTCTCAATTTTTCATTCTAGATTTCATGAACTTCAGCGTTTTTCCGCTAATTCTATAATATGTTTTCTTAATATACTGGACATTGACTTTGAGCGAATTGGTGTACTAAATCATGATTTTTTTTTTATAATAACGCAAGTTATGTTTTTTATAATAACGCAATTTATATAGAAATGATGACTTTTTGTAACAATGTATTCCTTCAAATGGGTTCGTTTCTTAAACAAACATTTAGTAAAAATGTTCTCTACCAGATGCACTGAGAAATGTCAATTTTGGTAGCATGGCACTGTGTTTTATTTTGTCGATTGCGTGCGCTTTTACAATAGCACCCGAATCGTTGATTTTAGCGATAAAGTTTATTCGGAGAAGTTTCTTGGCATACTGAAGCGCATCTTTTGATGCAAACTGTTTAGTGATCAAACCCCCAGCAGTGAAATAGAAAAACTATCTTTTCATAACATTTAGATAGACAAAGTTGTAGAAGTAGCAATTTGAAACAACTTTGTGTGTTCGATTGTCTATCTCCCAATCTTTTCTACACCGTTGTATGTGAATTTCCTGTAAAAATCATATTATTGATTATCATTTTCCAAAATTTTCAACATTTTTTGTGTTTTCTACAAAGTTTGTTTTCACATACAAACCCATGTTTTTGCTGATCATGTTATCAAGCTATCTTTAGAAAGAACAAAGTTACTCAAAAATTACTATTTTTTGAGGGCTAGTTTAGACCCCAATTCCTGCTTTCGGCGCAAAACGGTGCAGACAGCCCTTAAATATTATAATAGAGTCATATCTTCCGTTCCGAAAAAACAATTGTCTATAAGAGTATCTTCATGCGCTTTTCTATCAAACAAATAAGCCTTATGAAACAGAAATCGACCAATAACTTCTTTACTCTAAGAGATCGAGAGTTGTGATGTTTTAGATGCTATACTTCAAAGTTAAACCTTTTAATTTTTGAAGCTTTGTTCATTATTTGCATTGCCAAATCGACGTTTCCAGAAAAAGTGCACAGTTCTAGGGAAGTTGTTTCAAATAGGCTGAATTGTTATAAACAACTTTACACAACTCTCATCTGAAAAAATAGTTAGTTGATTGTTTATCAATAGATTTTTCATTGGGCCTCTTATTTATATATTGAGTGGATTCAATGAGCGCAAAATTTCTTTCCAATCATTATTGCGCTTATCATACCAATGCTACTCAATCAGCATTTCTCAAAATATGTTAGAAAAAACATCTCTTATCGTAGGAAAAAGGTTTCACAAGTAACCGTGCTTGTGGCCAATTTGCCTTTTTGGACTTAAAGTGCTAAGATAGGACAATAAAGATCATGTCACCTGTGTAATAGAACTATACAACTTGGGTAATCGGGTTTCTTTCACAGGTTATTTGATTTTATCAGCATTCGTCAGCAACATCTTGAAAAGAGTACACTTGAGTTCGTTTAGCCAAAAAGAATAGTACACATATTTTTAAGGCGAAAAAGAGTACATGTACTCTTAAAATAGTACGTCTGGTAACCCTAATTCCACCGTGCCATGCGAGCGACACGTAACACGATTAATGCTGCCTTCATCACCCACCCCCGTAGGAGCAAGCGTCAAGGTCGAAGGATCAAACAGAAGTAGCGGACCAATTCACTTTTTCACTCTTTCCACCGACGCGCGACTATTTGATCCTGCCCTCATCACCCGCTCCCGAAAAAGCAAGCGTCAAGGTCGAAGGATCAAACAGAACTAGCGGACCGATTCACTTTTTCACTTTTTCCACCGACGCGCGACATGTTTAATCCTGCCTTCATCACCCGCTCCCGAAGAAGCAAGCGTCAAGGTCAAAGGATCAAACAGAACTAGCGGACCGATTCACTTTTTCACTCTTTCCACCGACGCGCGACATGTTTGATCCTGTCCTCATCACCCGCTCCCGAAGAAGCAAGCGTCAAGGTCGAAAGATCAAACAGAACTGGCGGGCCGATTCACTTTTTCCACCGACGCGCGACATGTTTGATCCTGCCCTCATCACCGCTCCCGAAGAAGCAAGCGTCAAGGTCAAAGGATCAAACAGAACTAGCGGACCGATTCACTGTTTCACTCTTTCCACCGACGCGCGACATGTTTGATCCTGTCCTCATCACCCGCTCCCGAAGAAGCAAGCGTCAAGGTCGAAAGATCAAACAGAACTGGCGGGCCGATTCACTTTTTCCACCGACGCGCGACATGTTTGATCCTGCCCTCATCACCGCTCCCGAAGAAGCAAGCGTCAAGGTCGAAGGATCAAACAGAACTAGCGGACCGATTCACTTTTTCACTTTTTCCACCGACGCGCGACATGTTTGATCCTGCCCTCATCACCCGCTCCCGAAGAAGCAAGCGTCAAGGTCGAAGGATCAAACAGAACTGGCGGACCGATTCACTTTTTCCACCGACGCGCGACATGTTTCACTCTTTCCACCGACGCGCGACATGTTTGATCCTGTCCTCATCACCCGCTCCCGAAGAAGCAAGCGTCAAGGTCCAAAGATCAAACAGAACTGGCGGGCCGATTCACTTTTTCCACCGACGCGCGACATGTTTGATCCTGCCCTCATCACCGCTCCCGAAGAAGCAAGCGTCAAGGTCGAAGGATCAAACAGAATTAGCGGACCGATTCACTTTTTCACTCTTTCCACCGACGCGCGACATGTTTGATCCTGCCCTCATCACCCGCTCCCGAAGAAGCAAGCGTCAAGGTCGAAAGATCAAACAGAACTCCAATGGGTTGTTAAGAATGTTTATCATTCAAAAACACGATGTTTCTCACACAAGTTTTGCACGACGACTGTACAGGGAAAGTATCTAGTACGGTCGAAAAATTTATTACTGGAAAGATACTCGAATGTTGTTGATATGTTTCATATATAGATATATTTATGTACGATTTATTTTCAAAACAACACAATTGTTCAATTTTTGATCACATTTTATTTCTGCTTATGAATAATTTAACAGATGTATGCCATAGTTTATGTATATATCTCGCATAACTTCTGATCTCGCCCTAAAAGCCATCCCAAGTAACCACGAAGCTATATATGCATACTTTATGTTTGCTCTATAGTGTGCTATCAGATTTTGTTTTAAAGTGACATAACCTTTGAAAGCTTTATAAAGCATAATTAAAGTGGGAAAGGGCCCCACAACAACCAAATTAATGCAATACTTGGTAAAGCAGTTTTAATGCACAAGCCCTACTAAAGCATTTATGTTTCTATATTTAGGGTTCATGATGTATATTAGCTTTAAATAATGTATGTTCAGGGCTTGCGTTAAAAATAAACAAAACAATGAATCCATTGACAACCTTTCAATGGTTTTCTTTACCAGCTTAATGATTTTTTTGTTAGAATCAGGATTCGAACCCACAACTAGGATGATGGTGTGCTGGATGCCTGGCGCGTTGGTGTCCTGTGCTAAAGCTGCTGATGTAATAAGGTAGGATAAAAGTTCCTTATAAACGAAGCCATTGTGTGAGTTAACATTAATATTCGCCCAGTTATTGCGAATAGAAAGAATTCTCTTCGGCGATTGATTTCCTTTCCTCACCAAATGAAACATCAATAGAAAGAATTTGATCACCATTCTTTCTCGTAGAGGAAATAACAGAACTTAACACACAAAACAAAGCCCTAGCACATTAAAAAGATTTCAGGGGAGAGAAATTGATCGACATTTCTTCTCGCTCCTTATGAGTAAAAGAGTCTCATAGATAAAATACACCAATTCTGATTGAATACATATATCCTTAGATCATGAAATGGGGGTTCGAGATGGAAGAAAGTAATTTCATTATTCTTCCATATCCCACAAAACGTAATGAGCGAGTGCGAACGTGCTCGATCGTCTTACTTATTTATTACAGATTCGAGTGCGTTTAATGAGGTTACGTAATCTTGTATGACAGCATAACTGTATATTCACTCTAAACGCTTAGCATAATGCTATATTAAAATAATGCTACAAAGCATTTACAATGTTAATCAAATGCATCATTGCTTGACAGTTATTGAATAAATGCATGATAACATTATTAATGCAAAAAAGGTTGACTTCCGACCAAATTAATGCAATGATATAATGCTTGTGGTTACTTGGGATTGGTAACCATGTGTGTAGCTCGTTGTCTCTGAGCATTTGAATGGATTTTCATGTTATTTAATAATGCTATGGGGAAGAAAGGATCATTATCTACCTGCCCGTAATGTTGGTTTGGATGCTTTTTCTTTCATGGGTTTGTTCACATATTTCATAACGCTAAAAATAGTCATTTTCGACACCCACCCACCCCCTCGTAACGCTTTTTGTGTGAATATTTTACAAGTTTTGTATGAGCCGTAACAGGACGAGGACACCCACCCACCCCCTTCAGCGTTATGAAATTTGTGAATGGGCCCCATTTGCTCATAAACAACGAGCTACACACTTGGCTACCAATGGCTTTTAGGGCGTTATCTCAGAGTATGCGAGATATGAATGAAATTGATGAAAAAGACTCTGTGTTTGGGATTTTGGTTATAAACAAGATGATGTGAAAATGACGCTGGAACGGGAACACCTCTTGCAATCGACTTCACCCATTTGGAGGAAAAAAAAACTTTTGTACGAATGGTCGCCGCTGTTCCAATTTTGACATTGGTGCCACTCTTATTTAAATCCACTCTGTGCGGAACGTGTGCCGGGCACACTGAGCCGAGTTTCCCACCCCCTGGGAAGAATGCACTTCAACAGAAAAGTAATCGCCTGTCTCGATGCGTGGGGAATTTGCAGTTGGTATAGGGCATGTCCATAGACTGGAGATTAGGCGCGAAAAATCCAATAAGAACCGTCACTTTCGTATCAATCTCCGAAAATATGCCAACGATCGATAGAACTGTTATATACGCCGAATAATATAGCTAACAGGTCGAGGCGACCAATTTTCGCCTGTCTAGTGTTAGTAGTGACCAACACTACAACATCTAGCCGTTCAAGACCAGGACGTTAGGCAACGATTTGTCGTTCCGATTGTGTTGTTCACACATGGCCTTCTGTTAAAACAAATTTTCAACTTCTATTCATTTCTCTCGTCTCTCGCTTGCGATTCTATAAATACATCTTGTTATTTCATTACTTTCGTTGCTCCCTTTCACTCTGAGTATTGCATTCACCGAAAAAAGCCAATGAATTTTCATAATATTTAAGTTATACTTTCATTCACATGTGCCGCTCTTCTACATTGATTTTTTTGTAAACATCAATCCCAGGACGCCAAAATTCTCACTCATCAAGCCAAGTACGGACCTGAAACGTAAATCACTCAAGTAAAATTTCTCCTTTTTACCAAAGTAATTTTGACAGCTGATTCAGTATAAGCGAAATGTCACTTTTACTTGCGGAATAATTGAGCGGCACATTTTTCCGTTCGGAAAAGTGACAGCTCCCTTTGATTTGTACAACAGGCGTTACCGACGTTATGAAATCAGCTCTACTTCTCAGCTGCGTACAGCTAAAGTAATTTCGGTAGCGGAATCATTCCTTGACCGTTTCTTGTCCTATCCTTTTGCACAGTACTTATGATCAGCGTACCGGCCATCAAGCAGCACCCATAAGACGCCATTCCTGCTGCGTCAAAAACACGGAGAAAAAAATGGGTAGATACAAACAAATTTAACTTAATTTCAACCAAAATCTTAGGTTAAAACTTGCACAAACGAAATCTTAGTTTGATTTTACCAAGTGCGTTGGTTGCACCAAACTAAAGTTCAATGATGTTTTTATCATGGAAATGTTATTTGTTTTTACCAACTTTAGTTTAAAACAACCTAAGAATTTGTTGTTTGATTTGACATTTGTAAAAACAACTACTATATTAGTTTGTTTCAAACAAAGAAAAGTAGGTTGAAATTACAAAATTACATGTTGAATCAAACAAATTGTTTGCCTGATATTAACATTTTTTGGTAGAAACCCCAGCTTCATGTAAAATGATAAAAATTAAAAAAAAAACTTGAATGATAAACATAAATTTATTGTTTCCTTTTCAAATACTAAAATAATAATATATGTTATACAATTCTTCATTATTTAACAAGCGATCCTTGATGTGGTTCGGTTAAGCAAAATCATTGGACTCATGAATCTCGCGTTGTCCTGGGTTGGGGAATGTTGAATTTTCTGGGAACATGATCTGCAATACACATACATCTTTGCAGTTTTGTTGCACAATATAAATTTAAAATTTACCTCTAAATTCGCCATTGGATAACTCAGATGCATGACGGCAACATGAATTAAACGAAAATGAAAAATAAATTAGTGACGTTGATGTCAGTTTTCTTGAATAAACAAGGCAAACTTACCCAATAATACACACAACGGAATCAATAGCACCGTATATACGAATTGGTACGCATCGACTTTTCCATTATGTATTAAAACAATGTTTTCCGGGATACTTTCAAATGAAAAGGCTAGCAGTAGAGCGCAGCGAAAACAAAACAAAATAAACTAAGTATTTAGTTTATTTTAAATCATAAATATTGTTGTTTACTTTTTCAAACCACATCTTAGTTTGATTCAAACTAATATTTGGGTTTGATTTCTCGCTATGGTTTCAAATATAAACAACCCAGTTTATGACAAAAGTAAATTAGGTTTTGTTTGAAATAAACTAATATTTTAATTTTATTCAACCATAATCAATGTTGAATCAAAATAAATGGTTTAGTTTGAAACAACATAACTTTCAAGGTTGATTTAAACAAAGCAAATAGCTTGTAGCAACAAATTCATGGTTAGGAACAACCAAATTCCTAGTTTGAAAAACAACAAAAAATTTGGTTGTTTCAAACTAGCCTCATTTTTCTCCGTGAATGAGGTTAAAAACCACTATGTCCTTAAAGTAGAACGTTGCTATCAAATTTAGCAAGCCTAATCCCACCCTGGTTTTTCATCACCACGATGCCCTTCAGAAAAGAAATCTAAAGAAATTTCATTCGTCAAAACAGAATCAAAACAAAACAAAGTTCGCGAAGTGGTGATAAAAATGGATATTTTTAGGATTTATTTGTAATTATTCGTGAGTTTTCATTAGTGAAGCCATGCTAAAAGTGGTGGAAAAATGTCCAGGCCTGTACTGTGGCCGGACACTGCTGGAGAATGCATCGTACAGCGACTGCGGCGCTTGCATGCGAGGATATCGCGTCGACAAGCAGTTCGTTTGTTCCCCGTGCCAAAACGACCTCAGTGAGTACGACTGGCTGTATCTGGGCTTCATGGCCATACTCCCGTTAATCATCCACTGGTTCTGTATCGATCTGAACCGGCAAAATCAGAGGAAGTTTACGAAAGGTGAAATGATTCTGCACGCGAGTGCTTGTATCGAGGTGCTGCTTTCGGCGTTCCTTACCATCCTCTTCACGGATCCAATCTGGGAACTGCGAATCAATTCCTGTGGGGTGCGTCTGCTGTCCGATTGGTACACGCTGTTCCACAATCCGACACCGAACTACGAGACGACGCTGTACTGCACCCAGGAAGCGGTTTACCCGCGGCAAACGATGATCTTCGTGTTTTATCTGTTTTGCGTTACGTTTATGATGATTATCAGACCGATACTGAACGCAAGAGCTCTCCCTGTTTGCGGGAAGATGGCCGTGTATTATGCGTTGTACATCTTTCCAATACTGTCCCTGCTCCACGCTGTGGCCGGTGGGCTTATTTGTAAGTATAGAGTCGAGCCTTCTTGAACAATTTTACCCCGATTACGCTTTCACACTTAGATTAAATTACTGGGGTCGGTAAAATTTTACTGGGTTTTGGAACTACCGAAAAAGTCAGTAAAATGAAAACTGTCGCCACGCGTAATTGAAATGCAAATTTCACCATGTTTTATTTTTTATCGATATATGATATAAAAAGAAAGCTCTCTGCAAAATTTCAGTGAAAAATCTCTGTTTTTCGATTTATGACATTTTTTTTTAGTTTACTGACTTTTTCGGTAGTTCCAAAACCCAGTTATTTTTACCGAACAGATTGAGTGTGTTCCTTCGATTTTCAAACTAGTTTGACTACACTATGAATTTTGTTGTAGAAACTACTGAATCCATGGTAAAATTCTCGCCTAACTTGAGATCTCGCCCTAAAAGCCATTGGTAACCGAGTGTGTAGCTCCTTGATTCTAAGCAAATTAATGGACCTGGATGAAAACTATCACCATTAGAAGATAGAGGAGCATTGTTGAATTACGTGAAAATCCATTCGTTTGCTCGGTAGCTACAAGCTACACACTCGGTTACCAATGGCTTTTAGGGCGAGATCTCAAGTTATGCGAGAATTAATCCAATGATTTGCTCCAGATTTTTCACTACTCCTCCAAGAGTTCTTTCAAAGATTCCTCCAGAAATTCATACAAGAAAATCCACAAAGGTTTACTTTTGACGCAATTTGTTTAGGAATTTTTTAAAGTCCCCCTACAAAAGTTCCTACCGTCAAACGGGGTGACTTGCAACACTTTTCAACTTCAATCAACCAAAACCATGATCTAAACATCATCTAAAAATCTAAATTCCTTTTGGAACTTTTAATGGCCGGCCCACCTACAGAATGGGATGACAAAAGATTGAATCGAATTATTTTGTCATATCAAAAGTCATCAAAATGATGATTTTTTTTAAATGTCCTTATGCGGGGTTACTTACAACACTCAATGCTAATTTAGTTTTTGCCAACAAAATGTTGGAATTTTTTATTAGTCACAATTGTTAAGTATTGTTAGTCATGTATTTAAAGCATTCGAAACAGTACAAGAGCATTTTGAATACCTTTTTGTAAGAAAATAATTGAGCTATTTTTGTATGGGAAAAATATGTGTTAAATCATCAAGGTCCAATATCTTAACTGAACAATGTTTTTAATGAGTGTTTGTTGCTGATTGATGAATTATTACTCTTTTGATTATAAAGTAGACCTAACTCAAAAGTTTTTCACTTTTATAAAACTCTAAATTGCTTGAAAATAAAGTGTTGCAAGTCACCCCGTATAAGTACATATTTATAAAAAGGATTTTTATTAAAAACTTGTTGCTACAATTTCGTAAAATAAAATTCGTCATATTATTACTTATTAGTTATAGAAACACCATGTAGAGTATTACTTTTGTAAATTAAATCTATCTCATGTTTTTAGTTCACGATTTTGAACCTCCATCAAGTATCAGTTTTAAGACATTTTAAAGAAATATGTTCAATGTATAAAAATATTTATGATAACAGCTTTAATAGTGACTCTTACTTGACTTGTGTGTCAAACGTATTGAAGCACCGATTTGAAATTAATTTTCTTTTGAAATTTGTGTTTTATAGCGAAATATAGTTGTAAATTACAATGTGTTGCAAGTCACCCCGTTTGACGGTAAGTCTTTTCATGTAGATTTTTCCAAGAATTCATCCACGTTACTGCTCGAGGAAATCTATCAAAAACTTCCAGGAATTCATAAAAAGACCTGGGATTAATCATAAATTTCTAGGATATTTTACATCATTTCTTTCATGAATTACTTCTAGTTAGTTGTTCCAAAACATCTTGAAGATTATTATTATTATTATAGCTTTATTAAGGAGATTTTCAGCCCTTGGCTGGTTCATCTCCGTACTTCTTGAAGAATATATAAACAAATCTATGGAACTTTTTTTCCTTTAAGAAATCCTGCGGAATTGATATTTTTAACTACCTTAGCGGTTTATTTAGAAAATCTCCCAAAACTTACTCAAGAGTGTGGGAAAATCTAAGAAAGCTAGAGGCATCTCTGTCGAAGTTAATGTTCTGAGGAATCTTGAATGGCGTGCTAGGAAAATCAATGAAAGATTTACTGAATTAATTGATTCCTGATTAAATCTCTGAGGTGATCTCTGAGGTTTGAAAAAATCAAGATTGAGTTCTTGAGGTATCCAAAACAAAATTCTTGGAGGAATTCATTAGGAAATTCTTCGAAAAATTCTCTGAGAAAGTTCTTAACGTTCAACGCAACGTCATCGTAATCATCGTCATCATCGGAACTTCAACAGCAGTTTTTCTGTTCAAAACTGAACTTTTTCCGACGAAAATCTGTGCACTGTGTTTTGGTTGGAGCATAGAAAACAGTGAACACATTTTCATGTGAACTTTCATGAATTTGAACAAAAAAACTGCTTTTGAAAATTTCCAAATTGATGACGGATCCTGCCTACTTAAGGAGATTCCATGGACAATAATCGCTAAATGAACTCCTGAAGAAATCTTCGGAGTAATGTCTGAATCTTAGGCCATTCGAATTCTCAAACCCAAAACTCGACCCAAACCCGTATCATTTATAGAACGAAGCCACACCTCAAATTTTCAAGAGCACAAGACTGGAGAACCAAGTGGCGCTCCGCGTTGAAAATCTATCCCAATTGATCACCACCATCAAGTAAGCAATTTGATTGGTTTTCAACGAGAACTGTTGTCAGATTCTCCAGTCTTGTGCACTTGAAAATTCAAAGTTTGGCTTCGTTTTATAATCACCTTAAAGATCGACTAAATTTTAAAAATATATTTCTTTACAGATTATCTCTTCCCCTATCTGAGCATTGTAATCTCGGTGGTGTCGAATGCACTGCATTTTTCGTTTAAACTAGACCAATCGATGAAAGCCCTGTTGGAAAACTCAGTTACTCAGATGCGCAACGTAACTATCATACGTAAGTAGCCCGTTCATTGGAATACCTAAATAATGTTTCACGACAACGTGGATACAATTTCAGTGGGCCATTGGTTACTGCTGGCGTACGGTATCATTTCGATTCGGTATGATATTTCTTACTTTTCCCTGTTGCTCGTGCCCGTTCCGGCTCTATTTTACATCTTTACCGCGAAGTACACCGACCCGGATAACTTTAAGTGAATTCCAGATTTTAGAAGCCTAGTTTTAGGTATGTATTAAAAATTGTATATTAAGTTAGTCGCAGTGTGATAATACTTCTAATTTGTTTAAAAACGTTTTTTTGTTGCGTAGATGAAATTTCACAGTGATCCACAGTGGCGGGCCTCCATACCAAAATCGGACAAATCGACACTGTTCTTTCATAAGGGCTTATCTGACATAACATCCTCAAAAAGCATATGCTTTTTTCCTAATATCCCTCCACCAATTCTCCCAGGAATTCGTCTAGAAATCATTTCAGCGATTTTTGAAAGGATGCTTTGAGCAAATGTTTTCAAAATTTGTTTCAGGATGTCCTTAAGCAGCTCCTCCACAATTTTTTTTCAACATTTCATTACAGTAAATACTTTTGCAATTTTTCCACAAATTTCTCGGATATTTTATTAACATAAATTTGCATGGACTCTAAGATGTCTTAAACGGAAATCCAGGAAGGATACGTAAGGAAATCGATGGAAGGATCTTCGGATGAAATCTTGGAGAACTTAGGACTTTTTTTGTAAATTTGGCGTTTACCAAACAACTTTGATTGTGATAAAAAAGTAGTAAAAAAGGTTTTTTACAGAATTCAGACAAATTTTACATAATTTAGACGACAGCAATTATGTTAGTATGCAGAATTAAAAAAATAAATAAAATAAAATAATCCAAATTTTAGAGTCATAATCTAACTTTTATTTGTCAATTCTGGATGTAGTGATGAAATTTTAATTATCGTAAAACTCGAACACGAGAAAATAGTGTGGCTGATCCAATAATAGTGGTAGTGCGGGGTTTAACATTTAAGCTATGTATCATTACACACTTTGCCAAGTGTGCAAATATTTGGCTATTTGACATTTCAGACGTTTGGCCAATGTTTGCCGTTTGGCTTTTATTTGTCAAAAGTCATTGCACGATGGACAAACATCTGACTAACTCATATTTGTCCATGTTTGCCACTCGAGAACTGAACGGAGTTGCAAAGTTGAGCAAATAAAATTTGTTTTGGCATACTTTCGCATTATATATTTCCTCGTATCTTCAAGAATTACAAAGTTAGACAAATATTTGTACATCAATGTTTTTGCAAATATATTTGGTCATTACACATGTGACAAATGAATTTGTCAAAATTTGGCAAATATTTGCACATTTGGCTAAGCACATATGAGATGGTACACAAATTATGTCACGCTAAATTTCAAGTTTTTTGAAATAAAAAATCAGCAGTTTTCATCGGCACACACTGTAGGTCTCAGCGCATTAGATTTTCATAACTTTTGAACAGCTCAACCGATTTCCAATCTTTTTTATGGAATGAAAGCTTAAGATTTCAACTTTTCAGAAACAAATTAAAACTCCAGAAAAAAAAATTCATGAAAATATATAAAAATTTTCTAGGTTTTAGGAAATTTTTATTTTTTTTTCAGAGTCCTATATATTTTTTTGAAAACTTGAAAAAAAAAGTTATCATTTTTTTTTAATAAAAAATCTAATGCGCTGAGATCTATAGTGTGTGCCGATAAAAAAAAAAACTGATTTTTCATTTTCAAGAAAAAAAAAATAAAATAAACTAAAACCATACTATTGCTAAAATTTTTTTTTTGAGAAAATCCAATTTTTGTGAAATTTTATATTTTTCTTGAAAAGTCAAAATCTTTAGCTTTCATTTCGTCCAAGGAATTGAAAATCGGTCAAGCGGTTCGAAAGTTAAGATTTTTAAAAAATAAAAATTTTGCGTAGTCGCGATTTTTCTGGTCACCTTATTGCGGCTGAAACTAGAGTAAATTTGCGCTTTATACAACAGAAGAGATCGTTTCGAACTGTTTCACAGAAAATTTCTTATGTTTCTAAACACGGAATGTTCTCGGAAAATATCATGGAAGCTAGGCATATTTCCATGTTCTGTAAAAATTACAAATTTGAGGATACATTCCCATCAAACATTCTAATGTCAAGTTTGTTGAGTTTTGAAAACCGAAGAACTTTTACAGTTTTGTTGAATTGAGTTCAAATTTTGGTTTGCAAATGCAAATGCAGTATTTGCAAGATAAAAAAAAATATTTTTGCTCATGGGGAGTTTGGTTTTTGTTTCCGTAGTTCCCACGGTTATTTGATGTTATCAGGAAATCAATTGGAATTTTCGAAAACTAAGAAAGCCTTATTAGGTTTAGGATTTATAATTTTTCGTCTTTATTTCGCCACCTTATAACTGCTTCGTATTAACTCTTTGAAGCTCGCCTATGCAAAAATAGTAATGCTAAAGCATGATATAGAAAATACTGAGTTATCAGCGCAATAAAGTCCAACATCAAATGCGTTCTACCAAACGAATACTGCTGAAGAACGTCATCTCCGTCGTGCAGACACGCCCTGTCCGGAATTCCTTCGCAATCTGAAATGATTTTGATTGAACAACCAATGTCTACCATGGCGCTTCTTGGTGATCCATTTACCTAAATAGTCAATTCCATCCCACTGAGCAACTGAAATAGCTTCGCTGGCAAACATCATCCACGATATGAATGGCATCCACCGTAGCACCGTCGGTATGGTCCTGAAATATCTAAATTTTATCCAGGGATCAGACCTGATAGCTTATCAACCTTACCATATCCGAATGAAGATTCCGGACGTTATCATGAGGATGTAATCGAAGGGCACGAGGTAGGACATGGCCATTGGAACCGAAGAGAACATGGTGGAGAAAAAGCACCCACACGCCATGGAAACGTTCATTACCAGCGTACAAGCTGCCACGGTGCAAAGAAGTCCTAGTATCGTAGGTCGAAGATGGGCCAGGTAGTACACTATCAGAATGAACGTCGTTGACTCCAGTAGAACAAATGGAAGCTGAAGATCATAACTGATTAGCTTTAGAACGGAATTAATTCTTGCGTTTCTTACCATAGCAACAATTTGAGCGATATAGAACTGTCCCGTTCCGTACAAATTGGCTTTGCGTTCTCGCAAAAACAATGGAAACGATTCAGGAAACACCGACAGAACGGCATACATCGGTAAAAAGGTATTCTCCGAAACGATGAGAAATATGATTCCTTGCACCGCTTGGGCTCCGCTTTGACTCAGATCAATTGTGCTGGAAAAGCACAATCCTACCAACACGGCGATAACCTAAAAATGAAAAGCAATCGTTAGTCATTACTTTTTGTTTCAAGAGTATTAGGTTTTTACAAGCCTTTGTGCCAGTTTCATGTACTGCAATTGAGGATTCCGATGGGCGCAGAGAAAGTTTCTTCTGATCAAGCAATTAAGCGTGTAGAACCAACTGTGCCTCTGCTGTGAATCTTCCATTTCCAAAGGCCTTCTGTATCCATATTCCGACAACAGAAGTTCAGAGCTTATGACCAACTTCTGTTGGTGGTAGATATCGCTGCGCTCATATTCGTCGCATATCGTTTCGGGTTTAATCCGATCCGAAGCGTCCCTACAAGTCGAAAGGCATTTGATGAAATGTTCTGCCGTTGCGCAGTTGCCTGGCCGAATCATGCCCAATCTATCGAAAAACTGAATCGCTTCGTGAGGCTTTCCCATAAATGCTGTCCTCCCGTTCGAGAGCAAGAGCACGCTATCGAACATGTAGAACAACTCATCCGACGGTTGATGAATGGTGCACATGACCGAAGTCCCAGATCTCGTTAACCTTCGGATCATGTGTACCACTTGGCCGGCACTGTAGGAATCCAGTCCAGTTGTAGGCTCGTCACAGAACAGAATCTTGGGTCGAGAGATCAGCTCTACGGCAAATGCAAGACGTTTCCTCTCGCCTCCGGAGAGAGTTTTCCGTACGCCAATTTGTCCGATCTGTGTGTGGTAGCATTGTAGCAGGTTGGTTTGAGTTAGCAGGTCGTTGATCAAAAGATGTTTCCTGTGGGTTGACAGCGAGGGCCCAAGTTTGAGACAGGCCATAAGGTGCATATGTTCTCCGACGGTTAGTTCGCCACATAATAGCTCATCCTGGTAAATGATTCCGCTGACGTTGTACATGAATGGTCCGATTCGCTTGCCGTTCAATCGAATTTGGCCTGACGTGGTTATCCCGGCTTTAATGGAAATTGGAAATAAATAGACTGATTAATGTGGTTCAGATGGAGTAATAATCTCTGAAATTTCAAAACATGTTTGGTAAATGCTGGGCATGGCGTACCATTGGTATGTCGTTTATTTAAAGGGATGGAATAGACCCCTCTTGTGTGATCCTTAGTCTCCTGCCCAGCAACTCCGAGGAGGTAGGGGTCATCGCGGGAGTGCGAGCAATCTTAGGGAAGATCGGGTATCAAACCCCGCCGGGAACAAGGGAAAGGGTTTGCTTCTGCAAACCTATAGTATCTGTACTCCAGCTTAGAAGCGACTCACAACAGCATCTATTTCCCATGTCAGGGGCGGCTGGTCATTGTTCGAATGCCAGAGAAGGACACTAAGCTACACTGTGTACTATAGCCCTTCGAACATTTAGGGGAATAGTCCTCCGGAAATTTAGGGGGTTGGTGTCAGAAATCAGCGCAGAATCGTTTACGAGAGAATATGGACCATACAATCCACAAAGACCACAGCGGCGAAAATGGACTAGTGATTGGAAACTCGGTACGTTGAACTGCAAATCTCTGAGCTTCGGAAGTACACGCACACTTTCCGATATACTGGAGGTCCGTGGTTTCGGAATCGTAGCGCTGCAGGAGGTGTGTTGAACAGGAGCAATGGTGTGAACGTTTAGAGATAATCATTAAAAACCATACCATCTACCAGAGCTGCGGCAACACACGTGAACTGGAAACAGCTTTTATAGTAATGGACGATATGCACCTTCGCGTAATCGGGTGATAGACGGTCAACGAAAGAATCTGTCAGTTGAGAAATAAAGGCCGATTCTTTAACCTTAGCATAATGACGTGGTAATGACATTCCATCGTATAAAGGATCCAATACTGTGTAACTACTACATCGATAGCAATTTGCTTCGTAGAGTTGATAGAGTAAATGACCTTGGAGTACTACTGGACCCGAAGCTCGATTTTCGTCTACACTATTCATCAATCATCGCGAAGGCTAACAGACAACTTGGCTTTATTTCTAAGATAGCTCGAGACTTCAAGGATCCTCACTGCCTTAAGGCATTGTACTGCTCACTGGTTAGGCCTATAATTGAAAATGCTTCTGTGGTCTGGTGTCCGTACGAGGTTACCTGGATCCTTCGCCTTGAAGGAGTGCAGAAGAGATTCGTGAGGCTAGCCTTACGGAATCTTCCATGGCGTGACCCAGTAAACCTACCGCCTTACCCGAACAGATGTTTGTTGCTAAGTTTGGAAACTTTGGAACGAAGAAGGAAAATTCAACAAGCAACGTTGGTTGCAAAGATAATAAATGGTGAAATGGATTGCACGGAATTATTATCGCAATTAAACTTTCGCATTCCGCAACGGACTCTAAAGAGCTACACGTTACTGCAGCCAAGGAATCATCGTACGGCATACGGCTACCACGAACCTCTAACGGCGATTATAAGAGTGTTTACTTCGATGGAATCAGCGTTTGAGTTTGGTGAGCCCTCATATAAGTTCCGCAATAGAATAAGAAGAATGTAATGTACTGTTTTTAATGTAGTTTTGTGCTGTAGATTGTCTTTGTTTATTAGTTTTTTTTTTATCAATTAACCACATTCATGTAGACTGTTGTTGTCAGATGAATTATATCAATAATCAACGTGCATAGCCCACACCCACATCACAAGGACGCATTTTATGCGCAGCTCGAACGCGAGTACGACCGCTGCTCAAGCCACGACGTCAAGATCATAATAGGAGATTTGAACGCTCAAGTTGGCCAGGAGGAAAAGTGCAGACCGGCGATTGGAAAGTTCAGCGTCAACCGGCTGATGAACGAGAACGGCCTATGACTGATAGGTTTTGTCGTCTCCAAGAATATGGTAATTCGTAGCATCTATTTCCAATACAGCCTCCTATATGGATACACCTGAAGATCACCTCAGCAGGCAGACTCGAAAATCGACCACGCTTTGATTGATGAACGGCACTTCTCCGGTTATGGTGAAACTGCGCCCAAGATTATCCATCATCAACGATGTATGGTACCGATACCAGCCTCGTTACATTCTAGCGCGACTGAAACAACCAGATGTCGTCAATGCGTATGTGCAGCATCTTGAGGCAGCGTTGCCAGATGAGGGCTGGATGGGGTCTCTCTTGAGGACTGCTGAAGATCAGTCACAGCGTTAGCGTTAGCGTTAGCGTTGTTACGGTATACTTCGTAGATTGGATACTAGCAACATTCATGTTTCTTTTTAATAATCTCATCCTGACTACTTTCAGGAACAAGGCAGGGGAATATACCTTGTTCTAATAATAAACAAGAATATTAAAAGCATGAATATCGCTATTCCCGGCCACGCCCATCTTTACCGTAACTTAGGATAGGGGAAGGATATGTTGATGTAGCACTTACTTAATGAGAGGCCACCGACTCAGCGACGCCCTCATAAGTGCTACGGAGGTGGGGGTTGGGAGGGGTATAAGGTCACGTCAGGATTCGCCTGAAAAGCTAGCGATGGACCCAGAGCATTTGTGATTAGGTGGTAATTATTTAGTCTTTTGAATGCCGGCAATCAAAAGAAAAAGCAATAGTTTATTTATTATATAAATAATATTTAGATTGATGATTGTCGATTGTCCGGTATTTTTTTTTTTTTTGCTCAATAGCCAGTAAAGAGCAAAAACGATCCCTCCAGGGTCATCGTTTGTAAAAAAGATAATAATGCACGTAAAACAACACATCCGACCGTAAAAAAACATTGAATTGCAAAACGGATGGTACGGTTTTTAGGAGAGTCAAAAAAGGAAGGAAGCGCGTTTGAACTAAACAATGAGGACAACACACTCTGTTTTTCTGCTCAAAATTATACCAAAAGCAGAATCGATCCCTCCAGGGTCATCGAATGGTTAAAAAAAAAGTACCCACAACTCATTGTAAGCTACATAACACCCGCCCGGATAGAACACGCGAACCGAACAAAAATATCAAACTCCGAAAAAACATTTTTCGTTCAAGAAACGACCGGAAGATCCACAACGCACAAAAAATACGGTCCTTAAAACATACAAAAGAAAAAGTATCAAACTGGAACAAACTCACCGGATTGATTCTCTGAAATCCTGTGTTGCATGAATCTTCCGGACGGTTCGTTGCAAAGCATGGGGCAGCCAAAAACCATTTGATTCACAGTATCTACAACACGAGTCAACGAAATCACTTTTCCATTCTTCAAATTTTTCACTATCACTTTTTGAACATAACATTTGTATTCTAATATTAATAGACATTAAACCCGGGAAGATTTGTTTTTTTTTTATTTGACCCACGAATTCCTAGAATTAGGAATCTTCACTTACATTCCATGCATTTACAAGTCATTGACTCCGCAAAACTATCGCATTATGTACCAACCTACTGTTCAACGGTAGTTTGATCATTCCAAACGTATTCCAATCGAGACCCGGTGATTACGCTGGAATCACGGGTCCCAGTGTCATCCCCTCCCTGGTGCACGTCACTGACCGACGTCAAGTACACCAGCACTATGCGCTGTACGAAGGAAATAAAAAATAAAGACGAAGAGAAGCACCCGAAACGGGATCTCTCTTTCGGATTGCAGATTTTTTCCTTTCCTTTCCCTTCCTTCCCCGGGAACCCATTTGCCCCATCCCTTCTCTTTGATTCGTTTCGCCTTGTGCTCTTCCATGGAGGATGATAATCTTCCCAACAATAAAAGCAACTATTTTTTGCCCAAACGGGATTTTGACTGTGAATAATCCGAATAATCTTTGTCTTTTACCTCCGATACCGATTCCTCGTCCGATTCCGAAGAGTCCGAAACCCGGGGCTGGAACTCGGAGAACGTCGTCTCCGTGTCGGACTTGTGCTCCGGGGACGAGTGCTGGCTGCTTGACTGCTGTCTTCCTGCTCCTCCACCACCACCACCCCCGGAAGATGTCGTTCCGGAGGGGGCGGAATTGCTACTTCCTGTCGCTGCTGTTATTGTTGACATTGCATTATTTGCCACTTCACCGCGACTATTGTTGGAATTGGTTGCACTTCCGGTCGTTACTCCGACTTCCGGCGGGGCACGACACGAATTATTCTGGTGCTGCTGCTGCTGCTGTTTCGGATTATTCCCTTTGGCAGCAGCAGTTCCTGCACTTCCCACTGAAACTCCGTTACCACCAATACCACTACCACTAATTCCACTTCGATTGCTCACACCAACACTAGCACCGCTATTACCAACACTACCACTACCACTACTACCGTTGGATGACGAAGTAGGCTGCGGCTGCTGCTGCTTCGAATTCGATTGATTCACCAGCGAAGATTTCTTCGCACTGCCTCTACCAGATTTGTCCCGGTTCTTCGTTCCGGATTGTTCCGCATTCTGCATCTTGTCCGGCACCGGTTTCGAACGCCGGACACATTCAACTCGCGTTTGACGCACTTTTCGGCCCTCTTGGGGTTCTGGTTCGCCCGGAAATTGCTCGCAACTGAAACGCACTACTTCTTTCTGAACACCGTTCCGTCGTGTCACTGCTGAAGATCAGTCACAGCAGCCATTAACTACGCTGCCGAAAGCATTGTCGTAGAACGGAGCTCAAGAAACGATTCGTTCGACGAAGAGTGCCAGTAGGTTTTAGAGGAGAAGAATGCAGCGCGGGCTGCAATGCTGAAGCGGAAACAGCAAACAAAAAGCGCCGCCTAGAAGAGGTGGAATGCCAAGATATGGAGTTGCTGTACCGTTCTCAAGAAACGCGGAAGTTCTATCAGAAGCTCAACACATCCCGCAAAGGCTTCGTGCCGCGAGCTGAAATGTGCCGGGATAAGGATGGGAGCATCTTGACGGACGGACGCGAGGTGATCGAAAGGTGGAAGCAGCACTACGATGAACACCTGAATGGCGCAGAGTCAGGTCAGCTCATCCTGAGTGAAAGCAAGGCGTTACATGCCTTATCTACAAAAAGGGCGACAAACAGGAGTGTGGAAAGATAATAAATGGTCAAAGTGCTATCCCAGATTCTCTTCCGTCGTCTATCACCTGTAGCAAACGAGTTCGTGGGAAGTTATCAAGCAGGTTTTATCGACGGCCGCTCGACAACGAACCAGATCTTTGTTCATCGATTTTAAACGGCATATGACAGCATTGACCGTGTAGAGCTATGGAAGATCATGGACGAGAACAGCTTTTCCAGGAAGTTCACAAGATTGATTAGAGCAACGATAGACGGTGTGCAAAACTGCGTGAAGATCTCGGGCGAACACTCCAGTTCGTTCGAGTCTCGGCGGGGACTACGACAGGGCGACGGACTTTCGTGCCTATTGTTCAATATTGCGCTTGAAGGTGTCATGCGGAGAGCCGAACTTAACAGACAACATGGATGTTATTGGGACAAAATTTGAAACGGTGGTAGAATTGTTCACCCGCCAGAAAAGCGAAGCAACAAGAGTCAGACTGGTGGTGAATGCGTCGAAAACAAAGTACATGCTGGTAGACGGAACTGAGCATGACATGGTCCGCCTAAGAAGCAGTGTTACGGTAGACGGGGATACTGTCAAGGTGGTTGATGAGTTCGTCTACCTCGGATCCTTACTGATGAGTGATGGCTGACAACAACGTTAGTCGGGAAATACAAAGCCGCATCAGTGAATGTCGTGCCTACTCTGGGCTCAAGAAGAAACTGCGATCGAGAACGATTCACCTCAACACCGAATGTACGATGTACAAAACTCTCGTAAGAGGATTACCCCTCTACGGGTATGAAACGTGGACTATACTCAAGGAAAATTAAGCTCTTGGGGTTTTAGAACGCCGTGTGTCAAAGCTGGAAGGATACGCTGGGCAGGGCATGTTGTAAGAATGCCGGACAACAGCCCTGTAAAGATGATGTTCGCTTCGAATCCGGTCGGAACAAGAAGACGAGCTAGGTGGACTGACCAGGTGCTCCATAATGTGGAGAGCGTGGGTCAAGTTAATTGATGTAGAACCTAATAAATAAATAAGTGATATATATATGAACGTATAAATTCGTTCTAATCATTCTTGAGCTGTTTTCTGTTTTCTTAACAAGTTATTTAATTTGTTCGGAAATCGTATTTTTCGAAATATTGACAATTTGAGTGACAATTAGAAATTCTTCAGTCAAAACTTCGGCGTCGGCATTTTAATACGGTGCTTCGCCGACGCATAAGGATTACCTTTGTCGGTGTAGCAATTCGGTAGAATGCCGACGCCGAACTTCGGCGAACTTTCGGTGATATTTCATTTCTTTTATGAACTTCGGTCTAAAGTTATTCTGAATACACAATATCTGGAAAAGAGTACACTTAGGATAATTTAGCAAAAAAAAAAAAAATAGTACACGAATTACTAAGGCAAAAAGACTACATGTAATCTAAAAGGAGTACTCTGATAACCTTAGCGAAAATGAAAATCATCTTGTTTGTATCGGGAAATAGGGTTGGGCTCGGGTTAGGCAAAAATCATTCAATTCATAGCGAAAGTTTTCGTTCAGTGTAGAAGCAAGAGCATTTTATTCCCAATTGTTCGTGAATCTACGATTCTCAAGATTATCTTTCAGTAAACGATTGTTTAATGAATCATAAATTAATAAATCCGAATATTCTGTACAACTTTGCTTAATTTATAAGAGTTTCTAATGTATCATTAGTTATCTAATCCATCAAAAATTGAATAACTAAGTGAGATACATGCTTCAACATGTGTGGCTTTGTTTCATCCTTACCTTAAACTTATTTGCTTTAATGAACACTTCATTTTTATGAAGAAAAATCGAAAGATAAATGGTGTTTGTTTGTCACAAGTTGGCTTGAAAACGGATTGACCGATTTGAACAATTCTTTCATTTATGTTTTCCTTAAGGGCTCCAAAGTGTTTGTGTGGAATATTTTTTTTTAAATCTTCCGAGAACGTTGAAAAAACGAAAAATTCAAATTTGACATCAACTTCGGGATTTTTTTCTAATGCCTCTACAGCCTACTCTGCAATAGAACGTTTGCCGGAACAGCTAGTTGTTGGTAAATATGGGCTATCAAATTTAAAACGACCCCTTGGCGAAGTGAATCAAAAGTGTCATGAGTGTAATCCATCCTATTGGCACAATTCAGAGGGTTAGAAGCAAAGGGATGTAAGTAAAGAAAATGGTTTTGGGCAAATCGACTTTTTCAGAAATTTTTCATTCCATATCAATTGTACGGGAGCCAAAAAACAAGCCAATCTTCTACGAATAATATTATTTATCCTATTGGACGTAAAAATCACCTAAAATACGGCCTAAGAGTTACCCTTTTAAATTTGGGCCCTTCAATTAAAAACCGGAAAAATTTTAACAATTATACCGGGAAAAAAGCGGGAATTTCGAAATGGATATTTGGTGACCACCCTGAGATGATCAATAATTCACAAGATTGAAAACTGTTTGCTGAACTTTAATTTTTGTGATTAGATTTTCGAACGTGTGCGTTAAGGTGAAGATCGAAACCAAACCTCAAATTTTCCACAGAACAAAACTAGAGAACCAGACAGCGGTTTGAGGTGAAAACTTAATCGATTGGTGATACGCTGTGGTCACCACCAACCATTTGATCAAGTTTTTAGCTTGAACGGCTAAACCTCTAGATTTGTGCATCTTCACCTTAATGAATTAAAATTGTGTTGCTAGCTTTATGTTCATTCACTGAAAAATAAGGGTTCAATGCACAGTAAGTGGCTGGTATAATTACTTTCGCTTTTATTACGTATAAACAAATTGCCTGATGATAAGGAGCTACAATGACATGTCAATTTCAGTGGGACAATCCCGTACAGTAGCCAATCAATTTTCGAACGTGTCCTATGTCAATTATTTGTAAATTGATATTTTTTTTGGACTGCTGATAGAAATTTGCGTACGATTGAGGCAATGAATGGTCACATCGGTCACTGCGCACATGGTTCATTGAAATAACATACTTTTTCTTCATAATACTAACGGATTCAACAGATTACAGTAGAATGTCAGTGTTGGCCGCTTATCTCCATGCAAAAATGTGAATATTTTTGAGTGAACAAGACGTCTTCTTCTTCTTCTTCTTCTTATTCTGGTTCTTGGCATTACGTGCTCGCTAGGACTGAGTCTTCTGAGCTCAGTGTTCTTATGAGCATTTCCACAGTTATTAACTGAGAGCTTTCTTTGCCAAAGTTTCCATTTTCGCATTCGTATATCATGTGGCAAGTACGATGATACTCTATACCCAGTGAAGTCGAGGAAATTTCCATTACGAAAAGATCCTGGACGGACCGGGAATCGAACACAGACACCTTCAGCATGGCCTTGCTTTGTAACCGCAGACGCTAACCACTCGGCTAAGGAAGGTCCCAAAAGACGTACTAAATGATAATGCGTTAGGGGCGGTCCATTTATTACGTAAGGCAATTTTCGGGATTTTTCGAAACCCCACCCCTCCCCCCATGATAAGATTGTTTGTATGAAAATTAAAAATAAATTGTATGCCGCGTAAGAAATCTCAAAACCCCCCTCCCCCCATAAACCCTTACGTAATTAATGGATCGCCCCTTACGTCAATATTGGAAATCAAATCTTCAGTATTACGCTGAGTTGTAGAAAAATAAAAACTTTTCGGAGATTAAGATTCCAATACACCGTGATTAAATGTGACGGTCGTGCATGACTGAACCGTTTGAAGAGCAACGATTATGTAAAACAAAATTGTTTTTATTTTGCCTGTTCTATAAATGTACGAACACAGACAACAGACATAATACTTGGAATAAATCTCTTTAACAATCTTTCACGCTAGCATCATCTGGTGAGAATATTCCACGAAAATCTGTCTCGGGCGATAGTGAGTGAAAAGTCAAACACGAAGAAAGCGATGCGCGCGTTCTGCTTGTATGAAACATTGCGAATTTGAAATGATCGTTAAATGAGTGGTCGATTGAAATATCGTCAGTGTTGCGTTTGTTTATCTGTGGTACGTAAGTGCATTCGTACAAGTCGGATCAAATGCAACTCATTTCATTCAACGAGTTATCCATTCTACTCGTGTTTTTGAGTAGTATAATGTACGGTACCAACATTAGTTTAGTCACCGCACTTTTATTAATCAGCATACTGCCCATAACTGCAAAACAGTCACATTCGACATTTTTGACAAATTGGAGTTAATACCATGGAGAGTCATCAAATGATAAATACTTTCGATCAAGTTACTGACACCTGTGAGATTGTTCTAGAAAATTCGAAAAAAATACCAAGTTGTTTTGTCACATTGGTAATTATAACCGCAAAACAGTCACATTGAGATTATAGATGAGCCTCGTAATGTGATAGCAACGAAATTTCTATCAGAATAATTTTCTGACAATTCACCTAGTATGCGATATGAGTTGTACAAAATATCAGCCTCAAATAAGCACTTTTGAGTTCCTGGTAATTTTTAGAAATTTTAGTTTCCTCCCATACTGCCATAAAATGCACACTTGGTATTCCATTTACTTAATGTCTACTTTTGCCGAGTGTTACAAATATGCAGTTATGGGCAGCATAGTTACTTTGAGTCACTTTTCAGAATTTTGGTTAACACATCATTAGTTGCGTTTTTTGTATTTTTACTGGTGGAAAAAAGCTCGCAATTAATAAATGGATGGTTAGCAATTAATAAACTAGAAAACTACTAATTCAACTTTATCACTTCACTTCTGAATCACTTTCGCAAAATAAAAAATAAAATACTAAAAATCACTAGTAAGGCAAGCAAATGCCTTTAAACTCTAATATGATTACCGAAAAGCTAAACATTACATATAGTTTGCAATTGGATTAAATGGACAAATTGATGTGAAGTTTTGCTAAAAAGTTACACGTCTTCTCAGTGAGAATCGAATTCACGACTCCCTCATCTCTAGTTGCGAAAAAGGACCACGTGATTATTTAGCTGAAATCGAATTCAGGTTAAATTCTGCGTTTATGAGTCCTCTCATGGCGTAGGGGTAACGCGCCCTAACTAGAGATCAGGGAGTCGTGAGTTCGATTCTCACTGAGAAGATGTGTAACTTTTTCGCAAAACTTCACATCAATTTGTCCATTTAATCCAATTGCAAACTATATGTAATGTACAGCTTTTCGGTAGTTGTTAAACTTCCACTCGGCTGGTTAGCCGTAAACAACGATTCATAATTAAAAACAAGTATCTAATGATGCTTATCTTGACTGATAGGCCTAGTTCGTCTGCGACTTACAGTCTTTTTCGATGTGAAATACTCGACTTGATATTGATTAAACGATAAGTTGAACAAACTAATATGCAATGTACTATTCACTCACCTGAACTCCGATGAGCCAATGCTCCCATAAGGGTACTTTTGCCAGCTCCACTGGGTCCCATCAGAGCGACCAAGCTTCCCGAATGCAGCGATCCGTTCACATTGTGCACAATTGTGCTGCAGCTGTTTCGTGTTTGGCTACTGATGGTCAAATTCTGCCACACTAATGTGACGGTATCGTTGTTGGAGGTGCACAGTTCCGATTTTACCGATTCCGACAGTCTGGTCGTTCCGTCCATCACACTTTTAACTGCCGATTCCTTTTAACTGCTATATAATACGATAAGGCGTTCGGAAGCCAGTAAGAACTCAGAGCGTGCTTCACTACGGATGGCTACAATGCTACTGAAACATTATCAGTAATTTTGGTTCATTTTCGGGATGTTCGAGATTATAGCTGGAAAGTGTTTTTTTTTCGCTTTACAAAAAAAAAAGATGAATGTTTTCTATCACAAAACGACGTTATCTTCAACGTTATGAATGAAAGCATAATGATGCATTTTCTTTCTCAGCAGCATCAAAATCACGTAAACCTTTGTGAGGTCAACGAAATTTTTGCATCCGAAAAATCGTTCAAGGCCACACTGGGATCTATTGTGGTCATCAATCATTGTTCTATCAATTTGAAGAAGCGAATTACAAGTTGCACTCCATATATCGATTTTTAATTGTTAAATCCATGCAAGCTTTGATAAATTCATGTAAACTTTTCTGCAAATAATTTATGAAACATATTTGAAAAAACACCAAGTAAGCTTCTTGAGAATTTCTATAAAAATTTTGGAGATATTTCTTAAAATTAAAATAACGACAGTTTCAGTGAATTGCTCCGGAATTTTTTTTTCACTAGTATTTACAAGATCTTCCGGGGAAATTTTTCGAAAATTTTTTGATATATTCTTTACAGAAATCTTTGTAACGGTTCCTATGTATTACTGACGGAATTAAGGTTTTTTTTTTCTATCTTTATTAACGAGATTTTTAGCCCTGGGCTAGTTCATCTCGGGACCAACGGCTTTACTTCCCTTCCGAAGGAAGTCGTCACAGAATTTTTTTTGTGACTATCTCGGGGATGGGATTCGATCCCAGGTCCTCGGCATGAGAGGCGTGTGTTCTAACCCCTACACCAGATCCGTCCCCCACGGAATTAAGGTTTATATTTATGGAAAAATCTCTAGACGATTCTCCGGAAATATCTTTTAAGGCTTCCTCAGAGAAAATTATGAAAAAGTTACCGTCAAACGGGGCTTCTTTTGACATTATTTCCACATTCTTCAACTTTGAGGATTCGTAGCTCTGTGAATAATGGATAGATTTCGATAATTCTTGCGCATATTTAAGTTGTATTTGTAAGAAACCAATGTGCAAAATATGAGGCAAATCCATCAATAAATAAAAAAGTTGCTTGAATAGCGAAAAATATTTGTGTCCTTCAAGACAAAAAAGGGGCTACTTTGGACACTTTTAAAAATTAACACGTTCATCATAATTTTCAAACTGATTCTATCAATTATCGTTCATTGTGATGTTTTCTAATGTTTTTCAATGATATACATAACTTAAAAAATAGTGAAGCTTGAAAAAACTACACATACCTATTCAATACTTTTCACAAAAACATGCTATTCATAATTTTTAGTTTGCATGATGATATGTCAACTTTACTTCCTTTTAAATGTCAGCTTGATTGTTCAAGTTGATGCAAATGAATTGTGTAACTACCAAGTACTGCGATGAATAATTAGCTTTGTACAGAAATATTCGTTCTGATTCTTAATGTTATATGAACGATATGTAGAAGAATCTAATTAATTCCTGTAACTAAAAGTAATTTTTACTCCAAATACAATCCATGAAGTATAAGAATAATGATTCACAAGATCATAAACAATAAAAGTTTGCTTTTGTTAGATGCATTTTGACTCTTCATAAATTTGAGATGGCGTAAGAGTAGTTTATTTCAGCAGTTGAAGGATGCCATTGCTTTGTATAGCAGATTCATGTAAAATATGACTGAACAATATTTTTAAAGGATTATGTTGTGAGTTTACGGTTTATACAAGTTGAAATATATATGATTTATGATTATCTACTTTTCTTCATCCTTTGTTTATTTTTATTGTGTTGTAAAATATAGAAACCAACACTTTATAATTAAATATGAGTCGTAAAATGAAGACATTTGATCATTTTTCAATTCAATTCATGTATATTTGTTGTTTTGTCAGTTTACAAAGTGTATCATTAGATTAACAATAGAGTTTTGGTTTTCCTTACAACTATTTCATAATTCAGTTTGTCATTTGACGTAATTTATACAATATCGTTTGAGCAGCTCTGCAGGAAAATACTAGCAAAAAACCTGCAATCATTACTTTTAGAGATGGGATAGAAAGAGGAAGGATTATTTTCTTAAAACTATATCACAGACAAATTATGGCACCAAATTGACGATCAAATCGTTTTCCGAAATTGTGCATCCAGTCCAGAATTTTTGGAGCAGCTTTGTGGTCCATGAACCCAAGTGTTCAGTGTGTGATACTTCTTGTAGCTCATCAGATGAAAAGTTGAATGGTAAATCCAGCATCATTTTCAAGATCTTGTTCTGCTTGACTTGAAGTTTCATGCGACGAGACTGAGCGCAGCTGTGCCAAGCTGGAAAGCCGGAATATCATTTTATATATTAGTATTTTATTCACGCTGTTGAGTCGTGATCGACGACAAATTAGAGGATAAAGCATTTTAATGAGTTTGTTACATTTCCCCAATATGCTTGCAATATGCTTATCAAACTTAAGCTTTTTATCCATCACTAGGCCAAGGTATTTGGCCTCATCCGACCAAGGAACAGTATGGTACATTGCTGTTAATTGCGTTTGTGGTAGAAAACGTTGATTACGTCGTCGAGTGAAGAAGATAGCTTGAGTTTTCGTCGGGTTTATCCTAATTCTCCATTGCCGTTGGTAATCCTCAATAGCTTTTTGGGCTGTCTGTAACTTTTTGATGACCACCTCTGCTTTTTTGTCGACAGCCACAAAGCCAGTGTCGTCAGCGAATAGGAAATACTCGACTCCGTTCACCATCACCATATCTGACGTGAAGATATTGTACAAAATAGGGCTCAGCACAGCACCTTGTGGAACACCATAGGGTATCTGTTGAACGTGAGACAGCTCTCCCTTGACGATGACTTGGAAGCTACGTTCTTTAAGGAAAGATTGCAGAAGTTTCAGGATGTACAGTGGAAAGTTGGCAGTCCTCATTTTGTGCAGAATTGCATCTTGCCAAACGGAATCGTAAGCTTTTTCCACATCCAAAAGTACCATGCCAGCTGACTTTCCACTGGTGAATGCATTTTTAATGAACTGGGTGAGACGAACTAGCTGATGACTTGTGGAGTGACCACGTTTGAACCCAAACTGTTGCGCAGGAATGATGTTGTGACCTTCAAGGTGTCCTTCGATTCGAGACAAAATGACTCGCTCAAGTATTTTGCTCTTGCTGGGCAGCAGACTGATAGGACGATAGTTCGCAGGAAGAGTTATGTCCTTACCTGGCTTAGGAATTGCAGTGACAACTGCGTGTTTCCAAACTTTTGGAAAGTAGGAGTTCCTCAAGCATGCGTTGATGATCTTGGTGAGCATAACCAATCCTTTTCGAGGAAGATTCTTAAGAAGTGCGTTCCGGATTTTGTCCTTTCCGGGTGCTTTCTTCTGTTTCATAGATTTAATGATCTTTTCGATCTCTCTGGGCATTTGATCATTAATATTTCTAAAAAAACAACTTTCAATACAAATTTATCACAAATTTCTTTGAATCATGACGATTCGATAGTTTTGTGATGTTCCCAACAAGTTTCCACGATATGTGGAAAATTCATACAATGTTTACATAGCAAATGTTTTGTAGCTTGTGAATATTTGTTTGGACCTTTCTGATATATTTTCTTGTTTATCCTGTTATTGATGATGTTGTTCCAAAAAATATTCATGTCTGATTGTTGAACATAAATTGGTTAATAAAAGTGCTGAAGACACAAAATGGCTCAGATTAATATTTATGCTGGAAATAAATCCAAAACGTGAGTGTCCAAAGTAGCCCCCGGAATCAAAAGTAGCCCCGTCTGACGGTATGGTTTGAGATTTCTTAAGCATCATACAATTTATTTTAAATTTTCATTCAATAAATCTCACCATTCGGGGCGGGGTTGTTTTAAAACTCTGAAAATTGCCTTACGTATTCAATAAACAGCCTCTAAGCTGAAAAGTAGCCTCTGCCGCGGTGGGAAGGTTGCGCCAGATAAAAAACTATTACTTGAAAGACTTTCTTTTTGTTCAAAATCAATTCCATGTAACACCATGATTTCCATAATATGACCTATGATATACTTCATGGAAGTATTTGAGATATTCTAGGCTATCCAAACAGTCTCTGATTGTCCTTTAATCTACCAGTGCAACCAAGGCTTAAAAGATTTTCCATAAAATCAAAACCAAGTAGATCCTTTAGTTCTAAAGGCTACTCTTCCAGTGTGTTAAGTTAAGCTAAGCTTATTTCAGACTGTCTGCACATTAGGGTGCGGCTTATTTTTCGAAAGTTTGCAAAACCTAATACCTTTTTGTGTTCTCTTCTGAATTTAAATCACATAAGAAGAGAAACCTCAAAGTTTGAGCCTTTTAGGCTTAAAGATTTAAAGGTGGTGCAAGCTGATAAAAGGCTAATTTTCAAGTTATAAAATATGACTTCTAGTGAAGTTTTCTTAAAAATTATATTTTAAAAAACCTTATAGAGCATCAAATTTGCCTAATATTAAAATTGTTCTTGTTAAAAATGTTTTTCATTTTACTAAAAAATACTGATTTTTGATCATAACTTAATGAATACTCAACCGATTCCTAATATTTTCACATGCTTTTGAATTAAATTTAAAAATTGTTTTGACCTATTTATTGAAAAAACTACTCAAATACGGGATTTTTCGTTGAAAAATAAAAACAAATTTCTTTTGATTGTTCATGTTTTTTGTCGAAAATTATATTTTTAATTTTACTGTTAGATTGTTAATGTACCATCTTGTGAGAACGATTTGAAAAGTGCATATTCTTTTTAATAAGTTTTTGTCTTAAAAGTAATTAAAAATATTGTTGAGACCTTCTCAAAGGTATGTATGATAGAGTAAACTATATTCTACCATCTATAAAAAATCCTAAGAATATCGAATTTTGAAAATGTGATGAATAAGGTTCCAAGCGTTACTTTAGGATTTTTATCAGAAGCTTTCCTATAGTGATGCTCAGTTTTTAGAATGAACACAAATAATTCCCCAGATATTCTGGAGAATCTTCTGAAATTCTTCTTATAATTACCTTAAGTGTTCATTCTGCGATTCTTTGCAATTTGTTATATCTGGATCATGAGCATTTTTTCGGTGAAATTTACTTAAAATCGTAGCATTTACCAAACGTTGTGACCTACTAATTGATTCGGTCATCATCAGCGGTTCATGCTATAGAGAAAGTCCAACACCCTCATCTATCTGCTTACTGGAGGGAAGAGTACCAATTTTCGACCCAGCGTTAGTTTTCGCTTCACTCATACAATTGTGGCCCATTTTGTATGAAAATCTGAAAATTAGCACAGAATTCTTGTGAGTCGAAAATTGGGGAAACGCAGCAGGCTTTGCCGCATACGGTCGTGTTATATTTTGCTCCGCGTGCTTTTATTCGTGCTTCAGTTTTTCGCGATTTCGCCGGAATTGGCTGGCGCTACGCCATTCGGATTTTGGGTTGAGAGTGAATTATAGAAAGCCCAAGGAGTTTCACGTTATAATTCGTGTTTTTGTGACGTTTCTCGGCCTTTTGCAACTAGATATTGAATTTATTCCTGCGAAAAATGTGTCCGGAATTGTGAATATCGTTCTACCGCCACCTAGAGTGTTGAACCGGGTTTAAAAAATGTCGGAAATAGATCACAGAGCCTCTTCCTGGCAAATGGAGCAAATTGGAAGAAACAAAACAGTGATTTGGTTTGTTAGAGAAAAATGCGTTGATGTGAATCGAAAAAAAAACGTAGTGCAATACTAGATATTGGAAAAATGATTTTTGTGTGGTGCATAGACGAACGAATACGTGGCAAAGCCGAAAGGGGAAGAAAGGCGATTCCAGAGCTGGTTGAGTCGAAGGTTACCATGTTGACGGCAATGCCGCCTTAGATGGTTTTCGGTGAGATTGTTCTGATTATGATTCTTACTAAATAAACTGCGGGTGCCAGTTTTAAAGAAAACATCTTTAAAACTGGAAGTGTGTTTGCAATACCATTATCCATTTGATAACGGTAATGCATGCATGCGGGGCTTATTGTTAGTGTAGGTGACTTCTGAATGGACAGAAAAAAAAACAGGTAAAAATTTGAAGTCCGTACGTGGGCGCTAAGTGGTCCCCCAAAGGCACTGAAGGTATTAGGTGTAAATGACCCCCGTGCGCAAAATCGAGCTCGCTGCTCTAGTGGACGCAACATGACTACGAAAAGCCACTGGTAACAAATTGATAATCAGCATAGAATTTATAAGTACAGTGAAACCTCCATGAGTCGATATTTAAGGGACCATCGACTCATGGAAATATCGAGTCATGGAACAGAAATATTTTGGAAAGCTGTTTCAAGGGACCATCATAGTAACCAAGAAATTTTGTTTCTAGTATGGTTCCATGAGTCGATATCGATTCATGGAGGTTTAACTGTAAAATAATATTTTATACTGTGGATAGTTTCATAACACTGCACACTGGTATAAAATTCAGAACTACAGAGGGATCGTTCAAATATTACGTAACGCAACAGGGGGAGGGAGGGGGTCTTCCGTAGTGTTACGGTCCATACAAAAATTTTAAATTTTTTATACAAAAGCTGTTACGAGGGGGTCTAAAATTGGTAAATTTTGCGTCACGTAATATTTGAATCATCCCAAAGAAAACAAACTTCTACGCTGATTATCAACGCGCGCAGGACTATTTGTTACTGATGGCTTTTCGTACTCATGCTGCGTGCACTAGAGCCATTGGGGGACCACTTAGCGTCCACGTACAGACTTAAAATTTTTACCTGTTTTATTTCTTTCCAAAACGAGCACTTTACAATGACGAACTTATAACATTTTGCATTTTCAAAAAATAAGGGACGGCCTAATATACAACTTGGGTCAATCCGTCCTAAAAGAGTTAAGCTTTCAATGTAGGGGAAGGGGTGGTAAAATGAACACCTTAAGGATATCATCTTGTTTCTGATAGAAAAACGAGGAATTCATATAGTTCTATCGCACAACATCAAAAACAGGGATGTTATTGTGCATCCGAGTAATCGCTGCAACGTCGCTCAACTGTCGCGTCGTTGGACTGTTGAGCGCTTTGCAGTTTAGTGCTCCAGCGACGCATTGAAATAGCCTGTTTCGCTCGAGCACCAACATGAAAAGGTCGCCAGCGACCAGCGACGTTTTGGTCTGTCGGAATAGTTGAGCGAAGTTTGTGTTCGTTCTTACTATTGTCTGCATTGACAATATCAATAGCAGCGATACGAATTCAGACTAAAATAGCTAAATTTTCACATATTTTTATCGCTAGCAAAAAACGATGCAAATGTTCATTTTAGCTGCACTATGTGGGTAAAATGAACAGCTGTTGGTGGTAAAATGAACATCATGCAAAAATATTTTAGTGAATCTTCATTGCATATCCGAAAATATATCCATTGAGGATGGTAACTCATTCAAAAAGAAATTTAAAAGTATCAAATTTGGCATCATATTATAACGATATTCACCTCACTGAAAAACGTCACAACTTCCGAGCAAAAAGTTACGTCAGTTCTAATTTTCAAACGTGGTTTTCCAAAATCTTTGTTTTCGTTGATATTTTCACTTCAATTGACCTCCGTATCAACCCGAATACTACGATTTGTGTTCTAATTCGTCCGTGCGTGTTAAAAATTAATTGAAAATTGTTTTTTTTTCGGTAAAAAATATGGTGTTCATTTTTCCACCACTTCCCCTTTGCTGTGATATAAATGTACTACGAAAGTCAAATATAACCAAACATTTAATAAAATATTTATCTACTTTATTCTAATCACTTTTTGTTTGTTACCTTACTTTACTAGTTTAAAAGCTTCATTCTAACTGGTTCATTTTACTTCAATTGTGCTCATTCATTTCTCTGCATCACCTTCCTACCTGTAACTACTAGAAATCCAATCAACTACATACTACTTAATGCTCTCCTACCCATCTTTGCCGGAGTGTTAGCTCCATTTGCCACATGGCATGGAGTGTCGAATGGTGCTTTCGCTGATTCGGGCCCATGCTAATGACACCACATCTCTATCGTTCCAGTGGTGCAATGATTCGGGTGGCCATAAAACTGCCGCCCGACTCGTCGCTGGAGCTTTCGCCCAGAATGTCATCAATCTCGTCTCGAACCAGTTCGGCGTAGGACGGTTCACTGCCGGCATTGGCTTCGTCTGTTCGCACCCGGTCGTACTGGTAATCGGCGGTGCCACCAGAACCTACCCCGGAACCCAACAGGACACCCCTGAAGCAACGCCGCCACATCAGATAGATGACCGCAAAGGCCACTACCAGTGTCGCTCCTACGGCGGTTATCATAATGAGGTAGTCGAACGATTGCCAGCTCTTATCGGACTTTTGGCTATCGTCCTGGTAGGATAATGTAACATTAGGCCGGGATTTATTTGTTCCGCCCGAGCGTTGTTTTCCGGTGATAGAGACGCAGTGACGTCGTTGGTTTGGCAAACCCACATCCGAACTGGGATGCGACGCATTGACATCATTGTCGCCGTCGACGACGAAGGCAAATAATGGCTGACACTCGGTGCACTGAAATTCGTCCGGGCCGAAACACTTGAGGCACGTGGGATGACACTGAATGCACAAACGGCTTTCCTGATCCTGCTCCTGCTGCTCGTGAGGTTGAGTGTCACGTTCTTGCGGTGATGGTTTTGCCACTGGCACCAGTAGTGCGTCGTTGTCCAAATTGTTGGAATTATCGTCGACCAGCTGGAAAGCGATAGCTGCCGCAGTGCTGCGTCGTAATGAACCTTTCGGTAGCGGTTGCTGCTCGATGAAGGCACTTTCTTTAATGGTAGCTTCATCGTCGTTGTTCGGTGGCCCACTTGGGACCGCGTCCGACGGGAAGGTCGAATCCGGGCATGTACTGTAGCAGCGGCCTTTGTACAAGTATGAGGATGAGCCGCAATCTGTAATGGGAATTGGGGAGAAAGAAGTTCGCATTCGATTGAAAGTTGCTAACCGGAGCTGTTTGCGGATTACGGGTTGTGGAATCTGTACCGTGCACTTTTCCATCTGTATCCCGTTGGTGTTATCAGAAGACAATGCAAATGTTAAAGTTAGTAGATGAACCGACACCATATGAAAACGAATTATGCTAACGAGGCGAACATTGATTGAGGAGATATGTAATTATGTTAAATTTTGTATTGAACTATTGGAAGGGTTTGATTAATTAAATAATAATTAGTCACTAAAATTGTTAGGCACTTTTGTAACATTTTACATCTTTTTGAAGCATAAAACTTCGGGATAAAATTTGATTACGAAAATTTAAAAATTATCAAAAACTGTATGCATATGAATTAAATTTAATCATTTTTTTGAAAATCAAGATTGAACGAAAAATATTGAAGTAAAAAAGGAATCAAGGAAATTTGATCCTTGTTTTATGCGCGAAGGTTTCAAAGATCGTTTTTTAGGAAATTTTTCTTGAGTTTTTCTGTTGAAATTCAGATAGCGGTAGTGGTAAACGCGCAATTATTCAGCAAGACATAGCGGAGGGTCGTGGGCTCGAATTCCAATGGTCGAGAAGCTTTTTTGATTAGAAATGTTCACGGCTTCTCAGGGCATAGAGTATTTCCGTACCTAGCATACGATGTAGACATACAAAAATGCACAAATGACAAAGAAAGCTCTCAATCAATATTTGTTGACCTAAACCACTTTCCTCTTCCATGATCGCAATCTTCTCCTACATTCTCCATGCATGAAAGCTTTTTAAATATTAATTTTTGTATGGAATAAGTCCGGTATCCGGGTTTCGAAGCGTGCGGGCAATTAGAATCAACACAGTACTCCTCAACATCACCAGAGTTCGGTGACATGCACTAGAGCAAGGTGAGTGCTTTGTACTCTGTAGCCAGAGTAAAGTGAACACGCCTTGCACTAGAGCAGCATTCTGCCTGCTTCTTAGCGTGAGAGCAAACAAATGCAAAGCAGAGAGGGGAATCCAATCTTAGGGAAGATCTGGTAAAAAATCCCGGGTAGAACTTTGGTCGTATGCTGACAGGGAAGGGGGGGGGGTGGGGGGGGGTTGCTTTTGCAAAACTGGATCGTCTGTACTCCAGGTTAGGAGCGGCTCACAACAGCGTCTCTACCCCATGTCAGGAGCGGCTGAGTATCGTCCGAGTGCCAGAGAAGGACTCAAAGCTAAACTGTGCACTATGGTCCTCCGGAAATCTAGGGGGTTGGTGTTAGCCCAAGGAACACACATGTTATAATTGATGCATATTAACTCTTATATGACTAGATTTTGTCATATAAGAGTTAATATGCATCAATTATAACATGTGTGTTACTCGGGAGGCCTTTGTAGCTAGCCATAAAAAAATCAAGCAACGAATTATCAACGAGAGAATACGAATCGGGATAATCGGCGAAGACCACAGCGACGTAAAGGGGCTAGCGATTGGAAGCTCGGTACGTGGAACGTGCACAGCCCTCATTTGGGAAGCACTGATGATTATAAAGACGCTTTTTACGCGCAGCTCGCACGAGAGTACGACAGCAACCCAAGCCACAACATCAAAATCATCATGAGAGATCTGAACGCTCAGGTTCACAAATTTCATAACGCCAAAAATGGCGATTTTGCTTAAATGCTTTTATATAAATATTTTTACGAATTTTATATGAGCTGTAACATTTCGATGACACCCACCCACCCCCTTCACCGTTATGAAATTTGTGGCCTGTTCACTTGACGAGAAGCAGGAATTCAGACCGTTGATTGGAAAGTTCAGCGCCGACGATCACATACGGTTACACATACCCGGCAGAACGTGGAACGTTATAAACGGAATCGGCAACAGCAGACTCGCCTCTTTCGGAAGAAAAAACGCCGCCTGGAGGAGACAGATTGCGAGATGATGGAACAGTTCTACGCATCCAGCAATGGCTTCGTGTCGCGAGCCGAGATGTGTAGGGATAAAGATGGGGGCATCTTGATGGACGAACGTGATCGAATGGTGGAAATAGAACGGCTACCGTAGGAGTGGAAGGAAGGGGTAATATGCTCCATCTATATGAAAAGGCGACAAGTTAGATTGTGAAAACTTTCGAGCGATCACCATTTTGAATGCGGCCTACAAAGTATTACCCCAGATCATCGTTCGTCGTCTGTAGTAAACGAGTTCGTGGGAAGTTATCAAGCCGGCTTTGATAGCATCGACCGCGTAGGCCTATGGAAAATCATGAACGAGATCAACTTTCCCGGGAAGCATACGAGAATGATAAGAGCAACGATGGAAGGTGTGCAAAATTGTGCGAAGGTTCCAGTTCGTTTGAATCCCTCCGGGGACTACGACAAAGTGATGGACTTTTGTGTCTGTTGTGCAATATTGCGCTAGAAGGTGTTATGCGGAGAGCCGGCCTAAAAAGCCGGGGTACGATTCTTACGAGATCCAGTCAATTGATTTGCTTCACGGATGATATGGACATTGTCGGCCGAACATTTGAAAACCTTTTCGATGGATTGTATGATCAACGATCAAAAATTTTACACTCAATAAATTACAAGAAGGCTCGCTGAATCACAAAACATCCATTCTTCCATAGCTCTTGATGATCAGGACTCTAACTCTGAGGTTACTAAAAGCGAGTTAGCCTCCCCCCCCCCAAAAGCCTCGTAATCTACTCAGCAACCATGAACAAATCCAAAAACCTATCAACGAGAATGTTTTGATTTAAACTCAAAGAGGAAAGATAGCTTCGCTACTACAGGGAAAATATTAAATTCCAGATAGGGTAAATGATGGCTTCGGCACCCTGAGGGTATTTTCGGCAGCATAAACTAGTCGTCCTTTTTAAGATTTATCTACGGAACAAGAGTTACCTACAATGTACTCAATATATTCCTTGAACTATAATCTTCCATGTGAACCTCATCTTTCACAAAAATATGACATAACATGGGTTTTATCATTGAATGAAATAAATGCTTACGAAATTATCGTCATTCGTGACCTGCCGAATAAAACAACACAAGAACAGCTTAAGAAAAACTCACCACTTTGAAAGGTCCAATTCTCCGCTCCAATACCAATTTGTCACAAAAGCTACGCACCGATCACTCATGCACTTTTAAACTTTTGATTTGTCTATAAGACACTCGAAAAAACTGAATTTTTGTGCTTTAAATCACAAATTAAAATTAATGCACTTTGCTTTCCTCGGCAATCACTTTTTATTACTTTTACTTTTTATTTATTAAATGTAAAAATAGCCTGTATAATTTTCAATTTCGCGTTACCTTTTAGCGATTTTTTTGCGCATAGACACTAGGGTGCGGCTTTTTTTTCCAAAAGTTCTCAAAACCAAAAATTCGTGTGCTCTTATGAATTCAAATCATATTAGAAGAGAAACCGCAGAGTTTGAGCCAAAAATATTAAGATTTATATATTTATTTATTCGCCGTCTTTGACTACAGGTCACACAGACTGAAATTTTAATATTATGTACTTTACTTAAATTCTATCTCTTATCCTATTAAAAATTTTGGGGTGGCGCGTGCGTCTTGAAGGTGAATTTTCAAGTTTTAATAAATGGCCTTCAGCGAAGTCACCATAACTTTGGTTATTTCTCACCAATTTCAAAAATTTTAGCATCATTATTTTCAAAATTAATATTTGAAAACTTTCTAGAACATCAAATTTGTCTTAAATCGAAACAAATCTTTGTTAAAAGTAGTTTTCTCGAATTTTTTCTACATTTTACTGGAAAATTCATATTTGATTGACCATAACTTCATAAATACTCAACCTATTTCAAATATTTGTACAGTCGAAGCTTGTTATAACGACATGACAAGGGAGCGTCGTAATAGAGAAATGTCGTTATAGAGAATAGTGAATAATAACATTAAAATCTTTTTCAAGGGACCGAAAAATGTCGCTATAGAGAGCTTTTGTCACTATTAAAGTGGTCGTTATAACGAGCTTCGACTGTACATGTTTTTGAAGCAAAAAATAGTTGTTTCCATACTGTTCATACAACATATGTTTCTAAAAAATGGTTTTGGCTTTGTTTTGTAACAAAAACTACCCAAAACATGATTTTTTAAAGAAAAAATATAATTTCTTTGGATTATTTATGTTTTTTTTCGCCAAAAAAAAAAAATTTTTTTTTCTATCTTTATTAACGAGATTTTTAGCCGTGGGCTAGTTCATCTCGGGACCAACGGCTTTACTTTCCTTCCGAAGGAAGTCGTCACTGATTTTTTTAGTGACTATTTCGGGGATGGGATTTGATCCCAGGTCCTCGGCGTGAGAGGCGTGTGTTCTAACCACTACACCAGGTCCGTCCCCCTCGCCAAAAATTACATTTTTTCCTATAAAACTTGTGTTTATAAAGCATTTTGTTTTAATTACGAGTTGAATAGTGCATATATTTTTTACCATGAGCAAAAATATTATTGTTTCAAAATTATTCAAAAATTGTTGACAAGTCCTTTTCAAAGGTTTTCCAAATGAGGAAAACCAGTTTCAGCTTTAAAAATATTGTTTAGCTGACAAAAAATAAAAAAAACTGACGTTTTTCGTTAAGAAATCATGGTTTTGTGCAGTTTTTGTTGAATAACTTGGTCAAATATATTTTTAAGTGAAATGTGTCGAATGAAAAGTATGAAATTAATTAAGTAAGCTTCTAAACCATGCAACAAGATTTGGAATCGGTTGAGTATTCATGAAGTTATGGTCAAACAAAGATGTTATTTTAGTAAAATGAGGAAATATTTGGAGTAATCTACATTTTATTGTAACTAGTTTTGATTTTACACAAATTTGATATTCTACAAAGTTTTCATAAGTTTTCAAGATAATGGTGCTGAAAGTTTCAAAATTGGTTAGAAATTACCGAAGTTATGGTGACTTCACTGAAGGCCATTATTTATAATTTGAAAATTTACCTTCAAGACGCTTGCCCTCCTCTAAATCTTAATATTTTTGGCTCAAACTTTGAGGTTTCTCTTCTAATATGATTCGAATTTAAAAGAGTACAAGAATTTTTGGTTTGAGAGGTTTTGAAAAGTAAGCCGCACTCTAATAAACAGTAGTGTGAGTAGCGAATAGAGGCATGTATGTAACCCATTCAAACGCAACTCTGAAATTCCAGTAATCCGATAATCGTGTTCCGTGGATTTTACTTGCAAAGCACAATATTATGAATCAATTAACCATGACGTTACGCTGCAACTTCTAGGCTGGATTCATTTGCTGCAAGACCATGACATGGCAATTTTAACAGCCGAAATGCTGCCATAGTGAGAGCGTTACGTAATTTGTGGACGGTGCCTTAGTCATAAATTTGCCATAATTTTAGTGGCGCCATAAATTTAGTGGCGTTGTGTATTCAATTTGACTCTCTGCTATTCTATTTATAACTGCAATTATGTTCTCAGTGTAGTGTGTATTTTTCTGCATTGGCCCTTTCAACAAGTAGAACTTAATGAGTGACGTTTAATTTCAGGATTTGTCAACAGATATGAAATGTTACCAATACATAAACTAGTTTTTGCGCAGTTTTGGATTGCCGAAGTGAACATTTTTGTTGCCGACAATAGTAATTGCATTGCCGATAAAAGAACAAGTGCCTCGTGACTTTGGTGAGGAAAAATAGAAGATTAAGAGAATAAAATAGTGTTTTGTGTATAATAATTAACAAATGAAGAGTGCTCAAGTGTAGTTAAGGCGTCTGCTGCTAATTATTGTGCTCTATTGTGGCGTAAAATTGCCCTCTTAAAAGTTCAGCTGCTTAGGCTGCCGACAATATGTAAGTTCCCCTATCTTATCTTTTAAGACTTCGGAAACAGCTGGGTTTTCAAATGCAACGATCATACGTTTTCATGAATTGAAACCCACTAAGGTCGAAGATGTGATCCAAGACCACCTCTGTGAAGTCTACAATATGACAACTCCAGCAAAAAATGGAAGTTCAAAGGATTGCCGACTTAACTTTTCTTCAAAATGTTAACAATCCAGAGAAAATGGACTCGTGATTGTACACGGAGGGTAACTCAGTATAGTATCCTCATTGGGAAGTCCCAAAATTTCACTTTGTCAGAAAACTCCAAATGGAAGCTAAGGATGTCATAAAAAAAAACTATTGTATGGGGGAAACTCGGAGAAATTACGTTTAGAGGTTGCCCCATCAAGATTTTTGATAAAAGTCTGAGTTCCGTGAGAATGTCAAAGAAATATTTATAGCTCAGCAAAATCAAGACAAACGGTTTGTCAACCCAAACCAATATTATATTATTATTATATTATATTTTTTGTAAATCCATAGGGGTCCAAGATATCCTAGAAAAATCATTAGCACGTAAATTTTGCACATCGATTTTTTGAATGCTCGAAAATAATTTTTTTCAGGGCATTTTTGTTTTATATTATAAAAAGTTGGTATCAAACTTAACGCTAGACTTATTTCTTACTTATTGAAAGATGGGAAATTTTATAAGGAAAAACTTTGCCATATATCTAATTTTATGCGTTTTGGAGTTATTCGAGATTTACAGCGGGCAGAAATGCACCCTTTTAAGTATTTTTCTTGCCGAATATCATACAAATGTGATCCAATTTCCACCATATGTTCCTAAAAACCGAAGGAAACGTATTGGTGCACCATTTTTCACTAAGGCTGGTTTTCTTTTTTGAAAGACGGTTTTTAGAAATTTTGATTTTTTTTCTCATTGCAGTCACTATATGCTCGATTTTTTCAATAGTTTTGTAATGCTGTTCGCACAAAACCTCATACCATTTGTGGGCTTCGTAGCCGTGCGGTTAGCGGCGTCAGTCGTTTAGGCGTATTGTGCTACGGAGTGTGGGTTCGATTCCCGCCCCAGTCGAAGAAAACTTTTCGTCAAACGAAAAATTCTTCACTGGTCCACTGGTCATTCCGTGTGTCCGTTGTCTAATGTTAGTTATGTTCAGTCTGTGCAGCCTATGGCTGAAGACGGTGTAAATTGTCTTTTTTTTTTTTTTAATTATTGTAGGTCAACCAGAATAATTTAAATTTTTAAGTAACTTCCCTAGAAAACCAAATTTATTATATTTAATTTTGATTTCATTCAAAATTTAAGTTATGAATAATTATTGCTTAAGCCTTTATCCTCTAATCTGTACAGTTTTTTTCTGTTTTGGAGCGTCTTGCTGGGTAGTGCTTCGTGAAGCCCAAGCAGGACAGTTTTTACATTCAGAAATGGAATAGTGAAAAGTGAAAAATGAAAAAGTGATTTGTTTGATTTGTGTCCTTAGTACTGTTGGTTTTTGGCTGCCCTAAGTTCACCGAACCATCCGGAAGTGACAGGCAGCACATAAATTTAGAGAATCAATCCGGTGAGTTTGTTCCAGTATGATACTTTTTCTTTTGTGAGCCTTCCGGATCGTTTTTGTCCGCGTCGTGGAACTTCTGATCGTTTCTTGAACGGAAAATGTTATTTTCGGAGTTTGATAATTATGTTCATATTGCGCATTCTGTCCGGGCGGGTGTTACGCAACTAACAATCGGTTGTGGATGCTTTTTAACCGTTCGATGACCCTGGAGGGATCGCGCTTCCTTTCGTTTTTCGATTATCTAAAAATACAGTACCACCCAGTACAGTTTTTCAATGGGCACAGTACAGTTTTTCAATAGGCGTGATTTTTTTTTTTACGCGTATCGTTATTTTATACAATCCGATGACCCTGGAGGGATCGGTTTTGCTTTTTACTGGTTATTGAGCAAAAATATTACTGCACAATCGACAAGCATTTCGCGAAATACTATTTATACTATAAATAAGCTATTGTTTTCTCTTTTGATTGCCGGCATTCAAAAGATTAATTTGAAAACGCTTAAACAACAAATATTTATGGTCTATCGCCAGCTTTCTAGGCGAATCCTGACAATATACCTTCCCCAACCTCCAACTCCGTAGCACTTATGAGGGTGTCGCTGAGTCGGTGGCCTCTCATTAAGTAAGTGCTACATCAACATTTCCTTCCCCTATCCCAAGTTACGGTAAAGATGGGCATGGCCGGAAATAGCGATATTCATGCTTTTAGTATTCTTGTTTATGATTTGAACAAGGTATACTCCCCTGCCTTGTTCTTGAAAGTAGTCAGGATGAGATTATTAAAAAGAAACATGAATGTTGCTAGTATCCAATCTACGAAGTATACCGTAACTACGCTAACGCTAACGCTAACGCTAAGCCTTTATCCTCTAATCTGTACAGTAGCTGTAAAATTATTTCCAATAAAGTATTCGCAACAATGGGAACAGTGTGAGACCCTTTTTGAACTAACACATTTGCTATGAGAACATTTCCATAATACCACAGACAAACAGACGTAACAGCTAGAATAATTATCAATTTAAAACATAGTCACGTAAACATTTACGCCTAATGCTAAAAATACTTCATTAGGCCAACCGCGAACTAGGTGGCGGTTGTGAGCAGATGTCAAACTCGAACAAAAGTGATGCGAGCGCCACGAGTGGCCCGTCGGCCAACTACCAAATATTAGAATTGGGCGCTATTCTGCTGTGCGATGCAAATAATTAGAGTGTTACGTCTGTTTGTCTGTGATACTACATTAGACATGATGGACGTTTAACATGAAGTAAAATAAATGACTCAGCCAGCTCATGTACGGAACTAAATAGCTAACTTGCCCACCAAATTATGAACCCAGCCCTATCAAACAACAACTATAGTCTCTCTAGCACTAAACCGAATAGCGCCTTTCGCTTTTTTACGAGCGCTGCCTTTCCTTTACGTTAAAGATAATGGGCGGTATGAATAAAATGTAGTAAAGTTGAGTTTACTACATTCTCGGTTCCACATGTAGAACATGTTTGTGTCATTTTTCTTTCTACACTTTCCGAACATACTACAAACAACGCGTTGATATGAATAAAGGTAGCATTTACTACAAAGCTTCTAGTAGTTAGCATCAGAGGTTGCTACTCATGCTTTTATATTATTAAAATGAATGGAATAATTGCAATATTAAATTGAAAATGAGATAACGATGTCAGCTTTGAAATTTAGAAAGTTATTTTCAGATTTCCGTAGAAACCCTGATAATTCGAAAAAAATGAGATTCCCATTTGGAATTTATTTGTGAATTCCGGTATTTTTTCTGGCGCCACATCCCAACCGAGACAGAACCGAGAAGTAGGCTTAGTATTCTTATGAGCACTTACACAGTTGAGCAATTCTCGCTGAAACCAGGCCGCCATCGGAACCCATCGTTAGAATTCCAATTTTATGTCACTGATCGCTAGTTTTTGATAAAACTTAAGAGTGGTCCTTTCTGTTTTCTCAAATTGGTGGACCCCTCGTATGCCAGCTAGCTGAACAGTTTGCGAAAAAGCCCATTTTTTGATAAATCTTGTGTATTTCGTCACGTGATATGTCTCATATTTCGTTTGGAACACAAAGCAAACTTAGTGGCATCACATAGAGAAAGGATATAGCTTTCATTTGAAATCGAAAAAATATTGGCGGCCATTTTGAATTTGGCCGCCATCTTGAATTGAGATAGAAAAATCGTTTTTTCACCATTAGCGCACCGCTAGTTTTGAATTCTGAGATCCCCATCAGAAAGCTGAGGAAAAATTGCGTTAGATAGGCTACAGAAACTAGGTGAGCAATGGTATTTACCCTATCAAATGAACGATTTTCTATATCATGTTCTACGATTTTGACGCATATGGCGAATGCAATCAATACAAAAATCTTTTTTTGTACTACAAAGAAACAAGTTTTCAATCTTTGGTGTTTTATCGAGTCGAGTAAAGAATATGAATATTATTTTAAGTGAAAAAATCGGGCGGCCATCTTGGATTTTGACGCCATCTTGGTTTTAAGTAGTGGAATGATTTTTCACCTTGTTAGCACTCAACATGTTGAACTTTAATGCTACCGTTACACTTATTATTCTTCTTGTTCTTATTTTTCCTGACGTTACGTCCCTACTGGAACAGAGCCAGCCCCTCAGCTTAACTAGCTTTAAAAACAAATTATCAAGTATGATTTTTTAACTTGCTACCTGAATGGTTCTTCTGCATATCTTCGAGTTGAAAAATAGCATTATTTCTTTCATTTATTTGGTCTTAACCATTGATAGAAATGAACAATCAGTTGAACAGCTGAGATAAGATAAGAAAAATATAATCTGATTGTTATTTTTTAACGGAGACCTCATAATTCAACATGAACAACAGAACAAAACCTGCTTCTCATCTTTCAATTTCGCTATTTTTCACATGCATGTTGGGCGGTAGTAAAAACGATACTTTATTGTTCAGAAAATCAAGGATGTTTTTTTGCTTCAAAATGTAAGATTTCCATTCTAAATTAATGCACTTTTGTCAATGTTTTACGTTAAAACTACAGATATTACAACAAGACTTACTAATGTCCCGTTGCCCAATCTATAAAATTCATTCAATGAATGGTACAAAAATGTTTGTTTAATACAATCAATGTTTTTGACCGGTTTTCATTTATTGAATTTATTAATTCAAAGATAAGTCGTAGAATTATTCTGTTCTCAGAAATCGCATTATAAAAGAAAATTCCTGTCTAATAACCTGGATTAAAACTAATAAAGCTGAGTATCAGGCTCGGTTCCAGTAGGAACGTAACGTCAGGAAAATGAAGAATAATAAGAAGAAGAGTATACGTAACCTTTTTTTTATTGGTGGTCACTAAATTCGACATGCTGAGTGCTATCAAGGTGACAAATTCATTCTTCTACTAAAAATCAAAATGGCGTCAAAATCGAAGATGGCCGCCAGATTTTTTCACTTAAAACAATATTCTTATTCTTTACTCTACTCGAATAAAACAACAAAGGTTGAAAACTTGTTTCTTTGTAGTACAAAAAAGGTTTTTGTATTGATTGCACTCGTCATATGCGTCAAAATCGTAGAACATGATTTAGAAAATCGTTCATTTGATAGGGTAAACACCATTGCTCACCTTGTTTCTGTAGCCTTCTTCTTCTTCTTTCTGGCCTTACGTCCCAACTGGGACAAAGCCTGCTTCTCAGTATAGTGTTCTGATGAGCACTTCCACAGTTGTTAACTGAGAGCTTTCTTTGCCGATTGACCATTTTTGCATATGTATATCGTGTGGCAGGTACGAAGATACTCTATGCCCTGGGAATCGAGAAAATTTCCTTTACGAAAAGATCCTCGATCAGCGGGATTCGAACCCACGACCCTCAGCATGGTCATGCTGAATAGCTGCGCGTTTACCGCTACGGCTATCTGGGCCTGTAGCCTATCTTACGCAATTTTTCCTCAGCTTTCTGATGGGGATCTCAGAATTATCAGAAAAACTAGCGGTGCGCTAATGGTGAAAAAACGATTTTTCTATCAAAATTCAAAATGGCGGCCAAATTCAAAATGGCTGCCAATTTTTTTTCGATTTCAAATGAAAGCTATATCCTTTCTCTATACGATGCCACTAAGTTTGCTTTGTGTTCCAAACGAAATATGAGACATATCACGTGACGAAAAACCCAAGATTTATCAAAAAATGGGCTTTTTCGCAAACTGTTCAGTTAGCTGGCGTACAAGGGGTCCACCAATTTGAGAAAACAGAAAGGACCACCCTTAAGTTTTATCGAAAACTAGCGGCCTGGTTTCAGCGAGAATTGCTCAGTTATTAACTGAGAGTTTTCAATGCCATTTGACAATTTTGTATGTGTATATCTTGTGGCAGGTACGAAGATACTTATTACGATAATTATGTTCATTCTGGCATGACGATAATTATTTTGTTTCTTAGGAATCCTTGGATGTATGATGGAATTCACTATTTATAAAGTAATTCTTTATTTTACGTGAGAATTGTGACATCCATTGTTCGCGGATTTCCTTTGGAATTCCAGAATTTCAGAGCAAATTCTGTGATTCCGACAGACATTCCAGATTTGTTATAATAACTCTGGGATTATGTAAGCCTTTCTAGGATTCTTGTGGCAATATTAAAAATCCGACATATGATTCGGTTATTGATAATTTAAAATTATGTTGGTATCTTTGAGAAGGTGTTTCTGATATTTTCTGATTTTACATCAGAATCTCAATACTCGAATCCAAAAATGTATCCAAATAGTATAATGTTATGTTGCTGTAATCTCAAGACCACTTTATAGGATACAGATTGCTAGCTAAAATTCCAAAATTCACAGAAAAATCTTTGTTGTCAAATCATCATAGAATTCACATGCACATAAAGGGAATGCCAGATTTATCGCAAATGTATACATCAAATCTTGTAACATTACATAACCTACATGAATTTGTGTCCAAGCTCGATTACGCGATGTATAGCGGGAATGTAGTAATATTCATATTTTAACATGATTTGTCGTTTGAATAAAGGCTCATTCACACATATCATAACGCAGAAGGGGGTAGATGGGTGTCCCCAAGATTTTTGGCGTTATGCAATATGTGAGTGAACCCTAAAGGACAAATTTGGCATCCCCGGTTATGCATGTTTTTATTGATTTTAAGAGTAACTCTGAGTGGATTTTTAACGTGCAGCATCGCTCTGCACTCTGAATGGAATTTTCTTAGTGTTCAGCATCAGTCACTGCTATCCGTAGAGTGCCTGTAAATAAGAGTAACGTCTTGTTCCGGTTTTGACAGGTCTCCTGCTCGATTGGACGTGGATTTGTATGAAAATGACAGTACGCCGCTGTTCCAATCTTGGCATTGACGCTACTCTTATTATTTAATCATGTTTGAAAGCAGTACGTTCTGCATGTTCGGAAGGCTTTTCATTCATACCAGTAGGCGAATTCCGGCGCGTATTTTCTTCGAAGAAAAGAAAATTTTCTTGCTGGTGGATTATGGAAGAAAATTTCTTCTCTTCGAAGAAAATGTGCGCCGGGATTCACCTGCAGAAGTGTGGATTTTGTTTTTAAGTAGATGCTACAAGTAGTAAACTGCCCATAACTGCAAAACAGTCACATTCGACATTTTTGACAAAATGGAGTTAATATCATGGAGAGTCATCAAATGGTAAATACTTTCGATCAACTTACTGAAAACTGTGAGATTGTTCTAGAAAATTCGAAAAAAATACCAAGTTGTTTTGTCACATTTTCAATTATAACCGCATAACAGTCACATTGAGATTACAAATTGGCCTCGTAATGTGATAGCAATGAAATTTCCATCAGAATTATTTTCTGACAATTCACCCAGCATGCGATATGAGTTGTACAAAATATCAGCCTCAAATAAGCACTTTTGAGTTCCTGGTAATTTTTAGAAATTTAAGTTTCCTCCCATACTGCCATAAAATGCACACTTGGTGTTCCATTTACTCAATGCCTACTTTTGTCGAATGTTACAAATATGCAGTTATGGGCAGTAAAGTTCAACGCTTTTTATCCATACCACCCAATGTCGGAAGAAGTGCGCTGTATTTTCCATCGAATGCTCTATACAGCGCACCATTTCCGACATTATGTTTAACGCACAGGAATGACAGCGCTAATAAACAGTGGAAGGCACTATTCGCTCCCAATACGACAATTCGTCCGGTGGGGTGTGCTGCTGTCGTCACGATGATGGTTGACGAGAGCAATGTCAAACTCATTCATGGTTTCAAAACATTCGGAACAAAATATTTATTTTCACCGCTTACTTCACTTATGTATGAAATTGAATGAGATCCAATGGTAGAGAATTCATTTATCTACCCAATGGTATTTTTAGGGGCAGCGGAGAATGTCCCGAAACGTGTTTTATTCAAGCGCAAAAATCGCTCAGGCGAAAGTTCCAATGAAACTAACCTCACATATCCTGGTTTTCCAACCTCAAACTAGTGCTCCTACCAGCCGGATCTCAATTTTTATGGAAGTAGTGCAATAATACAAAAAACAAACGTATGTAGAACAAAGAGAATGGATATTCCTACCACAGACAAACAAACGTAACAGCTAGAATAATTATCAATTTAAAACATAGTCACGTAAACATTTACGCCTAATGCTAAAAATACTTCATTAGGCCAATCGCGAACTAGGTGGCGGTTGTGAGCAGATGTCAAACTCGAACAAAAGTGATGCGAGCGCCACGAGTGGCCCGTCGGCCAACTACCAAATATTAGAATTGGGCGCTATTCTGCTGTGCGATGCAAATAATTAGAGTGTTACGTCTGTTTGTCTGTGTTCCTACCTTTTCCGCCTAACTGTTTCACTGTGAACCGTCTTATATCAGGAAAATAAAACATTTTTCCTCACAGCGGCATGTGATGGATGCGTGAAAAATCAAATCTCTCATCATCTGACTAGTTGCGCTACCAAAGTATAGATGGCTAACAGTATGTTGCGTTTCGCGATTGGAGGCCTATTCAGTTGAGTACTAGAACTTTCGCCATTATGTATACTACGGTTTATGGAGACATATTTTGGTGTTTGACCGATGGGCCAACGGATGGTTAGTGCCAAGCAGAAGTTTGTCCTTCCGTTCAATGAGTCTCTTATATGCTTTTCAGATGTACTTATGGGTGTTTCTGGATATCTGAAGTTAATTGGAGTTATTATTTTTTTTTAAAGACACCGACACGTTAATGCTTCCAGTTGGCATTTTGCCTTTTGAAGGAAGCACCACACTAGACAATGGACTAGCATGCAACGACCAGTGCTACAGTCGGAGAACATTACTCACGAAAAATTTTCCGGCCTGCAGCAAGAATCGAACCCACACTCCTTAGCACGATGTGGCTAAATGCCTGGTGACACTAACCGCACGGCTACGAAGCCCACAATTATTAAATCGCTAGTGCATAGAGAGAAAGTCTCATTTAGTTGATCAATTTTGTCGAACACATCATTTTTTTTTCTCATCACTGGACACCAATATAGGCGACCACAAAAAAAGATATAAGTGAATAAATTATTTGCCCCAAGCATTTGCTAGGGAGCACATTTCTAACTTTTAAATTTTGTATGCGAATAGTCTTACTTAGTTGATTAACTATGCTGAAGCCATTCATGTTGTATTCAATCGCTGGATTGAGCCAAATGCGAATAAATTGTTTGCCCACTAGTACCATCTTGGGAGTGATTTACGAACTAATGAGGATTAGGCGAATGGGACATATTTAGTTCATCAGATTTGTCGTAGACACCAATTTTGTATTTAATCACTGGACTTAGATATCAGTGAATAAAATGTTTGCCCACTAGCAAAACCTTTGGAGTGTATTCCGAACTAACAGGTTTTAAGCCGAATATTTAGTTGAAAACATTTGTCAAAGACATCCATTTTTTATCTCATCACTGGGCTGAGATAGAACGAATAAAGTATATGCCCACGAGGACTCTCGGGGGAGAAATTTCCGAACTAATAAGAGTTTATGCGACTATGTCTCATTTAGTTGATCAACTTTATAGAAGATACCAACTTTGTATTTCATCACTGGACCGAGCTACAAACAAATAAAATGTTTGCCCATAAGCGCCACCTTGGGAGTGTTCTCCGAACTAATAAATTTAAAGTGAATCGATCTCATTTAGTTGAACAAATTTGTCGAAGACATCAGTTTTGTATCTTATCACTGAACCTAAATATAAACGGATAAAATATTTGTCCACTAACGCCGACTTGGGATAGTTTTCTGAATTAATAAGGTTTTAGGTGAATAGGTCTGATTTAGTTGATCAGCTTTGTCGAAGACACCAATGCTTTATCTCATCACTGGACTGAGATATAGGCAAATAAATTGTTTACCCACTAAGGATGTTTCCCGAAATATAAAAATAGGCTTTATGGCCGATTTCTTCACCTTCGCTTAAGCCGTAAACTAGGTTTAAGGTCTAAGCGGTGGTGAAGAAATCGGCCCTTAGACGACTAGGTCTCATTTAGTTGATCAACTTTGTCGAAGACACGGATTTTGTATCTCATCACTGGACTGAGATATAAGTGAATAAAATATTTGCCTACGAGCGCCATCTACAGAATGTTTTCCAAACTAATGAGGTTTTAGACGTATAGGGCTCTCTTCGCTGGACTTAGAAATAAGCAAAAAATATATTTGTGCGCCGAAAACTTATTCCTTATTTTACATCTACATGCGCCTTTGGTTGGAGTCTGTGCGCCACCTGGTGAATTAATTCTGAATTAAAACAGTCACCAAGTGGAAGTTAGCAGTCCTGTGATCAAATTTGCAGAAGAAAGTTTTCTCCTAAGCCTCTTTATTTTCAAGATAATGGCACTACAAATACTGTCCTATTTATAGGCTGTGCGTTCTTCTGTCCTATTTTTAAGACGCTGGGCGAAGACACGGATTTTGTATCTCATCACTGGACTGAGATATAAGTGAATAAAATATTTGCCTATGAGCGCCATCTACAGAATGTTTTCCAAACTAATGAGGTTTTAGACGTATAGGGCTCTCTTCGCTGGACTTAGAAATAAGCAAAAAATATATTTGTGCGCCGAAAACTTATTCCTTATTTTACATCTACATGCGCCTTTGGTTGGAGTCTGTGCGCCACCTGGTGAATTAATTCTGAATTAAAACAATCACCAAGTGGAAGTTAGCAGTCCTGTGATCAAATTTGCAGAAGAAAGTTTTCTCCTAAGCCTCTTTATTTTCAAGATAATGGCACTACAAATACTGTCCTATTTATAGGCTGTGCGTTCTTCTGTCCTATTTTTAAGACGCTGGGCGGATTTGGGTTGAATTCGATTAAGTTTTTCAAACTGTATCAAATTCTCAGGGTGTCAACAATTTGCAACGTTTCATCCATCTACATAGTATTTGTCACTTAGAACTTGTTTGTTTCAGAGAAATTAACAAGGTGCGTTCTGCCCCTACGGTGCATATTACCCCAGAAAGCTCTACGCCAAACATTAACCCCTCTACCGGCAGCTTCATTTTTTACCGCAAAATTCAAATTCAAATCGTTATAACTTTTTTGTTTTTCAATATTTTTGCACCATTTTTCCACAAGTTCTCAAAAAACTCTTCTAGTATTTGGATCTGTGTCGTTATTGATCATTGGTCAGCTGGTGTTGAAGATATTCCAAAATTCCTTGGGGGACCGACCCGTTACTAAAACCCCCCGTTAATTTCTATAGGCTATAGAATTTTAATCGTATTCAGATATTCACTCTTCGGGACAGTTCATTCATGAGAGTATATTGTGAAAAAATGAAGCAATTAAGTGCAGCCGTCTTTAAGTAATGAGCATTTAGGTTTCTGGAACCACGCTGGCCAACTTCTTCTTCTTCTTGGCATTAACGTCCTCACTGGGACAGAGCCTGCTTCTCAGCTTAGTGTTCTTATAAGCACTTCCACAGTTGTTAACTGAGAGCTTTCTTTGCCAAAGTTGCCATTTTCGCATTCGTATATCGTGTGGCAGGTACGATTATACTCTATGCCCAGGGAAGTCAAGGACATTTCCATTACGAAAAGATCCTGGACCGACCGGGAATCGAACCCAGACACCTTCAGCATGGCTTTGCTTTGTAGTCGCGGACTCTAACCACTCGGCTAAGGAAGGTCCCTAACACGCTGGCCAACTAAAGATCTTAAAAACTTCAAAAAACATCATATCGTAATTTTCAGATATCTCTAAGAATACTGAACCGATTTGTATGATTTTTTCAGAGTAGCTTCTTATAACCTGGCGTAATATAGCCCACATTTTATTTTTTTGATAAATTGATCAAAACAAAATGGCCGCCAAAGACATTTTATATGGAAAATGTCGGTCCCCCAAGGAACATCGGAATATCTTTAAAACCAGATCATCAATAATTAATATCGACACGGATTCCTAAACTAGAAGAGTAGTTTGAGAACTTGTGAAAAAATGGTGCAAAAATATTGAAAAACAAAAAAGTTATAACGATTTGAATATTTATTTTGGGGTAAAAAATGAAGCTGCCGGTAGAGGGGTTAAATGCTTTGTTAATCCACGCACATACTATCACACTGCCTGGTTTTGGCTCCTTCTAATTGCTCCATTCCGGGCAATGAGAAAGCGGACTCTGGTGAAAGTAGACACTGAACTGATCTTCACGAGCGTCTAATGATGTTATTTTTGGCCCGTCAGGAGATCTTGATCAGCTACTAACAGAAATAGGGCTTCAGTGGTAGTAATGGAACCTTTAGTAGCTGAGATTCATTCTCGACGTTTTTTTGCAATGATATCTTAGATGGATATACGTTTTCTGCAGTCTTTTAACAAATTTCATGTCTTTACTTCATAGTGCGCAAAACATTCGATTTAGCCCGTGAAATACTCATTTGGAAAACTGTTGTCCTTATGCCTATTACTTATGGACCCTCTTGCGTGGTTTCATTTACAAAACTGTTCAATTTTTTGTATTTTTATACCTTAATCCAAATATTTTGCTTGAAACTGCTGACTACCAATGCAATCGAAGTTTCCCCGGTGGATTTTCATAGGAATAAGGTTGCTTTAAGTGTTAATTTTATGTTTTTCTGTAGGGGGTACATAATACGCAAAGGGTCCATAACCGGCATTGACTCCCTAGGTACAGATAGTTGCATTATATTTTTTCTGCAGGTGTCGAGAAACAGGGTTGAAGATGAGTTAAATATAGATTCTCTAGGATAAACATATTTTTTTGAAACGGCTTAGTAACAGAATGTTATTATTTTAGTGAATTCCTTCGACTTAAATTAAACATTTTTTTTGTCATACCACTTACCTGCGAACAGACAAATAATGTCTGAACCGGAAAATTCGTAAACATTCAAAGCATATTTTTACAGCGCTTGCCATCTCACTCCTCAAGGTTAGCGTTGAGTTATTTTTGGTTAGTATCCACTAGACGATTATGTGATAGATGTGTGCATACGAATGAGCATTAATATTAGCTTTTTACATAACTCATACACCATTATTAAACATCAGGTATCAGGCTACTTATATGTACAAAAGAAATGGGTCGAACTCATGGATGCAAAGCAACAACTAAATCTAAAATTATTCTTAATCTAAGGATACACAAATACAAAAAAAAAAAAAGAAATGTTCAAACTAAATACTAAAGCTTTACAAAACTAATCAATGTGAATAAATAAAACAACTCCAAGCAAACAAATGCAAATTCGAGTGATTTGTTTTCCGATTTGCCTCGCTAGCCGTGTTTAAAAAAAAACCATATATGTAAAGTATGGGGAAATGAAACTGGGACCATAATACGAAAACTAACTAAAAAAAAAAAATTGTTAATAACTCTCTAAACTACGGAGTCCTTGGAAAAGATAAACCGGATGCAGCAAGAGTTAGAGGCTTTGTTTCTTTCCACTTCGTGGATGGATGGACGACAGCGGGACGGGTTTTGAGTACTTTTTTCAACAAACATTGTATCGCAAATGTGTTCGCACTTTATTAAATCGATTCCACTTGTTTCTTTTTTTTCTGCTTCATGTTATGTTTTGTTTGTTTGTTTTGGATGGCTTGTGGTGTGTTTTTTTGCGTGTGTCTGTTTTTATGTACGAAAACGGATTTCTTCTGTACTGTTCTCAGTTTTCGTTCATTTTTTTTTACTCGGAAACATTCACATCTTCTTACGATCGGATTTTACACAGTTAATAGGTTGGGGTTTACTTGTTCGCAAATCGTAATTTCTGCATTCGGTTTGGGAATTGAATTTATAAATACAACTTTGTTTACTTGCTTGCCCTTTTTTACGCCTATCTAATGAACCAGGTTTTAAAAGATATCCTTCTCCCGCTAGTTTATCTCTTGTCTTAAATAATAAATGTGGGAAGGATGATTTTGTTTCACGCAGAAGTAGGGATTGCGAAATTAGATGTATCATTATGCTATATTTTACAAATTTGTGCTTTGATTTTTTGTTTTATCTACACAGTAATGTTTTCCCTTTTTCGCGTTTCGTGATGTTTCACTTGTTTTCGATATACAATTTAACTAAGTTACTATCATAATTACTGTTATGTTTCATCTTACTTAGCTGGAGTTTCCCATTTGTTGTTGTTTTAATTCTTATGCAACTGCTTTGCCCTTAGCTGCTGAGCTTTTTTTCTGTTGTGCTCGTTAAGTAACATAATCACTAGCTTTTTAATTTCAGCCATCCGAACCTCATTTGTTTGCGAGAGTATTTTATTTATTCAAAACGAAACGAAGTAGGTAATTAATTTCATTTGTTCAAGAGTTGAGTCAAGATATTACAAAAGTTTTTCGTTAATCCGCCTTATTTGGCAATGTCGCATTGTTTTTTTAATTACAGCACCAATAGTGTAATTTTTGTTAGGGGTTTGCGCGTTTTTTTTCTACAAAATTTTGTCACTTTCATTTGTATACAAAATTTATTGCAATCTCAAGTATTTACGCAATTTTTTGTGGAGTATCTATGGATAGATGCCTTTATTCATGTAAGCATTTCTCAAACTCGTTCACTACATACTGGTCAGAATATTGAGCAAACCTAAAGAAAGAAAATGCTACTTCATTGTATGGCAGTGAACAATCTCTTATTTTCACACTAAAAATTTCCGATGTTACTGGGTTGGTTAAATTGATGAAATGTACTCTGGATGATTATGTAAACCATTAGCGAAAATATGTGTTACGAAAGGTGTTTTATCATTAACATACAAAGTTTGAAACGAGTTTTCCAAAAGCGGTCGAAAAACGAAAAAGACTGCCGATTTTTTCACAACACTGATCCAATGGTTGTTGTTTTATACATAATTCAGTGTACCGATCTAATCAAGCTCAGTTTTTAATAGAGTTCAATTTGAATTCTAGTTTGTGTTGTTCAATGGTTAATTAGTTATTCCGCATGGTTGTGTTGCTATTTCAAAATCATCAATAAATTTTTAGTAAAACATAAATAACAAACGAAAACTTTCATCTGGCCCAGTTGCCTATAAAAGTGAAAAAGAAAATCGATGAAGAAAAATCGATCACTGCAGATACGCCTCTATGATACTAAACGCGAGAATTCGACAATATTGCTTCATTATAACTTCACTGACTATATCGATTGCTCTTCATCAATCCTCTATTTAACAAATAACTTAGCCAAAACAAATAAATTCGCAATATTTCTTGCTCACGAAGCAATATTTAGTGATCCTTTATTTTTCAACACTGAAATATGTTTCGAAAAGTGAAGTAATGCAAAGACAGCAACGATGAAAAGAAATCGATAATTTCAAGTAAATCTTTATGATAAATTATTGCCAAACTGCTGTCTACAACCAGACTACAAATCATTCGATCTCTACTAGGAAGTAAACTTGATTGTGAAGACCATTAGTACTCGTAAAAAGTTGGCTACGAAAGTTTGTGATAATTGAGATTAGGTTCTAATAGTGAAAACATGGGATTATTTTGCCAGCTGCCTTCTGCTAATGCAATTTGTATTGCGCAAACGTGCTGCCATCTCTGGTCGACTTCTTTCCAGTTCTTTGTATAATTAGCTAACGAAATGTTCAAGTATTTTTTCTGCTTTAAAGAATCGCGATTAGATAAAGTGCTAGGTATATAGGTTTGGGATATGTTACGCGGCGCACATACTTAAACGGGTACATACAATAGATATACATATATAACTGTCGAACAACTGAAATCCTGGTTTGTTTGGTTGGTTTCACTTGAGCACGCAGGATTCGAAGATAACAACAGAACTAGAATTGATTGTTTTGCGTACGAACTACTAAACGATATATAATATGGTATAATAGTTATCAATTTATATAAATAGTAATATGTGTTTTTTTGTTTGTGTTTTGTAAGGAAGGGGGGTTATTGTTATTGTTTCATTTGGCTTGTTTTGATTATACGTGATTTGTTATGTTGGTTGGCTTTGCAAGTCATAGCGTCTAAGGATATGTCGGTAATTATAATAAGCGCTCATTCAATATTTGATATTTCGGCGAAACGGATCGAGTTGAAGATGCTACACTGCTTGAGAGTACGCCTGGTTGCCTATAACGATGAAACACGATCTAACAGTAGGAAGAATCGTAAGAGTTTTGTGGAACAACTTTTTTAATCATTCTCTTCCAGCCCGATGAATATTGGTACTGACATCACGGTGCTTCCCAGACCGCTATTATCAGAAGAAAAATCTCCATCAAATGTACTCACCAGTCCATTATCATAGTTTATCTGCACTTCTACGTCTACTTGTCCCATATCCTATGTAAACCTTATGGGCTGCGGGGCTAATATGCATAGAACGTTTTAAGGCTATACCAATTTGATGGTATGAGTCCACAAATTCTTAAGAAAACTATTGTGTGCTATTTACAAGATTTTTCGTCTTTCGTTATTATTAGAAGTAATACATCATCAAAGCTCGGTTCAAAGTTGTTTCGTAAAGAATTTTTTTCACCTCTAGACGGATTTTTCAAATAATAAATCTACAAAATGTTGAGTTACGCCCTTTTTCAGGCGTAAACGTTAAGAACCTTAAGTTTAAGTAGCTTAACGTAGCATTTCAATACCGTCAATCGCTATTGAATAGATTCATTGGCAAACAGCGATTTCAATTCATTAGATTTTTTTTTCTTGGTATTATGTCCTCACTGGGACAGAGCCTGCTTCTCAGTTAGTGTCCAATGAGCACTTCCACAATTATTAACTGAGAGCTTTCTTTGCCAAAGTTGCCATTTTTGCATTCGTATATCGTGTGACCAGGGAAGTTTCCATTACGAAAAGATCCTGAACCGACCGGAAATTGAACTCAGACATCTTCAGCATGGCTTTGCTTTGCCGCGGACTCTAACCCCTCGGCTAAGGAAGGTCCCCCTCCGTAGAGCGTTAAACGCGATTGAGCCTCAAATAAATGAACTAGATAAAAAAAAAAAAAATAAGGAAGGTCCCTTATTAAGATTTATGTACTGAACTGATTTTTTAAGGGGTTTTGCACTATGACGCATTACGGAGCCAACTTTTTTTAATTACACAGCGTAACAAAAATAACATTTTTGCGTGTCTCAAGGATCAAATTATGTGTCTCTAGTTGATTTGGGGTTGCTGAATCTGGTGCCATTCTCAGAAATGTTCCAGCACGTCACAATTTTTTGCTACAGATCGCCAAAGTTGTATAAAACACTGGTTTTATTAATGTTTACATGAAATTTAAAGTACATTTTATCATACTTTTTTGTAATCTAATCCACCAAACATGCAAAATAGAACTTGAACTTTCATTTCAGACATCATTTGATTGAAATTGCGCGATTAAATTTCGATTAAACCGATTTTTTCAACATGCTTGCAGTCTCCATACAAAATTCTTCGTTTCTTCTATATGGCAAAATACAACAATTCTCTAAATCATCAAAAAATAACTTTTCCGTATCGAAAGTAATACAAACTTTGATGATAAGTATTGATATACACATAAAGTTTGAATTCTGTGGCAAATTAAGCCAATATATTACCTTACAAGCTGGCAAACTTGCATGCAAGTTGGCTGAAATAGTCATTTTTTGCATTTTCATCAGTCAATATCTCAAAAACTAGACGTGCTATGATATTTCTGAAAACGGCAATGGATTCAGCAACCCTTAATTAAGTGAATAGCGGTATTTTGGTGCTGGAGACAAAAACGTGTTCCGCAGTGTTATTCATTTACGCAGCATTTGAATATCGTCAAACGTAATCGAATATATATTCAATGACAATGGCCTTGCTTTGGGTGTAGAAATTTCGTCATTTTCGTCCATTCTTCCATTGATTTCAGAATGAGATCATTCCAGAAATCCTCCAAGAAATTCACAATCACTTCTGCATGAACTCTTTCCACAATTCTCCCAAAAACCAATCTACCAATGCTTCAAAAAATGATTTTTCCTCGAGTTCTCGCGAAGATTTTTTCAATACTCATTTCATGGAATAATTTATGAATCTATAGATATAGATATCAAGACATAATCCAATGTTCAGGAAGCGCCTCTTGGGTAAGCTTGTCCAACTAATGGAAGTTGCTTTACAACATTTTCCAGTCTATCTAGAACCTGGTGAAATATTTCCAGATTTTGAGAAGCTTTACATCTTCTGGGAGCTTTGTTCTGGGAGATGCTTTTTCAGCTTCTGGGTAAAGTTTGTACAACCCCTTGTAGAAGCTTGTCCGCGTTCTCAGAGAAGATTTTTCAGCATCTCAGCGAAGCTTTCTCCACTTTTCGGAGAAGCTTTGCCAGTTATTGGATGAAACTTATCCAGCTTCTGGCGGACGCTTTATTCCAACTTCTGCACATGCGTTTCCAGATTTTACAGCTTCAGAAGGAAGCTTTACCAGGTATCTGAAGGAAAAAAACTTCATTCCAAGCTTCTAAGGAAAGCTTTTTCAAACATCCAAGAGACGTTTTTTCCATACTCCTAAGAGAAGTTTCTTCAAGCGTCTAGTAAAAAAAATTCCAAGAATCTAGGAGAAGCTTTTTACGCTTCTAGCAGAAGGTTTACCAACTCTGCAGTTTTTTCAAGATTCTAGGCGAAGCTTTTCCAAATTTTCAAGATAAGCTTTTCCTAGCATCTAGGAGAAGCTTCTCCAAGTTTCTCGAAGAAACTTTTACATGTTTCTAGGAGAAACTTTTCCAAACTTCAAGGAGAAGCTTTTCCAAGCTTTTAGAAGAAGCTTTTACAAGCTGCTAGGAGAAGCTTTTACAAGCTGCTAGGAGAAGATTTTCCAAGCTTCTAGGAGAAGCTTTTCCAAGCTTCTGGGAAAAGTTTTTCCAACCTTCTAAGAGAAGCTCTTCCAAGCTTCTAAGAGAAGCTTTTAAAAGCTTCTACGAGAAACTTTTCAAAGCTTCTAGGAGAAGCTTTTCCAAGCTGCTTGGAGAAGCTTTTCCACCAAGTACCTGTATGATGCTTTTCCAAGCTTCTAGATAAAGATTTCCAAGGTTCGATGAGAAACTTTTTCAATATTCTTGGAGAAGCTTTTTTTCCAAAGCATCTAGGAGAAGCTTTTTCAAGCATCTGGATGGAGCTGCAAAAAGAAGCTTGGAAAAACTTCTAGGATAAGCTCTTCCAAGCTTCTAGGAGAAGCATTTCCAATTTCTGGAGCAAGCTTTCCAGCTACTCGAGGAACAGGGTGACCAGTGCACCGGGAAATCGGGAAAACCGGGAAAAAGCCGGGAATTTCAAATCATCGGGAGAAAACCGGGATATATACGGGAATTTCAATTAACACCGGGAAAATATTGTATACTAATGTTTCAACCAGCACAATCTTTATATTGTTTGTGGATTTTAACTAGAGCTTCTGGAATCGAATCCCAAGTAAGCCAATAAAGTCAGGGGATTGTTTATGGAAGCATTTCCTCATTATAAATGTTACCACTTGCTCTAATCCAATAAATAATTAGCCAGTAAATTAAACACGTATAATGAAGAAACATCTTGCGAGAAGTATTTTTTTGCATAGAGTTTCATGAAGCATTTAATGTTACAAACTACAATGTATGGATATTATCAATTACATTTTTTTAAGCAAGCTTGCAATTCGCTAAGATAAAATGATTTGCATTTATAACTTTCTATGCGTCTTAGTTAGAAGTCCCTCCCCTCAATACTTCTTTTTTATTGCTAACTAGTGGCCCCGGCAAACTTCGTCTTGCCATCAAGTAGGCTGTTGTAAAACGTCATGTTCATCCCCCATACAAATTGACAGATTAGTTTTCTCCGGATTTTCCAACTAATCCGGAGACTTTTCAAAACTTTTTTTCTCATACGAACACGTCGGAGCCCTATATGAATACAACAGTGAAAGAATCGTGCAAATCCGTTGACCCGTTTGAATGTCATTTCGTGACATACAAACACCATTCCATTTTTATTTATTGCTAATAATAAGTTGTTGGCATCCTTAGAAAATATTTTTTGAATCCTTTATCGGAAACAGCTTATGGGAATGCTTACCTATTTTTTCATATATTGTATGAATTCGACAAATGAGTATAGATACATTCACGCCTCTTTTGGTTTTTTTTTAATTCCTTAAATATTTGGTAAATTTTAAACCTATGATCTTCATTGAAAATTTGCAATTCGTTTCTTTTTTGAGAATGGTAAAAATAGTATAAAACTTTCTAATCCATTCCAGAATTGTAACTGTTATATTTTATCAGAAATAATTGCCCTGAGAAAAACTTCTAGTTTTGTAGGGGGTAAAAACATAAAAAAATGTATATGATGATAAACATGGAACGAAATGTTGAATAATTGATAAATTCGTTATTAAGTCTACCGAATCTGTGTGACCTAAAATTAAAACTATGATTCATTCTCTTCCATCATTTAAACAAGGGTCAAACTTTTTTAACACTAAACTGTTTCATAAGAAATTCCACGATTACTTAAAATGACGTAAAAAATTGTTTCATACAGCGTTGCCAACCTTCCAGATTTGTCTGGAATATTCCAGATTTTCGAGGCCTCATTTTATAAAAACCTGGAAGATCCAGATAAAATTAGTAATGAATTTGTAAGGTTTTGTAAATAATTTGTAAGGTTCTCCATATACGACATAAAAGATCCAGACTTTCTAGACAAATTTTCAAAATCATCCAGATTTTTGGAAAATTGACTTGGCATCCCTGGTTTCATATAACAAACTTAAATTCAGCAGAATCAGTATAAGCCCAGAAAATTTAAATTCGCAGCAAAAAAAAAAAAAGATTTCCATCTACTCCTAATAACTAAAAAACTTAAGTACGAGTTTAAAGTCGTTTAAATTGGTAAAAAAAATCGTAATAATATACATTTCATAGCATATTATTAAACCGGGAATATTTTTGAAATACCGGGAAAAAACCGGGAGAAAACCGGGAATTTGAAATTGACTTTTCACTGGCCACCCTGGAGGAAGCCTTTCCAGCTTCTGGGGAAAGTTTTTCCAACCTACTGAACAAACTTCCAACTTGTGGGAGACACTTTTAGAGTTTCAAGGGGAAGCCTTTTCTGTTTTAAGATCACCAAAACCAGCACAATGAAAGCATTTATGCGCACATTGCGGTCAACCAGTCAGTGATTGTCGATAGCGATCGACATCGGTTCGTTTTGGATCGTTGTAACGCTGGTTGATCGGTATATATGAACTATAGAAAGTTTTTGTGCTACAAAAAATATTTAAATTGCACAATGACACTCCATAATGCTTCATAGCGATTGAGCCATGAAAAGTAGTTATTTATGAAAAACATTCAGAGGGATATCCCACCTAAGCCAATAAATTTTCAACTCCAAAATTGGTTTTATGCAATTTTTTAACCCATTTCTACTAAATATGATCTCTTTTGTTTTGTACAAAAATTGATTTGGAAATATTCATTCCAGCATTGCATTTTAATGATGTGTTTCAGCAGTAATTTTATCAATCTTGGAAGGTGGCCTCCAATACCGGACACAATCTTGAAATGTCTCCAAGTTACTAAATGTTTCCTCTTCATGAGAAGTGATTAGTAGATAATTCGAAGCACCTTGAATATCGATATGGATTATTTGAGTTAAACTTTTCCTTCAAGACGCATATCAAAAATGGGTTGATATAGAAGAAAAAAAATGTTAATTGTTAATTTTGCATCTTGCCATTTATACCTTAAAAATTGTTTTGAGGTACTGGTGCGAAAATAACAATGATATACTGCGGAAAATTTCTCTGTCCAAAACTGGGGGACAGGAGATGTAAGACCAATACATATTATATTTTTGCTATAGTTTCTTTCAATATGGTTAAACATTTCAATACAAGATTGTTTTTGATCATTCTTGTGTGTTTCATATTAATATCTCAGACGTATTGTTATCGTCGTTTTTTTATCGGATTCTAAACATTTGTTATTATTGAAAATGCATGCAAAGATGTGTAATTCCAGATAAATTATACTCTATGTTACAGCTTCCTTTTCTTCTGATACAGATTTTTTGTGCTTTTACGAAAGAGACTGAAAGAGTAGAGATTGTGATTTGCTTTGTCTAGCACAAACACAAATTGTCTCTAGCACCTTGCTTTGAATTTACTCGCAAAGAATGGGAGACGCACAATTAGTTTCTGAGTGACACGCATGTTTTTGGCACAGCTATGATTTTTCAGACATTCCCTGTTCTTGTGAACTCCTTAGGATTAGAAAAATTCTTAAGTTAAATCCTAGAATGATACTCGTAGGAATTCATGAAGAATCATTAAAAAAAATCCAGATGAAAATATTTGGAATCTTCGTGGCAACTTCATGAAAAAATCCAAATTGAATTGGAAAGATGTCTGTCTATATGGTTGTGCTACTTTTCCCCGAATATCAGTTCCCCGAATGCCAGTTCCTCGAATACCCCGTTTTCCCGAAAAAATCTTGGTACTCAAAATTGCCATAACTCGTCTGATATGCACCCTTCTTTATTTGATTTGCGGTTTTTTCGAATTTTAATTTTCCTCGACTTTTGTGGCACCATCTGATTAGTCAAGAATGACCAAATATCTCCTTCTTTTGATTACTTAGGCAGCGTCCATTTATTATGTAATGCTAAAATTGGAAATTTTTGACCCCCTCCCCCCCCTCCGTAACGCTTTTTGTATGAAAAATTTCAAATTTTTGTATGAGTCGTAACGATTGAGCCTACCCTCCCCTCCCCCTGCCGCCTTATCATTCTTTCCAGTTTGCCACCATGTCACTGAAGACTATTCTGGTACATTTCTGAATTGTATCACTTTTCGGGGAAACGGGTCATTCGGGGAACTGGCGTTCGGAGATATGAGACTCGGGGAAACGACAAGTAGCATAATCATCCATATAGGAGTGCCAGAGAGATTATGACGGTACCAGTTATAACCATAGATAGTGGTACCCTATTTCACCACTTGTGATAACTTGAACATCTCAACATTTTGTAAGGTTAGAAGTGTTCTAGCATTAAGATATAGGGTATATCTTGATGGTAACACATTCAAAAAGATTAAAAATGCGAATATTATCGAAATTTCACATATGGCCAAGTAGGGAACCACTATGGCTATAACTGGTACAGTTTCTCTAGTTATATAAGGATTTTTCACCTAAAGCAAATCCTTAAGAAATTACTACAGAAATTCTTGACGGAATTGCTTAGAATATTCTACATGGAAGCGCTGGAAGATATTTTCTGGATTTATTTCTTATGTTGATTCTAAAAGATTGCAGTAAGAATTCCTGAAAAAAACTACTAAACAAAGAATCTCTGGATATGTTTAATTACAAACTGTTGGTGAAATCCATCACACTATCTCATATAAGTGTACCATGAGAAAATTACAGAAAAAATTGCAGAGAAATATCTAACTCTTCTTGAATAGTTAAAAAATAAACTTGAACAAAAGGTGATTTCCAATCAATTTCATGGGGAAATCACTAGGGATTGTGCAGTGGAACCTGTCGAGGAATCAAAATATTTCCTAAAACCTTTTATCAGGAGAAGTGATAGAAGGAATCATTGGTATAACTCATAGCAGAAATGCAGGAGAAATACTTGGAGCTATCTCTAAATGATTAGTATTGAGATTAGTAAATCCGTGAATTAGTCATTGTACAAAACTCGATCGATAGATAGTATCTCAAGCGTAGAAATCTTATACAATGTACAAACCTTCAACTCATGACTATGATGTAATGTAACTGTTGCAAAGGTCTTTTTATTATTTTGAAATGTGTGATATAGTGATATTGAGCTTCGATTATTTCAGGTCGTGAAAAATTGTGCCCAAGCTCATTCAAAACTAACCAAGGCTCCAGATTTTTGAAGGCCTACAAACTTGGATAGATGTCAAAATCAAAATTTATTAAGAATAGCCGACCGACCCCCACCCCCCCCCCCCCAAATCCACTTTAAACCTATCCATATCATAAATAAAGGATAATCAAGGGGCCTCTGTACATCGCCCATCCGCCTCCTCTTAAACTGATTCAACTTGCAATGCTCATTTTCATTTTGGGATCTTACAAATTGTCAAATTCCAACAAGCTTGTCCGAATGCCATTACCCTGAATTCCAAATCCCCAAACGACCCATATCCCCGAGTGCTATTTCCCAGAATTTACAATTATCTCGACATCATAACATCGATGACATTTCCCCATGATATTGGAATTCGGGGTAATGTCATTCGGGGTTATGGGTCTTTCGAGGATTTGGAATTCGGGGTAACGGGGTAGAATTCTGCCATCAGAGCATGTATAAATCGTTGTACACAATAAACTTATATTAGAAAAATAGTTAAAGTCGACTCTTCACAACTCGATGTTCTATAACTCGATATACTCTATAACTCGATGGATTTTTCGGTCCCTTCAAATTTCCATACATCGTGCTCTCCATAAGTCGATATTTCTATAACTCGATATCTCCACTAGTCGATGTCACGTGGGAGGGAAATTTCTCTCCATAACTCGATATCTATTTTAAAATCTTTCTTTTCTGGGGAAACGTGGACTAACTCTTGTTTGGAGATGAAAAAATACTTGCAAGTTGTAATAAAAGTTGAAAAACATGAAAATAAAAAAAAATATTGTCAGTCAAAATAATGTGCATTTCGAAAAAAGTTTTCAAATAATAGTTTGTAAAGTACAATCAACAAAAAAATATTACTTTCTTACAGAGGTGATCATTTACGTATTAGAAATATACAAATTTGTTCCTTCGATTTTGTGATTTTATTTTCGGTACATTCTATAACTCGATAATTCTATAAGTCGATGGTCCCTTGAATATCGAGTAATGGAGAGTCGACTGTATTACCGTATATGTACAATGGATGCTTTATGCAGATTCGCTTTAAAAATTGTGTAAAGCAAAAGATCTTTTTAAAAAAAATCCTCCCAAGAGTAAAGCATACTTATAAAAACAAGCCGTAAAATGAAAAACCGCGTAAATACTTTTTTTTCTTAGAAATTGTAAGTTAATCGTGAAGATATATTGAAGCCAAACTTCAAATTTCTAAGAGCACAAATCTAGACAACCATACAGTGGTTTGAGCTGAAAACTTAATCGATTGGGCACACGCTGGTAGTGACCAATCGATTAAGTTTTCAGTTCAAACCACTGTCTGGTTCTCTAGATTTGTGCTCCTAAAAACTTAAGGTTTGGCTTCGATGCATCTTCACCTTATGTACCGTTTTGACTCATATTTTGAACACTTGAGGCCAACAGTGACTTCAAATGCATCTGATTGGCATAAATTGGTTGATATTTGTTTAAATTTTAATTTATTCGCAAAGTCTAACTGTTAGCTATTGAGTGTAGCAATAATAATGTTGACTAAATTAGTTTTATTATTGTTTGAACGTAAAAATATGGAACAACATTTTGATTCAAATGCCGAACACTGTGTTTATTCTGTCTCATATTCCGAACACCTTGATTCAAATTCCGAGCAGCACGAGTAAATCGTGTTCAAATGAATAATTTTGCAAATAAATTTATATGAGCTTGTTTTACTGATTGGTAGTATATGACTACTCCCGTGGTATAAATTATATTGGAGACGTTAAAACTGAATTGCAATTCACTGCCATTTCCTTGTTATTTGGTGACATATTTCAGCGAAACATTTCAACCAAATCGCCATACAAAAACCGAGTGTTCGGAATATGAGTCTGTTCGAAATTCGGAATTTGAGACAGAACGGTAATCAAAATAGGCGTAATTTTTTAACAGACCCTATGATTTTTGTCATGACCTACAGCTAAGCTTTAGAAATCGACTGATCAGTACAGATTTGATGGAGATTTTTTTCTGATAATAACGGTCAGGGAAACACCGTTCGAGTTGCACGTTAAGGAATTTGAGTTGTTCGATTGTCAGTAGACACACATTATAATTGCGCCATAATTTACTCTAAATGCATGGTTACACGTCGTTGAGCATGCAGATCAATATCCCTCAGCCAGCGATAGCCGTAAATTATTTGCGCAATAAATTTCATCGATCCTGGCAGCGGGATATGATGTTATAATTATCGGCGCGTAAAATGCCCAATTCGACAACTTTCTCTCGAAAAAAAAGGTACAAACTGACATATGTACTGCTTGGCACTATGGAAACGATTTTAACCAACTCAATTAATAATTACTGCAACACGGTCCAAAGTGGTCCATTTTTTCTCTGCTCAAACATGGGTTTTTATTCTCCACTTACTGGTAGCATCATGCAACCCCGTCCCGGTTCGCCAATAATCCGAAAACATATGCTACTACAAAACCCGATAATTGACAACGATATCATTATTTTTCTGCGGGCGGACAAAGTCCTACAACAAACAATGTGGCCCCTCGGGGGGAAGATGGGTCGCAATGGGGGTGGGAGGCCGACGATAACGACGATCGAATGCATGCATAATTAAAATGTTTTACGCGCGCCGAAACAGGAAAAATGCGATTTATTCTCACACGTTGGCCGAACCGACGACGGCGACATCCTGATTGACAGCAGTTCGATTGGGCGAAAATTGAACAAACATAACGCGTTGCTGCCCGGGCTGAACGATGAATTAATTAAATGGCGAAAAAACGGCGTAAATTGTTGTACTGCGTGCTGGAGAGCAGATTGTCCGCGACGATCGATGTGGAAAACAGGAGTTTTTTTTTTCTGGGTGTAACAGATTTGGAGGCATTATTAATCTGGTGGAAGTGAAATCCAGTACAGTATTCATATCTGAATAATCTGAAGATGAGTATTAAAATATTATTCCAAAGAGTATATAGATTCATTCTGCGCCGTTGTGGCTAGCAGCAGTTGAGCCAAATAAACCCAGAAGTAAACAAAATTGTCCTTAGAGTAATGAGATCTTTCCTAAGAGTTGTTGCATGAATATAAGAGATTTATGATTGCTTGAATCAAGCGACAAACGTAACCCATAACGCGGGTAGATCACCTTTTCGTGGTGCGTTATGGGGTAAAGATCTACCAGTGAACCCTAGTCCTGACTGCTTCAAACGAAGAGAACAGGATGTTATAGTAATCAAAGGAACACTTTTAGTCCTTGTTACATTTTAAACCTTGTTGAAAGTGACAAGTCTCGGTTTTCCCAGTTGCCGAGAATGATCTTGAGACAAGGAAAAAAAATGAGTCGAATTCAACAATTTGTTTTCTAATCTTTTATTTATTTTGTTCTCTAGTTTGAAGAAGTAAGGACTAGGATTCTGATGCATGGACAATATCGGTGTAATTTCTTGGCTTTATCGAGGGATCCGATTTTGCCTGATAAAGGGGCGCGCCTGTGGAGAGTGCATGCACCACACTCTTCGAAGGGTAGGAACCTTTCAGTTAGAATCCTTTCCTGTGATCAAGTTAGGAATTACAACTGTAAGAAAACCGAATGCTTTATCACTTCTCGATAGTGACAAAGTAAAACGACATGCACTACACAAAGGACACGGGATATACTACAATAGATCAAATATTGGTCGCAGTGGTTTATGTTCCGAACAGAAAAAAGAAAAAAAAAAGCGACAAACGTTTGTTGTTCTTCGGATTATCAAATGAACTTACGTTGTTTCTCGAATAAATGATAGTTTCCTGATAATTAGGACAACTTTTTTCACACAGGTTATTTCAATGCATGGAATTCAAAGCTTGTCAGAAAATTACCATAAAATGAAACACATATATCTTCATTGGCATCAGAAAACCCCCATGTTTGACTGCAAAACTGCACAAAAAAAAAAAAAAAAAAAAAAACACTGGAAATTACATCCTATCCATTTTCCCATTTTCTGATCGATTCCGCATTTTGTAGCTGATATTAATCCCAGATCGGTCAAATTGACACGACAAGCCACTCCATACCGCATCAGCCACACAGTCAGTCAGTGATGGGAATACAGGAAGGCAAAAACTGCACAATATTTCGTTCCGGTTAACTTTCGGTTGTGGCGAATTGATTTTAATCATATTTTTTTTCCTTTGCATTCTACCTCGTCATAGCACAAAAACGTTTCTGTTGCAAAGCGTTTATGCAGTTGGTCGGTACAGGTAGGGGTGATAATAAATTGGAAAATTTCTGGACTATGGTGTGGCTGTTTTTGAAACCTGCATACCGGTGGAAGCTTTGCTGTCATATCTACTGTCAGCGTAGTTTTTGCTTACCGAAATCACGATAACTGTTCTGTTTAAAATGTATTCTCATTAATTTTGAAAAGCTTCTCCCAAACGCCTGGAAAACTTCTGGAACAACTTCTCCCAGAAGCTAAAAATGTTTCTATCAAAAGCTAAAAAAAACTTTTTTTGTAAGATGAAAAATCCAGAAGACGGAAAAGCTTCTGCCAGTAGCTGGGAAAACTTCTCGCAGAAGCTGGAAAAAATACTCCCGTCCAGATGCAGGAAAAACCTTTGTTTAAAGCTGAAACAGCTAATCCCAGAGGCTTCCTACCAGAAGCTGGAAAAGCTTTCCCCAGAAGCGGTGAAAAACTTCCACCAGTATCTGGAAAAGCTTTCTTCCAGCACCTGGAAAGCTTCCTTCTAGAAGCGTGAAAAGCTTCCTTCCCGAAACGTGAAAAGCTTTTTTTCCTAAAGATGGAAGAGTTTCCTTCAGAAGCTGGAAAAGCTTCTTTGCAAAAGCTGGAAGAGCTTCCTTTAGAAGCTGAAAAAGCTTCCTTTAGAAGCTGAAAAAGCTTCCTTCAGAAGCTGGAAAAGCTTCCTTCCAGCAGCTGGTAAAGCTTCCTGTCAGAAGCTGGACAAACTTCCTTCCAGAAGCGTGAAGAGTTTTTTTTTCTTAAAGATGGAAGAGGTTGGAAATGATTTCTTCTAGAAGCTGGACAAGCTTCCTTCCAGAAGCTGAAGAAGCTTCAGAAAAAGCTTCCTTCAGAAGTTTCAAAAGCTTCCTTTCAGAAGCTGCAAAAGCTTACTTCCATAAGCTGAAAAATTTATTTCCAGAACCTGGAAAAGCTTCCGTCCAGAAGCTGGAATAGCTTCCTCCCAGAAGCTGGAAAAACTTCCTTCCAGAAGCTATGAAAGCTTCCTTCTAGAACTTGGAAATGCTGCTTTCCAAATGCTGGAAAAGCTTCCTTCTAGAAGGTGGAAAAGCTTCCTTCCAGAAGCTGGGAAAGCTTCCTTCCAGGACTTATATATGCTTCCTTCTATAAGCTGGAAAAGTTTCCTCCAGAAGCTGGAAAAACGTCTTCTAAAAATCTAGAAAAGCTTCCAGCCAGAAGCTGGAAAAGCTTCCTCCCAGAAGCTGGAAAAACTCCCAGAAGCTGGAAAAATTTCCTTCTAGAACTTGGAAATGCTACTTTCCAAATGCTGGAGAAGCTTCCTTCTAGAAGGTGGAAAAGCTTCCTTCCAGAAGCTGGGAAAGCTTCCTTCCAGGACTTATATATGCTTCCTTCTATAAGCTGGAAAAGTTTCCTTCCAGGAAACGTCTTCTAAAAATCTAAAAATATATGCTTCCTTCTATAAGCTGGAAAAGTTTCCTTCCAGGAAACGTCTTCTAAAAATCTAGAAAAGCTTCCAGCCAGAAGCTGGAAAAGCTTCCTCCCAGAAGCTGGAAAAACTTCCTTCTAGAACTTGGAAATGCTACTTTCCAAATGCTGGAGAAGCTTCCTTCTAGAAGGTGGAAAAGCTTCCTTCCAGAAGCTGGGAAAGCTTCCTTCCAGGACTTATATATGCTTCCTTCTATAAGCTGGAAAAGTTTCCTTCCAGAAGCTGGAAAAGCGTCTTCTAAAAATCTAGAAAAGCTTCCAGCCAGTAGCTGGAAAAGCTTCCTTCCAAAAGCTGGAAAAGCTTCCGTCCAGAAGCTGAAAAAGCTTTATTCCAGAAGCTAGAAATGATTTCTTCCAGAATCTGGAAAAGCTTCTTTCCATAAGCTGGAAAAATTTCCTTCCAGAGACTAAAAAAGCTTCCTCCAGAAGCAAGAAAAACTTCCTTCCAGAAGCCGGAAACGCTTTCTTCCAGAAACTGAAAAAGCTTCTTCCAGGAGCTAGAAAAGCTTTCTTCCAGAAGCTGGAAAAGCTTCCTACAAGAAGGTAGAAAAAGCTTCCTTCAGAAGTTGTAAAGCTTCTCCTTCCAGAAACTGAAAAAGCATCCTTCTTGAAGCAAAGTTCAGTGGCTGAAAAAGCTTATCTGGAAAATCTTCCTTATAGAAGCTGGAAAAGCTTTCTTCTAGAAGCTAGAAAAGCTTCCTTTCAGAAGCAGGAAATGCTTCCTCCAAAAGCTGGAAAAGCTTTCGTCCAGAAGCTGGAAATGCTTCCTTCCAGAAGCTGAAAGAGCTTCCACAGAAGCTGGTAAAGCTTCCTTCCAGTAGCTGGAAAAACTTCCTCCTAGCAGCCAGAAAAGTTTCCTTTTCCGGAAGCTGGAAAAACTTCTTTTAGAAGCTGGAGAAGCTTCTTGTAGAAACTGGAAAATCTTCTTCTAGAAGCTGGAAAAGCTTCTTCTAGGAGCTGAAAAAGCTTCTTCTAGAACTACAGCTTCCTGAGAAGCTGGAGAAACTTCCTCCAGAAGCTGGAAAAGATTTCTTCCCGAAGCTGGAAAACGTTCCTCCCAGAAGCTGGAGAAGCTTACTCTCTGAAACTGGAAACGATTTCTTCTAAAAGCTGGAAAAACTTCCATTCCAGGAACTGGAAAAGTCTACTTTCAAAAGCTGGAAAAACTTCCTCCAGAAGCTGGAGAAGCTTCTTCTAGAAGCTGGAGAAGCTTCTTCTAGAAGCTGGAGAAGCTTCTTCTAGAAGCTGGAGAAGCTTCTTCTAGAAGCTGGAAAAGCTTCTTCTAGAACTACAGCTTCCTGAGAAGCTGGAGAAACTTCCTCCAGAAGCTGGAAAGGATTTCTTCCCGAAGCTGGAAAACGTTCCTCCCAGAAGCTGGAGAAGCTTGCTCTCTGAAACTGGAAACGATTTCTTCTAAAAGCTGGAAAAACTTCCATTCCAGGAACTGAAAAAGCTGGAAAAACTTCCTCCAGAAGCTGGAGAAGCTTCCTCCAGAAGCTGGAAAAGCTTCCTTCCAGAAGCTTTAAAAGCCTTCTTCCAGCAGCTGTAAAAGCCTTCTTCCGGCAGCTGGAAAAGCTTCCTTCTAGAAGCTGGAAAAGCTTCCTCACAGAAGTTTCAAAAGCTTCCGTCCAGAAGCTGGAAAAGTTTCATTTCAAAAGCTACAAAAGTTTCATCCAGAAGCTGGAAAAGTTGACTTCCAGTAGCTGGAAAGGCTTCCTTCCAGAAGCTGCAAAAGCTTTCTTCTAGAGGCTGGAAATGATTTCTTCCAGAAGCTGGAAAAGCTTCCTTTCAAAAGCTGGGAAAGCTTCCTTGCAGAAGCTGGAAAAGCTTTCTTCCAGAAGCTGGAAATGATTTCTTCCAGATGCTGGAAAAGCTTCCTTCCAGAGGCTGAAAAAGCTTCAGAAAAAGCTTCCTTCGGAAGTTTAAAAAGCTTCTTTCAAGAATCTGGAAAAGCTTCCGTCCAGAAGCTGGAAAAGCTTCCTTCCAGAAGCTGGAAAAGCTTCATTCCGAAAGATGGAAAAGCTTCCTACCAAAAGCTGGAAAAGCTTCCATGCAGAAGCTGGAAAAGCTTTCTTCCAGAGGTTGGAAATGATTTCTTCCAGAAGCTGGACAAGCTTCCTTTCAGAAGCTGAAAAATTTATTTCCAGAAGCTGGAAAAGCTTCCTTCTAGATGCTGGAAAATCTTCCTCCCAGAAGCTGGGAAAGCTTCCTTCCAGAACCTGGAAAAGCTTCCTTCCAAAAGCTAGAAAAGCTTCCTTACAAAAGCTAGAAAAGCTTCCTTACAAAAGCTGGAAAAGCTTCCGTCCAGAAGCTGAAAAAACTTTATTCCAGAAGCTAGAAATGATTTCTTCCAGAATCTGGAAAAGTTTCTTTCCATAAGCTGGAAAAGTTTCCTTCCAGAGGCTAAATAAGCTTCCTCCAGAAGCAAGAAAAACTTCCTCCAGAAGCTGGTAAAACTTCCTTCCAGAAGCCGGAAACGCTTTCTTCCAGAAGTTGAAAAAGCTTCTTCCAGGAGCTGAAAAAGCTTTCATCCAGAAGCTGAAAAAGCTGTCTTACAGAAGCTGGAAAAGATTCCTACAAGAAACTACAAAAAGCTTCCTTCAGAAGTTGTAAAAGCTTCTTTCCAGAATCTGGAAAAGCTTCTTCCAGAAACTGAAAAAGCATCCTTCTTGAAGCTGGAAGAGCTTCCTTCCAGAAGCTGGAAAAGCTTCCGTCCAGAAGCTGGAAATGCTTCCTTCCAGAAACTGAAAGAGCTTTCACAGAAGCTGGTAAAGCTTCCTTCCAGAAGCTGGAAAAGGTTCCTCCTAGCAGCCGGAAAAGTTTCCTTTTCCGGAAGCTGGAAAAACTTTTTTTAGAAGCTGGAAAAGTTTCTTCTAGAAGCTGGAAAAGCTTCCTCTAGAAGCTGGAAAAGCTTCTTCCCGGAACTGGAAAAGCTTCTTCTAGAAGCTGGAAAAGCTCCCTCTAGAAGCTGAAAAAACTTTCTCCATAAGTTGGAAAAGCTGCGTTTTAATAACTGGAATAGTTATGCAGAGAAGCATAAAATTCATTCAAGAGAACCTTCACCATGCAAAGGCAGCTTCAGCAATCTTATCTAGAACTTTTACAAAGGACAAAATAGACGTGGCGCTTTTACAAGAGCCATGGACGAAAAACCACAAAATTTTAGGAATCAATATATTAGGATGTAAGTTAATCTATGATAATACTCAGCTCGTCCCGAGAGCTGCAATTCTAGTTAACTGCAATGCTAAATTTACACCAATTACAGAATTTATCGGGAAGGACATTGCTGCAATTTCTTTAGAGGTGCCAACCGCGAAAGGAAATACGCTAATATACGTTGCGTCCGCCTATTTTCCTGGCGATGTTGAAGAAGTACCTCCTCCAGAAGTTGCAGCTTTCGTGTCCCACTGCAGGAGACAAAACAAAGGGTTCATCATCGGATGTGACGCTAACGCCCACCACACTATCTGGAGCAGCACCGATATCAACAGTAGAGGTGAGTCTCTTTTCAGTTTTATATCTCAAAATGATATTGACATTTGTAATAGGGGTAACGCCCCTACTTTTATTAATGCTGTGAGGGAAGAAGTGTTAGACTTAACACTCTGCAATTCAACAATATCGGGTAGCATTGAAAAATGGCGGGTATCTGATGAAATATCGCTATCAGATCATAGGCAAATTTTATTCGAATTTGCTACCAAAGATATAGTAAGGGAAACGTTTAGAAATCCCCGAAAAACCAATTGGGAACTTTATGATTCTCGGTTACGATTACAAAATGAGTCAACTTCTAACATCATTAATACATCCGTTGAACTTGAAAAGGCAGCTGACTGCCTTACTACTTCTATTATGGTGGCTTATAATGAAAGCTGTCCAATAAAGGTACGCTCTACTAGTAGAGATGTTCCTTGGTGGAATGATAGATTAGATAAACTAAGAAGAAATGCTCGTAAACTATTCAATCGGGCAAAACGTACATCGAACTGGTCTCAGTATAGAGAGGCCTTAACCAATTACAACATAGAGATAAGAAGATCAAAGCGGAAAAATTGGAGACACATGTGTGAAAGCATAGATAGTACTCCTGAGACTGCAAGACTTCAAAAGGTTCTTTCTAAAGACCATACCAACGGTCTCGGAACACTTAAAAAGAACGACGGGTCTTTTACTGAAAATACACAAGAAACTCTAGAATTAATGATGGAAACTCATTTTCCAGGGTCACTACCATGTTCATCTGATCAAACTAGCACATTTAGCTTATCAAATGGATCGGATATGTCCAATGAAGAAGCTTCAGATCTAGCGGATCATATATTTACATATTCTAAGATAGAATGGGCATTGGACACTTTTGATCCATTTAAAACCCCAGGATTAGATGGAATTTTTCCAATACACTTGCAGAAGTGCAAGGAAAAAATTATTCCTACCCTGCTGACCCTATTCAAGTGCAGCTTTCTATTAAGGTATATTCCAACCAAATGGAGACAAGTCCGAGTGGTGTTTATACCCAAAGTAAATAAAAAGGATAAAACATTGCCGAAATCATTTAGGCCAATAAGTCTTACGTCCACATTTTTAAAATTAATGGAGAAATTAATTGATGAGTATATTAAATCAGATATAATTAAGCATAAACCGTTAAATAGAGCTCAATTTGCCTATCAGACTGGCAAATCCACGACAACGGCTCTCCATTCCTTAGTTACAAAAATAGAGAAAACTTTTGATTACAAAGAACTACTTTTGGCAGCTTTCCTTGATGTTGAAGGTGCGTTTGACAACGCTAGCTTCACATCGATGAGAAGAGCCATGAGAAGTCGGGGTTTTTCAAAAAGTATTATTGATTGGATAGAAGAGATGCTGTCAAACAGAGAGATATCAGCATATCTTGGTGATTCAGTTGTAAGGGTAAGAGCTGTTCAAGGCTGTCCCCAAGGCGGAGTTATCTCTCCCCTCCTCTGGTCCCTAGTTGTTGATGATCTTCTTATAAAACTGCAGCATCAAGGGTTTGAAGTAATTGGATTTGCGGATGATATCATCATTATTGTTCGTGGAAAATATGATGCAATCGTTTCTGATCGGATGCAATCTGCGTTGAGCTACACTTTAAGGTGGTGCCAAAATGAAGGGTTAAACGTTAACCCTAACAAAACCACAATTGTACCGTTTACTAAAAGACGCAAAATCTCCATATCGAGTCTAAAACTAGGAGATGTTAGACTGTCTCTGTCTTCAGAAGTAAAATTTCTTGGAGTTATCTTAGATAGTAAGCTCAGTTTTAACAGACATGTTGAACAACAGATAGAAAAAGCAAGAAATGCTTTCTGGGGCTGCAAAAGAACTTTTGGTAGAAAATGGGGACTAAAACCAAGGATGATACTTTGGATTTATACAGCCATTGTGAGACCGACTATTACATATGCATCTGTTATTTGGTGGGAAAAAAACAAACAAATCTCAACTCAATCCAAATTGAACAAGCTGCAAAGATTGGCTACAGCTGCATTAACTGGGGCGATGCGTAGCACTCCTTCTAAAGCTTTGGACGCAATGTTGAATCTACCTCCTTTGCAAGATTTTATACAAATGGATGCTGTTAAAAATGCTTCACGACTCAGAAGGTCCTCTACTATTAATGATAGCGATCTCAAAGGACATATGAGCATCGTAAAAACATTAAATATAAATCCAATATTTTCAATAAGCGAAGATTGCATGATGAAGCGAAACTTTTTCGATCATCTCTTTTGTGTTCCAGATATAACTCGTCAGGACTGGGAAGTGGGACAACCGAACTTCCGTTCTGGCTCAACAATCTTTTTTACAGATGGCTCGAAGCAAGATAACCTTGTTGGTGCGGGAATATCTGGCCCGGGAGTAAACGTTTCACTACCACTAGGTTGTTGGCCAACAGTTTTTCAGGCGGAAATTTTTGCCATCTTAGAATGTGCCGACATCTGTCTAAAAAGGCGCTATAAAAATGCTAATATCTGTATTTGTTCGGACAGTAAGGCAGCTCTCAATGCTTTAAAGTCGAACGTTTATACATCTAAACTGGTTTGGGAATGCACCATGCTACTGCAGCAGTTGTCCTGTCGCAATAAGGTCAATCTTTATTGGGTTCCTGGTCATTGCGGAATAGAAGGGAACGAGAAAGCTGATCAGCTAGCTAAAATAGGGTCATCCACTCAATTTATTGGACCTGAGCCTTATTTTGGAATAGCTCCATGTGGTTTTAAACTAGAATTCGAGTCTAGTACACGACACTGAAGACGGCCTTACAGTTGAGGTCGAAATACGCGTATCTGTCAAAGGATACAAACTCTAGTGGAATTAAATGGTATAGTACTAAATTCGGTTTTTTCATCTACTTAGAATTAAAGAATTTAAAAAGGACAAAGATAAAACTTACCTGGACCAATACATCCGATTCCCGTCAGGCGAAACGATTCATAGAACCGGACGCCAGAAAAACACTAAGGTTAATAAACTTGAATAAACATGAGTTAAGTACTTATACTGGACTAATCACAGGTTGCGTTAAAATACACTCAAATAAAGATATAAAAAAAAAAAAAAAACTAATCACAGGTCACTGTCCTAGTAAATACCACTTAAAAATAATTGGAAAGTTGCAGGAGGATAAGTGTCGCTTCTGCAAGTTGGAGAGTGAGAGCTCTGAACATTTAATGTGCGAGTGTGTTGCACTTTACCGTAAGCGTTGTAGATATCTTGAAAAAGGCTTATTAGAGCCTTGGGAAATCTGGAACTCTCATCCCAAACAGGTACTAAGTTTCATACGAAATGCAGTACCTGATTGGGATACACGCCAACTGATGGGTGGATAGTCACTTCTTATAGTGATGAGTCCACTCATCGCGGCAAAAACAAAGAGGATGACACCACAAAAGATCAAATAAATGGTCGCAGTGGTAATATGTCCCCGACACTGGAAAAAAAAAAAAAACTGGAATAGTTTCTTTCTATAAGCTGTAAAAACTTCCTCCATAAACTGCAAAAGCATCCTTTCAGCAGCTAGCAAACTTTTTGTCCAGAAGCTGGAAAAGCTTTTTTTTCCTGATACTGGAAAAGCCTTCTTTCAGAAATTGGAAAAGCTTCTTTCCAATAGCTGGAAATACTTCCAAAAGAAGCTGGAAAAGTTATCTCTATAAGTTGCATCAGCTTCCTCCAGTAGATGGAAATGCTTTTTCCACTCGCTGAAAAAGTTTCCTCCTTGAATAATTGTGGAGTGAATTCATCTTCTTCTTTCTGGCGTTACGTCCCAACTGGGACAAATCCTGCTTCTCAGATTAGTGTTCTTATGAGCACAGTTATTAACTGAGAGCTTTCTCTTCCGATTGACCATTTTTTGCATGTGTGTATCGTGTGGCAGGTACGAAGATACTCTATGCCCTGGGAATCGAGAAAATTTCCTTTACAAAAAGATCTTCGACCAGCGATTCGAACCCACGACCCTCAGCATGGTCATGCTGAATAGCTGCGCGTTTCCCGCTACGGCTATCTGGGCCCCTGGGAATGAATTCATGCAGGAGATTATTGTGGATTCCTTGGAGGGAATTGTAAAATCTATTTAGAAATATCATTAGAAATCTTTAAAACATTCTTTTGTAATCAATGGAAGAATGGACGATAATGACGAAATTCCTACACTCAATGCACTATGGGACAGGGACGCAATCTGGCGGGACAAAATTAATAACTCGGTAACGAAGCGTTTCCGGTATTTGGTGTCTTCGGCAAAGTTTTTTGTTACAACGAGGACCATCTACTGACATAAACGGATAGTTCGTAAATCGTCCGCATAGGTGACGCCACAATCTAACTTTTTACTGTGACGTTCTAGAGACTTGGCATGTTCGGCAAAGTTGTTCATTTTGATAAAATAAACAACTCTCTCGAAGACGTCAAAATTCCACAGCCTACTATTTTCGAGTTATTGGCGAAATTAGAGAAAATTAGTGAAAAAACGATTTTTTTCACCGAATTTGACATTTTTCCTAAGAACCATGTCATATAATATTTTTTGCCGATAAATATATAACAAACGCAAGCTCTGGTGGAAAATTTTTAATAATACGATGCGTAAAACCTAAGAAATTATGAAAAAACCTGAAAAATAGAGCATTTTTTGAACCTTAATATCTCCAAAACCGCAAAAAATCGCAAGCTGAAATTTTCAGGCAACATAGAGCAATACTTGATGAAACGGATGTCAAAATTCCAGAGAGGTATATTTTGGTGTTTTTGAGATTTTTTAATTTGTTTTACAGTGATTATATTTCTCCAATACAGTGAATTTCCATGAGGAATCTGAAGGGACGATCGACTTCAAGAAATAACGAGTCGTGGAACAAAAACTTTCAGAAAACTGTTTAAAAAAACCATCATAGTAGCCATGAAATTCAGTTTAAGAGCAGTTCCTTGAGCTGATATCGAGTAATGTAGATGAAAGTGTAGATTAAAACTGGGTACATAATTGTTTTTCTTCAATAATTCCAAAGATATAGTATGCCATGAAAGACTTGATCATGTGTCAGTTAATTGTTGTCATCATGGTTTAAGGTGAGCAATTTATTTTGTGAATGTGTTACTTTTAACACGGAAAATCAAATTTTAAAGCATATTCATGTCGATATCTCTAAATATTAAAATTTCAGAGCGCACGATCTCTTGTCCGGAGCTAGTAGATTTATTTTAAAGCGGAAAGAGCGTTGATTCTTGGATGTTTCGAAACAGAGGATACAGATCAAAGGTATCAATTTGAAGATTCCTTCGATTTTGAGAACTGTTAGGTTGTTTAACCTTAAATGTTTTTAATCACCGGATTTGCTTAAATTTTGAGCTTCCGGTAAACTGTGACAACGAATCCGAGATGAAATCCAAAGCCAGCTTGTACTGTGAGCAGATATAATAATTTCATGAAATAATAAAATATATTTTTCCGATAATTTAAACATACACTTAAATATTTGCCATGACAATATTAATCGCGTAATGGAAAGGAAACCGTAAAAAAATTAAAAAATCTCAAAAACACCAAAATATACCTCTCTGGAATTTTGACATCCGTTTCATCAAGTATTGCTCTATGTTGCCTGAAAATTTGAGCTTGCGATTTTTTGCGCTTTTGGAGATATTAAGGTTTAAAAATTGCTCTATTTTCCAAGTTTATTCATAATTTCTTTGGTTTTATGTGTCGTATTATTAATTTTTTTCCACAAGAGCTTGCGTTCGTTGTATATTTATCAGCAAAAAATATTATATGACATGGTTCTAAGGAAAATGTTAAATTCGGTGAAAAAAATCGTTTTTTCACCAATTTTCTCTAATTTCGCCAATAACTCGAAAACAGTAGGCTGTGGAATTTTGACGTCTTCGAGAGAGTTGTTTATTTTATCAAAATGAACAACTTTGCCGAACATGCCAAGTCTCTAGAACGTCAAAGTAAAAAGTTAGATTGTGGCGCCACCTATGCGGACGATTTACGAACTATCCGTTTATGTCAGTAGATGGTCCTCGTTGTTACAAAAAACTTTGCCGAAGACACCAAATACCGGAAACGCTTCGTTACCGAGTTATTAATTTTGTCCCGCCAGATTGCGTCCCTGGCCCATAGTGCAATGCAAGGCCCAATACAAAAATTGTATTAGATGCTTTCATATACCGTTTTGTTTCAAATTCATGACTCATGTACTAAACAGTGGCGAATTTTTTAGAGGAAATTTTGGAGAACTCTTGGAAAAAAAATCTTTCAAGTTCATTAGACAAATTCCAGCAAGATTTCTTGAAACATCCTCTAAAATCCTATGGAAGTCCCTTGCAGTATTTTTTGGAGGTATTCCAACAAGAATATTCTTGAGAACAGATATCTCGAGAAGCTCTTGAAAGAATATCTGGATGAGTCCATGGAAAATTTTTTGTTCCACTCTTTGGAGGAGTTCTTGAAAGATTTCACAAAGGATCACTTGGAGGAACTTTTGGATAAATCCTTGATGAAATTCCTTTAAGCGTCAGGAAAAAGCTTATGTTCTCTTTCGATCACAAAGAGGAAAGTGGCCTTGTTTTTTTTACCTAAGACTAAGACTAGTCAGGATCATCTCAATCTCTCTAAAAGTCTTTATTTTGTTCAGGTGATGTAAAAAAAAAAATAATAATGGTTTTGAATGGATCCAGCCTCACTTACTATCTAATGCCAACTTATATTTCACATGCACGTGTGTCAATCATGCTCTCACTTCTATCTAGATCGATCCAACCTGTATGGTTGAACACAGGTGATCAATTTCCGACGCGTTTGGGTTTCGCCCAGGGTTTAAATGATGGTCGCTTGGTTTCAGATGGAAATGGAAGTCCTCAGCACCTCACACAATCCACCATGGCAGTTGTGTGGGAATCGGATTGGTGCCATTGAACACGAAATTCGATGTAAAAAAGTAGGATAATTTATTTGCACGGCGGCTTGTTCGTTCGTTTGGGAAAAACATATTTCCGATTTGCTCGGTGCCATGTACCAGGGTATGGTTCCGGATATAATTGAATTCTGGAGTTTACAGCCAGCGCGCGGTTTCCATGGAGGTGAGGTATGCAATTGTACTCGATTCGGGATGTACCTCATTATATTTTTTTTTCTCGGTGTTCCGTCGCACTGAAAACAATTTAATTTAATTTTCTCATGTTCCACCAAATGACCCCGCGTATCGCGATGGGAGGCTCTCTATAGTCGTATTTCAAAGACTAAATACATGGAACACGAATCGTTAGCTGTACCAACGATATCGTTTTTTACGTGTTATTTTCCGCGTTCAGTTAGCCTTGATTGCTACTGAGGGGATGCGAAGCCATTCCCAAAAATGGGATGGTAATCCGAAATGGACATGGCTTTTCAACTTTTTGAAATTTTTGTGGGATGGTTGCGACCCAATTGCAAAGTATTTGTTTCAGTACCATGTATAGTGAAATTGATTCCACCGAAATTCAATCGTTTGCCAAGTTGATTGGGGTTTTAAAGAAGGAAATTAAACAATGTGAAGGCTCAGGAGATGACGCGGCTCGAATATGTTTGATTTAACTTTACCTACTATCTCGATTCCTTCAAACAACCGTATCTCAACGAATCTCAATCGGTCCTTTGAAATACATGTCTGAATCCTTGCATGCTAGTCATGCAGTTTAACATGTCGAAAACACGTTGTCCTTAAATGTAGCTACCCACAGGAGTTATTCAAATTTCTGTAATAGTTCATCTAGAAGTTCCTATAGGACTTCTTACTGCTCAAATTCCTCCGGAAGTTACTGCCGGAGTTCCAGTAGGAGTTTATCTGCAATTTCTATTATGAATTCCTCCTGAAGTACCTGAGATAGCTTCACTGGAAGTTCCTCCGGAAGCCCCTGTAGAATTTCATTTAGAAGTTCCTGTAGCAATTACTTCGGAAGTTTGTGTATGAGTTCCTCTGGAAGTATCTGGGGAAGCTTCACTGTAAGTTCCTGTAGAAGATCTTTCGGAAGTTTCTGTAGGAGTTACTTCGGAAGTTCCACCGAAGGTTCCTATTGGAGTTCCTCCGGAAGTTCCACCGGAAGTTCCTGTAGAAGTTTCTCCAGAAGTTCCTGTAGGAGTTTCTCCGGGAATTCCTGAGGAAGTTCATTTCAGGAGTTCCTCCGGAAGTTCCTGTAGGAGTTCCTTCTGAAATTCTTGTAGGAATTGTAGTTCTTGAAGAAGTTCCTGTAGTAGGTTTTTCGGCAGTTTCTGTAGGAGTTCGTCTGGAAGTTTCTGAAGCAGTGCCACTGGTAGTCTCTGTAGGAGATCCTTCGTAATTTCCTGTAGTAGTTCTTCCGGAAGTTTTTGTAGGAGATCCTCTGTATATTCCTGTAGTAGTTCCTCCGGAAGTTTCTGTAGCACTTTCTCCGTAAGTTGCTGAAGAAGTTTCTCCGGAAGTTCCTGTAGGAATTCCTCCAGAAGTTCCTGTAGGAATTCCTCCAGAAGTTCCTGTAAGTGTTTCTCCAGAAGTTCCTGTTGGAGTTATCCGGAAGTTCAATTCAGGAGTTCCTTCGGAAGTTCCTGTGGGACTATCTCTAGAAATTCCTGTAGGAGTTGTTCTAGAAGTTCCTGTAGTAGCTTTTTCGGCAGTTTCTGTAGAATACCATCTGGAAGTTTCTGTAGAAGTTCCTCTGGAAGTTTCCGAAGGAGTGCCACTGGTAGTTACTGTAGGAGATTCTCTGTAATTTCCCGTAGTAGTTCCTCCGGAGTTTTCTGTAGCAGTTTCTCCGTAAGTTCTTGTAGGAGTTTCACTGAAATTTTCTGCTGGAATTGCTCTGGAAACCTTGTAGGAGTTCCTCCGGAGGTTCCTGTAGAAGTTCTTCCGGTAGGGGTTCCTCCGGAAGTTCCTGTAGGAGTTCCTCCGGAAATTTCTGCAGGAGTTTCTCCGAAGTTCTTGTAGGAGTTTCACTGAAATTTTCTGCTAGAATTACTCTGGAAACTTCCGTAGGAGTAAGTTCCTGTAGAAGTTCTTCCGGAAGTTCCTGTAGGAGTTTCCCTGGAAGTTCCTGTAAGAGTTCCTTCGAAAGGTCCCGTAGGAGTTCCTCCAGACATCGTTTGGAGTTCCACCAAAAGTTTCTGTACGAATTGTTCTGGAAGTTCCTGTAGGACATAAGTACCTGTAGGACTTCATCTGGAAATTCCTTTGTAAGTTTCCTTAGGAGTCCCTCCTGAAGTTCTTCTAGTAGTTCCTCTGGAAGTTTCTGTAGAAATTCCTTTGGAAGTCCCTGTAGGACATCCTTTATAAGTCCCTGTAGAAAATCCTCTGAGAGTTCATGTAGGACATCCTCCATAAAATCCTGTAGGAGTTGCTCCAGAAGTTCCTGTAGGAGTTCATTTGGAAGTTCCTCCTATAGTTCCTGTACCAATCCGTCTAAAGGTTTCTCTAGGAATTTTTCCAAAATCTTCTATAATTTTTCCGAAAGTTTTCCTAGAAGTTTGTCTGTAGAGTTGCTCTGGAAGTTGCGGTAGACGTTATCCCGAAACTTTATCTCTGGAATCTTCCTGAAGTTCTTCCGGAAAGTTTTGTAGAAGTTTTTCCGAAAGTTCCTCTCTAAGTTTCTCTTTCACCGCTTGTACCTCCGAAAACTCCATCGCATTTGCAGTTCATTCGGAATTTCTCCAGAAGTTTTTCAAGGGTTTTCTATAGAAGTTCTGCTAGGAAACCCTCCAGAAGTTCTCGTAGAAAATTCCTTCGAAGCTCCGCAAAGAATTGTTCTGGAAGTTCGCTAAAAAGTACCTCCGGATGAACTGGAAGTTTTTTTTGGATTACTTCTTAAAGTTCCTCTAAAAGTTCTTCCACAAGTTTCCTTCAGAGTTCCGCCACCACTTTTTCTAGGCTCTACTCCAGAAATTTCTTCAGGAGTTTTTCTTAAAGTTTCACAAATTCCGGTGTTTCTCCGGAAGTTTCTTTAGAATTTCTTCTGGAAGTTTCTCTAGGATTTTCTCCGAAAGCTCCCCTAAGAGTTCCTCCATTATCCTAAGAGTGACTCTAGAAATTCCTCTGAAGTCTGCAACGAATACTTCCAGAAGTTCAGTTAAGAGTTCCCCCAGATGTTTCGCAGTGATTTTCTCCGGAAGTTCCGCTAGGTTATTCCGAAATTTTATCTCTGGATTTTTCCTGAAGTTCTTCCGGAAAGTCTTGTAGAAGTTTTTCCGAAAGTTTCTCTCTAAGTTTCTCTAGGAATTCCATCGCTAGTTCCTCCGGAAACTCCCTTAGAAGTTCTTTTGGATGCTCCTTTGGGATTTGTTTCAGAAGTCTCCCTAGGATTTCCTATGGAAGTTCCGCTAGAAAACCCTCCTGAACTTCTTGTAGAAATTCCTTCGAAGTTCCGCATCAAATTCCTCTGGAAGTTCCCTTGGAAGTTTGCTAAGGAGCTCCTCCAGAAAAATCCCCAGTTCTGCAGCTCCTCTGAAAGTTTGTTACGGATTTCTTCTGGATGTTCTTTTAAAAAATTTCCCCGCAAGTTTTCTTCAGAGTTCCTCCGCCGTTTTCCCTAGGATTTTCTCCAAAAGTTACCCTAAAAGTGTTTCCTCAGATTTCGCTAGGAATTTGGAATTTCTTCTGGAAATTTCTCTAGGGTTTCCTCCGAAAGCTCCCCTAAGAGTTCCTCCATTATCCTAAGAGTGACTCTAGAAATTCCTCTGAAGTCCGCAACGAATACTTCCAGAAGTTCAGTTAAGAGTTCCTCCAGATGTTTCGGTGTGATTTTCTCCGGAAGTTCCGCTAGGTTATTCCGAAATTTTATCTCTGGATTTTTCCTGAAGTTCTTCCGAAAAGTCTTGTAGAAGTTTTTCCGAAAGTTTCTCTCAAAGTTTCTCTAGGAATTCCATCGCTAGTTCCTCCGGAAACTCCCTTAGAAGTTCTTTCGGATGCTCCTTTGGGATTTGTTTCAGAAGTCTTCCTAGGATTTCCTATGGAAGTTCCGCTAGAAAACCCTCCTGAACTTCTTGTAGAAATTCCTTCGAAGTTCCGCATCAAATTCCTCTGGAAGTTCCCTTGGAAGTTTGCTAAGGAGCTCCTCCAGAAAAATCCCCAGTTCTGCAGCTCCTCTGAAAGTTTGTTACGGATTTTTTCTGGATGTTCTTTTAAAAAATTTCCCTGCAAGTTTTCTTCAGAGTTCCTCCGCCGTTTTCCCTAGGATTTTCTCCAAAAGTTACCCTAAAAGTGTTTCCTCAGATTTCGCTAGGAATTTGGAAGTTTTCCACATCGAAAAGTGTACTAAAAACCTGGATTTATGAGGTGCTGATACTGTCTTTAAATTGTAAATTAGAACTAATAAATTATTAGTAATAATAACTCCATTATCGACTACAACCTTTTTAGAGGGTAGAGTGCCTTTAAACAAGAGTGACGCCATGTACTAATTTTGCCAGGTGTACTGATCGATTGGAACGTGGATTTTTATGGAAATTACACCACTACTTCAATTTTAACATTAACGAAACTCTTATTCAAAGACACTCTAGTTCACCGTTTTCCATCACCCGGTTGTATTTTGCAGTACACTAAAACGTCGATTCCCCATAGAAGTTTGTCTAAAGCACACGAACATTATTCCGATCCGCGTCTTTTTGTAAGCGAAACTCAACTCCGACTTCTCACACCGACGACGACGGTGACATAAAACGACCGCGATTGATAACGCGTATCACATCTACCCTATTTTGTTTCAAAATTTTTGCTTCAATCACATTTGCATTCACGGTTCACACCTCCGCAGCAAAAGTATATCTTTTTACAGTTTAATTTGTGAATGTGTTTATTGTTTTCCTCCGGTCGTGTTTTTTATGTTTCGTTTTATTATCTCTTTCGAATGTACGCTTTATCCCTTTTTCAATCTCATTAAAATGTACAAAATGCATGAGTTGCTCAGATCGCTTTTTAAATTTAAATTTAATTAATGGTATCGTGAGTAGTGTGTAATTAATTTGTTCCCCGCGTTGAATGTGTGTGTTTGTGAGTGTGAGAGAAAGAGAGTAAGTTTGTGTGAGTGTGTCTATGTGTCAGTTGATGGGCGAATGCAATGTGTTATCTTTGTTTTAAATTTCCTAGAAGGTATAAAAGTTTAATTATCCGCCGTTCTGTTATTCGCTACTGTTGTTACGTAGTTTGCGTTTGCTGTGTATTGTTAGTTTTTTCATCTTGTTGTAGAAAATTTTCCTAAACGATTTTTTGTTTGCTGCACAATACTCGAGGTGCGAGTGCGCTATGTTTCCGATTTCATCTTTTTTTTACAGAATTACCCATTTATTCTTATTTGGTTTTTCGCTTAATTTTCTCTAGCTCTCTCAGTAGCATTGTAGTAGCTGTTCATTTGTGAGAATTCATTATTAATTACCTACTTTCGCTGATTAGCTTTACTTGCTTACGGTAGTTGGAAAGGAACAAAACGATCAAACACGAACCTATGCACAAGGCTCCAGAGTATTTGGCGCACACCGAGGCCGTCACGTCGCTCGAAGCCGTCCGCTGGACGTCCACGTGGCTTTCACCGATCTGGAATAGAATAAAGAAGATATTAAACTTGAATTAGCAGTATTGCGCGATGACGGTATAAAAAATATGATGGCAGATGGTTTTCTGGCGAAGCTTGTTAGATTCATGAAACTTCAATTTGTTCTTTAAGACTATGCTCTCTAGCAACCTCTTTAACTGTTATAGCCATAATTGATACTTCTACGCTAATCTATTTAATTCACTTGAATAAATAATTCAACGAATTCTTAGATTACGTAAACATTGATTACAAAACATTTCATTTCAGTGGTTTGCGGGATGTGTAAAAGGACGTCGCCGCTTCAAACAAGTTGAGAACCACTGTTCCAAGAAAAAATGATTCTTATGAAGTTTGCCCCAATTACAGCATCAAATGTGGTTACCGATGATATTCCGAACAGCTTGCTGAAACAATAATCGAAAAAGACTGCCGGCAAACAAACAACAATTGAGTCAGCTTCCATTAAGTTCGGCATTTCATCATCGAAGTGCAGTGTTTTCTCCGTAGGAAATGGCATTCTCCTCTCTGCCTTCTTCTGAATGTGAACAAGTGCCAAGGATAAGAAAATGATTTAATATGTAAATAACGGGGTCTTCCTTAGCATAGCGGTGAGTAAGCGGCTGGGTTCGAATCTTGTACTTGTCACACAAACTTATTTCCTGTCATCAATCATTGACGGGTTCTCAGAATACCAGTAAGAGGAACAGGATCTGTTCCTGGTAGGGCCGTACTTTGTGAAAATGAAGAGAAGGATGTAAATAACGATGAAACGTTTGCTCGGAGTTCACTGTGGAAATGGGAGAACCACAGATTTTCTATTTATATGTAAATATTACTGACCGAAAGCTTCCGGCTCGGTCTGGTTTCAGTCCGGTGCTGTGTTTGCTTTGCGTATTTCTGTTTGCTCCGTCGAAACAATGGTAGGGCAAATATTGAGAACGGTTTGTCGGGATCATTTCCATTGATAAATTCTCAAAATGGTTCCATGCGGGCAGTTCCGTGATAAACTGTGGAGATTGATCGAACGTTCTCCGATATGCTGCCGGTGCCACACATCAAACAAACTTCATCAGGTTACGGGTGTTCATGGAAGTTAATTTATTTTCCTGGTTAACTTTGTGCCTAGCAGCTGTTGACCATTTTGATTATTGTGGTTTGTTCAACAGTAGTGAAACAATGTTGGGTACGAATGTAAAGGACTAGTCTTGAGAGTGGAAGTGGATGGAAGTTAAAATCTATCGAACCAAATTCTAGAATTATCCTTCTTTCATGCTGATATGATGTTCCTTTCAACGATAACCTGTTCTAGCAATTTAAGGGCTAGATTTTAGAATTCAGATTGAACGATTGAACGAAGTAGCGCTTTTCAGTAATGTATTTGTTGGTGTGAAGAGTAGGCCGTTATATAGTTCATTCTTTTGATAACAAGTAGGCTGATATGCAACGGAATTGCATAATAGTTATTTATGCAACAATTAAAGATTCTTTAACGAAACTGAAAAGTATTACTTTTGTCATTACACCATTATGAAACAGTGCTAGTAAAGAAGCACTTTACAGTATTGCTTTTGTTGGTGGGAATAGTAGGCCACTATGTTGTTCACTCTTATGATAAAAAGGCTGATCTGCAACAGAATAGCAAATGTGTTTCCATTAGAGGATGCTCGTCTTTCGTCGTAACCGTCCTCAAAATGGCATGCTGGACGTAAACGTTTTAAAGAATTCTGATTCCAATCTCAGTATTATGAAGCCCACAGACGCTCATACGGTTTGACCAACATTAACTTGGCCCCCTAAGCTAGTCAAACCAATTTATGTCCGACTGTCAAAGTTCGTTACACGAACACTATATTTCTTCACTTGCTTTGAATCTTAGCGAGTCTAGTCGGTATGTGATTGTTAAATTTTCGCATTTTGTGGTTGAAGGGAAAATATCTCAACGATTTTTAGGCAATAATCGTAGTGAGGAAGAGCAGAACTTTCAAAATTAAGGTAGCGGAAAAAATGGATATGGATTCCTCGATTCAGTTATAATTCGCACGAAGTATTCCGGCAAAACTCTAAAATTATGGAGGGTCTCTGTCAGGAATTGTTCTGAGCAGTCATCGCTATGGGAATGGCTATGGGATTTTTTTCGAACATTTTATTCAGAACAGTGTTGTGAAAAACTCAATTTCTCACAACTCATGCTTGAGATTTTTTATGCGTGAGTTGTCAATCATGCAACTCAGCAGTCAAAATATCATGGATGAGTTGGCTCACCTTTTTAACTCATTGTCTCGTATTTCCACAGTTAACTCACACACGGCAATTATTTCTTGTTAGTCTGTCAAAGTTATATTAATCCTTTCTAACGTAAACAACAACATTCGTGTTTCACGAGTTTTTGCCGGGTTTTGCGACTGAATCATTTTTTACGGGTTGAGTTGATTGAGTTGATTTTGCATCAAAATCTCAAGCGTGAGATTTGCGAAGCAGATCTCTAATGAGTTTGCTCTCACGGGAGAGCGTATTGATTGAGATTCTGAGTGTGAGTCTATCAACACTGATTCAGAATTATTTAGTGGTTTCCTATAGTTATTCTACTTTGAAGTTTTTCCAGGAATCTATGGCACGGTTCTTTCCTGAGCGTTATTTTTAGAATAAAAAAAATCTCCATCAAATCTGTGCTCACCAGTCGTTTTCCAGAGCTATGCTGCATGTCTGGGCAGAATTTAAAAAAAATCGTAGGGCCCGTTTTGAAGTTACGCCTTTTTGATTGTATAAGTCCACCAATTCAAAGAAAATCTGAAGCAGAACTCAAATTACAAATGGCTTCTCTTTCAAGAGAAGCCGTAAACCGTAAACGTAATGCGGAAACCTCTGCTGGCAGCTGTTACCGCTAAGCAAAGAAATAAATAATTGCTTACATATAGGATTTTCTTTTGTCAGCACTGACTGTTTCTTGAACTAAAACTTAGAAGCTAATTGTTTATATATCAATGATAATTTATCCTTCTTTCAGAATAAGCTGAATAAGTTCTTCGAAGTTCAGCCTAGAAATACATTACACATGCATGCTAGCTGTGTTTCACAATTGATTTTCAATTTCGGCCAAACGGCATTCGGCCAAATGACTCGGAACCACCACCACGTAGAGCCAAAATTGCGAACTTCACAGTGCTGCCAAATTGCTTTCAAGCTACTGAACAACTTTGCCGAAGACAAGAACTTTCTAGGTGGCCATGATCATGAGCTAGATTCTACTGGAATATGACCAAATTACATGCACTCTAGCGCCACGTACCGTCAACATTTCCAACTAAACAGTGCTGCTTCAAATTGCTTTCAAGCTTCAGAACAACTTTGCTACAGACAAGAACTTTCTAAGTGATCGGGATCATGGGATAGAACTTGCTATAATATGATCAAATTACATCAACACTACCGCCACGTAGCGGCAAAACTTCTTAATTAACAAGCTTTGTTAATTTGAAGTCAGCTTGACTCAATTTGCTTTCAAACTTCCTAACAACTTTGCTGAAGATCTTTTTCATGGCATTAACGTCCTCACTGGGACAGCGCCTGCTTCTCAGCTTAGTGTTCCTATGAGCACTTCCACAGTTATTAACTGAGAGCTTTCTATGCCAAAGTTGCCATTTCCGCATTCGTGTATCGTGTGGCAGGTACGGGAAGTCAAGGAAATTTCCATTACGAAAAGATCCTGGACCGACCGAGATACCTTCAGCATGACTTTGCTTTGTAGTCGGCGGCCGGAACCACTTTGTTGACGATACGAACTGTCTAAGTAGTCGGGATCAAGAGCTAGAGTCTGTTGGAATATGATCAAATAACATGCATACTAGTACCACGTAGCGGTCAAATTGCAAACTAAACAGTGCTTCCAGCTTCTGAACAGCTTTGCTTAAGACACAAACATTATAAGTGGTCAGGATCATGAGCTAAAACTTTTTATAATATGACCAAATTACATCCACATTACCGCCATGTAGCGGCATAATTGTTAACTAAACAGTACTGCCTCAAATTGTTTTCAAGGTTCTTAACAACTTTCGTGATCTGGATCAAGAGCTTTCGTGGTCAGGATCATGAGCTAGATCCTGCAAGAACATTAACAAGCAACATGCACGCTAGCGACACGTTGTGGCAAAGTTGATAACTAAACAGTGCTTTCTCAAATTGCTTTCAAGCTTCTAAACAACTTTGCTTAAGACACGAACTTTCCAGGTGGTCAGGATCATGAGCTAGAACAGTGGTTCTCAACCTTTTTGCAGCCGCGACCTCCTTTGAACCTTTACAAACGTTTCGCAGACCCATAAATATGGATGTCCTAAAAATCAATCATCATGGAAATACCGAATCTCTCAAAAGGAATCCTTCCGGTCGTCATGCGGTTGACCATCGCCAGAAGCACCACGCTGTTGCTGAGAACGAAAAGCGAGGTTTTCTCAACTGTGTTGTACAAATTACAACATGCAAATATTGAAGTGTTTTTCGATGTCCTGGGCTGGCATTCCTACAAATCATGTCTGTAATCCAAAAAAGATTTTAAGAAATTGTCAATACAAGAATCCTGCTGTGATCCTTTGGAGAAGTTCAATAAAAATTGAGTGAAAAATCTAGTATTTTTCCAATAATACAAAGAACTTCCATAAAGGATCTTGACAATATTCAACAATGCATGCAGGGTAAGTAGACAACAGAACGTCGAATTTTTGTACGTTTCAGAATAAAGTAAAGAACTTTGGCATTTCCCGGATCCACTTTGACGGGTGGAATTTTCTTGGCCGAATTGTGCGAAACTTGGTAATAAGAAGCGCTGGAAAAGAATGAACATTGTGACCAAATACGAGCTCAGTAGATAAAAAAAAACTTGTCGAAGTGAGTCAGAAGTGCAAAGAGTAAAATACTTCACTTCCTAATTCCTCCAATAAATCATCAAAAATATTCGCAGTAATTAATTGAAAATTTCGTGGGTTCTTTAGAAGCCAAATATCTTCCGTTGGGAGAAGTATCAACAAAATTGTCAGAAAATTTCCGAAAATCTTGGATATCTTCAGTTATCTGGCAAAATCTATCAAGGATTAAGTCTCAAATGTTCCAGAAATTACCTTTCTCAATTTCCTAGTAATTTTATTTGACATGCAATCTTTAACTTTTTATTTGACATGCAATCTTTAACTACATTGAAGGTATGTCCCAGTATTTTTACAGATGAAAGACATAAAATAGGTTTCAATTTAAAAATACTTCACAGATCAAAACTTTGCAACTCGGTTATAATGTTCCCTTGAAACCAAATTGGATTCAGGAGTCCTCACATTTATTCACCAATCAGGAGAAACGACACTTGCTCTCAATGGCTTCGAGGACCCTCTGGGAACTCTTCACACCATCCTAAGGGTCCGAGGACCACTGGTTGAAAACCCCTGAGCTAGAGTATAATGAATTTGACCAAGTTACATGCACACTAGCGCCACGTAGCGGCAGAATTACGCATTTAAATTTTCGCCAAATAAACGCCATAAGGCAACAACTTTGCCGAAGACCGCAACTTTGTAGATAGTAAGGATTCCGAGGTCATTGATCATAAATATTATTGTTTTTAGGTGATGCTAAACTTTTTGGGGGGTGCTGCAATATTCAACTGGGGTGTTGCAATTCTAGGTGATGCGATTCCATACTTATGGCGGGTAGTGTAATTCTTTACCAGAAATTCTTCAAGGAATTCAAAAACATCCCAAGGGATTTTTTCAGTGATTCATCCAATGCCTCTACCAAAAACTTCTCCAAAGTTTTGAAGATTTGTTTAAGAATTCCTCCAGCGAAACATCAGAAACTTCTATACAGACTCTATCAGAATTTTTTCCTGCAATTCCACCAGGAACTCCTCAATTTTTGAATCGTCCCGATGAAATCCCTGGAGCGATTTCTGATAAGATTCTTGATGGAACTCCTGATATAATCCCTAGAGGATCTCCTTATGATATTCCTGAAAAAAACATTGATGTAATTTCTCGAGGGGCCCAGATAGCCGTAGCGGTAAACGCGCAGCTATTCAGCAAGACCAAGCTGAGGGTCGAGGGTTCGAATCCCACCGGTCGAGGATCTTTTCGGTTTGGAAATTTTCTCGACTTCCCAGGGCATAGAGTATCTTCGTACCTGCCACACGAAATACGCATGCAAAAATGGTCATTGGCATAGTAAGCTCTCAGTTAATAACTGTGGAAGTGCTCATAAGAACACTAAGCTGAGAAGCAGGCTCTGTCCCAGTGGGGACGTAACGCCAGAAAGAAGAAGAAGAATTTCTCGAGAAACTCCTGATTTGATCTCTAGAGGGACTCCTAGAAACAATTGGGGAATTCCAGGTGAAATCTCAGAAGAAACTCTTGATAGGATTCCCGGAGGAACACTTGATGAAATCCCCAGCAGAACTCTTATGAAATCCCTAAAGGTATTCCTGATAGAATCCTTAAAGAAACTCCTGATGTAATCCCTGAAGGAACTTCTGATTGAAACTTTTGAGGAATTCCTAATGATATTCTTCAATGTACTCTTGATGGAATCATTGGAGGTATCCTGATGAAATCCTTACATGATGGAATCCCTTTAGGAACTCATGATGAAATTCCTGAAGGAATTCCTGATAAGATTCCTGATGGAACTCCTGATAGAATTCCTAGAGGAAGTCCATAATTTCTAGAAATATCATAATTCCTACAAGAAATATTGAAATCATTGAGAAAACTCCTGATGAAATCCCTTGAAGAACTCCTTGGTATCCCTATAGGAACTCCTGATGAAATCCCTGGAGGAATTCCTTATGATATCCCTAGAAGGAATACTAATGGAATTCTTTGAGGAACTTCTGATATAATCTCTAGAGGAACTTCAGATAGAAACACTTGAAAAATTCCAGGTGGAATCTCGGAAGGAATTATTGATGGAGTCCCCAGAAAAACTCTGATGGAAGCCCTAAAGGCACTCCTGATAGAATCCCTATAGGAACTCTTGATGTAATCTTTGGAGGAACTCCTGATCGAAACTTAGAATGAATCGCGAAAGATATTCTTCAAGGAACTCCTGGTGAAATCATTGGAGATATCCTGATGAAATCCCTAGATGATCTCCCGATGGAATCCCTTTAGGAACTCCTGATGAAATCCCTGGAGGAATTCCTGATAAGGTTCCTGATGAAACTCCTGATAGAATTCCTAGAGGAAGTCCATAATTACTAGAAATATCATAATTCTTAGAAGAAATATTGATGGAATCTCTGGAGGAATTCCAGCTAGAATCCCTGAAGGAATTCCTGATGGAACCCCTGGAAGAACATCTGATGAAATCCCCTTAAGAACTCTTGGTGGAATCCCCAGAGCGACTTCCGATGAAACCCCTAGAGAACTTCTGATGAAATCTCTTGAGAAACTTCCGATAGCATTCCTAGAGGGACTGCTGATGGAAACCCCGAAGGAACTCATGATGGAATCCTTCGTGGAATTCATTATTGAATCTTTAGAAGTACTCCTGATGGAATTCCTGGACGAACTCGTGTTTAATTCCCTAGAATAACTCCTGATCCCTAGAGGATGGATGGGATCCCAGTAGGAAGTTCTGATGGAATCCTTGGAGGAAATTTTGAAGGAGTTCCTGGTTAAATCCTGACAATAACTTCTGATGGAAACTTTTGAACGGAGTGGAATCCCTGGAAGAACTTTTTGAATAATTTCTTGAGGAAGTCCTTGTGGAGGAATTCCAAGTAAACTTTCGAAAGGAATTCTTACAGGAACAAAAAATTGGGCATAATCTTGATTGAATTTCTGGAGGAACACCTGGTGGAATCATGAAGGATTTACCGATAAAATCCATGAAGGAAATTTGGTAGAAATTCCTGCAGCGTAACCTGGATACTTTAAAACCTTTCAGCTCAACCATTAAATCGGTACCGTAATCCGGGGTAACATTGATCATTTTTTTTAGTTTTTCTTAAATTTTTCATTTCACAATACAAATGTTACAAGTTTCATATTTTTAAAACAAGTACTGGCACCCTCCGCTCCTAACTATGTACTTTATTTTGTTTATCGAAAGATTTAAACATGTTTAAATAAATGTTTTAAGTGATTTTTTGATTCAACTGATATGGGGTAACATTGATCACCCAAGTAAACAACGTTCGCTAATATTGGAAATGTCGTTACTTACTAAAATCAGGGCCCCTGAAGCCGAATATGAAGACCAAACTCTTACAAGTCATTTACTTTTTGAGTTATTTCAAAATTAAAAACACCTTGAACCGTGGAATACGCCTAAAAGTAGGCAATTTCCTCAGGAAATTCTACATTCGTAATAGTAATTAGTTAATGTTACCTAATTGAATAAACTTATGAAAGATTTGACAACGGAATCGTTTTCGGCAATGCCGTTTTTAGTAACACCCGCATTTTCCTTGATCACATCGTCTGCAGAACTCATGTGAGACATGAATTTTCGGAAGTGTCAGTGAAAATGATAGAAATCATTGTTTCAAAAAGTTGACAAATTTGCGCATTAACTAAACGCAGTTTTTGCAAAAACCTTAATTATCATTAGCTTATGAATATACGAAAGAGAGGCACCATTCATGGTTCGAAAATGTTTCATCAATAAATCTTTATTTGAACGTTTAACAAGATGAGTCATCCCGATCAATGTTACCCCGCTGATCAATGTTACCCCGGATTACGGTATCACAAACTGTCAAATTGGTTCGTCAAGCAGCATCACACACGGCCAAACATAGTACCAACATGAGCATCAACCCGGAGGCGAAGTCAACGTTGGTCAAACCGTCTGAGCGTCTGTGGGCTGCATTATTCAACTCACCTGCTGCATATTCCTCCACTGGTCGCTGGTGATGCCGTTGTCGAACTCCAGCGAGTTGTGTTCGATCTCACCGCCATAGTTGCTATCACTGAAGCCGGGCTTCCCCAGTCGGACCGGGTCATCTGGTTGAGCCGGCGTTTCCGTACCGTAGAAGATTAGATTCCAGTGCGTTATTTGAGCTGGTTTGAAGAAAGAAAAAAGGAAATGAGAAGTTAGTCGTTGAAAATACCATTTGAATAAGCAATTACATATGAAAATATAAATAAGGATATGCTTTTAATACAAACACATAAAACATCGAAGAATAATCTACAAAAAGCAAACAAAACAGTAGGTAAAACACTAATGAAGAAACTGAAAAAAGCGAACAGCAATCTTGAAGGCAGTACTTAAGAACTAAACATCAGCCAACTAGCTACAGCTAATTACCTAACGACGTTAGTAGTCGAAAAGAAATTATGAAAAACTTTAAGATCCGCAGTTACCGTCGTCACCCGTTGTCGTAGTCTGTGCCATCATCGTTTACAGTAACATGGAGCTAAGGAGGCAAAACACTACAGCTTTTTTGCACCGACAGAATGTCTACTCGTTATTGCATTGTCAGGGCTGGTAGCAGGTCTCTTTTAGAGACTTGGTAACTATTTGCAATTCTCTAAAAATTCTCTATTTTCTTTTTAAGAAATTCTCCATTTTCTCCTTTTCTTCCTTTTTCTCATGATCAATCCTGGTGCAAAATTATGATGGCCTCATAATCTCCGCCAGAGTCTCTTACGCGACTATTCCACAGATTCTTCAATAATTGTCAGATTTCTCGAGGAAAAGCTTCAGGAATACTCCTAGTGATTTCTTCAGAAATTTTTCACTGGAATTATATAAAAGAATTTTTATAAAAGTGCTAGTGTCATGAATTATTGTTGACTCCTTTTTGGTTTCTTAGTTCCTATTCGATTTCTTCTTGTTATTTTGTTCCTGTACTTTAAGACTTTATTTTCAGACATAAGTTCCTATTTTTAAGACATCCAGCCGCTACCAGCCCTGCTTTTCAACAAAACCGAGCGAAAGCGAAACTTTTTCGCACTGCACAAATCGAATCAAGGCTCTCTCCCCGTTGGCAAAACCGGCAGGAAAGAACCGTGCACGAGAACATTATAGAAAACAACGCAAACTTGAACTTGTGCCGCCGAACGGCTGACGCTGAAACGCTTTAGCAAGCGAACAGAAAAAAAAAATGTGGAAATATTAAAAACTTTCAAACCGATTTGTGTGGGCTTGGGCACGCGACTTCCGTTTGTAGTTTTGCTCTGGTGAAAGAAAAGAAAAACTTGCTCGAAACTGTCTCGTTGCTTCGCTGCTCGTCGTAAGCCGAGTTGGCGTTTTGTTTCGGTTGCTCCCCGGGCAGATGTTGTTGAGGAAAAGTTTTTTTTCCTTAAGGAAACGATGAAATCTGCTTTGAAGCGGAAGATACTCCAAGTTTTCACAAAGGAAACCCGTCGTCGTCCGTGCGGGATGAAACGCTGGAAGATTAAACTTTGGTTCCCACAGCTAGCGGTCACTGTGCCACTTGGCCTAGGTTCCTCGTGTCGTTAGGGGAAAATATTTTTTACTTTTTATTCGTTTAACTGTTTTTACCTTGTTCTAATGAAATTTAGGATGAGAAAACTGAATATAAGTTCAGTCATTCGGCTCAAGTGAAGCAACCAAATTGCAAGCCGGAACGATTTTTTCTTATTTCTTCAATAATGACAACATACGTTGGGACAAATACACGGATTCAGTTTTTTTTTATGGGAAGCGGTAAGCTTTTTTAATAATAACATCAGATTTGCAGGAATAAAAAAAGAAACGGTAAAAAGACATCTGTCGTAGAACAGCAACTCAGAAAACTTCAACTAAGTGGCACAACCGTTGAACTTGGCTCTTCAGACAAATTTTATTGTTTTCATTGTTTTGAGATGCCACTGGTTTACAGATTGTATACGAAGTTTGGGACGTTTCGTAATATCGTGTTAGGCGCAGCAAAAGAAACCTCAATTCGATCCTCAGTATCAGGTTTAAGTTTGGAAGTATCTTACATAATTCCTTTGTAATAAGGATTTAATTGCATACCTACAGTTAGCAGGTCACTTTTTAGAGAAGTTGTCACTAAGCATCTGAAAAGTTTCTAAAGTCACTTTTTGGTCCTTATTGTGCATGCAGTTAATCTTGATGCAATGTTCTAGCGGCTCTGGAGAAACTTTTAGAGTCTCTTACGCGATTATTCCACAGGTTATTCACAGACATCTGCACATGCATATCTTCTAAGATTCTGCGAGGGGAATTCTTCTAGCAATTTCTCCAGAGATGCTTTCGAGAACTTCTTTCAGGGATTTCTACAAAAATTCTTCTAAAGAATATACTGATTTTTCAAGAGACACATAGAAAATGTTCATCAAAATTTGCTCCAAAAAAGCCTTGAACACTTCAACGAACTGCTAAGATTTTATTTAGATACTAATTCAGGAATTGCTCCAAATATTACTTTTCTATTTTTTACACTAGTAGATTTGCCAAAGATTCACACATGAGTTCTTCCTAGTCAAAAAACTCGAACTAGTATTAAATAGAATAAAGGTGAGGTTAAATTTCACTTTGAATCACTTTGAAAACTAAAAATTGGCGTTTGCCAGAAAACTTTAATTGTGATGAAAATGTAGGAAAAATGGTTTGTATTAGAATCTTGACAAATTTTACTTCATTCAAGCACCAGCAAGTCAGAATTAGTTTTTCCAATCCTCCAATTTTACGAAACATAACCCAACTTTTATTCGTCAATTCCTCATAAATCTCCTCCAGAAATTTGTCCAACACTTTATCTGAAGATTACTGCTGCAAACATTTCTAGAAAAAAATCTCAAGTTTAACTTTATGGATTGTTCGAAAGTTTCTTCAAAACTTCATACTAGTAAATACTTTTGAAACAATTGCAGTGATTTCTAGGATCATTACTATGCAAATTTCTTCCGGGATTTGTTCCGACGTTCTCCAAGAAATTACTACAAAAAGTCCTGCGGGATGCGTAGATTTGATTGTTTTATTTTTCAATAATAATCTGAGCAATAATATTACATATATGTATAAGGAAATCCTTCAACACTTTTACAAGCTTGTAGGAGTTTTTTCAGAGATCCTTGCAGCAGTTTATCAAGGGTAATTTTAAAATTTAAGGAAGTACAGTCCTCTCAGATGCCAATGAAATTTTCTAGATGTGTAGACCTTGACTAAGTAAGGCACTATGCATACTTAGTTTTTCCAAAATGTATCTGGACTATCCTTAGGAAAAGACCAAATTTTTTAACTCGATTTTTTTTTTTTGCGAAATAACGTATGAAAAAATGGCAACCCCTAAAAAATAAGTGTTGTACGGATGACTTGTAGATGATTGTCCAAATTGTTGAATAAAATTACTAAAACGAATCTCATTTGTGGCCTACACTGATACACTGAAAAAAAAAAAGATTTCTAAAATTTTAAGTCGACAGTGGCTATTTTTTATATTAACAAACTTTTGTCTTAAGATATGTAATTATTTACTACCAACCGTCCATACATAGCGTGATGGACACTTTTAAGGAAAACAAGTTTTTCCAACAAAAACCTTTTTCCTATCTTCATTTTTTTAGCGTGTCATTTTCAAACAGAATTAAACAAGCAAAAGTCACACTTATCTCAGAATTCAATGAAACTCAAGAAGCAAGCCAATTTGGTCTAATCAAGAATTTCATTTAAAAATTGTCTCATTTGTGGCCTACACTGAAAAGAATGACCTTCAAAATTCAAAGGCATGCCCATTTTTTATTCGGATGAATTTTTTTCTCAAGATAGTTTTTACTGCCAACAAATTTGAGGAAAAAAACATTTATGGCAAAACCTTTTTCGCGTGTCATTTTCAAGCAAAACTAAACAAGTGAAAGTCACAATCATCTCAGAATTCAATTCGACTTTAAATTTTTAAAATCTGTTTTTTACAGTGTATATGCCACAAATACGATTTTTTCACTATTTTTATTCAAACATCCATGCAGGGGTCATGCACAAATTACGTCACGCTCCAAGGGGAAGGGTAGAGGGTCAAGAAAGGCGTGAAGAGCCTTACAAAATTTGCAAAGTATTCATACAAAAAACGTGAAAAAGGGGGGAAAGGGGATCAAAAAGGTCGAAATTTAGCGTGACGTAATTTGTGTGCCATCCCAACTACCTACAAGTCATCCATACAACACATTTTTGTAGGAGTTTTTCGATTGCATTATTTTGAAAAAAAAAAACGGGTAGAAAGATTGGCCCTTCAAAAATAGTCCAGATAGATTAAAAAAAACTAAGTTATTTAGTCAATGTCTATACATCCAGGAATTTTCAATGAAATCTGAGAGGGTGCTGCTAACAATCTGTTTTCTTTTAAAGTCTAAAAGACTAAGAAAAGACGGAAAAATCCGGAAATTTGGGATGGTCACTGGAAAAATCGTTTTGAACGAACATTTTCGAGCTTTCAATCTACAAACCATAAGTTGTAGAAAATCGTTTTGTTTGAAAATATTGAAATTCTGTATTTATTAATTTCAGCAAGTAACTATCATTGGAATACTTTAAAATTTCCAATAATTCAATTTGTATTTTTTACACTGTGATTTGAGGGAAGGTTCATCGTAACATCGTCAATCAAGTTTAAAAATATTTGTTTAATCTTTCCACTACTGTCAGGGGTAACATATTTTGAACTTTTCTTTAACTGATTTGACCCAAAGTTTTGAATCACAGTTAAATATTGTTTATCAGAAGATTTCGGCACTCAACCGTATGTATTTACAAATTTCTTCAGTTACTGAGCATTCATACCACTATTGGGTTTTTGGTATTTTTCAAAAGTTGGCAAATTGCACTTTTAAATGAAAGCTTATCGTTTCTTGATATTTTTTTATATTATCTGTACCTGCACCAGCAATCAATGAAAATGGTAAAAATTATTTTTTTCTCATTGAAAGACGGATAAAATAGTGACAGCTAACTTTACCATAACTTTGAGTGAATTTCGTTTATCGTGCATAGTAAGGTGTGGTTTATTTTTCAAAAAAAAAAAAAAAATCGTGTGCTCTTATGAATTCAAATCACAGTAAAAGAAAAAAAGAGAAACCTCAAAGTTTGAGCTAACAATATTAAGATTTAGAGGTGGCATAAGCGTCTGAATTAAGGTGAATTTTCAAGTTGTAGAAAATGGCCTTCAGTGAAGGCACCATAACTTCGTTATTTTCTAAACAATTTTGAAATTTTTAGCACCATTATTTTCAAAATTAAATTTATGAAAACTTTGTGGAACACCAAATTTGTCTAAAATCAAAACTAGTTTTAGTTAAAAGAATTTTGACCCAAACTTTTCCTCATTTTACTAAAAAAAATATCTCTGTTTGACCATAAATAATCATAAATACTCAACCGATTCCTTCATGCTTTTGAAGCTTATTTATTTGTTTCCAATCTGTTCATACAACACATTTCACTGAAAAATTGTTTCGACCAAGTTATTCAACAAAAACTGCACAAAAACATGATTTTTTTCACGGAAAATGTCCCTTTTTTCAAATTTTTGCCAGTTGAACAATATTTTTAAAGCTGAGACTGGGTTTCTCATTTGTTAAACATTTGAAAAGGACTTTGCAACAATTTTTAAATAATTTTGAAACAAAAATATTTTTGCACATGTAACATATTTGCACTATTCAACTCGTTAATGAAACAAGATGCCTTATAAACTTAAATTTTATAGAAAAAATGCAATTTCTGGCAAAAAAAACTTAAATAATCAAAATAAAAAAAAATGATGTTTCATTAACAAATCGTGTTTTTGGGTAGTTTTTGTTAAATAACTAAGGCAAACCCATTTTTTAGAAAGTTGTGTTGCATGAACAGTTTGAAGACAACTAAATTTGCTTTGAAAAATGCAAAAAAAAAAAGATTAAGAATCGGTTGAGTATTCATGAAGTTATGCTCGAACAAAGATGATTTTTTTTAGTTAAATGAGGAAACATTTGAAGAAAACTTGTTTTAACTAAGACTAGTTTTGTTTTCAGACAATTTCGATGTTCTACAAAGTTTTCATAAATTTAATTTTGAAGACAATGGTACTAAAAAGTTTTTAAATTGGTAAGAAAATAATGAAGTTATGGTGGCTTCACTGAAAGCCAGTTTTTATAACTTGAAAATTCACCTTCAACACGCTTGCGCCACCTCTAAATCTTAATATTTTTAGCTCAAACTTTGAGGTTTCTCTTTAAATGTGATGCGAATTCATAAGAGTACACGAGTTTTTGGTTTTGAGAACTTTTGAAAAATAAGCCGCACCCTAGTGCACAGTTTGTTTACGAATTGCAAAAGAGGCCATGGTGGCTGGTGCATTTTGTCAACGCCATGTCACCTAAATTAAAATTTTCTTCATAATGTTCAAACATTTTTTTTATTTCTGGGGCTCAAAAACTAACATAATGTTGGTTCTGGAGTCAATTTTGACTGACAAGAAATCTGAAATAATCTTAACACCCCTCAAAAACCAAATTGAGTTTTTAATTTTCCCAAATTTGTCAAATTTTGTTTCCACATGGTAGCTTTACGTTTTCTGTGCACAACAATATTTCTTTCAGATTTTTCGCACATCCAATTCGCGAGATAAAAATCGCAAAACTATAATTTCGTTCATTGAAAGACGGATATCATAATGACAGCTCGCTTTTTGACAAAAGTTTGAGTGGTTTTGGTGTATTGTGTACAGTGTGTTTACAAATTGTAAAGGAGGTCATGGTCATCACTTTTCAATTTAATTTGCAGTTCCTTAATGCTCGGATACAGTTTATCGGAAATTTGATTTTTTTGTCAGTTTTGAACGAAGAACCTGAAAATGAAATACAAAGATAACCCAACTTTGTCAGCCTCTTTTTCCAAACTTTTATCAGTTCTCCTTCAGAATGTTAACAGATAAGGTCCTAAAGCCCTTTTTCAATTTTTTTACCTAACGCTTAAGTTTAGATCAGAAACATATGTTTTCTAATTTTTTAAATGAATATTGGTAATTAAAGCCAAAAAAACTTTTTTATTGTTTTCCGTGTTTCTACCGAAATGTCGGATAGGAACAACCCCGGTGTTAAAATTAAAAGCTTTGTGGCATTTTTGCCGACAAAGTGAACGTCAAAAATGATCAAAAGTGTGAAGGTTCATATTTGAAACCATTTTAAAAATTGAAGTTCAAACATGTTATAGCCGTTATTTGTAGTTGAAAAAAATATGCTTGTTTGTATGTATGTGTAACATTAAATTACAAATTTTGTAGTTGAAAAAAATACTCTTTCGTATTATTAAATAAAAACAAGATATCCATAAAAATTTTAGGACCCAATTGTCAGAATTCCTTATTCCCTATGTTATGCATGTTCATAATAATTTGAACTGGGATAAGATTTGGTGAAAAACAGGCATTGCATTTTATCTCCTCTTTCGATCATCTGAGCAAGATATGGATCGAATAAACAGATATCATCTAGAGCTCTTTGATCATCTTTCTCGTGAAAATCTTTGGCTCTTTTGATGCTCGATAAAATCTTTTCAACTCAGTAATCCGCGGGGTTTATACGGTGACAGCGTTTGAAAGAAGTACAAAACAATTTGCATACTCAACGTAAGTTAGCGAACTAAACACATTTTGAATAAAATAAATTTTCATTTTAATCAACTTTTAGGTTTTGCAGCACTTTACTGATATGAATTGAAGGTTCATTCACTGCATAGTGTATATTAAGTTTTGTGCATATCGAACCAGTAAGTCTAGCTGCATAGTATATAGATACTCATTGAGAATCTTAATTACCGCTTTTTCTTCAAACATAGAACTCAAGCGCTCGAGTACGGAATATTCCAAACAACAAAATGATTTTCATTGATGACAAATTTATGTTAGCTGGAATCCGCTTGTAATCAAAATAGTTGTCTATAGAAAGTTAAGCTTAGCAGCACTGATTCTGAATTAATTTGACAAAAAAAAAAGAAATAAATAAATTCTATGTCTAACACCCTTAAAATGAGAATGAAATCTATGTTCCTCCAAATTCATCTGGCATGGCATGGCATTTGTCGGACATAGTGCGCAATGTAGCATACCGGATCTACTGTACAACTTCACCATAGGTCTTACGCATGGATTTGAATAAAAGTCGACTTTCAAGGTACGATAATTTAGGTACATATAAGTGTTGGTCCATTGGTCCACTGAGTGTTTTAAGTGTTTTCTTATGGAAGACGGTCTAGTGTCTGTAATACGGGTTAAATTAGGTTTAAGGCCTGAACGGTGGTGAAGTAATCGCTTTTAAGTTTATAATTTCAATGGCCGACTGCCATCAACAGTTCCTTTTAACATTTTTCGGTCTTCAAATTCGTCGGAACGCTGAATGATTTGTCTATAGTTTATCAATCAGTAGACAGTACGTTTCAAAAATATTATCATTTTCAAGAAAATGCTTAGCAGTTAAGACACGTTATCGAACACCAGTAACCAGTTATGTAGCAGAAATTTAATCATAACACCAGAAAGTTGTCAAGATAATCAAGATGGAAAGATGATCTCATTTCAATGCGCTCTTCGATTAGGGATAATATCTTTGAACCACACGGAGATGATCTCTTTGATCAGATGAGATTGTTATGCCTGGTGAAAAATGATGTGGCAATATTTTAAAGTACGTTTGACATAGAAAATGGGTTTTAATAAATTAGTTTTGTTTTCCATGACATGAGGTAGAAGCATCTAAAAGGGGGGAGTGGGTTTCCATGACACCTCATAGGTCCAATGTCACCCTGCATGATAGTACCCAGGTAACGAATAATCACTATGATCATCATAGTGCTAGTATTACATTGTTCAATTACTTATTAGCCATGTACTAACTTTATTTCTCCGATTTGAAGCTTCAAGTGCTCAATAATTATTTGGCTACTGTACGTATTATCGAGCAAAAATGTAAGTTACATCGATTTGTACATTGCACATTGGTCCCAGAGCCATATCTAGGAAGACAAAAATGATTGCGCCTAAACCGTCAATTTTAGATATATGGTGTCTTTGGCAAAGTTTCTCCATATTTTTCAGACATTTTTTTCAGAGATGTGAAATTAGGGTGGCCCACATGGTTTACGAGATCAGCACATAAACTTTTTTGCTGACGCATTTGGGACTACACAATGTTCTACAATGTTTTAGAACAACCGATTTGGAGCAACTTTGCCGAAGAACCCGAATTTCTATCTCTTATGGTTCGCGAGTTATGATTTTTTTTAATAAAAAAGTTAGGGTGGTACTGAAAAATCAGTTTTTTCTTGATAATTTTTTATACCATAACTTCTCGCAAAAACTTTGTTCCGAGCACTTTTAGAACTTTTGATTGCGCAACTTTCTGCCGAACAAACTAATGTTCTATCTCTTATGGTTACAGAGTTATCAGAAATTTTCTTCGAAAAAATGGTTGTTTTCAAATGCCCATATCTCCGAAAGGCGCAAACGGATTTTCAATCTTTTATCGGCATTAGAAAGATTATTTCTTTCTCTGTTTATGGTGAAAAAAACTGTGAGAACGTTTTTTGTTTGAAAAGATTGACAAAGTTTTGAAAATGATATGTTTTTCAACCGAAAATTGTCCATAACTTGAAAAATATTTGAGATAGCTCTTTGGTGCCTTCAGCAAAAATGTGCAAAATTGAAAGTTCTGAAAGTGCTTCATACAAAGTATTCATAAAAAATCATTGCTTTAAGATATATTCACCATAAACCGAATTTTGTATGGTAAAGAAAGCAAAAAAAAGAGATATTTGCTGGAACAACCGGAATAACTGTATGTAAAGTCATTTAAAATTGAAAATATATGTAATGAAATAAGATCGATCACAGTAAGCGAAATGTTTGGAGTTAGGGAAAGATAGTTGCTGAAGCAGTTTTAACAATGATCCATGGACATTGATCCATAAACGGTGTCTTGTTATTTCACGCAACATAATGTTTGTCCAGCTAAGCTATGCAGTGGTTGGTTATAAATTGCTACCGCTTCGGCTTACTAAGCAGAAGGTCATGCGTTCAATACCGGTTCCGTTTGTTATATTATCAATCCCAAACGATAACAAAACGTATACTTTGAAGAATTCCTTCAAATTACCAAAACCTTACTTCCCGTGATATCCTCCCAAAGAAATATAGAAGTATCTGCAATTATTCTATCTGGGCATCCAACTTAATCTGGGCATCCAACTTAACTTGATTGAATTGAATAATCAAATCCAATAAATCTGCCACAGCGAATTAGTCAGGGCAGCATTCGCCTGTTGAAGAATACATGAATCTTGAACAAGAACCAGATATAAATCCCAAATATCTGTCTAAGGTAACGAACCAGAAGGTGGGCCTTGATCACTTGAAAACTGTTTCAGCAAATAATTTTCCTTTTTTCAACTCTTTAGATTCCGCTTACTATGATCGATATCAATACATGTGTATTCAATTTTAAATGACATACATACAGTTATTTCGATTGTTCTAGCAAATATCTCTTTTTTCGCTTTCTTTACCATATAAAATTCGGTTTATGGTGAATATATATGTAAGCGTTGATTTTTTTGAATACCTTGTACGAAGCACTATCAGAACTTTCAATTTTGCACATTTTTGCAGAAGGCACCAAAGAGCTATCTCGAATATTTTTCAAGATATAGACAGTTTTCGGATAAAAACATATTATTTTTAAAATTTTGTCAATCTTTTCAAACAAAAAACATTCTCACAGTTTTTTTCACCATAAACAGAGAAAGAAATAATCTTTCTAATGCCGACAAAAGATTGAAAATCCGTTTGCGCCTTTCGGAGATATCGGCATTTGAAAACAACCATTTTTTCGAAGAAAATTTCTGATAACTCTGTAACCATAAGAGATAGAACAGTAGTTTTTTCGGCAAAAAGTTGCGCAATCAAAAGTTCTAAAAGTGCTCGGAACAAAGTTTTTGCGAGAAATTATGGTATAAAAAGATATCAAGAAAAAATTGATTTTTCAGTACCACCCTAACTTTTTTATTAAAAAAAATCATAACTCGCGAACCATAAGAGATAGAAATTTGGGTTCTTCGGCAAATTCACGAAACGCGACGCGAGACAAGACATAACACTTATAGTTCTTACTATCGTCAAAAAGTTTTAAAAATTACCTTTCTGTCGACCGGTTTCGGGCGCGATGTAGCCCATCTACGGGACAATGTCCGACTGACTGCATTTCGTACGTTGCTCGTACACGTCCGAAGAGAAATGCTACTGGTGCTTCGTGTCTACCAAATCGAATAGGCACGATGTGATGGGGGGATCGTCTTCATTCATCAGCGGTCCTTGATTGTTGCTGATAAACATGGATTCCCATGCGTTTAAGTGTGAAGCTTTCCTAATGCTTTTGATGAGCTTAGCACTTTCCCAAAGGATTTCATGATTTGTATTTACCGCATGAGCTGCTACACTGGATTCGTTTGTTTTACCGCCCGTTACGGCATTTTTATGTTCTCTCAGGCGGTGTTTGACTTTTCGGCGGGTTTGACCAATGTAAACAGCTGGGCAATCCTTACAAGGTATCTGATATATTCCAGATTGTTCGTCCGGTGGAATCTTGTCCTTAAGGTTGCACAGTAAGTCGCGTAGGGTCTTATCGCTTTTGTGTACAACTTGTAGGCCTTGTCGATTTAGTGTGTTTTTAGCTCTACTAAGTCTCCGTCGTCATTTGGAACGCAGTCGAGCTCCACCAAACCACATCGACGCGTATCTTTCCGTTGCTCAGGTGTGTATGAAGCAAAACTTTTTCACATTTAGAGGAAAGGTTTACAGGCAAACTTTCGGATTGAGCATGGGCAGCAAGCTATCGCCTTTACTAGCAGACGTCTTCATGAGTGATTTGGAGGTTGATGCTCAGAAGGATATATTGTTTCCCAGAGTCTGGTGGCGGTACGTAGACGACATTTTTGCCCCAGTGAAAGAACGATATTTAGACCAGACCCTGAGAATGTTAAATTCCCAACACAGTTCGATTAACTTCACGGTAGAAAAAGAGGTTGAGGGCAAATTGCCTTTCCTCGATCTGACAATCAGCAGGAAAGAAGATGATACAATAAAATTTGGTATTTATCGCAAACCTACGTCCACTGATCGCTATATCACTTCCGATTCCAACCACTTCGGCGCCCAAAAGCAGGCCGCTTTTCACTCAATGGCACACCGGCTCTACAACATTCCAATGGAACAAGACGAATTCGATAAAGAAGAAAACCAAATCCACGTGGCAGCCGAGATAAACGGGTATGACAGAACATTTGTTAACAAAATTCTCCGAAAACACAAACGCAAAAGACACCGAAGAAACATAACTACACTACAATCGGATACCGAACAAGTTAGAAGAGTCAGTCTGCCTTTCTTTCCGAAAGTAACCAATTCTATTAAAAACACACTAAATCGACAAGGCCTACAAGTTGTACATAAAAGTGATTAGACCCTACGCGACTTACTGTGCAACCTTAAGGACAAGATTCCACCGGACGAACAATCTGGAATATATCAGATACCTTGTAAGGATTGCCCAGCTGTTTACATTGGTCAAACCCGCCGGAAAGTCAAACACCGCCTGAGAGAACATAAAAATGCCGTAACGGGCGGTAAAACAAACGAATCCAGTGTAGCAGCTCATGCGGTAAATACAAATCATGAAATCCTTTGGGAAAGTGCTAAGCTCATCAAAAGCATTAGGAAAGCTTCACACTTAAACGCATGGGAATCCATGTTTATCAGCAACAATCAAGGACCGCTGATGAATGAAGACGATCCCCCCATCACATCGTGCCTATTCGATTTGGTAGACACGAAGCACCAGTAGCATTTCTCTTCGGACGTGTACGAGCAACGTACGAAATGCAGTCAGTCGGACATTGTCCCGTAGATGGGCTACATCGCGCCCGAAACCGGTCGACAGAAAGGTAATTTTTAAAACTTTTTGACGATAGTAAGAACTATAAGTGTTATGTCTTGTCTCGCGTCGCGTTTCGTGAATGTCGTGTTGTTCTTACGTTAGCACAAATCACACAAATTGATAGTTCTTCGGCAAAGTTGCTCCAAATCGGTTGTTCTAAAACATTGTAGAACATTGTGTAGTCCCAAATGCGTCAGCAAAAAAGTTTATGTGCTGATCTCGTAAACCATGTGGGCCACCCTAATTTCACATCTCTGAAAAAAATGTCTGAAAAATATGGAGAAACTTTGCCAAAGACACCATATATCTAAAATTGACGGTTTAGGCGCAATCATTTTTGTCTTCCTAGATATGGCTTTGGGACCAATGTGCATTGTTTTATCATGATCACCTGTGATTTACTTTTTTAAATGGTTTAAACGCACTATAAACAATTCGAAATTGTGATAGAATTCTTTTTAGTGTATTCAAATCCATTGAGCAGAATCTCAATAGAGAAACTTAAAAGTAGATTGGAGTACCTTGTACCTTTTAATTCCGCCCTAAACGCTTATCTTTGACAGATACGCGTATTTTGACTACCACTTGCAATCTTCTCCAGTGTCAGTTACTCGTATCAACTGGTGGATACGAGTAACTGACACTGAAGAAGATTGCAAGTGGTAGTCGAAATACGCGTATCTGTCAAAGATAAGAATTTAGGGCGGAATTATAAGGTACAAGGTAGTCCAATGTAGTTTTAAGTTTCCCCTGTTATAATATTGTTTGTTTGAACTATTATCGGATCCGATATAGATAACAAAATCCGATATAGATTTGCTGACGATATTTTCTACATCTAATATTGATATTATAGATAAGCAGTACTTCGTCCTAGCTCTAGAATGTTGTGAGTATGCCTGACCCAAAAATATAATTTGTCTGACAAGATTTCGATCTTCTTCGTCGCAATCGCTATTATTCGTCGTATCAAACTTGAAATGTTCCACTACGGCCGATATTCGAACTTACTCACAAAGTATGTTTTTAAAGTTGTTATGGTTTGTTACAAGTGGACAAACCATAACAACTTTAATAACACCAAAAATGCAATACAACTACTGTATTTCGATGAATAATTTCAGTTCAATTATCCACTTTACACTTTTTCACCAAAATCGCATGGACGCTGTGTGACGAACTTCACCGGACACTTATTTCCACTATAGAAATCCTTCGTACATCTTCACTGAAGGATTTCATTCCAATCACACGCTATAATTCACGAAATTTTAAGGGGACATGATCCGTCATTGATTTCGGAATTTTCGAAAGCAGTTTTTTCGTTCAAAATCAAGAAAATCTACAGGAAAATGTGTTTACTGTATTCTGCTCTTCAATCGAAACACAGTGAACACATTTTTATCAAATAATTTTTAGTTTTGAACAGAAAAACTGCTTTTGGAGTTTTGATGATGACGATGGCGGAGCGTTGAACGTTAAGAAATTTCCTCAGCCATCGCATATCATTGAGAACGTAAACAAAGTTTTACATCCGTCCGAACTGAGAAAACAAACTTGTACGCATCAATGAAAACGATTCCTTTGATTGTGATTGTTTCACTGCACTGAAGTGTTGTATTTTGACTACTCATTAGATCACAGTGAGCCGTTAGTTTTGAGACGAATCAAAACTGATTACGACCGATATAAAACTTGATAAGACGAATATAGGCAGAGGTAAGTAATAACTTCATTGCATTATTTTCAATAAACGATCGAGATTTATCAAAATCTTATTGCACAATGCGAAAGCCGTCTGTGGAAAAAATAGTCTGTCATCGGTTTGTATCGGCATCATTCACTGCAATACTGGGAAAATTGCAGGTTCTCACTGATCAAAGCTTAATACGATGGATATTAGCACATTACCCTATGTCAATAGTCAAACATTTTCTATAAAACTACAAACTGAAGAAGGAAAATCACTCGAACAAGCATAACAACATTATAAAGAAATCCCAATCAAATGAGAGAAAGAGAGAGACGCCAGTACCCTTGCCACTTTTGGACCCGCTGGACACGAACTGCGAGCTCTGCGTCCGCCCGTAGAACGGCTGTATCGGTTGCAAGCTGGACGAAATCTTCCTCGGTCCGATCGCGTCGATGATGTCCGTGTCGGGGAAGAAAATCTTGGTGTTCGCTCGCGAGGGTTTCCCGTTGGTCACAATCGCGCTCGGATAAGATGACGATCCGCCGCTGCTGGCGATAGTCCCGCTAGCATTGATGGACGACAGTAGTGTGGAAGACGGTTTCACCTGGGATGGTTGATTGGGCGCTGGCGGGCGATCCAAGTCGTCCCGGATCGACGAGTACGGTTTCAGCTCCGGGTAGAACTGCTGGATTTTTTCGTATTGTTGGAAAAGTTTCGGGATGCGGGCGTTGGTTGTGGAGAATCGTTCATTGAAGAACGGCGGTTGCGTGGTAAGGCTGGTAGTTCCCGTGTAGGTTGTGCTACTACCACTAACGACTTGTGACGATGGCAGATTTGTGGTTGAAGTCACCGAGATCGGTTTTCGAGATGATGCCCGGGACGGAGTTTGCGAGTTGCTGTCTTTGACCTGCTTAGGGGCTTTGATAGCGACTTGCTTCTCGTAGATGGTGGAAGACGCCGCATTGAATTTTTCGTTTCGGTTGTAGTTGGAGTTTTGCGACGCCGGAGGTTTCGGCTTGGATGTTCCCGTTTTCTTGTTCCCGTTGGCATAGGCGTCAAATTTCTTACCGTACGAATTTGCGAAAACACCTAATGTGGTTTGACCGCCGTTCGGACGGACGGTCGTAGTTTTAGATGAATTTTTATTAGGCTTGTTTTTGTTCTTGTTTTTCCGTGGAGGCGTCGCGGCAGCTGGAGGCGCTTGGTACATGGTAGTCATACCGATCTGGGAAGCCGCTGGAGTGTACGTTGCATATTGCAGCTGTTGTTTGCGGTTTGGTTTACCAAGACTGCCACCCGTTGCGAAGAAATTCTTCGAGCTGCCCACTGAATAGCCAGCGTAACCGGACGCGGGTATGATGGGTGGCAGCACCGGTTGAGGAGTTGACAGGACACGTGGCACGTTCGGTGGATCGTTAGGATCCGGTGCACCGCTAGTGCCGTACAGTATTAACGACCAACCGCGAATCAATGAGTATCCTGTTGTCGTTTGCGATTAGTGCGGTGTTAGTAAATCCATTAGGCGAATGCATGCATGTACGGTTAACAGGTGAGGTAAATGGGAGTTAATTACAATGATACATATAGTGACACTAATTGCTGTTGGATATCCCTGACCCTTGTGTTTCTGTGTTTCAAGTGGCGGATGGTCGGTGGCATTGTGTCGAAGATTCCGATTTGATTGTTTGTGTTTCCTGAAGTGGAGCTGAAAATTGTCAGCTGAATGATTGATGACTGATTGCGCCGGTGCTAATAAATTAACAACGGGCAAAACCTATCGCTTCCTGCATCGATGTGGATGACGATATCTCCGAACATCAAATTATAGTTCAATCGATTGATGTGACTTTGCGGTGAAGAGCGGTTCAAAATGGTAAATTAGATTTAATGTCATTCGTGCCGAGCACGCTATCGATATGACGTTTGGATAATGCATCTACCTCGGGCTACTGATTTGGGGCAATGAGGCGTATATTTGTTGCTCATCTGGTTAGTTTTGCCCGGCTTGATTTGGCTCGTAATTTGCATGAAGTCACATCGATTTCGATATTATGTTCAATAACATCAGATGAATGTGTTCGTAATCAACAGTAAACAAATTTAGAGGAATAATCTGGTTTGAAAGTTGAGACATCACAAATTTTAGGGAATACCTTGAAACCACATAGGATTTCTGTTAGGAATTATAATATATGTTACTCTTCATTATAACCCTTATTACGTAATAATTGTGTACGCTACAAGGTGAAGAATGATTGAATCATTGATCAAAATCGACACAAATTTAGGCTGACCATACGTACCGTATTTAACGGGACAACGGTACTGTCCCGTCGTTTCATGGAAAATGCTCGAATTGTCCCGTATTTTAGGAAATGGAGAATTGGCACATAATTTTCAATACCAGTAAAACAATAAAAGTAACAACATAACAAACAGTTTTTAGAAATATTTCAGAGTTTATTGTCTTACTCATCTATTTTCCAAGCAATTATTAGTTACTCAAACAGAGTTAAACTTGATCCGTACATGCTTCTGCATAACTTTTTGCGTTTCTTTACTCATATTTATGCCAAAATTGGTGGATTTCCAAAATACGGATCTTCATAAGATAATTATTCTATAATACCTAAAATGAAAAAAAAAAACTATGTGTTTACTTTGCAATTGATTGGATTAACTGTTTAAAAAGTGGATATTTCAATAAAGTAATGAAATATTAGAAAAATTTCTGTGTGAATTGGAAAAATTAAAAAGTGTAACGATTTTTTTTAGGAAATTTTTAAAAAACCGCTGCTTCTCGGAAATCAAAGAATGCGTTTCAAGGTTCTTAAGTAGTTTTTCTTGAATCATACAGACATGTAGCTTGGGATTGCATAATCTGGTTCTGCTAGTTTCCCTCGAATGGCGGTTTCCCGAATGTCATTCTCCCAACGCCAGTTCTCAGAATGCTAGTTCCCCGAAAACCCCGCTTCCCCGAATAGCTAAGTTCTCAGAAAAGTTCTAACACTCATAATTCTCATAACCTTTCGCATTTCAAGGTGATGAACAGTGTGTATATTTGGCAATATGTATTTAGTCGAGAACGATCAAATATCTCCTTCTTTGGTAGCTTATCGATCTTTCTAACTCAACACTATCTCACTACCCGAGCAGAAGCAAAGTTCTAACCATTAAATTGAGATATTGATTTGATTGACATAAGAGATAAAAGATCTGAAGATAATATCAAAATTTTATTCCTGGAACTTCTGAGCCATAGCTAAATTTGATGTTGGAAGATCTAAGGAATAGCTCGCTGATATTGGTGAGATCTTATAAAAGCTAAATATGATATGCTAATAGTATTCCAGGAGTAAATTTTAGATATTATTTTCGGATCTTTTATTTCTTATATCTCTAAGTTAATATCACTTTTGTATGTCCATATCAAAATTTGGTAAACACTTAGATTAAATAACTGGGGTCGGTAAAATTTTACTGGGTTTTGGAACTACCGAAAAAGTCAGTAAAATGAAAACTGTCGCCACGCGTAATTGAAAAAGCAAATTTCACGTTTTATTTTTTATCGATATATGATATAAAAAGAAATCTCTCTGCAAAAATTCAGTGAGAAATCTCTGTTTTTCGATTTCTGACATTTGTTTTAGTTTACTGATTTTTTCGGTAGTTCAAAAACCCAGTTATTTTTACCGAACAGATTGAGTGTGTATTACTTAGCTTTTTTCGCCTGCTCGGGTAAAGACTATTATTGCACTTTTTTGAGCTGCATTGCTTTACAAGGGAACGGGTCATTCGGGGAAATGGCTTCGGTTAAACGGGCCATTCGGGGAAAAGTAGCACAATCGCATAATCTATGGCTTTTAAAAATGTCCCGTTTTTGTTTTTTATTTGTCCCGTTTTTATCTGGTTGGCTTATGGTCCGCCTACACAAATTCTAAAAGTAGAAGAGTTTTTTGAAGACTTGTAAAAAGATGGTGCAAAAATATCGAAAAACATAAACAAAAAAATATTGCCATTTGAATAGTAGAGGGGTTAAAGAGCTTCTTTGAAAACAGGAAAAGCATAACCATTAATCTCTCAAAGGAATTAATGAAAATAGGTCGAAAAGAGACAAAAGGCCTGAAGGACAAGAACAAAAAAAAAAAAAAACAAAGGGTTGAAAGCCTTTTTTCAAAGAGTGAAATTCCATCCTTTCCTTGTCCTTTTGATCTACTCTCCCTTTGACTATTTGTCTTTCGATCTTTTGTTCATAGACCTTTTAAAGGTCAATGTATAAAGTTAACGCTTACACAGGTCAATATAATTCATGGCTTTTGGTTTCAACTACAATATATGGATAAACTTATTTGGGTGCAGCCTTCAAATCTTAGAGCTTAACTAATTACCGCCCACGACTTTTTTTTAATTTTGGATAGGAAAAATGGCTTCATACGAAATTTTCTTAAACAAAAGTAGTTGAAAATTGTCTAAATTTATCGAACGCCAACGTTACAAAATCGAATTGAATCAATTTGTGCTGGATTCGTCGAAAAGTGATGGTGCTCTACTGACACCATGAGCGATGAAGGGATATATAGTGATCTCCTGAAGGTTATACCCAAGCAGGCTCATTATAATATCTCCTCAATAAGCTCTTGAAGCAAGTTCAAGCAAGTTCCTACAATTGAATTCTATGGTTTTTGTATTTCATCCATACCTGCCGTTATGCATGAGCTACTTTGAGTAATCTCATTGAGATCTAATAAATATGGTTCACATCTTGGCTCGCACACAAACACTATTTAGACAGAACTTAAGGTTCGATAATCGTAATCGTAATCGATGATGATAATCTGTCGGAGTTTAATGATAAATGGTTTATACTCAAGTAGGCTCAAACAAAGGACCATCGAATTATGGAACTGATCGAAAGACAAAACGTCGAATCCCAAAACATCGAAAGGGACAAAACGTCAAAGTGGTCAACATTGCTTTTCAGATGTCTTTTTTCACATTACGTTCGAAAAAATATACTATGAATAACGTCTGGCACATAGTGAATTATTTATTCTTTCAGAAGAGAATCATTCTTCGAAGAAATGTGCGTTTCCTTCCTATTCTCTCTTTTCGACGTTTTGTCCCTTCGCCGTTTTGGCCTTTCGACCTTTTGTCCTTTCGACGTATTGTGATTCGATGCCAACCAAAACGCCAAGGAAAACTGATTGTTTGCACCATCATAGTAATCATTCAATTGGGTTTTAGTGTGGTTCATGAAACACCGACTCATGGAGGTTTTACTGTATTACAATAATATTAAAATTATTAAATAAATAAGCTTAAATAAGCTTAAAGGCTGCTTCATCCAAGTACATTGTCTGTTCCATCAGTGTAATCATTCAAAAGTTAATGAATATATGAGTAATATGAGCGTTGAGCATAAAGATAATCTAATAATGAATTCTTCTCTCAGATTTCTTTAAAATGTCTCTACATTTCGATGAAAGGTCTCTAATTTATACAAAATGGTCTCTAAAGGATCTCTTTTCCTTATCTTGCTTGCAGTTAATTCTGATGTCTAAATTCTACAGGGTCTCGAGTAGTTTTCAGAGATTGTTACGAAACTATTCAACTATTCAAGAATTTCTTCACATATTTCTAGAGAAAAGTTTCAAGAATTATCCTAGTGGTTTCTCCAGATATTCCATCTGGAATACTTTCTGGGTCTAATTTAAGAGATTCCTCTACCACTTCTTTTTGAAAGGAGCTTAAAGGAATATCTCCAGAATTTGCTTTAGGAAATACTTGAGCACTTCAACAGTACTACATAACTTAACGCTAGCTCAATAACAATAAAGTTTTCTCGAAAAACTTCTGATCCCGACGCTGGCAGCACTGAAAGCGTACATATCGAATCAGAAGGTAAAACCCCCGATCGAACTCTGAGCGCACTAAAATGACACCAGCAGGAAATGTCATGGATCAAGGGATTCCTGACAGACAAACGTCAATGCAGTGAAGATTGGAAAAGACGTTGTAAATCCTTCGAATATGATGAGTGAATTTCAGGTTGTAATATTTCATTTTGGAAAGCTTAAATTATACGTCTTACTTTGAGCACAAGTGTGTTAAATTGAACTATAATATCTACTTCGTAAGTTTGCTGAAATATTTGGATGTACTTAAAAATTATAAATTAATTCGCTTAAATTTAGACAACCTGAAAGGTTCTGATAGAATTGTTAATCCTTAAACTACCAGCGGTAAAAGGTATAGTCGAGTAAGTTATTTTTTTTTACTTTTCTGATGTGCCGCGTAAAATAATATTTATTGGGATAAATTAAAACTTGAAAGACCAGATTGTAGGTAATATGAGCGTTGAGCATAAAGATGATCTAATAATGAATTCTTCTCTCAGATCTCTTTAAAATGTCTCTACATTTCGATGAAAGGTCTCTATTTTATACAAAATGGTCTCTGAAGGATCTCTTTTCCTTATCTTGCTTGCAGTGAATTCTGATGCTAAATTCTACAGGGTTTCGAGAAGTTTTCAGAGATTGTTACGAAACTATTCAACTATTTAAGAATTTCTTCACATATTTCTAGAGAAAAGTTTCAAGAATTAACCTAGTAGTTTCTCCAGATATTTCATCTGGAATACTTTCTGGGACTAATTTAAGAGATTCCTCTACCAATTCTTCAGCAATTTTGAAAGGAACTTAAGGTGATTATAGAACGAAGCCACACCTCAAATTTTCAAGAGCACAAGACTCGAAAACCGAACCGCGTTTTGCGTTGATAATTTATCCCACCAGCAAGCAAGCAATTTGATTGATTTTCTACGCGGAGCGCTGTTTGGTTCTCAAATCTGGTGCTTTTGAAAATTTGAGGTGTGGCTTCGATTTATAATCACCTTAAAGGAATATCTCCAGAATTTGCTTCAGGAAATACTTGAGCACTTCAACAGTACTACATCCAGTAATTTTCTCAGGGGTCACTTTGAAAAGTTTTTCAAATACTTTTTCAAGACTTCCTCGAAATATTTTTTCAATAACTCTTTTATCAAATTGTCCAGCTGTTGCTCTAATAGATCTTCCAAAGATTCCCATATAATTTTTAATAATAGTCGTCCAGAAATTTTGCTTTCTTTCAAGAAACTCAACAAGAATTTTTACGCCATTTTGTCCACATTCACTCCAAAAAAGTTACAAAAATTCCTCGAGTGGTTATTCGAGTAAATCTATTAGGAACATTTCAAATACGACATGTAGAGTGTCCATTTCCCGGCCATTTTAATCGGCCCGGGTTCGGGACAAAAATCTTTGCTATGTAGTAACAATGCAATTCAGTAACCTAACCTGATGAAGTAACCTAACAATAATCAAAACTTAACTTGATGGATTACGGGTTTGCTATGGATTTTTTCAAATTCTCTATAACATTTATGAACGGAAGTATGATAAAAACTTAAGTTAAAATTTTAAATCAATTTGAAAAGTCATAAAACTTTAGAACAAAAGAAACGATTAAAGATCATTGAAAATTATTGACTGAAGTATACTGCCGTGAATCGCAAGGCAGTCCCATCTACATTTTAGTCAAAATTTAGTTGATATCAGTTTTCATTATATCTTCTAATGATCTTTCAGCTGTACCAACGAGAAATCACTTTTATTTCAGTAAAATTAGGAAAAAACACCAAGTTGAATTCATCCATAATGAAAAGTCATGCGTTTACTTTCAGTCCCACAGCATATTTTCGCCTAGTGTAGCACAAAAATGGATCGTTATTTGGTCATCTTTATAAGTTTCTTGGAAAGGTAACGAAGTGAAAAGCAAATTATGAAAGTTTCATTGAGAGCGAAACATTTTCCAATCTCCTGGAATTGGCTGCAATTGGCTAATGTTAAAAAGCAAAGCATTAAGACTTTGCAACTAGACAAATAAAAATGTGTTTCTTACTTGGTAAATTGATTTTCTCATGAAAATAATCAGTCGTTTATTTGTATGTTAGTAAAAACATAATGTAGAACATCTTTTTCATTATGCTTTTCTACTTTATTAAATAAGGTTGATAGTGAGGAAAAATGTCATTGTTTTTCATTGAAATTTAGTGGTTTTTCATCAAATTCTACGTACATTTCGGGAATCCCGGGATTCCCGGGATATCAGAAATAAAATCCCGGGAAACGGGAAATCCCGAAATTTGTCAAATCCCGGGATTTTTTGTCCCGGGATTTCCCGGGATGGACACTCTAGACATGTGTTTCGTTATTCAGTTTCCCTAGAACTTTTTCTTGGGATTTCCCCAGCATTTCATCAAAAGATTACTGCAGTTCTTCCAAACATTTCTCGATGGATTTATCAAAAATGCATGGAATTTTCGAAAGTTCATTTAAGGTTCCACACCAGTTGCTATTAGTACTCTGATCATTCCTACACAGTTTCTTAGATATTTCGTTTTTCAAGGAGTTCCTTCACAATATTGATTTGGTTTTCTTTTTTTTTCAATTATCTTAGCAATCACTCTAGAAAATCTTCTAAAGGTTTGTGAAGGTTCCTCTAGAAATCCTTATATATCAAAAATGACCTAAGAACTTACACAAGTTCTATCATAGTTTACTCTAAGATTTGCTTTAGAAATTCGTCATGAAAAACTCCTGGGAGAATGCTTGGACACATCTTTGAAGACTTCCCTAAGAAATTTCTAACAGTTTACTGCAGGAATTTCCAAAAAATCTTAAGCGCTATCTCTGGAGTAATTCCTGATCCTAATCTTTAGAGAAATTCCTAGTCAAAATATTAAAGAAATTTTGAAGGACAATTCTGTAGGAAATCCTGATAAACCCCTGGAGGCATCTCAGGAGAAGTTTCTGGTTGAATATTCCAACGTGTTTGCAATGGGAGCCTTGGAGGTTCTAGAAAAACCGGTGGGAGAATCACCGGGAAAAAAACCTTGAGAACTAAAGGCTTTCTTGAAAAATATCTGAATCTTATATGAAGTAATATCTGATGGAATCTCAGGTCATTTCTGTGGTTATTTTTGGAAAAATTCAGGTTGTATTTTGAGATAACCAAAACAAAATTCTAGGACGAATTAGGAAAATTCTTGAAGTTAATTTACATGGGAAAGAATCACTGAATGAATCCCTGAAGAAAAAAAAAATGCAAATCTTCAAATTAAAATATCGATTTATCTATCTAACCTGAAAAAATTTTCGGAGCTATATCTGGATCTTTGGACAAATACCTGAGATAAATTCCGGCACGATCATGGTCAGAGCTTTTACAATCGAAATAAAATACATTATTTTATTAAATACAATTTATTTGAACAGATCTTGAGCTTTGATATTGTTAGCACTTTGCTTTCAAAATGTTTAGAAGTGTAAATACACTTAAAAATATTTTTAAATTTCATTAGATTGTTTTCGTTATATACAAATAGAGTATTTCTAGAACCTTTATAAAACCTCGAAAATAACTGCAAATATCAGGGAATTCCATTGTGCTAAATGAGTAGGCACCCTGAAAACCTACTAGAACTACAATATGCGTTAGTATTTTCCGTATTCATTAACTTCCGAGAGTTATTGTGTACGGTTATAGATTTGCAATAAAGTCCTAATAACCATAGACATTTGTTCAGCTTCAAATTGGATAGATAGGACTCTGCTTTATAACAATAGATCCAATCAGATGTTGTATGTATTTTTTTTAGAGTGCATTTTACTCTCTACCATAATGATTGAGCTTGTGAACTTGCACACACTACTTAATAAATTTATTCATAAATATGATGAACACAAAGAAAACATTTCTTACATATAATTATAGATCAAATAATTGCCAGCTATTCATAGAGCTAAGTCAATATGCAAATTTACTTCAGTGCATAGTTCTCGGCAGTGATCGACGTGTTGTGACGTGCAAGTCTTAAGTTTTGAACAATGTTGTGGGGAAAATGTTTGTCGAAAGCTGGGAAATAGGAGATGTTCAATGTTTAAGTGTTCATGAGAAGCGCAATGATCAAAATTGCGCGTCGTTTGCAAAAAAAAAATACCGTGACCTGCTCTAATTCCGTGTGTTGCCTAATACCGTGTATTTGGGAATTATGTGGATTTCTAGCATATTATATTATTTATTTTTCTAAATGATTGTCACAAACGTTAGCACATTAAGTAGTATTTAGAAAGCCATGACAAACTTGAACTAAAGTTGCACACACAAACAAGCAAAAATAATGTTAGAATGTAATCGCCTGGTGCCAATACACGGTATTAGGGCACGGTTGCTTATGGTTCCAAATACCGTGTTTCAGTAATAATTCCAAAATGGCGAAGTGAAATATATATTTTATTTCCCGAATCAATCATGCAAACCTCAATACGTTCTTCGATACAAAAGTTTTATTTTTGATGCGCTTCGTTCGTTCAATTGAAAGATGTTTCAAAATGTGACTCAGCAGTCGGGGTCAGATGCACGGTATTTGGAACACTGGTATGTTTAACAACATCAACTGTAACTATGGTTAAAATTTTCAAAATGGTTCAAATTATATTTTTTATGCATAGTATATAAAACGGTCTACTATATAAAACACAAAAGACTCGAAAATAATCATACGTTATTTTTATCTGATCGATTGAAACTTGAATTTTTTTAACCTCACGGTAATAGAGCATGTCACGGTACAACGTTGTAAAAAATTGTTTTCGAAAACTAGCCCAATATGGAGGCAAGACACAGAAGAATTGTGGGGCAAGCTAGATCATGGAAAATGGAAAATCATCGGGACAGTAATTAACTTTCTAAAGAGCTTCAACCAGATTAAGAAAAAGACTGTGTCTTGATGTTTCTCGTTAGACAACATATCAATTTTCGAAAAGTTGCCCGCGTAAAAAAGTTAAATAAGCTAATAAGCTTTTGAGACGCCATGAAGAAGCACGGATTCGCTTGCAATAATATACGTTGAGGTTGGATCATTATTTGAACAGTTTAATGGTAATTGAACAACTATTTAATTTCAATAAACTCTGGTTTTATAGTTATGAAATCTCAGATTTTCTCTTTTCGTTGAAGATTCGATTAAGACAACACATTTATGATACATAAGCTGCCTTCCAAATACCTGTCGTAAATATCTATTGAAATAAAGAAAAAAAAAAAAAAACATTGTTTGGTTCTTCAATTATGATACATAGTATAGGATTATGCTACTTTTCTCCGAGCATCACTTCCCTAAACGCCAGTTCTCGAATAACTCTCTTCACCATTTGCCATTTTCCCGAATGACTCGTTTCCCCGAAAAGTGATGAAGCCAGATCAAAAAGGATAAATCAAGCGTGTGCTGGAATAAGGGCGTAAGCATTAGCGTACCTTGAACTCAAATCTAGAGGGGGTTTGACGCTTTTGATCAAACAAATCCCTTAAGTAAGGTGCATACTTAGCAAGAGAGTTTAAATTTTCTAGGGGGGCTTGAACTTTTGTTTCGCATGATCGATTTCTCTTGATCGATCCTCTTTTCTGTGAATAACGGTGACAAGATGCGGGTTTTTAAGCATTTTTTCATCTCAGGATGCAAGATTGCATCGCGGCCTAGCGTCCTGAAGTGAGAAATGCTAACAACATCTTGTCGCCTTTATTCACAGAAGAGAGGATCGATGAAGAAAAATAGATCATGCGACTTACGCCCTTATTCTAGCACACGCTTGAAATGATATTATTCAGTGACATGATGCTGAACTAGAAAGAACGATAAGAAATCAGAAAAAGGAGATATTAGGTCATTCCTGCCCAAAGAAATATTGCCAAATATACTGAGGACAATGAAACTCGAAAGAGATATCGATGAAATAAAGCACAACAGATGATCGGTTTTTCACCACTTTGAAATTAATTAAGTCATAACAATTATGGGTACCAACAACTTTTCGGGGAAATGGACTATTTGAGGAAACGGGGTGATGAAAAAGGGGCATTTGGATTAGGGGAAACGACATTCGGGAAACATTCGGGGAAAAAAAGCCATGAAAAAAATCATTAGATTAAGTCTACTAAGGTCGAACTTTCACAAGAGCGAACAATATCAAAAACATGTATAGCATTCTCAAACAAGAAAATTTTTTTTTAAATAATTTTTGGAGGATTTATTTGGAAGAAATGAATTAATAACTTAGAGACCTTTCTTAGCCGAGTGGTTGGAGTCCACGGCTAGAAAGCAAAGCCATGCTGAAGGTGTCTGGGTTCGATTCCCGGTCGGTCCAGGATCTTCAGCTTTCAGTTAATAACTGTGGAAGTGCTCATAAGAACACTAAGCTGAGGAGCAGGCTCTGTCCCAGTGAGGACGTTAATGCCAAGAAGAAGAAGAAAGAATTAATAATAAAGTGAAATATGATTAAGTAATTCAAGAACATGAAAATATAATTATTACGATTAAACAATTTTAAATAGAATTAGCAATAGTCAATCAAATCAAATTTCAGATTGTCAAGAGGAATATAGAACAACAATCTGAATATAAGCAAAATTTGTGTAGAACATTGATATAATTAGTAGAAATTTGGTTACATTATTTACTTTATCACACCCTTTTATCAGTAGTCATCAGAAACCGTTTTTAAAAGCTGAGCTGAAGGTACGAACGACTTTCAGTAACCATATTTACCTATAGCATTATTTTTTGTACCAATTCTGAAACTACTAAGAATGCACTTCAGACGATTTGTCATAGACTGCGTTTAAAGCACATATCGGATTTAATGATAATGAATAGTGGTTTGTATTCGCAGAACAGGACACATTTTATGCAATTTTCATAAAATTTAACCAGGAAAAAGTTTATTGCCAGCAATATAACCACTTAGTTGTCGAAGAAGCGGTGACCCAAACAGCACACAGTTTTACGTTTTAGAAGCAACCACGCGTCTCCATCGCCACGCTTTTTCGCTGTTCATTTCTTCTGATGTTCTACTGGCGGTGCGGAAAAGTAACCGCCAAATGCTTAAGATTCTACCTTTGATGTTTCGTTCCTCTTCGCTGTTGGACATCATCCATCCATTTCTTCCACTTCAGGAAACAAAGTTAACATCCAACATCTCTCGGCATCGGCGGTGAAGAGAACACAGATCAAAAGCCACAAGAACCTGTCGTCGCCACAATGCCACCGACCAACCGACCGACCGTTGTTTGGTTCGTAGTTTTGAGCAAAGTAATTAGTTTGTGTCATCCCGCTGTCGAGCAACACACACATTGCATCACATTTTCTGCAAGAACACATGTTCCTAGACCATCTTCATTAGACTGATGCAAATTTTGAAGTTTTGGCTCTCCTATGCTTAAACGATGTCAATTATGATTGATAACATTCTCCCGAAATTTGAAATGATTTGGAAGTTCTTATGCAAATTACTATAGAAAATGCCAAGCGTAAATCATTTTAAACTATTGTGAAAACGTTGTTTGTCATAATTGGCATCATTTGAGCGAGGGAAGCCAAAACTTCGAAGTTTACATCAGTCTAATCTTCATATAGCTGCAACCAAACCACCATCACCGCAGCCACCAAAGTTATCCCGCTATATGGAGCCTGCCGCCGTCCAGATGGTGGCCATGGCTCTATAATATGTAGGTAGTGTCATATCAATCTCTCACCTAATAGACGGCCTTCGTTGTGGATCTCCAGCTGCCAGGTCCCGTGCGGCGCTTCGCCCCATGTGTGCACCGACATGAAAGGCCACTGATTGAAACCGGAACGAGATAAATCATGGGATCTGCGAACGGAACACGGAAGTTAGATTGAACCATCCAACGGATGAAAACGGTGCCCTTGAGCGCACGGTGGGATGGAAAGCAATTATTATCGAACTTGCATGAACTTCTGATCTTTTTTTACTCAAACTTAGCCTTGGTAGTCCAGATTTTTTTTTTATATTCTTGTCGATTTCTCATTTATAGGTTATATAGCAATAGCAAAATTATCGAGTTTCAATAATAGTTGCAATTGACGTCAACTGCCTAAGACCAATTTGACATATCTTGAAGCTGAAGGAATTAAGATGTTTCAAAATGAGCATACTAAATGATCAGCCTATGGCAGTATGCCACATTTTATTTGCTGCTTCAAACTTACTGATATACCCAGCTTTCCGAATTATACAAATTTCAAGTTCGATAATAACTACGTTTCAGAACACCGCGTGGCCATCGTTCTTACCTAGGTGTCAGCAGCGTGACTCGGGTGCCGGACGGCGAGGTTAGGAATATTTGAATATCGCCCCGTCGCTGGGAGGTCAGTGTTATTTTCGCTTGCACATGCTCCAGATAGTTGACGCCCTTGCAGTGCTCCACCACGAGCTGTAGGGTGACTTTGGTGCGAGGTGGAATTTGCCTGTTACACGGTACACAACGACAACGGACGCACAGTGAAAAGTTAATATTGTTCATCGATGATGGAAGAGTGGTAAAAAATAAATGACATGCATCTTGCGAAGGACGCACAATGGGACCATTTTAGGAAGAGACGATCAAAACCTCTAATGGGTCTAAGATGGCGTTTTAGCGCATCGGTGCTTCCAGAGAATGTATTCAAAATGTTCTTCTACATTTTTATACTAAATAATTTTGAGGCTAGGTAATAGGGTATACTCGACCAAAAAAAAAAAGGCTTTAAATTTTTAGAGAGTTGTTTGTGGAACAATACGTACTTGTCCAGATGGGGTGCGTTGATCTCGCAGATTTGCTGCTCCGGAACGGTTTTCCATGTACGTGCCAGCTTCACCATTGCTGCGGCGTCCATCAGCCCGTAGCCAAACGAGTGAGATACTCGTCGACCGACGCCGTTTTTTGACCACGTTGGATCCTTCAGATTGCCTGGTTTAGCCGTACGGACCACTAAATTACAGCGCGAACGAAATGGTGAAGAACACAAAAAATAGGAATGTGTATTTGGTCATGTGCTTTTCGATAAAATGGGTTATTTATGTTGCTTACCTATGTGCTGTAGATCTCGCCACGTGAGGTTAGGATTCGCCTCCAGGACGAGAGCAGCTATTCCGGCTGCAAGTGGAGCCGAAGCCGACGTTCCCGTGTGCGATGACGTACAGGAGTGATGTAAATCGGTTGTGATCACCTGTTTTTCATTGGTGTTACCGCTGCTATAAGTGGTCGCCAGCGTAGAGCTGCACATTTCCGAAAACCTAAAGCAAAAAACGTAAAAACCATACGTATATTGACTGTTCTCATTTGGTTCAACCTCGCATTCATCCTTACCAAGGCACCAATCCTTCCTGCGAGGCGCTAGAAATCGACAGGGTCCAGATGGAGTTGGTGTACCCGTCGCAATTGCAGTTGTCGTGTTCCCGGCCACCGTTTCCCGAGGCCCAGATGAAAATGGAACCCTTTCCGCCACGTCCCTTCCGGACGCCTTCGATGAAGGCCCGCGTCGCCATGTCCCCCGGACCATCAACGGTTTTCCCGTCGTCGTCCGGTCCCCACGAGGCACTGTAGATGTCGATATGTTGCGAGTTCAGACCGAGCGATTTCGCTTCTACCACGTCCGTAACGTCCCCGTCGAGCATCCGGACACCACCGACCCGGGCACCGTACGCAATGCCCACGGCGCACTTGGAATTATTAGCCGTGGCAGCGACCTCACCGGCACACCGAGTCCCGTGTCGGTTCGAGTCCGTAAGGTCGTAGTGTGGCATCGGGTCACCGTCGTTTCCGTTCACGTCGTACGATGCTTTGGGGTCCTGTTTGGAGGGTGCGAGAGATGAGAAGCTTGTTAGGGAATCGATATTGAACGGGGCAATGGTGTTAACACATAGAGTTCATAATTTCTTACACGCATTCATTCTTTTTTTGTAAGTCTTATGGTCTGCCAGTTTTTCTATGAGGTTATGTTTCTTATATCTTCTTTTTCTTGGCATTCGGTCATCACTAGGATAAAGCCTTTTTTCAGCTTAGTGATCTTCTGAGCATTTTTAGTTCCAATAATTGACTGAAAATTTTCTTTGCCAAAGTTGCCATTTCCATTTTGCACGATGATAATTATGCCCAGCGTAGTTTCCATTTTGAAACGATCCTGAATCGAACCCGGAAACCTTCTGCATGGCCTTGTTGGTAGCCGTAGACTTCACCACCCTTGGCGTAGCTAGTATTTTTCTCTGGAGGGGGCCTAGCAAAGTTTTGTTTTGCAGAAATAACGTTGGTCACAATAATCAAGATTTTCGTAGTTTGCATAAATTTTATTTGTTTGTCATTTTGCCTGACATCGATGCACATTAGTGACATTTGTAAATTAATATTTTCACTACAGAAAATATTCCTTCATTTCCATCATCATTCCAGTAAAAAATACTTAAAGATGTTTTCCAAAGAACTCACGATGAATATTCCTTGTGATTCTTCCACGAACTTTCCAGGTATTCAACCATGTTTTTAAGAGATTTCTCAGAGAATTCTCACGTGAATTTATTCACGAATTTTTTCCGTACTTTTTCAGCGCTCATTCCCGAAAGCAGTAGATTTTATTTAAAAGACTTTTCCCGAAGTTTCTTTAGGCTTCCTGAGTTTACTTAAAAATTTCTCAAGGTATCTCCGACGAGAATGTTTTAGAAATGTTTTAAACATTTCTCTAGGAATGTTCTCTACGCGCTTATAACATATACATATTAGCATTTGTTGGTTCAAAATATAATCTAGTTATTCATTAATAATTTGTTGTTTAAAATAGAAAGTTCCATAGGAAGCACCACTCAAGACAACGGACTAGCATACAACGCCTAGTGGTACAGTCGAATTATTGCCTGACGAAAAGTTTTCCGGACTGTAATGGGAATCAAACCCACGTTTCTTCGATCGATGCGACTCATGCTTAGTTACACTAACCTCACGGTCACGAAGCTCACTTAAATTTTCTGGAATTATTGAGGATTTCTCCAAGAAGTTTTTGGAGTCTAACCACAATTATCTTCAAGATTCAAGCAAGGGTTCTTTCCAGAAATTTTTCAGAGTTCACTAACAGTTCTTCCAAATTTGCTTTTGAGGTTCTTCCTGAAGATTTTGTTCAGATGCGTTGAACAATTATTTCGTATATTTTTCAAGGATTGCTTAAAAAATTCGCAGCAAAAATTGTCCAAAAATGGTTGCTTCCCGCATTTCTTCAAAAATCACTTGAAAATAATATTTTATTTTTATTTTTTTCAAAAATGCCTACCTGAGAATGCGTAAAACGAGCCGGTAAAATGTTCATCATATATTTTCCCTTCTTTTATATGTCAACTATTCTTTCGAAATATCTTGTTGGCAATTATCTTCTGCTCATTCTTTCTGAGACAGTGTATGTTTATCAGCTCAGTGGGCACTTTCGCAGTTTAAGGGTTCATTCACAAATTCCATGACGCCAAAAATGGCCGTTTTTTCACCTACCCCCCCTCTCGTACCATTTTTTGTACGGAAATTATACATATTATATACGGCCACCCTCAACATTTTTTGCCCCCTTAAGCATTACAAAATTTGTGAATGAACTTTTAATATAATAAGCCTTTTATTGACTGAGAGCTTTCATTGTCAATTTACCATTCTTGTACATGTGCCTCTATGACCAGGGACGTCAAGGAAATGTTCAATGCACATAACCCACAATAAGGCCTTGCTGAACAGCTGCGCGATCACCGGTATTTGGACTTCTTGGTGGTGTTCATATTTCAATTTTGTTTTTAAACAAATATTTTTCTTTCTTATGAATATAGGTTGGGTTCTTACAGTGATGATTCACGTCATAGCTGCAAACATTTCACCAGAAATTTGCCCTTCTTTCTTAAATAGGATGTTCTTTCAAGTTTTCGTTGGACATGCTAGTCACTAATATTTCCGTTTTTTTTTTAAAGAAAAATATCCTGAAAGCATTCACAAGTGCATCCAGCTATAATTCTATTCAGTAATTTTCCCTTTTTACCTTCTTGTATTAAAAGAGACAGATCTCTTATGCATTTGCTCACCACTTTGCTGGCATCGTTATTTCTTCATTGTCTCGAATAAAAAACAAATTGTGGTTATCTCATCGAAATTCAAAATAATGAGCTCACAAACCAACGAAAGTTTTTACTGTAGCGGCAATCAGAGGCCGCCGTTTTTCTAACAAGTACAAGTGTATTAACGTTTCGTTGCTATATCGGAACGGTTGCGTATCAGGTTGGTCTTTGGGCGAGTTCCGTAGAACAACACTTGCAGCGACTATCTTAAGGTGATCTTCCATTACCATCGTTTACGGAACAAAACCTTTGAGAAGATCTTAATGCTAGTAGACCGACACCTACAAAAATGAATAAAGGACGTACATGTAGACATTATTACATCCTAATTTTGTGCAGAATAGCTATAAATCCTTTTCATAATTAATTTACCATTCTTTTCAAAATAGGCTGTTCTTCAGAGCGTTGCAATGTGGCTGTGTGAATCTCATCGAAATTAGAGGACAAATCCAAACAAAACTTAGTATGTAAAAATTATTTGTTGAAAAACTAGCTACTTTTCTATCTTCTAATATTTAAAAAATAAATTGTTGGGTCAAACTCGTTAAATACTTATAAGGAATCGTACAATTATCTCCCCGCTCTCTAGTTAGAATAAGTCTCAAAATGTTATGCATTCGGGGTAATGGCGTTCGGGGTAGTGACCCATTAGGGGTAGTGGTGTTCGGGGTAATGGCTTTCGGAGTAACGGCGTTCGGGGTAGTGCCATTCGGGGTAGTGGCGTTCGGGGTAGTGTCATAGAGTCGTTCAAATGTTCTTTCATATCTTTTACGCGAAAATCCTAAAATGTTACGCGAACCTTCATGGATTTCTTTAGATAATTATATTACTGTTTCTCCTGGAATGTTATCCTAGGATTCTTAAAAAAAAATTTCAAAGATTCATCGAACTATTTTTCAAAGATTTCGTTCATGAAAACAGCACTAATGATTTTTCTGGAGATTTTTTGAAAGAAATGATTTACTAAAGTATTTTGCGATTCATTCTTGAACTTCTTAAAAAATCCTCCAGAAATTTCATCAGCTATAATTCTGGGTTCTAAAGATTACCCTGTATTTTTTGCGAATGCTTATCCCGGGATTCTTTCATAACAACTCTTTAGAAATCTATCTACTCTCCATTTTATGTTCAAAAACTACTCCAGGAATATATTTTTCAGAGATGTCTTTATAATTTAATTAACGAAAAACTATCCATATAAAATTTATATCAGATTTCTATAGTAACACATGAGCAATTCTCGCTGAAACCAGGCCGCCATCGGCACCCATCGTTATAATTCCAATTTTATGTCACTGATCGTTAGTTTTCGATAAAACTTAAGGGTGGTCCTTTCGGTTTTCTCAAACCTCTGGTGGACCCCTCGTACGCCAGCTAGCTAGTATTTCTTCACGTGATATGCCTCATATGTCCCTTGGAACACATAGCTAACCTAGTTACATCGTTTAGAGAAAGGATGTAGCTTTGATTTGAAGTTAAAACAATTTTGGCGGCCATTTTGAATTTGGCTGCCATCTTGAATTTTGTTAGAAAAATAGTTTTTTTCACCATTAGCGCACCGCTAGTTTTTAATTCTGAGATCATCATCAGAAATCTGAGGAAAAATTGCGTAAGATAGGCTTCAAAAACTAGGTGAGCAATGGTATTTACCCTATGAAATGAACAATTTTCTAAATCATATTCGATGATTTTGACGTATATGGCGAGTGCAATCAATGCAAACATTATTTTTTGTACTACAAAGAAACTTGTACAATCGTCGGTGTATTATTCGAGTCAGATGAAGAATAGGAGTATTATTTTGAGTGAAAAAATCTGGCGACCATCTTCGATTTTGATGCCATATTGGTTTTAAGAAGTAGAATGAGTTTTCACCTTGTTAGCACTCAACATAAATGACGATATACAACACAGAAAAATTGTTTTTTTTTTTTAATTTACTACAATTTGATTTTTTTTTCAGGAATTCCTGATGGACTTCCATCAGGACCTGATGGACTTTCAAAAATCACTATTTTTCAAAACTTCAAGAGTTTATCCTGTCTTGCTTTTTGAAATAAGAAAAGATTTTTATACAAAGTTCTTTAAGGAATGGAAGAAATGCAAATGGAAGGAATGAAAGAAATGCGAGGAAAAACTTTGAAATTATTAAAGATTAAGTTTTTTTTTTCAAGTTGAATCTGGAAACATATTCCAGAATCAATTTGTGTACAAATAAAGACATAGAAGGAATGGTTGTCCTCCCAGAGGAATTCAGGTTGAAAGGTCGAAAAAATCTTACAATTTTATTTGACTGTTTATCAAGCAAAACCTCTGAAGCTACCTTTCGGTATTCCTTGAGGAATGGAAAGCTGAAATTTGCCTCCCAGAAGCTGTAAAAGCTCACTCTCAGAAGCTGTAAAAGCTTCCTACAAAAAGCTGGAAAAGCATCTTTCCGGAAACCAGAAAAGTATCATCCAGCTTCCTCTCAGATGCTGGAAAATTTCCTATCAGAATCTGAAAAAACTTCCCTTCAGAAGCTGGAAAGGCATTCTCCAAGAAGCTGGAAAAGCTGCCTACAAGAAGCAGGAAAAACCTTTTTACCAGAAGCTGGAAAACCCTTTCTCTGAGACTGGATAAGCTTCCTCCCAAAAGCTGGAAATGCATCCTCCTAGAAGTTGGAACAGCTTCCTTTTAGAAGTTGGACGATCTTCTTTCCCAGAAGCTGGAAAAGCTTTCTCCCAAAAGCTGGAAAAGCTTCTTCCAAGACGTTGAAACCCCTGGAAAAGTTGCCTGGAAAAGCTTCCTTCTGAAAGTGGGGAAAGCTTATTTTCAAAAGCCTGAAAAGCTTTTTCCTAGTACATATCTAAAAAAGCTTGCTCAATGAAGCTGGAACGCATCTTCCCAAAAAGCTGGAATACAACCTCCCAAAAGCTTGAAAAGCTTCTTCCTAGAAGCTGGACAATCTTCTTTCCCAGATGCTAGAAAAACTTCCTCTTAGGAGCTGGAAAAGCTATTTATCTAAGCTCAAAAAGCTTCCTCCCGAAACTGGAAAAGCTTCCTTCCGAAGCTGGAACAGCCCTTTCCCTAAGCTGGAAAATCTTCCTCCCGAAGCTCGAAAAGTTTCTTCCCGAAGCTGGAAAAGCTTCTACCAAAGCTCAAAAAGCTTCTCCCGAAGCTGGAAAAGCTTCTCCCGAAGCTGGAAAAGCTTCTCCCGAAGCTGGAAAAGCTTCTCCCGAAGCTGGAAAAGCTTCTCCCGAAGCTGGAAAAGCTTCTCCCGAAGCTGGAAAAGCTTCTCCCGAAGCTGGAAAAGCTTCTCCCGAAGCTGGAAAAGCTTCCTCCCGAAGCTGGAAAAGCTTCTCCCGAAGCTGGAAAAGTTTCTCCCGAAGCTGGAAAAGCTTCTCCCGAAGCTGGAAAAGCTTCTCCCGAAGCTGGAAAAGCTTCTTCCGAAGCTGGAAAAGCTTCTCCCGAAGCTGGAAAAGCTTCTCCCGAAGCTGGAAAAGCTTCTCCCAAAGCTGGAAAAGCTTCTCCCGAAGCTGGAAGAGCTTCTCCCGAAGCTGGAAAAGCTCCTCCCGAAGCTGGAAAAGCTTCTTCCGAAGCTGGAAAAGGTTTTCTCGAAACTGAAAAAGCTTCTTCCGAAGCTGGAAAAGGTTTTCCGAAACTGGAAAAGCTTTTCCGAAACTGGAAAAGCTTTTCCCGAAACTGGAAAAGCTTCCTTCCGAAGCTGGAAAAGCTTCCTCCCGAAGCTGGAAAAGCTTCCTCCCGAAGCTGGAAAAGCTTCCTCCCGAAACTGGAAAATGTTCACCCGAAGCTGGAAAAGCTTTCTCCCAAAGCTGGAAAAGCTTCCTCCTGAAGCTGGAAAAGCTTCCTCCAGAAGCTGGAAAAGCTTCCTTCAGAAGCTGGAATAGCTTCTTTCAGAATCTGGCAAAGCTTCCTCCAGAAGCTGGAAAAGTTTCCTCCCAGAAGCTGGAAAAACTGGCTCCCAGAAACTGGAAGAGCTTCCTCCCAAAATCTGGGAAATCTAACTTCCAGAAGCTGGGAAAACTTCCTCTCAAAAGCTGGAAAAGCTTCCTCCCAGAAGCAGGAAAAGTTTCCTTCTGGAAGCTGGAAAAGCTTCCATTAGAAGCTGGAAAAGTTTCTTCCTAGAATTTGGAAAAGTTGTAAAAGCTGCCTCTAAGAGGTGGATAAGTTTCTTCTCAGAAGCATGAAAAACTTCTTCTAGAAGCTTGAAAAGTTTCCATCAGAAGGTGTAAATTTTTCTTTAAAACTGAAACAGCTTTTATCAGTAGCGTGGAAAAATTTTTCCGAGAAGCTTAGTAAAGCTGCTCTTATAAGCATAAGGAACCTACCCTCAGAAGCTTGGGATAGCTTTTTTAATACTTCCAAAGCTTAATGCATCTACTCCTTAAAGCTTGATAGTGCTTCTTTTTGGTTAGAACTTTGGTGGAAGACTGTATATTTGAAGACAGTATATTTCAAAATAAATATCAAAATAGATTCTTGAAAATTTAAAAATGAAATTAAACGATTCTTAACATTAGTCGGAATGTAATTTACCGGAAGACAGTTTACTGGAAAACATTTAACTGGAATGCATTTACCGGAAAAGCTAATCTGACGATCTTTATCAATGTGGTTGCATTTCAATTCTTATTTGCTTTCTGTTATGTTTATCATTGCAAATTATATAAATGAAATAACACAAAGATGGAATTGCAGTTTCAATATTAGTTTCAGTCAATATGATCAAATAGTGCTTCTAGAGTTCTACAGCTCATTGGTGGGACGTATAAAGTCATCATCGCAAAATTATTCAATTATTGTAACCATTTCTCTCCAATTATGTCGAAATGAAACAACACGTGGCATTTGATACCCTCGATAACCGACGAAAACAATGCTCATCACAATCTAAACAATTACCGTGGCATATATGAACACAAAACCACGTGTTAAAAACAAAACTCCTAGCTAGAATCCACACAATAAAAGTTCAATTAGTTTTGACACGTCCCTGTTTACCAAGGAAAGATATAAATCAAATCTAAAATTAACAGCAACATAATCAGTTTTGTGTAGGTCGGGTATTATGCTGCAATTAAAACGAACCCGGTAAGCATCCAGCCTAGCCTGGCAGATAATTTATCAAGTTTGTTCGATTAAATTGGTATACATTATTGAATGATTAAAACGGCAGCAATACGATCCGGTGGTAATTTATTTCGAACTATATGTTAAATTGATGTGGTTGTCCAACTTCGATTTATATTAATTTCACCGCAGACGTTGTTGGGCAACCTGTTTGAATATTTTTGCAGACATACATTGTTTTGAACAGAATACTAATTTCTGCTGATGAAATGCATGCAATTGACTCTTGAAATAGTTATATAATTTTCTGATAATAGGGTTTTGCCGATGGAAACTACGCGGTCAAATTAAAGCCTAATATTTGATAAATAATAACTTATTTGGAAGGATGATCAAACGAAATAATTTAATTCCACAACATCCGAAGCTCGAACGCGCTTCATCCCCAGTGGAGAATTTCCATGCAGGTATGTGATTTGGGGGCTTCCCATTAGGCAACCCTGAATTGTGTATTTTTCCTCTGTGGCTTTACCAGGCTAGAGGGTAAACAATATTCCACCGAAGAGCACCGGTCGAAAAGTAAATTCTGAACACGTTCGAACAGTTTATTTACCCTCCCCGTATATGTGCGTTCCCGATCAGCAGGAAGATACAAGATTATAACAGAATGTGTTCCTCTGATATGATTTGTGTTTATATCACTAGTGGTTGAAAAACGTGTATTGTTAATGGTTGAACTACTAAAATTGGCAAAAAAAAACAAGAGTAAATCAAATCATATTATAATTACAACAAAATTATTGCAGAATGTGTTTCAAGCATGTTACAAAATGACATAATTACTGTAAAATATGATACTGTTCATAACTTCAGATTGTATTTACAACAAACATGCAAATGCAATGTACAAAATATAATCAATGTTGTTTTAAGCCTGTTGAACAAATATAACAATTTAAGATCAAAGCCATCTTGATAACAAAATTATATAAACTTCTGTTAATTTTAACCGCTATTGATATAAATGTATTATAATCTTGTTATGTGTTTCAGGTCGGGTTTGTTCGGTGCGGGGAAAATATTTCTATCAACTTGAATTACGGATGTATAGGCATGGGTAAATTCTGCCAGCAAGTGGACCCTGATCGAGCGGAAAGGTCCTTTATTGTTTTTTTTTGCTCCCCCTTGTGCAGTAGTTTGGAATTTATGAGCGGTTCAATTAAGGTTGTTTCAACTGGCATTTGTTTGCGTAATGAAACGTGTGGGTTGAAGCAGAACTAGTGCTTCTTGATTGTGTCTTTTGGGTGTGCCTTGCACAAAGGGTTATAGATGTTTTATAATGTTTTATATGTCAATTAAATTTTGAATCTGTTCTCAAAACATTTCTCTGAACACGCTCGGTTGACCACACAAATCATATTGCATTTGATACATAAAACAGATTTGGATGTAGAATAAAACGATTTGTGCTCTATTCTCCCCAATCATACATATTTATTGATTTTGAAAAACAAGTTGCCCGAAAGGCGTGGTCCAAGTAACATATTTGTATAGGATCTTCTAGGTAGCTTTTCCTCAAGAAATTTCAAAGTGTTTTTTTTGTGGTCAAAGGTTTCTCCAGGAAACACAATGAATTACTGCAGAGATACCTTTATAAACTACTAAAGAGAAAGAACGATCTATCAGGATTTCCTTTGAATTCTTTCTGAAATTTCTTTATGATTTCACTCGTAAATCCTTCCAAGAATTTATTTACTCACAGGAATAATTACGGTAAGATTCAAGATTTTTTAAGAGGATTCTATTCAAAAACACAAAATACCTTAAATATTTTCAAAGAAAATTCTTCAAGGTCAAAACCTTCAAGTAAGAATTACTATAGGGATTTTTCAAAGAATTTCTTTCTTTCTTAAGGATTTTCCCGGGAGATACTTCAAGATTTTCCAGAACTGCCTTCAGAATTCAGTCAGAAATAGCTATACGGACAGACCTTAGATTTGTTTATACGATTATTTTTTGGATTTTTCTATGGGTATCCAGTGATTCCTTCGAACATGGATTTATCAACGAATACCTCTCAGAATAGAGACGAATTCGTCTTGAATCTCCTCAATATGTTTTTGTTTGCCTTCTATAATTTCCCCAATTGGACAATAACAATTGGAATAACTACAAAGAATTTTCAAAGACTTATTGCATTTTCTCTATCTTTATTGAAGAGAGAAGCTCTAGCGGAATTCCTAGATTTGTTATTAGTGTGATTGTTGGAAAAATATGTGAAAACTTCTAGTGTGTCTTGAACTTCTTAGAAATCTTTAAAAAAATATGAAACAATTATTTAAGAAGTTGTTTCAAGTTTTGAAAGAAATGCTTTAATAATTACAGAGGCAAGATTTTTTGATTTTTTTAGATGTTTTCTATAAAACTACTTATAGGAATCCCTGGTTGAATATCTGAAGAAATTTGAAGGCAGACTTTTGAAGATATTTCTATAAGAATCGGCTAGGCATAAACAAAAAATCAGGTTGTTCAAAAATACTGTTGAAAGGTTTCAGAATTGAAAATAGTAACGGGACGTGTTTCGAATTTTGTCTGACCACCTGAAACATACTATAGAGATATCATGGCAACTGACGGTTTTGAAAATGCTACCGAAACCATTTCCTTGAAAGCTGCCTCAAGAGTCATTTTCGCTCTGAGGAAGTCATGTCATTTCAGATGACTGTCAATGCATTTGTGGTCATAACTGTAGTGACCGGAGGAACGAACCGGCACATGCAAAGTTTATGGCTCGATCAGGCTTATTACTCATTCCTCATTCAGACATCACTTCTCATTTTGCATTCCTCACTCCTTATTCATCACACCTGACTCCTCATTCCTCATACCTCACTCCTCATTCATCACTCCTTATTCTTCACTCTTCATTCTTCACTCCACATTCCTTACTTTTCCATCATTCCTCAATCCTCGTTCTTCACACCTCATTCCTTATATCTCACATCTCATTACTCATTCCTCATTCATTATTCCTCAAGAATTACTTTACCCTCTCGGGGGAATTCAAGCATTGCCTTGACGTATTTCACCACATACCATACCATTAAGCATAACACAATAAAGTCGGCTTTATTTGAAGAATTCTGATAATACTGTTTTCCGATTATGTTTCAAATTAGTTACTGATTGATACTGTGTCGTTCATAAACATAAAATAAAGTAATATCTTACCCAACATTTAAATTCACTACAAGCAACGAAACAAATTTTAAAATACATTTACCGTAACCTCCGAACTCCATTAGAGCAATCCGGCATAAAATCAACAATTAACACAACATGTCCTCCGTCTAGTGCCAAAAATATAACGACTCATCCTGAACAAAAAAAAAAAAAAAAACAACAATCAACTTCGAGGCTTCGACTCAAGTTGTTCTGTCTTCCGTTCCAGGCCGAGGCTTCAAATGTTTGGGAGCGCACAATACACTTATCAACTGCGCCATTGTAGTGTTCGGAGGTAGGAACCGGCACATGCAAAGGTAATGGCTCGATCAGCCGAATTGCAACAGGAGCTCGAAACACTTCACAAGCCATTCGTCTCTTCGCGTTTGCTTAGTTTTTCCTTGTTACTGAAACTATATGCCCTTCTGCTTAGTTTATATCTTCTCTAGAACCCCTCTCAATCCCTACAAGAATTATATTTAGATTTTCGTAATTCTACAACTTGACTTTTTAACTTTTGAATCACACAAGCACGACGGAGTCTTGGACAAATGCAACAGTGAAAAATTTATGTTAATTCGTTGACCCGCTCTTAAGCCAACTATTTACATATAAACAGCAATCCATTTTTATTTATAAATAGAATGATATAATTCCATATCATTCCGTGTTGACAATCAGGCACTTCCCCAAGACTAAACAGTGTTCATTGCATTTCTTCTTTCGAAACCTGAACGGTCAATATCATTATCAATAGTGCTTTATGTGTAAAAATATCGAAAAGCATTAGTCAAAAAGTCAAATGTATTCAAAAAACATATTTCGTCAATTTCTTATCCCAACGGAATTCGGAGTTCTGTTTGATCCTTCGACCTTGACGCTTGCTCCTGGGCAGTGCGTCAAGAAAGCCCGAACAGTTTTTTTTTTTTTTTTATTATTCTTTTTGGGTCGCGCGCTTATTTTTTTTTCCTGAGTGCTTTTTTATAGCCGAGCAAACGAGTGAAGCCGAAAGTGGATTGTGGCTGCTCAGTCAAGGATAACGGATCAATTGGTGAGCTCGTTTCATGCTACTATTTCTAATCTATAAAATATGTATGACTGCACATTCAATCGTTACAATGGTGGGATGCAAATATGATTTTTCAACAAACTATGGATGGTTCGTCACTGTGAGTGTCGACACAAACTCTGATTCATGATTTATTTATGTTTAACATTTTTTTTTCAGAACACCTCTTATATACCTTTATTTTTGTAATTAAAAAAACTTTGAATGGTTCAACACTACAAGTGTAGACTTGCGAAAGGTTCACTTTATTCAACAAACTTTGGATGGTTCGCCACTGTAAGTGTCGGCATAAGAATAAGAGTGTTCTATGATGTCCCAACCAATCGAGTTTTTTGTTTCTTTTCAAATGAGTAAAATATAATAACACATGCTTTCGTCCTGACAGCTGTAGCAATGTTACATTTAGGTATTTGTTCAACAAACTTTGAATGGTTCGTCACCTCAAGTGTCGGCATAATTTTCCTCTACATAGAAATTGTTCATATCAAATGAAAATATTATATTTACGTATAAGCATGTATATATCTCACAAATCATTGTTTATCATGGTCTAATCGCTTATCAAAGTGAATCCTATGACCCAACGATCCTCCCCATTAACAAACATCCCTCCCAGTAACCTTTGTGGAGATGCAGAGGCAAACACGGTCTCCAAAAAGCAAAGGTTACACACTAACATTCCTTCCCCCAATCCCACCTGACTGCAAGGACGTGGCCGGCGCCGTTATTGACCCTGTATAAATAGAGGCACTGAATTATGCACACTGAAGAAGATTATGGCCAATCCCAGCCGAACTTCTAGTTGATTCTTTGTGCATTTTCAATGACTTCGGTCAATCACGGAATAGCAACCATTGATATGTGTAGTCAGTCTAAGCTAAGCTAAGCTAAGCTAAGCTAATTTCTTATCCCAACGGAATTCGGAATTACTCCGCAATCATAACGTGAATCGGTTCCATTTTGCGGCTCATGTAAATTGAGACAAATGTGGATCGCATGCAACACCGCTAGCGTATGACGGTTCACCATAGTAGGATGTCCGAAAGAATTTGAAACTATGGATTACCAGAGCTACAGGTCCATGCCCTGATAACTATGGCCTAAATTTTGGAGTTTTACGCAGTATTCTTCAAATTTAATTCTTTATTATTGCCTCAAGGGTGTGGTCTTCTGATTACATTGCATGCTACTGTTATGTGTGCAACGGAATTCAGATCAGTTAGGGTAGCGTTGTGAGTGGTGAGCTCGTTTCATGATTATTATAAAATATTTGTGTCGTGGCAACGTTACGTTTATGTAATTTTCAAACAAGCTTTCGATGGTTCGTCACAACACGTATCGACTTACTGTTAGGGTAAATCATGTATTTTGGCCAGGCTAACTATAAGCCTGGACAGTGTTGCATTTAAACGCGTTCAGTTTGCGTTCCCTTTTCAAACCTTTGAACGAAGGATCAAGTAGGCTTGAACACGTGCGAATTCAGAACGCGTTCAGTTCACTTTTGGCTCGCGTTCAGTTTAAAATGCTTCACTGAGTTTGGAAATGGTGATCGATTTACTGCAAAAGATACTATTATACACTCCCGTGCAAAAATTTGGGTGCACCCCCCCCTAAAAACATACAAATGTGCTCTGTGTACATACAATGTAGCTCTGTGATTACAAGTCCAATTGAAACTCTTTAAGCCACATTCGAAAAGCAAAGAGTCATTCTTACTTCGTATGTATTTTTTCAAAAACATTTTTTTGAATTTTCATTAGAATCGTAATCTTATATTCTTTGAAGAGACCCCACGAAATGTTGGCGGAAAAAGCTGGAAAGAATTTAAAAACAATGAAACAGTCAGTTTAGTCATCGTGCAAAAGTTTGGGTTCACCTGACCAAACGCACATCATTTATGTCAATATCTCTGCCATTTTTCAACCGATTTTAATAGTTTAAAGCTTTTTTTGAGTGCTAATAATGGCGCGTACAGGATTGGTTTAAGATTTCACAGATTTAAGTAAGTTCAGGTGAACCCAAACTTTTGCACGATACACCATACTGAGGGGTGAACCCAAACTTTTGCACGATGACTTGACTGACTGTTTCATTGATTTTAAATACTTTCCAGATTTTTCCGCCAAAATTTCGTGGGGTCTCTTCAAAGAATATAAGATTACCATTCTAATGACATTTTGATTTAAAATTTTGGTCGATCCAATGCTAAGGAAATTAGATATGATTTTTCAGAGAGTTTTTCGAAAAATATCTCAAATTTAAGTAAAAATTTAGTATACAAAATTCAAAGAAGGTTTTTGAAAAAAATACATACGAAGTAAGAATAACTTTTCGCCTTTCGAATGCGGCTTAGAGAGTATCAATTGAACGTGTAATCACAGAGATATGGACTGAACACTTTTGCATGTTTTTAAGGAGGTGAACCCAAACTTATGCACGGGAGTGTATTACTACGCCATGTTACTTACATGCTTAATGTCTTATTCTACTTTAACTTTGTGGAAAGAAAAAGCTTATAAAGGGCAGCATTAGCTTTCAAAATAACGTTTTAAGCGGCCCATCTATTATACATTTTGGACACCAAATATACATTCTGGACATCCTCGTGTAAATATAATTTGAAAATAGACGTTATCTCAATATCCTTTAAATAATTTCTTAAAATCAGAAAGCGTCTGACTTATGCATTTTTTATTTTATGAGATGTGTAGGGTAACGGTCGTGAGCCCTAAGGAAGTGATTTAAGTTTTTTGTCACATTTAATTAATTGCACAGCGTAACCAAGTCAAAGAACATGCCAAAATGTAGACAAAAACTTCCTCTACGGGATAAAAATGCCCATACGGTCATGTAGAATCCAAAAAACGTCGAAAATAATTGAATTGTGAAGCACTGTTTTTTGGGCACACCAATACATTTTGGACCCTCAAAGTATATATTTAGGACACCCGGCATTTTTTATCGTTTGGCGACAATGTTCACGACACCGATTGTATGATATGCTTGTCAATTGTCTAATCAATCGATTGACAATGGAAAACCGAAGAAATTCTACGCTTTTAGTTCAGAAATTTGAAAAAAGATTTTGTTTACATTTGAAAAAAATCTGATGGCTTCAATTTCTGTGTGTAACATGTTGTAACGGTTGGATGGATGAACCGATTAAATTTAATTAATTTAAGATAAAATAAACACATTTTCTATGTACAAACGGTTGATGCAAGTGCGGAATAGTCCTCTCTTTCCAAATGGCATGCGAATTGAGTTGGTCTTTTGATTCAAACTGGGAAATTTGCAGGAAAATGGCCTAGGGGGTCCAAAATATATTGGTTACCCTATATTAGTGTAACCTTGATTTATGATTCAAAAGATGAAAAGAGAAGCTGAACAACGTAAATGGTTACTCATAGACAGTGATCTTAGCGCCATCTTCTGGAGAAGGGTCACAGTTAAGGGAACTGGGGGTAATTTGCCCATAGGGGGCAAAACGCGCCACCCTCGATTTGGACGAACGATGTGTTTTAGAATATTTTTTTTCTCCCTAGATTATAGAATATGGATATAAATACTTCTCTTAATATATTTGTATGTTTTTTTTCCACGAAAATCGTAGAAAGCGTACAATAACATTTTTGGCTGTTTTAATTACAGTTTTTGCGATTTTCAAGGTAATTTTTAAGGTCGATAAATAACTAAATTTCTGAAACTATTGCCGAGAGCCAACTTGTGCACTGTAATAGTTTGTATTACATGCAAAAAATATGTTTAATTTGTCCTTAAAAAGCTTATTGAAGGACCTAAATTTTAATCAACTCGTGGCGTTTGTTCAGATGTTATTGTTCAATAGTAGTATACATGCTGATGCGACAAATGTGCATTTGTAAGGCTCCAATTTGCGCGTTACTTTTTTGGTGTTATGAAATAGGGGTGGACGTTTTGCCCCACGAGTTGATTAAAGTGTACTGCCGCGAATCGCAAGTCAGTCCCATCTGTAAAAAGTAGGCATTGAGAAAATGGGCTGTGAAGCTTTCAAACTCGTTTTCCATATGAATATTCAAAAAATTCCAGAGGATTGGAAAATGTTCAAATCTTAATGAAACTTTCTCAATTCGCTATTCACTACCATAACTTTCCGAGAAAAATATAAAGATGATCAAAAAGCTGTTCATTTTTGTGTTACACAGTGTGAAAACTGTAGTGGGACTGATATGCGGTTACTTTTCATTATGGGCCAATTTGACTTGCTGTTGTTTCCTAATTTTTCCGAACAAATCATATTATCTCATTGGTGCAGCTGAAAGAGCATTGGAAGATATGTTGAAAACTGAACTCAATAAGGTAGGTCCTTCAATAAGCCTTTTAAGGACAAATTTAAGATAGTTTTTGCATGTAATACAAACTATGACAGTGCACAAGTTGGCTCTCGTCGATAGTTTCAGAAATTTGATTATTTTTCGACCTAAAAAGTGATCTTGAAAATCGCACAAAATTGTAATCAAAACCGTTATTGAGAAAAACACATAAAAATGTATTAAGAGAAGCATTTCTATCTATTTACTATAATCTAGGATGAAAAAACAGCATTCTAGAACACATCGTTTGTACAAATCGAGGGTGGCGCGTTTTGCCCCAAATTACCTCAAGTTCCCCTAACGCGCAACTCAAGCGGGGCGTTCTACCCCGCAAAACAATACATATGCAGTTAAGCAAGCATTTAAAAACAAATGATTAATAAATCCCAGAAAGGCTAAAATGGATAACTGTTTCTACTATTTGATTGAAAACATGTTTGTTTGTTCGTCGCGCTGTTGTATTTTGTACAACACTGTTGAAAAACCTCGCTTTTCGTGTACAACAGTAGCGTGGTGGTTCTGACGGTGGCAAACCGCGCGACGACTGGACCCCCAGTCCCCTACCGTTGAAATCCGGCTAGAAATCGAATCGAAATCAAACAATTATACTCCATAAAACTTAATCGAACCATAATAAGCAAACGATAAACACTACTCAAAACTGCTAGATGATGAAATTCGAGCTAATGGTGGAGACGCATGGTCTTCCACGGTTGTTCAAAAGTGGACCAAAACTAATTCAAAAAAATCAAATACCTAGCACTCACGAACTCAATCTTTAACGAGTCAATTTTCGAAAGAGTATGAAACAAAACTAATCAGGTAATGGTACCTAACTTCTATCTTTTAACAATATTTACAGGCCATTTAAGCTCGTATCATGGAGTGCACTCTGGTCAAGCTTACTTGGTCGCCAGAGGGCTTCTGGCTTGGGTATCTAACGTAGGAAGCGCTTCAGGGACGCTGAGGGCTTGAAATTCGTTCTTGGTTCCACCTTGGCCACCTAGCGGCGACAGGGTGTCCCACCCACGTAGAATGGGTTGTCACGTGTTCAATGTAAATTTGGAATGTTTGAGCACTCTTATAACTTTTTCAATAAAGTTATTACCTGGTGGAGAATCGACTGTATGATATGACTGTATGCATATTTGATTCTATATGCTTTTCCGCTTCGCATTCTTAATTTTTACAACGGCTTTTTTATTTGCCCGACATTTCGACACAGGAATTGTGTTTTTCTCAGGGGGTAAATATTGTTGTCGTAACAAATATGATAGACCAAAGTGCGGCCAGAAATGAAGTAATATTGCGCCATTGCCAGTACATGCTGTTCGGTTAGCTCCTTGTCACCTAGCTTTGCACAGCCCATTTTTTTGTTGTTGATAAATTGACGTAAAACAAAATGGCCGCCAAAGACGTTTTATATGGAGAATGTCGGGCCCCCAAGGAACATCGGAATAACTTTAAAACCAGATCACCAATGTCAGATATCGACATTGATTCTAAAACTAAAATAGTTTTTGAGAACTTGTGACAGTATATCGAGAAACAAAACAGTTATCAAGGTTTGAATATTTTTATTGCGGGAAGCTGCCGGTAGAAATCGAAGTACAATTCTTACCAATTCCGATCAATCACGGAATTAGACATGTACTGTACAGTCAGGCTATGCAATGCTGTGCTTTGCTTAGACTGAGATTGTAGGTACAATATCAAAAATCACTATTGCGAAATTCGTAGCAATAGCCTATGATAAAAGAAGAAAAACTTTCTAATTCCAGTTTTGAAAAATTCGGCTCAATAACCCACTCGGCTTAATCAACTTTGGCCTAACATAATTCGACCTAATGATCTGACACCATCCACTAATATTATAACCTGTAGGCGAATTCCGGCGCGTATTTTCTTCGAAGAAAAGAATTTTCTTACTAGTGCGTAATGGAAGAAAATTTCTCCTCTTTTAAGAAATTGTTCGCCGGAGTTCATTTACTGGACTTGCTACTCACAAGAGAATGAAATGCTTATCAGAAACGTAAAAATCCCATTCTACTTACGTAGTTATGTTCCAGATCAGGATGGTCCGATTCCAGACCGTCGTCCAGGATCGTCACCACGACTCCCTTCCCCGTTACGCCTTCCTTCCAGGCTGGTATCACATTCATGTCTAGGCCGTTTCCTCGATTCTGCAAGCACGGAAGAAGAAAGGGCGAATTAGTGACTCCGATTTTCTCGATAACCGTCCGGACTTACCAGGTACCACATCTCGCCCCACTTGGGGTCGTTCAGCTGTATCGTGTAGGGGCTCTTGAGGGGTCGAAAGTCCCGCTTCGGGCGCCGTTTGGCTCGCTGCTGTTTCGCCCATCGTACCCGATCGTCTCCGTCCAGTCGCCGCTGGTGATGCCCCGAAGGATTAAGGGATCGCTTCTGCAGGTGCCGGTGCTCGAAGTGGTAGTACCCGTCGAATATCTGCCGAGCGAGAAAATCGGGAAACGAAAACGTATTAGTAATTGGTTGATCTACATACAGATAAATGGATATGAGTTCGTAATTTCAACCTCATGATACAACATTCATGAAATCAGTCTGCGCCATGTTTTAATCTTTTTAGTACTCAGGAATATACTTTTTCATAAGGTTTAAGACAATTATATATAAATTCGTTATAGTACAAAATCTTAAGGTTGCATGATGAACTTCGAAGATAAGTTTGGTTAAGTGTAAAATCTAAAACTGCTCGAGTTGGCTTATTTTGTGATTTATGCACCGGAATGCACTTATTTAAGGATGCATATTGTTGAAATTATGTATAAATTATGCGTGTAGAGTAGATTGGTCGAGGCGTACGCTTCCGACATGACGTTGGTGGCCAGCGCTGGAGAATTGTTTAGTCAGCTTGCAAATATTTGCATTTTGAAATGCGCTTACCACAAACACAGCCAAAATGTGATGTACTTGCACATATGGCAAACGGTATATGATATCCATCGGTGGTATCGCCGGAGGAAAGGATTCATGCAGCGCAAGTTTGATTAAAGTTTTTAATTAAATTCACAATAGCTCGCAGTAGAGTGCACGGGTCATGCCACCGGGGAATCGCATTGTGGTGGAATGGTTCTGGTTCCGGCCGGACCGGATCTGATTCCGGGGTTTTGGTCGGCGCACAGAGGAGTAGCTAGAATAAATAGCGTGGTCATAATATCAAATTTATATCATTTAAACCGTTTTGGGTCATTTGGTCAAACGCCATATGGTCGAATGACGTTTGGAAGAACGTCATTTGGCCGAAACGATGACCGAATGCCATTTGGCTTAATACCGTTTGGCCGAAAAATTACACGAATTGGAATACTATAGTAAACATGTCAGAAACAAGATCTAGTATGATATGAGCCATACGTTATGAATGAGCCCGTCTAGAATGCGACTGTGAGTAGAATTCTTTAAGAGATTTCTTCTGAAATACTTACAGAAATTTCTCCAGGAATTCCTCCAAATATTACTTCAGAGATTCCTCCATCAAAGTGAAATTGTTACATCGATTTTTCAAGGAATGCTAAGAAAAATTTCTCTAGCATTTGCGGAAATCATGGAGGAAGACCCCAGCCTTTTACCATTTTTAGTCTATATATAATAAGATCATTAAGAGCAGTAAACAGTTTTTGCCATCCAAATTACTCCTGTGTGCATCGTTTCTAGCAATGATGTAGGTAGGTGGGCCTCGTTCGTTTACCCCGGTGGGAGTTGCGTGGGGATTTTGTCATTTGTGGTTGGAAGTGGCAACAAATTTAGCGTTTATCACTGACTCGACTTGACTGCAGTGGGTTGGTTGATTACACGGTTGAGTAAACAGCTTGTGGGATTGTGCAGATAATTACAAATATGTATGTTTGCCCATGGTTCAAAGTTCATCATACGTGTGCTTAATTTCGAGGAGAACTAGTTAGACCAAACTGCGTAATTGTTTAGGGTCTAGTGGTACCATTACCCATGAATAATTGAAAGTGACTTCAATCCAATCCTAATCTGGTGTATGACTGGAACGCGAGTTCAATTTGCTAATCGGAATGGTATAAAGTACTAAGCTTAGCTAGCATCAACCAATCAGATTGATCAGCAAGACGAAGTTCAGTCTACCAAACTATTGCACTAATCCACAGTTTTAATGGAGTTCAGCTACAGAACCGCCAGTGCGTTAAATCTCGCTAGCCCACGACCCGTAGCTGATGGTATTTTTTCCACACCGCCAACTTTCCGATAACATCCATTATAATTCCCCCCAGTCATTCATTGCCGTCGTAAATTAACATTTCACATGCAAAAGTTTTCGCTTCAGCATAATAGCTAGATTATATGAATATTTTGATTCTCCTCATCGTTTCAGTCGTAAACCATCATCGGTATGTGCTGCTGGTTCGTCATTCCATAGCATTGTCGGTGAACAACTCCACACCTGTGGTGCGTACCAACTGTAGGATACTTTCAACTCAAAGTTCGGTACTCATTCGTTAATCCCATCGCAAACTCTGGCATCCATTCTGTATCGCACTCCTCTGTAGCAATGTGGCCCGAAGCGATGAATTCTTTTGTACCACACGTGTGGTGTGCACACCTGACTCTTGCATATTTGCGCCTGTTAGTACACAAATGTTTGATGCGTGTTGAGCTTTGGCACCCAGAACTGATACCGAATACCAAAAAAATTGGAGATTTAGGGAAATATGATGAGAGATTTGAATTTAGCATAAATGTTTTAAAATATTCACTAAGATCTCTTGCTATCAATACTTCATAACGCTTGTTAGTAATTAGCCAAGGATTTTGCAAGTAGATCACTGCAATAAATTAATCGTATGTTTTTTTTTTGTAATAAGTGTCGCTCCAATATTTCCTAACTGCCTTTTTATTCTTAGGCAGCATCATCAACCTCACTTAACGCTGGTGTCAATTCATCACACTTGACCGCACCGATGCAGCTCTGCCTGTTATCATTGTTGGTGTTCAGCCACCAGCTGTTCACAGTAGTGCATTTTTCACCTTTCACCAACCTCACGTTCACTTCTACTCTTCTCTTGGATCCTGTTTTCTCATCTGTTTGTATCGCTCCATGTTCGGACGAGTTTCCTGCTGTACCACCAATGCCAGAACGAAAAGAAGCCACGTGTTTAGGAAACTTTTACTGTAAAATGTGGTCTCTTACAATCACATAAAAACTGAACCATACACTTAACGCTCAGAATTATAAGTGACATATGATCATTCCCAAACAAGTGTGTTAAGTGCTGGAATCAGTATTTTGTTAACCATCCCGAGCAATCAGCACTCTTTGGCACAACATTTTGACTTCATTTCAGTTGATCATGAGTAACAGCCCATTCGGTCCCATGTGGAAGATAGGCCATGAATCTCTTGGAAAAATAGTTAAGGTTGCCTGCTAAATTTTCCATTAATTCCACCTGGTATCTAATATGCTTCAGTAAATATTTTTTTCAGTGAAGAAAAACTTATGAGATAACTACTCTCAACTGAGACTAGTTTAGAATTTAAGACAAATTTGATGTTTTACAAACTTCTCATAAATTCAATTTTGAAGCGAATGATGCTAAAAGCTTTAAAGTTGGTTAGTTAGAGGTTGGTTGCGCCACCTTTAAATCTTATATTTTTGGCTCAAATTTTGAGGTTTCTTTGTGATTTTACAATTAAGAATAGCATACGAATTTCTGGTTTTGAGGACATTCAAAATCTAAGCCACAACCAGCATATGAATATTTTATATTGAACAAATGTTTTCCATCATTTTTGCTTTGAAGATTCTCCAATAAATAGAAAAATGACTGCAAAAACCCGGTAAACGCGTTTAAAAGCAAAACAGTTATACCTTGAGAAACTAAAATGCTGGTTCTCCAGGGTAAAACGGGCAACTCCGTAGACATAAGTCATTTTGGAACTTTCTGTTCATTGAAGTCTCTTCCCTAAAGATTAAGGAATCTTCAGGTGAAAGTAAATTCCATTATAGCGCCATCTAAAATGGAAATGGAACATATATTCTTCTATTTAAATTTCTCCTATCAAGTAGAATCCCCTCTTGTTAGAATCGATTGGTCCGGATGATGAATATTGCATATTGTTGATATGCGCTACTCTAATGTAGAAAAAAAGCCTCGATTTGTCGGACTTTTTCGAGATTTTTGTTGTTGTATTTTTTTGAGCTAATGAACATAAAAAATCAACTACCGTTTTGTCTCAAATTCCGAACAGACTGATATGTCATAAAATTGCCATGAAATGGCAGTCATTTGGAATTCAATTTTTATGTCTTTTCATCTATATTATATGTGTTAGGAGTTGTGATGATTCTCTAGTTCGAGGTCAGCAGAATTTGAGAGAGAGGAGACAGCTGGCTTAGATTGCGAGTTCCCAAACGTCAAAAACCGTCAAAATTCAAGTAAATTTAATAAAAATTTCTAGGCGTTTTTAGATGATTTCACATTTTTTTTTTGAATTACTAAATATAGTTGTGTATTGACAAACTGCTAGTGATTTCTTTCTATTCATACCCTTTTTCATAGTGAACAACAAAAAGTGAATATAGTTTTGACCAAAATAAGTTCAACTGACTGTTGTGCACAACCCAAGAATAAAAGAAAGAGGTCAAAGAATGCAAGAAAAACATGCCAACTGTCAGTGAACTATCTCCTCTCTCCCAGAGTAGTACTAGTTCAGATAAATTTGTTTGCGAAATTATTCATTTGAATACGATTTATTCGATCTGTTCGGAATTTGAATCAACGTGTTCGGAATATGAGACAGAATAACACAGTATTCGGCATTTGAATCAAAATCTTGTTACATACTTTTACGTAAAACAATACTAAAATACATTGATCATCAATTTTATAATTGGTACACGCAACAGCTGGCAGTTAATCTTTGCGAGGATATAAAAATTTCAACAAATATCAGTAAATCCATGCCTACCAGAGGCATATGAAGTCACTGTTAGCCTTTAGAATTCGGAATATGAGTCTTTTTTCTAGAACTTCTGGAAGAATAATATGAGAAAAAATATAACTTCAATTCTCTCATTACGACTGGTATTTGTAGTTTTTTCGAGACAAGTTTTCAAAAGATTTGTTGAGAGATTGAGGAGTTTTCATTTCTGTAAATGAGTAGACACTAGAGATGGGCAAAACGGTTAATTTTAGTGAACGGATCTGATCCGAATCACTCATTTTATTGAATCGGATCTTTTGAACGGTTCAGCGGCTCGCACAAAGGAAAAACGAACTGAACCGAGCGAACGGAAAAAAAAGAGCGATTGGCTTATGCTGCGCGACATGCGGTGTAGCTTTTGTATCTTTCGCTCTCTCATTTTTCGTACATTTTTCCCCAGAAACTCTCTATATACTCCGATTTCTCTTACACGAAACAAAAGGAACAAGCAAATGGTAGTTTACGCAAAACAGTTGCGTAATGAGAAAGCGTTCCGAATTATTAATTACAGCACTGGTTTACTTCAGGAAAGTAGGCCGTTTCATGTCAGATTGGCGTGAAAAAAAATCAGCCTATTACGATGAGATTTTGCAAAAGTGTGCTTTGCCATTCAAGTGGGCACTTTTTCTCTCTATCTCTCATCTGTCTGTATGCAAGTGGGCGGGGCAAATTAGTTGTTTGGCTGTGTATGCTGAGAGTGCAGAGCTGCTGAACACTGTGTTTGCATGTGTGCCGTGTCGCGCAAAGCAAGGCACGTGTCGAGCGTTGTAATAAAGTCGAGGAAAGAACACAGGAGAATAAGGGAAAATAATCGGTTCGTTTATTTTCCGGGTCACTTTTTGTCTGATCCGTGCCGGTCAAATGAACCAACTCTCGCCAAAAACGAGCCATCTCTAGTAGACACCATTACTCATTTACAGAAATACAAATTCATGATATTTTCAGATATTTTCCAAGATTAAGAAGCTTTTCAAAATGCATAAATTATTGACAAATGGTTACATTGACAGTTGACTATAAATATTTGGAATAAAGGTAGTAGTCTTCGAAACACTTAACCAAAAAAGTCGTAACGATAAATTTCACAGTATTTTCCGCTTCAATAAAAAAAAATGTTAGAGAAATTTGGTGATTGTTATTCAATTTCCACGAACAACGAGAATGTCTATTAAATGATCCGAAAGTGTCTTTATTCATCAAAATCAGATATGAAAAATATTCTATTCGATCTTAAAAAAACCTTTCCTTTAAAATGGGATTCAGATTCAGATTAAGATTCGGAATTCAGAATTCAGGGCTCGTAGAGACTGATAGTCTTGGAAATAAGTATTCTAGAAAACTCTTGCTTTAAAAAAAAATAATGGTAATAATAAACATGAACCAAAAAGAGACCATCTATGAATTATGACTTATGACTAAAATACACCTTACAGGAACCACGACATGAGAGTATGATTCCTCATTTGAACAGACATTTTTTTAAGAATATTTCTTAGACTTCTTTGGAATTCCTTGTGACAATTCGACAATTATTACTACTTGTTTTACTGTAAATTTTGGCACGTATTACTCGAAAGAGTTGATCAGGAGTTTGTTTTGAGATTTTTACAAACTTTTCATGTAATTCTTTCAAGAATCGTTTAGAATCCTTCAAAAATTCAATTTGGATTGTTTTTTAAGAAAACCACGCTTTTTCATTAAAACTATACTTTTACATCTTTTACGAATGCATTTCTCCGTTTTTTAATGTTTTAAGCTAAAAAGATCATTATATTGGTTGTTTTTTTTTATTATGGCGAAGAAAATACTTTGAAGATTCCATCAGGAAGTCCTCTATTTTTCAAGGAAGTACCAAGCTCTCCAGAAATTTATGCATTAGTTTTTCTTGGATTTCATTAGAATTTACTCCAATTTTTTTGAATAAAAAATCGCAAAGTCTTCAAAGTATTCTTCCACTTATTCATCCAAGGATGTCTCCAGGGAAATGTCAAGGAAATGTTTCAGATTTTTTTTGTAGAAAATTTTGACTAAACCCGTGAGGGATTTCTAAAGCAAATTCTAGAGTAATCTCTGATGAAATTTGTGTGAGTTCTAAGTATTCCTTGATGAATTCGTACGGGGATCTCTGAAAGAACTCCTGGATTCTCGATGAAATTATTTCTTAGATAAATTACTCTGAATAATGTCCCCCAAAACATTTTGGAGAAAGTCGGACAGAATCCCTGAAGAAATTGATCTATAAATGATCGGACCAATAACTGTAATAATTGCTGCTTGAATTAAATTGTGAAGAATCCATGGAGATTTGGAAATTGTGTTCGTAAAATTATTAGTGAAGTTTTTGAACCGCAGCAATAATATTTTGATGAAATGCTGGAAAAATTTCCAGAGGAACCTAATAAGGAATACTAGGTGCAATTTATCGAATTTTTTAGCAATTTCTCAGAGTTATTGTGGATGAGTTTTCATAAGAACCCCTATAAAAATGTCTGGATTAAATGAAAAAGTTGTAGGATTCATAATAACCTTTGTGGAAGAACTAGTTGTAGGACCTATCCTAGAAGTAACGGAGAAATCGGTGGAGATTCAGAGTATGAAATGATATTTACTGAAGGTAGTAGTGTTGCAACGCCGCCTGGAAGAGGTGGAATGCCAAGAGATGGAGTTGCTGTACCGTTCTCAAGAAACGCGGAAGTTCTATCAGAAGCTCAACACATCCCGCAAAGGCTTCGTGCCGCGAGCTGAGATGTGCCGGGATAAGGATGGGAGCATCTTGACGGACGGACGCGAGGTGATCGAAAGGTGGAAGCAGCACTACGATGAACACCTGAATGGCGCAGAGAACACAGGCACAGAAGGTCAGGACAGCGAAGGCGATGGCTACGTCAGCACAGCGGATAGCGGAAATCAACCAGCTCCCACGATGGGGGAAGTTAAGGATGCCATTCAACAGCTCAAGAACAACAAAGCCGCTGGCAAGGATGGTATCGGAGCCGAACTCATCAAGATGGGCCCGGACAGGTTGGCCGCTTGTCTGCATCGGCTGATAGTCAGAATCTGGGAAACGGAACAGCTACCGGAGGAGTGGAAGCAAGGCGTTATATGCCCTATCTACAAAAAGGGCGACAAACTGGAGTGTGAAAATTATCGTGCAATCACCATCCTAAACGCCGCCTATAAAGTGCTATCCCAGATTCTCTTCCGTCGTCTATCACCTATAGCAAACGAGTTCGTGGGAAGTTATCAAGCAGGTTTCATCGACGGCCGCTCGACAACGGACCAGATCTTTTCCGTGCGGCAAATCCTCCAGAAATGCCGTGAGTACCAGGTCCCTACGCACCATTTGTTCATCGATTTCAAGGCGGCATACGATAGTATCGACCGCATTGAGCTATGGAAAATCATGGACGAGAACAGCTTTCCCGGGAAGCTCACAAGATTGATCAGAGCAACGATGGACGGTGTGCAAAACTGCGTGAAGATCTCGGGCGAACACTCCAGTTCGTTCGAGTCTCGGCGGGGACTACGACAGGGCGATGGACTTTCGTGCCTGTTGTTCAATATTGCGCTTGAAGGTGTCATGCGGAGAGCCGGACTTAACAGTCGAGGCACGATTTTCACGAGATCCGGACAATTTGTTTGCTTCGCGGACGACATGGATATTATTGGGAGAAAATTTGAAACGGTGGCAGATTTGTTCACCCGCCTGAAACGCGAAGCAACAAGAGTCGGGCTAATGGTGAATGCGTCGAAAACAAAGTACATGCTGGTTGGCGGAACTGAGCGCGACAGGACCCGCCTAGGAAGCAGTGTTACGATAGACGGGGATACCTTCGAGGTGGTGGACGAGTTCGTCTACCTCGGATCCTTGTTGACGGCTGACAACAATGTTAGTCGGGAAATACGAAGGCGCATCATCAGCGGAAGTCGTGCCTACTATGGGCTCCAGAAGAAACTGCGGTCAAGAAAGATTCACCCCCGCACCAAATGCACGATGTACAAAACGCTCATAAGACCGGTAGTCCTCTATGGGCATGAGGCGTGGACTATGCTCGAGGAGGACTTGCAAGCTCTTGGGGTTTTCGAACGCCGAGTGCTAAGGACGATCTTCGGCGGCGTGCAGGAGAACGGCGTGTGGCGGCGAAGGATGAACCACGAGCTCGCTCAACTCTACGGCGAACCCAGTATCGTGAAGGTAGCTAAAGCTGGAAGGATACGCTGGGCAGGGCATGTTGCAAGAATGCCGGACAACAACCCTGTAAAGATGGTGTTCGCCACGAATCCGGTCGGAACAAGAAGGCGTGGGGCGCAGCGAGCTAGGTGGATTGATCAGGTACACCAGGACCTGGAGAGCGTGGGTCACAGTCGAGGATGGAGAGAAGCGGCCATGAACCGAGGGAATTGGCGAAATATTGTTGGCGAGGCTTTATCAAGATAATTGATGTAAAGCCAAATAAGTAAGTAAGTAAGTAGTGTTGCAATGCTTAAGAATTTGTTTGACCAAATTCTGAAGAAATTCCTCCAAGCATCCATTGAAAAAATGTTGATTGCATCCCTGGAGGAGTTCCTGAAAATACGTTAGAACGTACCTCTAGAGAAATAGTCGGTGGGAGTTTTTGGAGCCTCTAGAATGTTGCACAAAGATTCACTGCAAGTTGATTAAACCTTCCTTTCCTACGACTTTGATCGATTTTTTCGAAAATAGCGTTTTTATAAAAAGCACTTGAACAAACAATGTTTAAGTCTCTAAACTAGATACTTTTTAGGCAAAAACTAGATACCGTAATCCGGGGTAACATTGATCAGCGGGGTAACATTGATCGGTATGACCCTTCTAGTAAATAGTTCGAATCACCATTTATTGATGGAATATTTTCAAAGCTTGAATGGCGCCTCTGTTTCTTACTAATAAGCTAATAAAAATTACGGTTTTTGTGAAAATTGTGTTTCGTTCGTGCGTAAATTTATCAACTTTTGGCATAAATGATTTTTAACTATCGAAGATTCATGTCTCACATGAGGTCTGCAAATGGTATTAGCAATGAAAATGCGGCTGTTACTACACGCTATGTCCAAACCAGCAGATTATAAAGATCGAATGTACCTCGAAGTTTTTCCCGCTAGATATCAGTATATTGACCAGACATAATCGAAAGGTTAGAAAATATTCTATCGGTGAAATCTTTCCCATACATTTTGTATGGGCATAAATGTGTCGGAAAACGTGATTTTCATTGATTTTCATAGGCTTTATATGAAAAAAATGCTAAAAAGTGGAAACAATCAAAATTTCACTCATGGAATATTTTAAAACCTTCCGATTATGAAAAGATAACCTAATTACTGAACTATAGCGGAAACAAAATCCGATCGATTTGCATAATCTGCTCGTTTAGACATAGCGTGTACTACAAATAGCATCGCCGAAAACGATTCCATTGTCAAATCATTCATAAGTTCATTCAATTAGGCAACATTAACGAACTACTAATAAGCATGCACAATTTCCTTAGGAAAATGGCTACCTTTAGTTGTTCGAAGTGTTTTTATTTTTGAAATAACTCAAAAAGTAAATCACTTATAAAAGATTAGTCTTTATTTTCGGCTTCAGGGGCCATGATTTAAGTAAGCAACGACATTTTCAACGTTGTGTACATGGGTGATCAATGTTACCCCATATCTGTTATATCTTAAAATCACTTAAAACATTTATTTTTTTTTATTATTTAAACACACTTAAATCTTTTGAAAACCAAAATACAGTGTAGTCACGAGCAATGGGTGCCAGTACTTGTTTTAAAAATATAAAACTTGCGACATTTGTGAACCATGCTTAAAAGTCGTTTGCAGATGCAACGAATTTATAACAAAAGGTCGAAAGACAAAAAAGTGAAATTCGCCCCAAATTTGATTAAAAAAAATTCACAGCAAAAGAGAATCATCGCAAAAAAGAGGAAGGTGCGGTTGAAGTATCAAACTAGTATTTGTGATAAATTCAATGTTGAAGTGATAGATGTGCGATGCCAACTTAGGCGAGCCGAAAGTTCACGAAGTTGCCGAATATGACGCTATGTCTGATGAGCTGCGAACATTTTTTTTAGCAGCTGATCGTGTTGCCTACACCTGTTTCGTGACTAATACAAACAAAAACATACTAAGAATCGAACCTGTTCTTTAGGACATTGCAATGAACTACTGATGTCAACGTCAACTTTAACGAATTACTACCAAAATAAACGGATCGAAAGTACGCTCAATTATTTTCAATCAATTATACGGCTCATTCACTATAATCAGTATTACAGTTAGCTAGAACTAATCAGACATTTCGTTTGGGCCTAGCAAATAAACGAATTAGAAAAAAAAACTAATCAGACTGAAATAGTTCTATCATATGGCAACCTGCTACCTCAGAATACAGGCCAATGCGAATAATATATTGCTGTGTGCGGTTGAAACGCAAATGTGAAATGCGGGAACACCAAACGCGGCAAGATTTTCTACGAGGAATGCGATGCCAAAGATAGCTTTTTTTTATTATGTAGGCTGTGATATCGATTATAGTTGCTAGGTGTCCTTTGATTGTGTTGTCTTACTGCATTTGAAGCACAGTTAGTCAAGGATTACACCTCAAAGGCAAACAGCAATACTCGCTAATTGCAGACCGTGAAATCTACTTCGCATGTGCAAGGTCATCTAGGTTGCAATCATATCGGGGGAATATTGTATGGCATACACTCAACTGTACAATATTTCTACTCATGAGCATGCATTGAGTTTCGAAAACAAAGAGCGATGGCTATGAAAGAATAGTTTTCAAGTGCGCCAAATTAAGATTGGAAGGGAAGTGAAAGATACAACTACAAAGTACGAGGAAAGGGATAGGCCTGGGATTCAACTCATGGCCAATAGCCATTAGAACACCATATAGCCATATAACGCGCAGCTATTCAGCATGACCATGCTGAGGGTCGTGGGTTCGAATCCCGCTGGTCGAGGATCTTTTCGTAAAGGAAATTTTCTCGATTCCCAGGGCATAGAGTATCTTCGTACCTGCCATACGATATACACATGTAAAAAATGGCCAATCGGCAAAGAAAGTTCTCAGTAAATAACTGTGGAAGTGCTCATAAGACCACTAATCTGAGAAGCAGGCTTTGTCCCAGTGGGGACGTAACACCAGAAAGAAGAAGAAGAAGAAGAACACCAACCTTTGAACTGTAGATCGTGTTTGTCCCTGAAATCAAATGAATCTTTTAAGTCCTTTTACGCCCCTTTACTCGGTTATAAAACCATAATAAAACCAGAAAATGTGATACGGCTTAACAAAAAGTCAAACATTCACATTCTCTTTGGGTGTCGGTTCATAATCAGCTGCCGCTCCAGGTGATGTATTTATGGGAGCGCTGAGATAGCACAAAGACGAAAACTTTGTTAATGAATTTAACTGAAAGGTGATGTATGCAATGAAATTTTCCGGCTTGTTATCTGTCTGGATAAATGTACCTATAGTGATATTACCTATCTCTAGCAGGGGAGCGATAATCACCACTAGAGAAAAAGTTTTTCAAGTGCGGCGCATTATTTTTTATATGTTTCAAATGGAACTTAGTTCGTAGCCAAAATAAAATGTAGTTAGGAACATTTTCACAGTTTTTAATTTCAGGTGGTTCTTTGTCTGTCGTTGCATATAATGCATTGCATTGAATGTGATTAGCATAATGAAAAGCTTTGTGAGAATTTCGAGAAAATTCCCCCTATGAAGTGCCGAGTTGAAGAATTGCAGTGAATTTTTGAAACGGCAGTGAAAGATGAAGTTATTGCCTTGAAATATTCCATTTCATAAAGAAATTCAGCATAATTTGGCAGATTCACATCTTCTCCCATAGACTTGCAAAATTATACGAATCACAAGATCCATTTCATTATACCAAAAACTACATAAATAAATCACAATCTCGCAACAGGGTGGCAAAGAAACAGTATCTAATGACCAGACTCCATTGTGCGGCAGACCAATTATTCATCGAAAGTGTCCACTAGCGGCCAGAGGCCAGTCTAAGTTGTATAGTAAGACATCTTCTGGCTCTGGAATAGAATGCCGGCACGTTTGCTGGAAAACGTTGCGCTCTAACGTCCTATTCACTTTGTTTTTATGCTGCAGTGCACTCACAACTCTTGATGTTGCTGAGGCTATTGGTGCTGCAGTACTAGGATGAGGAACCCATCCCATCCAAGATACGACTAACCATGTTGATTCCGGGGTGAGCGAACTTTTGATTTTTTTTTCTTTTCCCAATAGCGGAATGTATCTTCTGCGGACGGAGAAGCGTGCCAAGTTTTGTCCGAATGGTACTGCAGGAAGTCAGAGAGTAGCGAATGTGTACAAGTTGAATCAATGTGATTGTTACACTTGAAAATAAGATTCGAGCTACGACAAGGTTTTTTTTAAGTTCCTCAGGAAATTCTTGGAAACCTTCAACAACTTAAAGTTCCTCTAAGAACACTAGGAACCACCAGGAACCTCTGAGAACCTCTAGAACCTTTTTGGAAACTCCATCGTAAACTGCTAAAACACTCAAATATCCAATGAGAATGACTTCATAACCTTGCGAACCCAAAAAGCCCTAAACCCCTTGAAAATTCTTTGAATCTCTTTATACTAATACTCCTAGAAATCTCAGAGAAGCTTCAGAAAATCCTTAAAACCCCATAAAGTCCTTAAAAACGCAAGAGTACCCCTAGGAACCTCTATATTCCAAATTGGACCTCCTAAAAGCCTCTGTGTACCGCTTAAACGCTTAAACCGCTGTAATTCTTTGAGAATTTTTAAAATCTCTGGAATTACTTGGAAACGCTATTGGAACCATGTTGTAACCTCAGGAAAACCTTGTATGTTTTCTCGTTCAAAATCATTTATCAAATCTTTTTTTCTGGTTCTGTCTGGAATTGATTGATTGATTTATTGAACCAAAATGAAGATAAACTGTAATTTTCAAATGATTCAATTCAAATCAGTCAGTGTATCGGGTAAATCAACTTAGCTTTCCAGCTATTTATAGTAGTTTGCTGCCCTAAAAGCCAAACAAAATACTGCCTTTACCTTCGTTTTACACATGGCCCACCGCCTCTAACCTTTGACTGAACAACAACCACAGCCATCGTTCAACTCAAGTCAACAACAAGGCAGGGGCCAACAAACCCGGCCATACCTAAGGGAAAACGTGGGTAATATACGCCCTCTAAGGGAAAAACTGAATTTAGGCAATGAATTTAAAACAAATAAATTTGAAATAAATTAAATAATATTCAATGATTTTTAATGCAGCGGGATATAACGCACCACCTCAATTCCAAACGTTTTTACACAGGTTTGGATTTTTGCAGCAATGTCATTTAAACCAAATGTTGCCAAAATAATTTTTGTTTTGTCTTTTTTTTTGTAGAAGCTGGGAAATGTTTTTTTCTTCTGTGAGAGGCATTAACATTGATAAATATATCGTATGAAATGATGATCGAATTTGACTAAAACATCCTCTGTCTTGGAGATATCCCGGTGGCACGATTTACCCCGACGGCGCATTTTACTCCTTGTTCCCCTGCATATGGGTACCCGTAACGCCCCGGCTCCACTCCAGGGTGCAAACATTATTGTAGCGTGCTGTTTGCGGAAAAAGCTTCCTTCGCTCAAAGAAACCAAACCCTGTGGTGGTGGTGGTTTGGCAACAGCACCAGCCGGAAAATGGGTGGCATGAAAAATTACGGCTGGCTAACCGAAAGCTGTGCTCACTTTGGTTCGCACTTTTTACGCCTCATTTTGGGAATAGGGGTGGTGGGGAGGTCAAGACGTTGTAGTAGAGAAAGCGACCAGATGCTACATAGTGGGGTCCTAGGGTGATCTGGGAGGATGAAATTAATCATCTTGATGTAATTAGCACATCATCTATTTCTCTTGAAGGTCTATAATTCAAATTAAGACAATTGAGTATTTTTTCTAAAATATTAGACGTTTGGTGAGATAGTGGAAATTGAAAGGTTCATGTGGATGTTTGATCGGGAGGGGTAGGGGTTGACGAAGTGTCTATGTATGTGTACGATGAGGGTGGAGGAGCATCAAAAAAATTGAATTTTATGTACACATGGTATCTGGACGACCCCTTTATATGTGTTTCTTCAGAAAGAGTTTCAGAAATTCAAATTGAATATCTCTTTCAATAACTCTGGGTGCTCTGGGAGTTTCATATAGAAAAAAAAAATCGTGGATTCCTCACATTTCTTCCAGAATTCATGGATTTCAGCTAAACTTTTCAAAGTTTTTTTTTCTGTGATTCGATTTCAACTTTAGACCAACCAGACAATCAAGGCACCCCTCCCTGTCTCGGTCGCTATTACCCACTGCCGGCAAGTCATACTTTACTAGTTAACTTTCATAACACGAACAAACGAGTGTGCATGTGAATGGATGTGTGTATGTTGTTGGTATTTGCAACCTGAACCTGAATGGGGGCCGTATTGTTATGGAATGAAAAATGAAGCAGCAAATTTTGCGGTCCATGGAGCAGCATGGTAAATTGTTCCACCTCCGGGCCAGTCCTTTGTGGACTAATGGAGTGTAAAGCTGTTTTCATTCATATTTGTAAGTGGTTTTGTTACACAGTCAGGTTTGCTGGTACAGCAGCACCACATATCACTTGCAGGTTGAGGTCTCGTCGGGCTGACCCACATTGAGGAGACGAGGAGGTTGGTTGGTCTTGGTCTTTGGTTTGGAACAATAGGAGAGGCTTTGAATTTATGACTATGTTGAACGCGAAGAAAGTGGATTGAGTATACGTAAACGAAAGGGACAATCTGGGCTAAACATATTGCTTGAAATGTATTTGTATGTATAAATTTGGAAGAGTATTCTGATAAAGGAAATGGGATAATTGGAGAGAATGCCGTTTTACGTAAAATTGTCCCATGTTTCTTTTAACTCCTTCTGATTTTTTGCCATGAAACCGTCCCGATACTGTATTTCTACGCATAACTGTCACATTACGGAACATAAAGCGCTAATCTCAAAGAAAATATTTAGTACGCAACTTTTAATAGTCAGCGACTTTGGAAAACCGTTTTGAAGATCTTCTAACGTTTGCTTCAAATGTCATGTGAAAAATAACCTGTTTTACGTCTATGTATTCTGGGGTCCCGATCGTATTAATACTTTTGTGCCTGACGTCAAATCTGAGTAAATTTCAAATTTCAGAATTTTATTCCCCATCCATCTTTTAACAGATTTCCGTTAAACTTGGATGGGCGAATAAAAAATTCTTCTGGGGTTTGGAACCGCGGTCATCAATTAGGGAAGTACGTTAGTTTTGGAATCGCGGGGAGTAATGCAATAACCACTTCAATATCGAGTCCCAAACATAACTTGCGTTATATTAAACTTTATGGTCTGGCAAACCAGGTCTAAAGCATTTATGGGTTACTTGACCACATGCTGGGTTGTTCCGAAAACTCGGTTCCCTGGAGGGAGGGCCCATTATATTAGTAGTTCTGATACCTAGCTTGTGATATATCAAACTTCATGAATTCACAGATCAAGTCTGAAGAAAGACGGTTAAGAAATTTTCGTATCGAGTTTGTTTTATCAATTTTCAACTGGAGTTTCGTCTTAAGTCACGGGTGTAGCCAGGGTTTCCATCAGAGGGGGGCGAGCGATCACCGAGCTCTACCCTGAGGAATTTTTCTAGAGATTCTAGATTCTAGAGATTTAAGATAATTTCTTCCAGAGATATCTTTGGGAAAAACTAAGATTTTTTCATATTGCCAATCACCACTATTCTTGTTTACGTTCGAAAGCTTTCGATCGGAAACCGTTTTGCATTCTCGTTTACGCCAGCAAAATCAAGTGGGCCGCGGATTCGAACGAATAGGATTCGATCGAAAGTTGGATACGCCGCAAACAAGAATGAGGGTGAACATTTACATATATGTATCAAATAAGAATTTCTCCAGGGATTTCTTTAGAAACTTCTACAAAATACTGAGAATAAATTCCTCAGGAGCTTTTCTTAAAATCTCCCAACAGAAAATTTGAAAAAATTCTCCCAGAATCTCATACACAGATTTCAAAATAAATGTTCTCAAGAATGCATCAAAATTTCATCAAATTTTTTCTCATGTCGTTCCTTCAGAGTTTTTTCAGGAACTCCTCTCTGGCCAAGAAGCATTATTCTGAAAAATATTCTACGAGTTCTGCAGAAGAAGTTTTTTTGGTGCTTGAATTCATAGATAAATAATAATAAACTCTGAAGAAAGCATAAGATGAAGTCCTGAAAAATCTATGGAACAATTTCTAATGCATCTGTGGAATGATTCCTGTTTAAATATTTAGTAAAATCCTTACAACAGGGGTTTCAGCATTTGTGACTCATGAATCACTTTTAGAAATAAAATTGATGTTTGAAATACGTTTGAAACACGTTGAAGTCGACCTTATGATTCCTTCGAAAATCGTAGAGTAAGATTCATATTGGTTTATCTCCTATTAACTTTGATCTTATTTTAAATATCTAATAATGGTCTAAAAAATTTGCTTTATTTGATTTAGCAAGTTTCTTATATTTCAGGCTTAAGCTGTGACAATAAGGTATCTAAATGGAGCTATATTTGTTTTTCGTCAACTGATTAAAAATCCTGGGCTTAAAAAAGGCAGAATAGCTTTGGTTAGGAATTTCTCGCCTTTTATTTTCAGGTCGAACAACTAAGCAAGATTCGATTACTATCGAAGTGGTATGTACCTTATTTTTTTTGATAAAGAAAGATATCCCGACAAAACTTTTACACCCTGTTCTTCCGGTGAAAAATAGATGCCTTTCAGTTTAACCCCTCTACCGGCAGCTTCAATTTTTACAATGCCAAGTAATAAGGAGCTACTCTGAAAAAATCATATAAATCGGTTCAGTATTCTTGGAGAAATTTGAAAATTACGAATTGAGTTTTTTTAGGGGTTTCAAGATCTTTATTTGTCCAGCGTGGTACCAGAAACATAAATGCTCATTACTCAAAGACGGGTGGACCAAATTGCGTCATTTTTTCACAACATACTCGCATTTATGTGTCATTCCGTGGAGTGAATATCCGAATACGATAAAAAAATCTGTAGCCTGAGATATTTACGTGGGTTATGGCTACGCGTCGGTCCCCCAAGGAATTTTGGAATATCTCCAGATCCAGATGACCAATTGTCAATACCGACACATATTCTTAAACTACAAGAGTTTTTTGAGGGCTTGCGAAAAAATGGAGCAAAAATATTAAGAAACAAAAAAGTTATCGCGATTTGAATATTTTTTTAGCGGTGAAAAATGAAGCTGCCGGTAGAGGGGTTAAGGATACAAAATTCAAGAAAACCCAATTTTGCAGCTAAAACTATCCAAAAAAAATAGCCGACATAATATTTTTCAGCTTACAATTACAAAATCTTAGCCCAAATACTAAACATTTCAATAAATATATTTGAAGTAGTTTTTTCGAAGAAAACTTCAATGTGTATGCATGCTGTTTCAAAGAATTACAATTTATATTTTTAAAACAAGTACTGACATCCTAGCTATCGATTGCACTTGATAGATTGCCAAAATTTATTCTGAATGGATATATAATTTTTCATATAATCGAAAGTCGGTTTTCTGTCTTGGGGTAACTTTGATAATGGAGTATGAATCGAACAAGATTGAATGAATTACGGAACATTCATAGGGCGTTGCATACCTCTAGGCGCTTAACGCTATATGGAAATTTTTGACTTAGATTATAAAAATGGTCCCAGTTTGTAAAAATGGTTTTCGCTAAGAGATTTGAAACCGAATTCATGTTCTACTATAACTAGGCTATCATGGGTAAGTGACGAACTCATTATGACTTTATCAAATAGTGGTCGTAGAACAGATTGTTTTTAAGCGTTGCAAAAATGATAAAATCTTGTAAATTTTTGATATTTGCATAAAAATCTGCAAATGCACTTGACTACAGGATTAATTCTGGGGCGAATCAATTTTTGAATTATTTTCCCGAAGGGACTCCTCAAATATTACGAAATCTCATTAAGGATTTCAAAAGAAAGGATCATGGAAATATCTGACGAAATTCTTTAAAAAGAAAAAAAAACTGCCTAGAGAACTTTCTGCAGGAGTCGTTATTGATTTTTTTTAAGAATACTCAAAAATATATACAGCAGAATAGGGTCCTAAAATGTTTAATGAAATCTTGATTTCATTCAATAACACGAAAAAGCATGTTACTGCAACTAATTTAGCAATTTTTCCCGCTCTATCATATTTAAACTTTAATTTAAAAATTTGGTTCATAAATGAACCTTGACACTTATGATCATGTTTGACGTCCGTTTTGGTCGACAAAAACACCACAGGGCTTTCAGTTTTATCACTGGGGTTGTTCCTATCTGACATTTTGGAAGGAACACGGAAAACAAAATACACCCAAAATTTGAGTTTAAGCCAAGTGGTGCGACAAAATCTAAAACAACATAAAAAATGTTTTTTGGACTTGAACCAACGGAAAACATTAGAAAATTGAGTAAACATGTGTTTTTGGCCTAAACTTAAGCATTTGATGCTAAAATTAGGACAGGACTTTAGGACCCTATTTCCTACACAAATTGCAATCGTGGGGGTACTCTGCCAATTTCTTCAAGCTCAAAAGGTATCTGTGTAGAAATTTCTACGATTGCATCCAAACTATTTAAAATAAATTACTTTGAATTGGAAATTTCTGGAAGAATATTAAAAAGCGTTCTTGGAGAAGTTCCAAGATATATTTTCAGATCATATTCCTGATTAAAAATTAAAAATTTGAATCAGGAATAGACAAGGAATTCTTGGAAGAGTTCGTGAAGTAATTCATAAATTTCCAACAATTTTTAAAGGAATATCTCGAATTTACAAAGAAATAAATAACAAAAACTAAAGTGATTCCTAAAAATATATAATTCCAAAAGCGAAGTTCCGGGTTTATCTTCTGACCGAGATCGAGAGGAAACAAATAGAAAATTTCTTAAAAAATATTCAGAAGAATTTCCGAAGGTGCCAGCTTAGGCGAATTTTTGGAGGAATCCCTATAAACTTTCATGTAAGTTCTTTGTGAGAGCTCTTGAAAGAATTCATGAAGCCTTGTCTTTTAAACATATTTCTGGTAGCACTACAAAGATACATTCCCCAACAAAAACCTTGGGTTTTTGCTAAAGTCTCATTGAAGAAATTGTAGGTATAACGAGAAACGGGTTCTGGAATTAAACTTGGATTGATTATTTATGTAATATTTGAAGAATCTAAAGAAAAACATATAGAAAAATCTGAGGAGGAATGAGCTTCAGGAATATGTGGAGCAATCTCTTATCCATTTTTTTTTCATGTTCTTGGATGAATTCCTAAGAGAATTTGTTTTAAGATAACTCGGAAGATCTTTTTGAATTCCGTAATATATTGTTGACAGATTACACTCAAGATATAGTGATAGAACCGTCTAATGATAACTGGTGAGATCTTGATCAGAAGTCTAATTGTGTTTGGTGAAGTTGAAGAAGTCAATCAGATCGCAATTTTTTTTTTTCAATTTGGATGCTGAACGTAACTTCTTAGAAATTCAAACATAAGCTCAATGTCCATGGCAGTTTTATTCATCGGCCAGGAAGGGGTAAGGCAGAGCCAAATTTTCTTAATGATTTCTGGAAAGATCTTTGACATTCTGATTTTGAGTAGGACTCTTAGATTTATAACTGGCTATGCCCATGTGTTAAGTGGAGGCTTCGCTAGTCTTAAAAAAATAAAACAAGCTTTATTTATTTGTCAAACGTTCTGGTCTTTATTTATTTGTCCAACGTTCGGCTCCATTTTGCCAAATGTCACTTGAGCCTCATATGAAATTTCAACATTGTGAAATTCAACTTCCGCCTAGTTAATGAAATGAAGAATTTCCTACATAAGAGTGCCATCACAGCATCGCGAGACTTATTTTGATTGGACGGATCAGTCAAAGTACCGTAAACCGGGGTAACATTGATCAGTTTTTTGGCATTTTCATAAAATTACATTTGAAAACGTAAATGTTGCAAGGTTTATAATTTTAAAAGAAGTACTGGCTACCATCGCATGTGACTATTTACTGTATAATGTTGTCGACAACTTTTGCTTAAGAGAATGTTTTATTCAATTATTTAATTTAGCAGATTTGAGGTAACATTGATCACCTATGTAAGCAAAGTTCGGTAATGTTTATAATGCCGTTGCTAACTAAATGCGTGGTCTCTAAAGCCTAAAATGAAAGTTAAACTCTTATAATTCGATTGCTGCATGAGTTTTTTTTAATTAAAAAACACCTTGAAGCGTGCAATACGCCTAAGGGTAGGTAATTTATCAATAAAATTAAGCATTAGTTATAGTAATCGTTGGTTTAGCTCATTTGAACATATGTACGTTTGGTAATTTCGACAATGGAATCGGTTTTGGCGATGTCACTTTTAGCAAAAACAGCATTTTTCTTGTCTATTTCATTTACAACACCTATATGAGGCATGAATCTTTGGTAGTGTAATGAAAAATCATTATAACCAAAACTTAATTTATCGACGAAAACATTATACACGGGTAAAAGTGCGGCACCCTAAAAGAGGAGAAAGCGTCATGATTTCTGGAGGAAGGTGTGTTTTCTTGTTAAGAAAATACACCTTTACCAGAGGTCATGAAATCATGAGGCAGTTTAACGTAACACCGGCTGTACGTTACGTTTTCAATTTAAGCGAAAAAAAATGTCAATTTGAATCCTCAAATAATGAAGTATGCATGCTGGAGCCATTAATAAAATTCATGGAAACCTAAGCACTATTCATAGATTTAGTCACCTGTCATTTATGATTCCTATTTTTGATACGAAAAGTGGCAATTTCGGTCATGAAATCATTATGCAGGATCTGACACAGTTCATGAAAACACAAGATCTTTTCATGTGTTTAGATGCCTGTTATTTATGATTCCGATTCTGGTGCTGAAAAGTGGCAAGTTAAGCCATGAAATCATGAACATCGAAATGATGACAAGGTTTCGAAGAGCATGATCTTCAATTTAAACTTTTTCAAAAACAAAATTTTGTTTTTTATAATTTCACCAGAAAACATCACCGATCGCCATAAGAGGCGTTGACTAAGGTGAAGAAAGTGACAGTTAGAATAGTGTAACGCGCTAAGCATACAAATTCTTGCATAATACTCACGATTTCATGACTTTTAGTCATGATATCATGAAATATAAAATTTTATGAATTCATGACGTTTTGTTCATGGATCCGACAGCGGATTTTTTTTTCATATTCTTATAAGATCCTGAATCCAGGAGAAGAAAGAACTATTGATGCGTTGAATATAATTCAACGAAAAATGTTAATTCGAATGTTTTACGGTGGGGGTCATTCCGATCAATGTTACCACGCTTGTCAATAATACCCCGTTTTACGGTACTCTGAGTGTGTGAGTGAAATTAAACAAAACCAGCAAGCGTGAAAGAATCCTTTTTGATACTCTTCTGTTCAGATCGCGTGAGGATTTATGTTAAGAATTCTCAGTTCAAGGTCTATTCCTCAGAACTTCCTCAGATGAGTCACTGTAAAGCCTTCTGTAAAGCTTATTCATTTTCCCATAACCTCACATAGGGTGATGTGCTTATATCCATCGTATTAAGCTTTGATGAGCGATAATCTGCAATTTTCCCAGTACTGTAGTGAATAATGCTAATAAATACAAACTTAGCTTAGCTTAGCTTAGACTGACTACACATATCAATGGTTGCTATTCCGTGGTTGACCGAAGTCAGTGCAAATGCACAAAGAATCAACTAGAAGTTCGGCTGGGATTGGCCATAATCTTCTTCAATGTGCATAATTCAGTGTCTCTATTTATACAGGGTCAATAACGGCGCCGGCCACGTCCTTGCAGTCAGGTGGGATTGGGGGAAGGAATGTTAGTGTGTAACCTTTGCTATTTGGAGACCGTGTTTGCCTCTGCATCTCCACAAAGGTTACTGGGAGGGATGTTTGTTAATGGGAAGGATCGTTGGGTCACAGGATTCACTTTAATAAGCGATTAGACCATGATAAATAATGATTTGTGAGATATATACATGCTTATTTGTAAATATAATATTTTCATTTGATATGAACAATTTCTATGTAGTGGAAAATTATGCCGACACTTGATGTGACGAATCATTCAAAGTTTGTTGAACAAATACCTAAATGTAACATTCCTACAGCTGTCAGGACGAAAGCATGTGTTATTATATTTTACTTATTTGAAAAGAAACAAAAAACTCGATTGGTTGGAACATCATAGAACACTCTTATTCTTATGCCGACACTTACAGTGGCGAACCATCTAAAGTTTGTTGAATAAAGTGAACCTTTCGCAAGTCTACACTTGTAGTGTCGAACCATTCAAAGTTTTTTTTTTTAATTACAAAAATAAAGGTAAAAAGGGGTGTTCTGTTCTGAAACGAGCTCACCAATTGATCCTTTATCCTTCACTGTGCAGCCACAATCCACTCTCAGCCTCACTCGTTTGCTCGGCTATATAAAAGCACTCAGAAAAAAATAGGCGCGCGACCCGAAAAGGAAAAAAAACTTGGCTTTCTTGACGCACTGCCCAGCAGCAAGCGTCAAGGTCAAAGAATCAAAAAGAACTAACCGATCACGCCACTTTTTCACTTACTAGACCGACGCGCGACATGTTTGATCCTGCCCTCGTCGCTGGCCCCCGTAGGAGCAAGCGTCAAGGTCGAGAGATCAGACAGAACTCAGTATGTAGTGAATAATGCTAATACAAACAGATGATAAACTATTCTTTCCCTAGACGGTTTTCGCATTGTACAATGAAATTTTAATAAATCTTGAACGTTTATTGAAAATAATGTAATGAAGTTATTACTTAGCGTTGCCTATATTCGTCATATCCATTTTCATATCGGTCGTTATCAGTTCTGATTCGTATCACGCTCACTGTGCTATAGTGATTTGTCAGAATACATCACTTCAATCTTATAATAAAATGTTTAACTAGATTATATAGATCTTCGGGCATCCCTCTCCATTCCAAAAGCATGTGGAAATATGTAGATTTTCCTTAAAATTCATTGGCCCCATAAGAATACAGTCCAAATATTTACGGCCAACAGTGCATCGAAAATAATCACAAATAAAGGAACCGTTTTCTATGCCGAACATGACGCACACATTTTTTTATCAGTCCGGATGATGAAAAACTTTGTTTACGTTCTCAATTATATGCGTTCGTTGAGAGAATTTTTAAATTTTGTGGTTTTGCGGCGTGTTATTGTAATAAAAGCTTTTAGTACAACTTTTAGTACGAGCTTTTAGCTTTTACGACGAATAGTAGCGCTTGTGACGAAGTAGATCGAAAAGCCACAGATAACTTTGAATTCCATCCCACATTTTTACACAGTTTTTCTATATTTCCCCCACATTTTGGCTCCGTTTTGCACATGGCATTTGAGACTTCTTAAAGTGCGTTTACCTTGAAGATATAGGTACGCTACATTCGGTAGAACGTATACCTAAGAAAAGTCAGCACCAAATTGGTCTTCACAATCAGTGGGGCTATTATGCGTTAAATTAAACTAAAATTCCATATTTTAAGGCATCAAAGTTCTATTATAAATTTCATAGCAAAATTTGCGTTTTTCCGATAGTAAAAATTCTTGATTCTAATGAACACCTTAGTCTTCAAACTATTGCAGTGCAATGAATTTATTTAAATTCGTCAAAAACCTGGCCAATACGAGATAGAAATGTGTTAAAATCTTAAACGCATATTTTGGAACATGGGTATAGTAAATTATAGATTCGAGAGAAACTACGATTTATTTCACATTGAAGTACATAATTGATTGACGGAAATATGTTCATCAAAACATCAATCCTCATTTATTATTAAAACTGGTCCGTTTGAAAACTCCGATCATCTGTTCCTCCCCACTAAATCAAGTTAAACCATAAACGGCCCATCCAATTACCAACTTAGCACGCTAATTAAATTTTGGACATGATCGTAAACAATGTATATCGGATCCAACAAATCCACCTAACCCGTAAAAATTTCCACCGAATCCATCTCGCCAGAACCCCGTCCCCTGCAAAAGCTCAGTATAACAAACAGTAATGTTTAAAGGGCCCATAACCGGCAATAAATTGGCTACTTTCATCCCCCTCCTTTGGCAAACATTCCACCACTCTCCACCACGAATCGTGGTTCTAATTTGCGCCATATTTTATTACCACCATAAACAGCGCCATGCCGATAGCACTGATTAAATTTTCAAAAACCAACCACAACACTTTGAGTCCGAATAATAGCGGTGTACTCGAAGTGGACCTGGTTAAAATTTGAAAATTAGTTCGCAACATTTAAACATGTCTCATCTGTGGCTGTGGTTCCATCATTGGAAACGTCAAAGCCTTCGTTCGAGGGCCAAAATAGCAGTGGCGAAAATTGAGACTTTTTTTTGTGAAAAGCCAGAGGAAAGAGATGTGGTTACCATCTGGCGGATTTTGCTAGGGTTAAGCTTCAATTAGTTTAATTTGGGTGGCTGGCTGCGATCCTTTGCATTTGACTTTTTGTGTATGGATGCTTGAGATTTTTTGCCATCTTCGACGGTAACTGGATCTGTTGGAAAGGAGCAGTATTGAAAGAATAAATAACGTGGATTTTTTTTCTCAATTTTCTGCGGTTCTATCGTTGGCTTGAGAACATCATTTGTTAGCCCAAGCGCAGATGTGAAAGTCCTTACGAGCATTACCTCGATCCTAAGTTGTGCAAAATACGTGCTTTTTTTATAATTTATGAGGGCATATATAGTTTATGAAGAAGGTGTTCTGTGACGTAGAGGAATGTTTGTTAATCGTGGAAATAGATACATGCAGAACGAATATTTCACCTCCGAGAGATTTCATGACAGGGATTGGATGCTGAGAAAATTGAGAGCATCTCTCACTTATCGCTCTCTGTAACAATCATGATCCGCAGCAGATCATGAGAGCCTGTGTAGCGTATACTGCCACAGCTCTGATTAGATCGGAGGGATAGCAGTGTATAATAAAACTCAAAATTAGAATGAATTCTGCAGTGATTGAACTCTAGATTTAAAACTGTGGAGGTGCTCTTTCAACATGTTAGAATGTAACGATAGAAAGAAGAAGAAATTGTTGATGAACAATTATGGAAATTGAATTGACGTTGGTGTATTCAAACAGCTAAGTATATTTAATAAGATAATTTAATGAAACTACTCTCAACAAAAACTCCGGAAACTTTTTCTCAGTTCCCGAGAAACACATTCACGAAATGCTTTTAAGCCCTCCGCATGCTCCTCGAGTGGACGTTCGTTCCCAGCAAACCGAACAGATTATCGCCATTAATTAAGTAGATCTGTCAAGCAGCGGAAAATTCCATGGAAGCCACTCATACATTTGCGAAGAAAAAGCTGTAGGTACCGTCGACTGCAGGAGCAAACCGACAGTCAAATAGTTGCTCTAAAGCCACATTATCCCTGCCGAGCAACGGGCAAGCAACCGCGATGCTCTAAGGCAGTGGTTCTCAACCGGTGATCCGAGCATTACCAGGGGGTCGCGACGACTTCTCGAGGGGTTTGCGGAATTGTTACAAAGAGTTTATTATTCCTTGATTTATGATTCAATTTAAGTAGTGTATCTTATTTGTAATTTACGGAAAGCAGTAGACAGGATTTTTTTTAATAAATCGCATAGGGTCAATTTACGAATAGCTTTTCAACTAAGAACAAATATGTGCATAAAATCTAAGAATTTGGACAATTCGTCTAATATTGAAAGGCTGTTGAACGTAGCCTATTGTTGAACAGTCCGTGTATTCTTTTTGGCATGTTCTACAATTAGCGAGCATTTTGACCGTCCAACAATAGGGTCCTAAAGCCCTGGCTCAATTTCAGTACCACACGCTTAAGTTTAGGTCAGAAACCCATGTTTACTAATTTTTGAAATGATTTTCGTTGGTTTAAGTCCAAAAAACATTTTTTACGGTTTTTGAGATTTTGTCACAACTCTTGGTTCAAACTCAAATTCTGGGTATATTTTATTTTCCGTGTTCCTTTCGAAATGACAGATAGGAACAACCCCAGTGTTAAAACTAAAAGACCTGTGGCATTTTTAGCTTAGCTTAGACTGACTACACATATCAATGGTTGCTATTCCGCGATTGACCGAAGTCAGTGAAAATGCACAAAGAATCAACTAGAAGTTCGGCTGGGGTTGGCCATAATCTTTTTCAGTGTGCATAATTCAGTGCCTCTATTTATACATGGTTAATAACGGCGCCGGCCACGTCCTTGCAGTCAGGTGGGATTGGTGGAAGGAATGTTAGTGTGTAACCTTTGCTATTTGGAGACCGTGTTTGCCTCTGCATCTCCACAAAGGTTACTGGGAGGGATGTTTGTTAATGGGAAGGATTGTTGGGTCACAGGATTCACTTTGATAAGCGATTAGACCATGATAAATAATTATTTGTGAGATATAAACATGCTTATTTGTAAATATAATATTTTCATTTGATATGAACAATATCTATGTAGAGAAATGCCGACACTTGAGGTGACGAACCTTTCAAAGTTTGTTGAATAAAGTGAATTTTCGGAAGTCTACACTTGAAGTGTCGAACCATTCAAAGTTTTATTTTTAATTACAAAAATAAAGGTAAAAAGAAGAAGGTGTATTGAATAAAAAAAAATGTAGACATAAATAATTTATGAATCAGAGTTTATGTCGACACTCACAGTGACGAACCATTCTTTCTTTTTTTTTTTGAAACATCATATTTACATCTCACCGTTGTAACGATTAACGGTACAGTCATACATATTTTATAGATTAGGAACAGTAGCATGAAACGAGCTCACCAATTGATCCGTCATCATTGAGCAGCAACAATCCTCTTTCAGCTTCAGTCGTTTGCTCGGCTATATAAAAGCACTCAGAGAAAATAGGCGCGCGACCCGTGAGGGAAAACAACTGACGACTACTCGGGCTTTCTTGAAGCACTGCCCAGGAACAAGCGTCAATGTCGGAAGATCATAAAGAACTAATCGAAAGCGGCACTTTTTCACTTTACTCGATCGACGCGCGACATGTTTGATCCTGCCCTCATCGCCGGCCCCCGCAGGAGCAAGCGTCAAGGTCGGAAGATCAAACACAACTAAGCAATCGCGGTTTTTTTCACTTTTACTTGACCGACGCGCGACATGTTTGATCCTGCCTCTATCGCCGGCCCCCGCAGGAGCAAGCGTCAAGGTCGAATGATCAAACACAACTAACGGATCACGCCATTTTTTCACTCTCACTCGACCGACGCGCGACATGTTTGATCCTGCCCTCATCGCCGGTCCCCGCAGGAGCAAGCGTCAAGGTCAAACGATCAAACACAACTCACTAAAAGCCCTAACGTCAAACATGATGAAAAGTGTCAAAGTTCATATTTTAAGCCGTTTTAAAAATTAAAGTTTAAATATGTTATCGCCGTTTTTTGAGCATGGTTTATTGCTAAAGTAGTTGAAAGAACATTCTTTTTCGTATTATCAAATAAAAACATGAATTCATTAAACATTTTAGGACCCATTTGACGAATTAGCCGTAGCCATCATGAACGGACATCTATAATTATCTCTGAAGACTTCTGGAAGATTTTAAGTCGTTTCGACGGTTTGCCGATGGTCTTTTCTATGGATTGCTAGCTCTTGTGAATTTTTACAAGTACCTTACGAGATTCTTGACACATTCCAAACGTTGCCCTTAGCGGAATCAAAACATGACTATTGGAAAATATATCGAAGCATTTCTTGTGCGATCATTGTAGATTATTAGAGGACATCTTTGGTAAACCAGAGATGTTGGATAAACTCCTGACAAGATTCGTATAGTCCTTCTGTCAAAATCTTGGTCTGCGTCAAGTTGCTTAGCGTACTCCTGGTAACATTTCTTCTTATTTCTATTCATTATATTGGTTTATTCATTTTAATTTTCATAAACGTTTTTGTCCAGTTATAAAAGCTTATTGAAGCCGAGAAACATTAGTAGAATGTTTAACGAAGTGGTGACTCAGAAAATGTTGGGAGCCACTGCTCTAGGGCTGCTCAGAAGAGAAGAATGGAATCCGGCGGCTGCCAACGGCCAACAAAAGCGACCGGGGCAAAAATTTAATCTGGCTTCTGAGCTACGCTGCCCGTTGCTGTTGTCATTTTCCGTTCGGTCATGTTATGGCTTATCTTTTGCCGAAAACAAACTAAATAATTAACACGAAAACTTTTCTCTCGGGAGCATCTTTCGCCGGGAACGAACAAGGACGAACTTGGATTGCACATGGAGGCTTAGCACTACAGTTCTAAGGGATCAGTAGTCATAACCTGGTTTTGCTCATTGTGTGATTATAAAGAGCTCCAAAGTGAATTCAACTTGATAAATAATATGAAAGTTCGGTTTTCCATTGTTAATAATTGCGAATAATGTTATCAATACATTAGATCAGATCGTTCCGACACACCGTGTTGACCGGTTGCCTTTGTACGTGCGCTCGAGTTAAACCAGGTGTTTTTCCGAGTTTTTCGCGGTTTTCACGATCGAAACGCGTGTGAATCCGTGGTTGCGGTGGTGAAGAAGAAGAGCATAGTGAAGGTTTGGTGAAAAACGGTTAAAAATGGTCGAAAACAGTGAAAAAGTGTGTACACCACGTGCTGTTAAAGGCAAAACAAATCGCCGTCAGTCGGCTCCCCGTTCTCATTCACCATTCGGTAGAGTCAAACGTGGACCCAACGAACCAATTTGGTGAGTTGATGTTCCTGCAACTGTTTGGGAAAAACGGAGTAGCGTTACCGATTAACCCGTACATTACCGGGAAATCGGTTGAGGCATGTGCCGGCGGACCTATTGAAAGCGCGAAATCCGAAGCGCAAAGTACAAAATACACCCTAAGAGTCCGCGACCTAGCCCAAATTGCCAAGTTACTTAAGTTAACGAAGCTAATTGATGGAACAGAGGTAGAGGTCGTCCCTCATCTCAATTTGAATATTAGTAGATGCATTGGCGTAGGAACAGGGGGGGGACAGGGGGGCCTGGCCCCCTCCAGAATCATCCAGCCCCCCCCCAGAATTTTTGATGACAATAAAAAAAAAAATAATAAAAATAAAAAGATGACGCAAATTCTTCTGGAATTATGTACATGACTCTTGTTTTCAACAAAAAAATCGCTTCAGTAGTTAGTAGTTAACTTACGTATTTTCGGCAGCTTAAGCCGATGCCGTGCTTCTTTTGTAATTTTCTCGGACATCAGCAGACAAATTGCGTGTTTGTCTATTTACATTTATGCGTTGCTCAATCCTCTATCGATTCATACCGACAGAATTGTCAAAAATGCTTTTGGAAACGTTTTTACAACGCTGCTAACATCCCTTGTCAGTGTGACTATTGTCGGCAGCCTCAATCTCTTCGGCAATTTTCCCATAACAACTGCTGGTGAATCTCTTCGGCAGCTCCAAATAAGCCGCATTTTGAGGCGTGCTCATTTGAATTGATGACATCTCCGGCGATATCGTTGGTTTAGTCTCGGAAATCTCGCCAGCGGGAAGCGGGCAGAACAAAGGATCATCTGAATGTTTCCACTGATGTGTTTTGATAGAAAAATACTCTTTAATGAATGTTCGAATCCTCTGAGCAAAATCTCAAATAGAGAAACTTAAAAGTAGATGGAGTACCGTGTACCTTTTAATTCCGCACCTAAATGCTTATCTTTGACAGATACGCGTATTGTGGATACGAGTAATTGACACTGAAGAAGACTGCAAGTGGTAGTCGAAATACGCGTATCTGTCAAAGATAAGCATTTAGGAGCGGAATTAAAAGGTACACGGTACTCCATCTACTTTTAAGTTTCTCTAGAAAAATACTGTATATTTGGCGTTTGAAATTTGGTTGCCGATAATAGTCGAATGGTGCCGAAGCCGTAAGTCTCCCTACGTTATGTAATGTTGTACAACTTAATGAGAAAACCTCGTTTACGTTACACAGCATCAGCGCGGCTGTTCTGACTTCGGTGAATCGTGCGACAATCGAAAGCTTAACCGTCCGATTGATTTCCCATATGAGAATTCGCTAAAAAAAATATAATAATTGAAAAAAACAGACACAAATTTTGTCACAAAATTACTAAAAATACTACTACGAAAATTAAGGTTTAACTTCCAAGGAATTTCGGCATGGGAAACTTTTTATCAGATTAATGGCTAAAACAATGTAACAAAATCGGCCATAGTGTTATTCCAGCAATAAATTCTTTCTTTGATTTTGATTCAATGTTTTAAGTATTCGCATGAATAAATTTATTGCTTTAACTATATTATTTCAAGAAAACTTATTATTCCATAAATTATTTGATTAATTTCCAACAGATTTGTAGCAAATTATTTTCAAATAACTTTTCGATATTATTCATAGAATATAATTTTTATTAAATTCCTCAAGGAATACTGAAGGGTGGCTTCAGATCTTTTGCAAATCTCATGGAAATTAATCAAATAATATTGTTCATACCTTCAAAGTGAATTCTTCCTGGTGGACATCCATTCCTTCTATGTCTACATTTTATTAGCAAGTTGATTACGGAATACGTTCCCGGATTTTAAAAAAAATTACTTCTGTCAAATCTAATGTATCCCAGCACTGTGAATTTCTTTCAATTTTTCACAAAAATTTTATTTCAAATTCTTTTGCGTCGCTCTTCAATGGTCCTTAAGAAATGTTTCCAAAATACATCACTAGTTGCGTCAAATTCTTCTTTCCTTTTTTTTAGAAATTTTGCTTCAAATCTCCGGTTAATTCATGAATTGGAAAGAAAATTGTATTTGAAACATCTCTTGCCTTCGAATCTTCAAAATAAATTTGTTGAAATACCCCTGGAAATTTTAGCTTCCAAAGTTAGCACAGCGGAAAAGGAATTTGTAGAGAAACATGTAGTAAAATAACTGGGAAGGGGAAAAAGATATTTTAAGATATTCATAAAGAAATTTTTATTGATCTTTCCTAAAACACTTCCTTAGAAATAATTTTACCAATTATTGTCTGATTCCAAATTCCTATATTTTTGGTCGGAATTTCTAGAGGCTTTCTGGCAGTATCCTAGAAAACCAGAAGTCAAAGAAGGATAGATTTCAAGGATAATTTCTAAAGATGATTCTGATGGAACCTGAACCTGAACCTGAAATAAAACTTGATGGAATTTCTGGAGATTTTTTTTGAAAACTTCAAGAATGAATCGCAAAATCTTAGTAAATCGATGAAAAATTTCTTCAAAAAAATTCTTTTGGGAATTTTTGGAGGATTTTCTTTTGGGAATTTTGTTAGTGCGGTTTGAAGAAAAAAAAAAAATCTCTGTGAAATACTTAGATGAATCTCTGGTATTTTGTTCACGAGAATCCTAGGGAAACAATAATTTAATTCTCTCAGACATCCCTGAACAAATTACTCTGGAAATCTTTGAGTATTTTCGTGGAAGAGTTTTTGAAAGAACAGTTCAACGGTTTCCGCTAGGAACTTTATAAAAATGTTAGAATTTTTTAAACATTTCTTAGTTAAGTAAAGCAAAGAAAATAAAATAAAAATTCAGATGAAGTTTTGAAGGAATGGGGGATATTGCTCCTTGATTTTAGAGAAATATAAAAAATGCAGGTAGATATGTGTTGATGATAGATTGGCTTTTCAGTCCTGACAAAATTAAAAAAAAACTGTTATTTTATTTTGTCCAATGTTTCACTCTGTTTGGGACTTTCTTCAGAGACTCAATTTTAACTGTTCTTCCTTCCAGATAGATAGACGGTCAACTTCTTTGAGAAATCATGAGAATAACAATTTCCCAATTGAATTCTTTCTAATTGATCATAACATTTTTGTGGAATATTACGAGGAACATTTAGAGTAACACCCAGAAGTTTTTTTGCGGGAAGTCTGGATAATTTTTGTTGTGATTATTTTCAAATAGCACTGTAGGGCTTCAAAAGCAAACTGTTCTGAGGAATTCGTGAAATGAATCCTGGCTTGGTGATCTTGAAGACATTTTAGGTGTTTTTTCTGATTAAAATCCTAAACAAATTATTAATGAGCAACTGGAGGACACTTTAAACTAACAGTTTATATATGATAAGTACGTAGAGGACCTTCCAAAATAAATGATTAAAATAATTTCTAATACATTTTCTGGCCGAATTTTTCAAGAGATTGTTTAAGTAATTGGATACAGATTCTTCGAGAATTTTTCTGGTGAGATCAGAGAGTCAGGGTATGATTTTCTGTGGAAAGCGGAGTATATGAAGTATGGAGTATATGGCTTGCTCCGTGTTGCTACTCCGATGCTCTGCTATGGCTGCTTCAGCTATGAGCACACTCGTGTTCATTGCCCTGGACCGCAACGCTGCGCCAATTGTTCTCAGAACTTCCACGGGGAAGAATGCGGCGAAGCTCCGTCGTGCCGTAATGGCAAGGGTGATCATCGGCCAACCAATCGCCAGTGTCCGGTATATCAAAAGGAAGTGCAAGTGATTAAAATGAAAGTGAGCGAAAACCTGAGATTCCCGGAGGCCAGAAAATGCGTGGAGCAACAAGCTGGTAGCTTTGCCTAGGAAGCGGCCCAACAGAGCGTTTTTGAGAGGAAGCTGAAGGAGCTGGAGCGGCCTGCTCCAAAAAGATAAGGAAATCGCCAGGTTAAACGAAGACAACAAAGAGAAAGACGAGAGGATCGAGCAGATGATGGCTTTCATCATGCAGCAGTCTAACCCAGAAAGAGTGCACCATGTGAGCGAAACCGTCGTCGTTGAGAAGCCCCGCCACAGCCGAGAGCAACGAGTGGCCCAGTCGACGGCTGGCCCGATGACTCGCTCAAGAAACAACTCCCCGGCTGTTCAGGAGACCAAGCGCGGAAGACCTCCGAAATTCGTCTACCCCAAACAAGCCACCCCGCCAGATACCAGCCCGCCTCCGAAGAAGACCGCACCCACTACCCATGACCTGACTCAGATGGAGTATTCCGGCGAAGAGTCTGAGGTATCGGAAACACCTTCTAATCAGCGTCTTCGATAACCCCATACTCGAACAACGTTCGGAATACAATGACGACCTCCGTAGCCGATGGAATCCCACACGACACCACGATATTGCAGAGCCACCGAGGTACCATCCACTCTGTTCCAACATCAAGCAAGACCTTTTTACCTGTTTGTTGCTAAAAATCATAAGAACTTCTATTCATAGAACAGGTATATTTGAGATTAGGGAATCGCCACTGGGTCAGTCTTATAAATTCTCAACCACAAACAGGTACTGCCGCGCCTGCAATACTTTCAGACATCCACCAAACACCACCAACCGCTGCAAATCCCAATGGACATCAACCAGCATCAACCTACCGCCTCGTATTCAACAACCAACTCACCGACGATACTACACAAAGTCTTTCCCCAGTGCCGGCTGTTGCCGGTGTTACTGGAATCAGTCGTCTAGTAGTTTCGGCAATGGCTGGCACTGTGGGGCAAGACGTCACACAGCTCAGCCTTTCTAATTTCCCAACGCAAACGGTTGCTGGTGCACTCGGAGAAGGCCCTTCGAGAGTTCATCGCAAAAACATTACACAAAGTGCTTCCCCAGTGCCGGCTGTTGTCGGTATTGGCAGAACTTGTGTAATGGTTTCGACAGCAGCTGGTACTGTGGCACAAAGCGTCCCACAGGCAAGTAACAGACTGGTTTTTTCACCGACAGAGGCTACCGCACTCCCTTTTTCTCCCACAACAGACCCGCTGATCGTCATCCACCACACGATATAATCTTCGACGTCGAACCGTGCGTCGTAGCTTTGCAGGAGACCAAGGTGAACCAGACTGTTGTTCCGCCAGACTTCGTTGGCAGAAACTACACGTTGCTGCTACAGTCGAGGAACGCTAACTATAGGCAACATGGTGTAGACCTTGCCATCCGTGAAGGCATACCGTTCGAACGCATCCAAGTCGATACCTCTCTGCATCTCGTTGCTGCTCGCCTTCACGCACCGATCCAGGCAACCGTTGTGTCGATATACGTTCCGCCGAGTTCAACTCAGTGTCAGACCGCACTGGGGGAACTATTCGATCAGTTAGAGGGTCCGATTTTGCTCCTGGGAGATTTCATCGCCCACCACATCGCATGGGGATCGCATCATTCAAGCGCGCTTGGGCGATTCATAGCTGAAACAATGTTACAAAGCAAATGGTTATCCTGCAGTGCGCATCGTACCTTCGTGCTGTGCGTACACGAATTATCTCTGCTCTTGGAAGTTTTCTTAAAAACTTTAGGTAGTTTGACAATAAAACAGTACTTTTCAGTGCTACAAAAACAGTACTTTTCAGTGCTAAAATTAAAAACGGTACTTTTCAGTGCTACTAAAACTATTTTTTTACTATTGATCCCTTTATGATCCTTGTTTGGACCCGTGCCTTCGATTTTTCGTTGGAATCGTTGGCGAAAGCTAGCGGTGGTAATCCTTCTTGGACACCGTCTTGGGAAAAAACCTCTCGAAGGTCACGTATTTTTTCGTTTATTAACTAAACATGGTATCAACAACTAACAAAAGGAAGGGTTAATCTCTGAATTCACAACTTCCTTCCAAAAAAGTGGGATTTAAAACTGTCACTAAACGTGGCAAGAATGGAAGAAAGGACGCTTCCCCGGAATGCGAACTTTCTTCCAAGGGCGAAATGAATAATTGTATCGAAATGAGCAATCAGTTCGATGCTCTAGACAAATTTTCCGAACACCAAATCGAAGCAGCCTCTAGCCCAGGCTCTTTGATTCAAGTGAGGAAGATAAGAGTGCCGTCTATCCTGGTCAGTTGTTCCGAATTTGGAGGATTTAGGCAGGAGATCTTGAACTCCATTAGGGGAATCAAGGTTTCCTTCCAAATCGCAAAGAAAGGAGACTGTCGCGTTTTGCCGGAAACTCTTAAAGATCGCGAACTTCTTCTCAAACATCTTGAAGAGAAGAAGCACAAATTTTTTACTTATGACGACAAAACTGAACGTTTGTTCAAAGTTGTCTTGAAAGGTCTCTCAAGTGACTATAAGTCACCTGAAGAGATCAAAAATGGAATAAATGATTTGCTTGGATTTTCCCCAGTCCAAGTCCATTATGAAAAAGAGAAACCAATCTGGCATTGTTCGGAAAGGACTTTCTCAAGATTATTATTTAGTTCACTTCAACAAAAAAGGACTAAATAATATTAAAGCTTTAGAAAAAGCAAAACTATTGTTTGATGTCCGTGTGACATGGGAACATTTCCAGAAACCTGGAGGAAATTACCAGAACCCCACTCAGTGCCGTCGGTGCCAAATGTGGGTCATGGTACAAAAAATTGTCGCATGGATGCTAAATGCATGATTTGCGGAGGTTCTTCTCACGTCCTGTGAAAGAAGATACCAGAAAGTTTGAATTTTCAATTGCAAGGGCCCTCATAAAGCTAACTTTTGGGAATGCCCTTCACGCAAAAGAGTCATTGAGGCTCGTGCCAGATGAAGGATAATATCCGTTACGATAACGGTCGTTTCCGGAATTTGCCTGGTAGAGCATCGAACAATGCTCATTTTTCAGTTAACGATCGCTTGATTAGGAATCAGGAAGATCATAATCATGCTCATTCACAAACAAATTTTAATCCGTCGGGTAGCCGTTCGAATCTTTCAATTTCAAATGTATCTACCCACGGAAAATCTTTTGCCGATATCGTAGCAGGTAATTTGAACCCTCCCCTATTCGTTCCATGAGTACCCATTCTTCTTGTTTCAAATCAAATGAAAAAAAAAAAACCCTACCGCCACAGGTAACTTCTACTCCGCTTCTTCGTCTACCGAAAATTCTAATGAAAAATCATCAGATGTACTCACTTCAAGTGATATATAGATATAAGTGATATTTTAATTTTCTAACTGAACAATTGAATCTGATGATTGATGCAATGTTCAAAGCCACCACTATGACTGAAGCAGTCCAAGTAGGTGTAAAATTTACAAATCAAATTGTTATTGGATTACGTTTTTATAATGGATCTAAATAATAATTTAAATATTTTAAATTGGAATGCTCGTTCTCTGAATGGTAAAGAGGACGAGCTGTTTAATTTTCTTACAGCTAATAACGTGCATATAGCAGTTATTACCGAAACTTATTTAAAACCTGGATCCAAACTAAAAAAAGATCCTAACTTTTTTGTTTATCGTAATGATCGACTTGATGGGGCATGAGGGGGAGTTGCAATCATCATTGATAGGCGTATAAAACATCAACTGTTTTCGTCATTTGAAACTAAAGTTTTTGAAACTTTAGGTGTTTCAGTTGAAACACAGCTTGGTAAATATACTTTCATAGCTGCCTATTTGCCTTTTCAATGCTCTGGACAGCAAGTCAATTTGCTCCAAACTGACTTGCGAAAATTGACTCGCAATAAGTCAAAATTTTTTGTCATTGGTGACTTTAATGCCAAACATCGGCCATGGAATAATTCTCAAAGTAATTCCAACGGCAGAATTTTATTTGATGAGTGCTCTTCAGGATATTTCAATACCCTGATAGCCCTACATGTTTTTCCTCTTCTAGAAATCCATCTACGATTGACTTGGTCTTAACCGACTCTAGTCATCTTTGTAGCCAATTAGTTACTCATGCTGATTTTGATTCTGATCATGTCCCTGTTACATTTCAAATATCCCAGGAAGCGATTCTCAATCCTATCAGTTCCACTTTCAATTATTTACGAGCCGACTGGAATACATATGAAACGCAGTTGACTCTAATCTTGATGTTAACATTTCTTTGGAAACTAAACTTGATATTGACAATGCTCTTGAAACCTTAACAAATTCCATTGTGGAAGCCAGGAGCATTGCAATTCTAAAATGTGAAGTAAAATTTGAATCCGTGATTATAGACGATGATCTTAAACTCTTGATCCGTCTTAAAAACGTGAGGAGAAGGCAATTTCAACGCATCCTGCTATGAAAATTATATGGCAGGATTTGCAGAAAGAAATCAAGAAACGTTTTGCAGATTTAAGAAACAAAAATTTTGAAAATAAAATTTCTCAATTGGACCCTGGCTCTAAGCCCTTTTGGAAATTATCTAAAATTTTGAAAAAAACCTCAGAAGCCAATACCGGCATTGAAAGAGGAAAACAAATTATTACTAACTAATTGCGAAAAAGCTCAAAAACTTGCTCTGCAGTTTGAAAGCGCGCACAATTTCAACTTAGGACTTACGAGTCCATTTGAAAATCAAGTTACTCAGGAGTTCGAAAATATTCTCAATCAAGAGAACGTTTTCGAAAATGCCTGGGTGACTGATTTGGAAGAAGTGAGAACTATTATTAAAAAATTCAAAAATGTGAAAGCTCCTGGCGATGATGGAATTTTCTACATCCTCATCAAGAAACTTCCAGAAAGTAGCTTATTATTTTTAGTTGATATATTCAACAAATGTTTTCAATTAGCATATTTTCCTGACAAATGGAAAAATGCTAAGGTTGTTCCAATTTTAAAACCAGACAAAAATCCAGCAGAAGCTTCTAGCTATCGTCCAATCAGTTTGCTTTCCTCCATCAGTTTACAGTTTGACAAGGCTATTTTGAACAGAATGATGGCCCACATCAACGAAAATTCAATTTTTGCCAATGAATAGTTCGGATTCCTCCATGGACATTCGACCACTCATCAACTTTTACGTGTAACAAATTTGATCCGTTCCAACAAATCTGAAGGCTACTCTACTGGTCTTGCTCTTCTAGACATAGAAAAAGCATTCGACAGTGTTTGGCATGAAGGTTTGATCGTAAAATTAAAAAAACTTTAATTTTCCAACATACATTGTTAGAATAATTCAAAGTTATCTGTCAAATCGTACACTTCAGGTTAATTATCAGAACTCCAGATCTGAAAGACTTCCTGTAAGAGCTGGTGTTCCCCAAGGCAGCATTTTGGGACCAATATTATACAATATTTTCACATCTGACTTACCTGAGTTACCTCAGGGATGTCAAAAATCTTTGTTTGCGGATGACACAGGCCTCTCCGCCAGAGGACGAAGCCTGCGTGTCATCTGTAGTCGATTGCAAAAAAGTTTGTATATTTTTTCTTCATACTTGCAAAAATGGAAGATTTCTCCTAATGCTTCCAAAACTCAACTAATAATATTCCCACATAAACCAAAAGCTCTTTATTTGAAACCTTCAAGTAGACATGTTGTCACGATGAGAGGGGTTCCAATAAATTGGTCAGATGAAGTTAAGTATCTAGGACTCATGCTAGATAAGAATTTAACTTTCAAAAATCACATTGAGGGCATTCAAGCCAAATGTAACAAATATGTAAAATGTCTCTATCCACTTATTAATAGAAAATCAAAACCATGTCTTAAGAACAAGCTTTTGATATTCAAACAAATTTTTAGGCCAGCCATGTCGTATGCTGTACCAATATGGACTAGCTGTTGTAATACCAGGAAGAAAGCTCTGCAGAGAATTCAAAATAAAATTTTGAAATGATTCTGAGGCTTCCTCCCTGGTATAGTACAATGAGATGAGTTACATAGAATATCCAATGTTGAAACATTGGAACAAATGTCAAATAAAATAAATAATAATTTCAGGCAAAAATCGTTACAATCTTCTATTGCCACGATTAATGCGTTATATGTTTAGGTTAAGTTAGGTTAAGTATATTAAAAACGTTTTTTTTCTCTTATAAGCAGGTGAAATCAAATCACCTGTAAAAATCTGAACTGCTACGGCAAATGAAATGTAATATGTTGTTAACAAAATGTTTATAAAGTCTTAGATTTGTGTTACCAAATTAGGATGATAGTGTCGTCCAATAACACAAAACACCTAGATATAAGAAATAATGAATGTAATGTTTGGAATGATACTAATAAAGAAATTATAAAAAAAATTGTTTTCCTGAATGACGTTTCAGTAACTCGCATCGACCCTGCTTCTGGCAACACTTCGGCGATCGATGTGACCATCTGCTTGGAGAGTCTGGTTCGGAGGTTCACCTGGCGGATCTTATCAGACAAGTCCGGCAGCGATCACTTCCCGATTGCGGTGTCCATACCGGGTGGTCATGTCAGCGAACAACGCGGCGAAAATGGCTCTACAACCAAGCTGACTGGACATTATATGAACGAATTACAGAAGAAACTATCCGTCCAGAGATCGAGTGGGATGTAGGTAGACTAGCTGCATGACGAAGACCTTTGAGCGAATTGTAAACCGACGTTTAATCACGAAGCTGGAGTCGAACGGACGACTAGACAAGCGTCAGCACGCTTTTCGTGTGGGACGCGGTACCGATACGTACTTCGCCGAGCTGGAGAGATCGATACCGAACGCCGACGAGCACTGGTTGATAGCGTCTCTTGATATGTCGAAGGCATACGGCACCACCTGATGACACGGTATTCTTCGCACCCTGAAATCATGACGGATACGTGGTCGGCTGATGAACCTTCTGCAAAGCTTCCTCTAGGAGCGAACGTTTCTGGTGTCGATAGGTGGTTACACGTCCAGTCAACACAACCTAAAAAATGGTGTGCCGCAGGGATCAGTATTATCCGTAACGCTGTTCCTCGTGGCGATGCAGCCCATCTTTCGGGTACTGCCGGATGGAGTTGACATACTTTTGTACGCCGACGACATCCTCCTCATCGTTAAAAGGGCCAAAAGCGAAGGGCACGCCGCCGTGAAGGCTGTCTGTAAGTGTGCGAAGAGTTTTGGCTTTGCCATGTCCGTACCTTAACGTTCAAACCGCATTGCAAAATGGCGAAGAAAGCATGTGAGTCACGGCTGAGAATACTCCAGATGATCGGAGCAAAACTACCGCGAGGCAATCGAACATGTCTACTGCAAGTCGGATCGACGTTGGTAACAGCAAAACTGACGTACGGCATCGGATTGGTGAGCCGAGTAGGACCAGCAAAATTGCAGACTCTCGCTCCGGCTTATAACAAAATGGTTCGGTTTACTTCTGGAGCGTTTGTCACCAGCCCTATAATTTTGGTCGTGGCCGAAGCGAGCATCCTACCATTTGAACTGTTGGCGGTTCAGTATGTAGCGAGGATAACCATCCGTATTATGACGAAGAACAGCCGTAACTCTTCCCTTGATTCGACGCGCTTCGGAACGTTTGGAAGAACTAACCGACGCAGCACTCCCTGCTGTCGGTCACATTGCAAGACAGGGCGATCGTTCCTGGAATGAACGGAAACCCTCGATAGGAGGGGACGTGAAAAGGAGCATTCGAGCCGGTGACCCTCCGGAGAAAGTCCACCCAGTCGTCCAGCAACTTCTGTCGACACGCTTTCGCAACTCGACCGTCGTCTACACTGACGGTTCGAAGTGTGAAGACACGGTAGGAGCAGCTTTTTACAACAACGGCATCTCCGGAACCTTTAATCTACCGAAGGAGTGCAGCGTTTTCTCGCGTTTTGATCGCATACGCTGATCAAGGAAGCGGTTTCAATTCCAAACATTCGGAACGAGGTGGTGATCTTAACGGATTCGGCGAGTTGTTTGCAGGCCTTAGAGGCCGAATCTTCAATGCACCCGTGGATTCAGGAGGTTGAGTACATAGTGAGAAACAAACACGTTTGGTTTTCTTTGGATCCCGGGTCCAGCTCGACAACAACCGGCTATCGACTTCCCTATCCCCAGCGAAGATGTACTGAAAGCGACGAAAGCAGCCATACGGCGCCGACAGGATTGCCAATGGTTTGGAATAAGAGATAACAAGTTGAGAGAAATTAAGCACGATACCAAGAGGTGGACAGAACGTGGCAATGCTGCCGACAAACGCGTGCTAACGAGGTTGAGAATCGGCCACACCCGGTTTACACACACTTTTCTTTTGAAAAGGGAATCTCCGCCTACTTGCGAGTGTTGTGGAACCATAATCGATGTGCGTCATCTAATTCTGCACTGCAGGAAGTTCGAACACGAAAGAAGAAGATACGGTATCGATGCTTGAAAGCTTGAAAGAAGCCCTCGATGACAATCTAGAGAGAACAACGAGGCTGTTGAAGTACTTACACGAAACAGGATTGTACAAGACATTGTGAACATCAAAAAACGGATTGCGTAATGTAAATTAGATTGAACATTTTTAACAGAAACGAATGCACCCTTCTGGTGTAAAGTGTCATTAATAAACAAAAAAAATGGTCATTAATAAACAAAAAAAAATACATTAGATATTGGATGTAAAATGACCTTAAGAGAATTAAATTAGTTTTCAAAGTGAAAAACAAGAACAAAAACAAAGAAAGTTATGATTTAATCCTTAGTTATCACTAGGATGAATGCATGCACGTTGGGATTTCTTGCCTGATTTGTTAGAGTGGTAAACAGGTAAGAGATTCATTAGAATTCAGTCGATGAGCATAATGACTGACGAACGTGAGGTGACTGAAAGGTGGAAGTAGCACTTCAATGAACAGCTGAATGGTACCGAGAGCGTAGGAAATAAGGGTCAACAAAACGGAAGAAATTTCTTCGTCAGTACGTACGATGAAAACAGAGAGCCGAGCTTTACAGCTAGAGTATGATTTTCTACAGATTCAGTACATTTGTTTGCTTCGCGGATGATATGGACGTTACCGACCATACATTTGAAGAGGTGATAAACCTGTACATCCGCCTAAAACGTGAGGCAGCAATAGTCTGACTTTTGGTGAATATGTCAAAGACAGAGTATATACTAGTTGGCGGACCCGAGAGCAATAGGATGTGCCTAAAACGCATTGTGACTATAGACGAGGATACGTTCGAGATGGTCGATGAGTAAGTCCACATTGGATCCTTGCTCACGACTAATAATAACGTTAACCGTGAGATACTAAGATGCACCATCTGTGGAAAGCTTCAGAAGAGCTGACGTTCAAAAGAGATTAGTTGCCGCACCAAATGTTCAAAACGCTCATAAAAAGATTATGAAATAGATGTTCCAGTATCACCTGTTTAGATGTTAAGTTAATAAATGAATGAAGTCTTCAGTTGTCCACAAAGGTCGATATTGATGGACTAATGAATTATATGAAATTTGAGATGAACTATATGAAATTTTATCCCATCTCATTTTTACCTCCAAATGGAATGCCAACACAGTGGAAAACCCTTTTTTCGAAGACATTTCCGTCCCACAGACAGACAGGTTTGTTTTCCATGCATACATTCACGCGCTGATGTGACGGCAAGTTTCGAGATTTGCAGCACCATCTAGATACTGCTCCATCGGCGAACCATAAATGACAGCAGAGTGTCGGTCCTGATTCGTGATTCTGCATCTTTTGCTCGTACCGATTTTTTCTCGCCCTTCACGAAAATGGAGCAGGAAAAAGTTTTCCCTTCCACCATTGCTCGAGAAAGAGCTTTTGTTTGCGATCGTAAAAGCGTATTCACTACCGTAATTTAGGAAATTTCCTGAAGTATGAGTTTTCAGGGCATATTTTGCTTTATACACTTTGTATTGATTGCAATAATTAAGTTCTTTATTTGACAGACTTAAAATTCGACGTTCTCATCGGTAGCGTTCGGTGAGAACGCTAAGCCGTCCGCAGTCTTAGCCCCCTACAGTAAACTTGTACTTCATCTCAGCGCACCTTCGATGTCGTCTCACGTTCTCCCAACCTCAAAGTAACGTGCCTTGGTGTGGAGCGAAAAGTGGAAAATAATGGGAAAAGTTTTTCCCGTAAGATGCAAAGACGATTGTTTTTACTGATGATAATATTGTTGTTGTTGTTATTATTGTCCCATAGAAGTCGCGAGCATGTGAATTAAAGCTTGTGCGACATATATACTTGGAATCGGACGAACTTCCACCCATTTAGGTTAGGGAGGGGGATTCGGAAGAGACGACTTTGTGGCTTAGCCTCTGCCTCCGTGTCCTTGGGAAGAATGTTCGCATTTTGTGCGATTTTCATTGTACTTGGCATTACAAACAAGTGGAACAGTTTGTTAATCCACCTTTTCAATTTGCAGCGAGCAAATCTTTGCTGGGATGGCATTTCGGTCGGTTGATGTTCATTCTGTTTTATATTCTGTTGAAATGTGGGGACGTTTCGGTGGAAAATCGTGTACTATTCAGAATCCGTTTTTCAGATTGTGCTTCTACAGATTACGAGAAATAATCCAGACTTAGGTTATCCTTAAGATTATACCCGACCAGGAGAAAATTGCTGCTGAGTATCCAATTAACGCGAGGTATTCCATACCAAGTGATCTACAGTAGTTATTATCTGAATAAGGTATTCGAGAGCCACGTTTTAATAAAAATACCAAATCTTATTTATGTTCTACAAACACAAAATTCATATTTAGTTCAGGTATATCAATACCCAAATAATACAAAATTTCTTCTACATTATTAAGATTATATCAGGTTCTACACCAACTTATATAACCCCAAATTTACTTGTTATTACGGGGTAATGTTATTCAGCAAACTTTCGAGTATATTGAATGTCCTTCGACTAGCGCAGTAAAGCAACGAAGGCAACTCTCGGAGAAAATCCTTAAAAAAAGTCCTGGTATATTACGAGAAGGATTAAAAATTCATCATCTAAGAAGTTCATTCAAAAGTACATCATCTTCTTAGTCTTTCCACTCAACAAAATTTTACAGCTCTCATTTTTTTTCGTGTCTCGACAATACCGCTACCATATACGCTCTCGACAACAAGGTCAACCAGCAAATAGGATCAAAGTCCCCCAAAGTAGAACAAAGCAAAAGTTCACTTGCTTGCGCTTGGGAACTTTTATTTTCAGCAAATCTTTCGAAGAAAAGATGATGGAAAAGCACTGAACCTGGGCGGAAGAGGTACCTCTCGAACTCAAAGCGCAAAGTTTAAGCTTCTTCCCCTATTCTTTTGAAGGACTCCGAAACGGAAATGATTCCAAAAGCTGTTCACGAAATCAACACAACCGAAAATAATCTTCCCAAGTGTCACTGCGTTTATTCCGTTCGTTGCTCTGCGCCATGAATTCGCACTGTGGAGAATCACTTTTGCAAACGCATTCCGCTTCAATCACATCAATCACATCACCCGCCATTAATCCGCTGATTGATGGGCCCACGTGAATTATGCACAATGGACGGGCAATATCTGGCCGCCATCATTCTCCGTCGTGACACGAGCCTGTTGGTGATGACGGGTTGGTTCAGAATCACGGAGACCAGTCACACAGGGGTTCACTTTGCTAAAAAGCTGACAAAACACAATTTCCTGACATTTTTTTAGTTAAAAAGCAACATACGGAAATCTCTGAAGAAATTTTTTCTTCTTGTTTTGATTCAAAATAAAAGACATAAACAAAAAATATTTTTTTTGTGTTAATACTCAATTGATTCATCTTCATCACAAACATAGAAATATAGATTTTAGTACAAATTTTGCTGATTGGTAACTCATTTTTATCTAGACTCAGCATTCCCGGATGCATTTTTTATGTGTTTTATGTTTTTTTTTATGTTAACCCTATCTTTTCTTCTATATAATTGAAAAGGGAATGGTTTTTGTACGTCACGAATTGGCTCGAGCATGGGCTATCGGATTTTGAAAACTCTCTCATAGCTATGTGCCTGAAGTGCTCAAACGTGTTTGTGTCTATAAAAAGCACAGAAAATTCAGGAAAATCGAAAAAAACAGGAGAAAACAGAACTGCCGTTTTGTATAGGACATTCAATGATATTTTTCAACAGCCTACTTTAAGGCAAGACGAAGTTTGCCGGGACCACTAGATAAATTTATAACTGGTATTGTAGATATGCCAAATAATAAAAGTACAGCTTCTTCATATCGTTCAAATCGCTCCCGCTGCTTCTCGGGGAGAAATCTTGTCCAAATGTTTTTTTTTTAAGTCTAAAGAATCGATTAGAAAAAGACCGTACAGCCGAAGTTTGCCTGAACATTCGTTTTTTGAAAAAAGTTGAGAATTTTAGAATGTTTGAAAAGAAAATTATTAAAATTTTGTTCTATGCCCAAAATAGGATTTTTAGTCCTAAAACATGTTCCACGACACTTGTCAAGAACCAAACATGAAAAGTACTAATAATGCGTCATTTTGCCATGAATTTTCAAATCTGAACAACCGTGGGCCACATGGTCATCACAACCACCGGTTGCCACGTCATTGTCCCATTTGTTGTAGCGCCAAATGGAAATGTCTTCAATATGGTAACTCGCTCGAAATGACGGACGATGCTGGCCGTATAAATTATGACGAGTGGGAGGAGCTTTGGAAGGAAATACTAAGGAGACAGACGCAAGAAGGCTTGATGGTGAGATGTGATTAGAGCGAGCTCCAATTAGCAGATTGAAATGGAATTTTCACGGTAGGCTACGTTTTATGGCGGCGGTTTACTGAAGATGCACGTCTTTGGTAGAAACTTAGGAATGCTTCCTAGCTGGAAAGTAGCTCGATTAAGTTCGGATTCGCATTTAAGATTTTTTTATGCATTCTGGAGAAAATGGATAAAGTTGCTAAAATGAATTTGGTAGAGCTTTTTAGAGCTTATTACATAATATTTCCGAAGAAATTTGGAAAAACTTTCCAAAAATACTAGAAAATTCTTGTTATTCCTCCCTCCAAAGTAGGAGGTAGAATTTTACGATAACTTCAATCAGCTTGTCACATAGCACTGAGTGTTGAAATTACGCTTCCTTACAGAAACTTCAAGATGCTTGCAGATAAAATTTCGGAAAACTTTCTGCATAATTTAGGAAAATTTCACGCCATTTGAGATTATTACGTAAAATTTGGAAAAATTTCCCGCAAAGGAAAAGTTTACTGAATATACGACGGTTTTACACAGAAGCTTTTTGTAACTAGATGAAGTTTTTTTCGGAAATTGACCGTGAAAAAATCGAAAAGGGATAAGGACTGCTTTTTACATAGGATTGAGAGGAGGAGAAAAGCGTACAAAAAAGTTTTTGAAAGCTGTTTTTTGAAGTTTGGGATATTTTTTCCTTTATTAGGGTTGGCTTCCCAAAACAGCGTAGGGTAAGTCTCTCACAACTTTGCGTAAAAGCTCTCAAAAAAAAAAAAAAAAATAAAATAAAAACAAGAAAACTTCAATAGCTTCTCACAGCAAATTTTCACAAACCCTTAAACAGCTTTCCATAGGAATCTGGGCTTTGAGAACCATGAAGAAGAATAACTCAGAAACTTTAAGGCGATCATCACTTAGTTCGGAAGGGTGGGTAAATATATTAATATTTTTGAAAAAAGAGAAGCTTGAGAGAACCCGACTAGCAGATCATATCAAAATTATAACATAAATTTATCATTTACTCATTTCGCATATAGACGTTTCGCATGGAGCAGTTTCATACATGAACAGGTAGCATTTTGAGGAAGGTATATAATTCTGATTATGCTTAATGCTTAATTGAGATACAATTATCGGTAGTAGGTCGTTGGGCATAAAGTCGTTTGGCATGAAGCCGTTTGGCATAAAACCGTTTGGCATAAAGTCGTTTGGCATTATGATCATTTGGCATAAAGTCGTTTAGCATAATGGTCATTTGGCATGATGAGTCTGAAAGCAAGGATTTCTTAAGATGACATTCGTTTTTACGTTTTTTGAATCTCTCTGACAACATCAGGCTTATTTTGGAGTCAATTGATACAAAATGACACTTTATCCAACAATCCTATGCTCTTGAATAAACTAAAGCATATTAGGAAAATTATTGCCAATAGTATTTTATTATTTATCTAGAATTTATCATTCTTTCAAATATTAATTCTTCTTTCGAGTTTCGCTATTGGAATCAATTTTTGCACTGGAGATTTTGATATATTTAGCACAAATTCATCCTTCTTTCAAACATTTGATATTCTTTCTGAATATTATGTAGCCATGATAATAGGCAAACTATTGATTTCAAATTCAAATAAATTTCAGCATCTTTTATACATAGGTTGTTCTTTGGAGCTATATTTTCAGATATTTTTTATTTCCAACTGAGGGCGGTAATCGATAACATTGAACTGCTCAAGTTATCAGCGAAAAATGAAATCGATTGCTGCAGTTACTTTGATAATTATGAACGCAATTTTTGTTTGTTTTTTAGTATGCCGCAATAATTTTGGCGTCCAATCTTCTATTGTTTTAATCATAAATTTTGCCTTCTTTCAATAATAGGCTATTCTACATACTTAAACTGATGTAAGGTAACATTTAGTAAAGCTAAATGTTACCCATTTTTTTTATATTTTGCTATTTTTGTACAACTATTTTTGACATTGGAAAATATCTGAACGGATACCACGCTTGTTGAGAACCTCCAAAAAATTTTACTATAGGTTCGTTGGTGTTGATCTCGGTAAAAACTTAAAAAATGCCGATATTCATTGTAAGTCACTCATTATGCCAAACGGCCATTATACTAAATGACTTTATGCCAAACGGCCTTATGCCAAATGGGGTACAACCTAATTATCTCCCGTCGAGAAAAAATGTATTCCTTATAACATATATTTATAACAAGATCATATCAGAACGTGTAAAAATACATTTTATAACAAATCATGTTACAAAAATGTATAACAAATTTTCTTATAATCTAGTTATAAATGGAACAGAATAGAGGTCTACAAGCAAAGTGCCGCTTATACCGACGCACGATCGATCGATTTCCTCAGAATTTTCATTCTGCTCGTATCGTGTCACAGCAAAAAAAAAAAAAGTTGTGACAGTTCTCACAATAAACAAAGAGAATTCTGACATCATTGCACTATTACGCAGGCAATTGTACATAGAAGAATACAGAGCTCAATTTGTCATTATAATCAAATTACACAAGTACAACAAGCAAGTTGACCATTTTATTGCGTCGCTAATTGTGATGTCTTGTTTTTCAGCTAAGAAGCGCTAGCAATTTGAAGAACATCAAGGCCTTGTTCAGATGAGCTGAGAAAACGTATAACTGGTTGAGCTTGTATCACCCTTCATTCAAAGTGTATCAATAGCTGCGATGGTAGGGACGTCAGGTCCACACTAGAAGCTTACCGGTTCGATTCCCGGTAAGAACTCTGTTTTTTAACAATGGAAACCTTTTTTATTTGATTTCAGTTACTTTCTAAAAATAGACATTTAAACACATTTAAAAACATTAACCCAAAAATGAGTAAGAAATATATTGTTGATTCACTCTAATTGATTTTTACCCAAAGCGGTATTGTAACAGAGTATGTTATAATTTTGATAAGTGGTATTGCAAAATTTTATATTTTTTTTTAATTTTCCTACGGTGTTTAGGTCAATACAACCCGAAACGCACTTTCAAAGCGTCACAACTGTTGTTTGTTACTTCCTATTGTTATGGTATTTAATTACTTTAAATATTTTGAGGAAAATAAGAGTTTTATGTTTGAAAACAAAAATTGTAGGACAGTTCTGCAGGGCTGGACAAAAAGGCTTATATTTTGTGAATATATTGTGATTAACAAGATCCTGCATCTTATTTATAAAAATCGGTGTTACAAAACATGATCGCAACTAAATAACACATCAAATTATAATTTTGGTAGTTTCTGCTATTCAGGAAGCTATTATTTAAGGTTGAGAAACGTTCAACAAATGCTTATAAACAATTCTCCATTTGCTTTGCATAGATACTTAGATAAGTTTCAACAAGAGAAGTATTGGTTTGTTAAAAATTAAAAGCTCCCCAAGCTTCTGTCAAGTGGAAGTTACCCAGTTTTTACTTTCGAACAATCTTTAATATACATAGCGAAATGTGTACTTCTAAGGAATTGTTTGCTAGCAACGGAAGCTTCTTGAGCTTTTGTCAAAAACATCAGTAGTTTTCAAGCATCTATCAGAAGATTCGCAGGCTTTTACAAAGACTTTTAAAGCTTCTAATGGAAGCTTTGCAAGGTTCTGTACGAAAATTTGCTAGCAGCTATCAGTTTGTATGCTTCTATTGGCAGCTTTTCAAGTTTTTATTGGAAGCATTACAAGCTTCTATTGGAAGCTTTCCAATCATTTTTGGAAGCTTTGCAATTTGCTCTGGGCCTCAACTTGCAAGTTTCTTTTGGAAGCTTTGCAAGCTTCTATTGGAAGCTTTCCAAGCTTCTATTGGAAGCTTTCCAAGCTTCTATTGGAAGCTTTCCAAGCTTCTATGTAACTGCGTTGCGCTTTTTTCTGTGAGATTAAAGTATTTTGATCAAGGGTTCTACAGCCCTCTGGTATATGGTCTTTAGATCCATTCAAAGTAGTTCGGTTTATATGACATATTATTCCCCATTTTGAAAATACCGAAATCATGAGTTAACATTTCATAGTAATCTATCACCTTGAATACGGTTATACATTAAAATGGGTGGAGTATCACAATAGGTCAAACACTGCAACAGACTTCTATTCATTGGAAGCATTAAAAACTTCTATAGGATTGTTCTATAGGATGTTTTGAAAACTTATATTGGAGAATTTGCAAGCTGCTATTGAAAAATTTGCAAGCTGCTATTGGAAGCTTTGTAAGCGTTTATTAAAAGCTGTGCAAGCTTCTACTGATAGCTTTGCATGCTTTTATCGAAAGTTTTACAAGCTGCTGTCGTAAGCATTGAAAACTTGTATCTGACGCTTTGCTCACAGGTGTCGGAAGCATAGCGAGATTCTTTCGAAAGCTTTGCAAGATTTTTCCGGACGTTTCGTGTACTTACATCGGTAACTTTGGAAGCTTCTTTCTGAACCTGTCAAAGCTTCTGTCGAAATCTTCCTAAGCTTCTTTCAGAAGCTTTCTTAGATTCTTCCGGAAGCTTCTGTCGGAAGACTGCCAAGCTTTATTGGAAACTTCCAAAGCTCTTTTTGAAAGCTTTTCAGCTTCTAAGCTTCTATCAGAAACTTCCCAAGCTTCTATCGCAATTATCTAAACCTTTTATCAAAAACATTCCGAATTTTTATCAGTTTTTCAAGATTCCACCGAAGGTTTTGTTAGCTTCTTTAAAAAGTTTCCCACTTTTCGGGCTTTTTATTTTATTTAGAAGTATTTTCTGTAGAAAGTTATCTTACTTCTACATATATGCAAAATCTTATAATTATATAATTATAATTATAAAAGCTTTCAAAGCTTCTGTGAACATTTTTTTATATATATTTTTTTTAAATTTGTATATGAATTTTACCAAGTTATTGTAAGTGGTTTCAGAAGTGGGAATGCTTCTGTGACAAATAAGCGATAAATTGGGAATTTTCTATAGTTTGGATTGCCTAAAGCAACTACTTTGAAGCTTTTGCTTACTTTAGAGCTTGTTTTCTAGAGCACTAATTGGAACTAGTTTTACTGTCCCGTAGTAGACGTACTTACTGTAGGATCTATTTCATAACTTCTCCTAAGATTGTTTCAAAAGCATATTAAGTTTTTATTAAAAGCTCCGCAAGCTTCTGTAGAAACTACTCCAAGCTGTTGGAAGCTTTCGTCGCAAGTATTTTAAGCTTCTATCGAAAGCTTATCAAGATTTTGATGAAAGCTTTTTTCTGATGAAAGCATATTAAGCTTTTTTAGAAAACTTCTTCAGCATTTGTCGTCAGCTTGTTTGAATTTTGTTAAATGCTTCTTTAGATTCTGTTTCTGATGCTTTTAACGACTTTGTCGAAATATTCTTAACCTTCTGTGTCAAGCTATTTAATTTAAGATTACTCAAAATTCTCTCAAAAGCTTTCTGAGATTTAGTTGAAAGTTTTTTCAGCTTCTGATTGAACTTTCTATTAGATACTTCGTATTCAATAAGCTTCCTAAACTTCCTTCAGAAGCTTCTCATGCGTGTATAGAAAGCTTCACACGCATGTTTTAGAAGCTGTGTAGCTTTCCAGCTCCCAAGTTTCTACCAGATGCTTCCAAAGCTTCTATCGGACGCCACCCAAGCTAAAGAAGCTTCCAATGTTTTTATCTCAAGTTTTTTCGGAGCTTTTTTCGGAAGTTTGCCAAGCATTTATTGGAATCTTTTCAAGTTTCTGTTGGAAGAAACCCTAGATTTTGTAGAAAGCTCTCGAGATTCTGTTGGAAACTTTCCAGCTACTGTAAAAAGCTTTCAAAACTTCAATCGGAAGTTTATGAAGCATCTGTTGGATGCATGCTTCTGTGAGTAGTTTTTTTTCTGTTCGGACATCTTAACCCTCTAATACCCAAATTTTTATTTTCGATTTAAGTATTATTTTTCGTTATCTAAAATCGTTCTAAACACGTTTTGGGCATTTATTTATTTTTATTCGCAAATTTTTAAATTTTGGTTTTTGATTTTTATAATTTTTAATTTTGAACATCCCTAGCTTTTTTCATTTTTTCTTGAAGCCTTTTCTAGTTGTTGATTTTTGGCAATAATAAAAATTTAAATTGTTACGGTATTTTTAAAAATATTAAATTTTTAATTTTTTTTCGGAGCATATTTTATTTTCCGTGTAACTAACGGAAAAACAGGTTTGAAATGATTTTAATACCACCAGGCTCTTCGTTTGTGATAGGTTAATCGTAGAAAAATATAAAAGATACGAATTTTTATATTACACGTTAAATGAAACCCAGGCATTTGTAGGTTATATAGGAATGCAATTTTTCAAACAACTTTTAAAAATACATAAAAGTTTCAAAACCCTTAAAAAACTTTTCTTATATGCGTGTTATGAGTCAAGGTATAAGCCAAAAATAAAATCATTTTGATTTGCGAGCTACGAAAAAATACACAAAATTCCAAAGTGTACCCCGTCTAAAGGCGGGGTTGGGTATTAGAGGGTTAAGGTTCAATCAGAGCTTCCCAAGCTTCTGTCAAAATAAAGCTACTATGGGAGGTTTCACGAATGATTTCCCAAGATTATGTTGAAAGTTCATCAAGCTTTTATTGGATGCATCTGTAAGCATCTCTACAGGCTATTGGAAGCTGTTCAAGCCGTTTTGGTATTCTACATTGGCTTCCATTGCAAGCATTTTGAGCTCCTTTTGGATTTTTTGTCAAAAGCTCCTTAAAGTTCTGTCGGAAGATTTTGAAGTTTCTTTCTGATGGTTTTTATACATCTATCGGACCTTTCTATTGGAAACTTTGTTTTGTCAAATGTAAGGTTTCTAAGCAACTTACAGAAAAACAATATGTGTATCTCAAACTTCTCAAGATTCTTATGAGAGTTTTTCTAGTTTCTATTGTTAACATCTTAAGTCTTATTGTAAAGCTTCGTTAGAAAGCTTCTTAACGTATTTCAGCAACTGTCAGAAACTTAATGAGCTTTTATCAAATCAATTAAATTTTTTGTGAAATTCCCGAAAATAGAATTAAAAAAAAAAATGCAAATTTTTGTATACAAAATTGAGGTATAAACCTACAAATGCTTAAAACATAGAAACAGCGTTTGCAAACGCCATATTTCAATAATCAAAACGTTCTCAAACCTTTCACCGAAAATCCTCCCAACTAAACATGAATAATTAAGTCAACTGCGAAGCAAAATCTCCGTGACTTGTCAGCAAACATCTTCCATTAGCAGGCAGAAAATCTAATGCCGCCCGAAATCCCTTAAAAGAGAGACATCGCCGTTTTGCCACACTGCAGGCCGGAGGAAAATTAATTATCAACCCGTTTAAGAACATGTCAGCATTACCGTATGGCAGCTTTCCAAAAAGAGAGGAAGAAAGTTCCATTTTCCCGGTGAAAACCCGACGATGAGGAAGACGGGACGAAAGGATGCGGGTATACATCAAACGTCACTCCCTGGGTTGAACACACGTGACTGAAGCGACAAACAGGGTAAAGCTTTCATCTTCAATCACTCTCTCCTCGCTGTGTTGCTTATGGAACATCCCCGGAGGGATGTATCCTTCTTTTGAAGGGCTTCCTTAGCCTAGTGGTAACGTCAAGGGCTTCAAAGCAAAACCACGCTGAAGGTGTCTGGGTTCGATTCCCGGTCGGTCCAAGATCAAAAGCTCTCAGTTAATAACCATGGAAATGCTCATAAGAGACTGAGCTGAAAAGCAGACTCGATTCCAGCGAAGACGTAATGTCAAAAAGAAAACGAAGTATGTTTCTTCTCTACAGTACCTATCTACCGAAGGCTTCCCTGTGACATGTGAAAATAAAAACGGCTCACCAGGCTTTATTAAACTCGTATGAGTGCTTGAGCTCCTATAAGATGCTCCCGGCTTGTCAAGAGATTTTTGTGCAGGAGTGATTCGATTTCGTTACTTGTATTATTTTAACATTCAGTTTTGATCAGAAACTCGCAGATTTTCTAAAAACCAAGTCACTAATAATATACAACGAAATTCAGTGATGAAACAATTTTCGACATGAACTGCAGAAACCACAATTACTCAGATGATAAAATCCCAACTACCCTGTACATCTTTTTCTGAACGAACGATGACGGTGGAGCAACGAGTAATCCTTTAAAGACGTCATGAATAAGGAGCTTCCTGCTCTGGCAAGACGATACAGGTTGCAGCACACTGGAAGGAAGTGGTCGTAGGAAGACGTGGTGCGGTAGAAAAGCCAAAGCTGAGGGAAATTGAAGATAATAATTCATAATTCGGTTTTTCTTTGCTCGGCGATGCATATTCCGTACCCGGAAATCAGCGGTGATGTAACTTGTTTTGTGTTGAGCGATAGTTGGGGGAAGGTTCGTGTGGGAAGGTAACCGAGAGGATTAACTCACAGATTTGAGCCAATAAAGATTGCTTTGAAATCGCAGCTTAAAGATCAAGCTGAATTTATTGATATAGTTGCTCTTTTTCAATGATTCCTACTTCCTAAGTAAAACCTTTGAGAAAAGCTGAGGAAGCTTCTGATAGAAGCTTGAATGATTTGATAGCAACTTTGGATGCTTTCGATAGTAACTTGGGAAGCTTTCCATAAAAACTTGAAAATCTTCAAAGAGAAGCTCGGAAAGCTTACGATTGAAACTTGGGAAGCTTCCGAAACATGCGAAGGTTACGATAGAAGCTTGGCAACCATCTAAATAAAGCTTGGAAATCTTCAAATAGAAGTTCCCAATGGAGCTTCTTATATAAGCTAGGGATGCTTAAAAGGGTTGGGAGCTTTCAATAGAAGATTGGGAAGCTTTCAGTAAAAGCTGCCGACAGAAGCTTGAGAAGCTTGAGTGGCTTCCGACAGATGCTTGAGAAGCTTCCGACAGAAGTTTGAGAAGCTTCCGACAGAAGCTTGAGAAGCTTCCGACAGAAGCTTGAGAAACTTGCTTGTGAAGCTTGAGAAGTTTCCTTGAGAAGAGTGAGAAGCTTCCTTGAGAAGATGAGAAGTTTCCTTTAGAAGCTTGAGAAGCTTCCGACAGAAGCTTGAGAAACTTCTTACAGAAGCTTGAGAAGCTTCCGACAGAAGCTTGAGAAGCTTCCGACAGAAGCTTTAGAAGCTTCTGACAGAATCTTGTGAAGCTTTCGACAGATGCTTGAGAAGCTTTCGACAGATACTTGGGAAGCTTCCGACAGAAGCTCGAGAAACTTCCGACAGAAGCTTGAGATGCTTCCGATAAAAGCTCGAGAAGCTTTCAGATGTTTCCGACAGAAGCTTTAGAAGCTTTCAACAGAAGATTGAGAAGCTTCCAAAAGAAGTTTGAGAAGCTTCCGGTAGAAGCTTGAAAAGCTTTCGACAGAAATTTGAAAAGCTTCCGACAGAAGCTTGGGGAGTTTTCAACAGAAGCTTGAGAAGCTTCCGATAGAAGCTTGATATGCTTCCGACCGAAGCTTGACATGCTTCCGACAGAAGCTTGAGTAGCTTCCGACAGAAGCTTGAGTAGCTTCCGACAGAAACTTGAGAAGCTTCCGACAGATGCTTGGGAAGCTTCAGACAGAAGCTTGAGATGCTTCCGACAGAAGCCTGAGAAGCTTCTGACAGAAGCTTGAAAAGTTTCCGACAGAAGCTCGAAAAGCTTCCGACAGAAGCTCGAGAAGCTTCCGACAGAAGCTTGAGAAGCTTGAGAAGTTTGAGAAGCTACCAACAGAAGCTTAAGAAGGTTCCGAAATGATCTTGAGAAGTTTCGGACAGAAGCTTTCGACAGAAGCTTGAGAAGCTTCCAAGAGAAGATTGAGAAGCTTCCGGAGAAACTAAGTCAGCATCCAAAAGAAGCTTAAGAAGCTCAGTATCGACTTTTGTGTAGTTATTTTTTGAAAACATTCCACACAAGATTTCTTCATCATTATCTTTTCTTCACAGACGTCCAAAACTGTTGCTAGGTGCGCTTCGTTAGAGTAACGATGTATTTCCACGAACACACATCAACCATGGTAACGGTTGCAACAGCTCTTTTCTCCACCGAAGAATGGCAAACCAAACTGAATGCTACCACTCACCTCTCTGACCCACCACGAAAGCAGCAGATCGCATTGCACATTGGTCCCAAAGCCATATCTAGGAAGACAAAAATGATTGCGCCTAAACCGTCAATTTTAGATATATGGTGTCTTTGGCAAAGTTTCTCCATATTTTTCAGACATTTTTTTCAGAGATGTGAAATTAGGGTGGCCCACATGGTTTACGAGATCAGCACATAAACTTTTTTGCTGACGCATTTGGGACTACACAATGTTCTACAATGTTTTAGAACAACCGATTTGGAGCAACTTTGCCGAAGAACCCAAATTTCTATCTCTTATGGTTCGCGAGTTATGATTTTTTTTTACAAAAAAGTTAGGGTGGTACTGAAAAATCAGTTTTTTCTTTATAACTTTTTATACGATAATTTCTCGCAAAAACTTTGTTCCGAGCACTTTTAGAACTTTTGATTGCGCAACTTTTTGCTGAAGAAACTACTGTTCTATCTTTTATGGTTACAGAGTTATCAGAAATTTTCTTCGAAAAAATGGTTGTTTTCAAATGCCGATATCTCCGAAAGGCGCAAACGGATTTTCATTCTTTTGTCGGCATTAGAAAGATTATTTCTTTCTCTGTATATGGTGAAAAAACTGTTAGGATGTTTTTTGTTTGGAAAGATTGACAAAATTTTGAAAATGATATGTTTTTCAACCGAAAATTGTCCATAACTTGACGAATATTCGAGATAGCTCTTTGGTGTCTTCAGCAAAAATGTGCAAAATTGAAAGTTCTGATAGTGCTTCATACAAGGTATTCATAACAATCATTGCTTTAAGATATATTCACCATAATCCGAATTTTGTATGGTAAAGAAAGCGAAAAAAGAGATATTTGCTGGAACAACCGGAATAACTGTATGTAAAGTCATTTAAAATTGAAAATATATGTAATGAAATAAGATCGATCACAGTATGCGAAATGTTTGGAGTTAGGGAAAGTTAGTAGCTAAAGCAGTTTTAACAGTGATCCATGAAACATTAATCCATAAACGGTGTCTTTTTATTTCACGCGACATAATGTTTGTCCAGCTAACCTATGCCGTGGTTGGTTATAAATTTCTACCGCTTTGGCTTACTAAGCAGAAGGTCATGCGTTCAATACCGGTTCCGTTTATTTTATTATCAACTCCAAACGATAACGAAACGTATACTTTGAAGAATTCCTTCAAATTACCAAAACCTTACTTCCCGTGATATCCTCGCATAGAAATATAGAAGTATCTGCAATTATTCTATCTGGGCATCCAACTTATCCCATTCAATTCAATCAAATCCAATAAATCTGCCACAACGAATTAGTCAGGGCAGCATTCGCCTGTTAAAGAATGCATGAATCTTGAACAAGAGCCAGATATAAATCCCAAATATCTGTCTAAGGTAACGAACCAGAAGGTAGGCCTTGATCACTTGAAAACTGCTTCAGCAAATAATTTTCCTTTTTTGTTGAGTTGTCCTTAGACTCCGCTTACTATGATAGATATCAATAGGGGGGGGTCCCCCAGTGCCGGACAGCACCCAATACCGGACAAAGTCGAAACATTGAGAAATCATGGTCCAATCGAGATGGTGTATTAGTCGAGAAGAAAGCTATTATGTAGACTAATGTTTGCGAAGAATAACACATCCTTGAAATAGGCATGCCTTTTTAAAAAAGTGGAAATGTTTGAAAATTTTAAAAAATTTGGCGTATTCTCTTAATTTTGAGCTTATTTAGTAATGATTTTGAATATGAAAAAATACTTTGAATCACGCAAGCATGATCGAACATAACCCTAATTTGATAGTATGAATGTATTTTGTACCATAATTGAACTAAATATGGACAAATTACAATTTTCGTTAAGCACCTCCTGTCCCTCAGTTTCGGACAGATTGATTTGTCATATGATAGCTTTGTAATTATTGCGTCAGTGTCTCTAAATACTTTCATTTTTCATGGGTTCCGTCGATCATGGTATCAAACATGCAATAAAATTAAGACGATTGAACATTCAGAACAACATCGTAAAATGTGCTATTTTTCATCATATATGAAGGAGGTTTTTTGATAGGCATCTTGCAAACTAAGAAAGACTCAAATTATTCTTGTAAATGTTGCAAATGCATTGAAATGATAAATATCAACTATTCCTATAGTGTACACATTCAATGATGTTCAAATTTGCAGAATTCAAGGCATTTCCAGATCGTGTCCGGTATTGGGTGCTACCTTTCAAGATCGATCAATTTGGTACTGAAATACATCATCAAAATGCATTGTCAAAATTCATATTTATATTTTCAAATTTATTTTTGTACACTATAAAAATGATAATATTTATCATAAATGGGTATCACGAGCCCATAAAATCAATAGTTTTTGAATTATGAATTTAGTGGCTTAAGTGTCCGGTACTGGGGGATCTCCCCCTACATGTGTATTCAATTTTAAATGACATACATACAGTTATTTCGATTGTTCTAGCAAATATCTCTTTTTTCGCTTTCTTTACCATATAAAATTCGGTTTATGGTGAATATATGTGTAAGCGTTGATTTTTTTATGAATACCTTGTATGAAGCACTATCAGAACTTTCAATTTTGCACATTTTTGCTGCAGGCACCAAAGAGCTATCTCGAATATTTTTCAAGTTATAGACAAATTTCGTTTAAATACATATTATTTTCAAAATTTTGTCAATTTTTTTAAACAAAAAACGTCCTCACAGTTTTTTCACCATAAACAGAGAAAGAAATAATCTTTCTAATGCCGACAAAAGAATGAAAATCCGTTTGCGCCTTTCGGAGATATCGGCATTTGAAAACAACCATTTTTTCGAAGAAAATTTCTGATAACTCTGTAACCATAAGAGATAGAACAGTAGTTTTTTCGGCAAAAAGTTGCGCAATCTAAAGTTCTAAAAGTGCTCGGAACAAAGTTTTTGCTAGAAATTATCGTATAAAAAGTTATAAAGAAAAAACTGATTTTTCAGTACCACCCTAACTTTTTTGTTAAAAAAAAATCATAACTCGCGAACCATAAGAGATAGAAATTTGGGTTCTTCGGCAAAGTTGCTCCAAATTGGTTGTTCTAAAACATTGTAGAACATTGTGTTGTCCTTAATGCGTCAGCAAAAAAGTTTATGTGCTGATCTCGTAAACCATGTGGGCCACCCTAATTTCACATCTCTGAAAAAAATGTCTGAAAAATATGGAGAAACTTTGCTGAAGACACCATATATCTAAAATTGACGGTTTAGACGCAATCATTTTTGTCTTCCTAGATATGGCTTTGGGACCAATGTGCATTGTCCTGAGCTGCCCACGTTCGAAAAACTCTGACACAAACTTTCGAGAGCGTGACAGCAACCACCGACTACCATGAAATTCCGAGAAAAGCTTGTCAAATTAACTTTTCGTCGGAAAGTCTCGAAAAGTGCAGTGCACTTGGGGTAGCAGCTGTCATCGTTGCACACAATGAGCTTTACCTGTTCGGGTTACAGCAGCGTTGTTACTGAGGCGAGTGGTATCCGACAGAGTTGGACAGTTGGACCACCACCCGAACGAAATTCAATTCTTCAAATTGTTGGAAAAAGCAATTACTTAATCTGTTCAATGCAATACACCACGAACAAGATGCTTCTGGTTTCGAACTTACCGATATGTATTTTTTTTTTCTGTTGGATTAAGAGAGCGAAAAAAAGGAGCGACAATCCTTTGGCACCACTACAATAGATAAGGGCAGCGATTGTTCGGAAAAGGCCGGAAACAGTTCAAAAACGTTTTGCCTTCAGAACCATTGCGAGCGACCAGTCCGACATACGTGGAAGGCACTGATGAAAATATCGGCTTAATTTACACTCTTCATAAAATAACATTATGATAGCGTAATGTCTCACTAAATTTGCATGATGGCAACGTAATTTTACAATTATCATATCCTGCAAGTTTTTTTTCGTACTGTGCACCAAACACATGCCACACAATTGTGAAAGCATCGGGTTTCCCAGTGTTGGTCTGCGTCTTGTATGCTGCTGATGCACCGGAGAGCACCAGTGAGATATCTTTACTGCTCTTGTTCGGGGTATGGTCCTGATGGTTTTGGGTCCGGTTCAATGCATTGTTACAGAAGCTCGGACCTGGACCCAGACCCGAGTTGTGTCGTTGGCATGTGAGAACCGAAGATAATAAAATTTGCAATATCCTGTATGTTGTGTGTGTGAATTGAACCGAAGCTGGGCTGTCACATTTCAATGGGTTACGTAGGTACGTGTTGGAAGATTGTCTTTATGAAGAGGAGGGATAAGCTATGAGTTAACAAGGTAATGCGTTGGATTGATGGATTATTTTTTGTGAGAGATTCCCGCTTGGTAATACTTTGCTACACAATTAAAAATGTACAAGAAACTAAAATGCATTATTATAGAGACATAAAATATTGAAAGAAAACGGAATTTCACTCAATGTATGTAAAGTAAATGGGAAAATCACCATTTACTTTACAGACATTAAGTGAAATTCTTTTTTCTTTCTAAGATATGAAATAAGAGGAAAAATTTGAATGTTTTCAACAGATTCTGAAGAAGCTTCATACAGCTTCCTCAGCTTTCAACAGAAGCTATGGATGATTCAGATAAAAACTTAAGAAGCTTTCGACAGGAATTCAAGAAGCTTCCAACAAAAGCATAGGAAGTTTTCAATAGAAGCGCTTCCGATAGTAACTCATGAAGCTTCCAACAGAAACTTGAGAAGCTTCTGACACAAGCTGACTGAAGCCTGGTGAGTTTCCAAAAGAAGCGTGAAAGCTTAGGAAGCTTTCGAACACAAAATTAGGAAGCTTCGGACAAAAGCTTAGGAGTTTTCCGACAGAACTTTGGAAAGCTGTCGACAGTTGCTTAAAAAGCTTGTCAAGCTTCCAATAGAACAAATTGGGAAGCTTCCGACAGAAGCTTGGGAAGCTTCCGACAGAAGCTTGGGAAGCTTCCGACAGAAGCTTGGGAAGCTTCCGACAGAAGCTTGGGAAGCTTCCGACAGAAGCTTGGGAAGCTTCCGAAAGAAGCTTGGGAAGCTTCCGAAAGAAGCTTGGGAAGCTTTCGACAGAAGCTTAGGAAACTTCCGTCAAAAGCTTGGGAAGCTTCCGACAGAAGCTAAGGACACCATCTACAGGGTAGACTTCCAATGAAAGCTTGGGAAGCTTACGATAGAAGCTTGAGAGCTTCCGACAGAAGCTTAAGAAACTTCCAACAAAGGCTTGGAAAGCTTCCGACAGAAGCTTAGGAAGCTTCCGACAGAAGCTTAGGAAGCTTCCAACAGAAGCTTGGGAAGCTTTTGACAGAAGCTTAAGAAGCTTCCGACAAAGGCTAGGGAAGCTTCCGATAGAGGCTTAGGAAGCTTGCGAAAGAAACTTCCGACAGAAGCTTAGGATGCTTTTTTTTAAAAGACACCGACACGATAATGTTTCCAGTAGGCATTTTGCCCTTTGAAGGAAGCACCACACTAGACAACGAGCAAGCATGAAGCACCCAAGGGCACAGTCGGAAAACATTCGTCACAAAAAGTTTTCTGGCCTGAAGTGGGAATCCAACCCACACTTCTTAACACAATGCGGTTAAATGCCTGGTGGCACTAACCGCACGGCTACGAAGCCCACAGAAGTTTAGTAAGCTTCCGACAGAAGCTTAGGAAGCTTCCAGCAGAAACTTTGGAAGCTTCTCACAGAAACTTCCTATATATGCTTAGGATGCTTCCGACTGGCTTGGAAAGCTTTCCGACAGAAGCTTGGGAAGCTTCCGACAGAAATTTAGGAAGCTTCCAACAGAAGTATAGGAAGCTCCCGCTAGAAGCTTAGGAAGCTTCCGACTGAAGCTTAGGAAGCTTCCAACTGAAGATTAGGAAGCTTCCGACTGAAGTTTAGGAAGCTTCCATCAGAAGCTTAGGAAGCTTCCATCAGAAGCTTAGGAAGCTTCCATCAGAAGCTTAGGAAGCTTCCATCAGAAGCTTAGGAAGCTTCCATCAGAAGCTTAGGAAGCTTCCGTCAGAAGCTTAAGAAGCTTCCATCAGAAGCTTAGGAGGCTTCCGTCAGAAGCTTAGGAGGCTTCCGTCAGAAGCTTAGGAGGCTTCCGTCAGAAGCTTAGGAAGCTTCCGTCAGAAGCTTAGGAAACTCCCGTCAGAAGCTTAGGATGTTTGCGACAGAAGCTTACAGGGTGTCCGCAAATTATCCGTACAAACTTTGAAGACATGTCTCTATACAATCAAGCATAATAAATTCAATATTCTTGCATGGTTTCAACCATTGGCTTATTATATTCATAAGAAGTAAGTTTGACGCATTTCCGAACTCAAATATTTGTAAAACCAAGCCAATTGTGTAGAGGTGTCTTAAAGAGAGCTGTTTTTCGTGCTTTATGACGGAAGAGAAATGTCCGTAGAACTCACTGGACTTGAACCGTGTAATTTTCTATTTCCAGTCTAACTTGAAGCCACTAAACTGTAGGTTACTTCAAATAATAATAGGACATTTGAATTCATCTTTTTTAGATTTTAGGGATAACACATCTCCAGTATGACTAGCGGCCCTCAGGAAAATCGTCTCCGAAAAATTTAAATTTGCCTTTCTCAGTAACAAGCAATTAATTCGAAATTATTTAAAGTTGTATTTTGTGTTAGCATATAGATGTATTATAAAAGGTACATAGACATTGATTTTTCATTGTTTTCAATGCGAAATCATCTTCCGCATATTTAGCTGTTCGGATAATTTGCGGACACCCTGTAGGAAGCTTCGGACTGACGCTTCTGGCCGAAAGCTTTTGAAGCTTTCTACAGAAGCTTTGGAAATCCTCAGCAGAAACTTTGGATGTTTCCTACAGGAACTTTTAGCGATATAAGCATAGGAAGCTTTCGATTGGCTTGGGATGTTTTCTTCAGAAGCTTAGGAAGCATCCGATAGAAGCTGAGAAAGCTTTCGACAGAAGCAAAGCAAGCTTCGGACTGAAGCTTAGGAAGTTTCCGGCAGAAGCTTAAGATGCTTCAGAAAAAAACTCAGGAAGCTTCGGACAGAAGCTTTAGATGCATCCGAGAAAAGTTTAGGAAGCTTCGGATAGAAGCTTGGGAAGCTTGCGAAAGGAGGTTGGGAAGTTTCCGAAAGAAATAGTGAAAACTTCCTACAACGTTTGGCAAGCTTGAAACAAAAACTGAGGAAGTTTATGACAAAAACTTGGTACTTTTCGATAGAAGCATAAAAATCATCCGACAGATGCTTCAGAAGCTTCCAACAGAAACTTATAAAGCTTTCTATAGAAGTTTGGGATGTTACTGCCAGAAGCTTGGAAGGACACAACATATTTGTCATTATAATCAGAGTGGGCTCATGGTTTGTTCTATTTTTTAAATAAGAACTGCTTTTTTTTGTCAAATATGATTTGTATATGGGAAGATGATATTGAATATGTTAGGAAAAAAACCTTTCAGCCAGGAGAAGATTTACATTTTTGTATAAAACAATTTTTCAAAGCTTCACGTGCTAATATGAAAGCTGTTTTCTAACTTCTGGGAAAAGCTTTTCCAAGCTTCTGTAATAAGCTTTCCAAAGTAATGGAATAAGATTTTTGAACTTCTGAACCTTTTCCAAGCTTTTTTTGGGAAAAGCTTTCCAAGCTTCTGGTAGAAGCTTTTCCAAGTTTATGAAAGGAGCTTCTCTAAGCTTTTGAAAGAAGTATTTTCAAGCTTCTGTGAGAAGCTCTTCAAAGCTTCTGTGAGAATCTTTTCAAAGCTTCTGGGAGAAGCTTCTCCAATCTTCTAGGAGAAGCTTCTCGAAGCTTCTAGGAGAAGGTTCTTCAAGCTTCTGTTAGATACTTTTCCAAGCTTCTGTTAGAAGCTTTTCCAAGCTTCTGTTAGAAGCTTTTCCAATTTTCTGAAAAAAGCTTTTCCAAGCTTCTGAAAGAAGCTTTTCTAAGCTCTTGAAAGTATTTCCATTTTTTGCGAGAAATTCTGCAAGGTATTTGAAGGAGCTTTCACTGCTACTGGTTATAGTTTTTCCATGCTTCTTAGTGGAGCATATTTTTTCTAATGGAGCATATGTATCTGGAAGCAGCTTTTTGAAGCTTCCAGGAGAATCTTTTCTAAACTTGTGAGAGAAACGTTTTCAAGCTTTTGAAAGAAGCATTTTTGAGCGACTGGTAAAAGTTTTTATAGCTTTTCCTTGAGAGAAGTTTTCTAAGCTTCTGGAAAAAGCTTCTCGAACCTTTTCCATGCTTTTAAGAGAAGTTTTTCCAAGCTTTTAAAGGTTCTGGAAGAAGCTTCTGGTTTAGGATTTTCTAAGCTTTTCAAGCTTGTGGAAGAAAATTATCCAAGTTTTTGAAAGAAATTTGTCCATGATTTTGAAAGAAGCTTTTTCAAGCTTCTGGGAGAAGTTTTTCAAAGCTTTTGGGAGAAGCTGCTCCAAGCTTCTGCGAGGAGCTTTTCAAAGCTTCTGTTAGAAGCTTTTACAAGCAGCTATTTCCAAGCTCCTGAAAGAAGGATTTCCATTTTTCGAGAAGTTTCTGCAAGCTACTGGAACGAGCTTTCACAGCTTCTGGTTTAAGTTTTTCCATGGTTTTCAGTTGAGCTTCTTCAAGCATCTGGGAGCATATTTTTAGGTATCTGTAAGAAGCTTATCTGGAGTGTGCCAATTACAGAGGAATTACCCTGCTGAATTCGGCGTACAAAATTCTGTAGCGCATCCTGTTTAACAGACTGAGACCGCTCGAGGAGTCCTTCGTCGGCGAATACCAAGCTGGTTTTCGTGAGGGCCGTTCGACAACGGACCAGATGTTTAGCTTGCGAATGATCCTAGACAAATTCCGGGAGTACAACTTGCAGACTCACCATCTGTTTATTGATTTCAAGGCGGCGTACGACTCAGTGAAAAGAAATGAGCTTTGGCAGATAATGTCTGAAAATGGTTTTCCGGCGAAACTAATTAGGTTGATACGTGCTACGTTGGATGGTTCGAAATCAAGTGTTTGGATCGCAGACGAGGTGTCAACCTCATTCGTGACGTTAGACGGATTGAAGCAGGCAGACGCACTTTCGAATTTACTGTTCAACATTGCACTCGAGGGTGCTATTAGGAGATTTGGCGTGCAGAGAAATGGCACTATTATCACAAGGTCGCACATGCTCCTTGGTTTTGCGGACGATATAGACCTAATTGGAATCGATCGCAGGTCAGTGGAAGAGGCCTTCGTGCCTCTGAAGAGGGAGACAGTGAGGATAAGCCTGACCATTAATTCTACCAAAACGAAGTACATGGTTGCAGGTAGAGATAGAGTCAGACATGGTGGTGTAGGTGCTGAGGTAGTGTTTGATGGGGATGTGTTTGAAGTTGTTGAAGAGTTTGTTTACCTTGGAACACTTGTGACATGTGCCAACGACGTTTCCCGTGAAGTGAAAAGACGTGTTGCGGCTGCGAATAGGGCCTTTTACGGACTACGTAACCAGCTTAGGTCCCGCAGCTTGCAAACGCAAACAAAATTCACCTCGTATAAAACATTGATTCTTCCGGTGGCTCTCTACGGGCACGAAGCGTGGACGTTGAAAGAAGCAGACTGGAAAGCTCTCGGTGTTTTCGAGCGTAAAGTGCTGCGGACAATACTCGGTGGGAAACTCGGAAATGGTGTGTGGCGCAGACGCATGAATCACGAGTTGTATCAAGTGTACAAAGATGCGAATATTATCAATCGTGTAAAATACGGCAGACTTCAGTGGGCTGGTCACTTAGTGCGAATGTCGGAAGAAAGAATTGCGAAAATAATATTCAGCAGGGAACCAGGAGAGGTCGACGGCTTCGGGGAAGACCACGAATACGCTGGCTGTACGCAGTGGAAGAGGACCTGGCGACCCTAAACGTTCGGGGTAACTGGAAAAGTTTCGCCCAAGACCGACGAAGATGGAGCTCTACAATATGCCCGGCGTGATGCTACGCTGTAGCCATCAAGGTATCAAGGTAGGTAAGAAGCTTATTTGAAGCTTGCTGGAGAATGTTTTCTAAGTTTGTGAGAAAAACGTTTTTAAGCTTTTGAATGAAGCATTTCTGAGCTAATAGCAAAAGTTTATATAGCTTTACGCTGGTAGAAGTTTTTCGAGTGTCTGGAAGAAGCTTCTTGTAGGAGTTTTCTAAGCTTCGTGAAGAAACTTTTCCAAGCTCGATTTGGGAGATTTTCTAAACTTTTGAATGAAAGGATATTCTATTGGTTTCTGAGAAAAGTTTTTCCTAGCTTCTGATAACAGAAGGACTAGTTTCTGTCAAATAATGTACTTTTTTGAGAGGATTTTTTCATGAAGATTCTATAAGACGCTTTTCCAAGCTTTTTGTAAGAGTTTCTTTTTCAGTTTGCTGAAAGAAGTTTTGTGAAATGCTTTTCCATTCTTCTGAGGGAAGCCTTCTCTAGCTTCTGATAAATTGATGTTCATACTTCCAGAAGAAGTTCTTTCCTGATCAGAAGAAATACTTTTGGGAAGAGTTTTTTCAAGTTTCTGGGAGAACCTTTATCAACATATGGAAGAAATTTGTATGCTTTATGGGAATGTCTGCGAGAAGCTTTTTTGGATGCGGGGAGAAGCTTTTCCAGCTTTGGAAGTAGCGTTTCTAGCGTTTGGGAAAAAACATTCTGATGTCTGGTTTCAGCTACAGGAATTTTTTTTTTGCAATGTCTGTTTGTGTTGAAAATCACTGGTCACTCGCTGGTAAGGGTATGCGATATGGATTTTTTCCATGTCGATACGAAACGAAACGATACGCGGAATATCTTGCGCTGATAATGACGAAACGAAACGAAATTTTAAAATGTTTCATGTAACTCGATACGAAATCAAATATCTCACGGAAGTTTTCGAAACGAAACGAAATTTTTGAATTTGTTTCGCGGAATACACGTTTATGTTTTTTTTCTTGTCAAACGCTGGAAATTTGACAATAGGCATAATAACGTCTTTTTAAATCCTCTACCAGCATTTAATAATCTTGCTCAGCGGAATCCTTACATGTTTTGGTAAAACTCTTTTCTGTTTGTTTGAAATCTTCTTAATAACTTTCAACATATCTGACACGCACAAGGCAATGAGTGGGTTTAATTTAAATGTAGCAACTAAGAAGTGGGTCGAAAAGCAGTTACAAACATTTAAAACAATCTCAAAAATATTGAGAGAAGTCCAAAATTAATTTGATTTTTAGAAACGTCTTACAATTTTTTTAATCATGTGGATATGCTGATATATACCATAAAACATGGAATAATAATATTCATTTTTTTGCTGTATTTTATGCTTTGTGGCTTGAATAAATGTGATTGGGGACACAAGTCGATCAGTGATCATGAAAACAATAAAATGAGAAGCAGACTCTTTCCCAGTTGGTACACAACGCAAGAAAGAAGAAGAAAAATAAGTAGAACAGAGGAATCACTGGAATATTTGCTTTAGTATTTGCTGGAGTATTGAATTAAATTAAATTTTAAAAAATCCATCAACACATACCTAAGCAATCAATCAAGATTAATTTAAAAGAACTGCAAAAGTAATAAACTCCAAGAGACATAGCGACAGCAACTTAACCAGGATTGCCTGTTGGGGTAAATTAGAAGTTCTTAATAAATTTTCTGGAAAAGCCTTGCATAAACTGTGAATTAATTCTTGGAGGGATCAAGTCTGGATGAATGCAAACTTTTAGAGTAAACCTTGTAGAAAATACTGAAGGTATTTCTATTATTTTGTAGAGCAAATACTGGAGAAATGATCCTCTTCCAAAATCTGTGAAGGAATTTCTGGAAGAAGTAAGGATTGTTAATATTATCTCATTTTCAGATTCTTTGTTTAAAACTGACTACAAAATCACATTTTCACTGAATTTTGAGTCTCGAGAGTATTTTAAAAAAATATTTGAAAATTTCGAAAAAAAAAGTTTTGAACCTGGACTACATAGCATAGAGGAACCGCAAATAAGATTGACAAGTTCACCCATGTCCGTTCAGACAATCCGTCTTTCAATGAGCTAAATTTAATGTTTGGCTTTTTTTTCTCGAGATCTAGATGTGCGAAAATTGAAAAAAAAAAAAATTGTTGTGCTTTTTTATTGTGAAATACCCTAGGTACCCCACCAAACTTGAATCTAAATCCGGAACCAATTTTGATGGTGCTTGCAATGCATGAATCAAATTTATAACTGATTTGTGATTTTTACTAAAACAAATCATCAAAATCGATCGAAAGATGACGAAACTGGAGAATTTTGAAACTTGATGTCGGTATTGTAAAGGTTAAGACCTTTGCCTTGCGGCATTTGGCTTCCAACACTTGTAATGATAGATTATCAATATTAGCATTTTTTTAATTGGGGGTCGTGAGGAAATTATGTCACGTTATAAGAGGAGAGAAAAGTTGGTGGTGTGGTACAGTGTGAATAAACCTAGAATCATTTTTCGATATAAAATAATGTAAGCATCTTCCTTGTTTAAGGTGAATATAAATCGAAGGCATCAGAATTTCAAGAGCACAAATCTAACGAACCCGACAGCGATTCAAGCTGAACACTTGATCGATTGGCCATCGAGTAACCAATCGATAGATTTTTCAGCTTGAATGAACGTCTGGCTCTTTAGATTTGTGCTCTTGAAGATTTGAGGTGTGGCTTGGGATCACCCAAATCAACGCGATTTTTTACGGCGACAGCGACAAACAATCGCTGCGATTTCGCTGCTACATGTAGAGTTTTATGACACAACAACGAAATCGCGGAGAGCCTTAACTCATTGATGCGTGCTATTAGTTTTCTCTTCTATTCTCCCGCTGTTCTTATGCAGAGTTAAAAGTGACGTCATAGCGGGAAAGCAAGAGAGAAAACTAATGCGCGCATAAATAATCTGCTCAACCTGAGCAAATCCAGAACATCAGGGACTCACGCTCCGCAGCTTTTTTTTTGACATTTAGGCTGATACAAATATTAATTTTCTTTTATGTCACCCCCCCCTTCGAAAATCCGAAAATTTTGAAGGGGAGAAAAAAAAAGATTCGTCATTTTTTTGACATCAGTTAGGTTTTTTCAATTTTAAAAGTAAAAAACAAGTAAAATAATAACCCAGAGGACGTTTGAAAAAAAGTTTAACAATTATCGTTAAAAATGAAAATTCGAAAAAAAAACTTTTTTTCATTTTTATTTTTTTGTTCCTTATTTATTTTTATCCCCCCCCTCGTACCTTTCAAGTGGTCTCGGACATAAAAGAAATTTAATATTTGTATCAGCCTTATGTACAAACAATTTTTGCGATATATTAACCTTTCAGTCGTCGCGCGGTTTTCCACCGTCAGAACCACCACGCTGATGCTGTGTACGATAAGCGAGTTTTTTTCATCACTGTTGTACAAAATACAACAGCGCGACGACTGAAGTGTTAACGGATTTGCTCAAAAGGACACGCGATGTTTCCAGGAGGAAACCGTGGTTTAGCTCTCTTCATTCTTATGGAAGATAACATTGCGGTAGTTCATCAAACGCAGTTGTTCCTTTCCTGGGCTATTCGTCGCGAGGAATTTAGGGCAAATGGGCGTTTTTGGAAACTTTACAATGGCAGTGCAGTTTATCAGATCCTGAAGACCAGTCAATACTACAGTCATCCCACAGTTATGGATAGCACACAGATATGGATCAAAGTTGGATTAAACGGAGAATATCTCATCAAATAGAGTAGCAATTACGCAGAACCCATTTTACCTACGCGAACCATAAATCTATACAGCATCGCAATCAACAATAACATGCTTAAACACATTTGTTCCATTCGTAGGAAATAAAATGTCATACATATGCCTAGAAGCGTTGATTCATATTTGTGGGGCATTGAAACTCATACCACAATTATGAATCTAAGATAAGACGATTCCTAAAGAAACGTCAAAACGTATGCTTTCACTAGCACACCATTCGTTTGCCTCGCAGATAATTTGCTGTTATAGTGTTCTGATCCATGGTATGAGTCGGTTTGATCCATAATACGGACCCATTTTTGAATGTAGCTGCTAGGAGTAGAAGCGAACGTTTTGCTTTTTTTTTGTTCGAAATTAAACTCGAATTTCGCGAAATTCCGTTTTATTCCGTTTGTTTTCAATTTTCCGTGGAAATATTTTAACAATTTGGCGAAACGAAACGAAATAGCAAAATACAAATTTCGCCAGTGCGAGTTCCGTGGAATTCCGCGGAATTTCGTTTCGAAGCGTATTTGACGGAATCATTCGGTATTTCGCATACCCTTACTCGCTGGTGGTGCATTTCCTGAATCTGTGGAAGGGTCTTCTAAAATCTTAACAGGTATCAAGGCTTCGTTTTTTTTTCTTGTACTTCAAAAATACTCTGAAATTGATGAAGTACTTACCATAGTCCTAGACAGAATGATTTCAGATTAATAGTTAAGAAATTACCTGAAATGAAAGTAGAAAATCGAACGTTAGTATTTTAAAATTCATTGAAAAGCTTATCGTAAGATTGCGAAGACTTCAGCTATCAAGTTTAACAAACATAAAGAAGTTCAAACAGTTTCCATCTCTTCATTAACTTGAGTCGTATTCCTGATCGGAACATAGTTATGCTCTCCTATAAGCAAGGACAAGTTTTCCTGTACTGACAAGGGTCAATATTTGCCCGAAGAAATCTCGTCCAAAACCTCGACAGCCAATCTAATTTCCATTCCACCGAAAATACGACAACAAACTTAATTTAAACTTACGTCATCTCATTTTCTGATTACATACAAACTAAAACCACCCTATTCCGTCTCTCTTCGTCGTCGTCGTCGAGCAGTTTCTTCGCCCAAAAAATTAAGTTCCACCTAGTTACCGCAAGTAATGAGCTTTCACCACTTAGTCACCTAAACACTAACTATCGGGTAGTGTGCTCGGCCTGGAATTGTCACAACCTCTCCCCGATGAAAAACTGCCAACAAAAAGCTGAAAATGACTGCCGCCCTGTGAAACGGGGAATCAGAGTAACGAGAGGAGCCGTTCGCTTCCAACGGCCGACCACGGCCAACAACGAGAAAAATGTGATCATGCCCTAGGAAAACGATAACCGTTGCAAAATCTGACAATGAAATTTTTCGAATTTTTTTGTATTTAAAAATAAAATTGAACAAATTCCACGAATTAAAATGTTCCAAGAAAAAACTACAATAATAGACATTTATCAAAGAAAAAAATCAACACTTCAAACCGCAAACGTGTTTTTCGAATTTTAAAGTGTTTAGTTTAAATTTTTCATAACAAAAAAGTTTGTTTATTTTTTTTCTTTGAATATTTGAAATTTGTTATTTGTAGTTTAAATTTTTATTGCTGATTTTTTTTATTTCTTGCATACAGTTTGTTAAAAGTTTGTACTAGTTCCAAAATCATCATTATTATTTATCGTTTCAACGATATGAAATATGTTTTTAATGCTCTTTCGTCTTTTCATTGATAATTATGTTCAAACAATTGATCATATCAAATTATTTTATTGACTACTTTTCGATACAACACAGAGTATTCCCCTTCTTTAAATGCTTGCTAATTTGCTTGCCGCCAACAACAGCAACACCAGTATCAGTGCCGGCGAAAGTTGACTAATGAAATTACTTTGGCTCCTGGAAAAGTTCAGCTTCTCTGGTCCAGTTCGCCTTGTGGAGGAAGCTCCACCACGGACGGCAGGTGTGTGCGTTCTAGTCATTATCGCTGACAGTTTTCCTCAGAATTATGAGCTGGACGCATGGAACGAGTGGAAGGGAAGGGAAGGGATGGGGATGCACCTGAGTTACATTACATGGAGTGGAATGAAAAATTTTGTGTCGTAAGAGAAAAGTTTGATTAATTTACTTTTTCTTATCTACCTTGCCGCAGCAGTATAGGTACGGAGCAGCCAGTTGAAGCAACACGTTTGGAAGGGCCACGACGTAATTCACTTACGTATAAATTACGCACTTAAAGCGAGAATATACTCTACGGTAGTGGAGGGATACAAAAGGGAAATCAGAAATAATAGGAACATCAGTAACTTAAGAAACATTGGAAACATCTGAAACAACAGAAACATTTGAAACATTTGAAACATCGAAAACATCTCAAACATTTGAAACATCTGAAACATTTGAAACATCTGGAACATTTGAAAGATCTGAAACATCATGTGTCTAGCTCCTAGGAATGTTTATAGAAAGCTTTTGAGAGAAGCTTTTCCTGCTGCTGGGAGAAGCTTTTTGAGCTTCTAGGAGAAGCTTTTTGAGCTTCTAGGAGAAGCTTTTCCAGTTTTTGGGCGAAGCATTTTCTGAACAATCTGAAACATCATGTTTCTAGCTTTTAGGAATGTTTAGAGAAGGCTTCTGGGAGAAGCTTCTCAAGCTTCTGAAGGAAGTCTCCCCAACTTCTGAAGGAAGCTTTTCGACAGAAGATATTTAGGTTCTGAAAAAAGCTCTTGCGGCTTCCGGCAGAAGATTTTCTAGCTTCTGGGAGAAGTTTCTAAAATTTATATAGGCTTTTGGGAGAAGCTTTTCCTGCTTGTGAGATATGCTTTTCCAGCTTCTGGAAAAAGCTTTTCCAAATTCTGGGAGAAGTTTTTCAGTTTCTGAGAGAAGCTTTTTCAGCTTCTGAGAGAAGCTTTCCAGCATCTGGGAGAAGCTTTTTTAGCTTCTGGGAGAAGCTTTTCCAGCTTTTTGGAGAAGCTTTCGATATTCAGAGAGAAGCTTCTCCACCTTCTGGGAGAAGCTTTTCCAGCTTCTGGAAGAAGCTTTCCAGCTTCTGGGAGCTCTTCCAGCTTCTGGGAGAAGCTTTATCGGCTTCTGGGAGAATTTCCTGAAGAAGCTTTTACAGCATCTGGGAAATGCATTTCGAGATTTTGGGAGAAGCTTTTCCAGCTTCTGGGAGAAGCTTTTCCAGCTTCCGGGAGAAGGTTTTCCAGCTTGCTTGAGCTTTTCCAGCTTTTAGGAGAAGCTCTTCCAGCTTCTGAAAGAACTTATTCCTACTTCTAAATGAAGCGTTTCCAAGTTTCTTAGAGAAGCTTTTCTAGCTTCTGGGAGAACTTATTCCAGCCTCTGAGAGCAGCTTTCCAGCTTCTGAGAGAAGCGTTCCAGCTTCTGAGAAAAGCTTTCCAGCTTCTGAGAGAAGCTTTCCAGTTTCCTAGAGAAGCTTTCCAGCTTCTGAGAGAAGCTTTCCAGCTTCTGAGAGAAGCTTTCCAGCTTCTGAGAGAAGCTTTCCAGCTTCTGAGAGAAGCTTTCCAGCTTCTGAGAGAAGCTTTCCAGCTTCTGAGAGAAGCTTTCCAGCTTCTGAGAGAAGCTTTCCAGCTTCTGAGAGAAGCTTTCCAGCTTCTGAGAGAAGCTTTCCAGCTTCTGAGAGAAGCTTTCCAGCTTCTGAGAGAAGCTTTCCAAGCTTTTAAGAGAAACTTTTCCACTTTCTGGGAGAAAGGTTTTCCAGTTTCTGGGAGAAGCATTTTCTGATATATCTGAAACATCAGAAATATCATGTTTCTAGCTCTTAGGAATTACAGAGAAGGCTACTGGGAGAAACTTTTTCAGCTTCTGGAGGAAGCTTTCCCAGCTTTTGAAGGAAGCTTTTCAAGATAAGCCTTTAAGCTTCTGGAAAAAGTTTTTGCGGCTTCCGGTAGAAGCCTGTTTAGTTTCTAGGATAAGCTTCTAAAGTTTATTTAAGCTTTTCCTGCTTCTGATATATGCTTTCCCAGCTTCTGGGAGAAGCTTTTCCAACTTATGGGAGAAGTTTTTCCAGCTTCTGGAAGAAGCTTTACCAGCTTCTGCGAGAAGCTATTCGAGCTTCTGAGAGAAGCTTTTCCAGCTTCTGGGAGAAGCTTTTCCAGCATCTGGGCGCAGCTTTTCCAGCATCTGGGAGAAGCTTTTTCTGAAACATCTGAAACATCAAAATTTCTAGCACTTAGGAATGCATAAAGAAGGCGCTTCTGGGAGAAGCTTTTCCAGCTTCTTATTTATCTTCTTCGGTTTATTTAGGCTTCTGGTAGAAGCTTTCCCTGCTTCTGAGATATGCTTTTCCAGCTTATGAGAAAAGCTTTTCTTACATCTGGGAGAAGTTTTTCCAGATTCTGGAAAAGCTTAACCAGCTTTTGGGAGAAGTTTTTCCAGCATCTGCGAGAAGCTTTTCAAGCTTTTGAGAGAAACTTATCTAGCTTCTGGGAGAAGCTTTTCCAGTTTCTGTGTGAATCATTTTATGAAACATCTTAAACTTCTGAGACAACTGAAACAACTGAAATATTTGAAACATCTGAAAAATCTGAAGCAAAAAATCCTCTTTCAATGAAATGGCCCTGCGTGAAAAACAGGTCACTCAATTTGCATATCACCATATTTTTACCCTCTAAACGCATCACATGCTTCAAAAAATCCACAAAACGCACCGCTCACAGCGGCCTGAGATTGAATTTGATTATAATTTGCGAAGCAGTGCCGGGAAAATAGTTTGCAATTGACATTGGACTGGCTGGCTCATCCATTCGGGGGTGAGTTTGGCGTCGTCGCATTTCCAGCACAGCATGAAGTGGCCAACGATGACCCAAAGCTGACCAAAATGACGAAGAGCGGACTAAAACACTCGCCGGAATAGGCTGACCGGAAGTTAGGCGACAACTTTGGTCGTTTGCCAAAAATTGTTATCATATCATTATTTTAAAATCCGGACATTTATTTCTGGCGAATCACCAACGGTTTGCTCTCGATATGTCGTTTTTTTTTTGCCTCTTTTTTGCACTCTGCGGTTGGATACTCGAGCATAAGAGTAATGCAGAATTATAACTACTGGTGCTATTTATCTCAATTTTATTTGTTACAAAGTGTGTTATAAAATACACTGAAAAGCTGTTAGAATGACAAAAATTATAGCAAAAAAAACTGATTGATAAAAATATATATCAAATATTTTCACGATTGATTTATATTATAACACATTTAGTTACTTGTCAAACTTTGAGTCATAACTAATTTGAGTTAACCCTTTTTTTCTGCATTATTTTTAAGAGTGTTATTATATTTTTAGAATTTCACAATACAGTCGAAGCTTGTTATAACGACATCGCAAGGGCCCGTTGTAATAGAGAAATGTCGCTATAGATAATAGTTATAACATCGAAATATTTTTCAAGGGACAGAAAAATGTCGCTATAGAGAGCTTTTGTCGCTATAAAAGTTGTCGTTATAACGAGCTTCGACTGTAGTTAAAACAATCTGATTTTCAAAAAACCGGATCACGATGGGAGTTGAACTCGAATCTGCAACATGTTCGATACTACCTGTATGACTGAGGCCAGCAGTGCTAACCCGTTCACGCGCCAGCTCGTGACATACAAACACCATTCCATTTTGTTATATAGATGTATTGATAGATAGATCACGATGAAATTTTTGCAGAACACGTTTCAAAAGTATATCTGAAAGCAATAAACGTTGATATAAATATCAACAGTTGATATAAATGTGTTTCAATTTTGTTATTCCTTCCTGATCAGACAAAGAAAAAAAAACTGCTCATACTGGACAGTGGCCACTAGGGCCATTTTGGAGAGTTGCAACTCTAGATAGACTCTTGAATGGGAAAAACTCTTGTCTTTTGGGCCAACGTGCAATTTATAGTGCAACTGCTCTGCCCTTTCCCCTCCAGCTCTGTCCATTGATGATTTTTCCTCGTACCGGACTGTCCTAAATGAACTGAAGAAAAACGGGCACAAGCCAGCAAATATTTCCGAGGACCGAAAAAAAAACGTGGCATTGCAAATAAATATTTCCCGCACTTCCCCCGAACCTTGGCTGCAGCTTCCAAAAGCCTTTCGTGTTGGTTCGATAAAATGATTTAATGCTTTTCTGCAGTGAGATAGAGGGAAAAAGATTCACCAATGATTTCGGAGGGCACCAAAAAATAAAAAAAAGCATAACCAATCCTTGCCGGGAATGCAATAGTTTCGAAATTTAGTGCCAATCTCGGCATGGATTCTGGGATGCTGCGAGGGTGGGTTTGGAACGAACGATCAGTCCAATTCAATGGAGGGAAGAGTCACATAAAATGGCAATTGGTCTTTATTATCCGAGGGAGCTTTTTGTTTTATTTCGGAACGATGGACGTGATTTTGGCAAACAGTTGCGGTGTATTTTTATGTGGGCATTTGTGCATCTAAGGGTGACATTTTGTATTTGACAGAGCAGAACATGATAGTCATAGAATGCAGAAGAAAGCAACTGTCAAATCTTGAAAAGCTTTTAAAATATTCTTGGCAGAAAAATTAAAAGTTTGTGCTACATGTGGAACTATATTAGGAGGAAAATCATTTCTCCCAAATCTACACATACAAGCTTTTCAGAACAAGCTGTTTAAGCAAGAGGAAAACTCTGAAATTTGTAAAACAAGCTTTTCGTATTTTTGAGGAAATTCTCCGGTCTTGCAAGCTTTTCCAGCTCCTTAAAAAGAAAAGTATTGCTTTTTCTGGTAGCTTTTCTAGATTCGGTGAAAAAACTGTTTCTAGGTTCTGGGAAAATTTGTTTCAAAAGTTTTGAGGAAGCTTTTGGAGGCTTTTCCAGCTTCTGGAGGAAGCTCTTCCAGCTTCTGGAAGAAGTTTTTCCTGCTTCTGAAAGAAGCTTTTCTAGCTTCTGGGAGAACCTTTTCCAGTATTTTCTGCATCCAGAGAAAGCTTTTCCACATTCTGGGAGAAGCTTTCCCACCTTCTGGAAGAAGCTTTTACAGCTTCTGGGAGAAGCTTTTCCAGCTCCTGGGAGAAGCTTTTAGAGCTTCCTGAAAAAGCTTTTACAGCATCTGGGGAAAGCATTTCGAGATTTTGGAAAAAGTTGTTGCAGTTTCTGGGAGAAATGTTTCAAGCTTCTGCGAGAAACTTTTCCAGCTTCTGCGAGAAACTTTTTCAGCTTCTGGAAGAACTTATTCCTACTTCTAAGAGAAGCTTTTCCAAGTTTCTGAGAAAAGCTTTTCCAGCTTCTGGAAAAAGTTCTTCCGGCTTCTGGAAAAAGGTTTTCCAGCTTCTTTGAGAAGATTTTCCAGCTTATAGGAGAAGCTTTTCCAAGTTTCTTGAAGAAGTTTTTTCATGTTTCTGAGAGAAGCTTTTCCAGCTTCTGGGAGAATCTATTCCAGCTTCTGGGAGAAGATTTTCAGCTTCTGGGAGAAGTTATTCCTACTTCTAAGAGAAGCTTTTCCAAGTTTCTTGGAGAAGCTTTTTCAAGTTTCTGAGAGAAGCTTTTCCAGCTTCTGGAAAAAGTTTTTCCAGCTTCTGGGAGAAGGTTTTCCAGCTTCTGGGAGAAGTTATTACCAAGCAGCACAGTTTGTTTCAACTCAACAATAAAATAATCTCTTGAAACTAATCCAACTTGTCAATGGTAGAAAATATGACTTACAATTGCACTGAATAGCAACGCAAAAAGCGCAAGAGGTGGAGTCTGTTTGCAACATATTTAAGTTACATCGAAATTGCTTATTTGTTGCAAAATACTTGAGACAAAAAATGAAAACAAAAATATGAACGCGAATTTAACTTCCGACCTTAAGATCACCAATCTTCTCTTCTACTCACTACTCTGCCAGCTCTTCGAACAGTTACTTCGCCAATGCACTATAAAAGCGACCACACGGCCCATTTATCAAAGTTTGTTGCTAATAACTTTACTGCACCCTTCGGAATACAAGTTCATTACCGGCGAAATTGGGCCACGCCTGAAATAATCTAAACTTTTCGCAAAAACTTTCGCGCAACACATGAGAAACACTATTCAAACAAACGAACCGTTGATAGACCATGTTTTCGTTGTTAGATGATACGTAAGGTGCAACTCAACCATATCGCAACTGGATTGAAACAATATTCTAGCTGTCGTACACGTAGTTTAGTGCAACGTTCTCGCAACTGGAATGAATCTTCTTGAGTTGTGGGTATGAGAACGAAAATTGAATGCAAGTAACGGATGCTTTAAATGAAAGTAATTTTAAACATAACATTAAAACCGGTATTTTGGGAGAAGTTTCAAGAGTTTGTTTAAAAAGTTGCTGAAAACATCTTGATAAACTTGACTTCATTGCTATTTGCAAAGGGTATTTGCAGCTAATTTTGTCGTTTCAAAAGTGTTAAACGTCGAACAAGAAGTGAAATGCATGTTCATTGGAACGGAAATGAAACTTTATGAGCCTTGATATTGATATGCAACCGAACTAGAACCAAGTAAGTTACAGATGCTTTTATTGATACGCGATTGAAACCATTTTTGAAAAGCATCTCTTTGGAAGATGTTTCGTGTGCTACTTGGGTTCCTATTTCTAAGAGAAGCTCCTCCAAGTTTCTGAGAGAAGGTTTTCAAAGCTTCTGAGAGAAACTTTTCTAAGTTTCTGGGAAAAGCTTTTCCATCTTCTGGGAGAAGTTTTTCCAAGTTTCTTGGAGAAGCTTTTCCAAGTTCCTGAGAGAAGCTTTTCCAGCTTTTGGAAAAAGTTATTCCAGCTTCTGGGAGAAGCTTTTCCACCTTCTGGGAGAAGATTTTCAGCTTTTGGGAGAAGTTATTCCTACTTATTAGATAAGCTTTTCCAAGTTTCTGAGAGAAGTTTTTCCAAGTGTCTGAGAGAAGCTTTTCCAGCTTCTGGGAGAAGCTTCTCCAGTTTCTGGGAGAAGCTATTGCTACTTCTAAGAGAAGCTTTTCCAGCTTCTGGGAGAAGCTTTTCCAGCTTCTGGGGGAAGCTTTTCCAGCTTCTTAGAGAAGCTTTTCCAGCTTCTGGGAAAAACTTTTCCAGCTTCTGGGAGAAGCTTTTCCAGCTTCTGGGAGAAGCTTTTCCAGCTTCTGGGAGAAGCTTTTCCAGTTTCTGAGGGAAATTTTTCTCAAGCTCCTCTAAGACGCTTTACAAACTTTGGGAGGAGCTTTTCAAAGCTTTTTGGAGAAGCTTCTCCAAGCGTTTAGGAGAAACTTTCCCAAGCTTTCTGGCGCTTTTGTAGTATGCTTTCTCGGATTCTTGAGAAAATATTCTCAGCAGCTGGAGGAATCTTGTCCTACTGCTCAAGCATCTGGGAGAAGCTTTTAAGGGCTTCTTGAAGACGCTATGTAAAGCTTCTGGGGAAGTTTAGTAATGCTGCTTGAAGAAGCTCATAAGATTTTCTGAGAGAAGTTTTTCTAGCCTCTGGGAGAAGTTTTTTCAGCCTCTTGAAAAAGCTCTTCAGCTTCTGGGGGAAGCTTCTATGGCTTCTTCGAAAAGCTTTGCTTACTTCTAAGAGAAATTTCTCCAGCTTTTGAAAGAATATTTTTAGTTTCTGGGTGAAGCTTTTCCATCTTTCGACAGAATCTTTTGCAGTTTCTAGTATATGCTAGTATATGCTCTTGCTTGCTTCTTGCTTCTGGGAGAAGTTTTTTAAGCTTCTAGGAGAAGTTTTTTAAGCTTGTGGGAGAAGTTTCTCTTGATCCTGGGAGTAGCTTTTTGAAATTTAACAGAGTTGTTTTTCCAAGCATGTGGAAGAAGCTTCTTCAAGCTTTTGGAATATGCTATTTTGAATTCTTGGTAGAAGTTTTTTGTATGCCCCTGGTTGAAAATTTCCAAAATTCTAGATGAACCTTTCAAGCTGCTCGGAGGATGTAAATTTACTTGCGATGCCAAATACTGGTAACACACAATATTGTGATGGCAGGATTTTTGTTTATCCTCTGATGCGATACCTTATATAAAACGGTACTTTCAATCAACTACTTTATCCGATAGTAAATTCTCCCTCCTTTACAACAATCTAAGAATGAAGATGTTTATTTTCAACTGTTGTCTGAATTTCTCGGAAAGAAAAGTTGTGTGCCATGAACGTTCATCGTTCCTTCATACTACATATACGGACACTGCATCCACTCAGTGAAAGGAAAAAGTACACAAGCCATCCACGAGAGAAGGATGGGTGGATTGTTCCATCTAGGATGAAACCAGAATCAGGGCACACCACTCACCGCCGGGATTCCAACATAATGCGGAAAAACCATTGTGTGCATCTTTTTAGAACTACGAAAATGGTATCCTTTTTCGATGTAAAAAATAAAAGGAAAAAAGACAACTTCCAAGCTGGATAGACGAAAAGCTTACTAACGATTTTCCGGTATGAGATAAGCTTGCATTGTTCGGTCAAGTAAATGTTCCCCGTAGTTTGCGCCTTACTTAGGTGGAGTCCATTAGGATACCTTGAACAAACAAATTTTATTCCATCGAACGCCCAACTCTATACTTTTTTTTTATGTGTACCGCATAAGATAGGTGTGATAACCCCATCCCTTCTTTTGACGTACATCATGCGTCTTGGTATGGCGTCCATTGAAAGCTCATCGCCATAGAGCAAAAAAGTCGAAAGTAAAGCTTTTCGTCCAACCAAGCTGGAATCCATCATCGTCCCCATTTGATTCGTTCATTGAGGTGGAACGTACCGGGCAGCACTTACATAGGTGGCTTATTGGCTTGTGTATCCTATCTTTACTTGACTTAACTAGTGAGCCATTTGGGTGGAGAGGGGAAGTGAAAATCTGGAATTTTACGCTCCAGTCCCATCACTCGGAGTGTCAACGTCGATAGAGATCTTTTTTCGGAACACTTTTGAAACAAGTGGCTTCGATGATGGTTCCGTCGATGAAGAAGATGAAGATGTGAATGATGTTGACTTTGGAACAATTTGCTGCTGTAATAAAGGTACAATGATGCAACAGGTGTGTACGACGAGTATAAAGTTGTAGAAACTGAATAGAAATATAAGCAAAGATATTATTTTGTATGTATTGTATGTTATTGTTGGTCCTACTTTATAGAAATTCTTAAACCCAACTGTAACTGACCATATATAATTATTTCTCTGAATACCTACTTATCCAAGACATCCTCATTAGATTTCTCTATGACTTCTCCAACAAACTCCGCTAGGAAAGTATTTCAGGATTTCTTTTCCAGGACTATCTGTTCCTGTGGAAATTGCTTCTGGAATTCTTTCAATTCCTTCAGATATTTGTTTGAACTATTGAAAAAAATCCACTGAAAAGAGTCGAGGGATTTACAAGGGAACTGCAATGTTAATATTTATCCGTATTATAGAGATAGAAAAATGGGGATGGGAGATTCGTTACTCTCCTTTCTGCTTTTTAAGCAGGATGTTAAGGGAACAATCCCAGGCCCGTCCCCTTCTGTAATTCATTTTGGAGCAGTTTTCTTTCTGTAAAAACCCTCTGCCGTCCTTTATAATTACATTACCATCAAACATTACAGGAACTATTCGAAAATAATTCTAACTAACCGCATACTACATAAGTCTTCCTTGGTCTTAACATCTCTAATCAAATCCCTTGTCCACATTTTCTTTGGAAATGCAGAGGTATACTCGGTTTAAAGTATTACCAGTCATCTTAATCGACCTTTCTCATCCTTGGTGAACATAAGGACAAAATTAAAAATGTGTGTGCTTCGGTGAGAGTTGTACATGAATCTCAAATGCAATCTAGGTGATTCTCTGTTCAATACCACTTGTTTTGATCAACATAAATCCATTTAAGATTCATTAAAGGTTTTTCGAAAAATAACCTCGAGAAATCTTCGAAGAATTCCAATGAAGGTCCCTCCATAAACGGTTATGATTAGTACACGTCACCAAAAAAAAAAAAAATGTAATCATTGAAGAGATTTTCATTTTTTATTGAAATCTCACATATGTGGTAGAGGTAACTTTATTTTACAACATATGTAAGGTTTTTATACAGAATTGCATTGTAGAAGTCATCCGCTATTACAGGGATTCTTACAGGAATTTTCCGGAAATACCTTCGAAGATTTCATCGAAAATTCCTCAAAATTTCATTAATGTTTCTTTTACTAGAAGATTCTTCCAACTCTTCCAGCTTTTCTGTACAATACTTTCGAGAATTCTTTCAGGTATTCAAGTAATATTTGTTTAGGATTGCCTGGCTGAATTCTTCAATGGATTAATCTAAATTTACTCCAGTGACTCTTCCTCAATCAAGAATCTCCTTGATAATCAAGAAATGCTTCTAAATAAATATATCAGAATTCAAGGAAAATATTTTTTTAAAGAAAATACTTCAAATTTATTTTTAGATATACAGGTATGTTGCGTTTTTATCAACAAGATCGGCAATTTTTAATTGACAAAAACAGAAAAATTTTCTTAGACAAAATATTTTACAAATTTGAAAAGAAAATTGCAGTTTTGTCAAGATAATACACATTTTCATCATATTAATGTACAGTATTGATGTTTAAAAGCTGTGAGGAGCTTAAAATAGTTCATTCTTATAAGTTCGTAATGGAAGTTGATAGCAGACTCCTATCAATATGATCTTGTAATAAATCTTTAATAGTTTTAGTTCAGATGTAATTAGAATATTGAAACAATATTCACACAAATGTCCTATGCATTATAAGGCGCGTCACATATGTAAAAATAACTACAAGGAAGTGGGTCGAGCTGATATTCTTTTTTTTTTCTTAAGAGAGATTAAAGAAGAAACAACTTCCTTTTCTACTGTTCCTCTTCATCCTTTTGCTTCTTCTTCTTTATGGCATTAGCCTGCTTCTCAACTTAGTGTTCTTATAAACACTTTCGCAGTTATAAACTGAGAGTATTTTTTGCGAAGAGTTATGTTGCGAAAGTATTGCAAACTGAAATGAGTATGCTCGGTTTTCTGTGATTGCCAAAATCTTACCAGTAAAATGATTGTGGTTATCTTTCTTCTAAAGTTATTACTACCAACTTCGACAGGGATGCACTAATCACCAATCTAGAACAGCGCCACCATCGTCTTTTAGCTTTACGTCAGTTCACGAATAGAATGGCAATAAACTAACCTAAAGTTCTAGTTTTTTGTTAAGTAAAAAAAAATATTAGTGGTCCCGTCAAACTTTGTTTGCCACTTAGTAGGCTGCTGAAAAATTGGAATGCAATCTCCCATACAAAACGACAGATTAGTTTTCTGTTGTTTTTCCTGTTATTCCAGAGAATTTTCCAAATCATTTCCTTCATTCAAACAAGTCGGAACACTTGACCAATGCAACAGTGAAATAATCATGTATGTCTATTAGTCCGTTCTTAAATCATTTCGTTCCAATTTTATTTGTATAGGAGTTCATTAAAAACACAAAAGTGTACAAACTATAGAACAAGCATCACCACTTTTTGGTAAGAAACTTTTTTGTTAAGTTTTATGAATAAGCGTATGAATGTTGGTATAAGACTCCTAATTAACCTTTGAGTCTCCATTTGAGAAGAAGTTCATGCCGTCTCAAAGATCAAGATCCCAGCAAATTTGGGATGGCAACGTGCGTGACGTCCAGTATCAACAAATCGGGAATCGGAAATCGGAAATCGGAAATCGGAAATCGGAAATCGGAAATCGAATCGGAAATCGGAAATCGGAAATCGGAAATCGGAAATCGGAAATCGGAAATCGGAAATCGGAAATCGGAAATCGGAAATCGGAAATCGGAAATCGGAAATCGGAAATCGGAAATCGGAAATCGGAATCGGAAATCGGAAATCGGAAATCGGAAATCGGAAATCGGAAATCGGAAATCGGAAATCGGAAATCGGAAATCGGAAATCGGAAATCGGAAATCGGAAATCGGAAATCGGAAATCGGAAATCGGAAATCGGAAATCGGAAATATCCGAAATCTGAAACCCGAAATACGAAATCCGAAATCCGAAATCCAAAATCCGAAGTCCGAAAAAGGTAGTTATTTTGAATTTAAATATTTCAAATATATCAAAATATACATTCGGCAAACTTTGACATTTGGTAGATGAAATATAGCGTACTTCGGAACATTGATAAGTTTTTGCAAAAACTTGCAACTTTTTGAGTTAAGTTATGTTAAAAATTATGATATTTTTACAATAATTTGCTCGATAATTTAAATATTTATATAAAAATAAGATTTTTTTTCTCATACAGTAAATGCATGTTATCGAAATAAAGCGACGCATGGTTTTTAAAATGAAACATTTTACGATTTTGATGTAAACAGTAGAAAAAAACGTAAAATTTAAGTGATTTACACATTTTTACCATAACTTTGTAATTTGAAGTCCTAGAACTTTGGTGTCTTCGACAACTTGTCGTATTTTTACACGTTCTAAAACATTGCCGAACACGCGAAAGCTCTAGGACGCAAAACAAAAAAGTTCGCATCGCAGCGCCACCTATGCGGCGAAATTTCCAACTAAATTTTGTCATCAAATTGAAGAAAAAACAAATTCAAGATAAGTCTCCTTTGACACCAACCCGAAAAAATGCACTCCTAAAGCGCTAGAGGTTTGGTCTGGCTAAATTCTGCTCCTGGCCCAGTGTGCATTGGAATCCTGAAAATAATTAGTGAAATTTTGAGAATTCTTTGAGGAACCGTGAGTTATTTCCTTAAACATATCCGATGGATCCCATTAGAATTTGCAGCTTTATAGCAAACTACTGATATCCCTAAAAAGGATAATGAGAATTTCCGACGGAATCTTGAGGGGTTTGCGGGACTCCAGTAGAGGATTCTCAGAGGGGCTTTGGAAATTACATCAGATTCTAAGCTGGATTGGGATAGCTTAGCCACGGGAGTTTTTTTTTGAGCCTTTACATGAATAGTAGGTTGTGTTACTCTTTCTTGGATGTTGGTCGATGAGCTTCGACTGAGGTAATGTAGTTTCAGTGTTGGCTAAACAGTCTTCGGGGAATTGAAAACGCTATTTTTTTATATCCTTTTCTAACATTGGTGTTCATTTGGGATCTCTCTCAAGGGTTGAGTCACTGCGGTTTTCTAATCCAGCCATTCCATGAAAAACCGATCTAGTGGGCCACCGAATCACGTGAAAATTTGCTATTTTGTTTCTTATCCGAAATAAGGATACACGTTTTTTGGATTTTTTGGTTAGGGTGACCATTTCCGAATTAGGGTGATCAAAAAAAATCGCGATTTTGCAAAATTTTTATTTTATGGAATGTAACGATTCCAATTCCCCTAAACCTGATTAATCAAAACTGAAACGAACTGAAAAAATATTGGGAATTCTACCTACAGAATTACGGATACGATAAATGTTCCCGCTGTTTGCGTGAATAGCAATCCCAAAAGATGGAGTCATGGTTGCTCTTGAAACTTAGGTATCTGAGCAGACGTCCTCAGCATTAGAAGGACCTCCAGAAATCAAGCATTTAGCATCCATGCGGCAATTTTTGCTACCATGGTCCCACTGTTAGCACCAGCGGCACAGCTAGAAATTTCCTCTAGTCTTCTGGAAATGTTCGTCTTACGGATATCATTTATTTTTATTTTTATCTGATATGACAAGCGTTCATCTGATATAAAAAATGTATTGCTGTTTGCATTTGAGAAGCAAACCTTGACTAAACGTCCTCCAAATGCGGTAACACAAAACAATCAAAGGACACCTAGTAACAATTAAATAAATCACCGCCGCCCTAGCAAGATAAATCGATTTTTGACATCGCATTTCTTGTGAAAAATCTTACCGCGTTTGGTGTTCCCGCATTTGATATTTGCATTTCAAATGCACACAGCAATACCTCCTCTTTTCAAGATGTTCGAGAGGATGTACGGATCTTTAAGAGCTTCCGCCAAAACGTGTCTCCTTTCTTTGCTATTTGTTAGGAAACCATTGTTCTTCTAATGGAGCTTTAGATCTCCGGCCTGGATCAACCAAATTCTGAAACACTGACTAAGACTGGCTAAGCCCTTCCTTACTTGAATCAAAGAGCCTGAACTAGAGACAGCTTTGAAAAAAAATTAGATCCACCTTTCTCCTCTTTCTCTTAAACATGTTTATCTCAAAAATATTTCGCATTTAATGGCGACCACTTTAAGCTCCTGTTGCTCGCCCCAAAATTAGCTAATGGAATTATTTTGCTCAACTTATCCAACCAATCATATCATATCCCGCTGCAAACGAATGACAACCCCATTTCCACGGTTGCACTTCATAAATCACGATCGCTGCAATCCACTCAAGGATGAATAACACATGCCGCCGAGCAAACAGAGCTTTCCTCCAAACAACAAGCCACCTTCGCTGTTCTGTCTGACCCGAGGCTTCGTAGTCCCAATGTCATCTCCGTCATCTCCCCCAGGGAGCAGCGATCCGTCGCCCCAGATTGGATTAGAGAGCAGCGCGCATATTTCCATAAATATTCATTTTGTGTGCCATTTTTCTCTCACTTCATCCATTTTCATATGGTCTACTAGCCATCGTCGACGCCGCCGCCGCTGCCGACGCCATTCGGTGACCTGGTAACTCTACGGAAGCAAGTTGCATCATCCGACCGACTTTGCCACCAGGACGATGACGACGGCGACGTCGGAAATGGTGTCTAGGGCAGATCAATTTCCACAAAGTTTGAAAATCTAACCTTCCATATATTTCTTATGATCTTTTAAAGAAAATTTGAGCTTTGTGACAGTTAAGCCCATCGTCAAATATATTGTGGGTCCGATTTCTGCTACAGCTGTTGAAATTTCCAGCTTCTGGTTGCCAACTTCTGCACGGGTAAAAATGTGGCACTCAAAACAAGCAGAAAAGGTCATGATTTTGGGAGGAAGGTGTATTTTCATGTTATGAAAATACACCATGACCGAAAGTAATGAAATCATGAATCTTTTTAGCGTAACGCCAGCTGTACGTTACGTTTCCAAAGTGTATATTCAAATCATCAAATCATAAACTATGTATGCTGGAACCATGAATAAAATTCATGAAAACATGAACACTATTCATGGATTTAGATACCTGTCATTTATGATTCCAGTTTTGGCGATGACAAGTGGAAATTTGAGTCATTAAATCATGAAGCAGGATCATGAAATCATGAACTAATTTCAAATGTCAATTATGATCCCCGTATATTTGTCATAGGTAAACAAATAACATGAAGATGTATTTTGTGCCAGTAGTTTCGGAATAAACTGTGAGAAGAGTCAACAAGTGCCACATCTTGGGCAGGAACGCGAACATCCGGTGGTTATGTTTGCACGCAAAATGTCAGTTCAAACATCAATGAATTGGCACATCGTCCCTGGGCTGCAAAATGCGATGGAAAAATTCTAAACGACTCTGCAGGCGTGTAAAGTGGTAAAGATCAGCCAGCTGCCGAAGTTTTGTGTGAGCTGCTCTATTGTAAGATGTGGAGAATGCATCACATCCGAACATTGAAAATCGCCGACGAATTTGTCAAGCAAAACCTTCGTCAATCATTGCCCGGTATGGAATAATCTGTGTGAAAGCTGGCAAGTACATTTTCGCACATCTAATAGCACCGGCAGTTTAATTGGGTTATCGGTAATATCATCGATAAGATGGCAAACTTCTGACGAGCATGGTATTCAAATTAACTTCTTCCGTAAACAAAACTTATTCATAATTTCACTTAAAAAAAACACTACCAATCGCAAAATACGTGTTGACTTAAATGAAAAAAGTGACAGTTGGATTTATGTAACGCCCTGAGCACACAACTTCTTGATTAATAGCCATGGTTTCATGACTTGTAGTCATGATATCATGAAACATGAAATTTTATGATTTCATGACTTTTTGTTCATGATTCCGGCAACGGATTTTTTTCCGTGTGTGAGAATCTTTTAAAGCTTTTGGGAGGAGCTTTTCCACCTTCTGGAAGAAACTTTTTCAGTTTCTGGAAGAAGGTTTCACAGCTTTAGAGAGGAATTTTTCCAGCTTCTTGTAGAAGTTTTTACAGTTTCTGGGAGAAGTTTTTCAAGATTCTGAGAGAAGCTCATCAAGCTTCAGGGAAAAGCTTATCGAGCTTCTGGAGGAAGCTTATCCAGCTCCTGAGAGAGAGCTTTTCCCAGCTTATGAAAAAAGCTTCTGGGAGAAACTTTTTCAGTTTCTGGAAGAAGGTTTCACAGCTTTAGGAAGGAATTTTTCCAGCTTCTGAGAGAAGCTTTTCCCAGCTTGTGGAAGAAATTTTCCAGATTCTTAGAGAAGCTTATCCTAGCTTATGGAAAAAGCTTTTTTCAATTTCTGGGAGAAGTTTTTTCAGCTTCTAGGAAAAGGTTTGCCAGCTTCTGGAAAAATCTATTTTATATCCTAAGAGAAGCTTTTCCAGCTGCTTGAAACATTTTTTCCATCTTCTGAGAGTAGCTTTGAAGCTTCTATGAGAAGCTTTTCCAGCTTCTAGGAGAAGCTTTTCCAGCTTCTGAAAGCAGCTTTTCCAGCTTCTGGAAGCAGCTTTTCCAGCTTCTGAGAGAAGCTTTTACTGCATCTACAGTTTCTGGGAGAAGCTTTCCAACTTCTAGGTGAAGCTTTTCCAGCTTCTGGGAGAAGCTTTTCCGGGTTTTGGGAGAAGCTTTCCCAGTTTTGTGAGAAGCTTTCTCAGCTCCTGAGTGAAGTTTTTCCAGCTTCTAGAAGACGCTTTTCCAGCCTATGAGAGAAGCTTTTCCAGCCTCTGGGAGAAGCTTTTCCAGATTCTGGGAGAAGCTTTTCCAGTTTCAAATACTCACTAAAATGTCTGAAAATTGGCATGTTGAGGTTGTAAAATCAATATATATAACCATTTTCCAACTTTTTTATGTTATTTAAACCACCCTAATGATTCCGTTCTCAATGCCTTGCTGTCCTTGCCATGAAAGTGGAATAAAATAACATGGAAAAATATGAAAAATAAATTTTTCCGCTACCTTTAGACACCGCGTGGTGGCAGACAAGAAGCGAGAACGCGATTCGGCCCGGTGAAAAATAAACAGCGACCGCCACGCTAACTCAACGCCGCGCCAAGGGGAGCGTTGCCATTTATCTAAATTCAATTTAATTCCGAGAGATGACAAGCCGGGGACCGAAGTAGTAATCTGGTGCTCAGGTCTCGGAGTGATTTTATCATCGGGAAGGCGAAGGAAGTTTGCAGCGAAAATCGAATCCAACCGGGATCACACAGGATGATTCTATTTGCATTCTTGCCACTACCGTAAGAGGACCATCGAAGAAGATGGTTTTCGCTTGTGGGAAAAAAAGGGAAAATCGAGAATTGGAAATTGATACTTTTGACAGCCACTATTGGAATCGTGGAATGGAGTTTTTTTTTCGGAATGGCCATTAGAAGTGTGCAACAGTTTTATGCGTCTTCCCGCTCGAATTCGTCGGGTGGCAGCGAAGTGAGCAAACTCCTGCTTCGGTTAGTTGTCTGATTGCTATCGCAATTGTTTACAGGGTATCGCATTTCGATTTAGCAGCTGGAAAGAGGTGGTGGAAGTTTAAACGATTCAGGAAAGCATTCGGATTAGGTATAAAGGTCTGCAATATTTAAGCGGAACTTATTCGAAATCAATAAAACAGTCATACAGTCAACATAAAAAAAGTTTGGGGTCACTTGCATTCCATGAAAATCATTTTTGTTAATATATCTGCAATTTTCATTAGTTTATGACTTGTTTTAACATGTTTATAAAGCACATGCCTTTAAGGTGAAGATGAATCGAAGCCAAACCTCAAATTTTCAAGAGCACAAATCTGGAGAACCGAACATCCATTTGAGCTGAAAACTTAATCGATTGGTCATCACCAGCCAGTGACCAATCTATTAAGTTTTCAACTTAAACGGATGTTTGATTCTTCAGATTTGTGCTCTTGAAAATTTGTGGTTTGGCTTCGATTCATCTTCACGTTAAGCTAAATCAAAAAGGTAGTCGAATATTTTTCCACACAGATACGGCTTCCGGTTCTGCATGTTTTCGCAACTTTTCATCGCGGAATGGTAACAACAGAACTTTTGAGAAATCAGCGTGAAACAAATTTCACTGCAACGTTTTCACGTGCTTGGAAACGATATCTTTTGGCACTGATATGATCTATTACAGATTTGGTTTGCTTCTTCTTCTTGCAATTGCACTTCTTGGCTTCTTCTTCGGCTTGACGACGCTTAACAATGCTGGCAATGGCAGTCACCATCAGGCTTCTTCCTTGCTCTTGACTTATCCTCTTTCTCCCCCTTTTAAAGATCAACTACAAAAGAGAAGCGATTTTACCCAAACACAAACTGAGCGTACGAGCTCTGCGGGATGAATAAATCACACGTTTGTGTTTTGTTATTTTCATTCCCACAGTGTTGAAGAGTTTGTTTTGACAACCTCAGTGCTTAAAAGCGAAAGAGATTATTTTCTCCCTTTCTCAGTTAGGGCAAGACCATGTTTTCCCATTTCTCAATTCGGGGAAGAGCATTTCCAGACAGCTCTTCGCTGTCTCTTTGTAGCTCTTTGCCCAAATGGGCAAAGAGGAAAGTGAAATCATGCTTTTGCGTTGACGGAGAAACCAACCTCAGTTCATCCCAAAAGCAATGATGATGTGTTTGCAGAGCCTCGCAGTAACCTAGAGCTGTCAAATGGAAGATGTGCGTTTGGGTCGAGCCAACGTTTCTCTCCACTCTCTCAGCCACGGATTATTCAACCAACTGCGAATGCTGGTTCATAATTGTTGTGAGCGTACGAGGTCGCTTCATCTATCAGATCAAGATGAGCAGAATAAAGCCTGGTCACCATCAGGGTTGGGAGAAAATCTGAAATTCACTCTACAGTAGCCAAGCAAAGCCAATCACAGTCAGCGAAGCCAGTGAAACTCACGCCCATCGCTACTGTAGGCAAAATGCCTTGAAAATAGCAAAACACCCGTTGCTAAGGGCAACCCAGAATTACTGTAGAAAAATGTTCTATTTCCCGCTGCATTTCCCGCATGATTTGATTTGATCATGATTTAGAAAATTCGTGCACCCAACATAAGCTACTTGATGAGATTCACGTTTTTGAACTACTGTACTGGGAGAGCCACGTGATTTTCGCGAAAATTCAAGCCTACTACTATTACCATTCCCAGCACTGGTCACCATATCTGCCATTCCAGTAATGGGTGAACATGTGTTCTGTGTGTTCTGCTTTATGCATTGCCCGTACTGGTGGGACAATTCCTCTTGATCTGATGTGGAAACAGACTACCTCGATCAGATGTCCGATTCTGGGATTCTATATACTGCCCATAACTGCATATTTGTAACATTCGACAAAAGTAGGCATTGAGTAAATGGAATACCAAGTGTGCATTTTATTGCAGTATGGATGGAAACTAAAATTTCAAAAAAATGCTAGGAACTCAAAAGTGCTCAATTGAAGCTGATATTTTGTACAACTCATATCGCATACTAGAGGAATAGTCAGAAAATAATTCTGATAAAAATTGCATTGCTATTACATTACGAGGCTCATTTATAATCTCAATGTGACTGTTATGCGGTTATAATTACCAATGTGACAAAACAACTTGGTATTTTTTTCGAATTTTCTAAAACAATCTCACAGATGTTATTAAGTTGATCGAAAGTATTTATCATTCGATGACTCTCCATGGTATTAACTCCAATTTGTCAAAAATGTCGAATGTGACTGTTATGCAGTTATGGGCAGTATAGTAGAATGTCAAAGCTGAAGTTCTATCGATGGATAGATGGATAGATGGACAAAAAAGGTAGTCGATTGTTTCCACATAAGTATTTTTGCTTTGGATTCTGTGATTTGTCACTAATACAGTGACGTAAGATTTTTTTAAATTAAGAGTTTTTTTAGCTATCCCGAGATGAGAGCGAACTTATACATACAGTGGTGGAAGATTTTTTTCTCAATTAAGAGTATTTTTGTTCTATCTCGAGTTGAGAGCGAACATTGTTTTGACCTCCATTGAAGATTATCGTCTCCTCCATCAAGAACTGTTTGTGTGTTTCTCGCTGCTAGAAGCGGTTTTATGTTGTCCCTGAGACGAAGAGACCTGGTAAGAAAGCAGACTACAGTCGGGTCTCCTATTAAACGCATTCCTATAACGTGCACTCCTATTACGCTCACTCCTATAAGACACACCAGGACGTTATAGGAGACCCAGGGCTTATGGGATTTCATCACTTTGGGGGTGTCGTTGAATATCTCGTATGCCAAAAGAGATAGTACAGTACTGTCTTCGGCGAAGTTTCAGTACTAAGTACGATCTACCTTTAGGAGTTGAGGATCATCCTTTTAGTTGAGAACTTGGCCGGTAGGGGCGCTTTTTCTGATTTGCACTATATGAACCATGAGGGATAAGAATGCAAAATTTTGTAACATATGATATCTCTGAATCCTGATGTTTTGGAAGGTTGGTGTCTTCGGAAGAGTTGTTCAGTAGCTCAAGGGCTGACATGTGGTGGTCATTCTGATACGGAATTACGCCACCAGGCGGCGCTAGTGGGCATGGAATTTTTGTTTTGCGCATAGCTCAGTTGCCTGACCACTTAGAAAGATGGCGTCTTCGGCAAAGTTGCTCAGTATCACAAGGGCTAATATTATTTTGAGCCGAAAGATTCAAAATTTTGCCACTAGGCGGCGCTAGTGAGCCAAGAATTTTTGTTTTGCGCATAGCTCAGTAGCCCGACCACTTAGAAAGATGGCGTCTTCGGCAAAGTTGCTCAATATCACAAGGGCTAACATTATTTGAGCCAAAAATTTTCAAAATTTTGCCACTTGGCGGCGCTAGTGAGCAAATAATTTTTGTTTCGTAGGTAGCTCAGTAGCCTGACCACTTAGAAAGATGGCGTCTTCGACAAAGTTGATCAGTTTCACAAGGGCTAACATCATTTGAGCCGAAAGTTTCAAAATTTTGCCACTAGGCGGCGTTAGTGAGCAAAGAATTTTTGTTTTGCGCATAGCTCAGTAGCCAGACCACTTAGAAAGATGGCGTCTTCGGCAAAGTTGCTCAGTATCACAAGGGCTAACATTATTTGAGACGAAAGTTTCGAAATTTTGCAACTAGGCGGCGCTAGTGAGCAAATAATTTTTGTTTCGTGGGTAGCTCAGTAGCCTGACCACTTAGAAAGATGGCGTCTTCGACAAAGTTGATCAGTTTCACAAGGGCTAACATTATTTGAGCCGAAAGTTTCGAAATTTTGCCACTAGGCGGCGCTAGTGAGCAAATAATTTTTGTTTTGCGCATAGCTCAGTAGCCTGACCACTTAGAAAGATGGCGTCTTCGGCAAAGTTGCTCAGTATCACAAGGGCTCACATTATTCGAGTCAAAAGTTTCGAAATTTTGCCACTAGGCGGACCTAGTGAGCAAATAATTTTCGTTTCGTGGATAGCTCAGTAGCCTGACCACTTAGAAGGATGGCGTCTTCGGCAAAGTTGCTCAGTATCACAAGGGCTAACATTATTTGGGCCAAAAGTTTCGAAATTTTGCCACTAGGCGGCGCTAGTGAGCAAATAATTTTGTTTCGTGGATAGCTTTTGAAACTTTCGGCTCAAATAATGTTAGCCCTTGTGATACTGAGCAACTTTGAATTTGCAAAAATTCTTGGCTAACTAGCGCCGCCTAGTGGCAAAATTTCGAAACTTTCGGCTCAAATAATGTTAGCCCTTGTGATACTAAGCAACTTTGCCGAAAACGCCAACTTTCTAAGTGGTCAGACTACTGAGCTATCCACGAAATAAAAATTCCTTGCTCACTAGCGCCACCTAGTGGCAAAATTTCGAAACTTTCGACTCAAATTATGTTAGCCCTTGTGATACTGAGCAATTTTGCCGAAGACGCCATCTTTCTAAGTGGTCGGGCTACTGAGCTATGCGCAAAACAAAAATTATTCGCTCATTAGCGCCGCCTAGTGGCAAAATTTCGAAACTTTCGGCTCAAATAATGTTAGCCCTTGTGATACTGAGCAACTTTGCCAAAGACGCCATCTTTCTAAGTGGTCAGACTACTGAGCTATCCACGAAATAAAAATTCCTTGCTCACTAGCGCCACCTAGTGGAAAAATTTCGAAACTTTCGACTCAAATAATGTTATCCCTTGTGATACTAAGCAACTTTGCCGAAGACGCCATCTTTCTAAGTGGTCAGGCTACTGAGCTATGCGCAAAACAAAAATTCTTTGCTCACTAGCACCACCTAGTGGCAAAATTTCGAATTTTTCGACTCAAATAATGTAAGCCCTTGTGATACTGAGCAACTTTGCCGAAGACGCCATCTTTCTAAGTGGTCAGACTACTGAGCTATGCGCAAAACAAAAATTCCTTGCTCACTAGCGCCACCTAGTGGCAAAATTTCGAAACTTTCGGCTCAAATAATGTTAGCCCTTGCGATACTGAGAAACTTTGCCGAAGACGCCATCTTTCTAAGTGGTCAGGCAACTGAGCTATGCGCAAAACAAAAATTCCTTGCTCACTAGCGCCACCTAGTGGCAAAATTTCGAAACTTTCGGCTCAAATAATGTTAGCCCTTGTGATACTGAGCAACTTTGCCGAAGACGCAATCTTTCTAAGTGGTCGGACTACTGAGCTATGCGCAAAACAAAAATTCCTTGTTCACTAGCGCCGCCTAGTGGCAAAACTTCGAAACTTTCGGCTCAAATAATGTTAGCCCTTGTGATACTGAGCAACTTTGCCGAAGACGCCATCTTTCTAAGTGGTCGGGCTACCGAGCTATGCGCAAAACAAAAATTCTTTGCTCACTTGCGCCGCCTAGTGGCAAAATTTCGAAACTTTCGGCTCAAATTATGTTAGTCCTTGTGATACAGAGCAACTTTGCCGAAGACGCCAACTTTCTAAGTGGTCAGACTACTGAGCTATCCATGAAATAAAAATTCCTTGCTCACTAGCGCCGGCTAGTGGCAAAATTTCGAAACTTTTGGCTCAAATTATGTTAGCCCTTGTGATACTGAGCAACTTTGCCGAAGACGCCATCTTTCTAAGTGGCCAGGCAACTGAGCTATGCGCAAAACAAAAATTCTATGCCCACTAACGCCGCCTGGTGGCGTAATTCCGTATCAGAATGACCACCACATGTCAGCCCTTGAGCTACTGAACAACTCTTCCGAAGACACCAACCTTCCAAAACATCAGGATTCAGAGATATCATATGTTACAAAATTTTGCATTCTTATCCCTCATGGTTCATATAGTGCAAATCAGAAAAAGCGCCCCTACCGGCCAAGTTCTCAACTAAAAGGATGATCCTCAACTCCTAAAGGTAGATCGTACTTAGTACTGAAACTTCGCCGAAGACAGTACTGTACTATCTCTTTTGGCATACGAGATATTCAACGACACCCCCAAAGTGATGAAATCCCATAAGCCCTGGGTCTCCTATAACGTAGATTCCTATTACGCCCCCCAACCATGTGTCTAATAGGAGACCTGACTGTTCCTCGAATAAAACTGCAAATTCAAGCTTGTTATAACGAAGGGGTTGTTCTAGTTCAATCGATGGATATAAACTTCGATGAGCCTTCCACTTGAATCTTAACTTGTACTGAATTCTTATTTCATTGCAAAGCAGTATCATGATGTCATAGTTTTGGGGGAATCTGTTTAGTACATCTCATTGGAAACATTTGCAGGTAAAAAAAACGATCATATGTTGCTACTCACGAAACTAATCGTTGGTTTGAAAATAACAAGGAACACAACACAGGAACACACATTTCTCTATGCATACAGTAAAATCATGGGAGTTGCATTTAAGCGGACCTCCGTATAAGTGGAATGATCAATAATAAATGTCAAGGAACAAACTCACCATTCTTTCCATGGCAGGCAATGTATTTCAACAAAAACACTTTTTGATTTTTGTCTGCTAAATTCTTACTTAGAGTTTGAACATAAAAAAAAAACACTCAAAAAGTAAAATGTGCCAACCTTGTTTGGATGTTCGATTCTAGGATTCTTTAGCAATCTACTCTAGCTGAAAGCTGAAGTTTTATCATTAGAAAATATAGGGGAACTTACGTATTGTCGGCAGCCTAAGCAGCTGAACTTTTAAGAAGGCAATTTTACGCAACAATGGAGCACAACAATTAGCAGGAGACACCTGAACTACACTTGAGCACTCTTCGTTTATTAATTGTTATACATAAAACATTATTTTGTTCTCTTAATCTTCTATTTTTCCTCATCAAAGTCACGAGGCACTTGTTCTTTTATCGGCAATGCAATTACTATTGTCGGTAACAAAAATGTTCACTTCGGCAATCCAAAACTGCGCAAAAACTACTTTATGTATTGGTAACATTTCGTATTTGTTGACAATTCCTGAAATTAAACGTCACTCATTATGTTCTACTCGTTGAAAGGGCCAATGCAGAAAAATACAGACTACACTGAGAAAATAATTGTAGTTAGAAATAAAATAGCGGAGATTCAAATTGAATACACAACGCCACTTAATTTATGCAGACTAAGGCGCCGTCCACATATTACGTAACGCTCTAGGGGGAGGGGGAGTTGGCTCAAACGTTGCGGCTCAAACACATTTTTTTTTCATGCAAAGACCGTTGCGGAGGGGGAATGGTCGAAAATTGTACATTTTAACGTTATGTCATGAATGGACACTGCCTAATTTCATTTTCATTTATTTTAATGGAATAAATTTTGTATTCAATCTCACTATGGCAGAATTTCGGCTTTAAAAATTGCCATGTCATGGTAATAAACTTGCAGCAGGTGCGGCTTATTTTTCAAAAGTTCTCAAAACCAAAAATTCGTGTACTCTTCTGAATTTGAATCATATTAGTAGAGAAACCTCGAAGTTTGAGCCAAAAATATTAAAATTTGGAGGTGCTAGCGTCTTGGAGGTGAATTTTCAAGTTATAAAAAAATGGCCTTCAGTGAAGTCACCATAACTTCGGTAGTTTCAGCACCATTACCTTAATTATTTTTTTTTTTGGAAAACTTTGTAGAACATCAAATTTGTGTAAAATCAAAACTAGTTTCAATAAAAAGTAGTTTACTCCAATTTTTTTTATTTTACTGAAAAAATATCTTTGTTTGACCATAATTTCATGAATACTCAACCGATTCCAAATCTTTTTGCATGGTTTTGAAGCTTATTTAATTGTGTTCAAACTTTGCATACACCGCATTTTACTGTTTTGACCAAGTTATTCAACATTTTAATTTTTATCAGTTAAACAATATTCTTAAAGCTGAAACTGGTTTTTCTTTTTTGTTAAACCTTTGAAAAGGACTTGGCAACATTTTTTAAATAAATTTGAAACATTGATATACTTGCACATGTTAAAAAAATACACTATTCACATTGTAATTCAAACAAAATGATTTAGAAACATAAGTTTTATATGAAACAAAAAAACTTAAATAATCCAAAGAAATTCGATTTTTTCTTTAAAAAAATCATGTCTTTGGGTAGTTTTTGTTACAAATCTAAGCAAGGTCCTTGGTTCGATTCCAGGTTGCCACGAAAACTATTTTTGTTTTCAAATGTCGGTTCCATGACGTAAATTTATGAATTGCAATCCAATTTCTTGTGGCGAATTTTCATATGGGGATCCTATGTTTATCGATAGTTCGATTTCCTGAGTGTAGTTTGTTTGGCCCAATGTCACCTTCTCGAAGGGGTGAGTTTGGGCCAATTTTCAAATGATTCCTATTTTAAGGAAAATAATCAGATTTCAATTATTTGTTCAGCATTTGCAACGTATTCTCATATTTAACCGAACATATCAAGTCAAATTGCGAAAGTTATTTAAAAATAAATGAGAACTTACGTACTTTTGGCCAAATCTCACCCCCAACGATGGTACTTGCATAGTTGTTTTAATTTTTTTTTAATGTCAAGAATTTCACCATGAATTGAACTATTCACTGACAAGCTGAATGGCTCGATATGGTTTTAGTCTGTAAAGGTTGCTGCTCTTGAACGCTCTATCACCAAGTTATTACCGAGAGAATGAATGATATTACAGACCAACCTCTTTTTACGACCGTTTTTTTTTACCGACGGTTCGTTTTACGACCACTTTTTAACGACCGAGATTCAGATTAACGACCGTTTTTATAAATGACCAATATCTTACAAAGTATTCAAAATAGAGGATCATGATGTTAGCAAAATTGTTCACTAGTTCAAGGCCTAGCACCACCATCACTGAATTGCGGAATTCTACCACTAGGTGATGCTAGCGAGCATGAAACATTTGTTTTGCGGTTATCTTAGGATCCTGGCCACTTAGAAATATGGCGCCTTCTGCAAAGTTGTTCAGTAGCTCAAGGACTATCATTATAAAAGCTATGAGATTCAAAATTTTGCCACCAGGTGGCACAAGTGAGCATGAAACTTTTGTTTTGCGGATATATCAGGATCCTGACTACCTAGAAAGATGGCGTCTTCGATAAACTTGCTGAGAAGCTCAACTTTGCCCAAGACGCCATGTCTATGTAGTCAGGATCCAGCTATACAAAAGTTTCATGCTCACTAGCGCCGTCAGGAGGCAAAATTCTGAATCGCATAGCTTTTATGATGATAGCGCTTGAGCTTCTGAACAACTTCGCCTAAGGCGTTATTATTCTAAGTGGTCAGGATCCTGAGATATCCGCAAAACAAAAATTCTACGCTCACTAGCGCCGCCTGGTGGCAAAATCCCGAATCTCTTGGACAGACTAATGATAGTCCTTGAGCTACTAAATAACTTTGCCGAAGACGCCATCCTTCTAAGTGGTCAGGATCCTGAGATATGCGCAAAACAAAAATTCTACGCTCACTAGCGCCGCCTGGTGGCAAAATTTTGAATCTCATAGCTTTAATAATGATAGCGCTTGAGCTAATGACCAACTTTGCCAAAGACGCCATCTTTCTAAGTGGTCAGGATCCTGAGATATCCGCAAAACAAAAGTTGCATGCACACTTGTACTGCCGGTGACGCAATTTCACTTAAGCAGTGTTGCCAGCTACGACAAAATTTTGAACCCTTCATGAAAAACTGGATTACAGTTGAAGAGTATTGCTATGTTGCTAAGCATTCTATTTTTCTGTTCCGCTCAAGTTTTATGGTTTTGATCTTTTCTTTATTCTTCTTGAACAGTGCTGCCAGCCACATGAACATTTGTGATTCGGCCGACTGTATAGCACGCAACACTTCCTTCAACTTTGGTCAACATTCGGTACCGTCATCTTCGTCATCATCGAAATTTTTTGGTATTTGCATATCACACCCCCATAAAATTGGCTCTTTTGATAACAATCGAGCAGTGTTGCCATCTATTACCAAAATATGAAAACTTGAACGGCCATTTTGGAAAGTTCTCAACCCATGCTTCAACTTTGCCGAATATCCCGAATCAGTATTTCCGCATATAGAAGTTGCATTTTTCAATTTATTACCCAGATTTTTTTACGGCCCCCCGATAACGGTCGTAAAAAGAGGTTGGGGTGTATTAAAAAAAATCCGATTGCGATGTCCCAGGAATTTTTTTTTTTTGTTTTTGAATATCACTCTCCGAATATGGTTTGATCAGCTAATTTGGATCGAAATCCAAACCTTGCCAGTAATTTTTAAGGTTCATATTCTTCTCAGTGTATGAGAAAATCAGAATAGACCCTTTTCAAATCTACTCACTTTTGATTTGACACAATTACATCATCCACTGATTGCCTGTAGAACAACAGGAGTGTTGTCAAAATAGTTAACCTATTAAAAGACGTATATTTTATATGTTTCTCAGTATTTTGAAGTTTATGCGCTACAATCTTCAAATAAGGAAGGCATTGAAAGACTCAATTATTACCCATGCATGCTTTGTTGCATAATTCCAATAAATTAATTAGTTGTGTTCGATCTTTTCTGTGAATTTAAATCGTGAATAATAATTACACCGCAATTGAATATGGTTTTCTGGCAACCTGGTGCAGTAATAAAAAGTGATTGCCGAGGAAAACAAAGTTCATTAATTTTTACTTGTGATTTGAAGCATAAAAATTAAGTATTTTCGAGTGCTTTATAGACCAATCAAAAGTTTAATTGTGCATAAGTGATCGGTGCGTAGATTTTGTGGAAAAATTGGCATTGGAGCGGAGAATTGGACCTTTCGAAGTGGTGAGTTTTTCCTAAGCTGTTCTTGTGTTGTTCTGTTCGGCAGCTCACGAATGACGATGATTTCGTAAGCATTTATTTCATTTAATAATAAAACCCATGATATATAATATTTTCATCAAGAATGTGATTTATATGGAAGATTATAGTTCAAGGAACATGTTGAGTACATTGAAGGTAACCCTTGTTCCGTAGATAAATTCTAACAAGGACGATAAGTTAGTGTTGCCGAAAATACCCTCAGGGTGCCGAAGCCATCATTTACCCTATATTGATAAAAAAACAGCAAAAACTTTACTAAGGTATTTTGATTCCTCCAATTGAGAAAGAACTTTGTGTTTGTTCTCTATTGAAGATTTTCGTCACCCTTATCAAGAACTGTTTATGTGTTGATTTTTTGTCTCCGAGACGAAGATTCATGTCGTTATACTTGTCATGAAAGCAGACTACCACGAAGATAACATTGAACTAAAGTTTGTTATATACTACGAAGGGACTGTTCCTGTTCTATCGATGGATATGAACATCAATGAGCTTTCAACTTGAATCTCAACTTGTTTCATCGCAATGCGATATCCCATTATTAAGATAGTTTGTTAGCTGGAAATCTGTTCTTAGCACATCACATTGCCAACATCTACAGATAATAAGAAAAGTGAATAAGGAACTCTTACCATAAAACATTAATTAAATTACATTTCAATGGACTTCCATATAATTGAATTAATAACAGCAAGGAACGAGCTCACCAACACCTTCTTGTCATTATTCTCATTAGCAACTTTTTTTTATACGTTGAATTCAGAGTGGTAAACTCACCTGAATGGCGCAGAGAACACAGGCACAGAAGGTCAGGACAGCGAAGGCGATGGCTACGTCAGCACAGCGGATAGCGGAAATCAACCAGCTCCCACGATGGGGGAAGTTAAGGATGCCATTCCCAGCTCCTGGGAAAAGCTTTTCCAGCCACTGGGAGAAGTTTTTTCAGCTTCTGGGAGGAGATTTTTTAGCATCTGGGAGAAACTTTTCCAGCTTCTGAGAGAAACTTTTCCAGCATCTAAGAGAAACTTCACCAGTTTCTGGGAGAAGCTTTTCCAACTTCTTATAGAAGCTTTTCTTGCTTCTGAGAGAAGCTTTCCCAGCTTCTGAGAAAAGTTTTTCAAGCTGCTGAGGAACTTTTCCAGCTTCTGTGAGAAGCTTTTCCAGCTTCTGAGAAAAGTTTTTCAAGCTGCTGAGGAACTTTTCCAGCTTCTGTGAGAAGCTTTTCCAGCTTTTGGGAGAAGCTTTTCCAGCTCTTGGGAGTAGCGTTTCCAGCTTCTGGGAGAAGCTTTTCCAGCTTCTGTGTGAAAACTTCCAGCTTCTGGGAGAAGCTTTTCCTGCTTATGGGAGAAGCTTCTACAGTTTCTGGGAGAAGATTTTTCAGCTTTTGCGAGAAGCTTTTACTGCCTTGGGAAAAGCTTCTTCAGCTTTTTCAGTTTCTGTGAGATGCTTCTCCAGCTTTTCCAGCTTCTCGGTGAAGCTGCTTATGGGAGAAACTTTTTCAGCTTCTGGTAGAAGATTTTTGCTTCTGGAAGAACGTTTTCCAGTTTCTTGAAAAGGTTTTCCTGCTTTTGGAAGAAGCTTCACTAGCTTCTGGGAGAAACTTTACCAGCTTCTGAGAGAAACTTTTCCAGCTTCTGGGAGAAGCTTTTTCAGCTTCTGAGAGAAGCTTTTCCAGCTTCTCTGAGAAACTGTTCCAGCCTCTAGAAGAAGCCTTTCCAGCTTCTGGGAGAAGCTTTTCCAGCTTTCGGGAGAAGCTTTTCCAGCTTCTGGGGGAAGCTTCTTTAGCTTCTGGCAGAAGCTTTAGGATGGAGCTTTTCCAGATTCTGTGAGAAGCTTTTCCAGCTTCTGGGAGAAACTTTTCCAGCTTCTGGGAGAAGCTTTTACAGCTTCTGGGATAAGTTTTTCAGTTTCTGGGAGAAACTTTTCTATATCTTGAGAGAAGCTTTTCCAGCTTCTGGGAGAAGTTTTTCCAGCTTCTGGGAGAAACTATCCTATATCTTGAGAGAAGATTTTCCAGCTTCTGGGAACAACGTTTCCAATTTATATGAACATTTTTCCAGCTTCTGGGATGAGATTTTCCAGTTTCTGAGGCGTTTAAAATTTTGGAAGATGCTATTTTAGCTCTTGGGTAATACTTTCTCAGCTTTAATGAGGAGCCAATAATTTTCCATTTTTTTCAGAATGTTCGTAATTACAAATTGTTTAGTCCCATTAATTTCTCGCTTTTCAACGGATAAATCTCCCTTCCATCTACTAAAAATTGAGAAGAGCTTCACTTGTGAAGCACTCGAGTTACTTCTTGAAAACTGTGGAAAGTTAGCAACGATTTAACGCATTGTGAACGTTTCCTCCTACGCTCCACTCCACCGCCAATTTTCCTACTGGAGCAATTTACCGACGGCAGCCTCGCAAAGTAAATGTTTTTCTCTGGTTCTTTTATCTCACGCTCAAGCACAATGCAGCTTTGCAAACCGAGGGAACAAGTTTAGTCCTGCTGTAGTGGCTGGAATAAATCCCAGCTGCTTTTTGTCTCTCGTCGCACAGATGTCCAGGGTTCTAAAAAAAACTGGTAAAAAACTAATTCAAATGTAAAACAAAGTCTAACATTCATCTAGTACAGTGATTCCCAAAGTGGGCGAATTCGCCCCCCTGGGGGCGATTTTCAGATCCAGGGGGGCGAAAATTTGTAAAACTTAATTTGGGGGGCGAAAATGATAGAAAGGGGGCGAAAGTTGGGAGCAAATGAAAAACACAAATAGATTCAAAGCTTGTAAAAGACACTAATATGTTGATGATACAGTGGCGCAACCAAGGGGGGGTTTTGGGGGTCAAAGCCCCCACCAGAGCAGAAAAAATTATAGGAATTACCCAATTTAGTTTTGAAATTCAACACTGCAATCTACAAAAACTGGAGCAGTAAGTTGTATTAGTATCTATGTTCTTCTAAGTGGTTGATTTTTAATTTTACGACCACCAAAGAGTTTTGTTAAAACGAATGTTTTGAACGAGAAGTTAATCAAATATACGTGCAGATATGAATGTATATTGTGACCTTTTAAAAAGCTGATTGATGCAAAATCTGTTAGTCTGTTCAGCATTTACCTAAGTTTTATGACCTTCAGAGAGCACTAGCAGCAATTCCTCAGTTTTGAATGACTTAAGATAAAAATCCTAGTAAAGATTAAGTGAAACGGCGATTCCTAAGCTGAAAAATTATACATATTGGTCTACAAGCTAGAAATGCTTCAATATCTGCTATGTCGATTCGTCTTCGACCTTATTACAACTCTGGGCGTTGAAAAACTTGAAAACGTGTATAACCGCTCCAATAGCAGCTTCATTTATTGCCGTTAAAAATTTATTCAAATTCATTTTTTCACATATTCTTAAAGAACTCTTCTAGTTTTAGAATCTGTGTCGATATTGACCATTGGTCATCTGGCTCCAGAGATATTCCAAAATTCCTTGGGGGAGTTATTGTGATTTGATTTTTTTTTGCGGAAAAAATAAAGCTGCTGGTAGAAAGGTTGAGGAACATCATAGGCGAAGAGCACTATCATGCTAATATATTTGCATCCAAATTAATAAACTTTTGAACAAACTATGAAAGATGTAGGTTTAATCGATATTAGAATATTGTAATGTCGTTTAAGCATTCATATTTTAAAAGTGAAATCCACGATATATTTAGTAAAACACGAAATATTCTTTTGAGCCTCCACAAGCGTCTGTCGGAAAACTTTTGGAAAATTTCGTCAGCTATAGAAGATTCTTGGCTGGCAATAAATTGTATATGAAAAACAAATGCCTAGGATTGACGCCAGAAGTTTATGGTTAACAGAATGTTTAATTTTTTCATGTTTATCTCAAAACAAATTTTTAAAAGTTTCTGCTTGTAATTTTTTACAAACTTTTCTTTTCCAGAAAATTACATTACAAAACTCCCCCCAGAGCCAAATCCTGGTTGCGCTACTGTGATGATAGCATATACATCTTAGGAAGAATTTATTTGACACCTAATTATTTCATTGACTTTTTTATTCCAAAGGTGCTCGTTTTTAAGTTATGTTAGACAAATTTGACGATTGTCATTGAGATCTGAATGTTTGTTTTTTTTGCTAAAAATAATATTTAAAGCATTTTGAAAGGAGAAACTTTTAGCGATGTTTGAAATTTATGTCCAAGTCTAAAGTAAAGTTTGATCACTTTTTGATTGAGGATCTTTACAATAAGGTAGCTTAAGTTCCTATTCTTTCTAACGTATTTGTTACACTATTCATTTTGACACGCATACTAACAGTATTTATAGTAGAAATCATTTTATAAATAAATTCGTGTGACTTTGGTGTGCAAAAATCGGGTCCCAATGATAAAATCTCTGCATGCCATAAACGTAAATCACCCTACTTAAAAATAGACTTGAGCATCATAAAATTGCGACATAAATGGATCAAAGCTTTAAAAAATAAATAAATTGAATGTTATATTTCAGTGAATGAAGAGTTGAAAAATGTCTGGGTTTACTTATATTTTTTTAAATTTTGTATATAAATTGGTCTGTTTCCAGAACAGTCGATGAGGTATTACCCAAAGTTTCGTAAATTTATTACAACAACTTAAGATACATAAAAAAAGCAAAAAGTCAGTAAGTGTGCGAAAATTTTTTTGATGATCACACACTAACCAAGATTATAGATTTGTTGATACAAATATAATCGATGCACATGATAGATATGGCATGACTCCTTTCTGGATATACCAGTAGAAGACACTTTGGGGTATTTTATTGAAGCATTATGGTTGACTGCTACACGCTTTAAATTTGACCAATTTTCGGTATACTTATGATGAGATATTGATCAATACTTCAACGTAAGTATATCGCTTAATACAAATGTTTAAATTTTATATCAGGGGGCGATTCTAAAAAATATTGGTCTCAAGGGGGCGAAAGTCAAAAAAGTTTGGGAAACACTGATCTAGTAAATCAAATATGCAAAATATGCGAAAATTTCAAAGGAAAATTGTTTTTCTTTGTGTTTTGATCCTAATTAGGACTCATTTAAACCTTGATTCAACTTTCCTGGATGCTAATTTATTTTTATCTGTCGTCAACCATGTAGATATCTTGCTCAAATGGTCTTTTTTTGTCCAAGAAATCGATTGGGAAAAAATCCTCTTGCCCAAGTTTGCCTAAGCATTCGTTCTAGAAAGTTGAGAACAGCAATTTTATTCAAATTTTATTCTATTAAAATCAAAATACGGTGGCTATGTCCACAATCAGGTCTGTAACCCCAAATCATATTCCACGCCACTTGTAATAATCGAAACTTGTCTAATATTGACTTTTGCCATTATGTTTTGTAATCTGGACCACTGTGCGTCGTCGTAGTCATCGTTGTAGAGATAGTTCTTTGGGGAAGATCGAACTGATAGCTGGAAAGTTGGCAAAAGTTTTTCACTGCAATGCGCTGAAACTATTATCGGGAGACTCATTGCACAGGCAGAGATAACCTACGACGACGACGACGACGACGTTGAGCGTGTTTTGGGTGATGGGGAGGGACGTGTTGAAAACGTAATGAATCTTGTCAGGGGGTGCTTCTGTGAATTGAGAGCGAGTTTGTTGATACTGTTATCAGCCGAGTTCTTTCGAGGAGTGGATCGGGCAGAGGGAAAGACAGTGCCAAGAGGTTAGTGCGTTTCATAATTGTGAGACATTTATGGACCATTCACAGCGATGATGGAAGATGTCGTAAAAGTGATGCGATAGGAGAACTTCTCACTTGGGACTTAAATTATCCTGGAAGATGTATTGTAAGTAGGTCATAATGGCTTTTCCCGGTGGAATTCGCGTCAAGTAAGTCAAAAGATAGTAATTGCATGAATTGGGTAACATCTCTTCTTAATGGTATGTACAGTATCGGACATATAAAATGCACCAACGCCGTTTTCCCATACAAAATGGTCATCTTTTGAGAGCTATATCTTCGCCGTTTCTCAACCGATTCTTTTCATTTTTTCTGTGACGAACCTCAAATACCTCAATTTTTGGTAACTATTGAAAATGTTGTGTGAAAACTATTGGTTTAAAAGTTACAGATAGGTTGAATTTTGACATAAAAAATGCACAAAGGCGAAAAGTAATGTATCAGACGAACTATGCGTCGTATCCTTTCGGTGTCTTCAGCGCATTTGGTCCTTGGATTTTCCCGGAGTAATTAGAGTAGTTTCCGACGAAAAAAAGAAAAACAAGTAAAAACTTTCTGTAAGTTTTTTTTAAATACTAAACAAAACAACAAAAATATCAAGATTGATATCTGCGAATCCGAGGACATTTGAACTATTCTAAAAACTAATGTTTGCAGATAACTCCCCCTGTCTACACATAGAAAACGCTGGAAGAAACTCTAGACGATTATTTGTGATAAGCTTTTTATGAAGTATTTCGCGTATGCTTCCAATAAAGTTTATCTACAGCTACTTACATTTAGATTATTTGTTACTGTTATTATTCATCATCAAAGTTCCTCTTACCTGAAAGCAGAAACAAAAAAGAATATAGAGTTAGATACGGAGATGAATATAGAAACGCTATAAAATCATATTTTTGAGTAGATTTCTGCAAGAGTTGTCAGAAGAACACAAAGTTGGGATGATAGCCTGTGTTTCAGTCGAAACAGTCAACCACAAACAAGACAAATATTTGCAACGGTACCGAAAATATGCAAATATCCACTTTCACCATCTGTAAATTGACATCGGTTCCCTAAGTGTCGTTTATCGCTAATCCTCCCGAAAACCTTCTTTCAGTCAGCATCAACCATCTGCCACTTCCTAAACATTTTATCTTATCATCTCTCGGAAGACAACATCTTCATTATTTGCTTATGGATTCTCCGCCCCCTCCGTTCTTCATTCCCATCGCTGGTACGATAACGATAAAGCAGACCAAACTGCGCCGGGAATGGCTCTCTGTGGTGGTAGCTTCGGGTTCTTCTGACACGTGTGCGGTGGAATTGTTTTTGGATTGCTCTCTTCCTTTCCGGATAGAATTTTTCTTGCATGCATAACTGGCACCCATAAAGCCTAACAATTTCCTTCTTCGCCACACCGATGAGGATGATGATGATGGTGATGTGACCGAACCCAATGTTGTGGGATGTCTATTACGGAAAACCGGTGGATTTGACCGGAAGAACCGGGAAGTGGATCCCACGTGTCGTCACAATTTTCCGATATTGTTATGATATGCTTTCGGACTAAGCTTTCTTCGGAACTTTTGTAACCGCAATTTCGGTGTTTGATATGGCGTTACAGATATTGATTGTTTGAATTTGTTGCCACTTGAAGGGCAGTAATCTATCTATCAATCAAGTGAATTGAGTAGAAAGCAAGTTAGGAACGATCAAGAAACATTTGTTCAATTCCTTATCAGTATTATTTCAAACATTACATTCATTTCTTATATCTAGGTGTTCTGGGTTTGGTAATTGGTGTTATTATTATTTTTTTACATTTGTTCCACTGTTTCAACATTGGATATTCTATGTAACTCATTAGTACTATACCAGGGAGGAAGCTTCAGAATCTTATTAAAATTTTATTTTGAATATTCTTCGGAGCTTTTTTCCTGGTATTACGACAGCAAGTCCATATTGGTACAGCATACAGCATGACCGACATGAAAATTTGTTTGAAGATTAAAAGATTGTTCTTGAGACAAAGTTTTGGTTTTTATATATTTTTTAGATTTGGCTTGTATGCCTTCACTGTGGTTTTGAAAAATAATTTTTTATCTTGCATGGACCTTTGATTCCTAACTTCATCTGACCACTTTTTTGAAACCCCTCTCAACGTGACAACATGTCTACCTGAAGGTTTCAAATAAAGAGCTTTTGGTTTATAAGGAATATTATTAGCTGAATTTTGGAAGTATTACGAGAAATCTTCCAGTTTTGCAAGTATGAAGAAAACATATCCAAAATCTTTTGCAATCTACTACAGATGACACGCAGGTTTCCTTCTTTTGGCGGAGAGGCCTGTGTCATCCACAAACAAAGATTTTTGACATCCTTGAGGTAACTCAGGTAAGTCAGATGTGAAAATATTGTATAACATTGGTCCCAAAATACTGCGCCTTGAGGAATACCAGCTCTTACAGGAAGTTTTTCAGACTTTTAGTTCTAATTATCAGAACCTGAAGTATACGATTTGACAACAACTTTGTATTATTCTAACAATGTATGTTGGAAAATTGAAGTTTTTTAATTTTACGATCAAACCTTCATGCCAAACACTGTCGCATTTGACAGTTTCTATGTCTAGAAGAGCAAGACCAGTAGAATAGCCTTCAGATTTGTTGGAACGAATCAAATTTGTTACACGTAAAAGTTGATGAGTGGTCGAATGTCCATGGCGGAATCCGAACTGTTCATTGGCAAAAATTGAATTTACGTTGATGTGGACCATCATTTTGTTCAAAATGCCTTTTTAAAAAGTTTACTGATGGATGAAAGCAAACTAATTGGACAATAGCTAGAAGCTTCTGTAGGATTTTTGTCTGGAACCAAAATTGGTACAACCTTAGGGCCTTCATATTTTTGATTTTTTAGTAATAGTTCTCACTTCTTCCAAATCAGTCTCCCGGGTATTTTTGACATCGTTCTCTTGATTGAAAATGTTTTCGAAATCTTGAGTAATTTGGTTTTCTATTGGGCTAGTAAGTCTAAATTAAAATTGTGCGCGCTATCAAACTGTATAGCAAGTTTTTCAGGGTGTCTACTAGGCCGTCCCTTATTTTTCGAAAATGCGAAATGTTATAAGTTCGTCCGTACGTGGACGCTAAGTGGTTCCCATAGGGGACGTTAGCCACAAGGAAGGACGTCTCCAGTAATACTGTTTCATATGGTATGCCCTCTTCAACATCTAATCCAATTTCTCTCGCCGTTCCCTTACGGCATCTATCCATCTAGTATTCATTGCTTTCTTCTCCATGCTCCCTCTTACTTCGAGCAAATAGACCGATATGCCGATAAACAATGTCAATGGTATGTATTAGGTATAGATGACCCCAGTGCGCCAAATCAAGCTCGCTGCTCTAGTGTATGCAACATAAGAACGAAAAGCCACTAGTAACAAATTGATAATCAGCATATAAATTTAAGTAGAATAATATTTTATACTGTAGATATCTTCATAACACTGCACGCTGACATAAAATTCATAACCACAAAGGGATAGTTCAAATATTACGTAACGCAACAGGGGGAGGGAGGTGATCTTCCTTAGTGTTACGGTTCATACAAAAAAAAATCATGCAAAAGCTGTTATGTGGGGGGAGGGAGGTGGTCTAAAATTGGCAAATTTTGCGTTACGTAATATTTGAATCATCTCAAAAAAACAAACGTCTATGCTGATTATCAACGCGCTGGATAATTTGTTACCGATGGCATTTCGTACTCATGCTGCGTGCACTAGAGAAGCGAGCTCGATTTTGCGCACGCGGTCATTTACTCCTAATACCTTCAGGGCCGTTGGGGGACCACTTAGCGTCCACGTACGGACTTCAAATTTTTTCCTGATTTTTTTCTTACCAAAACGAGCACTTTACAATGACGAACTTATAACATTTTGCATTTTCGAAAAATAAGGGACGGCCTAGTGTCTACTCGTTTACCGAAATAAAATTATCTGATATTTTCAGGTTTCATAAAATAATTCCTGGTTTAAGAAATACATAAATGTACTCCAATTTTATATGGCTAAAACAAAATAATGACAAATTTAATAGCAATTTATGCACTTCTAGAATATTTTTAAAGCATGCTGAAGCTATTGCAATATGAAAGTTCTTACAATACCAAAGTTCATGTTTTATTCAAAAGAATTGTATTTGCCAATGATGAAGTCTTTTATTTATTTTGTAAGAACTTTGTTTATCATCGTAAATTGAATGGAACTTTCAAGTGCATCAGTATGCTTACTCTCTAATGCTTTTAAAGTAATGCGTTCTCGTACAATTCAACATTCATTTCCATGAGTCATTTCGATACCTAAGGCGACTTCATGGGCGCAACAGTATTTTTTTTTTTGGATTTGTGACAACATGTTAAAATAAAAGCTAAGTTAATGGATGTTCTCGCAAGTATTCATACAGTTCCGACCTACAAAAAAATAAGCAAAATCATATTTGATAATGTTTATTCCCATCTAAATTAATACAAATAATCCGAAAAACTTCTGAATCTGAATTCTGAATCTTTTTTTTCGGATAATAGAAACACAGAATGTCAGGTCCCGGTGAATCGCGTCTGGCCTGTATAACATTCAAATGTGGTAATTACGATATATTATGAATTATTATACTTCATTGAAACATGTTCAACAGTTTTTAATTAACCTTCTCTTTCCCATGGTAGCATTAGAGTTCCATTAATTTTCGACGAACTTAAGACACACTGAATCAGATAAATACAGTGCAATTTCTCAAATAAATAGTCGGTTAAAGCCGTGCTGAATTAAAAAGTTAATCATAATTTTAACGATATTTTGAATTTAAAGTTGTTTAAATTCCAGAGTAAAGATGTTGGAAGGCTATCAACGTGTCGTTCTCACTCACTCTCTCGACACGTTGATAGCATTCCCACATCTTTACTCTTCCACAATACAGTTGTTGTGAAAGCGATGTAGGTGCGATAGGCAAACAGTTTCAACACTAAATAAATAGCACTCGCTCTTTCCGTGTGTGTAGTGATATGAGATGGATGTATATGGGTTATGAGAGGGGTCCGCGTGGTCTGTAGGGATTTGAATTCTAAACTTGTAACCAACTCAGTTATTGGGTCACCAAGTGGCTCGGTAGCTTAGTTGGTAAAGCGCTCGTCTAGCATACAAGAGTCCTGGGTTCAAATCCCAGCCGAGCACGTGGATTTTTTTTCATAATTTCACCCATAATTTGTCCATCTTTACCACGCGTAATGAGTTTATTAATTTAATAACCATGCGGATTGGATTACCGAACAGCTCAATATAAGTATCAATTTATATCGAAATATGTTTCATAAGTGTTCCAGTCGGCTCGAAAATAATTGAATGTGGAGCTTGTTGGTTTGTGAATCGCTGCATGGGATATTTGAAATGTAACAGGGACATGATCAGAATCAAAATCAGCGTGAATAGTCAGTTGGCCACAAAGGTGACTGGAGTCGGTTAAGACCAAATCAATCGTAGATGGATTTTTAGAAGAGGAAAAACATGTAGGGCCCTCAGGGTATGGAATTGAAATATATCCTGAAGAGCACTCGTCAAATCAAATAAAATTCTGCCGTTGAAATTCAATGTGCGATATTTGGCATTGAAGTCACCAATGACAATTTTTTTTTTGATTGAATATGAGCTAATTTCCGTAAGTCAGTTTGAAGCAAATTAACTTGCTGCCCAGTGCATTGAAAAGGCAAATATGCAGCTATGAATGTATATTAACCAAGCTGTGTTTCAACAGAAACACCTAAAGTTTCAAAAAATCTGGTTTCAAATGACGAAAAAGCTTGTTTGCCTATGAATGATGACTGCACCACATGCTCCATCCAGTCGATCAATGTGATGAAAAAATTGGAACTCTTTTGAGTTTGGATCCAAGTTTGAAATAAGTTTTAATAATTATTATTCAGGGTGTCTTCAGAAATCGAATTTCCGGATATTCCCAGGTTTTACAAATAATTCAAGGCTCAAGAAATACTCTGATTTCAAATGGATAAAATGTTAATGACAAAAAAATGGATTCGATTTAAAATTGTTTGCATTTTATTCGAAAATGTTCAAATTTTCTAAATTGCATGGCTGATAGCGACTGAGTGTATTAAAAATAGGAACCAGCGAACCAGTGACTTTTTCCTGAAAAAGAGACAAACTAGTGACCGAAAACCGAAAACGAAAAGAGATCAAACAGGAAAAAAACGAAAAACGAAACCTAACAGGAACCAGAGTGAGTTTAACAAAGGAACTAAACTAAGGAATTCATCAAAGAATTTTATTTTAGGTATCTCAAGTGTACAACTTGGTTTTTGCCAAATATAACCACAGAAATCAACTGCAGATTGTTTTAGATATTTTTCAAGAAAGCCCTGAGTCCTCCAGGATTTTATCCGGTGATTCTTCCATCTTTTTCACTAGGACATCCTCCAAATCTTCCGTTTGAAACTTCTTCACAGAATCAACCAGAAATTTCTCCAGGGATTTGTTACAAAATTGTCCTTCAGAAATTTCTTTAGCATTTTAACTAAGAATTTCTGTAAAGATATCTCTGGAAATTGCTCAGAGATTTCTTCAGGAATTCTTACAGTAATTCTTCGAAATTTCTCAAGGAAGTCTTTGAAGGTTTGTCCAAGAATATTTTTACTTAGAATTTTTTGAGGTATTTCCCAAAGGAAAGCTGAATTTTTTTGCTAAAGCAAATTTTAAAAACATTTCTGATTAATATTGTTTAAGTTCTTAAGTCACCTTCGATGAATATGGGTTATTTGAAGAACTTTAAGAAGAGTTTCTAGTTAAATTTTTAGGATGATTGAAAAAAGTATCAATTAATACAGGATTTTCTGAATGAGCTTCTTGAAAAACATTGGACGGAATACCCTAAAAAAATTGTAGGGATGATTGGAGGATTTTGAGCATGAGCATGAGCATTAGAGTGATGCAAATTTTGAAATGTTTGCTCCCCTATGCTTAAACGATTTTATTTATGGTAAATAGCATCCTCCCAAAGTTTGAAGTGATTCGGAAGAAATTTGACTGTGCACACACCATTTGAAGTTTATATGGAGATTACTATGGAAAACGCCAATCTTTTGTGTTCAACTCTCTATCTCTCCTTCATAATATTTTATGGAAAAGTGAACAAATTCTTCTAATGTGAAATCCTCCCAGCTACAACTTTACCGAAGACCACTTTTTGATCGGACCTCAGGATAAATTGTTATTCATCGTCATAAAGTTGGTAAGCATGCAGCATGCTTCACCAACTGTTCGGCAGGCAACAGTGGTGCTCCTGGCGGGAAGAGTAGATCAAAGTAATCCAGGCTACTATGTTCTACAGCAAAAAAGCAGTGTTGCTCTGAAAGTAATTGAATGATCATCTCAGCATGATTTAAACTTTGTTACCAAAAATAACAAATTATCCTTACGTCCCATCGAAATGTGGTCTTGGGCAAAATTGTAGCTGGGAAGTTTTCACATGAGATGAAAGTGTTCACTTTTGCATTGATTATTATGACGAGCAGTTAGGGGACTGAACACAAAAGGTTTGCCTTTTCCATAGTAATTTCCATATAAACTTCAAATAGCGTGTGCACAACCAAATTTCTTCCGAATCACTTCAAATTTTGGGAGGATCATTTTCATGATAATTGACATCGTTTAAGCATAGGGGAGCAAAAACTTCAAAATTTGCATCAGTCTAATGAGCATAAATGACCGTACAATTCGTAGTTGCTATTCCGTGATTGACCAGAACATTCAAAGCTGCACAGGGAATTGATGAATGGGGCTTGGAATTAGCTTACCATTCTTCAATGTGCACAAATCGGGAGCTAAAATTTTAAAAATCAATAACGGCTTTGGCCACGTCCTTACGGTCATCGGAGGAGGGAAGAACGTTAGTTAGACAACCGTTGTTACTAGAGACCGAGTATATCTCTGCATCTCCACAGTTGTCATGGAAAGGATATTGAATTAGTGAAATAAGGTAGAGATCAGGAGTCACCAATGGTTGGTGATGCGATCCATGATATAGTCACGCCTAATCGGATTCGCGATATAATTCGATAAACGCATTGTACCCCGAACAAGTGTTCATCACTCGCCCAAGCAAGAGCAAGCGACTCGATCAACAGATCAAACACTACTAACGATCCGCGGCGCTTTTTCATTTCACTACTCGACCGACGCGCGACATGTTTGATCCTGCCCTCGTCACCCGCCCCCGTAGGAGCAAGCATCAAGGTCGAAAGATCAAACAGAACTCTAAAGTGAACTAAATAATATTCTTGAGAAAGTCCTTTCCGAAGAATGGCAGATTGGGTTCTGTTTTGCATATTGACTAGGGAAAACCCAAGTAAATCATCTATGCCATTTTTGATCTCTTCAAGTGACTAATAGCCATAAGAATGGATCAAAAAATCGTTTTTGCTCCACACTGCTCATTCGATTCGAGATCAAAGACTGCACAAGCCTTTCAAAGTTTATATGGGAATAACTATGGGAAAAGCAAGCAAATCATTCAATCGGTCTTAGTATTTGTCATTATCATTATCGCTACATTGATACTGTGAGATACATTCATCAGCTACAACTTTGTCGAAACCCGTTTTCAAATCGGACGCCTCAGTAATTAGTTATTTATTTTTATGTGAGTTGTTAAACTTTGACTTTAATTATTGGGCTGATCTGCAGGCATCACTGGATATGTGCAGTGAAACATAGTAGCCATGATTTGTGTGTGCTATCTTTTGCGCAATGTTGCCTGTTCAGGAGATAAATGAGCACTGTAGAATAATTTGCAATTGGATATAAATCAATAACTAATTACTGAGACTTCCGATTTGAAAACAGTCTTCCGCAAAGTTGTAGCTGATGAATGTATCTTACATTATCAACGTAGCTGTAATTCCTAAGGCCACATGGGCAAACACTATGACCGGTTGAACGATTTGCTTGTTTTTCCCATAGTAATCACTATATAGACTCTGAAGGGTTTGTGCAGTCTCAATTTTTATCCAAATGAGCTCAAATTTTGGGAGAACACTCAGAATTTATTATTGAATCGAATGAGCAGTGTGGAGCAAAAATGATTTTTTGAATCACTCTAATAGCCACTTAAAGGTCTCTATTTAAAGACAACTTTGAACAAACGTTCAGTAAAGTAAAAAACTATGCTTCTTTTCTTAAATATGTCTGAGAAGAAATTCGCGATCTCTAATAGTATCTGGCAAAACACGATAGTCTCCTTCTTTGCGATTTGGAAGGAAACCTTGATTCCTCTAATGGAGTTAGTTCAAGATCTCATGCCTAAATCCTTCAAATTTGGAACAACTGGCCACGATTTGCGGCACTCTTTGTTTCCTCACTTGAATCGAAGAGCCTGGGCTAGAGGCTGCTTCGATTTGAAAATTTGTCTAAAGCATCGAACTGATTGCTCATATCGGTGCAATTATCAGCATCAACCATTTCATCCTTGGAAGAAAGCGCGCATTTCGGAAAAAACGACCTTCCCTCCATTTTCGCCTCGTTTAGTGACGACAGGTTTAAATCCCTCTCTTTTTTTAAGGAAGTTGAAACCATGTTTAGTGAATAAACGAAAGAAAAAGTGGCCTTCTAAGAGGTTTTTCCCAAGACGGTGTCGTAGAAGGATTACCACCCTTAGCTTTCACTAACGGGTCCAACGAAAAATCGAAGGCAAGGTTCAAACAAGAATCGTAAAGGGATCAAAAGTTTTTGTAACACTGAGAAGTGCTGCGTTATTGCTTTAAATTCTTTCAAAAACCTCCGAGAGTAGAGATAATTTGTTTACGCACAAGTACGACGGTAGGTACACTGACATTCCCTATGGTTGATCGCCATTTCATTGCAGCAACAATTCTATTGCTTTGTTGTTGTAAACCACACCGCAATAATTAATTCGACTCTCGAGTGCTGGAATGTACGTTACGTGCGTGCCCAGCCTAAAGTCATTTGAGGCACGGTTTGGAACTCCTTTAACGTCTTGATGGCTTGACCATCAGATGACCATCAAATGGCTTTAAGGACATTCGAAATGATGTGGAACTGGAAGGGAAAGAAGACCGAATTGAAACGAAGCCAGATTCGCCTCAAGGTTGACTACTGCGTGATTAAGTTCCGTGTGGATACACAACTAATGAGGAAGCCACGGGATGTCCAACTGCTAATTAACGTTTTCATTCGAGTGGAGTTGTTTTCTGGTTGTTGTTTAATGGGAGCTGCAGGAGTAAATAGTGACAGACGCTATGTTTAGAATCCTCCGGCAACGGGCAGAGAACGACAATTTGTCATGTTATTAGATTGGGGGAATGCTCTAAGAATTGTGACGTTCAAAAGCAATTAACCGAATTCAAGGTGGTAATTAAAAGAAACATGTGCCGGAAATAGGTACTAATTTCTGTCGGAATCTTTCTTTTAATAATTAAGATCATTTTTTTTTTATTTTCAATTCTATTTTTATTTCACTCTTCTTTTTCCACATCACTCTCCAACAACATCATTCTTCAAACTGAACGCTCATTCAACCACGGTCCCTTTCATCCCTATCGGAAGCTCGCTTTTTCGCCATCGCTCTTTCTATCTCGCTTCCACATACTACTCACTGTCCATTCAACTTCAAGTTGGGTCAGTCCTACGAAGCTGGCTATTGAAAGTTCTCTCTCAGTCTCACAAACGGTCTTCTCTTGACTTCGCATATTATTGGAATCTGTCAGTTCTGGTTGTGCTTCACTTCATTTAATAGTACACTGGTCCAAATCGTTCGATAGGAATCGGTTAACCTTCATGGAGATATTAAATAGAATATGTTCTGTCTATGTTCAAGTCTAATTTACATAACAGCTTTGTTATTAATTTATAAGGGTTACTCATTACACATATTATTCCTACATCCACCTCCTCCCCTACTCTTTCTAATTATTAACTTTTTTTTTTTATTTACTATCTCTTTCTTCAATGTGCTTTTCTTATGAAATCGTTGATTTGTGATGTTATGAACACCTGAAATATAAAACAAATGGTTAATGGATTCCAAATAAATGGTATACCAACAAAAGACGATAGTGTCTTTGTACCTACCATAGAACATCATTTCAAAACCATAAATAACCAATAATACACACACATTTGTTAACAATATTTTAATACGAAGCACACAATCTAGATTTCGAATGCTTCTTAAGTCAACAATAGCCAATAGTTGATTTATCTATGCTTTTTTTTTGATGCCATCTTTCAATCTCCAACAGTATAAATCCATTTACTTTTTATCATTTCATTGTACATAGTCCTACAGAGTCATCCAATGATTCAAGAAAAGTGAATAGCTAAATTATCTCTGCTCTCATGGATGGAGCATATCAGGTTCTATAATTATCAATCAAGTTACCATCACAGAAAATGTTCAATATGTTTTTTTATTATTCACATATTGAATTGTTTTCTTTTTAAGCTCCAGAAGTACCAATCGATTTATTAAATCCGAAAATCTGTTTTATTTAATGTCTAAAAAATCTATCTCTCAACAAAACTCAATGTCTGATTCAATTCTGCTTTTTAAGGATGGAACTTATCGGGCTTCAGAAGTGCCAATCGAGTAAGCAAATCAAAAACTGTTCCAAATAATACTACATCTCTGTAATTCAACATGATCTATCACCCAACAAAATTCAAAAGCTGACCTCATACTTCTGTTTCGTATTGATATATCTGAATGCAGAAGTGTAAACCGAGCAATCATAAAAAAAAATATTATTATAATATGATTAAATACAATGAAATTCTAAATAGTCTATTACTCAACAAAAATTAATAGATGATTTAATCTTTCTATTTCATATGAAGCTTATCAGGCTCCATAAATGTACATTGAGCAAAAAAAATCAGAAAGTATTTCAACAAATGTACGCCAAGAATGCGATTACACGTTCTATTTCTCAACTCCTGACAATAGCTGATTTCAATATGCTTCTTCGGATGGAGCTTACCAGGCTCCAGAAATATCCATTGAGCAAAGAAAATCAGAAAGTATTTCAACAAATGTACGCTACGAATGCAATTACACGTTCTATTTCTCAACTCCTGACAATAGCTTTTTTCAATATGCTTCTTCGGATGGAGCTTACCAGGCTCCAGAAATGTCCATCAAGCAAGGAAAATCAGAAAATATTTCAACAAATGTCCGCAACGAATGCAATTACACGTTCTATTTCTCAACTCTTGACAATAGCTTTTTTCAATATGCTTCTTCAGATGGAGCTTTCCAGGCTCCATAAATGTCCATTGAGCAAAGAAAATCAGAAAGTATTTCAACGAATGTACGCCAAGAATGCGATTACACGTTCTATTTCTCAACTTCTGACAATAGCTGATTTTAATATGCTTCTTCGGATGGAGCTTACCAGGCTCCAGAAATATCCATTGAGCAAAGAAAATCAGAAAGTATTTCAACAAATGTACGCTACGAATGCAATTACACGTTCTATTTCTCAACTCCTGACAATAGCTTTTTTCAATATGCTTCTTCGGATGGAGCTTACCAGGCTCCAGAAATGTCCATCAAGCAAAGAAAATCAGAAAATATTTCAACAAATGTCCGCAACGAATGCAATTACACGTTCTATTTCTCAACTCCTGACAATAGCTTTTTTCAATATGCTTCTTCGGATGGAGCTTTCCAGGCTCCATAAATGTCCATTGAGCAAAAAAAAATCAGAAAGTATTTCAACAAATGTACGCCAAATGTACGTTCTATTTCTCAACTCCTGACAATAACTGATTTCAATATGCTTCTTCGGATGGAGCTTACCAGGCTCCAGAAATATCCATTGAGCAAAGAAAATCAGAAAATATTTCAACAAATGTACGCCAAGAATGCGATTACACGTTCTATTTCTCAACTCCTGACAATAGCTGATTTCAATATGCTTCTTCGGATGGAGCTTACCAGGCTCCAGAAATATCCATTGAGCAAAGAAAATCAGAAAGTATTTCAACAAATGTACGCTACGAATGCAATTACACGTTCTATTTCTCAACTCCTGACAATAGCTTTTTTCAATATGCTTCTTCGGATGGAGCTTACCAGGCTCCAGAAATGTCCATCAAGCAAAGAAAATCAGAAAATATTTCAACAAATGTCCGCAACGAATGCAATTACACGTTCTATTTCTCAACTCCTGACAATAGCTTTTTTCAATATGCTTCTTCGGATGGAGCTTTCCAGGCTCCATAAATGTCCATTGAGCAAAAAAAAATCAGAAAGTATTTCAACAAATGTACGCCAAATGTACGTTCTATTTCTCAACTCCTGACAATAACTGATTTCAATATGCTTCTTCGGATGGAGCTTACCAGGCTCCAGAAATATCCATTGAGCAAAGAAAATCAGAAAATATTTCAACAAATGTACGCCAAGAATGCGATTACACGTTCTATTTCTCAACTCCTGACAATAGCTGATTTCAATATGCTTCTTCGGATGGAGCTTTCAAGGCTCCAGAAATGTCTATTGAGCAAAAAAAATCAGAAAGTATTTCAACAAATGTACGCTACGAATGCAATTACACGTTCTATTTCTCAACTCCTGACAATAGCTTTTTTCAATATGCTTCTTCGGATGGAGCTTACCAGGCTCCAGAAATGTCCATCAAGCAAAGAAAATCAGAAAAAATTTCAACAAATGTACGCTACGAATGCAATTACACGTTCTATTTCTCAACTCTTGACAATAGCTGATTTCAATATGCTTCTTCGGATGGAGCTTTCCAGGCTCCATAAATGTCTATTGAGCAAAAAAATCAGAAAGTATTTCAACAAATGTACGCTACGAATGCAATTACACGTTCTATTTCTCAACTCCTGACAATAGCTTTTTTCAATATGCTTTTTCGGATGGAGCTTACCAGGCTCCAGAAATGTCCATCAAGCAAAGAAAATCAAAAATATTTCAACAAATGTACGCTACGAATGCAATTACACGTTCTATTTCTCAACTCCTGACAATAGCCTTTTTTAATATGCTTCTTCGGATGGAGCTTTCCAGGCTCCATAAATGTCCATTGAGCAAAAAAAAAATCAGAAAGTATTTCAACAAATGTACGCCAAATGTACGTTCTATTTCTCAACTCCTGACAATAACTGATTTCAATATGCTTCTACGGATGGAGCTTACCAGGCTCCAGAAATTTCCTTCAAGCGAAGAAAATCAGAGAATATTTCAACGAATGTACGCCAAGAATGCGATTACACGTACTATTTCTCAACTCCTGACAATAGCTGATTTCAATATGCTTCTTCGAATGGAGCTTACCAGGCTCCAGAAATATCCATTGAGCAAAGAAAATCAGAAAGTATTTCAACAAATGTACGCTACGAATGCAATTACACGTTCTATTTCTCAACTCCTGACAATAGCTGATTTCAATATGCTTCTTCGGATGGAGCTTTCCAGGCTCCAGAAATGTCTATTGAGCAAAAAAATCAGAAAGTATTTCAACAAATGTACGCTACGAATGCAATTACACGTTCTATTTCTCAACTCCTGACAATAGCTTTTTTCAATATGCTTCTTCGGATGGAGCTTTCCAGGCTCCATTATTGTCCATTGAGCAAAAAAAATCAGAAAGAATTTCAACAAATGTACGCTACGAATGCAATTACACGTTCTATTTCTCAACTCCTGACAATAGCTTTTTTCAATATGCTTCTTCGGATGGAGCTTTCCAGGCTCCATTATTGTCCATTGAGCAAAAAAAATCAGAAAGTATTTCAACAAATGTACGCCAAGAATGCGATTACAAGTTCTATTTCTCAACTCCTGACAATAGCTGATTTCAATATGTTTCTTCGGATGGAGCTTACCAGGCTCCAGAAATGTCCATCAAGCAAAGAAATTCAGAAAATATTTCAACAAATGTACGCCAAGAATGCGATTACACGTTCTAACTCCTGACAATAGCTTTTTTCAATATGCTTTTTCGGATGGAGCTTACCAGGCTCCAGAAATGTCCATCAAGCAAAGAAAATCAAAAATATTTCAACAAATGTACGCTACGAATGCAATTACACGTTCTATTTCTCAACTCCTGACAATAGCCTTTTTTAATATGCTTCTTCGGATGGAGCTTTCCAGGCTCCATAAATGTCCATTGAGCAAAAAAAAATCAGAAAGTATTTCAACAAATGTACGCTACGAATGCAATTACACGTTCTATTTCTCAACTCCTGACAATAGCTTTTTTCAATATGCTTTTTCGGATGGAGCTTACCAGGCTCCAGAAATGTCCATCAAGCAAAGAAAATCAAAAATATTTCAACAAATGTACGCTACGAATGCAATTACACGTTCTATTTCTCAACTCCTGACAATAGCCTTTTTTAATATGCTTCTTCGGATGGAGCTTTCCAGGCTCCATAAATGTCCATTGAGCAAAAAAAAAATCAGAAAGTATTTCAACAAATGTACGCCAAATGTACGTTCTATTTCTCAACTCCTGACAATAACTGATTTCAATATGCTTCTACGGATGGAGCTTACCAGGCTCCAGAAATTTCCTTCAAGCGAAGAAAATCAGAGAATATTTCAACGAATGTACGCCAAGAATGCGATTACACGTTCTATTTCTCAACTCCTGACAATAGCTGATTTCAATATGCTTCTTCGGATGGAGCTTACCAGGCTCCAGAAATATCCATTGAGCAAAGAAAATCAGAAAGTATTTCAACAAATGTACGCTACGAATGCAATTACACGTTCTATTTCTCAACTCCTGACAATAGCTGATTTCAATATGCTTCTTCGGATGGAGCTTTCCAGGCTCCAGAAATGTCTATTGAGCAAAAAAATCAGAAAGTATTTCAACAAATGTACGCTACGAATGCAATTACACGTTCTATTTCTCAACTCCTGACAATAGCTTTTTTCAATATGCTTCTTCGGATGGAGCTTTCCAGGCTCCATTATTGTCCATTGAGCAAAAAAAATCAGAAAGAATTTCAACAAATGTACGCTACGAATGCAATTACACGTTCTATTTCTCAACTCCTGACAATAGCTTTTTTCAATATGCTTCTTCGGATGGAGCTTTCCAGGCTCCATTATTGTCCATTGAGCAAAAAAAATCAGAAAGTATTTCAACAAATGTACGCCAAGAATGCGATTACAAGTTCTATTTCTCAACTCCTGACAATAGCTGATTTCAATATGTTTCTTCGGATGGAGCTTACCAGGCTCCAGAAATGTCCATCAAGCAAAGAAATTCAGAAAATATTTCAACAAATGTACGCCAAGAATGCGATTACACGTTCTATTTCTCAACTCCTGACAATAGCTTTTTTCAATATGCTTTTTCGGATGGAGCTTACCAGGCTCCAGAAATGTCCATCAAGCAAAGAAAATCAAAAATATTTCAACAAATGTACGCTACGAATGCAATTACACGTTCTATTTCTCAACTCCTGACAATAGCCTTTTTTAATATGCTTCTTCGGATGGAGCTTTTCAGGCTCCATAAATGTCCATTGAGCAAAAAAAAAATCAGAAAGTATTTCAACAAATGTACGCTACGAATGCAATTACACGTTCTATTTCTCAACTCCTGACAATAGCTTTTTTCAATATGCTTTTTCGGATGGAGCTTACCAGGCTCCAGAAATGTCCATCAAGCAAAGAAAATCAAAAATATTTCAACAAATGTACGCTACGAATGCAATTACACGTTCTATTTCTCAACTCCTGACAATAGCCTTTTTTAATATGCTTCTTCGGATGGAGCTTTCCAGGCTCCATAAATGTCCATTGAGCAAAAAAAAAATCAGAAAGTATTTCAACAAATGTACGCCAAATGTACGTTCTATTTCTCAACTCCTGACAATAACTGATTTCAATATGCTTCTACGGATGGAGCTTACCAGGCTCCAGAAATTTCCTTCAAGCGAAGAAAATCAGAGAATATTTCAACGAATGTACGCCAAGAATGCGATTACACGTTCTATTTCTCAACTCCTGACAATAGCTGATTTCAATATGCTTCTTCGGATGGAGCTTACCAGGCTCCAGAAATATCCATTGAGCAAAGAAAATCAGAAAGTATTTCAACAAATGTACGCTACGAATGCAATTACACGTTCTATTTCTCAACTCCTGACAATAGCTGATTTCAATATGCTTCTTCGGATGGAGCTTACCAGGCTCCAGAAATGTCCATCAAGCAAAGAAAATCAGAAAATATTTCAACAAATGTACGCCAAGAATGCGATTACACGTATAGAAAATCAGAAAGTATTTCAACAAATGTCCGCTACGAATGCAATTACACGTTCTATTTCTCAACTCTTGACAATAACTGATTTCAATATGCTGCTTCGGATGGAGCTTACTAGGCTCCAGAAATGTCCATTGAGCAAACAAAATCAGAAAGTATTTCAACAAATGTACGCCAAGAATGCGATTACACGTACTATTTCTCAACTCCTGACAATAACTGATTTCAATATGCTTCGGATGGAGCTTACCAGTTTCCAGAAATTTTTATCAAGCATAGAAATCAGAAAGTATTTCAACAAATGTCCGCTACGAATGCAATTACACGTTCTATTTCTCAACTCCTGACAATAGCTGATTTCAATATGCTTCTTCGGATGGAGCTTTCCAGGCTCCATAAATGTCTATTGAGCAAAAAAAATCAGAAAGTATTTCAACAAATGTACGCAAAGAATGCGATTACAAGTTCTATTTCTCAACTCCTGACAATAGCTGATTTCAATATGCTTCTTCGGATGGAGCTTACCAGGCTCCAGAAATGTCCATCAAGCAAAGAAAATCAGAAAATATTTCAACAAATGTACGCCAAGAATGCGATTACACGTTCTATTTCTCAACTCCTGGCAATAGCTGATTTCAATATGCTTCTTCGGATAGAGCTTACCAGGCTCCAGAAATGTCCATCAAGCAAAGAAAATCAGAAAATATTTCAACAAATGTACGCCAAGAATGCGATTACACGTATAGAAAATCAGAAAGTATTTCAACAAATGTCCGCTACGAATGCAATTACACGTTCTATTTCTCAACTCCTGACAATAACTGATTTCAATATGCTTCTTCGGATGGAGCTTACTAGGCTCCAGAAATGTCCATCATGCAAAGAAAATCATACGCCAAGAATGCGATTACACGTTCTATTTATCAACTCCTGACAATAGCTGATTTCAATATGCTTCTTCGGATGGAGCTTTCCAGGCTCCAGAAATATCCATTGAGCAAAAAAAATCAGAAAGTATTTCAACAAATGTACGCCAAGAATGCGATTACACGTTCTATTTCTCAACTCCTGACAATAGCTGGTCTTTGACTCTGCTCAACACTCTCGAGCGTGACCCCCATACCCATGGACTTTCATTCTGTTCGGATCTCTCGAGTGGGACGCCCATACCATGGACGTACCAGCATTTCAGCTGGACTTTCAATCTGCTCGACCCTCTTGAGCGGGACGCCCATACCATGGACGTACCAGCATTTCAGCTGGACTTTCATGCTGCTCGAACCTCTCGAGCGGGACGCCCATACCATGGACGTACCAGCATTTCAGCTGGACTTTCACTCTGCTCGACCCTCTCGAGCAGGACGCCTATACTTTGGACGTACCAGCATTTCAGCTGGATTTTCATTCTGCTCGAACCTATCGAGCGGGACGCCCATACCATGGACGTACCAGCATTTCAGCTGGACTTTCAATCTGCTCGACCCTCTCGAGCGGGACGCCCATACCATGGACGTACCAGCATTTCAGCTGGACTTTCATTCTGCTCGAACCTCTCGAGCGGGACGGCCATACCATGGACGTACCAGCATTTCAGCTGGACTTTCAATCTGCTCGAATCTCTCGAGCGGGACGCCCATACCATGGACGTACCAGCATTTCAGCTGGACTTTCATGCTGCTCGAACCTCTCGAGCGGGACGCCCATACACATGGACGTACCAGCATTTCAGCTGGACTTTCATTCTGCTCGAACCTCTCGAGCGGGACGCCCATAACATGGACGTACCAGCATTTCAGCTGGACTTTCGATCTGCTCGAACCTCTCGAGCGGGACGCCCATACCATGGACGTACCAGCATTTCAGCTGGACTTTCAATCTGCTCGAACCTCTCGAGCGGGACGCCCATACCATGGACGTACCAGCATTTCAGCTGGACTTTCAATCTGCTCGAACCTCTCGAGCGGGACGCCCATACCATGGACGTACCAGCATTTCAGCTGGACTTTCAATCTGCTCGAACCTCTCGAGCGGGACGCCCATATCATGGACGTACCAGCTTTTCAGCTGGACTTTCATTCTGCTCGAACCTCTCGAGCGAGACGCCCATATCATGGACGTACCAGCATTTCAGCTGGACTTTCATGCTGCTCGAACCTCTCGAGCGAGACGCCCATACACATGGACGTACCAGCATTTCAGCTGGACTTTCAATCTGCTCGAACCTCTCGAGCGGGACGCCCATACCATGGACGTACCAGCATTTCAGCTGGACTTTCAATCTGCTCGAACCTCTCGAGCGGGACGCCCATACCATGGACGTACCAGCATTTCAGCTGGACGCCCATACACATGGACGTACCAGCATTTCAGCTGGACTTTCATTCTGCTCGAACCTCTCGAGCGGGACGCCCATACCATGGACGTACCAGCTTTTCAGCTGGACTTTCATTCTGCTCGAACCTCTCGAGCGGGACGCCCATAACATGGACGTACCAGCATTTCAGCTGGACTTTCGATCTGCTCGAACCTCTCGAGCGGGACGCCCATACCATGGACGTACCAGCATTTCAGCTGGACTTTCAATCTGCTCGAACCTCTCGAGCGGGACGCCCATACACATGGACGTACCAGCATTTCAGCTGGACTTTCAATCTGCTCGAACCTCTCGAGCGGGACGCCCATACCATGGACGTACCAGCATTTCAGCTGGACTTTCAATCTGCTCGAACCTCTCGAGCGGGACGCCCATACCATGGACGTACCAGCATTTCAGCTGGACTTTCAATCTGCTCGAACCTCTCGAGCGGGACGCCCATATCATGGACGTACCAGCATTTCAGCTGGACTTTCATTCTGCTCGAACCTCTCGAGCGGGACGGCCATACCATGGACGTACCAGCATTTCAGCTGGACTTTCAATCTGCTCGAATCTCTCGAGCAGGACGCCTATACTTTGGACGTACCAGCATTTCAGCTGGATTTTCATTCTGCTCGAACCTATCGAGCGGGACGCCCATACCATGGACGTACCAGCATTTCAGCTGGACTTTCAATCTGCTCGACCCTCTCGAGCGGGACGCCCATACCATGGACGTACCAGCATTTCAGCTGGACTTTCATGCTGCTCGAACCTCTCGAGCGGGACGCCCATACCATGGACGTACCAGCATTTCAGCTGGACTTTCACTCTGCTCGACCCTCTCGAGCAGGACGCCTATACTTTGGACGTACCAGCATTTCAGCTGGATTTTCATTCTGCTCGAACCTATCGAGCGGGACGCCCATACCATGGACGTACCAGCATTTCAGCTGGACTTTCAATCTGCTCGACCCTCTCGAGCGGGACGCCCATACCATGGACGTACCAGCATTTCAGCTGGACTTTCATTCTGCTCGAACCTCTCGAGCGGGACGGCCATACCATGGACGTACCAGCATTTCAGCTGGACTTTCAATCTGCTCGAATCTCTCGAGCGGGACGCCCATACCATGGACGTACCAGCATTTCAGCTGGACTTTCATGCTGCTCGAACCTCTCGAGCGGGACGCCCATACACATGGACGTACCAGCATTTCAGCTGGACTTTCATTCTGCTCGAACCTCTCGAGCGGGACGCCCATAACATGGACGTACCAGCATTTCAGCTGGACTTTCGATCTGCTCGAACCTCTCGAGCGGGACGCCCATACCATGGACGTACCAGCATTTCAGCTGGACTTTCAATCTGCTCGAACCTCTCGAGCGGGACGCCCATACCATGGACGTACCAGCATTTCAGCTGGACTTTCAATCTGCTCGAACCTCTCGAGCGGGACGCCCATACCATGGACGTACCAGCATTTCAGCTGGACTTTCAATCTGCTCGAACCTCTCGAGCGGGACGCCCATATCATGGACGTACCAGCATTTCAGCTGGACTTTCATTCTGCTCGAACCTCTCGAGCGAGACGCCCATATCATGGACGTACCAGCATTTCAGCTGGACTTTCATGCTGCTCGAACCTCTCGAGCGAGACGCCCATACACATGGACGTACCAGCATTTCAGCTGGACTTTCAATCTGCTCGAACCTCTCGAGCGGGACGCCCATATCATGGACGTACCAGCATTTCAGCTGGACTTTCAATCTGCTCGAACCTCTCGAGCGGGACGCCCATACACATGGACGTACCAGCATTTCAGCTGGACTTTCAATCTGCTCGAACCTCTCGAGCGGGACGCCCATACCATGGACGTACCAGCATTTCAGCTGGACTTTCAATCTGCTCGAACCTCTCGAGCGGGACGCCCATACACATGGACGTACCAGCATTTCAGCTGGACTTTCAATCTGCTCGAACCTCTCGAGCGGGACGCCCATACACATGGACGTACCAGCATTTCAGCTGGACTTTCAATCTGCTCGAACCTCTCGAGCGGGACGCCCATATCATGGACGTACCAGCATTTCAGCTGGACTTTCATTCTGCTCGAACCTCTCGAGCGGGACGCCCATATCATGGACGTACCAGCTTTTCAGCTGGACTTTCATTCTGCTCCTCACTCTCGAGTGGCATGCCTTGGACGTGGACTGCTCGACACTCTCGACACGTGGACTTAGCAGTATTCGAGGTGGAATTACAAATCAATACAAAATTACGCTCAGCTTTTCTTTGTATGCGATTCAATATTTGTGAAAATAATTAAATACTTCCAGCTACTTTTCAAAATATTCGCATAGTCAAATTGTTCAAACAGCCTTTGAAGATTACATCGGTATTTTTTTCAATTAAGCATAATTCGCGAAATTTTATGCTGCGGTAATGTTTCTCTCATAAAAGTCATATTATTTCATCAATAGGGTCTTAAAGCCCTGTCCCAATTTTAGTATCAAACGCTTAAGTTTAGGGCAGAAACACATGTTTACTCAATTTTTAAATGATTTTCATTGATTTAAGTACAAAAAACATTTTTCTATGATTTTTGAGATTCTGTCACGCCCCTTGGTTTAAACTCAAATTTTGGGTATATTTTGTTTTCCGTGTCCCTTCCGAAATGTCAGATAGGAACAACCCCAGTGTTAAAACTATAAGCCCTGTGGCAATTTTGTCGAAAAAGTGAATGTCAAACATGATCACAAGTGTCAAGGTTCATATTTGGAACTATTTTTAAAATTGAATTTTAAAAAGGTTATAGCCGTTATTTGAGCTAGAAAAACTGCTAAAGTAGTTGCAAGAATATGCTCTTTCGTATTATAAAATAAAAACAAGAATTCATTAAACATTTTAAGACCCAATTATCTTGAAAGTTATCTTTAACTGATATAATGTTCTGGCTCTGTCAAAATTATCACATCTCTTAAATTAGTTTAATATTTATTTCTCAAACAATTAACAGTTTCGTTGACACTGCTGGTAGTATTCTCTTCTACGCATAAGCAAATTAGCAAAAGTTTAGTACATAATCAACACCCAATTTTTTACAAAACGCTATGAGGTGTTGTTTATTCCCTTTGCTTGTTTGCTTGTTAACAGGAAAACACATCTTTTTTCTTGATTAGTAATTTGGAGTGTGATTTGAAAAAAACATACTCTATTCCAGGTTCTAAAGCAAGTCAGATTATAAAAAGTTCTACTTATTATTCTTTGCAATTTAATCACTCCAGTGGTTAGGCTTCTTTTTTTCTTGGCATTCACGTCGTAACTGGGCCAGAGCCGGCTTCTCAGCTTAGTGTTCATATGAGCACTTCCACAGTTATTAGCTGAGAGCTTTCTATGTCTTAGTTGCCATTTTCGCATTCGCATATCGTGTGGCAGGTACGATGATACTCTATGCTCAGGGAAATCAAGGAAATTTCCATTACGAAATGATTCTAGACAAACCGGGAATCGAACCCAGACACCTTCAGCATGGCTTTGCCTTGTAGCCGCGGACTCTAACCACTCGGCTATGGAAGGCCCCAGTGGTTAGGCTATTACATTTATTTTGTTTATTTTGTTGGTAGAATGAGCATCGCTTCTCGTACTCAGCATCAGAGTTGTGATTTTTGCGATAGTAAATCGTGCGACAGCAAGGTTAAAAATATCAGCAATTGAATAATTTGATTTACTTTTGAAAACACCGATTTGCTATTTGCGAACAATGTGAGGTTATGTTGCGAGTGTTTGTAATATCAATGAATATTCACGGTTTCCTGTGCTTCGAATTGAAAAATTGTTGGCAGTTAAATGTTTGTGGTGATATTCCCTCCAAAGTTATCGTTACTAACTTCGACGAATCACCATTTTAAAACTGTCACATTTGCATTTTAGCTTTGCGTTAAATCACGAGTATAATCGACGAAAATCAGATGGTCAGATAAAACAAACACTGCCCACTTTCTGCACCCCACCTTGAATCACTGTCTAACGATCGCAAAGCGCAAATAAGAAGAAAAAAAAAGTAGCGAAAGTTCAGCGGCGATATCACTGCATAGCACAAACTGTACGGTACTGTACTGAAATGCGAATCATGCTGATATTTACACATCTCAAAATTGAAACAAACACCTTCAGTCCACGGTCTTTGTGATGCTTGTTAATCAAAAGATTGCCAGCATCACTTCTGTCGTCAAAATTCAGTAAGAATTTCTAAAGAATAACAACTTACTTGCATTTTTGATTTCATCAGATATTTTTTTAACCACACTTTCAACCGTCCAGCCATTAATGATCAGCTTTAATATTCACTATTCACTACCAAAATCACTACAATCACTACCGACTGTGCCATTGTCGGAATCTTTCTTTTAATAATTAAGATCATTTTTTTTTTATTTTCAATTCTATTTTTATTTCACTCTTCTTTTTCCACATCACTCTCCAACAACATCATTCTTCAAACTGAACGCTCATTCAACCACGGTCCCTTTCATCCCTATCGGAAGCTCGCTTTTTCGCCATCGCTCTTTCTATCTCGCTTCCACATACTACTCACTGTCCATTCAACTTCAAGTTGGGTCAGTCCTACGAAGCTGGCTATTGAAAGTTCTCTCTCAGTCTCACAAACGGTCTTCTCTTGACTTCGCATATTATTGGAATCTGTCAGTTCTGGTTGTGCTTCACTTCATTTAATAGTACACTGGTCCAAATCGTTCGATAGGAATCGGTTAACCTTCATGGAGATATTAAATAGAATATGTTCTGTCTATGTTCAAGTCTAATTTACATAACAGCTTTGTTATTAATTTATAAGGGTTACTCATTACACATATTATTCCTACAATTTCGTCTTTCTTCTACTCGGGATGCTTTTCTGCTATCCTTGTAGAATTCCTTCAAGGAGTTTTCACAAGATAACCTCGGTTGATTGCTAAAACAAATTTGATAGCCAGCCAATTCCAATTGGGCCATTTGAATCGAAATACTCTTCACTCGGATAGGGGAACCGTGCTCATATATTAGCGTGTTTACTCTTCGGCTTTGGAATTCGGAGGGCCACTCGCAAACGATGGGAATTGATGTCAAATTGATGTACTTTCCGTGCGGTTTTGTGAAGTGGTTGGGCGCAATATCGTTGTAATGATTTTAATATCGAACCAGACATAAATAACGGCATCCCAGTCGGCAAACATACACATTTGTACACACACGCGCTCAATAATCGTGATTTATGGAACTGAATAAAAGTCTCTCCGCTGCTGCTGCAACGCTCCCATGAGAAGCAACGACAGGAAACCCAAATAGGTTTATTTTCGCTGAATAAATATGTAATTAAGTTGGAAACGTGCATTAAGCTTATTTTGAACAGAGCCAGAAATTATGGATGCGTTCCCCGAACGAGAAAATAATGGAGCAAAATTAATAAAACCTCCCAAAGCCCTACAATTGCCTGCTTTGCGAGCGAAGCCAACACCAGTTTTGTGCAGTTTTGGCATTCTCGACAGCGGTAATAATCCCCTCACAGGCGCACTGTCGATGCGAAGTGAACTGCTTGCTGCTGCTGGTTGTTGTTTGCTAAACAAGTGCTCCATTTAGAGAGATTGCACTCGAACAACAGCAAACCAAAAACAAGTCACCACCATCCAGTGCGAACTCGCCGATTTGTTCTAGTTTTCGTTTCAGAGCTACTCCATGAGTGGTATGAATAAAAAGCGGTCAAGTTGAGTTTACTATACATTATCGGTAGTAAATTGTAAATGCTGCATGTGGAACTCTTTGTGGAACATGTTTGTGTCATTTTCAAATGGGTTATTGGTAACATTTTTGTTATTCCAACAGGTGGCGTTATTTTTATGTAACGCACCTCAATATGTTGTGGTGTTCAGTAAAAAATGAAAATGGTTTAGATACCTTTCTGTAATTAAAATTCATGTTATGAAAAAGTACGTGCAACATGCTACATGTAGTATGGTTAACCGTTTTTTATTCACATCACCCCATGTGTTCAGCATATACTACATATTTCATTGCCAAATTTGAACGTAACGTTTCGCATGAACGAAAGCACGAGAAGCACGGTATGTGTCGAAATGAAATTTAGATTACATTTCAAGCGACCAATTAGAATTCAGTTAAATCGTAAATATGCTACTCTGGATGGTACGACCGAGAGTGGATGCAGTTGCATTCGTAACTACGGCTGCGAGCACGTACGAGAGCAGGTTCTAATCCCTTGCTCGATGGAAGCGGTTCCCGAATAAAATGGTACCATTCAGTGAAATGGTGTATTTATGTACGATATAACGTAATGTATATAATACAGTGTATTGTAATTAGGTGCCAAAGCAAAATTGTTCTTGTTTGAAGATACAATTCAAAAACAATTTAATATGTTGTAACAGAATACTGTTGAATTGTTTGTGTATTGTAGAACAATACACACATTATTCATTCAATACAATACATACACAATATTTTCTACAATTATCTGCTCAATTTTATTACCAATAAAAACAATATATCTTACTTATAGTTTTTTTTTTTCAAACCTATGCATGAGAAAATACTGTATTGTTACGATACCTAACAATCCATAAAGTATTGTAAAACCCTCTTATACCATACAGTGAAATGTACAATACAATGTATTATACTGTAATTGTATTGTTATTGTATAATATACAGTATTGTAATTTTAATGCTTCCAATAGTACTATTACAATACGTTACATGGTTTCTGTAAAGTATTCTTTATCCGGCTTCTCAGAGCGATGGGTGCATCCCATGGCGGATGGAATGGAAGAATGCTTCCGGATTTCGCACGACCGTACACTGTATCGTTTTGGGAAAGTGCTGCAGAGCACATGTGTTGGTGCATGTAGGGAAGGACACCAAGGAACCAACCGAAAACAAGCGGCAATTAAGCGGCTTTTTGTGAAAACGGTGCATCCTCCGCCCGGTACCGGATGATTCAGAAGTTGATTGTGAACATATGGAAGTGTGTCTCAACTTAGGAACTTGGGAAAAGATTGGAAATATTCTTTCGAGATGTGACAGATGTTGACGTCGTCTTATTTAATCTCGTTGTAAGTAGATCAGTCAATGTTGTTCGTAGTGGAACGTAATCTTGTAACAATATGGGATGAGATTTTGTCAAAACTTACTGCTATTCATGAAGTTCTAGATCTTCAACTAGAGCTAGCATGCTTTGCACAGCTCCTTTAAGTTTTTTTTTAGATTACGGCGGAGAGGGATATGTTCAGCGTCTTCAGTACTTGGAATATTTGGACAAAAATATAGAATTGTTCACAAAAGTAATCGCTAATATTATTATTTTTGTACAGGTGTCTTTAAGATAGTTCTCCCTGTGGGGATTAGGATTCTACCAGTTGATGTAAATATTCATGAAATAAATAATTTTAACAAATTCGTAGGGCTCTACCCCATTTGGCTTAAGGCCATTTGGCATAATTCCGTTTTGGGTAGAGCTATTCGTAGGTAATTGTCTTTGGAACCAGGTCACCATCGGCAAATATAGTGAGCATTCAAATTTGTTGTCACTGATCGCTAGAACATGCTAAAACTAGAGGAGAAGCGTGAAATTTCCATATGTTAAATTTCGAAAACGTTCTCATATATTCTCATCTATTCATCATTCTCTACTAAAACACATACAATTATTCAAAATTTGTAAACAATTAAATTAACACGTATTGCGAAATAGGTACCCAGATAACCAATAAGCTTTATTTGGAGCACGTAATTAGCATTAGGGGTCATGCACAAATTATGTCACGCTCTGAGGGGGGGGATCAAGCCAAGCGTGACAAGCTTTACAAACATTTCGGAGGACTCATACAAAAAACGTGACAAAGGGGGGAGGGGAGATGGTCGAAAGAGTTGATATTTAGCGTGACATAATTTGTGTACCATCCCTTATATGCGTCTCTACCCAATCAGCCAAAGTCACCTATTGCAAACATTGCTAGCATCTCAGCAATTGACAGCTAGGATAAAACACGATTAGCATTCTCTGATGCAGCCGTGCAAACCGATCTAGGGCAGCCTAAAAAAACAAGAAAACAAAAAAAATCCTCTAAGGATGGCAAATCGAACAAGTGCCTTGCATTGCTTACACATGCCAATGCGAAATTGGATGCTTTAGGGTCTTCCGGATCAGTGCCGAATCTGCATGAATGTCATGCCATCGAACTGAAAGATACCAATGAACCCAATGAATGATTTGAGTGAATTCGATTTTCTTGAAAAAAAAGTAAGGATAAAGGATTCGTCGAATAGGCGATTGCTTCAATTAGTCAACTACATGGTCCCCAACGGTACACAGGAAGAGAAATATCCGTTTGCCTGTAGATTATGGACTATTTTTTCGACCGCCAGTTTCTGCTGAAATGGTCGTGGACTGGAACTGGGCGAAAATCTCCTGAACAAGAACAAGTGTCGAAGAAGATCCCATTCAATAAGTTTAAAGGCGTGATCAAATTGTTCTACCGGATTGTTCTCCATCCGACTCTGAATTTCCGTTGGACGAAGGTAAGGCGTTTTTGCATCGATGTTTACGCAATGCGAAGCAGCGATTTGAAGAGCAAAGAGGATCACGGAAACCTACTGCACGCAAAAGGAAGCTACGTGAATCAAACGGACAGAAAGCAATGTATAAAGAAGATATCGTTGAAGTAGCAGGCGCTGTTTCCAAAAGTTATTTTTTTCTTTTTCACGGTTCCTAACTTATGTTGTAATCGTACATATACTGTTTTTCGATAGATGGGAATGGCTACAAGCTTGCGTAAGATTTCTTCGAAGGTAAAAGCTTACTTGGTTCAAAATTATTATTAGCAAAGGAGCGAAATACGTTCAGATCAAGCGCCTTCGGTGGACTTTTAAACTGTTGTTCAGTATTTTTGAGTTCTTTCCAACGTTGTTCGCATAAATTACTTGTTCGTTCTTAGTGAGGAACCACGTATCAGAAAACATATTTTGCAACGTGAATCCTTCCGAAATTGTAATTTGAGAGAATGTCGTCGTATCTTCGCTGCAAGGATGTGTTAGTAAGAGATAGTTTTCAAGCATCTTCTTGTCAAGCCCTTGTTTTATTTTTTAGACAATTCGATTAAAGATTTGGTTTTGGAAATTTCCATTACGAAAAGATCCTGGACCGACCGGGATTCGAACCCAGACACCTTCAGCATGGTTTTGCTTTGTAGCTGCGGACTCGGCTAAGGAAGGCCCCTATAATTCAATCATATCATGCATTTTTTCCCACAATGTGGGTATTAAGAACGGTAAATCAAAGTCGGTTTTTATGTTTTTATCACATTTCGAAACAAGGAATAAACGAGTGTGACATAGCAGCATAAACTCCCAGATGACATAAAAGTACATAAAATGACGTAAAAATATAAAAAGAGTTTTAAACATAAATAATCGCAGAGATCTTTCTACATCGTATCTTGCCGACGAACGTACAGCTTTCTTCTGAAATAAAACGACTTAATTCCAGAACCCCATATCCGCTTTCCAAGTTACGGGAATTAGTATGCTAATGAAATGAAATCTCAATCTACGGCTAATGAATCTTTTATTCTCGTGAAAATGGCAATTTACACCACAAGTTTGCAATCTTATCTTCATTGCTTCCGGTGGTGATGCGTTACTCAGTAAGACGTCCCCCACCGGAACAGAATGGGTGTTATACAATCAACCACCCCCGCCAGCAATGGCCTATCTTATCAGCCGAGGATGGAGCACAATCGGAAGCTTCCAAGTGGAAAATTTAGTCCTCCTCCAGCTCCGAGGAGAATGGGGTGTGCCAGTCAGTGGCAGACGTTTGCCGAGATCTGATGAAACGAACACATTAAGTCCGCCCACACAATGTTCTCGAAATTAGAATGTCTTGCAGAGGCTCCAAACTCAAGCCAGAACATTCCAAACAAGATTGCCAGAGGTTGTAGCTGTCTGTATCTCTCCCAGTTGGAAAGTCGCGCGCCTTTCGGAGACAGGACATGTAGACCGAACACGTCTTGGTTTGCCAACCGACAGCTGACAGAATTCCCACGCCTCCGAGGGAGATGGGTTATAGACTCCGCCGTGACTAGGTGTCAATTAGGTTTGTTGGGTTGTACGCTCGATAGTGTGTGCATGACGCCTCTGTGCATGGGCGTAACCAGGATTTCAGTGAAGGGCAGGCGAACGAAACTTGCTTCTTAGCTTAACGTTCTTTTGAGCAGTTCCACAGTTATTAACTGAGCACTTTCTTTGCCAATTGACCAATTTTTGCTTGTGTATATCGTTGGCCCTTTCTCACTATGCTTATGCGTGTACCCTTTCTCGGTTTGTAAATTAAATTGGATCATGTCTCGGGATCAGTACCAGTTGTCATCCCCGACCGGCACAAGCGGTGCCAGATTTGATTGGAGATTACAAACAGAACAGTTTAATTGTGGCTTATTCGCATCCCGCCGAGACTCGACGGAGGAGGATAAATCACCCGAGACTAGAACCAGCTGTATTAAGAGATTGTGTGACTAGGTGCGAAACTGACACTATTAGGTGGAGACCCGCAGGGGTAAAGGACTCACCTAAATTGACACAGAAACCAATTCCCACGGGGACTTGGTTAACCAAGCCGCTAACTCACTGCAGCAGGGCAATAAATCATTTTGGATTCCCGTTTCCAGTTAAGCAGGGGTGGCGGCGGTGACAAGAACGAATGTCAATCGGGGAAATTCGAGAGCCCTCAATGCCACGGGGGGAAAATATCACCCCTTTCAAAAGCGATTCCATGCAATAATTTTCAAATTATGCAAATGAGCTGCGGTTGGCAGGCGACTGTTTATAAATCAATCGGTTGGCTTGGTGCGATTTTTCCGTTTTCCCTCCGGGAGGTGCTTCTCTCGAGGGCATATAGATTAGGGTGAGGCTTATATCTTGAAGATTCTCAAAACCTATTCGTGTACTATTCTTTTTTTTAAATCACAAAAAATTGGAAACATCAAGATTTGAGAAAAATATATTGAGATTTAGAAATTTGAAGGTTAATTTTTAAGTTATTAATTATGATTTTTACTGCCCATTAAAGCTTAATCATCTCATATGAATTTACGAACCAACGCCTTTTTGTATCGTAACATTCTTTTTTTATATTTACTTTTCTACGAATGCACTTTGTTTGGAAATGATGTAAAAAATTATGATTTTTTGGAATTTTGTAGATGTTTGATCATCGAAACCATTGTTTCGGAATTATTCTCCCCAATTAAATCTAAACATCTAAACAAAACAAGTTTATTTGCTCAAAGCCTTTGCAATATTCATGAAAATCTATCATTGAATTGGTTGCTATTCGGACACACTGCACTAGATAATATTTGACGTTCTAAAGGTTAAAAACTCCCTCAATTCTGATTTTTTCAATACTATTTTGATACAAATTTATTATCAAATAGATAAGTTCCACTATGACAGCAAAATGCAAATATTTTCCTTAAACCCTTAAAAACCACTATCTGAACACCCTCTAATTTTACTTACTATATGTAATACAATGATAGATTTTCATGAAGTATCTTCTACTTTTGAACAAAAAAACTGGTTTTTAATTTTCGATAATTGCTGATAATTGAATGATGGATTCTTGAGCCTCATATAATTGAATGCAGTTCACATACCGATTCACCTCTGTTACTTCATAAGGGCTTAACTGACTTAACCGATTTTGCTTCCTCTCTTCTGTTAATAACTTTAAAAAAATTCATAATATTTCTTTTTCGTCAAGTAAGATGTAATTTTGTCGACGCATCTTCTTCTTTTTTCTTGGCATATCGTTCCCACTGGGAGGAAGCTGGCTTCTCAGCTTAGTGTTAGTTCAGCACTTCCACATTCATTACCTGAGATCTTTCTCAGATAATGACCTTTTTGCATGGATATATCGTGTGGCAAGCATGCGCCCATACTCTGTGCCCAAGGAAGTCAAGACTCTTTCCTTTACGAAAAGATCCGGTAATCGTCATACAAATCTCAAGCTCTACTTCTTTTTTGCAATCGTGCAACACGACTATCCGTGTAGAGGCGTCACTACTGTACTGTCACAGACAAACAGACGTAACACTCTTGAGAAGCTCATGGTACATGCGTTTAACGATGAATTTGAATTTCATTTGACCGACGCGATCGTTCCACCAGAGGCGCTAGTGTTCGACCGCTTTGATTTTTGATAGTGTACACGTTGCTGAATGATGCGAACAAAATTTACAGGCAATTCGTGTAGTAGTGTGCGTGTTATGCAAACGTCAACTAAAAATCCATCATGGCAGACAGTGCTTCGCGCGGTTCTTGCAACAGATGGCAGTGTGGACTATAAGACTATCCATGAGGACACTTCGCGATTGGGTTGACAGCTCAAAGTGCAAGCATAGTGAACACTAAACTTACCGAAATTTCGTTAAGCGTCATCAGTGCTTACCAATCTCCTTTGTTCCCCAAGCGATGATTGTCAAAAATTCATGGTAAACAAAAAAATTTAGCTGATCACAGCTGTCTCATGGATTGCCTTATTGTCAGTTAAGCACTTGGTAAACTCTTTGCCATGACATGAAAAGGCATGTGAAGCAGCGTTTTTCTTGACATAATAGGTATGTATTACCAAGTACGAACATCAATTGTATTTACAAAAGGCATTTTAAGCTTCTTTTATACTGCCCATAACTGCAAAACAGTCACATTCGACATTTTTGACAAAATGGAGTTAATACCATGGAGAGTCATCAAATGATAAATACTTTCGATCAACTTACTGAAATCTGTGAGATTGTTTTAGAAAATTCGAAAAAAATACCAAGTTGTTTTGTCACGTTGGCAATAATAACCGCATAACAGTCACATTGGGATTATAATTGAGCCTCGTATTGTAATAGCAATGAAATTTCTATCAGAACTATTTTCTGATCATTAATCTAGTATGCGATATGACTTGTACAAAATATCAGCCTGAAATAAGCACTTTTGAGTTCCTGGTAATTTTTCGAAATTTTAGTTTCCTCCCATACTGCCATAAAATGCACACTTGGTATTCCATTTACTCAATGCCTACTTTTGTCGAATGTTACAAATATGCAGTTATGGGCAGTATACTAATTATTCTATTTGTCAGACTTCTGCATGTTCAGGATGTTCTAGGTTGCCAAGTAGGACATTAAGGCATACACCTAAAATTTTTCCCTGACAGGGAAGTATATTTGCAAGGACTTTTCCGAAGACAGTAAATTTTATTCATTGGTTCTTTTTATACAGCCATTTTCCGACTGCGGTCATAAATGACCGTGCCGGCCCCAAAGGGAAAACTTTGATCATTTTAGCGAGAAAAGTTACTGGAACAAGGAACTTCAGGGTAAATTGGAGGGCCTGGAATATCACCAACGTTCCTTGAAATAGCCAATTGGTCTGTGAGAAGGTTCAGTGAACATGGTAGATTATATAACTTCACTCAGTTTAGAAGGAAATATTAGGAAGTTCTGAACTCCAGGGTAATTTGGAGGGCCCGGAATACTCCAAACGTTCTTTAAAACATCCTATTGATACGTGCGAAAGTTCAGTGAACATGGTAGATTATATAACTTCACCCAGTTTAGCAAGAAATACTACTGGAATAAATGTAGACATGAAATTCAGATTTCCAGGGTAATTTGGAGGACCTGGAATACCTCAAACGTTTCTTGAAGTAGCCTTTTGATCCGTGACAAGGTTCAATAAAACATTGTAGATTATATAACTTCACTCAGTTTAGCGAGAATAACTACTGGAACAAGTGTAGACCTGAAGTTCTGAACACCAGGGTAATTTGGAGGGCCTGGAATATCCCAAACGTTCCTTGAAATAGCTCTTGAGATTCTCAGAGGTTGGTAGATTCTATTTGAATTTGTAGTGTTATTGTTTTTAACCCAAACAATTACTGTTACGGTTGTAGATTTCAAAGAGTGTGCTTCAGGACAGTGTGGACGTCCTAAAACATCCCAGGACATAGCAAAGCAAGTGAAATAGTGTTTTTTTAAAAGAGTAATTCAGTATTTTCTAGCCTGAAAATCATTTATGTTCACAAACAGCGCTGTTTTCCAAACTTCAGGATGTTCAGGATGTTCTAGGTTGTCAATTAGGTCTTAAAGGCATATACTTCATATTTTTCTCTGATAAAAGAGTATATTTGGGACAACTTTGCCGGAGACAGTATATACATTTGTTCATTGGTTCTTTTTTTACAGCCTTTTTTGTACTGCGGTCATATATGACCGCGCCGGCCCCAAAGGGTTAAAATCAATAAAATCATGAATATAAAAAGAATGCCAAATTTCTCGCTTATTTACACTAAAAATCATGTGAAAATATGAATATGTATTACTACATTACTACATATTCATTAATTTTTTAGATTCCGATACTAAGATTCTTACAGAAATACCTTCTTAAAAATACTCTAAATAATTTCCGAAGATCAAAAATCGAATCAAATACCGGATTTTCATATTTCCTCAAGTATCCCTGAATTATTATGAGAAATCTAGAATGTATATCCGAATCCCAGAGTTAATTTAAAAATTTTCGAAATTCCAAAGAAAATCCGAGAACTTTGGATATTACAATTCTCACGTAAAATTCAGTATTACATTATAAATACCTGAATTTCCACCAACATAATTATCGTAATGTCAAAATTCGTGCGAAAATTCATAATTCCTACGGTTATCTTACCGGAATCTCAAAATTCTTTCTAAAATTTTCGTTTTTTTTATGGAATATCAAAGCTGACATCATTTTCGCATGATTTTTACTCAAAAGTAAATTATTTAATTGAATTTAACAACCTCAAAGCATGAGTAGCAACCTCTGAAGCTAACTACCAGTAGCTTTGTAGTGAATGCTACTTTTATTCATACCAACGCGTTGTTTGTAGTGTTGTTCGAAAGGTGTAGTGAAGTAAAATGACACAAACATGTTCCCCATGTGGTATTTACTACCTAGAGTGTAGTAAACTCAACAACACAAATATCTTCGAACTATGCAATTTGCTATGGCCTGCATTTGCGCAATTTGGGTTCAAGGTACGATTTAAAAAAATCTTAAAAAAGACACTGACACGTTAATGCTTCCAGTGGGCATTATGCCCTTTGAAGGAAGCACCACACTAGAAAACGGACTAGCATGCAACGCCCAGTGGCACAGTCCGAAAACATTCCTCACGAAAAGTTTTTCGGCCTGCGGCGGGAATCGAACCCACACTCCCTAGCACGATGCGGCTAAATGCCTGGTGACACTAACCGCACGGTTACGAAGCCCACATATTTGTTTTAAAATTTACATTTCTTGTCGTCATCAGCTTCCAAATACATTCAGAAACCACATAAAGTTAATTCACAATATTCTGCTTCAAATTGGTATGCAATAGAGTGTACATCCTGAGACAAGAAAACCACGGGATTTGAGAAAATTTAACTACTGAAATCCTGAAAATCCCAGGATTAATGTCCGAATAAAATCCTTAAATCCATCGAAATATATTGTAGTTGGTCAAGCTACCACCCGCAGCGCTCGCATCGGTTTTGTTCGAGTTCGACGTTTACACACTACCGCCATCTGTTGGTCTATCGGTCAAACACGACGATGTCAGTATTGGGCCTACATGTTTTCCCGATTATGATATTGATTTCGATTTGTTTTAAGTGTTACGTCTGTTTCTCTGTGCTTAAATCTTATTGTTAATCAATACCAAGTTGGGCCAAATTTGAACTTTATTTGATTATGGAAAAACGCATTAAAAGAAGATAGGGGTCGTCCATAAACCAGGTGGTCATTCATGTGCGGCATGAGGTGGGGGGACTTGGTCAAAGACCACGGTCGATACAAATCTTAAAATTTGTTATGGACAAATGATTACGAGGAGGAGGGGGAATTTAGAATCCCGACAAAAATGACCCCATAGGCGAATTTTCATAATGCTTGTCACTGAGGTATTGGAAGCTATGATTATTTACTTTGAGCCCGATCCATCAAGACAACTTCATATGTCTTAAATGGAAACTTAACGTGGACAAAACCATAACTAATTTAAAATTTGAAAAAAAGTCAGTCAAATTTTGAAAATCGTCTTACATACTCGCAATTTGTTGAGATAAATGAAGATTTCTGTTTAAAAGATTCGTTAAAACAGGATTTAGAACACTTGGTCGAAAGACATTTGATAGAAAGTACATTTAGTCGAAGGGACATTTTGTCAAATGGACATTTGGCCGAAAATCTTTAGAACATTTCGTCATTTGGTCGAATGACGTTCGGTTGAATGACATTTGGTCTCAAGTATATGTAGTAGAAGGGAAATTTGGTAGAATGGACATTTGGTCGAATGACGTTTTGTCAAACGACGTTTGGTCGAATGATATTGTCCGTTAGTTTATTTTAAAAAGGTTTATCGATAGCAAGAAGATTCTAGTGGAATTAGACGGTTTTGTACTAAAATCGATTTTTCATTTAGGCGGCATCCACAAATTACGTAACGCTCTAGGAGGAGGGGGATTAGACTCAAACGTTACCTCTCAAATAAAAAAAAATTCATACAAAAAGCGTTAAAATAACTGAATTATCCATTATTATTGGATGAGCAAACTGGACGTTTTAGGCCAGCCAATTTTTAACATCATACATCCATTTGTGGGAATTTAAAGTTATGCAAATATCTAAGATTTCAATAATAATTTCAATTACCTTTTGAAAATTAGTTGTTGGGTTTACTGACCTACAAATAAATTGCACGCAAAAATTTATAGGCCATTTTCAAAATAGAAATTCAGGAACAGAGTCAAGATGATCGTTTTTCTATGGTAGAGGGAGATCCCCCAGTACCGGACAGCACCCAATACCGGACAAAGTCGAAAAAATTGAGAAATCATGGTCCAATCAAGATGGTGTATTAGAAGAAAAGAAAGCTATAATGGAGGCTAATGTTTGCGTAGAATAACATATCCTTGAAATATGTATGCTTTTTTTAAAAAGTAGAAAAGTATGAAAATCTTAAAAAAATTGAGGTATCGCCTTAATTTTGAGCCTATTTAGTAATTATTTTGAATATGAAAAAATACTATGGATCACGCAAGCATGATCGAACATAATCCTAATTTGATAGTATGAATGTATTTTGTACCATAATTAAACAAAATATGGACAAATTATAATTTTTGTTAAGCACCTTCTGTCCCCCAGTTTCGGACAACTTGATTTTCTATATGATATCTTTGTAATTATTGCACCAGTGTTTATAAATACATTCATTTTTCATGGTTTTCATCGATCATGGCATCAAACATGCAATAAAATTAAGAAGAATGAACAATCAGAACAACATCGTAAAATGTGCTATTTTTCATCATATATGAAAGAAGTTTTTGATGGACATCTTGCGAATTAAGAAAAACTCAAATTGTTCTTGTAAATGTTGCAAATACGTTGAATTGGCAATTATATAATATTCCTATAGTAAAAACATTCCGTGATGCTCAAATTTACAGAATTCGAGGCATTTCCAGATCCTGTCCGGTATTGGGTGCCACCTTTCAAGATCGATCATTTTGGTACTAAAATACATCATCAAAATCCAATTTCAAAATTCATATTTATATTTTCGAATTTATTTTTGTACACTATAAAAACGATAATATTTATCATAAATGGGTAACACGAGCACATAAAAGTAATATTTTTCGAATTATGAGTTTAGTAGCTTAAGTGTCCGGTACTGGGGGATCTCCCTCTAAACACTTATTCGACCATACTGAAAACATATGAAAAATTTACTGTAAATCAAAGATGGTCGTGTCCTGTGACTGACCAATTTGACATGGAATTTGTCAGTACAAGCCTGAATGTAAAAGCAACATGAAATGTAAAAAAATAACAAGGGGCCCAAGCAGCACAGTTTGTTTCAACTCAAGAATAAAATAATCTTTTGAAACTAAACCGAGTTGCCAATGGTTGAAAATATGACCTACACTTGCATTGAATAGCAACACAAAAAGCGCAAGAGGCGGAGTCTGTTTGCAACATGTTTAAGTTATATCGAAATTGCTTAGTTGTTGCAGAATACTTGAGAGAAAAAAAAAATAAAACAAAAATTTTAACGAGAATCAAACTTCCGACCTCAAGATCACCAATCTTCTCCTCTACTCACTACTCCACCAGCTCTTCGAACAATTGCTTCGCCAATGCACCATAAAAGCGACCACATGGCCCATTAATCAAAGCTTGTTGCTTATAACTTGACTGCACCCTTCGGAATACAAGTTCATTACCGTCGAAATTAGGCCACGCCTGAAATAATCTTAACTTCTCGCAAAACTTTCGCGCAACACATGAGAAACACCATTTAAACAAATAAACTGTTGCTAGACCATGTTTCCGTTGTTAGATGATACGTAAGGTGCAACTCAACCATAGTGCAACTGGATTGAAACAAACAATCTTCTAGCTGTCATACACGTAGTTTAGTGCAACTTTTTCGCAACTGGGATGAATCTTCTGGAGTTGTGGGTATGGGAACGAAAATTGAATGCAAGTTGCAGATGCTTTAAATGAAAGTAATTTGAGACATAACATTAAAACCGGCATTTTGGGAGAAGTTTCAAGAGTTTGTTTGAAAAGTTGCTGAAAGCATCTTGATAAACTGGACTTCATTGCTATTTGCAAAGGTCATTTGCTGCAAATCTTGTCGTTTCAAAAATGTTGAACGTCAAACAAGGAGTGAAATGCTTGTTTATTGGAACGGAAATGAAACTTTATGACCTTTTTATATTGATATGCAACCGAACTAGAACCAGGTAAGTTACAGATGCTTTTATTGATACGTGATTGAAACCATTTTTGAAAAGCATCTCTTTGGAAGATGTTACGTGTGCTACTTGGGGGTTGATCATATATGTTGGAAGAATACATCATCAAATAGAATAACATAATATTGCTTAACGCATAATGATTACTGCTAACACAGCTCTGTGTATTGGTGACAAAATGATACTTTAGACGATAATCGGTTTGAACATACTATTTAGATTCGACCTAACGACTTTTCGGCGAAATGTCGGTACGGTCAAAGTTCATATGCTTTCTATTGCAATTATATGTTTTCGATTCATTCCACGAAATATCCGTTTGACCCAACGTACTTTCGACTACACCCACACAACCAGAATGTACATATAACGAAATCACCTTTTGCGTTATGCGATGCTTATATGCGCAAAGTTTCACGTATAAGATGTTGCAAAAAGGCCTTATACGTACATAAGTGGAGGCGATATACTTGCATATTGTATATGATGAAAAGTAGTTTGCAATGCGAGTGTGTATATCTTATTACGAACTAACCTGTACTCTTATACGACTTAATTTGTAACAAAAAAAAATAATTTGCCAGCTGCTACGGATTGATCCGACTTACTTTGTATGTTTATGCGGGACGAAAAGAAATGTACATATGAACCCATAAATAAGCGTTTTATGCGAGGAAACTCGTCGGTCAAACGATTTCGCACTCCATGAAGTGCGGGTGTGATGCTATTTGTACTGATAAACGACTTTGTTCGTAAACTGTTATGCGACTTCTGGTTGTCAACGAAATGTCATTCGACTAAATGTCTTTCGACTAAATGTCATAGATCCATTAAAACAAATAAGAACATACCGGGATCCTGGGTTTACTGGGGGAAAAGCACCAGTTTCCGACCCATTCATACAATTTTGGCCTTCTTTGTATGAAAATCCGAAGATTGGCACAGAATTCTTGTAGGTTGAAAATTAATGCTTCTCCCCTCAATTCAAAGGAATTCGATGTTTATAGGTTTTATATTTAAATTAACAAAATGTTTCAAACTAGTTCTGCAAAGTGTACCAGAAATGTCGAATTTTTGTTTCAGCGACCATTTCGATCAAAATACCTTCAAAAATTATGAACGAATCAATAATGATTTTTAAACGATTCGAGTGAGAATTTTACTTGGAATGCGACAACTGTGCGGTGTTGATAAATGAATATGACATACAGAAATATACTAAGAAATTACGAACATTTATATGAGAAGACAGATTTTTATTTTCACGAGAAAAAAAATGGTAAGCCAAAACGTTTTGACTACAAAAACTGCTCAGAATCATGAACCATAAATTAAAAATTAAAATTGATTTTTAGATTATACTCTATTAAATTGAAATTTACAAAGCATCTTACGAAATTTACTAGTTCAATAGGCACAAATATTTCATAACAAGCGAAAATATGTTTGTTATCAAATAAATTGAAATCTATTGCTAAGACTTTTTTAATAGTTTACCAATGTAGATTAACGAATTGTGCACAATATTAAGATTTAACAAGCATAACATTGAAAAAATGTGACATTTTTCTTCAAAATTTCATGTTTCTGTCAAATAACTAGATCAAACGATTTTTTGAGGATTCGACTGTTTGACTAAGCTTAAAAGTAATCAAATAGTCGACGTTAAGTCAGAGAGGATCAAGTGTCATTTTTCATATTTTGAGAAAAATGAGCTTGAAGTCTAACACTTAGCAATTCTCTTTAATTTGAGAAAATTTTGGATCATTATTCTCACACATCTTGGTGTGACTTTTAAACAATATAATGTCAAGTGATGATCATGGAAAAACATAATCCAAACCTCTAATAGAACGATTTTTTGATGGATTGACTGCACTTGATACACTCTGACTGAGCTGAAGAACACTGTTCGGTGATTTGGTTCACTCTGACTGAGCAAGATCGCGATAAATAGATAAACAGATTACCAGCATAATTCGATATCAGTATCGTGAATTCTTTAAGTCTCCATATCCTTAATTCTGAAATCAGTGACATTAAGGTAGCTTAAAAACTAAAGTTTTGTTGGTTCAGAGCAGTGAAGGCCATAGATTTTTAAATGTGTGTTCAATCAGAGTGAACTAGATTTTGAGTAGTGACCAAAATATGTTGTTCTAATTGAGGGACGTACAGAGACAGACACCATACTACTAGCGATAATTTCTATGGGACTTTAAAATAGACTTAAAAAAAATGAAATAATCAATCAGTTCATTGTTTTTGACACTTGGTCCACTCAGTCTGCACAGAAATTATTGCAATTTCTAATCACCTATCCAAATATAGTAAATAGCCAGAAATCAAAATCAGATAAATGTGTTTCATATCTCTTTACAACATTCATCAAATATGATCAAAGTGAAATGAAGGTAAAGAAGTTTTGCATCTAATAACAGAATAATTTTCCCAAGTTTTGTACTTCGTCCACTCTGACTTAACGCCGACCAAATGAACTTCAAATGCATATCGAATGATTTGAAAATGATTGAGTATACATGAAGTTATGGTCAATCAAAGTTCAAACATTGAATTAATAAGGAAAAAATGAAGAAAAGGGCTTTAAACTAAAACTCGTTATAGTTTTAGATAAATTCTATGTTATACAAGCTTTTCATAAGAATATTTTTTAAGAAAATGCTACTAACAGAATTGAAATTCTCTGGAAAATAACAAAGTTATGTAGACTAAAGTTACTAAAAATCATATTGTACAACTTGAAAACTCATCTTCAAGTCGGTTGTGCCACCACTCAATCTTAACATGTTTGGCGCAAGCTTAATTTGTATATGATTCGTTTCAGTTCTTATATGATTCGAATTCAGAAGAGTACACAAACTATTGATTTTAAAAACTTTTGAATATAAGCCGCACCCTAATACACTTTCATCCGATGTAATCTCGTTGTTCGCGAGACATGATCGGATCGGAACGACGTAACCATATGGGACCTGGTGCACTTGTCTGTAGCATTCAACCGCCGCCGGGAGCATCAAGTGGCATCATCACCGCGCTTACTATCAGTGACGGGATTACGGATGCACGTGAAGGACCGTTCATAAAGGAGGTTACTGTTTTTTGAGGAGAGGTTTTCTGAAAATGTGACGATTCACGCAAAATGTTTGGAGATCTGTCAAATGGAGAATGGGCATATGCCATGTGAAGGCGTCGTAGTTGATGGACGTTTGAGTGCTTTGGAAGGGTGAGATTCTCGCAATTTACTGTATGTATAATTTCTTCCTAGAATGAGACACGTGTTGACTGCCAGTCAACCGCAAGCATATGAAACGCGTTTAAGTAATTTTAATTGAAAACTGATTTTATAGAAGTTTACTTTAGGCTTTGCGGCAATCTGTTGAGCCCGATATTTGGATAATTGTAAACCAATCAGGTGATGACTCTCATGTTATCCAATAAGCATAGCTTTTGCAATAACATGGATATATTATATTTCGAATATTCTGCCGCTATACGCATAATTGTCTCATATTCCAAAATATGCAACAGTGAAATACTTGCTTACAAATTCTAATGTTTCGTATTGGCAGTTCAAGGGGAAAATACCCATCATCGTATTAATTTTTTGTTAAAAATCGGAGCAATGTCAATTACGCCCCATTGCCCCAAGCCATTTTGAGTTTTCTATATCAAAACTTATAGAATGAAATGTTAAATTTTATTTCATGAACTGATAGTGATCCATGAAGTACTGATTTTGTTAAAATTGATTTGACAATATTTGAATTCCAAAGTAAAACATAACAAAAAGTTGTAAAATAGTGATCTATTTGCCTCCGTTGGTCAGTAATATAATTCTGATAAGCAGAGTAAATATTTATTGGGTTGTATCCGTTTATACAGATTTAATGTATAAATGTTTCGGTTTTGTGCAAATAAACAATGTTATCGACAAATGCTGCGAGAAAAAAATCCCCTAAAAATATTGTAGCCTACAAACATCCTCTAAAATTCGGCACGCACGTGGACCATTCCCATCATATTCCAGCTCGCCACACCTAAATGGATTACTTGGCAGCGGTATCCAGTAATTGAATGACCCGAGTGAAAGCACTGATGCTGCAGTAGTGTACCTTCTTTCCGAGGCAAAATATGCCATAAATCCACAATCTGCCCGTTTTTCACATACAACACACTCACATGTGTTGTAACATTCGACCATGAACTCCCACCCCACAGCCCTTCGCCAACATCCAAAATTCACATCACGAAAAAAAGAAGAAATCTACAAAACCATGCCAAACGTGCAAAATTTTCGCCAAATGAGATTTGGATTAAATGTATTTCTGTTTGCAAAACAAACAGTTTCATATTCTGCTGGATTTGATGTGAATAGAAAGTAGGAAAACAGGCTGACAGAGAAAGCGGGGAGAGGAGATGCAATGCGATTTCCACCCACCATCAGATGCACACGTACTCACGGATTTTTCCCCCGCATTCAGCAGAAGTAATCCTTCTTTTCTTAATATTTCTTTCATGTATTTTTTTCTCGTACTTACTTATCACGTTTCCTTTTTCCCCGTCCACGAATGCGATTTATTGAAAGAGCCCTCTGAATGTGGGAAAAACGAAGCGAGTGGAGGTGGATGGTTCCAAAATTGGATACGGATGCCCGGAGCTTGTTTCGGTTATTTGAGAAATGTGAGTGATGAGATTTTTTCTTGTTTGATTATTAATGACATCCGTACGAAACGTCGTTTATCCCTTTGATGATGATGATGATGATGATGGGGACCATGAGATGGCAGGGGGAATGAAATCCGAACTGGGTTCCATTAACGAAATTTGTGCCCTGGGTTATTTTCGCAAGGGTAGATTCGATAAATGACAATTACGATCATTTTTTTTCGAGCATTGGATTTCTGGCAATAACTGGGCTTGTAGCGACTGAGTGAAACCTAACAGAAAGAGATAAGAGTTTTTTTTCTCATGAACCAGACATTCCTATGAATATATCTTAGAATATCCTAAAACCTTTTTTTATTCCTCGTGACATTACGACAAATGCCACTGCTCGTATTCTACTGAGTGCATTTTCAAATGATTTTCGTAAGGAATTTTATCAGAAATTTTGTCAGGTTTTCATATATTGCCCAAAGATTCAGATATTTTTCCGAAGATTTCTTCAGATTAGATAGATGAATAAATATCTTTATTTGAGGAATCTGGAGTCCGAGGCAAGCTCATCTCTTAAATTTCTTCAGAAGTTTATTTAGTGGTTATTTGCCTTGAAATCTTTCCAAAAAAATTGTTTTGGATACCTCAATAACCACGGAAATTTCATCAGGAATTTCTTCTAATATTCTTTCAGATATATTTCAAGAAAGCCCTAATTCCTCCAGGATTTTATTCGGTGATTCTTCTATCGATTCCTCATAGACTCACGTTTAAAACATCTTCTAAACTTCAACCAAAAACTTCACCATGGATATCTCAGGATTTCCTACAAAATTGTCCATCAGAATTTTCTTAAGATTTTATCTAGAAATTTCTCTGAGGACACTCTAAGCCAATCCTCCAGATATTGCTCCCAATATATCTTCTTACAAAATTCCTCCAATACTCTTAAAGATTTTTCTAGGACATTTTTGTCCAAGCTTTCTTGCTGGAGTTTTTTTTCATACATTTCTCACGTAACTTTTCAAAAGGACCTATGTGACAATGAGAGTTTCTCTCTTCTTACGCTTTCTTTCATTTCAATTTCAATATCAGTGCAATACTCATAATACTGGGAGTTTTTCATCATAAATTGAAAGACAATGTCCTTGGATAGCGTTTTTTATGAACACACCACAGAAGAGGTTGATGTGGCTAAGTTATTGATCAAAGAGAAAGTAAACAAAAAAAGCTTCTCAATGTTAGGTAGGTCCTTCTGTACACGATCAAAACATACAAGATTTCTCCAGGCAAATGTGAATAAATTTGTTCATTAAGTATTTCTAAAGCAAATTTTAAAGTAACCTCATATGAAACTGTAATTTATTAATCTATAAGTCACCTTTATAGATTTAATTTTATAGATTAATTGCCAAATTTATTGAAAAAAAAAACATAAACAAATCAATCGATCTGTGAATAGTTTCCTGCAGAAATTGAGAAGGAACTCATTGAAAAACAATATACTGAATCCTTAAAAAAGCTGTAGTGCTAACTGGTGTTTAACCCTAAACGAACTTTTGAAGATTCCATGGAGAATTTAGAGCAAAAGAAGAATCAATTTAATTAGTGAAAAAATATATGAAGGAAAAAAATCAATTATCTGTTTTTAGGAAATTTCTGTATGAGTCCCTGAAAATATTTCAGATGAAAAATCAGGAGAAACCTTTTTGGATAATTACTGAAGGTTTTTTTTTCGTGAAATCGGAATTATAGAAATTATTGAAGAATTAGTCCCGTAACCACGAGGTCATTTTTTCACATTTTCAGACTCCCTTCCTCTCGTGTTTCATTTGTGTTCATACAAGAATTTTAAAATTCGTATAGACTGTATTTGTAGTCATTGCACAATGGTCGGGCTTCATATAAAGGGTCGGCCAAAACTACCAAAAACTTTTTTGAGATTTTTATGTTTTTTATCATTTTAAAATATACCTCATGTATTATAGTATTGTGATCCTCAATTGAAATTGAACTAAAACTTAAATTGCTTTGACTTTTATGACGGCAAATTGGCAAGTCAAATTGGCAGTCTGGCCAATTAGACCGAAATATGTTAGGCCTAAGTACTTTGGGCCGAATGGACAATTAGGTCGAGCTTGTCATAAGGCCGAATGAGATAAAAACGGAGGAAGAATAGCATTCAAAAAGAGGATAAACAATTCTTTTTTTTTTTTTCATTTTATTTTATGGTAACTAACTTTGGCTCAACGAACTTTGACCCAATAACCTGACCCCATTTTGCAGCACTTGAATCGGTGTACACATAAATATCCAATAACACAGCGTAACAAAAATGACATTTTTGCGTGTCTCAAGAATCAAATTATGTATCCCTAGTAGATTTGGGTCTGCTGAATCTAATGCCGTTCTCAGAAGTGTTCCAGCACGTCACAATTTTTAGCTACAGGTCGCCAAAGTTGTATAAAACACTGGTTTCATTGATGTTCACATCAAATTTAAACAATGATTTATCAAAAAATATTTTGATATAATCTACCAAACATGCCAAATAGGACTTCAACTTTCATTTCAGATATAATTTGGTTGAAATTGCACGATTAAATTGAGGTTAAATCGATTTTCTCAACATGCTCGCAGTCTCCATACAAAATTCTTCGTTTCTCTTATATGGCAAAATACAATACTTTTCTAAATCAACAAAACATAAATTTTCAGTACCGTAAGTATTATGAACTCTGTTGATAAGTATTGTTCTATACATAAAGTTTGAGTTCTTAGGCAAATAAAGCAAATAAATTGCCATACAAGTTGGCAAAGTTGCATGCAAGTTGGTTGAAATAGTCAAATTTAACATTTTCAACAGCCAATATCTCAAAAACTAGATGTGCTATGATATTTCTGAAAATGGCTATGAATTCAGCATCCCTTAAATAAGTAAATAGCGGTATTTTGGTGCTTGGGACAAAAAAGTGTTCCGCAGTGTATTTGGAGAGAACTCTGTGAGGCGATTGCTCAAATATCAAGTACAGGGCTACGTAGATGGAGTAACTCTGGAGAGGTCTTGAAACCGGCAATTCAAATGTACTGGAAATCATTAGAAAATGTGTCGACGTTTTCGACCATGTCTGCTACAGAGGATTACTCCAGATATTTCTCCAGTTATTTTTCCATAATATCTTCTGCTAGTCTTTTCGAGATTCTCCTAAGGATTATTCCTGAGATTTCCTCCGGGATTGCTCCAGAAATTTTCCTGGAGAAATTCATCTAGGGATTCTACGAAAATAACTTCATGAATTCCTATATGGACTCCTCAAGAGTTTTCTTAAAGAATTCTTTCAGGTATGAAAATGGCTACATGAATGATTCTAAGGATTTCTTCAGGTAATTTTCCAGGAATTCACCTGAAAATTTCTCCAGAGATTCCTGTTCTGGGCCTCCTAAAACTCATCCAGGGAATTCCTCGAGAGCTCCTCCAGATATTCCTACAGAGATTCGCTTATGAATTCCTCCAGGGATTTCTTAGAGATTCCTCTAGAAACTCCTTTCCTACAGCAGTTTTTTGAGAAAAAAAAGGAAACCCTAGATCCTGAAGAGATTTCTGGAGAGATCTTTGGAGACAGAGATTATGGAACAATCCATGGAGAAAATTAAAAAAAGGCACCTACACGTAAATGCTTTCAGTGGACGATTTGATCTTTGAAGGATGCACCACACCAGGCAATGGACTAGCATGCAACGCCCAATAGTTGAAACATGTTCCTGGTGAAAAGTGTTTCGAGTTAAAGTGAGAATCGAACCCGCGCTCCTTGGTCAAAGCTACTAAATGCTTTGTTACTCTAGAAAACGAATCTAGAGTAACCCCCCAAGGAATCCTCGGTTAAATTTCTGGAAGAACCCTGGACAAATTCTTGCAGGCGCCTATCGAGGGATTCCTGAGGAAATCTCTGAAACATCAAATATGCTTTTTGACTACACAGTCTTTATTTTTTCAACGGCTATGTTATAATAAAAACTTCGTAGATGAAAAGCATATTTCATTAAAATATGCAGTTGATTGTCTACCAGCTCATACCTGGAACAATTTCCCGAGGAAATCATTTAGAGATTTTTTTTTAAACAATCCTTTATGAAATTCCTGAAGAAAAATCTGAAGAAAGCTCTGCAGGTATCGCTGTAGAGATTTTACGAGAGAAATTCCTGGATGAGTCTCTGTAGAAACTCCTGTAGAAATATCTGAAGGGCTTCTGGAAGAATTCCTGGAGAATCTTTGGAGGTATCCCACGAGGAATCACTGTAGAGATTTTGCTGATGGAATTTGTAGAGAAATCCCTGGAAAAACCACTGTAGAGATTTTACAGGAGAAATCTCTGGTATAATTCTTAGAGAAATCCCAAGAGAAATCTCTCTCTCCGTGAAGAGATGTCCCAAAAGATGTAGATTCATTTAAAGCATTTCCCGGAGGATTTTTTTGTAGAGATTTTCCTTAAATAATCGCTGAGGTAATTCTTAGGACACTTTCTGATGTAATTCCTGCAAAAATTCATAAGAGAATATCTGCAGGAATTTCAAGAAGAACTTTTGGAGGAATCCCCAAAGGATTTTTTTGAGGCCCAGAACGAGTCACTGGAGAAATTCCTGGGGAATCCCTGGAGGATTATCTGGAGAAATCATTAGAATAATTCATGTCGCGATTTTCCTTGTAGTAATTGCAAGAATTTTTTGAGGAATTTGTGAGTAGTGGAACACCTACAGATATTTCTGGTAGAATCGCTGGAGCGATCTGGGGAGGAATCCCGGAAGAAATCTCCGGAATGATTTCTGGAAGAATCATGAGAATACTATTTGGGGATGATTTTGTACGTTTCCGTGGAGGAAATTCTAAAGAAACCACTAGAGTAAAAATCTTGAGTAATCCTTGAAGAAATTGTCCTAGTGTAACTCCTGGAGAAAACCTTGAAAATATGAAAACTCCCAGTTGAACTTTAACATACTCTAATCATCTCTCCATAAAATTAAAAAATATCTTAAAATATCTCCATCTGAAGATATATCTGCAAGAATCCTTGATTTTCTAGAAGAATCTCTGAAGGAATACCATAAGAAATCACTTGAAAAATTCCTGAACTTTCCTGAAAGAAATCCTGAAACAGATCCAGGAAGATTTCTGTGAAAAACTCCTGGAAGAATCTCAGTAATAATTTTACTGGAGGAATTCATGAAGGAATTACTATTTGTTTATTTGGCTTCTAGCTTCATCTGCTTTTGCTGAATGAAGAATTTGATGAGGAATAGCCGATTTGAGTAGACCAACAAGCTCAAAAAGGTGTAAAAACCTTATTTCTTTCCTACATAAACATTACAATCACTGTCAGCAACAATTATAAACAAAGTCAATAAATATAATACGATCACAATTACTTTTCTACAAACATTGGCAATCATCAGAAAACTTAAAAACTATTCATGCATCATCCATCAATTCTCAGTCTGTGGAGATATTGAGAGAGGAATTCTTGAGAAACCTCCAGAGATTAGGTTTTGCTGAAAAAACGCCCCATTTGAACAGGTCTCAGATTTGCGATTGGTGCCAAAAGTTATAATTTACCAGCAATAAAATGTCGTTGTACGCATCAAAAAAAAAAATGTCTTATGTTCGGAAGGTCCATATAGCTTTAGCGGTAAACGTGACATTTCCAGCTAGACCAAACTGAGGGGCATGGGTTAAAATCCCACAGGTCGAGGATCTTTTCGGGTTGAAAATTTTCTCAATTTCCCTAGCATAAAGCATCTTCGTGTTTTCCAAACGATATACATAGGCAAATATGGTCAAATGACAAAGCTCTCCGTTAATAACTATAGAAATGCTCATAAGTGTTGAGAAGCAGGCTTTGTTCCAGTATGAGCGTAACGCCAGGTGCATGCTATGGTTTTCTGTTACATCTGGATGAAAAATCGTGTATTTTGAGCCGTCATTTGATGGAATTATATGATGGTCTGAAAATGTCCACATCAAACCCTAGCGGAACCGGTTCCGGAATACTCCGTCCAAATCCAGCTAAATCTAAATGTTGGTCCTCTCGGTGCTCTTGTCAATCTGAATGAAAAACCATGAAATTTTCGTGTGTATGAACTGCTGAATATGATATATGCCAGTTACTTCTGAAACAGGTTCCAAGTTCTCTTGTGCCTAAAATGGTCATACTCACAAAAAATTCTAGGGTTCCATTCTAGAGTTCCATATCTTTCATTAAAGCTAAAAGAACGAAAATCAATTCAAAAATGGATTTTTGAGAGCGTTTCAAAGTCAAAGCCCGTTGACCTAATAGAGTTTATGGAGAGATTGAAGACAGCTTTGGTTGAAGTAAAATCTAAAGCGATTCCTCTTAAGGAGTTACCAATCCCGAGATAAGAACTAATGACAATGGTGATACGAGTTCAGTTGCTGATAACAATTGAGCGGCCCAAACGGTAAGGGTGTATGTGACATTTTGGCCGGCTTTGACATCCTAAGAATGTCTACTGTTTATAAGCTTTTCAATGATTTGGGTGATTTTTCTTTCAACAAAATAAATAACAGAATTCATAGAAGTAAAAAAAATGTATGAAAAGAAAAATTGCTCAAATAACTTCATAGTTGATTTTCTTAAAACTAGTTCTATGTCACATACGCCTCTTTGCTTCTAACTCCCTTAATTCGCAATGGATTTTCATTGAGGATCAACCAAGCTGCCTTGTGGAGTGATTCGAAGACAGTGATGGCATATTTCAACTCGGATCATCGAAAATATTGGCAATTTATCGTAATTCGAACAATCCAATAATTAACGTATCAGCCGAATTAGCTTCGCCGGAACACCATGTTCAGACATTACATGTCAACCTCCATCAATTTGTCAATGTACACCACTTTTGATCAGCAACAATCAAAAAATTACCATCTTCTCCTTGTTGGTGCCCAACGTACAACACCCCGCAGAGCAAACATTTCCCTAAACGAATGGTTCATTTCCCGCTTACGACACTATCCAATGCCCGCAGACTTCATGTTTGTTTCTCTACTTGCATCATTCGAAGGGAAAGAGCTATACCGTCCCGAGTGCCTTTTTTCCGGTAGCTTGCCATTCCCCACAACAGGTAAAAGTACCACCGTCTCAGAGAACCCAACACATCAAGTTGGGGCCGTCACTAGTTTTCCGGAGCGCAGTTTCAATTTTAATTAGAAAAGTTTGCGCTACTTCTGCTGCTGTTGTTGGTGAGACTCCGATGTTCTCTCCTCAGTATGTAGTGCATAGCTCGTCGGCTCGGGTCGGTGAAACAGTATCGGCGAGAACCTTTTCCGGAGCTGACTGGCTGCAGGAATAGGCCCTGAATAGGCATCGCCTAACTTTTGCTGTTCGTGCGAGTTATTACTTCCGAGTCGGCCAGAAGTAAGAAAAACATGCATACGGCACAGTTGGCCGGAGCACAGTGGTCCAGAATTGAGAAATCATTTCAAAAATTTAATTCTCTTGAATATATGATTCAGAATATGATTCTAGGTCGTATTTTGAGCACAATCACCATTCATTTTTGGTTTTCATGGAACAAAATTGCGGTTTTCATACATTTTGAGATACCCAACTTTTAAAAATCTTGTCTGTTTTTTTTTTTCAACTAGGGTGCCGGTGCCATTAGTGGACTACCTAAGCTTTAAAAAATCATAACAAAATAACGAAATGCCTTAACAGAGATCTTTTGGCGTCAACAGAAAGATTTCAACCTCTACTATATGGGAAAAATATAAAAAGAGTGATTAAACTAATTTTTCAACATAAAATCGCTTGAGCCACTATTGGTACACGTGTTCCAGTAGTTGCGCTAGTGCTCCAGTAGTAGACGTTCGGGAATGATACAAGGAATTTTGAACAAAATGGTAAATTTTTACATGGGTTTAACATTTTTCCCTCGAAACAGCAATTAATATCTTTCGAATGAAGCATAAAGATCATCTCTGGGACTTTTCTTCATTTTTATACATCAATTTTAAAAACTGCTTCCATCCGTTGATCCACTACTGGAACACGACGGCGACTATTGGTGCAAGGGAGCAAATTTTTTGCGTAAACTTAATTATTTATATGACTTTTTGGTAGAATAAAAAGCTGAAATTTGGCAAATCGACTAAACTAGAGGCGATCTATCCACCAAAAAGAACACATGTCGTTTTTATCGGAAAATGTACGTTTTATTCCATAGTCCAATCTACTGGTACATTACAACCATTGGTACCGGCACCCTATTTGATAAAGATGAATTTTTGATTTTATTTTTCAACTTCAAATCATGTTTGGAAAATTGTTGTCAGCTTTTCAACAAACTGGGCCTTTGTGCAGCATTTGGTCTTCAGTCTGATGCTGCTGGAAATGGAGCCATCTCGGTCGTCAGCCTGGATGCTCTGTAAGGCCGTGTATGTGACTAATGAATTTGAGTTTTCATTATTGCGGCTTTGTGGGTGTATAAAGGGAAACGGGGTTTTGATCACCTACTGATGAAACACGGCACTACGAGTGCCGAGTCCAATTACATCGAAAGTTGGGGCTATTAAAGGGAGAACGTTGAAATTTGTAAATTCAATCAATTGTGGGGAGTCGGTTAGCTTTAGAAAAGTACTTCTGAAAAAGTTTCGGTGATTGTGGAACTATTTTGCAGATGTTCAGACAAACGTCCCTCGTTGATTAAATAAAATGAGGGTATGCATTCATTTACAGATGGAGTTTTTATCAAGCCTACAAACGACAAAGAGCATCACAAATCAAATCTAGATGGATGAAAACCACAGTGAGAAATTAGAAAGCTTCTGGAAAAGCTTCTCCAGGTTACTGGTAGAAGCTTTTCCAAGATTCTGCTAGAGGATTTTCCAAGCTTCTTGACTTCTAGTAGAAGCTTTTCTAAGCTTCTGGTAGTAGCTATTCTAAGCTTCTGGTAGAAGCTAATCCAAGCTTCTGGAAGAGTCTTTCCAGCTTCTGGTAGGAGCTCTTCTAACCTATGGAAAAGCTTTTCCAAGTTCTGGGAGAACTTTCCAGATTCTGAGAAAAGATTTTCCAACATTTTGAAAAAGTTTTTCCAACTTCTGGAAAAAGTTTTTCAAGCTTCTGGGAGAAGCTTTTCCTGTTTCTGGGAAAAGCATTTCCAGTTTCTGGGAGAAGCTTTTCCAGCTTCTGGGAAAAGCTTTTCCAGCTTCTGGGATAAGCTTCTCCAAGCTTCTGGCAGAAGCTTTTCCAGCTTCTAGGAGAAGCTTTTCCAGCATCTGGGAGAAGCTTTTCCAAGCTTCTGGCAGAGGATTTTTCAGCTTCTGGGAGAAGCTTTTCCAGCTTCTATGAGAAGACTTTTCAGCTTCTGGGAGACGCTTTTCCAGCTTCAGGGAGAAGCTTTTCCAGCGTCTGGGAAAAGCTTTTCCAAGCTCTGGTAGAAATTTATCCAAGCTTCTAGTAGAAGCTTTTTCAAGCTTGTAGCAGAAGCTTTTTCAAGCTTGTAGCAGAAGCTTTTTCAAGCTTTTAGTAGAAGCTATTTCGAATTTCTGGTAGAATCTGTTCCAAGCTTCTGGTTGAAGCTTTTTCAAGCTTCTGGTAGGAGCTTTTCCAAGTTTCTGGTAGTAGCTTTCCTGAGCTTCTGGTATGAGCTTTTCCAGCTTCGCTGAGAAGCTTCTCTTGCTTCTGATGGAAGCTTTTCCAGCTTTTTGTAGAAGTTTTCCAAGCATCTGGTAAAAGCTTTTCCAAGCTCCTGGTAAAAGCTTTTCCAGCTCCTGCGAGAAGCCTTTCCAACTTTTGGGAGAAGTATTTCCAGCTTCTGGTAGAAGCTTCTCCAAGCTTCTGGTAGAAGCTTCTCCAAGCTTCTGGTAGAAGCTTTTCCAGCTTCTGAGAGAAGCTTTTCCAGCTTCTGTGAGAAGCTTTTCCAGCATTTGCCAGCTTGTGGGAGAAGCGTTTCCAGCTTCTGGCTGAAGCTTTTCCAGCTTCAGGGGGAAGCTTTGTCAGCTCCGGGGAAAATTATTTCCAGCTTAAAGGTAGAAGCTTTTCCAGCTTCTGGGAGAAGCTTTTCCAGCTTTTAGGAGAAGCTTTCCAGCTTCTGGGAGAAACTTTTCCAGCTTCTGGATAAAGCTATTCCGCCTTCTCCAGATTTTGAAAAAAGCTTTTACAGTTTCTGGAAGAAGCTTTTCTTGCTTCTGGGATAAGCTTTTTCAGCTGGAAGAAGCTATTCGAGCTTATGGGAGAAGCTTTTCCAGCTTCTGAAAGAATCTTTTCCAGCTTCTGTGAGAAGCTTTTCCGGCTTCTGGTAGAAGCTTTTTCAAGCTTCTTGTTCAAAGCTTTCTAAGCTTCTAATAGAAGCTTCTCCAAGCATCTGGTAGAAGCATTTCCATATTTCTTATAGAAGATTTTCCAAGCTTCTGGCAGAAGCTTTTTTAAGCTAAGGTAAATGCTATTCCAATTTCTGGGAAATGCTTTTCCAGCTTCTGGGAGAAGCTTTTCCAGCTTCATTGAGAAGCTTTTCGAGTTTCTGATAGAAGCTTTTTCAAGCTTCTGTTAAAAGCTTTTCCAAGCTTCTGGTAAAAGCTCATCCAAGCTTCTGGTAGAAGCTTTTCCAGCTCCTGCGAGAAGCCTTTCCAACAATTGAGAGAAGTCTTTCCAGCTTCTGGTAGAAGCTTCTCCAAGCTTCTGGTAGAAGCTTTTCCAGTTTCTGAGAGAAGCTTTTCCAGCTTCTGTAAGAAGCTTTTCCAGCTTCTGGGAAAAGCTTTTCCAGCTTCTGGGAGAAGCTTTACCATGTTCTGTGAGAAGCTTTTCCAGCTTCTGGGAGAAGCTTTTCCAGCTTCTGGAAAAATCTTTTCCAGCTTCTAGAAGAAGCTTTTTTCAGCTTATGAGAGTGGAAGCTTTGCCATCTTGTGAGAGAAATTTTTCCAGCTTCTGATTGAAGCTTTTCCAGCTTCAGGGGGAAGCTTTGTCAGCTCCGGGGAAAATTATTTCCAGCTTAAAGGTAGAAGCTTTTCCAGCTTCTGGGAGAACCTTTTCCTGCTTCTGGGAGAAAATTTTGCAATTTCTGGGAAAAGCTTTTCCAGCTTCTGGTAGAAGCTTTTCCAGCTTCAGGGGGAAGCTTTGGCAGCTCCGGGGAAAATCATTTCCAGCTTAAAGGTAGAAGCTTTTTCAGCTCCTGGGAGAAGCTTTTCCAGCTTTCAGAAGAAGCTTTTCCAGCTTCTGAGAGAAGCCTTTCCAGCTTCTGGGATATGCTTTTCAAGCTTCTGGGCGATGCTTTTCAAGCTTCTGGGCGATGCTTATCAAGCTTCTTGGCGAAGCTTTTCAAGCTTCTTGACGAAACTTTTCAAGTTTCTTGCCAAAGCTTTTCAAGCTTCTTGGCGAAGCTTTTCCAACTTCTGGGAGGAGCTTTTCCATCTTTCTAGAAGCTTCTTCAAGAGAAGCTTTTCCAGCTGCTGGGAGAAGTTTTTCCGACTTCTGGAAAAAGTGTTCTTGTAGCTTCTCGTAGCTGGTAAGAGCGTTTGTCAAGCTTGTAGCAAAAGCTGTCCGGAGAAGTTCTTTTCATACATTTTAGTGATATTTATTTATAACATTCATCATGTTTCCAAAATTTGTACTACTTACAATCCAAAACGAGATTCGTTATCTCAACATAGAGGATGAATGTTTACCTGCAAAGAAAGAAAAGAAGAACATTGTTATTAATTTTGTCAAAAATATTCATATAATTCGTGAGTGAAAAATCTAAAATAATTCTCTCAAGATAAACAAAATTTGAATAACCATCACTCAGATAAATCTTCGCCCTCGTTGAAAAGTAAAAAAAAACAACATTCCCCAGTATCATCCCTATATTTTCTTTCGATTTTCCCCTGAATGCATGCTTCGAGAAGCCAATCTGCGAGATGCCATACACGGCTACGCTGGAATCCCAATTCCAGCGTCAACAGAAGGGAAAAAATGTGCATACAATGTTTAACGAGCCATTTAAATGCCCTACTACGATGGCAAGTAATCCCTCCCTTTTGCGAGTTACTCTTTTTTCCATCCTGCTGCATTATCATCACATCATCTGCCATCATCTGATGTAGCACGCCGCCATTCTTTCCATTCAGCCTGAATGTATGCCTTGTTACAAACACCCCCATCCACGGGAATGCCTCCTCGCCCGCGCCATGGTTGGTGTGTGACATATTTTGCTGTAATACCGGATGATGTTTCCGTGTCAAACCATCTTGGTCTGTCGTTATTTTTTCTGATGGTTTGGTTTACTTTAGGTTAGGTCGAACCGGGTTAGGTCGAATTGGGTTAGGTCAAAATGGATTGAGTCGAGTTCCGATTTATGGCAAATTTAATATTTTTGAACGTTTTTCCAGACAAGTTCGATGTGGTTTTCAAGAATAATTCGCTTTAGTTGTGAAATGTTGCCTATATATATTTTTTGTAACAGTCGATTCGGTTATTTAGTACATTTTGGCTAAATTGTCATTAGTAATCAGCCCACTATAGTCTGCCTATTTTTTTTTTTGACATAACAGTCTTAGGTTTTAAGAATAACTTGGCCTAGTTGTGAAAAGCTTCTTCAATACATTTAGCATTCGGTGATTATGACCAAATTGTCAAAAGTGGCCAGCTTACTATAGTCTACCTTTTATTCAGAATAGAATACCCTAAAATTTTGCGACAATTTGGAGCTAGTTTGACTGTATCAATTTAGTTAACTAAGCATAAATCTATAAGCTTTCAAAAATACTTAATATCTAAGTGGTTTTTCAAGCTCAGACAAGTATCAAATAATTGTTGGGCGCCATTTTTGACTTATATTTGTCCTTTTGTCAAAGAAATAAACTGTTAAATTCCAGTCATTCTTTGTTGGGCATTAATTTTGACAAATATTTGTAAGTGGTTTAAGCAGGTTTAAAACTCGGCAACATTTGACCAATCCCTCTTCAACTTAAAAGTCTGCACCTCCTCAAAGCTCATGCCATTCACAGTTCTGTCGCCATCGTCGCGAAAGGAAATCGCAGAAAAAGGATTACCCCGGACCGTTCCTCCCCACAGGAAGATCACTCACTGCAAATGCAACTTTTCAAGTCTCATCAAACGAATCTCTGCGTATCGTCCTGCAAGCCGGCTGACGATGAACTTTGTGAGTGTGTGTATGTCAGCAACAGCAGTTGAGACCCGTAATTCAAAGGTCGCTTCCCCATGCTTTTGTGGTTGGCTCAGTTTCTACACCAGAGAGGTGCTTGAATAAGTGGATGAAGTCGAAGAGAAAGAGAGAGCAAAAAAAAATCAAGCTTGCCACCGTGTTTGTCGGAGTAGAAGATCAAAGCTTCCAGACTCTTGGCTACTACAGCGCCAATCAACAGCCAGACAGTAGTGCAACGTAGGGAAAACAAGTTCAAAATGCACTCATCGGGGACTCCATCAATCTTTTATAGCAGCTAGAAAGTCTTTTGCTTCGGCTTTCCGAAGTTTCGGCGTATATTTTGCCTAAATCCTTAAAGAAAGCGAAATATACGCCGAAACGTCGGAATGTTGAAGCGAACTGAAAACTGAAACTGAACTGAAACTGAACTGAACTGAACTGAAAATGAAACTGAAATGAACTGAAACTGAACTGAAACTGAACTGAAACTGAACTGAAAACTGAACTGAAACTGAACTGAAACTGAACTGAAACTGAACTGAAACTGAACTGAAACTGAACTGAAACTGAACTGAAACTGAACTGAAACTGAACTGAACTGAAACTGAACTGAAACTGAACTGAAACTGACTGAAACTGAACTGAAACTGAAACTGAAAACTGAACTGAAACTGAACTGAAACTGACTGAACTGAAACTGAACTGAAACTGAACTGAAACTGAACTGAAACTGAACTGAAACTGAACTGAAACTGAACTGAAACTGAACTGAAACTGAACTGAAACTGAACTGAAACTGAACTGAAACTGAACTGAAACTGAACTGAAACTGAACTGAAACTGAACTGAAACTGAACTGAAACTGAACTGAAACTGAACTGAAACTGAACTGAAACTGAACTGAAACTGAACTGAAACTGAACTGAAACTGAACTGAAACTGAACTGAAACTGAACTGAAACTGAACTGAAACTGAACTGAAACTGAACTGAAACTGAACTGAAACTGAACTGAAACTGAACTGAAACTGAACTGAAACTGAACTGAAACTGAACTGAAACTGAACTGAAACTGAACTGAAACTGAACTGAAACTGAACTGAAACTGAACTGAAACTGAACTGAAACTGAACTGAAACTGAACTGAAACTGAACTGAAACTGAACTGAAACTGAACTGAAACTGAACTGAAACTGAACTGAAACTGAACTGAAACTGAACTGAAACTGAACTGAAACTGAACTGAAACTGAACTGAAACTGAACTGAAACTGAACTGAAACTGAACTGAAACTGAACTGAAACTGAACTGAAACTGAACTGAAACTGAACTGAAACTGAACTGAAACTGAACTGAAACTGAACTGAAACTGAACTGAAACTGAACTGAAACTGAACTGAAACTGAACTGAAACTGAACTGAAACTGAACTGAAACTGAACTGAAACTGAACTGAAACTGAACTGAAACTGAACTGAAACTGAACTGAAACTGAACTGAAACTGAACTGAAACTGAACTGAAACTGAACTGAAACTGAACTGAAACTGAACTGAACTGAACTGAACTGAACTGAACTGAAACTGAAACTCGAACTGAAACAGAACTGGAGCAAATTGAAAATTTCATGTTCTGTATTTCGACATATCCCTTACTCGATGATTCCTTCAATATCGAGATAGGGATAGTTGACTGTAATACTATTTTTGAATGTTTTTTTGAAAATCAATATTTTACATCAAAGTTTTTCTGGAAAATATATATGATTCGATAATAGTTAATATTATTATCTACTGTGTTACGTTACAAGCTTCTAGTTAAACTTTGTCATCTCTCAGTAGAATGTGATTGAGTTTAAGTTGACGTTTCAAACATTCTTCCCCTGACTATCGACAGTGCAACTGGGGTGATGCAAACAGATCGATAGAGGTTTTTATGTGGGATTCCTTTTCCATTTTGCTTCGATGAAATTTTCACCCTCTTTCAAATGGGACCATAGGTTATGTGTGTGTATGATTCATGCAAGAGTTCTTGGAACTGCCATTTGATCCGGACGGCATCCTTGGCTGAGATGTTATTCCAGCAGACGGTCAAAGGAAGAATATTTCATTCCGATAAGAGGATGATGAGGAGAGGCATGCGAGGATTCTAGTTCGCACATTCCTTGGAAGTGTTACAATGTCCGGGTGTAAAAGCTTGGCAGTCAGTTCAAACAACTTTTAGCTCCGTGTTGCTTCTTAGCTTGCATTCAAATGGGCAAAGTTCCGCCGTATATAACCCATGTATACGGAACTTTCTTGATAGCACTAATAACCGAACAAGCTCCGGAGTAACCAAAAGGGGATAAGGTCAACAGTTTAATCACTTCCGACCGGATTGACTGCGACTTTGAGAGGCAAGTTGGTGCAAGTTTTCCTCTTGAGGCTGAATGCATCGGGGCTATAAATTTTGGTCGGGATTTTCCCGAGAAAGCAAACAGAATGGGGAAATCTGCTGTGGAATAGTGGCAGTATGTTTCGCACTATTGGTCGTGCCATGAGGGTTATCCACTGAAATTGCTGCGGCATAGAATTTCAAGAGAAGCGTGTTTCCACAACATGGTTTCTCATCGAGAGGGCTTGTGCAAGATTCTTGGAAATTAAAAAAAAAAAACAAGTGTTCTTATGGTTCATGAGTTATGATGATTTAAAGCAAATAAGCTGGTGGGGATTCCCCAGTGCAGGACATTGTCGGATAATTGAGAAATGATTGGATCAACGAGATCAAGATGCTTTATTAGGATAAAAGTAAGATCTTTTAGAAAGCAAATGTTGGCCTGAAATATGCATGCTTTTTCCAAATGCATGAAATCCGATGAAAATCAACATATCGCCTTATATTTGTACCTTATAAACAATGCTTTTGAATTAAAACCAGACATTTCGAAAACACAAGCAAGACCAAAATAGTCCTTTATGCAACAAGTTGCAAATATGTTCAAGCAAGTATGTTGCTAGGGATTATCCAGAAAGCAATGTTTCCCTGTGAAATAATATGTCCCTGGAATATGCATGCTGTTTCCAAGTATGAAAATTGTTTGAAATCTGATAAAAAAAAATCTACGTACCGCCTTATATTTGAACCTTATAAATAATGCTTATGAATATGAACAAAAAAAAATAAGATTATAGATTAAATGCAACAAGTTGTAAAATAAAGATTTTTTCGAGGCTTGCCGAGTTAAATAAATACGATGAGTGCTGAAATAATCCAGTTTTGCTACGAGTCGCATATAGCACTGTTTGCAATTACAAAAATTGTTGGTTTAGTTGAATTATTTGCTTCCAATTTTCCCTCTGAGTCGAATTCGGTTCGTCCAACGGATTTTTTTGTTGGTAGGAAAAGTATGCTATTATGTTGTTCATTATTTTGATGAAAATAGGCTGATAGGCTACGGAATTGAAAAAATAGTTGTTTTATTATATAAATACATGTTAGGGGGATTAGGGGCATAATGAACATACGGGCGAAATGAACACCCCCTCAATATCTGAGAATATGTACACTTCATCGAAAGTTCATACACTCCATGAAATATGTATTGCATTTGAAATGTTTGACGGTATAAAAGTTTATTTTTTGCTTCAATTGTCCTTCAAAATCTGACTTAAAGTTTTTCTCTGTTACAAATTGGCATATAAGCAAGGCCGTGGAAGAATCTAATTTTTGAGCAAAGTAACGAACCCAGAAAGATTCTTTTCAGCTATTATAATTGAGGGAAAGCTCTTTTATATATCGGAACGATTGACAGTCATTAAATTTATAGGAGTCACGAAATTTCATATAGGTGTTCATTTCGCCCCGATACCTTTTTACCAGCCCTGTTTTTGACCCAATTTTCTATCTCGCTTTTCTGACATATGATATGATTTTTATCATCATGAATGAATGTAGCATATCGTACTAGCATCAAACTTGAAAACTAGCCGGGGGTAAATTAAAAACATTGCCATTTTATGGGCTTAAAACGAAATATTGCTTAACGTGTCCATTATGCCCCTAATTCCCCTACATCATATTAAACATGACTGTCAGAAAAACATGATTTTATTCTCACATGACTTGTCCTTCAATTTGTGGAAACTTGATTTGCTGCAGGTTATCAATGTTAAATCTGCTTCAATGTCTCAAAAAACACTCATTTTTCATGGTTTTCGAAAAAAACATCAACAGTACTGTTAAAAGTGAACGTTTTTTGACAAGCTATTTTGAACTAAAATTTCCCTTGTCAGTGTCCAATATGCTTTGACCAAATTTGATGCAAATTCAATAACTTTGAACAATTTCAATGTTGTGCCCGATATTGGAGGTTCAAGATTGGTTAAATTGGTACTAACATACATCATCAAAATTCAAAGCCAAAGTTCCATATTTATATTTTTGGAATCATTTTTGGAAAAAAATATTATTGATGGCATTCATCATAAACGGGAAACAAGATTGTGTTGAATCAATAATTTCAGACATATTAATTCTGCGGCTACTGAGAGATCTACCTTATCAGAGGTATTCTTAGAAAATCATTTTATAATCTAAAACATATTTCACCTGAATAAACTGTTATTTAGCTAGTAATGTTTGTAGGGGAGGTCTCTATTTTAATGAAAGATTCTGAAAAGTCTCTATTTTTACTGGAAGGTCTCTAAGGTAACTATTTTGATCAAAATACGCTCTAGAGTCTCTTGTGGCCTCATAAGGATTGCAGTGAATCCTGATGCAAAATTCTACGGGCTCCAGAGAAAAAGACTTTAACCTTTCAGTCGTCGCGCGGTATGCCGCCGTCAGAATCACCACGCTGATGTTGTGTACGATAAGCGAGGTTTTTTCACCATTGTTGTACAAAAAAGAACAGCGTGACGACTGAAGTGTTAATGCAGCAGGTTCTTTGAAAATTTCCTCTCACAAGTCTCATGGAAAAACTTCAAGAATTCTTGTAGTGATTTTTCCAGATATTTCATCTGAAATACTTTTAGGAACTCATACTGGGATCCCTCTAGAATTGTTTCTACAGATTCCTCTACCAATACTCCCAGAAATTCTTTCAGCGATTTTGAAAAGCATGCTTAGGGGACTTTCTCTAATATAACCTCGAGTACTCCAACGATTCACCTCCAGTTATATCCTTGAGGATTACCCAGAGTTTTGTTTTCCAAAAACTATACTAGGAATTTATCTAGATATTTTTTTCACTAATCCTCCAACCGAATATTACAGTTGATACTAAAAAAATCGATGGAAGAATCACCTGATACGATCATGGAGGACTTAGGCCTTCCTTGAAAAATATCTAGAAGAATCTTTGTAGAAATTCCTGGGTATTTTCTATAGTTATCCTTGTTGTATTCCAAGACATATTCTTAAAACAAAATTCTTGGAGAAATTCCTTAGAAAAAATATTGGAGGAATTCCACAGGAAACAACTTAATCTTCGGAATCATTTCTGAATCTAGGGGAAAATATTTAAATTCTCCTAGAAAAATTCATGAAAAAAAAAACATATAGTAATACGAGCAGTAACACTGTCCCAGATAGCCGTAGCGGTAAACGCGCAGTTATTCAGCATGACCATGCTGAGGGTCGTGGGTTCGAATCCCGCTGGTCGAGGATCTTTTCGTAATGGAAATTTTCTCGATTCCCAGGCATATAGTATCTTCGTACCTGCCACACGATATACACATGCAAAAATGGTCAATCAGCAAAGAAAGCTCTCAGTTAATAACTGTGGAAGTGCTCGTAAGAACACTAATCTGAGAAGCAGGCTTTGTCCTAGTTGGGACGTAACGCCAGAAAGAAGAAGAACACTGTCGTAATGACGTAATGAAGAAATTCAAAAAAAGAGTTCTGTTTCATGTTTGATCCACTTTTGGTCTCTTTTTGGTCAGTTTTTTTCAAGCTTGAGTTCTCTAAAGTTCAAGGCACTTGAACGCTACCAGGTCTGCAATGTGATCGATAGAGTAATTTTCAGAATAAATAATTTAACAATTAAGTCCTATTACTTGATCTGCAGATATACAAATTGCACTCGAACCTCATCTTAAACTTCTTTGAGGCATTTCGTTATAGTTGCAAAAGTCATGTTAGAAAATCGTTAGCAATTTGTTTATCCAATTTTTCTCCACTTGTTTATCCAATTCGTTTTTGAATCTTTTTTTTTCCTGTACGGTCAACAAAATCCCATTCGAAATGTTTGAATATTTTGTTCTAGTAATTTTACATATTAGAGTTTATTTAAAAAAAATTACCCATCGCTCCGGATTTATTAAAAAAACTAGTGGGCTCGGCAAACTTCGCCTTGCCATCAAGTAGGCTGTTGAAAAACGATATGGATCGTCCCATACAAAATGACAGTTCCGTTCACGCTCGCTTTTCCGACTTTCTCGGTGAATATCCTGGGATTTTTATACACACAAACACGTCGGAACACTTGAGGAACAAAACGGAAAAATAATCATTGAAATCGGTTAATCCGTTCGGAAGCCATTTCGTGACATACAAACACCACTCCATTTTTATTTATATAGATAATCTTACCATCGCATGATGCGTTTCCGAAAAGTATTAACTATTGCATTGATTCTAATTATTCGTGGAAGTTTAACTATAAATATTTTCGTCGAGATTTGTGGAAGCCCCTAAAATGTTGGGGCCTGGGGTGACGGCCCCCTCGGCCCCTCCGTAGATGCGGCCCTGGTAATACCAATTCGCAGGAAATTAAAGCAGAATTACGAGGGAGACGCTTGTGAAATTCCAAATGCAAGTCTTGATGAAGCTGAAAGGAAAAAATCCGCAGTATTCCAATAAATTCATGTTTAACTCCAAATGAAATTCGAAGATAATGCAACCGAAATTTTAGTGTAATGCCAAGTGGAACTTCGAGGAGATATTAGTAGAATTCGAGAAGAGTTAATGCAAAATTGCTGAGGATTGATTTATTATAAAATCTACGTAAGTAATAGAAAATGTTAAACGATGTTACTAGAAAAACTTAGAATGGATTTCGAAACGATTCCGGAAAGAATAACGGATGTGTTCCAAAAGAATATCCGATGAAATTTCGTAAAAATGATAGAGATAGTTCTGACAGAAATACTTATTGCATTTCTGATGAAGTTCAAGTAGAATTACGCAATTATGTTTTATTTATTTGGTCAGTGTTACATCAATTTATTTGATAAAACCTCGTTAACGATGTTACGCCAATTTACTCGGTCCATGTCTGTGTCCCTCCAACTTCGATTTTGGCCCACGCTCTCCAGATCTTGTTGCACCTGATCAAGCCACCTCGCTCGCTGTGCTCCTCACCTTCTTGTGCCAACCGAATTCGACGCGAACACTATCTTTGCAGGACTGTTGTCCGGTAGTCTTGCAACATACCCTGCCCAATGCACCCTTCCGGCTTTCGCCACCTTCTGGATACTGGGTTCGCCGTAAAGCCTAGCGAGGTCGTGGTTCATTCTCCGCCGCCAAACACCATTCTCCTGCACACCGCCAAAGATCGTCCTAAGCACCCTTCGTTCGAACACTCCAAGTGCTTGCAGGTCCTCCTCCAGCATGGTCCATGCTTCATGTCCATAGAGGACCACCGGTCTTATTAGCGTTTTGTACATGGTATATCTGGTGCGGGTGTGAACCTTTCTCGACCAGGCGTTTCAGCCGGGTGTACAGGTCTGCCACCGTTCCAAATGTTCTGCCGACAATGTCTTCATGATCCGCGAAGCAAACAAATTGGCTGGATCTTGTGAAAATCGTACCTCGGTTGTTGAACCCGACTTTCCGCATGACACCTTCTAGCGTGATGTTGAACAGCAGGCACGAAAGTCATTACCCTGTCGAAGTCCCGGCGGGATTCGAACGAACTTGAATTTTTCCCGAAATCTTCACGCACACCGTCCGTCGTTGCTCTTATTAGTCTTGTTAGCTTCCCGGGAAAGCTGTACAATTTATTTTAGAAAAAAATTTAAAATAATTAAGTTTGAAATGATTTTTAGTAAAATTTCACAGCTACTAAAAATTTTACGTGCGAATTTAGGATGGAAATCTAATCTATGAAAATTTAGCTCTAGTTTTATAGCAAAATTCTGTTGGAATTGAACTTTTAAAAATTGAATGAGAGATTAAGACTTCTTGTGGACGTAATTGGAATAGATTTTTGTAGAAAATTGTAGCAAATTAAGTAGAGATAATTCTTGTTCATCAGGAATTTCCTAGAAACTTGAAACGATTTACCTTCCTTACATGGTGGATGAAGTTTAAGGAAAATTTATTATTTCATAAGCAAATCTTAATGAATTTCGTAAAAGTTCTAGATTGTTATCAAAGATATTCACAGTGGTGGACAATACATATGTAACTTTTTCGGTTTTCATACAAAACTATCAACTTTGGAGGGTTAGATCTAAGTTATTTACGAGCATATTGAAAGAAAATATTAATGCATTCCTCCCCTTGCAATATTGGGTGGTGGCCTAGGAAAAACTATGTGCTAGCTCTAGTTTTGCTGTTATCCATTTCTCGTCACAGTAGTGCAGGAACGACTTTAAAAGCTTGATATAAGCAAAATTTCCACGTGGAAATATTTAAATTAATAATGGAACGAGTAGATTGGCTGGAAAGATCTTTGACATGAGCCTGAAGAAGTTTATGAGGGTTGTTTGAAGGATTTTTTTTTGCAAGGATCTGTGGTGACTTCTCGACAAAATCTATATGGAGTTCTTTTTCAGAACTTAAAGAAAGATTTATCAAAAAAAAAAAATAAAGAAAACAGAGAGTGCTAAAATTGTTCAACGATTTATCCTGAAATAGAGTGTCTATTTTCCGGTCATTTTGTTCATCTCGAGATTTGGGACAACAATTGAGTTAAGATCCCGGGATTTCCAAAATATTCAATAAAACATTTTTTTTGTTAATAAAATGGAAGTTAAATTGCAAAATATACAATGTTTTCAATTAAAAAAAAAGAAAAAGTAATTTTGCAAGATAAAATTGTGAGCTACAACACATTCTGATTTATTTGAAAATATTTCATTCTGAAGATGTAACTAGTTAACTGAACTTAAACCAAAGCGTATTTTGAGTATTTCTTAGGATTTTTTTTAAATACTCAGTCATAATAGTTAAAATATTAAAACAGTTTGCTTCAGACATTCAAAAAGTTATCAAACTTTGAAGTACAAAAGAAGTGTCAGAGATCATTGGAGGTATTGTAGTAGAGCAAGCTAAAAGTTAATCAATGAAAATTACTGACGGAAGTTAAGGATACTTTCATATTTATTTTTTTTTTTCAGCCTGGGCTTATGACAATAATCAAACGCAATAACAACCTTTGCAACGGAACAAATAATAAAACATGCCTGTTTGGTAATTTGGTCTTTTCATATATAAGGTGATTTATTTCCTTTTCTTTATGATTAATTTCTATTTTATGGAATGAACTCCGAGTCCGAGGGAAAATATCTATGTTTTGCTTAACATTTTGTGGTTTCCACCAAACTTTATGATCATTTCGGGAATCCCGGAATTCCCAAGATAACAGAACTTCTATCCCGGGAAACGGGAAATCTTGAAATTTATCAAAATCCTTGGATTGTTTGTTCCGGGATGAATACTCTATACTATAATAATAATTTTAATAAACAGTATTGGACAAAACATTTGCAACTTTTTTTTTATTTTCCATACAAATTAATCAACTAAAAAAAAGATCTCTGTTATTTATCAATCGATTCGAATGAAATTTGCACAACACGTCAGATATACCGTTCTGATTCAAATTCCGGACTCTCAACTTTGTATGGGAAAGGTTTCAATTGAAATGTTTCAAAATTTTCCGTTCAAAAGCTCCCAATTCGGAGACTTGTTTTTAGCATAGCAATCCATGAAAATTTACTACGCTCAACTAGTATTGACGTTACCCTAACGGTTGGTGTTGTTTAATTAACGATTTTACTTTTCCAACTTTGCTTTTCACGAGCTGTCCGGGATTCAAATCTAAAACTCCGGAATAAGAAGCATAAGTGAGGTGGTGTGCGGATTAAAATTCATTCAAGTTGTGGAATTCAAATCTTTACCTACCATTCGAACGGTAAGTATTTTGAAAGCATGAGAACGCTGAGGTGTCATATATTAGGCAAGTATAAGGTAAAACAGGCTTTAAGTGTTCGTAATATGAATCAAAACGGTAACTTGAATTTTATTTATTTGAATTTTTTTTCCAATGATAAGTTTGAAACTAATGACGATTTTACTTAAATGAAATTTTCGAGAATAAAAAATCAAAACTGTTCATCTCATAATCTAGAAGCCCTACAAAAAAACGTCTTCAGCAAATTTGTTCATCTCGTCAAAATCTAAAACTTTACTGAAGATACCATGAGCTCATTCCTTCAATTTGTTATGTTATGTCAATTATAAAAAAAAATCGTTTAAACATTCACTTAAGTCAAACCCTTATTGCTTTTGAATTCGCGGTTGGAAAAGTCATTTAAAAATATATGTTTATATCCCAATTATGTTTGAAGAACTGTGTAAATTTCATTTAAATCGGTTTGTAAATAACTCGGATATAACCCTCTAAAGTTGATAATTTTGTAGAGAAAACTGAAAAAGTAGCTAATGTGTTGCCCAATACCGTAATTGTAATTTTTTTTTTTCTAAAAAATAGTCTTAGGGATCATCCAAAAATGACGTCCATCATTAGGGGGAGGGGGGGGGGTCTACGAAAGTGTGACAGTACGTGTAGAAGGTATTGGAAAAAGCGTGACAGAGGGGGGAGGGGGGGTCTAGAAATCTCAAAAAACGATGGACGTCATATTTGAATCGTCCCTTATGTAAAGAGACGGTCGTCATGTAGAATGACACACAGTACCCGTTCGAATAAACTTATTCTATAGTTCAGTAAATCAGAGAGAAATCCATGGAGCATATTTTGAAGCAAAAGCTCATAAAATTCTACTGTTTTCCCACCGTCCTGAAATGCGTTTAATTCCGAATTTGATTATAATTACTCCCGCGCGTTAAAAAGCAATACTCATGCAACCTCAAATGGGACAAGAAGCCACAAATTGCAGCCGTCCTCTGAAGGTCCTTCCCCAAAACATGAAAACCCTGCATCATCTCAACCAGCAGCGCTTCCGGAAATGCTTGTCTGCATCGTAAAGCACAGTTTCACAGATTTATCGCGCTATTTACCGCGCCGCAAAAGCTCTGGGTGTGCGAGTCTGTGCTTGATCAAGCTTCTCCATTCTCTCTGGATTGGAGGTCTCGCATATCCTTCCTCCCCCTCCCCTCTGGATCCATCCGCACTCTCTCCGTCCCTGAAAACAGCACTCGACCCAATTACCAGTGCTTCTCATCACGCGTCGCGTCACTGGGAAGGTTGCAAAAATTTACGACAAAATATGCGCACATAATTGGCGGTCTCTTACCGTGGCCAAGGCTCTCCTGTCGTCGACATTATTGTCGGTTCGCTGTGGGGCAGAATCAGAAATTTGAGGACAAAATTCCTTTCATAATGAAAAAATCAATTTGAAACCGGGACCCAAGACCAAAAGAGATCCAAACTTTTTTGATTACCGAAATGATAGACTGGACGGACCATGCGGTGGAGTTGCTATCATCATTCATAGGCGTATGAAATATTAACTTTTTTGTCATTTGAACCTAAAGTTTTTGAAACTTTGGGTGTTTCTGCTGAAACACAGCTTGGTGAATATATTTACATAGCTGCCTAGTTGGCTTTTGAATGCAATGGGGGAGCAAATTAATTCGCTCTAAACTGTCTTGCGAAAATTGACTCGCAATAAGTCAAAAAAAAAAACTAGTCATTGTTGACTTTAATGTCAAACATCGCTCATGGAATAATTCGCAAAGCAATTCCAACGGCAGAATTTCATTTGATGAGTACTCTTCAGGATATTTCTCAATTCAGTACCATCAAACGGGGCTTCTTTTGACATTATTTCCACATTCTTTAACTTTGAGGATTTGTAACTTTTAGAATTATGGATAGATGTTGATAATTTTTGCCTATATTTAAGTTGTATATGTACGTAACAAATGTGCAAAATATGAGGCAAATCCATCAAGAAATAACAAAAATGCTTGAATAGCGAAACAAGCGTGTCCTTCAAGACAAAAAAGGGGCTACTTTGGACATTTTCACAATTTGCTAATGAAAGGATTTTTTTTATAACTTTCAAACTGATTCAATAAATTGTCGTCCACTGTGATGTTATGGAACGTTTTTTATTGATAAACTTAATGTAGAAAATTGCAAAGCTAGAATCAATTATACATACATACCAAATTTCAACGAAATATGCCATTCATTATTCTCAGTTTGCAGTATGAAACTTAAATTTTCAACTTCCTCTTAAATGAAACTATCAGTTACGAATGCTCGATTTTCAAGTTGACATAAACGAACGACGTAACCACTAGGTACTGCGATAATAAATGAGTTTTGTACAAAAACTCTTTTTTTTTTCTATTCATACTGTAATATGAACGATATGTTGAAGAATCACATTAATACCGGTAACTAATTTAATACCAGTAAGTAATTTTCATTAAAAACTCAATCTATGAAATAAAGTTTAACATGATCGTGAAGAAGTAAGTTTGCTTTTGTAACATGCTTTTAGCTTCTAAGCAGTTTAGAGCTGGCTTAAGAGTATTTTAATTTAGGCATTTGAAGGATGCAACTGTTCTGTACTACAAATTCATGTAAATTATGACGAAAAATTGTTTTTTAGAGATTATATTGTGAATTTGGCATTGGTACGTATTGAAATATTTGCGTTTTATGTCTGTTCACTTTTACAAACATTGATTTTATTTTTTTTCAAGTTGTAAAACATACAAACCAAAACATTATAATAAAATTAAAGTCGCAAAAATAAGACCTTTGATCAATTATTTTAATAAAACAACAATTTTAAGCATAACTAATCACAAGATTTTTATGAAACATGACGATTTGTTAGTTTTGTGATGCTCCCAATAAGTCTCCAAGACATGGGTAAAATTCAAACAATGTTTGTATAGCCAATGTTTTATACCTTGTGAATATTTATTCGGGCTTTTTTGAAATGTTTTCTTGTTTATCCTATTATTGTTGATGTTGTTCCAAGAAAAAATCATGTTTAGTGGTTGAGCATATATTGGTTAATATAAGTGCTGAAGACACAAAATAGCTCAGATTAATATTTACGCTGCTAATAAATACAAAAGGTGAGTGTCCAAAGTAGCCCCTGGAATCAAAAGTAGCCTCGTCCGACAGTACCCTGATAGTCATCTTGATTAGAAAACCGTTATGGTTGAACCCTTGCGAAAGATCCCAAATGGACCGAAACGTCGGTAAAAAACCAGTTTTTTTATTTACCTACTGCTAAGCAAACATTGTTTCAATTTATGATGAAGTTTTATGGAATTTTGTGTCGCATTTCTGGCCCATAGTGCGGTCGTCATCCTTGATGGAGGACGCATTGCCGGTTCTGACGCGACAACGACGACGACGACGATGATGATGTTGGCTGGTTGCATACTATCCGGCGCGCTGAGCGTCGTCCTTTGTGGTTTATCCTGCACGAACAGCGGCGCACTTAAAATTTCCATTCACTCACTCGCTCACGGAGCCTTGATTGCTCGAGATGCACTTGAGCAAGATTAATTGCAGGAAAGATGGAAATGAAAAGCAACAGTCATAAATTGTGTGATGCGCCCGGTTGCTTTAGCTAGAAGTCGTGTTCCAGCGCGTGGAAATGACTTTAATTACAGCTGTAAAATTGGTGCGCGTTGTGCGGAAAACCCGGGCAGTGGCTGCCGCCATATCCTGAGAGTGTCAGAGCTTTTTTTATGTGTGTGCTCCATACAAACAAGTTTTTCCATTAGTCAGCGAAACATTTTTCCGTCAGCGCCAGTCAGTGGTTTATGCTCTTAAAACTCCCGGAGCGAATAATTTGGTCACTAAAAGTATCCTTCCAATTTCCATTTCCTTTCGGAGTGGCCAGTCTGTCGTGCTCAAAGGAGTCATCTTGGCCCAGGCACTGTAGTCACTACCCGAGTAGAATCACATAACAAGATAATAACATACATCTATCAAGAGCAGTCAAAAATATCTGAATGTGATGAAGAAATGACTAGCTTGTTATTTTTTGTAACAGATTCCTAATAAAATTTGTTTTTTTTTTAACTGAAGTTTGTTGTAAAATCATCCGAAGTTATGAACAGTTACATAAATTACAATAATTTGATTATTTGGTACCGTCGGACGGGGCTACTTTTGATTCCAGGGGCTACTTTGGACACTCACCTTTTGTATTTATTAGCAGCGTAAATATCAATCTGAGCAATTTTGTGTCTTCAGCACTTTTATTAACCAATATATGCTCTACCACTAGGCATATTTTTTCTTGGAACAACATCAACAATAACAGAATAAACACGAAAACATTTCAAAAAAAGCCCGAATAAATATTCACAAGGTATAAAACATTGACTATACAAACATTGTTTGAATTTTACCCATGTCGTGGAAACTAATTGGGAGCATCACAAAACTATCGAATCGTCATGTTTCATGAAAATCTTGTGATTTGTTTTGCCTAAAATTGTTGTTTTATTAAAATAATTGATCAAAGGTCTTATTTTTGCGACTTTTATTTCATTGTAATGTTTTGGTTTATGTATTTTACAACATAAAAAAATAAAATCAATGTTTGTAAAAGTGAATAAATAAAAAACACATATTTCAAAACGTACCAATGTCAAATTCACAACATAATCTCTTAAAAACTATTTTTCGTCATATTTTACACGAATTTGTAGTACAGAACAGTTGAATCCTTCAAATGCTTAAATTAAACTACTCTTAAGCCAGCTCTTAACTGCTAAGAAGCTAAAAGCATATTACAAAAGCACACTTACTTCTTTACGATCTTGCTAAACTACTTCATAGATTGCGTTTTGAATGAAAATTACTTACTGGTATTAAATTAGTTACCGTCGGACGGGGCTACTTTTGATTCCAGGGGCTACTTTGGACACTCACCTTTTGTATTTATTAGCAGCGTAAATATTAATCTGAGCTATTTTGTGTCTTCAACACTTTTATTAACCAATATATGCTCTACCACTAGGCATGATGTTTTCTTGGAACAACATCAACAATAACAGGATAAACAAGAAAACATTTCAAAAAAGCCCGAATAAATATTCACAAGGTATAAAACATTGGCTATACAAACATTGTTTGAATTTTACCCATGTCTTGGAAACTTATTGGGAGCATCACAAAACTATTGAATCGTCATGTTTCATGAAAATCTTGTGATTTGTTTTGCTTAAAATTGTTGTTTTATTAAAATAATTGATCAAAGGTCTTATTTTTGCGACTTTAATTTTATTATAATGTTTTGGTTTGTGTATTTTACAACTTAAAAAAATAAAATAAATGTTTGTAAAAGTGAACAGACATAAAACGCATATATTTCAATACGTACCAATGCTAAATTCACAACATAATCTCTAAAACACAATTTTTCGTCATAATTTACATGAATTTGTAGTACATAACAGTTGCATCCTTCAAATGCCTAAATTAAACTACTCTTAAGCCAGCTCTAAACTGCTTAGAAGCTAAAAGCATATTACAAAAGCTAACTTACTTCTTTACGATCATGCTAAACTTTATTTCATAGATTGCGTTTTTAATGAAAATTACTTACTGGTATTAAATTAGTTACCGGTATTAATGTGATTCTTCAACATATCGTTCATATTACAGTATGAATAGAAAAAAAAGAGTTTTTGTACATAACTCATTTATCATCGCAGTACCTAGTAGTTACGTCGTTCGTTTATGTCAACTTGAAAATCGAGCATTCGTAACTGATAGTTCCATTTAAGAGGAAGTTGAAAATTTAAATTTCATATTGCAAACTGAGAATAGTGAATGGCATGTTTCGTTGAAATTTGTTATATATGTATAATTGATTCTAGCTTTGCAATTTTCTACATTAAGTTTATCAATGAAAAACGTTCCAAAACATCACAGTGGACGACAATTTATTGAATCAGTTTGAAAGTTATAAAAAAAATCATTTCATTAGCAAATTGTGAAAATGTCCAAAGTAGCCCCTTTTTTGTCTTGAAGGACACGCTTTTTTCGCTATTCAAGCATTTTTGTTATTTCTTGATGGATTTGCCTCATATTTTGCACATTTGTTACGTACATATACAACTTAAATATAGGCAAAAATTATCAACATCAATCCATAATTCTAAGAGTTACAAATGCTCAAAGTTAAAGAATGTGGAAATAATGTCAATAGAAGCCCCGTTTGACGGTAACTAATGTTGTTTTGTTAATTTCTTACGAAACAAGTTTTATAACAAATATAACTATATGACATAATACAAAAAATCCTATCAGAGAAACGCATTCCGTTATAATCTTGTTTCTTCCATCTGTCCGGATTCTGGTCGGTCACTGCTTGCTGCTTATGCTCAGAGCTCCGGATTTTTGATGAATGAGAATGGAAGGATGGCAATTTTTTTTCGTTTGCTCCCATTGCATCCGGTTAAGAGTTTCCCGAGCTCTGTGATGACAGAGTCATATAGTGAAAATGCAAATTTTTCGGACATGGCGCCAAAAAGACTTCCTCTGCAGGCAGGGTTATGCTCCGGAAATGTACAGCGCCAAGCATACGCTCGTGAATATATGAATGAAGCGGCTACACAACTGACAACTGTCGAAATTAGATCAATTTAACGTTTCAGTGACCAAGCGGGCCCTTCGAGGGAGTCAAATGTTTATCAGATAATTTAGCGCGAAATGTTTTTGAGGGAACTTCTGGTATGGTATTTTGGAATACTTCATACAAAGCGCGCCTTCCTTGCTTAGTTTTAAAAGCAACCTATTTGAAATGCAGCCATGGAATTTTTCTTCCATTCCTTCCGGATTTATGATAAACTGTTGTCAAATATTTGTTAGAACTATGATCAGAATACTGCTATATCAGCTATCGATAAAGTTCATGCCGCTAGACTCAGAATATTAAAGACTACTGCTTAGTTCTTATCTGAATCTAAAGTTGATTTTTTTTTTTTTGAAATATGTGGAATGTTTCTTCGTAGATCAACTTAAATGCTTATGAGTTTTCAATTTGCTTAAAAACATAACCTACGGAATCATACATAGATTCAAAAATCGGCTGGAATATCAGATTAAATTGTGTTACAAATCCCTTAGAAGTCCTCCAAAGAACCTGTTCTGTTATGATTAGGGGAGACTGGGTGGACGTGATCCTGGAATAGACTTTAACCCACCCTATTTCTGTATTTTTTAAATTTGTTTCGTTAGCATCATTCCAAACATTACATTCATTTCTTATATCTAGGTGTTCTGTGTTAGACAACACTATCATCCTAATTTGGTAAAACAAATTTAAGATTTTATTAACATTGTGTTAACAACATATTAAGTTTCATTTGCCGTACCAGTTCAGATTTTTTACAGGTGAGTTGATTTCACCTGCCTATAAGAAAAAAAAACACGTTTTAACTTACTTAACCTAACTTAACCTAAATATATAACCCATTAATCGTGGCAATAGAAGATTGTAACGATTTTTGTCTGAAATTATTAATTATTTTATTTGACATTTGTTCCAATGTTTCAACATTGAATATTCTATGTAACTCATTGGTACTATACCAGGGAGGAAGCTTCAGAATCATTTTCAAAATTTTATTTTTCGGAACGGATCAAATTTGTTACACGTAAAAGTTGATGAGTGGTCGAATGTCTATGGTGGAATCCGAACTGTTCATTGGCAAAAATTGAATTTTCGTTGATAAGAGCCATCATTCTGTTTAAAATGTGGGCTTCGTAGCCGTGCGGTTAGTGTCATCAGGAATTTAGCCGCACCGTACTAGGGAGTGTGGGTTCGATTCCCGCCTCAGGCCAGTAAACTTTTCGAGAGGAATGTTTTCCGACTGTGCCACTGGGCGTTGCATGCTAGTCCGTTGTCTAGTGTGGTGCTTCCTTCAAAGGGCATAAATGCCCACTAACGCACTAAATGCATTAACGTGTCAGTGTCTTCTTTTTTTTTTAAATGACGTTTTCAAAAAGTTTACTGATGGAGGAAAGCAAACTGATTGGACGATAGCTAGAAGCTTCTGCAGGATTTTTGTCTGGTTTTTAAATTGATACATCCTTAGCACTTTTCCGTTAGTCAGAAAAATATGGTAATTGCAAACATTTGTTGAATATATATCAACTAGAAATGATAAGCTACTTTCTGGAAGTTTCTTGATGAGGATGTAGAAAATTCCATCATCGCCAGGAGTTTTCATAGTTTTGAATTTTTCAATAATAATTCTCACTTGTTCCAAAATCAGGATCTTTCCGTAATGGAAATTTCCTTTACTTCCCTGGGCATAGAGTAAAATCGTACCTGCCACACGATATACGTAAATTTGAATTATGGCAACTTTGGCAAAGAAAGCTTACAGTTAATAACTGTGGAAGTGCTCATAAGAGCACTAAGAGGAGAAGCAGGCTCTGTTATAGTAAAGACGTCAATGTCAAGAAGAAGAATAAGAAGAAGAAGAATAATAATAATAAGAAGAAGAAAAAGAAGAGAATTCTAAATCAAAATCTGGCAAATTTAGAAAGGATTTGTTAAAAAAAAATGTTTTGCAAAAACTGTTGTTGAATCAGTAGTAATTGAAGTCCTGCTATTTGAATATTTTTAGCCATGGGCTAGCGAATGAGAATCACGTCCGCTACCTCTCGCCTATCTCAATGAATTTCTTGATATTTTCTTTGGTCAAATCCGATACGTTTCGAGTGAAATTTAATTGATTTATTTTTTCAAATTCCGAATATGACTAATATAACAAACAGTGGTAATTTGAAAGGTAAAAATTTATATTTTCACAACTTTCAAATATGAAAGACTTGAACCGAAGAATAATTGATTGTCCTGTTAAGAAATTAATGTTTCTTAAATCGCTAAAAAAAAGTAGAGTATTTGAAATATGAGTCATGCTCAGAATTTGAACCAAAACGTTGTAGTGGACGTGATTAGATTCGTTTACGTCCGGTTCTTGATACATGTCCAAATATTACTTCGGTGAATATTAATTTACTTCTTGGTGTGTATAGAAGAAGAATTGTACAAATATTGAGTAAAAATAAAGAGTTGCAACATTTTTTTGTTTCCGAGAATATAGGGTGGGATAAAGTCTCTCGGGGATCAGGTCTCTTCTGATTAGCGATTAGAACATTTCATCAGCTAATTGTTGCGATTGTTTAGATAAAAATAAAAATCAAAAGCAGGCATGCTAATAGATTGATTTCGGAGAAAATTGAGATTATATCTCACTTATCGCTCTCTGTAACAACCATCAGGTATCAGAAGGTATCAGAAGGCCGGCTCCAAAGGCACGTTCCCCACCAGTTGGGAGATTTGTGCCATCGCCATATTTGAGCCTATTTCATCATCTACCCGATGGGAGAGGAAAGGGGAGGGAAAAATGGGAGGAAATAGGAGTGGGGTCCCTTGAAGAGGGATGATCGCATGAGCGAATTGAGAGCATGTAGCTCCATACCAAAATGGGTTCGAACAGCGCCCTAAAAAGGGCACTGCAAAACGCATGAGCGTAAAGAGAGCCTATAGCTCATTACCAAAGTGAGTTAAGAATAACAGAATGTCCTGAAGATTTTGGCGTCTGAATTCAGTTTCACTTAATGAGTGTTTACCAAGTAATTGGAATCGCATTTGCGCAAAAACTGGACAGTTACATACACTCCCGTGCATAAGTTTGGGTTCACCCCCTAAAAAACATGCAAAAGTGTTCTGTCCATATCTCTGTGATTACACTTCCAAATGAAACTCTCTAAGTCGCATTCGAAAGGCAAAGAGTTATTCTTACTTCGTATGTATTTTTCCAAAAACATTCTTTGAACTTTGTATACTAAATTTTTACTTAATGTTGTGACATTTTTCAAAAAACACATTGAAAAATCATATTTAATTTCCTCAGATTTAAGTCAGTTCAGGTGAACCCAAACTTTTGCACGATTTGCATCATACTGAGGGGTGAACCCAAACTTTTGCACGATGACTTGACTGACTGTTTCATTGCTTTTGAATACTTTCCAGATTTTTCCGCCAAAATTTCGTGGGGTCTCTTCAAAGAACATAAGATTACGATTCTAATGACACCTTGATTTAAAATTTTGGTCGACCTAATTCTGAGGAAATTAAATATGAATTTTCAGTATGTTTTTTGAAAAATGTCACAACTTTAAGTAAAAAATTGGTATACAAAATTCAAAAAATGTTTTTTGGAAAAATACATACGAAGTAAGAATAACTCTTTGCCTTTCGAATGCGGCTCAAAGAGTTTCAATTAGACGTGTAATCAAAGAGATATGGACAGAACACTTTTGTATGTTTTTGAGGGGGTGAACCCAAACTTTTGCACGGGAGTGTATCAGGTGATACGATGTTCCATAATCGGAGTCACAACTATCACACACAAATGAGTCAGCACGCTGAATATTTGCCATGTGATAGTTGAGTCGGCAGTGGCCTGTCAACGCTCTGACCAAGAGACTGCAATTCTGCTTTGACAGATATGTTAAATACTTCGCCACCCTGAGATGGCTCAGTAATGTACAATTTTGTTTGACGACATGACTCCAAACTATTCCAATATTGCTTGCGCTGAGTTGCCGCCTAAGAATTTATCTGAAGCTTCACCCAGCACTTCGAAATTGAAATAGCAGACTCAGGGCCAATGAAGTCATGCGATGCTCCATCGCGAACTAGCTCATCAGCCAATTCATTTCCAGCGATGGAAGAATGGAAAATTCCTCAATTTGAGTTCGACATGCGATAACAAGCTTCGACCTTGAGTTGGCCGCAGCGAGAGCTTTTATAGTAGCCTGACTATCTGAACAGAAGTATATGACTTTACCCATTACGCGCTGTTGAAGTGCTGATTGAACTCCACACATAAGAGCAAATATTTCCGACTGAAAAACGGTGCAGTTTCTACCAAGTGAGTAAAACTGATTCAGCCTTAGCTTAGCTTAGCTTAGCTTAGCTTAGACTGACTACACATATCAATGGTTGCTATTCCGTGATTGACCGAAGTCAGTGAAAATGCACAAAGAATCAACTAGAAGATCGGCTGGGATTGGCCATAATCTTCTTCAGTGTGCATAATTCAGTGCCTCTATTTACATGGTCAATAACGGCGCCGGCCACGTCCTTGCAGTCAGGTGGGATTGGGGGAAGGAATGTTAGTGTGTAACCTTTGCTATTTGGAGACCGTGTTTGCCTCTGCATCTCCACAAAGGTTACTGGGAGGGATGTTTGTTAATGGGGAGGATCGTTGGGTCACAGGATTCACTTTGATAAGCGATTAGACCATGATAAATAATTATTGGTGAGATATAAACATGCTGATATGTGAATATAATATTTTCATTTGATATAAACAATATCTATGTAGAGAAAAATTATGCCGACACTTGACGTGACGAACCTTTCAAAGTATGTTGAATAAAGTGAACCTTTCGCAAGTCTACACTCGAAGTGTCGAACCATTCAAAGTTATTTTTTTAATTACAAAAATAAAGGTAAAAGAAAGAAGGTTTTTTGAAAAAAAATAAAATTAAGACATAAATAATTTATGAATCAGAGTTTATGTCGACACTCACAGTGACGAACCTTTCATAGTTTGTTGAAAAATCATATTTACGTCTCACCGTTGTAACGATTAAAGGTGCAGTCATACATATTTTAAAGATTAGAAATAGTAGCATGAAACGAGCTCACCAATTGATCCGTTATCCTTGAGCAGCAACAATCCACTTTCAGCTTCACTCGTTTGCTCGGCTATATAAAAGCACTCAGAGAAAACAGGTGTGCGACCCGAGAGGGAAAACAACTGACGACTGCTCGGGCTTTCTTGACGCACTGCCCAGGAGCAAGCGTCAACGTCGAAAGATCAAAAAGGAACTAATCGGACGCGGCACTTTTTCACTTTACTCGACCGACGCGCGACATGTTTGATCCTGCCCTCGTCACCCGCTCCCGCAGAAGCAAGCGTCAAGGTCGGAAGATCAAACGATCACGCCACTTTTTCACTTTCACTCGACCGACGCGCGACATGTTTGATCCTGCCCTCGTCACCCGCTCCCGCAGAAGCAAGCGTCAAGGTCGAAAGATCAAACGGAACTAAACGATCACGCCACTTTTTCACTTTACTCGACCGACGCGCGACATGTTTGATCCTGCCCTCGTCACCCGCTCTCGCAAGAGCAAGCGTCAAGGTCGGAAGATCAAACAGAACTCAGTAAAACTGATTCAGCCTTAGCACACGAGAATATACACCTGCACCAGCTCTACCTTCAAGAAGTGAGCCATCAGTGTAACATACTTTATTGTTTGATATACTTCTTTCCAAATAGCCAGACGTCCACTCTTCCCGTGAATTGTGTGGTAAATGTCCTGTAAGGAATGTGACAAGCAAATGTGAGGCTTGGAGTAAGGACCATTTTGTCCCAATTCACCCAATTCACCAAAAGTGAAATCAACGAAGTGTGTGTATATGTACGATTCACTTTCTCCAGTAGATCTAGTACCCATAAACGGTAAGAGCAAGAAAGTGCTTCTTGTTTAAGATGTATATGTGGTTGCGAAACGTCGAAAAGGGCCTCGAGTGCTCCTTGGGGTGTTGTAGAGAACGCTCCAGACATCGTTGATGTGCACATCCTTTGGAGATGGCCCAATTTTGATTGGATTGTTCTCATTTTGCCCTTTTGTCACCACACAATACATCCATATGCTAATATTGGTCGAACAGCTGTTGTGTTAATCCATTTGATATACTTGGGTTTGAGGCCCCAGGTTTTACCAAAGGTTCGCCGGCATTGACCGAAGGCCATGCAGGCTTTTTTGACTCTGAAATCAATGTGAGGTGTCCATGAAAGTTTTGAATCAAGAATGACTCCGACATACTTTACTTGATCAGTCACATTAATCTCAGTGCCAAAAAGACGTAAAAGTGGAATTCCTTCGCGGTTTCGTCTTTCCGTAAAAAGAACAATAGATGTTTTATTCGGGTTAACCGAAAGGCCATATTGGCAACAGCAACTCTCGACTGCCTGAAGAGCACTTTGCATCAGGTCGAATAGGGTGCTTAGGCACATACCAACTATCAAAGCTAGATAGTCGTCGGCAAATTCATAGGTTGGAAAACCGCAATTATTGAGTTGCCTCAAGACTCCCCCTCGGGGACATCTGCAAGCACTCAATTTTCGAATCGCTGCTTGACGCAACGTCGAGAAGAGATGTCGGTTTTTGAGCGTTTGATGAATCCAATTGGCAACCATTGTAGGTAGCCCATGGTTTCGTGCGGCTTCCAATATGGCATCGAAAGACACGTTATCAAAGGCACCCTCAATATCCAAGAAAACACCCAAGCAGGATTGCTTCTGAGCGAATGCTTTCTCGATATCGTATACAACTTTGTGTAAAAGAGTCACCGTGGACTTTCCAGATTGGTAAGCATGTTGATTCACATGAAGAGGCATGTTTGCCAAAAAAAAACATGTGATGTGATGTGATGATCGATAATGCGTTCCAGACATTTCAGAAGAAAAGAGGTCAGACTGATTGGTCTAAAATTCTTCGCTTCTTCATACGACGCACGTCCTCCTTTCGGGATAAACTTTACAGTAATATCACGCCAGGATCTGGGAATGTACCAGGTAGCAAAACTGCAACAAGTAGCTTTGTCAAAACATGTTTGATAAACTCAAATCCCTTTTGGAGCAGAACAGGATAAATCTAATCCGCTCCTGGAGATTTGAAAGGAGCAAAACTATTAAGTGTCCTTTGAATCGATTCAGTAGTTACGATACTGCGAGCCGAGGCCAGAGACTCGTAACTACATGAAAAGGCATTTGGTTCATCCGTTGATGCTAAGTCCACACATCCGGGGAAGTGTGTATTGAATAAACATTTTAAAACTTCTTAATCGGAAGAAGTAAAGTCACCATTAGGTAAGCGAATTTCGTTCACTTGGAAATCCTTAGATTTTGCAAGGATTTTGTTCAGACGACTGGCTTCTTTCAAACTGGAAACGTTTGTACAAAGGTTTTTCCAGCCGGATCGTTCAGCAGATCGAAGAGCCTTCTTGTAAGCCTTGCGAGCCGACTTGAACGACTCTGATCAAGCTGAACGGCGTCTGTTCCAACTCCTTCTACATTGTTTCCTGAGCCTAGTTAGATCGGAATTCCACCATGGGGTCCCTCTTGTAGTCTTTACAGACCGTAGAGGACATGCTTCTTCAAAAGCTTCCATAATGTAGAATGTTGTAATATCAACGGCATCATCCAGATCACTTGGATTTTCAATGGACGGAGAATATCCATGAAATTTGGTCGCAATCAATTCAATATAGAGTTCCTAGTTTGTTGACCGGGGATTTCTAAAACGCAAAGTCTGCGCAGTTACATCTGAATGTTCAAAGAAGATGTAGCAATGATCAGATAATGATTCCTCATCTGATACATGCCAATTCGTCAACTCGTGACTGATTCTATTCGAGCAGAGCGTTATGTCTAACACTTCTTCTCTATTAGAAACCATGAAGGTTGAGCAATTACCTATGTTAAGTAATCCAAGGTCTGTACTACTTAAGTATTCCATCAGACTGGAGCCTCTAAAATTGATATCTGAGCTGCCCCAGATGATGTGATGAGCATTGGCATCACTGCCCACAATCAGCGAAAGGCCTTTTGTTACGCAGTGTACGACAACTCGTTCGAAGTCATCCGTTGGGGATGAACCATGTGGTAAATATACCGAACAATAGACGTATTTCCTGTTGAGATCACCAACAGAAACATCGATTGTGACAGCACATACATCTCTGGTAGTTAACTCAGAAATGAGTGTAGCAACGATTGCTTTATTAACGAGCACGCATGCGCGGGGCATGGAGCGCGAGTTTACTATTTCAAGTTTGCTGAAAGTAGCAAAAACTGGGTCCACAAGATTACCTAGATAGAAGTTCCCTCTAAGGGGTCGTCCATATACCACGTGGTCATTTAAGGGGGGGGGGTTGTCTGGCCAATGATCACGGTCGATACAAATTTTAATATTTTTGTATGGACAAATGACCACAAGGGGGTGGGGGGTTGTATTTGAAAATTCAAAAAAACAAAAAATGACCGTGTGGTTAATGGACAGTCCCTAATAAGATCGGAGGGATAACAGTGCATGATAAAATCCATCTAAACAAGCTCCAAACCTGGGGGCAGTATTGCTGTAGGAGGTTTAAAAACCTGCCTCCAATGGTAAATAAGCGAAACACGAAACATCGCTTTTTCTCTCTTTCATTGGGGCTCTCGTTTTTTTTTGCTGCGAATTGTGGTCGATCATGGGCCGATATAGATGGGATGTTTTATTCACTTGATTTGATCGTGCTTCAAAATCAAATGAGAGCGAATTCTGCAATGCTTGGACATAGTATCTGAAGTTGGGGAAGATTTGAATAAAAAAATTGTACCCACAGCAACTTTGGCATATATCCTATCATTTGAATGGACACAATTCGTACAGTTATTTATCCCAACGTTGATAGTAACAGACTAAGTTTAGTTTAGAATCAAGAACGTAAATAGTACAGAGTTGAAAAAATTACAACAAATTGATGTTGATAGCATTGTCACAGGAAATCAACGATTTTTAGCAGTCTTTGCAAAGTAAAAGCACTTTGAGACGATTAAATGGCGTTGCATGTTTAGAACGAATCACACCACCAAAACGACCTGAAAGCCATAAAGTGGCCAACGAAAGCTTGCGGTTTATGTTTCTTAGCATCGGAGAGATCTCCTCAATTCACAGCGACCAATAATAATGTACCACCCGAGCATCATTATCGTGGAGCATTAAACCTAATCGACCATTTTCAATCGTGTTGCATGTGGTTTTCATTTTATTGTTTGAACATGCCGGATGCCGGAGGAGGTGTTTCCCATCATCGTCATCATCAGACCACCCGAGCGCGAGGAAATATACAGAAAAACCATCTCATCTGTACCGATATGCGATGGTAGATTTCCATCTCATTACCCTTGGGGGTGTTGTTGAGTGCGAGAGATTGGAAAACGTCCTTTCGTGTGAAATGAGCTGTAGCTACTCATTGATGATGGGCATGACCACGGTGCTTCACTTACCGTTGTCTTAAAATACTAATGTTTAGATGTTTTTTTCATGCATTGTTGTCTTACCGATATAATTAGAACTGCAGTAGAAACATACTCTCCTGATGTGCTGCGGATCACGATTGTTACAGAGAGCGATAAGTGCAAGTTTTCCTCTATTTTCGCAAAATTCAATCCCTGGGTGTATGTGTATGTACATAAACTGGCGTTCAAAGGTTTGATCACTAAATTTCCTTGATAATAACGGTAAACGAAACACCCTGATGACAGAGTCGGTGATTTTCATCGGTGTTCAAGTGGGCGGCTGACTCAATCAGGGTCTATTGAAATTTTCGCGGGCCAATAATTCCCGCTCCATTCAATTATCATTCGGGGCAACCCATTATTGCACCTGCCACAAGAACATTATATAGTAAAATGTTCATATTGGAGCCAAAAATTTCGCTTCGTTGGAAATTCGGAAAACATTTCCGCACCCTAAACGCTTTCACTCGTTGCATTCCGGGTGACTTGGCACGAAATTGACTTTCATCCCTTGTCCAAACGGGACGCACCGGCCGGAATTCCCTCTTTGACCGGAACATTATCAGTCTGTGTGCGTGCCGGTGCCCCGTACTGGCAAGGGCGTAGTCAGAATTTCCATCACGAGGGATGGTAGAGGGGGGTTTATTGGCTCGAGCGAGTTCAAAAATTCATACACGAATATTACAAGAAAACTTTCTCTTAAGTTGATAATCTTGTTTACCATTGATGAACGACTCGAATATGTTTGAAGAATCACAATTTGTGCAAATTTAACAAGAAGAGTATTCCACATAAAGTTTAATGTATTTAACAATGCTTGAAAAGCTCTAACATAATATCAATTTCTTTAAAAACTAGGTAATTAAAAAAAAATCCCTAGGCCAGGAGGAGAGACAATACCCTCTGTCCCGTTTTAGATACACCCATGGACGTGCCTGTGTTCAATGCAAGCCGGGAAATTAATTCTCTCCCTCGCCTTCAATGCTCACCGTCAACTCCCTTGCTACATATAAATCAAACGCTTTTGTTGACTCAAACTGGAAGGAGGGGTAAAACAGGGAAACCTGATGCCTTGTTCCGAACTTGACCTCGAGTGCAATAATTTACGTGACTTCGCACGAGCTCCGAAAAAAAATCCATTTCACCTGACCCCTGTTTATTTTGCACCCATCCGATATTCCGACCGACACGATTGCTTCCGTGTTCCGTTTGCAAAAATAAAATCACCAAACAAGGGGAAAGAAACATGTTGAATGTGTTTCCCTTCCGTCTTCAGTCGTGTGCACTTCTACATTTGTCGCATGTCGGTTCCAAGACCTTTTGGCAGGAAATGATGTGCGAGGGTGTGACCCTTCGTTTGCACCCTCTGTTCATCTCGTCAGGGACTCCCTTCTTGTAGGCCGAAGCTGTGTTATTTAGCGATTTTACTTTTGTTCATCCTCACCTTCGCAGCCACCATCACAAGAAGTGTGTTGAAAAGTAGTCGCAAATATTTATAACAATCTCAGAAATATTTAGTTGAACTCACAAGAAATATAAAATATGAGTAGTGAAACCAGAGGATTTTTTTTTAGAAAATTTGCCGTCATGACAAGGTGAATTTAAAAAAAAACACTAATCAGAATTTGAGAGTAAAATTAAAAAATGAAAATAGTCAATTTTTACCCGACCAAAAGGAATAAACAGAATTATAACACCACTCATTTGAAATAAAAGTATGAAACGAGCTCACCAATTGACCATCGTTGATAGGGGAGCTACAAATTACTTCAGTTTTATCACCAGCCCGCCTTAAACAAACGAGCTAAATGAAGAACGAGCCAGCTTGTTTGGGCTTCACGAAGCACTGCCCAGCAAGATTTGCGAAAACGCACACAAAACTTGTTGAGTTGAGAGCATAATGAAAATATGATTGAAAACATTTATGAAAGAGGAAAACTAAGCTCTGAAATTCATCAAACAAGGGTTTGCGACTACTTTTCGCTACACTCCTCAACATAGCATGTCCCGTTTCAATTTACGATCTGGAATCGGCAGGAATTCGACTCACACATCACAGGAAATAAAACAAACCCCCCTGCCGCTCCTACCAGCAGCCTCCGATGCGCTGATGGTTGTGTGTCATTCGAACATGTGCCCACAGATGAGAGAAGTAAATCGAACCGTTTATGTTTCCCTAAATTGGTTTTTTCTTCGTCTTTGGAACGGGGAAAATTAGGGAGGGCTTCTGGAGGCGGCGAAAGAATGAATGAACCATCACGCGTGCCGACTTTTATGTGAACGGGCTTATCTAAAATTTGAGTACTCGTCTTATTTCCCCGGGGAATTGAGGTGATGATGATTTCGAACCGACTTTGTGTTCGTTGTTAGTTATCTTAATTTGAAATCTGGTGACATCATAATTCTTAGGATCAAAAGTATATTAGTTCATTACATAACATTTGATGATATTAGCCTTGATAAGAAAGACCTCTCGCATACGCCTGCAAGACTGACTACATGGCTGTATGCAATTGAGCGGAATAATTTATATATTCTTGCATGGTATAATACTTTGACCTGTTATATTATTTAGTAGTAAGTTTCTCACATCTTCAATTTCAAATATTTGTAAAACCAAGCCAAAAGTGTTGAATGATCTTAGAGAGAGCCGTTTTTCGAGCTTTTTGACCGTAGATACAACTCACAGGGTTTGAACCAATTAATTTTCTATTTATAGCCATACTTGGCGCCAAGGATCTGTAGGTCACTTCAAACCGTAATAGAAAATTTGGTTTAATTTATTTCAGATTTTAGAGAGAAAAATTACTCTAAAGATTCCCTTATAAAATCATCTAGCATTCATTTCTGCAGGAATAACTATAGGGGTTTATCAACGAATACTGATAAGGACACTTTCAGGAGTTCATCTAGCTTCCTGGAGAGCTTTTAGATTTCCACATGAAGAAGATTCTATAATTCTATTATTCTAAAATTATATCCCTGAAATTGTGTTTGTCATAGCTATCATTCAAAGGATATCGAATTCTTCAAACTTCTGCAGGCATTACTACAAATACATTTCTTGACCAGAAAAATAGAGTTACCGTAAACTGGGGGGAAGTTGATCACTTTTGAGCGATTCTGTGCTATAATTCCTAGTGGGATGCATGTATTATCATCCAAATATTTTTAAAACCTGCACTGGTTAAATGTTTAATGAATTATATAAATGAAATTTTGACGAATTATTATCGTAATAACAAAAAAAAAAAAAAAAAAAAAATTTGGAGATCAAAAAGTGGTGTTTTTGATTCCGGGGTGAAGTTGATCAATTACTGCGATAGGTTTCCTAAAATAAAGAAGTATGCCATTCATTAAATTTTGGGTCTCTGAATCTGAATCAAGACTTAAAAATCTTACAACTTATTGATAAATCGGGTAATTTTTTAATTGAAAGTTGTGAATTACAGGTTACACCACATTAAACGCCTAAGGGTAGGCAATTTTCTTTGAAATTAGCAACCCTCTTGCAAAAAGATCATTTAAAAAAAAAAAGTATTTGTATCCTCAATACAAATTCGTAACTGGGTACACAAAACATATCTGGGATGTATGAAACAGTTTATTAAAACTGTAGCTTTGTATAGCCGTGAAAAAAGTCGTTTGTTTGGAGAAGAACCCTTCAACAGTTCATGAAAAATTTCCTAAAAAATCTGTTTTTCCATGAAATAATTACCTTGAATGCCAAACCGAATTTATGAAAATCAAGAGTAGCTATCAGGTAATGCCACAACTCAGAAATTGTGATAATTGAAATCGTGTCATAGCTCTTATAACAGTCTATACATGTGGGTACGGGAATGATCAACTTCTCCCCGCTGATCAACTACACCCCGAATTACGGTACTTTAAAAATAATACTTAAATTCCTTCAGTGAATCCGTTTTGGATTTCACTTAAATAAGCTTCTCCATAACTTTACAGTATTTTTTCTCGAAATTTTTTTGAATATATGTTAAGCAACTATTCCTGGAAAATTGCTACGGAAAAATCATGACAAAGCCTTCTAGAAATACTTTAACAACTCAAGAGCTTTTCCAAGCATTTTCCTATTAAACTCTTACTTTTAACAGCTGCTTATTTTCTGTAAATCAAAAGTGCAAAAGTGAATGCGATGACATGAGGAAATTTTTTATTCCAAAAAAAAAACACACATCTCATAGCTTTGAGTTTTGATTTACAGGCAAACAGGCTTGAATAAGAATAATGTTTCTAAGATTTTAAGTACACGAAATTTTTGGTGTAAGTAATCTAAAACTTTTATTTATGCTCATGTTCATTTTAGAGATTGCTCTAAATACAATTTATAGTGTATTTAAAAAAACAATACTGCTTAAGCATGCTAACTTGACCTCTACAATCAATATTAAGTCGAAAAAATTACATATCATAGCAATGAATCTCGATCGACAGACAAACAGGTTAAACAAATTTTTTTCATAGTTTTTCAAGTTAAAATTTTATTGAATGTTCTCTATAATCATTTTTTCTACTCAAACAAGTTCAACGGTATTCAACTAGCAAATTTATGTTAAAAAACAACATGTCGTTTTTTTCAAATTTGTATTTACTATTTGCCTGTAAATGTAGAAAATAGGGTTCTGATTAGTTTTTTTTCTGTAAAAGAAGTTTTGAGTGTAATCAAAAATTGCTATTTTGACCTAAGCATGTACACTGAATTTCTTCAACTTAGTTGCAATTATGTTGTTGCATTTAATTATTATTTACTGGCAATCAGGTTCAAAACCTATTTTTTGTTTTTTTTTTTTAAGCAAAAGAAGTTTCGAGTGTAATTTAATATTTATCTTTCTTCCTTAACACACGCACTGTTTCTGCACAATTAAAATTAATACAAAGAAAATACATGTCATCGCTTTGGAACTCGAGTTATGGCCAAAAATTATAACAAAATGAGTATTTCCGAAGTTTTTTAACAAGAGAAATTTTGAGTGTACTCAAAAATTGCCATTTATGCCCAAACACATCCACTGAACTTCTAAAAGTGACATCATGCCGCAAAAAATACAAGTCATTGCATTGAATATTGATTTAGAGACAAACAAAACGAAAATTGAGGGTTTTCGTAAGTTTCTAGTAAAATAAATTTTAAATGTAATCAAAAATGTCTGCTCCTAATCATGTTCACTGGACAGGTACAATCCAGTTTATGCCGAAAAAAATACATGACATCGCTTTGAAAAATGATTTATAGGCAAACAGTTAAAAAAAAGAATTTCTTGTAGTTTTTTTTTAACAAAATAAGTTTTGATTGTAATCTTAAATTCCTATTTCTACTCAAAAATATTCTCTATACTACTGCAATCAATTTAATGTCGAAAGAATTACACGTCGCAGGGGGTCATTCACAAATGACGTCTATCATATGGGGAGGGAGCAAGCAGCGAACTGGACTATCGAATTTCATACATTTTGCCTTATGAAAGGTGGAACGATTATTGCAATACGAACGCTTTATGTATCGTTTTAGCATCACTCCACATCAAGGCGTCGATAGGCGCGTGGTGTACGCTTGGGCCTTTCGATCGCAAGGTTCTTGGATCGATTCCAGGTTGCCGCAAAAACGTTTTTTGTTTTAAAATTCTGGTTTCATAAGGCAAGTTTATGTATTTCAATCCGATTTCTTGTGGCGAATTTTCATAAGGGGTTCCTATGTTTATCGATAGTCCATTTGCCTGAGTGAGGAGGTTTACGGAAGTTTGACAGTACGTATTTAAGCCATTGGAAAAAAAGCGTGACAGATGGGGGAGGGGAGGTCTAGAAATCTTGAAAAACGATTGACGTCATATTTGAACCGTACCAAAAGTGCTTTGAATGTAGGCTCATATGCAAACAGTTAAGAAAAAAAATATATTTTTTAATTCTTTTCAGTAATTTAAGTTTTTAGTGTATTACCAACGCCATGATACGAAAATAGAGATACCACGATATACCTCCCGGATGAGCTGCAGAGAACCCTAAGCCCAAAAAATGTGACCATTAACCTCGAGTTGCCACGAGTATCATGGCTCCATCCTTTACTAATTTCGTAAATAAATTGCAAACAATACAAAAAATTAATTTCAGCTCCGTAAAGCGTTAAACGCGATTCAGCCTTAACCCGTACAGGCCTGAGTGAAAGCAAAAATATTAAAACCCTCCCCACTCAGCGAATTCTTGATGGATTCAAATGATTTTTTGTCAGTATACTGGCACACATATCTAGTTTCTAGAAGTGAACAGAGAAACGCGGAAATATTCCAGTGTCCGGAGTTATTCCGGTGGTTCAGTGGGTCAGGTCGGGTGAAAAGGTCGCTGTGCGTTTGTGCCCCTGGATGTAGGCAAATTTCAAGGCACAGATAATTTCCGGGATCGGCTATAATGTGGCCTCTATATGACGGAATTTTAAGAAAATTGCATCATTGTAAACCTTTTGAGAAACTATTTAGTTGGATAACTATGAGTTTTGCATTTGATTGAACCTACAAATGACCATTTTCGGGTCCATGGACACCTCAAACATAAGATAAAGTGGCCAATTTGTATCTGAACATCTATGCCAAGCTTATGGGAACGTATTTTAGTGCACATTTATGTTTGATTTCTACTTTTCGGGAATTGAAACGGTTTAGTATCTAACATATCTATAACCGGTTCTTCCGGGCATTACGTCCGGATTTCCACATCCGGTATATGTTAAACGATGCAAAATTCAAAATTTATAATGGAGGGTTTGAGATTTCTTTTGCGCCACACAAATTATTTTTTAATTTCCATAAAAAAAATCTTACCATGGAGGGAGAAAAGAGTAGTAAAATCCCGAAAATGGCCTTAAGTAATTAATGGACCACACTCTAATTAGTAATGGCAATTTCGACTGGATCTTGAATGCTACTGTCGGATGGCGTTCTCAGATTGGTAGTCAAAAAACGATGTTTTTTACATTCCCGACGTTTTGACCGATGGGATTTGGCCTTTTTCAAGGAGCCTAAGATCTATCGTTTCCCGTTATAAGCAAATTGTCGTCTGATTGTACACCAATCAGACGACAATCTGTTAATAACGGGAGACGATAGACCTTACGCCCCTTTAAAAAGGCCAAAACCCATCGGCCGAAACTTCGGGAATGTAAAAACGAAATGCCTAGTTATATATCGGGGAATCCGGGTTTGAAAAACTTTAAATTAAAACATTCGTGGTAAAATTTGACACGATTCTGCTACCACTTCAAGGTGTGAATTTTTTTTATTGATTTAATTGCTCTTGGGAAAATTTGGACACCACTAGGATCATATTTTTTTTCAATTTTTAACTTTTTTAACTATGTGATATGGACATGAGATATGTGAAAATCGGTTGAACCTTTGCTGAGATATGGCTGATTGAAGTTTTAGGTACAACTGATATTTGATCTAAGAGAAATTTTTGGTAGAATTTCTTCCCGAAGCTCTAGAACCCTGATGATGTCTTTAAACTTCCAGTCTTCGCGCGGTTTGCCACCGTCAGAACCACAACACTGCTGTTGTATACGAAAAGCGGTTTTTTCACCAGTGTTGTACAAAATACAACAGCGCGACGACTGAAGTGTTAAATTCTACTTCCATAACGGAAGAATATCTGTATTATTCATAGCCAAAGTTTCTTGTTGAATTATTGTAGATGTCGTAATCTAAGTAGTTGCTAACTAAATTCTTAAAACGGTCCGTGGAAAATCTTTAGAGAAAACGCCAAAGTAGTGATCAGTAGAGTTATTAGACGAATACTTAATTGAATAATTGAAGATTTCTTGAACAACGCCTTGAAGAGTTTGTTAGAGAAACTCAAAGAATTCCGTGTATTTCTTATGCCAATTTAGCAAGCATTTTGGCCGTTCAAATTACCTGTGCCTTAATAGATTTCATGTCAAATCGCTCATCTGTGACTCGACCTCTTTGATTTACAGTAAATTTCGCACATGTTTTTGTTATGATAGAATAAGTGTTTGCCACAGATAAAAAGATCATTTCGACTCAAGCATAACTTCTAAAAATGGCCTATGGATATTTTTCATGCAATTTATTTGACAAATGTTAATTCCAAAACTTCTATGGAAAATTTGTAGTGAACCATTTGAGCTACAAAATAAAAATATACACTGAAAAACCACCTTTTTTGATTACGAACTACGCTAAAATAAAATATAAATTTAAAATCATACAAAATATTTGAATTTTCACCTTGATATTGATCTTGATATGAGATAATTGTTTAGGATACAGTTTCATGATCGAGGCTTTTTTTTTAATAAAAAAAATTCTAAGAGCAGCTTTGTTTGATTTTCAAAGTTTTTTTTTTCAAAAATAAAAACAAAATTGTGGATGTTATTTTATTTGAGAGTAAAGGGCATATTTCTCTTTACTGGGTTATTGTTCTTGACATAAAATCATGAATAACTTATGAAAGGTTGTGCTACTTTTCCCCGAATGTCGGTTTCCCGAATGTCATTTCCCCGAACGCCAGTTCCCCGAATGACAGTTCCCCGAATATCCCGTTTCTCCGAATCACCCACTTCCCTGAAAAGTTTTTGGTAATCATAATTGTCATAACTTTCTACATTTCAGTTCTTAAGAGTTTTGCCGTCCTCAGCATTTTTGGCAACATGTGTATAGTCGAGAAAGACAAAATACCACCTTCTTTCGATTGTCTATCGTTCTTTCTAGTTCACCATCATGCTACTGAAACTATTCGAACAGTACCACTTTTCGCGGAACTGGATCATTCGGAGAAATGGCATTCGGAAAAAATGGTCATTCGGGGCACTGGCGTTCGGGGAAAAGTAGCACAATCCTTATTTAAATGCCCCTTTTTATTATATGGGGTTTGTTAACCATTTGTCGGCCAGAACGTCTACCGAACGTATCCTATGGCACTACCCTTTCCATCAACATTCCACAACATCCCGTAACACCTATGAGAGGTCGTAGAGTTCTCTGCATCTTTCTTAAGTAGGTATTCAATCAATCATCCTTTCCCATTCCCCAGCTTTCGCAAGGACGTGGCCAGGACAGCTCTCGATTATTGGAGGATGCGTCAATCTTGTCTAAGAGTGGGAGGTTAGTCCCAAATTTCTGATTTTGGTAACGGACGGGAAGGAGGCAACCCTCATACAATGGTCTAGGACTGTACCACCTACGAATTTGTGCGAAATGTTTACTGCTAATGCTAATGCTAATTATTATTTGCCCAATGATATTAGTTGCTTTTATTCTTCTTTAAATTTATTCATATCTCTTTTAAAAACTGGTCACTTATCTGATGAACAAGATGATGAATCGTTCATGTTTTTTGAATTAGAAAACATCGTTCTGCAAAATTAGAAGAGAACAAAAATAATTATTTTAGTGAAAACATCTAGTATTTCCCAGATTTGTAGGTTTGTTGTTTGTTGTTTTTTTGAACAATCACTTATTGGCAAACAGCTTGGTGATAGCAATATTTATACCTAACTTCTGCTAAACCGTTTTAGCCGCTCTGGCATACATTTAGTTGTTTTTAACTATGTCTTTTTTCACAACACTTACATGGATCGGAACTAGCTAAGTGATGACAAGCCTTCTTCCTTATCGAAATGACGAGAATTCATTCCCTGGTCTGGTCATATTCTAATTTTTTTTCATGATTTCGTTCGATAAGTTTACAGATAGTTCGGTTTTTTTTTGGCAAACCCTTGAACTACTGAGATTTCGGTGTAATTGCACTGGAAATTATGGAAAGAATCTACCAATGTAACCACTTGTACGGTAATCCCTGTTTTTGTCTTATGCTCAATGGGAATGTGACGAAGTAAACATTGACGTACAAAGCTCATTTCCTATTAATTTCGCCCTAGTGGGTCGCAAGAGAAAGACGATTTACGGCAAGGTGGGTCGCGCACTCAAAAAGTTTGGGAACCTATAACTACGAATTATGTTGTTTTTCTTGTTGGACGAAAATCTCGAAAAAAAAACCATCGGAAAGCTTAAAAACTGTGGAATTTTTTGGTATACTTAACTCAAAACCGAACGAAATGTCACTTACACCCCTTTGCGTTTGGGCCTCTTATTCAATTGATATAATTTTAAATTAAAATTCAAGTAACTTGAACATGGCCACTTTCAAACAAGTGATCATGATAATCATTATGATGTAGAATAATTTTAGGGTTCTTTTGCTCGTATATATTTTATCTCAATGAAACACACAATTTCAAAAATTCTATCTAAAGTTGTTCTTAAAAAAGCTTTTTTATTAAAAAACAGGCTCCTTCATTAAACTTTGTCCCAAACATCTGTTTTCTAACAATGTAGAAATTTATAAGTAATAAAAATGTGTTTTTGTATAATTGCAAATTTATCTTACAATTTAAATTTTTCGTAATAAAAAATTAAATATTTTTTCGGTGTACATTTTATTTCATGTAGCCTTAGCGGCACACTATAACTTCTTCTGTAAAACCAACAGTTTCCGAGCTTGAATTTAATAAACAAATGCATGCAAAAACTCATTGGCCATTTTCAGAAGTATGCTTGAGTAAAAATGATCGATTTTTCTATGGAAAGAAGTGTTTATCGTTACTGAAAATATATGCCAAATTCAATCCAAATCGGGGTTTATTTCTAATAATTTCGACTCATTCTGGATGGAATTATTTGAAATTCATGTTCCGAATTTTTCTAGAATCCTGGGCAAGGTTTTAGGGGATTTTTGTTTTTCTATACTTCTATTACAATCTAGCTCAAGATTGATAAAAAAGATTCTACCCCATTACCCCGTATCCCATTTCCCAGAATTTCCCGAATTCCATCACCCCGGAAGTACCATTACCCCGAATTCCATCACCCCGAATGCTATTTCCCCGAATTTGCCATTATCTTGACATGATGACATTGATACCATTTCCCCATGATAATAAAATTCGGGGTAATGTCATTCGGGGTTATGGGTCGTTCAGGGTTTTGGAATTCGGGGTAATGGCATTCGGGTTAATTTCTGAGACACATGGGCAGAATCAGTTCACCTTAGATTATGTGCACACACTGTCCAGGATTTCGTTAGAATTTCGTCTCGTGCTCGGTAGTAATCATTTTGTAAAATACATAACCTTCCTAAGAAAACCTGAAGTTCGTAGACACAAAATTCAATTTGAACAAATTCAGTTGTAAAATTGTGGATCTTGTGTATACGAACTTAAGTTTTTTTTTTCAAACACCGTCGGCTGGTTTAAGCCGTCGTAGACATGACAACACTAGTTACGGAATCTTAATAATCCTTCCAAGGATTCAGCAGGAATCTCTTCCAAAATTGTGTAGAATTTGAATCCAGGATTCTGTGAGAATCGAGGCCATGATTTCGATCGACGAGTTGAGTCTTTTGACAGCAACATTTTTCAAGGTAGAAATTCTATTTGGTTTAGTTAATAGTTAAGAATGTTATAGAACAAATAATTGTTTCATAGGAAAGTAACTATAAACTTAAGTGGGTTACGATGGTTTTACGTACATCGATTCAAATTTAATAATTATTATGGTCAAAAGCCGCACGCTAAGAATTAACATTCGTATAAAATCTTAAAATAAAGCCAGCTGCATTATTTTTATATAATCTGAAAACTTGTTGTCTTGGTTTTGTGGGAAAAATATAAGAGCTACGGAAACTCATACTTTGTTTGAAATTTTTCTGGAGGTATCCCTGGGAGAATTCCTGAAGAAAGCTCTTGATGAATCCTTATTGAAATTCATTAAAATGTTCTTTGTAGAATTCCAAGATGCAATTCTGCACAGTTCGAACGAAACGTGTAAATTTCTGAGACATATAATGCACATAATTGGAGCGTGGAAAATCATGGATATTTACATGATATGTCATGTAAACTTCAATTATATGTTATGTAATCCAGCAGCATCCTGAGTGGCTACATGACATATAACACATTTTTACATGATAAGACTTAAATTTACATGACTTCAAGTTTACAGCGCATAAGTGAAGTTTACATTACGTGTAATCTTCATTATTTTTAACAGTGTGGTGCAATCTCCGAAAAAAATCCTGATAAAATTTCTGGAGCGATCCCTGAAGGAAATCTCTGCGATGAATCCTAGAGGCATCTCAAGAGAACTACCTGAGGAATATATGGAGAAAAAGCTAAATCCTTGATGAAATTTCAATAGTGTCGGCTGGAGAAAGCCTCCCTGCAAAAATCCCAGAAGAGATTTTCCTGGAGGAATCCTTAGAAGAGTCTCTGGAAATTTTTTTTTTTGAGGATTATCAGGAAAAATCGTTTAAAGAATCTTTGGAGGAATTCTTGAAGTAATCTTTAAAATAATTCTTATAAAAGTTCTCAGTAAAGATTTTACAGAGGAATCTATGGACGAATCACTAGAGGCATTCCGGCAGAAACTAGAATTTCTGGTAGCCAACAAAAGTCCTTTCTGGAGGAATCTCTAGCAAAACCGATAATGGAAGCTCATGAGAAATCACTGTAGGGATTACAGTAAAAATTATATTGGAAGAATTTCTGGTAAAATCCCTGGATGAATGTTCGAAAGAGTTTCTGAAGGAATTTGTAGGAACTATCGAATGACTAAGCTATATGATGGTCTGAAAATGTCCGCACCATACCTTACCAGAACCGATTGTCGAATACTCCGACTGAATCCGGCCAAATCTAATTGTTGGTTCACTGGATGGTCTTGTAAATCGTAATGAAAAACCATGAAATTTGAACCGTCGTACCGCACATGCGTTTGAATTTCTGAATATGATATGTGCCAATTCCTTCTGAAACAGATTTCAGGTGCCCTTGTGTCCAAAATGTCCACACTCACAAAAAATGACCAGAGTCATTTTGTTTTTGTAGCGCCGCTCCTAAAGGTCGCTGAAAGCTTCTTTTAGCACCAAAATGTTCGTTTTCAGAAATAAGAAAAAAACAACAATTTCCAAATTTCTATCTTTTTTCTCCCCAATGCACAAGAAAGGGTAATAGGGGAAAAGCACTAATTTTCGACCTACAAGAATTCTGTGCTAATTTTCGGATTTTTATACAAAATAGACCAAAATCGTATAAATGGGTCGAAAACTAGTGCTAGGTTGAAAATTGGTGCCTTTCCCCTAGCGCTTGTGCCGCTATAGGAACAGATGCGCACTATTTCTAATATCTGTTCCTATATCAATAATATTTGCAATGTTCAGGCAAAATACAAATCAGAATCGTACTTTACACAACTTTTATATTTGTCCCTTAAATAATGGATCAAAAGCTCTCGATTGATGTAAAAATGTTCTTGATTCTTCCTTTAAATTGTTTCATAAAACATAGTTTCTCTTAGTAGTGCTAATATAGGTACAACAGGTTTATTATAGGCGCAAGGGAGATTACATTTTCATCGAAACAATTTATTTCGATCATTTTTTGAACAAAATCGAAACAAATTTTGCAACGATTCATATCTACTAAGGGTACACCGACTTCACAAGTTTTCTACTGTTTCTATGGAGCTAAAACATTATAACACCATTCTCGGAGAAATTTCCCATTTATGAACCTCAAAGCCTCAATTGAATTTTTAATAATTTTTAATGAAGTTGTTTTTATCTCGTGTTATGCGCGATTGCACGTTTGTTATCTCGTTTCTGAAAATATATCTGTGAAAATAAATCTTATCTTCTGCACATATATCAAATTTTATCCACCTTTACAAGTAACATGAATCACTAGCACCAAACTAATCCTAATCATCTAGGTATGTGCTAATATTTCATCCACATACGAATAGATGAGTCGCTTCACATAGTCAACTGTTAAAATGAAGACACCTTCACAGCTATGGTCACCAGCTAGCCCTCGGTCAACTATCAAACAGAAGGAGTAACTCATCCACATGAGCACACCGTTGAGCACCAGGATTTTCTGCAAACTTTCCGTGCAACTTTAAACTTATTACTGCCATCGGTGGGGTTTCCTCTAAGCTGGCGGTGTTCTTAACAGTTTGCAGCCAAGAGAACGTGAGTTGCACCGAACCGAACTTGTGCATCCTTCCTGTTGGTGAAAACTTCTGCACTGAGCAGTCGTCGGTCAACTTCGCTGTTTGTGTCTTAGCAATAAGTCAACGGAATCAGGAAGGAAAAATAAGCACAGCACGACGAAGTTCAAACACTACACTGAGATGGTAACTTTTCCAAGCAGGGAGGGGGATTTGAAGTTTTCTTCGGTAGAGAAGTGAAATATTGAAAATCAACCGTGACCGAGAGCTGATGAGAATGATGGCATCAACTATTGAAGAAACGTACCGGTATTCAAGTTCATGGGTGATAATGATGCAAGTAAGCAGCAACGTAAGAAGTTTTCAAAGGAATTGGATGGAAAACAAGAAATGGGTTACAATCTTGAAATGATTCCGAAAAGCACTGTGCTCAATAACCGGCACCGTCACAGTAATACGCTGAAAAGCAGATTCCTTTTACAGGGCTGGTAGCGACGAAATGTTTCAAAAATCGGAACTCTAGAGATATCATGCATAGAAAAACAGACCAAACATGAAACAAGAAAGAGCAAAGTTGACCAAATAGAAGTAAAATAGGATCCAAAAAAAAAAGACCCGGAAGGACCGAAGAGGAACCCAAAAAGGAATTCAGGAAGCAAGAAAACAGTTTTCAGAGAATTTTTTTTTCATATTTTCAAATCAAGCCATATGGTAATCTCTAATGAAACTTCTGCAAAATATCCTGATTAAATAATCAATTCAATCCCTGAATAGTTTTCTATAGGATTTCCTGAAGGAATTTATTCAAAAACATCGAACGGATTATCAAAAGAAATTTGTGTTTAAAATATCGGAATTATTGCTGTACGTAGTTTTTGTGGAGCGGGATGTGATTGGCACTGGTCAACGACGAAGGTGAAACGACTGGTTCGATGAAGAGTGCCAAAGAGTGACAAATGTGAAGAAAGTCGCCAGAAGGACTTTTACATGGACAAGTGCTTAGTTCAAAATTCAACCACCGCGTGGTTCTGGTGTCGACATGAACTTCCGGTAGGGGCTACCAGGGCTACCAGCCCTGCATTTGTCAATTGAGCAACAACCGTCCGACTAGGAAGGATAGCTGAATGAATGGCAGCAGGTAAACTAAGTAGCTTCATAATAACATCGTTGGTATCACCCGCCGGAATATCCTTTGAAGTTTCTGTGTGTGTGCCGATTTGCATCCAAGTCGTTTGATAATTCCGAGAAGGACCCCCCAGTGGGATTCATCCACTTCACTTACCCGGTTGAAAGTGTCAGCTTTGGGCGATAGATTCAGTGCCGCGCTTTTGACTATTTCCGGTTGAAAACGTCCCGGAATGGAAAATGTCTTACCTGTAAATGGAAGAAAAAGGCGATATCGTTATGAATCACGTTGAAGATGGGGTTAAGGGTTTGAGATGCAAAGAAGATTTTTGAGCTTCACGTCTTTCTTGCTCTCTGATGGTAGCACCAGAACCTCCTTAATTTTGATCATTTATTAAATTCAGCAAAGGGACCGGGACTCTGATTTATGGCCGTTTCATTAGGTTGGGCTCGAGGGTCATCGCTTGAAGTAGCGCTGGGTGGCGAGCTTGATATTGAGTTGTAATGAAGGCGATAAAATAACGGGTTTTGAGAAGATAAATGAGTGAGAACGGTCAGATGTTTGGGCAGAGGTTAAAGTATATTTGGTGCATCATTAGAAGAGTTAATTAAGGATGAAAGTGTTAGCAACGAAATATGGGTGAGTAATGAGTGAAGGTTTAGATCAGATTTAAATACAGTATCAAAAACTAATTTCTTTTTATTTCATACATAAATATCTGTTCAAGAGTGAATTAGTTATGTTAACATTTTACATAACAACTTAGTGTATGATTAAGCGTCTAGCTTCTTATCTAACATTAATTTCATTTCTTATTATTAAGTAGGGAGAATAATTCACAAATCATTTTTTCAATAGTACTTGTCATTGAAAACCAGAGAAAAAATCCCGAGAAATTATAGGGTATACCCCCAGATTTTTCTTGAGAAAAGCTGAAAATGCTTCGTAGATTATTTTTTAAATCTATAAAAGCTTTTATGCAGAATACAAGGGGAAAAGCTGGAAAAATAATTTGCTGAGCAGATTCATAAACTTGTCCGAAAAGCAGGATTTGTTTTCAATAATCTGAAATAGATTTCTTAACAATCTAGAAAGTTTATCTAAGGAGCTGAGAAAGATTGAATAACCAGCAGCTGAAAAGGTTTCTCAAAGAATTCAAAAACATTTCTCACAGAAGCTGAAAAAACTGAAGCCTTACTTAACGAAAAGAAAAGTATTTTGCTGATGATGGAAAATTTTATATCTGAAGTTGTAAATGCTTCTTTCTAAAGCAAAGAGAAACTTCTTACATAAGCTTTCAATAACTACTTTCAACTCATGAACAAAAATCTTTGCGAAGCTGGGAAAAGTTTCTCTTAGAAGTCTAAAAACAAATTTCACGCAGTAAGGAAAAACGTTCTGGAAGAAATCCGGGAAAGCTTATTCCAGAAACCAGGCAAATCATCTGCCGTAAAGCTAGTCAGAATCATAGAAAATTTTCTTCTCTTACACTAAATTGTTGGCTTTTCTATCAGAAACCCGCAGAAAAGCACCTTATGAATTAGGAACAGTAGGTTTTAGAGCAGAAATCTGAATTATGTCGAGAGCCTGAATAAACTTTTTTGCAATACGATTGCATATCGGCTTACTTTTTATCAAGTACCTACATAACAGACTACTTTTCCTATCGATACAAAAGTAACCGTTTTCAGCACTAATAACAGTTTCGAAAAGTAGCACTTTTCAGTACTGTTTCGGAAGTTATCGAATCGGCGTCGGATCACCTTCATACATCATTTATTGAAATGCTGCAATTTTTTCAACTCATTCTGATTTTAGGATCCAAATCCGATTCAATTCGGTTCGTCAAATGGATGTAGAATCAGAACTTAAGTTGATTCTACATCCATTTGACGAACCGAATTCAATTGGATTCTGATCCTCGAATCAGAAACTGGTTGACCGGAAATCTGAGTCTTGCGGAAGTAGAGGAGTTAGTAAAATTTATGAGTTCACTATAAAAAGAAAGGGAGCGTTATGGAGTGGTTCTTGAATATTTATGTGTAGGCAATTCAACAATACAATATGATTGAAAATTCTAAGCGGAGCATCCTTACCTGGTTTGTCTTTGATAGTAGAATTAGCAATGAAAGTGTGAAAATTTGTGACGGTCATTCCACAGCCTACCTGATTGAGAAATACTGAGTTGCTACAAAGCATGGATGCCCATGTGGATTTTCTTGAAATATCCCCAAAAATCCAACTTCAACGGCATTTTTCGTTATTGCAATAGATGTTGTATGCAACTCGTTGCAAAGCTCGATTTTTTCAGCACTCGTCGTATTTATCCAACTCGGCGAGTCTCGTTGGATAAATGTACGACTCGTTCTGAAAAAATCATCATTTTGCAATTTGTTGCATAAATAACTATTTTAAGAGACCAGAAAAATGTTCCTTTCAGTTGCGTGGAAAAGCTTTTCCCAGAAGCCTGGAACATTTCTTCTCAATAGCCTAGAAAACCTTCTTGGAAATGCTTTTTCTGATTGATTAGAATCAGAAATATTGTTGAACTTCTCCAAAAAGCTCGAAAAGTCTTATCTGAGAAACTAGGAAACACTTCTAGTAGAAGCATGTTTGAAAAAAGCTTCCCGAGTAGCATATATGATATAACTGAGGCCGAATAATTCTTATATGACAAAATCTAGTGATATAAGAGTTATTCTGCCTCAATTATAACATGTGTGCTACTAGGGTTGAGAATACATTTCTTGGAAACATAGAAAAGTAGCTCATAAAAGCTTCCTTTAGAAGCTTCAGCAAGCTTTTCCCAGAAGCAACCTAGAAAAGCTTCCCCTACAAGCTTGGGAAAGCTTTTCCAAGTAACATGTATAAAAATCTACTAGAAGCTGGAAAAGCTGCTCTAAGAAGCTGGAAGAGCTTATCCAAGAAGCCGGAAGAGGTTCTCTTAGAAGCTGGAATATCTTCTAGCAGCTGGAATATTTGCTAGCAGCTGGAAAAGCTTATCATAGAAGCTGGGAAAGTTTCTCTTAGATGCTGGAGAAGCTTATCTCAGCAGCAGGAAAAACTACTTCTAGAAACTGGAAAAGTTCCTCCTAGAAAATTAGAAAAGCTTCTCGTAGTAGCTGGAAAAGGTTCTCCTAGAAGCTGAAAAAGCTTCTTCAAGAAGCTGGGAAAGCTTCTCCTGATAGCTGAAAATGCTTCTCCTAGAAGCTGGAAAAAAAATCTACTGAAAATGGGAAAACTTCTCCTAAAAGCTTAAAAAGCTTCTCCTAGATGCTGGAGAAGCTTCTCCTACCAGCAAAAAAGCTTCTTCTAGAAATTGAAACAGCTTCTCCTAGAAACAAGAAAAGCTTTTCCTACAAGCTGGAATGCTTCTTCTAGAAGCTGGAAAAGCTTCTTCAAGAAGCTGGGAAAACTTCTCCTGTTAGCTGAAACTGCTTCTCCTAAAAGTTGGAAATTTTCTCCCAGAAGCTTGAAAAGCTTATCCTAGATGGTGGAAAAGCTTCTTCCAGAAACTAGAAAAGCTTCTTCTAGAAACTAGAAAAGCTTCTCATAGAAGCTAGAGAAGCTTCTCTTGGAAGCTGGAAAAGCTTCTCCAAGAAGCTGGGAAAGCTTCTCCAAGAAGCTGAAAAAGCTTCACTTATAAGCTAAAAAACTTCTCTTAAAAGCTGAAAAATCTTCTCCTAGAAGCTGAAAAAGTTTTTCCTAGAAGCTGGAAAAGCTTCTCCAAGAAGCAGGAAAAACTTCTCTCAGAAGCTGGAAAAGCTTCACTTCACGGTGTGCTGGAACACACATATTATGGAACTTGCATGAACCTCCGATCTTCTTTCACTAAAAGTTAGCCTTGATAGTCAAAAAAAGCTTGCGAAATATTAAAAAATCTTTCATCGTCAAAAAAATTTAAAAAGTCGATTTTTGTGTTTTTGAATTATATGAGAGAATATGAGTTCATAGGAGAATACTAGAGTTACACTAATTTTGATGCATTGCAATAGCTTAAAGACTTATTTGATATACCTTGAAGACGAATCAATTACAAGACGTTTCAAATTGAGCATAATTTCAACTGACATTCACACAATGTGACCAGCCCATGGTGGTATGCCGTTTATTAACGACATCGCGTTTTGACATAAATTTATTAAGATAACCGAAAATTGTATTAAAATACACAGCCATACAATTATATAGGGCAATGTACTGTTTCAATTTTGTATGGTATGTTCACTCTAGCTGGTCTTGTTATTCACATTTGTTTTGATTGAAAGATGGAGGAAGATTTTACGCAAACCTGTATACGGGGTGTCTACATCCAAAACTAGAACGCATACAAATATTGTTAAATATCGTTACATATACAGAGTTTGTACAGAAAATGTAAGATGTGAAAAAAATCTATGATAGTCTTATGTTTCTTGTATGAGTAACAATATTATATAATATTTGTAAAGTTGTCATGCAGATTTATATTGAAATCTTGCAGCCGCTTGTTGGGTGCATTTGTTAAAACCTCACATCATTAACAAATCCTTAGTTACATTCACACACATTAAAAACTAAATACATATCATGAGACGGGGTGACTTTGATAGTTTTTTGAGAGAAAATCTTTTTTTTTTTGTAAATCAAGCACTGGTTTGTTAGTTATCGATTGCACATGAAAGATTGCATAACGGTTCGATAATCGAAAGTCAGTTTTTGGTAATGGGGTAACATTGATAATGAGTAGATAAGCACATGAAAATCCACAACAAATTATTGTTTGACATCATTACAGTTTGAATTTGATTGGAGAATGTTAATAGAGAAACTGGATTATATTTTATCAATTAAAATACAGAATTTATTGAACAAAAAATACCTTTAAAAGAGTTTTCAGTCAAAACAAATATGAAAAACACCATTATATGTTGATAATTATGAGTATAAAACTATATCTCTGAATAGATATATATCGATAATCATGTTTCGACATTGAATTCACCATAAATCAATCGTTTTTGGAACATGAATGTGTATAAATCGAATGAATCCCGTGATGTACATGACGCGTTGCATACCTCTAGGCTTTTAATGTTATATGGGAATTCGTGACTTTGATTACAAAAAAATAATTCCAAATTGTAAAACTGTTTTTCGATTCGTTTTGCCTATCTGAATAACATAATTTTTATTATTTTGTTTAGTACGTTGCGGATCCTATCCAAGATACCCGCATTATCGAAAATACCTCGTTTTACGATACTAAAATTTATGTGTCCATGTTGGATATTGAAATTGTTGTGTCTATTTTGCAATATGTGCCCTCCATAAGTGCGAAGTCGTGAATAAAAGTGCTGGATTACGTTGGACCGATTTGTCATCTTCGCCACATTTATTATTCATCTCATGACAAATAATTGGAGTAATGACATAATGTCGATCCGAAGTAATCCAGCCCTTTTATTCAAAATCAGGCCTTTAAAACCCCAAATATCATGTGCGCATTGCATATGAGTAGATTAGTGACTGCACAAAACGTCATGTTATAGTAAACCCTCTTTCAAGACTTTTGTGCGTATAAGCACATGAATACGGCCCATACTGTGTATCCATTTCTGGGAATTCCTATTCTGATTAGAAAGCTGTGCCACATACGTAAAATATTACTGATTTGATTCAGAAAGAAGAATTCAAATCGTTCGTATGAGCTTTTCTGAAGTGAAAAGTGAAATTTCCATTATATAAAATACGGCATACCATCATGGGCTGGTCATATTGTGTGAGTGTATTTAGGAAATGATGCTTAATTTAAAACATCTAAGAATTTATTCATGTTAAAGATTTGTCAAATTGTTGATTAAGCCATTAAAAGTCATCATATTAGTGTAACTCTAATATTATCCTATGAACTCATATATGGGAGAAGGATAAAATACAAAAATCGACTTTTTTCAATTTTTTGCCGATGAAAGATTTTTTAATATTCCGCAAGCTTTTTTTGACTACCAAGGCTAACTTTTAGTGGAAAAAGATCGGAGGTTCATGCAAGTTCGATAATATGTGTGTTCCAGCACACCGTGCACTTAGAAGCTAGTGGAAAAATATTTCCTAGAGGTTGGAAAATCATCTCCTAGGTGCTGCAATAAAAATCTCCTAGAACCTGGAAAAGCTTCTCCTAGAAGCTGGAGAAGCTTTTCAAGAAGCTGGGAAAGCTTTATCGGTTAGTTGCAAATGCTTCTCCTGGAAGTTGAAAAAACTTCTCCTAGCAGCAGGAAAAGCATCTCCTAGCAGCAGGAAAAGCTTCTTCTAGAAACTAGAAAAGCTTGTCCTAGAAACTAGAAAAGTTTCTCCTAGAAGCTTTAGAATCTTCTCCTAGAAGCTGTAAAAGCTTTTCCTTAAAGTTGGAAAACTTCTCTTAGATTCTTGAAAACCTTTCTCCTAGATGCTGGAGAAGTTTATCTCAGATGCAGGAAAAACTACTTCTAGAAGCTGGAAAAGTTCCTCCTAGAAACTAGACAAGCTTCTTCAAGAAGCTGAGAAAGCTTCTCCTGTTAGCTAGAAATGCTTCTCCTAGAAGCTGGAAAAGTTGCTCATAGAGGTTGAAAAAGCTTCTCCTAGAACCTGGAAAAGCTTCTTTTAAAGCTGGAAATGCGTTTCCTAGAAACTGGAAAAGCTTCTCCTAGTAGTTGGAAAAGCTCTTCTGGAAGATGGAAAAGCTTCTTCTAGAATCTGGAAAAGCTTCTACTAGAATCTGGAAAATTTTATCATAAATGCTGAAAAATCTTCTCTCAGAATCTAGAAAAGCTTATCCTATAAACTGGAAAGCTTCTCCTATAAGTTCGAAAAGCTTATCCCACAAGCTGGAAAAGCTTCTCCTAATAGCTGAAGAAGCTTCTGCTAGAAGCTGGAAAAGCTTCCCCTATAATCTGGAAAAGCTTCTCCTAGAAGCTGGAAAAACTTCTTTTAGAAGCTGGAAAAGCTTCTACTGGAAGCTGGATAAACTTCTCCTAGAAGTTGGAAAAGCTTCTCCTAGAAGCATTTTTACTAGAAGCTGGAAAAGCTTGTGCCAGAAGCTGGAAAAAATTCTCCAAAAGCTTCTCTCAGAAGCTGGAAATGCTTCTCCAACAAGCTGGAAAAGCTTGGTGAAGCAGAAGCTTTCCCCAGAATCCTTCAATGACTATTATTAGAGGCAAGGAAAAAACCTCCCAAAAGTTTGGAAAAGTTTTTTTAGAAGCTCAATTATTAACTTTAAGTAGTTTGAAAAAAAAAGCTCTCAACGTAATCTGGAAAAGTCTGGAAAGCCAGGAAAAGCATCTGGTATAAACCTGACTGACGTTGTACTGACAGCTTGAAAAAGATTCTCTTAGAAATCTGGAAGATATTCAACTGCAAACCTTAAAAGGATTCTCTCATAAGCTTAGAGTCGATAGTCTGTAAAAGCTTCTTCCAAAGCAAAAAAGCTTCCCCACAAGCCTGGGAAAACCTTCCAAGAAATCTTGAATAATTATTTTCAGAAGTCTGGAAGTTCCTCCTAAAAGACTTGAAAAGCTTTCTTAAAGCTTATCTGGAAACACAGTAACTAAAAGCTTCCCCTGGAAACTTAGAAAAGCCTTCCTTCAAAGCTTGCAAAATCATTTCCTTCAAACTTGGAGAGGTTTTTCCTTGAAACGTATATCAGATTATACTAGACAAAGCAATTTGCAAGTATCTTGGAGAAACTCTAAATCATTTTTGAGAGGAGCTTTTCTAAGCTTCTCGGAAAAGTTTTTTTTTTGTGAACCTTTTTCACAGGCTTATAAAGGAGCGTTTCTAAAAGTATAGTAAAGTATGTATCTTGAAATTGCTAATCTAGCTTGTTCTAGAAGATTTTTTGACTTCTGGGAGAAGATTATCTTGGCTGTTGTTCTTACTTATGCGATTTTTCGATTAGTACTGAATCTTTTTCATAATCTTGAAGAAGCTTCTCCATGCTTCTGCGAGAAGCTTTTCCATGCTTCTGCGAGAAGTTTTTCCATGCTTCAGGGAGAAGCTATTTCAGCTTAAGGGACAAGCTTTTCAATATTTCGGGAGTAACATTTACATTATATTTGAACTTACAAACTTTTGAAAAAAGCTTTTGTAAAGTGCTTTAAAAAACGTATTTTGCAAGCGTCTATTACAATCCTTAAACTTTCTAGAACAAGTTTTTGGAAGAACAAACTTCTCGGAATCTTATTTTGTTAATCTTCTTTGAGAATCTTTTGCAAGCTTCTGGGAGAAGGTTTTCCTACTTTTCTATTAAAAGATTTTTATTTCTTCAAAAATCTTTGCCAAACTCTAGTTATGGTTGTGATCTGAAACCTACTTCCGGGGATCCGTTGGAAGTGGTAGATGTTATAAATGAAGTAAAACCTTACCATGCGACTTATCAAACCGCGCCAGTTTTAATAATATGATGAATTAAAAGTACTTATCTGTGCTTATGACCAGATGAACATCACCGATTTCGGACGCTTCAAAGAAAGGGGAAGTTTCTCTATCTGATACTTTGAGAGCAAAAAGGCATTGCAGAGGTGGAGCCTCGATGGGATTCGAGGGAATAAGCTTTTTCACCGGAAACCTCTAAGCAACTTTGCAAATTCGTCCTCCATAGTGACAAATAACCTTGTAAGCTCTCCAGAGAAGAAATTTTCGTACATAATTCCATTTTTGGGATCCTGAATTATAAATAAGTGCGTCCAGTTTCTCTAGAAGAAATAAATTCGTTCCCTTGTTAAACATTACAACAAAAAAAAAAAAAAACGAGTAAAGCCTTTTCCATCCCAGATGTGCTGTGCTTGGCATTTATTGTCAGTAACTCAGTTTTTCTCCTTCATCCCCTGCGATAGCATAAAATAGAGTAGGTAAGTCCGCAAAATTCTACCGGGCCGGCTTTTCTGCGAATGGGAACAATCCGATAAGCAGGTGACTGAACACGGACAAACTGGATAAAATTATGGACCAAAATGGAACCATTCACGAGAACTGGAATGGCCCAAAATGTAGGCGACAGCTCCGGGGAAAAGAATTTCGAATTCAGGTGGTCGACCGGCAATTGCCAGCTGCCCTGCGATTGCGCTTAGCCTAATGATCTGGAAGATCTGGGGGAAAGATGGCGAAGGGAACTAGAGGCAGGATAGAGGAAGACGATGAAATTCACGACATTTCTTATTCCCGGTTCAGTTCACAAGTCACGTAGAGTTGGCGTCGGCACAAGACGATGAATGGCGACGGATAAATCATAGGCATTTACGACGCCCCCGCCCATTCGATGCGCTGCTTTCCGTATTCATGAAGAGTAAGACCCATTGGGGCCCGGTGAAAATTGGGACCTATGCCTGGTAATTATCACAAATAAGAGTCCATTTGTCCTAATCAAATCGAGCTTAGGGGCCGTCTATTATCCCGGCAGCAGAGAAACAAGACTCATGGCTCCGTTCAATTTTTCGGCGAGAAAGAAAAGCAATCTGGTTGCCATCGTCCTCTGTTTCGGATCCGCACTCCTTCTGGGAGCCTCCCCCAGGCCAAAAGAATCCCAAGAGTGCAACATTGCGAAACAAATGGCTGGTGATTATGTAAAGTAAGGCTAGTTTGCCGGATCATTACAATGAAGTTTAACAAATGACCATACTGTCTCCATCTCGATTGAGCCTGCTTTGCATAAGGTCTGGTGGCAAAAGGCTCGCTTCTGTTCGGTTGGAAAGCAGACGAAGAACAATACCGCCAGCTCTATCCAACGTTCAAGTTGAAAGATTTAGACATTCGCGCCAATAACACTTAAAACAGAGATGGGCCTTCTAGGAGGAGCAGGGGTTGACAGAGTGGGACAAAAGTTCGAGTGGGGTAAGAGTTTCTTTTAAAAATTTCTAGCTTAATTAAAAACAAAACTTATAAATGTCATGGTGGTTCGAATGATATTCAAGTAAGAGACTTTCACTCCAAATATCATAAAAATCGATTGAGATTTGGATAGCTATTTGTAGTTTTTTGACGTGAATATTGTAGTTTTTGGTCAAAGTTTTGTTGCATGGGACCAATTGAAGATAATTGTTTTTCATATTTTATGTAAGGGCGTTTCTAGGCCTATTATAAGGATGTTTTGAGGTGTATTAGTTTTTGCATAAATGCATGGAAACATGCATTTGGCCCATAGTGAGGCAAAAGTTCGGATCAGCGGTTCAAAAGTTCGACCCGATTCGGAAAAAATTGCAAATTGTTTAAAATCTACATATTATCTTCAAATTTAGCTATTTTTTTTCTGATCGTGCGAAAAATGTAACCAAAATTTAGCATTTCCACTAAGTTTTGCTAAAAACTGCTATTTTTGAGTACATTACAATTAACTTTGTTTGGGACATTTTTCGGCAAACTTAGGTTTACGGCTGGTGTAAAGTATACCTTTCATAAAAGGATCAATATTTTGTGTTTTAGCCAGTGAACTTTTGCCCAACACTAGATTCGAAATTTAGCCCCACCGTTGGGGCAAAAGTTCGTTTAAGACAATCAATTTTGAAACTGTTATAACTAAAAATGGGTAAATATTTTGGCACAAGTTTGTTCAGCAAAATTATAGCCAATATTTTGAAGGTTCACTGTATGGTATTTGTTTTGTTTCAACTGCTATTGTTTTCCTAAAAACTTTGGTTATACCACTAAGGTCGAACTTTTGCCCCACCTTACTCTATCATGTATGTAAAATCCCAGAGTTGTCTGTCTGTCAGTTACGCTTTGGAATGTTTCACCGCAATGTTCCAATATTGAGCATCATCTTCAATATTATTTTGAAGCATTGAAAAAAATTATTTAATGTTGGAACATTACAACTGTCATTCAGAAGGATAATAATAAATTATAGAAGGCTACAACAGCTACTCAGAAGAATTTTCATGATGGAACTTTTGAAATGTTTCACAGAAGAAAAAACACAACAGCAGCGCTTAAGGTTCTATTTAGAATCGGTTGTTTACCAAAATTGAAAGAGCAGTTTTCTTTCGATTGGCCAACAATAACGAAAAACAAAAATGTCCGTTCATCGTAACATACAAAATGCAGAAACGGGCGTTTTTATAGTACTAGATTTGAACATCAAGGAACGCGCTCAAAAGGGCATGATTACATCATAAATTTAAGCGATTTTTCAATCATTGGTACCATGCGTGTGTTAACGATGGGTAATGTTAACAAAATATAACTTTTATCATCTACTTCTTGACATCACATATCTGTTGTAACGTAGTCTGTCTCTATACTGAGTGTTCATAGAGCGTTTTTAGAATGATGTACTTACAGGTGAATTGTTTAGCCCAAATTATTATCTTGTGTTTGAATACAGGCATCATCCATCTTTGAAAGGCCATACATATTAATACATAGCGTTTTAAATACATAAACTAAGAAAGAACCATATTATCAACTGAATTGAATGAAAATTGAGTGATTGTTCACTTACCTTGTCCTTAGCTTATCAAACCCACCAATTCAGCATTATGATGTTAGTTTCACATCTTCTTATAAGCACTGTGTCATTGAAAAAGAATATAACTAAAGAAATAGTTTTGAAGCCTTTCAAATATCATTCAAAATTGATGGTAAAATGGTAAAGCTTCTTCCAACCTTGTGAAAGCTCCTTCTAGAAGTTAACAAACCTTCTATTATAAATTGAATAGTAAACTCCTTGAAAAAAGTCCCAAAAGATTCAAAAGTCTCTTCGAGAAACTGAGACAGCTACTCCCAGAAACCAGAAAGCCTTTTGTCAGAAGTACAAAAAGCTTCTCGTAAAAGAAGGTAAAGCTTATCAAGAAACTGGAACAGCTTCTCGCACAAGTAAGAGAAGCTTTTTTAAGTTTCTAGGAGGAACTTTTCCAAGAAGCTCGAAAAGCCCGTCCTTGAAGTTTAAAAAGCTTCTTACACAAGCAGAAACAACATTTCCCAGAAGATGGAAGAGCTTCTACCACAAGCTAGACAATCTTCTCCCCGAAACTGGAAAATCTTTTCACATAAACTTAAAAAGCTTTTCTCAGATATTAGAAAAGCTTCTCACAGAAGCAGGAAAAGCTATTCGCACACTGGAAATGCTTCTCCCAGAAGCTAGAAAAGCTTCTCCCAGAAGCTGGAAAAGCTTTTCTAAAAAGTTGGAAAAGCTTCTCCCTAAAGCTGGAAAAGTTTTTCCCAGAAGACGGAAAATCTTCTACCACAAGTTGAAGAAGCTTATCCCAGAAGCTTTAAAAACATCTCCTAAATGCCTTAATAGTTTAAACAACCCAAAAGCTGGAAAAGCTTCTCCAATAAGCTGGAAAAGCTTCTACCAGAAGCTGGAAAAACTTCTACAAGAAGCTGAAAAAGCTTCTCCAAGAAACTGCAAACACTTCTCCAAAAACCTGGAAAAGCTTCTTTTAGAAGCTGGAAAAACTTCTCCCAGAAGCTTCTCAAAAAATATGAAAAAACATCTCAAAGAAGCTGGAAAAGCTTTTCCAAGAAACTGGAAAAGCTTCTCAAAATAGCTGGAAAAGCTTACCTAGGATTTGGAAAAACTTTAGCCTTCTTCTAAAAGCTTCTCCTTGAAGCTAGAAGAAACAAGAAACTGGGAAAGCTTCTCTTAGAAGCTAGAAAAGCTTCTTCCATAAGCTGGAAAAGTTTCTCCCAGAAGCTTCTTCTATAAGCTGGTAAATCCTTAGCCTTCTCCTAAAAGCTTCTCCTTGAAGGTGGAAAAGCATCAAAGAGAAGGTTTTCCAAGCTCCTGAGAGAAAATTTACCTAACTTCTGATAAACGCTTTTCAAAGCTTTATAAAGGAGCAGTGCTATACTTCTATAAGAACATTTTCTATGTATCTTGAAGATGCTGATCTAGCTTGTTATAGAAGATTTTTCTGACTTCTGGGAGAAGTTTTTCTTGGCTGTTGTTCTAACTTCTGGGATTTGTCGATTAGTACAGAAAATGGAAAGACTTCTCCAAGGTACTGGAAAATGCTTCTCAAAAAAGCTTCAAAAAAGCTGGAAAATTTTCTCCCAGAAGCTGGGAAACTTTCTTCTATAAGCTGGGAAAGCTGCTCCCAGAAGTTGGAAAACCTGCTCTAAGAAAGCTAGAAAAGCCTCTCCGAAAAAGCTGGAAAAGCTTCTCCTAGAAGCTTGAAAAGCTTCTCCTAGAAGCTTGAAAAGCTTCTTCCAGAAGCTGGAAAAGCTGCTCCCAGAAGCTGGAAAAGCTTCTCCCAGGATCTAAAATTGCTTCTCCCAGAAGATACAAAAGCCTCTCAATGAAGCTGGAAAAGCTTCTCAATGAAGCTGGAAAAGCTTCTCCAAGAAACTGGAAAAGTTTCTCAAAAAAGTTTCTCAGAAGCTGGAAAAGCTTCTACCAGAAGCTGGAAAAGCTTCTCCCAGGATCTGAAAATGCTTCTCCCAGGAGCTGGAAAAGCTTCTCAAAGAAGCTGGATAAGCTACTCAAAGAAGCTTCTTCAAGAAACTGGTGAAGCTTCTAAAAATAGCTGGAAAAGTTTCTCTCAGGAGCTGGGAAAGCTTCTACCAGAAGCTGTGAAAGTTTTTCCCAGAAGATGGAAAAGCTCCTCCCAGGAGCTGGAAAACCTTCTCCTAGAAACTGGAAAAGCTTTTCCCGGAAGCTGGAAAAGCTTCTCCCATAAGGTGGAAAATGGTCCTCTCAGAAGCTGGAAAGGGTTCTCACAGAAGTTGGAAAAGCTTCTCCGAGAATCTGAAAATGTTCCTCCCAGAAGATAGAGAAGCTGCTGAAAAAGCTTTAATTATAAGATGGAAAAGCTTCTCCAAGAAGCTGTAAAAGCTTCTCCAAGTAGCTGGAAAAGCTTCTAGCAGAAGCTGGAAAAGCTTCTCCAAGAAAGCTGGAAAAGTTTCTCCAAGAAAGCTTGAATAGCTTCGAGGCTTGAAAGGCTTCCAGAAACTGGAAAAGCTTCTCCCATAAGCTGGAAAAGCTTCACCCATAAGCTGGAAAAGCTTCACCCAGAAGATAGAAAAAGCTTCTCCCTGAAGCTGGAAAAAGGTTCTCCTTGAAACTGGAAAAAACTTCTCCCAGAAGCTAGAAAAGCTTCTCTACGAAGCTGGAAAGCTTCTCCCAGTTGCTGGAGAAGTTTCTCCCAGTAGCTGGAGTAGTTTTTCTCAGGAGCCGGAAAAGCTTCACCCAGCTGGGAAAGCTACCGTTTTGACTCATATTCCGAACACTTAAGGCCAGCAGTGACTTCGAATGCATCTGACAGGCATAAATTAGTTGATATTTGTAAAAGTTTTAATTTCTTCGGAAAGCCTTACTGTTAGCTGTGTAATGTGCTGATAAAAATGTTTATTTGAACTTGTTTAGTATTGTTTTAACGTATTTAACGTGTTTTTCCATAACATTTTGATTCAAATGCCGAACACTGCATTCATTCTCTCTCATATTCCGAACACCTTGATTCAAATTCCGAACAGCACGAAAAAAGCGTATTCGAATGAATAATTTCGCAAATAAATTTATTCAAGCTAGTTTCACTGGTCTTGAACTAAAGAATCACCAATACTCCCGAGGTATAAAATACATTTAAAGACGTTAAAACTGAATTGCAATCGACTGCCATTTCCTGGTTATTTGATGACATATTTCAGCGAAACATTTCAACCGAATCGCCATATAAAAACGGAGTGTTCGGAATATGAGTATGTTCGGAATTTGAGACAAAACGGTACTCCCAGAAGCTGGAAAAGCTTCTCCTACAAGCTGGAAAAGCTTCTCCCAGAAGTTGGAAAAATTTCTCCCAGAAGCTGTAAAAACTTCTCCCAGAAGCTGGAAAAGCTTCTTCCATTAGCTGGAAAAGCTTGTCCCAGAAGCTGGAAAAGCTTCTTCCAGAAGTTTGAAAAGCTTCCCCAGAAGCTGGAAAAGCTCTTACTAAGATCTGGAAAAGCTTTTTCAAAAAGCTAGAAAAGCTTCTCCCAGAAGTTGGAAAAGCTTATCCCAGTAGTAGGAAAGCTTCTTCGAGAAACTGGAAAGCTCCAGCTCCAGAAGGTGTGAAGGCTTTTCCCAGAAAATGAAAAAGATTTTCTCAGAAACTTCCAGAAAACTGGAAAAGCTTCTCTCACAAGCTGAAAATTCTTCCTTCAAAAGCTGAAAAAGCTCCTCCCAGAAGTTGGAAAAGCTTCCCCGGAAGCTGAAAAAGCTCCTATCAAAACCTGGAAAAGCTTCTTCAATTAGCTAGAAAAGCTTCACTCACAAGCTGGAAAACCATCTCCCAGTAACTGGAAAAGCTTCTTTCAAAAGCTGGAAAAACTTCTCCTTGAAGTTGGAAAACTTCTCCCAGAAGCATGGAAATCTTCTTTGCCTGTCAAACCTCCTAAAATGCAAGCACACTCAAATTTACAAATGGGCAAATTTTCAACCATTTTTTGAGATTTTGTCCGACTTTTGTACGAACATCTGCCACTGTGCCACAAGGGGGCCCGTCTGTTTCGCATGTTTCGAAAACCGCTATTTCGACGAGGGAGATCGGAGCCTGGGATGGTTTCTCTGCAGCAGATTATTTGGTTTTGCTTTGGAACGCCGTCAGTCGAAATCTGCCCGCGAAGAAGGCAGACAGCGCGACATGAGAATATGAGAAGACGCCTGCCAGTCTAGCAGGCAGTCGTCCTTCTGCTCCCCCTCTAACCTTTATCCCCTTCTTCAGCTTTTCCACTTCAGCGACGTAGAATATGAGAACTACTACAGAATGCGCATATTTTATGCTTCCCTGACTTCGGCTACCGTATGGGTGGTATGGGTGGTGGTGGCGGAATGAAGAAGAAGCGTTGGCAACCAGACAGACTGCGAAGCAAATGCGATTCTGTGCCAAGAAACAACCCCGAAACAGCAAGTGCCATGTCAACCGCCAGAACTCTAGCTTTTGCTAGCAGGAGGTTAGTCAGGACTCAGTCAGCCAGACGATGATCCAAAAGAACGGGCATGAACGTTATTTGTTTGCTGCAGTCGGGAAGTGAGGTGTTGCTTGCCACGGCAGGGATTATTAATCCAGAACGAGTCTAATACACTTCAAAAGCTTCTCCAAATCCAAATCCAATCCAAATCCAATCCAAATACAATCCAAATCCAATCCAAATCCAATCCAATCCAATCCAAATCCAATCCAAATCCAATCCAAATCCAATCCAAATCCAATCCAATCCAAATCCAATCCAAATCCAATCCAAATCCAATCCAAATCCAATCCAAATCCAATCCAAATCCAATCCAAATCCAATCCAAATCCAAATCCAAATCCAATCCAAATCCAATCCAAATCCAATCCAAATCCAATCCAAATCCAATCCAAATCCAAATCCAATCCAAATCCAATCCAAATCCAATCCAAATCCAATCCAAATCCAATCCAAATCCAATCCAAATCCAATCCAAATCCAATCCAATCAATCCAATCCAAATCCAAATCCAAATCCAATTCCAAATCCAATCCAAATCCAATCCAAATCCAATCCAAATCCAATCCAAATCCAATCCAAATCCAATCCAATCCAATCCAAATCCAATCCAAATCCAATCCAAATCCAATCCAAATCCAATCCAAATCCAATCCAAATCCAATCCAAATCCAATCCAAATCCAATCCAAATCCAATCCAAATCCAATCCAAATCCAATCCAAATCCAATCCAAATCCAATCCAAATCCAATCCAAATCCAATCCAAATCCAATCCAAATCCAATCCAAATCCAATCCAAATCCAATCCAAATCCAATCCAAATCCAATCCAAATCCAATCCAAATCCAATCCAAATCCAATCCAAATCCAATCCAAATCCAATCCAAATCCAATCCAAATCCAATCCAAATCCAATCCAAATCCAATCCAAATCCAATCCAAATCCAATCCAAATCCAATCCAAATCCAATCCAATCCAATCCAAATCCAATCCAAATCCAATCCAAATCCAAATCCAATCCAATCCAATCCAAATCCAATCCAAATCCAATCCAAATCCAATCCAAATCCAATCCAAATCCAATCCAAATCCAATCCAAATCCAATCCAAATCCAATCCAAATCCAATCCAAATCCAATCCAAATCCAATCCAAATCCAATCCAAATCCAATCCAAATCCAATCCAAATCCAATCCAAATCCAATCCAAATCCAATCCAAATCCAATCCAAATCCAATCCAAATCCAATCCAAATCCAATCCAAATCCAATCCAAATCCAATCCAAATCCAATCCAAATCCAATCCAAATCCAATCCAAATCCAATCCAAATCCAATCCAAATCCAATCCAAATCCAATCCAAATCCAATCCAAATCCAATCCAAATCCAATCCAAATCCAATCCAAATCCAATCCAAATCCAATCCAAATCCAATCCAAATCCAATCCAAATCCAATCCAAATCCAATCCAAATCCATCCAATCCAATCCAAATCCAATTCCAAATCCAATCCAAATCCAATCCAAATCCAATCCAAATCCAAATCCAATCCAAATCCAATCCAAATCCAACTCAAATCCAATCCAAATCCAATCCAAATCCAATCCAAATCCAATCGCAAATCCAATCCAAATCCAATCCAAATCCAATCCAAATCCAATCCAAATCCAATCCAAATCCAATCCAAATCCAATCCAAATCCAATCCAAATCCAATCCAAATCCAATCCAAATCCAATCCAAATCCAATCCAAATCCAATCCAAATCCAATCCAAATCCAATCCAAATCCAATCCAATCCAATCCAATCCAATCCAATCCAATCCAAATCCAATCCAAATCCATCCAATCCAATCCAAATCCAATCCAAATCCAATCCAAATCCAATCCAAATCCAATCCAAATCCAATCCAAATCCAATCCAAATCCAATCCAAATCCAATCCAAATCCAATCCAAATCCAAATCCAAATCCAATCCAAATCCAATCCAAATCCAATCCAAATCCAATCCAAATCCAATCCAAATCCAATCCAAATCCAATCCAAATCCAATCCAATCCAATCCAAATCCAATCCAATCCAATCCAATCCATATCCATCCAAATCCAATCCAAATCCAATCCAAATCCAATCCAAATCCAATCCAAATCCAATCCAAATCCAATCCAAATCCAATCCAAATCCAATCCAAATCCAATCCAAATCCAATCCAAATCCAGTCCAAATCCAATCCAAATCCAATCCAAATCCAATCCAAATCCAATCCAAATCCAATCCAAATCCAATCCAAATCCAATCCAAATCCAATCCAAATCCAATCCAATCCAAATCCAATCCAAATCCAATCCAAATCCAATCCAAATCCAATCCAAATCCAATCCAAATCCAATCCAAATCCAATCCAAATCCAATCCAATTTCAATTGAAATCTAATCAGTTGATCACGACAGCACCTTCAATAGTAATAAAAAAATCTTAGAAATCTAAGAAATCAATAAGGGACATGAAATTTGCATCACGATGTCCGTTTATATGACTGTGAATGATGGGTCATCATCATCTGTATTCACGGCTGAATTAACTGAGAAGAGCTGCAATGAAGCTGATTATGGCGCTGATAGACGAACTGTCCTCATAGTTTAATCCCATGACAGCTCGAATGTGAACCCAGTGGACAGTGTTGTTGAAAACATTTGGGATTTTAATGTCACAGCGCATATGCTGGAAGAGCAAACAGAGCAACGATGAAAATTGTAACTCATTCCGAGAAGAAAATCCCTACGTTCCGGCATGGAAAATACGCTGCTGATAGTGAAGATGCATTGCATTCCACTTCCACGAATTTTTCCGTGCATTTTCAGAAGCACGTGACAGATAGACAGATATGTCTAATGTATTCCAAAGAAAATTTCACTTAATGATTTCTTGGAGCCTGCAGTTCACGGAAAGGGTTTCCTTTCATCGTATTTTCGAACACTTAACAATAAAATTGAATATTTGTCTCTTCATACTGAAATTGATATTCTTCTTGATACCCCGAAAGAAATAACAAAAAAAATCACTCAGAAATATGTTTATTACTTTCTCAGGAAAGCTTCATTTCTTTACGATAAAATCATGCTCTCAGGGTGTAATACCATCAAAGACCCAAATGCTACCCCAATTTGGTCGCGTCCTTTGTTGTCTGTTGCAACGAGATCGAAAATTGATAGAGAAGAAATTTGCAAAGCCAATCAATACTTAGTAGTCATATTTTCGGAGGACGGACTCACTGGCAAGGATGGAAAGACAGCTACCATTTTCCAACTGGTGCTAGTTTGAGTTCGCGAGAAACTACTGCTACTTAATTTTTTGCCGAACAATAATTAAACAAATTAAAACTCGCTCGAACATGAGCGCCCTGTCCTCCTAGAAGCAGCAGTAGCAGAAGTAGCAGTGATCACGTTGATGCTGGAATTTCGTTTTAATTAAACAGCATTAGGCAGACTTGAGTTTGAGCACAACCGGGGAAAAAGTTTAAATTGCTTCTTGGCAAGTTAGCAGAGCGACAACAGCCATCGACGGCACTTTGGCTGCAAACCAAATTCCGGGGGCTGCAGAAATTCGCATCACGAATGAGCGAAAAAGTTTACCGTTGTCTTGTTTGGCTGGAGGGTACTTGTTGTATTGTCGAGGGTATCTGCTGTCACAATAAGACTGTTGTTTTTGGTTGACGATGTGCAACTTTTTGAGTGCCGCTTCGGTGCTTAATTTGAATTTAAGTTTAGCAAGAGGAAAAAGTTTTTTATATTTCAGACATAAGAATTCTTCTAACAATAAAAAATCTCTTCTTTTTATAATGTATTAGTATCGAGTAAGCCTCCAATAAAACATAGCAAAAAAATCTATAAAATAAATAATAGAACGATCTCACCACTGCGTACTGCTACGCACTTAATATGATGGAAGCCAAAACGCAGTGCGCATTGTACTCTCCTGCTATACGTACCAGGCAGTCAATGTTCCGAAATGTACCTAATGCTATGTTCAGATAAAGATTCTTCCGGAAAATCTTAGAGGAATCCATGAATACACAGAATTAAAAATCCATGTAAATTTTAGCGTAAAAGCATGCACATAAAGGGAATGCCAAGTAGAGTTACATATTTTTTCAGGAGCACAAAAATGTACTGACCAGCCTCCTACCAAACCGTCTCTTAGCTCATCGGATTCCTAGTGTGCTGCGCTAGATGGAGGCTCACAAAAATTCTAAAAGCGCGCGCTAGGTGATGTACTTTCGGGGAGACTCGTCTCATGTGCTGTTCGGCGCTACGGCTCACCATCGGTATCCAAGTTGTGAAACAACTGCTTAGTAACGAAGAGCTTCTACAACTATTTTCGCCTCATCATTCAGGTGTCTAGATGGCCTACATGATACGGTCGAAGACTGGCGATCTGAAAGTTACAATTTCGATCCTCGTTGAAAACTTTTGTAATCACTTCAATTATTGCGCTGAATTTTAAACAGCACATGTGATGGAGCGCATGAGACCGCAGTGAGACACATCTCAAGAAAAATGAGGCGCACCAAAAGAGGTCTCACAATGTACAGCGCGCCCGTGCGCTTGCAAGCAATGAGGCTCCTGCACCTAAGGCTACAGCACGTGCACAGTAACTCTAATGCCAAGTATGTCGCAAATTTACATGACACATCGTGTAAAATAACATGAACATCTTGTAAATTTAGACGAATTGTCGTGTAGTCGGTTAGAGTCCATGCTAGATTACACGATGTCTAGCGGAAACTTACATGTTATTGTAATTTTACACGATATGACGTGCAAATTTGTGACAAATCTGGCATTCATGTGTACGATTTAAGCTGAAATTTACAAGACTTTTTCTTTCTGTGTATGAAAATCGCTCCGAAAATTTTCCAGGAACTACATTAATTATTCCTCTATGAAATCATCTGGAAGATCCTCAGGGAATAGTTCTGGGAATTCTTTCGATAACTCCTTTAAATTTTTCACTAAATATTCCACAGAAAATTCACCTCGGAACTTTTCCAGGAAGTTCGTCAGGAACCACTCCGTATTTCTCTAGGAATTCTTCCAGGAACTACTCCGGGCTTTTTAAAGGAAATCATCAGTAAACATTCCGTCAATTATTCCAGAAGTTTATTTAGGGAATTACTCCACCATTTTTTCTGGAAAACACTTTTCTTTCAGAGATTACTACGGGAATGCTTCAAGAAATTACTCCGGTAATTTGTCTATATTGTGGTGTAGAAATTCATTGAATAATGCTCCGAAAATTCTTCTAAACATTCCTCGCGAACTTATCTTAGAATTCTTCAAAAAATTCTCTCGGGGATTTTGTAAGGAATTCTCTCAGTAATTTCTGTAGCAAATCTATTAGGATTTTTTTTTTCTGAAAAAAAATCTCTAGAAACTTCTCTGGGAATTCCTTCAGCGTTTCCCTTTCAATTATTTCTGTGAATGATTTAAGGGCATTTCTGGGAATTACGTAGAAGTTCGTTAGGGAACTACTTTAAGAATTCCTGTGAAGAATTACTCCAAAAAATCTTTAGGGAATTATTCCCAAAATAGATCCAGGAATTTAGTTTTTTTTTCTCAGAAACGATTAGGGAACATCCTGCATTAAATTCCGCCAGTAATTTCCATGTGAGTTTATTCCAGAATTCCCTTATATATTCGTTCGGGTTTCCTCTGGAATATTGGATATAGGTACACCTGAGAATATCTTCAGGTGCAAATCCCAAAGGAATTCACAATTTCTAGAGCAACTTCCAAAGGAACTACTAGATGTACTTCGGAAATTCCTTCAGCGATTACTATGGAAATGTTTCAAGGAACTACTCCGGTAGTTTCTCTAACCAATTCTTTCAGAGTTCCTACAGAGATTCTTTGAAATTGAAATTGAATTTGATATACTGCTCCGAGAATTCTACCAGGTATTCGTCACAAACTTATACATGAATTCTTTCAAAAACTTCATCGGAATTTTTTAAGGAATTCTGTCAATTATTTATGTATTTGAATCTTATGAGTTTTTCAAAAAAAAAAAATCGAGCAATAATTTTGGAAGTTTGTACAGCAATTTTCCACACTTGTTTTGGTGTATTTCTCTGGAAATTCGCCTGAAGTTTCTTCAGAGTTTCTTTTTGCATTTTTTCAATGAATCATTTAAGGGCATTTCAGTGCATAATGTCAGAAGTACCTCTGATAATTACTTTAAGAATTTCTGTACAGAATTACTCTAAAAGGTCTTCAGAAATTATTTATAAAAGTCTTTCCAAAAATTCTGAAGATTTTTTTTAGCAAATAGTATGAGATATCCTACATGAACTTCTTCAGGGAACTTTTTAGAGAGTTCCTCCAGGAGTTTCATAAGAATTCAAATCCCAGAGTAAATGTCAAGTCTTTACAGTCAATTGGCATGGGGAAGGAATGTCAGGGTTCTATGATTATTGTTTCTAAAGGTCGAGAATACCTCTGCATCTTCACAAGCATCACAGGAAGGGTGTTTATTAGTGAGCGAGAAAGACATCTGAGAGTCAGCTTAGGTCGGTGATGCGGTCCATGGATAAGGAGGAAAAATACAACTTATATATAAAGCTAGTGTTGCATTTTTGTCTCTAGAAGTTTTTCGTAGAAGATTTAAAAAATACACCAACATACATAATTTCGATCCATTCAAAATATGTTTTTAGTAATGTCAAAGAAGAATATTAAATTAAAATTACATAAAACGAACATAATGCCGACACTTGTAGTGACGAACCGTACAAAGTTTATTTGAATATTACATTGAATATTACGCTGTCATGAAAAAATGTGTTATCATAAGCATGAAACGAGCTCACCAGTTGGTAATCCATCCTCGACTGAACACGAATATCTTTTCGCACTTACACAACGCGAACCGCAAAACTTCTCAGCGTTCCGAAAACGAAGCACATTCAGAGTCTAGGTCACGCTCGACCGATAAAAATTTAAAATAACCACCACAAGCAGTTTCGGAAGAACTTCTAGAAGAATTTCTAAACGAATTCCTAGAGCAACGTCCGTAGGAACTACTAGATGTACTTTCAGAGAAAAACTTAAAGGAACTTCTACAGAAACGGTGGAACTTTTAGCGAAACCACCGGAGAGACTCATAGCTCAACTTCTGGAGGAAATCCTGGGAAATCTCGCGGAGGAGCTCCTAGCGAAACTTCCTGCTGAAAACCAACCATCTGTCCCAATTTTTTTGGTTTCCCTTCGGGAACAGAACTCTTAGGAGACCTTCCGGAGGAATTCCTAGAGAAACTTCCAGAAGAAATTCTGAAGAAACTTCCGAAGCAACTCCAGGTGTGGAAAATCTGTAGGAACTTCTTCGCAAATTTTCAAATTTCTAGCAAATCATCAGGAATAAATTTTGGGGTAACTTCTGGAGGAACTCTTAGAGGAACTTCTGGAGTACATCATGGGAAAATTTGTGGCGGATCTCTGAAGAAAACTTTTAGAGGAATTTTCAGAAGAAATCCTAGAGAAACTTCCGGAGGAAGTCCAGCATTGGGAATACTTCTGCAGAAACTTTTTGGCGAACTTCTAAAGCAACTCTCAGGGGAACTTCCAGATGAATTCGTTGCGGAACTCAAAGGGTTTCCGAAGGAACTACTTCAATAACTTCAGAAGAATTTCCTAGCGGAACTTTCTAAGAAAATTTTAGGGAAACTTATGGAGAAATTTCCAAAGAAGCATCCGAATTAACTCCTAAAATAGATTTCGAAGGAACTTGTGAAGGAATCTCTACAGATACTTTAAGTGGAACTTCCACAAGAAATATTAGAGGTACTTCCGAAAGAACTTTAACAAAAATTTCTCGGAAGATCTTCAAGTGGAACTTCCGGTAGATCCCTTAGATAAACTTTCGGGATAAACTCTGCCGCAACTTCCTCTTCAACTCTGCGGAAGAACTTCTAGTGGATCTCGCGGAAAAATCCAAGAGGATCTTTCGGGAGTACTTATTATTCTGTAGGAATATACTATTATTCTATAGGAACAGTAACAGTAGCTTTCGGAGGAATTCCTACGACAACTTCCGAATGAGCTTCTGCAGGAACTTCCGGAGAAAATATCAGTGAAACTCTCTCAGGTACTTCCGGAGAAACTCATACTAGACCATCCAGAGGAACACATAGTGAATCCTTTGAAGGAACTACTACAGAAACTTCCGAAGGAACTGCTACACTAACTTCCAGAAGAACTCCTACGGGAGCTGTTTAAGGAATTTCCAAAGAAACTCCTACAGAAACTTTCGGAGGAACTACTACAAGAACTTTCGTAGGAACTTCCGCAGTAACTTCTTGAGGAACTCCTTCATGAACTTCTGAATGTACTCCTACAGGAATTTCCGGTAGAACTTATGGAGAAACAGTGGAGGATCTTCTGGAATTCCCGAAGGAACTCCTTCGGGAGCTTCTAAAGGAACTCTTACAGGAACTTTCAGAGAAACACTCACAGGAATTTCCAGATGAACTTTTGCAGGAATTTCAGGAGGAACTCCAATAGGAACTTCTGGAGGACACCCTACAACATCTTCCGGATGAACTCATACAGAAACTTTTGATGGAACTTCTGCAGTAACTTCCGGAGGAACTTCTGCAGTAACTTTCGGAGAAACTTCTACAACAACTTCTTGAGAAACACCATCAGGAACTTCCAAATGTACTCCTACAGGAATTCTCGGTAGAACTTATAAAGGAAAACTGGAGGATCTTTTGGAACTTTTGAAGAAACTCCTTCGGGAGTTTCCAGTGGAACTCTTACAGGAACTTCCAGAGAAACTCTTATAAGAATTTCCAGATGAACTCTTGCAGGTTCTTCCGGAGGAACTCCTGCAGGAACATCTGGAGGACGTCCTACAGCAACATCCGGATCAACTCATGCAGAAACTTTCGGAGAAACTTCTACAGTACCGTCTTGAAGAATTTCTTCGGGAACTTCCGAATGTACTCCTACAAAAATTTCCGGTAGAACTCATGAAGGAATACTGGAGGATTTCCTAGAACATCCGAAGAAATTCTTCCGGGAGCTTCCAGAGGAACTCTTACAGGATATTCCAGAGAAACTATTACAAGAACTTCTGGAAGACAACCTACAGCAACTTCCGGATGAACTCATACAGAAACTTTCGGAGGATCTTGTGCAGTACCTTCCGGAGGAACTTCTACAGTCACTTCTTGAGGAACTCCTTCAGGAACTTTCGGATGTACTCCTACAGGAATTTCCGGTAGAACATATGGAGAAACACTGGAGGATCTTTTGGAACTTCCGAAGGAATTCCTTCGGGAGCTTCCAAAGGAACTTCCAGAGAAACTCTTACAGGAATTTCCAGACAACTCTTGCATGAACTTCCGGAGGAACTCCTACAGGAGCTTTCGGAGGAACTCCTACAGGAACTTTCGGAGGAACTTCTGCAGTAACTTCCGGAGGAACTTTTACAGTAACTTCTTGAGGAACTCCTTCAGAAATTTCCGAGTGTACTCCTACAGGAATGTCCGGTACAACTTATGGAGGATCTTCTGGTAGAACACAGGAGGATCTTCTGGAACTTCCAAACGAATTCCTTCGGGTGCTCCAGAGAAACTCTCACAGGAATTTCCAGATGAACTCTTGCAGGAACTTCCAGAGGAACTCCTACGGGAATTTCTGGAGGACATCCTACAGCAACATTCACGTCTTCTCAGTGAGAATCGAACTCACGACTCCCTGAGTTCGATTCTCACTGAGAAGACGTGTAACTTTTTCGCAAAACTTCACATCAATTTGTCCACATTTAATCCAATTGCAAAATATATGTAATGTTTAGCTTTTCGGTAGTTGTTAAACTTCCAATCCCTTCCATATTTATTTTATACTAGTGGTCCCGGCAAACTTCGTCTCGCCATCAAGTAGGCTATTGTATACGCTATGGATCGTCCCATACAAAATGACAGTTCCGTCCACTCTCGTTTTTTCGTCTTTTCCGGTGAATATCCTGGGATTTTTATACGCACAAACACGTCGGAACCCTTGACGAACAAAACGGAGAAAAAATCATTCAAATCTGTTAACCCGTTCGTAAGCCATTTCGTGACATACAAACACCACTCCATTTTTATTTATATAGATAGATAGATAGATTTTTCAGGTGTGGAATCATAGGCCTGGAAGTACGAATCTAGTCAACTGTAATAAAACGGACAAAAAATGTGAAAAATAAAGATAGAACGGTCTCACCAAATTGTTGCTGCCTTGGAGCAAGAAATGAAAGCGAAAATGCAGTTATTAGGATCGCCATTGAATTATTTTAAGTATGTTGGACAAACAAAATCTAATGAAATTAATCCAAAGAAACGAGAACAAACTCTGTAACGTAATTTTCCATCCCAGAAAATCCCAACTGAACACATTCCCATCGAACAAGACACAACTCCCATTGAGCGGAACGAAAAACCATTTGCTTCCCTCAGAGTGATTCAAAAACCAATTCTACATGCCCACAGGAGAGCATGGCGAGCCGAGATAGTGTTGCAAAATGGACAAACAAAACTTCCCTAAACGAGCGAAGAGAAAGAAAAAAAAAGAAGCGATCCAACTGTTGGGAATATATCCTAAACACACAACATTCGGTTGGGTCCGTGTGCCCGATCAAAGAGGTATGGTTTATATGGAAATATGTTTGGTTAAGTTTTAGAAGCATCATGAGAAATCTTCCATTTTTGTAAGTATGAAGAAAAAGATCCAAACTTTATTGCAATCTACTACAGATGGCTTCGTTTTTTTGCGAAGAGGCAAGTGTTACTCGCAAACAAAGATTTTTGACATACTTGAGGTAACTCAGATAAGTCAGATGTAAAAATATTCTATAATATTTGATCCAAAATGCTGCCTTGAAAAACACGAGCTCTTACAGGAAGTTCTTCTTCTTCTTTCTGGCATTACGTCCCCACTGGAACAGAGCCTGCTTCTCAGTTTTCTTATGAGCACTTCCACAGTTATTAACTGAGAGCTTTCTGTGCCAATGACCATTTTTGCATGCGTATATCGTGTGGCAGGTACGAAGATATTTAATGCCCAGGGAAATTGAGAAAATTTCCAACCCGAAAAGATCCTCGACCGGTGGGATTCGAACCCACGACCATCAGCTTGGTCTTGCTGATTAGCTGCGCGTTTACCGCTACGGCTAACTGGGCCCGCTAAAAGGATATCTTTCAGGCTTAGAGTTCTGATAACCAACCTGACGTTAAGTGTATAATTTGCGAGATAACTTTGGATTATTAAACCAATGTATTTTGAAAAAAAAAAGATTTTAATTTTACAATCAAGCCTTCATGTCAAACACTGTCGAATGCTTTTTCTATGTCTTCAGATTTAATGGAACGAATCAAATTTATTACACGTAAAAGTTTATGAATAATCAAATGTCCATGTCGGAATCCAAACTGTTTATTGGCGAAAACTGATGTTTCGATTATGTGAAGCATAATTCTGTTAAAATGACTCTTAAAAAGTGGAGGAACGCTAGCTGATTGGACGATAGCTAGTGGCTTCGGCAGGATTTTTTCCGTTTTTTAAATTGTTACAACCTTGGCATTTTTCTATTTGTCAGCAAAGTATGCCAACTGAAAACATTTAATAAATATATCAATCGAAAAAGCTTGAACCGGTTTTTGAGGTTTTGATTAAAGTTATTTTTGTGGTTGATTTTCTTGTTTTATTTCTTTTTAATCGGGTACTAATATGGTGCCCGGTATATCATGTCTCCCCGAGGCAAAAGTCGGCCGTTCATCTGAAATTTGTTATGCTTTCTTTTCGGGAGCGAGAGGATAAACATGCGGACTTTTCTCCGTTCGGTGCTCCCCCTCTGTCCTCCCCTTTCTGATACCGTTGATACATGGCTCCCAGAAGCCGCCTCGGGGATCTTCCATATGAGTATTGAGGGAGGGAGGTGGGTATGGTCCGACCGTATTGTTTTGCGCACATCACATTCGACGCGTTGACGACCGGTTTCTAATGAAAATCTAACTGTTGGGGGAAAATTCCCTCACCCGGTTTGTTTACACGAGCCTGGGAGATTCCGCGCGGAGAAACTTTTGCCAGATTGGCCTTGTGACAGTGATAGCTTTGTGTTTGCCATTGTTATGAATAATGAGTGTTTGTTTGCTTTGGATGTTCGGTAGCTCGGAAAAGTTGTACGGATGGAGGGTAGGAAACAGATCAGTGCTCGAAAAGTTACACATTGAGTCCCGGATTGGTCGTCGATGATTATCATTGATATAAAAAAAAGAATTATAAGGGTGGATCCCCCAGATGCCCAACACTACCCGCCGTTAACAATGTACAGTACCGACGCTCGCTTCGGTATTACATTGAGAGCCTGAAATTTGAACAGTCTATGCAGTATCATGGATTTAGTAGTAATTATGAATGACAACTTTAAGACGACTGGTAAATAATTCTAATATTTATAAACAGTCATAAACATCTATACCCTCCTGAATATCTATTATAAAAAGCTCAATGCTCCATCCTTTCCATTTAATAATTCCCGGTCTCATGACATTCTTACGAAACAAAGTGCTAATGGGGATTAATGGGAACTTTTATCGCAGGACTATTCCGTTTCTTTTCGGAGAAACCCGGTCCTAATGGAAAGACGCTCCCCTACTTCGCTCCCTGAACCACGACCATCAGTGCCATTCCGGAGCGCATTGAATCCGCGAATTTCCACCCTCTAATGGAGCAAAGCACGGCGCGACATCATTTTCGAAGAAAATTACGTTTAATTAGAGGACACCCAGCTTTTGGACTCAATTCTCGGGTATGTTTCCGAACAGCTGCTAGCCATTAAAGTGTGCTTCCGACCGATCGATGGCAACTTTCGGAACGATCTGGTGTTACGTCTCAACTGGGACAGAACCTGCTTCTCAGCTCAGTGTTCTCATGAGCACTACCACTAGCTTTCTTTGCCGATGACCATCTTTGCAAAAGGTATATCGTGTGACAGGTACGAGGATACTCGGTGCTTAGGGAAGTCGAGAAAACCGGTGGGTTTTGAAACCCCGACCCTTCAGCTCGGTCTTGCTGAATAGCTGGCGTTTACCTTTGCGGCTATCTGGGCCCCCAGCTGTCACGTTCTATCCTGGAATTTTGCTCTCGGTGAGACTATACTGTTTTAAAGACCTCGTGAGCTATGTTTTCCCGGAGACCACCTGCGGCGCCTGTTTTATTCGTTGTCGCTTTTCGTTTGTACCATTTTGATTCACTTTCTGAACAGTTAAGCCTTACAGTGACTTTTAATGTGTATAATCTGCACGAGTAAGCCAGATCAGAATTATGAAATTTTTTGTATCTTTGCAGAATCAAACTATTATTATAATATTGGTTGTGCCGATGAAAATAATGCTTAAACATGTTTTTTCAGAAACTAAACAGTAGATTAGAGTATTTCAAAGTCCGAAAAGTTTGAATAATTAGCATTTAAGTAAATAATATCTCAAATCAATTCATTTGAACAAGTTGTTACAATCTTGATCTACATTATTACAATGACTCTTAGAGTTCAAATTAGCGTTAAAGGCATTGAAATTAAGATGCAAATGTTCATTGAGAAATTTCAACGTAATCTCTATACAAAACTCGAGTGTTAAAAATATAAGTTCTTCTTCTTCTTAGAATTACTTCACTACTGGGACAGAGCCTGCTCCTCAGCGTAGTGTTCTAATGAGCATTTCCACAGTTATTAACTGAGAGCTTCCTATGCCAAAGTTGCCATGTTCGCATTCGTATATCGTGTGGCAGGTACGATGATACTTTGTGCCCAGGGAAGTCATGAAAACGGTACCACATTCGTCTCCTCGTGGGTGGAAATCGTTTTGGCCAGCGTGGTATTTGCGGAAGAAGATATATTGCAATGGATGGGGACTACTCTGAAGTCGAGTTATCACACCCGTTGGTATCTTCATTGTTTTTATTTATGGAGAAACGTTACTGTTCCGGACAGGTGACATCTACCTACCTGCGAAAATTGTGATGTGCTATGTCAGCGACAGAATATGGCAAAGATACTTGATGGAAGCGCACAATGATTTTTGTTACTGATGAAACTGAATTAAAAAATATAATTCAGGTTTCATTTAGATTAATTTAAGTTGATAGGTAAAATATTATTCAATATCACTAAAATCTATCAATTGTTAATCTCTTATTCTTTCAAGATGCAATATTATAAAACTAAAATAATAATATTTCGTTGATTCGTCGTCATGTATTGCTCAAAGAACTTTTAGAGACATTTCCAGAGAAATTCTTGGAAGAACAAATGGTGAAATTCCTCAAGATTTTTTTTTTTTGAAAACATTGTTTGAATTACTTCTTGAGGTGTTACTGGAGCAATAGTTCAAGAAAGCCATAAAAATATCTAGAGATAATCATGACAGAATGCGATTGAGCAAAATCAAAATGTAAAATATCAAGTGAAATCTAAAAAACATCCAAGGGATTTTCATAGAAAAATATCAAAGGAATCCATTGAAAACTCTAAAAAAAACTCGGGAAATTCTATATGAAAATTTATAGAGTGAAGTATCATGAAGAAGCCCAACGTTCAATTCCTGAAACATTCTATTGGTGAACTTTTGCAGAAATCCTTGAAGTAACTCTGGGTAAAAAAATGTAAGTAATTTATTAAGGATGTATTGGAGAAACTTATTATATTTTGTTTAAAAAATCATCCCGAGCAATCTTAAATTTCCTGACTTATTTTACTATTGGAAACGAACAAAACTATGCTTAACCCGTATAGGCCTGAGTGAAAGCAAATATTCTGAAACCCTCACCGCTCAGCGAATTATTAATGGATTCAAATGATTTTTTGTCAGTATACTGGCACACATATCTAGTTTCTAGAAGTGGACATAGGAACGCAGAAATATTCCTGTGGCCAGAGTTATACCGGTGGGTCAAGTCGGGTGAAAAGGATACTGGGAGTTTATGCCCCTGGAGGTAGGCAAAACTCTTCTTTGTAATGTTGAATATCAGATCTTGTACGGGGCAAGTGAGAATCCGGGGTAAGTGGGGCGTTTCGTCATAGCTCAACTAGGAAAAGTTTTTCATGGGGGTATTCTTCTAGAAAGTTGAAGATACAATGACAATGAATGTATTTAGTACTAACCATATTATTATTTATTATTACCATGTGGTTCATGTAACAGTTGTCAGTTCAGCGCCATTTACAACTTGCATGACAAATTGTGACACGTTTCACGTCTTGCATTGACTCGCAAAAAATAAATGTGTTTTAAATCGAATTTCCATCAGTGAGCTATAATTTTTAGTATTATTACAAGCTGCTAACGATAAACCAGTATTTTGTTTTCATTTCATATGAAATTTTCGATGGTCTGTCTTACCCCAAAATATATTTGTACCTGGGGTAAGTGGGACCTATCAAAACAAAAACCAGAATCAAAACTTTTCGTACACGTTTCATACATTTTGCTAGAGAGTAGCACTAAAACATTCAAACAAATGATTTTTATCAAAAAAGATCAACCTCAAATTACGTAATTGCATAAAAGGGAGAAGAAAAGTGTTTTTATTATTTATTTTTTGCAATTTCTCATCGTAATAGGCTGTTTTTCATCACGCCAATCTGTCATGAAACGGCCTACTTTCCTGCACTGAAGTATGCAGTGCGGGAATAGTCATTACCTAACTGAAACCAGTGCTGTAATGATTCATTACGCAACGCTTTCTCATTACGCAACTGTTTTGAGTTGCGTAATGAATCATAACACAACAATTTTTCAGAAATTGTGAAATGATGGTGAATGCATTCCGACATAATTTCTGATACCCTCAAGTGGTCTTCTACGAAATTGCAAAAAATGTTGTACGTAACTTGTTGCAGAACTCGATTTTTACAGCACTCGTCGCAATTATCCTACTCGGCAAGCCTCGTAGGATAAATTTACGACTCGTGCTGTAAAAATCATCATTCTGCAACTTGTTCCGTAAACTACTATTTTAATTATTTTTTTATTTTTGAAATACGATTTCAAAATTGAACAAACACTCAGCTGAAATTTGTAATGCATCATGAGAACGATTACTTTTCTATGTTATTTGAACTTTATTTGTTATTTCTACCAAATTAAGTAGTGATATGTAAAACAATTCCATCCCATAAGGTGGTTTTCTGCCATGCATATAAATAATAACAAAACATATTAATAATTATTCAATTATAAGTCAATTTTTGATTATTTATGTGCTACATTTTAATTAACAACGTATAAATGATATATTTTGAACATGTTTAATTCCTCTTTACGCTTTTATTGAGGAATTTTCAGTTACTATTATATGTGAGGTGACATACTATTAAATAAAGGGTTTCTTCCTAAAACGTAACGTAATTTATGGTTGATCCCTTATGTACATTAAATATGTACTCAAAATTTAAAAAAATTTTGAATTATCAATCCTATTATTGTAATGGTTGACTTACTGATGTGGATTGACGCATGAAACTGGATGTGTCCCACTTGCCCCGCTTAGCGAGGTAACTGCGTCCATTGGCTCATTCTAAAACTTTCTTCCAAGGTTTTCACAATTTCGAAATTATTCGATTAGTTTCATGCACACACCAGCAAATATGTTGCCAAAACGTGATTGTGTTGTTGGATTTGAAAAATATTGACATTTGAAAATTTTATTGAACAATTTGTTTGAACTATCGTTTTTTTCGTTCCCACTTGCCCCGCGGTACCTTAATTTATGCAAATTGAAATGATTGTCTTTGCAAAAAAATAAAGGTAACTTGGCATGTCCTAAAAAATATCCTTTTTTTACCCGACTTGACCCAGTGATCCACCGGAATAACTCCGGCCACAGGAATATTTCCAAGTTCCTCTGGCCACTTCTAGAAACTAGATATGTGGGCCAGTAAACAGACAAAAACTCATTTGAATCCGTTAAGAAATCGCTGAGCGATGAGGGTTCTAGTATTGTTGCTTTCACTCAGGCCTATACGGGTTAAAGAAACTTATAGTGAACTATAGGAATAGTGTTACAAAAAAGTCACACATGCATTAAGTGTCAAAAATGACCAATGGCTTTTTAAGCGTTAAAACCATTTTATGGCATATGTTGACATAAAGAGTCAGAACACATGCAAAAATGAGCCGATTTGTGAAACTTTTACCTCAAATGAGAGTTTTGTGACCGGCGAAAATATAGATCATACTACCGTTTTCCATACAAAATGACCAAATTTGGTGACTTGGATCTTGGCTTCTAGACCTCCGATTGGGCTGAATTACCGCAGCTAGGAAATAGCTTGAGATTTGTGCAGTAAAAAATTCACAACATTTTGATCACCCACTTCCAAGTTATTTCCTAGTGTCGGTAGAAATTTCAGATCAATCGGAGCTCTAGGAGTCTAGATCCAAGTTTCTAAACTCGGCCATTTTGTATGAAAAACGGCAAAATGATCTTATCGCCGGTCACTGATGTATATTTATATATCTAATTTATTAGTCAAAATAAAATTTGTTCTGTATTCTAGGCTTCCAATGCAATCATATCGAAAAATTGGTGCGGCCCACGGCCAGACTGATTTGTGCTTTGGCAAAGGATTTGGTATAAATATAATTTGAAATAATATTTACACGGCTTGCTGTATGAAATTTTACAATCAAAAATCCATGGATTTTTGATCGAATTCATACATGTGCACCTTAAGTTTTTACCTATAAAAAATCTTAGCATCAAGCATTCTTTAGGGGTTTTCCAAGAATTTCTTGAGGGAATCCTTCTGAAATTCCTCTTAGGATTTCTGCAAGAATTATTTCTGTGATTCCTCAAGTATTTCTTTAGGGACTTCTCCACAAAAAATTACTAAGAATTTCTCAAAAACTTCTAATGAGATGCATTGACGGAATTCCCTAGGAGAGTTTCTGCAAGAATTCCTGAAGGAACTGTAGGAATAACTGGTAGAACTCCTAAGGAAATCCCAGAAAAAAAAAACTTGGGAAATCTCATGAAAAATGCCTGGAGAATGCCTGAAAAAAAAAAACAATGCTGGAGGAATCCCTCTGGATAATGTTATAATGACTAGAAATTTCCCAATGAAACCCCTGGGCAATACCTAGAGGAATTAGTAAATTGTCGAAAAAATTACAACAGAAATTCGTGGGAAAATGCCACGGAGGAATTCTGCAAGGTTTAAGAGTCAGGAATAACTGGAAGACCTTCTAGTTCATTTGAAAAACTCTGAAAGAAGCTTTAGATTTATGACTGAAGGAATTTTCAGAGGGATCTTAGAAAAAACGCTGTAGGAACTCTTGAAGAAATTGTCAGGGATATTCGTTGTGGAAACTGTGAATACACTTCTATAAGTTTTCCTTATTAAATTTCTGGATCAATTACTGGATGAATTCCTGAAGAAATATGGATGTGGTATTTCCTGAAGGTATTCTTGAATGATTCTAAGGAGGAATTTTCGAAACAACTATTAGAAGAATTCATTGAAAAATACCTGGACAAATTTTGGGAGGAATCTCTGGATAAATCCAAGGACGAATTCTTAATGGAATCTCTGGAAGGACGTCTGGAGGAACGGATGTGATTATCCATGAATATTTTTTTGGAAGAAGCTTCCATTAAATCCCTAGAGATGTTACTGGAGAAATTTATAGGGAAAACAAAACAAATCTTGAAATACTTGCAGAAACTTTTTATTCAATTTATACGGAAAATCTCTGGAGATTTTTAGAGGTTTTTTGGTTGAGTAGAATTGGAGGAATTTCTTTAAAAATCTCTGAAGAAATTACCAGAAGAATCCCTAGAGGAACCCTTGAAAGAATTTCTGGATCAATCCTACAAAGAATTCATGGAACAATACCTGGGGATATAATTCTTTTAAGGATTCATGCAAGAATTTCTTCAGGGAATACTTGATTTTTTATTTTTCAGAAAATTTTCTATGATTTTATAAATTGACACTTATATTGAGCTGTTCGGTAATCCAATCCGCATGGTTATTAAATTAATTAACTCATTACGCGTGGTAAAGATGGACAAATTATGGGTGAAATTATGAAAAAAATCCACGTGCTCGGCTGGGATTCAAACCCAGGACTCTTGTATGCTAGACGAGCGCTTTACCAACTAAGCTACCGAGCAACTTGGTGACCCAATAACTGAGTTGGTTACAAGTTTAGAATTCAAATCCCTACAGACCACGCGGACCCCTTTCATAACCAATATCCATCCATCTCATGTTCCTACACACGCGGAACGAGCGAGTGCGATTTATTTAGTGTTGAAACTGTTTGCCTATCGTACCTACATCGCTTCCACAACAACTGTATTGTGGAAGAGTAAAGATGTGGGAAGGCTATCAACGTGTCGTTCTCACTCAAGTGACGACATGACTACTACAGAGAGGCAGTAACAAAAATCATGCTGGAAGCATCATTTATGAAATTTATTTGGAACTAGTGGTCCCGGCAAACTTCGTCTTGCTATCAAGTAGGCTGTTGAAAAACGCTATGGATCGTCCCATACAAAATGACAGTTCCGTTTACTCTCGTTTTCTTTACTTTTCCGGTGAATATCCTGGGATTTTTATACATACAAACACGTCGGAACCCTTGAGAAACAAAACCAAGAAATTATCATTCAAATACGTTGACCTGTTCGTAAGCCATTTCGTGACATACAAACACTACCCCATTTTTATTTACATAGATAAGCACTGTCAGAATCACATGTATATTTAGAAAAACCTATGTACGAAACTAAGAGTGCACATACAGGCTTCAATGAAAGAATTTTGTAAGTAGTTTCTGGAGCATGTCCTAGATGAGCCCCTTGACGAATTACACTGCGGAACACGTTTTTGTCTCAAGTATCAAAATACCGCTACTTACTTAATTTGGGCTTGCTGAATCCGTTGTCGTTCTCAGAAATATCATAGCACGTCTAGTTTTTGAGATATTGGCTGTTGAAAATGCAAAATTTGACTATTTCTGCCAACTTGCATGCAAGTTTACCAGCTTGTATATTTAGCATTATTCGCCACAAAAATCAAACATCATTAATATTTAAGAAGCTGAAAGTTTATTTTTTGATGGTTTAGAGAGCTATTGTATTTTCCCATATAAGAGAAACGAAGAATTATGTATGGAGACTGCAAGTACGTTGAAAATTCAAAATTTAATCGTGTCGTTCAAACCAAATTATATCTTATATGGAAATTGAAGTCCTACTCTGCATGCTTGATACATAAGATCACTTAAAAATTTGATAATTCATACTTTAAATTTCATGTGAACATCAATTAAACCAGTGTTTTATACAACTTTGGCGACCTGTAGCTCGAAATTGTGACGTGCTGTAACATTTCTGAGAACGGCATCAGATTCAGCAACCCCAAATCTACTAGATACACATAACTTGATCCTTGAGACACGCAAAATTGTCATTTTTGTTACGCTGTGTTATCGAAATATCGGAAAAAATGCTCGATCATGCTTGATTGATGAAAGCAATCGAAGTTGCACAGAGATTCAATGAATGGGATTTGGGATTGACTAACCATTATCAATGTGCTCAAATCGAGAGCTCAGAATAACAAAGTCAATAACGGCACCGTTCACGTCCTTGCGGGCATCGGGGAAGGGAAAGAATGTTGTTTAAACAATCATTGTTAGTAGAGACCGAGTATACCTCTGCCCAAAGGAATTTTCGGAGAGATTCCAGAGAAGTTGTTAGAGATACTTTTGGAAAAGTTTTTCTTAAAGGAATCTAAGAAGGAATTTTGAAGAAATTCTTAAAAGAATTTCTGGAGCTATCTCGAAGAAATTGTAGAGGAATGTTTGGCGGGATGCCTGGATGAGTTCCTGTAGCTATCCTTGAAAGAAGTTCATGAAAAATTCCTTAAAAATATTACTGGAGAAATGTATAGAAAAACTGGAAACTGAATGTATGGAATTACTGGAAAAACACTTCAAGAATCCCAGAAAAAAAAATTCCTTGAAGAATTCCAGGATTATTGTCTGTAGATTTTTTTGTAAAATTTCCGGGAGAAATTCAGAAGGATTAGTACTGCAGGGGCCCAGATAGCCGTAGCGGTAAACGCGCAGCTATTCAGCATGACCATGCTGAGGGTCGTGGGTTCGAGTCCCGCTGGTCGAAGATCTTTTCGTAAAGGAAATTTTCTCGATTCCCAGGGCATAGAGTATCTTCGTACCTGCCACACGATATACACATGCATAAAATGGTCAATCGGCAAAGAAAGCTCTCAGTTAATAACTGTGGAAAAACACTAATCTGAGAAGCAGGCTTTGTCCCAGTTGGAACGTAATGCCAGAAAGAAGAAGAAGTACTGTAGAAATTTCTTGAGGAACTTTGGAAGAATTTATGAAGAAATCGCTAGTAAAAATGTTTCGTAGGATCAGTGGAGAATTTTTGGATGATTACCTGGAAAAATCTGCAAGAAAATCTGGAGGAATCTCTGGAGCAATTCTTGACATTCTGAAATAGAGCATTGAAGTAGTCCTTGGAAGCTTCCGTGAAGGGAATTACTGGAGGAATATCTGGTGAAATATGTATTTCATTTAAAGATCTTTGGCAGAATCAATTGGCTGATGAAATTTCTGGAGGCATTCCAGGAATTCCGAGAGAAGTTTCTGGTAGAATTTCTATTGGAATCCATCATGGAGAAACATTTGATGATAACACCTTGGTAAGATTGATGTTTCAGATCCTTCTGAAGGAGGCTCTAGTTGCCTTTGTGGCCAGAATTAACAAATTTACATAAAATGTTCAGGGTTCCATGTAAGGGTCACGTACCTTTCGTTCAAAGCTAAACGAATAAAAATCTGTCCAGAAAACGATTCTTGCGAGCATTTCAAAGTCCCGAAAATCTAGACAAACTTTGCAATGGATCAAACGGACAAATTGAAGTGAAATTTTCAAAATATTTACACGTGTTTTCGGTGAGAATCGAACATCGTAATAAGCTGTTTTTCATCCCGCTAATCTGTCATGAAATGGCCTACTTTCCAACACTGAATTATACAGTGCGGTAATGGTCATTACACAATTGAAACTAGTTCTGTAATGATCCATTACGCAACGCCTTCTCATTACGCAACTGTTTTGAGTTGCGTCATGAATCATTACACAACAATTTTTCAGAAATTGTAAAACAATGGTGAATGCTTTCCGAAACGATTTCTGATACCCTCAGATAGTCTTCTATGATATTGCAAAAAATGTTGTACTCGATTTCTACAGCACTCGGCAAGCCTCGTTGGATGAATGTATGACTCGTGCTGAAAAAATCGTCATTCTGCAACTTGTTGAGTTAAATTCTATCAAAGTCATTCGCTTTGTTTTATCCTTAATTCATAAAGTGTTAGGAATGTTAAAGAAAAACAAACTTTAAGAAAACGCTGATGAAGTTGCTGATGTGAAGAAAAAAGATATTATTGTCGTTCAAATCGGCTAGTAGAATGCATAATGCAGAAAATCCCGAACGAGTTATTTCGAAATTAATGGAGAAAAAATCATAATTCTGTAGTGAACACCCAGTGAATGATTTATCATTTTCTGAATTACTGAACTTCAACAAAACACAGAAGTGTACCACTGATAAGTCTACAGTAATTATTCTCATACTACACAAAAAGCCAAAGGTTGATGTCACAACTCGTGAGTTCAGCAATTAACACCTATCACCTATTTTTACCATGAAGTAACACTTGAGTCACAGATGTTCGACCTATTCAAGCGGTCGTCTGACAAAATCTGTCGTGCTTTTGCTCGATACATGTTTAAAATCGTGACAACTCAATTCTAAGCAGCAGAGGTGCCTTTACTTGCTAACCAAGAGTCACTTCTTCGGTATAGATTGTATTAGAACAATCCTGGAAACCGTTGCCTTTATTCTCCGGGGAATGAACTTAGCAGCTGACATCATCGTGTGAATGATGGTTTCCATTACAGAGGAACCTTGCGGAGTAACAGGCAGGTGTTAATTTCTCTATCGACTGCAACATAGCGGAACTCAGTATCCGAGGCACTGCAAAATTTCAAATGTAGATTCGAAGTCAAGCTACGCAGCATCATTTCATACCGGAATAAATGAGCTGCCAGTTGCCCGATCGGATGGATTGTGCGATATTTGCCAGAAAACCATTTGCCAGAAAACTATTCGCCAGAATGACATCTGCCAGAAAACCATTCGCCAGAATGTACCATTTACCAGAAAACCATTTGCCAGAATGTACCATTCGCCAGAAAGTACCATTCCCCAGAAAGTACCATTCCCCAGAATTATTTTTCTTGTCGATTTTGATCAATTAATGCATGGTGAAATATCTCTGAATCCAAAGATGGCCGTCACAATATTCGACTTGTGTCACTTTTCATATCTTCAAGAACACTAAATTGAACTAGTAGTGTTCCCGCAATCGGCAACAATACGGTAGACGAACTTCCAAAAACTTAAACGACTCGCCGAATTCAATTTACAACGTTTATTATTACGGCTGGCACGTTAAATTTTCCCTGTTGGGATACAATTATTCAAATTTATGGATTATTCATCTTGACGAATTCTTTGCCAGAGTCACTTTAGTTAAATCTCGAAATTTTACATTTACTTACGTTTAGTGTCTATTTCCTAATTTCCGTTGGGTCCGAAAATCGGTACTGTACGGTATTGCTGCGGGTGCAGTGCCTGATACCTGCATTTCAATATTGCATGTTTTGTAAACTTCTGATAATGTATTACTAAAGTAAGTTACCTTGACTATCCTATAGTTCTTGTTTCAGATCACTGCCTCAGGATTAGCTACAAATCTAGTGGTTTATTTTCTTTGCCGACTGTGATAGAACCTGTGATATTTACAACATAGTATAAGTACATATAGTTTTAAGTTTACAATCTAGGATAATAAATTCATTTTTACCTGCTGATTCTTCAGTGATAAACCCACTACCGACTAATTCAAAAACGATCTAATTCACTACTGGTTTTTTTATAATTATTTGCAAATAAAGTGGATTTTAATTCAGGGAAGTGTTCACAGGTTGTTTGTTTATACTTGGATATTTTTTCTGTCTCCCTACTTCGTATGCCTACACATTCTCAGCTATACATACGCAAGCCTTTGAGGTTTGTCCACCGACACAAGCGCATCACGCTGAGTCAGTGGCGTCGAATCCTTGTGGGGGCTTATTGGTAGCGGAGGCGCGTCCGCGGATGGCGGAACAGTCCCCCCCGGTACACAGGATCCGGGTTGATGTGTACTACCTATTGCGCCTACGTCCAATACTGCAAGTCTCACTGCTGGGCGTTCGTAAACGTTCGAGGGTGTTCGTACCGTTGCACTACGTACCTGTCCATTTTTAAGGTTCACGTCTACGACACGCCCTTTTGGCCACGAGTTTCTGGGTAGGTCTGGATCGACGATTATAACTATGTCACCGATTTGGATTGGCTTAGCTGGATAATGCCATTTAGTCCGGCGGGTAATCGTTGGCAGATACTCACGAAGCCAACGTTTCCAGAACATGTTGGCAAAAACCTGCGAAGTTTTCCAACTGTTCACTAGCGTAGCGGGGCTATCGTCGTAGGGCACTAATGGTTTCGTGCCACCAGAGGTACCCAGAAGAAAGTGGTTGGGCGTTAGTGCTTCACACTCGGCGTCTTCGATGGGAACATAGGTGAGAGGGCGCGAGTTGATGATGCTTTCCACCTCCATCAAGCTGTTACGAAGAACTTCGTCGGTGGGTGTCCTTGGAAGGTGCATGTTGCCAAGGATCTTCTTCACCGATTGCACCAACCTTTCCCAACTTCCTCCCATATGCGGGCTGCTTGGGGGCAGGAAAGTCCACTTGGTGTTTGGTGTCACGAATTCCTCCATGAGCCTGTCCTTGTCGAGAGCTCGGAGCGCTTCGCTTAACTCACGGTTAGCCCCAACAAAGTTTGTTCCCCTATCACTGAATAGCTCCACAGGGGTTCCACGTCGTGCCATAAAGTTCCGCAAGGCCATGATGCAAGAACTAGTGTTGAGTGAATGGGCGATTTCAATATGGATAGCCCGTACCACCAAACAGGTGATTAGCACTCCCCACCTCTTCTCGATTCGCCGCCCAACAATAACCTGCATTGGTCCAAAAAAGTCGATCCCGGTATGGGAAAACGGTCTCGAGTAAGCGGCTAGGCGAGCAGGTGGTAGATCAGCCATAACGGGTGGCTGTGGTCGAGCTCCAGCGTTTTTGCAGTACTGACAATGCAGACGGACTTTGTAGCAAATTCTTCGCAGCTGGGGAATCCAGTAATGTTGTCGCAGCTCGTTGACTACTGTTTCGTGGTTAAGGTGATGGTAACGTTCGTGGGTGAACTGAACGACGAGTGTCGTAACTGAGTGCTTCTTCGGCAGTATGATGGTGTGAACAGCGTCTTCATCGATGAATTGACACCCGGCGGTCCGTCCACTCGCACGTAGCACTCCGTGGATATCAAGGAACGGTGATAGCTTGTAGAGTGAGCTGCTTTTAGGAATTGGTGCCACTGACTTTCCTTCTGCATTCGTGGAAAGCTTCAGTTGAGAGATCTCCTCGCCAAAGACTTCTAGTTGGGCTTGCCGATATATACAACGTTCCGCTGCGATCAGCTCCGGTTGATCGAGAATGCCAGTAGATGATGGACGATTCTGCAATCTGGCTCGAATGTTGCTGATGAACCGGAATACGTATGCCGTCACCCTTAAAAGCTTGCGCCAGCTGGAGAACTTAGCAAAGTTTAGGATGGGTTCGTGTACCGCGTGGACATTAACTGAAGCATTTATTTCGGTCGTGGTTATGCCGTGGGTTGCCGGCTGAGTTGGCCACACCGCATAACTACGCCACAGAAAATCCGGTCCCTTGAACCAGCGGCTTGATGGAGAAAGATCGGGAAGCTTCTGCCACTTTGTGCCTTCGTCTGCCACGTTCTCCCTTGTTGGAATCCAAAACCACTCCGAGTGTCCAGTATTTTCCAGAATTTCACCGATTCTGGCACCGACGAATTTGCTGTATCTTCTGTGGTCCGAGCACAGCCAGCATAGAACATCCCTAGAATCGGTCCAAAAGAACCGTTTTCTTATCGGGATTCGATGGGTTTCAGCAATATCCTTTGCCAAACGAGTACCAATCACTGCCGCTTGAAGCTCCAGCCGAGGGATGGAAACGTACTTGAGGGGTGCAACACGTGTTTTCGCAGTGACAAATGAACATTCTATTGTACTTCGTTCTTCGAATCGGAAATAGGCAACTGCTGCGTATCCATTTTCACTGGCATCAACAAAGACATGCAGTTGAATTTCGTTGGTTTTGACTGACGACGTCGTTATTGTCCGATAACACCGAGGAACAGAAACACTCTCCACTTGGTGCAGCACGCTGAGCCAGGTTCTCCACCTTTCTAGTTGGGAGTCGGTTATCGGTTCGTCCCATCCGATTTTAGAACGCCATATCTCTTGAAGTAGTACCTTTAAGAACATAAGCACGTTCGCAAGGAGTCCCAGTGGGTCGAAGACGGACATTAGGATCCGTAGCACTTCACGCTTCGTGGGAACTTGCGCTCCGGATAGCAGCTCATGTTGGCATCGCTTCGGAATCTTGAAGGTGAATGTGTCGTTGGTTGTGTGCCACCACATTCCCAGAACTTTCTCGGTGGACAGCTCACCATTCTTGTTCAGGTCCTTCTGAATCAATTTTGACTCGCCCATGGCTTCCACAACTTTCTCGGAGTTTGATAACCATCCCCGGATCTCGAATCCACCTTCTGCATGTATTGCACGAACATCGTGCGCAAGCCTCACAGCTTCTGCTTCGGACTCAACGCTGCAGAGCATATCATCCACGTACGTTCCGTTACATATAGCCTCAACCGCATCTGGAAACTGGCTTCTGAATCGTTCTGCATTCAGGTTCTTCACGTACTGTGCGCTACTTGGGGAGCAGCTCGCACCGAACGTCATCACTTGCATCGCGTACGTCGAAGGAACTTTTCCGGGAACGCCATCATTCCACAGGAACCTCTGACAGTGTTGATCTTCAGGATTAATTCGGACTTGGTGGAACATTTCGCGTATGTCTCCTGTCACCGCTGTTCGAAACTCTCTGAACCGTTGTAGGACGTGTTGCAGTGGCATGACTAGATCGGGGCCTTTCAGCAGGAATGAATTTAGCGAAAGCTTTCCCACTTTGGCGGCGGCATCCCAAACAATTCGCAGCTTTCCAGGTTTGTTTGGGTTCACGACCGGAAAGATTGGTAGATACCACGAACGCTCGGTGTGTGTTGCTTCCTCCTGTGCCGATAGCTTTCGGATATACCCTTTGGCTTTATAGTCCATGATTTTCTCATGCAATTCCTTGGCTAGCCTTGGTTCGCGAGCCATGCGCTTGTTTAAGCATTCGTGTCGCTTCAAGGCCATGGCTTTACTCTCCGGCATCCGAAGGTCGTCATAACGCCACAGCAGACACGTCTCGTATCTTTTTCCTCGGCGAATCGTATTCTTTTGCAGCAGCTCAAGCGCTCGCTCGTCGTCCTTGGACATCAGTGGCTTATCGGCAAGTTGTACTCCGAGGCTGTCCATGGAAAAGTAGTTTTTAACGGTCGAATGAAGCCCCTCGCATTGACAAATATGGTAGCCGTAAGAAACTTCTTTCTTCGGGATTGGTTGCCCTGGCGCCGAGCACGGACCGTAAACTATCCAACCCAGCCGCGTCAGGACTGCTGTCGGCTGATTTTCGTCACCCTCCTTGGAGTCGAGCGGATATTCCAGTCTGGAACTGTCGACGCCGAGCAAAATTTGTGGTTTCACTGCGACGTATGATTCGATCGGTAAACCCGACAAGTGATGGAATTTCTTTGCTAGAGTCGATACCGACAGTGTTTGTGCAGGAAGATCAAGACTTCGAACTGTGTGCACCTCCGGGAGACGGTAGCTTTGTTTTGGCGTATGGGCGCCGGTGATCTCTGCAGAGAATACAACCGAATCTTTCTCGTATCGGCCTTGTCCGCCAGTCCACGATATGCACAAAGGGGATTTCTCTCCGCTGAGGTTTAGTTCCTCCCATAAGCTGTGTTCCATCAGCGTTGAAGTCGATCCGGCATCGAGAAATGCGTATGTGGTGATTGATTTACCTTTGCCATATACCGTGACACGAACGTACTTCAACAGTACCCTTCCCAGCAAGCTGTGAGTGTTGACTGAGGCGACCTGCGTCGGTATGCTGGGTGACGGCCTTTGGTGTCTACTGTCATCATGCAACAGCCGATGATGCAGGAAGCTACACCCACCCTGGTTGCAGGGAACCCTCCTCTCACAGGCTTTGAAATGCTTGGTAAGGCACTTCCGGCAGATCTTTTTCTGGTTCACTAGCGTCCATCGTGCATTCGGTGTCATTTTGAGAAAGCTGTCGCATTTTTCTAGGGAAGTACACTCGTTTTCACACGCTAGACATTCTTTCCTATCTGACTGTTCCTGCGGGTCTGTCGAATGCGCGTGGACAAAGGCTTCATCTCTCCTTACCTTCCTCTCGGGCTTGCTCTCGGACCGTTGTGGTTTGGCCCACACCGCTGGATGAATCACTTGGCATAAGGCATCCACTAGCTCACCGATCCAGTCGCTGAAGTCCAATAGTGTGACAGCTCCTTTATCTTTCCGATGGAACGCCCACTTCATTTTCAACGCTGATGGCAGGCTATCGACAAGCTCTTGAAGTAATGCGACGTTGTATAGTCGCTCGTCCATCTGGCACACTTGCATAGTCGCACACAGATTCTGTACTGCAACGCCGAAGTCGACAATTGTTTCCATTTTTTCTGCCTTCGGTGGTGGCATCATACGGATTCTCCGGACCATAGTCTCGACGATGGATTCCGGATTGCCGAAGAGAGTTTTCAACCGACTCATTATCACCGGAACGTTGTCGGGATGCAACAGCAGACTCTTAACGGCGTTGAGCGCTTTATCGTGCAGACTACGCTCCAGACGATCGAGCAGTTCATCGTTCCGGAATGCACACATCCTGCTAGTGCGCTCGTAGGCAGCGATGAATCGCGGCCAATCCTCTGGATCACCTCCGAACTTGGGTAAATCTTTCACCGTCTGCCTCGCCGCTAAATGACCACTGTTCAGCGGTACAGCATCGCTACTCATCTGCAGTGGGTATTGTTGCTGAGAGGACTCGACATTTTGCCGCGGAGTTGATGTGGTCAGGGGTGGCTGCCCGATACCTTGAACAGCGTTCGTCATGCTCTGAACGACGTGGCGTGGATGGTTTGCCGCCGGGTAGGCTGTTGACGGTGGCTGCTGCGATGCTACGCCGTGTACAGGTAGCGAAGCGAAACCGGATAATGCTGGTGGATATTCACCAAACGCTGGCTGGTAAGCTTTTGAGATGTTTACGCCAGACTGTGGATGTTTCGCGTGAGTGCAACTTCCACCAGGTTGCTGCCGAGGAATGCGTGACTGAATCGAATCAATCGGCCCGATGAACTGTTGCTGAACGGAGTGTCCAGCTGTAGCACCGCTGCATGTGGGACGTAGTTGAGATGATGACACGGTCGCTTTCCGCAATAATTCGTCGTATATCGGCAATGGCGTATCGTTCATCGAGATTCCTGCTTCTTCCCCCATGTTCTCCGTTTTCTCCAGCCAATCATTTATCTTTTCGATACTGATAATCGACTCCACCTCGGAATCGCTGGTCTCGAGCATCTCACGCTCCAAAGCTAACCGCTCTTCTAGCTGCTTCTTCTCCAACGATTGTCTCGCTTCCAGAGCTCTAGCTTGCAAAAGCCGAAGTTTTGTTGACCGCCTCGATGACTTCGATGAAGCTCCGTCGGTTCTGCTAGGTGGTTTCGCATTAGTGACGGTTGAGTTTGCCAACGGTTCCAGATCACGTCGATCATTCGTTTCGACTCCTTTCGATGCAGCTTTCTCCAAGATCGTGACACGCTGCTGCTGCTGCTTCGGGATAACACCAAGCGATTTTGAAGGAGCTTCAAGTTCTGATATAGCTGCTTCGAACCGCAAACTCTGTGGCTGCAACTGCAACTGTGCTGTCTGCGTCTGGTAGAACTGCTCCTGCTTCTGCCGCTGCAACTCTTGTTGTTTCCGCAGCTGTTCAAGCTTCTGCCGTTCCTCCATCTGATCAACACGCTTCTGTTGCTCTTGTTGCCACTGTCTCTGTTGCTGTTCAAGTCGCTTCATCTGCTCGCTCAAAGCACATCTCTGCTTTTCCAGTGCTGTCCTTAGGCAGCCATTACAGCTCCAATCGTGATTCCGGATGCTGTCGTCCACATTCACACAGTCGTAATGGTACCACACGTCACACTCGTCACATTGCACCATTCGACTATTATCGACACGACGGCACGACCCGCAACTCGCTCCCTCACCACCAGGGGAATCCCGTTTCTTTCGGGAAAATTCCCCGGCAGCCGCTACGCTTCCGCTTGACATTCCGGAATTAAACGGAAAATTTAATTTGTTCCCGCAATCGGCAACAATACGGTAGACGAACTTCCAAAAACTTAAACGACTCGCCGAATTCAATTTACAACGTTTATTATTACGGCTGGCACGTTAAATTTTCCCTGTTGGGATACAATTATTCAAATTTATGGATTATTCATCTTGACGAATTCTTTGCCAGAGTCACTTTAGTTAAATCTCGAAATTTTACATTTACTTACGTTTAGTGTCTATTTCCTAATTTCCGTTGGGTCCGAAAATCGGTACTGTACGGTATTGCTGCGGGTGCAGTGCCTGATACCTGCATTTCAATATTGCATGTTTTGTAAACTTCTGATAATGTATTACTAAAGTAAGTTACCTTGACTATCCTATAGTTCTTGTTTCAGATCACTGCCTCAGGATTAGCTACAAATCTAGTGGTTTATTTTCTTTGCCGACTGTGATAGAACCTGTGATATTTACAACATAGTATAAGTACATATAGTTTTAAGTTTACAATCTAGGATAATAAATTCATTTTTACCTGCTGATTCTTCAGTGATAAACCCACTACCGACTAATTCAAAAACGATCTAATTCACTACTGGTTTTTTTATAATTATTTGCAAATAAAGTGGATTTTAATTCAGGGAAGTGTTCACAGGTTGTTTGTTTATACTTGGATATTTTTTCTGTCTCCCTACTTCGTATGCCTACACATTCTCAGCTATACATACGCAAGCCTTTGAGGTTTGTCCACCGACACAAGCGCATCACGCTGAGTCAGTGGCGTCGAATCCTTGTGGGGGCTTATTGGTAGCGGAGGCGCGTCCGCGGATGGCGGAACAAGTAGTATGGTAACAATTCCGTTCTTCTCATTTTAAGCTGACTGCTACTGCACAGAGTCGAGACAATATAACACTGTTATTCTACATCTCTTGCGAGATTTTTGCCTATTAGATTTTGATACAATATTCTAAGCTGTTTTACCTAGTTTTAACTTCGAGAAAATTGTATTTCCTGTCACCGCAAGCTTTTCTTCATCAGAATATTGTATTGTACAGAATTTATTGTACAACTACCAGATATTTTTTGCTTTTCAATGGGCAGTTTATTGGGGCTGCGCTACTTTCTCCCGAATATCGATACTCCGAGTTTCTTTTCCCCGAACACCAGCTCCGCAAATGCCAGTACCTTGAATAGCCCGTTTTCTGAAGTGGACTATTTCCTCGGAAATGTTTTGGCACTCATAATTACCATAACTTATTGTATATTTCAAGGTGATGAACCGTTTATAAGATATGCCACCTTCTTTTTTGATCAGCGGTTCTTTAAAGTTTCTCCGAACTCAGCATTTTTCCTTGTTTTCTCTATCGTTCTTTCTAGTTTACCACCCTGTCTCTGAAGATTGTTCCTAATTCATTTTGAACTGCATCTATTTTGGTACCGGCCATAAACCACGTGGTCGTTTAAGGGGGGGGAGGGGGTGTATGTATAAGTGGGTGGTTCTATCCTAATACCACAATTTTGGGTCATTCTGGAGAATAGATTGCGGGGAATAGTGTCGTTCGGGGAAATGCTATTCGGGGGTACAACATTCGGGTAAAAATAAACCAATCATTTTTTAGTGATAATGGTCACTTACATTTCAGAACATGAAAAAGTATTCAAAAAAGAGTCATTGTCTATCGCTATTTGATATGGTTTGGGGCAAATCAGAATTCTCCATTCTTCATTAATAGGATATTCTTATTAATTTTTCAACTGTCTTATTTGTCAGAAAGTTCCTGAAAGTTGTTAATGTAACTTTGGTTTGCGAGTGGAGGCAATAATTACTTCATAGAACAGACGGCACAATTAGTTGCAACGTATATCGAAATCTTGTAAATATCCAATGAACTATCCCTTAAGACACAACAAAACTTTAAAGAACAGCTTATGGTGAAAAGAAGAGAGAACCACTTGTGAAATATTCCAAATCGAAATCCTCTTTGAAACTTAATAATATTAGAAAAGAAAAATATTTAATTGAAACTGAAAAATTCAGGAAGAAAACCGTATGGAATTTAGTAATTATAAAATAACAATCTCATACTATAAGATTTGTATAACAATAGTTGCAAAGTATATAAAAATCTCGTAAATATTCAATGAATTCGTCCATGAGAAGCCACAAAACTTTGAAGAACAATTTAGGTTGAAAAGAAAGGCGAATCTCTTGTGAAGTCTTTCAAACCATAATACCATTTTACTGGGACTACATATATTAAAAAAAACATTACTTTATTATCCGTCATTCTGAATATCGAATCTTTACATCAGTAAGCAGTATCTTTCATGCATTGTGGAACAGCTTCCGATGAATGGAATTATGATTATGTTTTCTTCTTTCTAGTTCCAAGGTCCCAAAGGATTAAGTGCTGTCTTCTCAATTCATATTTATACCATTGGCGTAGGAACAGGGGGGGCCAGGGGGGCCTGGCCCCCTCCAGAACCATCCAGGCCCCCCCCAGAATTTTTGATGATAATAAAATTAAAAATTAAAAAAACCAAACAAACAATTTAACATGCAGCAAAATTTTCTGAATCAATTTACATGACTTTTGTTATTGACAAACATTTCTTCAGTAGTTACGTTATTTTATGATGTAGCGAGAAAACCTCGCTTGTATTATACAGCATCAGCGTGGTGGTTCTGACTTTGGTGAATCACGCGACAACCGAAAGCTTATCCGTCGATCGATTGGTACTGTTAGAACTAACTTCTTGTTATATGCGGTAAGCGCAATTTTTCGACGTATCCATTGCAAAAAATACCGTGGTATAAAAAAGTGGAAGTTTGATTCCAAAAATTAGTTTTTTTTCTGAATAATCCAATCAATTCTGTTTCAGTATAGAGCAGCACTGCATTCTGATTTCTCATGTTTTGGGAGGATACCCTGCTCGAGGTGTGTGGTGATGATGATTACCCTTATGAGAATCCACTAAAGAAATCCATGCATTAACTTCAGCTCGTATAATGTCCGAAAAATATAATTGAAAAAATAGTCAAAGTTACTATAGGAATTTTTCAAAAAAAAAATGTAACAAAATCGACCATAGTGGCCATAGCTCTCTTTGATTTTGATTCAAATTTTTAAGTAGTTTTGCATGAATAAATTTATTGCTTGAACTTTATTTTTTCAAGAAAGATTATTTTTTCCAAAATTATATGATTAATACTTAACAGATTTGTAGCTCAATTTTTCAAAAATCTTTTCGATAAGCATTATAAAATTTTAGTTTAATCGAATACCTCAAGAAATATTTAAGGGTGGCTTCAGAACTTTGGCAAATCATTTCGAAATTAGTCAAGTAATATTGTGAGACTTGTTCATACTTTCAAAGCGAATTCATCCTGGTGGACATCTACTCCTATGTCTACTTTTTATTATCAAATTGATTTCGGAAAATGTTCGCAGATTTACCTTTAAAATGTTGCTCTATCTTTCAAAAGATCAGTTTTCACTTGCAATTCCTCCAAAAAATCATTAATTCTGTCAAATCAAATTCAGAGATATTTCACTGAAAGTTCTATTAGAAATGCTTCTTTGAATTCTTTTAAATAGTTTTCCAGAAAAAAAATGTATTACAAATTCTTCCGCAAATTTCATCAAAAGTCCTTAAGAAATATTTCCAAAATATTTCACAAATTGCGTCAAAAAGTGTTCTATGTTTTCTATTTTAGAAATTTTGGTTTAAGTCCCCGGATATTTCAAGAAATGGAAAAAAATGTTTTTGAAATGTCTCTTGCCCTCGAATCTTTAGAGGAAATTTGTTAAAAACCCCCAGGAAAATTTTGCTTCCGAAATTAGCATAGCGGTAGAGAAGTCGGGTAGCAAAATAACTGGGAAGAGGAAACATTATTAGGATATTCAGAAAGAATTTTTTATTGGTTTTCCTCAAAACACTTTTTTAGAAATTGGTTCTTGGTTTAAATTTGTGTGCGATACGAAAGTGGAATTTTTAGAGGCTTTCTGGCAGAATTCTAGAAAACCATAAATCAAGGAAGGATAGCTTTTAAGGATAATTTTTAAAGATGATTCTGATTAACCTTGAGAAATTTGTCTTATTTGTTAATTCATTAGAGCAATTTTTACTATCCTGTAATTAACATGTAGAGAAAATATTATAAATTATCTTACATTGTATCATTGCCCATCTATTGTTCGACTTGCTTCAACATTTTGTTGTTTTTCCTTCCTTCACATAACGCATAACAAAAATCTTACCGTACTCCAAGAAGCAACGTTTTTAAAAATCTAAAAGAGGTTAATTATACAAGTTTTGAAAAATTACAGAATTTTTATGCGTATGGTTTCTGATTCCTGAAAATCCGTCAGGAATTCCTCAACAAATTTTCAAAGTAATGCAAAAGTTTCCACTAAGATTTAAATGAGAATCTTACATTTTCGCGTTAAACTTCTACAGTACAACAAAATAGTCGATAATAAAACCTTCAAAAAAGTTTGTTTGGAATTTTTAGTTGTAGGAAAAAAATGGGTTCGATACACGCTTGGATTAAATTACTGGGGTCGGTAAAATTTTACTGGGTTTTGGAACTACCGAAAAAGTCAGTAAAATGAAAACTGTCGCCACGCGTAATTGAAAAGCAAATTTCTAATTTCAAATATTTTTTATAAATATATGATATAAAAAGAAAGCTCTCTGCAAAATGTCAGTGAAAAATCTCTGTTTTTCGATTTCTGACATTTTTTTTTAGTTTACTGACTTTTTCGGTACCGTCAAAGGGGGTAACTTGCAACAGGGGTGAAACTTGCAACACTTTGACATGTAACCGAATTAACGTTTGGTTTAGCATTAAGTTTAATTATTGTAATTTATTTCGCCGTTTATTGACCTAAAGTATAAAACAGAAGATTTTGGCGAGTGTTTGGGTATTGTTTCTTTTATGGTTGGTTTGCTGGAGGTGAAAATCATATTTCACGTTGGATTGTATGAAAATAATGCTGAAAATCGTTCCTCGTGCCACACAAACGGTAGAAATATGTCATTCGAGGCATTTGCTATCAGTTACAGTACTTAGTAGTGTACAAATTGACAATATAAAAGTTTTGATAATTTGATGCTTAAACACTTTAAAAATTCAAAAACGTTTTTGACTACCCTTGTGGGGTAACTTGCAACAGCAATTTTAATCTCAATTATTCGATATTTCTTGCCGCACGTCATCAAAACCACATGAAATAGCAAAGTTTAACATATATTTGTTCAATAGCATTAAAATTTGTGTACCTCAATCAATTCAATACACGTTTGGTACAAAATATTTCAAAGTTTACAATACGGTTCATTATAATTATAATTATTTTTATTCTCTTCATGAAAATTGTGAATAATTTTGAAAATCTGTATTAATCTGTATTAATCTGTATTATAAGTTAATTTTAATTAGTGGATCTGCCATTAGGAACTTTTTGCATGAAATATGGTGATAATTATGTCAAAACACCAACAGAGACTATATGTGATATGTTGCGTTGATTGAAATATGTATAAAAATATAAGTTATGCGAAGTATAACTTAAAATTCCATTATATTTGTAGAAAAGTTGGCTTTCCAACTTTAGAGACTTATGATGTGCTAGAATTTCCCCGTGTAAACATCCAATAGAGTTTTCAATCGAATTGGTTTAATACTCCTAATTCAAACAATAATAATTAGTTTACTAAGAGTAGATTACTCTGTTTTTGATTATTGTCATGCTTTTACTGCATAAAATTATTATATATTCATAATAACACGATATAGATTAACTTTTTAATAGTGAACTTTTGGTAGCACTATGTGTTGCATGTTACCCCACATCAGGGGGAGCTTGAAAAATGTATATTTTTCGTCTCTCCTTGTCCCAGAAAACCAAATGCTGATAAATTCAATACCGCGTGGTATTCTTCACGTGGCGATTAGGATACCACATGGTTTTTGTTTCATCTGAATCCTTAAATTTTTTTTCTACATAGCTTTGAAGTTGAAAAGTGTTGCAAGTTACCCCGTTTGACGGTAGTTCAATAACCCAGTAATTTTTACCAAACAGATTGAGTGTGTAGTATCATGAATCTTCAGAGTTCATACTAAATATTATATAAGATTCTAGTTACAAATACTTTCAGTAAAAATTCCATACGTTTTAACACGGATCATTTTCTATTATAAAAGACGTCGAAAAAGAACACGATTTATGTAGTAAATCATACAAGAACCACTTAAGCTTTTCTGTGAGGTACATTGTTAACATGTTTTAGAAATTCCTTAATTTTATGACAGGAATTCAGTGATTTTTCCGAATTATATTTAAGCTGCAATTATTCAAAAACTTATCAACAAAGTTATTTTAAACCTTTCGTTTCTTTAGAAATCTGATATGGAGTGATTCATAGAGGAATTTATATAGCAATCCCTAAAAAATATTAAGTTATTCCAGGACTAGTTTTTGAACCAAAAAATGGAGAGTGTTTAAATTTGTATGTTTTTTTTTATGGAAGAGTCCTGAGATTTATATTCGCAAAAACAAATGAGTTATTTCTAGAACCTGGAAGAATACTTGATGGAACTTCTGGAGATTTTTTTTGAGAAGTTCAAGAATGAATTGCAAGTGCTTAGTGAATCTGGTGAAAAATTTATTCTATTTATATCCTAAAAGAATCGTTAGTGCGGTTTTAAAGCAAATAGCTCTGGAAAATGCTTATATGAATCTTTGGTCATTTTTTCAGAAGAATCTAAAAGAAACAATAATATAATTCTCTAAGAAATCTCTGAATAAATTACTCGGGAATTTTTTATTGTTTTCACGTAAGAGTTTTTGAAAGTATTGCTTAGTTAGGCATATTTCGAGAGACTTTCAAAGGAATGCGAGATGTTGCACCTTGATTTTAAATAAATCAAAAAAAAAATTATCTGTGAAAAAACAGATTAATTGCGAAGAGCTTCTCCGAGCAATTCCGAATAATATTTCCCAATTGAATTCTTTTAAATTGCTCATAAAATTTCTGTGGAATATTGCTAGCAATCCTTTAAGTAACACCAGGGAGATTCAATTAATACTTTTGCAGGATGTCTGGATAATTAAGCTACAATTTCTCAAACAATTCTACAGAGAAACCTTAGAAAGAAATTCAAAAGTAAAGTTGGAAAGAAATCGTGGAATGAATCCTTGCTTGGTGATGGCGAAGTCATTTTTGGTGAGAATCCTATATTTTTTTGTTCTATATTTTGGAGAAATCCTAAACAAGTTATTAATGAACACAGGAGGATACTGTAAACTAACAAATGTAATTTATATGTAATGTGTACCTAGAAGACCTTCCAGGAGAAATTATTAAAATAATTTGTAATGCATTCTCAAGCGGATTCTTCAAACGATTTTTTAAGCAGTTCGATAGAGGTTCTTCGAGAAATTTTCTGATGAGATTTCAAAAGTCTGAGAATGATTCCCTTGGGGAATCCTAGGACGAACAATGAAAACTAGTAAAGGAGTTCCTTAAAAAGCACTGAAAAGTACCGTAAATTCGGGTCAAATTGATCAGTAGGGTGAAATTGATCACCGTGCCACACGATTTTCTTTCTTCCTAATGGAGCACAAATATCAATGTAACCTGCAGTGAATGAACGTTGTTTGTCGGAACTATTGTCGAATTGTGTGCAGTGATGTTTTTAGCGTTATAGAATGTTTATTTATATGAAAATAACGCAAAATTTCAAAATTGTGAATGGTGCAGTATTGACAAACATCCATAAACTTCTTGTTCTAAACAAGGTTTTGAACATGGTATAAACTTAAAAATTTGTAAGGATGCTTAAAATATATTCCCAAGCCAGATTTCATCATCAAAACTTGTACCAAATTGCTCATTTGTTTGAAATAATTGAATTTCTGTTCGATATCATAAAATTCCTTGGGAAATTGCCTACATTTAGGCGTTTTCCGCGTATTGTATTGCTTAAATTTTGGCAAGCATATTCGGATTCAGAGAACTCATGTTCAGTATGCAGAGTTGTTTTAAAAACTAACAACAATCGGATTGACAGGTGATCAATTTCACCCCGAAATTGAACACCCCGATTTATTATTTTGGAGATGATTTTTAGCACTAAAATCACATTTGTTAGAAAATTTCGGTATACGAGCCAATGAACCTCACCATTGTACTTGTTTTCATATACTTATTTGTTTGGCATTGTTAGCATTATTGAAAATAGACAAGGAAAACCGATAAAAATGATCAATTTCACCCGAAATTACGGTACGAACATAATTCATGAATAAATTCCCGTAGGAATTCTCAGAGGAAACTCTCCAAATCACATAATTGAATACCTGAAAAGATCAAAGAAGAAACACAAAAGACAATCCTTTGAGTTTTTTGCTTGTATTATTTATAGATTTTTGACTGGATACAACAAGAATGAATCTTTTTCGTAGCGATAATTGAAAATTACAAATATGACTGATATGCCGCGAAATGAGACAAAATAAGATATAAATGAAATCGATACAAATCTATAAAAACTACGAAATTTGTGAAAATCGTGATTATTGCGACCGATATTACTTCGGTAACACAAGAATTTGCTAGGCCCCCCCTAGGCCCCCTCCAGAAAAAAATCCTAGCTACGCCAATGATTTATACAGCTTCAAATGTTGATATTGATCGTTGAATGCACGAGAAAACGATATTTTTATGAACCGTAAGGAAGTCATGTGTACCTAGTCCAACAATTAGAATACTAGAACCACAATACTCAAAACGGATGTTCTAAGCTGGTTCACTAAGTCAACTGGAGATGGTGTCCAAAATACCCTGTACTTTTTTAAGTAACTAACAAAAACAATCTCACAAATGTTTTAACGCTCTGGCTCGATTATTTCTCCTACAATTGATTAATCTGAAAAACAAAATTTAGGGAATGGTCGATTCTGGGGAATGGTACATTCTGGCGAATGGTTTTCTGGCGAATGGTACTTTCTGGCAAATGGTTTTCTGGCATATGGTACTTTCTGGCGGTTGTCATTCTGGCGAATAGTTTTCTGGCGAATGGTTTTCTGGCAAATATCGCACAATCATCGGATGTGGTAGAACGGTTCTCCATGTTTGCATCCTTTCAGCACTCACCCGAATCGGACCAATTTCCACGTCAAATCATAACAAATTGCCTTTTCCATCAACCGATCGGATCCGATTCAACGCGTTCGGACCGACCTTCGCAACGCTCAAACCCCCTTTTCTCTATGAAAGAGATCTATTTATTTAGTTTCGCTACTTTTTACGACCGTTCTCGCCTACCGGTTCTGAGTAAAACATACACATGGATGAAGTAAGTTGAGTTGCGAACCAGCTGAATAGACTGTTTGTTTATGAATGGTTCTTTGATTTGAGCTGCGTAAATTATTGGCAGTTAATTAAACATGTCCATAGGTTTTACCGGTGAAATTGATGAGGCGTTTCGCCACATGTGAGTAGTCGTCGTCGTCTTCGAATGAATATCGTGTTGGAACTTCTGTTTGAGTTTGTACTCTGATGATTTTCTAAACAGATTTAGTAATCATGTAAAAAAATGATGCTATATATGCTATTTGATCAGTGTTTAGTCAGATTGAACCCAGCGTTTTTTTTAAATAATTAATGAAACATTTGCATGAATAGCACATAAAAAAGATCAGAATTGTTGGAGTCCGTGACCAAGCACAAAGCTAAAATATCATCTAGTCCGATCTGGCTGAACATTTAACTGAGATCAGTTGCGTAATGATTATTAAGCAACACTTTTCCATTGCGTAACTGTTTTGAGGTGCATTATGAATCATTTCACAACCGTTTTCGGAAATTTCAAAACCATGGTGAATGCATCCCGATATAATTACGGATTCCGTCAAGCTATCTTCTGCGAAATTGCAAAAAAAAAAAAAATTGTATGAAACTCGTTGCAGAACTCGATTTTTACAGTACGACTCGGGCTGTAAAAAATCAACTTAGTGCAGATGAATATGATTTTTACAGCATTCGTCGTAATTTAGAACTCGGCAAGTCTAGTTCGATAATTTTACGACACATGCTGTAAAAATCGTCATTCTGCATAATTAGGCGCAAACCATTAGTTTCAACTTGAATAAATTTCATATTTCCGAATATCTTTGACAAGTATTTTCTCGATTATTGAGACCACTTTTCAATTGAAAGTTCAAAGTTATAATCATAACACAGAATTAGGTGCCCAATTTGCAACAAATCAGATAAAACAAAAGTAATATAGACAGACTATGAAACCTAATGATGCAGTACATCATGCGGCCATTCCGTAACCACTTTTCCATGGTTCCGGGTCATTTGGCCGAATGCCGTTTGGCCGAATGCCGTTTGGCCGAAATTGAAAACAATAGTGAACTACAGGGGGCCTTCCTTAGCCGAGTGGTTAGAGTCCACGGCTACAGAGCAAAGCCATGCAGGAGGCGTCTGGGTTCGATTCTCGGTTGGTACAGGATCTTTTCGTAAAGGAAATTTCCTTGACTTCCCTGGGCATAGAGTATAATCGTACCTGCCACACGATATACGAATGCGAAAATGGCAACTTTGGCAAAGAAAGCTCTCAGTTAATAACTGTGGAAGTGCTCATAAGAACACTAAGCTGAGTAGCTGGCTTTGTCCCAGTTGGGACGTTAACGCCAAGAAGAAGATTAGCATGAATATGTAATGAATTTCAAAGAACTTATTTTGCTTATTCTTAAAGAAAGATAAATCATCATTGATGCACAAATAATTAGCTCTTTCGTGTTATTTCAAAAAACAGTCAATGTTGAAGAACGTCCTAAACATAAACAATCATTCGCTTCTCTGCTAGGGGTGACAGCTGCCAGCAGAGGTTTTCGCATCGTGTTTGTAGTCTTGTATGCCTCTGACAGCAACTAAACCGTTTTTCGATTCAATCGACTTTCTGCTGGATCGGGTTGCTTCGATTCCTCGAATCGTACTAAGTAAAATATTTCATAGTTCTAGCAACCACAAGTCTTTGTTTCTCTTATTCACAATGGAGAACCAGTGAGCTTCTTCGACGTGTTCACTGAGTCGTTCGGTTTACTGCTTTACACAAGCAACGGTGCAGAGTTCAATTCACACGTTGCAATCCTAATCTTGGAGGAGTAAGACATCTCACCTAAGTTAACCGTTGAGCAAAAAAATACATATGTCTTTTTTATGAACAAGCCTAAATTTCAATATCTCTGAAAAATACTACACTCTTTAAAAACAGCCTATGATCAAAAGAAGGAATAATCTCTGATAAAAATTTGAGCAAGTGTAATGCAAATATTAGTTTTATCGGTATAACTACAAAGAACTACCGATAATTTTAAAAAGGTAAAATTCCCAATGAAAACATTAGCTAAATCATTGCCGATATGATATGAAGAAAAAACAGTTAAACTCGGAAGAAAAGCTTATGTTTGAAAGAAGGAAAAAATTATGATGAAATCATTATAGACACATGAAAGCTTAAAACACCGTTGATAACCCAGAGACGAATCAACCATCAGCTTAGAGTCTTGCACGATGTGTCTTGCACAACTTCGTCCTGAATAGATAGTTCAATCAACAATTAAAGCGTTGTGGCAATTTGATTTTTTTTCGTAATTCGGCCAAATGGCGTTCGGCCAAACGGCGTTCAGCGAAAGGGCGTTCGGCCAAACGGCGTTCAGCCAAATGGCCGGACACTCTTTTCCATTTGAGATGACATCGATGTCCATGAGCAGTACAATCCCAGCATCCGTCACCAAGCTTTTTCGAATTTCGTAAAACTTTGTCTACACAGTCATTGGCAAATCATTTTGAGTAAAACAAAAACCACAAACTCCTCCTAAGCCCGCCCGGACCATCATCTTCAGCTGTAATTTAAAGCGGCCAACTTTTTCCCTCCCATTGCTCATCGGTCGACCGCCAATGACTTTTTAATGTCCACGCAAAATGCTGGTTTGGATCGAGCTCCCCGACCCCGAGCAAATCCTCCAAGAGAGCTTTCGTCATCGGTCGCCGAAATTACAAAAGTTCATCAGCTCCTTGCCCCTGTGTCCCCATTCTGTCACCCAAGTTCGCCGAAATTGTCTCACTCGTTTGTGGAAAATTCGTCTTCCAAAAATTAATTTCATGCAGCTTTCGAGTAAATTCTTGGATTTCGGTTGGAAGATTGTGTTGTGGCAACTTTCTGCCGTTGTTGAAGGGAGTCAACCTTGGACGGACTTCAGACGTTTATTCTCTCCGGGGATGGTGTCCGTTTCGAGGTGAATTACGGCCTTTGTTGCTTGGAGACTTTCCTTCGACAGTTGGAACAACTCATCAAAATGGATCTGGTGGAGAGGTGAACGCAGAAATTGACTGAACAAAGCTTAGATCATATTCTCAGGAGAAATAATTTCCTGGCGTAATCATTCCAATACAAATTGAATGTGAAAGTCTGTGCCAATTACTTTTTCAATATTCTAATTATGTCTTGATAACCCAGATAGCCGTAGCAGTAAACGCAAAACTATTCAGCTAGACGAAGCTGAGGGTCGTGAGTTAGAATTCCACCGGCCAAGATTTGTTTTGTTTAGAAAATTTTCTCGACCTTCTAGGACACAGAGTATCTTTGCACCTGCCACACGATATACACATGCAAAAATGGTCCATTGGCGAAGAAAGCTCTCTGTAAATGACTGTGCAAATGCTTAGAAGAATACTAGGTTCAGAAGCGGGTTTTGCCCAAAAAAGAATAAGAATATGGTGGAAGCATCGACTAATAAACTGTTCTCACACATCCTTTGCCCTTCAGTCAAAAGTTCCAATCGTGATTTAAATTTTTGGCTTAGAAGCAAAGGCATTCCATTCAGCATTGCGACACACCAGACCGCAAAGCATCCACATGCCACCCTTACATCATTGAGACAGATGAGGGGCCCAGTTAGCTGTAGCGATAAACGCGCAGCTAATCAGCAAGACCAAGCTGAGGGTCGTGGGTTCGAATCCCACCGCTCGAGGATCTTTTCGGGTTGGAAATTTTCTCGACTTCCCAGGGCATAAAGTATCTTCGTACCTGCCACACGATATACGCATGCAAAAATGGTCATTGGCACAGTAAGCTCTCAGTTAATAACTGTGGAAGTGCTCTTAAGAACACTAAGCTGAGAAGCAGGCTCTGTTCCAGTGGGGATGTAATGCCAAAAAGAAGAAGAAGAAGAAGAACAGATGAGTAATTAAAGCTAGATGGGTTCTGCTACCAATCCAGATCCAATCACCCCTATCCACCTGAATGTACGAACCGCAAAAAGTTCAAGAAACCGAAAGTATGCAAAAACTTCTGATCGTTTTCATCTAATATAGCCCTCAGTTCGTATATGACAGTGGTTCCCAACGTAACACGCGAACCCTTAAACTGAATGTTCTCGAAATAAATGTATTTGGAAGCTTTGGAAGGCTTCTCATTGAGAATCAACAAAAATCATTGACAAGAACAAAAGAGGCCTAAAAAGGGGGTTATTCTCCTTGTTTTCAACCATAGACAATGCAAGTCTACTGGTAAGCTCCATTGGGCCCATTAAGAATCTTTCAAGAAGTTTTGCCTGAATCTAGTAAGGAACTTTTTAAAATGTTCTTTCCAAAATCTAGCAAAAACTCATCAATTTGTCAAAGATGTTTCTAGAAGTATGACCAAAATTTATTCGAGAACCATTGGAAAAGAGTTTCATAAAATTTGAAATATTTCCTCTAGGATGTCACCGGAACTCTTAATTTTTTTGCCAGATAGTCATCAGCGATCATCAAAGAAATCTTTAAAAAAAAATTTGCAATTCCGTCAATAGAAAGAAGCAACTAAGACTTAGTTTCGTGAACCTACTAAAAATCCATAACGGGGGCCGTGGACCCCCGATTGGGAAACCCTGTCCTCTGACATACACTCCCCATACCTCACACCTTAGTAAGTGATTGACAGACAGGATGGTGGCTGGAATTCTTCCGTTAACCCCGACGAGCAAGAAGCTCATTCGAAGAGAGCTTACCCTGCTACCCCAGATGTGCGCGGAGCAATGGGTCATAAATTAAACCAAGCCCACCACGCGATGCCACGGGAAGGTGAATTTATGGGCGGTATAGAGATGATAAAAGCGGCATTCTTTCGAGACGGAAAAGTTTTCCCATTCGTCGGGAGGTGGCGAAACTACCCATACTTAGGGTGGGTGCTGCGGGAGAATGTGTTCCGTGCTTAGCTTGTGGGGTGAGGAGTATAATTTTATGGGAGGTGAAGGATAATAGCTCTCTGTTAGTGTTCGTTGATTACTTTATTTCAGATGAAGCTAGACCTAAGTGATCTACGTGTATAGCGTGATTGTGTCAAATCAGACTCACCCATTGCGTTGTTAGTAATGAAAATTCAAACGTGATCTGAAATGAAATCATCCTTCAATTGGGTCCTAAAATGTTTGATAAAATCTTGTTTTTATTCAACAACACGAAAGAGCATGTTACTTCAACTACTTTAGCAATTTTTCCCGCTCAAATAACGGCTATATCATGTTTAGACATTAATTTTAAAATTGGGTCCATAAATGTACCTTGACACTTGAGATTATATTTGACGTTCGCTTAATCGACAAAAACACCACAGGGGTTTTAGTTTTAACACTGGGGTTGTTCTTATCTAACATTTCGGAAGGGACACGGAAAACAAAATTCACCCAAAATTTGAGTTTAAGCCAAGGGGTGTGACAAAATCTAAAAAAACATAAAAAAAATGTTTTTCGGACTTGAACCAACGGAAAACATTGGAAAATTGAGTAAACAAGTGTTTTTGGCCTAAACTTAAGCGTTTGGCACTAAAATCGGGACAGGGCTTTAGGACCCCATTTCCATACTTCAAAAGCAATGCAAAACAAATCTCTCTGTCAATAGTGGGAATTCGAACGACATTGACAATCGCCTCAATGCGCACAGTGGTTCCGTCCATAGGCCAAAAATCGGAAAAATATGTCTTCAAATTCAAACTCTTACGTTTTCATTGATTAATTGTGATTCTACGAGAAACCACTGTGCCACGTGACAAACGATGAGCCGCCTTTTTCACGATACATATCCCACGTGTTTCCTGAAGCACAAGCTGAAGACTGACCCTTCTCAATGCATCAAGCTTAAACTCCCGCTTAGGATGTCACTCGTTAGAGCAAACACCAGATTTCGGTGTAAGAATTTATGTTTGTTGCGGTTCAAGTTGTGCTCGTTGGCTCGTTGTCCGGCGATGACAGCGACAAAAGTCGCCATAAATCAAGCGGACGAGCTCAAAGGACGACGTCGGGAAAAGGATTGTTGTGACTGCGGATGGTGGACTAAAGGCGACTCGGTGTGCTGTTCGGTAAAGCTGAGCTTTGAACTAGGCGTTGTGACAGCGAGTAGTGTTTTCAAGCTTGTTTACTGGATGCTAGCAGCAGGATTTGCGGGACATTCTGTGCCGGGCATAACATAGCTGGCAGTGGAGGCTTTGAAGTATCAATTGTGAAAATTATATCCTTCTAGTGAGCGTTATATTTGCAAGACTTCATTTCAAAGATGTATATTTCCCTACACAATCGAATCATGTTCAGTATCTCTAGCTCGATAGCTAGGATGCTAGGGAATTCACTTTGAAGACATTAAGACATTTCACAGGTCTTATTAAATTTTAGCTGTTGGTCATTTATCATAGCTATCATTATATTTCACAACCCGCAGAAAGCTTCCTGAGACGTCTACTTGGAATCACTTAAAAGATCAGTCCTTCATAAGCCGAATGGTTAGGTTCCGCGGCTACAAAGCACAGCCATGCTGAAGGTGTCTGGGTTCGATTCCCGGTCCATCCAGGATATTTTCGTTATGGAAATTTCCTTGACCTCCCTGGGCATAGAGTATCATCGTACCTGTCACACGATATACAAATGCGAAAATGGCAACTTTGGCAAAGAAAGCTCTCAGTTAATAACTGTGGAAGTGTTAATTGAATTGAGCACTAAACTGAGAAGCAAGTTCTGACCCAGTGAGAACGTAATGCCTAGAAAAAAAGATCATTCTTTGACTGAAAACTGTTATCGAGAAGATTTTCGATTCAGAAGATGATACCGGTCTCGTTATGTTGATGAAATTCCTAATAAATGTCATCTGGCCTATTGTCCCTTTGTGATATTCGATAACTACCTTCTGTGCGAAATTCCATCCCGTAATATATCATCAAGAGCTATTTCTGCAGCACTGTTCGACAAAACATCCATTATTGAGCAATCAAACTCCTTCCACCCGTCGCGGCGCGCAGGCAATATAAAAACTGTCACCAGATGAAAAATTTATCGTCCGTGTTTGTGAAAAATATGCATTCGAACCAGATTTTCACGCGCCTTTCAAGTGCAGCGGTGCATGATAGGGAAAGCATGGCCTGGCCAGAGCCACTGGAATTAGCATTTTTAACAAATGTGATTCATTCTTTCAAGTGCGGTGGTCCCCAGATCTCTATTATAAAAAAAAACTTCATCAAATCCGTGCTCACCAATCGCTTTCTATGGCTAAGCTGCATGTCTGGATTCTTCTTCTTCTTGGCATTAATGTCCTCACTGGGACAGAGCCTGCTTCTCAGCTTAGTGTTCTTATGAGCACTTTCACAGTTATTAACTGAGAGCTTTCTTTGCCTCAGTTGCCATTTTTGCATTCGTATATCGTGTGGCAGGTACGATGATACTCTATGCCCATAGAAATCAAGAAAATTTCCATTACGAAAAGATCTTGGACCGACCTGGAATCGAACTCAGACACCTTCAGGATGGCTTTGCTTTGTAGCCGCGGACTCTAACCACTCAGCTGAAGAAGGCCCCACGATGCGTGTATGGAATAAATGTCAAAAATCGTAAGATCTGTTTTGAAGTTGAGCGGTTCCACAGAAAATGACGACTTTTTTCCCAAATTTCATTTTTATATTTTTTGATTTGGATGAAATTTTGCACATGCTTTCTTTATGCCCAAAAATGCCTTTTTGCATCATCGGCTCGCCATTTTGACTCTAGCCTTACTTTTGAGAAAGGCCTAAGAAAAAAATCCCTAATATTTTCAAAAAATTATAGCTTAGAAACGGTTTGTCCGATCAGTTTGGTGCCTTCCGCAAAGTTTTAGGTTATTGTTGGGACTATCTGGAAAAAAATTTACACTGTAAAAAAAAAGTTGTGATTTTTTATACAGTCAACCCTCCATGAGTCGATATTGAAGGGACCATCGACTCATGGAAATATTGAGTCATGGAACAGCAATGCTATGGAAAGCTGTTTGAGGGGACCATCATAGTAACCATGAAATTTGATTTTTAGTATGGTTCCATGAGTCGATATCGAGTAATGGAACATCGACTCATGGAGGTTTAACTGTATATCGAAAATAAAGCTTAAAAATCAATTTTCTCAAAAATCGTATTTTTGATTTTTTTTTATTTTTTTATATGTTAAAGTAGACAAAAAATGAAGTCTTTTGCACAGTGGGTCAAGATGGAGAAATCATGGACAAAAAGTTATGATTTTTTAGAAAAAGGTTGATTTTTCAATATGGTCTAAATAAACTTTTTGAATGCTTTTCGACCCGATTTTATGAAAGTACGCAAAATTTTCAACAAAAAAGGTATATGAGAAAATTTTGCTAATTGCTACCGAAACATTTGAAAAGTTTATTATGACCATTTTCAACAAATTCACCTTTCTTTTTAAAAATCATAACTTTTTTGTCCATGATTTCTCCATTTTGACCCACTGTGCAAAAGACTTCATTTTTGTCTACTTCAACATATAAAAAAAATCTAAAATACGATTTTTGAGAAAATTGATTTTTAAGCTTTATTTTCGATATATAAAAAATTACAACATTTTATTTTACAGTGTATATTTTTTTCCAGATAGTCCCAACAATAACCTAAAACTTTGCGGAAGGCACCAAACTGATCGGACAAACCGTTTCTAAGTTATATTTTTTTGAAAATTATCAAGGATTTTTTCCTTAGGCCCTTCTCAAAAGTAAGGCTAGAGTCAAAATGGCGAGCCGATGATGCAAAAAGGCATTTTTGGGCATAAAGAAAGCATGTGCAAAATTTCATCCAAATCAAAATATACAAAAGTAAACCGACATTCGAATTCAAATGGAACCGCTGAGTAACGCCCTTTTTTATGTTATAAGTATTCATTTAAACGAAATCATTTACCATAATTATCAGAAAAAAATACCATCAGAACATAGTTCAGAGTTCGTTTGATTGGTTGTTTGTTTTGAATAAGAGAATCTTTAAATCCGACCATAATACGATTTTCTTTGCATATGATCCACAATTATGATGTCTTCTTTTCAATCATTTAAATTAAGGAAACAATATTTTTTGGGTGAATTATAGCCGGTATCAGAGATAGCAAGCACCCGGACCATTCGAATCAACACATTGCACATCAAATTTTTGAGATATTGGCTGTTGAAAATGCATAATATGACAATTTCAATCAACTTGCATGCCAACTTACTAGCTTGTATGGTGATTTATTTCCTTAATGTATCACAGAACTCAAACTGTCCTGAAGAATATTTATGAGTAGTTAGTGTAAAACCAACATCCTTAAGTTTATCAATGTTTGAGCAGATTTTAAAGCAGTTTTTGCCACACCCCATCTTTGCTTGCATCATTTCATGTATTTTGGATGACATATTTTGGAGAGTGCCCTGCTCGAGGTGTCCGGTGGTGACGATTTCCATCATAATAATTGACTTAACACTTCAGTCGTCGCGCTGTTGTATTTTGTACAACAGTGGTGAAAAAACCTCGCTTATCGTACCTATAGTATCAGCGTGGTGGTTCTGACGGTGGCAAACCGCGCGACGACTGAAGGGTTAAGAAGTCCAAATATTACCTAAAATTAAAAAAAAAAAATGTCCAACAAATTTAAATGCAATGCCATATTACTTATGGAATTTATTAGACAAAAAGTAAAAAATTCGGGCGAAGAATGTGGTTTAATTCTAAACTAATCTTTTCAGAAAATTATAACGTGGCAAAGTTTTCAGAATTACAGAAATTTTACCTGGCTTAAAAATGTTCAACAAAATCGACCGTTTATTTCAGATATCAATTTGATGTTCGATTTTGCTTCTTTCTTCAAAGTAATTTTGTATGATCAGACTCATTGCCTTAACTCTTAACTACATTTTCCCAATAAAATTTATGTGTTAAATTCTTAGGAAACTCAAAAAATTATTTAAGACATTTTCAACGGATTTGTAACAATATTTTTGAAGCCACTCTTCGAAATTCAATGAAGAAATTTAGAATAATCAAATTCCTCAAGGAATATCGAAGGGAGGCTTCAGAATATTTGCTACAAATCTTTTAGAAATTATGGTGGGAATAGTTCATACTCTCCACGTGAATTCTTCCTGGAGGACCATCATTTCTTATATGCCTAATGTTAGATAGATTCTGAAACATGTTCCCAGATTACATAAAAAAAACTAACCCTCGCAAAAGCTTAAATTTTCCCTCGCATCTTCTCCAAAAAAATGTGCTTTTGTCGAATCTTATACTGAGATTTTTTGCTGTAAGTTCTACTGAAAATTCCTCTGTAAATTTCTTTAAATAGTTTTCCAAAAACTATTATTACAAAATCCTACGCAAAGTTTACCCATAATTTTAAAACATGAATAAAATGAAAGAGATATTTAAAAAAAGAATATTTAAAAACACAACAAAAATGCGTCAGACATACATCAATGACTTTTTGTTTTGTGGAAACTCTGCTCGGGTCTCAAAGAAAAATGATGCATAGATAAGTCAAAACTGAGCAACAATTTCTCTTTTCAAATAGACATATCGAAGAAATTTTCCAAATTAAAACAGCTATGTATTTTTAATTTCTTAGATTTGTTAGTTGAAAAGTAGAAAAACTGCTTTTACAGTTTAGATTTTTGGACCATTTTCACTTGGACCTTAAATCCCCAGATATCTAGAATAATCTACGAAAAATGGTTTTTAAATGTCTTCTGTCGTCGAATCTTCAAAAATTTTTTGAAAACCCCCACAAATACTTTTGTTTTCAATTAGTATAGCGGTAGAGAAAATTTTGGAGGAACAATTAGCAAAATGACTGGAAAGGTAAAAGGGATTTATTCAGATATTAGTGACTCCGGCAAATTTTGTTTGCCATCAAGTAGGCTGTTGAAAAACGTCATGAAACGTCCCGTACGAAATTGCAGTTTCGGCAACTCCCATTTTTCTGACATTCCCATTCAATATTATGCGCTCTTTATATGCACAAACACGTCAGAGCACTTCAGGATCATAATTATGAAAGAGTTTTCAAAATCCGTTAACCCGTTCTCAAGTAATTTCGTGACATACAAACACCATTCAATTTTTTTTTATATCGATATAAGAAGAAGATAGATAGATTCATACAAAAATTTGTAAGTATCTCCCTTAAAACATTTCAATAGTTTTTTTTTTTTCAAATATTGGCAGAATCCATATTATGGGATTGAATTCTTGTGCAAAGAGGCTTTCTTGCAGAGTTGTATGGAATCAAAAAATATTTCAAAAAAATATTCTTGAGAAATTTGTATATTTTTATTCGAGAGACATTTTAATTATCCTACAAACATTCGCCTCTAGAGAAAAGATTAAAAATAATCACTTATCTTCCATTGTTTTGACATTTTCTTGGGGAACTTCAATTAAAAATCTTTTCGAACTCCCAAAAACGCTTAAAAAAATCTGAAAAAAAAAAATTCTATGAGTTTTGAAAAATTGCAGAATTCTAACACGATTTATGAAATTCCATCATGAATTACTCAATAAATTTTCAGAGTGCTTTGCAAAGGCCCAAGCAGTCCGATTCATTTTCGCGCGCTCGGGGTGTTTTTGTTTTTCAGTTAGCACTTCAAACGCGCGCTATCGGAGTTATTTTATATTCCTGCTTATACGTGTTTACGCTGTGATTGCAACTGTTCAGTCGAGAATGGATTACCAATTGGTGAGCTCGTTTCATGCTTTTATAACACATTTGTATCATAACATGTATTTTTTTATGAATTTTTTGAACAAACTATGAATAGTTCGTCACTTTAAGTGTTGACATAAGCGCTTATTCATGTTTTATAAAATTTCTTGATTCAAACCTTTGAATAGTTGGATGTTTGAGATGTCGACGCATTGATAGATAACTTTTAAAACAGAAGTTACATGAATCGCATCACTTACCAAGGTGAATCCTGATCATGTAGCTTTGAAGCCCTCCCACTAACAAAACTCCTTCCTGCGGCAACCATGAAGATGCAGAGGTATACTCGGTCTTTAGTAACTATGGATGTCATCCATTGACATCCATGGATCAACAACAACAATGGATGTCATCCGTAACGCGGGTAGATCACCTTTTCGAGGTGCGTTACGGGGTAACATCTACCATATTGTACTCTTGTTGTATTTGTTCTTGTGAATACTTATAAGTTACGGTCGGAAGAGTATAAGAGAGTAACAAGTCACTGAGACCCACCTATACCCCACGCTAAAGTACGCTAAATGCATGGTCAAAATCAGTATCATTCAACCAGCATAGTGGCTGAACCTGATTAGGGGGCGCGCTTTTGAGAGTTTAATGATGACAAACTGTTTCCTCCTGTATAAAAAACGACTACTTCATTATTTCTCAATAGTAATGGAGTAGAACGACATGCACTAAACAAAGGACACAGGTATCCCACAAAAGATCAAAGAAAACTGGTCGCAGTGGTTCATCCCGAACAGGGCATTCCTTTCAAAGTTCTTCCAGGGATTCCGTCAGGAGAATTTTAAAAGTTTCCATCAGAAATTATTGTGAAGATTCCACAAGAAATTCCTTCAGAGATTCCACCAGGAACTCTATCAAAATTTCCTCCAAGGATTTCATCAAGAGTTTCTCCAGAGATTCCATCAGGAGAACCTTCAGCGATTGCACCTGGAACTCATCTAGCGTTGATATCTGGAGTTCTTCTAGCAATTTCAGAGATTCCATCTGAATCCAATTCTATCATAAGTACCTCTAGGGGTTCCATCAGGAGTTCTTCTCGGGATATCACCAGGTGATCTTCCAATCATTCTATCAGGAGTTCCGTTAAGAATATCTCTAGAAATTCCTCCAAGGATTCCATCAGGAGTTCCTCCACAGATTCCATCAGGAATTCTATCATGAGTACCTTTAGGGCTTTCATCAGAGTTCTCCAAGGGATTTCATCAGGAGTTTCTCCATGGATTCCATCAAGAGTTCCTACTGAAATTTCACCTGGAATTCCTCATGTAATTCTATCGGGAGTTCCTTTAGAGATTAGATCAGGAGTTAGAATTACATCAATATATCTTCTAGGAATATCATAAGGAGCACCTCTAGATCCCATCAGGAGTTCCTTTAAGAATATCTCTAGAAATTTCTCCAAGGATTCCATCAGGACTTGCTCCAAGCATTCTATCAGGATTTCCTCCAGAGATTCCATCAGGAGTTGAAAAAATCACTCGGGATTTTTTTTTATTTAAGTCCCTGGAGGAATCCTTAGAAAAATTACTAGAAAGAATCGCTGAAGAAATTCCTGGTGGAATTTCTGAAGCAACTTCTTCGTGGAATTCAAGGAATCAGCCCTGAAAAAGCCTGGTGAAATCTTTGGGGCTAAGTTCTGGTGATGAATTTCTTGAGGAATCCTTTGAGAAATATCTGAAAGAATTCAAGATGTGATTCCTGGGTAGCGTGTGATGGAATCCTTGTAATTAACTTCTAAATTAATTCCTAAACGAATCTTTAAAGAAATTGTTATAGCAATCCTGGAGGAATTCTTGGGGGCAGCCCTGAAGAAATCCCATAGCTATTCTCATATCGATGACTGCTCAGAACATTCCCCAAAAAAGATCCCGCATAATTTTAGAGTTTACCGGGATACTTCGTGCGAGTTCCTCATCACGGTGTTAATCTTCTTATTCAAACCCTCTTTCAAAGGTTACATGTTACTAATCATATAAACTTTGTACCTACTTTTGATGGTATATTTCTGCTGATAATCACTGGAAATGAAAACACGTTTCTTTAAGTATCTGATTTTCCTATGATTAGTAAAAATAAATCAACTGGTGAGCACAGATTCGATGGATTTTTTTTTCTGATATTAACGGTCTTGGTAGCACCGTGTCCAAGCAGAGACGTGTGGCCGGCTGCTGATTGCCATTCCCTTCGGGTTCATTGCATTTCATCGGTAACGGCTACTGGCGATCGCAGCATAGTTGTTTGTGTGGAATATTTTATTGAAGTTTTTATGAAAAAAAAAAAAATTCACTTTTTTATCTATAAACGTTCGTTCCAATTGGGGAAATTGGACCCGAAATAATGGGAACAACAGAGTTTCACATGCGGAAGACTCAATTTGAGTGCGGGCGGTGATTTATGGGGTTCAATTGGGCTTGATGCAACGACCCACCCTCTCAACGTCGTCATTCGCCTAACCAACAATCGGAGGCTATAAATTTTATGCGATTTATTGGGAATTCCGTGCTACACCTTCTTCCACTGAATTGCAAAAATTCCGATTGGCATTTATTAACACATATATCCATCCTCACGCATTCTACTGGCGCGGCGCTCCGAGCAGGTGAACATCAAAAGGAATTCCTCGGACGGAATGGGGCAGTTGGTCGATTTCAATGAAATTGACTTTATTTGGCTTCATTAATGTGAAAGAGAATATTCACTTTTATGAACAACATTGTATTACTGAGGATCTTCGAAATCCCGTAATTGTCTGGGCACCAACCAAATAAGCTCTGGATGGATGAAATAATAATGAGAGCTTATTTCACTTTGAACTACTTTGAAAATCATCGCAGGGGTTGCCCTGGCTGAAATTGCACCATTGGTTTAAAATTTCGATTGATTCATTAAAAGGGAACTACTTGAACTTGAGATTTCAGAGACTATAGAAGGATACTAGCATAGCATAGACTGACTGTACATGTCAATGGTTGCTATTGGGGATTTTTTTTTATATCCGTACGGGTTTGGGCCGAAAGGTCTCAGATTTTAATGAAACTTTTTCCACAGGCAGGGCTCATCAATATATGAATAAACAATATATGAATATGACAAAAAATGTATCTATGACGCTTTTATCTTCAGTTATGATTTTCGAACGAAAAGACTTGTACGAGAAATCTGGGCATTTTTCACAAAATTATGACCAAACGCAGGAATTAAAAAGTAGTACATCTTAAAAGTTTCAGTAATTGAAATTTATAAAATTTTGTTCTCAAAAAAAAATTCTTTGAAAATCTTACACGAGTTAGAACATAGTTTTCCCGGCTTTTCTTTACGAATTTTATCAACGGTGGAAAACTGTTTCCAGTTAATATTTTTTTTAATTCCTGACAAAATTTGATTTCTACGATGCTTCTTTCTTGAGTTATGATTTTTCAAAGAAAAGGCTCAAAATGGCACATTTGCACAATTTTACAAAATTGGCCATAACTCAAAAACGAAAAAAAGTACATTTAAAAAATTTCAGCAATTAAAGCTTATGAAATTATCTTCTCAAAAATATGTTTTTGAAAATTTTCCACGAGTTGGAGCATAGTTTTTCCGGCTTAACGAATTTTCTCAACGGTGGAAAATTTTGTGGAAAACTTTTTTCCAGTTAATATTTTTTTCATTTCTGAGAAAATTTGCTTTCACTTTCACAAAAAAAAACTTTGTTTCTACGATGCTTCGTTCTCGAGTTATGATTTTTCAAAGTAAGTAGTGTAAGAGGAAAACAAAAAAAAATCCAACTGAGTTTTCCGGGAAAATAAGCGACCCTGAATTTTTCTCAATTTTTTTTATTCATATATCGATGAGCCCTGCCTGTGGAAAAAGTTTCATGAAAATCTGAGACCCTTCGGCCCACTTTGTATGGAAATAAAAAAAATCCCCTATTATGTGATTTATTGAAACTGCACTTCTATCCAATTGAATAAGGGATGGAACTTTCCGCTTACTCTCGAAGTGCACATTTTAGCAGCTCTCATTTTATTGATCAATAGCGGCGCCGGTCAAGTCCTTACAATCAGTTGGAATGGGGGAGGAATGTTAGTGTGTAATGATTGTTGCTTCTAGATGCCAAACATACCTCTGTATCTCCACAATCAACACGGAAAGGTTGTTTATTAGTGAGGATGGAAAAAGATCTGGGAGGCATCTATGGTCAGTGATGGATAAGGGCAAAAATACGACTCTTGACTGAAACTAGTTTTGCATTTTGTCTCGCATTTAAAAGATATTGATAGAAACTCAGAAAAAGAAGCTAAAACACTTTTCAATCTTTTTAATTTATTGCAGTTGATGCAAATTTGTGAAATGATCATCATAATTTTATAAAAACAAACCATTTTGAGCACTTTCAAGAAAACTTAGTTGTTTGGGACGTCGACATTCATAATGTAGAACTATTCAAAAATTAATTTTAGTAACGATGAAAAACGAAAGGTATGGGTATATCAATACTTTATAAAAAGGAAAAATGCTGACACTTGTGATGAACCATCCATAATCTGCTTGAAATTTTAATTGAAAATAGCCTACTAGATGTCCAACAAAACCGATGATTTTTAGTGGAAATAGTGGTGTTCTGATCGGCTTTAATGTACTATTGCTGCATGAAATTTTGGGATGAATATATCAGTTAAGTTATAAATAAAATTAGGTCACTTTATCTTCAAAAACGAGATGAGCGTGATTCAAGTGAAAGTCTAGAGTGAGTTGTTATAGCATACGTTTCAAATTATTTGAAAGCCACTGTCGAACATCTATATAAATAAAAATGGAGTGGTGTTTGTATGTCACGAAATGGCTTGAGAACGGGTTATCGGATTTTGAAATTTCTTCCATAGTTATGTTCCTGAAGTGTTCCGACGTGTTTGTGTGTAAAAAAAGCAAAGGATATTTAACGGGAAAGTTGATAAAACTCCTGCTGAACGGAACATCCATTTTGTACAGGGCGTTTCATGGCGTTTTTCAACAGCCTACTTGATGGCAAGACGAAGTTTGCCGGGACCACTAGTTTTAAATAAAATCCATCGGATTCCAGCTTTCATTTTCGAGAAGCAGAAACTTATTGCAATATTCGATACCTGCACTGCAATTTCCAGATCCAATTGGCGCAAATTGAAAGCTCAATTATCGACTCCAAAAAGAGCTGCTATACTTGAGTATAGTTCAAGTTTCGCAGAACCATCCAATTAGTACCGGGGCAAAATGCAGCACCACAGTTTGTGTACTCCCCAGAAGAATTTCATGTTGCCTGTTACTTCCATTACGGTTACTGTGGTTTGTTACAGCAGGACGATGTCGACGTCGACGATGTGGTTTCCATTTCTCGTCAGTAGTTTCCTCCGATGATGCCTATGTGGGGTGCTCTCCACGTCTTCATTGTTTTTGATTACCATGTTTCCTTGAAAGTACGGCCAGTTTGCCCCGGCCGATTCCCACAGGACCTGCCATTATTCAATTTTTCCCGGTAAGAGGCAGGTGTGCTTGCGAGTTGTAGGAGGAGGGTAGAAATACTTCCACATCGCTAGTGGGAAGCTCGGGTGCTAGTTACTCGGTTCATAGTTCACGTTGCATGACTTGAAACGATTTATCATTTTTTTTTTTGTTCGTAGAAATTGCACTCTGCTGGTCTTGTTTTTATAGGAGGAACATACAGGACGGTTCGGTGAAATGTTTTGCACTCCGGAAAATGGGAGATTTTTTTTATTTCAAATACGATAAAATAATGTCGAAGCGTCTTATAATTTTAAATTACTTTTTTAGCGAGAGAAGTAAGTATAATGATTGAGTAAAGTTTAATTCTGAATATGTTTATCAATTTATGAAAGATACCGATTTGTTCTTTTTAAAAAAGGACAAGAGTTCGTGTTCAGTGTTATTCATCATTTTCATGTCTGTTCATGTGGTTTCCACTGATTCGTGAATGAAATCATTATTGAAAATTGTGCTTTTGGAATTGACAATCTGGCTACACTGTTTAGCTGGATGATCAGGTCAGCGAACTTCAATTCCTTCAGAACTATAATAATGGTTCCGAATGCAATTTTTTGAGTGCAATCTTTTCATAGACGGAAAAAAGACTAACAATAAAAAAATAGACACTCAATTCCCGCACCTATCAATTATGTAAATCATAGTCAAACAGGTGCTCTGCCGGAAAGCGATTCTCTTATCTTGTCGTACCAGACAGGCCGTATGAATTTTTAAACCCAACCTTCAAGTGACATATTTCCATATTCTAGTCAAAATCCTACTTGTTTGAACTGTACGAACTACAACTGCCTCAAAGGCATACAGTAGCCATCTTCTAGGGGAGAACGAAGGTATAATTTTGCATAATCCATTATGCACCCAAAACCAATCATCCCTACCGTATTCTGTTCATAAGGTCCTGTCACGATACTTGGGTGTTCGCAACAAATTTCCCCATGCACCCTTTTCGCTTCATCAAAACGGTATTAATTTAATGACGTTTAAGTGCTTTGCATTCGAAAATTGTGTTACCCTTTCGGACTGAAGGAACAACGATGACGACGGACAGTGCAACAGGTTCGAAATGGAACCCCTCGACGACGGTGATGATGATGATGATGGGTTGGTTGCAGGCAATCGATACCCCTGTCGTTGTTTAGCGATGCATCAGGTGGAAAGCTACCGTGTTTCGATAACTATCCCTATCCCTATAAACGACCTTCGGAACGCTCGTGCCTTGCGTCAATCACCCGGGAGGTTTCATTCAAGGATATCAAATTACGCCGGGAATAGAGTTTTGTGTAGGGTCCGGGTGTCGATTTTCCGCTAAATTTAGAACAGCTTATTTCATTTTTTAATTTGGTTGCGGTTAAATGGTTGGATTTTGAATTGAGGGCATCATGATTGAAATGTTTTTTTGTCCAGGAGTAAATCGATTGAAATGAATTATCAAGTGTAGTTTTCAGCTAGCTTATAATTATATTCTTCAGGTTCGCTGAACGTATTATCATCTTACTTTCTATCGATACGTCTCTCGGCTCAGAAATAATGAAATAGGATTAATTTTATGGTTGATTGCTTCAAACTCGATTATATCATTGCAAGTCCAAAACTTATGTTGTTAATACAATCTCCAGGAATCTAAACCGTTAAGCCCTCAACGATTTCGGATTACGTTATCGAAACGCGACTATTACTTTTAATTCATTTATTGTGCTCCCAACCAACACCGATCAGTGGCGGAGCACACCAACTGATCCACTACACGCATTCGTATAATAAGTTCAACACATCTCATAAGTCAAGGGATGTCTATTTCATTATCCTGACATACATACATACAGTATTCCGGAGATCACAAATTTTGCATAAAACGTTTAACGAACAACTACCGTAAAACTAAACATTGCATATGCTTCGCAATTGGTTGAAATTGACAAATTGATGTGAAATTTGCGAGAAAGTTACACGTCTTCTCGGTGAGAATCGAATTCACGACTCCCTGTTCACTAGATAGAGCGCGTTACTCCTACACCACGAGAGGACTCATGGACGCAGCAGTTAACCTTGATTCGATTTCAACTCAATAATCTCAATTTATTAAATAATGTATAAGAATTACTATTTTATACCATTTGTTTGTTCTGAAATGTTATACGATATTTTTCAACAAACGATTTTTCTTGGCGCTATTTCCGGTTTAGCAGAACCTTCTGTTATAAAAAAAAGTTGCATATTGAAGAACAATCTGTAATATGACATTAATGATAAGCTTGGGTATGCATTCCGCAAGCACTCGATATCATCTCTATAGTACCTCTCAAATCTAGCTTCAACGCAACGAGAGCTAATATGCAAAACTATGAATTTCAAATTACGAATCTCTATTCAAACATCTCACTGGCAGTTCCCAGCATATTCAGATTGTACAACTCGTTCTACTCAAATTACCCTTTGCCACTCCCACTAGCATTGTCATGTCATTTTTTTTGTTATTTTTTTTCTTCTTCTCTGTATCCATAATGAAGTCTGATCCCATTAGCACATTTTACGTACCAATTCACTTGCTGCTAAGTTAATTTAAAAGTTTTCCACTCTTGCACGAGACTTTACCCGCTCCAGAAAGCTTGACTCGAATTTCCCTTTCCACACAACCGCTCCCTCTAAGTTCCCTTTAAACTATTCCAAACCCTTGATGAGTTTGACGTGTGGCGTCGCTACACCTCTCACTACGTCCCTCAGCTCGAAATCCGAGGATGACGACGGTGGCAAAAAGGATTCGTTACGTTCCGATGGGAGCAGCGTTTCGGTATGCAAATCATTGCAGTCAGTTTTCCACTATCCAACGAGAGGCACCCCCCCCCTCATAAGCCACGGAACAGACCAATTTTTCCAGAGCCAAAAGGGGTGGGGGGAAGGGGGATTGAAGTCGCAGTCGTCGACGACTGGTCCTGGCAGCCAACTGGCTGGCTCTCGTCACTCTTTATATCTATTAATACCAACGTACGTGGGCAAAGCCAGGGGGACCAGGAGAGGTGTTGCACCTGCCCCCTCACACTCACAAAATAGTCTCATAATAAACTTTTTGGATAATTGCACAGCGTTACAAAAATAACACTTGGGTGTCTCAAGGATCAAATCAGCAACGAGCAAACAAACCGCCATACAGGCTGATAGACTTGCATGCAAGTTGACTGAAGTCGTAAAATAATACATTTTCAACAGTCAATTTACCAAAAACACGTCAATGAAAAAAAAAAAAACAATGGATACATAAACCCTATATCAAGGTAAAACACCTCGGAATCCAAAGATGGCCATCGTAATGCCCGACTTGTGCCTCTACTCAAGTTTTCTAGGCACTAAACTGGAAAAATAACAGGCAAACGTTCCTGGTCTTCTTATTTTAAGCAATCTGCTAGTGCACAATAAAAACTGCACTGCGAGATTAATGTCTTTGAAGTTTTAGTGCAATTTTAGAAGTTGGATTCTGAACTGTTTCACCTTTAGTAAATAGTGGTATTTTTAAGCTTAGACAGGTTATTGTCCGGTTATTGTGTTATAGTCTAACTAATAATCAGGCTTCGGCCAAAGATCTTATCAGAAATATTTCGAAGGTTGTATAATAATATCATAAAAGATCTTGGAAAGAATATTGTTCAAAATCTGGTATTCAACTTCAAAGGTTTTTGCTAAGCATAGTTTAAGTTATTCTAAAATGAATTCATACAAGTATTCTTCGAAGAATTTGTCTATTGTGTATTTCTAAAATTATAACAATCGTCCAAGAAGGCCAAGTCCAGTGGCCGAAACGTTGGATTTAAAATAAAAAAATAAAAAAAAAGAAAGTAGCGTTTTGATTTATCCGTAAGACTGAAAAGCTGTTAATTTTAGAAGTTACACAACAGTCGTATTCTTATCAACGAATTATAAGCTTTCGATAATATAAATCATATTTCTAACTATGGAATTTTGTTTTTCATTAACAAAAGCGGTTGACTAGTGAAAAGGGTCTATTTCATGTTTTATTAAGTAAATTTTTGCCTTAAAATTAATATAGCTCCAAAATGACCGTTTCTAGAGATGTAATCATGATGATCATCGTGGTTGAGAATATTTTCAACAAGGTTCTTATTTTATCATCCAAACTTTTTTTTGAACAAAAAAAAAAACAAATTTTGAACATCTACCGTATATTGTTTTTACAAAACATGTTTTTTTCCGAAAAAAAAATCATCATCATGAAGCTTTATTCCAAACATCTTTTTTTATCAGGATTCTGGGTTTTGAGTTATTTAAAATTTAAGGTTGATTATTGAAATTTTCAATTTTCAAAATATTTCTTCTTTTTTTTACGTATCTCAAATAGCCTGCATACAATCGTTTTTGTATAAACATAATAGTTTCAAAGCTAGAAGTTACTCTTGGGTCAAAATGACCGTTGTGCGTATTGGAAACAATCATTAATAAAATCAACTAATTCTAAAAGAAATTCATAAGGAATTTATACTTGGATGCATCTTTACTTTCCTCAAGATTCTTTATATTTCTCAATAATTATTCCATAGAATATTAAAGAAATGTTCTTCTTCAAAGTACATCGAAACTCTCCAACAAATCCTTAGCAACATCCCAATCAATAATCTCTGCCGATATGCTCCTTAAGCGCATCTTTGATTTTCTCAGAGAATTTACATGAAATATTTATAAAAAAAAAATCACACAGAATTTCTCTTAAGAGACTTCCCAGAATTAATCTGTGAAATCTTAACAGAATATTCTTCAAATCACAAGGAATTGTTTCGTCAATTCTTTCAACAAGTACAGCAAAGGACATGTTTAAAAGTTCATGGGATGCCTATTCAAGTTTTGACGATTCTCTCAATAATATATTTTCTTAGAGATTTCTCTAAAAATCTTGATGAAATGCATCTAAAAAAATTCATCGATTACTCTGAGATCTCCTCCAACTATTTTAGAGATTCTAACAGAAAATAAACCAGCTTTCTCTCTGATTATTTGTACAGATTTAACAGCAAACCAAGAATTATTCTTAAAACATCTCGAAGCATTGGTTTAGGCAGGGAACCCGAAAGAAATTACTCCAGGGTTTATTTCCAGTAATATCTCAAATAGTTCTAGATATTATCCTAGCATTGAAATGCTTATGAAGCTTTTTCAAGGAAGTTTACAGAATTCTTGAGGAAGTTTACAGAATTTCTGAGATATTGTTATTTAGGAATTTCTTTTGTGTATATTTTTTAAGAATTTCGTTTCGGATTTTTCAAGGAATTACATAAAATAGATTTTACAACGATTTCCGCAAGATTTTTCCAGACAACACTTAAGGATTCCTTCAGAGATTTTTCCAAGATTTTAGTCCAGAAATTCCAACTGGAATTTTTTGAGGATTTTGAGGACGTCCCTCAATTATTCCTTATTGTGATTTCCTAAAAATGCAGGAATTGATTCTCAAGATGCTATTTTGATTTCCTCCATTTATAATTTACTCCAACATTTTTTCTCAGGACTTTTTCAAATATTTAAACAGGGATTCTACCCTTCATAAAAACAGGAATTTCAGGACTTCATCCAATGCTTCCTTCGGGATTTACTTTAAGAAAAGATGCGACAACTGGTTTCTTGTTGAATTCTTCTATTCTTTTTCAATATTTGTGTTTCCAGAAGTCTAGTGCGTATCGATGAAAATTAAAAAGTAGAGCAGAGCGCTGAAAGCGCCCATGTTACCATGCAATAATAATTGCTGACAACGATACATAACTGTAGGAAAAGTTAAAACAAATTAAATAAGTATGTAACATGTAATGATATTAGATCAATCACAGTGAGCTGAATCAAGGAAAATTATTGCTTTAGAGCTGTTTTAACAGTGGTCCATGAAAGATTCATACATTATCGGAGTCTTCTATTTTTAACGTGGAATATAGTTTGCCCAACGGAGTCGGTGATAAATTGCTGCCGCTTCGACGTCATGCATACAATCTCATTTCCGTTCTTTTAAGTCAACTAACGATAACAAAACGTACCCTTTTATGAATTCGTTCACATTGACAACTTTTAACTTCTCGTGATGTATATGAGAGGTATCTGCAATTCCCTTAATTCATAGTCCAAGCTATCCCATTTGTTACAATGATTTAGCCAGGGCAGCATTTGACTGTTGAAGGATGCATTTATATTGTTCAAAAGCCAGATATAAGCTCCAAATATCTGCCCTAGGTAGCCGATTCAAAATTTTGGACCTGGATCACTTTAAAACTGTTTCAGCAAATAATACTTCTCTGCTTAGACTCCACTTACTATGATTGATCTTATCTAATAATTTATTTATTTAATTACTAATGATTTTTCCTTCAGTTATTTTGGTTGTTCTGGCAAAATGACTTTTGCGTAATTTATCAAATAAATTTTGTTTTATGGTCTATATATCCTAAAGCAGCGATTTCAATAATTATTTTGTTTTAGACACTTTTAGAACTTTCATTTGTGATAATTTTCGCTGAAACGCTCTTTGGTTTATCAAGTTATAAAATTTTTTGCTCGATTATTTGTTAAGTTATGAACTTTTTTGTTAAAAACAGTAATATTTTTTTTTCAAAATTCAATTAATCACTTCAAACATTAAACGTCCTCACAATTGCAAACACAAGCACAGAAAAAAAGATAATCTTTTCAATGACGTCAAAACATTTAAGATTTGTTTACGCCCTTCAGAAATATCGAAATTTGAAATCAACCACTTTTCAGAAGAAAATCTTGGATAACTCTGCAACCATAAGAGATAGAACAGTAGTTTCTTCAGCAAAAAGTTGCGTAATTAAATGTTACAAAAGTGTTTGAAACAAAGTTTTTACGAGAAATTATCGCAAACATATCGAGAAAAAAAACTGATCTTTCAGGACCACCCTAACTTATTTGTTAAATAAAATCATAACTCAAATTAAAACACAAATTTGGGTTCTTCGGCAAAGTTGCTCCAAATCGGTTGTGCTAAAACATTGTATTGGTATAAATACATCAGAAAAAAAGTTTATATTCTGATTTCCTAAATCAAGCTGGCCACCCTAATTTCATATCATGGAAAGAAATCTCGATTACGTTTTCAAATCGACGTAAGTAACTTTCACACGGCTTTGAGAAATTTAATTAAGAAGAATCACAACCTGTCTTCTTAAAAGTAGTGTTTTGTTTTGATTCGTGGTTAAGTCACTTTGTCTCTCCATACAACGGAGCGGTGAGAGTAGCGGTTAGGTTGTGAAAGTTGAGAATCTTACGCCGTTTTGTAAATCCGGAAATTAAATGTTATAAAAGTGAAATATCGGTTTGGTTTAGAGCAGAACGTGTACATTTTCGTCTGCGTAATACGTAGCACAGTGGCCCAGCTGACCAAAAGTAAAAAAAAATGGAAATTCCTTCTTGAATATTTTTACTTGATATCTACATTATTAAATAAAAATTCCCCAAAGTTTCAGATCGATCGGTGTGTATTTCGATTTTTCACAGCATGTGACCTGAAGATATGTCAGCTGAAATTGACCCTTTCGAATGTTTCAAATTTCGTGAAAGTTGTTCTATAGGAATTGCAGTTTCTATACTAAATCATGAGCAAATCATTCTCAACCGGTCTCATTCGAAAGAATATACCTTAAGCTTCGATTTGATGATGTTTTGAACTTTGTTTGACATGTTTACAATTTGAGAATGTCAAGAACAAAGAGCTCCTTCAAAAATTAGTCATTTTTTCAAAGGTGGTGCAAGATATCTAGGAAACGCTCTAAAATAATTATTAAGCCCTCAATATGTGGCAAATTTTCCATAGTATTCGATGTACTATGGCTTCACTTACGCTTTTTCGCGCCAAGGTAAGAAAAAAATATGTTTAGTTACACTGCCAATCAGACCATTAGACCATCATACTTGTTATGAATATCTCATTTTTACTATTATAAGCTCCCGAATAGACTCAGAAACCACCTCGAGTTTGCTCTCACGATATTCAACTTCAAATTGGCAAATGTACCGAAAGTATCGGTTTTCTATATCAGCGACTATTTTTATCAAATAATCTCTACAAATCATGTTTCGTCAAAAAATTAGCATTTTTGAACGTTTTGAGAGAGAATTGTACTTTTGGCCAGAATTTGTATAGAGTGCGGCCACTGTGCGTAGGATCGATGAAGTAAGTTTAGTTACCTTTTTGGACTTGAGACTGTTTGAATAAGTTTGCGAGAAATGTCTGAAAAATATGGATACCATATATCTAAAACTGACGGGTTTAGGCATAAACATTTTTGTCTTGCTAGATATGGCTTTGGGGCATTGCATGATTTGCGGACCAACCATGGGTTGGTCCATTTTGGCTGTCTCATATTTTTTTTTAAATTAATGGCAAACTGTGCAGAAAAAAATACCTCTGAGAAAATCGCACAAAAAATCATCTCAATATCCCAAAAGAAATTCTTCAAAACCTTGTTTGAAATTACGCATACCAAAATTTTCTGCTAGGAATATTTTTATAAAAAATCTTCAATAAATACTTGACAAGGGACAAAATATCGAAAATAAAAAATCGAATGCCAAAACGTCGAACTGTGAAACGTCGAAGGAAAACGTCGAAATGACAAAGGGTCAGCGGTCAATTTCCAACATTGTTCTCCATGCTATGAATAACGTCTGGCACGTAGTGAACTATTTATTCGCTAGAGAGCGAATCATACCGTCAAGAAATGTTTGTTTTTCAATTCTCTCCTTTCGACTATTTTTTTCTTTTCGATTTTTGTCCCCCCGACGTTTTGTGCTTAAAAAATCAGAAGTATTTTTAAAACATTGTAGAAAATGTCTAGGAACTCTTGGGAACATTTGAGTAGAAATGAAACCCTGGAGAAATCCTCTAAATTATCTTCAAAGAAATTCAAAGAAGACCTCATGCAAACATAATTAGTTATTATAGATATCAAGATAATTTCTAGAGTTTTCTAACAGGTAATTAAAAAAAATCGAAAAAAATCTTGGATGAATTTTACTAAGAATTTAAAAGATCGATGGATGGAATTGATGGAATATATGGCAGAGCGCTAAACAAAAAACAGTAGGAAGTAGTGTCCATATCTTCACAATATCTAAAAAAAATATGACACTTGTCAGAAGTTTTTGAATTGATATTAAGTTGATGGAAAAATTCCTGGAATGGTCCCTAGAGGAATTCCGACTGACATTTCTGAAAAGCAAGAGAAAATATTCAATAGAATCTATTGAGAAGTTACATGTATCATCAGAGGAACTTTTAACTTAATAGAATTCATAAAATAAATAGTTAAGAAATCTGTTGAGTATTTCACGGGGAAATCTTTGCGCTTATGAAATCATGCTTTGTGTTTTCAAAGTAAAACATTTGATAAAATACAATGAGAAGTTTCTAGAAGAACTGCTTTAAAAGTGTAAAGTAAACATTGAAAATAGTTAAAGAATCTTAAAAAAACTTTATAAGAGATGTTTGAAAAATTTGGGACTTATTCCTGGAAATATTGTTCGAGAGATCTATGTTAGGAAGCTTAGGAAACTTAAAAACTTCTTATGTCCCGTATGAATAACTGACCAGGGTGAAATTGCTGTTCAATACGAGCTCTACTACTTTTTTCAACCTTCATTTTTACAATTGAGTTAATGGACACGTTACTTAGCCAACAAAAGATGCGTTTTGGAGTCCACTTTGGTCACCGTGCCCTTCATATATCAACTTTTCAAGCAAAAAGGGATTGTAGATTGTACATACCACTGCGGAACACGATATTGTCTATACCGCTATTTGCCAAATGGAGCATTGCTGGATCCATTGCCATTTTAATAAATATCATAGTACGTCCAGGTTTTGAGATATTGGCAGTTGAAAATGTAGAATTTGACTATTTCAGCCAACTTGCATGCAAATTCACCATCTTTTATGGCAATTGGTTTGCTAAATTTGAAACAGAAATCAAACTTCATGTGTTAAACGATACCTGTCAACAAGGTTCATAATATCTTCGATGTTCGAAAGTTGTTTTTGATGTTCAGAAAAGTATTATATTTTTCCATTTTAAAGAAACAAAGAATATTGCATGGACACTGCAAGCATGTTGCAAAAGTTGATTTAATCAAACTTTAATCGTGCAATTTGTTTCAAATTATATCATTACTAAAGATGGAGGCCTATTTTGCACCTGGTGAATTAGAACGCTAAAAAGTTCACAAATCACACTTTGAACAGCAAAGAAACCAGTATTTCATGCAACTTTGGCGACCTGTAGCTCACAACTGTGCCGTCCTGGAACATTTCTGAGAACGGCATCAGCTTCAGCAACCGCAAATCTACTAGAGACACATAATTTGATCCTTGAAATAAGCAAAAAATTAATTTTTATTCTACTGTGTAATGGTCGTATTTCGTTTGAAATTCCTTAATGAACTTTAGAAAAAGCACCCCTCTCTCCCTTAATTGAAATCCTGGTAACGCCCATGCCCCCACACGCTAGCTATGCAAAACGCTAGCAGTCCAACCCCAGCTAACCACGAGCCGTTTAAGTGGGTGGACCAAGAAGGATATGGGGGGCTGGGGGTTAGTTTTGCCCTTTCGGTGTGGAAGCGTTCGTGTGAAGTGTAATTTAATACACATTCCCTTTCGTCTGCCCACGAGGAGCTGAATACCTACCTGTCTGCAGGCGGTTTTGCTTTTTGTGCATGGGAGCTCTCCTATTTAATTATGTTCATTTTCCATGGGAAAATGGGGAAATTTCTGCTGGAATTTGTCGTCTCGTGACAGGTATATGATATCAATTACGGCAGTGGTGAACAGATGGAAACAGTGTCACAAAAACTTTATCGGGTCACTAAATTGAGCTTGAGTTTTGCAATTTTACTGACGTTCAGTAAGCTTTTCTCGCAATAGGGTCCTGAAATGTTTAATGAAATCTTGTTTTTATTTAGTAACACGAAAGAGGATGTTACTGTATTTACTTTAGCAATTTTTTCCGCTCATATAACGGCTATACCATATTTAAACTTCAATTTCAAAATTGGGTCCATAAATGAACCTTGACCTTGTATAACGTTCGCTTAGTCGACAAAAACACGACAGGGCTTTTATTTTTAATATAGGGGTTGTTCCAAACCTATCAGGTATCAGGTATCAGAAGGCCGGCTCCAAAGGCACGTTCCCCACCAGTTGGGAGATTTGTGCCATCGCCATATTTGAGCCTATTTCATCATCTACCCGATGGGAGAGGAAAGGAAAGGGAAAGATGGGAGGAAATAGGAGTGGGGTCCCTTGAAGAGGGAAGATCGCATAAGCGAAATGAGAGCATGTAGCTCCATACCACAAATGGGTTCGAACAGCGCCCTAAAAAGGGCACTGCAAAACGCATGAGCGTAAAGAGAGCCTATAGCTCATTACCACAGTGGGTTAAGAATAACAGAATGTCCTGAAGATTCAGGCTTCTGAATTCAGTTTCACTTAATAAGTGTTTACCAAGTAATTGGAATCGCATTTGCGCATAAACTGGACAGTTACATATCAGGTGATACGAAGTTCCATAATCGGAGTCACAACTATCACACACAAATGAGTCAGCACGCTGAATATTTGCCATGTGATAGTTGAGTCGGCAGTGGCCTGTCAACGCTCTGACCAAGAGACTGCAATTCTGCTTTGACAGATTTGTTAAATACTTCGCCACCTTTGGAGATGGCTCAGTAATATATAATTTTGTTTGACGACACGACTCCAAACTATTCCAATATTGCTTGTGCTGAGTTGCCGCCCAAGAGTTTATCTGAAGCTTCACCCAGCACTTCGAAATTGGAATAGCCGGCTCAGGGCCAATGAAGTCATGCGATGCTCCATCGCGAGCTAGCTCATCAGCCAATTCATTTCCAGCGATGGAAGAATGGCCAGGTACCCATACAAGGTTTACAGAGTTGACTGAATTCAGTTCCTCAATTTGAGTTCGACATGCGATAACAAGCTTCGACCTTGAGTTGGCCGAAGCGAGAGCTTTTATAGCAGCCTGACTATCTGAACAGAAGTATATGACTTTACCCATTACGCGCTGTTGAAGTGCTGATTGCACTCCACACATAAGAGCAAATATTTCCGCCTGAAAAACGGTGCAGTTTCTACCAAGTGAGTAAAACTGATTCAGCCTTAGCTCACGAGAATATACTCCTGCACCAGCTCTACCTTCAAGAAGGGAGCCATCAGTGTAACATACTATATTGTTTGATATACTTCTTTCCAAATAGCCAGGCGTCCACTCTTCCCGTGAAGGGAATTGTGTGGTAAATGTCCTGTAAGGAAATTTACAAGCAATTGTGAGATCACTTGGAGCAAGGACAATTTTGTCCCAATTCACCAAAAGTGGAAACAACGAAGTGTGTGTAGATCTACGATTCACTGGATTTTTCTCCTGTAGATCTAGTACCCATAAACGGTAAGAGCAAGAAAGTGCTTCTTGTTTAAGATATATGTGTAGTGGCGCAACGTCGAAAAGGGCCTCGAGCGCTGCTGTGGGAGTTGTAGAGAACGCACCAGACATCGCCATCAAGCACATCCTTTGGAGATGGCCCAATTTTGATTGGATTGTTCTCACTTCGCCCTTTTGCCACCACACAAGACATCCATATGCCAATATTGGTCGAACAACTGTTGTGTAAATCCATTTGATATATTTGGGTTTGAGGCCCCAAGTTTTACCAAAGGTTCGCCGGCATTGACCGAAGGCCATACAAGCTTTTTTGATTCTGAAATCAATGTGAGCTGTCCATAAAAGTTTGGAATCTAGAATGACTCCGACATACTTTACTTGATCAGTCACATTAATCTCAGTGCCAAAAAGACGTAAAGGTCGAATTCCATCGCGGTTTCGTCTTTCCGTAAAAAGAACAATAGATGTTTTATTCGGGTTAACCGAAAGGCCATATTGGCGACACCAACTCTCGACTACCTGAAGAGCACTTTGCATCAGGTCGAATAGCGTGCTTATGCACATACCAACTATCAGAGCTAGATAGTCGTCGGCAAATCCATAAGTTGGAAAACCGCAATTATTGAGTTGCCTCAATAGCGTATCTGCTACGAGATTCCACAAAAGTGGTGACAAGACTCCCCCTTGGGGGCATCCGCAAACACTCAATTTTCGAATCGCTGCTTGACGCAATGTCGAGAAGAGATGTCGGTTTTTGAGCATTTGATGTATCCAATTGGTAATCATTGTAGGTAGCCCATGGTTTTGTGCGGCTTCCAATATGGCATCGAAAGACACGTTATCAAAGGCACCCTCAATATCCAAGAAAACACCCAAGCACGATTGCTTCTGAGCGAATGCTTTCTCGATATCGTATACAATTTTGTGTAAAAGAGTCACAGTGGACTTTCCAGATTGGTAAGCATGTTGATTCACATGAAGAGGCATGTTTGCCAAATAAACATCACGGATGTGATGATCGATAATGCGTTCCAGACATTTCAGAAGAAAAGAGGTCAGACTGATTGGTCTAAAACTCTTCGCTTCCTCATACGACGCACGTCCTCCTTTTGGGATAAACTTTACAGTAATATCACGCCAGGATTTGGGAATGTACCCGGTAGCAAAACTGCTTACAAGTAGCTTTTTCAAAACATGTTTGATAGACTCAAATCCCTTTTGGAGCAGAACAGGATAAATCCCATCCGCTCCTGGAGATTTGAAAGGAGCAAAACTATTAAGTGCCCATTGAATCGATTCAGTAGTTACGATACTGCGAGCCGAGACCAGAGACTCGTAACTACATGAAAAGACATTTGGTTCATCCGTAGATGCTATGTCCACACATCCGGGGAAGTGTGTATTGAATAAACATTCTAAAACTTCTTCATCGGAAGAAGTAAAGTCACCATTAGGTAAGCGAATTTCGTTCACTTGGAAATCCTTAGATTTAGCAAGAATTTTGTTCAACCGACTGACTTCACTCAAACTGGAAACATTTGTACAAAGGTTTTTCCAGCCGGATCGTTCAGCAGAACGAAGAGCCTTCTTGTAAGCCTTGCGAGCCGACTTGAACGACTCTGATCCAGCTGAACGGCGTCTGTTCCAACTCCTTCTACATTGTTTCCTGAGTCTAGTCAGATCGGAATTCCACCATGGGGTCCCTCTTGTAGTCTTTACAGACCGCAGAGGACATGCTTCTTCAAAAGCTTCCATAATGTAGGATGTTGTAGTATCAACGGCATCATCCAGATCACTTGGATTTTCAATGGACGGAGAATATCCATGAAATTTGGTCGCAACCAATTCAATGTAGAGTTCCCAGTTTGTTGACCGGGGATTCCTAAAACGCAAAGTCTGCGCAGTTACATTTGAATGTTCAAAGAAGATGTAGCGATGATCAGATAATGATTCCTCATCTGATACATGCCAATTCGTCAACTCGTGACTGATTCTATTCGAGCAGAGCGTTATGTCTAACACTTCTTCTCTATTAGAAACCATGAAGGTTGGGCGATTGCTTATGTTAAGTAATCCAAGGTCTGTACTACTTAAGTATTCCATCAGACTGGAGCCTCTCAAATTGATATCCGAGCTGCCCCAGATGATGTGATGAGCATTGGCATCACTGCCCACAATCAGCGGAAGGCCTTTTGTTACGCAGTGTACGACAACTCGTTTGAAGTCATCCGTTGGGGATGGTTCATCATGTGGTAAATATACCGAACAATAGACGTATTTCCTGTTGAGGTCACCAACAGAAACATCGATTGTGACAGCACATACATCTCTGGTAGTTAACTCAGAAATGAGTGTAGCAACGATTGCTTTATTAACGAGCACGCATGCGCGGGGCATGGAGCGCGAGTTTGCCATTTCAAGCTTGCTAAAAGTAGCAAAAACTGGGTCCACAAGGTTACCTAGATAGAAGTTCCCTCTACGAAAGTAGGGTTCTTGAACTAGCGCCACTTGGGCTGCACCATTTTGCATGAGTCTGCAAAGATTGATCGTTGCTGTTCTTTTATGCTGAAGATTGATCTGAGCTAACCTAACCGTAGCCACTACCCAAACTAGGCAGGATTAAGCTTTTTGCAATCTCAGCACGAAAAAGACCATCAACGAAAAAACCAGATCGGTATCTGTTTAAAGTCGCCAAAGGCGAAAGAGCACAGAATACACTGTGTAAAACGCATAATGCGAATCCATGTAGGTGATAATTTAAATTAAATGTCAACATATTCATAATCCCACCCTTATTAAGCCTCAGGATAGAGACTGAAGAAGGGCAGCCGATTATCTCGGAGAAACACAAGGTCACCTGCACCATTGCTCCGGGTAGCACAGGAAGGACTCAATACTGTGGAGGGCGCCCTGGTACCCCACAGGCTCCGTTTGCGGTTAGGTTTTATTTAGACCCCCCTAACCATTCATTCTTAGGCACGGTACGCATCACACCATAAATTAGGGGTCACCTGTGAGGTGGACTTTTACCACCGGAACAGGCAGTCCGTAGTGTTAATTCTTAGTCAGTTGAAACAACCGCTACCGACACTACGCGGCTATCTAGGCTGCTCGGGAAAAGGAGGTTAATATTGATGATTAACTCCTGACGTGCCCAAGCAGCCCTCAACGCTTTTATTTTTAATATAGGGGTTGTTCCAAACCTAACCGTTTAGCACTGAAATTGGGACAGGGCTTAAGGACCCTATTATGAATTGGTGTATTTCTTTTATTGTGTTGTCATACGATAAAAACCCAGATATTTGAAATATTAATAAAATTTCTAAGTCTTAAGAAACATTAGTTTAGAAAATTTGTAAAACAACGAATATCAATTACCTTACCAACTAATCTTTGGCCTCGTGACCCCTTATTTGTAAATCCGGCCCTGCCAACCACTTACAATTCATCAACTGTTCAAAGCAAACAGGACCAACTAAAGCCCACCTTCGCCACCAGAAGTCCTTAAACCTTTTGCCTGAACTTGTTCAACCATAATCAGCTTAAGGTTGTTTACCAGACGGTCTTACACGCTCATTAGCGAAACTATGAACCTAGTTAAGCAGTGGCCACCCACACTTAAGTCCGTCCATCCCCCACCTGGATACATTTCGAGGTCAAGTGGAACTTAAAGTGAGCACACGTCCCGCCACTGCCTTTCGCCACCTTTAGGGCGGTAATGAGTAGGCTCCCTTCTAAGAAGTATGGGGAAGAGGCGCCTTGGTAATTGGATTCAGAAGGCCGCTTTTTATTAGAGGAAAGTCTATATGATGGGCACCACAGCAGTTTGATTCAATTTCACTTTGGCACCAGCAAGTGTGAAAGGAGCTGGGTGCAAAAAACGGTGTCTCCAGTAAGTACCAACAGATGTAGGTTTTTTTGTTCCGAAGAAAGGTGGATTTGCCTTGAAGGTGGGACGGATAAAAGAACGCATGTTGTCTTACTCGGAAGATAAGAGGATTTGTATTGTGGTTGGGTATTTTTTTGTAACGATGAATGTTTCAGTATTACCCTGGGCTAATGGCGTTAATTTGGTAGGGTTTCCAAGTAATGGGATTATAGAGCAAATTATCGCTACTTACTTCATGATAAGCATTATAGATGACGGATACATACCTGTAACAAAAGAGAAGAAATGGGACAGTTATTAGGAGTTGACACATCTATCTATATAAATAAAAATGGAGTGGTGTTTGTATGTCACGAAATGGCTTGAGAACGGCTCGACGGATTAGAATGATTCTTCCATAGTTATGTTCCTGAAGTGTTCCGACGTGTTTGTGTATATAAAAAGCAAAGGATATTTAACGGGAAAGTTGAAAAAACAGGAGTGAACGGAACTTCCATTTTGTACGGAGCGTTCCATGGCGTTTTTCAACAGCCTACTTGATGGCAAGACGAAGTTTGCCGGGACCACTAGTATACGATATAATTTGATTTCTGCGACGTAATACGACGCATTTAAAATAAAATTTACACGATTCATAATTAAAAACAAGTATTTATCGAGCAACGGACTCATGTTCCGTAACCGGTCGTTTGAGAGCGTCGCGATCCATTGGAAGCCCACACTATAGAAACCTCAGCTAGCAGAGTTGCTGGCTAGTGTGGTGTGCTATTTCAATACCTAAAAAATAATGCGCTCTAGGGCTAGGCATTGGATATAAATAGAAAGCGTTGTGTTTGGAGGGGTATCTAATTCTTCCGAAAGAGGTGCACTTTGCGAAAAAGGACCACGTGATTATTGAGCTGAAATTGAATTCAGGGTAACTTCTGCGTCCATGAGTCCTCTCATGGCGTAGGGGTAACGCGCCCTAACTAGAGATCAGGGAGTCGTGAGTTCGATTCTCACTGAGAAGACGTGTAACTATTTCGCAAAACTTCACATCAATTTGTCCATTTAATCCAATAGCAAATTATATGTAATGTTCAGCTTTTCGGTAGTAATTAAACTTCAACTCCGCTGATTAGCCGTAAACCACTATTCATAATTAAAAACAAGTAAGATTTACTTGTTTGATCATTCGACTCGTAATTGATATTCAATAATTTACAGCACATCATCATCAACACCAATCATCAATCAGTTTCTTCAAAATGTTACTTTTTCATTATTTGAGATCCCAAAGAATTCTCAGAGGTACTTTCAAGAATTGTTCTAGAGATCCCTCCAGGTATTGAAGAATATTAAGGATTTATACTTGAGTTCCTTTAAAGTAAGCCCCATGAATATATCCTGCAATTCATGTATATGTACTCCTACTGGAAATCTTCATAGATCCCCAAGAACACTTTAAAATGTTTTCAAAAAAAAAAAAAAAACTTCATAAACTCATGCTAAAGCTATTTTAAGGAATCCATGTTTCAGAATATAAAAAAAGCATCAATGAGTGTTATATGCATAGTTGATAGTAATATACAAATGAAACATAAAAGAGGTACAATATGTAACAATAATATCATAGGTTTACTTAAATTAGCGTACATTATCAAGCTTTTGTAATATCTGTTCAATAGCAAGGAGCTGTGAAACTTCTGTTACAGATAATAAATAACGACATTTTGTCTCAATATAAAATTAAAACAGGCCCAACGTAGAGTCAATTCCAATATTCAATATTGAATTCAAATTAAACAACTCACTTCTTATTAGATATTCTCTCAGCGGACTTTCTCTCAGCAAGTTCTCTATTTAACTAGCTACTCTTTCAGAGGACTTGTGATTCGTTAGCTACATTCTTAAGGGACTCGCTCTATATTAGCTCTTCAGGGGGCTTACTTTTTGTTGTCTACCCTCCCAGAGAAATCACTTCTTCACTAGCTACTCTCGCAGGAGACTCTTTTTTCTAGCTACCCTCTCAAAGAACTCACTTCTTTATTAACTACTCTCTCAGGGAACTCACTTATTCATCAGCTACCCTCTTATGAGAGTTTTTGTTTTATTTAACCTCTCTAAAGACACGCTTTTTTATATATTATCTTTTTATAGTACTCACTTTTTGTTAACAACCCTCAGAGGACTCACTTTTTTATTTGCTACCGTCTCATGAGACTTGTTTTTTATTAACCACCTCAGGAGACTCACTCTATTGTTAGCTACTCTCTCAGGGAACCCTTTGTTTTATCTTTCCTCTCAGAGGGCTCCCTTTTTATTAAGTACCCTCTCGAAGGGTCTTTGTTTGCTACCTTCTAAGGGGACTTAGACTCCTTGTTGGTGGTTCTATAAGGAAACTCACTTCTTTTATCACTATACTCTTGGGAGACTCGATTGTTTAATAGCCACCATCTGAGGGAACTTTTTCTATAAGTTACCCTCTCTGGGAATTCCTTTTTTAAGAACTATCCTCTAAGCGGCCTCACTTTTTTAACAGCTTCCCCAAGTAACCATAAGCACTAAAAATAAGCCCTTAATCATCAGCCCAGCATCACTGGGCACTATAAATGCTTACACGCCTAATAATAGCTCTTCGACCACATAGAAACCTTATTACTGCATCATTAATGCTTATAATCCTAATGCATACAGGCATTGAATATGCACTATATTGACAAACAGGGCCTGTTTCAATGCTATCTAGTGTTTTGGCAGATAAACACGTGCTTATTGGCATTAGTGGAGCAGAGAAGCACGGTTATATCTTTTCAATATATTGGCACGCTATTTCGCCTTTTCTAGCCTATTAATTTCTGAAAAATAAAAAACTCAAGCACAGTGCAAAGGCTGGTTTTAGCGGGTCGTTGTTGGTGCGTAATCCCCGCATTCCCAGAGTTATCTTCTCAGGGGATCTGTTTGCAGATTTCTTCCTTGTAAAAAACAAAAAAGGCTTTCAATGGCATTATATGCGTATATTGGGTCATGCATCCAATAACTACCCTACATTCGCATATAATGCTGTTATAATGCCGCATTATCGTGCTTACTGGTAACTTGGATCATTCTCAGGGGACTGTGTTTTTGGCTGTCCTCTAAGAGCACTCGATTTTTATTAACTACTCTCTTAGAGAACTATCCATGTTTGCTCGCTACCTTCTCAGAAGACTCACTTTTTGAACTACTCTCTCAGGGATCAAGCAAATTCTGGACGTGGACACTACAACGAGGAAAACTGTAAACAAATCATAAAAGGCAAAATGACATAATGACGTTCTTCTCCTTCTTCTTCTTCTTCTTCTTCTTCTTCTTGGCATTACGTCTCCACAGGGACAAATCCTGCTTCTCAGCCTAGTTTTCGATGTACACTTCCGCAACTGTCAACTAAGAGCTTACTATTGTCAAAGTTGCCACTCGGATAAGGAAGGCCCTCTACCCATTGTTGAAGATTACATTCTGAACTGAACACGATGAAAAACGAAGTGTGCCGGTGAAAAAAAAAACAAACGCGACAGTAGTGTTGGATTCGCTGAATCTGTTACATGCTCCCTGTGGGCGAGCGACGGAATCCGGATCCATTGTGTCCGGTTCGCGTTGCGCGAAAGAAAAAACGAAATGCGCCGGTGAAAAACAAAAAAAAACGCGCCTGTAGAGTTTGATACGTTGAACCTGTTGTATGCTCCTGTCGAGCGAGCAACGAAATCAGTATCGTGTCTGATTTGGATAGTGCGGTCATTCGTGTATATGCTTACGTATTCATTTCGAATTATATATTTATCGTTTACCAAAACGAATCCTTTCCCATATCCAAACTCCCAGTGTTTTCTTGTGGAAGTGCAGAGGACTCGTCGGCTTCTGTAAAACAAGTAACACGTCAACATTTCCCTCCCATTCCCAAATTGACCTGCATTCGGACGCAGCCGGCGCCGGTATTGTTTATTATAATAATAAGAGCACCAGTATTTACACATTGAGGATGATACTGATCCCAAGTAGCGTATGTTGGTTCCCTGTGTAAGTACAGCTGTTCTTGCAATAACGGAGTAGCAACTGCGGGCGGTCAATCATGCTCATGCTCCTGCTCATGCTCATTCTGAGCTAAACGCGATGGCGGGTTTGCGTTCAACGTTTTGTTAGTCCTCAAATACTCACGTAAATGATAAGTTTTAATATACGTAGGTGTCTTTAGCTTAAGGTGAAGATGAATCGAAGCCAAAGTTTAAATTTTCAAGAGCACGGATCTGGAGAACCATACATCCGTTTAAGCTGAAAACTTAATCGATTGGTCCCTAGCTGATGGTGACCAATCGATTAGGTTTTCAGCTCAAACGGCTGTTTGGTTCTCCAGATCCGTGCTGTTGAAAATTTGAGCTTTGGCTTCGATTCATCTTCACCTTAAGTTAGAGGATTTTATTTCTGACTTGTCTGTGAATTAGAAGGCATGCAATCACTCTACCGGTATCTTCACTTCAAAAAATATTAAAATAGCGATAATTTTCTTCGTTTCTCAATATTTTTACAGTAAAAAAAAACTTCTGTTTTCAGACTCTATGTCGATATTGGTGATGGTCAGTCATATCAGTCATATGGTTTTGAAGATTCCCCGATATACCTTTGGAGAACCGATACTCCCAATATGAAATTTATTCGGCCGCCATTTTTTTTTTGCTCAATTTATCAAAAAATAAAAAATAAATAAATCATTTAAGACCGACATATCAAAGCGAGCTAAATTATATAATATTAAGTTGAATTTCAACTTAACACGTTTGAAATGAACGGAGTAGGAATTTTACTTTTCTAAAATTATCAAGCAAGTAATTTTACAATAAGATGCTCCCTGTCAGCCTAATCTCAAAAACTATATTTATTTGCCAATTCCTCCACAAATTGCTTCCAAATTGTAAAACTGAATGACTCCTTTCAATATCACACATTTATATTTGTTTAACCATAACGAACTTACAGAGTATTATATACCAATTTGACACCGTCAACTGCTCCGCGATGGCAAGAACAATGTCTACATAAATTTGTAAATTACCTTATGATTTTCCACAATACCAAATGAAAAGGGAAAAAGTGCAGTAAAGTTCAAATCCGCTGTCCAAGTTGTTGTTTTGTTTACTGGTTGTGCATTTTGATCTTTCTCCAGAACGAAATGTGCAGTTGTGTCAATGTACCAAGCAACTTCTCTGTAAAAATCATACAAATTGGTTCAGTTATTTCCAAGAAATTTATAATAAGCATATGACATTTTTTGAAGTTTTCAAGATCTTTTTCGGCCGAAACATAATTACTCATTACTTAAAAACAGTTGCACCATTTTTTCACTTTTTAACAACAGACTCTCATCGAAGTATTGTTTTGAAAAGCGAATAGCCGAATACGAGAAAAAATCTGTAGCCTGTGATATTTATGTAGGTTATAGCTACGCGTTGGTCCCTCAAGGATTTTCGAAATATCCCCGGATTCAGATGACTCAAAAAGGACACAGTTTCCAAAAATAGAAGAGTGGTTTGCGAACTTGTGATAAAATGGTGCAAAAATATAGAACAAACAAAACGGTTATTGCGATTTGAATCATTTTTGGTGGTGTAAAAATGATGCTGCTAGTAGAGGGGTTAAGCTCCCTTCAAATCATATAATCAATTCACTACCTATTTTCAGGCAAATTCTTCTGGCATGTGAACCACCTAGAGTTCTTCAACTATCTCAGAGAATTTGAAAAAATCACGTCCCACCAAAGATAGAAACCTTTAGGCATCTCCCAATCAACAATCAACAAGGATGGACATTGGAACTCTGTCAAGTAATCTCTCCAGAGAGCAAAAAACAATAATCTTAAACATTAACCAACGTTCAAGCTTCTCTGCAGCAACCTTTTAAGGGGTTTTGAGGAGTGCTTAGTAGCTTCTCAGTTATTTTCGAAGGATGTCAGTAAGTATCTTGTCCCACGGAATTCACCAAGGAGAATTATTCAAAACATGAGGAAACTACCAACAGTCATTCAGAAATGTGTCCGGAATTTTGCCAAATTCACGCGAGCTTGGAGTTATCACAAATGCAGTTTGGATTCCGCAAAAGAGTATCGACGGTAGACGCAATTCGAACAGTTTTCAAGTGTGCTGAAAGAGCGTCGAATCAGAAATGAAGAGGAGACTACGATCGTGGTTACGATAGATGGAAAAAACGCATTTAACAGCACCAGCACAGAATCCAGGTCCCCGATTATTGGTGCAAGATCCTGAAGAGCTACTTCCAGAGCAGAATCTTGGTGTACGAAACAAATAGCAGAGCAGAAGTCAGCGGGTGTTCCTCAAGGTTCCATTCTCGGTCCAACTCTTTGGAACGAGATGTATGATGGAGTCTTGACACTGCGGTTGCCCAGGAAGGTGAAGATTGTTGGTTTTGCGGAAGATGTATCACTAACGGATGAAGTGGAGATGTCGATAAGGGAAACAATTTACGCAATGTTGGGCTGGATGAGCGGAGTTAAACTGCAGATATGTAGGTCACCACTAAACAGAGGTGCTGCTAGTCAGCAATTGCAAGGCGGTTCAGCAGATGGAGGTCATCGTCGGAAGATATGTGATTGCACCTAAGCATGTATTGTAGCACCTGGGACTGGGAGTAATGATTGACGATCCGCTGAATTTGAACAGCCACGTTGATAGATCGTTTCGGCTGATGACAGTGCGTGTTGCTAGTGCGTAAGTATAGAACGATATCGTCAGATGCTGTATGCGTTATAGCCTATATGATTCTCATTTGCATCACTTTGGTGGAGAATATCGAGTGCTACCAATGAAGAGACGTCAAAAACGTACGAAAAGTCAGAGTTGGATTTATGGCGAGGTGGCAGCACAAGCGCAAATGTGCTGAGGAAGGAAGATGGATCCTAAACCTGTCGACGTGATTTAAAGTGAAGATGCATCGAAGCCAAACCTCAAATTTTCAAGAGCACAAATCTGGAGAACTAAACAGCCATTCAAGATGAAAATTTAATCGATTGGTCACCATCAGCGATTAAGTTTTCAGCTCAAACCGCTGTCTGGTTCATGGAAACATGGAGAGGTGAACTTCTACCAGACGTAGTATCGGTGAACCTGCGAACCGGAAGTTTTTCTCCTCCGGAATCGTAGGACTGACCTCGACACCAAACACGATCAGCATCGAGTTAGCGTTTGAGGTAGTCTAGGTCTGCCATCGGGGACTATTTGAGTAGACCGCGAAATTAGCACCGACAAATGGTCGTCGGGGCACCTGTGAACCAGAAGTTTTCCTCCGCCGGAATAGCAGGACCGGCCTCGGTATCGGTTCGTAAAATTTTCCGCCGCCGACGAAATCTTCATCGGAGTAGGGTAGATCCACCGCCGGAGAATATTCCGAGTAGTACCCTATCACTGGCTTGCGTCGTAGCGCCAGTGAACCGAAAGCCATCCTCCAACCGGAGTCGCTGGACCGACATCCACACTCTACCGGACAACAACGGAGTAAGAACAACGCGTAATGTAAGCGGTTTGAGGAGCTACTACTTCATCGGGGAATTCTCCATCAGAGTAGACTAGCTTCACCGTCAGGAACTATGACGAGTAGTATCGATCACGACGAACCGCTTGCGTTCTGGAAGGCACCCCTTACCGGAATCGCAAGACTGACCTCGGCATTCAAGCGGTCCGCCCGAAGAGCATGACGAGCAGCGCAGTGGAGTCAAAAGAACCAACAAGCACAGGAGCATCTATCATAAAAAGTCTCACATGGCCCAGTCGCGTAGCTGGCCCCAAAATGTAAGTGACATGACAGAGACAAATCGCAGCCAGAGCGAATACATCAAAACAGCGTAAAGGCTTCAACAACAGCCCCCTGAAGTGATACCGTGATGTAGTTCCGGGAGTCATCGGACTTGTTGCCTAAGCCAAATGAAGGTGGCGTGGTACAAAGTCGTTTTCCCCCTTTTTCTTCTCTATGCCACACTCAAGATGTGCATCCATAATAGACCGTTGAGTGAGAACCAAAGAGCTAAAACCCCAGATAGCCAGGTTAGGTGCGAAAATTATAAAACAAAAAAGAAAAAAATCACCAACATCTCACTGCGAATCTTGGCACCAAACATCTTCCAAGGAATTAATTAATAATCTCTTGATAAACCTCCGAAGTTCTTACTAAGGGTTTCACATGGATCTCCCAAGAAATACAGCAAGAGCTGTGCGTGAGATACTAATCCTCTAATATCTCGCAAGTAATTTTCCATATATTTGAAATCGTAGCATATCTAAGAATTGTGTTTAAGTCAGAAACACGGGTAGTCACATATTTTAGTAATTTATAACTATTTTCTATCTGCCTTTCTCTCATTCTGTAGCCTTCATTGCATTAAGCAGAAGAAGAAGCTTTAGGTTAGCTGACAGACATTGGAAATCTGTTTATTTGAAAGCGGTATTCGTTTCAATCAAGTCCTTTATTGTGTATTTGACAATCCCAAGCGAACTTCAATATTCCCACAAGGTTATGAGTGGGACAATACACAGACCGTTACTTTACCAGCTTCTCTGAATATACATTACCGGTTGCTGTGCACCCATAAATTAATCTCCAACTCTCGTACAACTTTGCTACACATCTAATCCCATCATTGACCTTCGCCTCCAATAGAAACTTTATCACGTCCCGTTGTTGCTTAAGGAGTCGAGATTATCACCGCAGAAGGTAAGATATTCCACCAAAACCCGAATCTAATTATGCCGTCGACTTACCAGAGAAAACCGCTCCATTAATTCCGATCCACCCATCTTCTCAGAATCTGGGCTCCAGCGTCACACCATTGTGGCCAGGATTACAAGCTGCTGCCGCCACTGTACCCATGTAAAAGGCCCTCCAAATACAGTTAATCCACGAAGTAGGACACCTTAAATGCATAGGTTTCCATTAGTTTTCACCTACCAGAGGTCGCCATTTTGAGGGCCTTCCTTAGCCGAGTGGTTAGAGTCCACGGCTACAAAGCAAAGCCATGTTGAAGGTGTCTAGGTTCGATTCCCGGTCGGTCCAGGATCTTTTCGCAATAGAAATTTTCTTGACTTCCGTGGGCATAGAGTATCATCGTACCTGCCACACGATATACGAATGCGAAAATGGCAAGTTTGGCAAAGAAAGCTCTCAGTCAATAACTGTGGAAGTGCTCATTGAACACTAAGCTGAGAAGCAGGCTCTTTCCCAGTGGGGACGTAAATGCCAAAAAGAAGAAGGTCGCCATTTTGCACTCTGAATCGCCATATTGGTTTTCGAAAAGATGTATATTACCGATATTCAACATCTCCAAATATGCCCATATTGCATTGGTTTCCAAGGGTTTTCACATACTTGCTCTCTGGATTGCCATATTAGATTCCAAGATGGCGTCAAACATCGACTTCCAACATCTACTCGTCGAGGCTATAACAAAAATACCCATATTGCATAGATTTCCAAAGATTTTCACACACATGAAGTAGCCATCGTGCTGCTGATCCACCATCTTGGATTCCAAAATGGCGTCAGGTATCAGAACCGTCTAGACCAGTTGAACAACTTTGTCGTCAGGCTAACAACATATTCCTAGTATGTATTAGTTGACCGAAATCCCATAACCTACGGGCCTACTTATACGCGGTTCCGTCCTGGAAACCTTCAAACATGAAAACCACGTAGATGAAGTACGTCCTACATCGGAGGATGACCGTATTTCATATCGTCGCAATATATCGCCTGCGGTATCATAATCATCACTTGCATTTGACCTTTACACCGTCAACGGCGTTGACTGTAGTCAGTGTTTCAAACGTGCCCGTGCAGCGTTTCGTGACCCGGCCTTAATTTACCTGATGACGCGCGATTCACGAACCAATTCTCAGCATTAATCGCATGCAGATTTGTCAACGAGAGGTGAGTGCGAAAAAAAAATGTAGGATCCCTTCGCATTGTCCATATAAATAAACTTGATTACATGATTTGCGTCATAATTTTGGATGACGTTGAAAAAAAAACTTGATTTACTGTTCACTCAGAGGTCATTGAGTGATTGGTAAAGTCGATTTCTATTTGGTCAAGCTCTAGGTACAAATTGTCTTAAATTTAATACGTCTCCATCCTAAAAGCATATCTCAACTTGGATGACTTGCTTCAACTAAATCAATTTTTAAACATTCGATCCCCAGGATTGTAAGCTGTAAGCTTCAATCGTCGGAATCCGGTTCTGCAGAACTATCCAGAACTATCAACTTTTCAAATCACGTCAAAACTCCCAACAACTTCACACTCCATTTTATTGGAACACGTCGAGAGCATCGTTCTCCGCCCATAAAACTCGTCCAAATCCTGATGTTTTCCTACTCAAGTCACATTCCGAGGGAACATGAAGCAGCCCCACCAAGAGAACAACTTGAACTATGTGCATGTGTATACAAGTTTGTGTTTCGGTAGGCAGGCACTCGAGAAAGTGTGCCAAACTTGGGCCTCCCATCCAAGGAGTAGTGTCACGTAATATCAGAGCGCAACTGCTTTCGGTGGCATCCTGTCACGTTTCGAATTGTTGACTGTGTCCCTGTTTTCCTGACCTTGTACTGCTCCTGTCGGCAGTAATCCATAACACAGGGCAACACACAAAATGTAGACGAAATTCTAACTTCAGGTCTTTGAAGAACACACCCATCCTATCAAAACTCCATTTGAGTTTGAGATTTACGCCCTTTTCAAATTGCAACCTGATCGATCCTTAGTATGGGTATATTTTATATACGATAGAGAATTACTCAAAGGTTACATTGAGAAATTATAAAGAAGAGTAAAATAAAGAGAAAAATTGTTTTTCTAGTCGTAATAAGGTCAACAAGCGGGTGTAAAAAAAGGGCGTAACATAAATTTCACACTAAATTATGAATACCAGATTACCCCAAAAACGTTGTACTGTGTAATGGAAGGAGCTTCCACAATGTGGAAGCGGTTGACGTGAGCTCTCGAGACCGATTTGAAGCAAATCATCAACGGGAAAACTTTTGCTACACTTGAGCAAAGTTTGCCGTAGCCGCATTATTGCACGAAAGTGGGAAGATTCGGTAAATAGTTAGTCTGAAAGGGCATAGATTGTTCGTACAGAAATGGGAAATCTGTTCGCAGAACCCCTAACTGTCATATCTATACTCACTTGAGATGTAACACAGGGAACAACACTTGTATATGCTATAAACAAGTTTGGTTGGTTGATTTGACTCAAAACAATTTACTTGTCTTCACAAGTTGATGTTAAACTTCGAAATTTTCTGATATTATTCTATCATAGACAAAGGATTGGATTGGATTTGGATTGGATTTGGATTGGATTTGGATTGGATTTGGATTGGATTTGGATTGGATTTGGATTGGATTTGGATTGGATTTGGATTGGATTTGGATTGGATTTGGATTGGATTTGGATTGGATTTGGATTGGATTTGGATTGGATTTGGATTGGATTTGGATTGGATTTGGATTGGATTTGGATTGGATTTGGATTGGATTTGGATTGGATTTGGATTGGATTTGGATTGGATTTGGATTGGATTTGGATTGGATTTGGATTGGATTTGGATTGGATTTGGATTGGATTTGGATTGGATTTGGATTGGATTTGGATTGGATTGGATTGGATTTGGATTGGATTGGATTTGGATTGGATTTGGATTGGATTTGGATTGGATTTGGATTGGATTTGGATTGGATTTGGATTGGATTTGGATTGGATTTGGATTGGATTTGGATTGGATTTGGATTGGATTTGGATTGGATTTGGATTGGATTTGGATGGATTTGGATTGGATTTGGATTGGATTTGGATTGGATTTGGATTGGATTTGGATTGGATTTGGATTGGATTTGGATTGGATTTGGATTGGATTTGGATTGGATTTGGATTGGATTTGGATTGGATTTGGATTGGATTTGGATTGGATTTGGATTGGATTTGATTGGATTTGGATTGGATTTGGATTGGATTTGGATTGGATTTGGATTGGATTTGGATTGATTTGGATTTGGATTGGATTTGGATTGGATTTGGATTGGATTTGGATTGGATTTGGATTGGATTTGGATTGGATTTGGATTGGATTTGGATTGGATTTGGATTGGATTTGGATTGGATTTGGATTGGATTTGGATTGGATTTGGATTGGATTTGGATTGGATTTGGATTGGATTTGGATTGGATTTGGATTGGATTTGGATTGGATTTGGATTGGATTTGGATTGGATTTGGATTGGATTTGGATTGGATTTGGATTGGATTTGGATTGGATTTGGATTGGATTTGGATTGGATTTGGATTGGATTTGGATTGGATTTGGATTGGATTTGGATTGGATTTGGATTGGATTTGGATTGGATTTGGATTGGATTTGGATTGGATTTGGATTGGATTTGGATTGGATTTGGATTGGATTTGGATTGGATTTGGATTGGATTTGGATTGGATTTGGATTGGATTTGGATTGGATTTGGATTGGATTTGGATTGGATTTGGATTGGATTTGGATTGGATTTGGATTGGATTTGGATTGGATTTGGATTGGATTTGGATTGGATTTGGATTGGATTTGGATTGGATTTGGATTGGATTTGGATTGGATTTGGATTGGATTTGGATTGGATTTGGATTGGATTTGGATTGGATTTGGATTGGATTTGGATTGGATTTGGATTGGATTTGGATTGGATTTGGATTGGATTTGGATTGGATTTGGATTGGATTTGGATTGGATTTGGATTGGATTTGGATTGGATTTGGATTGGATTTGGATTGGATTTGGATTGGATTTGGATTGGATTTGGATTGGATTTGGATTGGATTTGGATTGGATTTGGATTGGATTTGGATTGGATTTGGATTGGATTTGGATTGGATTTGGATTGGATTTGGATTGGATTTGGATTGGATTTGGATTGGATTTGGATTGGATTTGGATTGGATTTGGATTGGATTTGGATTGGATTTGGATTGGATTTGGATTGGATTTGGATTGGATTTGGATTGGATTTGGATTGGATTTGGGATTGGATGGATTTGGATTGGATTTGGATTGGATTTGGATTGGATTTGGATTGGATTTGGATTGGATTGGATTGGATTTGGATTGGATTTGGATTGGATTTGGATTGGATTTGGATTGGATTTGGATTGGATTTGGATTGGATTTGGATTGGATTTGGATTGGATTTGGATTGGATTTGGATTGGATTTGGATTGGATTTGGATTGGATTTGGATTGGATTTGGATTGGATTTGGATTGGATTTGGATTGGATTTGGATTGGATTTGGATTGGATTTGGATTGGATTTGGATTGGATTTGGATTGGATTTGGATTGGATTTGGATTGGATTTGGATTGGATTTGGATTGGATTTGGATTGGATTTGGATTGGATTTGGATTGGATTTGGATTGGATTTGGATTGGATTTGGATTGGATTTGGATTGGATTTGGATTGGATTTGGATTGGATTTGGATTGGATTTGGATTGGATTTGGATTGGATTTGGATTGGATTTGGATTGGATTTGGATTGGATTTGGATTGGATTTGGATTGGATTTGGATTGGATTTGGATTGGATTTGGATTGGATTTGGATTGGATTTGGATTGGATTTGGATTGGATTTGGATTGGATTTGGATTGGATTTGTACTGACCGGGAATTGAACCCAAACGCTCTTATTATTGGGACTGCGCCCTTACAATTTGTGCCAACTATGGCCCCATCTTAAACCGCCTACGAATTCCTTAAGTTGATGGAAACTGCCATCATCGGACGAGAACCTCAAAGAACAACACTGAGAACCAAAGTGATGAGGTTGATGATGTTGCCGGTAGTGGATTGACACAACGTACGAATGTCTGCTCTTTCTCCCCATTCTTAGTTTGCTCAGCACTTTTGAAGAAACGATTAAGACCCGATTCGGTAAACATTCATATTTCTTTTGTTGATTTGTCACATGGATGCCGGCGACAGAGATGAATATAAGCTGACGACAACATCCTACTGATGGTGCTGTGAAAATCCTTGCTTTGGATGGTAGAGCTAGAGCAGTCGTACGGAGAGAAAGACATGTCTCCGGATGTGTTTGTGTTTGTTTTGCGGAAATGTTTGCAAGGTAGCAGAAAAGAAAACAAATTTGCGACAAAATGAGCATGATTTTGGGAGTGAGTAACTCGAATGATGTACAGTTGTGAAATTTCATGCTGAATACGAATTACGTATTCCTCGAACAGAGCCTACGCGAAAATCGTCCGCCCCAATTAACGAAACTGGAGTATTTCTGGCTCCCCTTACTCCTGCAAAATACTCAACGAAAATGCATTACAGTCTTTGAGCCACCATCATCAGTTTGACTGATTTTGTATGCCGAGTATACGCCTGCTAGCTCCCATCCGTCCCGACCTGGGCCAAATCAACTTGACTTAATGCAATTATGATGCAAAACAAATGCTGGCCCTGTTCTAGTGCAGGCTCCAGTTCGCCGTGTTTTCGTTCCATAATCAAATTCAATTAATTCACATTAGTTATTGCGCTCCAAGGTGGTTGGTGCCAGAGCTTGAAGCATGAAGTATGATGACACGAGTATCTACGTGTGCCAGTAGCAAAACCTGCTCGTGCAAATATAATTGACGGTTGAGTGTGTCATCCCGGGTTACACAAGGTCATCTAGGTATATGCGACAGGGTTCTTCCATCATTTTAACTCAAGATTTTGAGTTCAATATCATTTCAAACACAAAAGGAAATACACATTGCGGAGGAGAATTTTAACTTCACCTGTAGGCTTTGTTTCATGTGATAAATAATCCCTTACAATCCCATAGAAACAATACATCCAAACACACTCGCCTGCTAGTCAGCTCGCCAGCTGTCACATCCACCTTCCCCGCAGCTAATCTCACCTTGTACCCACTGACTGCTTAGATTGATGAACCTCCCTTCAAGCAATCTAGATGAACACAACCAGATTGGAACGTTTCATGGATTTCTCCTAGGATTTTGAGTAGTTCCTCCAGGCGTTCTTCCAGAAATTTTCAAGGTATTCCTGCAAAACTTTCGAGAAGGTGGCCTAGGAATTTTCTCTATATTTCTTTTGCTAGCTAAGTAAGCGCAACAGGTGTTCTAGTTAGCGATAGCGTTAGCGTAGTTTAAGCGCAACAGGTGTTCTAGTTTATCCAAAAACTTTCTGGAATAAATACCTTCAATTTACTGTTGTAATCAGGGATCTGTTGATGTTCTTACAAAATGACACAGACTTTCCACCTAATATACAAGTATACGGAGTATTGCATGGATAAGTACCGATATTCTTGGTTCTTCAAGGACTCCGTAGAATATAGGCCCAAAAACCTACAAGAGTAAGTAGTTGTATATTGATAAATTTTCATAATGGCGTAGGCTCTCGATCCTTCATATAACTAGACGAAGTATTTCATTAAGTTGTCAGAGTGTTCTTGGTTCTGCAAGAAACCCATTGGATATTGGCCTAAGGATATATAAGCGTAACCAGCGATCAATTGATTGTTTTTAGTCTAGGCCATAAAAGTCACAAAAGCAACAGAGTATTCATTTGAGTAATATCGATGTCGTTGATTCTCCTAGAACTCTATGGAGTAGAGGCCTTGATATCCTCAAACGCTACTCATAAGCGAGTGTAAACTTTATTTGCTCGGATGTTCTGGGTCCCACAAGGTCTTCATGGTATATTCATCTCAAGATCTACAAACGTAATCAGTGCCCTTTTCGTAGCTTTTAACTCTTCTTCTACCAAGGGAGTGAAAACTTACGCCAACTACAAAGGGTCCAATAAAAGCTAGAAGTGCAACTTTGAACATGCATATCACAATTTTCAGCAATGGAACCGGACACTATTCAAGATTAATACCGTAATCCGGGGTATATTGATCTTTTTTTTTATATTTTTTAAAAATTTCATTTGTAAATGCATATGTTGCAAGTTTTATATTTTTAAAACAAATACTGACACCCATTGCTCATGTCTATATACTGTATTTTGTTTTCTGAAAGTTAAAAGCATGTTTTTAAAAATGTGGGGTAACATTGATGAAAACAACGTTTGGCTATTTTGAAAATATCATTACTTACTAAAATCACGATCGCTGATGCCGAATATGAAGACCAAACTCTTACAAGTCATTTACTTTTTGAGTTATTTCATTATTAAAAACAGATTGAATTGTGGAATAGGCCTAAAATGTAGGCAATTTCCAAATTCTGCATTCTTTATAGTAATTTGTGAATTATGCTTAACTGAACATATATATATATAACAGTTTTGAAAACGGAATCGGTTTCGGCGATGTCATTTTAAGTAACAATCGCATTTCTCTTGATAATACCGTTTTCAGCTTTCATGTGAGGCATGATTCTTTGATCGTGTTATTCATAATCTTAAAAATCATTGTTTCCAAAAGTTGTAATTTACGCATGAACGCAACTCAATATTTACAAAATCTTAATTTTTATTAGTTAATGAATAGAAGGAAGAGAATAATCATTCATGCCTTTCAAATATTTCATCAATAATTGTTGGTTCGAACGTTTTACGATGATGGACATTGCGATCAATGTTACCCCGCTGATCAATGTTACCCCGGATTACGGTATTCATTTTTGCGTTTTTGAAATAGATGCGTCTACCCAAAGTTATTAAGCAAAAGGCACTTCCTAGAATCATAACAAGATTGTATCAGAACGAGTTATATTTCATTGCATAAAACATCATGTTACAAAAAGTTAAATCAAATCCTTTTAAATCTTGTTATAACTGGGGATTTTTTTTATTACCGTACGGGTTTGGGCCGAAGGGTCTCGGATTTTCATAAAACTTTTTCCACAGGCAGGGCTCATGGATATATGAATAAAAAAAAATTGAGAAAAATTCAGGGTCGCCTATTTTTCCGGAAAACTCAGGTGGAAATTTTTTGTTTTCCCTTGACACTACTTACTTTGAAAAATCATAACTCAAGAACGAAGCATCGTAGAAACAAAGTTTTTATATGAAAATTTAAGAAAATTTTCTCAAAAATCCAAAAAAAATATGAACTGGAAAAAGTTTTCCACAAAATTTTCCACCGTTGGGAAAACTCGTAAAGAAAAGCCGGAAAAACTATGCCCGAACTCGTGGAAAATTTTCAAAAAAATATTTTCGAGCAGGTAGTTTTATAAGCTTTAATCACTGAAATTTTTGGAATGCACTTTTTTTTCGTTTTTGAGTTATGGCCAATTTTGTGAAAAATGTCCAGATGTGCCATATAAGACTTATCTTTGAAAAATCATAACTCAAGAACGAAACATAGTAGAAACAAAGTTTTTATATGAAAATTTAAGCAAATTTTCTCAGAAATCCAAAAATAAGTATAAACTGGAAAAAGTTTTCCACAAAATTTTCCACCGTTGGGGAAATTCATAAAGAAAAGCTGGAAAATCTATGCCCGAACTCGCGGAAATTTTTTAATAAAATATTTTTAAGAAAGAAACTTTATAAACTTCAATTCTGGTAACTTTTAGGATGTACTTTTCTTAAGTTCCTGATCTATGGTCAATTTTGTAAAAAATGCAAAGATTTGCCATACATGCCTTTTTGTTTAAAAATAATGACTCAAGACTCATCATGACTTGTCGAACCGGATTCAAATTATTTCAAAAATATGAAATTTTTGAAATGGAATCAGTTTCCCAGGACATTTTTCACTGTTTATGAAAACAAATAATTAAAACCCGATTAGCTATTCCAGCTTTCAAACAAAGTATATTTGAAAAGAGCGATCAATAAGATCCAATCCTACAATATTTTTCAATACGCTCATTTTTCGTTCCTAAAACATGATCAAATATTGCTAGGATGAGCTGTTTGAACCATATATTTACAAATTTATAAGTTCATAAACAAAATTTCTTAAGAAAGAAATTATATAGAAAAAAAGTTTTCTTCAATCAGAATGTAGGCAATTTTTTCCTGTTAGGTAATTAAAAAATTGATAGTTAAATAAATGGGTAAACAATATGACAAATAGGTATTTACCAATTCAAGTTTAAAGCGTTGAAATGGCTTGAGAATCATAAGTTTACCAAAAACTAACAAAGAGCAGTGAGAAAATGAAAGTGTTGTCTATAAGGTGTATATTACTCGTTATTATTTTTTGTAAAGTGAAAAAAGTTTTCCCGAAGCTGTTGAAATGGACAAAGTTCAATATTACGAATACAATTCTTTATGCTGTAACCCCTTCGGACTGGGCGGTCACAAATCAGTAAGGACAAATCTACGATCGATCAGCCAAGGCCTCATCAGTAAGCTTCATTCGAATGGAGTTCGGTGGATTACGGAAAAGATGAAAATTTGCGTGAAGTGCTCCATTACCGGTGACCAGAAGGCTCTCGTAACGGATCTTCCAGAAGCAATGGCGTTTGAGGAACAAGTTTCACCACTATCTTCGTTGGCGTCGCCAAAGGAAACTCCTTCCTTGGGTGAGCCAGTTGGTTCTATAAATAATGTACAAAAAATACAAGAGCTTGCTAAATTCTTGGAAATTTCTTTTCAAGTAAAATCTTCACGTTTGGATGCTTCTAGTAGTAACTATCGCAATTCTTCTATGGACGAAATGTTCAATCAAATTTTGAGTAAAATAAAGACTTGGTTTCCGACTAATATTATCGATGTTACAGAGGATTTTAATTCCGTTTTATTAAATTTGAACTCAGCTGTTACAAAAGCCGAACCTGACAAGCAAATTGAACTTCTAAAATTACTTCCTAGGAATTGGTCATATGCCAAAGTTAAAGCTCATTTTGACGTGTCTCAACACGTTATAACTGAATCAAAAAAATACAATTTAGGGATTCAACCACTTTCAAAAGTAGGACGACCCTCGCATGGATCAGATGTCCAAGACATAGTTTCAAATTTTAACCTAAGGGATGATATCAGTCGGCCATTTCCTGGCTTGAAAGATACCATATCTATTAAGTTACCCAATGGAGTGCGCCAAAGTGTTCAAAAACGCCTTTTGCTTGACCCTTTGGATAGTTTATATAAACAATATTTGGAAACCTGTAAGAGTGAACAGGAATCTGTCTCATTCACATCGTTCTGGAAACTTAAACCAAAACAATGTGTTTATACAAAGGATTCATCGGCCATGAATGTTTGTGTTTGCATGATACATGAGAATATGAAATTCATGGTTGATACATTGAAAAAAACTAATTGCTTTGAAGTTCATAATACAGAAAAAAAAAACTTAACACCTTTTTGACTAGTCAAATGATATGTCCAGATAGTACAGATGATTGTTACTTGAGGTCCTGTGGGGATTGTAAATTAAAGAAATTAGATTTTGTTGCCAATCGCTTAGATGAAAACAACGTTGAAGAAGTTAAGTATTGTTTTTGGATTATTTCTCCTCGTTGTGAAATTATCAACAAAGAGGAAAATGTAAATGATTTTATAGAAAACTTGAAAAATCTCACAGAGAAGTTTCTTGTGCATCAATTCAAAGCAGATAAACAAAATAATTTTATAAGAGCTAAAAAGGAATCACTAGTTGAAAACAAAGAAATAATGTGCCAGATGGATTTTGCCGAAAATTATTCGTGCGTGATACAAGATTCCATTCAAAGCCATTACTTTGTACGACCTCAAGTAACAATACATCCATTTGTAATTTATTACAAAGACAAATCTTCGATCAAAGTCTTAAATTTTGTTGTAATTGCTGACATAAAAAAGCATAACACGACATCAGTTTATGCTTTTCAAACAAAACTAATTTCAAGATTGAAAAATAAATTTCCTGAGCTTGAAAAAAACATTTATCTTTCTGATGGTTGCGGAGAGCAGTACAAAAATAAATCAAATTTCAAAAATGTATGCAACCATGAAAATGATTTTAAAATTAGAGCAGAATGGCACTTTTTCCCAACCTCACATGGAAAAGGTCCATGTGATGGTATCGGTGGCAATATTAAGCGAATGGCTAGAGATGCTAGTATTAGAAAGTCAGCGGAAATTAATAACGCCAAACAATTTTTTGACTGGGCTGTGTCGCAAAAGGTGAAAGACCAATTTAAAAAAGATTGGGAATTCATCTATGCAACTGAAAATGACTATTCAGAGGCTGAAAAATTACTTCAGGAGAGATTTTCTAACCTTGTTCCAATTCCTGGAACAAAAAAATATCATTCATTTATTCCAAAAGACGAACGAAGCATTTTTGCGAGTGAATTCTCAGATGCATATGAAAACCAAGAAAATACAGCATGCTTTGTTCTTAATACTACAAAGAAACGAAAATCTTCTGGTGGTAGCAACCAAAGGCAATCTTCCCGGTTGAAAAAATAGATAGTTTTAAGATAAAATGTTAGTTATGTACTGAATAATTGAATAAATAAAATTAAAGAAATATATAAAAAGAATCTTATTTGTTCCATAGAAAAGAAAGAATCCCTTGGAATGGAAAAGAAACAGTTTTTTCAGCTTTGCTTAACGGTGTAATGTTTAATGAAAAATATAATCCAATCCGACTTATACTTCATTAAAACCAATCCCATATCGTTTCTTTCAGATCTTTTAGAAAATTTGCAATTGCTTTGATAAAAAAAACCTTGTTTTTCTGATGCTTCGATTGAAATATGGGTTTTCAAAAAAAAGACTAATATGGTCATTTTTCACAAAATTAACCATAACTCAGGAACAAAAAAAAAGTACATCCTAAAAGTTACTAGAATTGAAGTTTATAAAGTTTCCTTCTCAAAAATATTTTAATAAAAATTTTCCGCGAGTTCGGGCATAGATTTTCCAGCTTTTCTTTATGAATTTCCCTAACGGTGGAAAATTTTGTGGAAAACTTTTTCCAGTTCATTTTTTTTTTGGATTTCTGAGAAAATTTGCTTAAATTTTCATATAAAAACTTTGTTTCTACAATGTTTCGTTCTTGAGTTATGATTTTTCAAAGAAAAGTCTTATATGGCACATCTGGACATTTTTCACAAAATTGGCCATAACTCAAAAACGAAAAAAAAGTGCATTCCAAAAATTTCAGTGATTAAAGCTTATAAAACTACCTGCTCGAAAATATTTTTTTGAAAATTTTCCACGAGTTCGGGCATAGTTTTTCCGGCTTTTCTTTACGAGTTTTCCCAACGGTGGAAAATTTTGTGGAAAACTTTTTCCAGTTCATATTTTTTTTGGATTTTTGAGAAAGTTTTCTTAAATTTTCACATAAAAACTTTGTTTCTACGATGCTTCGTTCTTGAGTTATGATTTTTCAAAGTAAGTAGTGTCAAGGGAAAATAAAAAATTTCCACCTGAGTTTTCCGGAAAAATAGGCGACCCTGAATTTTTCTCAATTTTTTTTTATTCATATATCCATGAGCCCTGCCTGTGGAAAAAGTTTTATGAAAATCTGAGACCCTTCGGCCCAATTTGTACGATAATAAAAAAAATCCCCAACTAAAACATAAGTTTAGCTACATTCATTATTATAACAAAATTATATCACAGGGCATAATATGATTGTGTTTTATTGTATGAAGTACATTTACCAAGAACTAGTAAGTTTGTCGTTTATATACGTTACAAAATGTGACGTCATGTTTTTTTCCACTCAGACGCAGCAGCAATTCGAAAAACACATGTTCATATGAGCTGAAAAGACGTAGAAGCAGTTGAGCTTGTATCACCCTTTTCATCAAGTGTATCAATAGCCCCAACAGTAGGGGCGTCATACAGCGCGTTGCTCCATAGACAAAAATCAAATTTCAAGTTATTTTATTCGGCGATAATAAGTATCCACAAGTGTTTATAGATAACATCGGCTATTGAAACGTGTATTTATAAGATTTATAAAGCACTAAAACGACTACAACAAGCGTCAAAAGTGACAGTTGTCGGAGTAGCAGAAATACTCAATTTTGTCGCAGGTTTTCAACATTACTTTCAACTAGTACGGAGGGTGTTAAAACCAATCCATTCAAGAAAAATTTGAAAGAGAACATGTTTGAAGGTTGGTAAAGTATATTTGATGGGATAAGCACACCAATTTTAACTTTAAATTTGGAAAATCTGCACGATGTGTTGGCTATGAAATCAAACTTATGAAATACTAACATGTAACTTTGGTTATCGATTCAAAAAAAGTTCCACCGAGTTCCACCCTAAATCACTCACAGACATGTTTTTCAGAGTGTCCTCTAAGAAGTCTGAAAGATACAGCTGCAACTCCCTGCAACTCTTCGAGATTTTCAACTATTTTTCGATATACTCCTTAACCAGCAGAAGTATGAAAATGAGTTGTTTGTGATAAAAGTCCGAAAATCTCGCAACGCTATGTGGTCAAAGCTGAACTAGAAATTACACCAGAGCAAGTTCATGTTTAAAATAATATATTTTAAATGAAGTTTGCAAGATTTTATTCAAATTTTATGTTAAAAACTGGATAAATTTAAAAATATGCGCATTATTTTGCATAAAGGCGTATAAGTCACTTTTGCAGCTACGAATATAAAGAGACATATTTGCAAATAACTTTTTACATCATTATAGGCAATAATAGTACAAATTACAAGGTTTTTCTTGGAAAATAATGGAATTGGCGCTTAGGACAGTTTTGCGATTATGCGTATACTATATGTCATTTTTGCAAATTGAAGCTCTTTTGACCAAAAAAAACTTTTCCTCTCTTACCAAGGTACTCAAAAGGCTTGATCTTCCAGTTTTGATTTTTGTCCCGCATCTCCATACATTCAACGCACTGTGCGTCAGGTCCATTTCGGTGTCGCGTTTCAATACCCGGTAGATACTATTTTTAAATAAAATAAATCTTTTTTATTCCATTTCTGCATTTTCAAAAAATGGACTTACTCATTAGAAAACGTTTACCCAAAAATGAGAAAAAATATATAGTTTTTACCCTAATTGATTTTTACCCGAAGCATTATTTATAACAAAATACGGTACAATTTTGATATGCTGTAGTACAAAGTATCATTTATTTTGACAACATCCGGCATCTAATTTATAACAACCGGAATTACAAAAACAATATCCTAACTGAATAACACATCAAGTTATAATATTGATAGCTTCAACAAGTAGGGATTATATGGATTGCAATCATCGGATTAATGTCCTTCTTCAGGATATTGAATTAACTCCAGAACATCCCGCAAGTCCCTGTAATTGACCCTATGTTGCAATAAATCCAGTTACAAATACTGTAGCATTGTTTGATCTGTGCAAAATAATTATAGAAATGTCTCAAATGTCCTTTGAACAGTCCTCATGGAACCTCCGTGTGAATCCGGAACCGATCGTCTGACTTAGGTTCACAGTACAGGTCATCAAATTTGAATAGTGTTGTGGTAATGTGTTAAAATTTCATTCAAATCGGCTAAAAGTTGTGGAAATTAGAGACAAATATCTTAAATTTACAATTTTTCTTATTGTTTCAAATTTGTAAATTAATGACTATTCAAATAAATTGGACGTTAAGGTTTTCACTATTCATTTCAATAATATATGATTTTCATTTTTTTATTCAAGATAATATATGCAACAAAAAATATCATATTTATTTAGATTCCAAAGCCCAACGTACAATTTTTCATTATTAAAATCTCGATCACATATATAACAGTGATCTTCTATTGGCGTTGCAGTCAGTTGAAATCAAAAGCTGATTCGTTTCAAATGTCCAACGTTTCGATGTATTTGACACCTGTTTCAAGGATGAGAAAAAGGTGTTAAATTCATCGAAACGTCGGACATTTGAAACTAATCAGCTTTTAATTTAAACTGCCTGCAACATCCATAAGGCAGCGTCCATTTATTACGTAACGCTAAAATTAGAAATTTTTAATTACCTCCCCCCCCCCTCGGTAACGCTTTTTGTATGAAAAATTTCTAATTTTTGTATGAGCCTACTCCCCCCTCCCCCTAGAGCGTTATGTAATTTGTGGATGCCGCCCAACATATCACTGCCAGTTCCCTCAGTCGATAGCATTCGTTCGACACATATATAACAATATAAAATATGAGAACATATTTCATTCAAAAATACTGAACTCTTCGAGGTAAACGTGTCTGTTCTTGAATATTCGTCCGTTGTTTGAGCACCGTACCATCAAAACAACATATTTCGTGTTGGGAAAATTCAACGGAAAATTTCAGCGTTTTGCTCTGCGACATCCCCCATGGAACGATCCAATCAAATTGCCCAGTTTTGGAGATCGTTGAAAACTAATTGGCCTAGAGTTGGTAAGTGTTCGCCATCACATTAGCAATAAGTCTAAAAATCATTCCAGAAAATTGCCCAAATAACATAAAAACTACGGAGATTTCTCGAGATTTTAATATTTGTCCATGAGTTCTTGGTTAGAGTTTTCATTCTCGGGAACATTTCCCGGGAATTGAGATTTCCCGGGATTACCGTTTCCCGGGAAATGATTTTCTGTTTCCCGGGATTCCCGTATTTCCCGGGATTTCTGTAGTTCCCGGGAAAATCTATTTAAATACAGAATGGACCATGTATATTAATAAATTGACGCTCATATTGAGCTGTTCGGTAATCCAATCCGCATGGTTATTAAATCAATTAACTCATTACGCGTGGTAAAGATGAACAAATTATGGGTGAAATTATGAAAAAGATGAACAAATTATGGGTGAAATCATGAAAAAAATTGATTTTTTCATAATTTTACCCATAACTTGTCCATCTTTACCACGCGTAATGAGTTAATTAATTCATGTATATTCAGTTAAAATCTATCGCACAATTTGCTTTTCATATCACACCAAACAATGTCCTCACTAGAAGAGATACGATGTGTTTGTGAGTTCAAATATTGGTGAAAACCAACCGAAAAAAGGGAAGAAAACGGGATGTATTTCACTGACATTTTATAAGTGATTTCTACATGGCTTACTTCACTGCCTACTGGTTGGCAATATAACGTTTACCGAGACAACTAGTTGGCAATACAATATAAAGAAATTTTCGAATAATCTATTTCATGATTTGAGTTGAATTATAAAGTTTTCAAGGTTTCTACTTGTTTGTTTTTTATTTTAGTTTTGTAAAGATAAATATTATTTGAACTTCATACGATACCTCCACATATAATTTTGCTTAATTTCATAAACTTTTTTGTTAAAAAGCCTCGCAAAAAACGAAGCAAATATTTTTGGAGGAACATAAATAAATTACTCATAAACAGAGAGAACCAATCGTGCAAATGCAATGGGTTAAAAAAAAACATACATAAAATAAGACATTATTTCAAAAAATCTTCATCAAATTAGCATAACTTTTACGTTTTTAGAATTTCCCGGGTTCCCGGGAATTCCCGGGAAATGATGATTTTATTTCCCGTTTCCCGGGAAGTCAATTCCCGGGAAAATTGAAAACTCTATTCTTGGTACTTCGAAGAACATTTCCGAAAACTCGTTAAAACATTCTTGTGGACAATACATCAGATGCTCCTTCTCGCAGGAAATATTCATTAAAAATCACTTAGATATCAACATAATTCTCACAGGAATTTCTCCATAAATTCCTTCTTTGGTTTTGTTAGAAACTCATTTATGTTTTTTGCACAGTTATATCTTGATGAATTATATTGCAGTCACTTCCTAGGATATATGCATTTTTTCAGGTTTGTTACAGATATTCTTACAAAACTTCCTCCGATAATTTTCGATATTGTGATCCAAGAATTTTCTCTAGAATTATTTTACAGCTTACTTCAAAAACACTTGTATGAACTCTTGCAAGAAGAACATGAAGGGTGCGTCACCTGTTTAGTTCTTCAACTTCTTTACCTACGAACTAAGAATAATTTCAATCAATTCCAGATATTCTTTTAGATTCTTTAAGGTTGACCCAAAAAATCGTAAAAGAATTAAGTTTTTTTAGATTTCTCCCGGAAAACTTCCACTGAACGAACAGCAACGAATGAAGAAATTTTATTATGAATTTTTTTTAATCGAACAGATAATTGCTTGATGAATTTTTCAATTTTTTTAGAGGTTTCTTCAGCAGTTCAACCTATTTTTCGTCTAGTGCTACAAATATTTATGTAGATTTCTGTAAATGTTTTGGAACAATTGAAAACGTTTTATAATTAGAAAAATATTTCCACGGATTTTTAAGTGTTCAATTTTGGTTTCCGTCTAAGGAATTGATTTTATAGAGAGTTTGTCTATATGCAACTTTTTTTTTACGAAATTCCATTGCATTATTTATTGGGGTGTCCTGGATGAGTTCTTAGATGAGTTTTTCAAGATATTCCTAAAGGAAACCCCTGATAAATGCGAAGGGAAGGCATAATTTAATACTTGCAGAACAAATAAGGATCTCCAGATAGCCTAGTGAGCTTAGAGTGCAATCCAGAGACGGCTGATTCGATTAGTGTTTTTTTAGGATTACCGAGGTTGAATTTCTAGAGGTTCATTTGAAAAATTCATGGCTTACTATTTTGATAACCTCCTGAAAAAAGCTATGAAGTATTTCCTCCAAAATGTTCTTAAGAAATATTAGAGGAATCCTTTGAGCAAACGTATTGTCATGCAATCTAACAGTCGCATACGTAAGGATCGTAGGAAATTCCCAACACACATTTTTGCTGAATAAGAGTTGAACAAATCACTCCTCAACATATTTCAACTGAATAAGCTGTTGTTCAGCTACTAATGTTACTTGGGTTGTGAGCCCAAAAGAGTTCGGTAATTAGTTACATGAGGGATTAAGGCACTTCATCTGTACAAAGATAGCTCTAAACTCACGTAAATGTGGGAATTTTCCTTTATACAAATACCAACTCCAATCTAGGGATGGTTGCTTAGAGTTTTATATCGAGACTTCAACTTTGGAATACTTTTGTATCCTTAAACATGTCCTCCAACAATGTTTATCACAAAAATACATTCATGTGACCATCAAGGACAAAAAGTGAGCTTGCATGTCGCTACTGTTTTTTAAATACAATCCAGCAGACCAAATCCTAAAAATCAGCCAAAAATAAAACTCTCGCGTCGCCACTGCTTGTTTGCTTCTGGGGATTTTTTTTTATTATCGTACAAATTGGGCCGAAGGGTCTCAGATTTTCATGAAACTTTTTCCATAGGCAGGGCTCATGGATATATGAATAAAAAAAATTTGAGAAAAATTCAGGGTCGCCTATTTTTCCGGAAAACTCAGGTGGAAATTTTTTATTTTCCCTTGACACTACTTACTTTGAAAAATCATAACTCAAGAACGAAGCATCGTAGAAACAAAGTTTTAATGTGAAAATTTAAGCAAATTTTCTCAAAAATCCAAAAAAAATATTAACTGGAAAAAAATTTCCACAAAATTTTCCACCGTTGGGAAAATTCGTAAAGAAAAGCCGAAAAAACTATGCCCGAACTCGTGGAAAATTTTCAAAAAAATATTTTCGAGAAGGTAATTTTATAAGCTTTAATCACTGAAATTTTTGGAATGCACTTTTTTTTCGTTTTTGAGTTATGGCCAATTTTGTGAAAAATGTCCAGATGTGCCATATACAGTTGTGTTCAGAATAATAGTAGTGAAAGCCAATTTTCATACAAAATGCTCAACTTTGGCATGCTGTAACTTTGTTTCCATTTGAACAATCGGCATGAAATTTTGGCAGTGAACTACAAATATACTCAATTTCATTATCACAAGATTTGAAAATTTTCACACTACCGGCTGAAAAGTTAAGCACCAGGTGAAATCGCTCAAAATAATAGTAGTTTTTCTTTTGTAAATTTTTGTTCAGCAACAATTTTTTAAAAAATTGGCTTGTTTATACATTTATAGCTTGGGTGAAAATGGTTGAAACAATGAAGAAAGAAAAATTCAAAAAGCTCAAAATACAGCAGATATTTAAATTATTAAAACTACTATTATTTTGAGCGATTTCACCTGGTGCTTAACTTTTCAGCCGGTAGTGTGAAAATTTTCAAATCTTGTGATAATGAAATTGAGTATATTTGTAGTTCACAGCAAAAATTTCATGCCGATTGCTCAAATGGTAACAAAGTTACAGCATGCCAAAGTTGAGCATTTTGTATGAAAATCGGCTTTCACTACTATTATTCTGAACACAACTGTAAAGACTTTTCTTTGAAAAATCATAACTCAAGAACGAAACATTGAACAAACAAAGTTTTTATATGAAAATTTAACCAAATTTTCTCAAAAATCCAAAAAAAATATGAACTGGAAAAAGTTTTCCACAAATTTTCCACCGTTGGGAAAATTCGTAAAGAAAAGCCGGAAAAACTATGCCCGAACTCGTGGAAAATTTGCAAAAAAATATTTTCGAGAAGGTAATTTTATAAGCTTTAATCACTGAAATTTTTGGAATGCACTTTTTTTTTCATTTTTGAGTTATGGCCAATTTTGTGAAAAATGTCCAGATGTGCCATATAAGACTTTTCTTTGAAAAAATCATAACTCAAGAACGAAACATTGTAGAAACAAAGTTTTTATATGAAAATTTAAGCAAATTTTCTCAGAAATCAAAAAAATATGAACTGGAAAAAGTTTTCCACAAAATTTTCCACCGTTGGGAAAATTCATAAATAAAAGCTGGAAAATCTATGCCCGAACTCGCGGAAAATTTTCATTAAAATATTTTTGAGAAGGAAACTTTATAAACTTCAATTCTAGTAACTTTTAGGATGTACTTTTTTTGTTCCTGAGCTATGGTCAATTTTGTAAAAATGCAAAGATTTGCCATACATGCCTTTTCGTTTTAAAATCATGACTCAAGACTCATCATGACTTGTCGAACCGGTAATGGAACACTTCACGCAAATTTTCATCTTTTCCGTAATCCACCGAACTCCATCCGAATGAAGCTTACTGATGAGGCCTTGGCTGATCGATCGTAGATTTGTCCTTACTGATTTGTGGCCGTCCAGTCCGAAGGGGTTACAGCATAAAGAATTGTATTCGTAATATTGAACTTTGTCCATTTCAACAGCTTCGGGAAAACATTTTTCACTTTCCAAAAAAATATAACGAAGAATATACAGCTGATAGACAACACTTGCACTTTCTCACTGCTCTTTGTTAGTTTTTGGTAAACTTATGATTCTCAAGCCGCTTTAAACTTGAATTGGTAAATACCTATTTGTCATATTGTCTACCCATTTATTTAACTGTCAATTTTGTAGTTACCTAACAGGAAAAAATTGCCTTTGTTTCTATGTAGTTTCGTTCTTAAGAAATTTTGTTTATGAACTTATAAATTTGTAAATATATGGTTCAAACAGCTCATCCTAGCAATATTTGATCATGATTTAGGAACGAAAAATGAGCGTATAGAAAAATATTGTAGGATTGGATCTTATTGATCGCTCTTTTCAAATATACTTTGTTTGAAAGCTGGAATAGCTAATCGGGTTTTCATTATTTGTTTTCATAAACAGTGAAAAATGTCCTGGGAAACTGATTCCATTTCAAAAATTTCATATTTTTGAGATAATTTGAATCCGGTTCGACAAGTCATGATGAGTCTTGAGTCATGATTTTTAAACGAAAAGGCATGTATGGCAAATCTTTGCATTTTTTACAAAATTGACCATAGATCAGGAACTAATGAAAAGTACATCCTAAAAGTTACCAGAATTGAAGTTTATAAAGTTTCTTTCTTAAAAATATTTTATTAAAAAATTTCCGCGAGTTCGGGCATAGATTTTCCAGCTTTTCTTTATGAATTTCCCCAACGGTGGAAAATTTTGTGGAAAACTTTTTCCAATTCATATTTTTTTTTGGATTTCTGAGAAAATTTGCTTAAATTTTCATATAAAACTTTGTTTCTACAATGTTTCGTTCTTGAGTTATGATTTTTCAAAGAAAAGTCTTATATGGCACATCTGGACATTTTTCACAAAATTGGCCATAACTCAAAAACGAAAAAAAAGTGCATTCCAAAAATTTCAGTGATTAAAGCTTATAAAATTACCTTCTCGAAAATATTTTTTTGAAAATTTTCCATGAGTTCGGGCATAGTTTTTCCGGCTTTTCTTTACGAATTTTCCCAACGGTGGAAAATTTTGTGGAAAACTTTTTCCAGTTCATATTTTTTTTTGGATTTTTGAGAAAATTTCCTTAAATTTTCACATAAAAACTTTGTTTCTACGATGCTTCGTTCTTGAGTTATGATTTTTCAAAGTAAGTAGTGTCAAGGGAAAACAAAAAATTTCCACCTGAGTTTTCCGGAAAAATAGGCGACTCTGAATTTTTCTCAATTTTTTTTTATTCATATATCCATGAGGCCTGCCTATGGAAAAAGTTTCATGAAAATCTGAGACCCTTCGGTAATAAAAAAAATCCCCTTCTGTCATTGTCCATCATTGATGTTTCATTGTCGCCCGTCAGTCTGATGCGGCCCTCATCAAACATTGAACCAGTCGCGCAGTGGTACAAAAACCAGTTCCGTTGACCATGCCTGCAACTGTTTCCTTCCTCTCGCCCGTACAACGCCGCATCCGATGATAATGAGATGAAATGATGATAGTTCTGTGGTCCGTCCACTTCGGGCTCCGTCACCTTCTTTCACATGTTGTAGGTAATGTAGGACAGCTTCCGATGAAGTCGACACCTTTTTGTTGTTTGACCCGGCCTTCATCGGTAGAGGAGCACAGTGAAGGCGGTGATGTTCGAGGTCCTGTCGTCTCGACACGGTTCCGGTTTGGGATATGTGCGTGTAAAGTGACTATCCTGGAGCTGTGGAAGGGCAGAAGTGGTAGTGGGGAGAGGGCCACAAACAGTGACCACTTTCCAACCCTAATTTGATGGTTGTTTGGGTTTTTGCTCTAGAGTTTTCCTAATTTGAGGGACATGGCTTTCGAAGAGTAGCTATCTATCAATGGTAGTTATTTTCGACCGGTGAAAGAACGTTCAATGTGAATATCATACTTGACTGAGAGAGCATGGGGTGGAAACGGTTCATCCCCAAAAGGTGTTGATGAATTTGCGGTACCGAAAGCACACTATTATCAGAACTGTCAAGTGTTTGATGGCGGTTTGGCCAAATGTTTTGCACATAAAGAATGGCCTCTGTGCGGTCGATTAAATTCTCATCGAAGCGTGAAACGAAATTAGTTAGAGGACTCTCTTAACTGTTCAGTGTTCTGTTCCATACGGGATCTAATTGAAGACAATTTGCTTGGCAATAATAGTAGGATCAACGACACCCAGTGGCTAGTTGTTGAACAGTCAGAGCTCGATTGATAGGCATGGCCTCGCACTAATTTGCACCAATTGGTTCTAATTTACGCCGTGCGTAGTTGCTTCAGAATAAGCGCTCACAACCAGACCTACCAAGTGCTAGCGCTTCTTGTTGCTATGCCCGTAAGCATGTAATTGTAATTATTATTCAACAATCAACTTTCTCTATGATTGAGATGATCTACAAGTCTAGTCTGCCCGTAGTGAACAAGATTATTGTAACTTAGGTCAAATGTTTGGACTGCTGTCAGATCCCGGAGAAATATGCAAGATAGAAAATATAAAATGTCAAATTGTCAGAAATATTTTCAAGTATTCCCTTTTTCTTTTTGGCATTACGTCCTCATTGGGACAAAGCCTGCTTCTCAGGTTAGTGTTCTACAGTTATTAAATGAGAGCTTGTCATGTTTTGAATTCGTATATCGTATGGCAGATACGATGATACTCTGTGCCTAGGGAAGTCAAGAAAATTTCCATTACGAAAAGATGCTGGATCGACCGGAAATCGAACCCAGATACCTTTAGCATGGCTATGCTTTGTAGCCGGTTCAGGAAGGCCTCAATTGATCATAATCAATGGATAATTTGGTGCTTGAGACAAAAACGTGTTCCGCAGTGTTATTAACTTTTACTTAATGCATTAGGAGAGTCAAGAACGCAGCCAGAAATGTTTGGACTCATTCAAAGAAAGCATAAATGTCATAAATTTATCATACATTCATCACAACGAAAACGCTTGATATTCATTGGCCTTTGATCTCCTGTACCTAGCCCAGCAATGTCGAACATTTTTCTCCATTATTTGTAAACCTTCTGTGCAATATGAGCAAATTGAATGTAACCAATCAAAGGGATGCGCATATTGCTCCTCTACATGATCACACACAATTTATGAAATTTCCCTCTATATTTACCTTGAAAGTTTCCGGTACATATCCATTTAGATGACAACGTTGCCCTGCATATCGGAATGGCAGAGGAAATTCATAAAGTTAGGGTTTTTTGCTTTAACAAATAACCAATAGCATGCATGGAAAACGATTGGAAAATATTCATGTCGCTTGTTTCCAATCAATTTCCCCACCTCCCACCGGGGAAAGGTTCATCAAAAGCCATAAAAATCAAATATTCATTTGTTTCAAAGGAATTCGCCATGCTCGAATGCTGTTTGGATTATTGGGCAGGTGGATTAAATTGATTTTTTTTGTCGCAGCAGGTATGCCACTAACTGGCAACATGGTTGTCTCGTTTGAAAACCACACTGCCATAAGCCCCCTGGATCAAGCTGCGGGTTTGTGTGTGATTGGCGTGAACGCGCGGATGATGAATTGTATACTGTGATTCGTTTTCATTCTATTTTACTCGTTTTTTTGCTTGTTTGAAGTCTCCGCTCAATCTATTATTACAAGGAATTTTGAACGAGAGTCTCATTTTATGCAAAACGTATTTTGAATCGACTAACTAAGTACAGTGTACTCTGTGCTTTGTTTTTGTGAGCTGAATTTATGTTAGTTGCCATCAGAATAAATCATGGACATTCATAATGCTGACTCAAGAGCATTGGCTCATAACGGCTGTGAACCGTTGAGGTAACAACAAAAACGTTTCCTACTAAAAGTACTATATTTTTTACGTCGGATCAAACGCACCCTACAATTATACATTATCAGGCATTGCAGAATTCGTTATTAGCCTTCTAATACCCAAATTTTTATTTTCGATCTATATATCATTTTCAGTTATCTAAAATCGTTCTAAACACGTTTTGGGCAATGATTTATTTTTATTTGCAGATCTATGAATTTTGATTTTCTTTTTTTTTAATTTTTATTTTTGAACATCCCTATCCTCTTTCATTTTTTTTCAGTATCTTCTAGTAACTGATTTTTAGCAATAATGAAAATTCAAATGTTTACGGTACTTTCGAAAATATTAAATTTTTAAAGTTTGTTTCAATAGGTTTTCCCCAATATAATCAGAGCTTTATTAGTAGACGATAAACATACTCTCATGATGTGTAGACGATCATGATTGTTACAGAGAGCAATAAGTAAGAGATTCCCTCAAATTTGTTAAAATTCAACCCCTGTTCATAATATTGGACTTAAAAAATTACTAGATTTTTTTCGATTTTTTTCAAAGTATTGCGATCTAAACCCCTTTTCAAAAACTTCTCCATTATCAGAACAGAACGGCTCATAACGCTACTTCATATACAACTTTGTAGTACTAGGATGAAATTGTTTATGTTTATATTAGAGTGCCTATAAACCAGAGTGACGTCATGTTCCAATTTTGACAGGTCTCCTGCTCGATTTGAACACGGATGTGTATGAAAACGACAGTTCGCCACTGTTCTATTTTTGACATTGACGCCACTCTCATCTAAATCCACTCTGGTTCATGTCTGTGAACAGCCGACACCTTATTGTGTCAAACCCATAAAGTGTTGCCAGGGTTTCTGTTGCGTGAGTCGCAAAAAACCCAACCTCGAACTTTTGCCCCGAATTACCGTTTTGATTCATATTACGGACAGCTTCAAATTCCGGACACTCTCGTTTGTAAGGGAAACATTTCACACGAAATGTTTCAATTTTCGCCGTCCAAAAGTTCTCATTTTCGAGGCTCATTTTTGTGGTAACCGACACTCGCCGGTTCAATGCAGTGAGATATTTTTTTTTTGCGTGCGTTCGTCGCAAAATCCGTTAACAAACTGAAGATCAAAGCCGAACATTATCCATGCTCGCAACAGCTCCAAAAAAGACACCCATACATATTCATCCCGTATCAATCATCAGCGCTGTTTCTTTCGCACCCATCTGCCGAACATCTTTCATTTTTCTCTCACTTTCTTCATTCACGGCGTTGCATGCAGGTACGGGTACTCACAGCTTTTGATTGGATACGCAGCTCATTCTTGTTTTTACCAATACAAACGAAGGCTACGTCGATCCTATTCAAATACAATCCAAAAAGCTTCCGTCAGATCGTGCGCTATTCAAATTCTAAAAACACTGAAACAAACAAGACTAAAATTTCTACTTTTCTAGATATGTACTGGAAGATGCATGCTATCCGAATTTCGTAACGCAGACTCTATACACCACAATCGCTCCCTTCTCTACTCTATTAATAATGCAAATTGTAATGTACCTTATTCTATTCCAATTTTTATAAGAAAAAACATTTCTATCGATATCTATCGTAAAATATATTTCAAAAAAATCAATTCCAAATCCGGCCGACACCTAACTCAATCCAAGTCAAATTCAACTAAAACCAATCCCAATATAATTCGAATGCTTTTCTTGTCCAATCAGATTTCAGTCCTATCTAAGTCAAGTACAAATCCAAATACAATCAAAACTACTTTAAATACAATCGAATTCAGAACTATCTCATGTCATATTTGATCCATATCCACTATTTTTCCTATTTAAAAGCTTATTCAAATTCAATCCAAATGAAATCTTATCCAAATAAATTACAATCTCGATTCAAATTCAATTTATTTAGATAATTCTAATTGAAACCAAATTCTATCGAATCCAATCAGTATTCAACCTTATCTAAATCCAATAAAAATTTATTCCAATCAAATCTATTCAAAAACATATATAAATCAAATGTCAAAGCAATCAAAATCTAATTTAAATCTTATGAAAATCCAACCCACATACAAACGTATATCGAAGTTGAAATCCAATCCATATCAAGCCAATCCAGAATTCTAGCCATATCCAATCCAAAACCAAAACCAATCTCAATTCAAATCCAATTTTCATTCACTCTAAATTTTATCAATGGAATTTAATTCTGTCGAAGTCCTATGCATATCCATATTTAATTTAAATATAAGTCAATCCGAATCTAAGTCTCAAATGAATATTCAATATCTCTATGTAAATCCAATCCATATCTAAACCCATAAAGACGAATCCTGTACAAAAGTAACCTGAATCCAATCTAAATCCAATCATACTCCGAAAACAATCCCAAACACGTAAATCCAATGCATCTCAATTAAAATTCAGTTGAATTTAAAACAAAAAAGTATTATTCAATCGGAATCCCATCTAAATTCAATTCATATCGAAATCTTTTTCAAATTTAATTTAAACATCCAATGCAAATCATATCCACATCCAACAAAAAATCATTTAAATCTGATTCTTATCTAAATAATGCTTAAATCCAATTCAAATCTCTTTCAAATCCAATCGTAATCCAATTCACATTTTAATTCAAATTAAATTTAATCCATAACTAAATTAATATCCATAACTAAATTCAAATTAAAAACAATTCGTTCCAAATCCAAATACTGTTTAAATAAAGTCAAAAAACCTATCCATATCTGATCAAAGTCCAATGCAAATTCAAATCCAATCCTTAGTTCCAATCCAATCTATCTATTGCTTCCCAATCAAAATTAGACCAGTCTAAAACAAAATCCAATTCATATCCAAATTTATTTAGGAACCAATCAAATTCGTTGTCAATTCATTCCAACTTCAATTTAAATCCAATCCAAATAAAATTCAAACCCAACGAACTATCAATCTGTATCTAATCCAAAGCATACCATAGTCCTACAAACTCGAATACAATCTGAATCCATTCTAAATCCAGTTCAGAATTCCAAACCAATTCCCGTCTAATCTAAATCGAGTCCAATCCAGATCTAATTGATATCGAAATCCAATCCACATCTAATTCAAATGCACCATAATGCAATTGGAATCCGATCCGAAGTAAATCTAATCCAAATTCAAACCAATCCCAATTTTAATCTAGTCCATATTGAATTTCAACCAATATTCAACCAGTCGAAACCCAAATTCAATTTGAATCCAATCCAGATTTGTTTTATATCCAATCCGATGTGAATTTAATCTAACTTCAATGGAAATCAAATCCAAACCTTATTCTATGTGAATCCAATAAAAATCATTAATCCGATCCAAATCCTTTCGAATCAAAATGTAATCGAATTTAATGCAACTTTATTACAAACTATACCACAATCTTACCAATTCGGATCAATTCCAATCCAATCTAAAACCAATCCAAAGTCAAATCCAAATCAGACCCTTGTTCAAAAAGAACTATCTATACAATTAGGATCGAATCCAAATCTATCCAAACCATATAAGAATCCTACTAATTCAAATACAATCCGAGTCTAATCTAAATCCAGTTCTAAATCAAAACCAAGTTAATCCAAATTTACTCCACTCTAATGCAAATTGAATCCATTCTATATCTGATCCATATCGAAATTCAATCTACATCTAGTACAAATACAAACGTAATCCAATTAAATCTAATCCATATTCAAATCCAATCAAAGTTCAACCAGTCCAAATCCAGTCAAAATCAAAATTTATTAAAATTCAATCCAATAGATTCAAATCCGATTCTAATTCAAATTCAAATCAGAGCCTTGTTCAATCTCAATCCAATAAGAATCATCAATATGATCCAAATCCTTTAGAATCAGAATATGAACGAATATTGTCCAAATCGTATAAGAATCCTTCTAATTTGAACACAATCCAAATCAAATCTAATTCCAGTCCAAAGTAAAATCCAAGTTCATCCAAATTTAGTTCAGTGTAATGCAAATTGAATCCAATCCAGACCTAATCCAAATTGAAATCCAATTCACATCTAATCGAAATACAACGTAATTTAATTGAACCCAATTCATATTTAAATAAAATCCATGTTTAGATCCAACCAAAATTCAACCAGTTTAAATCCGAATCCAATCTGAATCTAATTTTTTTCAGAATCCAATCCGATGCTAATCCAATTATTCGATCTAAATCTAATCAGTATCATCAATACGATCCAAATCCTTCCGAATCAAATTATATAGAGTCTAATACAAATATTTTCCAAATCATACAAGAATTCTACCAATTCGAATACAATTACAAATCCAAATTTGTTTAAAATCCAATTTGATGCAATTTCAACCAAACTTGAATCCAAGTCCAATCTAAATTCAAGAAAATCAATCCATATTCGGTTCTTAACCAATGAAACTACAATCTGAACTTTATCCAAATCACACATAATTTCAATACAAATCCATTTCACTCAAATTCCATCCAATCATAATTCAGAACAAACAAAAAACCGATTCAAATCCAATGTAAATAGTCTCTCAAAATAATTTTCACTTGGAATCCCAGTTTACAGTTTTAAAATATTATGCATCCCGATGAAATTCAGAACGTGAGCTTCGCTCAATTTTCACTTCTTTATCAACGAACTTAAGGTAACACACGATAAACTTGTTGTGGCATCCATGAACAATCTATGTTCAAACTATCGTTAAAATATTTCTGCTTTATATCATATCGATCATTAGGTGATCTATCGGATCATATGCTTGCTAACAACAGGCATGTTCATACATTTTCAGTTCATCCCTGTCCGGTAAAACGGGATTCGTATATCCAAAACTACAAAATTGATCATCATTTATGGAAAGCAAACAATTTCACCTTAAGCACCGCCAGCACATTTTCAATCGGAAGGATTTTGGCGCTCTCGAACTGACGAATCCTACGCTGTGGTGGTCGTCCGATTGATTTTTCTGACGGATTCGCGCGTATTTTCGTTGCCGGAGTTTTTTCCCCTGTTTTGGAGCGCCTTGCTGGGTAGTGCTTCGTGAAGCCCAAGCAGGACATTTCGGGTTTGCGTCGTCCGATTGATTTTGCTGACGGATTCACGCGTATTTTCGTTGCCGGAGATTTTTTTCCTCTGTTTTGGAGCGCCTTGCTGGGTAGTGCTTCGTGAAGCCCAAGCAGGACAGTTCGGTTTTGCGTCGTCCGATTGATTTTGCTGACGGGTTCGCGTGTATTTTCGTTGCCGGAGAATTTTTTCCCCTGTTTTGCAGTAGTGTGTGATCCTTTGACTGCGACGCTTGCTCCTGCGGGGCGGGTGATGCGGTCAGGATCGAACGTGTTACGCGTGGAGTGCAGTGAAAAAGTGTATAGTTTTTTTACGGAAACCCCAGTGCGGCGACGGAGAAAAACTGCTTCACATCCTGGTAAAATCGTTCTTTATTATTGTTTACTTTACTCACTTATTACCAATTCAAACTAAATACGTGCCAGGGTCGAAAATATAATTTTCGATTCGGGAAGTGTAAAAACATTGCATATATCCATTTGATATCTGGATGTTTTTATGCGGGGCTTACTGTAAATGAAAATGACCTCAGAATGTGTGTGTATTTACTGCCATTCTTGAAATGGGTCGTTGGAATTTCAGTAGAACTATCACCTTTCATCTCCTGGGCTAAAATTGTCTGCAGATATAAAGATATCGAAGGGGGTCATTAAATACATGCATACAATTTTCTTCCATAAAAGCACTGCCGGCCAGTGGGAGGTGGATTGTATCACACACACACACACACACACTCGAACTGACGAATCCTACGCTGTGGTGAAATTTGCTTCCGTCGACGTGATGTCGGTCTGTTTCCAAAAACAGTCCAGATACAAGCCGAGCCGGCAGAGCAATGACAGTTAGTTCGCTTCGGAAGTCCAATCGGCGAACTGCAGATTGCTGCTGTGAAGTCACTTCATCGCTCCAAAAATTACACTCTGTTGCTCTGGTATGAAAATTAGTTGCCAGAAAATCGTTCGCATTCCATTCGTTACAACGTCTCGTTTCATAAAAATATCGATCTCTATTTACCTGTCCATAACGATTTCTATTTAACTGTCCAAGTTTTACCAGGGGACTTGTCACCCCGAAAAAGTTAACGTCTCGAAGACCTGTCGCTTCGGAACTTCATACCTCGGTGACCTGTCGCTCCGGATAATACTTCCACGAAGACCTGTCGCTTCGGAAGTTTGCCTTGGAGACCTGTCGCTCCAGAAAAAATAACATCGAAGACCTGTCGCTTCGGAAAATTTATTGCCGGAGACCTGTCGCTCCAGAAAAATCGACACCGGAAACCTGTCGCTTCGGAAAAGATTAATTGGAAATCCATTGTTCCACATAAATTCAGTTCGGAGTCCTGTCGCTCCACACATTTTTATCACACAATACCTACCGAGTTACGCCATTGTGGTAACCGACACTCGCCGGTTCAATGCAGTGAGATATTTTTTTTTTGCGTGCGTTCGTCGCAAAATCCGTTAACAAACTGAAGATCAAAGCCGAACATTATCCATGCTCGCAACAGCTCCAAAAAAGACACCCATACATATTCATCCCGTATCAATCATCAGCGCTGTTTCTTTCGCACCCATCTGCCGAACATCTTTCATTTTTCTCTCACTTTCATCATTCACGGCGTTGCATGCAGGTACGGGTGCTCACAGCTTTTGATTGGATACGCAGCTCATTCTTGTTTTTACCAATACAAACGAAGGCTACGTCGATCCTATTCAAATACAATCCAAAAAGCTTCCGTCAGATCGTGCGCTATTCAAATTCTAAAAACACTGAAACAAACAAGACTAAAATTTCTACTTTTCTAGATATGTACTGGAAGATGCATGCTATCCGAATTTCGTAACGCAGACTCTATACACCACAATTTTATTAGGTTTTTTCCATAAATGTCATTGCAAATTTATAAAGCCCAACTACCTTAGACGTCTCTTAAGTGGTTGAACGATTTCAATTGATGATTTGACTGTTCCATTAATGATTATCATGAGCTGTCCGTAATTCGAATCAAAGCGTCCGGAATATGAGGCAAAAGTGAGGGAGCGTCCGGAATAAGAATCATGAAAAGGTCACACGTTTTGATTTATTTAAAATGTTTCAAGTAGCGGACGCGTATTCTTTACCCACCATCCGAAAGTTAAGGGCTTCCGACGCTCGATAACGCTAAAAAATCATACAGCCATTTCATGAAAAACCGATCTAGTGGGTCACCGAATTCCGTGAAAATTTGCTATTTTGTTTCTTATCCGAAATAAGGATACATGTGTTTTTGGATTTTCTGATTAGGGTGACCATTTCCGAAATACGGTGACCAGAAAAATCGCGACTTTGCAAAGTTTATATTCTTTAAAAAATCATAACTTTTGAACCGCTTGACCGATTTTCAATTTTCTTGGACAAAATGAAAACTAAAGATTTTGACTTTTCAAGGAAATTATAAAATTTCACAGAAATTGTTTCCACCTGAAAAAAAAAAAAACGTTTTTTGTTGTTTTGAAGGCCTTGGGACTAAAGGGGCTATTGCTGTTTTTTCTCATATTTTCTTGAAAGTTCAAAAAAATATATCTCAAAAACTAAAAAACATAAATTGACGCTTATATTGAGCTGTTCGGTTATCCTATCCGCATGGTTATTAAATTAATTAACTCATTACGCGTGGTAAAGATGGACTTTGAACCCAGGACTCTTGTATGCTAGACGAGCGCTTTACCAACTAAGCTACCGAGCCACTTGGTGACCCAATAACTGAGTTGGTTACAAGTTTAGAATCAAATCCCAGCCGAGCACGTGGATTTTTTTCATAATTTCACCCATCATTTGTCCATCTTTACCACGCGTAATGAGTTAATTAATTTAAAAAACATACATCGCTGAAAATTTGGGGATATGCGTAAAATTTCTGAACTTTCTAGAAAAAATTAGAACAGTAATGCCCTCTTTGGTCCCAGAACCAAAAAAACTCCAAATAGCTAAAAAAGGCTAAAAAATATTTATATTTTTTCATGTAAAAACAAGTTTTTTTTTAGAGTTTTATATTTATTCTGAAAAGTTGAAATTTTAAGCTTTCATTCCGTAGAAAAGGATTGGAAATCGGTTGAGCTGTTCAAATGTTATGTTTAAAAAAAAATGTAATGCACTGAGACCTTTAGTGTGTGCCGATAAAAAATGACTGATTTCAAAAAAATATATCTCAAAAACTAAACAACATGCATCGCTGAAAATTTGACAGTAAACGTACCTAAACGTAATTTTCAAGAAAAAATGAGAACAGCAATAGCCGCTTTGGTTCCGAGGCCTGCAAAACACGAAAAAAAAAACGAAATTTTTGATTTGTTTTCATGTACAAAGCCAATTTTTGTGAAATTTTCTATTATTTTCGAAAAATCAAAACCTTTAGCTTTCATTTCGTCCAAAAAAAATTGGAAACCAATTGGTCAAGCGGTTCAAAAGTAAAGATTTTTTTTTAAATAAAAATTTTGCAAAATCGCGATTTTTTCTGGTCACCCTATTTTGGAACTGGAAGCGTTACTTAAACTCAATCCTAGAGAGGGCTTGGCATACACGATCAAAAATATTTCTCAAGCAAGATACGTACTTAACATGGGAGATTTAATTTTCTAGGGGGGGGGGGGGCATCCCACTAGACCCCCCCTTATTTACGCCAATGGGTCACCCTAATAAAAAAACCAAAAAAAACTAAGGATACACGGGTAAGGAACAAAATAGCACATTTTCACGGAAATCGGTGACCCACTAGATCGGTTTTTCATGGAATTGCTGCATTTCACTAGCGTTTTCCCACAAGCGTTATCCTATTTCTCTAGAAAATCCACCAGCAATTTTACCTGTGATTCCATCAAAAGTTTAACAAGGAATTCCTCCAGGGAATGTACCAGGAATTCCTCCAGGCATTGCTGCAAAAAATTCTTTTGAAATTCCTTCATGATTACACCAGGTATTTCTCAATTCATGAAATCAAGATTTTGTCCACTGATTTAACTAGGAACTCTTGTAAGGATTCCTTTATAAATTCCTTCTGAAAGTTCACCTGGAATTCCTCACGGGATTCCATCAGGTGTTCCTCTAGGGATTCCTTTAAAAGAACTTCTAATTTCTACAGTAAAACTTCAAAGGTTTATATCAGAAACTAATGTAAGGATCTGACCAGGAACTCCTTCAGAGATTCCGCCAGGAATTCCATCAAAATTTGCTTCAAGTATTCCATCAGGAATTTCAACAGGGATTTAATCAGTATTTCCTCATGGAATCATGAGTTACTCTAGACATTTAAACACGAGATCGCCCAGGAATTTCCTCTATGGATTCCATCGAAAGTTCCTCTATGGACTCAATCGAAAGTTTTGCTAGGGATTCCATCAAGAGTTCCTTCAGGGAATTCATCTAGAATTTATCCAGGGATTTCATCAGGAGTTTCTATAGGGATTCTATCAAGAGAACTACTATGGATCACATAAGGTGTTCCTCCAAATGATACCATCAAGAATTCCTACAAAAAGATCAGGTATAAATTCCTCCAAGGATTCCATCAAGAGATCCTCCAGAAATTCTATCATGAGTTTGTTGAAGGTTGCCATCCGGAGTACCTTGAGGGCTTCCATCAGAGTTCTTCTGGGGATTTCATTAGGAGTTCCTCCAAGGATCAGGAGTTCTTCAAGTATATTTTTTCTAGGTATATCATAAAGAGATCTACTAGAGATTTATCAGGAATCTTATCAGGTATTCCTCTAGTCATTTTATCAGGAGTTTCTTTAGAGATTACATTGGAAATTCCACTAGAGGTTTCATTAGAAGTTATTCCACCTGGAACTCCTCCAGGGATTACACCCGAAGTTCTTCAGGGGATTACATCAGAACTTCTTCTAGAGATTTCATCAAGAGTTCCAGGGATCCAGCAGCTCCTTTAGATGTTCTACATGAAATTCCTCCAAGGATTCTGTCAAAAATTTAACTAGGTATTTCATCAGGAGTTCCTTCAGGTACTCAATTATGAATTCCTTCAGAGATTCCACCAGGAGTGATACCATAAAAAGTGCCTTCAGAGATTCTACAGGATTCCTACAGGACTTTCAGAAGTTTTGCTAGGGGTTCCATAAGGAGTTCCGTCGGAAATTGGATTTGGAATTCTTCTAGAGATTACATCAGGGCATCCTCAAGTAATTCCATCAGGGTTTCTTCTATGGATTTTATCAGGTGCTCTGCCAGGCATATTATCCGTATACAGGAATTTCATCAGGAGTTCCTTCAAAGATTCTTCCAGCGATTACATCAGACATTTTTCTAGGGATTACAGCAGGAATTCATCTAAAATTCTTCCAAGGACTTCATCAGGAGTAACTTCAGAGATTCCATCTGGAACTTTTCCAGGGATTCTGTCAGGAGTTCCTATAGGGATTCTATTAGGAGATCCTCTAAGGATCACATAAGGAGTTCCTCCAATGATTCCATCAAGAGTTCCTTCAAAATTATCTTTAGGAATTCATTTAGGGATTCTATCAGAAGTTCCTGCAGGATTTTCTTTAGGGCTTCCATCAGAGTTCTTCTGGGGATTTCATCAGGAATTCTTCCAGGGATTGCATCAAGAGTTCCTTCAGAGATTCTACCTGGAATTCCTACAGAAATTCCATCAAGATTTCTTCTAGGTATATCATAAGGAGTTCTTCAAGCAATCTATCAGGAGTTCCACCAGGAATCTTATCAGATATTCCTCCAGTTATTTTATCATGAGGTTTCATTAGAAGTTTTTTCAGGGATTCCACCTGGAATTCCTACAGGGGTTCTTCCAGATGTTCCTTCAGTGATTCAATAAGGACTTCATTCAGTGATTGCACCTGGAATTCTTCTAGAGATTACGTCAGGGTTTTCTCAAGGAACTCCATCTGGGTTTCTTCTAGGCATTTTATAAGGAGCTCCGCCAGGCATATTATAAAAAGACACGGACACCGTCTTCAGCCATTTAGCTGCACAGACTGTAGCTTAACACTAGTCAACGGACAAACATGCTCCAGTGGCACAGCCGTGAAAAATTTCAGACGAAAAGCTTCGATGGCTGAAGTGGGAATCGAACCCACACCCCATGCCACGATGCGCTCTCTGCTTGACGATACTAACCGCTCGGCCACGAAGCGCACAATTCCAATTCCAATTCAGGAATTTCATCAGAGATTCCATTATTAGTTTCTCCAGGGATTACAGCAAGAGTACCTCTAGGGATATCAGCAGGATTTCTTCTAGAGATTTTATCAGGAATTCCTCCAGGATTTCCATAAGAGGTTCCTTCAGAGAATCTACCTGTTATTACTACAGGAGTTAAATCAAGAGTTTCCATAGGGATTCGTCCAGGGGTTACATCAAAAGTTCTTCCAAGGATTACATTAGAAGTTTCTCTAGGGTTTTTCTTCTAGTTAATTAGGAGTTACATCCCTGTAACTCCTAATTAACTATGAACTTAACATCCCATCAGAAGTTCTTTCATCCAGGAAAACTTCTTAGATTTCGGAAGAAGTTTCTCGGATTCTCAGAAGTTTTCCCAAGGATTTTAACAGAAATTGTTTTTTTTAAGGATTTCACCACCAGAGTTTCTTAAAAACTTCCTTCCGGAATTTGGCAAGGGATTCCTCGTGGAATTCATCAAGTTATTCCTCCCAAAATTCTTTGAGGAATTAATCCCGTAATTCCTTAAGGGATTCCCCCCGGAATTTCTCAAGAAATTTCTCACAGAATATCTCAAGATATTCTTGGGGGTTATCAGAATTCATCCAGGGATTTTATCAGTAATTTCTTATAAGGATTGCACTTGTAATTAGGGAATCCACCAGTAGTTCTTCCAATGGCTTTATCAGGAATTCCTCTTGGGATTAAAAAAAGGAATTCCATCAGGGATACCTCCAAGAATTCCTTCAGTAATTCCACCAGGAATTCCTTAAAAATCCGCTAGGATTTTATCTAAGGAATCCTAAAAATGTCCAACATAAATCCCCCAGAGATTACTTCAAGGATTCGACCAGAGCTTTCTTCATCGATTTCATATGGTATTCTTCAGGATTTCCATTAGGAAAACCTCCAAGGATTTCTGCTCAAATTCTTATTGGGATGCCGCTAGAAATTCATTCAGAAACTTCACCAATATTTTTCCGCTGATTTTATCGCGAATTCAAAAAATCGCCCAAAAACATTCTGGAAGAAATCCTCCAAGGATACCACCAAGATGTGCTCCAAGGATCCCATAACAAATTTCGGAAGGGATTCGACCACAATTTCCTATAAAAGTTCCACCAGTAATTCCTTCAGAAACTAGTGACTCTCTAACTATTTCACCAGTAATTTTTTGAGAGAGAAGTTTTTTTAAGGAATTACCCCAGGAATTCTTCCAGGGTTACCACTGAGAAAATCACCCAAGTTTCGCCAGAATTTCAGCCAGTAAAAAATTACCAGAGTTCCGTCAGATATTCTACCAGAGAAAACTTCAAAGGTTTTATTAGGACTTCTCTGTTTATGAAATTTTTCCAGAGAATCAACCAAAAAATTCCAAAGGTTATATAAGCCTTTTTGTTTTGAAAAACCATTGATATTTCCGAGAGAAAATCTACCATAAATTTCGCGAAGGACTGAACTTTATTTTTTTCCTTTCTTTACTCTAGGTATTCCATCAGGAAGTTTCTGCGAAATTCCAAAAGATTAATCATCCAAGGAGTTACTGATATTTCCTCAGAGGATTAAACACAGGATTTCTCTGAACACCTTCAGGTTCAATCCCTGAAGTAACATGGAAGTTTTTTTTGGAAAATTTCTGGAAGAAACCATGGAGAAATTTCTCGAGCAATCTTTGGAGGAATCACCAAAGAAAAAACTGGAAAAATTTCCAAGGAATTCCATGAAGAAATTCTTAGAGCTTTTAAAGCAATGCCTGAAGGAATTCCCAAAGGATTCTTGGAGGATACCTTGGAAAAAATCCTGCAAGAAATACTGGAAGGAATTGATGAATATTATAATTTCCTCGAATCCTCGAGGCATTTCTGGTAGATTCTCAAAGTAATTCCTGAAGAAATCCCAGGACAAATGCTTGGTAGGGTCTCTTCAAGGATTCAGTAAGAATCTTCAAAGGGAACACTGGAAGAACATTTAAAATAATTTATCGAAGATTCCCTAGAAGAATCCCCGGAGAATAACTTGGGGGAACCATTCAAAAAATGACAAGCGGAATCTCTAAAGAAGTTCCTGTGGAATCCCATGGAGGAAGTTTTGGTGAATTGTTTTGCAGTATTTTTTGTAGAATTTCTTATGGAATCCCTGGAGGAATTCCTTGATGATTCCTCTATTGTATAGAATAACTATAAGAATTCTTGGAGTAAATATATAGATATGCCTGAAGGATTTTTCTCGGAGCAATATAGTTGAATCTGTGGATAAAATTCTAGAGGAATCATTGATAAAATTCTTAGTAGAATCTCAGGAAGAATATCTGGTGGAATCCCTAGTATAACCCATGGATTCCTGTAAAAACTCCTAAGTAGAATAACTAGAGGAAACCACTAAAAATTTCGGATAGAATATTTGGAAAAATTCCCATATCGATGATCTCTAAGAACAATTCAGAAGATTTCATCAAAAAATTAAGGACCTTATTGAACTAAGGTATATACATTTTCCAATATGACCCTCATTTATGCCAAACAAACGATATGGTAGAACAATTCGGAAATAATTTTCATCACATAGCCTATCGAATGCTCGAAACTGCTGTGATAAACATTCCGCCTAAATTCCTCCGAAATAGCATTTTCATGCCTGATGGGATGCTCATTAAAATTTCTCCACAAGTGGACATACGCACACATCGCGATGGCATCGTAACTCATTCGAGCCTCGTGGTACCCAACGGAAACAATTGTCCCATCATGGTGCCATTTTCACGTATCAACATTCAAGCCATCAAACTATGCAAACAGTCCCCATGCAGTGTCTCTTCGGGGAATCATTATCAACGGAACCAATTTTGGCCAGGCCGAAATTATCCGCGAAAGAATCGTCCTTTAATTTTCTATCGAGGCCGAAATTTGGCGACAGGGAGGACATCACAGCACTGTTTTCATTCCATTTCCGTCAGCAGTGAACGGTGACCGGTCATCGGTCTTCCGTCACTTGAAATGGGTGACTCGTTTAGCCCTCTAGTGCCCAACTTCCCCCTCTAGAAAATCAACACAAACGTTATGGATGTACAAAGCAGGTTGTGTAGTAGGAATTTAAATTCATATTGTTTCTTTTTTCTATGATCATTTACTTTACTGACAGGAACTATTAATCACCCTGTATATTTTCCACTGAAACTTTTTTTTCCGTTAATAACACGAAAAATAAAAATGTAAAGAAAAATTCATTTATTTATTATTGTTAATCTGAAACCAGAAGAGACTTCACGAAAAAAATAAAAAAGAGAATGATACTCTAAAATAACCATTAGAAGAAGCAAAAATCAAAAATTCATATACCATGACCCCACAGTTATGGATCAAATAGTGTGGAGTCCAACCTATAAAATTCAATAAAACGACATGGAAAACGTAAAATTGTAATTGAAAAGCACGAATTGCATCGTTTCCAATTGGAACTTCGGTTAGTAAACTGTTTTGAGTGTAATATTCACATAGGATTACATAAAAATGAAAAATTGCATCGGTTTCTGAAAACCATATTATGGATCAATTTTCATATTATGGATCAAATTGTGACATATTACGGATCAGTGCGCAAAATCAAGAGATTTTAAACTCAATGCATCTGTATTGCATGATTTGGTTAAAGTTAATAATGTGTCACATATTACTGCAAAAAATAGCATTGTTAGAGCTGGAAACAAGGGTAAAATGTCCTTTTTTGTGATATATTGTATTGTAGTAACTGAGGCATGAACTGTTTTCGCTCCACACCAAGTTTCCCACCCATTTTTGTCTGCTCAAAAATGAAATTTACTAACCTTGATGTTGTATTAGTTTTATCCTTAGTGCTATTCTCTGAAAATGTCGAATCCAATGCTTAAAATGGTAGAAATCTACATTCTTTGGTAGTGATCCATAACCGTGGTAAACAATCATTTCCTTGTCCATATTATGGATCACTAGTTAGAAGTGCTAATATTCGGTATTTAGAATCAACAATCAAGAAAACTGATTTCTAAAGATAAATTCACACTAAATCGAAGCGAACGAGCATATTTTATGCTATAACATATGAATTTTACCACTTGTGGGAGCTTATGAATGCTGCCGGCACTTCTTAAAGAAAACGACCATATAATGATAGCTGTGTGGTACCAACTAAACATTTGTCAAATACACCGTTATTAAGCGGTTGAATGTTGTGCTTAACTTTACAAATGCTAGAAGACAAATAGTATAACATGGGAAAAATATGTTTTACGTCAACGTTTATATTTTGAGCGAGTTATCCGATGTTGAACGCCAAAGTGATCCGTCACTGTGGGTGATCTGTAACTGTGTGGGCATGGTATTTATGTTTAAAACAAATTCATTCACAAATAGAATAAACGTGGGCTCTACCCCAATTGGCATAATGCCATCTGGCATAATGCCGTTTGGCATAATGCCATTTGGCATAATGGCCATCTGGCATAATAGCCATTTGGCATAACGGCCATCTGGCATAATTAAAAAAAAATTCTCACACATTTCACGTTTAACGTTCAACGCTCCGTCATTGTAATTCAGTTTTTCTGTTCAAAACTGAAAATTATTCGATGAAAATGTGTTCACTGTGTATCAGTTGGAGAATAGAATACAGTGAACACATTTTCCTGTAAATTTTCTTGATTTTGAACGAAAAAACTGCTTTTGAAAATTCCGAAATCAATGACGGATCTGCCCCCTTAAAGTGCTTGAAATGTTTTTTCTAGGACAAGTCAAATTGACTGGAAAAGTAACTAATATGGACAATGATTTTTAGTCCAAAAAGTTAATGTGAAGTAAGTACCGTAATCCGGAGGCAAATTGATCAGTGGGGCGAATTTGATCAGGTCGATACCAAAACACATTTCCTCCAAAGGATGCTGAAAGCTTCGTTGGCACCAAAGACATTCCATGTTTTCTAGTTTATGGATGTCTAATGATGATGTTGCACTATTTCATTTTTATTAGGGTCAGTTTTGCATAGAAATATTCACACTTTTTGAAGGTGTAAGCAATACCGTTGGAAATGTCGGTGCTAAACAATCTACTGGTGCTATGCGTACATATCAGCTTTGAATATTTAAAATGTTGTGTAAGCTTAAGTATAAACTGCTGAACTCATTTTTGATATCATACAGCATAGCAAGTATAATTTGTTGCTAAAAAAACGGTTATTCCAAAAATATCTGCCTATTTCAAGGAAAATTGCCTACATTTAGGCGTATTAGGCAGATTTTCAAAGTTTTATTTTGCAATAAAATGATCAAATACTCGAGTTGTAAGAATTTTGACCTCATTTTCAGATTCAGAAGACCTTAATTTAGTAGATACGGACATTTTATTATTTTGTAACCTGCGTTGTTATATGGTGATCAATTTCGCCCCAGTGTGTCATTTTTATTTTTTGAAATTAAAACTATTTTTATCATATGTTAAACATTATTTCATGAAAAGTCGATTACATAAACTGATGAAGATCAATGGAGTACTGATTTTGTCGAAAATTATTTGACAATATTCGAATTCCCAAGGGTAAAACAACAAAAAGTTGTAAAATAGTGATCAATTTGCCCCCGGTTTACGGTACGAGGAAATACTTTAAGATAGGCTCGTCCAAATAGTGCGTTTGAGGCTGATGATAATAATATTACCAACATTATTACTTGTCACATCTGAGGTTGAGCATATCGCTGGAGGGGCATCCCATAACATATGGGGTAATTAATTTAGATTAGGGGTCGTCCATGAACCATGTGGTCATTTATGGACAGAAGGGGGTTTGCCGAAGACCACAGTCCACACAAATTTTAAAATTTTTGTGTGGGCAACTGACCACAGGGGAGGAAACAATTCGGTCTGAAATTCCGAAAAAAATACCATGGGTTAATGGGCAGCTCCTTTTAATAATTCACCTTCTTTCAAACATGAGCTGTTTTTTTGAGTTTGCAGTTTAGCGAGTCATAACGAACTGTGGACGCTGCGAATGCCAGACAGTGGCCTTTTCGCGATGTTTTTAGACTAAACTCCGACTTTTTCGTCTAAAGTCCATAATTATCACGTCCTTTACATTCTCCATGCATAAAGTAGAAGAAAAATGACTTTTGGGTGAATTAGGGGCAGTGTCTGGGATTGAGTAGTGTTTAGTCTATTGGATGTGTCGCTTGCTCCAGCGGGAGCGAGCGATGGGGCCAGAAACATACTCGTTGGACATGCAATGCGTAACCGAGTAATATCGGAAATCCGGTTAGTCGTGATCATATCATGGATCTCACTACTGAGTCGTGCTCATTCAATTAAGATGAGTTTCCGGAATTTGAAGCGTCCGGGAAATTTGATTCAACTCGGTACCAAGGGCATCCGATGTAATTAAAAATCGATCATGGCGTGCCTATGATTCACTACGTTGCATACTAAAAGAACAGCTTATGTTTAAAAGAAGGTAAAATTTATAGTTGGGTAGTTCACCAATTATTGAATGCATAAAATGCTCGCTAATTGTTGAACATTTCTTTAGGAACACACATATTCTTCAGTAATAGGCGAGATTTAAGGCCGTTCAGCAATAGGCGAAATATTCTGCTTAATAACCGTGTATCAACTGATTGTTGTAGCATTTATGGCAAAGCATCTCTCTTGAGATTTTCCTTCTTTGGAACATTGGATGTTCTTCATATTTAACTTCTGTGCCCTCAAAAAAAAATCAATATAAAATCGTGGCACCCAAGCGACGGCCAGAAATCGAGCTAATGCTTTAAAAATTATTAAAGACAGACATTCAAAGAGCATAACAAGAATGATAAAAGCCGGCTCACTCTACGGTGCCAAATTTTTACTCCTCATAAAACTTCTTTATGAAGCTACGTGAATAAAATCTCACATCTACAAGTGTGACTTGAAGGGCACTGGTCGAAAATCAAAAATGATTCTATTATATTGTCTAGAATGGACATGTATTTCATTTAGGCTGATCATTATCAGGCCAAAAGTTGAGGACAATAATTTAAGGAAATGTATTCTTCAAATTATGCCAAATGGCCGTTATGCCAAATGGCCGTTATGCCAAATGGCCGTTATGCCAAATGGCCATTATGCCAATTGGCATTATGCCAAACGGCATTATGCCAGATGGCATTATGCCAAATGGGGTAGAGCCTAAACGTGCTTAAATCGATTTTAAATAGCGAAAAACGATATTTATATCTAAAATAAATATTTGGGCATTAAAGGGTTAATGCAACGATAACACAGCCCCAGTGTTCAAAGAGCTCAGCCGTCCAGTTTTGTGATCTGGACGTTTCGGCGTGGCCTTTGGGACAACCAACGAACGGCCCGATGCGTTCGTTGTTTTGAGCGAAGCGCATATGGGTTGTACCTTTGTAATTGGGTGAAATTGTTATTGACCTACGGAGGAGAATTTTCCATCAAAAACTCGTCCCGGGCTGGCTCGTACGATGCAGTCACTTCTGTGCTGTCATCATCACTGGAAGGCATAGTGATTAAAACTATTCCTTTCAAGTGAGCTTTTTGATTTTATCAATATTAATAAGTTGAGTTTGACGATAGCTATTTAAAATTAAATTCATACAGAGGTTTGGATGGATTTGACTATAAGTATTAGGGAAAACCTAGGGAAAAATCTAAATTGATTTAGATTTCATCACCTTCATTTACAGTTTTTCAGTTTCGTCAAATTGCGCTAAAATTTGTGCAGATCTTGTCAAATGGCGTTCAATATTACTTCTCAGCGAGACAAAATTAGAAAATTAAAAAAATAATGCATATCTGAAACAATAATGATATGAAACATGAAAATCACCCTAAATTTCCTTTCAGAAGATTTTAATACAATTTTAAATTAATATAATTCAAGGTTTAATGTGATTTAATATATTTTAACCTGCAAGACAATTTATTACATTCAAAAAAAAATAAACGAAATAAAATCTTGCCCTAAAATCTATTTAGGAAAAAGAGGTAAACCTTCAACTATGTATAAGAATGGACATTCGGGTGCGGCTTATTTTTCGAAAGTTATCGAAACCAAAAATACGTGAACCCTTGTGAATTCAAATCACAAAAAAAAACGGGAAACCTCAGATTTTAAGCCAAAAACATTGAGATTTAGAGGTGGCGCAAGCGACTTGAAGGTGAATTTTCAAGTTATGAAGTATAACCTTCAGCTGAGACTTCGTTCTAAAATTTGAACTTTGTAATTTCTAACCAATTCCAAAGCTCTTAGCATCATTTTCTTCAAAATAAATTTATGGAAAGTTTGTAGAACATCAAATTAATCTAAAATCAAAACTAGTCTTAGTTTAAAGTAGATTTTTTCAAAATTTTCCTCTTTTCACTTAAAAAAAATATCTTTATTTGATCATAACTTCATGAATACTTAACCGATTTCAAATATTTTTTCATGCTTTTGAAGAAAATTTAGTAGCTTTCAAACTGTGGGTACAACAAATTAAAAATAAAAAAAATAGTTTTTTTTAAGGCACTCCGTGCTCGTGGCTACTACTGTGCCGGACTCAGTTGATCTTGTAGCTTCTTTACCGATACAGATCTATTTTCAACTAATCTATATTTACATCTAGTTTCACTCTCTCCTACTCTTTTACTCTCACACCGAGCAGGTAGGAGAGAGCTCTGCTGTTAGTGAGGCTAGCTGCCTGCGAAGAGGGTCAGTTTGTCTCAGTCACTATCTGATACTGTCGGAGGATGGATGTGCTCCCCAAATCATGGCCCTCCGTGAGGCGTCTTCTGGTGGCTGGACGGGTTTTTTGTGGAGGGGCTGGGAATCGAACCCATGACCTTCCGCTTATGAAGCGAAAGCGTAACCTCAAGACTACAGACCCACCTAAAAAAAATAGGTTTGACTAAGTTATTTAACAAAAATTGCCCAAAAACATGAATTTTCTGTTGAAAACACATTTTTTTTTATTTTTGTCAGTTCAATACTTAAGCTGAAACTGAGCTTTCTCATTTGTTAAAGCTTCTAAAAGGTCATAGAAGTACTTTTTCATAGGTTTTAAACAAATATTTTTGAATTTTTTGAAAAATATATGCATTATTCAACTTGTCATTATAACAGGATGCTTTATAAACTTCGATTTAACAGTAAAAATGTTATTTCCAACAAAAAATGATTTTTTTGGGAAGCTTTTGTTAAATAACATTTCTTTCAAACAAAATTTTTTGTACACGCAGTTTGAAATCAACCAAAGTAGATTCAAAATAATGTGAAAAGATCTGGAATCGGATGAGTATTCATGCAGTTATGACCAAACAAAGATGATTTTTTTAGTAAGAAGACGAAAAATTTAGAGAAAACTACTATTAACGGCCCAGATAGTCGTAGCGGTAAACGCGCAGCTATTCAGCATGACCAAGCTGAGGGTCGTGGGTTCGAATCCCGCTGGTCGAGGATCTTTTCGTAAAGGAAATTTTCTCGATTCCCAGGGCATAGAGTATCTTCGTACCTGCCACACGATATACACATGCAAATATGGTCAAACGGCAAAGAAAGCTCTCAGTTAATAACTGTGGAAGTGTAATCTGAGAAGCAGGCTTTGTCCCAGTTGGGACGTAACGCCAAAAAGAAGAAGTACTATTAACTAAGACCATTTTTGATTTTAGGCAATTTTTTGTTCTACGAACATTTCATAAATTTAATTTTAATATTTGTTTTTATGTGATTTCAATTCAGAAGAGCACACGATTTTTTTGGGTTTGCGAACTTTTGAAAAATCAGCCGCACCCTGATGGATATACCTTCAATGACACTTAGCCTACAAATTTGTCAAACAAACAAGTTTGAAGATTTTGAAGAAAATCTCTTAATTGATTTAATGATGAAAAAAAAGTAAAAGTTGGCAACACTGTATTGAACCATCATTAAAAGATTAAGAAAAAGCTATCGAAAAAAGCTAAAAGACAAATAGTTTGAAAGCTCAGAAAAGTTGCAGAGGATGTCTGAAGCCTCTTTGGTGTTTGTTTTAAAAATAATTAGGGCTGGCAACACTGTTTAGGCTCGATTATATAATATTTCACATTTGATGAAGGACACCAAACAATGTAGTAGATACTGAATATCGAATTACTCTAAGGTGAATTTACACCAGAAAGAACTTCGCTACCATATTTTCTTCTCCCTATGGGAACCGATAGGGTTCAAGATAGCAATTCGTTTAGGAATTTTGCCGACAGGAGTTCTGCCAGGGATTCCTCCAAGGATTATCTCAGGAATTTTTGCAGGTATATTTTTACAGGAATTTCTCTAGCATTCTCCATAGAATCTTCTAGTAAAATCTTTATTGGAATTTCAACAGAACAGGGAACTTCTCCAGGAATTATTGCAGAGATTACTTCAAGGACTTCTCCAAAGATTCTCCAAGCAATTTTTTCTGATATTCTTCCAAAAATTCTTCTAACTCCTCTAAAATACTCCAGGAAAATGTTTACAGGGATTTTTACAGAGATGTGTAAAAGTTTCCTTTACACTAAGACATTTTTTTTTTCAAGGATTATTTCAGATATTTGTTATATTCCCAGTAACCATTAACCCGCTAATTCGCCTTTTAAGCTTATAGGGCTGTTATACGGCTAACATAGGGCACGTCAGCTCTATAAATCCCTATATAAGCACGGAGGGCGAATTAAAGTGCTATCTGGTTACTTGGGTTATTTTAGATTTCTCCAGAAACACCTCAGGAAGCCCTCTCAAGATTTCTCTAAGAATTATTCCTGAAATTTTCCTCCAGGGATCGTTCTAAGAATTCTATCAGGAGTTCTACCGAAGATTCCACCAGAAAATCATCTAGGGTTTCTACAAGAAATAACTTCATGATATCCTATTGGAATTTCTTAAGAGTTTCGATCAGGATTTCACCCAGAGATACCTCCAGGTAAACTCCTACACGAATTATTCCAAGGATTTTTTCAGGTAATGCTCAGAAATTTCCCCTCAAAACTTCTCCAGAGATTCATTCTGGGCCTCCAAAAATCTTCCGGGATTCCTCCAAGAATTTATGTAGAAATTCCTACAGAGATTCACCCATGAATTTCTTCATTAATAATAGGGATCTCATCAACAAGAAATAAAATTCCTCAAGGGTTGTTCCCGCGGATACGATCCGGTAGGGAATAATTATACGAAAGAGATGTGTTCGAATTCACGGTTTATTTCTAACTGATTTGGTATATCACATGGTGTTGTATTTATAGTCCTCTACCCTATTGTACTTGCATAGAATATTCTCGATGTGCATTGTTGTATACAATAATGTGTTGTGTCTAAACTGTTATACAATTGACGGACTGAATATTCTGGAACTGTCAGACAATAGAGAGAATGAAAATGTAAATAAACAATCGTTGGATTGTGTTCGGTCTGGAAAGATCGAAAGGTAAGTTGATTGCTAATGATGAAATTATAATGGTATACTAATGTTTTCTGTTTTGTTACAGGTATGCTCGATTGTTATGGTATGCTCTACAGGTAAGTAGTTTCAGTGTTGCCAGAATGGCAGAATTTATGGAGTGTTTGTGGCCTCAACATGAGGCATGTTCGCCCACCGGTGTGGTGCAGCATGATGCACCCCGGTGGCTTGTTGTTGGCCACAACAAGGGTTTTCTCCGAGAATTTGTTTTAGAGATTCCTCGAGAAATTTCTTTCTTGAAGTAGTTTTTGTTGAAATCTTTGGATAAGTTCCTGAAAAGTTTCTTAGAGCATTGTGTGGTGGAAACTCTAGAAAAAATCTAGAGTAATCCCTAAAAGGATCCCCGGTTGAATTTTTGAAAAAAATCTGGAGAAATTTTTTCTGGAGCATATGGAGGGATTCCCGAGGAAATCTCTTGAGGAATTTCGGAAGAAATTCCGTAAACATCAAATGTGTTTTTAGCTACGTAATTTATATTTTCTCAACGACATTTAATAATAAAGACTGCATATACGAAAAGCGTATAGTCAATAAAATATATGGACAATTCTCTAACAGTTCATCCCATGAATAGTTTCTAGAGGGAACCATGTGGAGAGCAATCCTTGGAGAAATTCCTGAAGAAAAATCTGGTGAAATATTAGCATGAATCCCTGTAAAGGGTATCCTAGAAAAATATCTGGATAAACTTCTGTAGGAATCTCTGAAGGATTATAGGCAATTACTAAATACTCCTGGACTATTGTAATCCCTGGAGAATTCTTGGATGTACCCCAAGAAGATTCACTGCAGAGATTTTACTTGTAGAATCTCTAGAGGAAAAAAGCATGAAGAGATTTTTTCTGGAGAAATCCTGAAATAGTCCTTGAAGGAATCGATGGAAGTATTTCTGGAGAAATCCCAGGAGAAATCTCTGGAAGAATCCATGAAACGATTTTTAGAAGGAATTTATAAAAAGATTTTATGCAGGAATTTTTGTAGAAATTTTCTAATGGAATGCCCGGAGAAATTCTTAGTAAAATTTCTGATGAAACTCCAAAAGGAATTCAATATCTGGAAGAATTTCAAGACGAGTCTTCAAGGAATCCCCGGAGAATTTTTTGAAGGTCCAGAACGAATTCCTGGATAAATTCCATAGAAATCCCTGGGATATCCCTATCTGTTGAAATCCTTGGAGTAAGTGTAGCGATTTTCCTGTTGGTAACTCTGAGAGAATTCTTGGTGGAACTTCTTGAAAAATCCCTTGAGGGATTCGTGAGTTGTAAAACACCTGGAGGAATCACTGATGGAACCCATGTACAAATTGCTGGTTGAATCCCTGGAGTGATCCGTGGAAGAGTATCCGGAATAATTCCTCGACGAAAAAAATCCTTGAAGAGATTGTCCTAGTCCTGGTCCTGGAAAAAGCCTTGAAGACATCTCTGCAAGAATCCTTGTAGAGATTTTCCTGGAATAATTTGAGAAGTCTTCGGAAGATTTTCTAAAGGAATCTCCGAACACCAGAAGGTTCCCTGGAGAAGTCTCCGAAAAAATTCCGGAGTATTCCTGAAACAGATACTGGAGCAATCCTTGGAGAAATTTCTAAAAGAATCCCTGTAAAGATTTTACTGGAAGAATCTATGAGGGAACCGCTGAAGACATTCCTGCAGGAACTTCTTGTGAAATCTCTAAAGGAATTGCTGTAGATTCTTACAGGAATCTTTGGCGGAATCGCTTGTCGAATCCTTGGAATCCCGGAGGAATTGCTGAAGGTATTCCTGGATTGCTATCAGAACCGGTCTAAAATGTCTCATGACGAGCAAAAATTCGTCCCGGAGGAATTTCTGACAAGAGCCTCACTCGATACATGAATCAACAAGTTAAAACACCTTACATGCGAATGAAGTTCTCAATATGATATGTCAAAGTTCCTTCTGAAACAGGTTCCAGGTGACCTTGTGCCCATAATGGCCATACTCACAAGAAATGTCCAGGATTCCATTCTAGAAATCCGTATCTTTCATATAAAGTTGGATTTATGAGAGCGCTACGAAGTCATGGGTCATTTCTGACCCTTAATGAATAATTTTTAACTTTTTCTTAATGCATCAGGAAAGTTAAGGTATTCTGTGCTGGTGCTATTTAAGAGCTTCGTAAAAACATACTTTAAAATTGGGAACAGTGTTTCCAGATTTTTGATTTCTCACGAAACAGTTTTAATATTTTTCTGCGTTTCAATCGTTATTTTCAAAGAATAAAAAAACGACTTTTATCAAATTTGAGATATCAGATTATTGTTCCAAAGTTATATTAACATTTGGGGCCAAGAAAGTATAAACACACAAAAAAAGATCCTGTAAGTCGTCTAACCTGGTAATCTCAATGTTCCGCGGGCCTTTTTGATGCTTATCATGTTCAAAATTGGTAAATAATCATAGTGACCATGTAAAAAGTTTTAAATTTTTAACTGAATCCATTCAAAATAATGTGTAAATAACAGTTACTATGAATTTGATTATACAATCAGTTTTTCTATAATTTTGACTGATAAATGCAAATCTGGCAACACAGTTGAAATGTTTTGGCTTTTTGTTGATTTTATGATTTCAGAACAGCTTTGTTAGCGTTAGCATTACATTGAGCTCTAATGTTTTTTTTAAACTAGGGTTACCAGACGTACTCTTTGTAGTGTTCATGTGCTCATTTTTACCTTACGACGCACCAAAAAGCCTTGAAAAAAATGTGCATTCTAGGCTTCTCAGGATAAGCTCAGTCTATTCGTTTTACAGATTTAAGATGAATGTACTTTTTCCGGCCAAAGCAAATATGGTAAACCTATATGAAATTATAGTGTATGTGGTTTTTTGAAGTAAATTCTGACTTTTTACTTCAAAACGATATTTCTCTATTTTGGCACATCATCGTGAAGTTAACTGTTTTGGAAAATGTCTGATGGAATTCTGATTTTTGGTTGATGGTATCTTTACAAATAAAGAACAAACATTAGACGAAAAATCAGCATTAACTTTTAAAACAAACATCAAGTATATTTGGCAACACTGTATCCAGAAAACGTTTTCATTTTATAATAGGTGATAAAATAGGGACCTACCTTGCCATGATTGATGAACCCGTGCTCGTCGGCGACTTGTTCCGCCGTTTCGCCGCCGCCCTCCGGAATGTGCACCGCCCAGTGGTGTGTGTAGTGTCCGCTGCCCTCGTAATGATCCTCGCACGCACCCACACTCCCACTGCCGAACGCGTCGTCCTGTTCCACCGCGTTGCTCTCGCCACTGACCAGATGTTGCCCCCCGTCCACGACGGCGTTATCACCACCTCTTTGATTAGGATTGCTATTACTACTAACACTACTACTGCTGCTGCTGCTGCCCCCACTACTAACTGCATCACAGTAAACCGTGGAAATTGCACCTACTAACACTACGCCTACTATGTACAACACTAACGCCGGCGAAGACCGGTGCCAGCACCACAACCTGCTGGATGACGACGACCTAGATCGCCGCCTACTACTGCTGCTGCTGCTGCTGTTCGACTGTTCCGCTGAGTTACCACTCCCACTCAACCTTCTGGACGCCGCTGGACAAGGCATCGTCGGCAATGGGCAGGACTGGAATGCTTCGGTCGAGCTCTCCGCCATCACTTCTTCAGCTCCCTTGACGATCTTTCGCGACACGCGATTGCTACATTTGGCACTTTTTCGGCGACCTTCGCCACTTCGAACGCTACCGGGTTCAACTGTCCATCTGACGTCACTGAACATGACTTCCCCACCTGTGCCGCCACTTCCGGCAGCTCCGTTCAGGTCTTCAAGCTTCATTGGTGGTCTTCTGTGCAGCTTTTGCCGGCTGTTGAACTCATTAGGCTTCGGTCGTGCCTTTTGCTACACACACATACACTTACACAGATAGACGAACACTTACATAAGAATTTAAAACTGTCTCCCAGCAAGAGACAAGCCTCTTCCGTTGATCACCTGAGGCAACAGATTAAGAACGAATGCACCAAGATGACTTCACGGGGGCGTGGATGGCGCTTTTCTTGAGCTCGTCCGGCGAGTGGCGTTGCGGTAATTGAATTAAAATGTGACACTAATGATGATTGCAGATTTCTTGTGCACTTGTTTCGACGTCTGGCTTCGACCGGTGACTGAGCTGCGCTTCGTTACCTCCCGAGTGGACAGAGACTATTAGAAGTTGCAATTTAGCTGCGGTTGAGGGTGAGGTCCATTTTAATCACTGATTCGCGGGGTGAGTGTTGTTTTTTGTTTTGTTGCGCTGCGAACGGAGAAGAGATTAAAAGCGAGTTAGAGATTCTGATCGTATGAAATATGAAAGCTATATTTTTATTTGATTGAAGTCTTAGAGGTAATTTAAAGTCAATGTTGTACGATAAGTCCTCATACCTGGAAGAAGAAACTTCTGATTGTATGTTTAATACCTCAGTAATAAATACTCGGTTATGTTATATCTGAACCAATTAAAATAATAAGTCATTTTAAAATCGAGAAAAATAAATCATTGATAATCTAGGCTGTTAATTTTTGAGCTGGAATATATTAAATTTTATACGTCATTATAGATAACCCATGTACATGACGGCTCTTTATTGGAGCACGTCCGAAAAAAACTTAACAATATTGAAAAATAGAGCTAATTGATGAGAGCTATTGATTGATGAATAGAACCAAAAAGAGGAAAAGAATAGAACAAAAAAAAATAGGAAGAGAAAACGGATTGTTTTTACAACTACAGGCCCGGCAACGAATGAAGGACATCGATTGGAAAGTCACATCTTGAATCACGAGAAGACATCCAGAAATCGTATAAGAGTTTTACGTAAACGTCCTTTAATTTTACGAATTACATCACGTTTGAATCACAAATTTCCTCGGATGTATCGCATTCACTTTTATATGTAGGAGACATTTTGATGATGGTCCTCCAGAAATATAGGAGGTTGGTATCAGGTCCTGCAAGCCAGCGTACAGGTCCTGCAAGTAAGGGTTGCGTACTTAGCTGGTAGTGCAACCTGGGCACAGTTGTCCTTCTGACATCAGCTAGAGTGAGGGGGTGCCAGGTGGGAGCTTGGGATTCTCACCCTTTCCAAGCAAAACTCGCACATACAACCGTATGGAATACCACCTTTAGCACTTCCTTCGGGAGGTGGCCGAGCGTCTGATCCATCTGACCAGGGGCTCAAGCATGGTCTACCTAAGATGTGGCGGGGGTTCATAAGTAGGCTCTGGTGAATCTCTACAAAAAACCACAGATCTGGAAGTAGCCCTGAACAAGCGACCTGGTACCGCTTTCAAAGTACCTTAGCTCTTTGCATTGCCAACCGGCACATCAGGATGCATGCCAGTAAAATCCTGATTATGGTATACTGGTCACGGCGCAGAACAACGGGCAGGACACGCATTACGGATTACACACTACATTGTGACACAGAGCTGACAGTCGTGTGATTCTAGTTTCCGAGAAAGTATGGGTGATACCAACTTGAAACGGCGAGTAGGCAAATAGTGTGATTGCCCCCGTCCCGGTAAAACCTTGGCAGGCCTCTGGATACGTTCGAAACCCGCCCAACTTAAGTGAGGAGTACTAGGCTCGGATGACAAAACCCCGATCTACGCCGATCCGGCTCTGAACACGATTCATAAGGGATCATGTCAACCCTTACATGGCCTCCCTGCTTGCATAGATAACCATGAGATCATGGAAGGCGACTACGTACGGCGGGAAATGATAGCGGTGCAGAGGGGGGACCCTGAAGAATGGAAGAGAGTCAAATTGAAATCGAAGAAGCCGCGGCGAACCCTTTCGCTAAAGGTGGCTTAGTATCGCTGTGTAGTTTCCGGCTTATAGAATAGAACTACGGATGACCTGTTCCGGTGGTAAGAGTCCACCAAACGGGGTAACCCCAATTCAAGGTGTCAAGCGAAAAACCGTGCTGAGGAATGAATGGTCGAAGGGGTGAAAAAGATGTTCGGCCATTAACGGAGCCTGTGGGGCACCTGGGCACCCCTCACAGTACTTTGTCCCTTACCGCGTTAATGCAGGGCTCTGGCGTGGTGGACCTCTTTCCCCGTGCTACTCGTGGGATTCAATAATGAGTACAATTTCTAATCAAAACAATAGTAGTAGTGCAGGTAGTAGCAGTAGTAGGGAAGCGAACCCCTTCGCAAGAAGTGGGCTAGCTAGATCTCCGTTGAGGAGAGTAGAAGCAGGAGGAGGCAGCAGTGCACGTAGTGCCAGTGCTGGAAACCATATTTCATCCCCGGCTAATCGGGTGAGGTTATGGATGGAGCGTGGTTGATGAGGGCCATCAATAAAAGTAGAGATGGGCTCTCTGCGATGGAAGTGGCTGCACAGCAGCTCGACTCCATAATTGACTTTGCGTCCTCGAAGTCTAACATCAGCAAGAAACTCAAGCAGGCCCTGTTTAGACTTCGTAAGTCAATGTTGGCGGCCAAGCAGAACCATGCTGAACCCATGGTGACTGTGGCTGCGGCAGAGCCCGTGGAATTGAAGGTGCCGAAGTCTACCCAGACGGATCCCTTCGTCTTCGCGGGTAGCCCCAAAAGCGCGGAAGCGAATGCTTACAACAAGCAATCGCAGAAGCGCGCGAGGCAGCCGTCAGGGGAGGAGCTACCCGGCGGCGCTCGCAAGGCCAGGCGGATATTGACCCCGAAAACCGGCAGAAGTGCCGGAAAATCGGACCCCAGCCAGGCGTTCCGGAAAGCCGAGAAGGGTGGGTCCGAAAAGGCCGGCCCCACATGGAATGATGGGAACAGGGGGTTGCGACCTTTGAGAGGCCCTCAATCACCACAGGTTAGGGCGGATCAGGGGGGGACGCCCCCTGGACAACCGTAGTGAACAAGAAGAAGAAGAAGAAGAAGCAGGAGGTTCTTCAGCAGGTTCAGGAGCGCAGGGATACCAGACCTAAGAAAGGTAGGAGGGTAGGTGCCAAGCGCGAAAAGGGTGATGCGATTATCATCAAGACGGAAGAGTCCAAGTACTCGGAAGTCCTGAAGGCGATGCGCAGTGACGCGAAGCTCGCAGATCTAGGAGCCGACGTACGCAGTGTCAGACGCACTCGTACAGGTGAAATGATCCTCGAGCTTAAGCGCGACAAGGAGCGCAAGGGCGCCGCCTACAAAAGTTTGGCGGAAGAGGTCCTTGGCGCTGGTTTTGAAGTGAGGGCTCTGACGTAGTCAGTGACTCTGAAGGTGATGAACCTTGACGAGATCACCAACGTAGAAGAGCTTGTCACGGCACTGCGGCAACAGTGCGAAGTTCAGGTGCCCACCGCCGCCGTTCAGCTACGGAAAGGTCCGGCAGGTACTCAGGTGGCCTTAGTACACCTACCTGTGGCGGACGCAAATAAGTCCGCTAAGGTAGGTAAGATCAAGTTTGGTTGGTCAGTATGTTCACTGAACATACATGAGCAATCGGTGATCTGCTTTAGGTGTAGGGAACCTGGACACAAGTCCTGGGGCTGTAAAGGCCCTGATAGGACCAAGTTGTGCAGGCGTTGTGGTGAGGAAGGTCATAAGGCACTAGGCTGCAAGAACCCTGCCAAGTGCTTGATTTGTTCCGGCAAGTCCGTGAACAACAATCACCCAACGGGAGGCTCAAGGTGCCCGACCTTCAAACGAGCCATTAACGAAAAGTCACAGTGCAGGTAACGCAGCTGAACCTGAACCACTGTGACGCAGCTCAGCAACTGCTGTATCAGTCAGTTGCTGAGTGGGGGACGGACATCGCCATCATATCGGACCCATACCGAGTACCCGCCGGCAACGGCAACTGGGTCGTGGATGGATCCGGAAAAATGGCGGCAATATGGACAACGGGTAAATACCCTGTCCAGCAGTTGGTGTCTACTACCTACGAGGGCTTCGTGATCGCCAAGGTAAACGGGGTCCTCTTCTGTAGCTGCTATGCGCCTCCGAGTTGGTCGACCGAGCGGTTCACGCAGATGCTGGACTGTATGACGACCGCGCTGACAGGGCGAAGGCCAGTTGTAATAGCGGGTGACTTCAATGACTGGGCCGTGGAATGGGGAAGCCGTAACACGAACCAGCGAGGTCAAATCCTGCTAGAGGCACTGGCCGTGCTAGATGTCGATCTGGCTAATGTTGGTACCAAAAGTACCTTCAGCCGTAACGGAGCGGAGTCGATTATCGACGTTACTTTTTGTAGTCCTGGCCTAACGAGTAGTTCGAACTGGAGGGTATACGATGCCTACACTCACAGCGACCACCTGGCGGTTCGCTACAGTATCGACTACAACAACAGCAGGCAACGGGTTGAGGAAGCGGCTAGGTCAAGGCCAAGCCCTCGTAGGTGGAAGACATCGTACTTCAATGATGAAGTACTTAGGGAGGCGCTCCGCCGTGAGCGTAACCTACTCGGCCTAAGCGGGGACAAACTGGTAGCGGTGCTTACGCGTGCTTGCGATGCGACCATGCCTAGAAAAGTCCACCCTAGGAATGGGAGACCACCAACATACTGGTGGACTCAAGCTATTGCGAACCTGCGCCGTGCCTGCCTACGGGCCAGGAGACGGATGCAGCGAGCACGTACCGAGCAGGAGCATGAAAAACGACGGGCGGTGTTCACCGCTGCCAAAGTCGCGCTGAAGTCCGAGATAAGGGCAAGCAAAAAGGCCTGCTTCGAGGGACTCTGTCAGAGTGCCAACGCGAACCCGTGGGGTGATGCCTACAGGATCGTTATGGCGAAGACAAGAGGTGCAATTGCTCCTACGGAGCAATCTCCACAGATGCTGGAGGGGATCATCGAGGGGCTCTTTCCGCGCCACAACCCTAGCCCATGGCCTCCTTTTGTAGGACAGCCGGGGATTGGGGCTGGCGATGAGGATAGAGTAACCGATGAGGAACTTGTAGGGATTGCAAACTCCCTAAGCATGGGGAAGGCACCAAGTCCGGACGGAGTTCCAAACCTGGCCCTCAAAGTCGCAATCTTGGAGGCTCCCGGTATGTTCAGATCTGCTATGCAGATATGCCTGGACGAGGGAGTATTTCCAGATGCGTGGAAGAGGCAGAGCCTGGTACTATTGCCAAAGGCGGGGAAACCACCCGGTGACCCGTCGGCGTATAGACCAATATTCTGACGGTTAAGAAAACCGCTGAGATAGCACTCCAGCGTAAGAGGAGGGGTATTCGCTACTGCGCAGTAGTGACTCTGGATGTAAGGAACGCATTTAATAGTGCCAGTTGGGCGGCTACAGCTGATGCGCTCCTGCGTCTGGGGATACCCGAGTACCTGTACAAGATTCTCGGAAGTTACTTCCAGAATCGGGTATTAGTATATGACACAGAGGTGGGTCGGAAGTGCTTTCACATAACCTCAGGAGTCCCGCAAGGTTCCATCCTGGGTCCGGTGTTATGGAATGTCGTGTACGATGAGGTGTTGAGATTAAAATTCCCGGCGGGTGTGGTCATCGTTGGTTTTGCCGACGATATTACGCTGGAGGTCTACGGTGAATCGATCGAATAAGTGGAATTGACTGCAGCCCACTCGATCGCAATTGTGGAGGAGTGGATGAGCTCCAGGAAACTGGAATTGGCTCACCACAAAACGGAGGCTGTTGTTGTCAACAACCGAAAGTCGGCGCAGCAAGCGGTGATCAGTGTAGGCGACTGCACAATCACTTCGAAGCGCTCCGTCAAACACTTGGGAGTGATGATCGACGACAAGCTTACCTTCGGTAGCCATGTCGATTATGCCTGCAAGAGAGCCTCCACAGCTATTGTGGCACTGTCCCGGATGGTGTCCAATAGCTCTGCGGTGTACGCCAGTAAGCGTAAGCTTCTGGCCAGTGTCGCCTCGTCCATACTGAGGTATGGTGGCCCGGCTTGGGGCACGGCTTTGAGTACCGATAGCTACCGTAGCACTCCTGTCTTTTACGTAAGATTAGAGTCTTAAATGTCAATTGTCGTCAAGTCTTAACAAAATTAGGCTGTTTAGTAATAGTTCTAGTTTTTTGTTGTTAAAAGTATTTATTGGTCATTACGTTCATATATCCCTTAAGAAAAGTCGCTTTCCTTGTCTGTTCAACAACTTTTCGAAACTAGCAAGTGTACCCTAATGATCGATCTCAGCGTCTTACTTTCCATAGTCCATTTTTATAGTGAATATTGAAGAGTAAAGTTACCTTAGGCTCCTATTACAGTCTCCTACAAGATTCACTTTTCGGTGGCAAATGCAATGCTTCACAACGCCTACTTTCTACTTTTAAATTTTGCGAAAATGAAGCTGGAATTAGATTATTTATACCGCTGTTACAAAATAGGTATTTCTTATTATGGCAATGTAAAAACCATATTAAAATAAGATTGTCGCCACTTATTTCTACTCAGTGAATCTACTAGTCATTTTCCTAAGAGTTCCTAAGTATTCCCTATGTCGTATATGATAACGATGTGTCTAGCTAGCTAATAGTAAGAGTGGCTACGGATCATTCTGGTTAGCAAAAGGCAAACTGAACTTCACCAATAGTATTAATGTCCTTTTCGAATAGATTAATTATTTGAAATGGGCATCAATTCTATCAATGACGCAGAATGTCCGTTGGATCACATCCGAGATATTATTGCGTCTATGCCATATGAATTATGACGCGGCTTTAAGCAAAAAATGCCAAAATGTGATACCACCACTACAGGTTACGCCTTTGGTTTCCATCATATGGGCTAATGGATTATGCCCTCCCATCGCGGCAAGGTCGCATAACCAAGGGGAGGGGATTTTATTATAAGACCAGTTGTTATAAAACATATACTGTTAGTACAGTACTGACCCGATTTTGTCAGCCCCCGATTTTGTCTGCCCCCGATTTTGTCTACCCCCGATTTTGTCAGCTTTTTGACCCGATTTTGTCAGCCTATTTAAAATTTGTCAAAAAATTGTTATCGTCATGTTTTACCACGTTTACATTCAAATTTACGATGATGTTTCATGTCATGCACGCATGGGCGTAGCCAGAGGGGGCAATGACAATGCCTTTTATTAAGTGTTAAAAATCGATATTACCAATATAAGGGAGGGGGGAGCCCCAGATTAAAAAAAACTGGCTACGCCCATTTTCATCGCCCTCTTAAAAGTCAATGTAACCATGTAACACATAAAAATTTGAAAAAAGGGAACAAAATAAAATGACCCGATTTTGTCCAGGTTCCCCATTTTGTCAGCCCAAAATTCACCGAGGGGCTGACAAAATCGGGTCCTTACTGTAGTTGGAATAACAAATTTTAACGCAAAAAAAAATAAAGAAATAAACAAACGCGTATTTCGACCTCAACTGTAAGGCCGTCTTCAGTGTCGTGTACTAGTCGAGTCTAGTACACGACACTGAAGACGGCCTTACAGTTGAGGTCGAAATACGCGTATCTGTCAAAGGATACAAACTCTAGTGGAATTAAATGGTATAGTACTAAATTCGGTTTTTTCATCTACTTAAATCCTATTAAAATTATACCAATACTACATTACAAAACGTGTTACCGACCTGTCACAACAAAACAAACATTATTGCAAATTTTGTTATTGTTCATAACTTTAGATGTTATTTGCAATATAAGATATATAACAAATGTCATGTTATTAATCTGATATAAAAAAAATGTGACAAGTTAAGAACAAAGCCATCTTGACAAAGTTATATGAACTTCTGTTAATTTAACAGCTTTTGTTACAATATGTCATAATTTTGTTATGTGATTCTAGACGGGTGTCTGAGAAGCCTGAGTGGCCCAGAAGTAATATCTGAAAAAGTTCCCTGAGGAATCGTTCGAGAAATTCCTTGAGAAATTCTAGTTAAAATTTTACTGGAGGAATCTATGGAGGAATCACTGGAGACATTCCCGCAGTAAGTCTTGGCGAAATCCCTGTACAAATATCCCTGCAGAAAGTCCTGGAATAATACTTGGAAAAATCCCTGGAGGAACTTCTGGCAATATTCCTGATGGAATTGCTGGTATTTCTGGAGTTCTATCGGAAACGGTCTGGTAGCGAACAAAATTTGTTTCTTGGAGAAATCTCAGGGTAACCGCTTGTGGAACCCATGGAAAAATCGCTGTAAGGATTACAGTAGAGATTATCTTGGATCTTATGGCTCCTGCACATAAGGCTGCAGCACGTGCACAGTATGCAATCAGTGGATTACAACAAAATTGTATCACAATTTTATCAAGATTTGTTACAAATATCAAATTTTATTTCATTTTTGTTCATGCACGTTGAGTTGTAACAATGTCCTTACATAATTAAAACAAAATCAATTATAATAACAAAGGCTATTTCAAATTTGTTTAAATTTATAACATAATTATAAAACAAATCGTTATAAAAAATCTGAGGGAAGTTGCATATGCATGTGCGCTTTCATTCATGTAAAAAACATAACAAATTTTGTTATAATTAAGTTATGAATAATGACAAACTGAGTTATATTTTTGTTTGATTTGAAACATAATTAGTTACATTTTTGTTTAAATTATATTATATTTTGTTTCAATTTTGTTTAGTATAGAGGAAATTGTATTGTATTATTTGTTATTTAATCTACTACCGACCATTGGATTACAACAATATTGTAGCACGATTATATCAAGATTTATTACAAGTATCAAATTTTGTTTCATTTTTGCTAGAAGTACTTTGAATTCATGGAAAAAATTTAAACATAATTGAATCAAAACCAGTTATATTAATCAAAGCTGCTTCAAATTTGTTACTAGTTAGAACATTATTATAACACATTTTTCATAACATATGTGAAAGCAATTGCTTATAACAAATTTTGCTATAATTCAGTTATGGGAAATAACAAAATGAGTTATATTTAGGTTTGATTCGAAACATAATGAAATACACTTTTGTTTGAATTATAACATAATTTATTTCAGTTTAGTTTAGTTTAGAGTAAATTGTGTTATAATTTTTATTATTTTAACTACTAATCATTAAAAATTATAACATACTTTTTTTAGGAAAAAACGCGCTAACGGAATAACAAAATCTGTTTCAACTCTGTTGTAATCCAGTAGTCAGGTTACTCTAGCTTTTACTGTATACCTCCCTTATTCTCTGATCCGTTCAAAATTCAGTTATGCTGAGTTGACTGTATAATCATTTTTTTCTAATTTGGCCGTACCGGAAATGATATTCTAATATAATATTTTTATGTTTGGGAAGCCCAGCGGTAAACACGTAGCTTCTCAGCTAGACCAAACTAAGGGACATGGGTTCGATTCCCACCGGACGAGGATTTTTCCGGGTTGGAAATTTTTTTGACTTCCCAGGCATACAATATCATCGTGCTTGCCAAGCGATACATAGGCAAAAATAGTCAGATGGCAAACCTCTCCGTTAAAATGCTGAGAAGCATGCACTGTTCCACTAGGTGCGTAACACCAGGTATATGGCATGGTGTCCATTTACATCGTGTATTTTGAGCCGTCGCATGATGGAATATATGATGATCTGAAAATGTCCACATCACACCCTAGCGGAACCGGTTCCGGAATACTCCGAAATACCGGCCAAATCTAAATGTTGGTCCTCTTGGTGCTCTTGTAAATCGAAATGAAAAACCATGAAATTTGAACCGTCGTTATATACATGTGTATGAACTGCGCCAGTTCCTTCTGAAACAGATTCCAGGTTCCCTTGTGCCCTTGTGCCCAGAATGGCCATACTGACATACAATTTCCAGGGATCCATTATTGAGTTCCATATCTTTCATGTAATGCTAAAAGAACCAAAACTGGGTAAAAAAATGGATTTTTGAGAGCGTTTTAAAGCCATGGGTCATTTTTGACCCTTAATGCATAATGTGTCACTTTTTTTGTAGCGCCGCTCCTAGAGGTCGCTGAAAGCTTCTTTTAGCACGAAAATGTTCGTTTTCAAAAGTTAGGAAAAGTCAGAAAATTTCAGATTTATATCTGATTGATTGATTGATTTGACTTTATTAACGAGATTTTTAGCCCTGGGCTAGTTCATCTCGGGACCAACGGCTTTACTTCCCTTCCGAAGGAAGTCGTCACTATAACTTTTTACGTCATAAGTGACTATGTCGGGGATGGATTTATATCTCTTTTCTCTACAAAGTTACAGCTTATTTACCGTACCGATTGGCCAGAAATGACCCCAATGCACAAGGAAGGTTAAGGAAGGAAGCAGAAGGTACACACTTTTTAATCTATTCTTGTAATCGTCTATTTAAAAATCTAATCTTATATTTTAGGTAGAATGTGAATTGGAATCAATATTCTCACTCGTCACCACTAAAAGATTTATTCTTCACTAGTGGCGTCAATTGCAGCACTGATCGCAATCCAGAAAATTTACTCCAATGCTGAGAAAAAAGCAATTTCCATCACATCGTTAACTTCGTAATTTTATAGCACTGTTGTACAACAATCCTGAGAGAGAGAGAGAGAGGTCCCGTACAAATGGCAAACCCCGATGACGGTATTGTACGCCGGTTCTGCATATATCCAACCAACCCAGTCAACATTGTATACGTTGCACCTGGAATGTTCTCATTTGCTCGGGAAGAAATTTAATTAAGGGAAAATATTTGTATTCATTTTTTTTTTTCATTAACTCATTCAATAACTCACATTTTCCCCCTTCTTCTTCTTCGAGCTGAAGGCTCACATCCCTAGGGATGAATTGACGATAGCTCCAGATGCACAGTAGTCCAAATTTAAAACTTGTTGGCAGTGAAGTTAAATATCTAGGGCTCATGCTGAATAAAAATTTTTCTTTCTAAAATCACCTTGAGGGCATTCAAGACAAATGTAACAAATATGAAAAATGTCTCTATTCACTTATTAATAGAAAATCAAAACTTCGTCTAAAGAACAAGCTTTTGATATTGAAACAAATTTTAAGGTCAGCGATGGTGTATGCTGTACCAATATGAACTAACTATTGTAATACCAGGAGGAAGCTTTTCCAACTCCTGGGAGAAGCTTTACCAGCTTTTTGGAGAAGCTTTTCAGCTTCTGGAAGAAGCTATGCAAGCTTCTAAAAACAGTTTTCCAGCTTCTTGGGGAAAATTTTCCAGCTTCTGGGAGAAGCTTTTCCAGCTTGTTTCAGCTTAAGGGAGAAGCTTTTGCAGCTTCAGAGAGAAGCTTTTCCATCTTCTGGGACAAGCTTTTTCAGCTTCTGAGTGAAGCTTTTTCAGCTTCTGCGGGAAGTTTTCCAGTTTCTGGAAAACAGGGAAGCTTTCCAGCATATGGGAGAAACTTTTCCAGCTTCTGGAAAAAGTTTTTCCAGCTTTTGGGAGAAGCTTTTCCAGCTTCTGGGAGAAGCTTTACCAGCCTCAGGAAGAAGCTATTCAAGCTTCTGAAAACAGTTTTTCCAGTTTCTTGGAGAATTTTTTCCAGTGTCTTGGAAATCTTTCCAGCTTCTGGGAGAAGCTTTTCCAGCTTCTGGGAGAAGCTTTTAAAGCTTTTGACAGAAGTTTTCAGGTTTTGGAAGAAGTCTTCCCAGCTTCTGGAGAAGCTTCTCCAGCTTCTTTTTTTATTAAAAGCTTTACCAAATTAGATATAAGAAATGAATATAATGTTTGAAATATTACGAATAGAATACAAACATAACGACAAAGCAATTTTCTTCAGAAATATTCGTATGTGTTCTAAACTATCTAACATTGTAAGTTAATGTATGGTAATGACTTCCAATTAAATAAACATGTTTGAAATTTTGTTTTTTCCACCTTTTTAGAAGAACCGACCTACGTGTGTGACGGTAGAACAATACCGTGCTGCAGCATTAGTGCTGCTGCAAAGAATTTCCCTGCACCGGTCCCCCCATTGGTTCCACCAATCGCTAAAACTACTCTGGAATATCGAAAGGCAAAAGAAATCCTCGACTTCATGGCGAACGGGGGAAGAACATCGACAAGCATCCCAGACCACCAACGATTGGTCAGTGCTCGTTGTGTTGGTTTGGTTTCCTTCGGAGGGAGGCGGTGATTACCGGGGATTTAGGTTTCAATTCCCATTCTGTGCCACCTCGTTTTCGGGACCGACGACCATGACCATGACGATGACAGCGGGCTAATGAGTGCAATTGGGAACGATCATCCCGGGCACTGATTAGGATTTTTATGGGACCCCGTTTGGTTACTGTTGGTTTAGGGGAACCGTTTGGAACATTTCGTTGGGGAAAATTGGTATTGTTCCAAGTTCATAATAAGCCGGCGAGAGCATCGGGATGGAATGAGCAGAAAATTCAATTAAATCGAATTGCAATCCCAGGCAAGCAAAAACACAATGTGAATTAATTACAGTAAACAGAAAAATGCCGGCCAATGCTCAATTGGATTCAATTCTTCTCTACGGGAGTAAAAACTCCGACAGGGAAGCAATTTGTTGCACAACTTTTTCTTCGAAGGGACGCCCCAAAGAAGGATGGCTTTCAATTGCATTTCAGTTCCAATCAAGCGGAAGCGGAATCCTTGCTGCAGTTTTTATTTTGTTTCGAAAAATACGGTGGCGGTTCGTGGAAGATTGGAGAGCTGGATTTGGTTTACTAGTACGGAGTTGTTGAATGGGGTTCATAATTTTTGACGCAGGCCTACGGTTGCTTTTGCTTATTTGGGTTTGTTCCAATGTATTGGATAGGAGATTCTCCTTTCATTTCGATTTGGAAGGAAACCCTGATTTTCCTAATGGAGTTCAAGAAATCCTGCCTAAATCCTCCGAATTTGGAACAACTGACCACGATTGGCGGCACTCTTTGTTTTCACACTTGAACAAATGAGCCTGAGCTAGAGACTGCTTCGATTTGATCTTCGGAAAATTGTCTAAAGCTTCGAACTGATTGCTCATTTCGATACAATAATCAACATTACGAAGCACACTAATAAGCAGCTTCATCATTCCTCGATACGGTAGTCCTACGTCAGCTTCCTTACAACTTTAAAGCAGATTCAGTTTCACACATTTTTTTTCCATGTTCCATTCCAGTTCCCATTTCCAACTCAGAATTCAATTACGAAAATTGAAACTCTGCTCTAGGTTTGCTCCATTTGTATGATGAGCGTTCTTGCTTCTGTTGCTGCGGGGAAACACCGATAAACTAAACTGACTAGAAATCTTTTCGATCACTTTTTTTTTTTTTCTGTGGAAGTAACTTCCAGTCGTTCTCAATTGTTGTTCCACGGAGCACTTGAAGCGAATGTGAGTATTAGCATCCATATGAAACTTGAAACCCTGCCGGGCAAAATGCAGTTCTTCATCCTGGTTCAACGTTTTGCCATCGCACCCAGGAGCCATCGGAGGTGTGTGCGGGATGAAGCAATCCAGAGACCTGTAATCGGAAAGAGAAGAGAAAAAAATCGATCAATCTTCGGTACGGCGAGAGCATCTTCCGGAAGTAAAACAATATTGGCACAACTTTGTAAATGGATTGTCTTCGGGCACGTTGCAGTCAATCCGCACACACACAGGGAAAAAAACGAACCGCACGGTTAATGGGATTATTGAGCTTGACTGGAGTGTTTTTTTTTTGTTATCCCAGCTCATATCACGGAAAGCGCTCTAGAATTGTTTGTCGGATAGCAACTAATAAGAAGTGGATCGTCGGATGTAGAATAACGTTGAGAAGGATATTGTTTGACTGATGGGAATAATTTTCCATTCCGAGAACAGTAATCAATGCATTGCATTCTTACGTTTTTCAATTCGCTTAGTTTAAACATGCAAATATATGTTTTGTTTTCAATTTCTGTTCTTGCTTTTCATTCTTTGTTCCTTGTTTTCAATGTTTTTCTTCAGTTTTTAAATTTATCAATTATTTCTACGTTCTACTTGTTAATTTTTGTTTGTTTTTTTTTTCTGAGTTTTTATTTCGACTTTTGTATTTTATTCTTGCTTTTATTTTTTATCTAATTATTCGCATATTTTACTTGTTGATTTGTTGATTTAATTTATTTCTCTCTTTCATTTTTTTTTATTTTTCATATATTTTCCTCCTGCGTTTTTTGTTTTAATCTAGCATGTTTTCATACTTTATTGAAGATAATTCTTTTCCAAAGCTGAAGCACAATCAAATTTTTGGTTTGGCTTGCTGGATTGGCTTTGTTACTGTTTAATCGCTCTCAAAATAGCCTTAGCCACCGCCAACGGCCATCCATCTCCTTATCCGGACGCGGTTAATTAATTATTATTGGAAAAGTTTCCGAAACGAATCCAACGGATGATAGCCGTAACTCATAATCCAGCAGCTTGCGCGATTTAGCTCCACCCGCGAAACTTTTTGGCTTCGCAATAAACGGCAAGATTCAGCCGAAAGGGAGATTTTCGGCAAAGAAAAAATGGTGCACAAAAGAGTTGAATTTAATCGGTTGAAGTCGCCTCTTTGGTAGTTGAGTGATTTTGGCGTATCTTAAATTTGAAAGGGTCACTTTCAATGAATGAAACTTCAATCAAAAGTGCTCCTAAAAGCGAATAATGAAACAGCAAAAGTTAAATTGACCAGAACAGCATTGAAATTAGAAACCATTGTAATGACGGTTTGATATATAAGCCTTAAATCAATAATCGATAATTTTGAACTCTAATGCTCTGTTTTATAATATTATATTTTAGAGCAATTCAATTCGCAAATCGTAATGAGAGAACAATAGAAGATCCAATCGAGAATCTAATAGTAGATCTATCGTAGATCAAATCGTAAATCCAAAGGCAGAAGTTAGAAGCCAGAAGACAGAAGCCAGAAACTAGAAGCCAAAAGACAGAAGCCAGCAGCCAGAAGCCAGAAGCCAGAAGACAGATTACAGAAGACAGAAGACAGAAGACAGAAGCCAGAAGCCAGAAGCCAGAAGCCAGAAGCCAGAAACAGAAGACAGAAGACAGAAGCCAGAAGACAGAAGACAGAAGACAGAAAACAGAATACAGAAGACAAAAGACAGAAGACAGAAGACAGAAGACAGGAGACAGAAGACAGGAGACAGAAGACAGAAAATAGAAGACAGAAGACAGAAGACAGAAGACAGAAGACAGAAGACAGAAGACAGAAGACAGAAGACAGAAGACAGAAGACAGAAGACAGAAGACAGAAGACAGAAGACAGAAGACAGAAGACAGAAGACAGAAGACAGAAGACAGAAGACAGAAGACAGAAGACAGAAGACAGAAGACAGAAGACAGAAGACAGAAGACAGAAGACAGAAGACAGAAGACAGAAGACAGAAGACAGAAGACAGAAGACAGAAGACAGAAGACAGAAGACAGAAGACAGAAGACAGAAGACAGAAGACAGAAGACAGAAGACAGAAAGACAGAAGACAGAAGATAGAAGCCAGAATTAGAAGCCAGAAGCGAGATGCCAGCTGCCAGAAGCCAGATGCCAAAAGCCAAAAGCCAGAAGTCAGAAGCCAGAAGCCAGAAGCCAGAAGCCAAAACGAGAAGCAAGAAGCCAGAAACCAGAAGCCAAATGCCAAAGCCAGAAAACAGAAACCAGAAAACAGAAGCCAGAAGCCAAAAGCCAGAAGCTAGAGGCCAGAAGACAGAAGCCAGAATTAGAAGCCAGAATTAGAAGCCAAAGGACAGAAGCTAGAAGCCAAAAGCCAGAATTAAAAGCCAGAAGCCAGAAGCCAGAAGCCAGAGGCCAGTCCAAGTCCAAAACCAAATCCAATCCAAATCCAATCCAAATCCAATCCAAATCCAAACAATCCAATCCAAATCCAATCCAATCCCAAATCCACCAATCCAAACCAATCCAATCCAAATCCAATCCAAATCCAATCCAAATCCAATCCAAATCCAATCCAAATCCAATCCAAATCCAATCCAAATCCAATCCAATCCAATCCAAATCCAATCCAAATCCAATCCAAATCCAATCCAAATCCAATCCAAATCCAATCCAAATCCAATCCAAATCCAATCCAAATCCAATCCAAATCCAATCCAAATCCAATCCAAATCCAATCCAAATCCAATCCAAATCCAATCCAAATCCAATCCAAATCCAATCCAAAATCCAATCCAATCCAATCCAATCCAAATCCAATCCAAATCCAATCCAAATCCAATCCAAATCCAATCCAAATCCAATCCAAATCCAATCCAAATCCAATCCAAATCCAATCCAAATCCAATCCAAATCCAATCAAATCCAATCCAAATCCAATCCCAAATCCAATCCAAATCCAATCCAAATCCAATCCAAATCCAATCCAAATCCAACCAAATCCAATCCAAATCATCCAATCCAATCAATCCAATCCAAATCCAATCCAAATCCAATCCAAATCCAATCCAAATCCAATCCAAATCCAATCCAAATCCAATCCAAATCCAATCCAAATCCAATCCAAATCCAATCCAAATCCAATCCAAATCCAATCCAAATCCAATCCAAATCCAATCCAAATCCAATCCAAATCCAATCCAATCCAATCCAAATCCAATCCAAATCCAATCCAAATCCAATCCAAATCCAATCCAATCCAATCCAATCCAATCCAAATCCAATCCAAATCCAATCCAAATCCAATCCAAATCCAATCCAAATCCAATCCAAATCCAATCCAAATCCAATCCAAATCCAATCCAAATCCAATCCAAATCCAATCCAAATCCAATCCAAATCCAATCAAATCCAATCCAAATCCAAATCCAATCCAAATCCAAATCCAAATCCAAATCCAAATCCAAATCCAAATCAAATCCAAATCCAAATCCAAATCCAAATCCAAATCCAAATCCAAATCCAAATCCAATCCAATCCAAATCCAAATCCAAATCCAAATCCAAATCCAAATCCAAATCCAAATCCAAATCCAAATCCAAATCCAAATCCAAATCCAATCCAAATCCCAATCCAAATCCAAATCCAAATCCAATCCAACAAATCCAATCCAAATCCAAATCCCAAATCCAAATCAAATCCAATCCAAATCCAAATCCAAATCCAAATCCAAATCCCAAATCCAAATCCAATCCAAATCCAAAAATCCAAATCCAAAATCCAAATCCAAATCCAAATCCAAATCCAATCGAAATCCAATCCAAATCCAATCCAAATCTTAATGCTTATAGAGTGTTTCATTTAATACAGTTGGTTTGACACTAACTTCTGTGTTATCACAGTCAGCATCAAATCACTAAAATTTCATCTAAATCAGCCTAGTTTTGGTCGCCTTGTTCATTCATTGCTCACAAATAATCATGGCCAGGAGCTCGCTAATGATGAAAGGCGTCCCCACCTTTCCTCCCGTACAGATTGCCTGATGCCATTCAAAAGGAGCTTCATTGTAAGGGCAGCAGCTCCTCGACGCCAAAGGCAGCTAAATTGTCTCCTGTGTTTGCCGGTAAATATTTACCGATGTTGCTTGCTTTCTGTCTCGCTGTGTGCGTCTGTGTGTGCTGAACGCCCACTTTGACTAAAAATGCCGCTTGTTGTTGTTGTTTTTGTTGTTGATAAATACGGTCGTCCTTGATGAAGCTCTGCTGATTCTGATGCCTGTAGTTGACGGTACGTACAGTTTATGACACAATTTTCATCTACGGAAATAGAATGGACTGGATGGAATTCCTGGGAACAAACTATGACTAGAGGCTTATAGCAATCCCGCTTACCTATCTCTCTATGAGTACTCCAGTTTAGAGCAGATTGAGGTAGGATTAGTTAATAGCTTTCGAGTTGTCCGTTGCTGAGTTTGGCAATGTGGATTTTTATGGAATGAGAAATTCGCACTCGAATACTTTCAGGACCAATTCAATGAACAAGTCTTGCAACGAACATCGATAACCGTTTCTCACGATTCCGTCCGGAAGGTGTTACCCAGCGTGATTAAATATTCAGTATCTTGTGATTGCAAAATCTCATCAAGTCACACCTGTTGTTCTAGCTGGGAATTGCTGAGTGCGATTCCGAACGAGACCACCTCGTAGCCAAGGCGAAGGATCTATTGCTCAGGAAGTGCAATATCATGCCAGGTCGTTACTATTGCAGCCCTGTCTGTGTAACGGAACGAAGGAGGAGATGAGCTTTTTCACGGAATCATAAATTATGGTTGTCCAGAGAAGCCACCACGTTTGGAACATTTGCTGCTGGTGCTGCTGCGCCAGGTAGAGACGTCAATTACGAGGAAACTACTTACGCTGGGGGGTTCTCTGTTGACAATTGTGGCAATGTGTAACGATATTGCAGGGTAAACATTTGAAATTCTATGCAAACGTTTGCCGAGGCACCACCGTAAGTCTGGAGTGATGATGACCTACTTGGCGGTTATCTAATGGGACGATCCATCCTGGGCGAACGACGAACGATGCACTGACTGTCAGGACGTGTGTGATACAGTGCGCTTTCGTAAGCGTGAATTAATTTTATGGGCACGAGATCGAGGCTGTAAGATGTGAGAGAATGACTGTTGCAGCGGTTCTCAAGCTTCGAATTCAATGTTAATTTAGAGGAAACGCTTTCCTTATTCTCCTAGAAATCCTAATATTCCAGATTTTTTCTAGTGTCGACAACTTTCTCGATTTCCCTTATTTGCCAGATTTTCCTTAATATCTTGATATTCCCGATCTCCCATTTTTTCTTACTTTCCTGATTGTCTTGATAATCCTGATTATGCTTGTCTTCTTATTTTTTTTCTGATCTCCTTTTTTCTTGTTTATTCCAATTTTCCTAATTATGTAACTTCATTCTTTAAATTTTTCTTATATTTTTATTAATCCTCAATGTTTTATATTTTTCTGATTTTACTTATATTTTATTTCCCTAATTTCCAAGTTTTCTGATTCTCATTATTTTCGCAATTCTCATTTTTTTCTGATTTGTCAGCATTTTCTGATTGAACTAATTAAGATTAACTTCATGGTTTTCCTGATATTCGTGATTTTACTCGTTTCGATCATATTCAAGTACTTCCTGATTTTCCTGATTATCTTGATTTTGCTGATCTTTTAAATTTTCCTAACTGTCTTGATGTTTCTGATGATTTCTATAGTTCCTTCTTTTCATAATAATTTCGAATATCTTGGTTTATTTTAGAATTTTTGTGTTCCAAATTGCCCTGAACCCATTCTTTTTCTAAATTTTAAGATTTTTAGTCTTTCTATTAATGTTTGAATTTTTCTTATTATCCGGATTTGCCTTATTTCGCCATTCCTGATTTGTTTGTTAATATTCTTTATTTGTTTTATTTTCCTCATTTTCCAGATAGTTCAAATGTTCGTAATTTTTAGGGTCTTGCTGTTTTTCCTTATTTTTCTAATTTTACTAATATTTTTGGTTTGCATGACTTTCTTTACTTTCCTAATACAACAGGTTTGCACAATTTTCCCAAAAAATAATAAACTCACTTACCTTTGTTTTTATATATTTTTTTCTCAGCTAGTATTTTCTAATTCAATGTTAATTTGGAGGAAAACGTTTTAGATTAACAATGATTGTTATTTTTTTTTTATAAATTTCATAACATTACTGATATTCCACATGTTCTTGCTTTGACAACTTTCTCTGTTTCTTTTATTTTTCAGATTTTCCTTAATATCTTGATTGTCCTGATTGTGCTTGTCTCCTTATTTTTTTTGTAATTTCTTTTTTTTCCTGTTTATACCTATTTTCCTAATTATGAACCTTTATTTTAAAAATATTTCTTATTTGTTCATATATCTAAAATTTTCCCTATTTTTCTAAATATTTTAATATCCTTATTTTTCCAATTTTCTAATATTCATTATTTTCTCAATTTTCCTTTTTTCTGATTTGTCAGCAATTTCTGATTGAACTTATTTTGATTAACTCCATGATTTCCCTGACTATTTGGATTTTCCTGATACAGTAAGGACCCGATTTTGTCAGCCCCTCGATGAATTTTAGGCTGACAAAACAGGGAACCTGACAAAATCGGGTCATTTTATTTTGTTCCTATTTTTCAAATTTTGACGTGCTACATGGTTACATGGACTTTTAAGAGAGCGATGGACATGGGAGTAGTCAGTTTTTTTTGATCAGGGGCTCCCCCTCCCTTATATTGGTAATATCGATTTTAAACACTTAATAAAAGGCATTGCCATTGCCCCCTCTGGCTACGCCCATGCGTGCATGACATCAAACATCATCATCAATTTTAATGTAAACGTTGTAAAACATGCCGATAACACTTTTTTTGACAAATTTAAAATAGGCTGACAAAATCGGGTCAAAAAGCTGACAAAATCGGGGGTAGACAAAATCGGGGGCAGACAAAATCGGGGGCTGACAAAATCGGGTCAGTACTGTATATGTAATTTTACTAACTTTGATTACTTTCATGTACTCCCTGATTTTTCCTATTCAGTTCCTATTCCTCAGTCTGATTTCTAAATTTCCTTCTTTTCATAAAAAAAATCGATTATCTTGGTTTATTTTAGAATTTTCTTGTTCCAAATTTACCCGCCTTCTTTTACATAATGTTAAGATTTTCGCTCTTGCCATTAATATTTAAATTTTTCTTATTTTCCTGGTTTGCCTTATTTCGCCAATCCTGATTCGTTTATTAATATTCATTATTTGCCTTACTTTCCTCATTTTCCTGATAATGATACTGAAAAGTTCAAAATTTTCATGGTCTTGTTGATTTCCTTGTTTTTTCTTGGTTTTCTAATATTGCTAATATTTTTGCTTTGCATGACTTTCCTTATTTTCTTAATTTTTCCAATATTTTTGATAAGCCCACTTACCTTCGGTTTTATATATTTTTTCTCAGCTTGTTTTTTTTTTTGAGAAAGTTTAAAACAAAAATCTAACTTACCCAAATATCCAAAGTTTGATTATTCTTCCTTTGAATCACCCGATTTGGTCCTGATTTTTTTAGAAATTTTGATTCTTCTATTTTTTTTGTGTTCTTCCAAATAATTTTATTCTTCTAGTTTGTCCAATTTTTCTTATTCTTCTAAGTCTTCTTATATCCTTTCTTGTGTTACTACTGAATATTTATAATCTTGGGAATATTAATAATCTTCTGCTTTACTAAACCTTCTGATTCTTCAGATTTTTCTGAATCAGAATGTTTTGAATCTTTTGAATCTTCTGAGTCTTCTGAATCTTCTGAGTCTTCTGAATCTTCTGAATCTTCTGAATCTTCTGATTCTTCTGAATCTTCCGAATCTACTGAATCTTCTGAATCTTCTGAATCTTCCGAATCTTCTGAATCTTCTGAATCTTCTGAATCTCTGAATCTTCTGAATCTTCTGAATCTTCTGAATCTTCTGAATCTTCTGAATCTTCTGAATCTTGTGAATCTTCTGAATCTTCTGAATCTTCTGAATCTTCTGAATCTTCTGAATCTTCTGAATCTTCTGAATCTTCTGAATCTTCTGAATCTTCTGAATCTTCTGAATCTTCTGAATCTTCTGAATCTTCTGAATCTCCTGAATCTTCTGAATCTTCTGAATCTTCTGAATCTTTTGAATCTTCTGATTCTTCTGATTCTTCTGATTCTTCTGATTCTTCTGATTATTCTGATTCTTCTGATTCTTCTGATTCTTCTGGTTCTTCTGATTTTCTGATTCTTATGATTCTTCTGATTCTTCTGATTCTTCTGATTCTTCTGATTCTTCTGATTCTTCTGATTCTTCTGATTCTTCTGATTCTTCTGATTCTTCTGATTCTTCTGATTCTTCTGATTCTTCTGATTCTTCTGATTCTTCTGATTCTTCTGATTCTTCTGATTCTTCTGATTCTTCTGATTCTTCTGATTCTTCTGATTCTTCTGATTCTTCTGATTCTTCTGATTCTTCTGATTCTTTCTGATTCTTCTGATTCTTCCTGATTCTTCCGATTCTTCAGATTCTTCTGATTCTTCTGATTCTTCTGATTCTTCTGATTCTTCTGATTCTTCTGATTTTCTTTTCTGATTCTTCTGATTCTTCTGATTCTTCTGATTCTTCTGATTCTTCTGATTCTTCTGATTCATCTGATTCTTCTGATTCTTCTGATTCTTCTGATTCATCTGATTCTTCTGATTCTTCTGATTCTTCTGATTCTTCTGATTCTTCTGATTCTTCTGATTCTTCAGATTCTTCAGATTCTTCAGATTCTTCTGATTCTTCTGATTCTTCTGATTCTTCTGATTCTTCTGATTCTTCTGATTTTTCTGATTCTTCTGATTCTTTCTGATTCTTCTGATTCTTCAGATTCTTCAGATTCTTCAGATTCTTCTGATTCTTCTGATTCTTCTGATTCTTCTGATTCTTCTGATTCTTCTGATTTTTCTGATTCTTCTGATTCTTCTGATTCTTCTGATTCTTCTGATTCTTCAGATTCTTCAGATTCTTCAGATTCTTCAGATTCTTCTGATTCTTCTGATTCTTCTGATTCTTCTGATTCTTCTGATTCTTCTGATTTTTCTGATTCTTCTGATTCTTCTGATTCTTCTGATTCTTCTGATTCTTCTGAATTCTTCTGATTCTTCTGATTCTTCTGATTCTTCTGATTCTTCTGATTCATCTGATTCTTCTGATTCTTCTGATTCTTCTGATTCATCTGATTCTTCTGATTTTTCTGATTCTTCTGATTCATCTGATTCTTCTGATTCTTCTGATTCTTCTGATTCTTCTGATTCTTCTGATTCTTCTGATTCTTCAGATTCTTCAGATTCTTCAGATTCTTCTGATTCTTCTGATTCTTCTGATTCTTCTGATTCTTCTGATTCTTCTGATTTCTGATTCTTCTGATTCTTCTGATTCTTCTGATTCTTCAGATTCTTCAGATTCTTCAGATTCTTCTGATTCTTCTGATTCTTCTGATTCTTCTGATTCTTCTGATTCTTCTGATTTTTCTGAAATTCTTCTGATTCTTCTGATTCTTCTGATTCTTCTGATTCTTCTGATTCTTCTGATTCTTCTGATTCTTCTGATTCTTCTGATTCTTCCTGATTCTTTCTGATTCTTCTGTTCTTCTGATTCTTCTGATTCCTTTCTGATTCTTCTGATTCTTCTGATTCTTCTGATTCTTCTGATTTCTTCTGATTCTTCTGATTCTTCTGATTCTTCTGATTCTTCTGATTCTTCTGACTTCTTCTGATTCTTCTGCATTCTTCCTGATTCTTCTGATTCTTCTGATTCTTCTGATTCTTCTGATTCTTTCTGATTCTTCTGATCTTCTGATTCTTCTGATTCTTCTGATTCTTCTGATTCTTCTGATTCTTCTGATTCTTCTGATTCTTCTGATTCTTCTGATTCTTCTGATTCTTCTGATTCTCGATTCTTCTGATTCTTCTGATTCTTCTGATTCTTCTGATTCTTCTGAATCTTCTGATTCTTCTGATTCTTCTGATTCTTCTGATTCTTCTGAATTCCTCTGATTCTTTCTGATTCCTTCTGATTCTTCTGATTCTTCTGATTCTTCTACTCTGATTCTTCTGATTCATCTGATTCTTCAGATTCTTCTGATTCTTCTGATTCTTCTGATTCTTCTGAATTCTTCTGATTCTCTGATTCTTACTGATCCTTCTTGATTTCTTCTGATTCTTCTGATTCTTCTGATTTTTCTGATTCTTCTGATTCTCTGATTCTTCTGAATTCTTCTGATTCTTCTGATTCCTTCCTGATTCCCTTCTGATTCTTCTGATTCATCTGATTCTTCTGATTCTTCTGATTCTTCTGATTCATCTGATTCTTCTGATCTCATCTGATTCTTCTGATTCCTTCTGATTTTCTGATTCTTCTGGATCTTTTGATTCTTCTGATTCATCTGATTCTTCAGATTCTTTTGATTCTTCTGATTCTTCTGATTCTTCTGATTCATCTGATTCTTCAGATTCTTCTGATTCTTCTGATTCTTCTGATTCTTCTGATTCTTCTGATTCTTCTGATTCTTCTGATTCTTCTGATTCTTCTGATTCTTCTGATTCTTCTGATTCTTCTGATTCTTCTGATTCTTCTGATTCTTCTGATTCTTCTGATTCTTCTGATTCTTCTGATTCTTCTGATTCTTCTGATTCTTCTGATTCTTCTGATTCTTCTGATTCTTCTGATTCTTCTGATTCTTCTGATTCTTCTGATTCTTCTGATTCATCTGATTCTCTGATTCTTCTGATTTTCGATTCTGATTCTTCTGATTCTTCTGATTCATCTGATTCTTCAGATTCTTCTGATTCTTTTGATTCTTCTGATTCTTCTGATTCTTCTGATTCTTCTGATTCATCTGATTCTTCAGATTCTTCTGATTCTTCTGATTCTTCTGATTCTTCTGATTCATCTGATTCTTCAGATTCTTCTGATTCTTGATTCTTCTGATTCTTCTGATTCTTCTGATTCTTCTGATTCATCTGATTCTTCAGATTCTTCTGATTCTTCTGATTCTTCTGATTCTTCTGATTCTTCTGATTCTTCTGATTCTTCTGATTCTTCTGATTCTTCTGATTCTTCTGATTCTTCTGATTCTTCTGATTCTTCTGATTCTTCTGATTCTTCTGATTCTTCTGATTCTTCTGATTCTTCTGATTCTTCTGATTCCTTCTGATTCTTCTGATTCTTCTGATTCTTCTGATTCTTCTGATTCTTCTGATTCTTCTGATTCTTCTGATTCTTCTGATTCTTCTGATTCTTCTGATTCTTCTGATTCTTCTGATTCTTCTGATTCTTCTGATTCTTCTGATTCTTCTGATTCTTCTGATTCTTCTGATTCTTCTGATTCTTCTGATTCTTCTGATTCTTCTGATTCTTCTGATTCTTCTGATTCTTCTGATTCTTCTGATTCTTCTGATTCTTCTGATTCTTCTGATTCTTCTGATTCTTCTGATTCTTCTGATTCTTCTGATTCTTCTGATTCTTCTGATTCTTCTGATTCTTCTGATTCTTCTGATTCTTCTGATTCTTCTGATTCTTCTGATTCTTCTGATTCTTCTGATTCTTCTGATTCTTCTGATTCTTCTGATTCTTCTGATTGTTCAGATTCTTCTGATTCTTTGATTTTCTGATTCTTCTGATCTATCTGATTCTTCTGATTCTTTGATTCTTCTGATTCTTCTGATTCTTCTGATTCTTCTGATTCTTCTGATTCTTCTGATTCTTCTGATTCTTCTGATTCTTCTGATTCTTCTGATTCTTCTGATTCTTCTGATTCTTCTGATTCTTCTGATTCATCTGATTCTTCTGATTCTTCTGATTTTTCTGATTCTTCTGATTCTTCTGATTCTTCTGATTCATCTGATTCTTCAGATTCTTCTGATTCTTTTGATTCTTCTGATTCTTCTGATTCTTCTGATTCTTCTGATTCTTCAGATTCTTCTGATTCTTCTGATTCTTCTGATTCTTCTGATTCTTCTGATTCTTCTGATTCTTCTGATTCTTCTGATTTTCTGATTTTTCTGATTCTTCTGATTCTTCTGATTCTTCTGATTCTTCTGATTCTTCTGATTCTTCTGATTCTTCTGATTCTTCTGATTCTTCTGATTGTTCAGATTTCTTCTGATTCTTCTGATTTTTCTGATTCTTCTGATCTATCTGATTCTTCTGATTCTTTGATTCTTCTGATTCTTCTGATTCTTCTGATTCTTCTGATTCTTCTGATTCTTCTGATTCTTCTGATTCTTCTGATTCTTCTGATTCTTCTGATTCTTCTGATTCTTCTGATTCTTCTGATTCTTCTGATTCTTCTGATTCTTCTGATTCTTCTGATTCTTCTGATTCTTCTGATTCTTCTGATTCTTCTGATTCTTCTGATTCTTCTGATTCTTCAGATTCTTCAGATTCTTCAGATTCTTCTGATTCTTCTGATTCTTCTGATTCTTCTGATTCTTCTGATTCTTCTGATTTTTCTGATTCTTCTGATTCTTCTGATTCTTCTGATTCTTCAGATTCTTCAGATTCTTCAGATTCTTCTGATTCTTCTGATTCTTCTGATTCTTCTGATTCTTCTGATTCTTCTGATTTTTCTGATTCTTCTGATTCTTCTGATTCTTCTGATTCTTCTGATTCTTCTGATTCTTCTGATTCTTCTGATTCTTCTGATTCTTCTGATTCTTCTGATTCTTCTGATTCTTCTGATTCTTCTGATTCTTCTGATTCTTCTGATTCATCTGATTCTTCTGATTCTTCTGATTCTTCTGATTCATCTGATTCTTCTGATTCTTCTGATTCTTCTGATTCTTCTGATTCTTCTGATTCTTCTGATTCTTCTGATTCTTCTGATTCTTCTGATTCTTCTGATTCTTCTGATTCATCTGATTCTTCTGATTCTTCTGATTTTTCTGATTCTTCTGATTCTTCTGATTCTTCTGATTCATCTGATTCTTCAGATTCTTCTGATTCTTTTGATTCTTCTGATTCTTCTGATTCTTCTGATTCTTCTGATTCATCTGATTCTTCAGATTCTTTTGATTCTTCTGATTCTTCTGATTCTTCTGATTCATCTGATTCTTCAGATTCTTCTGATTCTTCTGATTCTTCTGATTCTTCTGATTCTTCTGATTCTTCTGATTCTTCTGATTCTTCTGATTCTTCTGATTCTTCTGATTCTTCTGATTCTTCTGATTCTTCTGATTCTTCTGATTCTTCTGATTCTTCTGATTCTTCTGATTCTTCTGATTCTTCTGATTCTTCTGATTCTTCTGATTCTTCTGATTCTTCTGATTCTTCTGATTCTTCTGATTCTTCTGATTCTTCTGATTCTTCTGATTCTTCTGATTCTTCTGATTCTTCTGATTCTTCTGATTCTTCTGATTCTTCTGATTCTTCTGATTCTTCTGATTCTTCTGATTCTTCTGATTCTCTGATCTCTGATTCTTCTGATTCTTCTGATTCTTCTGATTCTTCTGATTCTTCTGATTCTTCTGATTCTTCTGATTCTTCTGATTCTTCTGATTCTTCTGATTCTTCTGATTCTTCTGATTCTTCTGATTCTTCTGATTCTTCTGATTCTTCTGATTCTTCTGATTCTTCTGATTCTTCTGATTCTTCTGATTCTTCTAATTCTTCTGATTCATCTGATTCTTCTGATTCTTCTGATTTTTCTGATTCTTCTGATTCTTCTGATTCTTATGATTCATCTGATTCTTCAGATTCTTCTGATTCTTTTGATTCTTCTGATTCTTCTGATTCTTCTGATTCTTCTGATTCTTCTGATTCATCTGATTCTTCTGATTCTTCTGATTCTTCTTGATTCTTCTGATTCTTCTGATTCTTCTGATTCTTCTGATTCTTCTGATTCTTCTGATTCTTCTGATTCTTCTGATTCTTCTGATTCTTCTGATTCATCTGATTCTTCAGATTCTTCTGATTCTTTTGATTCTTCTGATTCTTCTGATTCTTCTGATTCTTCTGATTCTTCTGATTCTTCTGATTCATCTGATTCTTCTGATTCTTCTGATTCTTCTGATTCTTCTGATTCTTCTGATTCTTCTGATTCTTCTGATTCTTCTGATTCTTCTGATTCTTCTGATTCTTCTGATTCTTCTGATTTTTCTGATTCTTCTGATTCTTCTGATTCTTCTGATTCTTCTGATTCATCTGATTCTTCAGATTCTTCTGATTCTTTTTGATTCTTCTGATTCTTCTGATTCTCTGATTCTTCTGATTCTTCTGATTCTTCTGATTCTTCTGATTCCTTCTGATTCTTCTGATTTTTCTGATTTTTCTGATTCTTCTGATTCTTCTGATTCTTCTGATTCTTCTGATTCTTCTGATTCTTCTGATTCTTCTGATTCTTCTGATTCTTCTGATTCTTCTGATTCATCTGATTCTTCTGATTCTTCTGATTCCTCTGATTCATCTGATTCTTCCTGATTCTTCTGATTCTTCTGATTCTTTCTGATTCTTTTGATTCTTCTGATTCATCTGAATTCTTCAGATTCTTCTGATTCTTTGATTCTTTTGATTCTTCTGATTCTTCTGATTCTTCTGATTCATCTGATTCTTCTGATTCTTCTGATTCTTCTGATTCTTCTGATTCTTCTGATTCTTCTGATTCTTCTGATTCTTCTGATTCTTCTGATTCTTCTGATTCTTCTGATTCTTCTGATTCTTCTGATTCTTCTGATTCTTCTGATTCTTCTGATTCTTCTGATTCTTCTGATTCTTCTGATTCTTCTGATTCTTCTGATTCTTCTGATTCTTCTGATTCTTCTGATTCTTCTGATTCTTCTGATTCTTCTGATTCTTCTGATTCTTCTGATTCTTCTGATTCTTCTGATTCTTCTGATTCTTCTGATTCTTCTGATTCTTCTGATTCTTCTGATTCTTCTGATTCTTCTGATTCTTCTGATTCTTCTGATTCTTCTGATTCTTCTGATTCTTCTGATTCTTCTGATTCTTCTGATTTTCCTTTTCGATTCTTCTGATTTTCTTTCTGATTCTTCTGATTCTTCTGATTCTTCTGATTCTTCTGATTCTTCTGATTCTTCTGATTCTTCTGATTCTTCTGATTCTTCTGATTCTTCTGATTCTCTGATTCTTCTGATTCTTCTGATTCTTCTGATTCTTCTGATTCTTCTGATTCTTCTGATTCTTCTGATTCTTCTGATTCTTCTGATTCTTCTGATTCTTCTGATTCTTCTGATTCTTCTGATTCTTCTGATTCTTCTGATTCTTCTGATTCTTCTGATTCTTCTGATTCTTCTGATTCTTCTGATTCTTCTGATTCTTCTGATTCTTCTGATTCTTCTGATTCTTCTGATTCTTCTGATTCTTCTGATTCTTCTGATTCTTCTGATTCTTCTGATTCTTCTGATTCTTCTGATTCTTCTGATTCTTCTGATTCTTCTGATTCTTCTGATTCTTCTGATTCTTCTGATTCTTCTGATTCTTCTGATTCTTCTGATTCTTTCTGATTCTTCTGATTCTTCTGATTCTTCTGATTCTTCTGATTCTTCTGATTCTTCTGATTCTTCTGATTCTTCTGATTCTTCTGATTCTTCTGATTCTTCTGATTCTTCTGATTCTTCTGATTCTTCTGATTCTTCTGATTCTTCTGATTCTTCTGATTCTTCTGATTCTTCTGATTCTTCTGATTCTTCTGATTCTTCTGATTCTTCTGATTCTTCTGATTCTTCTGATTCTTCTGATTCTTCTGATTCTTCTGATTCTTCTGATTCTTCTGATTCTTCTGATTCTTCTGATTCTTCTGATTCTTCTGATTCTTCTGATTCTTCTGATTTTCTTCTGATTCTTCTGATTTCTTCTGATTTCTTCTGATTCTTCTGATTCTTCTGATTCTTCTGATTCTTCTGATTCTTCTGATTCTTCTGATTCTTCCTGATTCTTCTGATTCTTCTGATTCTTCTGATTCTTCTGATTCTTCTGATTCTTCTGATTCTTCTGATTCTTCTGATTTCTTCTGATTCTTCTGATTCTTCTGATTCTTCTGATTCTTCTGATTCTTCTGATTCTTCTGATTCTTCTGATTCTTCTGATTCTTCTGATTCTTCTGATTCTTCTGATTCTTCTGATTCTTCGATTCTTCTGATTCTTCTGATTCTTCTGATTCTTCTGATTCTTCTGATTCTTCTGATTCTTCTTGATTCTTTCTGATTCTTCTGATTCTTCTGATTCTTCTGATTCTTCTGATTCTTCTGATTCTTCTGATTCTTCTGATTCTTCTGATTCTTCTGATTCTTCTGATTCTTCTGATTCTTTCTGATTCTTCTGATTCTTCTGATTCTTCTGATTCTTCTGATTTCTTCTGATTCCTTCTGATTCTTTCTGATTCTTCTGATTCTTCTGATTCTTCTGATTCTTCTGATTCTTCTGATTCTTCTGATTCTTCTGATTCTTCTGATTCTTTCTGATTCTTCTTGATTCTTCTGATTCTTCTGATTCTTCTGATTCTTCTGATTCTTCTGATTCTTCTGATTCTTCTGATTCTCGATTCTTCTGATTCTTCTGATCTTCTGATTCTTCTGATTCTTCTGATTCTTCTGATTCTTTGATTCTTCTGATTCTCTGATTCTTCTGATTCTTCTGATTCTTCTGATTCTTCTGATTCTTCTGATTCTTCTGATTCTTCTGATTCTTCTGATTCTTCTGATTCTTCTGATTCTTCTGATCTTCTGATTCTTCTGATTCTTCTGATTCTTCTGATTTCTGATCTTCTGATTCTTCTGATTTCTTCTGATTCTTCTGATTCTTCTGATTCTTCTGATTCTTCTGATTCTTTGATTCTTCTGATTCTTCTTGATTCTTCTGATTCTTCTGATTCTTCTGATTCTTCTGATTCTTTCTGATTCTTTCTGATTCTTCTGATTCTTCTGATTCTTCTGATTCTTCTGATTCTTCTGATTCTTCTGATTCTTCTGATTCTTCTGATTCTTCTGATTCTTCTGATTCTTCTGATTCTTCTGATTCTTCTGATTCTTCTGATTCTTCTGATTCTTCTGATTCTTCTGATTCTTCTGATTCTTCTGATTCTTCTGATTCTTCTGATTCTTCTGATTCTTCTGATTTCTGATTCTTCTGATTCTTCTGATTCTTCTGATTCTTCTGATTCTTCTGATTCTTCTGATTCTTCTGATTCTTCTGATTCTTCTGATTCTTCTGATTCTTCTGATCTTCTGATTCTTCTGATTCTTCTGATTCTTCTGATTCTTCTGATTCTTCTGATTCTTTTGATTCTTCTGATTCTTCTGATTCTTCTGATTTTCTGATTCTTCTGATTCTTCTGATTCTTCTGATTCTTCTGATTTCTGATTTCTGATTCTTCTGATTCTTCTGATTCTTCTGATTCTTCTGATTCTTCTGATTCTTCTGATTCTTCTGATTTCTTCTGATTCTTCTGATTCTCTGATTCTTCTGATTCTTCTGATTCTTCTGATTTCTTCTGATTCTTCTGATTCTTCTGATTCTTCTGATTCTTCTGATTCTTCTGATTCTTCTGATTCTTCTGATTCTTCTGATTCTTCTGATTCTTCTGATTCTTCTGATTCTTCTGATTCTTCTGATTCTTCTGATTCTTCTGATTCTTCTGATTCTTCTGATTCTTCTGATTCTTCTGATTCTTCTGATTCTTCTGATTCTTCTAATTATCCGAAGAGTCTCTTTTGTCTTGTTCTCGATGGCCCAAGACCTTATCCCATGTACTTCAAACTTAAAGCTCACCTGCAGAAACGTGTCGAAAGACGTCGAATAATTATCAATTCTTTATCCTGATAGAGGTAAACAAAAGACCGATACCTCCAAACAATCATTTAATTCCGAGAAGGATCTCATTCTTCCAGGTTATGACAAACTACAAATTGCATAACGCTTTCATAATCCGCAAAGTGCTCCTTCTCAATTGGCAAAGCTTCTATCGTCACGTCATTGCCGTTATCGTTGCCGCAAAACCCTTGCCATGTGCCGGCAGCTGTAATTGCAATTGCAATTTTCATCCTGTCATTTCCAACTAAAGGATTATCACCAACCCAAGAGTTGGGAAGGAGGAGAGTCACTCCGGTTTCAATTATTGCTCTCCCCAGACTCAGCCACTCGGGAACCAGTCACTCAGAGTGCTTATTGCTCTTTCTATATAGCTTGTCATTATCATTTAGACTTAATTCCCGTTTCACCAAGAATGGGTCCGATACTTCGACGGAAGATGATGCCGGTTCGAGTATTCCTGGCGTCTGGAATCCTTTTCTTCGACGACGCGGGAATATTTCTGATTGATCGATTTTACCATTTTCTCGTCGAGTGGAAGTAAATTGAATTTACTGGGTCTGACTTATGGATGAGCAGCTCGAGAGTCCAGTCCGGTTCAGCTGGAGCAGATTTTACAGCACACCGCTCTTGCAAATTCATGTATCCCAATGCAAACGGAAGCCCTGCGGTTGTTAGTTTCCGTATAATTAATTTAATTTTAATCCCTTACAGTCCTGTGGGTACCGCAACGAGCAGCAAATGTATAAACTCGTTCCGTGTGTACTCCGACAAACGTTGACAACGATCACTGTAATACAGCATCAGCAGCAGCAGTAAACGCACCATGACAACACCTTCCGTTTAGTATCCCGACTAGCAGATCATATCAAAATTTTATCGTGAACAAAAGCACCAACTTCTTGAAACCATTGACGATCAGGGCCCAGTATACTGGGAGATCGTTAAGAATAAGGTTTGTATCCCGGGAAGAACTATCTGATTAGAACATTGATGGGATAGTTCCTGCTGGTCGGGATACCATACCCATCCATAGAACATTAGCAGTGCGCTGTTTTGTTACGGCGGCGTCATCGAGCAGAAGTTATGGAATGGAACCGCACCATCGAGGTCACCGACGGACGAGAAAGCTTCTTCCATCATGCCCGGTCGGTCTTGTGTTCCTGGCTCTATCTCTCTGTCTATTTGGGTTGCAATATAAATGTTTTACACGCCCCAAATGCACCGCTGCAGCATATAGAGGAGTATCCACGAAGTGCATGAGATGCTGGAGCCAGATAGGTCACGACCAACCACATTGCACTGTAGGTAGAGGTGGTCTTCCTTGGCAGGTGCTAAAGTGGGTTCGAAGGCGGCTGGATTTGGAAAAGAAATGATGGGAGCAGCGGTACCCAATGATGCATATTGGGGATCACTATAAACGTAAATTTCCCTCTATTCTATGGAATTGTTTTCGAAATCTTTCAGTTTTTTGACAAATGTTTGTGCAACGATTGTTTCCAGCTTTCTTCTCATAGTAGAATTCTAGATTGATGAGAACGTTCATAGATAATACATGCAGTCGCATACAGGACAGGCTTCAGCCATCTTGTTGGAAATCATGTATTTATGCCTCACAAGGAATCCGCTAGCGCATGATGGCTCACCATAGTAGCATGTCTGAAAGAACTTGAAATTATTGAGAACCAAAGCTAAGAATCCAAAGCACTGATAAAGGTTGATGTGTGTGATGGCTATGACCGTGATCATTATGTTAAGAACAAGCGGACAATGCTGTATCGTGTCAGCACCGAGGAGGCTATCCATATAGCACGATGTAGGTAGCGCAATCCTTTTTAGGTAGCGTATTGAAGACTTTTCACCAACCAAGAAAGGCAAAAGTAGAAAAGCTGCTGGGAAGGACGAGATCCCGGTCGAGCTTTTCAAACACGGAAGTGAGTAGCTGTACCAATCGGTCCTCCGAGTAAATCTGAAGGTATGGGAGGACAAAAAAATGCCCACCGGCTGGTTGAATAGTCCGCTGCTGCTGTTCGAGCTCTCCTGGTGGACCAGTTGGGTGCCGAGGTCGGTCAAGCGATTCCGGTTGGAGGATGGCTTCTGATGCACTGGAGCTCCAACGATTCAAGCCGGTGATACGCTACGTACTACTCAGAGTAGTCCCCAGCGGTGAATCTATCCTACTCCGACGAAGATTTTCCCGGCGGCGGAAGATCTCCCGAACCGATGCTATCCTAACAGATGGCAAGGTCCTGCGATTCCGGTGAAGGGTAACTTCCGGTTCACAGGCGCCCCGACGACAATTTGCCGGTGCTGTTTCGCGAATTACTCGACTCGACTCGACGTTGGACGGTCAAGTGCCAGGGTCGGTTCTGCAATTCCAGTTGGAGGAGGGCTTTCGGTTTACAGGCGCCCCGACGACTTATTACCGATACTACGCTACGCCCGCCCTACTCGATCTAGTCCCTGACGGAGGATCTAGCCTACTCAGATCGCGGCCCGGAGCTCTCTGGTCTTCACGCCATCTCCTTTGCAGTGACGACATAATCTGCGTTATCCCTCTGTCCATCGCATTCCAAGTGCTTCCAAGCTGGCACATGTTCTGCACGATGTTGTTTGGACTTAGAATGCTTGCGGATCCTTACATCATCTCGCTTCGTGTATCTCTGAATCGAGGACAGTCGAATATAACATGCTTCGGGGTCTCCTCGATATGTGAACAGGCCGGACAATGTGGAGACTCTGCGTGTCCGAATCTGTGCAGATATTCCCAGAAGCAGCCATGGCCTGACAATAACTGGGTCAGGAACCCAAGCAGCACAGTTTGTTTCAACTCAAGAATAAAATAATCTCTTGAAACTAATCCAAGTTGTCAACTGTTGAAAATATGACTTTCAATTGCACTGAATAGCAACGTAAAAAGCGCAAGAGGTGGAGTCTGTTTGCAACATATTTAAATTATATCTAAATTGCTTATTTGTAGCAAAATTCTTGAGAGAAAAAAAAATGAAAACAAAAATATGAACGAGAACCAAACTTCCGACCTCAAGATCACCAAACTTCTCCTCTACTCACTACTCCACCAGCTCTTCGAACAATTGCTTCGCCAATGCACTCTAAAAGCGACCACATGGCCCATTAATCAAAGCTTGTTGCTTATAACTTTACTGCACCCTTCGGAATACAAGTTCATTACTGTCGAAATTAGACCACGCCTGAAATAATCTAAACTTTTTGCAAAAACTTCCGCGCAACATATGAGAAACACCATTCAAACAAACAAACTGTTGCTAGACCATGTTTTTGTTGTTAGATGATACGTAAGGTGCAACTCAACCATATTGCAACTCGATTCAAACAAACAAACTTCTAGCTGTCATACACCTAGTTTAGTGCAACTTGGTCGCAACTGGGAAGAATCTTCTTGAGTTGTGGGTAAGGAAACGAAAATTGAATGCAAGTTGCGGATGCTTTAAATGAAAGTAATTTGAAACATAACATTAAAACCGGCATTTTGGGATAAGTTTCAAGAGTATGTTTGAAAAGTTGCTGGAAACATCTTGACAAACTTGACTTCATTGCTATTTGCAAAGGACATTTGCAGCAAATCTTGTCGTTTCAAAAATGTTGAACGTCAAACAAGAAGTGAAATGCATGTTCATTGAAACGGAAATGAAACTTTATAAGCCTTGATATTGATATGCAACCGAACTAGAACCATGTAAGTTACAGATGCTATTATTGATACGCGAATGAAACCATTTTTGAAAATCATCTCTTTGGAAGATGTTTCGTGTGCTACTTGGGAATAAGTCAACTTCTCCATGTTTTCTGGTCGTCCACGCCGACTCGTTAAGAATGAGCCTGTGGGTCTACCTTCCTTTATCCGAGTTATTCCACTCCTGCTGCCACCTTGTAATTGTATCCATTCTAATGGTGTTCGTCACATTTCTTGTGTCCTTTTGTTCGTCGCATGCTATGACCTCAGCCAGAGTGATGCAGATGAGGATCATTCCGGTGAGAACGCACATTGCCTCCGATGATATAGTGCAGTAGGCATTCGCCACCCGTATAGCCATGAGACGGAACGTACCTGCCAGCCTCTCTCGGTTACATTTGGTTTCCAACGCTGCAGCCTAAGCTGGGACTCCGTATCTCAATATGGACGATGATGCGGTCGCCAGAAGACGTCTCGTACTGCTTCTTAGTCCTCCAATCATGGGCATGATCCTAGCTACAGTGTTAGCTGCTTTCGCTGTCTTTTCGCAGGCATAGTGTACGTGGCTGTTGAAGTTTAGCCTGCCATCTACAATTACTCCGAGGTGCTTTAGAGAGCGTTTCGATGGGATTGCGTGTCCACCGACGTTGATATCAAACTGCTGACCAACACAACCTCCGTTTTGTGATGAGCCAACTGCAGCTTGCCTCCAGGCATCCACGACTACATGATGTCTAGCGATTCCGCCGTCAGCATCTCCAACTGCTCCGCACTCTCACCAGTTATCGCAATAACGGCGTCATTTGCATACCCAACGATCTTCGCTCCAATCGACAGTGACAAAGTTAGAACTCCATCGTACATCATATTCCACAGTGTTGGACCAAGTATGGATCCCTGCGGAATTCCCGCCGTTGATTTCATTGACATCCGTCCCTGGTTTGTGTCGCAAACCAGTACCCGGTTCTGAACGTAGCTTTGCAGAACTTTACACAGATATTCGGGAACCCGCGTTCTGTGTAGGGCTGCGGCGATAACCTCCCAACTGGCACTGTTGAACGCGTTCTTAACGTCTATTGCTACCACTGCGCAGTATCGATTGTCTGTTCTCTTCTGCTTGGACGCTTTCTCCGTTCAATCCGTTCACGCTTTTCGTGTAGATCGTCAGCCTGCCGAGGATGAGCTTCTCCAGAAGATTATCAAGAGTATCCAGCAAGCATATTGGTCTATATGAAGCAGAATCTCCTGTCGATTTTCAAGGTTTTGGCAGGGAAGCAGCCTTCCGCCAGACACTTCTGCAACGCTGTCCTAAATATGTCTGGGAATGCCAAGATTGTTGCCCTTAGCGCTACGTTAGGGATACCTTCTAGACCGGGAGCTTTGTTCAGCTTCAATAATTGGTAATGTTTGATGGGGATATGTATGAAGTTGATGACGTTTCCCACGAAGTGAAAAATAGTGTTGCGGCTGCTAATATGGCTTTTCACGGACCACGTTACCAGCATAGGTTGCGCAACATGCAAGCGGAACCAAAATACGCCATGTATACTACAAATAGTCTTCTACGGGCACGACGCGTGGACGATGAAAGTGGCAGACCAGAAAGTCTTCAGACAATACTCGGTGGGTAACTAGACAATGGTGTGTGGTGCAGACGCCTGAATTCTACCAAGTAAACTTGCATGCAAATTGACTGAAAACGATAGATTATGCATATCCAACAGGATTTTTTTTTTCAAAAACCAGATGTGCTATGACATTTTTGAAAACAGCAATTAATTCAGCGCTCTCATATTAAGAAAAGAGCGGTATTTTGTTGTTTGCGACAAATACTTGTTACGCTGTGTCTTCTGCACTGATAATTTCTGTCAATCAGTCATGAATTTGAAGTAAGATTTTTAAAGAAAACATGTGATTTATGAGATTTTTGTGTATTTTGTCAAATTTTTCTAAAAGTCGAATCTACACAAAGTTTTCTATGATAGGAATCACCGCAATAATTCTTAGGAAAAATTGAAGAATAATCTTTGGAGCAGTTCTTGGCGGAACTCCTGGAATAATCTAAGGAGTTCTTGCTACACCTATGTAGACGATGCTTATAGAATGTTGGTTAAGGCGATACAATTTTTTAAAATATTTGAAAATCCCTTCTCCCATATGCTCCCTACGATCCTTACCATAAAAATGGTGTTCTGTGAAATTTTCAGCTTTCAAGGAGGTGATTTGATGGAGAAACTTTGAGAAATGTACCAAACACGCTAGTACTGTAATGTAAGTAGAAACTTATCATCCCATATTGAAAACTCATTCTTCGAAGCTTAAAAAAGGATGTTGCTGAAAAAACAAATCCCTTTTGAGCTAATTTTGTTTGAGTTTTTTGTACATGTTTGCAGTGCTATAATCCCATATTAAGCTAAATTATAGCAAATTGATTTTCTCTGTTCAGCAAATTTCTTTATTGTGGTTTAAAGAATGAGCTTTTACTATAATAAGTTTGTACTTACATTACAGTTCTAGCGAGTGGGTTTGAACATATCTCAAAATTTCTCTATAGTAATTTCCATATAAACCTACATTGTCTTTGGGCTACCTTAAAATCACCACCTTGAAAGCTGAAAATTTTACAGAACACTATTTTTATGGTAAGGATGGTAAGGGACACATCGGAGATTGGATTCTCGAACCTTTTTCAAATTTTGAACCGCCCTAATGTTGGTTTAGTAATTCCGAAATAGACTTTATTGATCTGTGCTGTTTAAAGTCATTTTTTAAATAAAAAAATAAAAATGAGTTGCTTAAAACTTTTTTTACGTGGCATATAACATGAACAAGTATTGTCAACCTGTATTAATTCAGAGATGAATACAGGGAAAGGCATTTTCCGACGACATTTTCCACGGAAAGCGAAGATATTAGCAATATTCACATGTCAAAGTCACGTGATTTTCGTGACAATTAACAGCTCTGGTTACCTTGACGAACTGTAAGGGTATACAAGCTCCACATCTTCGACAAAGTTGATCAAAATTTCTGGCTCGTGAGAAAAACGATTGAAAATATTTAAAATGAAAATCCCGGGTAACTAACTGTAATAACTGTTGCAAGGCTTTAATATTTGCCGAATCTCTTGACGATTCTCAGATAAATTCATGTAGAACTTCCACAGCGCACTGTCTTAAAGTTCTTGGCTGATACAGCTAAAAAATGTGATCCAATGAATGATGCTAAAGACAAAAATCTATTAAGTCTCTGAAAAATCTGTATTTTTAATGGAAGGTCTCTAATATACACGCTCAAAAAAGAGTTCTGGAAAACGTGAACTGTCAAAAATACACCATAAACTACCATCATGTTTACGCAACAACATGATCTAGTTTACGGTGTACTTTTGCTTGTTGACGAGTCTGCATTTCACGGATACGAGAACGGATTTTTTTCTGTGTACATTTTAACCAAAATGGTCTCTAAAGTCTCTTTATTCCTTATTTTGCTTGCATTGAATCGTGATGCAACATTGTACAGGCTCCAAAGAAACCTTTAGAGACTATAACGTTTCAACAGGTTCTTTAAAAATTTCGACTTTGATTTCCCAAAGAAAAGCTTCAGAAATTATCAGAGTGATTTTATTTAGAAGACTTACAGGGATCCCTCTCGAAATTCTTCTAGATATTTCTCTACAAATTCTCACAGAAATTCTTCCAGCGATTTTTCAAAAAAATGCTTACAAGAATTTCTCCAGATCTTGCTCATGGAAATCCTTGAGAACCCCAAAGCTACTACCTTCTGTAATTTCCTCAGTTATTATTTTGATTATTATTTTTTTTCAAAACTGTCCTATCATTTCTTCCAGATATTTTTTCACTAATCCTTCAACAGAATTCTCCAGTTGTTACTCTAGGAGATATTCAAAAGATTTCTACATAATTTCTTCCGAGAAAATCCACTAAGGTTTATTCCAGAGTAATTGTAAAAATAGCTAGAAGGTATTTTTATCTTTCAAGAATAGGGTCCTAAAGCCCTGTTCCAATTTTAGTATTAAACGCTTAAGTTTAGGCAAGAAACACATGTTTACTCAATTTTAAAGTGTTTTTCGTTTGTTTAAGTCCAAAAAAACGTTTTCTTCTGGTTTTTGAGATTGCACTGTACCCCTTGAATTAAACTCAAATTTTGGGTGTATTTTGTTTTCCGTGTCCCTCCCGAAATATCAGATAGGAACAACCCCAGTGTTAGCACTTTTTAAAAAGTAAATTCCAAGTGGAAATTTGTCGGCGAAGTGAACGTCAATTATGATTATTAGTGTCAAGGTTCAAATTTGGACCAACTTTTAAATATGAAGTTAAAGTATGATAAAGTCGTTATTTGAGCGAGAAAATTTGCCAAAGTAGTAGTAATGACACACTTTGTCGTGTTGTTTAGTTAAAAAGAGATTTCATCAAAAATGTTGGGGCCCAATTATTCCGCCTGTTCATATGGATTCCTTCAAGAATTCATCCACGTTTTCTCCCAGAAATATAAAATTCCTTGAGTAGTTCTACGAATAAATGAATTTTTTATTCTAGGATTTTTTCCAGCATCTCATCTAAGTATAACTCCTGCAGGTCGCCTAACATTACTTAAAAAGTTTCTCAAAAATTTCCATGCAATTTTCCAAAGTTTATTTCAGTTTTCACATCAGTTTATACTAGAGCAATTTTTCTAAAAAAAAAATCATCAAATTATCCCTACGCAGGGTGCAGAGCTACTTGGGCACTTCCATGATTCACTTTGGCATGGGGGGTTTTTCTCGGTCGAATTGTCTAAAACATTCCACTAAGAAGCACTTCAATACGACGCATATTGTAGCCAAATATGAGCTCAATAGCTTTCAGAAAATTTCACTGCCGAAGTGAACCAAAAGTGCCAAGAATAGGATCCGGCTCCCCATATGTATATAGGGATTCTGTCCAATTTTCTACGAGAAATTTCTTTACAAAATCCTGCGGAATGCTATCTCGAGATTCGATTCTTTTTTTGATTATCTTAACAAATTATCTATGAAATTTTCTAAAACTTCCTCAAGAGCCCAGGAGTTATTTCAGAGATCCCTATTTTTTTAAGTGGTTATGAAACTTACGCAAGTTTTATTCGAAGTCACGCTAGGATTTTTTTAGGAATACCTCTAGGATTAATTTTTCATTTCCTTGGCATTTTCCTGGAAGAATTCCTGAGAAAAAATTTTCAAGACGTGCTTGGGAGAATTTAAAAGAATTACTGCAGAATTTAAAAAAAAAATAGCGGGTATCTTTAGAGCAATTGCTGGAGGTATCTTCAGAGAAATCCCTAGTTGAAATCATATATAAATCCTGAGAGACAATTTCAATGAAACCCCTAGAAATTTATGAAGAAGTTATTGAATGAAATTTAGAAGACGTTTTGACCGGGAATCTTGGAGAATGTCCCACGAAAATCAATGAATGAATCATTGGATAAAATCTTCGAGGAGTTAGGACTTTCTTGAAAAATTTCTCAAACAATTTTTGGAGATTCAGATGATTTCTGTGGTTCTCCTTGAGAAAATCCGGGTTAAATTTTTGAGGTGTCCTAAGAAAAATTCGTGGAGAAATTCCATAAAAAAATCACTTACTGTGTTTATAAATTTTCTAATGCGCGAATAAATTTTCTAATAAATGAAATAAATACAAAAAAAAAGTCTTAGGTCTTATAGAAATGTTTCATCTGATGCCAATAAGAATCAAAATTTTAAAGCACGCAGTCTCTACCAGACCTGTAAAGACGAAATTCTTTCTTAGTCTTGTGGTAACGACTGGCATGAATATGGGCGGAGTTGTAGTAAAGAGTAGTAGCAAAGTTTAAGAAAAGCTAATTTGCAGGTTTTTATGCTATTTTCATTCTATACAAATTGTATAGGAGCTTAAGCCAATCTGGCTCCAAATGGCCAAATGGCTGCTGACGGTTTATGGAAATCAAAGGACACCTTTGCATGAAGGGTTTTCGAAGAAGCTTTGATATTCTCCTCGATCCAGAAGACACCATTTTGGATTCCAATATGGCGTCGTACATCAATTTATATAATCTTCTTCTGAAGAACGCTCTGAAAATACCTATATTGTATATATGCTCAACTTTTACAAGATTTAAAAAAACGAAAACACCGTCTTGGATTCTAAATAAGCGTCAAACATCCTTTGAAGACAACTAACTGGAACGTTTTTTGAATTTTTGAACGCAAAGTTTTGCACCCAATGTATACAATGGTATACAATGAATTGGCATCTGATGGTGTCCCTCCATTGCGAGTTTCTACAGAAATATATATTGTTAAGCTTCTTTGGGAAAGTCATGTAGCACAAGTTCTGGAAAGCAACAAGTAAAAATAATTAAAAAAAAGCTTAAGAGTATAATAAGGGAGAAGAATTCCCACTCTGTTCAAAATTTAAGAAAATGCTGCACATAATGGTACTGTTTTCATTTGCTCTTCATTCCATTTAATTGTTTCAAATGTACAAAGGCCACAACCTGGACATGATCAATGTACAGTTTTTTTTTTTTGCTTCAACCCTTGCAGACTAGATAAAGTCAGTTCATAAAACGTTCCTTGCGCGCCCCCAACAACTCATTTAAATTTTCCATCCCATCGCAATTACTTCCCGGCCAGGGACTCTTATTTACACCCCTTGCACTCAAGTGGCATCATTGCCGCCTCGAATACGCGTTGCCTGCTTGGCCGCTTTACTTTCCCTATCTCTCCTCGTTCGTTTTTTCTCTTTGTCCGCCACACTGACTGTGCGAAGACCAAGAGTAAGTCATCATCATGGTCCTTGTCATAAGTTCCGCTCGTAAAACATTCCACATCACGTGAGGAGCACTTGTTTCGCCACCTTCTTCGTCGCCCTTGTTGGGGGCTTTGTAAAAACAAAGGACTTTACTTGGTTGCCTTTTTGCATTTGTTACTCCACAATGTGCAGGGGACCGAGAAGAAAGAAAAACATCTCCTTCCTCCTACCAGTGAACACTGAGCAATGCAACACTATACAAGCATAGATATAGGGGAAGACGGGATGAAATAGGCAGTTTGCGTCGATAATGACCATTGATGGTTATCTCGTTTTGAAGATATTCGGATATTCATTGGGAGACCGACACTTTTCATATGAAATAAATTTGGGCATCTATTTGTTTTTAGTCCATTCATCAAAAAATGAATAAATAGAATGTTGCCTATACAATATCAGGTAATAAGGAGATCCTCTGATAAAAAAAAACATACAAATCATCATCTAAAATGCTTGAGAATCATAAATCATATATCTTGTACTTAAGTAGGGTATTAGACAAAGTTTCAAGAATAACGACATTTTCATACCTAACTGGATGTGATCCGTCCGACCCCGTCTTCCCCAACCAACAGCAAGAGATGCGACCATACATTTCCACGCAAAACATGCTACTTTTGATGGGGGAGTCCGCCAGAAGTGGGCCGGAGTTCGCGATAGAACCGACCGTTAGCTGAGGTGATTCTGAATCAGTGAAGCACGTCTCTTGCGACCTCATAGCAGTTACACAATGTCACTCCAGTTTGCGGAACATTCGCAACAACAATGGCTGCGAAACACAATGACAATGGGCAAACATTCCTGCGCCATTGTATGTCTTCCCGTGCACGAGCCAAAGCCGCATTCCCCCCCCCGATAAACTTGCAACCGACTAGGTAGGTGACTTCCCTCGCATTGCACTGGGGTGTGCTACCGAGAAGAGCCCAAGTTAGTCGGTCGGAGGTCGTAACTTTCCCTGCTGCTAGCTACAAGATGAACTTCAACTTTCCGCCTGCTTGACCCCGCCGGAATCTGTAATCGTTACTTTCATCGACCACCATCGTGCCGCAGTTGCCAAGACACAATAGGAGGATCATGGAGCTGCCTGATGACAGACGACGCCGCCGCCGCCGGTCTAAGGGAGAAGTCGACAAAGGCAACAACAACAAACGACTGTCGGCGGTAACAATTCTCGGAAGAACACCGAATGTCACCTTACAGCAGCCTCCACTGCCTCTCCTCCTACTGGTTAAATGGATTGGAATTGCTGCCAGCTGAGGACACGTGTATGAATGGTTACTGGGGTGATCCCCTGCCGACAGGTCATTTGTTAAGAAAGAGAAGTTGACATGGTGAAAACATAAGTTCAGCCATACCTCCATGTAGGATTATACTACGCTCCAGCCTCCCATCGCGTTTAATCAAGGGGTATTTTAAAGTTTTCAGAAGTAGTATTTCGTTCAAAATCAAAACAGTTCATATAAAAAAGTGTTCACTGTATTGTGGTTCATGTGGGAACACCTTTGTTGCGTCCACGTTCGAAACCATGAGTAGGACAAACGTTGGCAAGTGCACAACAAAGCTAAGAGAAAAAAATAACTAAGGACTGGAAATTTAAATTTACTATATTTGAGGGGCTCAAACGCAAAAGGGGGTAAGTGACATTTTGGCTGGTCTTGAGTTGAGTTGATTTGAGGAAATTCTATCGTTGAACGATAATTCCAGGTGCTTTTTCCGCTCAACAGAATAACTAGCGCAACTATTTGAAGACTAGCTTTTTTTTTGAACCTCATATATAATGAAAAATATATGAAACAAATGTAGATGTAGATTTTCTCAAAAAAATTTTTATGTCACTGACACACCTTTGCTTTTAACCCCCTCATTTTCACGCCAGATGTTACCAAAACAAAACTAAGAAAACTTTTCGTCTTTACTGGGTTGGTAGCGACTGAGTGCCTTAAAAATATGATATTAGAGACCTTTTCCAGAAAAAAAATGTATGAAATGAACGAAAAGACGTCGGATAGAGACCAAACAGGTATAAATTAAACAAAACGAAACCTAACAGAAGCCAGAAGATAAGAGTTTGATTTCTCATAGCATTAGAGCAGGCATTTCTCTAAGATCTAAGACAATTTCTCGTCACACTACGACAAGTATTGCTGTATGTGTTTTTTCCATGATTTTCTCAAGAGCTCAACCTGAAAGTCAAGGAGAACCACAGAAATAGAATTTTACCAAAGATTATGTAAAAATCTTCTGAATTCCTCTAAAAAATCTTTGAGAACTTTTTCAAGACATTTAATATTGTCTGTCCTCCAAGGTTTTATCCAGTGATTCATCCATCGATTTTCCTGCGACATCCTCCGAAGTTCCCGGTCAAAACGTATTCTATTCAATCAATAAGTAATCCAAAAAAAAATCTAGGGATTTTATTTGAAATTGTTTTTGTTTTCAGTATTTATATAAGACTTCAACAGAAATGCCTTCAGTGATTCTTTGAGATTGCCTCCAGTAATCCTTATTTTTTTAAAGGAAATTCTCTAGGAATGTCTCCAGGACTATTGAGCAAGTTTTCGAAAATTTCGTACAATATTTGCTAAGATAATCGAGAAAAAAAAACTAATCGAATCTAGGGATAGTATTCTGCAGGATTTTCTAAAGAAATTTTTCGAAAAATATTGAACAGAATCTCTACAGAAATGTGTGTAGGAATGGTTAAAATTAAAATAAGCTTTTGAAGATTGCATGGGAACTTTCTGAGAAACTTTCTAAGAAATGTTTGTTAAAACTGCAGAAGTAATACTTGGATGAAATGCTGAAAAAAATCCTAGAAAAAAAATAGGTTTGTTCGAAGAACCCATCGGAAAATTTTGAAATTCTGGGAAGAAACATGGATTGAAGGAATCCACATAAACATGCGACACATTGTTTTCAAATTCTATGGAATAAACCGTTGCGGATTTCTCGGACGAAAATCTGTAAAAATCTTTGGAATATTTCCTATAGTAACACTTGGAGTATTCGGTTGAAGGATTAGTAAAAAAATATTTGAAGGAAATTCTAAATAGAAATAAAGTAATACTTGAGAAAATTACTAGAAGCTATGGAGTTCTCAAGGATTTCCTGGAGCAAATTCTGGAGAAGTTCTTCTAAGCATTAAAGCATCTAAGCATCTAAGCATTAAAAATCGCTGGAAGAATTGGAAAAAAATCTCTAGATGAATTTCTGGAGAGATTCCTGTAGGAGAACCTGTAAGTATTCTTAATAAAATCATTAAGGTATTCCTTGAGCTTTTCCTCGGAGAATCTTTAAGAGCTTGTTGAACATGTTATAGTCTTATAAATCTGTACAATTTTGCATCAGGATTCAATGTAAGCAGAATAAGGAAAAAAGAGAATCTAGAGACCATTTTGGTTATGTTACTGGGTAATGGATACTTTAGAGACCTTCCATTGAAAATGGAAAAATGTATCTATATTTTAGATACTTGCATTAAAATAGAGACCAAGCCATGCATTGGATTGACCTTTGTTATAAATATAAATATATAATATATAAATATGAATATTCTTTATATTTATATAGTTTTGAAATCCATTTTATTAAACAAATTTGACAAGAATAGACTAAACTGCTTGTCTTTACAACCAGTGAAATTGTTCTAATTTCTTAATCTATTTCAAGATAACAAATGGATGAACAGCCTGTGAATTTTTGTAATCCTTTTTTTTTTCTTAGTATCAAAGTGGCCCAGCTAATCGCTAAAGTTTTCAAGAGACACTGAAGAAGCTTGGAAAATGTTTCATCGCGCAGAAACTATTTTCCTACAATTTCGTCAAGAATTATGCAAAAAAATCTTTCAATAAACCGTCAAACCCTGCTCTAAATGTTTTAAAGAATTATGCCGCAAAACATCAGTAGGGATTTGATCAAATCATTTATCTGGAATCAACTAAGAACAACTTCCAGAAATTTCTACGGCAATTCTGAATCAGCCAAGAACTTCTAGGAGGTAGACTGTGGGAGTTCTATAGGCTCCGAAAATCTGTTCAATGTATTAAAACTCGATCAACGTCGTAATTATTCTTATGGAGGATGGAAGACACGATAAGGTTTCTCATGGTATTCTCATGCCCAGTAAAGCGTGACATAGTTTGTGCATGACCCCAAACATTTGATATATTTTTCAAATTTCCTGCTTATCTCGTCCCTTTTTTGTTGAACCGTGCTTGTGATTATTCTAACAAGGTATGTTGGAAAATTAAAGTTTTTAAATTTTGCAATCAAGCCTTCATGCCAAACACTGTCGAATGCTTTTTCTATGTCTAGAAGAGCAAGACCAATAGAATAGCCAGTAGGATCGAATCAAATTCGATTCACGTAAAAGTTAATGAGTGGTTGAATGTCCATGTATGAATCCAAACTGTCAAAAAATGAATTTTCGTTAATGTGGGCCATCATTCTGTTCAAAATTACCTTTTCAAAAAGTTTACTGATGGATGATAGCAAACTGATTGGACAATAGCTAAAAGCTTCTGCGGGATTTTTGACTGGTTTTAAAATTGGTACAACCATAGCTTTTTTTCATTTGTCAGGAACATATGCTAATTAAAAACATTTGTTCAACTAAGAATGATAAGCTACTTTCTGGAATATTCTTGATGAGGATTTAAAAAATTCCATCATCGCCAGGAGCTTTCATAGTTTTGAATTTTTTTTAATAATAGTTCTCACTTCTTCCAAATCAGTTTCCCAAGAATTTTCGAAAACGTTGTCTTGATTGAGAATATTTTTGAAGTCCTGAGTGACTTGATTTTGAATTGGACTAGTAAATCCTAAATTAAAATTTTGTGCGCTTTCTAACTGCAATGCAAGTTTTTGAGCTACTTCGAAATAGGTTAGTAATAATTTGTTTTCCTCTTTCAATGCCGGTATTGGCTTCTGAGGTTTTTTTTTAAGATTTTAGATAATTTCCAGAAGAGTTTAGAGCCAGGGTCCAATTGAGAAATCTTATTTTCAAAATTTTTGTTTCTTTATTGTGAAAAACATTTTTGGATTTCTTTCTGCAAATCCTATCATATAATTTTCATAGCTGGATCGCGTGTGCGTTGAAATTGCCTTCTCTTCACGTTTTAAGACGGATCAAAAGTTTAAGATCATCAATTTTACTTCACATTTTGGAATTGCAATGCTCATGGCTTCAGCAATGGAATTTGTTAAAGTTTCAAGAGCATTGTCAATATCAAGTTTTGTTTGTAAAGAAATGATAACATGAAGATTAGAGTCAATATACGTTTCATATATATTCCAGTCGGCTCGTAAATAATTGAAAGTGGAGCTTATAGGATTGAGAATCGCTTCATGGGATGTTTGAAATGTAACAGTGACATGATCAGAATCAAAATCAGCATGAGTAATCAGTTGGCTACAAAGATGACTAGAGTCGGTTAAGACCAAATCAATCGTAGATGGATTTCTAGAAGAGGAAAAACACGTAGGGCTATCAGGGTATTTAATTGAGAAATATCCTGAAGAGCACTCATCAAATAAAATTCTGCCGTTTGGAATTACTTTGAGAATAATTCCTTGACCGATGTTTGGCATTAAAGTCACTAGAGTTTGCAATATTCCCGGGATTTGACTTCCCGGGAAACGGGAAATAAAATTGCCATTTCCCGGGAAATCCCGGGATCCCGGGAAATTTTCAAAAACGAGAAAATAAAGCAAATTTGATGAAAGTTTCTTTTGAATTATTCGTATTTCATGTAGGGGAACTTACATATTCTCGGCAGTCTAAGCTGTTGCCGCGCTTCTTTTGTAATTTTGTCGGACATCAGCAAACAAATCCCGTGTTTGTCTGTTTACAATTATGTGTTGCTCAATCCTCTATCGATTCACACAGACAGACTTGTCAACATGCTTTTAAAAACGTTTTTACAACGCTGCGAACACCACTTGTCCGTGTGACTATTGTCGGCAGCCTCATTTTCTTCGGCAACTTTCCCATAAGAACTGCTGGTGAATCACTTCGGCAGCTCCAAATCAGTCGCATTTTGAGGCGTTGATGCTGAATTGATGACATCTCTGGCGATATTGTTTGTTCAGTCTCGTAATTCTCGTCGGCGGGAAGCGAGCAGAACAAAGAATCATCTGAATGTTTTGATTGATGTGTTTTGATAGAAAAACACTGTGTATTTGGCGTTTGAAATTTGGTTGCCGATAATAGTGACTGTTACATTCATGAAAACTTTATAAGCCCACTCAATTTATGAAAAAAAAAAATCCTTCAAAAAATCCTTTGTTTACTATAGCTCATAATCATTTTTAAGAACAAACATATCGTCAAAGACATATACATTTTATCAACAGCTATTTGATTTCGAAAAACAACAAACCAACATCGAATTATAACTAGTTATCTAGTGAACTTATTGCTTATAATGAGATCATTCTTCTTCTTGGCATTATATCCTCATTGGTACAGAGCCTGCTTTTCGGCTTAGTGTTCAATGAGCATTTCCACAGATATTGAATGAGAACTTTCTTTGTCAAAGTTGCAATTTTCGCATTTGTATATCGTGTGGCAGGTACGATGAGTACGATGATATTTTCCATTACCAAAAGATTCTGGACCAACCGGGAATTGAACCCAGACACCTTCAGTATGGCTTTGCTTTGTAACCGCGGACTCTAACCACTCGGCTAACGAAGGTAAATGATATGACAAGTAAATTGTGCGAAGGTTTTTGTTTGAAAATAGATGGTTAATCCTTTTTTTAATAGAACTACCCGGGAAATACGGCAATCCCGGGAAATACGGGAATCCCGGGAAACAGAAAATAATTTCCCGGGAAACGGGAATCCCGGGAAATCTCTCGGGAAATGTTCTCGGGACTGCAAACTCTAAAATTCACCAATGACAAAAAAAATTATTGCGAGTCAATTGTCGCAAGTCAGTTTGGAGCAAATTAACCTGCTGTCCAGAGCCTTGAAAAGGCAAAAATAGGCAGCTATGAAAGTATATTTACCAAGCAGTGTTTCAACAGAAACACCTAAAGTTTCAAAAACTTGGTGAGGTAGAATTTTCGGTAGACGAAGAGGCGGAGTAGAAGTTTCCTGTGGCAGTAGAGTTTTTTTTATTTGATTTGAATCAGTTAGAACGGGTACTCGTGTTATGAAATGGGGAGAAGTTCAAATTATCTGCTAAGATATCGGCAAAGGATTTTCCTTGGGTAGATACATTCGAAATTAAAAGATTCAAACGGCTACCCAACGAATTAAAATGAGTTCGTGATTGAGCATGATTATAATCTTACTGATGGGTATGATTCCTAATCAAGCAATCGTTAACTGAAAAATGAGTATTGTTCGATACTCTACCAGGCAAATTCCGGAAACGATTGTTATCGTAACGGATATTATCTTTCATCTGCCTGGCACGAGCCTCAATGACTCTCCTTCGCGAAGGGCAATCCCAAAAATTGGACTTATGGTTGTTCCCGCAATTTGAGCATTTAAACTTGGTGGTATTTTCCTTCACTGGACAGACGTCCTTGACGTGAGAAGAATCTCCGCAAATCATGCATTTAGCATCCATGCGACAATTTTTTGTACCATGACCCCACTTTTGGCACCGACGGCACTGAGTGGGGTTCTGGTAATTTACTCCAGGTTTCTGGAAATGTTCCCATGTCACACGGACATCGAACATAAGTTTTGCTTTTTCTAAAGCTTTAATATTATTTTTTTTTGTTAAAGTGAACTAAATAATATTCTTGAGAAAGCCCTTTCCGAACAATGCCAGATTGCGTTCTCTTTTTCATATTGATTACTTGGACTAGGTAATCCAAGTAAATCATTTATTCCATTTTTGATCTCTTCAGGTGACTTATAGTCACTTGAGAGACCATTCAAGACAACTTTGAACAAGCGTTCAGTTTTGTCGTCATAAGTAAACAAATTGTGCTTTTTCTCTTCAAGATGTCTGAGGAGAAATTCGCGATCTTTAAGAGTTTCCGGCAAAACGCGACAGTCTCCTTTCTTTGCGATTTGGAAGGAAACCTTGATTCCCCTATTGGAGTTCACTGACCACGATAGGCGGCACTCTTTGTTTCCTCACTTGAATCAAAGAGTCTGGGCTAGAGGCTGCTCTGATTTGGTGTTCGGAAAATTTGTCTAAAGCATCGAACTGATTGCTCATTTCGATGCAATTATCAACATTAACCATTTCACCCTTGGAAGAAAGCGCGCATTCCGGAAAAACGTCCTTTCTTCCATTCTTGCCACGTTCAGTGACAGTTTTAAAAACTACTTTTTTGGAAGGAAGTCGTGAATTCAGAGATTCACCCGTCCTTTTGTTAGTAGTTGCAAACATGTTAAGTGAATGAACGAAAGAAGAAGTGACCTTTGGAGAGGTTTTTTTAAGGCGGTGTCCAACAAGGATTACCACCGCTAGCTTTCGCCAACGGGTCCAACGAAAAATCGAAGACACGGGTCCTAACAAGGATCGAAAAAAGACCAAAAGTAGAAGAAATAGTACTGAAAAGTACTGTTTTAGTTGTACCATTTTAAGAATCGGAAAGAACTGTTTCTGTAGCACTGAGAAGTATTGTTCTAGTGCTTTAAGTAGTTTTAAAAACTTCCAAGAGCAGGGAGAGCTCGAAAAAGAAGAAGAAGAAGAAGATACAATTATCATCCAGAACAACCATTCAAAAAGTAGCACCCTCATCATAAGAATTTATTACTTGGAGATTACTTTGCTCCATGCAAATGCAAACTCAAACAAAGGGCATCAATCTCGCTCAGTTCGTTATTAACCGTCACAGCTTACTCATCCAACCATCCTGGGGTCCATTCCGCGGCTATGAAAGCGAAACCAATTCGAAAGCTTTCCCTTTCATCTTCCAAAAGCTTCATTCATGTGCAGCCTAATAATTATTCATAACGCCGGGATCAGCTCCACTCGTTGATGTTGACGGTTCGGTTGGTCCACGTCCGTATAGTACCTAGGTACCTTCAATCCATCATCATCATCATCATCGTTTGTCGTGTGGCGATCTCATTGTTACGCAAAGTTTGTTTTCGCAACATTTCAATCACAACGGATGGCTCCTTAAGGGTATGCGATATGGTTTCGATCTACTTCGTCGCAATCGCTATTATTCATCGTAGCAAACTTAAAATGTTCTACCACGGCGGATATTCGAACTTATCTACAATATGAATTCATTTTCCAAGTGTAATTTTGTGAGAACTGTTTTTGGGTCGTACACTCGTACACCAAAAAGGTAATAAAATTGCTGTTTTTCGATAAATAACTTCAGTTCAAATATCCACTTTGCACTTTTCACCGAAATCGCATGGACGAAGACGTACCTAGCGAAATCTGTTTAGCGATCGACTGAGCCACAAAACATTACGATTCAATTTTTTCCCACCCCACCTATGAGACTTATCTCACTGTCTAAAAAAACAGTGTATCCTTTCGTTTCACATCATAAGATAAAATCCATATCGCATACCCTTAGCGACGCTTCAGCCTAAGCTCTCTTCAGTCGTTCGGCGATGGTTGAGGGGAGTTGGCTTAGTGCGGGTTTCTCATAAATTGCGATTAAATGGCGCTGCGGGCTCACAGCAGCGGAAACAGCTCATCATTTATCCTCGTCCTGTTTGCGCCCGGTTATGGAAATCGAAACTCGTTCGCGCGCGCTCGATTCCCTTACCTGTGTGTGTGAAGAGAGAGAAAAAAACGGAAAAGCCATTAATATTAATTCAAAGGAAACGGAGAGAACGATTATGCGTTTTAGCTTTGGTAGGTATATGAGATGGGAGGCATTTGCCAACCCAACCGACTTGACTCTTCTACTGGCTAAGCAAAGTTTTCGTTTCCATTGGACCAAGGAGTTTCCAAGACGTTGGGTAGTTGGGTGGGTGGTTTCGGCTAAGAAAGCATATCGCAAGTGGATGAGCATTTGCATAGATATGGAAAATTTTCCAGCCCAGCAGCTGGACCAGCTGTAAGTTTCGAAGCGGATGATGTGCAGAGGTGTGGAGAGGAACGACTCGGGGGTTGATGAATCAATTGTGGTAAAGAACTGCGTTGTATGCATAGAGAAGTCAATCGAGAGGTTTGACGAACATTTTCTAAGAAATGTATGTCTGGTACGTTTTTCATTAGATCGTTGACAATATATAGATTTATCTTTATTTAAGCAGTTTGTTTCGTGTTTCATATGAATTGTAACATGTAGCGGTCCAGGGTGGTCTAAGGACTACCGTTTCTGCTTCATTATCAGAAGGTCAAGGGTTCAATCCCAGGCCCGAGAGAGGTGAACATGAGCAACCACTAACTTGCGGCGGGCTGATGCTATTATTTGAATGTTCTTCTTTCAATTTTCTGGTAATGAGAGAAATTGACGCAAGTGGCTTGTCAGCACGAGCAGTGTGTGGATGATTCTGAATGTCCCTTGGTGTGGTCTCTCACGAATACGGCACTCAGCCTCTGTCAGTTCTCACACCGTGGAACTGAATGCGAATGCCGCTGAGCTTTGCTTGAAATTTGGGCACTGAGATGCAAACTTGTCAGCCCTGATCATAAGTCGATTTGAGAAATGATTTATTTTTATTCGCAAAAAATAAGAAAAATCTTAGGCTTGACAATGTTTTCGTATGTGTATGCTCATACCGTGATGCATCAATACCCGGACACTTAAGTAGATACAAGTATTCGAATTCAGTTTTAGACAAGTAACTTTCAATTTAAATTGAAATGTAATATTGACGCATTTAGATATATACCAGATCTTAGTATAAACGATGATTTTCATGTCAAAAGTTATGAAAATATAGTGAAAAACTTTGAAATAATCAACCATGTCCTGTCCCTAAATCCGGACATCTGACTTAACCTTGGTTTTAAATCCGGACACTTATGAATCAAAATCCGGACACCTGTATCGCAACATGAATTTTAGGAATAAAATTGATAAAATTGCATTTTAATTAACTTAAAGGATCATTTGATAGAAAATTTGATGCAGGCGTTTTATCTGTGCAGCACATAAAAAAATAATTTCAGTGAGTTTGTGGTTCATTTACCTCTACTCGATCGAAGTCTTGCGAACACATTCGATTGAGTACTTGGTGTTTACTAAGCATCAAATAACAAATTGCACAAATTTTCTTAGCACTTATAATCACTCGTAACACTTTAATGTCAATATTTTCTGCCTTTCTAGTGTATCAACTTTAAATATATTGGCTTACTTACTTTACTTTTGCTGGCTCTACGTCCTTCAAGACATGACCTGCGCCACAATGTTACGCCAACTAACTCGGTCCATGGCTGCTAACCTCCAATTCCTCGATCGCCCCACACTTCCTAGATCCTGCTCCACTTGGTCAAACCACCTAGCTCGTTGCGCTCCCCTTCGTCTTGTACCGGCCGGATTTGAGTTGAACACCATTTTTGCGGGATTGTTGTCCGGCATTCTCACAACGTGTCCCGCCCAACGTACCCTTCCAGCTTTGGCGACTTTCGTGATACTGGGTACACCGTAGAGTTGCGCAAGCTCGTGGTTCATTCTTCTCCTCTATACGCCGTTCCCACATACTCCGCCGAAGATCGTCCTAAGCTCACGTCGTTCGAAAACTCCTAGCGCTTGCAGGTCCTCTTCGAGCATTATCCACGTCTCATGCCCGTAGAGGATTACCGGTGTTATTAGCGTCTTGTACATGGTACACTTAGTACGGAAGTGAAGTTTACCAGACCGCAAGGTCTTGTGGAGTCCATAGTAAGCACGACTTCCGGCAATGATACGTCTTCTAATTTCTCTGCTGCAGTTGTTATCCGACGTTATCAATGCCGAGGTAGACAAATTCGTCCACCACCTCGAACTCATCCCCGTCGATCGTCACGCGTCTGCCTATGCGAGCTCTATCACGCTCGGTTCCTCCAGCCAGCAGATATTTCGTCTTCGACGTATTTACCTTCAATCCAACCCGATCTGCTTCACGTTTCAGCTTGGTATACTGTTCAGCAACCACCTGGAACGTTCTTCCGACAATGTCCACGTCGTCAGCGAAACAAATGAACTGGCTGGATTTATTGAAGATCGTGCCCCGCATGTTGAAGCCCGCCCGTTTCATAACACCTTCTGGGGCGATCCATTAATTACGTAAGACAAATTTTCGGGGTTCTCAACCCCCCTCCCCCAATGGTAGGATTTTTTGTATGAAAATTAAAATTAAATTGTATGGCGCGTAAGAAATCTCAAACCCCCCCTCCCCCCATAAACCCTTACATAATTAATGGACAGCCCCTTCTAGCGCAATATTGAACAGGAGGTAGGAAAGACCATCGCCTTGTCGAAGTCCTTTGCGTGTTTCAAACGGGTTCGATAATGCACCCGATATCTTCACACAGCACTGTACACTATCCATCGTTGCTTTGATCAGTCTAGTCAGTTTCCCGGGAAAACCATTCTCGTCCATAATCTTCATAGGCCGCTTTGAAATCGATGAATAGGTGGTGCGTAGGGACTTGATATTCGCGACACTTTTGGAGAATCTGCCGCAACATAAAGATTTGGTCTGTCGTCGATCGCTCGTCCACAAAACCGGCTTGATAACTTCCAACAAATCTGCTTGCCAGTGGCGATAGACGGCGGAAGATGATCTGGGAAAGCACTTTATAGGCTGCATTAAGAATGGTGATCGCTCGATAGTTCTCACATTCTAACTTGTCACCCTTTTTGTATATTGGGTATATTATTCCCTCCTTCCACTCCTCCGGTAGCTGTTCTGTATCCCAGATCCTGGCTATCAATCGGTGCAGACAAGTGGCCAACTTGTCCGGGCCCATTTTAATAAGTTCCGCTCCAATACCATCCTTTCCAACTGCTTTGTTGTTCTTGAGCTGTTTGATAGCATCCTTAACTTCACCTATTGTGGGAGTTGGCACGTCTCCCTCATCCGCCGTATTGATGAAGCCATTCCTCCTGCTGTCTTGATCTTCCTCCTCTGCGCCGTTTAGGTGTTCATCGTAGTGCTGCTTCCACCTTTCTATCACCTCACGTTCGTCCGTCAAGATACCACCATCCTTATCCCGGCACATTTCGGCTCGCGGCACAAAGCCTTTGCGGGATGCATTTAGTTTCTTGTAGAACTTTCGTGTTTCTTGAGAACGATACAGCTGCTCCACCTCTTCACACTCCAACTCTTCCAGGCGGCGCTTTTTATCCCGGAATAGATGGGTTTGCTGTCTTCGCTTCTGTTTGTATCGTTCCACGTTTTGACGGATGCCTTGCTGCAGCATCATCGCCCGCGCTGCATTCTTCTCGTCCAAAACCGTCTGACACTCCTCGTCGAACCAATCGTTCCGTCGATTTGCTTCCACGAACCCAATGGCACCTTGCGCTGCGTTGTTTATGGCTGCTTTGAGACTACTCCAGCAGTCCTGGAGAGGGGCTTCGGTGAGCTCACCCTCTTCCGGCAACGCTGCTTAAAGGCTTTGCGCGTAATCAGTTGCGACTTCGGGTAGCTTGAGTCGTTCCAGATTATACCGTGGCGGGCGTCGGTACCGAATGTTGTTCACAACGGAGAGTCGTTGGCGCACTTTAACCGTCACTAGGTAGTGGTCCGAATCGATGTTTGCGCCGCGATAAGTTCTGACGTCGATAATGTCCGAGAAGTGTCTTCCATCAATCAAAACGTGGTCGATTTGCGATTCAGTTTGTTGGGGTGATCTCCAGGTGTACCGATACGGGAGGCTGTGCTGGAAGTAGGTACTACGTATGGCCATGTTTTTGGAGGCGGCGAAATCAATCAGTCTAAGGCCATTTTCGTTCGTAAGCTGGTGAGCGCTGAACTTCCCTATAATCGGTCTAAATTCCTCCTCCTGGCCAACCTGAGCGTTGAGATCTCCGATAACGATTTTGACATCATGGCTTGGGCAGCCGTCGTATTCACGTTCCAGCTGCGCGTAGAAAGCGTCCTTATCGTCATCGTCACTTCCTAGGTGAGGGCTGTGCACGTTGATTATGCTGATATTGAAGAAACGGCCTTTGATCCTCAACTTGCACATTCTGTTGTCGATTGGCCACCACCCACCCAGTCACGCGCCTCTGCATTTCGCTCATCACGATAAAAGCTGTGCCCAGCTCATGTCTGTTGCCGCAGCTCTGGTAGATGGTATAACCATCCCTATACGTATGTACCGTCGACCCTTTCCAGCAAACCTCCTGCAGCGCTACGATGTCGAACTTGCGGACCCTCAATAATTCATACTCAATATATTGGCTTACGAAAGTAAAATACAGTGCTTTTCAATGATGTCCGGATTTCAAGCCACTTGTCAGCATTTCCGAACAGTCTCTTTTCATACCACTTAGAGTATATTCTCACGTTTTATCACAAATATAGTGATTTAGGACATCGAAATATACGTTACGTTCACTTATTATTCAGAACACAACGAGAATTAGGTTAATTAAACATATTATTATCAACTGAACATTGCAACGCGTAGTGGTATGTTCGTCAAGGCTTTTTTAAAATATGACCAACACTGCAGTGAAATCACGTCAAACTGGAGCTACATTTTTGTTTTTATTTTTATTAATTATCAGGCAAAGGTAACAAGATCACGAATGTAACTAAAATGCCTAATAGGCTGGAAAGAAGAAATTATGGGTAAAATTATAAAAAAATATTGCTTATTTCTACATTTAATTAATGATAATTATCAAAGTGTCCGGATATTGGTACCGTCCGGATTTTGATTCACCACGGTAGTTTTCTGAAACATATTTTATTTTGCATGGAAACATGGCTTTGTTGTGAATTAACCACCATTTGTTACTTTTTCCACGATAAGTTGATAGTGCAAAAATGTAAAATATACAAAGCCAAGAGCACGAAACTGGGGAACTAGACATCCGTTTGAACTGAAAACTTAATTGATTGGTCACTAGCTGGTGGTGACCAATTACTTACGTTTTCAGCTCAAACGGATGTTCGGTTCTCCAGATATGTGCTCTTGAAAATTTGAGTTTTGACTTCGATTCATCTTCACCTTAAACATTAAATGAGCCTCTACTATTTCGGTCCTGCTCAGTTTCACATTCAAGGATTGAATTCTGAGAAACGTGAGAGTATCTCTCACTTATCGCTCTCTGTAGCAATCATGATCCACAACACATCAGAAGAGTCTGTTTATCATTTTCAGCTCTGATTTGATGATAAAACCCAACTAAACAAGCTTCAAACATTGGAGGCACTATTTCTATATGATGTTTGAGGATTGTTTTTCATAGCACTAAAATAAGGGGATTTTTTTATTTCCGTACGGGTTTGAGCCGAAAGGTCTTAGATTTTCATGAAACTTTTTCCACAGGCAGGGCTCATCAATACATGATTAAAAAAAATTGAGAAAAATTCAGGGTCGTCTATTTTTCCGGAAAACTCAGTTGGGATATTTTTGTTTTCCCCTGACACTACTTACTTTGAAAAATCATAACTCAAGAACGAAGCATCATAGAAACAAAGTTTTTTTTTATGAAAATGAAAGCAAATTTCTTCAGGAATAAAACAAATGACTGAAAGAAGTTTTCCACAAAATTTTCCACCGTTGAGAAAATTCATAAAGAAAAGCCGGAAAAACTATGCTCCAACTCGTGGAAAATTTTCAAGAAAATATGTTTAAGACGGTAATTTTATAAGCTTTAATCGCTGAAAATTTTGAAATGGTATATTTTTTCGTTTTTGAGTTATGGCCAATTTTGTAAAAAATGTGCAAATGTGCCATTTTGAGCCTTTTCTTTGAAAAATCATAGCTCAAGAAAGAAGCATCGTAGGAACAAAGTTTTTTTTATGAAAATGAAAGCAAATTGTCTAAGGAATAGAAAAAAAATGTTAACTGGATAAAGTTTTCCACAAAATTTTCCACCGTTGAGAAAATTCGTTCCTATTAGTGGAAAACTTCCAATTGAAATTAGTGTTCCAATTAGTGGAAAACTTTCAAAAATATATTTTTGAGAAGGTAATTTCATAAGCTTTAATCGCTGAAATTTTTGAAATGTACTTTTTTTTCGTTTTTGAGTTATGGCCAATTTGAGGAAAATGACCATATAAGCCTTTTCTTTGAAAACCCATATTTCAATCGAAGCATCGGAAAAACAAAGCAATTGCAAATTTTCTAAAACATCTGAAAAAAATATATGGGATTGGTTTTAATGAAGTATAAGTCAGAATGGATGATATTTTTCATGAAAAATTACACCGCTAAGAAAAACTGTAAAAAAAAACTGTTTCTGCCTCAATTTTTCATTACACTGAAAAGGGATTCTTTCTTTTCTATGAAACAAATAAAATTGTTTTTATTTTTTTAAATATTATTTATTAAATTATTCAGTATATAACTTACATTTTCATCTTAATACTATCTATTTTTTCAACCGGGAAGATTGTCTTTGGTTGCTAACACCAGAAGATTTTCGTTTCTTTGTATTATGAAGAACAAAGCATGCTGTATTTTCTTGGTTTTCATGAGCATCTGAGAATTCATTAGCAAAAATGCTTCGTTCGTCTTTTGGTATAAATGAATGATATTTTTATGTTCCAGGAATTGGAACAAGGTTAGATAATCTTTCCTGAAGAAATTTTTCAGCCTCTGAATAGTCATTTTCAGTTGCATAGATAAATTCCCAATCTTTTTTAAACTGGTCTTTCACCTTGAAACTTGTTCCTCAAACATCATTCCTTCTGCAAGATCCGTTACGGGAGCCTTCTGGTTAATCATAATCATGCACTTCATGCAGATTTTCATCTTTTCCGTAATCCACCGAACTCCATTCGAATGAAACTTGGTCATGAGACCATGGCTAATCGAGCGTAAATTTGTCCTTACTGATTTGTGGCCGTCCAGTCCGAAGGGGTTACAGCATAGCGAATAGTTTTCGTAGTATTGAACTTTGTCCATTTCAACAGCTTCGGTAATAACGAGTAATATACAGCTGACAACACTTTCTCACTGCTCTTTGTTAGTTTTTTGGTAAACTTATGATTCTCAAGCCATTTCAACGCTTTAAACCAAAATTGGTAAATACCTAATTGCCATATTGTCTACCCATTGATTTAACTGTCAATTTTGTAGTTACCTAACAGGTAGCTGGAAAAAATGCCTACATTATGATTGAAGAAATCTTTGTTTCTATGCTGTTTTTTTCTTAAGTAGTTTTGTTTATTAACTTATAAATTTGAAAATAAGCTTTATAAACTTATAAATGTATAAATTTGTAAACAGCTCATCTTGGCAATATTTGATCATGTTTTAGGAACGAAAAATGAGCGTAAGTATTTAAAAAATGTTTAGGATTGGATCTTATTGATCGCTCTTTTCAAATATACTTTGTTTGTAAGCTGGAATAGCTAATCGGGTTATCATTATTTATTTTCCTTAATGGTGAAAAATGTCCTGGAAAACTTATTCCATTTCAAAAAACCTCTAAGTTTTGAGAAAATTTGATTCCGATTTGACAAAAAAAAATGTTTCTGTGCCGCTTTTATCTTCAGTTATAATTTTCGAACGAAAAGACTTGTACGAGAAATCTGGGCATTTTTCACAAAACTATGACCAAACGCAGGAATCAAAAAGTAGTACATCTTAAAAATTTCAGTGATTGAAATTTATAAAATTCTGTTCTCAAAAATATTTCTTTGAAAATCTTACACATTTGCACATTTTTAAAAATTTGCCATAACTCAAAAACGAAAAAAAAAATACCATTTCAAAAATTTCAGCTTATGGAATTACCTTCTCAAAAATATTTTTTTGAAAATTTTCCACGAGTTGGAGCATAGTTTTTCCGGCTTTTCTTTATGAATTTTCTCAACGGCGGAAAATTTTGTGGAAAACTTTTTCCAGTTATTTTTTTCTTTTTCTTGAGAAAATTTGCTTTCATTTTCATAAAAAAAGAAACTTTGTTTCTATGATTTTTCAAAGTAAGTAGTGTCAGGGAAAAACAAAAAAATTCCAACTGAGTTTTCCGGGAAAATAGGCGACCCTGAATTTTTCTCAATTTTTTTTATTCATATATCGATTTTGTGATTTTGAAACATTCATAAAGATTGTAAATGTAAAAATTATCGAAATTTCACATATGACCAAATAGGGAACCACTATGACCATAACTGGTACACTTTCCCTAATTTAGAACAATGCTAATGCCTCCAAAACATTCTGAAGTTACGATCATAATCAAAACAGGTGCATATATTAGTTTAGGCGAATGATGTCTACGTTTAGTGGTAGCATTCTTTGAGCCTTAACAAACGTGTCCACAAATTTTGACGAGATATTGGATATTGGAAGTAATACAAATTGTCCTGGAATTTAGGTCCTTATGATCTTCAAAATCTACTACAGTCTATACTCAAACAATTCTCGTGAAACATACTCATTCCTATCCATATCGCTTCATATGGCTCGGAAAGTGTACTAATATGAATATTGTTAATTTTAAGGTCTTCAGAACACACAGAACACAAGATTACAATATCTATCGAATCTACTGGTGCTGTTTCTCACTTGTTTTCAACTTTTATTTGTACCAAGCCTCTATAGACATCTGCAAAGCTGCAATGTTACCGTGAGTCCCTTACAAACCATCAGTGTTTATTTTTATTTTGAATTTGCAGGTATCGTACAGTAGTACATCAATTATCAATTTGAAAATTAAAGTTATTCCGGATTTATCACGTGGAGTACTGAGGTAACCCTACTTAAAGAATCAGTAACCACTTTAATTCCAAGTTCATGGCTTGTGACTCATCAATGTTCATGATTTAGCAAACTTAGTCTAAAGAAGAATAGTTTAAGCTTTTTTGGATGACCTGGTCACATATTGGGTTGTTCCAAGTACCTAGTTCCTAGGTGGAAATTGCCATGATATTGACGATTTTGATTGCGACATATAAATCTTCATGAATTTGCAGTACTTGATTTGAAGATGATTTAAAAGTCTTTGGATGACTTGACCGCATGCTGGATTGCCGGTTCCCTGAAAGAAATGGCCATTGAATTGACGGTGCTGAAACCTAGCTGTCGAAATATTGAACTTCATGAATTCTCAAATCAAGGATAAAAAAGGATGATTCATACGTTTTTGGATGACTTGATCACATGCCAGGTTGTTTTTGGATACCCTGTTCGCCAGGGGAATTTGCTCTCGTATTGGTGGTTCTAAGACTTATCTTGCGACATATCCAACATCATGAATGTGCAAATCAAGTTTAAAGAAGAATAGATGTGTGAAGATATGTGTCGTTAATTCGGGGTTAAACATTGAACAACCTTGAAATAGCAGATGAGTTTCTGAAAAGTTTGCAGCTGGAAGTGTCGATAGAACAGTTAATCACCTTCACTTAATTCTCTAACCCAAAGTATAAAATCAATTTCCCCACTTCTCCACATGTGGCTCCGTTTGGCTCATGTCACTTGAGCCTTCATTTAGTGCCCCAACATAGTCTTGAGGATATACATCCTCTATAAGAACGGTCATCAGTACACTTAGCACATAATAGATCACTACCATCAGTGTTAAGCGTAGAAAACCACCTAAAACCCCGTATTTCTTGGCTGAATAGTCCCACTTTGAATTTCGTAGTAAAATTTACTTTTTACCATACTACAAACTCTTGATTTTAGTGAACACGCTATGATTAACCTGGCCAATACGACACATGAATTTGCTAAAATCTTTAAACGCGTTTGTTCTCGGTTGCATAGCTAGAACATGGAACAGTTATGCATGTTTTGCAGTACACGTTTAGAACTATATGAAGCTTTATGGATAGGAATGAGAATGTTTCACGAGAATTGGGTGAGTATAGAATGTTGTAGATCTGGTAGGTCAAAAGGTCCTGAACACCAGGACGATTTGGATGACTTCCAATATCCAATATATTGTCAAAATTTTTGGGCACTTCTGTTAATGCCTCATGAGTGCTGACATCAACCACATTAATAATATATGACCCTGTGTAGATTGCAGTCAAAAACTCAGAATGTTTTGGAGGCCTTAGCATTATTCTAGGTTGTAAATACATTTCTAAATCCCTGGTGCATCGTAACTTTTTAAAAATAACTGGTCTGTACACTTTTGGTATGGAAACATTTCGTTTCCAAATTATAAATGAGTTCTAAAAGGAATTTTATGTAATTTTTACCCTACCTGACCCTGAGATGTTCTGGAATACCTTTATCAAAAATACTCCGAATGTATAGTTTTCCATCACACATTAAACTCCAACTAATAGTGAAGCAATCTTTAAAATTTCATTGAAAAATATGGAGTTATGCTCAAATACGAGCAATTTAAATTATGTACGTCAGCCCCGTAGCCTGTGTTTTTTTTATATACACAAACATCTCGGAATACTTCTTGAGCATAACTATGGAAGAATTTTCAAAATCGGTTTGCCTGTTCTTAAGCCATTTCGTGACATACAAACACCATTTCATTTTTATTAATTTAGATAGTTTTAAACACTTCCTTAAAAACCATCTACCGCACTGAGAATATTTAAAATAATTCTTTAAAGGTTTTGTCAAGATTTTTTAAGATGGCAAGAATTTGTTTAGAGTTTTTTGGAGGAATTTAAGAAGAAACACTCAAATAAATCTTTATGCCGTTTTGACAGTTTAACTTCCAAATGTTTCTGAAATGAATTTCTCGAGAAAAAATTTCAAAAATGTGTATGAGTATCTAAAAAAATAATCGAATATCTGGGTTAATATGAATATTTCTAGAATTATTCATGAAAAATTATTGAAGAATTTTTAAAAACAAAATTATATTTTTGAGAAATTTCAAGAATTTGTATGCATGATACTCTTAAGCATCCCAGAAGGATACTTAAAATAACTCCACGATAAGTTCATGGGGAAATTATTTTCCAAGAGCTTCTATAAAAATCTATGAATGATTTTTGGCAAGTAAACATTGAAGAAATCTTTTATACTGCGTTTAGGGACAAATGTCAAAAGACAAAACATCTAATGCGAAAACATCGAAAGGACAAAACGTCGAAAGCAATTAATCTTCATTTCAGGAGTTCGTTGACGAAACTTCGAAAAAAAAATCCAAAACTTTGAATGCCAAAACATTGCAAGGACAAAACATTGATTGGTCAACAAAACGTCGTGAATAGAGAATTGGAAGAAAACGAAAGTTTCTCTTCCGAAAGAAAAACTTTAGTGTTAGACGCTATTCATTGCCTATTTAATTGACTACGATATAAAAAAAGCAAATCTGGAAATAAATTCCAAATTGTTGTTGAAAATTAACTGCTTTCGACGTTTTGTCCCTTTTGACATTTTGTTCCATTTAACGTTTTGACATTAGATGTTTTTCTTTCGACATTTTACCCTTTGAAATACAGGAGCGCGAGTGTTAAACGATTTCTTCTGGAATTACTAGACGCATTTTGATTGCTATAGAACTTAGCACAGTTTATTTTTCAATAATTATATCAAAATTCATAGAGCTTATGTAACATTACAGAAGCAATATCAAGTGGAATTCTCAAGACAATTTCTGCTGGAAATTGTGTAGGTATCGCTGGAGATTAATTTATGAATGGTTTATGTGTGGATAACTTGCCATTTTCCAAGCAAGATTATTGGGAGAAACCTTTGAAGTTTCATAACTTTCCAATGGGGGATTTATTTGCTAATTTTATTGTGATTAGTTGTCAAATATTTTGAATGATGTCTGGTCAGATGTTGAGTGGTTTCAATATTTTAGGGTACCGAGCATGGAAACTCGAACATTTCGAAAGCATAAGAAATCCACCGTGTAAATCAGGCTCAAGTTTTTCATTTACACCTTCGAAAGCATCTCCATAACTCTCAAACTCCTCCTCAAAGACGACCCAAGGGTCACATTTTCCAAAGCCACATACATCACCGAGTTTTTCTGCGTGCGTCAATGTTCGACACTGGGGGAATTTTCCCAAAGCCCAAACGGATGGATAAGAATCCGAGTGAGTGCGAACCGTTTTTAGTCCTGAATACGGAAAAGTTTATCACTCGACTTCTCTGCATGCGCCCTGGTCTGGAATAGAGTAAGGTGGGGCAAAATTTCGAGTGGAACAAAATTTTTTTTTGAGGTTTTTAGCACAATTCGAAACATTAATGTCAAGGTGGTTCAAGTGCTATCGAATATGAGACTTTCACTCAAAATATCATAGAAAAAAAATATGAAAATTTGGAATTCTTATAACAAAAAATGGGTAAATATTTTGACACAAGTCTGTTACGCAAAATTGAAGCCAATATATTGAAGGTGAACTGTTTTATATAAACTTCTTTTTAACTGTTATATACAGATAAGAAATGTTAGATCAGGATACATGTGTTTTAATAATTACAGGTTGGCTTCATTATGGAATTTGTGTACAATATTCCATGAAGGAAATAATTTTGTGTGAAATTTAATGGAAAAAACATGGATGAATATGGGTTATGAGAAGGGTCTGCGTGATCTGCAGAGATTTTAATTTGAAACCTGCTTGAATTTGCTCCAACTTACTCTACTGCAAGTTGCACTGCCATCATCATCTTTATCCTTTTTCTTTCCAGGTTCACTTGCCCGAATCCGGAGAAGTCGAACTCGATGTGATGTGAATCGGAATGAGTTTTCCAGGCCATCCGGGGGATGACGATCGACAATGTATGCGCACTGGAAGGAAAGGTTACCCGACCAGTCAATTACAACAAAATTCTATACCAAGTTCATTTAGGAAAAATAGTACTATAAGTTATATTTTTGTTTTCGGCTGTGTAGTCTTCTAAAATGCGTCGATTTAATGCAATCTTTGCCAAAGTTCCACTCCTATGATCAAACCTTCTTCAGGACTTGATATCAATCATCAGGGTCAATTTTGGAAATCGTGTTTAAGTGTGTCAGTTTCGAAAGGGTTACAGCTAGTTGTAACCCTTTCGCAACAGGCACACCCAAAACGCGATTGTCAAAATTGACCTCATTGATTGATATCGAGCCTTGAAGAAGGTCATATCTAAGGACCGAAACGTCGGCTAACATTTAATCGCATTTTGTTTTCGGCCTATACAAAAGTTATTGTTATATAAAAATAACTTTTGTTCTGTTTGAATTATACTACAATCTGTATCGATTAAGTTTAATGTAGATGAAGTTTTGTTATAATTGTTGTTATTTTAACTAGAAAGCCAAAATTATAAGATATTTTATAAGAAAAGACGTGTTAGCTGAGTTGCAAACTTTATTTCTATAATGTTATAACCCACTGCGCGGGAAAGGCGAAGGTACGGCCTCCCGATAGGTAGCTTTTAATGAGAAGAATTTCAATTACCGGCTCTGACTCTGGCCGGGTTTCTTGCCGTGCGCTGGGAGGAGGAAGAGGAGTTAAGGAAGGGAAATAGATATCTTTTCACTGGGATGGAGCATTTTTTTCCCAGGAGCAGCAAGCTTTTTCCCAGAAAGTGTCATCCAGTGGGACGTTTCTATTGGGTGCAAAAAGGTGAGATATACTTCACTACGGAGTGGGTGACTTGGAGAAGGACGACTTTGGTTTGTAAAGTTGATTAGATAGTAATTTGCATACGAGAAGGAGAGTTCGATTCGAACTGCCATTAAGATCGGAATCGTTACTCTAATTAATGTGGAGATAACATTCATGGGAATCAGTAATTGATGTCGAATGATAATGTCTTTCCATGTTTTGTGAAGCGTTCAAATGCATGCACACAAGAAACAATTTATTGGTCTTTTAAAATATAATTAATATTGAAGCAGTGATTTCTAATGGAGGTAAGTTAATACATTGTCGTGGATGGAAAGAAAAACCAAAATGGATGTCAAGATTTCAATTCTTGAGAACCCATTTCCGACGAATGCCAGATTGGGTTCACTTTGAATCTATGACATTTGGTCGAAAGACATTTGGTCGAACGGACATTTCGTCGAATGGACATTTGGTCGAAACGGTTTAGTTGCAACAGAAAGCATAGAATATTTCTAGAGTAACATTTTGGCACGAATACAAGAGTGATTGAATAACCGAAAAAGTATCAACTATTTTACCAACAATCTCTATGCGATAAGTAACATTTTGTTATCCAATTTGATGGACGCCCTCCCAACATATTGATTAAGCTCTTGAGTTTTTAATGATTCCAGTTGCTTTTTTGTTCAGGCATGTTCTGCGATTCGAGATAAGCTGATCTTAAATGGAAGCAAGCCGACTTTTGTCTCCTCAGTCAACTCGTATTACTCACCCGATACATAGAATTAGCCCTTTTTCTCATTTTTAATAATACATAGCTTCTACAGCAAACTCTGTTTTTAGCCGAGGTCATCAAGACTGCCAGCACAGCCATATATTTGCTTGAGGAAAGTTATTAAGCTGGAAGTCACAATAAGCCACTTGGCAATAAGTAGAGTTACCAACACCTAGCATTCACTTCGTCATAAAGGGTTTCCTTAAAGCATTTTTTTACTGGCGTTTTAATCTTGATTTCCGCTTTCAAAAATCTTACCCAAGCTGCAAAACCCGTAATTCAAAGAAAGATCCCGAGCACTCTCTCTGAATTTTTCATAAAATTAACATCAGGTGTTCATTATTAAGAAAGTTGGCATTTCAAAAGAATAAAAAATAATGAAAACATTATGTTCACATCGTTGGGTGATAAAATAAAAGCTTGTTGAGCAGTCGAAGAATGATGATATTTTCAAAGAATAATAAATTCACTAGAGCTAAATATTTCAGTTAATGTACAAAAAACTACTTCTAAAAAGTTTAAGTTCAGTTGAATAATAATCGAAATCCTAGATTTTTGGCATAATGATCAAATGATCTTTCAATAAACCATTTAAAAATAAGCTCTCAACCAAATTTTCGTTCAACTAAACGTCATTCGACCAAAATAAGTGTTCCAAAGCAATTCGACCAAATGTACTTTCGACCAAATGGCATTCGACCAAACGTCATTCGACCAAACGTCATTCGACCAAATGTCATTCGATGAAATGTCCTAAAGCCGTTCACTTTTTCATAATGATTACTTGGATTGGGAAAAATCAAAGTAAATCATTTTTTTTTATTGATCTTTTTAGGTGACTAATAGTCACTTGAGAGACCTTTCAAGACGACATTGAACAAACGTTCAGCTTTGTAAAAAAAAGTAAGTAAGTTAAGTGAATAAAAATGTGCTTCTTCTCTATATTATTGCCTTGGAATGACCCGCTGAACCTCCCGAACTACGAAGATCGCTGTAAACTAATAAACCTAGATCTCCTTGAAGTGCGACGAAATGTATCGAAAGCGACATTTATCGCTGACCTGCTGACTTCTCGTATAAACTGTGCCAATTTGCTGTGCCAATTGAACATCAACATCCGTAGTCGAATTTTGCGCACCAACGACTTTCTTCGCGTACCGGGATCGAGAACTAATTACTGTTATAATTCTCCTTTAGCTAGTATGTGTCGTGTATTCAACAAGTGTTATAATGTGTTTGATTTTAATTTGTCTAGATCTACTATTAAGAAAAGAATTAAGCAATTATTGTGTTATTCGTAAGATTTGAATGTTATTTAACAGATATTTGTTTATTAGTTTTAAGTCAATTGTATCATTTGGATTTGTTAATCTGTTGATGCGAAAAGATGAGAAGGTTTTATGCCTATTTGAGAGAGAGTTCATTTTTAAGCTCAACTCAAACGGGCTTTTCCCTACTCCTAAAATAAAAAAATGTCAGTACTCTACAAAATATGTGAGAAGGAGTTCGCTATCTTTAGGAGTTTCTGGCAAAACGCGACAGCCTCCTTTCTTTGCAAATTTCAACGAAACCTTGATTACACTAATGGAGTTCAAGATCTCCTGCCTTAATCTTACAAATTCGAAACAACTGACCACGATCAAAATGAATCAAGTAACTCCAAAGAATAGAAGAACCATGTACATACTGCAACAACCTCTAGACTAGTTTGAATACCTATAGCATCCACATCAACAGGTCTTTCGTTCTGTTTCCTCGCAAAGTTACATTTTATGACCTAATCCATCGTGTCCCCTATTCAGTGCTCCCAACGAGTGGGTCCAGCTCAGGTCCCATAAAACCGCCCAATTCAAGCGGCCACACCTCCGGTCCGTCCTTCTCCATGAGAACTTATCCAACCGTAGCTAGTAGCAAAAGTGGACTTACAGCCCATACAACCAGCCCCATAAATACTAATCCACCGACCATCTGGTCCAAAGGAAAAGCCTATTACAAGCTCTTATGTCACATACACTCTCGCTCTTCTTCACTGTCCATTTCGCAGGGTCTCGCAACGCTGCACCCATGGAAAACCGATGCATGGTTCGTGGGTTTTCGCTTCCTAACATTTCTCATTTCCACCGAACGCGAGCCCCAATAAACCACGACGACGATGTTGCACAGTGGTCCAAGGCTGGCCAAAAATTATAAAAGTGATGTTTGCAAATGCTGAAAGTGATATTTGTTTTCTTCTTGTTAGTACCGAATAGCAATTCCACAATGTTTCGATAACCATTGTTTCTGTACTAAATCACAATCAAATTAAGCTCAAACATTGCACTCGAAATGAAAGTCCTTTGTTTTGAAGACGAATTGTATCGTTTTTGTGAAGCTTACCATATTAAAATATCAACACATTTGTAACATGGACATTGACTTTTTTCAAACATTTTGAAATTATTCAAAGCTGGTGTAAAATATCTGCACAGTTTAAAAAAATATGTGCCAACGCCATTCTAGCCTAGCAGTGATCAGAACTACCGTTTTGTCTCAAATTCCGAACATACATAAGCACTAAAGTTTTGAAGAAATAGCGATTGGATATAAATCAATAACTAATTACTTAGATGTCCGATTTGAAAACGGTCTTTGGCAAAATTGAATGTATCTCACAGTATAACGTACGTTAAATCACCAAGAGCACACGGGCAAGCATTATGACCGATAGAATTAGATGATTGCTTTTCCCATATGAACCCATATGAGGCTTGTGCAGCCTCAGTTGTTTTTTTGGGTTGGTATTCTTAGAATTTGATCTACAATCGAATGAGCGGTGGAGAGAAAACCCCGATTTTTTGAAACACTCAAATAAAACATGATATGACGATCCTTGGTGAAAATCCTAGAGCAATCCCAGGTTTATTTTTAGAGTGGAATTCCTGGTGGACTTACTAGATTAAACTATGTTGGATTTTCTGGATGAATCCCAAATGGAAATCGTTGAGTAATGCATGGTAAAGTGCCTGAAGTAATCTCCGATGCAATCGCTTGGGAATCCTTTGTGGTAGTCCTGGAGGAATCTACGGTTAAATTCTTGGAAAGATTTCCAGTAGAATTTTAAATAGAGTTCTGGAGGAAATTTTATTAGATTTCCTGAAATCAATCCTGGAGAAATCTCAATAAATGCCCGAAATTTTCTGGCAAATTCTAGGAGGAATCTCTGATGCAATAATAAGAGGAATCCCAGGTATAATTTTTGGGTGGAATCCTTGGTGGACTGGATGGTGGGATCCTGGATAACTTGGAGAGTTACCTGATGGTATTCTTGGACAATTCCCTAAAGAAATTGTTAGAGAATTGTTGTCCCACCCGATTTTCGCATTTTTATGGGCCATGTTGTAGCTCCCAGTCAACTGGCTCAGAGGAATTCTTTTGCGATATAATTAACTTGAATGCAAATTATTCATGTTTGGAAGTTGCATAAAGATTTTCGGAATATGAAACAGATAATAGCAAATTGAACTCACTTCTCTCAGAGTGGTGAGATGACCGAGAGGTATTGGAAGCGACGCTCACTCGCTAGACCGGAGATCAAATCCCGGTCTAACTTTTACATGCTTTCTGTCAATTTCCCAAACCGCTTTTATGGATTGTGTTCGTGCATACCACGAAGCAAAACTATGCGCCACCTATATGTGAGCAACAGCATCACATCAAGTCGACTTCGATTGAGATAAACGCCCAAAACGTAGGTGAAGCTCATCATGGCGAACAACCTTCTTCCGGGACACCTAATATAAAAAGGGAATAGCAAAGCGACATCGGTCTCTTTCTCGCCGCGAAGCACCATCTCGACGCCATCATCGCAAGTGGATCAGAACGCCATACAAGAAACAAAGTTTTGTAAAATCTCGAACTGAAGTGTGAATTGAACTTTTTAATTTAATATTATTAGAGAAGTTATGTTAAGTGTAATAAATTAATTAGAAGTAGTTGGACAACAAATAAAAAGTGTTTAGTTAAACTATAAGTGTGCTCCTGATTAACATCCACAATACTGAAGTCCACCAATAACGCCAACTGTGAAACTACTCTCTGGGAAGATCCGTCAGCTTGAATCCGTTTCCGTTGCTGCTCGCTGTGCTCTCGACATATGGTCCTTCGAACCGGATAGCGTCGAAACTCCGCTAGTCCGACAGTCCTGCGCCTGTGAGTAACCAAGCTACCGCCATTGTGAAGCTGCTGGTGAATCCCAGAAAATTCTACCGTGAAACCGCCATCTTTCGAATCAACCGTTTCGTCGAAGAAGCACTCCTTCCGGAACCATTCTCGGCCGTACGTCCGGCCGACCCGTAGAACTGCTACGTAACCAATACAAGGCAAATTCATTGCCTCTAGGAGGTAATTGTAATTCCTATTCCGCTATTATTCGTTTTGTGTGGGCTACGCTGGTCTATAATTTACAGATCCACTTCGTGACGTCATCATGTCTACCGATCGCAAAATCAAGTCCCTAAAGGTGCGGCAGAGGAGCATAATTACATCGCTTAACCTCATCAGAATCTTCGTCGATGGATACGATGAGGAACACCAGGCCGACGAAGTGCCCGTCCGGCTGGAACACCTAATGAAACTGTGGTCAAACTACAACGAAGTCCAGAGCGAGCTCGAGATGCTGGACGAAGCTGCTTTGGAAAGTCTTCTCGACGAGCGGTCAAAGCTGGAGACCGCCTACTATCGCATCAAAGGTTTTCTACTGGCCCACAATAAACACGCACTCAACGAAAGTCTCTCTCCGATCAATCAAGCACCACCTCAAGCCTTCCCGTCTGCATCGCAAGTGCGATTTCCGGACGTTAAACTTCCGGTGTTTGATGGCAAGCTGGAAAATTGGCTCAATTTCCACGACTTGTTCGTATCGCTGGTTCACTCGTCCACCGCTCTCTCCAATATACAGAAATTCTACTACCTGAGGTCGTTCAGTCCATCCCAATTAGTGCCATTAATTATCCAGTGGCATGGAACCTTCTGCTGGACCATTTCCAGAACACCGATCGGCTGAAGCAAAACTATGTGGACGCTCTCTTCGAATTTGCCGCACTCAAACGTGAATCAGCCACCGAACTTCACAGCTTGGCGGAGAAATTCGAGGCAAATGTTCGGATCCTCAAACAACTGGGAGAACACACAGAACATTGGGACATCCTCCTAATACGTATGCTAAGATTGGGAAGACTACGCTGCTTCGCAAAACGTCATCACCTTCAAGGACCTGACAACCTTCCTTCAACGTCGTGTCACGGTCCTTCAATCGATCCAACCGTCCAAATTAATCGACACTCAGCCTGTCAATAGCTTGAAAAAACCCGTGCAACGATCCGTATCGAGCCTTGGAGCGAACCATCTCTACCCACGGAAGTGCATAATCTGTTCAGACCACCACCCGCTTTACGTCTGCGAAGCTTTCTCTAAGCTAAGCATGGAGCAAAAAGAAGACCAAGTAAACCGCCATAAGCTTTGCCGTAACTGTCTGCGACAAGGACACTTTGTGAAAGATTGCACTTCATCGTCAACCTGCCGAAAATGCCGTGGACGACATCACACCCAACTCTGTTCGACTGATGCTTCAGCGAAATTGCAATCCATCACACCACCAGAATCGAACCCGACGGCATCTACATCAACGAGCAACTATTCATTCACTTCTGCATCTGCTATCACCGAAACCATAAGCTGCGCTACTGCTGGCGACCCACAGAAGACAATTCTCCTTGCTACCGCAATCATCAACATAATCGACGACGACGGCACACAACATGTCGCCCGCGCGCTCCTTGACTCAGGGAGCGAATGCTGCTTCATCACTGAACGCTTGTCTCAACGCATCAAGGCTCCGCGGAAGAAAGTTCATCTCCCTATCACCGGCATCGGCCAAGCAACCACCCACGCACGGCAAAAGTTTCTCTCTCGCATTCGTTCTCGAGTTGGCGAGTACTCCACCAACGTCGAGTTCCTCGTTCTGCCAAGCGTAACAATAGACCTACCAGCCACGTCCGTCGATACTTCGACCTGGAACATGCCACCCGGCATTCAACTTGCTGATCCATCATTCGCCGATACCAACCCTGTGGACGTCATAATTGGAGCAGAAATCTTCTTTGAGCTATTCCGCAATCCTGGTCGAATTCCTCTTGGCGACAACCAACCAGTACTCATCAACTCGGTCTTCGGCTGGGTGGTATGTGGTAAATCAACGGCCCGTCCATCCACACCTATCGTCGCACACTTTGCTACCATCGCAGCATGTTCGACCGACAGACCAGCATACGAAAAGCAAAATCCAACTAGCGATCAACAGCCAACGAATGACGATCAACAGCGAACACACAAACATCACGTCCAAAACCAGCGAGAAACATCTGTAATAAACGCGCGAGTTATCAATGAACTCTATTCATCATCATCTCGGATACACCACACTCCAGAGCAATCTCCAATCCTACCGCATTCCATTCAACCGAACCAAACCATCGTTCAGTCACCACAACGTTTGTGTAACCGCACACCAAATCTTCGCTTGCATCACAATCTGCTGGAACAACATTCCTGCGGTTCAATTGCACACTGCCTATCTCAACTCGGATTTCAACGCTGCTCGACAAACATCCATCCGACCGTTTTTCGGCAAACATCTACCCAGACCGTCACCAAATTCCATCAACGAACTCCGAACTACAATCATCATGCGATTATCACCGTGTCATCTGCATCACTCGAATCATCAAACCAGCAATTCATCACCCAAAGCAAATCGCATTCTCAGCTAGTTTTCCGAATGGCCAAAACCTCTTCTCAATGGTGGTCATTCATAGGGGCCAGCATTTCCATCAATCGTAACGCCTACTTTTCCGTCAAAGATCGTAGGATTCATTCAGCATCAACGACTGATCACCGGCAGCTATGGATGCATCGAATCATCATTCGCACGCCCAGCGAGGACTTAACACCAGAGTCGCCGTTCTGTGCATACGAGCGGCTGCAACACAACAACGTTCCACACTACAGCGATCCAACACTTGTTCGCATTGCTGGAATCGTTCGCCGAAGTCATCACACAACCAAAAACCACATCATCCAACGAAACCATTTCCTTTTTACCAGCGCTGCCTGAGGAGGATCAACCTAAAATGAAATAAACAAAGGCCTTCTATTAGGAAGGACACGGTAAGCACCTGTCCATTAAAATTAATTTTCCCAAAACCCGCTACCGGGTCTTAATTTTGCAGCATCTAAAATAATTCCAACCAAAACAATTCCGCCATCGAAATACCCGTCATGCATCGAAACTTCGTCGACTAGATGACAGATAAGGAGAAAGAAGGAGATAATCAACAAAAGGAATACCAAATGACAGAAACGATGTTTCTGAGGGGCCAGTATGTTCGTGCATATCACGAAGCAAAACTATGCGCCACCTATATGTGAGCAACAGCATCACATCAAGTCGACTTCGATTGAGATAAACGCCCAAAACGTAGGTGAAGCTCATCATGGCGAACAACCTTCTTCCGGGACACCTAATATAAAAGGGGAATAGCAAAGCGACATCGGTCTCTTTCTCGCCGCGAAGCACCATCTCGACGCCATCATCGCAAGTGGATCAGAACGCCATACAAGAAACAAAGTTTTGTAAAATCTCGAACTGAAGTGTGAATTGAACTTTTTAATTTAATATTATTAGAGAAGTTATGTTAAGTGTAATAAATTAATTAGAAGTAGTTGGACAACAAAGAAAAAGTGTTTAATTAAACTATAAGTGTGCTCCTGATTAACATCCACAATACTGAAGTCCACCAATAACGCCAACTGTGAAACTACTCTCTGGGAAGATCCGTCAGCTTGAATCCGTTTCCGTTGCTGCTCGCTGTGCTCTCGACAGATTGAAATATTCTGATTTTTAGTGGTACCGGTAGGTTGTATACATTCAAAAGATGTACCATCTTGTCTCAAATTCCGAACATGACTCATATTTCTAACAGTGGTGATTCCAAAGGTTTTTATTTTCACAACTTTTAAATGTGGATGACATGATCATCCTGTGAAGAAATTTGGGTTTCTTCAAAAATCTCTTAAAAGTTGAATCAAGTTCGGAATTTGAGACAGAACGGTAATTGTACACCAAATTTGCAACAGTACGGATATGCTGAAAAAATGGCATGATATTACAATTTATTTTTTGCTGTGCTGGAAACGCTCCTCAATTATCATTTACTTCACACAGTGGTTACAACTGTTACATTTGTTCCATAGTATTCGACGTAACATGGCTTCATTTGAGTAATTTTGTGCCAAGACATGAAAATTCTCATTAGACTTCATCATCGTCAAATATGTTTTAAGTATTGCAGTTTTTGTCATCTTATGCAAATAAAAATATTTCAATAATGTTCGAAATTAATAAGGTTGCATTACATAAATTGACTTAACATTTTCAACCAAGTCTATCAACCTATGTAACAATTGGAATTTTATTCAAGTAATGACGAATTCCTTTAGCGTAAAGTATTCAAAATCCATGTGCAATCGATTTTTTTAATTTCTCTTCATTTGACTGAAACTGTTGGATTGTAGCATACCTCACTTCAATTATAATTATTTCGACCGGTAGTGTAGACACTCAGTAAAATTAGTTTCGTATAAGATAAGAAAACTCTTCGTAAAACTTCGTTGCCAAATATCCACGAATGACATTCAAGATACAAAGCTAGGAACATAAAGTCAGTAGGTCTAGGACCATTATGCATGTAGTACGCGTTTTTAAATGTTAACCGTCTTTAAAAGTCCTGTAAATATATGTGGAATTTAAGTGTAAATATATATTGCTTTTAAGTCCAAAAAGTGTAAATGTAAATCTTTGGTGCTATGAAAAATGAGAAAAGGACGGATTTGGCCTGGCCAACATTACCATCAAGGAACCTCTATGGCCCCAAGCGATGTTGGGAAATATCTCACCAACCCACATACAGTCCACTAAACCCCGGATCGGCCACTTCCCAACAGAAACATTATTAAGATACAATATACTCAAACTGGCCCATTCTACAGAATGGTAGAGTAAAGTGGGGCATAATTTGGGGTGGGGCAAGAGTTTCTTTTAAAGATTTCCAGCTCAATTAAAAACAAAACTTATGAATGTCACGGAGGTTCGAATGCTATTCAAGTAAGAGACTTTCACTACAAATATCATAGAAATCGATTGAGATTTGAAAAAGCTATGGTTATTTGTTGTATTTTGACATAAAATTTGTAATTCATTGCATGGAACCAAATTAAAAATAAAACATATTCCATTATTTATGCAAAGGCGATTCTAGGCCTATCATAAGGTTGCTTTGCCGTGTATTAGTTTTTGCATAAATACTTGTAAACAAATTTTAGTCCGTAGTGGGGCAGAAGTTGGAATCAGCGGGGCAAAAGTTCGACCCATGTATAAACTCACGGTAAAATTTTCTAATTGCCTTCTTGTTCTTCTTGGCATTACGTCCTTACTGGGATAGAGCCTGCCTCTCAGCTTAACGTTCTTATGAGCACTTCCACAGTTCTCAACTGAGAGCTTTCTTTGCCAAAATTGCCATTTTCGCATTCGTATATCGTGTGGCAGGTACGGTGATACTCTATGCCCAGGGAAGTCAAGGAAATTTCTATTACGAAAGATCCTGTACGACCGGGATTCGTTTATCTTTAATCACTTTACTTTTTATCCTATTAATCTTAGATTTTGCTTCTAGATTTTTATTATCTTAGTAAATTGTTTATTAGGATTAAAACTTATTATATGGAAATAACTTGTTTAAAGTTGAGTCTCTAGCATGGCGTCTATTTGAATTTTTATATCGTCATGTCGTAGATGCGAAAGAATGTCTGACTATGATGTGTACCAGTTTCTATAGAAATAGGTTCCAGGTATCCTTGTGTCCACAATGGCAAAGCTAAAAACATGTCCAGGACTCCATTCTTCGGTTATTTATCTTTCGTTTAACGTCAAAAGAATGAAAATTAGTTCAAAAATGAATCAAAGTCATTCTCAATCAAAGTCATCCTTAATCCATGTTGTGTAACTTTTTCTTAATACATTAGGCGTTTACTTACAAGGGAAGGTCACGATGGTGTTACACGGGGTTTTCAACCGGAGTATTTTTGTTAGATTCTACATGTCGAAAGATGAAAAACCCCAAAGCCTTTCGGGTGATGGACCAGTGGTGTAGCCAGGAGGGGCTCTGAAAGGGGCAATTTTGCACGTATACTATATTATTAAGCTAATTGAAAATTTGACAAAAATATTTTTTTAGTATCTATTGTGAAGGTAGAGAACATAATTGACATTAGTGTATGTTTAAAATGTATTTTCCATGCCATTGGCGTAACTAACATGTAATATGGACACCAAAACAAATTTGGTTTTATTATAATAGTATACCAATACTAAACCCATCCCGATTGCGCTTTTGCATGGAAAATACATTTTCAACATACATTAGTGTCAATTCTGTTCTCTACCATCACAATAGACACCAAAAAAATATTTTTGTCAAATTTTCAATTAGCTTAATAATATAGTATACGTACAAAATTGCCCCTTTCAGAGCCCCTCCTGGCTACACCACTGGTCCATCACCCGAAAGGCTTTGGAGTTTTTCATATTTCGACATGTAGAATCTAACAAAAATAGTCCGGTTGAAAACCCCGTGTAACACCATCGTGACCTTCCCTTGTTAGTAAACAGCCCCCTACAGTCGCACTAGTGGCTTTATACAAAAAAAAAAAAAACAAAAACATAAATCGCTGCAAAATTTTTTTTGGACATGAAGGTCAAGAGTTATTTATTTCAGTACCATTGAAACAAATCAAATAATGATCGAAATAAATAGTTTCGCTTAAAATTTAGGCTTCCTTGCACATAAAGCAGACCTATTGTTCCTATTGTAGCATACTAACTATTGTTTATTCATCCATACCCATAACGCGGGTAGATCACCTTTTCGTGGTGCGTTATGGGGTAAAGATCTACCAGTGAACCCTAGTCCTGACTGCTTCAAACGAAGAGAACAGGATATTATAGTAATCAAAGGAACATTTTTTAGTCCTTATTACAATTGTAAACCTTGTTGAAAGTGACAAGTCTCGGTTTACCCGGTTGCCGAGAATGATCTTGAGACAAGGAAAAAAATGAGTCGAATACAACAATTTGTTTTCTAATCTTTTATTTATTTAGTTCTCTAGATTGAAGAAGTAATGACTAGGATTCTGATGCATGGACAATATCGGTGCAATTTCTTGGCTTTATCAAGGGATCCGATTTTGATTGATAAAGGGGCGCACCTGTGGAGAGTGTACCCACCACATTCTTCAGAGGGTATAAATAGCGGAACCTTTCAATTAGAATCCTTTCCTGTGATCAAGTAAGGAATTACAACTGTAAGAAAACCGAATACTTTATCACTTCTCAATAGTGATAAGGTAACACGACATGCACTAAACAAAGGACGCGGGATATACTACAATAGATCAAATCTTGGTCGCAGTGGTTTATGTTCCGAACAGAAAAAAAATTGTTTATTCAACAAAACAGTTTATGAATTAAAAACGTTTTTACAACTATCGGAAGCTTTTGATCCACACTATATAGGAAAGATAATAGTTTTGCAAAAATACGGCTTTTATTTGCTTGGTACATCGACCCTAAGTTTGTAGATCGTTTTTAAACCAGAATTGGTAAAAAATATTGATCTTTGGGTGAAGCCAGGACAAAACTAAACACTAAAAAAATTGCAGAAAAAGGATGAGAGGGGTTCCAATAAATTGGTCGAATAAAATTAAGTATCTATCTAGACGCTAAGACTGATGCTACATGAGAATTTACCTTTCAAAAATCCCTTTGAAATTCATAAAAAAATATAAAATATCTCTATCCTCTTATTAATAGAGAATCGAAACTGTCGCAACAACATGAAAAGCCGGTGTAGAAACATTGAAACAAATGTGGAATAAAATTATTAATAATTTTACAGGAAAGTCTGACAGACTGCAATTCTATTAACACGATTAACTGTCACGAAACGGTGCTTAAAATTAGCGTTACACAGATTTTTGAAAATCCATTACTCTAAAACTAGTCATCCGATTTCAAATCTTCTTTCACAGTCATAAATCTTGACTCTTCAATTAATAAACAAAAATATTCTACATAGTCGTAGCAAAGTACAAAGCGTCTTGAGGGGGGGGGATATGTCTTCCTAAAAAAAGAGCGTTACAATGGTTCAAAGCTCATATCCCAGCCATCAGACAAAAATATTATAATTATATTTCACCGTTGGAAACTTTCAAGATCAGCTTTGCAGCGAAAAATATCAAACAGAGTCGTAGCAAGGCAAATTGAGAATGGTGGGCTCCCATTTGGAATGTTTACCATACCTATAAAAAATATTTCGGTGCCGCTATGCAATCAATTTTTGATTTTCTTTCGCGATTCGACACTTCTAGTGTAGATCTTCAATAGAAAAATACTTAACATGGTCGTAGCTAGGATAAACAGAAATAAGGGGCTTCCATTAAAAAATGGTTCAATATTATTAAAAGAATCATCACTTTACACTGAATAAACCATTTTTTGATTTTATTTTACCAATTGAATGCTTAAATTTAAAGCTTTCAGAGAAAAACAATATTGCACATAGTCGTAGTAAGATATAAGGTATTTAAGGGGTATACCCTATTTCTTGGTCCCGTTTGACTGTAAATCAAAATTTAAAGCGATGGCATGTAGGCTTTTCTTCAAAAAAATGATTGCAGAAGTCAAGTTAATAAAATTTAATAGAGATGTACATTTTTGAAAACACTCAAAATTTATTTTGCCTAAAATCTAAATAAAAACCATTTTTTCACCTGTAGTTCAAAATTCAATGCAATCGCATGTACTTTTCTCGACAGAAAAAATAATTGCAAAAGTCAAATTAAAATGTATGAACAAAAATAAGAACTTCAAATTACACTCAAAATTTATTTTTCCTAAGAAACTGCTAAAAACCCTGTTTCATTAGCCTGTTTTTGTGTAAATCAAAATCCAAAGCAATGACAAGTAGTTATCTTCGGATTGAATTTGTTTATAAAAGATAAGTAAACATGTTTGAGAAGGAATAGATATTATCTAATAACACTTAAAATTTATTTGAACTGAGAAACTACGAAACACTGATTTCATGAACTTGTTTGCCTGTAAATCTTAATTCATAGCGATTGGCACATAGCTTCATTGAAATAAATTTACTAAGAGAAGCTAAAAGAACCCGTTAAAGTAGTAATAGTAGTTTATTAGTACAAATAAAATTTGTTTACTCAAGAAACTACGTAAAACCTTAATTCATAAACTTATATGTTTGTGAATAAAAATTCAAAGCTATAATATGTTATTTTTTCAACAACAAATTGTTTATAGAAGTTAAGTAAATATGTTTGAGGAGTAATACAAATTTTTGATTACACTCAAAATTTATTTTACCCAAGAAACTACGTAAAACCCTGTTAAAAAATACTTATGTTTGAAAAGAAACATTCAAAGCAATGATATATTGTTTTTCCAACATCAAATCGATTGAAGAAGTTGAGTTTACATATAAAATAGGTAAAAGCACATTTTTGATTACATATAAAATAGGTAATACAGTGAAACCTCCATGAGTCGATATTGAAGGAACCATCGACTCATGGAAAAATCGAGAAATCCTTTGGAAAGCTGTTTCAAGGGATCATCATAGTAACCATGGAATTTAATTTCTAGTATGGTTCCATGAGTCGATATCGAGTCATGGAACATCGACTCATGGAGGTTTTACTGTAGCACACTTAACATAAATTTTGTTAACTAGGAAACAGGGAAAAAATCTGTTTCATGAGCTTGTTTGCCTTTAAAGCAAAAATCTAAAGCAATATGCAGTTTTTTGACATTGAATTGATTGTAGAAGCCAAGTGAACATGTTTGAGTAGAAATAAAATGTTTGATTATACTCAAACTATATTTCACTTAAAGCTACAGTGCTGTTCTGAATAATAGCAGCGCATGTCGATTTTCATACAAAATGCTCAACTTTGACATGCTGTAGTTTTGTTCCCTTTCAAGCAATCGAGCTGAAATTTTCTCCACAGAACTACAAATATGATCAATTTTGTAACTACAAAATTTCAGTTTTTTCTGAGTCCCTGTCAAAAAGTGAGACACTAGGTAAAAATTTTCGAAAAAATAGCAGTTTTTCATTTTAAAATTTTTCTTCTACAAATATTTTAAACATTTTCTGTTTAGGTGTAGGTTTGATAAGTAGGAGGAGATTGTTCCAATGGTAAGTGATATACAATTAAAACTATAATGTCAAAACTACAAATGAACTTTAACACTTCACTTTTTGCAAAAAAAATAAAATACTAAAATCACTAAGGTGAGCAAATACCTTTAAACTCTAATATGTGTTGCTTATCTTGACAGATAGGCCTATTTCGTCTGCGACTTACAGACTTCTTCAGTGTCGAGCACTCGACACTGAAGAAGTCTGTAAGTCGCAGACGAAATAGGCCTATCTGTCAAGATAAGCAACACATATTAGAGTTTAAAGGTATTTGCTCACCTTAGTGATTTTAGTATTTTATTTTTTTTGCAAAAAGTGAAGTGTTAAAGTTCATTTGTAGTTTTAAACATACTCTAATAATCCCTCCCAAAGTTTAATATAAAAAAGTGTAGTATAATGTCAAGCCGAAATTCAAATTTTTAAAACTGCTATTTTTTCGAACAATTTCACCTAGTATCTCACTTTTCGGCAGGGGCTTAGAAAATTTTGAAATTTTGTGTTTTCAAAATTGATAATATTTGTAGTTCTGTGGAGAAAATTTCAACTCGATTGCTCGAAAGGGAACAAAACTACAGCATGTCAAAGTTGAGCATTTTGTATGAAAATCGACATGCGCTGCTATTATTCAGAACAGCACTGTATGATGTTCATAGTTTTTAAGTGAAACAATTTTTGTGTGTGATCAAAAATTTATTTTTATGTTCAAACATATTCACTACTATAAAGAAATTTATCTTGAAAAAACTCAATGTCATCGCTTTGAATTTCAATTTACAGGCAAACAGTCTCATGAAATATTGTTGTTCTTAGTGTCAAAGATAATATAAATTTAGAGTGTAAAAAAACTATTTTACTTAATAATGTTCGCTTGACTTCTACAATCAATTTAATTTAAAAATAAACTATCGTCACCTTAGATTTTGATTTAGTGGCATACAATTTGAAAAATTGGGGTTAATCAAAGTTTTTGAAGTAAAATAAATTTAGAATGCAATCAAAAGTTATATTCTAAACTCAAATATGTTAAAATAACTTCTGTTAGTAAATTTATAACGAAAAAAATAAATGTCATCGCTTTGAACTATGATTTACGGGCAAACAGGCTCATGATTGATGTTTCACCTTAGTTTCTTATGTGAAATAAATTTTGATTGTTATCACAAATTTCCATTACTTCTTAAACCTTACTGAAATTCTACAATCAATTTGATGTTAAAAAAAACAAAATAGTATTGCTTTGTTTATTTTTACAAGCATAAATGTCTTTTGTTTGGACAAATAATAATATTGAGAGTAATCAGAATTTGTATTACTTCGCAAACATATTCATTTGACTTCTACAATCAATTTTATGTTGAAAAAAACTACAATCCTAATAATACAATATAAAAGAGGCTACATATCATTGCCATAGAATTTGATTTAGAAATATAATTTTAAAAATTGGATTTTTCTCAGGTTTTTTAAGTAAAATAAATTTAGAGTGCAATCGAAAATTCTATTTTTTAACCAAACATGTTAATATAAATTCAATAAATAAATTTGTATCCAACTATTATTTACAGGCTAACAGGCTGATATAGGGTTTTTCTTTGTTTTTCATGTGAAGCAAAGTTCGAGTATAATCAAAACAATTTGAAGTTGAAAGCAATAATATATTTTTGCTTTGATTATTTTTTTACGAGCATAAAACAATTTTTGAGTGTGATCAGAAGCTTCTATTTCTATATAAACACGTTCATCTAACTTCTATAAACAAATTTATTCCGAAAAATCTACATGCCATCGCTTAGAATTTTGGTTTTCAGGCAAACATGCTGAGCATGCAAACATGCTGCTGGCAAACATCATGAGATAGGATTTCTCGTAGTTTTTTAGGTTAAATAAATTTGAAGTGTTAAAAGAAAATGTCCGTTTCTTCTTAAACGTGTTCACTTTATTTCTATAAGCAAGTTCATGCAGAAAAAAGTTCTTGTTATTACTTTGGATTTCGAATTACAGGCAAACAGACTCATAAAATAGTGTTTTAAGCAGATTTTTAAGTAAAATAAATTTTGAGTGTAATCAGAAGTTTCTTTCTTATTCGAATAGGTTTCGTTGGTTTCAACGATTAAATATATGTAAAAAAACACATATAATTGCATTGAATTTTTACAAACAGAAGAAAAAAAGGGGTTCCCATGGTTTTTAGGTAAAACAAATTTTGAGTGTTTTCAAAAATGTATGTCTTTATTCAAATTTAACAACTTGACTTCTACAATCAATTTTATGGAGAAAAAAAACTTGATGGCATCGCTTTGAATTTTGATTTACAGGCAAATGAGACCAAGAGATAGTGCATACCTCTCAAAAACATTATATCTTGCTACGTCTATGTGCAATATTATTTTTCTCTGAAAGACATAAGCATTCAAATGGTAAAATAAAATCAAAAATCGGTTTGTTTATCATAAAGTTATGATTTTTTGAAAATATTGTACCATTTTTTAATGGAAGCCCTTTATTTCTGTTTTTTCTAGCTACGACCATGTTTAGTATTTTCTATTGAAGATCTACACTAGAACTGTCAAATCGTGAAAGAAAGTCAAAAATTGAGGCATCGAAATATTTTTTTTATAAGTTTGGTAAACATTTCGAATAGGAGCCCCTCATTCTCCATTTGCCTTGCTACGACTCTGTTTGATATTTTTCCTTGCAATGCTGATCTTCAATGTTTTCAACGATAAAATAATATGATAATATTGTCTGATGGCTGAGATGTAAGCTCTGAACCATTGTAACGCTGTTTTTTCTGAGGTTGACCATTTTTGCTCAGCCCCTCACGGACCGTCTACCTTGCTACGGCCATGTGTGTTATTTTTCTATAAGCGAATGATCACAATGTTTTCGTTAGTGAAACATTTTCAGCATTTGGACAAATATTTGAAAAGTTATGATTTTTTGAAAAGTCCGTGTAACGCTGTTTTGGGGTCACCGTCGTCTACGGGGTTTTTTTTTTCTCACAGTAGCGTGACAGTTAATGCAATAATGCATTGTACATTTAAATTAAGTTAATTGAAAGCGTTTTGTTTTCTCTTATAAGCACGTGGAATTAACTCACCTGTTAAAATTTCAGAACTACTACGGGAAATGAAATGTAATATGTTGCTAACTGATGGTTAATAATAGCTCAATTAAGTTTTACTTAATTGGAATGATAGTGGTAGTGTTGCCTAACACGAAAAACCTCGGCATACGAAATGAATGTAATGTTTAAGTTTATATTAATGTAATGTTTAAGTTTATATTAATGAAGAAATAAAAAAAGAAATTGCTGAAAACCACAGAGCTGTGTAAATATTAATTAGGAAATGTACCGTAGATATTGATTTTTGGTTCCAGCGACTATTTCAATCGAACTGCTTTCAAAAATCTTGTTTTGTAAATGAATTAAAAATGTATGAAATCGTTCAGTGAGATTTGTACTTTTGGTCCCCATTTGCATAAAGTGCGACCACTGTCCAACGATGAGCATGTTTCTCCGCCATCGCTTCCTTCTGCTTCCGACACCTTGATATGCAATTCAGCGCACCGCCCCATTAGCATGGGAGCTTTATATCGTTCCGATGAGCGTCGGTCGGCTCGACTTCTGACTTGAATCCGACCACCAACATGTGCAGCACAGGTGGAAACCATTCTCTGTTCTGTAGGTAGTGATAGTCGGCGTTCGCCCTAGAAGGGCCCTTCTCGTGTATGACGAAAAACAGAAAATGAAACGAAAAATCCGGATGTGGCAAAGTGTTATCCGCCCCCTTCCGTATAAGGGTTGCAACCTGCACGCGGCGAACGAAAGCGAAAATGTTGAAAGGTTGCAATCTGGATGTCGCGTGATGAGAGATGTGACCTCGGAGCTGACACACTGGGGAATCCGTTTAGGGCTGCTGGCTGGATACATACATGCGGGTTGATGGCAGTAGCAAAGCGCAGTGCCATACGGGATAAAACCATTGCTCGAGCTGTTTTGCATACAAATAGAAGTGAAGTGGCTGATGTTGTGAATAGACAAAGTTACCAACCGTGGGGGCGATAAAGTTGTTCTAGCCGGTGAAGCTTTAAAGCTTAGTGGTGAGTTTCAGCTTTAAAATTTATGAACTGCTGCAGTTTAACCCTTTGAGGAAGGGTTTTCTGGAAAATTCAGATATTCAATACATTTCGAGGTTCGTCTTATACATTTTCTTAATAACAAATAGCGGTACACGGGCGTAAAATTAGTTTTAATAGCTGTTATACTATATTGATTCGAGAAACATCTTTGAAGAGCTCTCATCAAAATTCTGCTTTTGGAGTTGCTTTGTGAATTATTCCATGCTTGGCATTTAATGTCTCAATGCCAGTCAATTTCCGGAAGTCAGTTTAAAAAAATTAACTTGTTGCCCAGTGCATTGAAAAGGATAAGCAGCTATGAAAGTATATCTACCAATCTGTGTTCCAACAAAAACACCCAAAGTGACAAAATCTTTGGCTTCAAATGACGAAAACATTTGATGTTTTATACGCCTATGAATGATGATAGCAACTCCACGATGTTCTCCATGAAGTCGATCATTATGATAAAAAAAAAGTTTCGATCTCTTTTGAGGTTAGATCCAGGTTTCAAAAATGTTTTAGTTAATATATGTTTACTGTCCTGAAAGGGTTAATCCCTACTAATTCAATGCCACTATCAACATCCTGCTATTCAAATCATGGAAATCTCCCGCCAAGCCTGATTATCACCCCCATGCGCACCCACGAATGTTTTTCCCAGCGGGAACTTCAAAGCAAGTTTGCACCTCATCAAATGGCGAGTTGTTGATCGAACTGACAGCCACCACAAGCTGATTACTCACTTATTAATTAGCAATTGGCGTTTGCAGTTATTCAACAACATCCGGTCCTCAACCCCCGTTACCCCGAAAAACAAACGACACTTCCCCAACACTCCCGGTAGTGTGTCATTGGATCAAAAATTAATTGAGCTAATCTTTCACCCATCATCGCCTATAAATTTCGCTAATCGGATTAAAAGCTCGGATGCTGCATTTGGCGCAATAATTGCCGGATCGCACATCGACACGTGCTCATCAGCTTTCGGAGGCGCAGCGACATATCGACAAATCTGTCCAAAATTGCTCCCGCCCACATCCAAATCAATCGAAATGGAAGCGTATGGATTGGTAACTTTAACACCGGATGTGGAGACGCCATATGCCATAACGGTTGTTGATGTTGTTCACAGAACGGATGGGGAAGACAAGGGGGAATATTGGGATTAAGTGGCCCATTTAAGCTGCCCGCCGAGGGGCACTTTAAAGCGGACGAATTGCATGCCTGTGGCATCCGGACCATTTTGGGATCGGATCAATACTGCTGCTATGAGCCGTAGTTACTGTCATTCTTGTGCAATTACATGGGCGTCCGTAATCGTGGAAAAGAGAAGGGTTAAACATACCATGTTATTATTTTCAACTTTTTGTTTACTCATGTTAAGATAAAGATGCATCGAAGCCAAACCTCAAATTTTCAAGTGCACAAATTTAGAGAACCCGACAACCATTTGTGCAGAAACTTTAACTCACTGGTCACTCGCTGGTGGTGATCTATCGATCGAATTTTCAGCGGGAACGGTTGAATTTGAGGTTTGGCTTCGACGCATCTCACCTTAAATATGATATACAAACTAACAGTATTAAATAAATATACGAAAAAATCGAATTTACTATTATACCATTTAATTCCATTCAAGTTTGTATCCTTTAACAGATACGAGTATTTCAGTCGAGAAACGCGTATCTGTCATATGATAAAACTGTAGTGGAATTAAATGGAATAGTACTTAACTCGGTTTTTTGTTTACTGATTCCACTGAACAGTTCGAAGATTTATTATAATAATATTAATTTTAAAATTACCAGCAGATTTGCTGAAGCTCGTATCTTCAGCAAATCTGCTGGTAATTTTATAATTTATATTATTATAACAATCTCTTTCTGATTACTCTATAGAAATACAGAAGTATCTCATAAGCGCATTCAAAAAATGGTTTTAACATTTATTTTCAATTTTAGAAATTAAAAAATATTATATTATTTGTGAAATCTTCATCGGAGGGAGAGCTGAGATTTTTGTGGGTACTTTTATACAGAGTGCTGTAGATATACCTGTGGAAACTTTTGCTAAGACTAGAGAAAAGCACTTGAGATTCATGCAGAGGATTTTGTTGAGACCTCGGTTAGGTTATCTGTGAAGATCTAGGAAAAAGATCTGGGTGTCATCTTTGGTAAGTGATGCGATCCATAGACAAGGTGAAAAATACGACTCTTACTCAAAACTAGTTTAGCATTTTTGTCTCGCAGAAAACAGAAAAAGTATGTCGACATTCATAATGTCGAACCATTCAAAGGTTTCATTTAGCAATGACGAAAATAGAAAACGAAAAGTATGTACTTTTGTCAAAATTAAAAATAAAACACGAACTAGGGTTTATGCCGGTGCCCGCAGTGACCAACGTTTATTAAACGTAACGTTGCCACGATAGAAATGTGTTATCCTAAGCACAAAACGAGCTCACCAATTGTATGAACTAACACTCTACTGAGCATGAATATCTTTTCACACAGCGCGAATCGGTCACGATTGATCTTGATTCCGTCGCATATTTCACAGCAGTATTCATCAGAATCAAAACAATCCATTTGAGCCTCAACGAAGCAATCTCTTCCATTTGATGAGCGGATAGAGATTGAAAAAAAACAAGGAATTATTTCATTTTTTATTCCAAAAAAATTGCAAAGGTTTCTCAATAAAAAAAATTTAAATTTCTCCCTGGTTTTCTCAAGGCATTTGTCTAGGTATTTCATTAAAAACACTCTCAAGAAGTTTTTCGAAGAATTAATCCATTTTTAAGAGTAATTTCACCAGATGTTTCTTTTGGTTTTCCTTCAAGTAAACCTCCGATTGTTCTTCCAGAAATTCAATCAGAAAAATCTTAATGACTTTTGTCTAAAAGTGTTCGAAAACCACTCCCCCAGGTTCTTCAATGATTTCAGAATTGGAGCTTAAATTCTGTTAAGATCTCTAAGAAGAATTTGCCAAGGATTTTTTTTTTGTAGAATGTAACGAATAAAAAACCATCACTAATGCTATGGATTAACCCTTTGGGGCCTGATTTTTTTCCAAGAACTATTATACAGTTTTTTGAACGCCTTTCAATAGTTTTGGTGCTCAAAATGCTAAACATAACAAGAAATGATGACAATTTTTTTTTTGGGAGGTGCTAGGTCTTCCAAACTGCTCTTGAGTTCATAACTTGAAGTCTATGCTTGTAATAACAACCTTGTTCATCATACAAGGTGATGAACTGTAATCTACCGTATATTCTGAACCTTCTGAGTGTTCAGCAAATATTATCAGATCATTTCGAATGTTCTAGATTATCTAACTTGTCGGGATGTTCAGTACATAAGATCTACAACGCGATGAGAGTCAGGATTTAGTGGTAATAAATTAATAATCACGAAACGAAGCACTTCCGAAACATGGTGTATTCGACAAAGTTTCCAGTCATAATTAGCGACATCTATTGGGAAGCATCCATAAATTATGTCACGTAAAAATATACTATTTTCAACCCCCCTGCTTTTCACCTTTTGTTTGAGAACAGTAGGTAGAGTCTAAATGCGTAAACGAGTAGAAGCACGTTTTGAATACATGTGTTTTTCGACGAATCTTCTTCTTTTTTCTTGGCCTATCGTTCCCACTGGGAGGAAGCTGGCTTCTCAGCTTAGTGTTAGTTTAGCACTTCCACATTTATTACCTGAGATCTTTCTCAGCTAATGAACTTTTTGCATGGATATATCGTGTGGCAGGCATGCGCCCATACTCTGTGCCCAAGGAAGTCAAGACTTTTTCCTTTACGAAAAGATCCGGTAATCGTCATACAAATCTCGAGCTCTACTTCTTTTTTTTTGCAATCGTGCAACACGACCATCCGTGTAGAGGCGTCACTACTGTACTGTCACAGACAAACAGACTTAACACTCTTGAGAAGCTCATGGTACATCCGACCGGGAATCGAACCCGGAACCCTCAGCATGGTCATGATGAATACCCGCGTCTTCACAGCTTCGGCTATGGGGGCCCTATATAACCTGGTAGATTACATAACTGAACTCTATTTAGCGAAAAAAAAACACTGCTACAAGGGCAGATTTGAAGTTCTAAGCTCCAGGATAGTTTGGAAAAGCTTTTGAGATTCTCAGAGGTCAATAGATTCCGTTTGAGTTGAAAATATTATTATTTGCAGCATTGCCAGATCTACGGAAATTTCCGTAGATCTACGGAATTGAGCACTTTCTACGGATCCGTAAGATAATTCTACGGAAAATATATTTTAGCGTTAGCGTTAGCGTAGTTACGGTATACTTCGTAGATTGGATACTAGCAACATTCATGTTTCTTTTTAATAATCTCATCCTGACTACTTTCAGGAACAAGGCAGGGGAGTATACCTTGTTCAAATCATAAACAAGAATACTAAAAGCATGAATATCGCTATTCCCGGCCACGCCCATCTTTACCGTAACTTGGGATAGGGGAAGGAAATGTTGATGTAGCACTTACTTAATGAGAGGCCACCGACTCAGCGACACCCTCATAAGTGCTACGGAGTTGGAGGTTGGGGAAGGTATATTGTCAGGATTCGCCTAGAAAGCTGGCGATAGACCATAAATATTTGTTGTTTAAGCGTTTTCAAATTAATCTTTTGAATGCCGGCAATCAAAAGAGAAAACAATAGCTTATTTATAGTATACATAGTATTTCGCGAAATGCTTGTCGATTGTGCAGTAATATTTTTGCTCAATAACCAGTAAAAAGCAAAACCGATCCCTCCAGGGTCATCGGATTGTATAAAATAACGATACGCGTAAAAAAAATCACGCCTATTGAAAAACTGTACTGGGTGGTACTGTATTTTTAGATAATCGAAAAACGAAAGGAAGCGCATTCGAACTAAACACCCTAGGATAACACTGTCGGTTTTTCTGCTCAAAATTATACGAAAAGCAGAATCGATCCCTCCAGGGTCATCGAACGGTTAAAAAGCATCCACGACCGATTGTTAGTTGCGTAACACCCGCCCGGACAGAATGCGCAATCTGAACATAATTATCAAACTCTGAAAGTAACATTTTCCGTTCAAGAAACGATCAGAAGTTCCACGACGCGGACAAAAACGATCCGGAAGGCTCACAAAAGAAAAAGTATCATACTGGAACAAACTCACCGGATTGATTCTCTAAATTTATGGTTCGGTGAACTTAGGGCAGCCAAAAACCAACAGTACTGAGGACACAAATCAAACAAATCACTTTTTCATTTTTCACTTTTCACTATTCCATTTCTGAATGTAAAAACTGTCCTCACAATTCTACGGAAAATATATTTTCTACAGAAAGTTACGGAAATTCTCATTATTCTGCGGTAATTTACGGATTTTTCCAACGGAAATCTACGGAATTGCAATGCCGGGGATCTCTCCCCCCCGCTTATCACTTTTCGTCTACGGAATGATTTCCAAAGAAATCTGGCATCGCTGATTATTTCTAGCGCAAGCAGAGAATTGAGCTTCGGGATAGTCTGAACGTCGTAGAATATCCCAGGACATGAAAAGGCATGTGAAGCAGCGTTTTTCTTGACACAATAGGTATGTATTACCAAGTACGAACATCAATTGTATTTACAAAAGCATTTTAAGCTACTTTTATACTAATTATTCTATTTGTCAGACTTCTGCATGTTCAGGATGTTCTAGGTTGCCAAGTAGGACATTAAGGCATACACCTAAAATTTTTCCCTGACATGGAAGTATATTTGCAAGGAATTTTCCGAAAACAGTAAATTTTATTCATTGGTTCTTTTTATACAGCCATTTTCCGACTGCGATCATAAATGACCGTGCCGGCCCCAAAGGGAAAACTTTGATCATTTTAGCGAGAAAAGTTACTGGAACAAGGGCAGACCTGAAGTTCTGAACTCCAGGGTAAATTGGAGGGCCTGGAATATCTCCAACGTTACTTGAAATAGCCAATTGGTCTGTGAGAAGGTTCAGTGAACATGGTAGATTAAATAACTTCACTCAGTTTAGAAGGAAATATTACTGGAAAAATAGTAGACCTGAAGTTCTTAAGTCCTGGGGAAATTTTGAAGGATCTGCAATACCTCAATCGTTCATTGAAACAGCATATTGATCCATGAGAAGGTTCAGTAACATAGTAGATTATATAACTTCACTCAGTTTAGAAAGAAAAAGTACTGGAACAAGGGAAGACCTGTAGTTCTGAACTCCAGGATAATTTAAAGGGCCCGGAATACTCCAAACGTTCTTTAAAACATCCTATTGATACGTGCGAAAGTTCAGTGAACATGGTAGATTATATAACTTCACCCAGTTTAGCAAGAAATACTACTGGAATAAATGTAGACATGAAATTCAGATTTCCAGGGAAATTTGGAGGGCCTGGAATACCTCAAACGTTTCTTGAAGTAGCCTTTTGATCCGTGACAAGGTTCAGTAAACATTGTAGATTATAGAACTTCACTCAGTTTAGCGAGATAAATTACTTGAACAAGTGCAGACCTGAAGTTCTGAACTCCAGGGTAATTTGGAGGGCCTGGAATATCCCAAACGTTCCTTGAAAGAGCTTATTGATCCATGGAATGGTTTAGTGAGCATGTTAGATTATATAACTTCACTCAGTTTAGTGAGATAAATTACTGAAACAAATGTAAACCTGAAGTTACGAACACTTGGGTAATTTAGAGGGCCTAGAATACCCCAAACGTTCCTTGAATTAGCCAATTGATCCGTGACAAGGTTCAGTAAATTTGGTAAGTTATATATCTTTACTCAGTTTAGCAAGAAAAAATACTAGAATAAGTGTAGACCTGAAGTTCTGAACTCCAGGGTAATTTGGAGCACCTATAATATCCCAAACGTTCCTTGAAACAGCCTATTGATGATGAGAAGGTTTAGTGAACAGGAAAGATTTTATAAATTCACTCAGTTTAGCGAGATAAATTTCTGGAATAAGTGTAGCCCTGAAGTTCTGAACTCCAGGGTAATTTTGAGGGCCCGGAATACTCCAAACGTTCTTTAAAACATCCTATTGATACGTGCAAAAGTTCAGTGAACATGGTAGATTATATAACTTGACCCAGTTTAGCAAGAAATACTACTAGAATAAATGTAGACATGAAATTCAGATTTCCAGGGTAATTTGGAGGGCCTGGAATACCTCAAACGTTTCTTGAAGTAGCCTTTTGATCCGTGACAAGGTTCAGTAAACATTGTAGATTATATAACTTCACTCAGTTTAACGAGAATAACTACTGGAACAAGTGTAGACCTGAAGTTCTGAACTCCAGGGTAATTTGGAGGGCCTGGAATATCCCAAACGTTCCCTGAAATAGCTCTTGAGATTCTCAGAGGTTGGTAGATTCTATTTGAATTTGTAATGTTATTGTTTTTAACCCAAACAATTACTGTTACGGTTGTAGATTTCAAAGAGTGTGCTTCAGGACAGTTTGGACGTCCTAGAACATCCTAGGACATAGTAAAGCAAGTGAAATAGTGTTTTCGTTAAAAGAGTAATTCTGTATTATCTAGCCTGAACATCATTTATGTTCACAAACAGCATTTCACGCTTCGTATGTACTTAAAGTTCAATTTTCCAAACTTCAGGATGTTCAGGATGTTCTAGGTAGTCAATTAGGTCATAAAGGCATATACTTCATATTTTTCTCTAATAAAAGAGTATATTTGGGACAACTTTGCCGAAGACAGTATATACATTTGTTCATTGGTTCTTTTTTTACAGCCTTTTTTGTACTGCGGTCATATATGACCGCGCCGGCCCCAAAGGGTTAAAATTGATACTTTCTGATACTACGGATGATAATTACTTCAGGACAGCTACAGACCTTTCCACAGGGATCTGAAGAGAATGTCTGGAGATATTCATGTAGAAGTTATTAAAAAAATCCTATGGAATCTTTGTTGTAAATTCGAATAAAATCGTTAGAGCATTTCTTGGATTTCTTTAGGTTCAATCTACGAAAGAATGTCACAGTTTCAGCATTTAGGTATGCTTGTTAAAAAATATAAGCCACTTTCCCTAAAATAATTGGAGGATTTCCTCATATCATTCCTGTTACAGCTTCAAGCTTCAAAATATCTTCTGTAGAAAATTTCAAGGCATTCTTGGAAAAAAAATGTGGAAATTTATTGCTTAAAAGAATTTCAAGAGAAGCAACTTTATATATTTGAGAAGTTATCTATAAAATCCTTAAAACTCTGGAAATAATTCTGTTAACATTCTTTGGAAAAAGGTTCCTCCATTTTAAAGAAATTGGTAGAAATCTCTCGACAACTTCCTGGAGATAAGTATAGAGTAATCGCTGCAATAATTTTATGGGAAAGCTTTGAAAATCTTTTGAACTTTTTTGGAAAATACCAACAACGATTTTTGAAAAATAAAGATTACGTGGGTAGTCTTAAGAAACCCTGCAGTAATTGTGAAGCAGTTTTTGAACAGTTCAAAAATAAAAATATAAACTATTTTTAAAGACTTCCTTTTGGAAACTTAGCTTAATAAATACTGAAGTATCAGCTATATGTTCAGAACATTCTTTGAAGGTATTTTCAAAGCTTCTGTATCTAGACTTGAAGAAATCCTGAAATTCGAAGGAACATTTTTAGTAAAAATCCTGGAAGAATCGCTAGATAAACTCCTGGAAGAGATCCGAAAAAAATAAAAACTTATTTCAATCCTTGTAGTCTGTTACAATGAAATCACTAGAGAAATTATTGACAGTCAACACTCACTTAATCGATATTTCGTATATTGATATCAGTTAGAGAATCATAGTATTGGTTTTCATGGCTACGATCCCTAGGATTGCAGTTGCCTTGCTTTTGTGTTCTGTAACTCGCTTGCTAAAAACGCCTTAGTAAAAATGGAGCAAATGTCAAACATGAAATAGCAATTTTGTCTTTATAAACCGATAAATAAAAATTAATAAAAACACACAGCTATTAAATTTGACAAATAAAAGAGCTGTGTGCTTCTAGTTTCTTCGATTCATCGATTTTAAAAGAAAAAACAACTGCTTTTTCAATGTCGACATTTACACCATTTTTACTTGGGCCTTAAAAAAAATTGAATGAACATTCGTACTGTAGTTAGGTTAAATGTAAGAACTACACAGAAAATATTTGATATTTATTCGAAATTAAAACATCCCGTCAATTGCATAAGTGGCCCATTCAAAAGTTAGTCTCGATTTTTTTTCAAACAAAACATCAAATTTGCATTACAAAACTCATATATAACGCATTTCGCCACAACTTGAACAGATGTTGTTGAGCACCTTCTCAGATTGCAATGAAACTTTCTGGATGTGTAGACATTGACTTTGTAAGCCACTTTGCATACCGTTTTGTCTCAAATTCCGAACAGACTCATATTCCGAACACTCGGCTTTTGTATGGCGATTAGATTGAAATGTTTCACTGAAATGTGTCATTAAATTACAAGAAAATGGCAGTCAATTGTAATTCATTTTTAATGTCTTCCAATCTATTTTATACCTCGGCAGTAGTGATGATTCTCTAGTTCGAGACTAGTAAAACTGGCTCAGATAAATTTATTTGCGAAAATATTCATTTGTATACTTTATTCGTGCTGTTCGGAATTTGAATCAAGGTGTTCGGAATATGAGACAGAATGAACACAGTGTTCGGCATTTGAATCAAAATGTTGTTTCACACTTTCACGTAAAAACAACACTAAACAAGTTCCAATAAACAATTTTATTGGCACACCCAACAGCTAACAGTTAGACTTTCCGAGTAAACAAAAATTTTCACAAATATCAGCTAATTTATTCCTATCAGATGCATTTGAAGTCACTGTTGGCCTTAAGTGTTCGGAATATGAGTCAAAACGGTACTTAGTTTTTTCAAAATTTATCTGGAGTATCATTTGAAAAGGACCAATATGTTTAACCCAAATCGAAAAATGACAAATCGTACAAAAAAGTGTTGCTTGGATGACTTATACCGTTTTGATTCATATTACGGACAGCTTCTAATTCCGGACACTCTTCTTTGTATGGGAAACATTTCATACGAAATCTTTCAATTTTCGCCTTTCAAAAGTTCTCACTTTCGAGGCTCGTTTTGATAAGCATTTTTCATAGATATCTATGCTAATTTAAATTGCCCAACTACATGACACGTCTCTTTAGTGGTTTGACAATTTCAAATGATGATTTGACTTTTCCATTTATGAGTTCCATGAGCTGTCCGGAATTCGAATCAAAGTGTCCGGAATATGAGGCAAAAGTAAGGAAGCGTCCGGAATAAGAATCATGAAAAGTCCACACATTTCTAGTTATTTAACATTATTCATGTTTCAGAATCGAAATCTTCACCCACCATTCGAAAGTTAACTGTTTTGAAGGCTCGATAATGTGGAGGAATCATATAGAATTACTTATTCTGAATGCTTCTTGATGAGTATTACTTCACTGAGGCCTTAAGTGTCCGTAAAATGAATCAGAACGGTAGGTAATTGTCTAAAATACCGAAAAAATCTCATTTGTGGCCAACAATGAAAAAAATATTTTCAAAACTTAAAAATTCGGTTTGAAAAAATGGTCATTTTAGCCTCAAGATTGGTAATTGAGAGACCAAAACACAATGGCGAATATGTGACAAAATCAAAGAAAAAAATTATTTGAATAAAAAAATAAGTTTAACTCCCGAAATTTGTTCATTTGGACCCCAAAAGACTACTGTGAAGGATAAAGAGAAATCTTTCAAGTTAAGGGAGGGGGATGGAGCTGCTCAACAGGCTCGAAATTTGTATGGAGAAAATTGATCGCAAGGGAAAGTAAAAATCTGGTTCTCCCGGTGTGAAACAATTCTTTAGAATGAAACGTATTCTAAGACTTAATTATTTTAGTTTCTTCTCTATTAATTAGGGAATCTTCAAGTAACTAACAAAAGAATTCATCACTTCAGCGCCATTTATTACCGAAAATGTATCTCATTGGTAACCTACATGTTCATAGGTACAAACTTTAAGCTCGTTGAGCATTTTCTTAGAATTGACGGATGCCGTCCACATTTTGAGCTTGAGCTTGAGCTTGATTGGCCGCCCATGGATGCACTCCAGTATTGCCAGATCAGCTGCACTTACACAAGGAACCAATCGAATGACTGCTTGGGACTAACAGGCATCCTCAGTGTATAAGTGCTGGTGATCTTCTATTTTTAGGCAACAATGGCACCTGCCACGTCAGAATGCAGACCAATGAGGGGAGGGGAGGAATTGATGATGCATTGAACTGGCTCCCACGTAGACCGTATATTCCACTGCATCCACGCCAGTTCATGCGGGAGTGTATGGATTGAGGGAAGGCATGGCAGAGAGGTTTGCTTTTGTGGTTAGCAGGCGTAAGAAAGGCGTGCGCGTGGAAGTAGGAAGCGTTAGGAAAACGGTTTCTTGTCCGTCTCTGGTTCTAGCGTTTTCTATGAACGAATAGTTTGAGTGTGATATATTTAGAATGGAAGATAGAAGCAAGTGAGAGATATACAACTACAAAGTACGAGGAAAGGGACGGGGCTAGGATTGAACCCATGACCTTCTGCATATGAAGCAGAAGCGGTAGCCATCAGACCACCAACCCCGTCCACATTTTTACTGTAGCCAAAGACGAAATAAAGACTTTCTAATAATAAATTAAAATCGAGAATGCTGGGAAAAGTGTACTGCGTTCTGTTTTTTAGAGTATAATTTGTCGAAAAATAAGTCTTAGTTGAATCTGCCATTTATTTACAGATCATAAGCGTGTGATTCAAAGTAAACAAGTCTAAGATTGATTTTCAATCATATTCTCGATGATTATCCATCACCTAGTGAAACGGTCAAACTTTCAATGTCAAATAGTTCGAAATTTTGATCTTTGAGTAAAAAAAGAATTGTAGACTACTAGAAGTGGTATTCGTTCTGAGCTCGAGCTATTATGTCTTTATTCCGTCTTTGCTCCGAATGATCAAATTAGGGGGTGTACTTAATACTTTTATGATCATGGGCCACCATTATCCATATTCTTGATTGTTATCAAAAATGTTTTATATTTTGTTTTCAATTTCTTTCTGAATATTTGGTGAATTTCTGGTTGATTTTTATTTTTTTATTTTCTTGAGTCTGAAAGCAGAAGAACATTTTAAAAACCCATGTCCACAAATTGCAGTCCTCAGTGCTTTCCGCTCCCACTAGACAACCCCACCAATGGATTCTAGTTCTAGTGGCATCGGTCGTAAAAACAACAGTAGAAAATGGAATTGCATTAACTTTAAGCACCGCATTCTGCACCGAGAGGCGCGCATAAAACCAAACGACGATCATATTTCCATTCTTTGCTAGCTCTCGAAAGAACACATTTTCTTCACCCTTCAAGAGAAATGGGGCAACCACGAAAATTGTTCCCACTTGTACACCAAGTGGCCCCCGCTAGAGATAACCATCGGACGTCATCATCAGGAGAGCGAGCGGCGCTGCTACCCACTTTTAAAGTGCAGATTAATGAAGAGTAATAGGAATAACGCAAAATTGATGGCAACGAGCTATGGGCCTCTGGAGATGAACAGAATCGGATCGGAACAGAAAGCGAGAATAATCGTATTAAAAATCGATTTACTGACTGCTCCCGATTGCTGATACCGGAATCGAGGTGCAAGTGTTCCTCAGCGCTTGACCTGAATTTCGCTATCCATCTCCCCATTAGGGTGCGGGTGATTGTTTTGTTTCAAACATTACATTCATTTCTTATATCTAGGTGTACTGTGTTATAAGACAACACTATCATCCTAATTTGGTAAAACAAATTTAAGATTTCTTTAACATTTTGATTTTGGTTTTGATTTTTTACAGGTGAGTTGATTTCACCTGCATATAACAGAAAAAAAACACATTTTCAATTAACTTAATCTAACCTAACCTAAATATAAAACGCATTAATCGTGGCAATAGAAGATTGTAACGATTTTTTCCTGAACTTATTTTTTTGACCTTTGTTCCAATGTTTCAACATTTGATATTCTATGTAACTAATTGGTACTATACCAGGGAGGAAGCTTCAGAATCATTTTTTATTTATTCAATTTTATTTAAATATTATTCTCTGCAGTGCTGTCTTTCTGGTAGTACAACTGCTAGCCCATAATGGTACAGCATACAACATGGCTGGCCTGAAAATTTGTTTGAATACCAAAAGCTTGTTCTTAAGACAAAGTTTTGATTTTCTATTAATAAGGGGATAGAGACATACATTTGGCTTGAATGCCCTCAATGTGATTCTTGAAAGTTAAATTCTTATCTAGCATGAGCCCAACTTAACATCATCTGACCAATTTATTGGAAACCCTCTCAACGTAACAACATGTCCACTTAAAGGTTGGGTACGGATGATTTTTCGTAAGTTTTCAAAACCACAAGTTCATGAGCTCTTTGAATTTAAAATCACATAAAAAGAGAAACCTTAAAGTTTGAGCAAAACGTAATAGGATTTGGAGTTACATAACTTTGTTATTTTACGACCAATTAAAAAAAAATAGCATGTCGATTTAGCTCAAAATGTTTGAAAATGACAATATCAATCGTTTCCTGTTCGCGTTGTGCGAGTGCGGAAGGATGTATGTGTTCAGTCGAGGATGGATTACCAACTAGTGAGCTCGTTTCATGCTTATGATAACACATTTTTATCGTAAAAACGTTAGGTTTATGAAATTATGTAATTTTCAAACAAACTATGAAATGTTCGTCACTACCTTTGTCGGCATACCTTTTGGCTAAAAGAAGTTCTTATTTTAGACATATTTTATACTCTACAAAATCCGCTACCCTAAATGTGATCGGAATTCAAAAGAGCACACACAATTTCGGTTTTAAGAACTTTAGGAAAACAAGCCGCACCCTAATCCCCCCACAAGCCTTTTGAAATATTGATGAAGAGGTTGCGTTCATCTGCAGGGTTGCAAAAAGATGCAGGATCCCCTTCGAGAGACTGTACGAAACACCCACAGAGCTCCACATTGGCATGGCGTGTGTATGTGTTTGTGCCTTGTGCCAATTATTAGATATTCATGAAAATTAAAATTCATTCACCGACGACTGCTCTGCGCTGGGACGAGTTTTCCTACAAGCGAAAGGACCGCCCCGATGCTCACCATAAGAAACGATAGAGTACGCGGGCGGCGTGTCGTTCAGGTGAGCGTGTTTGCATTTTGGGATCGGAACATATGATGCTCTGGATGGTTCAACCCATAATCACTATGCGCCATCAGGTGGCCATAAATCGCAAAAATATATTTGTTCTGATACAAGAAATTACGATTACGAAAAAAAAAAATTGAAATGTCTTTTGAAACAAATCTTCAATTTTTGAAATCAGAATAGCGGTAAAGAAATTTGTGGAAAAGCATTTAGCAAAACAACTTGGAAAGGGGGATCGGATTTATCAAGATATTTATACAGCCGTTCCATGAAAAACCGATCTAGTGGGTCACCAAATTCCGTGAAAATTTGCTATTTTGCTATTCTATTGCTATTTTGCTTATTTATCCGAAATAAGGATACACGTGTTTTTGGATTTTTTGATTAGGGTGACCAGAAAAAACGCGATACTGCACAATTTTTATGTTTTCAAAAATCATAACTTTTGAAACGCTTGACCGATTTTTAAATTTCTTGGACGAATAAAAAGCTAAAGATTTTGATTTTTCAAGAAAAATATAAAATTTCGAAAAAATATTTGTTTTTCATACAACAAATCCGTTTTTTCGTGTTTCGAAGGTCTTGGGACCAAATGGGCTATTGCTATTCTCATTTAATCTTGAAAGTTCAGAAAACTTTAGGTTTAGTGTCAAATTTTCAGCGATGTTTGTTTTTTGGTTTTTGAGATATGATTTTTTTTAAATAAAATAAAATAGTCATTTTTTATCGGCACACACTGCAGGTTTCAGCGGATTAGATTTTTTATTTAAAAAAATCATAAGTTTTGATCAGCTCAACCGATTGCCAATCTTTTTTATTGAATGAAAGCTTCAGATTTCAATTTTTCAGAAACAAAAAAATTGTTTTACATGAAAATATACATATATTGTTTATTAATATTCTTCCAGAGTTTTGAAAAGTTGAAATCTTAAGCTTTAATTCCATAAATGAAGATTGTAAATCGGTTGAGCTGTTCAAAAGTTAATTTTTTTTTTTTTAATAAAAAAAAATCGCTGAGACCTATAGTGTGTGACTGATTTTTTATTCTAAAAATATATATATATATATCTCAAAAACTAAAAACATACATCGCTGAAAATTTGACAGTAAACGTAAAATTTTCTGAATTTTCAAAAGGAATATGTGAACAACAATAGCTCTTTTTGTCCCAAGACCTTCAAAACACGAAAAAACGTAAATTTTAGATATTTTTTTTCATGTAAAAAAACAATTTTTGTGTAATTATTTTTTTTTTTGAAAAGTCAAAATCATAAGCTTTTATGCCGTCTAAGAAAATTGTGGTTCAAAAGTTATGATTTTTTTTAAAAAATAAAATTTTTGCAATGTTGCGATTTTTCTGGTCACCCTATTTTGGAAATGGCCACCCTTATCAAAAAATCCAAAAACAAGTGTATCCTTATTTCGGATAAAGGCTGGTTTGCTACTGACAAGAAAAGGAATCGCCTATCTCGATGCGTGGAAATGTCTTCCAAGAAATGGTCAAGAAAATCTCATTTTTCTGATCGTAGTTCGCAGTTGAGAAGAAACGCCACTTCAAATGGGGCTCTCTGTAGGAAATTTCTTGACCCATTCAGTCAAGGAATATCTTTACTTTTCTTGAGCGAAACAGCATACTTAGCTTAAGGAACAAAATAGCAAATTTTCACGGAATTCGGTGACCCACAAGATCGGATTTTCATGGAATGGCTGTATAAAGATATTTGTAGGGATCTTCCTCAAAACTTTTCTTTAGAAATAATTTGATATATCATTGGATGCTGGAACTTGATAAATATGTTTTTCCTTCATTACAAAACTTTTAATTATCGCTTTTATAATTCACTTCTAGATAAAATTGCAGAAGTCTTAAACGAATGGTTCCCGATCTCTAAAAGTCCATCCAGAATTCCGCGAAATAATTTTAAAGTACATTTCCTCCTAGATTTAAAATTAGTAAAAATTTGCATCAAGGGAATGCTCCTGAAATACCGACAACAATTTCTTTTTAAACTTTTAGTTTCTTTTTTTTTTTAGTTCTAACACAATAATTGAAGGAGGTTCCTTCAAAAAAATGTTTATAATTCCCGCAAGTGGGAAAACTACACAAACAAAAACTATATTAATCTTTTCACTATAGTATTATTAAACATTTTTGTAATTGTTACTCGTGAAATCTTATATGAACTGGATATGGACTGATTCGAAGGGGCTCAGATAGCCGTAGCGGTAAACGCGCAGCTATTCAGCATGACCATGCTGAGGGTCGTGGATTCGAATCCCACCGGTCGAGGATTCTTTCGGATTGGAAATTTTCTCGACTTCCCAGGGCATAGAGTATCTTCGTACCTGCCACACGATATACACATGCAAAAATGCTCATTGGCATAGTAAGCTCTCAGTGAATAACTGTGGAAGTGCTCATATGAACACTAATCTGAGAAGCAGGCTTTGTTCCAGTTGGGACGTTATGCCAGAAAGAAGAAGAAGAATGGACTGATTCGAAGAGTTATTTGTAAAGAGAGTGGTTTGATTTTTAGATACTTTGAGTGGAATTATCTCGAAAATCCATCAGCTATTGTTAAGGGTTTTAGTAATCAACCAATATTTTTATTCTGAACAAAAATATCGGTTAATTACTAAAACCTAAACCGATAGCTGATGGAATTTCTGGATAAATTTTTCGAGGAGATCACGAATGAATTGTAAAATCATTCAGTAAAACTGGTGAAAAAGTTCTTGGAAAAATTCCCAGAATAGTCGCCAATGCTACAATCTTAGGATAAGACTTCGATGAATCTCTTGTTATTTTTTTTTTTTTTTTCGGAAGAATCCTACGATGAAATCCGAGAGGAAACAATTATTATTCTTCAGAGAATAAATCCCTGTACAAATTGCCCAGAAAAATGGTGAGTATTTTCGTGGAAGAGTATTTTGAAAGAGTTAAACGTATTTCGCTAGAAACTTGATTGATTTTTTTTAAATTTTCTTAAAAAGTTATTTTTGAAAAAAAAACTTTAGATTTAAAGAGAAATCTTAGGGTTTAAAGCATTACCTATGAAAAAAAAACTACAGTTTGAACTCTAAGAAATCATTAAGAAAATTTTCTTAATTGAATCATGTTTAATTATCTGTATCGTTCGAATAACACCGGGAAGAATCATTTGATGCTATTTTTTTGTAGGAAGTCCTGGATAACTTTAACTGCCAATTTTTCAAGCAAAAATGTTAAAGGACTCCGAAGAAAAAAATTAGGAAGAACCTAATAGGCATAATTGGAAAAACTGTGGAAAAAATCCTTGCACAATAGACAATTTTGGTGAAACTACTAGAATTTCTTGTATTTTTTTTAGAAATCATCAGCCACTATTGAACAACTGGTTAAAATTTTATAACAAGAAAATGGAATTTCTTTGTAAGAACTTAGAGAACTTTCTTGGAGCATTATCTGGCTATAGATATTTTAAAATAATCCGATTGAGATCATATGAAAAATGTTCTGGTAAGATCAGATGGCCTAACAGCCATTCCTCTAAAAACCGATCTAGTGGGTCACCGAATTCCGTGAAAATTGGCTATTTTGTTCTTTATCCGAAATAAGGATTCACCCGATTCTGTTTTTGCAAGGATTTTTTTTTACACAGCCGTACAAAAAAAGTTTCCATACATTTTTTTTCCGCCAAATGATGCATCTTTTTTTGCACGGTTTCTGAAATTTTGAACTGAAAATGTACGCATCCTCCGTGCAAAAACAGAATCGAGTGTACACGCGTTTTGGGATTTTTTGATTTTCCGAAATAAGGTGACCAAAAAAATCGAAACTTTGCAAAATTTTTATTTAAAAAATATATAACTTTTGAACCGCTTGACCGATTTTTAATTTACATGGACGAAATAAAAACTAAAGATTTTAACTTTTCAAGAAAAATATAAGTTTTCACAAAAAATGTTTTTCACACGTTTTTTGTGTTTTGAAGGCCTCGTGACAAAAGGGACTATTGCAGTTCTCATTTTTTCTAGAAAATTCAGAAAATTTCACATTTACTGTCAGTTCAGAAAATTTTACGTTTACTGTCAAATTTTCAACGATGTATGTTTTTTTAGTTTTTGAGATATATTTTTTTGCAAATATAAAATTCTGTCATTTTTTATCGGCACACACTGTAGGTCGCAGCGCATTAGATTTTATTTTATTTTTTTAAATTCATAACTTTTGAACAGCTCAACCGATTTCCAATATGTTTTATGGAATAAGAGCTAAAAATTTCAACTTTTCAGAAAAAAATATAAAACCCTGAAAAAAAAAATTACATAAAAAGATATTAAAATTTTTTAATTTTTTTTTTTCATGTAATTTTTTTTTAGTTATATATTTTTTCTAAAAAGTTGAAATCTTAAGGTTTTATTGCATAAAAAAGGTTGGAAATCGGTTGAGCTGTTCGAAAGTATGATTTTTTGAAAAATAAAATATCTAATGCGGCTCAGCCGAAAAAAAAATGACTGAATTTTTATTTTCAAAACTATATATCTCAAAAACTAAAAAAACATACGTCGCTGAAAACTGGACAGTAAACGTAAAACTTTCTGAACTGTCGAGAAAAAATGAGAACAGCAATAGCCCCCTTTGTCCCGAAGCCTTGAAAACACGAAAAAACGGAAATTTTTGATTTTGTTTTCGTGTAAAAAACAATTATTGGAAAATTTTATATTTTTTTTATATAACAAAGGACGAGAAAAATATGTTTGGCCGCCGGACCACATGAAAACTGCCCATTGTGCAACCCAACTGCACCAGACCATAAAGCTCGCGTGTTAGTTTGGCTGGGAAAGGACTCTTCGCGGCGCCCCAGTTGCTTGGGATGTAAATTGAAAATGAGATGCTTGGCTTGGCGAATGTTACATCATTCGGAAGCAGCTTCAGTAGCAGGGGTGGCTTCTGTTTTTCTCCCCCAAGTCCCCGAACGTGATTATGTAAGCGCTTTGAACGAATGAATGTGTTGAGCCGGTGTGAGTAGCTTCCTGGGGATTATGATTCTGGAGTGCTGCATAAGGATAAGTTTTCCTGAAGGATACATTTACATGTTTTGCGAACATTTCATTCATTCGGGGTATCAAATCTAGTTAGCAAATGAGGTTTTGAGTATGGTATGTTGGCGAGTTGGAGCACAGTTTGATTGAATGTAATTATCACCTTTTGATTGGGGGATCATGAACGAAAGTTTGTGTGAAATGACTTCCATCAGTGGGAAAACTGAGCTGACAAATGTTACAGAAGCTTAAAACAAACACTTGAATTCTAAATGCTGACGTAAGTTATGGGAACTTTTGAGAGAAGTGAACAATTCCACTGTGGATACGAGTAACTGACACTGAAGAAGGCTACAAAGTGGTTGTCGAAATACCCGTATCTTATAAAGATAAGCAATTATTGCGGAATTGAAAGGTATGATTATCAAATCTATTCCTTAGAATTTAAGGGTTTTAGATCATCTAGAACCTTCCTTAGCAAAGTCCGCGGCTACAAAGCAAAGCCATGCTGAAGGTGTCTGGGTTCGATTACCAGTCGATCCAGGATCTTTTCGTAATTTCCTTAATACGATACACGAATGCGAAAATGGCAACTTTGGCAAAGAAAGCTCTCAGTTAATAACTGTGAAAGCGCTCATAGGAACACTGAGCTGAGATGCCGGCTCTGTCCCAGTGGAACGTAATACCAAAAGAAGGTCATCTAGTGAATCAATCTCGTTATATAGTATGCTATTCGTTGCCTACACTCGGTGTTGCAACAACCTCACTCATGCCAATCCTCGATGTAATTAGAAAGTCCCCAATAAGAGTTGAAGAAAAGTCGGATAACCTTCCAACATAGTATTGCTTGTACATATGCATGCACTTGAAGTTATCAATTGCGCCCTCCAGTACGAAAGCAGGTGTGTGCACTTGGCATTCTGCCCGTTCCATTTCTTCACACCATCCCGCCCAAAGTACCTTTAGTACTTCGCCCTTTAATCAGGAAATTGATACTTGGAACGGCCATCGGTGGTGCTGCGTGCGATATGTTTACAGTTCTGCGTATATGTACTTTTCCTACGTGTTACGGCTTGCAATCAGCATTTGCACCGTGAAGGTATTTGACAAAGTGCTCACAAGGTCAACACCGTTTCAATGTACTGATCCAAGTGATGCTGATCCACTTCTTCCTTTTCTGGCTTTATGTCTCAACTGGAACAGGTGCTGCTTCTAAGCTTGGTGTTCTTATCAGCACTTCCACAGTTGTTAACTTTGAGCTTTCCTTACCAATTGGCTTTTTTTTGCATATATGACAGGCACGAAGATGCCCAGGAAAGTCGAGAGAAATTCTTACTCGAAAAGATCCTCGAACGTTAGGACTCGAACCTACGACCGTCAGCTTGGTCTTGTCAAATAGCTACGGCCATCTGAGCCCCCCTCGATTCTATTTCACCTTCCAGGCGCTTTGCACCACACTTTTCGCACTCCGTGAAATTGACGCTTTGGTCTGTGCTAGGAGGTGTGGATAAACAAGTGTCATAAAATGGAAATATCGTACGCAACCATGCGCAGGCAATCGTAGCCAACGGGGAGTTAGCATAACGTGGTAACGCCAAGTCATGGCCCGTATCCATTTGGCACCACGGTTTGACTGTGCAGGTACCATGCCCACACAGTTACGGATCACCCACAGTGACGGATCACTTTGGCGTTCAACATCGGATAACTCGCTCAAAACATAAACGTTGACGTAAAACATATTTTTCCCATGTTATACTATTTGTCTTCTACCATTTGTAATGTTAAGCATAACATTCAACCGCTAAATAACAGTGTTTTTGACAAATGTTCAGTTGGTACCACACAGCTATCATTATATGGTCGTTTTCTGTAAGAAGTGCCGTCAGCATTCATAAGCTCCCACAGGTGGTAAAATTCAAATGTTATAGTATGTTTTATGCTCGTTCGCTTCGATTTAGTATGAATTCATCTTTGGAAAACATTCTACTTGAATTTTGATTCAAAATACCGAATATTAGAACTTCTAACTAGTGATCCATAATATGGACCAGGAACTGATTGTTTACCACGGTTATGGATCACTTCCAAAGAATGTAGATTTCTGCTATTTTATGCATTGGATTCGACATTTTTAGACAACAGCACTAAGGATAAAACTAATAAAACATAAAGGTTTGTAAATTTCATATTTTAGCAGACAAAAATGGGTGGAAAACTAGGTGTGGAGCGGAAACAGTTCATGTCTCAGTTACTACAATGCAGTATCACAATATAAAGGGCATTTTACCCTTGTTTCCAGCTCTAACGCTGCTAATTTTTGCAGTAATATATAACACATTGTTAACTTTTGCCATACCATGCAATACAGATGCATTGAGTTGAAAATCCCTTGATTTTGCGCACTGATCCATAATATGTCACAATTTGATCCATAATATGAAAATTGATCCATAATATGGTTTTCAGGAACCGACACAATTTTTAATTTTTATGCAATCCTATGTAAATATTACACTCAAAACAGTTTACTAACCGAAGTTCCAATTTGGAACGATTCGATTCGTGCTTTTAAATTACAATTTTACGTTTTCCATGTCGTTTTATTGAATTTTATAGGTTGGACTCCACACTATTTGATCCATAACTGTGGGGTCATGGTACACATTTCCTATTGCAGCCATCAATTTCTCGTCTCAAGCCTACAGCGCAGTAGAGTAAGATGGTTCAAAACGCCAACCTAATCTCAATCTCATATTGAACATGAGCATGAGCTTAGATGACCGCTATGTAGTTGCACTCTGTGATTGACCAGAACAACCCAAGCTGTACAGAGATTTAATGAATGGGGCTTGGGATTAGCTAACCATTCTCAAAGTGTCATTTCGAAAGATCCATATGCAAAAGTCAATAACGGCATCGGTCACGTCAAATGCGGTCATCGGAGAAAAGAAGGAATGTTAGTTAGACAACCATTCTTACAAGAGTCCTAATAGAGTAGTGTTTGATTAGTTGAATCTATTGCATGCTCTTAATATATTTAGGATTTAAGCAACGAAATCAGGATCGTGTCCGGTTCGCTTAGTAACCGCATTATCGGTATCGCTCATTACGTATTCATATCAAATTACATATTTATCGTTTAAATACCTAAACAAAACTGTTCCCATATCCAAACTTCCAGTGTTTTCTTGAGGAAGGCAGAGGACTCCTCGGCTTCCATAAAGCAAGTAACACGTCAACATTTCCCTCCCATCCCCAAATTAACCTGCATTCGGACGCAGCCGGCACCGTTATTGTTTGTTATAATCATGAGGGCACCAGTACTTACACATTGGAGATGTTACTGATCTTGATTACCATCTGTTGGTTCCCTGTGTAAGTACAGCTGTTCTTGCAATAACGGAGTAGCAATTACGTACGGTCAATTCAGCTTATGCATGCCCATGCTTATTGTTACTAGAGACTGAATGTACTTCTGCATCTCCACAGTTGTCATGAAAAGGATATTGGGTAAGTGAGATAAGTTGGTGATGATGGCAAAGCGATAAATGATATAATAACCAGATTCTCGATATTACATCATTGCGCATTGCCTGCCGAACGGAAGTGCTTCCGGTTGCATCGCTCGCTCCCACCGCACATTGGTCCAAGTTTTTAAAAATAAACTTTAAGATATGCTTATTCAAGTAGTGGGAAAAGTTTTTGATTTTCCTTGCGCTATTTTGAAATGTTACGCTTGGAAAAGTGGATGACAAAACTAAAAAAAACGCTTTCATATGCAAATTTTTGAGGTATGACATCTTCAGAGAAAATGTGTGTTTTGCTCATATCTAAAACTCTTTAGAACATAGTAGGCCTGAAAAATTGATATTTTCGTTAGTATTGAGGAAAAACCGATTTTTCACCATAAAGTGACCTATATCTTTAAAACTATCAGATATAGAAAAAAATGGTGTTCTACAAAGTTTCCATATTTTCTATAATCTTCAATATTGTAGAGCATTTTGTTGTGAATCTATTGAAAAAAAAGTTTGAGAGCGAATTTCGAAAGCTATGGAGTTTGGCGCTTAGGACACTTTTGCGTATAACGCGCCTTGACCAGACAAACAAATGTTCAGAAGACACCAAAACACTATCTCTTATATTTTTCAAGTTATTAATTTATTCCAATTAATTTTGTTCCGTGGACCAATGTGCACTGGAGCAAGCGCCAGATTCGATGGGCCAAACACTACTAAACAACCTAATATTAATAGCAAATTATAGGAAAATAGCAAAGGTTTACAAGAAAATTAAATCGTAGCAGAGTTGTTTACAATAAATTCTATTACTGATTCAAACATTTTTCTATAAAAAAAATTAAGCTGAAAATTAATTTATAAGATGCATTTAAAAACAGTACTAGTTTGAAAAGCCAAATGAACGGTACGAAACACACGTCATCGCGATAAGGGAGCGCTTTGATGTTTTAAATTTCTCGATATTTGTGTTGAGGCGATAGAATGATAAAATTGACGTGTCCCAATATCAGTAAAAAAAATCGTATAATACTCAACGCACTTTAATTGCAACAAAAATTTCGCGCATCCGTGTGATTTGCGGGTGCTAGTGACGAAATTAAAAGGGATTGGCAACTGTCCAATCAACAAAGGATTATCAATTGGTGAGCTCGTTTCATGCTTCCATTTCAAATGAGTTATACATCTTAACAAAGAATTCTTTTGTACCAACTGTTTTAGAGTTACGTTTATGAATTTAATAAAAAAAACATTTATGATGAACTACTACAATTGTTGACATAATCTGGTTTGTGTTTTACATAAAAAATTGAGGTAAACATACCTTTATTTTTGTTTTTGTAATTAAAAAACTTTGAAAGGTTCGATACTACGAGTGTTAAAGCAAGAGGTTTTCGGGGCCCGCTGAGGAGACAAATTTGGGGGCCCTCAAAATAAAAGATGGGCAAAAAGAATCGAAGCCGGCCAAAAAATCCGGATCACTCAAAAGAACTACTAATCCGTGGCTCTTTTTTTGGCGAGAGTCGGTTCATTTGATTAGCATGGATCAGGCAAAAAGCGACCCGGAAAAAGAACGAACCGATTCTTTTCCCATATTCTCTTTCGTTCGTTTCTCGGTTTTGTTATTACGCTTGACACGTGCCTTGCTCTGCGCGCCACGTCACAAATGCAAGCATAGTTTTCTGCTGCACCGTGCTCTCTGCGCTCTCAGCATAGACAGACGAATTTGCTCGCCCACACTGGAAGATGTAAGATAGACAAAAAAAAGCCCACTCGAATGGCAAGAACATTGTTTACTCCTTCCTTTTGGTACGGGTAGGGGAAATCGGCCAAGTGTATTGTGAGTTTCTGGGCAAGAATGTACGAAGAACGAGAGAAAGAGCGAGGAAAATACGAAAGGAACGACGCATGTCGCGCAACAGAGAGTGAACCGCTCTTTTCCCGTTCGCTCGGTTCAGGTCGCTTTTCTTTTGCGAGCCGTTGAGCCACTGAACCGTTCAAAAAATCCGGTTCACTAAAATGACTGATTCGGATCGGATCCGTTCACTGAAATGAGCCGTTTTGTCCATCACTACTCCAAAATGAGGTAGGCACCGCCGAGGTATGGTAAAAATAAGCTACATAATAAGATAAAGTAGTTTTATTGTACTAATACAGAGTGACTGTGACGTCCCTCGGGCGATGCGCACCTACCATTACACAACCCTGTTTCATAACGCGTCGGTTTAATGAGTGCTCAATAGAGCGACTGACGTACACACCGAACGGTCAGGACGGATGAAAATGTGCATTCTCATCAAAGCGAAAGTTAAATAATCATTCCTCAAAGTTTAATATTGAATTAGTTCAACGTTTCAAAAGAATCTAAGAGAATATTTTGCAGAACATTCGAGATTCATGTAATTGTAATAGTTTGAATTAATTATTCTAACTGATACAGGTCTATTTAGTGCTTAACTACGTTGATTGGTACTTCTTAGTCCAATTCGACACAATTCATATAATCCAAACTGATTTGCAAATCCTATAACACTGCGGAACACGTTTTTGTCTCCAGCACCTAAATACCGTTATTTACTAAATTAAGGGTTGCAGAAACCATTGCCGTTTTCAGAAATATCATAGCACGTCTAGTTTTGGAGATATTGGCTATTGAAAATGCAAAAAATGACTATTTCAGACAACTTGCATGCAAGATTGCCAGCTTGTAAGGTAATATATTGGTTTAATTTGCCACAGAATTCAAACTTTATGTGTATAACAATACTTAACATCAAAGTTTGTAATACTTTTGTTACGGAAAAGTTATTTTTGATGGTTTAGAGAATTGTTGTATTTTGCCATATAGAAAAATCTAAGATTTTTGTATGGAGACTGCAAGCATGTTGAAAAAATTGGTTTAATCGAAATTTAATCGCGCAATTTCAATCAAATTATATCTGAAATGAAAGTTGGTTTGTTTGGTGGATTAGATTACAAAAAAGTTTGATAAATTGTACTTTAAATTTCATGTAAACATCAATGAAACCAGTGTTTTATACAACTTTGGCGACCTGTAGCTAAAAATTGTGAGGTGCTGGAACATTTCTGAAAATGACACTAGATTCAGCAACCCAAAATCTACTAGAGACACATAATTTGATACTTGAGACACGCAAAAATGTCATTTTTGTTACGCTGTGTAATTGATTACACTGCGGAACACGATTTTGTCTCCAGCATCAGAATACCTCTATTTACTTAATTAAGGGTTGCTGAATGCATTGCCAAAATATCACAGTACGTCTAGTTTTTGAGATATTAGTAGTTGAAAATGCAAAAATTGACTATTTCAGCCAACTTGCATGCAAGTTTGTCAGCTTGTAAGGAAATGTATTTGCTTAATTTGCCACAGAATTCAAACTTAATGTGTAGAACAATACTTATCATCAAAGTTTGTAATACTTTTGACGCGGAAAAGTTATTTTTTGATGGTTTAGAAAAGTATTGTATTGTGCCATATAAGAGAAACCAAGAATTTTGTATGGAGACTGCAAGCATGTCGAAAAAATCGGTGTAATCTAAATTTAATCGTGCAATTTCAATCAACATATATCTAAAATGAAAGTTTAAGTCCTCTTTTGCATGCTAGGTGGATAAGATTACAAAAAAGTTTGATAAAATATACTTCAAATTTTAGGTAAACATCAATAAAACCAATGTTTTATACAACTTTGGCGACCTGTAGCTAAAACTTGTGACGTGCTGGGAAATTTCTGAACACGGCATCATATTAAGCAACCCCAAATCAACTAGAGACACATAATTTGATGCTTGAGACACGCAACAATGTCAGTTTCGTTGCGCTGTGTTATTCTAGTTTCATCAGTAAGAAAAGTATAGCTTAAGTATAGTAAGAAAGTGCTCTTCTAGTTATTGTTTATAACACTAATGATCCTTCTTTCAAAGGAAATATTAACCAACTAAAAATGCTCGAGGTAGTGCATTTTTTTCGGAAGCTTTTAATGCTGAAAAACCCTAAATTTAATGAACATAAATATAGCTATTAATTTTTAAAATGCATGTATCTTCAATATTTTCTCGAAAACGTTTTACACTTGGCCGGCAAGAGTTCATTCATACATAGCCAGGATTTCCGCCGAAGAGTAATTTCTGGAGCGACATTTTTGGAATACAAGAAAAATATGTGAATCAACTTTTTCAGAAGTTATATGCCGTTATGGTTCGAGAGATCGCAGCAAGCTGCGCACGGTCAGACGTGTTTCGAACCAACTGTCAAGATCTTCCTCATCTCCGTGAACAGTCTAGAAGAAGTTATACAGTTCTTAAATCAATTGGTGTGGATGAACATGGAAGTCACCAGAGTATTTGTTTGATAGCTAGGTTGACAAGAATAATTTGGTAAGTTCGTTCCGAAACACTCTTGAAATGTGTTTGTTTTCCATCGAAACTTTTCATGATCTGAGAGGGGAGGGTCTTTATCTCTTTCCAGAGGAAAGGCGCTTAAGCCAAGGCCCTTGAGCCAGGGCATAAGGGAGAAATACCTGTGTCTCATTCCAAGAGAAGTAGAAGCAACACATGGAGTGTGCACTGTGCATTAAAATTCTTATCAACAACACTCCAAACGATGACATCTTCCTCCCTGAAATGAAACGGTTGTCCCCGTTTCTTTTATAAAAAAATTAAATATTTGCGTTTATCATTCATACATGGTTAATCTGATCACCGTTATATTTTGAATTATCTTCAAACTCAAGTCTGCACAGTGTGGTGAACCGTCGCGAATAATTGTTCCGTGGATTTCGGATGATACACATCTGCCTCGGTTTGAAGTTAAAACACAAGTGTCGTTTATTTTATCCATTAGTTCTGTCGTTACATATTGATGGAATGTGGATGAGGTGAGACTCGAAAAATACTATATTCCCACGTATGATTTTCTACTACGTTAGCATTCTTAGCGCAACTAGAATGGCGCGTGTAGACTGTGAAACTGGAGACATTTTCCGTTGAAGACTTATGGTCGTGAGAAAGCTTCAAAACGTAGAATTCTATGGAAATGATAAAGTGCTGATTTAATGAAAAATGGTTGAGCGTTGCTAAGCGCAAGCGATTTGATTTACACTACAACAGTGGGTCTAACCATTTTAATGTTTGCGTCATATCACCAATTTACTGCATATGTTAATGCTGACAAGAAAATAGTGGAATAAATTTCAGTATTTCCAGGATGCTTTTCAATATTGGCTGGGCAATCACTTAGAATAGAATGGAATAGAATAGTTATATGCCGTTATGGTTCAAGGTATAAGCCAAAAATAAAATCATTTTGATTTCCGAGCTACGAAAATATACACCATTTTAAGGCTGGGTTGGGTATTAGAGGGTTATAAAAGTATGGTAGTAATTCCTCGTTATACTCTTGGCAAAGTCGATAGCAATTCAAAGGAAAATTTCTAGTCATTTTGCTCGACAAATTCCTGAAGTTTTAATTCAAAAACCATTGCTGTGTGTTTTATGCAATTCTACCTGGCAAACATAATAAAATGCTTGAAGGAACAGTTGATTCTATTTTGCGAGGATCCTCCAGCGATACTCATAGAGGTGTTATAGAAGGAATTGTTGATCAAATTCGGTAAGAATTTCTAAAACAATACTTCCTGGAAAAACTTTGAAATAAAACTCGCTGGGAAGTAAATATATATTATTGTAACTCTGTCGGAATTCCACAATTTCTTGGAAGATTTTCTAACGAAACTCTTTGCAATGCTTTCAAAAGAAATCTTGCATAGATAACTTTAAGAGAAATTCTGGAAAAAATATGGTGGAATCACTTAGAAGAATCTGGAGACTTAATGCGTGTATCGCTTGAAGAATTGCTTCCTGTAACGCCTGAAGTAAATTCAGCACGAACCCAAGAAGGACTGTCTTGAAAAAAACGATGAACGAATCCAAAAGGATTGCCAATGGCCTGAGGAATTAATTACTAAAATAAATATAAGTGCAAAATGCTAATTATTAAGGGGCAGGGATTGAATCCTGGGGATATTGAGAGAATCGCTCACGTATCGCTCTCTGTAACTATCATAACATGCTGCACATTATGAGAGACTGTTTATCGTATACTGCTACAACTTTGATCCGATTGGGGGGATAGTAGTGTATGATAAAACCCCTCTAAACATGCTCCAATCCTGGGGGACACTATTGCTATTGGAAGTTCGTGGATTGTTTATCGTGCCAGTAAAGAAAAATACCTATCCCCAACGGTAAACAAGCGAGTAAAATGGGTTTTATCATCGCTCGCTCTTTGGGGCTCTCGCTCGCTGCTTCCATTTATCAGACTTGTTACACCTTGCGATACAATGACGATCGTGGACCGCAACAGATGGGATGTTTTTCTTTGCTTGCTTTGATCGTGCTTCATACTCAAATGAGAGCGAATTCTGCAAAGCCTGTTAAGGGGTATATTTAAAAAACAAAAAAAAACGTTGGAGAATCCCTGAACTGACAAACCCTTTGGAGAAAAAGGTTTGGAGGTCTCTTTCTGGAATGTTTCCTGTAGAAAATACTGAAAAATCCTTAAAGCAAAATCTAGATTGGGGTATAAGGAAATTTTCTGAATCTTTGCAGTAATTTCTTTAAAAAATAATAGTTTCCCATACATAACCTGTTGGACAGCAGGTACATCACACACCCTGCAGTGGAAATGTCTGAGATAAGAATTTTAGAGGTAAGCGAATGAATTTCAATATATACAGAAGGCATTGAATAAAAGAGAAGTGTGTGTAGTTCATTTATTTTCAACTGAAACGCCAGATAGATGGTTCCGAGTCATTTGGCCGAATGCCTTTTGGCCGAAATGAACTACAGTTAGCATGGATTAGAAATAAATTTTAAAGTACTTATTCTGCTTAATCTTAAAGAATGATAAATCATCATTGATATACAAACAATTAGCTCTTTAGTGTTAGTTCAAGAAACAGTCAATGCTGAAAAAAGAAGGCTCTAAATGTATGCAATCATTAACTTCTCTGCTAGAAGTAAGAGCTGCCAGCAGAGGTTTTCGCATCGCATTTGTAGTCGTGTAGACCTCTGACAGTATCTAAAACGGTTCGCAACTCAATCGTCCTTCTGCTGGATCGGGATACTTTGTCCTGTCGAATCGTACGAAATAAAATATTTCATAGTTCAAGCAACCACAAGCCTTTGTTTCTTTTTTCCCAACGGAGAACCAGTGAGCTTTTTCGACGTAAGTGTTCACTGTGTCGTTCGGTTTACTGCTTTACGCAAGCAACGGTACAGAGTTCAGTTCACAAACTTAATCTTGGAGGAGAAAGACATCTCACCTAAGTAAACCGTCATGCTAAAAAAATATATTTTGAAATAGACTCCTTATAAACGAGTTTAAAATCCAATAATTATGAAAAATATTTCACTCTTAAAAGAATAGCCCATGATCAAAGAAGGAAAAATCTGTTATGAAAATTTAAGCACGTGTAATGCAAATATTTTTTTTATCAGTATAACTACAAAGAACTGCCGATGATTTAGAGAAGGTAAAATTCCAATTGAAAATATAAGCTAAATTATTGTCGATATGAATGATACCAGTACAACTCGAAAGAAAATCCTATGTTTAAAAGAAAGATAAAATTATGATGAAATCATTAAAGACACTCGAAACCTTAGCACACCGTTGATAACCCAGAGACGAATCAAACATCAGTCTTGCACGATGTGTGGAGTCCATAATTTCGTCCCAAATAGACGGTTCAATTTTATCATTATCGTCCCGCCACATCATACAAATCAACAATTACATTAGTAATTGGGTCACATTTATAAATCCTACCCATCAGCGTTGTGGCAAATTATTTTTTTCGTAATTCGGTCAAACGGCATTAGGCCAAACGACTCGTTCGGCCAAATGACATTCGGCCAAATGGCGTTCGGCCAAACGGCGTTCGGCCAAATGGCCAGACACCATTTCAGTATAGCACCCTAAACCAGATCCGTCCCCATGGATAGAAAATACTTTAGATCTGGCCTGCCCAGCCTTTTTGGCTCTTTTTCGACATAAGTGGTTGGTGCGTTCGCAATAATTGACCGATATGAACAAAATTAGTCTCAAATGAAAGCTTGGTAGTATATTTGTTTATTCCATGCTACAAATTTAAAATTTATAACAACATATTTGCTTCCCATGCAATAAAGTTAAAAAAATAGCTGGCGAATAGTTTGATACAAATTTAAAATTACCAGCATGGATTATACAGATATACAACAAAGCTTTTATTTGAGACTAATTTCGTTCATATTGGTCTATTCTTGTGAACGCACCAACCACTTATGTCGAAAAAGAGCCAAAAAGGTGGGGCAGGCCTGCTTTAGATCATTCCATTAGTTGTAAAATATCGCTCGAAAACAAATATTTCTTTGGGTACCTTTAACCCCATGAGTACATTTTGAACCACATAACCCTACACATACCTATCGAGCAGCCATAAACTTGAACTTCGGCGCACAGAAAAGACCTAAACCTTCAGGTGGCAACCAATCAAAAAAGGTCTCGATGTGGAACCGGTAAAAAACCGTCGTCAGGTTAGGAAGTGTGCTAACTATTAGCCGGTCAGCTTCCTATCTTATGTGTGTTTGAGTGCAATTGCGACGATCACCTCGAGGGCGAAGGCGTTACGTAATAGGGTACCCGGCCGATTGCTCCGGAACGAATTGTTTCTGTATCTTCAGACATGGACAAGAACGGTACTTATGCTGGCTGTGGTATAGAATCGTCATTCCATTTTTGGGGCGAAACTATGAAGCAGATCCAACCACAAGTGTACTCGCAACGAAACGGTTGGCTAGCAGCAGTTAGGTGTGAGTTTTCTTTTACGACTGCAAGTTCAGTCATTGGTATCCCGTCGATTTTCTCGTTGTCTTCTTCTTGGGTGGCTTTTATGGTGCTGGCGAGTTTTACGCTGATGAAGGGCGAATGAGAAGCTAGAGGTGTTAACTGTTTTATTGGGTTGGTTTTAGTTTTACAGTTGCGCCTGTGAAGATGTTACATCTGATGTGACAGCTGGAAGAGCTTAACTGTCCCAATTTTTCCATGCCTCAACTCTACTCTATTCAATCTACAGACAATATCTGTGATATGTACAACAATTACACCATTACGTTCAGTCATCTCCACGAAAACTTCCAATCATGGACCTTCCTCGAAATATCGTCTCGACATTTCCCAGCATTTAAACCAATTATTTCCCTTCCCCATTTTCCCCAATTAAAGCGCGCACCCCCAATTAAAAGACTGCCTGTCTCGCCAATCGCCCGACTGCCCCGCAAGTGGTCACTTTTCGCGCACTAGCTCACGTCACTCCTTCCCTTGATGCATGGGGGGGCTCTATCACATGGACAGAGCTTTGGCACGCGATGGACCACCCCTATTGGATAATGGGAGGGAAATTTCCCTTTCAAGCGATTATGCCATCGGAACAGTTAACTGGCAGAAAAGCAGTAACAAGGGCGGCCCCAGGTGCCGGCAACTCTACTAAACAGAGCGCGCCTTCGGTCCCAGTATTTTATTCCGATAAGGAAGTTCCGACGCGATCAATCAAGTGTTTTCCGCCGGGCGCTTCGCTAATTAATTCTTTCGAGAACCCATTTTGTTCGTTTTCGATAACGGGGGAGTACTGAAATCTGTCCAAATTGATTGATGGCTGTGAGAGTCTAGGATGTCAGATTATTGTCCATGAAGCTTCTGCTGTAATTGGATAAGTGCGTGAAGCAAATTCTTAATTCAACGTTATGAATTCTAGGGAAAGCGCTTTCTATTAAATCGAAATTTATGAGAAAATTTAAAAAAATGTTCTGAGATGAAATTTATCATTCAGAGAGTTTTCAAAATAGTTTTGAAATTTTAAGTAAACAATTGTTAATTCATAAACATAAGCATAAGCATAAGCATAAGCATAGATGACCGTACAATTCGTAGTTGCTACTCCGTGATTGACCAGAATAATCAAAATTGTACAGGGAACCAACAGGTGCAGCTTGGGAGTAGCTAACATCTTCAATGTACAATTTCGAGAACTCCAATGGTAGTAATGTCAATAACGGCGCCGGCCACGTCCTTACGGTCATCGGGGAAGGAAAGGAATGATAGTGTGACGTCCATTGCTACTAGAGACCGAGATCACCTCTGCATCTCCATGGTTTTCACAGGAAGGAGGATTGTTAGTGGGAGGAGGATTCACCTTGGTTAGTGATGCGATTAATGTAGACTCAATTTGAAAAAAGTTATCTATCTGTCGTCGACAATTTTATTGTCGAACTATTCAAAGGTTATTTTTTGGTTATTGCGACCAATATATAAAATAATATGCTCGTGTAGCTCAGAATTTTTAAAACAGGGATAATGCCTTATGCCGACACTTACAGTGACGAACCATCCATAGTTTGTTTAGTGATTAAATAAATGAAGCAATGCCATGATACAAATTAATGTTATCACAAGCATGAAACGAACTGAAATGCGGAATAATAACAAGGTTTTGCCAAGGGATTTGCAAACAATACAACTAACTTCTTCAAATGCTATAGAGTAGAATGATAAAAGGAAAGTTCTCACCGAATGTCAAAGCATGTCTTCATGGGAAGTTCGTCCATTGTAGCGGCCTCCTACTCCTTTTCAGCTAGCGAAATGTAAAAGAAACCCAACTCGAATCCTGATCTTCTTTATCTTGCGAAGACTTCGATTTCACAAATCTTGACCGTTGAGAAACACTTTTTCTTTTCTCAGTTTCAGTTTCTTCAGATTGGAATAGTTGATCTTTTTCCCTGCAGATTTACGGCAAAGATGTTTCACTATCTTTACAAGCTTTTTAAATGACAACAATAAATGCTTCTTTAACAAAACTGGAAAACAAAGTCACTTTTAAATGGCACAATCGTCAGCCAAATATCAGACAAAACGCTAAAATTATAGAGTGAAAATTCGTGACAGGAACAATTTTGCGACCGGTCGCGAGCGCGGCTTACTGCGATCCTTTAAGTAAACAATTGTAAATTCAATAGCAAAAGTGATTGTATTGCTGTGTGCGTTTGAAATGCAAATATCAAATGCGGGAACACCAAATTCTGTAAGATTTTTCACAAGAAATGCGGTGTCAAAGATAGATTTTTCTTGCTAGGGCGGCTGTGATTTATATAATCGTTGCTAGGTGTCCTTTGATTGTTTTGTGTTACCGCATTTGGAAGACGTTTAGTCAAGATTTGCATCTCAAATGCAAACAGCAATACTCTCATTAAAAACTAATCACAAATGTAATCTCAATCAAAAATCGAAACGCAAATCCAGTCACACATTCAATCGCAAAACATGCAGTAAATGGAGAGCACAAAACAATAGTGAATCCAATGAAAAATCCAATCACAAATCCAGCCTTAAATCTGGTCTCAATCCACTCCTCAATCCAGACTGGATTTAAGACTGGATTTAAGAATGGATTTGAGATTGGACTTAAGACTGAATTTTAGACTGGATTTAAGACTGGATTTAAGACTGGATATAAGACTTTATTTTTAACCAGTTTCAAGACTGGATCTAAGACTGGATTTAACACTGGGTTTATGACTGGATTTAAGTCTGGATTTGAGATTGCACTTAAGACTGAATTTTAGACTGGGTTTAAGACTGGATTCAACATTAAATATAAGAATGTTGTTAAGACTGCATTTTAGACTAGATTCAAGACTGGATTTAAGAATGGAATGTAGACTGGATTTTAGATTAGTTTTAAGACTGGATTTGGAACTGGATTTTAGATTGGATTTTAAACTGGATTTAAGACTGGATTTGAGATTGGACTTAAGACTGAATTCAAGACTGGATTTAAGACTGGATTAAAGACTGAATTTGAGATTGGACTTGAGACTGAATTTAAGACTGGATTTAAGAACTGGAAATCCAATCCAAATCCAATCCAAATCCAATCCAAATCCAATCCAAATCCAATCCAATCCAATCCAAATCCAATCCAAATCCAATCCAAATCCAATCCAATCCAAATCCAATCCAAATCCAATCCAAATCCAATCAAATCCAATCCAAATCCAATCCAAATCCAATCCAAATCCAATCCAAATCCAATCCAAATCCAATCCAAATCCAATCCAAATCCAATCCAAATCCAATCCAAATCCAATCCAAATCCAATCCAAATCCAATCCAAATCCAATCCAAATCCAATCCAAATCCAATCCAAATCCAATCCAAATCCAAATCCAATCCAAATCCAATCCAAATCCAATCCAAATCCAATCCAAATCCAATCCAAATCCAATCCAAATCCAATCCAAATCCAATCCAAATCCAATCAATCCAAATCCAATCCAAATCCAATCCAAATCCAATCCAATCCAATCCAAATCCAATCCAAATCCAATCCAATCCAAATCCAATCCAAATCCAATCCAAATCCAATCCAAATCCAATCCAAATCCAATCCAAATCCAATCCAAATCCAATCAATCCATCCAAATCCAATCCAAATCCAATCCAAATCCAATCCAAATCCAATCCCAAATCCAATCCAAATTCCAATCCAAATCCAATCCAAATCCAATCCAAATCCAATCCAAATCCAATCCAAATCCAATCCAAATCCAATCCAAATCCAATCCAAATCCAATCCAAATCCAATCCAAATCCAATCCAAATCCAATCCAAATCCAATCCAAATCCAATCCAAATCCAATCCAAATCCAATCCAAATCCAATCCAAATCCAATCCAAATCCAATCCAAATCCAATCCAATCCAAATCCAATCCAAATCCAATCCAAATCCAATCCAAATCCAATCCAAATCCAATCCAAATCCAATCCAAATCCAATCCAAATCCAATCCAAATCCAATCCAAATCCAATCCAAATCCAATCCAAATCCAATCCAATCCAATCCAATCCAAATCCAATCCAAATCCCAATCCAAATCAATCCCAAATCCAATCCAAATCCAATCCAAATCCAATCCAAATCCAATCCAAATCCAATCCAAATCCAATCCAAATCCAATCCAAATCCAATCCAAATCCAATCCAAATCCAATCCAAATCCAATCCAAATCCAATCCAAATCCAATCCAAATCCAATCCAAATCCAATCCAAATCCAATCCAAATCCAATCCAAATCCAATCCAATCCAATCCAAATCCAATCCAAATCCAATCCAAATCCAATCCAAATCCAATCCAATCCAATCCAAATCCAATCCAAATCCAATCCAAATCCAATCCAAATCCAATCCAAATCCAATCCAAATCCAATCCAAATCCAATCCAAATCCAATCCAAATCCAATCCAATCCATCCAAATCCATCCAAATCCAATCCAAATCCAATCCAAATCCAATCCAAATCCAATCCAAAATCCAATCCAATCCAATCCAATCCAAATCCAATCCAAATCCAATCCAAATCCAATCCAAATCCAATCCAAATCCAATCCAAATCCAATCAATCCAAATCCAATCCAAATCCAATCCAAATCCAATCCAAATCCAATCCAAATCCAATCCAAATCCAATCCAAATCCAATCCAAATCCAATCCAAATCCAATCCAAATCCAATCCAAATCCAATCCAAATCCAATCCAAATCCAATCCAAATCCAATCCAAATCCAATCCAAATCCAATCCAAATCCAATCCAAATCCAATCCAAATCCAATCCAAATCCAATCCAAATCCAAATCCAATCCAAATCCAATCCAAATCCAATCCAAATCCAATCCAAATCCAATCCAAATCCAATCCAAATCCAATCCAAATCCAATCCAAATCCAATCCAAATCCAATCCAAATCCAATCCAAATCCAATCCAAATCCAATCCAAATCCAATCCAAATCCAATCCAAATCCAATCCAAATCCAATCCAAATCCAATCCAAATCCAATCCAAATCCAATCCAAATCCAATCCAAATCCAATCCAAATCCAATCCAAATCCAATCCAAATCCAATCCAAATCCAATCCAAATCCAATCCAAATCCAATCCAAATCCAATCCAAATCCAATCCAAATCCAATCCAAATCCAATCCAAATCCAATCCAAATCCAATCCAAATCCAATCCAAATCCAATCCAAATCCAATCCAAATCCAATCCAAATCCAATCCAAATCCAATCCAAATCCAATCCAAATCCAATCCAAATCCAATCCAAATCCAATCCAAATCCAATCCAAATCCAATCCAAATCCAATCCAAATCCAATCCAAATCCAATCCAAATCCAATCCAAATCCAATCCAAATCCAATCCAAATCCAATCCAAATCCAATCCAAATCCAATCCAAATCCAATCCAAATCCAATCCAAATCCAATCCAAATCCAATCCAAATCCATTCCAAATCCATTCCAAATCCAAATTCAATCCAAATCCAATCCAAATCTAGTCCAAATCTTTTGGATTTATTTTCAAAAGCAATTGCATTGATTTTGATTGGAATCTGAGCTTTATTGAATGTAAACCAATATTTAAAAGCGACCAACCCTAATTCTGAGGCAAGCAGAAATACGTCGTATCCCACAAAATTTGATTGTTACAGGTAGCCACAGGCTTTGGGAAATGAAAGCCTATACGGTGTTCTAAATTGGTCCCCGGAAATCTCTCGCACAGACCAAAATGACTGCCTAATTCGTTTGTTGTTCGTATGCAATATCCAGCGCGATTCGTATTGCTTTGACAGGTAATTTTTCCCAAATAATAGTACCACCGTGGGCGGTAGATTCGAAGCCGACCATCATCACACGGGTGGCAGTCAATCCAGGGGCTTTGATGTTGCTGACACATTCTATGGAAAACTAAACCATGATGTTCATTTCCAACCCTGCCCAAAGGGAGGGATTAATTTGTCGGTTTTTTGGGGGAAACCGTTACGGATCTGGTTCTGAATGGTTTTGAAGGGTCGTGTCATGATTTTCCGATTTGGAAATCGAATCTGAGGGAATTGATAAATTGGAAAGAACCAAGCTTCCAGCTTTCTATTGCAGACACAAGAGAAGAGTCAAGTAGAGACTATACTTACAAAATAATTGAATGTTAAACCTTTTCAGACAAACAATGGAATGTAGTCGTACCTGCAAGTAAAAGAAAAAGAAGAAAATATAAGTTGAATTTTAAACACACTAATATTTAAGTAAAACTATTATTTCTAAAGTAGTATGAACTGAGTTTCATATCGAATAGCTGGCTAACATCTACAGGAAGAATAGAACATATTTGCCCAGTTCGATTTCCCATTCCAGAAAAACGAAGACCGGAAAGGGGCTTGATTTCCGGTGAAAATCCTGTTACCCACAGGAGAGTACCATCATTGTCGCACTTCACTCAAACATTTGGCACAACAGATTCGACCGGTGTTCTCACAGATACCATTAATCGGTGTTAAGCCAAACGAGCAGAGGGTGTTTGTTTCGTAATTGATTTGCAAATATTCCGGCAAGCTCGACTGGATCCATTCTCGGGGGAACTGCCACTATGCTTTCAAATCCGGTTTCGAACCGTTTTCCGGCGCCTCTTCCACCCACTTCTCGATAAGTGCTGTTCTGAGCTTTGTTCGAGCTGTGAATGGATTGGATTGGATTTCGGTTGCAATTTTTTCACACCATTTTTCGAAAGGTGAAGTTTGGACCAAACGTTCACAGTTGCGGTAAGAGAAAAAAAACAGACTGAAACTAGTTTTTTTGCGTTGAGTTTTCCTCCCCCAAAAGTGCCAATCCATTCATAGCTGGCGAAAGTCAATAAACAGCACGAGCATTTCGGACCATGGCCCGTATGCACTGTGTTTTATTTTCTCGTTTTCATGCGCTTTTTGAATACAGTGGGATTCCGTTTTTGGCAACAAAGTTGAAATTTTCAGTTGCCAAAAACGGAACCGTGCCAAAACCGGAACCCATATTTTAAATTTTATTTTTCAACTATTGGTTTTGAAAACATCATTACAATTCTTTAATGAATGTTCGAATCCTCTGAGCAGAATCTCAAATAGAGAAACTTTAAAGTAGATGGAGTACCGTGTACCTTTTAATTCCGCTCCTAAATGCTTATCTTTGACAGATACGCGTATTTCGACTACCACTTGCAGTCTTCTTCAGTGTCAGTTACTCGTATCCACTGAAGAAATCGTCGCATCTCTCTACCTTAAATACTAACACCAGATAAGTACCTACACAATCAAACTACCTAGGAAAAATTTCGACAGGAGTATACCTGTCATGTCTTGGTCAGAATTGAAAAGGGGGGATAATAATAATTATACAAATCCCTAACTATCTACCTATGTATTCAAGCTCGTTTATATTTCTTAGGTACAAACTTAAACAGCCTTGATTGTCCGTTTCCTTGATCCCTATTAAGAAGTAATGAAGGCTTTTGTTTGTAAATTTCTAAACTTTCAGCGACGTCTAGTTTCCAAGGTGAAGATACGCTTCGTACGATGTCTATGTTATCGCTTGTCATTTGATGTCCATCCTGGAAAACATGTTCAGCCACTTTTGATTTAAAATCATACGCTAATCCCTTTTCTAATTCCTTGTCCGCTTTTTTTACCTCAGCAATATGTTCTTTGAATCTTATTTCTAGTGTTCGTTTTGTTTGTCCTATATAGATTTTATTACAATGGGGGCATGAAATTTTATATACTCCTGCTCTATTCAGTTTATTAATTTTATCCTTTGTTGATCCTAATCTAGATTTAAGCTGACTACTCCTGCTGCTGAAAACCAAATCTACTCCATATTTTCGAAATTTCTTAGCCAAAGGCTGTGTAATCTTGGTATCAAAATTCACCGCTACTCTTTTTAAATCCTCTTTTTCGGCAGTAAGTGTTGTCATACTTTTCCTATATTTATCCCTTGCCCTCTTATCTACTACTGCTTGTATTGTACTATTCCTATATCCGTTAAGCCTAGCCGTCTCAAAAATATAATCCAGTTCTTTTGATTTTCCAGTTTCACTTAAAGGAAGGGTTTGCATTCTATGTATCATATGATGAAAAGCCGCCATTTTATGCTGATAAGTGTGGTTGGAAGTACTCGGAATAACTCGCATAGTATTAGTTGGTTTCCGGTAAATTTCAAATTCAAAGTGAGACGATTCCCTAATAATTAGCAAATCCAAAAAAGGTAGTTTATTATGCTTTTCCTCTTCATGAGTAAATTTAATATCTTTGTGGATACTGTTAATTGCTTCTAAAATTTTTGGCAAACAATCCTTTTTGATAATGCTAAACACATCATCTACATATCTCCACCACCGCTGTGGTAACAAATCTTTCTTTTTCAAAATGCTTTCAAAATTGGCCATAAACAACTCGCTCAAAAACGGAGACAATGGATTACCCATAGGTGCACCTTTTGTCTGCTTATAAAAATTACCACGGAAGCTAAAATAGTTCTCTTCCATACAAAGTCGGGTTAATTTGATGTAATACCGAACTTTGTTTTTCCAATTTGACTCATTGTGTTGGTTAAGTAGCCATTCTTCCAAAAGGTTTATGGCTTCTTTAGCTGGCACACTAGGAAATAATGCTTTAACATCAAAAGAAACCATAATTTCATCATCTTGAATATACCCAGAAGCTTGAAGTTGGCTTGCAAACTCCTGAGTATTGTTAACTGAACGGCTTTCAAAAGGTTTGGGCATGGATTGGAATTCCTTAACCAGCCACTTTGCAAGTTTGTGTGTAGGAGACCCTTCTGCTGATATAATTTCTCTCATTTCATTGCCAGGTTTGTGAATTTTTGGCAATCCTTTAATTCTTGGTAGAACTGGATTAGAAACTTTGAGGCGGCTAGTGTTATCTCCAAGAAGTGGCTTACATTCTTTTAAAGTTTTTTCTACATGTCTCACCATTGTGGGAAGTGGATCGACTCTAAAATGCCTATAGGGACCAGTGGTTATTTTTTCGTTCATTTGGTTATCATCCCCCTTTTCAATTCTGACCAAGACATGACAGGTATACTCCTGTCGAAATTTTTCCTAGGTAGTTTGATTGTGTAGGTACTTATCTGGTGTTAGTATTTAAGGTAGAGAGATGCGACGATTTCTTCAGTGGATACGAGTAACTGACACTGAAGAAGACTGCAAGTGGTAGTCGAAATACGCGTATCTGTCAAAGATAAGCATTTAGGAGCGGAATTAAAAGGTACACGGTACTCCATCTACTTTAAAGTTTCTCTATCATTACAATGTTAATACATAATTTTTATGATATCATAAGGCATTGAGACTTCGAAAAGGTTCACTTCGAAGCATTTTTTTCGAAGGATTATACTATGCTATGAATCTATAGCCCCGTAATGTTAAATCTGGCAAACGTTTTTCTGCTGGCGTATTTACGCCTCAATGTCTTCAATTATTTTTTAGAAGCTATAAGTATAATTTTTGTATAAGAGGGCCTTGTAAAACCAATAATCGCGTAAGTGACCTTTATTCAAGAACTGGGCATTTTCTTAAAACTATGAGAGAAAACGAAAAAAAAAATATTTGTTTTCTTATAAAGACGTATTTATGAATCAAAAGCGCTGGGTATTGCAAAGTTACATTAGCTTTTTTTCTAATTCTATGAACATTTTAAATTAGTTTAACTTTTGGACTTTAAAGTAAAATTTGAAAAATTTGGGCGGTTTAGAATTGTTCCTTCAATTTATGTTTCTGATAAAGTCAAACATTTTATAATGAATGGTTGACTGAAATCAAAAGGCAAATATACATATGAGATGATGCATAAACGTGACTCGTAATTTTGTAGAATTTAGTTTTTATTTTAAATAATTTTAAATTGAGCTTGATTTATGTTTGACACCTACCTTATGAAATCAACTGAAATTTACAGGATTTTGTTATGAAACCTCAAGAACCTTAAAGGAATCTTCAGGTTCTCATAAGGGATCTACAGAAAAAAAAAACGCTTGAGCTCTAAAGCATCTTGCCAAGCATCGTTAGGATCTCGCATAGAGTTCTCAGGATCTTGGTAAGGATTTTGCTAGAAGTAAATATCTTAGAATTCCGCTGCGATGTTGCTGAAAATTCTCAAGTCTCCGATAAAAAAACATTTAAAGTTTATTTTAATAAGTTTTATTAGTTATAATTAATTTTGAAAATTCTACTAGAAATTCACATTATCCCGCTTAAAATTTACAGGATGCCCTAGAGTTTATTAGGAATTACCAGATTTGGGATCTACTTGGAATCTGCAGATATCCTCATGATTTCGATAACATTTCTGAAAAGTCCCACAAGAACCAAGAATTCCTTAACGATTCTCCAGGGTACAGTTAGGAAACTCATAGACTCAGCTCGTTAGGAACATTTTGATGTTGTTGAGGCCCGTATCCTTGATTAACAATCTTGTACAGAATTCTGGATCGTCTCTTAACATATCTAACGCCTTACAGAGCCTATAGAAAAGAGGGAACGTAGCTTTAAATAGTTGACGCAGAAAGATCAATATACACACCAATACCACCGTAGTTATCGCACGCTTCAATGATATTATTGAGAATAAATTGTAGTTTTAACCGTACTCGCATTTGTCATGTTATTTAATGAAATTTATTAAAAACGACATTTTGCTGTACATATTTGTATCTATTATTGCGGTTTTTATTTCATGCGCAATGTATGTAAATGCATAATAATGAAGACAGAGGGCCAAGAAGATGAGACAAGATTTATGATTGTAACTCTGTGTGAGTCATAGATTTTTTGTTGCTCTTATGTCGGTGCTGGTGCTTTGTTCAAACAAGCTGTTCCAAATCTGAAGAAAAGTGTTTTTATTGTATCACCTACTGGCAGACTCAAGTGGGCTGGTCACTCGATATGAATGCCTAAGAAAAAAGATTGGTCTTTAGTTGAGATACTGGTGGAGATTATTGGTCTCATAAAACGTTGTCAATGTACAACCAATGACCATTCTGAAGTAAATAAGCGCGTACCCGAATCATTAGTAGTTGGTGAGATTTGGGAAAATATCGACGAAAATGGAGCTCTGGAATGTAATTGGTGTGGAGTTGACATGCTATTCAAATGACTAAAGCAACAGACACGATAATATTTACAAAAAAATACAAATTTTAATGGTATTGAAAAATGTTGCCAAAAACGGATCCATTTTGTTGCCAAAATCGGGGGGTGCCAAAATCGGAGCATGCCAAAAACGGAGCATGCCAAAAACGGAATCCCACTGTAGCGCTCAAACCGTTGATTCTAGCGATATAAATTGTTCGGAGAAGTTTCTTGGTATATAAAAGCGCAACTTTTGACTAAAAAAATTTTGTGATCAATCCACCTAGCAGTGAGATAGAAAAACTATTTTTTCAAAACATTTAGATAGACATATGGTGTCTTCGGCAAAGTTGTAGAATTGGCAATTTGAAACAACTTTGTGGAAGACACAATTTTTCTATCTCTTATACTTTTTGAGATATGTGCCGTTGTATGTGAATGACCCCAAAAAACCATATTTTTTATCATAACTTTTTTCCAAGATTTTTAACATTTTTTGTGTTTTCTACAAAGTTGTTTGTCATAGAAAAACCCGTGTTTTTGCTGAACATTTCATCACCCTATCTTTTAAAGTAACAAAGTTATTCATGATTTACTCTTTTTTCAAGGGGTAGTTTAGGCCTCTTTAACTGGCTTCGGCGCAAAATGGCGCAGACAACTCTTACAAATCATGAAAGTACCATATCTCCCCTTTCGGCAGTTGATAAAAACTTTTGTCTATAAACGTCTTTGCATGGGTTTTTGCTATCAAACAAATAAGGCTTATTAAAACGAATTCGACTAATAATTCTTTTACTTTAAGAGATAGAGAGGTGCAATGTTCAGCAAAACCACGCGTTTTAAGATGTTTAACAACTTTGTAGAAGACATGAAAAATGTTAAAACTTTAAATAAAAAGTTAAAAACGAAATTGATTTTAAATGATTTTTTTCATACAAATTTGTGTACTTTAAGTTAAAAAATTCGTAACTCCAACAGTCAGAGTCACTCACTTACAAAACCGTACACAAATTTGAACTAATTTTTCAAGTACCTCCATTCAGCGGGGCTTTCGGATCGGTGGAAGGGAATTCCACCGAGAAGAGTTGATGTAGAACAATATTTCACTTTTGGCTAGACTCGTCAAGGGCTCTCCCTAGCTACTGATTGTGTGACGAGATTGATGGAAAGTGTTACCAGTCAGTCGATGGAGGTTTTCGCTGGTATCTGAAGCGAGACATCACCGTAATTGGTTCAATTTCTTCGTCTAGAGTGGTTTTAATAAACACGGTGGTAAAATTGATGGGTCTGCATTGTTGTGAGCTTGTAATAAGAAGAAATTAATTGAAACTTTAAATGAAGTTTGGAAAATCTACTTGCCGAATTGGAAGAAAAAATCTCCCAGAAGCTGGAAAAGCTTATCCCAGAAGCTGGAAAAGCTTCTCAAAGAAGCTGAAAAAGCTTCTGTCAGAAGCTGGAAAAGCTTCTCTCTGAAGCTGGAAAAGCTTATCCCAGAAAACGGAAAAGCTTCTCAAAGAAGCTGGAAAAGCTACTCCCAGATGCTGGAAAAGCTACTCCCAGATGCTGGACAAGGTTCTTTCAGAAGCTGGAAAAGCTTCTCTCAGAAGCTGGAAAAACTTCTTCCAGAAGCTGGAAAAACTTCTTCCAGAAGCGAGAAAAGCTTCTTCCAGAAGCTGAGAAAGCTTCTCTCTGAAGATGGAAAAGCTTCTCCGAGAAAACTGGAAAAGCTTCTCCAAGGCGCTGGAAAAGCTTCTCCCAGAAGCTGGAAGAGCTCTTCCCAGAACCTGGAAAAGCATCTTTCAGAAGCTAATATAGCTTCTTAAGGTGAAACATCTCGGAATCCAAAGATGGCCGGCACAATGGCCTACTCCCCCTACTCACGTTTTCAAAGGAAATAGTTGGCAAACATCCCTGATCTTCTTATTTTAAGCTTTCTGTTAGTGCACAAATCCAAAATAGAAAGTGCACTTTTGTGGGATGCTTTCTTCGCGAGAATTGTGCCTTTGAAGTTTTAGTGCAATCTAAGAAGTTGATTCCAACCTGTTTCACCTTAAAGAAGTTTGAAAACTTCTTTCGAAAGCTTGGGAAAGCTTCGCCCAGAAGCTCGAAAAAGCTTATCTCAGAAGCTTCTCATAGAAGCTGGGAAAAGTTATTCTCAGAAGCTTGGAAATGCTTTTCTCTGAAGCTGGGAGAAGCTTCTTCCAGAGGTTTGGAGAAGCTTTTTCCAGAAGCTAGCAAAGCTTATCCCAGAAGCTGGACAAGCTTCTACCAGAGCTGGAAAAGCTTCTCTTAGAAGCTTGAAAAGCCTCTCTCAGGAGTGTTAAAAAGTTTCTCTCAAAAGCTCAAAAAACATTCAGATTCTTGTAAAACCTTCTCCCAAATTCTTGGAAAAAAAATCTATAGTTTAGACTAAAGTCTAATAGTCTTGAAGTTCTCGATCTATAGAATATTTAGTTCAAATTTTTTACAAAAGTTTTTCACAGTATTATTGTAACATGGTTCCGATTGATCGATTGGCACTTCAAATTCCGACAACATTCACTTTGTTGCCATCACGAATCCCCAAAACTCAAAATCCACATCAACGTTTATCTTCCTCGCCAAACTCGAATAAAAACGCACTTCTCCGCAGAGAGGAATTGAATTGTATGTCACTGTTCGATTGCAAATGCATTTTCAATGAGACGCGAGTCCCTGTTCAACTCGTCACCACCGTATCCGACCGACCCGATATGCAACTTCAAAATTCATCTGCATAAAATTCACGTTTCCCACATGCACAAACTCTTCATTCCTCGGAGAGCTGTGTCATTTTTTGCCCCTCCCCGCCGAATGCGTTCGAACCCGACCCACGATGATCTTTCCCATCGAGGAGCAGCCGAAGCAGAAGGCTTCAGCACAGCTATCGATGTCAAACCAGGTCGCTTTTCCGAGCGCCATCTCACGTTGAATTCATTTAGCATACAACAACGGTGCCGGTGGTGGCAAAAAGGCGACATTCTATCCAAGTGCTACAAAAACTCCGTCTCTCTCTCTGAATCGACTGTGAGTGCCGTATTCCAATCTACAAACACCTACGGAGCCAAACGGGGAAAGAATGCAAATTTTCCACATCATTGTTATTTGCTATCAAGAGGCCCAACCTGCCGCGGCACTGCATTCCTCTTTCCCTTAACCTTCTGTCTGTGCGAAAAAAATTAGCTTGTCTGTGCCTTGGGGTCATTTTGATCCCAAATACAATTCTTAGAAACAGTTTTGTACAATATTCTACATACTTCAGTCAAGATTTGCAACCGGGATAGAGCTGCTTTATTAAACATTGCACATTGGTCCCAAAGCCATATCTAGGAAGACAAAAATGGTTTTGCTTACGCCGTCAGTTTTAGATGCATGGTGTCTTTGGGAAAGTTTCTCCATATTTTTTAGATTTCTTTTTTCAGTGATGTGAAATTAGGGGTCCCGCGTGGGTTAGGAGATCAGAATAATAACTTTTTTGCTTATGCATTTGTTGCATCTTTCTAATGATATCAAAAGTTTTAAGAATCGTTTGCGTCTTTCAGAGATATCAACATTTGAAAATAATCAAAAACAATCGAAAAAATGATTGTTTTCAAATGTTGAGAGATAGGTATCAGAGAATCAAAGAAAGCCACAAACGTATCTTAAATCTTTTGGTAGCATTAGAAATATATTTTTTTGTTTATGGTGAGAAAACTGTGAGAATGTTTTTTTGTTAGAAGAGATTAAGGAGAAGTAGGCCGTCATTGAAATTTGTACGCGTCGTTGATGATTGTTGGTAATTTATCTCACGATTTCGAATCATAGAAAATCACTTGGTTTTGCACTGACACACCTGAAAAAGTATCAGCATACTTTATGTATGTTAGCGCGTACAGTGACACTGTTTCAAGTCAATTTAAATTATCAAGGCTGAAATTTATCACTTTGAAATACAAGCAGAAATGTCATCATTGTTGCCAAAACGAATGACGGGCTACTTAGCCATAAATGGATTTTGAAAAAAAAAAAGTTTTTGAACAAAACACGTCTATAACTTGAAAATTAATCGGAACAGCTTTTTGGTGGCTTCAGCAAAAATGTATACAATTGCTTTGGGATATATTTACCGTAAATCAAAACCTATATGGAAAAAAGAGTCAAAACAAATATTTTGACTAGAAACTAACCAAACTAACTGTAGGGGATGCGAATAGGAATTAAATAAACATGTTGGGGAACTGTGGATAAAATGAACAGGTTTGAGTTTTATGGTAATTATGTTACAGAACCTATGCAAAACATAGCACCATCCTTAATTCTCAGCCACAATGGTCCGTCAGCGTCGACTTCACCGTCAGCTTTAACTGACAGCTAAGTTTAAAGCAATGATATTCAATGCAGCAACCCACAATGATGCGTTGCGTCAAACGCACGCATGTACTAAAAACGCTGACGCTGTGCTAAACTTTGAAAATCTTCAAACTTGACGCATCAGCCAACGCGTGAAGGAAGATTCAAAATAAAAAAAATGGCTAGTTTTGAAGAGAAGTTAATTGTTCTAGTAAAAGAGTACCCATGTCTGTACTCAAAGGGCTCAAAAGAGTACCGAAACGCACAAAAAAAAGAGCACATTTGGATGCACATTGCGGGGCAGCTAAATAAAACAGGTAACTATTAAATGTTGTATTTTACTGTATAAATTGAAACATCAATCTTAAAATAACCTTTGTTTTTCAGCTGAGCAAGTAAAAGCCCGCTGGAGGAGCCTCCGGGATCGTTTTGGCAGTTTGAAACGCAAACTGGCGGAAGATTCACGATCGGGAGCTGGGGGTAGCTCGAGTCCGGGATGGCCGCTGTATAAGGAACTATTGTTCCTTGGCGCACATATGGAAGCAAGACCGTGAGTATTACATATTACAGGGTAAATGATACATCTTGGGCATCTGGCTATATTTTGGACCTTTGCTTATATTATGTTTGTTTTGATGCCTAAAATTCAGCAAAAAGAGATAATTCGAAGACATTGCTTTGTATTATTCATATTTTTCCTAAATTTTATGTGTCAATTTGCACATAATATAGCCAAATGTCCAAAGTATATTTAGAACTCCAAAATTCCTTATTTGACCTATTCAGTGCTTAAAGTCAGCAATGTTCTTTTTTCAGATCATGTTCCAACTACGCTGCTCCTGGTTCTTCCGGTTCTTCCCAGTCTTGTTCTCAGGCCAACTCAGAAGTTGATGCTGCGGAACAGGAGGAAGACGGCGAGGAGAATATGCTTGACACCAGCGCTACCACTCCTGTCGGAAGCACACCATCAGGGCATCGTCAGCGCCGCCGGAAACTTGACGACGGCGTAGAAATGCAAATGCAAAGCATCCTTGCGTCCGTACAAGAGCGGGTCGATGGATGGGGAGCGAAGCGACCGAGGCACGAGCGGTTTGCATCGTACTTGGCAGCGCAAATGGAACAGCTTCCGCTGCAGGTGGCCCGATCGCTAGAAGTTGAGTTCATCGGAAAGGTGAATAGCCTCATTGATGAGTGCGAGGCGCTTCAATACGAACCAAGCGATGAAAATTCAGTTCAAGACAACTAATGATCTAAAAATTTCCGATTACATATTTTCTTTTTTTACGTTAAAAAATATATATAAATATATATAAAAAAGCATAACTTCAACAATATTTTTTAATTAAACTTGCAGAGATCCAGAAAATCTCTTTTCATTCTGGTGCAACTCAGTTCATTACCCAAGTTATTGTATCCGATTGTGTTGGGGTACATTTATTCATTCATTGTCCAAGGAATTCCTTCAGGGATTCCTCCAGGAATTCTTTCAGGGATTCCTCCAGGAAATCCTTCAGGGATTCCTCCAGGAAATCCTTCAGGGATTCCTCCAGGAATTCTTTCAAGGAATTCGTCCAGGAATTCCTTTAGGGATTCCTCCAGGAATTCCTTCAGGGATTCCTCCAGGAATTCCTTCAGGGATTCTTCCAGGAATTCCTTCAGGGATTCCTCCAGAAATTCCTTCAGGGATTCCTCCAGGAATTCCTTCAGGGATGCCTCCAGGAATTCTTTCAGGGATTTTTCCAGGAATTCTTTTCGGAATTCCTTCAGAAATATAAGGGATTCCTCCAGGGATTCTTTTCGGGATTCCTTCAGGAATATCTTCAGGGATTCCTCCAGGAATTCTTGCAGAGATTCCTCCAGGAATTCTTTCAGGGATTCCTCCAGGAATTCCTTCAGGGATTCCTTTAGGGATTCGTCCAGGAATTCCTTTAGCGATTAGTCCAGGAATTCCTTTAAGGATTCCTTTAGAGATTCCTACAGGAATTTCTTTAGGGATTCCTCAATGAATTCCTTTAAGGATTCCTCCCGAAATATCTTCGGGGATTCCTACAGGAATTCTTTCAGGGATTCCTCCAAGAATTCTTTAAGGGATTCCTTTAGGGATTCGTCCAGGAATTCCTTTAGGGATTCCTCCAGGAATTCCTTTAAGGATTCCTTTAGAGATTCCTGCAGGAATTTCTTTAGGGATTTCTCCAGGAATTCCTTTAGAGATTCCTCCAGGAATTCATTTAGAGATTCCTCCAGGAATTCCTTTAGGGATTCCTCCAGGAATATCTTCAGGGATTCCTCCAGGAATATCTTCAGGGATTTCTCCAGGAATTCTTTCAGGGATTCCTCCAGGAATTCCTTCAGGGATTCCTACAGAAATATCTTCGGGGATTCCTTCAGGGATTCTTCCAGGAATTCCTTTAGGGATTCCTCCAGGAATTCCTTTGAGGATTCCTTCAGGGATTCCTGCTGAATTCCTTTAAGGATTCCTTCAGGGATTCCTGCTGAATTCCTTCAGGGATTCCTGCTGAATTCCTTCATGGATTCCTGCTGAATTCCTTCAGGGATTCCTGCTGAATTCCTTTAGAGATTCTTTCAGGAATCCCTTTAGGGATTCCTCCAGGAATTCCTTTAGGGATTCCTCCAGGAATATCTTCAGGGATTCCTCCAGGAATATCTTCAGGGATTTCTCCAGGAATTCTTTCAGGGATTCCTCCAGGAATTCCTTCAGGGATTCCTCCAGAAATATCTTCGGGGATTCTTCCAGGAATTCCTTTAGGGATTCATCCAGGAATTCCTTTAGGGATTCCTCCAGGAATTCCTTTAAGGATTCCTTCAGGGATTCCTGCTGAATTCCTTTAAGGATTCCTTCAGGGATTCCTGCTGAATTCCTTTAGAGATTCTTTCAGGAATCCCTTTAGGGATTACTCCAGGAATTCCTTTAGGGATTCCTCCAGGAATATCTTCAGGGATTCCTCCAAGAATTCTTTAAGGGATTCCTTTAGGGATTCGTCCAGGAATTCCTTTAGGGATTCCTCCAGGAATTCCTTTAAGGATTCCTTTAGAGATTCCTGCAGGAATTTCTTTAGGGATTTCTCCAGGAATTCCTTTAGAGATTCCTCCAGGAATTCATTTAGAGATTCCTCCAGGAATTCCTTTAGGGATTCCTCCAGGAATATCTTCAGGGATTCCTCCAGGAATATCTTCAGGGATTTCTCCAGGAATTCTTTCAGGGATTCCTCCAGGAATTCCTTCAGGGATTCCTACAGAAATATCTTCGGGGATTCCTTCAGGGATTCTTCCAGGAATTCCTTTAGGGATTCCTCCAGGAATTCCTTTGAGGATTCCTTCAGGGATTCCTGCTGAATTCCTTTAAGGATTCCTTCAGGGATTCCTGCTGAATTCCTTCAGGGATTCCTGCTGAATTCCTTCAGGGATTCCTGCTGAATTCCTTCAGGGATTCCTGCTGAATTCCTTTAGAGATTCTTTCAGGAATCCCTTTAGGGATTCCTCCAGGAATTCCTTTAGGGATTCCTCCAGGAATATCTTCAGGGATTCCTCCAGGAATATCTTCAGGGATTTCTCCAGGAATTCTTTCAGGGATTCCTCCAGGAATTCCTTCAGGGATTCCTCCAGAAATATCTTCGGGGATTCTTCCAGGAATTCCTTTAGGGATTCATCCAGGAATTCCTTTAGGGATTCCTCCAGGAATTCCTTTAAGGATTCCTTCAGGGATTCCTGCTGAATTCCTTTAAGGATTCCTTCAGGGATTCCTGCTGAATTCCTTCAGGGATTCCTGCTGAATTCCTTTAGAGATTCTTTCAGGAATCCCTTTAGGGATTACTCCAGGAATTCCTTTAGGGATTCCTCCAGGAATATCTTCAGGGATTCCTCCAGGAATTTCTTCAGGGATTCCTCCAAGAATATCTTCTGGGATTTCCCCAGGAATTCCTTTAGAGATTCCTCCAGGATTCCTCAAGGAATTCCTTTAAGGATTTCTTCAGAAATTGCTTTAACGATTCCTACAGGAATATCTTCAGGGATCCCTCCAAGAATTCCTCTAGGGATTCCTCCAGGAATTCCTTTAAGGATTCCTTCAGGGAATCGTCCAGGAATTGCTTCAGGGATTCCTGGAGGAATTATTTCAGGGATTCCTTCAGGAATTCCTTAAGGGATTCCTTTAGCGATTCGTCCAGGAATTTCTTTAGGGATTCCTACAGGAATTCCTTCAGGGATTCCGCCTGGAGTTCCTTCAGGGATTTCTCCAGGAATTCCTTCAGGGATTCCTTTAGGGATTCGTCCAGGAATTCCTTTAAGGATTCCTTTAGAGATTCCTGCAGGAATTTTTTTAGGGATTCCTCAATGAATTCCTTTAATGATTCCTGCAGGAATTCCTTTAGGGATTCCTCCAGGAATATCTTCAGTGATTCCTCCAGGAATTTCTTCATGGATTCCTCCAAGAATATCTTCAGGGATTCCTACAGGAATTCCTTCAGGGATTCCTCTAGGGATTGGTCCAGGAATTCCTTTAGGGATTCCTAAAGGCAGTCCTTTAAGGATTCCTTTAGAGATTCCTTTTGGGATTCATCCAGGGATTCCTTTTGGGGTTCATCCAGGAATTCCTTTAGGGATTCCTCAAGGAATTCCTTTAGGGATTCTTCCAGGAATATTTCTGGCATTCCTCCAGGAATTTCTTCAGGGATTGCTCCAAGAATATCTTCAGGGATTCCTCCAAGAATTCCTTCAGGGATTCCGCCTGCAGTTCCTTCAGGGATTCCTCCAGGAATTCCTTTAGAGATTCCTCCAGGATTCCTTTTAGGGATTCCTCAAGGATTCCCTTTAGGGATTCCTCAAGGATTCCCTTTAGGGATTCTTAAAGGAATTCCTTTAAGGATTCCTCAAGGATTTCTTCAGAAATTCCTTTAAGGATTCCTACAGGAATATCTTCAGGGATTCCTCCATGAATTCCTCTAGGGATTCCTCCAGGAATTTCTCTAGGGATTCCTCCAGGAATTCCTTTAAGGATTCCTCCAGGGATTCGTCAAGGAAGTGCTTCAGGGATTCCTGGAGGAATTCCTTAAGGGATTCCTATAGGAATTCGTCCAGGAATTCTTTTAGGGATTCCTCCAGGAATTTCTTTAAGGATTCCCTCAGGGATTCCTTTAGGAATTCCTTTAGAGATTCCTCAGGAATTCCTTTAGGGATTCATCCAGGAATCCCTTTAGGGATTCCTCCAGGAATATCTTCAGGGATTCCTCCTTGAATATCTTTAGGGATTCCTCCAGAATTTCTTCCGGGATTGCTCCAGGAATTCCTTCAGGGATTTCTCCTGGAGTTCCTTCAGGGATTCCTCCAGGAATTCGTTTAGAGATTCCTCCAAGAATTTCTTCAGTGATTCGTCCTGGAGTTCCTTTAAGCCTGATTTGCTGCTGAACAGGAATCGCTAAAGAAATTTCTCGCCGATTCCTTGAAGAAATTTTCTACAGCGGCTTCCGTTTGAACTGACATCTCTTTTCAACTGCGTACTGCGATCAGAAAAAAGCGCTTCCTTGATCGATTCCTTGCAGGAATTTCCCATGCATCAAGATAGGCCAAGAAATTACTTGTCAGTAGCGAATCAGGCTTTAGGGATTCCTCAAGTAATTCCTTTAAGGATTCCTCAAGGAATTTCTTTAGGGATTCCTTCAGAAATTCATTTAGGGATTCCTCCAGGAATTCCTTCAGAGATTCCTCCAGGAATTCCTTCAGAGATTCCTCCAGGAATTCCTTCAGGGATTTCTCCAGGAATTCCTTAAGGGATTCCTTTAGGGATTCCTCCAGGAATTCCTTTAGGGATTCCTCCAGGAATATCATCAGGGATTCCTCCAGGAATTTCTTCAGGGATTCCTCCAAGAATATCTTCAGGGATTCCTCCAGTGATTCCTCCAGGAATTGCTCCAGTGATTCCTCCAGGAATTCCTTCAGGAATTCCTCCAGAAATTCTTACAGAGATTTCTTTAGGGATTCGTCCAGGAATTCCTTTAAGGATTTCTTCAGGGATTCCTCCAGGAATTTGTTTAGGAATTCCTTCAGGGATTCTTTCAGGAATTCCTTCAGGGATTCCTCCAGGAATTTCTGTAGGGATGCCTCCAGGAATTCCTTCAGGGATTCCTTCAGAATTTCGAACCAAACAAAGTACTCAAACATTCTTGACTGTCCTTACAAATTTACCAGCAACAGCCACAAATAATCATTTACAAATCAGTTATTTTAATAGGTTTTTATGGAAGAAATTCAACAGTATTTTCAGAGTTGCGCGATTTGTTTTATTTATTTTCTAAAAAGCACTGATCGCTTAAATTTACATCAATTTTCAGTAAATTCAAGTACAGATTTTACACAACACGGTTTTTAGAAGAAGTTTGTAACGATTTTTCTTTCAGTTGATTGGATGCTCTAACACATATTTTGCCAAAATATCGCGATTTTGAAAGGCTGATCGTCCGGCATTGTTTCCTCTGTGGATGGACGCCGCAGGAATGCTTCTCAACGGATCGACCAGCGTACGCCATTCACCCGGTTCAATGATGTTTCCGTCATTGTCCACATGGTCCACAAAACCTGGTGGACAATATTCGGTGGCAGAATGACGTTTAACGAAATTATGTAAAATAACACACGCTTTTACAATTTTTTCAGCTGAATCAGGAAGCATGAAAAGCGTATTTTTCAATATTCTCCACCTAGCGACAAGAATGCCAAAGCTATTCTCAATGGTTCTTCTAGCTCTTGATAAGCGTTTGTTGAACGTTTCTTGCACGACGGATAAGTTAATTCCAGGATACGGGCGGAGTAGGTTATTTTTTAGAGGGAATGCCGCATCGCCGACAACAAAATGAGGCAGTATTTCGTTTGATCCAGGCAATTCACAGGGATTCGGAAAGTTGAGCATATTATTGACTAGTCGCCTCCCAAATTCCGAATAAGCAAATATGCCGCCATCGCTGTTACCGCCGTAGCCTCCAATATCTACCGCGATGAAATTGTACTTTGCGTCACAAACACCCAACAGATTGATTGAATGAAAATGCTTGTAATTATAGTATAACGATCCGCTGTTTGGCGGACATTGTATGGCAACATGTTTGCCATCGATGGCTCCGCAGCAGTGTGGAAAATTCCACATTTCATAAAATTCACGGCTGTAGTCGTTCCATCGACTTTCATCCACTTCTGGCATGTATTCCTCCACTAAAGAATCCCATAGTGCTTCACAAACTTCCAGTGTAATCATTCGGACCGTAGACACGCCCATACGAAATAGCCTTGAAATGACGTATACAGAGGACCCGTGAGCAAGGTACCTGGAAATATACAAAATATAGAATTATTATTTCATATCTGTAGTTTACTTTGAGTTAACTCGAATAGCTTAATAAAGGTTAGAGTGAAGGTACATCGAAACTACAACTGGTATTTGAAGATCATGTGGAAAACCAAATAGCGTTGTACCGAAAACCACTTTATCAGGAAGACTGAGCTATGTTCATATATCAAATAAACGTAAAACATTCTGTGTTTAATGATTGTGCGAAACGGTAGTAGTTACCAAATTGATTCAGTTACTCACACTAATGTGTGCGTAGTTGCCACCTTTCTGCGTAGGCAGCGCAACTAATGGTGTCTGGTTATCTGAATTCCCTGAAGGAATTCTTGTAGAGATACCTGAAGGAATTTCTGTAGGAATCCCTGAAGGAATTCCTGGAGAAATCCCTGAAGGAATTCCTGGAGGAACCCCTGGAAGAATCCCTGGAGGAATCCCTGGAGAGATCCCTGGAAGAATCCTTGGAGGAATCCCTCTGAAGAATCCCTGGACGAATCCCTGAAAGAATCCTTGACAGAATTCCTGGAGGAATCCCTGGAGGAATCAATGGAAGAATCTCTGGAGGAATCCCTGGAAGAATCCTTGGAGGAATCCCTGGAGGAATCTCTGGAAGAATCCCTTGAGCAATCCCTGGAGGAATCCCTAGAAGAATCCCTGGAGGAATCCCTGGAAAATCCCTGGAGAAGTCCCTGGAACAATCCCTGAAAGAATCCTTGGAGGAATCCCTAGAAGAATCCCTGAAGAATCCCTGGAGGAATCCCTGGAGGAATCTCTGGAAGAATCCCTTGAGCAATCCCTGGAAAAATCCCTGGAGGAATCCCTGGAGAAATCTCTGGAAAAATCCCTCGAAAAAACACTAAATGAATCCCTGGAGGAATCTCTGAACGAATTCCTGGAGAAATTCCTGGAAGAATCCCTGGAGGAGTCCCTGGAACATTCACTGGAAGAATCCCTGGAGGAGTCCCTGGAACATTCCCTGGAAGAATCTCTGGAAGAATCCCTGGAGGAATCCCTGTAGGAAGCCCTGAAAGAATCCCTGGAGGAATCCCTGTAGGAATCCCTGAAAGAATCCCTGTAGGAAGCCCTGAAAGAATCCCTGGAGGAATCCCTGGAACAATCCCTGAAAGAATCCATGGAAGAATCATTGGAAGAATCCCTGGAAGAATCCTTGGAGGAATCCCTCTGCAGAATCCCTGGAGGAATCCCTGGAAAATCCCTGGAGAAGTCCCTGGAACAATCCCTGAAAGAATCCTTGGAGGAATCCCTAGAAGAATCCCTGGAGGAATCCCTGAAGAATCCCTGGAGGAATCCCTGGAGGAATCTCTGGAAGAATCCCTTGAGCAATCCCTGGAAAAATCCCTGGAGGAATCCCTGGAAGAATCCCTGGAGAAATCTCTGGAAAAATCCCTCGAAAAAACACTAAATGAATCCCTGGAGGAATCTCTGAACGAATTCCTGGAGAAATTCCTGGAAGAATCCCTGGAGGAGTCCCTGGAACATTCACTGGAAGAATCCTTGGAGGAATCCCTGGAGGAATCCTTGAAACAATCCCTGGAGGAATCCCTGGAGGAATCCCTAGAAGATTCGCTGGAAGAATCCTTGCAACAATCCCTGGAGGAATCCCTAGAAGAATCCCTGGAACAATCCCTGGAAGAATCCCTGGAGGAATCCCTGGAACAATCCCTGGAAGAATCCCTAGAAGAATCACTGGAATAATCCCTGGAGAAATCCCTGGAAAAATCCCTGGAACAATCCCTGGAAGAACCCTGGAATAATCCTTGTAAAAATCCCTGGAACAATCCCTGGAGGAATTCCTGGAGAAATTCCTGGAAGAATCCCTAGAGGAATCCTTGGAGGAATCCCTAGAAGAATCCCTGGAGGAATCCCTGAAGAATCCCTGGAGGAATCCCTGGAGGAATCTCTGGAAGAATCCCTTGAGCAATCCCTGGAAAAATCCCTGGAGGAATCCCTGGAAGAATCCCTGGAAGAATCCCTGGAAGAATCCCTGAAAGAATCCCTGGAGGAATCCCTGTAGGAAGCCCTGAAAGAATCCCTGGAGGAATCCCTGTAGGAAGCCCTGAAAGAATCCCTGGAGGAATCTCTGGAAAAATCCCTCGAAGAAACACTAAATGAATCTCTGGAGGAATCCATGAAGGAATTCCTGGAGGAATCCCTGAACGAATTCCTGAAGGAATTCCTGGAGGAATCCCTGAACGAATTCCTGAAGGAATTCCTGGAGGAATCCCTGAACGAACTCCTGGAGGAATCACTGGAGGAATCTCGGAGGATTTCAGAAAAAGTTTATCAAAAAATAGAAAAATTGTTGAAGGCAACCATGGAAACGGATTCAATTTCAACTTAATCGAGCAGAATCCAACCAACTTCAGCATTGCTTTCTCGCATTCTACGAATCTATATGAAAATATGTACTTACATTAAAGTCATGAACAGCCTACATTCTGCGGAAATCGGTTTCCGGAAGGAAAATTTCTGCAACTTTGATCCAACTTTACTCATTAGTAAACCAAAGCATTCCGGACTCATACGGACGGATTTAAAAAAGTATTCCGGATCTCGACTTCTCAATAAGTGAAAATCGGTTTCGAAAAATCCTTTTTTCTCTCGCTGTTCATTGGCAGGCCGAATCCACCACCTAAAAACAGAAATGTTACGCCGACAAAAATAAAAAAAAATCTGATGATACTTTACTCACCTGCGAGCAGCTCTGCGGGGATATTCACGAGAATTAACAACCGTTCTCAAGTCGTTTAATACGGAGACGACCTCCAGAATTTCCGCTGCTTCGCTGAAGTATTTCATTTTTTAAAACAAAACTTCGGATTCCGCTAGAAATGCAGTCAACGTCAAAAGTTCAACTCCGAGGAAAAAGTGATCACAACTTGATGTAGGTAAACAAGTCTACGATGAGAATGACGCAATTCAACAATAACAAAAACGCACGACGCAACGCAGTATTGTGTGCATGTGTTGCATTAACGCATCCGTCAACGTTTTTAGTACATTGACGGATGCGTTAACGCTGAAGTCGAAGTCGAAGTTGACGGACCATTGTGGCCCCGCTTTAAGAAACTATTTCGACAACTTAGGACGATCTAGAACTGTCAAAAGCTGGAAAAGTAAACAAAAACAAAATACGCCTCTCCAATTTTTCATATGATGTAAGTTTTCACTAGTGGAAGTTATGGTTTTTATGACTGAAACCATCAAAAATTGAGTGAACTGCGTACTAAACCATATCTTTCAAGTATTTATAATAAGTATGTAGACCGCAATTGAAAGCACTTTTACCTTCTTAATTTTCAAAACAAATGATTTGAAGATGTTGACTCCAGGGTAAAATGAACTACTCGAGATGGGTGTAATATGAACACCAGGGCAGGGCAAGTACTACCGAAGTTGGCGAACAAAAATTCAAAGACAGTAGTGTAAGGAGTTGAGCGAAGAACAATTATTTTAAAAGTTTTAACAGTGATGAAAGATTGCTCTATAAACGGACTCTCGGTTATTTTACGAGGAATTCGGTTTTTCCAACCAACCCTATGATGAAGTCGGTGATAAATTGCTACCATTTCGACATACTAGGCAGAAGGTTATGCGTACCGTAATCCGGAATAACATTGATCAGCGGGGTAAAATTGATCGCAATGACCCTCTTCGTAAAAAGCTCGTATCAACATTTGTTGATGAAATATTTTCAATGCATGAATGGTGATTCTCTTTCTTCTATTCATGAGCTAATAAACAATAAGGTTTTTGCGAAAATAAAGTTGTGTTCATGCGTAAATTTTTCAACTTTTGTAAACAATGATTTTCATGATTATGGATGACACCATAAAAGAATCATGTCTCACATGAGTTCTGTAAACGATATGAGCAAGAGAAATGCGGTTGTTACTAAAAATGACATCGCCGAAAACGACTCCGTTGTCAAAATTTTCATAAATATGTTCAATAAAACATAATTCACAAATTATTATAAAGCGTGAAGAATTTCCTTAGGAAATTGCATACATTTAGGCGTATTCCACAATTCAAGGTGTTTTTAATTTTAAAATAACTCAAAAAGTAAATGACTTATAAGAGTTTGACTTTCATATTCGGCTTCAGGGACCATGATTTTAGTAAGTAATGATATTTTCAATATAACCGAACGATGTTTTCATGGTGTGATCAATGTTACCCCATATCATCTAAATCAAAAACTCACTTAAAACATTTTTTATACATACTTTAAACTTTCAGAAAACAAAATACAGTACATAAACACGAACAATGGGTGGCAGTATTTGTTTTAAAAATATAAAATTTGCAACACATGCATTTTCAAATCAAATGTTTAAGAAATATTCAAAAAAATGATCAATGTTACCCCGGATTACGGTACAATCCCAGTCTTGTCCGTTAGTTTCTAACGACTTTCCCTACAGTTAGATCGGTTGTTCCACTCAAAATATCTCTGTTTTCTTAAGCATTAGGATTTGGTTTATGATGAATATATCCTGAAGCGTTGATTTTCAATGAATATTTTGTTATAAATACTTTTAGAACTTTCAATTCTGCACATTTTTGCTGAAGCCACCACAGAGCTATCGCGATTATTTTTCAAATTATAGACGTTTTTCGTTCAGAAACTTACTATTCTTGAAGTCCCTTTAACTTCTTAAAAATCAAAACGCACAGCTTTCCCACCCAAAGAAAAAAAAGCTAATCTTTCTAATGGTTTCAAAACATTTGCACCTTTCAGAGATATCAAAATTTTGAAACAATTTTTCGTCAAAGAAAACCTCTGATAACTCTACAATAGACCTGTTCATATTTGAAAAAAATGTCTGGAAATCTTCCTGTCAAGCAGTATTCTGAATTCTCATGCTAAGAACAATGTCTGGTCAAATTCCACTATGCTTCAAGTTGAAAATGTGTTTTAGGCTTATTTTAAGGTTTGAAAAATCATAACTCAATACTCATAAATCAAAACCACTTGCCATTACCACCTATTGAAAGCCAATTATATTCTGTTAAAGTTTGTCGAACACGCCAATGAGATTAAATTATGTTTAAACATTGTTTGATCGAGATTTGTACTCCACAGTACCCAGAAATCACCGTTTTCTGAACATGTATGCTATAAAAACACACATTGGCATTATTGTTCCAGGCCATAGTCAACGGGAAACAAACATAATGAATCTATGAAATCATTAACCATTAACAGCTTACATGTTGCTTTAGGAAATAAATTACAAAAAATGCCTAAAGATCGAACAAACCATTCCAACCTGATGATAGTTAAATCGTGCATGACACATGTACCGTCGAATGAATGAATTGAACAAGTTAGCATTGCTTTTTCTTTCAGAGTGATGATTGTTTTGATCGTATTTCACTGACTATTCAGAACGATTTGAAAACAATCATTATCATCGACTGAGAAAAAGCAGTGCTAACGTGTTCACTGCTCAAAAATAGTGATTTCCAAGAACCTTGAAGCACAAACCTCAACCAAACTATGTTTAAACTTGCTCCAATCATAAAACCGTGTTCGACAAAAGTTCGTAGAATTGAATAAACTACTATGTAGAGATATTTTCAATAGGTTTTAATGTTTCGTTTAGCAGTTATTAATTTTCAAAGCTTGAAAATAGTCCAAAAACACATAATTGATTTTCAACATGAATAATCAAAATATTGGTTGACTGAGGAACTTCCAGATATTTGAATAGGTCTACTCTACAACCATTGGATATAGAACCTGAGTTTCTTCGACAAAAGATTGCGCAACCTGAATTCTAAAAGTGCTCGGAATAAAGTTATTGTGAGAAATATTAGTATAACAAGTTATCGAAAAAAAATAGTTATTTATGCAACAAGATGCAAAATGATGATTTTTTCAGCACGAGTCGTACATTTATCCGACGAGGCTTGCGAGTTGGATAAATACGACGAGTTCTGAAAAAATCGAGTTTTGCAACGAGTTGCATACAACATTTTTTGCAATTGTGAAAACTTTTGTTACAGTAGGATTATATCGAATAGCATAAATGTACCTACTTCACGAGAACCCACATGGGCGAACATCCATGCGTAGTAGACCTGTTCATATTTGAAAAAATCTCTGTAAATCTTCCGGTCAAGTAGTATTCTGAATTCTCATGCTAAGAACATCGTCTGGTCAAATTTTGAGCTCATTTGATAAAGATTACGGTATGCTTCAAGTTAAAAATGTGTTTTGGACTTATTTCAAGGTTTGAAAAATCATAACTGGCATGTGGAATATCAAAACCACTTGCTATTACCACTATTTGAAAGCTAATTTTATTCTGTTAAAGTTTGTCGAAGACCCTAATAAGATTAAATTGAGTTTTAACATAGTTTAAACCATATTTGTTCGCCACAGTACCCAGAAATCACAGCTTTCGCAATATATATATGGTCTAGGAAACACACATTGACATTATTTCTTCAAGCCCTAGTCAACGGGAATCAAAGATAATAAACCTATGAATTCATTGACCATCAACTGCTTACATGTTGCTTGAAGCAATCAATTACAAAAAATGCCCAAAGATCGAGCACAGCATCGCAATCTGATTAAAGTTAAATTGTGCGTGACACATGTACCGACGAATGAATGAATTGAACAAGTTAGCATTGCATTTTCTTTCCAATTGATTATTGTTTTGATCGCATTCCACTGACCATTTAGAACGATTTGAAAACAATCATCATCATCGACTGAGAAAAGGCAGTGCTAACGTGTTCATTTTTTATGTTTTTCGAAACTCACGGTTGTGCTTTTGGCTCACTAACAGCGTATTTACAAATGTGCTTCATAATTATCTATTTTTTACAATTTATTTTCGTAAGATAAATGGTAACTTTAAACGGTATTGACTTTTAGATGTGCATAGCCATCATGTCTGGAAATTTAAAATCTGAAGTTTTCATACAAGTGTGCTTTCCAGAGAAAACACTCCCCGAAAATAGAGATTTTCAAGGACCTCGAGACACAAACCTCAATCAAGCTATGTTAAAACTTGCTCCAATCATAAAATCGTGTTCGACAAAAGTTCGTAGAATTCGATAAACTACTGTGTAGAGGTATTTCCGATAAGGTTTGGTGTTCTTTTCGGTAGTTATGATTTTTTAAAGCTTGAAAATAGCCCAAAAACACAAAATTGATTTGAAGCACACCTAAATTTACTCCAAATTGACTGAAATTTTGACCAGAAGTTCATTTTGACACGTTAAATTAAAGTATTGGTTGACTGGGGAGTTTCCCGACATTTTCAAAATAATGAATAGGTCTAATGCGTAGTAACAACTCATTGTGTTTCAATCAAGTAGGCTGTGAATCAGTTGAATGGCTGTCACAAATTTTCACACTTTCATGGTTCCATACCTGATTCAGTATTCGAAGACAGACCAGGTAAGATACCGAATACAATTTTCTATTCACATTATGCAGTCATGCTGCGTATGATGAACTGCTTAAGGGCTCACACGAACCGTCTTTTTGTGGAAAGTAAATAGCGCATTACTGACTCTACTGCCTCCTCCACATTCGCATGACGAGCCTATTCCCATTCAGAATCCCTGAGTCAGATTCGGATGGTCCAATGTATGAATCAGAAATCATCTAGAAATCCAGAACAATTCGTTGAATGGCTTATGGAGGCCTTCAGATATAATTCTGCCAATACCCAAAAGGGAACTGAAAAGTGCTACTTTTCAGCACTGATAACTGTGCTGAAAAGTAGCACTTTTCATCACTGATTATTTTGCTAGGAAAAGGAGGCCGTTATGACGTTCATTATGTCAATAAAAACTAAGCTGATTCGCCACGGAATTGCAAAAAAATACTTAATTTGTTAAAAAAAAATCATGAATCGCGAACCATTAGAGATAGATATTTGGGTTCTTCAGCAGGCAACAAGTATTACATCCTTACAATCCTTTAGGAAGAGAAGTTTATTGTCTACTTAAGATACAAGAAACCCAAATTATTTTCTTAGACGACACAGCATGAGAATTATTGGGGAGTATGAATAAAAAACGATTTACTTTACTACATGCAGTGCATCAACTCAAAAACTGGTCCACAGAGTATAAATTTTTCTGATTCAAAATACCTTGGGGGACCGACGCGTAGCCATAACCCACGTGAATATCTAAGGCTACAGAATTGTTATCGCATTCGGATATTCACTCCTTGGAACAATGCATTAATGAAAATATGTTGTGAAAAAATGAAGCAATTTGATGGAACCGTCTTTGAGTAATGAGAATTTATGATTCTGGTACCACGCTGGCCAAATAAAGATCTTGAAAACTTAAAAAAAAAACTCATATCGTAATTTTCAGATCTCTCCAAGAATACTGAACGGATTTACATGATTTTTTTCAAAGTAGCTCCTTATTTCCTTGCAATATATAGCCCACATTTTATTTTTTTGATAAATTGAACAAAAACAAAATGGCCGCCAAAGACATTATGGAGAATATTGGCCCCCCCAAGGAACATTGGAATATCTTCTAAACCAGATCACCAATGATAAATATGGAATTTTCCAGGAAGTACATCAAGGAAAACCTCAGAGTTCCTTTTGAAATTACTCCAGAGATACCTCAAGAAATTCGTCTAGGGATCCTTTCAGGAAATCATTCGACGATTAATTCAGGGATTTCACTAGAGGTGCTTTCACGTATAGCTTTAGGGATTCTTTAAGAAATTCATCCAGAAAATCTTTTTGAAATTCTACCACGGATTCATTTATTTATTTCTTAATAAATTTCTCCAAGGATTCTTCCAAGAATGCTCATGCAATGGATTCCTTCAGGGAGAAATCTCGAGATTTCTTCAAATATTTGACCAGAGATTCTTTCATAAATTTCCATTTTTTCATTTCCTTCACGAAATTCAGTAGGAATTCCTTAAAGATTTCCCCCAGGGATACATTCACGAATTCCCCTAAGAATTGCTTGCGGAATGTCCTCCAGAGAGTACTTGACTAATTTCCCCCAGAGATTACTTCATGAATTCCATGTAAACTTACTCCAGGAATCCCCCTAGGATTCCTATATAATTTTCTGAAAAAAAATATCTTCAGAATTCAGAATTGCACAGAAAAGCTTCCAGAGATACCTTCAAAATTTCCTACTGGAATTAACTCATGATTCGCCCAGTGATTACTTTGAAATTTCTATAAAAAAAGTCCATGAATTTAAAACTTCGCCGATTCCATCGAAGAAACTCTGCTTACTCTAAACAACTTTCTAAAAAACAGATTTTTTTTTTATTTAATTAAGATTCCGAGATATTCAACTGTTCCGATGATGAAGCTCTTCTTTCCTTGTACAACTTTATCAAAGAGAAAACATCTATTTCGTTAGGATTCTGAAATATCCGTCAATTGCAGCATACCAGAAGTATTTACTTACACTAGCACCATGTAGTAGATAAATTTATAACATTGAAGGGTTTTTTGGTGAAGCTTTGCTAATTTATGGCCAATGCATGAAAGTTTAGATTCTGAAATATGCAAAGACACACTTGCGCCACGTTGTGGATAAATTTGGAGTTTTGCAGAGTCCCTCAGGGAAGCTGTACTCACTCACGTAGTGCAACATTGAAGGGAAGCTCTGCATATCCGAAGACATGAATGTTCTGTCTCATTTATATTCCGATATATCCAACGATTGCAACAAGCCAAAAGTATTTACGAACACTAGCGTCACATAGTTCTCGCGTAACAATTCAAAAGGGCCAATCTTCAGATCGTTGACTCTGAGAAAATTCGATTTGAATATTATTCACCACATTTTCAATCCTCGAATCAATCAATGTAATATCTTGCTAGTTGAGTGATGATTTACTATTACTACACGCTGATAATCGATTTTATTATGAAAACTGACAAAAATGAAAAAAAAAATGATGATTTTAAATGCTTGGCCCTTTTTCGATTTTCAACAAGGCGTGGGCCTTTTTTATTGGCCAAAATAGAATTTTATTAGCGTGCTTGGCCCAAGGATAGGCCTTTTCGGTTTTCAATGAATGAGCAAGGGAGAGTCATTGGCCTCCCACCATGCTAAGGCCAATGGCAGTTTGCGAAATTTTCCGATTGTAGGCCCTCTTGATGGAGCGAGAACCGATCATTGGCCTTTTCGAGCGGAGGCCAATGATTGATTTGGAAAAAAGCGGTTATCGGCCGTTTTGAAAATCGAATTTTTAACGGTAAGTTTTATGATTAAGTTGACAATATTTGCATAGTTTGTGGGTGTTGGGAGATACTATCGAATGGTATCAAAACCCGGTTTGTTTACAATTTGATCATTGACCCTTTAGAATTGTTACGCGAGAGTTGATGAATTTGGAACTTTGTGGGGTCCTCCAAGAAACAACTGTTTAAAAGAAAAATGACCAATTTTTTATCTCGTTCAGGTTCCGGTGGGATGGAAGAGGTACCGAATATGTCATGGTGAAAATTCCACCACTACCGCTGCGTAGTAGTGGAATTTTTCACCATGACATATTCTGCAAGGAAGCGAGCACTGTTCTGTACAATTCTCTCGAAGACAGTACCCTTCTAAATGGTCGAAGTCTTGAGATATTCCACCGTAAAGCCTGTTACGGTATACCCGACTTGAATTCAACTAGCGGGAGATGCGCAAATCTTGTGCACGGTCTTGATCCGGCCGGTTCTCATTCATGGTTGCATAAAATTTGCAAAAAGCTGCTCGACAAACGCATACAGAAATTTTCTAAGTCCGAACCGTAAAAACAGTACCACGAAACGTTAAATACTTAGAAATGTTTACCTTAACAACCACGGCGTGCAATCCTCTATGGGTAGTACAGGGCTTCTGGAGCAGACAGGAAAATCTGCACAAGATCATAATGTGTTGCTCTAAATTGAATTACTGAAGTTCATAATCAGCTATTGGTTTGTTAGAGATACGGAATCATAAATATTATCAAAAAAGAATGAATAATCACTACTAAAATGGAGTGGTGTTTGTAAGTCACGCTTGGTTTGATAACGGATGAACGGATTAGCGTAAATTTTAGCAGTTTGGAAACACACAACTATATTTAAGTATTAAGCTTTTCAAAATGTGAAATCATCGAAAAACACCTAGAAATTTTAATTACTTTTCCTTTAATTTTGATGGTTTTGCAAGCTCTGCTCATGACTTTTGGGAGTTCGCAATCTAAGCTATCTGTGTCTTCTCTCTCAGGTATTTAAAATACAGAGATGCTATCCATTCGGCTATGCCTCGCAATTGGAAGCGGAAGCATATGTTAAATGTTTAAAAAAATATTTCAAATTCAAAACTCTATCTTTTTTGTCAATATATCAAATTTGTCATAACTTAAAAGTTTGATTATGAAATAACACATTTTGAGGTTACTTCAAGCTGTATTGAAAATTGCAGGTTAGTCAGATCTCTAGAAGCCAAGAACCATTGTGTATGGAAAACGGCCCATACATCTTTACTGAAGAAAGTAAAATGTCATGAATCCAAATGAAAAAAGTACAGCCCTTCAAAGTTCTCTTGGTTCAACATTGATCCCAGAACACAGACAACGGGTTAATGCGAACGAATTCGGTGCATGCATCGTTCACCTGCAGCAACAGCCCGAGTGCCTGGTTTAGCATTTTTATTAGAGGAGCTTTCAGATGCTAGCTAGCGAGCGTCAAGGATCGACCATCCAACCAACCAGACCAATCCGACGGGGGCAAAGGAAACTCAAAAGCACAAGTCACGAAAAGAATATGGTGGCGCGGGGTGCCCTGCCACCTTCCCTATCCATGTGTGGAGTAGACTGTGTAGTAGAGTTGTTATTTGTTGTTCCACATCCTGCTGAAGGCTGTGGGACATTCTTGCGCTGGGATGGAGGAGGAAAAGGCGTTCGTTTCCATATGATGATGTCGATGATACTGCCACAACTGTGCATCATTTGGATCAAGCTGATTCAGCACAATCGAATGACATTTGTTGTTGCAAAGTGCACATATTGAACGGATGATTTTTTCTTTCTGTTTTTGCTCAATCACCTCAAGGCATATCCAGCTGCATATATTAGAATTTGATTCGAGCTTGGAATATGAGTTTGATCTGTCTGGTAAGGACGAGTCCCGTAGCTTGTTGAACAGTACTCAATTAACATTTTAGGATTGAAGCATTATCCAAGTTGCATCTTCTGAGTTGTTTAAAGTTATGCATGTTTAAGAGAGTTTTATAACTACCATGATAAGTACCATCAAAAATAGATTTTCGAATAGATTTTATAACGAAAATAATCTGTAGGCTTATTATAACTTCTCATTTTAATAATGGAAGGAAAAAACATCTACCAGTCCTGTAATTCCTGTATAATTTTCTATAGAAATCCCTTAAAATATCACAAGAACGCCTAGCAGAATTCCCTTAGGAATACGACTGAATTTTTAATCTTAATGCCTATAGAAGATATTCATGTTATAAATGCTGATTTTTGGCTATAAGTTCATGCACTCTGTAATTCCAAAACAATCAAAGAATAGCCGTCCATTTCAAGTCGTTGAGCACTGATAACCTCAATCAGCACCAACAATCGAATTTCTTCAAGAAACTTATCAGTCATCATAGCTGCCAACAACCCTAATCACCTCGGCCAAAGGAAGGTCATGTAGTTGTCGAAGCGATAACAGTTCCACTGACAACCGGATCGAATCAAAACCCAGGCAAGCGTTCAGGTGGAAACGATATGCGGTGGTGCTTTCTCCGTGGAGAGGCCTTCATCCGAGCTAACACCTACCAACTTGTCCCCCCTTTGCTCATAGGCCTGGAGGGAATCACCATCGCATTCTGCTGGCAGATAGCAGTGCTTTCCTGTGAGGTGCTTCTTCTTCTTCTCTTGACATTACGTCCCCAGTTATTATCTAAGAGCTTTCTGTGTCAAAGTTGCATTTTCGCAATCGTATATTGTGTGGTAGGTACGATGATACTTTATGCCCAGAAGTCCAAAAATGTCCATTACGAAAAGATTCTGGATCGACCGGGAATCGAACCCAGATACCTTCAACTTTGTAGCCGCAGACCTTACCACTAGGTTACGGAAGGTCCCAGCGAAGTGCGACCATCCGTTTTTAGTTATTTGGTGTTAATCCGAGCGTGTGATTCGGTGGCTGATGTGCGTTGACACCGGCAATTGGGTTCGACCAATTTCGAGCAACGTGGTTTAAAGTGGCGCTTTCCAGCTGATTTGTTTTGACGAGACAAATCAGCTTCTAGGATTTTTGAACCAAATGTGAACCACAAATCTAGTTGCCGCTCTTGGAACCACTTTTTCAGTTCACCACAATTTTCCAGTCGTCGTCGTACATCCCTCAAAAGAAATTGCAATTGGACAAATTGCACCCGGTCGCTTGAGCAAATCTTCAATTTTCCAGCATCTTCCAATCGATTACAGCTTACACCCGGACCCGGTAGAACTGTTTCTCTAAACGTATCTGTACTAAATATTTCGTAGCTTCCGGGTATGGGGTGGAGAAGAAAAATGTCGTCTCGATAAACTCTCAGTCGAAACCGCATCGCAACGCAACTGGATGGACTGACTGCACACGACAACTTCTGATTGGTGTTGGTTTGTGTGCTTTCCGATTGGACACCCATTCGATATACTTACCCGTGGCTGTAGCCAAAGAGGGGCAGGAGGGCCGTGTCCTTCCCCTCTGGCTGGTGAACTTTTTGAAACGAAGTACGATTTATTTCTGATTTTTTGAAAGATGCTATACGACATTGATGATTTTGAAATAATTGTGTTATGAGAAAGTTCCTCTTGTTGTTGAGTGTACTAAAAAGGCAGATATCTACCAAAGATCTTACAAGAAGCCTTCAGAAGATTTGATCAGAATCCGTAACTTATCTTCCTTGGAATCACAGAAAAAAATGTGATATTTCTACCAAGCAAAACTACTAGGTTTTAAACTATTTGAAAATATTCCACAATTTTCTTCAAGTTTTTTTTTCAGAAATTTTTAAAGGTGTTACTTCAAGAGCTACGCCATGTATTCAGCAATGAATAGATTATTATATTTATCTACACAGGGTCCTCAGTTCTTCTAGAACTTTTCTCGGTGTTCTTTGATGAACTCACAGAACTAAGTACAATTTCTCGAAAAAAATCATAAGTAAGTTTTCTTAAAAAATCCTTTATAAATTTATCAGAATTCCTGGAGAAACTGCGTATAAAAAATCACTCAAATAATCAACCGAAATTCTTGCAAAGATTTAATACACAATACAGTAATGTATTAAAGACTCCTCCAAGTATTCATCTAAGAATTTTGCTTATAACGCTCTTAGGAACCTCTGTTAAAAATATCACAAATTCCTTTTCGAATACATCCAGGAATTGCGCCAGAGAGGATTAATTAAAAACAATAATAATAATAATTTGTTTCTCTGACGAATCAATTTTGCGATATTTTCAGCAGTTTCTAAAAATATTTATAAAGAGACTTTTGACTCAGTGTGATATAGAAATTTTGGGAATACGTTTGACAATTGAGAGACAACTCTCGCTGAAAATTTGGCGTCCATCTTGGATTTTGACACCATATTCGTTCTCAAAAGTTGAATGATTTTTTTTTCATTTGTCTGAATTATGAGGCTTTCATTGAAAAACAAACAAGATCTATCATCCTTCTTCTCCGCTGTTTGATTTCGCTATTTTTTACGTGTATATCAGGTAACAAATAAGATTACTCTTATGGTGTTAAGCTCCATCGAAGTAAATACGCCGATCGCGTATTAACTTCGATGGAGCTTACCACCATTAATGGCTAAGAAAATTAAGAAAATTTATTTCCTCTACAGATAATTCACTTTTAGTGATGCTTTACATTAGAGCTATATGTATCACCAGAAGACTTTAGAATTTTGCATTGTCCCTTCATGGCAAATAAACTCGTTCCTTTTAAAAGTCAACTGAGGGCGGTATCAAAAAAATCAAATGAAAATGGATGAAATGGCAGCTATTTGAAACTGTTTGTAGGCAGTCGGGGACGTAAAGGTTAATGGATTTTCAAAGGACATTGTAGGGGTCCAAACGCAATGGAGTGGTCGGTCTTAAGATAAGCATACTAAGAAAAAATCTTGTGTTTATAAGCTTTTTCCGTCCAACTGAGATTGGCTTTTTTGGCTTCCATACAGTTTGCATGGAATGAAAAATTGCTGTAAAAACTTCAAAGGCGCTTTCCTCAAAACTAGGTTTCAGTCACTTAACCCCTTTGCTTCTACATGGAAGTTCGGCAGGTATTACTTTTAAGAATTCCTGCAACTATTCACGCTACTATTTCAACAAGGTATCTTCAGCAATTCCATTTGAGATTTTTCAGAGAATTTTTCCTGAAGAGCTCCTAAAAAAGTTCATGAAGATTTTTTTTACAAAAATTGGGTTCTATCCCGTTAGGCCGAATGTCGTTAGGCCGAAGGTCATTAGGCCAAATGCCGTTAGGCCGAAATGATCGTTAGGCCGAAAGGGTCATTAGGCCGAAAATGGGCGATAGTTCTATTGAACTGTGAGATCGAAAGGGTAACCGACAGGGATAGATCAGGATAACCTGCATCATCTAGAAGCTGCCAGCTGAATTTTCAGGTCGAACGGATTGTTAGTTGTTAGATCACAATTATTTGTATTACCTAGAAGCCTACAATATCCGCTGTGAACTTAAACTAGAAAGAACATTAAAAGGAAAAAGGAAAAACACTGATGACTGTGTTAGCCGTTTGATATAGTTGAAAATGATCAAATATTATATCGGCCTAACGATCCTTTCGGCCAAACGGCATTCGGCTTAATGGCCTTCGGCCTAACAACATTCGGCCTAACGGCATTTGGCCTAACGACCTGCACCCATTCCACTTGAGATTTTTTTCGAGATTTTTTTCTGAAGAGCTCCTGAAAAAGTTCATGATTTTTTTTTAGAAAATTGCTTGATGTTCTACAGGTTTTTTGTTTGCCAAAAGTTTCTCAAGAAAATAATCATGATATTTAATCGGAGTCAATTCTCGGTATTACCAGTAGGATAATATGATGACTTTTTCCAGGAACTACATCGAAGCTTTCACAAAATGTGTGGCAGAGTATCATATCATATCTGTAGGTTATATCTGAAATTTTACTAAGAACCGCTTTGAGACCTTTTATTCAGAATTCTTTCAAAAATAAAGCCAGAAGGTTACTTCAAATAAACCAGGTCTTTCTTAAAGGACCTCCTGGTTAATTTAAGGAATGATTCCAAAGACTCTTCCAGGAATTCGTCAATAAATCACATATTCAGGAGTAACTACAGACATTTATTTGAAAATATCTCTCAGAAAACTTTTTCTTTCAAAGAATTTCACGCAGCAATTTTCATGAATAGCAAATTTAATGAAAAAAAATCTTCAGATAATATTTTACATAATCTGTTAAATCAGAAAGTTGTATTTGCTCTAATGATATCAGGAGAAAACATTCAGAGTTTTGATAGAATATCCAGGCATAGATTTTCCTTAATTACTAAGCTATTTTTCAACCTTTTTCAAGTATCTATCAGGGATTTGTCCAAAAACTCGATCAGCGATTCATACTTTATTTATTTTCCTAACAACTCCTCAAAAATAAACAAGAGTTCTTCTATGAGTTTATTTACAAAAATCTGTCATGAACTTCTCCAAGAATTCTCTCATGATTTTTTTCTAATTGAATCTACAGGAAATTTTATACATTCCAGATTCTAGTGGTGCTTTAAAGTTATTCTTACAATTAAGGATACTTTCGAAAATTGGTCTTTGAAAATAAAAAATGATTTCTTTAAGAGCCTTTTCAAGCAATACGTCTAAAAAAATTGTATAAGATGTTCTTCCAAGAAAACTCTGGAATTTCTTTTTCCAAATCCAAAAGTTTGATTTGGCGTATTTCTTTAATCTCCAGGAAAAAAAAACATTGAATATTTCATATCGCATGAGAACTTTCTGAGCATAATGAAAAGAAGAAATTCATACAAAAAGTGAAAATTCTCCAGACGTTACTTGGAAAAACAAAAATCTAGAGATGTTGGACGTGTAATTGATAGCAGATTTCAAGACATAATACATATTGAATATTGACTAATGTGCTCAGAAGACCAATCCGCATTATAATCAAGTTATTTAACTAATTGCGCATGAATAAAAATTGATAAATTAACACAGAGGAACAAAGTTAACATTTTCGCGTGACCCACCGGTCAAACTATGTGTCTCCACTCCAGTTGATTTGAGGTTGCCAAATCCATTGCCACCCTAAAAAAATGTTCTAACACGTCAAAATTTTAATCTATAGATCACCAGAGTTGTATAAAATATTGATTTTTATTGATATTGAGATAAATTCAAACTATTCATAGGGGGTTTTGGTACCAACCATGCATATATGGACCTAAACTTTCACATGAGGCATGATTTAGTTAGAATTGCACGATTTTATTTTGACGAATTCGAGTTCTTGGACATGCTTGAAGTCTCCATACAAAACTCGTTGATTTCTTTATATTACTAAATGCTTTACTTAAAAAACATCAACAAGTACTTTTTTAAAAAGCGAAAGTATTACAAACTTCGTAGATTTGAATTTTTCAGGGTACCAAATTGTTTCGTTTATAACTTAAGCATATAAATCAGCATACAAGCTGATATACTTGCATGCAAGCTCACTGGAATTGCTATATGATGCAGCCCACAGACGACTCAGACTGTTTGACCAACATTGACTGCGCTCCCAGGTTGGTGCTATGTTTGACCGTGTGTGATGCTGAGTGATGAAACAATTTTAAAGTTTGTGAAAGCACTGGTGGGCGGAGCCAAATGTTTGACGAACTGGTCGTATTGTCTGTAGGGATGTTGCACGAACATCGACGTCAGCATGTCAAGTGACGCTTTAGCGTCCCATAAACTGCCGATGCAGAAGGGTGGCATGTCAAAAATTCAACAAAGAATTCCTCATAGGATTATATCAGGAATTTCATCAGGAATTTCCCCAGGTAATGCTGCAGGAATTTCTTTAGGAATTCTACTAAAATTCCTTCATGGATGTTATCGGTTATTTCTTCATGGTTCCACTCGGGTATTGTCCAGAAATTTAATCAAGATTTTGTCCAGTAATTTTACTAGGATTTATGTAAGAATTATTTTCGAAAGTTCACCTGGAATTCTTCACAGGAGAACATCAAAAGTTTCCATCAGAAGTAATTGTAAGAAATTCTTACAGTAATTCCACCACGAACTCCGTCGAAATCTGATCCATCAAAATCGGAAGTTCTTCCATGGATTCCATCGGAAGTTTCTCTAGGGGTTCCATCAAGAGTTTTTCTAGGAAACTCAGAAGTTCATCTAGGGATTACATCAGGAGTGCTTTCAGGCACTTTATCTAAAATTCCTCCAGGGATTCCATCAGAAGTTCCTTCAGAGATTCCACCGGGAATTCCTTCAGAGGATTCAATCAGGAGTTCCTCTAGGTATTCCATCAAAAGATCTTATAGGGATTACATAAAATGTTCCTCCAATGTTTGCAACAGGAGTTCCTTCAAGAATATCTTTAGGATTTCATCAGGAGGATGGAATTCCATCAGGAGTTCTTATAGAGGTTCTATCAGGAGTACCTTTAGGGCTTCGATCAGCGTGATTCTGGTGATTCCATCTGAAATGCCTTCATTGTTTTTTTTTTCAGGAATTCCTCTAGGTATTTGATCAGGAGATTTTCTAGGGACTACACAAGAAGCTCCTCAAATGATCCCATCAGGAGTTCCTTCAAGAATATATTAAGAAATTCCTCCAAGGATTCCATCAAGAATTCCTCCAGGGATTCCATCAGGAGTTCCTATATGAACTCTTATCAGGAATACCTTTAGGGCTTCCATCAGAGTTCTTTTGGGAATTAACTCAGAAGTTGCTCCAAGAATTCCATCCAGAGTCCCTTGAGAGATTTCACCTGTAATTCCTCCAGATATCAGGAAAAGCTCAAAAGATAACATCAGGAGTTCCTCAAGGAAATCCTCCCGGATTTCTTCTAGGAATATCATGAGCAATTCCTCTAGGGATTCTATCAGGAGTTCCATCAGGAATCTTATCAGAAGCTCCTCCAAAGATTTTATCAGGAGTTCAAATATAGATTACATCAGGACTTTTTTCAAAGATTCTTCCTTAAACTCATCCAAAGATTACACCAGAAGTTCTTCTAGGGATTATATCACAAGTGCCTCCAGGCATTCCATCAGAAGATCCTTCAGAGATCTCAGCTGGATTTCCTCCAGAGGATTCTATTGGGAGTTCCTCTAGGGATTCCATCAGGAGTTCTTTTAGATATTCCGTCTGAAATCCCTCCAGGGATTTTATAAGGAAATCCTCTAGGGATTCCTTCAGAAGATTTTCTGGGGATTACATAATGAGTTCCTCCAATGATTTCATCAGGAGTTCCTTCAAGAATATATTTAGAAATTCCTCCAAGAATTTCCATTAGAAGTTCCTGTAGGGATTCTATCAGGAGTACTCTTAGGGCTTCAACCATTGTTCTGGGGATTCCAACAGAAGTTCCTCCAGAGATTTCATCAAGAGTTCCTTCAGAAATTACACCTGGAATTCCTAAAGAGATTACATCAGGAGTTCCATCAGAATTTCTTCTAGATATCACAATGAGTTCCCCCAGACGTTCCTTTAAAGGCTCCACCTGGAACTCATTCAGGGCTTATAACAGAAGTTCTTCTGGGGATTACATCAGGAGTTCTTTGCGGGATTTAATCAAGAGTTCCTTCATGGATTTCATTATCGATTCTTTTAGATATTCCACCTGGATTTCCTCCAGGGATTCTATGACAAGTTTCCATCAAAGGATTCCATCAGGATCCACAGGAGATATTCTAGGGATTTCATCAGGAGTTCCTCAAGGGATTCCATCAGGACTTAATCCAAGGATTCCATTGAGAGTTGCTTCAGAGATTCCACCAGGCATATTATCAGGAATCCAGGGATTGCATCAGGAGTTCCCATAGGGATCCCGTCAGGAGTTTCTCCAGAGATTTTATTAGAAGTTCCTTCAGGGAATGCATTAGAAGTTATTCTAGGGATTTCAGCAGGAGTTCCTCTAGGAATTTCATCTAGAGATTATATCAGATCTTATGATATTTCTGGAGAAACAGTGATACCATGAGAAGTTCCTTCAGGTTTTCCGTAGGGATTTCATCAGGAATTCCTCCAGAAATTACATAGAAGTTCTTTCAAAGTTCAATCAGAAGTTTCTCTTGGGATTTCGTCAGGAGTTATTCTATAGATTTCATTGAAAGTTTCCGCAGGGATTCCATTAGGAACACTTCTAAGATACCATTTGGAATACTCCTGGGATTCCATCAGAAGTTCTTCTCTAGGGAACTCTTGAAGAGATTCCTCCAGGAATTCTATATGGGAGTCCTCCCGGAATTGCTTGAAGGATTCCTCCCGGAATTCCTTATGAGATTTCTTCCGGAATTCATCAGGAGGGGCCTCCCAAAATTCCTAAGGAATTATTCTCGGGATTCCTTAAGGGATTCCTCTCGGAATTCTTTCCGGAATATCTCCAATGATGCTTGAGGGTAATCGGGAAATTCCTTAAGGGATTTTACCAAAAAAATCTTATAAGGATTTTTCCACCGAAAATTTTTAACGAATTCCTCCCGAAATTGCTTAAGGGAGTATTCAGGGATTTTTTAAAGAATTTTTTCGCAGATTTTTTCGCGGAATCTCTCGAGGGATTCGTAGAAATTTTCAGGAATTCCTCCAGAAATTTCTCGCAACGATTTAACCACTAATTAGGGAATGTGCTCCAGTGAATTCTGGGTTCATCCTGGGATTCAAATAAGGAATTCCTTTAGGGATTCTTCTAAAAATTCCTTCATTAATTCCACCACGAATTCCTCCAAAAATTCCGCTACGATTTTTTATAAGCTTCCAACTAAAAACCCCCTAAATAAATCCTCCAGTGATTTCTCTAAAGATTCCACCTGAGGTTCCTGCATGGATTTCATGTGGAACTCGCTCATGTAATTCTCCAGGATTTCCATTAGGAAATCATATATTGCCACAACAAATCGACAAAATCAGTACTCCATTGATCTTTATCAGTTCATTACATAATTAATTTCATTAAATAATATTCAACATATTATAAAAATAGTTTTAATATAAAAAAAAATACAATGGGGTGAAATTGATCACCATATAACAAAGCAGGACTAAGAATAAAAAAAATCCCTACCTAATAAATTTGGGACTCCTGAATTTGAAAATGATGTCAAAATTATTTCAACTCGAGTATTTGATCATTTTATTCCCAAAATAAACTTTTAATATCTGCCTAATACGCCTAAATGTAGGCATTTTCCTTTGAAATAAGCACATTATTTGATAGTAAAAGGCTTTAGTATGAATATTTGCATGCATAACTTCAAATTCGCCCCAGTAATCAATTTGCCCCTGGTTTACGGTGTATAAACGCGTGCTGAATGTGGTTTCCAATCCCAACTGAGCAGAAGGATTTTTTATCATAATTTATACGTCTCAACACATGCACAATAAGTTAATAAGTTTTATCATTTTTGGTGAAACTTTGTGGAGTATTTCAAAAAAATCTAAAAGAAATTCTGTGGTGTAGTTTATGGACGAATCATAAATAAGTTTTAAACATTTCAAGGATCTATTCCTGAATGATTGAAGTAATACTTTTAAAGGAATATTTTGAGGAATTGCCAGAGAAACCCGTGGATAATTCTTGGAGGAATATCTAAAACAATTCCAAGACTTATTCCCGAGAAAATTTCTGTCAGACTGCTAGAAATACTTTTAAACGCTTTCTGCGGTATGAAACTGGTATGAAAATCCTTTGTGTATATTACCAAACATCGTGCACAATACTGATCCTGAGGCTCAAACTAGCCAAAAGGAAGTCTCCGTTCAATGGGACCGCTACCAATCAGGCATTGAATTCTGAGAAAGTGGAGAGTATCTCTCACTTATCGCTCTCTGTAACAATCGTGATCGGCAACACATCATGGGAGTTTGTTTATCGGGGGATATCAGTGCATTATAAAGCTCATCTAAACAAGTTCTAAACCTGGAGGGCACTATTGGTATAGGGTGTTCGGGGATTGTTTAGCATGCCAGTAAAGTAAAACAACTCCCTCAATGATAAATTAGTGAGAAAAATGGGTTTTTATCATCGCTCTATCTTTCTCTTTGGGGCTCTTTTTTGTTGCTGTTATTGATCAAGCTTGTTACATCTTGCGAAACATTGCCGATCATGGACCGATCCAAACGCACTATTTTTTTTTTCGATTGCTTCGATCGTTCTTCGATATCAGCTGAGAACGAGTTCTGCAATACTTATTCTTTCTTCAAAAGTTCCATGTGGGCGCTCGAACACTTGGCTACGCCCATGACCTTATCTATCTTACCCACCGTGCGAGAACGAGAAATCGGAAACTCCAACCGGGCGGAAGTGTGGCTTAGATGGAGAGAAAAAATAAATAATTTCCCATTATTGCACTTGCACTACGGAGCTGCCAGATCGAATCGGTTCAACTCAACGCCACTGGCAAGATCCGGCAACCGAAGAGATTTGCTTTTGCTCCGTTTGATTGGCTTTCGTGGTTTGTCAAAGTACCTTCCTAGTTCTAGGTCTGGTGTTGGAGACGAGTTACTAACTTTTCCTCCTGGGACTGCTGCTGAGGTTAACTTGCTCCAAGTAGCAGTATCTAGAGGAGATTCTATGTTCAGTAAATAACTCAAACTGAGGTTTTTTTTGCCATTAGTGTCTTAGACGAGCTCAGTGAAATTTTGCAAAACCGAGTTCCCCTGACACGTCCCTGGCAGGAAAATATTTATTCAATTCAGGTACTCGACATTGTTCATTGCGTTCTCGATTTTTACGCCTGCCGGAGCAGATACGAGAGTGTTCGTCTCATTCTTTTTGCTGCAGTCAAACAAAGTACCTACCCGACTAGAGAATTATGGCAGAATCATAACATTTGCTGCTGTTAACTTGAATAGTGTTTTGAACAATTTCCAGAGTGAACAAAACGGAATTCCCTGAAATAGTGAATTTTTAATTCGCTTTGATTAAAGACGAGACTTCAGAGAACATCCATAAAAAATTAGAGACTTGCTTCAAAATAGAGACCTGATACAAGACCAGTCTTCTCATTCTTCTTCTTCTTGGCATTACGTTCTCAAAAAATCCTGGAAAAATCAGCTCTATTTGATCTGTTGCAAGAAGACTATCGTCCATCGGAGTGGTGTATTTTAGAAGTTAGTTTTGAACGATAAATTGATGATGTCCGTACTAGGATTATGGATTTTGGTTTCCCTGCTGGGATACTCCATTGGATACATTATTGTTCAACGCCCAGGTGAGTAAAAATAGTTAAACGAGTTATGTGGGCTGCTTGGGCACGTCAGGAGTTAATCATCAATATTAACCTCCTTTTCCCGAGCAGCCTAGATAGCCGCGTAGTGTCGGTAGCGGTTGTTTCAACTGGCTAAGAATCAACACTACGGACTGCCTGTTCCGGTGGTAAAAGTCCACCTCACATGTGACCCCTAATTTATGGTGTGATGCGTACCGTGCCTAGGAATGAATGGTTAGGGGGGTCTAAATAAAACCTAACCGCAAACGGAGCCTGTGGGGTACCAGGGCGTCCTCCACAGTATTGAGTCCTTCCTGTGCTACCCGGAGCAATGGTGCAGGTGACCTTGTGTTTCTCCGAGATAATCGGCTGCCCTTCTTCAGTCTCTATCCTGAGGCTTAATAAGGGTGGGATTATGAATATGTTGACATTTAATTTAAATTATCACCTATATGGATTCGCATTATGCGTTTTACACAGTGTATTCTGTGCTCTTTCGCCTGACTTCAAATAGATACCGATCTGGTTTTCTCGTTGCTGGTCTTTTTCGTGCTGAGATTGCAAAAAGCTTAATCCTGCCTAGTTTGGGTAGTGGCTACGGTTAGGTTAGCTCAGATCAATCTTCAGCATAAAAGAACAGCAACGATCAATCTTTGCAGACTCATGCAAAATGGTGCAGCCCAAGTGGCGCTAGTTCAAGAACCCTACTTTCGTAGAGGAAACTTCTATCTAGGTAACCATGTGGACCCAGTTTTTGCTACTTTCAGCAAACTTGAAATGGCAAACTCGCGCTCCATGCCCCGCGCATGCGTGCTCGTAAATAAAGCAATCGTTGCTACACTCATTTCTGAGTTGACGACCAGAGATGTATGTGCTGTCACAATTGATGTTTCTGTTGGTGACCTCAACAGGAAATACGTCTATTGTTCGGTATATTTACCACATGATGAACCATCCCCAACGGATGACTTCAAACGAGTTGTCGTATACTGCGTAACAAAAGGCCTTCCGCTGATTGTGGGCAGTGATGCCAATGCTCATCACATCATCTGGGGCAGCTCAGATATCAATTTGAGAGGCTCCAGTCTGATGGAATACTTAAGTAGTACAGACCTTGGATTACTTAACATAGGCAATCGCCCAACCTTCATGGTTTCTAATAGAGAAGAAGTGTTAGACATAACGCTTTGCTCGAATAGAATCAGTCACGAGTTGACGAATTGGCATGTATCAGATGAGGAATCATTATCTGATCATCGCTACATCTTCTTTGAACATTCAAATGTAACTGCGCAGACTTTGCGTTTTAGGAATCCCCGGTCAACAAACTGGGAACTCTATATTGAATTGGTTGCGCCCAAATTTCATGGATATTCTCCGTCCATTGAAAATCCAAGTGATCTGGATGATGCCGTTGATACTACAACATCCTACATTATGGAAGCTTTTGAAGAAGCATGTCCTCTGTGATCTGTAAAGACTACAAGAGGGACCCCATGGTAGAATTCCGATCTGACAAGACTTAGGAAACAATGTAGAAGGAGTTGGAACAGACGCCGTTCAGCTGGATCAGAGTCGTTCAAGTCGGCTCGCAAGGCTTACAAGAAGGCTCTTCGTTCTGCTGAACGATCCGGCTGGAAAAACCTTTGTACAAATGTTTCCAGTTTGAGTGAAGTCAGTCGGTTGAACAAAATTCTTGCAAAATCTAAGGATTTCCAAGTGAACGAAATTCGCTTATCTAATGGTGACTTTACTTCTTCCGATGAAGAAGTTTTAGAATGTTTATTCAATACACACTTCCCCGGATGTGTGGACATAGCATCTACGGATGAACCAAATGTCTTTTCATGTAGTTACGAGTCTCTGGCCTCGGCTCGCAATATCGTAACTACTGAATCGATTCAATGGGCACTTAATAGTTTTGCTCCTTTCAAATCTCCAGGAGCGGATGGGATTTATCCTGTTCTGCTCCAAAAGGGGTTTGAGCTTATCAAACATGTTTTGAAAAAGCTACTTGTAAGCAGTTTTGCTACCGGGTATATTCCCAGATCCTGGCGTGATATTACTGTAAAGTTTATCCCGAAAGGAGGACGTGCGTCGTATGAGGAAGCGAAGAGTTTTAGACCAATCAGTCTGACCTCTTTTCTTCTTAAATGCCTGGAACGCATTATCGATCATCACATCCGTGATGTTTATTTGGCAAACATGCCTCTTCATGTGAATCAACATGCTTACCAATCTGGAAAGTCCACTGTGACTCTTTTACATAAAGTTGTATACGATATCGAGAAAGCATTCGCTCAGAAGCAATCCTGCTTGAGTGTTTTCTTGGATATTGAGGGTGCCTTTGATAACGTGTCTTTCGATGCCATATTGGAAGCAGCACGAAATCATGGGCTACCTACAATGATTACCAATTGGATTCATCAAATGCTCAAAAACCGACATCTCTTCTCGACATTGCGTCAAGCAGCGATTCGAAAATTGAGTGTTTGCGGATGCCCCCAAGGGGGAGTCTTGTCACCACTTTTGTGGAATCTCGTAGCAGATACGCTATTGAGGCAACTCAATAATAGCGGTTTTCTAACATATGGATTTGCCGACGACTATCTAGCTCTGATAGTTGGTATGTGCATAAGCACCCTATTCGACCTGATGCAAAGTGCTCTTCAGGTAGTCGAGAGTTGGTGTCGCCAATATGGCCTTTCGGTTAACCCGAATAAAACATCTATTGTTCTGTTTACGGAAAGACGAAACCGCGATGGAATTCGACCTTTACGTCTTTTTGGCACTGAGATTAATGTGACTGATCAAGTAAAGTATGTCGGAGTCATTCTAGATTCCAAACTTTCATGGACACCTCACATTGATTTCAGAGTCAAAAAAGCTTGCATGGCCTTCGGTCAATGCCGGCGAACCTTTGGTAAAACTTGGGGCCTCAAACCCAAATATATCAAATGGATTTACACAACAGTTGTTCGACCAATATTGGCATATGGATGTCTTGTGTGGTGGCAAAAGGGCGAAGTGAGAACAATCCAATCAAAATTGAGCCATCTCCAAAGGATGTGCTTGATGGCGATGTCTGGTGCGTTCTCTACAACTCCCACAGCAGCGTTTGAGGCCATTTTCGACGTTGCGCCACTACACATATATCTTAAACAAGAAGCACTTTCTTGCTCTTACCGTTTATGGGTACTGGATCTACTGGAGAAAAATCCAGTGAATCGTAGATCTACACACACTTCGTTGTGTTGAGTAATGTATTCAATATTAGTAGATGAATTGATCAAATTCATAGGAAGTCGCTGAAGTGCGTTTTGTTCAATAACATGTTACTCAAACGTAGCATGTGTGGAACAACACCACGCGAAAGTTTATAAATATTTGACACATCGGAATTTGGTGCCGATGTTGTTTAACCTAGTTTTGGTAAACTATGAACCAGGAACTTTCGGTCTTTTCTTGATTGTTATGTTTACGTTTGAAGTATATGATTGAATAAAGACGATTCCAACTTCGGACATTGATGAAGAAGGTTCACCTTCCGTGACCATCTTTAGAACTAAAGCAAAGTGTTATAATTACAAAGTGATGCATCACCGGTATCCATTCGTAGTCCTTCTCCACCATTAGGCAAAACCACGATATGGCGACCGTGACAGGACCTACAGTCTTCGTAGTTATCGAAAAAGTGAAGTTGGTGTAACAGTGAGCAAAAATGTGCCATTAATCGGTAACCAAAAAATATATTCGTCATGACCGATAATTGGCGGCCTTCAGGCAAAGTGCCGTGTGTGGTACTGATTATTGGACTTGTACTAATGGCATTAATGTGTAAAATAGTAATGCAATTAATAATCGAGCAGAAAGAAGTGACCGATAAGGCTAAATTCGCCCATCTGTTTGCTCATTGGTAAGCAAGAAGAATTACGTTCGCGTAAGAAAGTGAAGCGAAGAACATTGCCAGAGAAAACATTACCTTCCACAACCTGTAACCGACACAGTTAAAGTGCGATTCCATTGCCCGGCCTCGTTCGAAAAAAGTGCCACCTAAACGAACGAAATGGGAAATACGGAAAGTAACGACCAAAACACACACGTTAAACAGTTAGGTGACCAGCAAGTCACTATTATTGAAAATCAGCAAATTAGCACACAGCTTCATAACCAGCACGATATAAAACTGTGGATAATTTTATTTATAACGAGTGCCTTATTAACATTAAAATTAGTGAGAATGATGTGGAAATGCTGTAAGAGGCAAACTCTTAAAGCATTAAGCACCGCAAATAAAGTGCAAAACGTTTGAACATTGAACTGAATCATTTAAATTAGCTGTTGCAATCGCTATAGCGAATGTGGTAGAGTGTGAAAATCGTAATGTCATCGCGAAGTGCGCGAAAGTTAACAATATCGTCAAATTCAACCACACTGCGCTTATGGATAGCGTCACATCATTGCGAACCAAAGGCATCAACAAAGCAGAGTCCCCCGCACAACCCACGGTAGAGCCGTTGAGTGGTAGAATGATTAACTGTAAACCCGCTACTGTTGCTGATACGGCTGTTGTTGATCCAGGATTGAGCGCATCAAACTACACATACAAAGTAATGGAGTGGATAATTATAATCAAAGGTTAGTAGAAATAGATAGTGTTAAGTAATATGTTGTAAATTTGTAAAATGCGTTTGACGTAGTATAAATCATTGTGTTAAAGGTGTTAAATTGTAAATGTGTAAAACCGGTAATCTTTGAACAAAGTGTGTAATGGTTTTTCGTGTTTTAAAATTCAATGGATGAAGATATCGATCCATTAATTAAAAAACTTTCCAATATTTTGAGAAATCTAAAGCAATGCTAAAGCAAGTGAAAGTCGACAAATTTATGACAATCTTATAGAATTATTTCAATTAATTGATGAAACAAGACAAAGATTTTTAACCAAAGCTGTACGTGATATTTACAGCCAGATTAAAATTTTTATTGATACCAGGCTTGATACAGGTATTCATCTGTTGAAGTTCAAACAAGTAGCACAAGTAGTACTTGCAATTGAAATTCTTAAAAAAGGGAGTCGAAAAGTTACCATGGCAAATAATATGGAAATTGTGAAGCTTATTGCTACGCTTTTGCCTCAATTCAATGGCAATGCAGATAAGCTTGAAGGTACGACCGCCGCCTTGAGAGCTATTGATACGATGGTAAACGATAATAATAGAGCTATCGCCATTCAGGTGATACTCTCAAGATTGGAAGGCAAAGCACGATCAGCTGTTAATGCTGCTCCTGCAACTGTCAACGAAATCATTACAAGTTTGGAACAGAGATGCAGAATTACGCAGTCTCCTGAAGCTGTAGTTGCAAAATTGAACGCAACTAGACAGACTTCCACTATCGTAGATTTTACTGACAAAATTGAAAAACTCGCTTTGGAGTTGGAAAAAACTTATTTAACAGAAAACGTTCCATTAGCATCCGCAACCAGGTTAGCATCTAAAGCTGCCGTAAAAGCGTTGACCAATGGAGTAAAGAACTCCGAAATCCAACTAATACTTAAAGCCGGACAATTTGAAAACCTTACTTCTGCAATCACCAAGGTAACTGAATTGAAGGCTGATCAAAGTCAACAGAAACAAGTTTTCTGGACCAATGGCCACCAACCACGTTATCAACCACGTCCAACCTTTTCAAATCACCAGCCTAGGATGATAACTTCTACTTATCGAGGTAGAAGATCAACTTATAGGGGACGAAACACAAATACTGCAAATCGTTTCCAGTATCAGCCACGACCGCAAACAAACAGTTTCCCTGATAGAAACCACAGTCATCAATCAAATAACCGAGGTAGAAGAGGTACGAATTCTCGTGTGTATGTTGCACAGGAAAATTCTAGTCAACAACAATCAACAAACCAATCAAACCAACAACAAGTGACAAACAATCCTTTTTTAGAGGTACAGTACGGGCGTACTCAATAAGAGTTTCAGCATCAAATTTTGTCTTGCTCAAAACTGATCTGTCAGACACTCAGTGTACATTTATTGTAGACTGTGGTTCTGATATATCAGTGATCAAAGCGAAATGTGTTAAGCCCACCAAAACATACTTCCCAAACCAAAATTGTAATATAGTAGGTATAGGTGAAGGTACAATAGCCTCTCTAGGTAGTACCAAAAGTACAATAAATATTAGTGAACATATGATAGATCAAATTTTTCACATAGTTGAAAACGACTTTCCAATACCGACAGATGGTATAATAGGAAGAGATTTTTTTGTAAATAATCGTTGTACAATAGATTATGATTTATGGTTGCTTAATATCAGTATAAGTAACGAAGTTTTTACCATTCCCATAGAAGATAACGTAGATGGAAAATTTATTATACCTGGAAGATGTGAAATGGTGAAAAGAATTGACGTTCCAGATAATGAAGAAGATGAACTACTTGTTTGCTCACAAGAAGTTCAGCATGGAATTTTTATAGGAAACTCCATTATAAATAAGAAAAATCCTTACGTAAAATTTATTAATACATTAAATGAGCATGTAGTAGTAAAACCCTTCAAACCTACTTTAGAACAACTAAGTTGTTATAAAATAATGAACGTCTCAAATTCGAACATTAAGCATAGTAATAGGATTGAAGAATTAATTACTAAAGTGAAAATTGGGAATATTTCACACAAAACTCAGAAAAATCTTTACAAATTGATGATGAACTATAATGATGTATTTCATATATCAGAGGATAGGCTAACAGCAAATAATTTTTACGAACAATCAATAGAATTAATTGACAATACCTCCGTTTACATTCCTAACTACAAACAGATTCATTCCCAACAAACTGAAATAAATAGCCAAGTTAAGAAAATGCTCGATGATGGTATCATTAAACCATCTGTTTCGCATTTTAACTCAACCATATTATTAGTACCAAAGAAATCTGACTCTGGTAAAAAATGGCGTCTAGTTATAGATTTTCGTCAATTGAATAGAAAAATCTTACCCGATAAATTTCCACTGCCAAGGATTGAAACCATTCTTGATCAACTGGGTAGAGCACGCTATTTTACTACATTAGATTTAATGTCTGGATTTCACCAGATACCTTTGGAAAATAATTCAAAAAAGTATACTGCTTTTTCCACTAGCGATGGTCATTATCAATATACAAGATTACCCTTTGGACTAAATATTTCTCCTAATAGTTTTCAAAGGATGATGACTATCGCAATGGCTGGACTATCACCGGAATGTGCATTTATTTACGTAGATGATATTGTTGTGATAGGCTGTTCAGAAAATCATCATCTTAGAAATCTAGAAAATGTCTTCGAACGTTTAAGAATGTACAATTTAAAATTAAATCCTGAAAAATGTGATTTTTTCAAAAGTGAAGTCACATATTTAGGTCACAAAATTTCAGATAAAGGTATAACACCTGATGACGCAAAATTTTCAATCATCGAAAAATATCCAGCACCACAAAATGCTGATGAAGTTAGAAGATTCGTCGCGTTTTGTAACTATTATAGGAAATTCATTCAAAATTTTGCTTTAATAGCACGACCGTTAAATAAATTATTACGAAAAGATGTAAAATTTTTATGGACATCAGAATGCCAGGAGTCATTTGAAAATTTGAAGAAAAAACTACTTTCACCTCAAATTTTACAATTTCCCGACTTTTCGAAAGATTTTACTTTAACCACTGATGCTTCATCCTTCGCATGTGGTGCAGTTTTGTCTCAAAACCACAATGGAAAAGATCTACCTATAGCATTTGCTAGTAGAACTTTTACAAAAGGTGAAGAGAACAAAGCTGTAATTGAAAAAGAATTAGCTGCTATACACTGGTCTATAAATTACTTTAAATCATATTTATATGAACGTAAATTCAAAATTAGAACAGACCACAGACCATTAGTTTATTTGTTTGGAATGAAAAATCCAACTTCTAAACTAACCAGAATCCGATTGGATCTTGAAGAATTCGATTTTACAATTGAATATATGGCAGGAAAAGAAAACATAGTCGCTGATGCTTTATCACGAATAAAGTTGAATTCAGATGATTTAAAATCCATGTTCGTTTTAACTAGAAGCATGGTCAAAGAACAAGACAACCCAAACCCAAATCAAACAGTCACCTTGCAGCCTGATCAACTCAAGATGTATGACTCGTTGTCAAATGAGGAGGTTAGAGGTATTCCAAAGCTTGAAATCGAAGTTATAAAAAGAAACAAGAAATTCGTACAATGTGTAGTATATATTATGAATAAAAACTACAAGAAGTCTCTTCTATTAGTAGGAGAGTACAGAATTTGTCTCCAAGAACCTGTCGCATTAGAGTACATGGTTCGAGATATTGAAATAGCTGCTGAAAATAAAAGCATGCACAAAATAGGTCTTGATGTTAACACAACGTTTATGAAATTATTAGACGTCGATATATTGAAGAAACTTGCAAGCAAAATACTCAAAAAACTAAACATCGTACTATTTGAACGACCAAAAATAATTATTGATTCCCATATGATATCCGAGATTCTCGAGAAAAACCATAACACACCAACCGGAGGTCATATAGGACAGAACAAATTATATAAAAAACTTAGGAAAGAATATGAATGGAAGCAAATGAAACGAACAATCGCAGAGTTCGTAAGAAAATGTAACGCGTGTAAAATGAATAAAAACCAGCAAAAAACTTGTGAAAAATTTGTTAAAACAACTACACCACTTAAACCATTTGAAATTATAAGTATAGATACCGTTGGACCATTTGTCAAAACAATAAACAACAATAGATACGCAGTCACAATACAATGTGATCTTAGTAAATACATAGTCATTATTCCAACACCAAATAAAGAAGCACATACAATCGCAAAAGCAATAGTTGAACACTTTATGTTGATATATGGAACTACAATAAAGGCAATAAGAACAGATTTAGGGACAGAATATAAAAACGAATTATTTACAAAAATAAACATTTTTTTTTGAAATTAATCATATCACCTCAACAGCATATCATCCCCAAACAATTGGCTCACTGGAAAGGAATCATAAATGTTTAAACGAATATTTAAGAATCTTTTCCAATGAACACAGAAATGATTGGGATGAATGGACAAATTATTATTGTTTCTCTTATAATACAACGCCAAATTTCTCAACAAATTATACAACTTTTGAACTAGTATTTGGCAGATCAGAAAAAATTAATAAGGAACTATTATCAACAAAAATAAATCCAATTTATAACGTAGATGATAACAATCAAGAATTTCAACACAGATTAAAAATTGCTTACAACAGAGCTAAAGACTATTTGGAACAAACAAAATTGAAAACGATACAAAATCAAAAAAATGTAAAACCGATTGAAATAATAGTAGGAGATAAAGTAGGGTTGACAGTCGAAAATAGAAAAAAATTAGATGCTTTATATTCAGGACCATACATTGTTAAAAATATTATAGACCCAAATGTTACTATAGAAAATATACTTACAAATCAAAACCAAATTGTACACAAAAATCGACTAATAAAAATTTAAGACAAAAAGTACTTGGTCATAGAATGATATAACATCATTCTCCTAAAAGGGGAAGGTGTTGAGTAATGTATTCAATATTAGTAGATGAATTGATCAAATTCATAGGAAGTCGCTGAAGTGCGTTTTGTTCAATAACATGTTACTCAAACGTAGCATGTGTGGAACAACACCACGCGAAAGTTTATAAATATTTGACACATCGGAATTTGGTGCCGATGTTGTTTAACCTAGTTTTGGTAAACTATGAACCAGGAACTTTCGGTCTTTTCTTGATTGTTATGTTTACGTTTGAAGTATATGATTGAATAAAGACGATTCCAACTTCGGACATTGATGAAGAAGGTTCACCTTCCGTGACCATCTTTAGAACTAAAGCAAAGTGTTATAATTACAAAGTGATGCATCACCGGTATCCATTCGTAGTCCTTCTCCACCATTAGGCAAAACCACGATAGTTGTTTCCACTTTTGGTGAATTGGGACAAAATTGTCCTTGCTCCAAGTGATATCACAATTGCTTGTCACTTTCCTTACAGGACATTTATCACACAATTCCCTTCACGGGAAGAGTGGACGTCTGGCTATTTGGAAAGAAGTATATCAAACAATATAGTATGTTACACTGATGGCTCGATTCTTGAAGGTAGAGCTGGTGCAGGAGTATATTGTCGTGAGCTAAGGCTGAATCAGTTTTACTCACTTGGTAGAAACTGCACCGTTTTTCAGGCGGAAATATTTGCCCTTATGTGTGGAGTGCAATCAGCACTTCAACAGCGCGTAATGGGTAAAGTCATATACTTTTGTTCAGATAGTCAAGCTGCTATAAAAGCTCTCGCTTCGGCCAACTCAAGGTCGAAGCTTGTTATCGCATGTCGAACTCAAATTGAGGAACTGAATTTAGTCAACTCTGTAAACCTCGTATGGGTACCTGGCCATTCTTTCATCGCTGGAAATGAATTGGCTGATGAGCTAGCTCACGATGGAGCATCGCATGACTTCATTGGTCCTGAGCCGGCTATTCCAATTTCGAAGTGCTGGGTGAAGCTTAAGATAAACTCTTGGGCGGCAACTCAGCACAAGCAATATTGGAATAGTTTGGAGTCGTGTCGTCAAACAAAATTGTACATTACTGAGCCATCTCCAAGGGTGGCGAAGTATTTAACAAATCTGTCAAAGCAGAATTGCAGTCTCTTGGTCAGAGCGTTGACAGGCCACTGTCGACTCAACTATCACATGGCAAATATTCAGCGTGCTGACTCATTTGTGTGTGATAGTTGTGACTCCGATTATGGAACTTCGTATCACCTGATATGTAACTGTCCAGTTTTTGCGCAAATGCGATTCCAATTACTTGGCAAACACTTATTAAGTGAAACTGAATACAGAAGCCTGAATCTTCAGGACATTCTGTTATTCTTAACCCGCTGTGGTAATGAGCTATAGGCTCTCTTTACGCTCATGCGTTTTGCAGTGCCCTTTTTAGGGCGCTGTTCGAACCCATTGTGGTATGGAGCTACATGCTCTCATTTCGCTAATGCGATTTTCCCTCTTCAAGGCACCCCACTCCTATTTCCTCCCATCTTTCCCTTCCCTTTCCTCTCCCATCGGGTAGATGATGAAATAGGCTCAAATATGGCGATGGCACAAATCTCCCAACTGGTGGGGAACGTGCCTTTGGAGCCGACCTTCTGATACCTGATACCTGATCCTCACTGGGACAGAGTCTGCTTCTCAGCTTAGTGTTCTTATGAGCACTTCCACAGTTATTAACTGAGAGCTTTCTTTGCCAATGTTGCAATTTTCGCATTCGTATATCGTGTTGCAGGTACTATGATACCTGTATGCTCAGGGAAGTCAAGGAAATTTCCAAAACGAAAAGATCCTGGATCGACCGGGAACCGAACCTAGACACCTTCAGCATGGCTTTGCTTTGTAGCCACGGACTCTAACCACTCGACTAAAGAAAACTACAAGACCTGTGTATGAACCAAATGCGCAGGACTTGTCAAAACTATATAAAATCAAATCTATAAAATATTGCTGGAGTACATTATAAAACATTTCGCTACAGTTAATTTGTGTCGCCAATTTCAATATAATTGTGATACGATTTTGATGTAATCCGCTGATCGGGTACCCATTGCCATCGCTCATGCATTTTTACTGGAGCTGTCAAGCACGCCTAGCACCGACGCCACCCGGTTGGTTTAGAATGTATGCAATGCACGTCTCCTGCCTTTTTGCCGTATGTGCAATTCGCCACGCAGAAGAAAATATTCAAATTACAAACTCTTTTCTCGGTGAGCACACAGAGCACCGAACTCCTCACGCTGAACGGAAATTCTCGTTACAACAAAACCATTCACCAACTGAGAAGTCTCTTCATTCCCTCCAGAGTGGAACCTATCAGTTACTCATATTGATGTGATTTTAAGCAGCTATCCTCCCACCGCCCACTCTGGATCCGATTTCCACCGATTGCCCCCCTAAAGGGCAATGTTTTCCCACGCAGCCAAAGCAAACCACTCTCTAATGACGTCTTGTGTCCTTAAGTGAGTCGGTGAATAATCAATCCGAAACCCATTTCTTCCGGCAGCTTTCGACGCTTTGCTTACATTTGGCACCCTCCCCCTATATCACCCATCGGCCACACCCGCATACACAGTCTTTGCTATCTTAAAATCTCAACCACTCTTGAGGGAATGTTTTCCCTTCTGTAGTTCGTTTGGCGGAGAGCTTTTGGTCTCCCCCGGAGGATATGCGTTCCCAAGCGACGGTTCGTGAAACACTATCTTATCGAATGATATCCTAGCAGGATTATTTAACTGATAACCTAATGTGAACTTGATCACATAGTTTGAACTTTTGCTTTACAATCACCCTATGGGAAGTTTCTCAAGAAAATGGCTTAAAAGTTATTTTTACAGGAATGTAATTTTATTTCTAGCCAAATATCACGTGTTTTAACACCAACATAAGGTACGACCTCTATTTAATAACTCTAGTACTTAATATTGGCAGAATTTTTGTAGCATCACAAACCGATGCAGAATTTAGATACTTTTGGCACAAGGTCGTATACAGTATTGGACAAAACATGTGCAACTTTTTCGGTTTTCCATACAAAATGGTCAACTTTGGTGGCTCATATCTCAGAATTTTAACATATATTTTCGAGAGATTTTTCCAATCACGAATACAAAAGCAATAACAGTTTGACTTAAGTGAATTTTTCAATTTTTTTTATGATTAACCTAATTTAAAAAGTTGAAGTAATATCATTATGATGTCTTCAGCAAAGTTGTAGATTTAGGTAATATGAACAAGTTTGCTAAAGACAGTTTATGTGTAGGGCTTTCATATTTTCAGATAAATCAGATAAATTCAGACAAATAATTTTTCGTTTAAATTTTCACTTTAGTCCAACCATTGTTACCGTAATCCGGGGTATCATTGATCAGCGGGGTAACATTGATCGCAATGACTCATCTCGTAATAAGTTGGTATCATCATTTATTGATGAAACATTTCCAAAGCATGAATGTTGCTTCTCTTTCTTTCATTTATGAGCTATTGAAAATTAAGATTTGTGTAAATAATGCGTTAACTTTATGCGTAAATTTGTCAAGTTTGCGAAACAATGATTTCAAAGGTTGAGCATGACACTACCGAAGATTCATGTCTTTCATAAGTTTTGCAAGCCATATGAGCAAGGAAAATGCGGTTCTCACTAAAAATGGCATCGCCAAAAACGATTCCGCTGGCAAAACTTTTATAAGTATGTTCACTTAGGCAACACTAACGAATTACTGTTAAGAATGTAGAATTCCCTTAGGAAATTGCCTATCTTTAGGCGTATTCCGCTGTTCGAGGTGTTTTTATTTTTTAAATAACTCAAAAAGTAAATGAGATGTAAGCGTTTGGACATCATATTCGGCTTCAGGGGCCATGATTTAAGTAAGTAACGACATTTTCAATATTACCGAACGTTGTTTACATGGATGATCAATGTTACCCCATATCATCTAAATGAAAAAATCGCATAAAACATTTTTGTAAATGTGTTTAAATCTTTCAAAAACAAAAATACAGTATATAGTACGAGCTATGGGTGGCAGTACTTGTTTTAAAAATATAAAACGCCGAAAATTTGCATTTTTGAATTAGATATTTATGAAATATCCTAAAAACTGATAAATGTTACCCCAGATTACGGTACTTTTGAACTCGTAATTTGAAAAATCTCTCAAAACTATATGTTAAAATTCAAGTTACATCTGACGCGCTGTGGAAAATTCATCCAAATCGGTCCACAAATAACTGAGATATGAGCCTCCAAAGTTGACCATTTTGTATGAAAAATCGAAATATTTTATCAAATACTGGATGTATGTTACGCTTCGGATCTCTATGTTCAGTAGCAAGCAGAAGATCTAGAAGTAAATCTGAGACGAACCCCATCTTTGTAGAGTCGCTGTCCGGAATTCTTCAGTGGCATATGAAGCAGATTTAGAAGAAAAGAAGAACATAAAAGTAAATTAAACATCAAGAATTGTCCATTTTATAGAGTGCACACCTTGTTTATGCTATACCTTTTTTATTTATTAAGGAAATCGTAATCAGTACATCGTTCAATTACTATTCTACAATTATTTAAAAAATAAGATCTACCAAATTTTTTTTTGGTTGAAGAACAAAATACTTTTTCTAAAACTTTGTGAGAAAGGCTGTTCTTCAAAATTAAGCATAAGTTTTGGCATAACAAAAATCCTTATTTTTATCAACAAATTGTATGTTGGTATCCTTTACAATTATACTACTATATTGTAAACGTTTTTCTCTGAATATTTCGATTGATTATCTCAAAATAATATTTTATGGAAAAAAACGATTTCTATGCAGCAGTGTTGCCAATTTTGATAATTTTTTTTGTGCTCTTCTGAATTTTTTTTTTTCTTTATTGTGCTCTTAATATGACGTAGGAACTCTAAATATGACGTTGTGCTTTAAACATGACGAAGCATCTCTATTAAGGCGTAAATTATGTTTAATATAAAGACTATATTAGTACTGCCACCAGGACGTATTTTAAACCTTAAAAATTTATTGCAATGTAGTTACTATTGAGTTCAAAATATTTTTCTCCAAAAAATCAGGCATCTTATTGGTAAAGCTTTTGAAAAACACGCCATTTTTGAAAAAAAAAATATTATCGAGTTTTTCAGCCTATTTCTACTAATCATTCATTCCGATAACCTTCAAAAATCAAACGTTCTATACGTGATATATGTGAGAGATAATATTTCAATATGTTAATATTTCTTATCCAGCATAGTTATGATCGAAAATAAATAGTTTTATCATTACTGTGAATATTAGACGTTATATATCAGTGAAACAATTAAATAAATCTATTTTAACTATTGCCATGATTGGTACATCTACCCTTCTATGGCATCGGGCTATCTGGCTGAATTGGGTCCTAAAGCCCTGTCTCAATTTTTTTACCAAACGCCAGTTGAGGCCAGAATTTTTTTCGTTTTTTTTTGAGACCAAAACATTATTTTTTCAATTTTTGTGATTTTATCATATGTTGTGGTTTAAACTCGAATTTCGGTTGTAGTCTGTTTTCCGTGTCCATTCCAAAATGTCAAATAGGAACAACCCCAGTGTTGAGAAGTCGGATAGGAATAACTGTGGTGTTTTTGTCGACTAAGCGAGCGTCAAACATGATCATGAGTTGTCAGTAAGGTCCAAGTTTGACCCCATTTTCAAATTACAGTTTGAACATGATAAAGCCGTTATTTGAGCGAAAAAATTTGCCAAAGTAGTAGCAAAAACACGCTCTATCGTTATATTAATTGCAAACAAAGTTTTAGTCGAATTATGAACTAACAATTAATTTAGTTGCCAACAATGATATAGGGTAGAGTTCTCTAAATCTTTGAACGTAGTGTAGTTGTTTTAAGTTACCCCTGATTCAATTTTCATCATGATTATACCTTCTTGTTAACTCTTGAAATACACTGTGACAATGATTGTTGACATTATGAGTTCTAATATTTTGTGGTGTAGTTCATAAGTAGCGTTGGAAGACGATGCAGGTAGTCAGAAAACTTTGGCACAAGGCAATATATGTTGAGCTTCGGATTTCCATGTTCAGTATCTTTTGCACGTCTCGTATCACAGAGCAAGCATAAATAAAAAAGCAGCATGGGTCATCAAAAACGGAAAATGGTTAGTATTTTTCACAACTGCACGTTTTCGACCAAATGTTCATTCTACGAAATGTCCGTTCGACCAAATTTACTTTCGACAAAACGTCATCCGGCTAAATGTCATCCGACCAAATGTCATAAATTCTCAAAGGCTTTAGGACACTCGTCGAATGACATTTGGTCGAATAACGTTTCGTCGAACAACATTCAGTCGAAAGTACATTAAATCGAAGAGACATTTGGTCGAAAATCTTGTTGTCGTGTGACATTTGCTAGAATGACGTTTGGTCAAACAGAAATTTGGTCGACAGCTTAGTTTGAATTTTTTGTCGTGAGATCATTTGATCAAAAGTTCATTACAGGTAAACTGGAACAAATCTTCAAACTGACGAAGAACTGCCTCTGAAGCTAAGTGAATATCTTGTTTTGGTTATTTGAATTATCATTTTAGATACAGTTTTTTGCATAACGACTAAAATATTTAGTGAATCATCATTCTCTGCTTAAAAATTTATTTCATTACACAACGATGTGAACATTTTGGTCTTTTGAATTTATTATTCTTCCAAAATGTCATCGTTTTTCTTAATGAATTGCTAATTTTTAATCGAATGGAAGCATTCGGAGAGAGTGCTTGGGATCTCTTTTTTTTTAATTCCGGGTCTTGAGCGACCATAAGCGTTGATGAGATTTTGGAATATGGAAATTGTTCTTAAAACGGCAGGAAAAAAGTGAATCTTAACCCTCTAATACCCAAATTTTTATTTTCGATCTAAATATCATTTTCAGTTATCTAAAATCGTTCTAAACACGTTTTGGGCAATGATTTATTTGTATTCGCAAATCTATGAATTTTGGTTTTTGATTTCTATAATTTTTACTTTTGAACATCCCTATCCTTTTTAATTTTTTCTTGAAGCCTCTTCTAGTTACTGATTTTTGGCAACAATAAAAATTCAAGTTTTCACGGTACTTTGAAAAATAATAAATTTCAAATATTTTTCTGAAAATTCTTTTATTTTCCGTGTAATTGACGGAAACACAGGTTTCGAATTATTTTAATACCACCAAGCCCTTCTTCTGTTATAGGTTAATAGTAGAAAAATATAAAAGGTACGATTTTTATATTACACGTTAAATAAATCCCAGGCATTTGTAGGTTATATAAGAACACAATTTTTCAAACAATTTTCAAAAATACAAAAAAGTTTCAAAAGTCATAAAAAACTCTTCTCATATGCGTGTTATGAGTCAAGGTTCAAGCCAAAAATAAAATCATTTTGATTTCCAAGCTACGAAAAAATATACAAAATTCCAAAGTGTACCCCGTCTAAAGGTGGGGTTGGGTATTAGAGGGTTAAGTGTCGGTAACACGACACTTTTTCCTACAAATGGTCAATTGACTAATTGAAACTTCCAGCTTAATATCGTTCCTTAAGACAATATTTGGCTTTACTGATGGTGTTGATAACTCCGAGTGTATAATAGAGTTTCCGATCGAAGCTTTGAATGGCTGGCACCGAAAATTAATTTGATCGAAAAGAAATAAACAAGAAAACTGTGCTTATTTTGTATATTGGGTGAGATAAGATGAGTTGACTGAGGTATTAAAAGTCGGCTTGCTTCCTTTTGACATCAGTTAATCTCGACTCGCAGAACAAGCTTCAGAAAGCGCATTAGCGACAAAATGCTACTTTTGAGAATAATCGGACTAATCAATGTAAATAAAAAAAAATAGTATGGAAACATTGTTTCCATACTATTTCAATTAAATCAAATGTGCTTTCGACCTAATGCTTCCTATTGCAATAAATCTTTTTCGACCAAGTGTCATTCAACCAAGCGTCTTTCGACTAAATGTTCGAGATGATGGAAGGGAGACAATTGTTCATGGATTATTTAGTAACAGCGGTGATCGAATAACTTCCTGTGTCAAAATGTGATTATATAATGAAAATGCTTTCATTTAATATTCCTGACATGATTGGGTATTGGATAATTTACAAGGTATTTTTCGCACAAAACAATAACATTGTTTTTCTATTGTGCTCTCATAACCTTTTATTTGAATACGATTGTAGATGTCCGCAGTTACTTAAAATCTGATAAATGAAAACAATAAGTTTTTTCCTAACACTAATACATTGAAATAACATAATTTTAATAGTAGTTCTAATTATTTTGTTTTCAACTACCTTTCATGAAATTACTTCTTGGACTTATGTAAGAAGACCATTAAATTGAGCAAGCCATTAGGTATCATGTTCATTTCTACTTTGCCTAAAACAAGATAAAGTTGAAGTTTGATTTTAATTTGCCTTAATCAGCTTTGATTTTTTCGAAACTTTCAAGGGCCTATTCACAAATTTCATAACGCTAAAGGGATTGGGTGGGTGTCCTGAAGATGTTACAGCTTATACAAAATTTGAAAAATATTCATACAAAATGCGTTACGAGGGAGTGAGTGGGTGCTGAAAATGACCATTTTTGGCGTTATGAAATTTGAGAATAAACCCAGTCTACAGTTTCCTGTAGAAATTTATACTTCTAACAGGAGCAAAGCAGAGTTGCCAGATTGTTAAGTCTTAAATCATAAGATTTCATGGCAAAAACTCCTAAAATTTGTACAACAACATTGGAAAATACAGTCAACTCATCATAACTCGATATTGAAGGGACCATCGAGTTAGGGAGGTATCGAGTTACAGAACACAAGACCAGTGCAACTGCGTTTCAAGGGACCATCGAGGTAGCCATGATAACCAGCATTTACTATGGTTCTCTAACTCGATATCGAGATACGGATTATCGAGTAAGGGAGAGATGACTGTACAACTAATAATATGTAAACTAACTAACTGCACAAATTAGATTATTCTTGCATTAATGGAATAGAAAATGCTAGCATTCGATGATCAACTATTTTTTGTAACCAGAATGGAAATTTTAGTTTTTTTAATTAAAATTTAACAAAGCTAAATAAACAGTGCACTTTTTTATTGTAAAAATTTGGAATTCAGATCGCATTTTTTTTGTTTTAATTAAGAAAATGAGAGAAAATTTATGTTTACGTATTTTTGTACTATAATTAAACCTTATTGAGCACGGGGTTGGTGGTCTAATGGCTATCGCTTCTGCTTTGCAAGCAGAAGGTCGTGGGTTCAATCCCAGGCCCGTCCCTTTCACATATTTGTAACACTCTTCCTAATAGCTGTCTTTCACTATCTCTCTGCGTCATTATGGCGCAAACATCATCAGTTCTATCTATCGCTAGAACTGAATATATCGACTTAACCGCTTACCACAGTGGTATCCATACGGTCGAATACCTCATCCATCACTAACAAAAAAACACTCCTACTTCCAAGGTAGCTGTGGGAAATGCAGGAGATTCTCCGGTTTTCTAGTAACAACGGCTAACTAATTAACTTCCCTCCTCTCCCCGGTGGACATAAGGACGTGGCCGGCGCCGTTATCAATTGAGAAATATCAAGGGTAGTGTTATTGTACATTGAAGATGGTAAACAAGCTAAAGCCCAAGCTTCATCTGAGTGGTTCTCTGTGCAATATCACTATCCTGATTGATCACGGAGTAGCAACTACGAAGTGTATGTTCCATCAGTTGATCGTTGATCGTTTTGATATAATTAAACCTTATTGAGCATTTTTTTAAATGACAGAAATGTACACTAATGAAACAAATACACCAAGGTCTTTTTTACACGGTCCCCCGTGCCGTGCAAAAACAATCCGCGCAAAAAAACCGTGCTGATTTCGGAATCCGTGTAAAAATAAACCGTGTTAATTCTGGAATCCGTGGAAAAAGTACCGTGTTATTTCTGAAATCCGTGTAAATAAGAAAAAAAAGCCGTGTTATTTCTGAAATTCGGGTAAATAAGTAAAAAACCGTGTTAATTCCGAATTCTGTGCAAAAAATAGTAGCGTGTAAATTCCGAAAGGTGTGTAAAAATAAAACGTCCAAAAAAAACCGTGTAAAAAAACTTTAGTGTATGATCATTTATGAACAAATATTTTCTCTTTTCGACTACTCAACTCCTCAGTGATGATTTCGTTGATGTGTTTTTCAATGAATTGTTCGTCGGAATTCTTCAAATATTTTCTTGATAGTTTTGCAATACTCTGATACTCCCATAACACTGCTTCGACCTGTATGTCCAAAAATATGGAATCTAAAAATAGTTAGGAACCCCTGGCTCCACTATGAATCCCACCTACAAGAGCAACTAGCATCCACCATTGGAAGGAACTTTCCATCCAATGACCAAACATTGCCATTACAAATAGCAGCTTCGCTAGGAAAGCTTCGCCTTTCCGTACCGTAGTTGTCGTCGCCGTCGCCGCTTCCTGGGAACACTTCGTCCCAAACGGTGGTAGAGCCGTTCGGTGCTGCGATAGAAAGAGGCTGCTACATTTGTATGCATCAACTGCAATTGGATTGTTTGCTATTGCAGAAGCACTGGGGCGCTGAATAGCACCAGCCGGATAGTAGTGGGTGGAAATGTATGGCCAAATGTGTTGCAGATACGAACCTACGAGCAACGCATGGGGAAGGAACTCTATCTGTGGAGCTGTTCCTCGTTCCGTGCATCCGTATCCTTGGTAGCCTGGTTAGGTTTGCTTTATTGGCATTCAGCAAGCGCGGAGAAGGTGAGAGCCCGGTGTACATCCCGCAGATTCCGTGGTTGGGTCACATGGGAAACTACGTTCTGTGGCGTTGGAAGACTTTGTGGGTGGATTGAGATCCTTAGCTAGAATTTGAGCTTTCCGTTGGTTAGCTTTAGTTGGAATAATGGAAAGATTTCAGCGCTTGAATTCGATATTTGGGTTTGCTTTGGGAAAGGTCTGAAAGGAAAGCTTTTTTGTCGATGTGATAAAATTAAGTGAATATCCGTGTAATTTTGTATTAATACAAATCTAGATCCAAATAACGTTTGTGCTGTAAACTTGTTCGTATAACCACACTGTAGGTGTCTGATTGATCAAACTTTCAGCGCATAAAGAAGTTAGGTTCTCTAGATTTGTGTTCTTCCTTTTTACTTTTTCTTGCGTGACATCCCAACTGAGGCTGAGCCTTCTTCTCAGCTTAGAATTCTTTCGAGCACATCAGAGTTATGAACTGAGAGTTTTCTATGCCAATCGACCATTTTTGCATTCGTATATTTTAAACAGCTCTTAATAAATTAACTTTACATGGAACCATGAACTTTGAAAATTCATTATGATCAATTAAACGCTTGAGCTTTTTTGTTATCAATGCATATGGAACGGGGAGGGGGGCCTTTCTTAGCCGAGTGGTTAGTGTCCACGACTACAAAGCAAAGCTATGCTGAAGGTGTCTTGGTTCGATTCCCGATCGATCCAGGATCTTTTCGTAATGGAAATTTCCATAGAGTATCATCGTATCTGCCTATCGTGTGGATCGTGAATGGGAAAATGGCACCTTTAGCAAAGATAGCTTTCAGATAAAAACTGTGAAAGTGCTCATAAAAACACTAAGCTAAAAACTGGCTTCGCTCTGTCCCGGAGAACTGGTATACGCTCTGTCCCAGTGAGGACGTTAATGCCAAGAAGAAGGAGTATATGGAACGACCCTTATTTCTCTGGTCTGGTAGATATCAGTCGCTCTGCATATGGCTCATATAAATTTATTTATCGAATGCAGGTAACACTCCCAAAAAGAGCAGTGATTTTTAGGAATAGCTTGCCAGTACCGGAGAAGACATGGATGACTATAGCAACATGAATTTTACTCGGGACTGACCTTTTCACCTGCAAACCCATGTACAGGGTACAAAGCTGTTTTTCCAATTTCCATAATGGATCTTCAATTATCTTCTGTGCCCCATCCAAGGGTTGACCCCACCGGTCAGTCAGTTCATCCCAAACGATGTCACTCGGATGAAGATGATCTGCTGCTGATGCCATGGCTCGGTTACTATGCACTTGGTGCATTTTTCAATTTTCTTACTTTGAAAGCTCTTCAAAAAGCTAGTCCAGCAGAATCCAGCATTGCTGCTTGATCTGGACAGGTAGAATGGGTAAAAGGTACCACTTTCGAAGCTGAATGCACTCAAATGTTAAATATGTATGCAGTACACCCGAGAAATGGTCTCTTTCTCTCTGTTTACTGAAGATAGCAGAGCTAAATTAATTTCACTCGGATGGTCTACGACGGTCAGATCCAGGACCATATATGGATAGAGTTTGATATGGGGCTACACTTTGGAATGCTTTGCCCCCAAAACGAAGCCAATCGAGGTGATTACGGGGGATGTGATGCAAGTGAAATCGGTTTACATAGCAGATGTTGTGGTTGATTACAGCTTGCATTGTGACTGGACTCACAAGCTATTGAGATGTGTTTAAGGTTAGTTTCATAAGCAAAACTTATTTATGGAATTGAACTAGAACGATTGGAAAACTGAAAATACATGTCGGCTTTGAAGAACAAAATTCCTATTTAAACGACGTATGTATGGCAAAATAATCGTACGTTCCGTTTTCGTAAAAGCAAAAATCTTAATCTGAATCTCAATCTCAATCTCAATCTCAATCTTAATCTCAATCTCAATCTCAATCTCAATCTCAATCTCAATCTCAATCTCAATCTCAATCTCAATCTCAATCTCAATCTCAATCTCAATCTCAATCTCAATTCAATCTCAATCTCAATCAATCTCAATCTCAATCTCAATCTCAATCTCAATCTCAATCTCAATCTCAATCTCAATCTCAATCTCAATCTCAATCTCAATCTCAATCTCAATCTCAATCTCAATCTCAATCTCAATCTCAATCTCAATCTCAATCTCAATCTCAATCTCCAATCTCAATCTCAATCTCAATCTCAATCTCAATCTCAATCTCAATCTCAATCTCAATCTCAATCTTCAATCTCAATCTCAATCTCAATCTCAATCTCAAATCAATCTCAATCTCAATCTCAATCTCATCTCAATCTCAATCTCAATCTCAATCTCAATCTCAATCTCAATCTCAATCTCAATCTCAATCTCAATCTCAATCTCAATCTCAATCTCAATCTCAATCTCAATCTCAATCTCAATCTCAATCTCAATCTCAATCTCAATCTCAATCTCAATCTCAATCTCAATCTCAATCTCAATCTCAATCTCAATCTCAATCTCAATCTCAATCTCAATCTCAATCTCAATCTCAATCTCAATCTCAATCTCAATCTCAATCTCAATCTCAATCTCAATCTCAATCTCAATCTTCAATCTCAATCTCAATCTCAATCTCAATCTCAATCTCAATCTCAATCTCAATCTCAATCTCAATCTCAATCTCAATCTCAATCTCAATCTCAATCTCAATCTCAATCTCAATCTCAATCTCAATCTCAATCTCAATCTCAATCTCAATCTCAACCTCAATCTCAATCTCAATCTCAATCTCAATCTCAATCTCAATCTCAATCTCATCTCAATCTCAATCTCAATCTCAATCTCAATTTCAATCTCAATTTCTCAATCTCAATCTCAATCTCAATCTTCCTTAATCTCAATCTCAATTTCAATCTCAATCTCAATCTCAATCTCAATCTCAATCTCAATCTCAATCTCAATCTCAATCTCAATCTCAATCTCAATCTCAATCTCAATCTCAATCTCAATCTCAATCTCAATCTCAATCTCAATCTCAATCTCAATCTCAATCTCAATCTCAATCTCAATCTCAATCTCAATCTCAATCTCAATCTCAATCTCAATCTCAATCTCAATCTTAATCTCAATCTCAATCTCAATCTCAATCTCAATCTCAATCTCAATCTCAATCTCAATCTCAATTTCAATTTCAATTTCAATCTCAATCTCAATCTCAATCTCAATCTCAATCTCAATCTCAATCTCAATCTCACTCTCAATCGCAATTTCAATCTCAATTTCAATCTCAATCTCAATCTCAATCTCAATCCCAATCTCAATCTCACTCTCAATCTCAATCGCAATTTCAATCTCAATTTCAATCTCAATATCAATCTCTCAATCAATCAATCTCAGAATCAGAATCAGAATCAGAATCAGAATCAGAGATTCAGATTCAGAGATTCAGATTCAGAGATTCAGATTCAGAGATTCAGATTCAGAGATTCAGATTCAGAGATTCAGATTCAGAGATTCAGATTCAGATTCAGAGATTCAGAGATTCAGATTCAGAGATCAGATTCAGAGATTCAGATTCAGAGATTCAGATTCAGATATTCAGATTCAGAGATTCAGATTCAGATGCAGATTCTGATTCTAATTTTGAATCTGTCTCTGAATCTGACTGTTAAACTATAAAGGTATCAGAATTTGAATTTGAATCTGAATCTGAACCTAAATCGTAAACTGATGTTGAATATAAATTCAGATATTCAGATTCAGAGATTCATATTCATAGATTCAGATTCAGAGATTCAGATTCAGAGATTCAGATTCAGATTCAGAGATTCAGATTCAGATTCAGAGATTTAGATTCAGAGATTCAGATTCAGATTCAGAGATTCAGACATTCAGTGATTCAGAGATTCAGAGATTCAGATTCAGATTCAGATTCAGAGATTTAGATTCAGAGATTCAGATTCAGATTCAGAGATTCAGAGATTCAGAGATTCAGAGATTCAGATTCAGAATCAGAGATTCAGATTCAGAGATTCAGATTCAGAGATTCAGATTCAGAGATTCAGATTCAGAGATTCAGATTCAGAGATTCAGATTCAGAGATTCAGATTCAGATATTCAGATTCAGAGATTCAGATTCAGAGATTCAGATTCAGAGATTCAGATTCAGAGATTCAGATTCAGAGATTCAGATTCAGAGATTCAGATTCAGAGATTCAGATTCAGAGATTTAGATTCAGATTCAGAGATTCAGAGATTCAGATTCAGAGATTCAGAGATTCAGAGATTCAGAGATTCAGATTCAGAATCAGAGATTCAGATTCAGAGATTCAGATTCAGAGATTCACAGATTCAGAGATTCAGATTCAGATTCAGAGATTCAGACATTCAGTGATTCAGAGATTCAGAGATTCAGAGATTCAGATTCAGATTCAGATTCAGAGATTTAGATTCAGAGATTCAGATTCAGATTCAGATTCAGAGATTCAGAGATTCAGAGATTCAGAGATTCAGAGATTCAGATTCAGAATCAGAGATTCAGATTCAGAGATTCAGATTCAGAGATTCAGATTCAGAGATTCAGATTCAGAGATTCAGATTCAGATATTCAGATTCAGAGATTCAGATTCAGAGATTCAGATTCAGAGATTCAGATTCAGAGATTCAGATTCAGAGATTCAGATTCAGAGATTTAGATTCAGATTCAGAGATTCAGAGATTCAGATTCAGAGATTCAGAGATTCAGAGATTCAGAGATTCAGAGATTCAGATTCAGAATCAGAGATTCAGATTCAGAGATTCAGATTCAGAGATTCACAGATTCAGAGATTCAGATTCAGATTCAGAGATTTAGATTCAGAGATTCAGATTCAGATTCAGAGATTCAGACATTCGGTGATTCAGAGATTCAGAGATTCAGAGATTCAGATTCAGATTCAGATTCAGAGATTTAGATTCAGAGAATCAGATTCAGATTCAGATTCAGAGATTCAGAGATTCAGAGATTCAGAGATTCAGAGATTCAGATTCAGATTCAGAGATTCAGATTCAGAGATTCAGATTCAGAGATTCAGATTCAGAGATTCAGATTCAGAGATTCAGATTCAGAGATTCAGATTCAGAGATTTAGATTCAGATTCAGAGATTCAGAGATGCAGATTCAGAGATCAGATTCAGAGATTCAGATTCAGAGATTCAGATTCAGATATTCAGATTCAGAGATTCAGATTCAGATGCAGATTCTGATTCTAATTTTGAATCTGTCTCTGAATCTGACTGTTAAACTATAAAGGTATCAGAATTTGAATTTGAATCTGAATCTGAACCTAAATCGTAAACTGATGTTGAATATAAATTCAGATATTCAGATTCAGAGATTCAGATTCAGAGATTCAGATTCAGAGATTCAGATTCAGAGATTCAGATTCAGAGATTCAGATTCAGAGATTCAGATTCAGAGATTCAGATTCAGAGATTCAGATTCAGAGATTTAGATTCAGATTCAGAGATTCAGAGATGCAGATTCAGAGATCAGATTCAGAGATTCAGATTCAGAGATTCAGATTCAGATATTCAGATTCAGAGATTCAGATTCAGATGCAGATTCTGATTCTAATTTTGAATCTGTCTCTGAATCTGACTGTTAAACTATAAAGGTATCAGAATTTGAATTTGAATCTGAATCTGAACCTAAATCGTAAACTGATGTTGAATATAAATTCAGATATTCAGATTCAGAGATTCAGATTCAGAGATTCAGATTCAGAGATTCAGATTCAGAGATTCAGATTCAGAGATTCAGATTAAGAGATTCAGATTAAGAGATTCAGATTCAGAGATTCAGATTCAGAGATTCAGATTCAGAGATTCAGATTCAGAGATTCAGATTCAGAGATTCAGATTCAGATATTCAGATTCAGAGATTCAGATTCAGAGATTCAGATTCAGAGATTTAGATTCAGATTCAGAGATTCAGAGATTCAGATTCAGAGATTCAGAGATTCAGAGATTCAGAGATTCAGAGATTCAGATTCAGAGATTCAGAGATTCAGAGATTCAGAGATTCAGAGATTCAGATTCAGAATCAGAGATTCAGATTCAGAATCAGAGATTCAGATTCAGAGATTCAGATTCAGAGATTCAGATTCAGAGATTCAGATTCAGAGATTCAGATTAAGAGATTCAGATTCAGAGATTCAGATTCAGAGATTCAGATTCAGAGATTCAGATTCAGAGATTCAGATTCAGAGATTCAGATTCAGATATTCAGATTCAGAGATTCAGATTCAGAGATTCAGATTCAGAGATTCAGATTCAGAGATTCAGATTCAGAGATTTAGATTCAGATTCAGAGATTCAGATTCAGATTCAGAGATTCAGACATTCAGTGATTCAGAGATTCAGAGATTCAGAGATTCAGATTCAGATTCAGATTCAGAGATTTAGATTCAGAGAATCAGATTCAGATTCAGATTCAGAGATTCAGAGATTCAGAGATTCAGAGATTCAGAGATTCAGATTCAGATTCAGAGATTCAGATTCAGAGATTCAGATTCAGAGATTCAGATTCAGAGATTCAGATTCAGAGATTCAGATTCAGAGATTCAGATTCAGAGATTCAGATTCAGAGATTCAGATTCAGAGATTTAGATTCAGATTCAGAGATTCAGAGATGCAGATTCAGAGATCAGATTCAGAGATTCAGATTCAGAGATTCAGATTCAGATATTCAGATTCAGAGATTCAGATTCAGATGCAGATTCTGATTCTAATTTTGAATCTGTCTCTGAATCTGACTGTTAAACTATAAAGGTATCAGAATTTGAATTTGAATCTGAATCTGAACCTAAATCGTAAACTGATGTTGAATATAAATTCAGATATTCAGATTCAGAGATTCATATTCATAGATTCAGATTCAGAGATTCAGATTCAGAGATTCAGATTCAGATTCAGAGATTCAGAGATTCAGAGATTCAGATTCAGATTCAGAGATTCAGACATTCAGTGATTCAGAGATTCAGAGATTCAGAGATTCAGATTCAGAGATTCAGATTCAGAGATTCAGATTCAGAGATTCAGATTCAGAGATTCAGATTCAGATTCAGAGATTCAGAGATTCAGATTCAGAGATCAGATTCAGAGATTCAGATTCAGAGATTCAGATTCAGATATTCAGATTCAGAGATTCAGATTCAGATGCAGATTCTGATTCTAATTTTGAATCTGTCTCTGAATCTGACTGTTAAACTATAAAGGTATCAGAATTTGAATTTGAATCTGAATCTGAACCTAAATCGTAAACTGATGTTGAATATAAATTCAGATATTCAGATTCAGAGATTCATATTCATAGATTCAGATTCAGAGATTCAGATTCAGATTCAGAGATTCAGATTCAGATTCAGAGATTTAGATTCAGAGATTCAGATTCAGATTCAGAGATTCAGACATTCAGTGATTCAGAGATTCAGAGATTCAGAGATTCAGATTCAGATTCAGATTCAGAGATTTAGATTCAGAGATTCAGATTCAGATTCAGATTCAGAGATTCAGAGATTCAGAGATTCAGATTCAGAGATTCAGATTCAGAATCAGAGATTCAGATTCAGAGATTCAGATTCAGAGATTCAGATTCAGAGATTCAGATTCAGAGATTCAGATTCAGATATTCAGATTCAGAGATTCAGATTCAGAGATTCAGATTCAGAGATTCAGATTCAGAGATTCAGATTCAGAGATTTAGATTCAGATTCAGAGATTCAGAGATTCAGAGATTCAGAGATTCAGAGATTCAGATTCAGAATCAGAGATTCAGATTCAGAGATTCAGATTCAGAGATTCACAGATTCAGAGATTCAGATTCAGATTCAGAGATTCAGACATTCAGTGATTCAGAGATTCAGAGATTCAGAGATTCAGATTCAGATTCAGATTCAGAGATTTAGATTCAGAGATTCAGATTCAGATTCAGATTCAGAGATTCAGAGATTCAGAGATTCAGAGATTCAGAGATTCAGATTCAGAATCAGAGATTCAGATTCAGAGATTCAGATTCAGAGATTCAGATTCAGAGATTCAGATTCAGAGATTCAGATTCAGAGATTCAGATTCAGAGATTCAGATTCAGAGATTCAGATTCAGATATTCAGATTCAGAGATTCAGATTCAGAGATTTAGATTCAGATTCAGAGATTCAGAGATTCAGATTCAGAGATTCAGAGATTCAGAGATTCAGATTCAGAATCAGAGATTCAGATTCAGAGATTCAGATTCAGAGATTCACAGATTCAGAGATTCAGATTCAGATTCAGAGATTTAGATTCAGAGATTCAGATTCAGATTCAGAGATTCAGACATTCAGTGATTCAGAGATTCAGAGATTCAGAGATTCAGATTCAGATTCAGATTCAGAGATTTAGATTCAGAGATTCAGATTCAGATTCAGAGATTCAGAGATTCAGAGATTCAGAGATTCAGAGATTCAGATTCAGAATCAGAGATTCAGATTCAGAGATTCAGATTCAGAGATTCAGATTCAGAGATTCAGATTCAGAGATTCAGATTCAGAGATTCAGATTCAGAGATTCAGATTCAGAGATTCAGATTCAGAGATTCAGATTCAGAGATTCAGATTCAGAGATTCAGATTCAGAGATTTAGATTCAGATTCAGAGATTCAGAGATGCAGATTCAGAGATCAGATTCAGAGATTCAGATTCAGAGATTCAGATTCAGATATTCAGATTCAGAGATTCAGATTCAGATGCAGATTCTGATTCTAATTTTGAATCTGTCTCTGAATCTGACTGTTAAACTATAAAGGTATCAGAATTTGAATTTGAATCTGAATCTGAACCTAAATCGTAAACTGATGTTGAATATAAATTCAGATATTCAGATTCAGAGATTCATATTCATAGATTCAGATTCAGAGATTCAGATTCAGAGATTCAGATTCAGATTCAGAGATTCAGAGATTCACAGATTCAGAGATTCAGATTCAGATTCAGAGATTTAGATTCAGAGATTCAGATTCAGATTCAGAGATTCAGACATTCAGTGATTCAGAGATTCAGAGATTCAGAGATTCAGATTCAGATTCAGAGATTTAGATTCAGAGATTCAGATTCAGATTCAGATTCAGAGATTCAGAGATTCAGAGATTCAGAGATTCAGAGATTCAGAGATTCAGATTCAGATTCAGATTCAGAGATTCAGATTCAGAGATTCAGATTCAGAGATTCAGATTCAGAGATTCAGATTCAGAGATTCAGATTCAGAGATTCAGATTCAGATATTCAGATTCAGAGATTCAGATTCAGAGATTCAGATTCAGAGATTCAGATTCAGAGATTCAGATTCAGAGATTCAGATTCAGATTCAGATTCAGATGCAGATTCTGATTCTAATTTTGAATCTGTCTCTGAATCTGACTGTTAAACTATAAAGGTATCAAAATTTGAATTCGAATTTGAATCTGAACCTGAATCGTTAACTGATTCTGAATATAAATTTTAATTTAATCTGAATTCATGTCTAAACCAAATCTAAATCTGATTTTGTTTCCAGGAATTTCAATTTGACTCTCATTCTGAGTTTTGGCCTGTTTCTCAACCTATAAATAAATCTAAGTCTGACTTTGATTACGACTCCAGTAAAACCAACCAAAGCAGATATATACCTCTAGTAATTTTCACGCGAGTATTCTGAATTTTTACGCAAGGATTCTCCCAGGATATCCTCTAGAGATATCTAACACTGTTCACTTCTAAATTTCCAATATGGTTTCCAAAGAAATTTTTCAAGGATTGATCCATTAATTCCTTCAGGAACACTTCCAGAATTCCTTAATTAATAAAATCAGAGATTGCTTACAAAGCTTCTCCAGTCTCTCCTTCTGAATTTGTTTGGAGCATGTTAATAATTCGGGAATTACTGCTATTGTCTACCCCAAAGGGTTCTCTCGTAATTTCTCAGATGTATTCTTAAAAGATTCTTGAAAAGTCCATTTTGGACTTCCACCAAAAAATGTCTTACCAATTATTACAGAAATTGCTCCTATCTTGTTCGCTGTGTTTTACATTGAATGTTGTACTAATTTATCTAGAGAGTCCTAAAAGACTTTCTCGAGGGCTACTTTAGTAACTTCAGAGATCCTTTGCTGGAGTTTTCAAGTTCAGGAGACTGCCAGTGTTTATCAAGGATTTCTGTCAGAAAGTTACCAAATGATTTTGAACAGAAATATCTCTCGATATTTGTCAGGAGTTTCTCCCTGACTTCAACTCGAAACTTTTCATAGGCATCTCTGTGGTAATTAATTCGGTTGCATTGTTTGAAGAGTCCTGTATGAAAATGCTGAAAGACAACCTAGGAGAATTTACGAAAGAATCACTGCGGAATTTCATTAGAGATTCTGTCTGAAGCAATCACAGGGAAATTTCTTAATAATTACTGAACGTATCTTTGGGCATAAATCCTGGTTGAATTCTTGAACACATCGTTAACAAAAATGTCGGAGGAATTTCTTGGGAAATCCACGAAAATATAATGGATGAATACTCAAAGAAGTCTTTCGAGTTATATCTGGAGGAAATATTGGGCTGATATACTTGGGGTATTACCTGGCATGATGTAGCAAGGAATCCAAATTCTGGCCATATAAGCACCGCCTAGAAAACCGAACATATGTAAAAATGTGTCATGATTAGCATGACGGTAATTCGATGAACGAACATGAGTTGATTGAATGGTGGAAGCAGTGCTTTGACAAACATCTGAATATCGTAACGACAGAGCACCAAGATAGCATGAGGCATGGCTACTTTCGTAGTCTACGCAGCTGTACGTCGTGTAACGATGTGAACTATTTGAAAAATCTGGGAAATTCTAAATGATAAAGGTATCAAAATGGAGTTTGATGAAAACGTCGAATGAAGTTCTACTAAGTTTTCAAATCTTACAGTAAGCTCCTACATCAACGACGGTTTCCTAAACTGAGAACTAAATTTCTCCAATTGAGAAATAAAAAAATCGTGGCGACAATTGCAGGCAAGCTCGATTAATCCCTCTTGAAGTTTTCATTATGCCAAGCAAACAAAATGAAAATCAGATCCGTCTCTCAGAAGTTATTACTTTGTTTCTGTCTAGATATAATGATTTTTTTTTGTTTTTGTCTCCAGCGCCATCGCAGTCCTCTAATCAATTATTTTTTGTCCCGAATAACTTCAAATCTCTCTTAATTACGTCCACGACGCTCGGTCCAGCCGCAAATTCATTTACGCTCGCATGTAGCTATCAAAGCGGAATCATCCGCAAACCACCAAAATGAAGACCCAAATTAAAAAGTTCCCGATGCCTCCACCCCCTTCCAAAATGGCACCACCACCATCAGTCACGACTCATTTTCTTCGATTTGGCTCTTCCACGCGAGTCGGACCTCATTAGAAATTCTGTGGCAGTTTTTTTTTTCTCTTCATTCAGCACCCCAACCATAAGAACTTTCCTCATTTCGAGTGAACCGCGAACGAGCTCGAAGACAGAGATCCAAAAAAAAAATCGGGCGTTCTTTCAGGGGTTCTTCGATAAAGGGCGGAGACTCGGGGGTACTGCCGGAAGATAGCACCCTCGAGTTTGGTCCAGTGTCACCCTCCGAGGTTATCGTAGAGGAGATGCGTATTCGGCGTGTTCGACAAACTGTTCTAGGTCATCAACTTCGGCGCCATTTCCAACACAAGCAAGATTTTTTTTTCTTTTTTATTCGATTTCAATGAATGCTAGAACCTTTTTGGCATTTTTGTTGGAAAAAGCTTACAAATATGCAACATTTGTTCGAAGAACACACTCCATTTAGGCTTATGGACAAAAGGCCGAAAACCAAAACATCGAAAGGACAAAAGTTCGAACATAATTTGCTAAGTGCGAAAATTTTCTCTCTGAAAAAATATTGTCAAACTTTTATCCCTACTTTTTTGTTCTTTGACCATCTGTCTTTTAGATTTTCTGCCTTTTCGACCTTTTGTCTTTCGAACGTTTTTCATTGCTTATACCATTTAGAAGTTCACACTGTCTACCTAGTAGCATTAGGTTGCTTTAGGTGGATCATTCATATTTCTTATCTTTTTTTCTCTCTATCAATAAGGCTTCCTCTATCGATTTGAAGAAATCGAACACGGAACCCCATTAGCATTGGACCGAAGGGGCGGGAAAGTTAATGACGGGCACGATTCTCGATTCTCGATTGAAGAGATACTCGAGCCGCGGGAGTTGAGATGTATACGGAGAAGATGAAATCACATTTCGAGCAAATTAATTATGCAAAGTGCGGAGTCGACGGGGCAGCTTTGGCGGTGGAAGCATAGATATTGGACCTCGCCCATTGGCAAGGGCATTATCAAATTATCGGTTGTAGGAAAGCGATTCTATCGATGGCAATTGGTGGGCAACGAGCGGGACAGTTCTGAGTGTTGGTAGATTAAGATTTTAGTGTAAATTTAAAAAAGTAAAACTACATTATTTCGGCTGTATATCAATGTACGTACCTACGCAATGGTATTCAAACGCTGGTATCAGTAGATTTCTGTGATTTCCAAAATGGTATACACAAGTAAAAATGGATGAGGTCATCCATCAAGAAAAATATCACATAAGAATACCATGCAGTCCCATACAATAATGAGTTCAATCAACGTCTTAGGGTATTGTAAAACAAGGGTGGGTCATTTCATAGTTGTTGGAGAATTCCTCAACTCGTCACCGATGTCTTACACTTCTTCTCTAGATACTAGGTTCGGCGATATTCAATAATCCATATTCTGTACTACTAATTTACCTTGTCAGTTTCTATTGAGAGACGCCAAATGCAATCAAGCGCAGAATACACTGTGTAATACTCTCAATGTAGAAAAGGTTATAACTTAAGTGAACTAGGAGCAAATCGATAACCCTGTCCTGAGGATGAGCAACTCAAAAATGAGACTTAAGCAGCTGACAATATTTCCATCACTGGACTATATATATCGTATGTATATCGTAGGAAAGACACAACACCGACAATTTGAGATCCACAGTGCACTCCATAACCACCGATTCGATGCATTTCGCGGAAAGTTTCCCGGGGCCTACGATTGCAGCCAAGAATTGATCCAATTTCCGCAGAAAATACGTTTGCGTTCCATTATTCAAGAACCTAGCGCCCCAGAATCACCTTCCGCCCCTGGTGACGAGCAAATCCGTGTCGTTCCGGTTAACGAGAAACCCCGGCGAAAGAGGCAGCAAAAAAGCGCAATCATCCGTAGCTGGCGATGACAACGAGGACGCCGCTGATACAGCAATAAACAGCAGATTCCCGCTGAATGACTCTGCTCCTCATCCAACTATCGCTATCAGCCTCCCTTTTGGGGACCTTTCAAAACTTGTGAAACGTTGGTGATACTAGAAATTCAAAACCTACCAATCTCGGCGTTACGCTTCGAGTGGATGCCACCCAGCGCGTCAAATGAAGTAATAATGAACTCCCCCACGTTCTCCAGAGTGAACGAGAGTTTCGCGCGAATTTCCCAGCGCCATCGTTCTTAATCCTCGCCTGCAGTGAGCGCCGTCGTCGTCATCATCTTTAATGCAATCTTTTTATTACGATCCCCAGTAGTAAGTATATCGGCACGGGGTGGGGTCGGCACATCCACGTAAAGCTTTGGCATTATCCTCTTCGCGCTTCCAGACGGTTCCGGCACAGACAAATAGATGTAAAAAGGACAAAATTTCTATTCACTCATTTAACGAACATTACCAACTTCACAACCAGAGGCGCGCACATCGCTTCTTTTCGTGTTTGACGATTCACACTACCAACAAGTCTTCTTGGACAAAACAGTATCTGGCTTTACTTCCTTTCCGAATGAATTCGTCACCAAAACGTTTCGCCATAAGTGACTATCTCGGGTTCCATGTATTTCTCTAGGGATTGCTGCAAGGATTCCATCAGGAAATCCTCCAGGGGAAAACAAATGTTTCACAAATGTTTGAGGGCTCCAGGGAAAGCATCACGAAAATCTCTACCTGGATTCCTCTACGAAAATCTTTTCATGGATTCCTCCAGATATTTCATCAAAAATTTCTCCATGCATTCCTCCAAGGACACATGAGATGATATCTCCAGGTAATCCCTTTTAGGGCTCCATGGATTCCTCTAGGGATCGCTCCAGGTATTCCATTAAGAAATTCTCCACGGATTCCACCAGGAATTTCTCCAGGGACAATAAATTACTTCACTTTTTTTTGAGAGATTCCTTCAGGAATTCCTGCTGGAAAATCGCTAGATGATTAACTTCCAGGAATTTTCCCTCAGAATTTCGTTTCAGAGATTCGTTCTGGCCTTCTAAAAATTCTTCCGGATATTTCTTCAAGCATTCCTTTAGAAATATTTCCAAAGATCAACCATGTAATCATCCTCCAGGAGTTTAATTAGAAAATAGGGATTGCATCAGGAAAATCTTTACCTAGATTCCTCTAGGAAAATCTTTTCATGGATTACTCCAGATATTTCTGCAGCGATTTCTCCAAAAATTTCTCCATGGATTCCTCCAAGGATTATCTAGGTATTCCTCCCGCATGATCTTCATAGTGATTCTTCTAGCGATTCTTCCAAGGACTTTCTTTACGGATTCCTTCTGAGATGCTTCCAGGAATTCCTTCAGCAATTTACCCAGATCCTTCAAAGATCCTTTGATCAATAAAACTGAATAACCATTTTTATACTTATTCAGCATTTTACTCAGGTAATCCTTCAGGAAATTCTCCTGAGACTCCTTCAGGTATTCCTCCAAAGATTTACCCAGCAATTTATTCAGGAATTTCTCCAAGAATTACTCCAGAAAAATCTCTACAAGAGTTCCTCTACACAAAAATATTCGAAAGATTTCTTCAGGAATTTCTTCAGAGATTTCTTAGGGTATTCATCCAGAGACTCCTGCCAGATTTTTTTCTAAGAATTTTCCAATGAATCCAAATCAAAATCTCTGGAAAAAAATTCTCGGGAAATTCCTGGAGGATTACTTGGAAAAATCTTTGGAGCGACTGATGAAGGACAAGTCTTGTAGTATTTTTTTGTAGAATCCCTGGAAGAATTTCTGGCGGAACCTCTGAAGAAATACCTGGTGGAATTCCTGAAGATATCTACGAAATAATTCCTGGAGGAATCTCGAAGGGTCTACCTGGGGAAATTTCCGCAACTATGCTTGGAGGAATTTCTGCAGAAATCACGGGAGAAATAACAATAGTCATTCTTTGAGATCTTTGAGGAAATTCTTGGATAAAGCTAAGATTTTTTGTGAAGATTTTCTTGGTGCAATCTTTTTGTCTCTGAAAAGATTTCTGAAAATTTCTGAATATCTAAATAAAAGCGTTTGAAGAATCCTTGAAGAAATATCTAAAGGAATCCCTAGAGCAATCTCTGGTATATTAGCTATTGTTCCCGGAAATTTTTTGGCTTAATCCCAGTAAAGATTATAATGGAGGAGCCTATGAAAAAAATCACTGGAGAAACTCTTCGCGAAATCTCTAGAATTTCCTGCATAAATCCCTGAAATAATTTTTGGATAAATCTCTAGAGGAACACCTTACTGAATTCCTGGAGGAATTTCTTAAGGTATGTCTGGAGCCCTATCGGAAGCGATCCAAAAATTCGAGTAACGATCAAAAGTTCTCCCTGGAGTAATTCAAGGAGAAATCTCTTGCGAAATTCCTAGTAGAATTTCTGGAGAAATCGCTGTATGGATTAGAGATTACCTCGGTATTTCCAAAACTTCTTCGGTAAAGAAGTTCCTCATGCAATTCTTGAAAAAAATATTCGAGTAATCCTTAAAGGCATTTCAAGGGCAATTTCGGATTAAATCCTTGGAGGAATTCATGAGGGAATCTCTAGAGGAATTTTCGGAGGCCACCCAGTCAACATTTTGGTTGGTATAACTTTTGTTATACATCATTCTATATGAATCAAATCAATCATATAGAATACATGAAAAAGCTAAATACCTACCAAAGTGGAGGCTATATGTATACTCGGCACGACTTTTTCAGACTTTCTGCGACCAAAAATACGATGCCTAAATATTTGGATGAAAATAAAAAAAAGCTTCCATCATGCGCCTCGAACACGGGACCTCTGGATTGGGAATTGGACACTTTGCCACTGTACCGCTAATATTTACTTAGTAAATACCCGATTATTTGCTAATATTAATGCATGTTTTATATACAACAACACTTGCTGTGTTGTTCTTTAAGGCCCATCGTCAGCAGATACCAAGTTTGGGTGGCAATTTTTGCTAAGTTATTGCGATTTCATATGATGCTTTCTAGATTGATATATGATCTGTCAGTTTATATAACTAAACGCGATTTTGCGATGCACTATTTACGACATGCTTTGCTGTCAACACAGATTGTCGTTTATGAATTGTATTGGGGATTTATATACAACTTTTGTTGACATTGATTACGCCTTATTTGGCATTTTGTGCGATTCTGATTTTTGGTGTACGAATATGTGATTCTGCATGCACATTCTTATACGATACGTGGTTCACTGGGCAATGGTAAATCTCTGGAAGCATTTCTCGGGTATTTCCTGGAGGATTACTAGGAAAAATCTTTGGAGTGATTGATGTAGCGTTTTTTTTTTTAATTTTTTTTGTGATATAGCTGTAAGGAAAATCTTTAAGTAATTCCTTGCAGAATCCCTGGCGGAACATCTAAACAAATTGTGGAATCTCTGAAATCTGCGAAATAATTCCTGCAGAAATCTCGATACGTCGGGAAATTTCTGCAGGCATGCTTGGAGTAACGTCTGCAGAAATCACATGAGAAACATCAAGAGTAATTCCTTAAGATCCCTGGGGGGATTCCTGGATAAAGTCAAGATTGTTCTAGAGATTTTCCTGTGGATGCTGTGGAAAAATTCATAGAGGATGCTTTGTAGGAATATCAAGACAATAGCATTCGAGCAATCCTTGAAGAAATTTCTGAGGGAATTCCTAGAACAATCTCTGGAATAATTGCTTGAAAAGTTCCCAGAGAAATCCTTGGAGAAATTTTTGGTAGAATCTCAGCAAAGAATATACTGGAGGAGCCTCCATGAATCACTGGAAAAGCGCTTCGAATCTAGAGAAGCTATAAGAATGTTTGTAGAGATTTTCCTGCATAAATCCCTGAAATAATGTTTGGATGAATCCCTAGAGGAACATTTGACAAAACTCCTTGAAAAATTTCTGAATTTATCCAGGGTCTTCTCAAAAACTTCTTCAGTAAAGTAGTTCCTCGAGCAAACCCTGAAAAAAATCTTGGAGGAATTCCTTAAGACGCTTTTTGGGTAATTTCTGAATAAATCCTTGGAGGAACTTATTAGGGAACCTCTAAAGGAATTTATAAAGGAATTTTCAGAGGCCAATAACAAATCTTTGGAAAAATTTCTTGAGGAATTCCTGGAGGATTACTTGGAAAAATCTTTGAAGTGATTGATGTAGCGATTTTTTTGTTTTTTTTTTTGAGATTCGTGGGATAATTCTAGAAGGAAAATCTTGTAGTAATTTCTTGAAGAATTCCTGGAGATCAATGCACTATACGAGTACGTGAAGGACAGGACTAATGTGCATCATAAGATTAGTAATCTAGTAACGAGCATAAAATCCGCCATGAACACAGTCGAAAACGAGCAGAAAGCGGTAAAATTGAGAACCGAGGCAGCCGAAAAGGCACTTCAAAATGCTAAGGAACAAACAGTTGCTGATGCACCTAAAACCCTTAAAGCACATGCCAACAACGCGTGATAGAGACTCGCCAGGAGAAGAAGCGGGCACGAAAAAACAGAAAAATGAAGCAGAAAACGATGAAGAATGACAAACCGGCAGGAACCAGAAGAACAGAGGAAAGAAACACGTCGAAGGTAGTGAAAAGAAAAAGGAAAGTACGAAGAAAGTGACGCCATACTTGTTAAAGCAAGCGACCAAACCACATACGCAGCGATTCTTCGTAAGGTCAAAGCTGATCCGAAGCTAAAAGACCTCGAAGAGAACGCTGTCAAAACGATGCGTACTCAGAGAGGAGAAATGCTCTTCGAGCTGAAGAATGCACCGGTCATCGAAGGTTCGGCCTATCATTAGTTGCTTGCTGAATCGTTGGCAAACAAGGCAAGCGTAAAAGCTTTAACTCAGGAGGCAGTGATTGAGTGCAGATATCTGGACGAGATCACATCCAATGATCTGCAACAGGAGTTACGATCACAGTGCGATATTGGAGATATGGCCATGACAATCGAGAAGTGGTTTCTAGCACCAAAGAAGGATTCGTGATCGCGAAAGTCAATGGTGTCTACGTAGGCAGCTGCTACGTTCCTCCAAGGTGGACCCTCGACGAATTCAGGCGGATGTTGGAGGGATTGACCGATGAGCTGTCGGTCGGCATCCAGTACTAATTGGAGGAGACTTCAATGCATGGGCCGTGGAGTGGGATAGCAGGGTAACCAATACCAGAGGTTACAGCCTGCTGGAGGCCCTGACAAAGCTAGATCTCCAACTGTGCAATGAAGGTACAGTTAGCAAAACGGACGAGCCCATCGTTAGCGGGCAACATGAACTGGATGGTAAGTGAGGAGTATACCCATAGTGATCAGCAGGCAACCCGTTATACCATTGACCGACGGGACTGCACGGCAACGCCAAGACACAACTATCGTGCAGCAGTGGAAGACGAAGGCCTTTTCGTCGAAGGACCTTTTCGTCGAAGCACTTCGTGTAGGCAGCGATATCCCGGATCTCGATGCGGTGGAGCTGACAATTGAAGCCATCAAACAACCAGCGTCCCGTATACTGGTTGAATGAGACACTCTGCACTCTTCCCCGAGGAGGAAAGAATAACTCGTCAATAACCATATCATCAGTATCATACCACAATTAGGTATTGTTCAGTTATCAATACCTCATTTTGGTATTATAATGGTATTTGAAAAAAAATGTTTTAAACAATTGAAAATACTTCATTTTGATATTCGACAGCTATTGAGGACTGCTGGAGGTATTGAACTAGTATTGAAAAATTTCACTTTTATATGAAAATCCATTAAGTATTATTTAGGTATTACGATACCTGATCTAGTTATCAGCATGGTATTTGTAGAATATGACGAAGGTATTATTTGAGGTATTTAACCTCTTATGCAGGGCTCATTCATACCTCATTCAGGTTGTAAGTATTGGAAATTATCTGGTATGGAATACCTCAATTTGGTATTCAGTAGTTATTTTCTTCTGCTCGGGTCGAACCGCTTGTCTTAAAGCCAGGAGACGATATCAGAGAGCGAGGCAGGAGGAAGTCCGAGAAGAGCGGAGAATAGTGTTCCAGCAAGCAAGTCTAACTGCTTCAAAGAGCTGTTCCGAGCAACTGATGCTAATCCTTGGGGAGATGCCTACCGAGTCATAATGGTGAAAATCAAGGGCCCGTCGACGCCGGTCGAATCGTATGCGGACAAACTGAGAGCAATCGTCGAGGGTATATTTCCAAAGCATGACCCTACAATGTGGCCGCCCACATCATATGGCAATGAAGAGGTAGAAAATGCCGAAGGCCCCGGGTCCGGACGGAATTCTCAACGTGGCACTTGAAGTAGCGGTCCTTGCGTATCCAGATATGGTAAGGAAGGTTATGCAGAAATGCCTGGACGAAGGTCAATTTCCAGAAATATGGAAATATCAGAATCTGGAACCGTTGTTGAAGCCTGGAAAACCGCCCGGGGATCCAGTATCGTATAGGCCTATATGTTTACTGGATACACTCGGTAAACTCTTAAAACGGGTTATCCTCAACAGGGTGATAAAATTCATAGAAAGCGAGAACGGGCTATCAGAAAGGCAGTTTGAATTCCGGAAAGAAAGGTCGACGGTTGGACGCAATTCGGACAGTGCTGGAGAGGGCCGAGAAAGCATTGAAACAAAAGCGTAGAGGAGATCGTTACTGTGCCGTGGTCACGATACCTGTGAAGATCACGTTCAACCTCGCCAGCTGGGAGGACATTGCCACAGCGCTGCACAGAATGCGGGTTCCTGACTACTTGTGCCAGATTTTGAAGAGCCTTCCAAAACTTCACAAACCAAGTACTGAGGTATGAAACCGACGCCAGCCCGAAGGAGTTAAGAATAACGGCTGGAGTCCCACAAGGTTCCATACTAGGACCAACGCTATGGAATGCGATGTACGATGGAGTCTTATCGATGGAGCTACCCAAGGGGGAGGAGATCTTCGGCTTCACCGATGACGTCGTCATTACGGTAATAGGTGAGACACAGGAGGAAGTAGAAATGCTGGCAACGGAGGCAATTGGTCTGGTCGAAGATTGGATGAAAGAAGTCAAGCTGAAGATAACCCACCACAAACTGGAGGTGCTACAAGTTAGCAACTGCAAAGCAGTCATGTACGGTGAGATCACTGTCGGGGGGCATCAGCGAAGAGAAACCAGGCAGGCGAGGAAGTTGGCAAGAAATCGTGGCTAAGTGGCAGCAAGAATGGGATGCCACCGAGAAAGGAAGGTGGTCCCACCGGCTTATCCCGAATCTATCGGCCTGAGTGAACAGGGAGCACGGAGGAGTGAACTTCCACCGAAACAGTTCTTGTCAGGCCACGGCTGCTTCAATCAGTATCTGCATAAATTCGGTCATGCGTCTTCAACATTCTGCCCTGAGAGGATGGAGATTGAAGAAACGCCAGAACATGTTGTCTTCGATTGCCCGAGGTTCAACATAGTACGAAACACGATGGCGGCTGCTTTTGGTGAGTACTTCAGCGTAGAAGGTGTGGTACGCGGAATGATAAGCGATTCCGATCTTTGGAATATGATGACCAACATGGTGGGGCAAATAACGTCTGGCTTACAGCGTAACTGACGAGCAGAGCAGCGAAACGAGACGCAGAGCGCAGCGCTGATGAACCGGAAGCCAACCTCCAACCGGAATAGTCGAACCGACCTCGGCACTCGACAAATCAGTCTGTTGATAAAAGGAGACCATCGGGCGCGATCAGAGTAGACTAGATCTTCCGTCAGGGACTAGACCAAGTAGAACGAGCGTAACGTAGTATCGGTAATAAGCCGTCGAGGTGCCTGCAAACCTGAAGTCACCCTCCGACTGGAATTGCAGAACCGACCCTGACACTTGGCCGGCCACCATCGAGTCGGAGTGAGCTAGATCCTCCACCGGGAACTAGTTGAGTAGATCGCGAAACAGCACCGGCAAATGGTCGTCGGGCGCCTGTGAACCGGAAGCATCCACCGGAATCGCAGGACGGAACTTGGCATTTGCCCGAATAGCATCGGTTCGGAAGATCTTCCACCGCCGGGGAAATCTTGGTCGGAGTAGGATAGATGCACCGTCAGGGGTCATTCTGAGTAGTACGAGCGTATCACCGTCTGGAGTCGTCGGAGGGCCAGTGAACCGAAAGCTATCCTCCAACCGGAAACTCTGGGATCTGGGATCGCCTCCAAATGGAACTCTACCGGCCAAAAACGGAGTATGAACAACTAGTAACGCTACCGATTTCGGGAGATATTCCACCATCGAGGTACTCTCCATCGGAGTAGGCTAGCTTCACCGTCGGGAACTACGTCAAGTAGTATCGATAACGACTTAACGCCGGCTTTGAGTCGTCGGGGTGCTTGCGAACCGGAAGTCACCCCTAAACCGGAATAGCAAGACCGACCTCGGCATCCATCCGGTTCACCCGTAGAACATGACGAGCAGAGTAATGAAGTCAAGCGCACCAAAAAACACAGCAGCATCTCTCGAAAAAAAATCTCATATGGCCCAGGCGTGTGGCTGGCCCCAAAATGTGAGTGACGTTGAAGAGACAAATCGCAGTCAGAACGAATAGAGCAAGAAGTGACGAAAAGACGTAGAGGCATCAACAAGCCCTTCGGCCCCTGAAGTAATACCATGAGGAAGTTCCAGAAGGACATCGTACTTGTAGCCCAAGCCAAAGAAAGCTGGCGTGCTGCAGAGTTGCATACGCTTAGTTAAGACCGTTAAGTAATATACCATAAAAGACCGTTAAGTGAGAACCACAGAGCCTAAATCCCATGTGATCCCAAGATAGCCGGGTTAGGTGAAATTTCTAGCTTTGATAGAAGTCCGTCAAATCTATAGGTAAAAAAACAGGTCTGTCCCCTGGCAAGACATATTTATCAATTGAGATCGAAATTGCTGTTGCAAGTTATCCCACAAGAGTAGCTAACAAAGTTTTTTTTTACTGTTTTATGCCTAAGGCCAATAACTGATGTAATAAATTAAAATAATTTTATTCAACATTAAGAAAACGTCTACCCTGTCTCTGGTTGTCTGTGATTCCGCCTTAGGCAAACAATCGCGCGAAATCGGATCGAGAAGGGGGGCGGAGTGTGGGAGTGGCAGAAGCATAAACTGCGGGTGCAGTACCAGTAAATCGCGCTGATAAATTCCTTTTTACAACAGCAGAAGCACCCGCAGGAATCTACGGGTCGTGTGCTCTTCTCGACGGAGCTTGGAAAATTCTGAAAAAGAAAAAATCCGACACAATAAGGGGATGGCTTGAGCTGTGTACGGAGATAGAGAGATGCACTTCTGACATAACTGGAACTCATTACTGTTATCTCGAGGTGAAGTATGTGCTCTCGTTTGCTGTTGCTTCTGTTCCCTGGTCTGTGCGTAGAAGAAGTTGTGATTCCGATGTTGTTATCGGGATTGCAAACAAGCTTCGCATGGATAGTTGATATGCGAACGATTTGATTGAGCGATAGACGTTCACGAGGAACGTTCTATTTCTGTTGAAAACTTTTCCCGGCTACGACAGGAGCTTTATCCATCGGATGACAGGAGACTATAGAGCTTAGATCACTGTAAAAATTTCAAGGATTCCAAATGGAGCTTTGGATGTTGGTATTCACATGGTTGAAGGCGCCATCAAAGGATCAAATATTACTCAAAGAAACAGGGCAATTCAGTCTAACAAGATATGTATTAGATTCTGGTGATCAATAAGAGGATAACTTTTTTGGATTCTTGCAGGAGTTTATCAATAGATTCGCCAACAAAAAGATCAAAGGATTCAAGAATAGCACCCGAAGTACTACAGGAATACCTCCATATCAAAGGCGCGATTACGTTCAAAACCAAGGGTGAAAAATGACCCATGACTTTGAAACCATCTCAAAAATCCAAATCAAAAATCAAAATTCATAGTTTTCTATTCCGATTTACAAGAGCGTTAAGAGAATTAATAATTTCTAAAGGAATCCACGGAGGAATCCCCGGAAAAATTTTCGAACAAATATTTGGAGATATTTCCGGGACAATATCTTTCCTGAAAAAATCCTTAGAAAAATTCATGTAGCAATTTTCCATGTAGAATTCCTGAAGGAAACTCATGAGAATCCCGTGAAGGAATTCGTAACGTTATTCCCTGGAGGAATTCCTGGTAGAATCCCTGGAGTGATCCATGGAGAAATCCCTAAAGAATTCTCAGGAATAATTCCCAGAGGAATCTTGAGAGGACTACCTGAGGAAACCCCTTCAACCATCCATGGAGAAAATCTCTGCAGTAATCATTTAAGGTGATTATAGAACAAAGCCACACCTCAAATTTTCAAGAGCACACGACTTGAGAACCAAACAGCGCTCCGCGTTGAAAATTGGTCACCACTAGCAAGCAAGCAATTTGATTGATTTTTAACGCGAACTGTTGTCAGATTCTCCAGTCTTGTGCACTTGAAAATTCAAAGTTTGGCACCTTAAGAGATTGTCGTAGTGTAATCTGGAGAAAGCCTTGAAGACTTCTTTGCATTTTATCTTGCAGGATTTCTGGTAGAATCCCTGTAAAAATCTTCGAAGGAATTCCTACAGGGTGTCCGCAAATTATCCGAACAGCAAAATATTGGATAGATGATTTCGCATTGAAAACAAGGAAAAAACAATGTCCATGTACCTTTTACAATACATCTATATGTTAACACAAAATACAACTTTAAACATTTTTGAAATGATTGCTTGTTACTGAGATAGGCAAATTTAAATTTTTCGGAGACGTTTTTCCTGAGAGCCGCTAGTCATACTGGAGATGTTTTATCCCTAAAACCTAAAATAGATGAATCCAAATGTCCTATTATTATTTGAAGTAATCTACAGGTTAGTGGCTTCAAGTTAGACTGCAAATAGAAAATTGTACGGTTCAAATCCAGTGAGTTCTATGGACATTTCTCTTCCGTCATAAAGCTCGAAAAACAGCTCCCTTTAAGACACCTCAATACATATGGGTTGGTTTTGCCATTATTTAAAATCGGATGTGTGTCAAACTTACTTCTTAAGAATATAATAAGCCAATGTTTAAAACCATGCAAGAATATTGAATTTATTATGCTTGATTGTATAGCGCCATGTCTTCAAAGTTTGTACGGATAATTTGCGGACACCCTGTAGAGAAATATCTAGAAGAAATGCCGGAGAAATTTCGAGAGGAATTCTTTGAAGGAATCTCTGGAAGTTTTCCTGAACGGTTTACGGTTAAAGTGGACTCAAAATTGCGAAAGCTGTCAAAATTTATAATTCGTCCACGATGAAACTGGAAAACAAATCTCGAGATATAGGAAGAGAGATCCCTCGACGAATTCTAGGCAACTTTCTGGATTCCCGGGTGTTTTCTGAAAGAAGCTATCAAAAATATGTTCGAGGAATCCCTAGATATCTTGAGTTATTCCTAATAAAATCTCTGGGGGAATCAATTGTGGAAACTTCGGTGGAACTTCCATTCTTCCGATTGCAAAATTTTGCCTGAATTCAGTTAATGCAAGATAGGATAGGTGTACCAGTTATGGACATCATGGTTCTCTATTTCGCTATACGTGATAATTTGAATATCTTCAATTTTTTTAGCATTCTGTGTGTTTAAGCAGTTTGACATCAAATATATCTTGATGCTGAAACATTTAAAAATGTTCAAAATGTGAAAGTTTTCGAGAAGACACGTATGGCCAAATAGAGAACTACTATGACCATAACTGGTACACTTTTCTTAACTTTTATCTCGTTGCCGAGGAGGCTACTAGAAAACAATCAGAAATATACCGACTACGTTTGACAGTATCGGCAAACCTGCAAACAAGATACATAGGATGTCAATTTTGTCGGCTAGAGTTCTACAATGGTTTTAATTTTGACGAATAGAGCTAATCATATGCTATGCGATTGTTTGCTCTGTATTTTAACCAAACGATCCTGAATAGGGAAACTCTCACTAACCGAAATCAATCCACCTCAAGATTATTTACTCTTCCAACTTTCGACTACGTATGTGCAAGTTCTTAGCATTGCTCAATCGCACATCTTTGGAGAAACCACAGAACTCTGCTGGATGAAGATTTTCCCGAACAACTACCAGCAGCATATCCGTGACACTCCGATAGCAGCAGAACGATCCGTAATCCCCGACAGATCTAACTGGAAAGACGTCGACGCAAACCGCGACGAGTTTTGCGGTTTCCATCGCACACATCGCAAACCATGAACATAAGGCGCCGCCAGTTTTGTCGTCGTCTTCCGCCCATCAATTGCACGATGCAAACTTCGGGGTAACATACATACGCCCATCAGTATGTTATGATGGCGTAATATGCACCTAAAAAAAATCAATTTGAACTGTGAATCCGGTTGAAATATATTGTGTGAAATGATCGGATTTTTGTCTTCTAAATATTGCGGTGGCAAGTTTTACCCCAACGGCACATTTTACACCTAGTTCCCCTACCTCCGGTAGGACACAGTTTGCAGCGGTTGGCGAAGAGCACACACAAGGGCGAATAATGGTGCTGTGCTGTGACATGGAATCCGCCGTCATCGCCAAGAGGAGTGATGATTGGGCGGGCGTGAAGATACGTCGTAAGTAATCGGGTGCGACTTGATTGGACATTAGGCGGCCCAAAATGCACGCGAAATGTGAACGAACGCTTAATTAGTGCGCGCAAGTGCGCTAAGTATAGTAGACGCTTCTTGGTTGGAGGGTTCAAGGGAAGGCGGTCAGTGCTTTTGATCGAGTCTTTCCTTGATTTTTTCGGATGATAGGGTAACCAATATATTTTGGACCCCTATATATTTTGGACACCCTGGACCATTTTCCTGCAAATTTCCCAGTTTAAATCGAAAGACCAACTCAATTCGCATGCCATTTGGAAAGATAATATTGCGTTTCTTTTGAAATTTTTCCATTCTGCGGTAGCCGCCAAGTTCTACCGCAGCTGTCAAAGTTCTACCGCAGACTTGAGAATCATTGTATCATTGAACGAAACCATCTAATCAAAGTATGCTAGTAGAGTTCACAGCTTTGGAATAACAGCGGAAAACAACAATCATCAGCATGGTTTCCAAGGTATCATAGCAGCCGATCGATGATGCTTTGAAAATCAGTAATGTGACAGCTGCGGTAGCTTTCTGTTCAACCGCAGAACGGAAAGTTATCTCTGAAATTGCAAAACTATTCCGCACTTGTATCAACCGTTTGTACATAGAAAATGTGTTTAGTTTATCTAAAATTAATTTAATTTAATCGGTTCATCCATGCAACCGTTACAACACGTTACACACAGAAATTGAAGCTGTCAGAAATTTTTCAAATGTATACAAAAACGTTTTTCAAATTTCTGCACTAAAAGCGTAGAATTTCTTCAGTTTTCCACTGTCAATCGATTGATTAGACTATGGACAAGCATACTATACAACCAATGTCGTGGACTTTGTCGCCAAACGATAAAAAATGCCGGGGTCCAAAATATATACTTTGAGGGTCCAAAATGTAATGGTGTGTCCAAAATAATGAAAAACAGTGCTTCACAATTCAATTGTTTTCGACATTTTTTGGATCCTACATGATCGTAGGGGCATTTTTATCTCGTAGGGGAAGTTTTTCTCTACATTTTGGCATGTTCTTTGACTTGGGTACGTTGTGCAATTGATTCATTGGGACAAACAACTAAAATCACTTCCTTAGGGGGTCCAAAATACGACCTTTACCCTAGTTAGAGTAAAGTGGAGCAAACGTTCGAGTGGGACAAGAGTTTCTTGTCAATATTTCTAACTTAATTCCAAACAAATGTCATATTGTTTCAAATGCCATTTAAGTAAGAGACTTTCACTCCAAAAATTATTGAAATCAATTGAGACTTGGAAAAGTTATGGCTGTTTGTTGTTTTTAGATTTTAAAATTTTCCGTCAAATTTTTCCTGCATTGGACAAAATGAAAAAAATATTTTTCAATTTGTTATGTGAGAGCGTTTCTAAGCCTATCATGTGGTTGCTTTGAAGTGTGTTAGATTTTGCCTAAGAGCTTGGAAACCATTTTTGGCCCATAGCGGGGTAAGATAGCCGTAGCGGTAAACGCGCAGCTATTCAGCAAGACCAAGCTGAGGGTCGTGGGTTTGAATCCCACCGGTCGAGGATCTTTTCGAGTTGGAAATTTTCTCGACTTCCCAGGGCATAGAGTATCTTCGTACCTGCCACACGATATACGCATGCAAAAATGGTCATTGGCATAGTAAGCTCTCAGTTAATAACTGTGGAAGTGCTCATAAGAACACTAAGCTGAGAAGCAGGCTCTGTCCCAGTGGGGACGTAACGCCAGAAAAGAAGAAGAAGCGGGGTAAAAGTTCGAGTCATATATTATTTTACGGAAGAATTTTCAAATTGCCTAAAGTTCACATATAATCTTCAAATTTAGCAAATTTTACCCATTGTACGAAAAATTATCAAAATTTCACGTTTACACTTAGTTTCACCAAAAAACTGCTATTTTTGGGTATATTAAAATAGACTCTGTTATGGGCTATTTTTTTGTTGGAAATTAAGTGTGTCTTTTTCGGAAAGCATAAATTTACGACTGGTATGAAGTAGGTCTATTATAAAAGTACAGACAAACAGACGTAGCACTAAGAACATCTTTTTTCTTAAGAAGGCACGATCCGTCATTGATTTCGAAATTTTCAAAAGCAGTTTTTTCGTTCAAAATCAAGAAATTATACAGGAAAATGTGTTCACTGTATTCTATTCCCCATCCACAACACAGTGAACCCATTTTCATAGAACAATTGAGGGATTCCACGGAGGCATGCAAGTCGATTCTGATCGACCATTTCAAAAATATCTGAAACTTTGCACAGTTTTTCAGTTCCATCTAAATCGTCATTTTCCGATATCAAATCTTCAAGTTGAGTAACGACTAACTTTTCAAAAGGGTGTATGTGAAAATGGTTCAAAAATATTCAAAAAGCTGCACAGCAAAAACGGTTCGTTCGATTGCTTGACAACTAAAGAAACAAAGTTAGACAACTAAATAAAGATTCCAAAAAAAAAACACACAGTGAAAAAAAATTTTTGTTGCATTAAAAAACATAATTTTTGTCACAAAAACTCAAATATCTCAAAACCCTATCGGAATACCAACGTAATTTTTTGAGGGAAAACGGTCCATTATATTAGCTATCTACCATAAAAATTTGGTGATGGTAAGCCAATAAACAAAAAAGTTATGAAATTTCAAATATTTCACAAATTTGACACATAGTGAAATTTGTTTTTTTTTTTCATTGTTAATTTTTTTTAGGACCGCAGTTTGTTGCTGAATTTTTTGTTAAGGGTACCACATGAGGTTAACAAGTTGTTTTCATGATATTTTATTTAATTATTCATAACTATTATAGCATCTATTAGAAAGTTAGACGCGATCCAGTGTTGTGATCTAAAGTCTTGATAGTGTCATATTTTTTATTGTACGTAACTGAAGAAAAATTCTCTCAATAGTGTTGAAACCTTTTGATAAAAGAAACCTATAAGAAACCTAATATTGAAGACAAAAGCTACAAAAAAAATTTCTATACAGGTATACGACTAGTTTACCTGCAAAAAGTTTACCTCGTAGAGAACAAGGCGGGTCTATACCCAGATGATCTAGTATACGTAAAGCAGGTCGGTTTTCTCGGCGCTGGTTTTCTCCACAAAGTTAAAATCTGATTACACCTGGGTATAGACCCGCCTTGGTAGAGAATAGACTTTGTTAATCATATTTGGGAGAAAGCGAGTAACTTCAACAACATCAAAAACATGATAGGTACATACCATGAACATACTCACGAAAAAGCTAAAAATATACTACCACTATGGTTATAAAAAAATTAAATTGTAAAATTTTTCTTCAGTCAAGCAAACGACACCAAACTAGTCAGTAAAAACTTAAAAGTGATTTTGTTTATTAAAATCTAACGAGCAACATGAGTAGTCGCTTTCTCAACTGTTGCAGGCCGTTTGCAGAAAAAAAGTGTTCGAAAGAGCTACGAAATCTCACCGAAAGCACCATAGATAAACTGAAAGCGGCTGGTTATGCTCCAATGTCTACATTGAATACAAATTTACGCATTTGTACGTCCTGCCGTTTAAACGTTGACAAACGGGCAATCTGTACATCATCGGTGGATCAGGTTGCAGGAAGTTCGAAAACAACAACAACTGAGGAATTACTAGATGCACCGACAACAACTGAGGAGTTACCAGAAGTACCAAGTGCAGATAGTCTTGCCACGGTACCATCAGCGACATCTGTTTCAACAAATCAATCAGAAGATGAGTGCATCCAGAAGGTCAACATCGAACGCTTCAACGAAGAGATAGCTGGAATAAAAGTGACTCCGATTAAATGGACGAAGATTACGTCAATTATCCCGAGAAAAAATACCGTGAAATCAACGAAGCTGTACGAAGAAACCTCTTCAAATTAGGATGTGGAAAATACAGACTACGATGAGGTAATTATGAATATGAAGGAAAGGTTCTCGAATCTAGCCACGACAAGGAAAGAAAAATTATTGATTTTGTCGATGCTGCCAAGCTCGTGGTCTATTCAAGACGCCATTGATGAGTTCAAAACCAATAGAAATACAGCAAAAGAGGCAAAACAATTCAAAAATAACTGTCTTGCAACCAAAAATGCTAGGTCGAGTACTTCATTAACAGATGAGACAAAAGAAAAAATAATTCAATATTTTGAAGACGATGAAGTAAGTAGAGCTATGCCTGGCCAAAAAGATTATGTATCTGTAAAAAAAGATGGAAAGCGTCAAGCAATCCAAAAACGATTAATGATGACTACTTTGAAAGAAGCGTATACACGCTTCAAGGAAATTAACGAAAATATTAAGGTAGGTTTTTCCTCATTTGCAAGCCTTCGTCCAAGGCAATGCAAGCTTCTATCCAATTCAGGAACACATAATGTTTGTGTGTGCACAACACACGAAAATATTAACCTAATCTTACATAGTTTGAAAAGAATCATTTTATCAAAGGATATTAAAATGTTAACTGGTAGTCTTTTGTGTGAAAATACAACATCAAATTGCTATCTACGATCTTGTTCGGATTGTCCAGATTCTTCATCATTGGAAAATACTTTATTCGCTGAGTTTGAAGAAAATTATATTGATCAGTTATCATTTGAGCAATGGGTGACCACGGATAGGTGTGACCTAGAAACTATTGTAAAACCTGTAGATGAGTTTGTGTCATTTTTTTGCTTGAAATTAGAAAGTTTAATTCCTCACGACTTTATTAAAACAGAGCAATCCCGCTTTTTAAAAAATACGAAAAATACATTACAAGATGGTGAATTTTTAGTCATTTGTGATTTTTCTGAAAACTATAGCTTTGTATTGCAAGATGAAGTGCAGTCCCATCACTGGAACGTACAACAAGCTACAATTCATCCATTCGTTATTTATTTCAATGGAAGTACGCAAATTGAACATTTTAGTTTTATTGTAATTTCCGAAGATTTAAGACACGACTCAGTATCTGTAAATTTGTTCATTGCCAAAATGATTAACTTTTTACGCGTTGATAAGGATAAAGAAATCAGAAAGATATATTTCATGTCTGATGGAGCAGCATCGCAGTACAAAAACCGTAAGAATTTTTCGAGCCTATGTCAATTTAAATCAAAGTACGGAATTGATGCAGAATGGCATTTCTTTGCTACGTCACATGGCAAAGGTCCTTGTGATGCTATTGGAGGAACCATAAAGCGCATGGCCACAAGAGCAAGGTTAGCCAAAGAACGTGAGCATCCAATTAAAACTGCAAAAGAACTATTTGATTGGGCGAATCGCAGAAAAGAAGAAGATTTAACAAAATTATCATTTTGTTTTACTACTACTGAAGAGTACGAATTAACGGCATCAGAGCTCAGCGAGCAATATAATAACGCGAAAACGATCCAAGGAACCCAAAAATTTCACTGTTTCATTCCATTGTCAGAAAATAAAATTAAAGCAAAACTATACTGGAACTGTACTGATAATGATGCAAAAGTGTTCGATATTGTAAAAAAATTGAATAACAATAAATAAATAAATAAGTATTAAAAAAATGTTCTCATGATCTCATAACGCATACCCAAAACCAAAACTTTTAAAGTTTATATATAACATTTAGAAACTCATCGATCATACTCTAAAAAAAAATATCCTGGTAAAAAAAATTTTATTTTCGTGTAATCTGTTAATTCATTTTAATTTATACATATATACATATACATATAATATTTATACATATACATAATATTTATACATATAATATACATAATACTAATGAATACATGAAAACGACTTGTTTAATTCACGCAAGGCCCTTAACAATAAAATCAGCAACAAACTGCGGTTCCCGTAATAATTTACACTAAAAAAAAAAAATTTTTCAACTAAATGTGAAAATTGTGACATGTTTGAAATGTCATAACTTTTTTTGTTTATTGGTTTACCATCACCAAATTTTTATGGTAGGCTAATATAATGGACCGTTTTCCCTCAAAAAATTACGTTGGTATTCCGATAGGGTTTTGAGATATTTGAGTTTTTGTGTCAAAAATTATGTTTTTTAATGCAAAAAAAAAATTTTACTGTGTGTATTTTTTTGACGTTGGATAACGTCTTACGGCAACATACTGGGGTACAATTTCGAAAAACGAAAAATCGCTCGCGTCACGAAAAGTGGTTAGATTTTGACTGTTAATAACTTACTAACGCCCGGATAGATTTTCAAGATTCTTGCACCAATCGATTGGAAATCTTTCTACGAATCTACTCCAACAATGAAAACTATTGATTCTCATGACTGAACTATTGAAAAATTGAGAAATATCGAAGCATGTCTTATTTTTCATAGAAAAGCACATTTTTCTTGTGTATTCCTGACACAGACATCATTGCGCGATATCTTAGCCACTTTCGTCATTCAAAGGGAAACGCCCCTTTCGGTCTTCTTCTTACTTCTCTCCATTATCTCGTGTTCAGTCGAAGCCAATCAAACTCCACTTCACGCGCACGCGCGCGTCCGCATTTTAATTAAATCGTCTTCGGTAATCTTTTGGTGTGTTTCTGTCTAAGAATGAAATGAAAACCCAGTTTGATCGATTGTGACTACCACCAACCGTCCTTTTCAGGACGACAATTTCATTTTGAAAGAGAGTTATGAGAATTTTACACCGTGAAGAGCGACATTACTGGTGAATGGATGTGATGGATTCATATTTCGATCAGTCATTTGCATGCAATCTTTCATTAGCGTCAACATTAGTGCTTTTCGAGAATCACAGGGCCAAGAAATCAATTTCCCATCGCGCTCTTGCAGGGCAATCTTCGACATTGTGTGCATGAGAGATAAATTGGGGACGGCACTAGAATGAGAATCCCGGTTTGCCTCGCATTTAGCGATGATTGAATAATGCCGTTGTCGTCGTCGTCGCTAACCACATGCATGACAAAGCGATCAGAATAAACTTGTCGATTTGAAAGCTAAAACTTATCAGCAACAGCTTCGTTGATGATTTGATTTGGTAAGGAATCGTCGATCGAAACCAAATAATCGCACAGAGAAGACTGCAAAAATGCTACCGCCGCCCGACGGGAACCTATGTAAAACTTTGTTGGCCATTTCACTCCGTTGGAAAACTAATCATCCGAAATTTCAATTGGCAATTAAATAAATAAATAAATTAATAATAATAGGTGAAATATCTCTAGCCGTAACTCTTTTACGTGGAATGCATTGTTGTGGCTCTGAAAAGGGCCGTTTTGCTTGTGTCCCAATTCAATTTAAACTCGTTAGTCACGGATACGACGAGCCAGCTAGAAGGCTTTCGGCATGATGGTCACACGCTTGGCGTGGATCGCGCACATGTTGGTAGCCTCAAAGGTAGGCCTAGCTCGCTTCCTGCAGGGCCATGACGGCCAAGCTCTGTAATCGCAGATCGGTCTTGAAGTCCTGAGCGATTTCACGGATCAGGCGCTGGAAAAACAATTTGTGGATCAGCAGCTCCGTCGAATTCAGGTAGCGACGGATCTCACGCAGAGAGACCGTTCCTGGCTGATAGCGATACGGCTTCTTGACTCCTCCGGTGGCTGAGGCGCTCTAGCGAGCGACTTTCGTGGGGCCGCTTCCACCAGTGCACTTACGGGCAGTCTGCCAAGGGGGCCAAGCATCAGTTTTGTTACAATCGTTGCCGAAGATAGACCGGACTCGGAAAAGGAAGCGCCATGCGTCATCGCAAGGTTTTGCGTGACAACATCAATTGCATCATCACCAAACCACCGCCGTCTGGCTCGCCGTGGTGACGTACCTTCGGTCTCATCTACGAGAAAATCCGCGGTGTGCTGAAGTCATCCAGAATTCTGTCGGCTACGCTCTGAAGTGGCAGAGCCGTACGCTGTACAGATTTTGAGGTTAAATCACCTCCATCACCGAGACCAGAATTCAAAACTAGCACTGAATCCATCAAACCTGAGCATGGAATGGCGATCGACGATATCCAAACCCAACCGTCCTTTTCAGGACGACTATTCAATTTTGAAAGAGTTTTGAAAATATTTCTACCATGAAGCGCAACAGTATTGGCAATTCTCACAGCAACAGAGCTGTCGGTGAACTAAATAATAGTTACTCGATTCTCACAGTTCAATCGGCCCTTTTCAGGGCTAACAAATGTGTACTTAAGAGTTATTTGTGTTATATTTGCTAATGTGTTCACCACATTCTTGCTATAATTCATCTCTGATTAGTTATGAATAATTGACAAAACGACAATTTGAGAATGTTTCCGAAAACGCTGCTGCAGTGCTGTCGGAATGCAATATATTTTCTATTGTGAAGGAATGATTCAAATATTTTGAATTAATTGCTCCAAATTAACAATGATTAAGTATACACTTAAAAATCAATTCTTCAATATAACGGACTAAGCTTCTGAATACATGTAAAGTGATTATTTTGTATTAACACAAAATAATAACACAAATATCTATAGTAAATCAGAATTGACATGCAACAAATAGTGTGAAAATTAATTGGATTTTTAGCAGTAGAAATCTTTCATAAGTTCGTGACGGTCCCAAGCCAGGAAATAGAAGAGGCTAACGTTATCCAACGTCAAATTGGCGGTCGTATCTTGGAAACAACCTCTTACTTTTTTTTTTTTGGAATTTTTATTTAGTTGTCTAACTTTGTTTCTTTAGTTGTCTAACAATCGAACGAACCGTTTTTGCTGTGCAGCTTTTTGAATATTTTTGAACCATTTTCACATACACCCTTTTGAAAAGTTAGTCGTGACTCAACTTGAAGATTTGATATCGGAAAATGACGATTTAGATGGAACTGGATAACTGTGCAAAGTTTCAGCTCAATAGAAAAAAATGAATTAAAAAATTTACCAAATTTTGGTGCTGTTGCTTGGAATCACTCAATTTTAAGTTGTGCACAGAAAAACTGCTTTTAAAGCTTTTAAGATGACGATGATTACGATGACGGAGCGTTGAACGTTAACATTCATTAGTAATCATTATCCGTCAACATTTAGTGAGAATGTTGCACCAAAAGCTGTTTTGTGCAACATGACATGCAGAAGGCGCTAGTGTGAAACGTCAAACACGAAGAAAAAAGATGCGCGCGCCTTTGCTTGTGAGGTTTGTAGCATAACGAATTTGAATCGATCGTTAAACAAGTGGTCGATGGAAGTTTCGTCAGTGTTACGTCTGTTTGTCTGTGAAAAAGGGATCGATATTTCACGTTTCGGCCAACGAACTTTCGCTTAACACTAAATTCGAACACCCGCCTCAGTAATGGGACAAAAGTTCGTTTAAGACTTAGTAGCCCGTCATTCGTCTTAGGCTGTGAACCGTTTCACCAATTCGCTTAACTTTTAGTTAAAATTTGACTTTTCCATAGTTGTTGGTCGACCCATTTGAATTGTGACAGTCGAGTAGTATTTCAGAACAATGTTGACAGATGGGTAGTTATTTTCAAATTACAGGGTTATTTTTCACCGAAGGGGAAATAATCATCGAACTATTAAATTTCAACTAAAAGTTGAACGAATATGTTCAAAACATGGTATTTGTCATTTACCTTTGCTTCTAACCCCCTCAAATGTGCTAATAGAACGGTTTACATTCTTGGCACTTTTGATTCACTTTGTCAGGGTTTTGTTTTGTAAGCTACCAAGCCAATACCTACCAACAATAGCCCCCTTTGTGCATCTCACAACCCCAATTGAAAGAAGCTCTTATAAATAAAGGATTGTTTTCAAGAACATTCGGATTTTTTAATTTATTATTCAGTAACTAAAGAAAATTATAAATCCAATATGTTTGATGATGATGATGATGATGATGATGATTATTTAGCCACCATCAGCGCAAGGATTACCTATGGCTGCAGAATCATATCGGGATGGAATGATCTACCTGATGGTTTGTTATAAATATGTTTGAGTGCTAAAACCTTCTGCAAGGAGTTTCAAAAATATAAGTTCAAGTCAGATAATTTAAAGAAAAATTCAAGCCTTGATAGTAAGAGAAACAAAATTATAAAATATATTTTTTGCAATTCGATTGCGTATCGGCTTACTTTTTATCAAGGAAATGACCTACATAACAGCCTACTTTTTCTATCGATACAAACAGTGCTGAAAAGTGTTACTTTTCAGCACTGATAACAGTATCGAAAAGTAGCACTTTTCAGTTCTGTTTTGGAAGTTACCGAATCGGCGTCGGATCACCTCCATACGTCATTTATTGAAATGCTGTGATTTTCTCAAACCATTTCTGATTCTAGGATCTGAAACCGATTCAATTCGGTTCGTTAAATGGGTGTAGAATCAGAACTTAAGTTGATTCTTCATCCATTTGACGCACCGAATTAAATCGGGTTCCTAGAATCAGAAGCTGGTTGACCGTGGGGATTCTGAGTCTTGCGGAAGTAGAGGATTTATGGGTTCACTATATAAAAGGACGGGAGCATTATGGGGCGGTTCTTGTAATTTTGGCAATTCAGCATATACAATATGGTTGAAAATTCTAAGCGGGGCGTCCTTACCTGGTCTGTCTTTAAAAGTAGAATCAGCAATGAAAGTGTGAAAATTTGTGACAGTCATTCCACAGCCTACCTGATTGAGAAACGTTGAGTTGCTACAATGCATGGATGGCCATGTGGATATTCTTGAAATATTCCCAAAAATCCAACTTTATCGGCATTTTTCGTTATTGCAAAAAATGTTGTATGCAACTCGTTGCAAAACTCGATTTTTTCAGCACTCGTCGTATTTATCCAACTCGGCGAGCCTCGTTGGATAAATGTACGACTCGTGCTGAAAAAATCATCATTTTGCAACTTGTTGCATAAATAACTATCGAAACATTGCTAGCCAATAAGAAAAGTGAATAATTTCTATGAAGTATAGTGTAGCAAAGTAGACTATTTTTACAAGAGATTTAATCATTAATGTTTAAAAGTTATTTCTCCCAAAATCACAGTTGCTTAATAATTTTCTACAACTTATTTTTGATAGTTTGTAGATTTGGAGTTTGAAGATGTTCGTTCAAAATGATTGTCCCAGTGACCATCTCAAATTACCGTTTCTTCCCGACTTTTTCCCGATTTTGGCGGCATCCATTTATTACGTAACGCAAAAATTTGAAATTGTTTGACCCCCTACCGCTCTGTAACGCTTTTTGCATGAATTTTTTTAGATTTTTGCTTGAGCCGTAACGCTTGAGCCTACTTCCCCCTCCCCCTAGAGCGTTACGTAATTTATGGACGGAGCCTTTATCGTTTTTCCTGGTTCGGGCGCCACCCTTTGGATATCAAACTTAACGCTAGGATTATTCTGAACCTATGAAAAGTTAGGAAATTTTTAAGGCAAATCGTTGCCAATATTTTTAAAACAATCAGAAGTACTGAAAAATGTGATTCTGCCAACTTGTGTGTCTCATCAAATTGAACAGTTTTGCAGAAGGGCAATGGAATATTTGCGAAAACTTGACAGTTTGTTAATGAAAATTCTTACCTTCAAGCTGTGGTGAAAATGTCAGGTCAATCGAAGCACTACAAACTTGAGTCTAAGAGTCTGAACTTGATCATTTTGTATAGAAAAACAGCCAATGTCTACTTCATCCAGTACTGTATTAGACATTTGCATACAATACTTTTAGAAGAATTGGCAGACATAAACCACCAATGACAAACAGAACAAAACAGCAAAACATACGTTAGTTTCCCTACTTCAAAGCTTATCATCCGAAAAATTTCCACGAATTTTGAAGCAACCTTTACAGTATTAGATCAGAGATTTTTTATGGAGCATTCCTTATAGAATTACTAAAGGCATTCATTTCAAGAATTCCAGAAATAATTTTTTTTTTTTTTTCAGGAATCCGGACTGATAAGTTTAAATAACCCTTCCTACGATAAAGAGAACACATTCTTGGAAATCTTTGAGCAATTTTTGGAGTTTTTTCATGAAAAAGTTAAATAAGAATTACTGAAATATTTACTAAAGAAATCAGTGTAAGAGTTCCGTGAAGATTGTTTAAAGAACTTAACAGAAAAATCAAGCAGAAAATCCTGGGTAAATTTTTGAAGCAATACTTGCATAATTTACAAGAGTTACGTAACTTGAGCAAATGATTTAAACAAAAATATCTTAAGGAATCGGAAATATAGTTCCAAGAAGAATTCTTTCGAAAGATTGCCGCAGAAAATACTCGAATTTTTTTTTTTGGGAAACTTATGGAGGAATCATTGCATGTGCCACTAATGGACTTCTTTTAAAAACCAGCGTAGGAGCGAAAGGAGCCTTGTAGCATTTTCTAAAAATAAGTCCCTGAAGCAATTCCTGTAGTAATGTTGGCAGAGGAAGAGAACCAATTTTTGACCCAGCACTCATTTTCGACCCATTCATTCGAATTGGGCCTACTTTGTATGAAAATCCAAAAATTGGGTATTTTATGGATCGAAAATTAGAGCTTTTCCCCTGGATTTTTCTAAGAAATATCAGGAGACATCAAGGATTGACTTCGGAGAGAATTGAGAATATCTCTCACTTATCACTCTCTGTAACATCATGAGAGCCTGTTTTTCATCTTCTGCTACTCTGCCGTGAATCGCAAGTCAGTCCCATCTGTAAAAAATAGGCATTGAGAGAATGGGTTGTGAAGTTTTGAAACTCATTTTCCTTACGAATATTCAAAAAATTCTAGAGGATTGTAACATGTTCCAATCTTAATAAAACTTTAACAACTTGCTTTTTACTACGATATCTTTCAGAAAAATATAAAGATGATCAAAACACGTTACATTTTTGTGTTTCACTGTGCGAAACTCTGTAGTGGGACTAGGCTTACCAGAAGGATATTTCAGCCCTACCAGACCAAAAATTGAACTTTTAATGCTTGTTTTTTTTTAACTGATGACTCATTCATAGAGAAAACTATATCAATACATTAGAAAATTGTGACAAAGCAAAATAAGTGTTACCACATTAAACAAACCTTAAGAATGAACTCGCAAAGGGTGTAAAGGGTGTGGCAGGTATTTTTTCGACTTTTCCAGCAAAGTGTAAACTTGGATAAAGATTTGCCAAGTAATTAGACTCGTATTTTTCAGAAAAACGAAGTTGAGTGTTGATAATTTTCTAATATGAATTGTTAAAGATAAAATGAATGTTTGAGTTTTGTTTGTCTAAATTAAGGTAAAAAAATATTTTTGAAAAATTTAAATGCATTTCAGCTTTTTAAGACAGCATGCAAATGACGTTGATGAGTAAACATGTTCTGCAAGGTGACAAAACCGAGGCCACGAAGCTATCCTTTTTTAGACTTATCAAATATTATCTAGAACAAAAATCAATAACCTGTTCCATATTTGATTCGGAAAGCTTAGACAATGTACATACAATATTTAAATACAATACAAAATTTAAAAATGTAAAATTGGCTAAGATTTAGAAAAAACAGTGGTGGATACTAACTTAATTTTACATTGGGTTTAGTGTGAAAACTCCTTTATCCTCATTTGATAGATTGTAACGAAAAAGTGAAATTAATTGTTCAATTACTTCGGAAAAGGAGGACATTTTCAGCCCAAAGGAGGACGGGAGGACACATGACCAAAAAGAAGAACATGTCCTCCCAAAGGATACCATCTGGTAAGCCTAAGTGGGACTGATATGCGATTACTTTTCATTATGGGACAATTTGACTTGCTGTTTTTCCCTCATTTTTCCGAACAAATCATATCATTTAATTAATGCTGCTGAAAGGGCATTGGAAGAGATGTTGAAAACTGAACTCAACTCAATTTTGACTAAAATGCAGATGGGACTGACTTGCGATTCACGGCAGTACAGCTCTGATTAGATCGGGGAAATGACAGTGCATGATAAAATACGTCTTAACAAACTCGAAGCCTGGGGGACTGCTATCGGATTTTCGAGGATCGTTTACCATGCCCAGTGTTGTGAAAAACTCAATTTCTCACAATTCACACTTGAGATTTTTCATGCGTGAGTTGACAATCATGCAACTCAGCAGTCAAAAAATCATGGATGAGTTGGCTCACCTTTTTGACTCATTGTCTCGTATTTCCACAGTTTACTCACACATGGCAATAATTTCTTGTTAGTCTGGTAAAATTATATTATTTCTTTCTAACGTAAACAAGAACATTCGGGTTTCACGAGTTTCTGCCGTGTTTTGCGACTGAATCATTTTTTACGGTTTGAGTTGATTGAGTTGATTTTGCGTCAAAATCTCAAGCGTGAGATTTGCGAAGCAGATCTCTAATGAGTTTGCTCTCACGGGAGAGTGTATTGATTGAGATTTTGAGTGTGAGTCTATCAACACTGATCATGCCAGTGCACTGAAATAACACACGTAATCCTAATGGTAAATAGGCGATAAAAATGGATTTTATCATCGTTCTCTCTTAGGTGCTCTAGTTTGCAGCTCTTATTTATCAATCTGTGATACATTACCGAACATGGACCGATACAGATGGTTTTTTCTTCGCTTGCTTTAACCGTGCTTCAAAATTCTGCAAAGCCTGGGAGACATTCTTAAAAGAATCCTTGATTTACGTCAAAAAGAATCTCTGAAAAACTTTAAATAAGGCTCAGAGGGAATCATGCAAGGATCTCTGTTAGAATTGTTGAAGGGATTCCAAAACAACAGGAGTCAATGCAAAATACCGTGAATACCTTGGAACTGATGGAGTTATTCCTGGCAAGAAATTCTCAAGAAAATCTCTATAGGACTATATAAAAACAAAAACTCAACAGAATCCTTGGTATAACTCCCAGAAGAATACTTAACCAAATCCACCCAAAAATACTGGATGAAGCAGGAGAACACCTTTCAAAGTTGTGCTGCAAGAATCTTACAAAAATGCCAGGATTTTTTCTACAGAGATTTTAGGGATAACTCCTCGAAAAATCGGTTACAAACTCATAGCTTGCTCGTACAATATAACTTGTTTTTGTGTTTGCAGCAAATCTATGATATATCAAATTCAAGATTCTTTTTTTTTTTTTCTGGAACCTAAATCTGTCTAAAGCGTATTTGGAACTTCTTAAAAATACTTATCCCATACCTTGTGACTCGCGACTTGTTCTGAACATACGAAAACGGGCTGCATAGTAGGTTATAAGGACCTAACAATCGGCAGCTCCATTTTCCCCCAAAAAATATGTTAATCTTAATAACCCTTATGTTTCTCGATTCTTTCACAAGTTCTCAAAAAACTCTTCAAATTTTAAAAACTGTGTCGATATTGATCATTGGTCATCTGGTTCTTTAAGATATTCCGATAATCTTTGAAGGACCGACTCTCCGCACATGTGTCTTGGCCGCCATTTTGTTTTAGTCAATTTATCCTAATATGTGGGCTATGCAATATCAGAAAAAATCGTAGGTGAAATTCGGTTGAGTTTTCTCTGAGAAATTTGGAAATTACGATATGACGTTTTTTGAAGATTTCATGATTTCTTTATGCGGCCAACGAGGTACCAAAAACATAAAGGCTCATAACTCAAAAACGGTTGCAGATACAGTGAACACTCCCTAACTCGATAGTTTATATCTCAATATCGAGTTGAAGAACAGTAGAAAAAAATCGTTTTCATCGCTACCGCGATGATCCCTTGAAACGCAAATTCGATACCTTCCAAGCTCGATGGTTTTTTGCTAATAAAGGCGAAGTAGACCGTCATTGAAATTTGTACACGTCGTTGATGATTGTTGATGAAACGAATTGAAGAAAATCAGTTGGTCTTGCAGTGATGTACTTGAAAAAGTTATCAGCATACTTTCTGCATGCAACCACATATAGTGATGCTTTTCCGTGTCAATATCAACTATAAGGACTGAGTTCTATTACTTTGAAATTGCGAGCTGCAATTTCAACATGACTGCCAAAACGAATGACAAGCTACTTAGCCCTAATGCTCAAGAATCCGTCACTAAATCATCAGCAATCATTCAGAAGTCAAAAAACCATTTTTTTTCGTTCAAATTTTAAGAAAAACCGCATGAAAATTTTATCACCTTATTGTATAACAAGTTTAACGTGTAATGCAATGATAGATTTTAATGAACATTTTGAGCTGAAACTAACTGGTTTTGAAAATTTGTAAAAACGATGATGATTATTTTTCATTTAATATGTTCCAAAACATTCTTCTTCTTGGCATTACGTCCCCACTCGGAAAGAGCCTGCTTTTCAGCTTAGTGTTCTTATGAGCACTTCCACAGTGTTATTAACCGAGAGCTTTTCCTTTTTTTATCGTGTGGCAGGTACGATGATACTCTATGCCCAGAGAAGTCAAGGAATTTCCTTTACTAAAAGATCCAAGACCGACCGGGAATCGAACCCAGAAACCTTCAGCATGGCTTTGCTTTGTAGCCGCGACTCAACCACTCGACCAAAGAAGGCCCCTACAATTTCCAAAATATTTTCAACAAAAAAAATTTTGTTCTCAGCATTATTAGCTTTTATCTCTTCTTGTCCAGCCTTATTTTATATTCCTCTTTGAAAAAGCTCAACTGAGCATTTTAGGATTTCATATGGCGGGTCGAATGAAAAGGAATATTTGCGATGCTATTGAAATGAGTCATCCATCTAATGATAATACCCTAAGAGTAGCACCTGTAGCATATGGATAGAATGAGTGTGTACGCAAGTTTATCAGGCTGATGTGAACTAAGCTTCTTCGGAACACGGCAAATCGCCTAAATCCATTCAGCTACTTTTCTGTGATTTATTTAGCGACATCACATCGACTTCAGAGTGGAACAATGTATTTATTTGTGTAATTCCAGTGAGTATCTTACTTACGAATGGCGAAAGCGACCTAGAAATATTTCATTGGCTTACAAGCCGCCGTAGTCTATAGGCATAAATCATGGGGACAAACCTGCAAAAGAAAAGAAACGAAAACAGGGATTTACTTATTGATTGTGGTTATTTATCACTGCGACGGAATGCGCTTGTCTATCTGTGATATGAATGAAGAAGTACGGTACTGAAAGACTGTATTTACTGGTTTTAATAGAATTGAACATTGACATAGTACTGCGATAATTCCATAGCCATTAACTAACGATATTACTCCATGTCTATTCAAAGGCCTTCGTCCAATTCATCTAGCACAATCATATCCTTCAATTTCAGCCACAATTCCAGAAAGAAGTTTGATATTCTATCCAAATAGGTCTCTTCTTTTGGAGGCTCCGGTGGCAGCAGAATAAACTCCCTTTTCCAATCTTGTCCATTCCAAATCGCAACCAGTTGGTCAAAGTTCAACAACAAGAGAACTGCCAGCAGTAATGCAATCATAACTATCGAAAGGCCTGTCCAGAGTGCCAACCAGGGAAATCCAGCCCTCCGTTTCACACTCTCTCCTTCGAAAATGTCGCCCCTACAAATGTTGGTCAAACAACAGCGACTGGCGACGCCTTCCAAGCAAGTTTCCTCGCAAAAGCTGGTAGAATTGGGGACATTGTCATCACCCTCGTAGCAAAAGTCGAAAACCGGATGACTCTCGGAAGCTGATAGGATCTTCCCATTGGAACTAGTGCCATCTCCGATCGCACTTTCCGGAACTTTCACCAGGGCACTCGAGGACGGTTGCTTGTCCAGGTTGCACTGCTGAACGATTCTGATGAATTCCTTCTCCTGATCAAGAACGTTTTGCAGGGCGTGTCTGAAATTCAAAGACTTTGTTCTAAAGCTAGAATCAACCATTTCGTAGGGTGCACTCAACTGATCCAACAACTCCGAAATGATCAGATTATCAGGTTGGTTCTTGTCTGGTGTTTCGACCAAGGCGGTCTCGTCTTTCTTAGGATTATCTTTAACATTTATCTCCGGGGTCTGCACCGGATTGGGTTTGACTTTGCGCCCGTTCAGGTCGAATACGGCCGGTGGATCAACGGCTAGCGAAGAATCTGCACTGGAGGGTTTGAGCATGCGCGATGGAGGTTTGAATGTGGTGTCCTTGCTGGAACTACGGAGGGGGATTTTCGATGGCGTCACTTGCCGTTGGAATTTGGTGGCTCTGGGAAGGATTTTGGAGTGATAAACGTGGTAGAAAACATTGGACCGTAGATTACTTACTTGTTTGAGTTTTTCATAGTGGGCATTTTGTTTAGCCGAAAAACTGTCACGCAGTTCAGCAAACACTTTCGGCTACTGTGATCGAGTCATTCACGAACTCAAGGTAAAGTACGCCGCCATGGACGGATGCACCTAGGACAGGACGTGACAGCTCAACTAAGACTGCCCCGTTGTGTTTCAGTCGTTAACCTTGACGATACAAAAGCCAGTGTTACCAGTATCCTTTTGAAGCAAAACTTGTGAACAAATTCAAATATAAAGGATCATAATTTGATTGTTTCTTGTGCGATTCATTCATTTAGTGCATTAAGGATGCTATATTAAAAAACAAATCAGGTTTTAATTCAAGACCGACGATATTTTAGAGAGAATTGACACAATTTCCATTATATTGGTCTCAATAAGGCATTTTTATGTATTTTAACATTGAAGGACCACAACCTAACATCGAATATGAATAGATTTGAAACAAAAAGGTTACATTTCAAATTTCCAAATTTTTGATGAATACTCTAACAAATGAACTAGCAACACGGCCGGGCTAGCAACAAAGTGCCCTGTTGCAATCTAACTCAACGATGTGAACGTAGGCCTTTGCCAAAACGACCAATGAGAAGTGGTCTTTTTTGACAAGCAATTGGTTTCATTTTTGTACTTTGACCTGTCCGGTCTTGTCTTAGGGATGCACGAGTTCACTATCTGACGTTTGAGCGGTGCCGTGTTATTTATGTGCCCACGGAAACCGGTGAATTCGGCACCGCTCAAACGTCAAATAGTGAACTCGTGCATAGGTCCATTGACATCAAGTTTTGTAGATACGCGTCATTAATGATTGTCGCTAATTCCTCTCATTTCACTTGAAGCATCAACAGTTCGTTTTGTACCTTGCACTTCAACAGAAAACTAATCTCCTATCTCGATGCGTGGGAAATTTCTTGCAAGAAAAGCATTTTTCTTGGATCGCAGTATGCAGTTGAAAAGAAATGTCAATCTAAATGGAGCTCACTGTAGAAAATTTTTTGACCATTAAGCCTGATTCGCTGCTGACAAGTAATTTCTTGGCCTATCTTGATGCATGGGAAATTCCTGCAAGGAATCGTTCAAGGAAGCACTTTTTTTCTGATCGCAGTACGCAGTTTGAAAAGAACTGTCAGTTCAAACGGGAGTCGCTGTAGAAAATTTCTGCAAGGAATCGGTGAGAAATTTCTTTAGCGATTCCTGTTCATCAGTAAATCAGGCTTAACTTGCGCAGAAATTTTTACTTTTCTTGAGCTGAACAGGATACCTAGCTTTACTAACAAAGTTTTTCGACAAAATCACCATACTTTCTGCATGTACCGTTTTGATTCATATTACGGACACTTAAGGCCTCAATGAAGTATAATCCATCAGGAAGCATATAAAATAAATCAATCTGTATGATTCCTCGGCGCTATCGAGCCTTCAAAACACTTAACTTTCGAATGGTGGGTGAAAATTTTGTTACTGATATATGAATGATTTTAAGTAAATAGAAATATGTGGACTTTTCATGATTCTTATCCCGGACGCTCCCTTACTTTTGCCCCATATTCCGGACACTTTGATTCAAATTCCGGACAGCTCATGAAAATCATAAAAAGGCAAGTCAAATCATTATTTGAAATTGGCAAGCCTCTAAAGAGGCGTCTAAGGCAAATGAGTATTATAAATTCTCATAGACATCTATAGAAAATTTTGGTTAAAATGAACCTCAAAAGTGTGAACTTTTGAACAGCAAAAATTGAAACATTTCATGTGAAATGTTTCCCATACAATGTAGAGTGTCCGGAATAAGAAGCTGTCCGTAATATGAATCAAAACGGTACCTATGTACACATGAAGTAAAACTTTTCCGAATCAAGCTACGAGGACTGAGTTCAATCATTTTGAAAATACGAGCTGGAAATTCAACACACCTGTCAAAGCAAATGCCTTAAACCTTAGCCTAGGAATTAGGATTTGAAGCCGTTCGTTAAGTCTTTGTAATTAATAGTCGTTTTTTGTCTGTTCGGATGAGCCACTGCAATCATTATTTTAATTTAAAATCGGAATCGTCCGGTCGATGAGTTTACTCGCATAAAATGCTACTTGTTAAATAATTGATCATCCTTTATCACAGTGATTTTGAACTTGTTTGGCTAGTTCGTCACTCCAATTCGTCAATAAAAAAATCCAGAGAACCATTATCAATAAAAAGAGTTTATTAACAATAAAAAGCCATTCAAAAATTTCTAAAATAGTTCTGCTTATGCCCGGCGTATGCATTGAAATCATCAGTATCTAAAATTATGTGTTCAAATGTTTATTATAAAATAACTATTGAGTCGATCAATACTTTTTCATTTCACAATGTAGCTCTGAGTAGGTAGGTAGGTATAGGTAATCAGCGGAAAAATCAAATGAGTTTAAAAAACTTTAATAAAACATATTTAGGGTGCCGGTGCCATTAGTGGACTACCTAAGCTATAAAAAATCATAACAAAATAACGAAAAGCCCTAACAGAGATCTTTTGGCGTCAACAGAAAGATTTCAACCTCTACTATATGGGAAAAATATAAAAAGAGTGATAAAACTAATTTTTTAACATAAAATCGCTTGAGCCACTATTGGTACACGTGTTCTAGTAGTTGCGCTAGTGCTCCAGTAGTAGACGTTCGGGAATGATACAAGGAATTTTATACAAAATGGTAAATTTTTACACAGGTTTAACATTTTTCCCTCGAAACAGCAACTAATATCTTTCGAATGAAGCATAAAGATCATCTCTGGGACTTTTCTTAATTTTTATACATCCATTTTAAAAACTGGTTCCATCCGTTGATCCACTACTGGAACACGACGGCAACTATTGGTGCAAGGGAGCAAATTTTTTGCGTAAACTTAATTATTTATATGAATTTTTGATAAAATAAAAAGCTGAAATTTGGCAAATCGACTAAACTAGAGGCGATCTATCCACCAAAAATAACACATGTCGTTTTTATCGAAAAATGTACGTTTTATTCCATAGTCCAATCTACATTACAACCATTGGTACCGGCACCCTATCTCTTCTTTAGAGCATAGATTGTTCTTCTATATTTTACTGGTCCAATAATCATTGATATAAAAATAGTTGATAATTTGAAAGTTAGTCTCGTCTTCTTCTAAGCTTTGCTAAATAAATTAATAGAGCTACTAAAAGATTAACAAGATTTTTTCTCGTAATAATATGTTATTCCTTCAAGTTACATCCTAAAAGCGAATACTAAAGAATCTAATGTTTTGATCCACCATTTCTAATGCCTTCGATCTACTCTTGAAGAATAGTTGTTTTAAATAGATATCTGCTTCGATTTAAGAAGTGAGTATTAGCATTATGAGTATTGATTATTGACGTGCTCACTTTATTTGCTGTTTTTGGCTAGATGACCCGCCTAAGAAAATGACGTTCGGCCAAATTGTTTCTAATCAAGGTATAAAAAAGTAATTTATCTAGTAGACTGATATTAAGTATCAGAAAATAGGTAAAGAAACATGGTGTTCGTGTTTTTTTTTTTTTAAATATTGAGAAGGAAAACTCGAGGTTTGATTATGTAGGACAAGATTTAACAGATTCTCTGATTGTGCTACTTTTCCCCGAATGTCGATTCCCCGAATGTCGATTCCCCGAATGTCGGTTCCCCGATCGCCAGTTCCTCGAATGACCCGTTTGCCTGAAAAGTGTAGCTGTTCAGATAGGTACTATAATATTATATAATAGTTTTCAGTGGCAGGATGATGCATTAGAAAGAACGACAAGCAATCAAAAGAAGGAGGTATTGAGTCATTCTCGACATGTTGCCAAAAACGCTGAGGATGGTAAAACTCGTAAGAACCGCCAATCAAATAAAGAAGGGTGCATATCAGATGAACAGTACGTTCACCCCCCTGAAATGTATAAAGTTATGGCAAATATGAGTGCCAAAAACTTTTCGGGGAAGTTGGCTATTCGGGGAAACGCGATATTCGGGGAACTGGTATTCGGGAAACTGGCGTTCGGGGAAACGACATTCGGGGAACCGACGTTCGGGGAAAACTAGCACAACAAGATTCTCTAGTATAATGTGCTAAGGCTCAACGGACAATGGACAATGGAAGAACAGTCCATCATTAAAAGAAGGAAAAATTAAAATTCAAATACTATCAGCTAAGCACCACTAATTATTGCAACAGTATAAATTTAAAGAAAAGCTTATAATTCTAAGAAGAAAAATCACGGCCAAACGTTCATTCGGCCAAACTTCCATAAGTCAACCATACAACTTTCAAAGAAACTGACTATCATATGTACTCGATTTTGCATGTCAGTTTACCACAAGAACGAATTTTTAAATCACTTACCTCAAACACTAGGATTTTATAACAAATTTTCATTTAGCCTCACAACAGCTGACATCTGGCGGGCCCAGATAGCCGTAGTGGTAAACGCGCAGCTATTCAGCAAAACCAAGCTGAGGGTCGTGGGTTCGAATCCCACCGGTCGAGGATCTTTTCGGGTTGGAAATTTTCTCGATTTCCCAGGGCATAGAGTATCTTCGTACCTGCCACACGATATACGCATGCAAAAATGGTCATTGGCATAGTAAGCTCTCAGTTAATAACTGTGGAAGTGCTCATAAGAACACTAAGCTGAGAAGCAGGCTCTGTCCCAGTGGGGACGTAACGCCAGAAAGAAGAAGAAGAAGAACAGCTGACACATTGCACACTGTTTGGCAGCAGGATCATGAATAGCTTTCGATATGTAAATATTAGTGAACGGATTCGATCCGAATCACTCATTTGAGTGAATCGGATCTTTTGAACGGTTCGGTGGCTCAGCGGCTCGTAAAGAAAGAGTGAACTGAACCGAGCGAACGGATCCAACGATTCATTCCGTTCTTTTGCTTCATCATTCTTCGTGTACATTAGACTGATGCAAATTTTGAAGTTTTTGCTCCCCTATGCTTAAACGATGTCAATTATGATGAAAATGATCCTCCCAAAATTTGAAGTGATTCGGAAGAAATTTGGTTGTGCACACGCTATTTGAAGTTTATATGGAAATTACTATGGAAAAAGCAAAACTTTTGTGTTCAGCCCTTTAACTGCTTGTCATAATAATCTATGGAAAAGTAAACACACTCATCTCATGTGAAAACTTCCCAGCTACAACTTTGCCGAAGACCACATTTCGATGGGACGTAAGGATAATTTGTTATTTTCGATAACAAAGTCTAAATCATGCTGAGATGATCATTCAATTACTTTCAGAGCAACACTGCTTTTTTGCTGTAGAACATAGTAGCCTGGATTACTTTGATCTATTCTTCCCGCCAGGAGCACCACTGTTGCCTGCCGAATAGTTGGTGAAGCATACTACATGCAAACCAACTTTATGATGATAAATAACAATTTATCATCAGGGTCAATCAAAAAGTGGTCTTTGGCAAATTTGTAGCTGGGAGGATTTCACATTAGAAGAATTTGTTCACTTTTCCATAAAATATTATGACGAAGAGATAGAGGGCTGAACACAAAAGATTGACGTTTTCCATAGTAATCTCCATATAAACTTCAAATGGCGTGTGCACAGTCAAATTTCTTCCGAATCACTTCAAACTTTGGGAGGATGCTATTTACCATAACTTAAATCGTTTAAGCATAGGGGAGCAAACATTTCAAAATTTGCATCACTCTAGTGTACATTCTTCCTCAGAAACTGACGATTCGATCGGACACAAACACGATATTCGGTCGATTTCCCCTACCCGAACCAAACAAAAACTGCAAAACTATGCGCTTTCTTGTTCAGGTGAGAACTTTCTCTCTTGATCTTTCGTTTGTCTATAAATCAAGAGGGCGGGGCAAATTTGTCAGTCTTTACTGAGAAGGCTGAGAGTACGGAGAGGCAGCAAGTTGTGCTTGCATGTGTGGCGTGGCGCGCAAAGCAAGGCACGTCTCAAGCGTTATGAGGCGAGATACGAACGAAAGAGAATAGGAGAAAAGAGTCAGTTCGTTCTTATAATAGGTCACTTTTTATCAGATCCGTTGTGTAACTGCCGATTGAAAACACCGACTCTCGTCAAAAAAGAGCTCGTTCATTTGAGTGATTCGGTTCTTTTGATCGGCTCCGATTCAGTTTGCCCATGTCTAGTAAATATCAGTGAGAAAACAACGATGATATACTGCAGAAAATCTCTTTATATGGTTCAACATTATTTCATACTTTCAGAATAAATTTTTTGTGATAATTTATGTGAAAGTTTTTTGGTAAGATCTCATTTTCAGAAGCATTCATAAATATGTTCACATATAACGCAATTGTTTGGTTTTTATCGGATTTCAAAATTTTCTAATTCTTGAAGAATGCATGCTTTTTTCACGGACGTTTTATTCCAGGCAAATATTAATCTAGGTAACAGCTTCCTTCACTTCTAATACAATACTTTGATAATATAGTGATTTCTCCATTTTATAACAATGTCCGGTACTCAGTGATCTCCCCAAAAACATTGGTTAGATACGACTCAACTAAATTTTGCATGAATCGAGTCATTTTTAAAGACCCTTTCAACAAAACAAATTAGCTCCGATATAGTTGCTGATCACAAAGTCACTTATTTGCTTAGATATTCAAGACACGGCATTATTAATTCGAAGAAAAACAAAAAGCCAATACTCCTGTCATTAATTTGTCAATGTAAAAAATTACATTATAACACGTATGAATCAAAAATTGATGTTGATTATCAAAAATACAGAAATTTGTATCAAATAAACCTTTTCTGCGCGATTGAAAGTAAGAAGACGAATCCTATTATTGGCACTTTTGATTCACTTCGATAGTGAGGTTTTTTGAAATCTACTAACCTCATATTTAGGCTCTGCACAAAAATATACCTTTCCCTTTCATTCTTTTATGAAACTTATAAATCACAAGGCCAGTTAAAGTCAAAATCCCATACAAAATTAAATCAGCGCAGATGTATAGGCATATAGGCGTCGTATTGAAGTGCTTCTTTTAGCAAAGTTTCAGGTAATTCGGTCGAGAAAAAACCCCCATGCCAAAGTGAATCATAGAAGTGCCCAAGTAGCTCTGCACCCTACTAGCAGTTTTATTGAAGTGAATTTGCAGACAAAATTTCAAAATCACCAAAACTAAAAAAAAAAGAAATCACTTGATGGTATGTATATTTGCGAAACAAACTTTTTGTTTTGGATTGTCAAGTTTCCTGGTACATCATTTACGATTTATCGTCAAAAAAAAAATAGTGCAGTCAAATTGTCGTTACTTTTTAACTTATAAAAGGTAAAAATACTCTCAATAGCATTTGGAGTTTATATTTATATTAAATTGCTTCCAAAATTATGTTAATATTTAGGAATCAATCATTTTTCGTTAATATTTGGATGAAGTGCTGTGCAAATTTATTTCAAATTGGTCCATAAATAAAACAGATCTTAACTTTCAAAGCAGACCATTTCAGTTCGAAACATGGATAAGCATAGATGACCTTCGTCCCGAATTTGATACTTTGCGATTAACCAGAACAAGGGTGATTCCAATCCTACCCCTCAGTTATAATAATTTCATACTATTTGGCTGAATAAGAGGAAGAAAGAATTTGGAGTCCACCTATCTCACTATCGCGTTGTGATCAGTGTGCTCTGTACTTGTTCAGCTTCGGTTCTCATTATAGATAACGTAGCAACATGTTTTTTTTTTTTGCTGTCATTCTTTTTTTGTACAACAATACTTTGCTGGAATGGCAACTGTATCGTATTATTGGCTGACAAGCTTCAGATAAGGAATTCTTAAACCTATCTTCCCAGTGGTAGTTGTTTTTCGACGATTTTGAAATAAACCAAATCAGATGGATACTATGCAATAGTTACTAGAATATAATTCCTTACTCATCAGATTAATCCAATAGCCAACTAGGGTAGCGGTACCAATAGTGGACTACCTAAGCTATAACAAATCATATCATATAACGAAAAGCCTTAGCAGAGATCTTTTTGCGTCAACAGAAAGATTTCATTTCTAATATTTGGGAAAATATAAAAAGAGTGATAAAGTTAATTTTTGAGCATAAAAGCCACTATTAGTGCACGTGTTCCAGTAGTTGCGCTAGCGCTTCAACAGTAAACGTTCGGGAATGATACAAGGAATTTTAAACAAAATAGTTGATTTTTACATAGATTTAATATTTTTCTCTCGCAACAGCAACTAAGATTTTTCAAATGAAAAATAAAGATCATCTCTGGGACATTTTAAATATTCTGGGCATACAACCCAGACACCTTCACTCGTGAACGTTACTATAAGACTGAGGGAAATTTTCAACAAGAGATTGACAGATAAATGGTCGAAATAACAACATATCGAAAATGAAAAAAAGATCGAAAATCTTTTTCTATAGAAGGACAAATTTTGCATCAAGAAAATCGTTTTCAACCATTTGTCTTTCGAACTTTCAACCTATTATCCTTTCGATATTTTGTTCGACTGATGGTGACCCAGAAGAGAACACTACATGGATGGATCAGACGATCCAATCCATGTAGTGGCAACCAACCAAACCGATGCGGTTCACTGGAAATTGGTACCGTAATTTCGGGTGAAATTGATCACTTTTCACTGTTTTTCATGTCTGTTTTCTATGATGTTGCCAATTCCAAATAACTTAATGCAGGAAAACAAGTACGACGGTGAGCCTCATTGGTTTTTATACTCAAATTTTCATACAGTTGTAATTTTAGTGCTGAAAATCGTCTCTAAAATAATAAATCAATGAATTCCATTTCGGGGTGAAATTGATCACCTGTCAAAACAATTATTGTTAGTTTTGAAAACAACTTTACTTATTTAATTTGGGCCTCCTGAATCCAAATATGCTTGCCAAATTCTGACCAATGCAAAATTTATAGAAATAATAAACAATTAAGTTTCAACAATACCGCAGCAAACGCCTAAATGTAGGCAATTTCCGAAGGAATCATCTGATATCTATGAAAAATTCAATTATTACAACAAAATGAACAAATTGGTAAGAATTTTGATGATACAATTCGTTTTGGGGATATATTTCAAGTATCCTTACAAATTTTCAGGTTGACACCATGTCCAAATCCTTGTTTAAGACTATAAGTTTATTGATGTCTGCCAATACCACACTGAACACGATTATGGAATTTTCTATTATTTTCATAGAAATAAACATTCCTTAACACAAAAAGCTTCACAACATGCAATTCGACAATAGTAGAGACAAACAACGTTCATTTACATAGGTTGCATTGATTTCTGTGCTCTATAAGAGGGAAATAAAATCGTGTGATACAGTGATCAATTTCACCCTACTGATCAATTTCACCCGAATTTACGGTACCAATATTTACACTCCGTATAGGTACCTACACCTCTCGCCTCATCCTTCGTCTGGTTAGATTGAAAGGTGTGCTTTCTTTTTTCCCTGTGGTCAAATCATTCCATACCACACCGAACCAATCCTTTCGGTTTGGCAGTCACTTGGCACTTGTTCTTTTTGGCAAACCAGCCGTCGAAGGAGATCACACGCTTGTGAAGAAGAGGCAGGTTGCCGTTCGTCGGTCACACGACTCCGATCCTAATCAATAAATAATAATCTTATTTTCATACACAAGGATAGCCATTTTTTGGTCGTCTTCGAACACCGCACGATTCGGTTCCGAAGGATGAACCTCCTCGGGTATGGGGAGGGATATAAAATGTGTGGAGCATTATTTTTTATGCTCGATTGTTCTCTTTTTTTAACTCTATGTTGGCTTTCTTGTGCTGAAGCTGGCTGACTCATTTCGGGTTTATTGTTTGTTTATGGCGCTTTGAATTTCGTTCCAAACACTGGGTTTCGGTTGGGTGGGGGATGGGGCCCGATGAAAATGCGAGAAAGGTGAGTCGTTTGAGGATTGAATTTCATGTTCGTAAACAAACGGATTATGGCAGGTTGCAAATTTGTTTGATTAAGTATTTTACAGGATTATCGTTTGAAGCTCACAGAGTCATTGGGGCGTCGATGCAAATGCAATAATGAACATTCCAAAATTGAGTTTATTCTTCGCAGATTTTCTAGCATCTGCTTTAATCAAATTTGCAACACAAATTGCATAACCGTCAAACTGTTTACTTAATAAATTGCTTTAATTTGATAAGTCAATCCACATTCATAGGAAACACATAAAGAGCGACCCAGGAATAATTGCGACGCAACTTTTTTTTAGTTTCCTAGGTTTTGATTTTTCTTTTTCTTCTCTTTTGGTATCATTCCCAACATTAAATTCAATTCTTATATCTAGGTGTTCTGTTTTAGAACACTCAGATATAAGAACACTATCATCCTAATTTGGTGAAACTAAATTATGATTTTATTACCATTACCGTTAACAACATATTACATCTCATTTGCCGTAGCAGTACAGATTTTTAAAGGTTAGTTGTTTCATCTGCTTCTATTGGAAAAAATGAACAGTTTCAATTGTCTTAACGAAACTTAACCTAAAAATTCGCGGTAAAAAAAGATTGCCACGATTTTTGTATAAAATATTATTAATTTGATTCGACATTTGCTCCAAAGTTTCAACATTGGATATTCTATGTCACTCATATGAGGTTTATTTTTCAACAAAAATTCTATTTTGAGCTTCTTAAGCTCTTTCATGGAAATCTCGCTCCTTTGATTGCACGGCAAAACCAACCATTATTTAGCAGCTTGTCTTAAGGTGATTATAAAACGAAGCCAAACTTTGAATTTTCAAGTGCACAAGACGAGAGTATCTGACAACAGATCGCATAGAAAACCAATCAACTTGCTTGCTTCCTGGTGGTGACCAATGGGATAGATTTTTACCGCGGAGCGCTGTTTGGTTCTCAAGTCTTGTGCTCTTGAAAATTTAATGTGTGGCTTCGTTCTATAATCACCTTAATGGCATTGATTCCAGCGACGTCACATAGTATGAATGTACCTGAACCACATTATCAGGTACACCGACCCGTGCGCAAAACGATTATACCTGTATGAGCGTTAATGCAAGTGTTTTGCGTTCCGTTTCGTCAGTTTGGCACTACTAAAACAAATAACGACAATCGCAGTTACAGGTGTACGGAGGTATGTAGGTGCACAAACGACTACACAGGGAGTGATTCCAAAACGCAAGTCGTCGTAACGATAAGTGGATTGAAATGTGTTATGGCTGGTGCCGGGTGTTGGTGATCTTCTTTTTGCTTCCACAATGACCATCAAGGCGACGGAAGCAAGGCCATAATCGCGCAATCAAGGTGTGACGATAAAGAGGATTCACTTTTTTTTGTGACACAGCACTTGACATGTTATCGAGAGCTTGTCGTTTTAAGGAAACAATTTGATTGGGACGCAAAGATAGCGTAAGTTAACATTAGGCTTCGGGCTACTGTACTTCAGGGTTAGATGTGATGACCTAGACTTGTTTCAAATTAGGAAATGATACAATTACCAATTAAATTTGATAAGATTAAATAGGGTGTCTGTACCAGTGATAGTAGGAATACAAATCCGCAAAACAAATAAAAATAAACGGAAGCTCAACAATAATAAAAAGCACGGCCTCTATTAAGGAACATGTACCAGTAATAGTGGTATATGCTAACTTCTGTTCATTATTTTATTTAATTGGCTTTACATCAATTGTATTGATAAAACCTCGCCATCAATATTTCGCTAATTCACTCGGTTCATGGCCGCTTCTCTCCATCCTTTGCTGCGACCTCCGTGCTTGTCACACGATATACATATGCAAAAAAATGATCAATTGGCAGATCTCAGATTATCACTGAGGAGGTATTTTTGAGAACAGTAAGCTGAGAAACAAGCATTGTTCATGTCGGGACGTTACGCTAAAAAGAAGAAGTTGTCTACTGGAAATCAGTAAATTCTAAAGAAGCCAAACTATAATATTTCCAAAAACTCAACAGTATATAAAGAATTTCTCTATTAGGTACAAAAAAAACTACACAACACATCAAATATTTTTTCCAGCACCACAATAAAAGACAACGCCATCGCTTCAATTGCTGAGACCGCAATCGAGTAGCACCTCATGCAGACGAAGAACGATGACTACGATGATGAACCCGTTCAATTGTGTGTGTATTTGTGACTCAAAGCTTCAGTGCTAGAGATGGGTTCGGGTGGATGATGCTGATGGCCATTGTTAGTAGCAACAATCGAAATCGGCTTGGTATCGTCTCTTAGTTCTCTTCTCGAATGGTATCGCTACCCGGCTATATGATATTGCGGAACATCCATCCAGTAGAAACACAATATTGACCAGAAGGTTATGTGTATATATGTGTACAAAAAAGGGTCGCCATTCAGATGGACACCAGCACGCAGTGCCGGTAATTTGCCACTTTGGCGGCGCTTTCGCTTTTCTTTCTACAGCTTTCGTTGGTTCTTAAGAATAGTGCTGGTCAGTCAACATATGGAAAATGGGAAGCAAAAACCCCAAGGAGGATGAATGTTTTTATTTATATTTCATTCTTTATAAGGAAAACAGCGATCCATCATTCGATTTTCATATACAAATTCCTAATTGGGCGCAGTTTTTATAATGAAACAAAATTGAAAGGATTCGACTTTATTCTCGGAGACATTTGAATTTGATACATGGGAAAGAATTATTAGCAAAAAGAACTAATTGTATGTTCAGTACGACTGATGGATTCAGTAAAGGTATTATAAGGTAACTTTATTAGGTTAATTAACTCATAACTCGTGATAAATATGGATAAATTCTAGACAAAATTATGAAAAAATCCACGTGCTCAGGTGGGATTCGAACCCAGGACTCTTGTATGCTAGATGAGTGCTTTATCAACTAAGCTACCAAGCCACTGAGTGACTCAATAAACTCAGAAGGTTACAAGTTTGGAATTCACTTTCTTTTTTTTTTAGGGCACTCCGTGCTCGTGGCCACTACTGTGCCGGAATCAATTTATCTGTATCTTCCTTACCGATACAGTTCTATTTTTAGCTAATCTATATTTACATCTGCTTTCACTCTCTTCTGCTCTTTTGCTCTCACACCGAGCAGGTAGGAGAGTGCTCTGCTGTTGGTCCAATCGATTTCCATAAGCCATAGTCAATTGCTCTTGCGGTGGTTCGTTTTGCCGTGTTCCTGAGTCGTTTGAGGCTAGCTGCCTGCGAAGTGGGTCAGTTTGTCTCAGTCACCATCTGATACTGACGGAGGATGGATGTGTTCTCCTAAGCACGGTCCTCCGTGCGGCGTCTTCTGGTGGCTGGACGGGTTATTTTTTTGGAGGGGCTGGGAATTGAATCCATGACCTTCCGCTTATGAAGCGAAAGCGTTACCTCAAGGCTACGGTCCCCCCTGATTCGAATTCACTTCTAAATTCTCTTATAAGAAGCGTTTTCATCAAAAACACAATCTAGTTCAATTGCAGACAATCAAATTTATAATTTTCTGCGTATTTTTGCCAAACGTCAAGAAAAATTGATCATGCCAGAAATCATGAATGATTGTTTGGTAATGATAACGATCAGGAAAATGAGTTACATGAGATGATAAAAGGATATGTCTGGGATTGAATCGCAATCGTCTGCTTTGGAAGCAGAAGCAATAGTAATTAGAATACGAACTTCATCTCCAATAATTTCTGAAAAAGATTCGAAAATTCTGAGATTCCTGAGACGACATTCTGATATAAATTCCGGGGGTGTGCATTGCAGCGTAACATCTCCACCAGATGGAAAACCTCTGTTCCAGCACAAATAAACATCCCCAAGAAAACAAGAAAGCAAATTTAAAGCCTGTGTCACAGATCGCCAGTGGATCGAAACGAATAGCAATCGATACCCATATAATGGTATTCCAATTTCCAGACGCTAGCCAAAACCCCCTTGCCGATCCTCCCCGAGGCGCCTGAATGTAGCTAGACATCCATAAACCCAATAGTAAAGCATATGACCGGGGAGTGAAACATTGTTCTCGACTCATGTTTCTCGAATTTCTGTTTATTGTTCCGTCCAGCGACAGCAAAACGAGCTTTCTAGAAAGGGTGCCCACCTTATTTTATTGTTATCCGTTATCGGTGGGAAGGAGTGGGAAATTGCTTAAAGAGGATTTTCCTCTCTGTGATGTCGCTGGCTTGGACTTGTTTCCATTGGTGAGGTTGAACTTTTCTTTTGCTCCTTCGTCCCGTCAAAGGAGAGGGGAAGGAAGTCGGAAATTTGGCGTGGAGTAAAGTGAGCATACGGTCGGTCGAGTAGTTCGTTCGAAAGGAAATTGCCTGCTCTTGGCATGTTTGACGCGTGTATGCTAGCCTGGAATGGAAGCTCCTGCGAAGGGAATCGTTACAGATCGTTAACTGGTAGTTAAAACAAATGAGTTTGCTGGTTTGGTTTCGTTAGGTTAAGTTTTTTTTCATTTTCGAAGGAAATGGAGCATGAATTTTGGATGATAACATGGCGAGACATTTTAATGTAGATCCCGAACAATGGATCAATTGTATTCGGGGTTTGTACTCAGTTTGGCATAAGGGTAGTTTGTCATATTATGCCCACGTTCGCAAAATCGACGTAAGCGCCAATGTAGCTAAAATACATGTTATCATTGTTATACATTCTTTACCTAATATAGGTGACTCTCCACATCTCGATGTTCTACATCTCGATATCTCTCCATACGTCGATGATTTCTTCAATCCCTTTCCCAATTTTCTTCTCCATGTCTCGATATCCTCCTTATATCGATATCTTCATATCTCAATGTGATTTTCATCCCCCGATTTTCTCTCCACATGTCGATATACCCATTATCAAAGGATACTAGACCAGATTTTCGTGATTCTGAATAATCTAGGAACACGAAATGACGTCTGATTGTTTATTATTTTCCTTTTTTTCCTGACAACGGAGTAATTTTCAATCTATTATTTACATCAATCATGTTCTTTGTCTCGATCTCTCCCTATCTCGATGGTCCCTTCGATATTGAGATGTGGTGAGTCGACTGTAACACAGTCGTTGAACGTGCGAACAGCACTTCTTTGTTCGAAAATGTTTGAATTATTAGGAGGAAACGGATTGACATGAGTACTCCAAATAAACTAGTCTAGTGTTTGTTAGTTTAGTTTAGCGTATAAACCAGGTTCCTATGAGAGTGACCAGGTGTTTATGCCAATTCATGCATATAATCATTCAACGAATCGTTGTATGCGTTTCTAGTTGACAAAAGTATGACATGAAATGAAAAATCTACCCAGTCAACATTTTAGTATTAATCTTCAGCAAATGCAAAGTCACAAGGCGGGTGGTCTAATGGCTTCCGCTTCTGCTTCATAAGCAGAAGGTCATGGGATCAATCCCAAGCCCGTCCTCGTACTTTGTAGTTGCTTCTATTTGCCACACTTTATCTATCACATTTAAACTAATCGTTCATAACCAGAGACCAGAGACGGACAAGAAACCGTTGCCTTAAGCTTCCATTATTGCATCATTATAGCACGTCTGGCAGTCTGCTAACCAAAAAGCAAGCCTCTCTGCCATAAATTACCTTACCCCTATACCTTCCCGCATGAACTGGGGTACAACGAATATTGATTTCCAAATGTTTTCAATTTTAATTCCACTAAGGTGCAGTGAACGGAGCCGTGAGTAACATAAATCGATGGGAAACTAAAATGTGTTTCTCCCAAATGTTAAATGATTCAAAAACAGTATGGCGTATCTCATAATCGAAAAATATGTTTTGATTCTGCACAGAAGACGTACGGTACGGTGTATATGCTCTCATCAACAAATTTTGACAGTTGAGTCACTTTGCAAATCGTATGGTGTATGTAGCTAAATAAAAAAACACCGCGCAAATTGCGCATAGAACACATTAAAAATATCAAAAATTGGTTTTTGGAATACTTTTGTAGACTCAATCGCCCAACTAAGGGCTAATAGGGGCCGCACGCAGACTCTCTTTCTGGTAGGAATCAGTCGAATTGACGCTTGGCCTAGGTTAGTTCAATATAAAATGTCCCAAGACAAACGTCAATTCGATTGATCCCTGTCAGAAAGAGAGCCTGCTTGTGAAAGCCATAAGCGCTTTAAAAAAACTGGAATCGTGTAAACGTTCTAATGCTCTTTCGATCGAAAACTTTTATGCATTCTCGTTAACGCCAGCAAAACCAAATGGGCCATGGATTCAAACAAAAGTAGGATTCGTCGTAAACAAGCATGTACGTTATGCGCTGGTCGTGCACATGCAAAGCATATGTTGATTTGTTTATTTTTGCTTATATTGAGGATTTTGCCCTCTAATAGACTCACACCTAAATAATTTTGTCACACCAAAATATTCTGCCACCATGTTTGCCATGTATTGGATGGCGTCGTAGCTAACAAAACCAACAAGTAACGCACATGTAACGCATTATGTTGGATTGTACATTGAATGCAAGGTGCGTGCTTCTATGAAAGTGCCATATATACTGACGTGTGAGTATTTATTTTTCCACGCTGAAAATGTGCACGAGAATCTATTCCTCAACTAAACGAACAATACGTCGGTTTGACAATTTATGCTTGAAATTATGGATTTAGGTAAGATTGATGTCAAAAATTTTTATCAGTCGATTCTAGGGAAATCACATATTCAAAGTAAGAAAAAAAAACAAACCCAGTTAAGGTGAAGATGAATCGAAGCCAAAGTTCAAATTTTCAAGAGCACGGATCTGGAGAACCAAACATCCGTTTAAGCTGAAAACTTAATCGATTGGTCACTAGCTGGTGGTGACCAATCGATTAGGTTTTCAGCTCAAACGGGTGTTTGGTTCTCCAGATCCGTGCTCTTGAAAATTTGAACTTTGGCTTCGATTTATCTTCGCCTTAAAACTTCCAGGTTATCGGGTGAAATTAATCAATTATATAGAAAACTTGTTTTCAGCTTTTCTGATTGAGCTCAAGCTTTGCCATTTTTATTTTCATTTCGAGATAAATATTTTGAATTTACACCATATTAACAACAACCATCAGAAGTTGCTAGGAATTCTGTGTATTTGTTATGAATTGAATTGTTATGAAGACGACCTTACTTAAACCATAGCCTTATAAGGTGTAGATGAATCGAAGAAGATAATTTTCAGCTAGAATTGAAAATATTTCCATTAGGTCGTTACCCATATTTCATAACTCAATTATTGTTCCAATTTATTCCACGAAAGCTTTGAAGTTATATGTGAAATTGGAGAGAAACGTGGAATAAATATCACGCGTCTGCTTCCCAAACAAGAGATCATGGGTTCAATTCCAGGCTCGTCCCTTTCTCATATTTGTAACATTCTTGGTTGGTTGGTTTGACTTTATTAAAGAGATTTTTAGCCCTGGGCTAGTTCATCTCGGGACCAACGGCTTTACTTCCCTTCCGAAGGAAGTCGTCACTATAACTTTTTACGTCATAAGTGACTATGTCGGGGATGGGATTCGATCCCAGGTCCTCGGCGTGAGAGGCGAGTGTTCTACCACTACACCAGGTCCGTCCACCAGTAACATTCTTCCTAATAGCCATCTTTCCCTATTTTTCTGCGTCATCTTTGATGGCATTCAAACATCTTCAGTTCAATCTATCGCTAGGATAGATACAATCGAATACACCACTTTTCACAGTGGTATCCGCACGGTGTTTTGACCCCTACCATCGCTAACAAAGCACTCCCACTTCCAAGGAACAGCATGGCTCATAATAAAGGTTACAAAATAGAGCACACACAAGCGTTATTTTCATCGTTTTTGTGCATTTTATTGTTTACTTTAGTAGATTTCGACATGATTTCACCATGTAAGACAATTTTTGTCATATTTTTTTTCCAAATGATAGAAGGTTTTTTTCTCTAATAGTCAGAAAAAGCATTTGATCATTGCATACTCTTGCGATTAACTTTCAACCTTGAAAAATAGCATTTAATTGTTGAAAATATAAGTTTGTTCTGCCTCAGAGGATAGAGGAAGTGTTGGATAAAGTGTTTTTTTTTTTTAACGATCGTCATGGTTTTGGGGAAAGTTCTGTCTTATGAATTCAATGTGCCTTCAGTATTCTTTGAAGTTTGAGACACGGTGCTCTGCTGACCGTTATTATCAGAAAAAAATCTCCATTAAATCTGTGCTCACCAGTCGTTTTCTATAGCTAAGCTGCATGTCTGGGCAAAATTTCAAAAAAAAAAATCGTAGGGCTCGTTTTGAAGTTACGCCCTTATGAATGTATAAGTCCACAAATTCATAGCAAATCTGAGATATTGAAACGTATTTTTATTAGCCGTGATTATCAGAAGAAATAAACCTTCAAAATTTGATTCAAGGTACATGTTTTTAGTTATTTGTGATCTCTGGACGGAGTTCTAAATGAGAAGATCATTGAAAGGTTGAGTTACGTTTTTTTTAAGGATAGTTTGGTGAATCAATGAACTCACGTGCCAGATTATTTAACACGCTATTCATGTTGTATATCGAAGCTGAAGTTGACGTCAAAGAATACTTTCGGACTCGAGTATTTGGTTATGAGTAGCAGAGTATAGAATAAAATGAAAATAACAATGTCGTCACATTGTTTCTTCTGAAAATCACGGCCAATAAAAATCCGTTTAAATACCTCATATTTCCTATGAATTTGTGGACTAGTACATTCAAAAAGGCGTAACTTCAAAACTGGCCCTACGATTTTTTTTTTGTCCAGACATGCAGCTTAGCTATAGAAAACGACTAGTGAGCACAGATTTGATGGAGATTTTTTTCTGATAATAACGGTCAGGGGAGCAACGTGTGAGAAAAATAAATACTACGGTCAATACGATTTTTTTGAGGGAAAAACTTGTTTGAATAATTAGAGATAACTTAGATGAACATTGTTCATGGTCTTTAAGCAATGAAGATTGAAATGCCCAAATAGTTCTCTATCCCAATCAAAGTATATTATTTATTAACGCAAAACAATTTAATATAACGATGAAACAAAGCCACAAATGTACAAGCATGTATATCTAACTTAAGGTGAAGATAAATCGAAACCAAAGTTCAAATTTTGAAGAGCACGGATCTGGACAACCAAACCTCCGTTTGAGCTGAAAACCTAATCGATTGGTCACTAGCTGGTGGTGACCAATCGATTAAGTTTTCAGCTCAAACGGAAGTTTGGTTCTCCAGATCCGTGCTCTTCAAAATTTGAACTTTGGCTTCGAGTCATCTTCACCTTTAATATTCACTTCTTAGTCGAAATAACTGAAAAATTGTAAGCTGGCTCTCCGAAAGGATTATTTACAAGAATATCCGGATGTATAGTAGTCAGGGATTGAATCCTGAGAAAATTGAGAGACTTTCACTTATCGCACTCTGTAACAATCATGATATTCAGCATATTGTGAGAGCCTGTTGATCGTATACTGCTACAACTCTGATTATATCGGGGAGATAACAGTGCATAATAAAACCCCTTAAAACAAGTTCCAAAAGTGGGGGACACTATTGCTATCGGATGTTTGGGGATTGTTAATTGTTAATTAATTTTAATAAAATAAAACAACTACAACAAGTGAGAAAAATAGATTTTATCATCGCTTTCTCTTTGGAGCTCCCGTTCGCTGCTCCTATTTATCAGACTTGCTACAACTTACGATACATTGCCGATTGTGGACCGCTATAGATGGGATGTTTTTCTTCGCTTACTTTGATCGTGCTTCAAAATCAAATGAGAACGAATTCTGCAATGCTTGATTGTGGCACAAACATTAATTAATTGGAGGAAATTTCCAATTAAATATGATTGAGCACTAAAACCTTTTGCAATAAAATAATAAACTTTGATTCAATACGTCGTGTAAAATACGTAAAATAAAAGATCAAAAATTTTTATTCTTGCAGGAAAAGGAAACAAAAAAAATATTACGAAACATTCTATTGAGAAAAGCGAAACTTTTTTAAGAAGTATAGTGTATAGAACACCCAATCTTTTTGAATCGCGAGCCAAATCTCAAAAATACTATTGTTTAGCGGGTCAATTTAGATTTTTTTTTTTTGGTGAAATCAAATAAAAGTTTCAACATATTTCTATTGATGAAATTGAAAAAAAAATATTGTGATGATCTTGCCAAAAACGGTGTTCAAATTGTGCTCATGATTACGTTTCAGGATTATTTTTGAAATCCTGTCCTCAATTCTGTGAGAATTTTGTCTTGAATTCTGTATAAATCATACTCGTAGTTCTAACAGAAATGTTCGTATTTACTAAGTATTTCTTTTTTGTAAAAAATATCTTTATAATTCCATTAGAACCCCACGCAAGGCTCATTTTTCAAGTCCTGTTTAGAATTTTCATTTAGGATAGTTTGAGAACCTTGCCCAGTATAATGTTTCGCATTCGGTGATAATCATAGATGGATTTCTATGAAACTCTACTAAGGATTCTGTGACAAGCTTGTTCAACATCTTGTGAGAAACTTGCTTAAGTTTTCCGTAAAAGTCATGTTAGAATCCTGTATAAAATATTACAAACTATTAATCTATCTCTGGATCTGCCAATTTTTGAACTCCCCTCTCATGTATGAAATTCGTGCTCAGGAGCTTACGAGAACTGAGTGAGATTGTGTTTGACCTTCAACTTTTCGTGGAAAACATTTGTTCAAATTTTATATGTATAATTGTTTTGAAAATCAATCATTTAGGAAATAATTTTCTGGTACAAAATCAAGCCAATTGACAAAGATGAAAAAATGTAAAGAATTCTGAGACTAAAATAATCTAAAATTGAAGAATCTAAACTTGAAATAATTGGCTTTGGAATGTTTAATGATCAAGTTACTAAAGAAAAATCAAACATAAAAACACTCTACAATTTATTTTTGTGGTTTGAAATTCAAGCTCTGGTGTTTTGTTCAAAACGTTTTTCCCGGTGTCCATCAAACATTTTCGGGTTTCTCGGTAGATTCAAATTGCCTTATTTTCCCCGATTTTCCCGTTTTTTTTCCGTTTTGTTGGCTACCCTGAAAATGTTTGATCAGTTTATCGTTTTTTATCATTATGTTAAATGACTGTTATGTCCAATAACTGTCTGCTAAACCAGTTATCACCATGTTCGAGTGCTGTTGGCAGTTTTGGTTAAAATTTCTTCAATTACATCAATACTCCTCAGAAATCAGTTGCACATTTTTGAGATTTTATTTTTTGTTCCGCAGAAATCCTCTTCGAATTTTTGGCATTGTTTTTTGATTATTTTTGAAGGGATGTTTTTTTAATAAGGGTTCCAGAGATACGAGATCATAGAAGGGTATAAACATTGGATGTGGAAGGATTTACAGGACCAGGGAGGTGTAGGGGAGGGCAGCGGCAGCAGCATACGGGTAACCAGCAGCATAAGGCAGGGCAGCAGTGTAAGCAGCGGCAACTGGGGCGGCAGTGTAGGCAGCTGCTACCGGAGCGGAGTAGGCGGCCAGAGCAGGCGAAGCCACAAGTGGAGCACTGTAGGCACTGTAGGCAGCTACTGGGAACAGTGGCTTGGCGGCGACGCAAGCGATGGCCAGGACGGCGAAGAAGATCTAAAATATTACGGTGAGAGAAATCCCATTAGAACCAGAGATCCCAAACTCAACCCGAAAAACTTACCACTTTGGCGAACATGTTGAGGCTGGAAGTGGTTTTTGGTTTGGTTGCAGTGACAAACTGTGCCTTTCCCAGCGCTCAGGACATGATTTTATACTGATTGGCTAGCCCCCACGCAGAGTACCGCGAGGAATACCAGATATCGGCACGATACGCACTCGGGCTGCTCCGAAAAATGCCTTGACCTTGTCCTAGCTTACGTGTGTCAGTTCGGAATCGAAGCCGATTGCGAACCGCCACTCAGCTTCAATTTAAATGGTCATATTGTTTTGCACAAATCGAATTCATATGCGAACACAGTGACAAACCATGTGCGCACGTTGCAATTCGATTAGGATGACATCGCCGTCCGTCCATCGTGTTCGTCTCCGGTGGACTACAGTTGGACGGATGGACGGATGGACGGACGGACGACAGTCGCAAAATTTGGATCGAAATTAGCATACCTAAATGGCCAACGCGATTTGATCAGCTGTGTTGGACGACGGACGTCCGAACCTCTGCGCGGCATGGTGTTCTGAAATGAAGTTTCTGCAGTGTGAAAGACGAACATTTGGAGAATCTCACACATCTGGGCCACTGTGGAATGGTTAGTGTGACTTGATTTTCTCGTAGTGGGCGAATGCATTGATGAGATTGCTTGATTGCTCATCGACGAGAAGAGGAAAATTGCTCGCTACTTGAAATGAATACAAGCACAGCAATTTCCATCAGTAGTTGAATATTCTGGGATTCATTTGACAGGTTTTGAGGAGATTAAAAGACTTTTCCAAGAATATTAGATTTGGTGGGTGTAAAACAATCACATGCACTTGTATCCCTAGGAGCCCCGGGATCAACAACATCTAAATGGATTTTCGGCTATATCTCAGTGATGGCTCAACCGATTTTCCTTCCACGTATCTCATGTCCATTCCTCAAGTTTTGAACGGGTTGAAAAAACTGTTCCTAGGGGTGTTCAATTTCCCCTAGAACAATCGAACAAATACATTTTTTTGTTAACTGGAATTGCATGAGAATCATATCAAATCTTATCGACTCAGATTAGTTACTCAGACTAGTTACTCAGATTCGAATAATAACAAAAATAACATAAGTATTTTAGAAAAATATTTCGAGCATCCCCAACGTGGCAAATTTGGGCAGAAAATTGACTTCAAACTTTTTGCATCAATTGTTCATTCCATTCAAATTGCATGGGAGCCAAAAAAAATAAGCCAACCTTCTACGAATTATGTTATTATTTTTGTTGGACGAAAAAATCACCTTAAAATACCGTTGGAAAGTATGAAAACAGTAGATTGTTGTGGTTTTGTTCAACTCAACACCGACCAAAATGTTACTTACACCCCTTTGCGTTTGGGACCTTCAATTATAATTAAAAAAAAAAAACTATTAGTTTTTTTAACCTTCGGGCTGTCGCGCTGTTGTACTTTGTACAACAGTTGTGATTCGTATGCTATCATTTTGCAACAAAGATATCTATTGAGACCAAACCAAAATGTATTCCTCATGAATCTTCTTAAGAACAATACCCGACAGTTTTTATTTACAGTATGGCCCTTTATAATACGGTAAAATCAACAAATGTACATGGAAGTCGCATTATAATGAACGCACTATATACGATTCGAGTAAACTACAGTTTGAAATCGGTATATCTCAAAATCCAGATAATATAGAAACTTGGGGTATTAAGTAAAGTTGTTCTGAAGGTGAAGCTATATCTGATGATACCTCATTTAATTCGGAATTTGACCGCTAGGTGGCACTAGTGGGCATGGAAGTTTAACTTTTCTTTTGCAGATATTTCAGGATCTTGACCATTTAGAAGGATGGCGTCTTCGGCAAAGTTGTTTAGTAAGTTAAGGGCTACCATTGTTTGAGCTAGTTGATTCAAAATTTTGCCACTAGGCGGCGCTAGAGAACATGCAGTTTTTGTTCGCAGATATCTCAAGAGCCTGATCACTTAGAAATATAGTGTTTTCGGCAAAGTAGTTCAGCAGCTAAAGGGCTATCATTATTTTAGCCAAGAAATAGGATATTTTGCCACCAAGCGGCGCTAGTGAGCATGAAATTTTTGTTTTGCGGATACTTCAGGATCTTGAATTTTTAGACAGGCACCTTCGGCAAAGTTGTTCAGTAGCTCAGAGACTATTATTATTTTACAAAATCTCGTACTTTAAGTATTAAACAAAGAAAGAATGTGAGCTACTGAACAACTCTGCCGAAGACGCCATCTTTCTAAGTGATCAGATTCCTGAGATATTTGCGAAAAAATGTTTTATGCTCACTAGCGACGCCTGGTGACAACATTTTGAATCAACTAGCTCAAACAATGATAGTCCTTGAGTTACCGAACAACTTTGCCGAAGACGCCATCTTTCTAAGTGGTCAGGATCCTGAGATCTGCGAAACAAAAATTTCATGCTCACTAGCGCTGCCTAGCGGCAGAATCCTGTATTTTTTGCCTAAAATAATGATAGCCCTTGAGCTTCTGAACAATTTTGCCGAAGACATCATCTTTCTAAGTAGTCAGACTCCTAGGATATACGCAAAACCAAAGGTGTTGTACAAAGTACAACGCGCGACTACTCGCGTTACAAAAAATCGCGCGACGACCGAAAGGTTAAAATCATTTGAATATTAATCAAACTTCAAAGTGAAAACATGTAATTTTTTCGGTATATATTAGATTGTACGAGTTCAGTGAGCATGTTTGAGCAGTAATGTTTGAGCAGTAATATAAATAATACACTCAACTGTTTTAAATAAAAAAAAAAAAAACCTACGAGAAACCCTAGATTTCATCACGTTTTCCTATTGAACAATGTTCAAAGCAATGTCATGTAGTTTTTGGAATCAAAATTTCTTTTACTAAAAACTACGAAAAAAATATTGTTTTAATTGTGTGCCTTTAACCCTTAAAAGCCAAACCTTGAATTTTCAAATGGTTATTCAGCAGATCAAGAGCTATCTGGCGATGAAAAATCTAATTGAGAATTAATCCACTAGGTGGCGCTAGCAACATTTTTTCTTCAATTGTCTGTACCTTATGACCCTTATCAGCTAGAAGGTTGGTGTCTTCGGCAAAGCTGTTAAGCAGATCAAGGGCCACTTGGTGGTTGGGGGTCTGATTGAGATGTCATCCGCCAGGTGGCGTTAGTAACAAAAAGCCTTCAATATTCTCTACCTCAAGGTGTCATAGTTGTCATGTTTGAGTTACGCATTGGTAATAATTTCTGGTTGGCCATACATTGGCGCCGATATTTTTTACCTCAAGATAGCCCTATATGCTGTATATATTTACCGAAGACACCAACCTCCTAGCTGACAAGGAACTTGAGGTAGAGAAGATTGAAGATTTCTTGTTACTAGCGCCACCTAGCGGATGAACTTCCAACCAGACTCTTTACCGCCAGACAGCAATTGATCTGCAGAGTAGTTTTTCCGAAGACACCAACTTTCTAGCAGCTGATAAGGGTCTTAAGATACAAGGATTTTGAGATACATACATATGGTCGGCGTTAAGTCAGAATGAACCATATGACATTTTTAATATTTTGAGAAAAATGGGTAAAGTCTAACGCTTTGTAATTTTTGAACTCATTAAAATTTTAGTTCAATATTTCTACACATCTTTGTGTTACTTTCTAACAATATAATGGAGCGGTTCCATTTGAATTCCAATGTCGGTTTACTTTTGTATTTTTTGATTTGGCTGAAATTTGGCATATGCTTTCTTTATACCCAAAAATGCCTATTTCATCGGTTCGCCATTTTTACCCTAGCGTTACTTTTGAGAAGGGCCTAAGAAAAAAAGCCTTAATAATTTTCAAACAATTAAAACTCAGATACTATTTGTCTGATCGGTTTGGTGTCTTGCGCAAAGTTTTAGGTTATTGTTGGGACTATCTGGAAAAAAATAAACACTGTAAAAAAAAAATTTGTAATTTTTTATATATCGAAAATAAAGCTTAAAAATCAATTTTCTCAAAAATCGTATTTTTGATTTTTTTTATTTTTTTATATGTTAAAGTAGACAAAAAATGAAGTCTTTTGCACAGTGGGTCAAGATGGAGAAATCATGGCAAAAAAGTTATGATTTTTTGAAAAAAGGTTAATTTTTGAAAATGGTCATAATAAACTTTTAAATATTTTTAAACTCGATATTATGAAAGTACGCAAAATTTACAACAAAAAAGGTATACGGAAAAATCAGGCTAACTTTTACCGTTTTAAAGATACAGCGATTTTAATACAAAATTATGATATAATTTTCAATTTTCGGTCATTATAATATAACTTAGAAACGGTTTTTCCGATCAGTTTGGAGTCTTCCGCCAAGTTTTAGGTTATTGTTGGGACTATCTGGAAAAAAATATACACTGTAAAAAAAATGTTGTAATTTTGTATATAAAGAAAATAAAGCTTAAAAATCAATTTTCTCAAAAATCGTATTTTTGATTTTTTTTATTTTTTTTTATGTTGAAGTAGACAAAAATGAAGTCTTTTGCACAGTGGGTCAAGATGGAGAAATCATGGACAAAAAAGTTTTAAGCTTTATTTTCGATATATAAAAAATTACAACATTTTTTTTACAGTGTATATTTTTTTCCAGATAGTCCCAACAATAACCTAAAACTTTGCGGAAGGCACCAAATTGATCGGACAAACCGTTTCTAAGTTATAATTTATTGAAAATTATTAAGGATTTTTTTCTTAGGCCCTTCTCAAAAGTAAGGCTAGAGTCAAAATGGCGAGCCGATGATGCAAAAAGGCATTTTTGGGCATAAAGAAAGCATGTGCAAAATTTCATCCAAATCAAAAAATATAAAAATGAAATTTGGGAAAAAAGTCGTCATTTTCTATGGAACCGCTCAATGTGAAGTGACAATCGTTAAAAATCATAATCCAAACCAATGATAGAACGATTTTTTGATGGACTATGTGTACTTGGTCCACTCTGACTGAACTAGAGATCACCGTTCAGTGAGTTGGTTCACTCTGACTCAACAATTTCTAGGAAAATAATAGAGATGGACGGGTTTCAGTTTTTTCAAACCTGAACCCGACCCGTACCCCACTTATTTTATTTCTTCAAACCCGGACCCGACCCGAACCCGAGACCAAAATTGAAAAGCAAACCCGGACCCGACCCGAATCCGAATAAATGTCTCTGTTCAAACCCGAACCCGACCCGAAACTCGAAATTATTTGCTAGAAAAACCCGAGTTCTAAAAGATGGCAAATTCATCATTTCTGATGCATAGGGTAGCTTTCAGGTTGTTACGCTTTTCACGATTCTCAGCAAGCCCTACCCAAACCCGATTTTTTTCAAGCTCGAATCCGGCACGTACCCGATAATTTTATAGCCTTTAGCCTGACCCGAACCCGAACCCGGAAAATTTTAAATTTTCACACCCGTACCCACAACCCGTCGGGCTCGGGTTCGGGTTTCGGGTTCGAGTTTTTAAGCCAAAAATCGTGTGCTCTTATGCATTTAAATTACATAAAAAAAGAAACCTCAAAGTTTGAGCCAAAAATATTAAGATTTAAAGGAATTTTTAAGTAAGTTTAAGACCTTTAGTGAAGTCTACATAACTTTGTTATTTTTTAACCAAAGCTATTAGCATCATTCTTTTCAAAATTATTTTTTGAAAAGTTTGATGACCACTAAAATTGTCTAAAATCAAGACTAGCCTAGTTGTAGTTTGAAATAGTTGTCTCCAAAATATTCCCCAGTTTGCTAAAGAAATTAATTTTGCTTTTCTATAATTTTGTGGAAACTCAGCCGATTTCAAATACTTTTATATGATTTTGTTGCCAATTTAGCTATTTTTAACACTGTATACAACACATCAGATTATTATATTAGTTATTAAGCAAAAACTGCTAAAAACCTTGTATTTTTCACGAAAAATACCAAATTTTCGGAATTTTTTTCCTGGTTGAACAGATAAAACCGTTTTTTTCTCATTTTTTAATCTTTGTTAAGGTCTTAGAAATTTTTTTTTATTGAATTTTATGACAAAAACGTATTTGCGTTTATTGAAAATATGTGCACTTTTCAAATCATAACAGTAAACTTCAGCTAAATAGTAAAAATGTTGATTCCAATTAAAAACAAAATTTAAAAAAATCCTAAAAAATATATTTTTTTATGAAAAAAATCATGTTTTTGGGCTGGTTTTAAAGAACAACTTGGGTTAAACTATTCTTAGGAATGAATTGTGTTGTATACACAGTTTGAAAACAACTAAATTGGCTTCAAAATCATGTAAAAAAATTGGAATTTGTTGAGTATTCATGAAGTCATGATCGAACAAAAATGAAGTGTTTGATAAGAAAAAACAATATTAGGAGAAATTTACTTTTAACTAAGACTTAATTCGATATAAAACTAATTTGAAATTATTTAAACTTTTAGTAAGTTTAATTTTGAAAAGAGTGATGCTGAAAGCATTAAAATTGATTGGAAATTAAAAAAAAAAAGTTATGAAAACTTTGCTGAAGGTCATATTTTATAACACCTTCAATTCGCTGGCGCCACCTTAAAATACTTATAGCTTAAACTTTGAGGTTTTTGTTTTTATGTGATTTGAATTCAAAAGAGCGTTTTGGGAGATTTTGAAAAAGCCGCACCCTAATGCACACTAAAAGATCTTTAAATAGCCAGTCTATCTAGAGTTATTGAGCTGAAGGCACTTCCTAGTTTCATCTGATACGCTTTTTGGTACAAATTCAACAATGGGAAATCATTCCAAGCAATGAAATATAGTGTTTGTTCATTGTTTCAAGACACCAATGAACATGTTTGCAGGAAGAAACATTTTTTTTATTGAACTAAAAGTTTTCTTTACTTAAAACCAAATTGTTTAAAACTGTTTGCCTAGGAATCATACTTTAACCCAATAACATGTAGTTTTTTCGACATATTTATTTTCAATTGTGGAAGCCACAGTGAACATGTTTAGGAAGGAATGGGATATTTGATCACAATCCGAATTTCTTTCAATTAAAAAAACTACGAAAATCCCCATTTTTAACCTCTAACAGGTGAATCAAAAGTCATAGCGAAGGCATAATATTTATCTACATGAATTGGCTTGTAGAAATCCAATAAACATATTTGCTTAGAAACCAAAAAAAATGTTCACACTCATTTTTTTTTTTCTTTATTCACTAAAAATTACGAAAACCTTTCTTTTAACAACTGTTTATTTTCTGTTTATCTAAATTAAATGCGATGTCTTGTGACAAATTTTATTTCGAAAAAAAAATTAATTGCATTGAATTTTGATTTACAGACAAACAGGCTTGAATAAGGAGAATGTTTCTCAGATTTTAAACACAAGAAATTTGGAATGTAATCTTAAATTACTATTTATGCTCATGGACATCTTACAGATTGCTTTGAATGTTGATTTTCAAGCAAGTAAAATAAAATTTAGATCGCAATTAAAACTTCCTGCTGATCCTGCTTTAGAATGTTAACTTGATCTCTACAATCAAATCATCAAAAAAAATGACATGTCATTGCTAAGTATTTCAATCAACAAACAGTTTAAAAACTAGGATTTCTTCAATTTTTTTAATCAAAATAAGTTCTGAGTGTTATCTTGCATTTCTATTTATCTGAAAAAAAAAACAAATGTGTTCTCTAGACTACTGCATCATAATTGATGTCGAAAAAACTAGATTTCAGTGCATTGATTTTTTAGTTCATAAGCAATCGGTTAAGAAAAGAGGTACAGTACTGGGCAGAATAAAGTACGCAACTGGCTGTTTTTCATACAAAATGGTCAAGTTTGGAAGTCTGGATCTCGGCTTCTAGTGATCCAATCAGAAATAACATGAACTGTACTCAACTCGAAAGTAAACAATATTTGAAACAAAAATTATGGATTTATTGAAAATTTTACTACTTGTCTTCTTGTCTTCTTCTTGTCTTCTTGTCTTCTTGTCTTCTTGTCTTCTTGTCTTCTTGTTCTTGTCTTCTTGTCTTCTTGTCTTCTTGTTCTTCTTGTCTTCTTGTCTTTCTTGTCTTCTTGTCTTCTTGTCTTCTTGTCTTCTTGTCTTCTTTGTCTTCTTGTCTTCTTGTCTCTGTCTTCTTGTCTCTTGTCTTCTTGTCTCTTGTCTTCTGTTTTTGTCTTGTCTTCTTGTCTTCTTGTCTTCTTGTCTTCTTGTCTTCTTGTCTTCTTGTCTTCTTGTCTTCTTGTCTTCTTGTCTTCTTGTCTTCTTGTCTTCTTGTCTTCTTGTCTTCTTGTCTTCTTGTCTTCTTGTCTTCTTGTCTTCTTGTCTTCTTGTCTTCTTGTCTTCTTGTCTTCTTGTCTTCTTGTCTTCTTGTCTTCTTGTCTTCTTGTCTTCTTGTCTTCTTGTCTTCTTGTCTTCTTGTCTTCTTGTCTTCTTGTCTTCTTGTCTTCTTGTCTCTTGTCTTCTTGTCTTCTTGTCTTCTTGTCTTCTTGTCTTCTTGTCTTTTTGTCTTCTTGTCTTCTTGTCTTCTTGTCTTCTTGTCTTCTTGTCTTCTTGTCTTCTTGTCTTCTTGTCTTCTTGTCTTCTTGTCTTCTTGTCTTCTTGTCTTCTTGTCTTCTTGTCTTCTTGTCTTCTTGTCTTCTTGTCTTTTTGTCTAAGAAGCAGACCCTAATCTATTGGGTATTTATTGCTAAGTAGTGATGTAATCATATGTAGGGAATACCATCCAAGAGTATATCGGTTAAGGTATAGAATTTTCTTCCAATTAGATACAATGTATCTGTAGCAGATAATTCAGAGATAATTCAAATAATCCACTTCCATGAGAAGCGGTAAGTTCTGCAAAGAGAAATGCAAATAGAAATTCAAGCAAGTGAATCCTCCACTAGGAGCAGAACACAAACAATCACCGAACCAAATTACACTTTACGTGCCCAGCCCAGATCTACCGTTCATCTTAACGACGTTTTCATTGTTACCGAAAATAAACGAATCCGTTATTTTCGCTAAGATTCTTAGGCAAACATTAAACAGAGAGTAAAAATCAACGTGATGTAATAAAATTTTATTGCATTCTCTCGATCCGGTGGAAATACTAGAGCAAAGAGGCTAATTGGCCGCCCAGTTAGAACGAGCAATTCCCTAATACTGACTGTTCCTCCTCTTTTACGAACCCCACATACGTGTAAACTGCCAGGCAATCACTTAAAAAGCTAGCGATGGTAGTCCCGAAGTGCGGTCAGCACGCTAATTCAACATTCCGTGCACGTTTTATTGTAATGTTCGCAACCGAAGAGCAGCCATTCTCCGCAAGCAGGTCGGCGGTTTTTCGACGGTCGAACGTGCTGCTCCTTGAGCTCGGTGAAGCTCGAGGACTCGAGGCGAGCTTTTTCGAATTTGTCACAGTCGACGCACTTTGACTCAGCACCGGAAAGGGGAGGGGTTCGACTCGAGCGAAAAATTGTGCATTTCTATCATATAAATACTGCAGTGCGATTAGTCGAACAGTATCAGTTTCAGCTCAGCTACAATCAACTAAACTTGCCTTAGTCGCAACCAACCCCCCAAAACAATCAACATGTACTCCAAAGTTGTGGTAAGTTTTTAATTCAGCTAGTTCCTGAGCGGAGTAATCAATTTCTCTTTTTCGTTTACAGATCTGCCTGGCCATCTGTGCCCTGAGCTCGGTTTCCGCCGCTGTCGTTCCAGTTGCTGCCCCCTTGGCCGCCGCAGGAGTCGTTGCCCCCTATGCCACCTCGTACAATGCGCACACTGTGAACCACAACATCGCCGCCCCCTACGTAGCAGCTACCCCGGTTGCCGCTCCAGTTGTTGCTAAGTACGTTGCTGCCCCAGCTGCTTATGCCGCCCCTGCTGCCTATGCTGCCCCAGCTGCCTACGCCGCTGCCGCTCCAGTTGCCAAGTACGTTGCTGCCCCGGCTGCCTATGCCGCTGCCCCAGCTGCCTATGCTGCTGCTCCAGCGTTCGCCGCCTACAGCGCCGCTTACCCCTACCCATACCTGTTCTAAGTCGGCCACTCCTGCATACGAAAGCGATGGAAATGAGTTCTAGTCATTGATATGGACACGCCAAGTTTATGTTGAAAATAGCTGAACTGTTGATTGAGAATAGATGAATTTATAGTAATGCAATTTGAAATGGTTATTTGGCTTTCGAACAATATCCGAACTAACAAATTTGAAATGACAAATTCGATTCGACGAAGTCGATTGAACAAATTCGAATCAACAAAATCGAACTCACAGGATCGAACTGGCAAAATCGAATCGAAATCGATAACAAAATTCAAGATTACATCGTTATCACTCATGAGAGACTTCTCATCCCAATTGAACTCACATAAAGTTCGTACAAATTTCCCACCAATGGCGTCTGCAAATGCAGCACCGTTTCAGCCGTCGCAATGATCAATGTTTTCGGAATGTGTCATAAGCGCTGAATGTTCATCTCATCAAAAGCTTTTTCTGTGCCCGGCATCGAAACGGGGGCATGCTTCTCCATCGCATACGATCCAGCACGTGCCCCCTTGTTATGATTGATTCGAAAATTTACCCCTCTGCGATCTCCATCTTGCATCAATCAATTTCCTCCCGGACCGGACCCGGACGTTCTGGAGGAGGTGGTTCTCGCTCCACCTCAAAATGTACAAAATGTATAGTTGAACGCGTGCTACAAAGTGAACCGAAGAAATTCGTTTGCCATACGGTGGTGTGGCAAATTCGACTGGGAATCAATTTTTCAACTATTGAATTGTACTTTTAGCTCTCGCCGTCGTCGTCGTCGTCGTTGTGTCTACGATATCTTCTGTAGACTCCAAGAGGGGATGCGGAACGCTTGGGTAGAATAACGTTAGTTCGAGTGAGAATCGAAATAGAATCGATTATAGGAGGATTCTTTCATATAATTATCAATGTTGGCAAGCTGGGATTTGTTTTGATTTATTGAATTCTATTGGCCTGTTACGGTCGTCATGTCTTGTAAAGTTGTACTGTTTTTTCTTCTTACTATCTTATTATAATCATTTTCTTCTTCATTATCATCCTGTCCTTCTTCTTTTTCTTCTTATCAGCATTATATCTAGACAAACTATTGTTGTGCACCAACTATTTTCTATAAAAAACTTAGTCTTATTTCAGGAATACATTAAATTGACTTGTTACGGTCGCCATGTCTTATATTGTCATGGTCGTCATTGCTACATGAAAATTTCTTTTTATCTTCATTATAATGTTTTTCAGCTTCTTTTTAGCATTATCTAGCTTTTTACGCTAGCTGAAAAACAACAAGGGGTGATTCAGATTTGACATTTCTTGCCAACAGATTTTATAGTTAGGTCTTAGGAGGCAATTATTCGTTTCAAATTATGAGATAATATTAGGTGCCTAGCTCAGATAATCTTCTTCCTCAAGACCGTAGTGCCAAATAAATGGATAATGTTTGACGCAATGAATGAATCATATACCTATTTATCTTATGAAAAATAGTCATGTCATACTAAATGGATTGATAATTTTTATGTGATGAATGAAGAGCTTCGTAATTTTTGGCTCTTGAATATAAGTTGAAACTCGTTAAGACTAAATTGATTGTTAATCAAGGATTAACAAAAGTTGTTGTAAAAGGTTATATTCGCTAAACACATTCTCACTGATTACTAAGAGGGATAAAATCTATGGAATCTTGAGCATGAATTTACCGTAATACTATGTGTAATCTTTGACAAAGGTCTTGCCATTTCTTGGTCAGGAAATCTAGGCGAAAATGGGCAAGGAACTGTAACAATAACGGGAAATAGTTTTGAGTAGCAACAAAATTGATAGAAGCATAAGACATTTTTTTTTTGCAAAATCTCACATAATATTGCGTTGGACTTTAGCATAACTCTCGCTCTAGATTATGTGGTTTGATGTAAATATTTATAAAAGTAGAACTGCATGCATGCATTTCATTCCATCAATGTTAGCCCAAAAATTCCCTCTCATAAGCATTGTATTGAATTGTTGAATTGTTGCCGTGCGATATCTTCAACTGAAATCAATTGCTTAACTTGTTTTCATATCAACTGAATTAAGTTTGTAGCTGATAACAGTATCACCAGATAAGCACCTATCATCACTTCATTCCAACCTAAAATAGAAAGGAAAAATATTAGAAAAAAAAAATGAAAAATATAGTAATTTTGTTTTTCAGAAAACAGGAGTGGAAAAAACTCTGACATAACATCGTCAACATTAGAAATTTTCATTTTCACAAAGCTTGATAAGATTGAGCTATAAAAATTATGGTGCATGCAAGACATGTCAAAAGGGGGTGTTTCAAATATTATAGCAGGCTAGCGTAGAAAGCTGGATATCACCTGGGAGGGAGAAACCAATACAAAATTTCTATACGTCATAGTGAGCCGGGATTCCGCTGTCACGAAAAGTCACTGTGAGCCCAGATCTCAAACATTGGACTAATATGGAAAAAGCGCGTAACTGATTAAAAAACATTTTCGCATTTCATCAAAAGTGACAAAAATCGAATGAAAATCAATTCATGCACACATTGCAAGTAATGTCACGTGAGCGCCTTTCAATCGGATTGAATATAAAGCACTGAAAAACGCATCGTTTTACTTTTTCCAATAAAAATGAATATTTAGTGCATAGAAAACTGTGGCCCCTTTTCCATGTTTGTCAGGAAAAATCGAAAGTACACAACAAAAGAAAACTAGCGATTTTTCCCAAGCCTGCCTTGATTGTTGTTGGCAAGCTGGAGTTATCTTGCAGTTCAAACAAACATTGTTCTGTATTTCGTGTGTAGTATCGGTGCCTTCCTCCCAGGATATCACCAATGTTGCGAAGTTTTCGGACAAATTCACGTTGTTTTCCAATCACACAGCGTAACAAAAATGACATTTTTGCGTGTCTCGAGGATCAAATTATATGAGAAGCAAGCACTGTACTAGGAATCTGTGGCAGATGTACTGTAGAAATTATTTGAGGACTAATTGTATGAGACTTTGACGAAGTTTGCGTTGGAGCTATTCCTGAAAATGCCCTTTGTAATGTTCGATAGAACCAATGAAGAAAATCAAGAAGAATGTAGAAAAAAATCCAGCATAAATAAATGGAGGAATCTTCTAGAGACTTTCTGGAAGAATCAGAGGAACTCCATTGAAATCTCTAGTTAACATGATTGGAAGTATGCTTGAAAGAGTCCAGAGATGCAAAGTCACGAAAAATTCTTGATCAAATTGATTGATTATTTTTTGGAAAAATCCCTACAGGAACGCATTTAGCTAAAGATTACTGGAGTATCTCTTCGAAAAATGTATTGAAATATTTCGGGAAAAATCCATACAGTAATCCTTGAAGTAATATTCGCAGAAACTCTGAAAGGAATACCTAGATTAGTTCTTTCAGGCATTTTAAAAAGGTTCATATTCAGCACGTCATGTACATTCGTAGTGTATTGGGATCAGTTTGACTAATTATAATGATAAAATCTCTGGAAAAGTTGCTGCAGGAGGATGAAGAATTTGTTCAAGAGTTCCCAGTTAAATTCGTAAAACAAATCATATCGAATTTTCTTGAAAGAATTTCATAGTGAATTCCCAGAGGAATTGTTATAATATTGTACAAAAGTAATCATTAAAAACTAGAGCATGGTTTCCCAACCGGTGGTCTGCGGACCCCTAGGGGCCGTGACAATTTCCCAAGGGGTCCACGAAGCCATTTGTAAATAACTGTCATTTTTCTTGATTGAGGGATACATGTGAGAAATCCCTCACTTCGTTCGTGTAGAAGATAAGAATATAGTAATGTTATAGTTTTAAAATATAACTTATTTTATTCTTGTTTTAAATACGCGAATAGTAATAAAAATATGCCATACCACTCTATAAATAAGAGATTGTAAGCCTTATACTATTGTAATTAGAATTGGAATTGCAAAATAAAACTAAAAGCCCTCCTAGGTTTCCACGAGAAAGTTTTCAAAATCGGCAGCTAGATATATATTAGCTTTCATCACAAGTAATTGTGGTAGGACTTGAAAACGTCGAATAGATCTTAATGCGACTGGAAATTTCTGGCATATTTCAAGCTTAGTCTTTTGCAAATTTTGGCAAAATGCTTTGGAAGTTTCTTTGCGATTTTTTTAGTGGATTTAGAAAGTTTGAAATTTTCCAATGTTTCCATCATTGACGGAACTCTTTCGAATCTACCAGCAGGACCGTATAAAATACGGTTCCCAACTGATATCGGTGGTAGTAACTCTTGAAAAAATCTAAAAAAATCTTGATTGAGATCTGAGAAGAACATTCCTGGCAAAATTTTTAAAACTTTTTTCAACGACCGTTAGTTGTGTCCTTAAACATCAATCGATAGTTTATCAAAATATTCAAAAGAGTTTCTAGAACTATACACTGGAAATTCTTGTCATATTTCAAGCTTAGTCCTTGGCAAACTTTGGCCAAATGCCTTGGAAGTTTCCTAGAGTTTTTTTCATTAAAAAAGTGTGAAATCTTTCACATTTTTCATCATTGGTTGAACTCTCTCGAATTTATCAGCACGTTTGTATAAAAAACGTTTTTCAACTGATATCTGCAGTAGTGATATTAAAAAAAAAATCTCAAAAATTTTTGATGGATATCTAAGAAATGGCAAAATTTTTAACAATTTTGTTTCCATTGACCGTAAGTGGGCAACTTGAACCTCAACAGTAAGTTTATCAAAATTCCTGGCATATTTCAAGCTTAGTCCTTTGCAAGTTTTGGCAAAATGCCTTGAAAGTTTCTTAGCGAACTTTTTGTGGATTGAAAAAGTTTGAAATTATTCACGGTTTCCATCATTGGCGGAATTCTTTCAAATCTACCAACAGGACCGTATAAAATATGGGTTTCAACTGATATCTCTGTAGTAGTGATACTTGAAAAAAATAGATATCTGAAAAAAATTCTGGTAAAATAGTTAACACTTTTTTCCAATATTCAAAAGAACTCGGTGGGCAGCTAATTGATGTCCGAGAACTTCGCGGATTCTGGTGAAATCATAGGGGATACTTTTTTCAAACATTGTTACAACCTTTAGAGATGATTTTCCATGAAATTAACATCAAGACTTGGATGTTGCTTACTTTCTTCGAACGTCCATAGTAGATTCTTGGAAAGATATTTGGTAGACTCTTAGCTAAATTCTGAGTGGGTTTAATGAACTCCAGATAACCATAACAGAACTCTTACATTACCTGTGGCAGGCCTATTAAACATGTGTTGATTAAATAAAAGATCTTTCCACAAACTACGATTTCAAGCACATAAATGGTTGAGGGTCCACACTATATGTGAAGAACTTCAAAGGGGGTCGGCACTTTGAAAAGCTTGGGAGACACTGCACTAGAAGACACCATTAAAAAATAAAAAGTTCCTGAACCAATATCTGGTACGATTGCTGGCGGTATTTTAATATCTCCAAATGAAAACTTGATCAAAGAAATTTTTGCGTTAAAAATAAACCAGGAGAAATTCGAGGAAAAATCTCTGGACAAATAGGAACTTAAAGATTTTTTTGGATAAATAGCTTGATAAATAAATTGAGAACTTTTTTAAGAAATTTCAAATAATTTCCTTCCAAAATGCTTGAAGAAATTCCAATAATTCTAAAAATGGTTGGATGAAACTTTGGAACCGCTATGACTGGTTGGATGAAACTACTGAAAAAATTATATAAATAAGAATGAATGGTGATTGTATGTCACGAAATAACTCAAGAATGGGCCAACGGTTTTAAGTAATTTCTTAGCGGATGCATTCCCCAAGGGTTGCGACGTGATTTTGTGGAAAAATATAAGTAAAAAAAACTCATAAAGAAAGTTGGATAAACAGGAAAACGAATATGACATTTTGTGTAAGGATTTTCCATAGCCTACTTTGGAGTAATACAAGGTATGCTGGGAAAACCAGTTGGTATTTTGATTCCGTTGTGTCCAGTCGCATTGTGTGAGTTCGAAAAGAAATTCGTGTTCAGTCGAGGATGAATCGCTGGCTTATGTTGTGCTGATGAGCTCGTTTTATGTTTATTTTTATCGTGGCAACATTACTCTTATGTAAGTTTTAAACAAACTTTGGATGATTCGTCACTAAAAGTGTTGACATAAACCCTAAATCCTGTTTGATATAACTTCAATATACACTCACCTTTCTTATTTTCGTAATTACTGACCTTCGAATAGTACGACATAACGAATGTCGACGTATTTTTTTTCTCCTATCAATATCTACCAATATAGTTTTACCAAGAGACTAAAATAAAAATTGTTTTAAGTAGGGCTCTTATTTTTCCTCATTATTAATGGATCACATCACCGACCAAAGGAAACTCTCAGATCTTTTTCCTCCCTCTCTAATCAACACTCTTCTCGCGATGATTGTGGAGATGCAGAGGTATTCTCAGTCTCTAGAAGTATCTTCCCCATCCCAACTGATTGTAGGAACTTGGTTAATATCGACAGTTGTATTGACGAACCATCCATAGTTTATTTGAAAATAACATAACGTACAGTTGCCATATTGTCGATATTAGTAGAAGTACTTCGACGTTCACAATGTCGAACTATTCAAAAGATTTTTTTTTATTTTGTAATGACCAAAAAAATATGTATGTTAAAATTATATAAAACAGGAATAAGAGTTATGTCGACACTTGTAGTGTCGAGCCATCTATAGTTTATTTGAAAATTATATAACGTAACATTGCAACGATAAAAATGTGTTATGCGATATTGGTAGAAGATTAAACAAGTACGTCGATATTCAAAATATCGAACTATTCAATGGTTATTATTTGGTGATTTTGGACTGGAGTATTTATTGTGGTAATTTTCTGGCTAGCAGCCTGAATAAATGGATCACAAAACAATTATTCTCGCTCCAATGTTTCGATCTCGATTTGAATCTTCATCAGGGGATCTGTATTTTATCGAGAGATATAACAGAAAATGGAAAGTTGTACTTTCATAGGAAAAATGAGGGACTAAACACTTCACAATAAAAAAATATATATATAAAACATCAACTTACAAAGAATTATTCGTCACCGTACAAAAACTTTCAGTCTGTACTGTTGTCTATACATGTAGGAAAGTCGGTATAGTAATCTAGTACTCTATTATTACTCTATCTATTCTCCCACAATTTTTGTTACAACACTTCTCACTCGTCGATGATTAACTGATTTTTTTCTTATCGTGGTGTATCTAATGGTTTGATTTCGTAGTATTTCCTCTAATTAGGTTATTTAGGACACTACCATCCAAAGTTTGTTTGAAAATTGTATAAACGCAGCGATGCCACGATTAAAATATATTATCATAAGCATGAAACGAGCTCGCCAGTTGACAATCCATCCTCGACTGAAAACGAATTGCATTATGCCAGTGCTTGGACTAATATTTGCACCATTTTTATAAATAACTCCTAGAGCATTCGATGAATAATTAAGGTTAAAGCACCTAGTTAAAGCCTTAGAAAAAATGTCAATAAAAATTATATGGGAAACCGTAGGGGTAGTCGGGGCGGTTTGGCCAATGGGGTGGAATGAGCACCCCTTAAAAACTGCATAAGTTTTTGAAATTTCATCTGAAATAATATGCAACCGAAAAGCCGACAAGGAAATTAAGCAATAGACATGCTACAAGTCAGTGCTATGAACTCAAAGAAAAAGAAATAAATGAAGTTTTAAAAAACTGCCCATATTGCCCCGAATGGCTCTTTCAAATTTCATCATTTTAGAATGATAAAATTTGACTGTTAGAATGATTTCTATAATTCAATCTTTTTGCACGGAGTGTTTATAAATACTAATAACTTTCAAGTGTTGTGAAAAAAATAATTGATTTTTTAGTCTATATGAGATAATTTTACAACCAAAAATAGGGTGGTCATTTCACCCCATCGGTAAAAAATCGACTCAAAAAATTACAAATTTTGAAAAATCTCGCATTCATTCGGGAATTTTATAATACAACGGAAATCATACAGATCTAGTGTATTGATCTAAAAATTGTTGGAAAACACGCAAAAACCCAAAGTTTCCATAATATTTTCAACACTTTTATCGACTTTTTTCTAAGGTGGCCAAACTTCCCCACTTTCCCCTATTTATGTTACAAGCATGTCAAACGCAAGCTTTCATTCCATATTATGCATGTAAAATATTGAAACTGAGCTTAAACCATCATTTCGCTTTGAAAATCTCGTCGGTCAATAGAGGCCACCAGATGCAGTTTTGGCCACCTCACTTTGGTTCCTAAATTGTCCAATCACATTGATTTCTTATGAGAGTGGCCAAATCAGGAGTACCCTGGCCAAATTGGATGTTTGGGAGTTAAAATTATAAGGAAAATTTATTGTTTTTCTTATGTTTTGAATCAATTCGGATGAGTAAATAAAAGTAGCTCTACCATGTAGATGTGATTCACTCGATACATAAGGCTTCATGCTGATTGGCTATGTAAAACGGAGTATAATCCACTATGGCTATTACTGGCGTATGTCCAAAACCGGTGCTTCTACGCCACTGCATTGTTCTTAAAAGGGGCCGCAGAAAAAAGTCATAAAAAAATTCTAGACAAATTCCTACTGGAACCCGGGAATAAAAAAAATGAAAATATCAATAAAGGAGTTCTTAATCAAACACTTAGTAGAATATTAGTAGGTATCTTTTAGGAAAAAAAACTGGAGAAATTCAAAACCTTTGGAAAGAAATTGTTCGAAGAATCCATTTCTAATTTAAACTAAAGAAAATGAATTTGAGCTAAAATACAAGTTACGTTATATCGAAGATAAAGTTATGTTTTATCGAGGTAAGACTTCATGTTCAGAATACAGTCGCCTCTCCACATCTTGATATCGAAGGGACCATCGAGATAGCGAGATCGAGACAAAGAAACATTTTTTGATGAATACTAGATTGAAAAACACTTCGTTGCCAAGAAAGTAATACACAAACGAACGTCATTATGCGCTCCTAATTTGTTTTGAATCCCAAAACTTTGGTCTAGTAACTTTCGATAATGGTCATATCGACATACGGAGAGAAAATTGAGAACGAAAAATCAACCGAAACACATCGAGATATGGAGATATCGAGATGAGGAGGGTATCGAGATATGGAGAGTGAAAATGTATGCAGACTGAAGGGACTTATGAAACCATCGACATAGGGAGAGATATCGAGATGTGGAGAGTCGACTGTATTATAAATGAAGTTAAAGAACACTTGTGTATAAGCTGCTAATATTCAATTGAGGGGATTGTAAGGAGTGTAAGTGACATAAAACTAGCTTTGAGAAAATCGACTTTGAAACTTCTTTATCAATTTTTCATGCCATATGAATTCTTCTTCTTCTTCTTGGCATTACGTCCTCACTGGGACGCAGCCTGCAACTCAACTTGTTCAATGTGCACTATTGCCATTTTCAGTATATTTTACTAAAACCGACCAAAATGTCAAACACACCATTTCGCGTTTGAACCCCTCAACTGAATTCGGCTTCGACTCGACCTTCCCAAAGAGGAAGAGTTCGGTTCACACTTCTGCTCTGCCAGTATCCGATTCCCACATTGAACTACACGAATATGAAATTTATTTCACGTGACGCCTCCATCCATTTCCCCTTTCTTCCACTCCCCATGGATCCAAGTGGTGAATAACTCAAATAAAATTTCGATATACAGCAACACAGGACTTCGCACGAGTACTTCGACTGTACGACTGAATCGCCGAGTGGAAATTCCCGAGCAGGAACGAAGAACTCGCACTATCTGTTCATACTATATTCTGATATTATATTAGGTATTGTTCAGGTATTCAGGTAATGATAACACCCAAAATTGGTATTGCTATGGTAATAAAGTAATTGTTTGAAACAATTAATAATATCTTAGTAAGATATTTAACTACTATTGAAAAAAAAATGACTTTTATATGAAAAACCATAATGTATTATTTAGGTATTACAATACCTAACCCAATTATAAGTTTGACGTGCTCTTCAATACCTTATCCAGATAGTAGGTATTGAAAACAATCTGGTATTTAATACTTCAATTTGGCATTTTGTAGCACTTTTCTCCTGCTCGGGTTAAGGGGACGATCCGAACGATACCGACCGACTTATCGTCACACCTTCCGCAGAGAGGAACTTGGAGCTTTTTCCTGGTCATGTCGATCTCAATATTTCAAAATTTAATTTTTTTATTAGAATTGAGCTTCGGTTTGGGGGAAACTGCTTTCCCAGAGCCATCCCGAGAACCGAAATATATTTCCACTTCCACGCGAATCGTGCTCTGAGTTACGGAAGTGGCAATAAAGCGGAAACGACTGCGGCAATGTGCCGCTCGAATATATATACACTACATTTTTTCTGGGTTTCCTTTAATAATTGACAAATGTGCACCGGATGCGAGTTTTATGTGCGAAAGGCTATAAATTGTGCTGCAGCTGGGTCCAAATCAGCAAATGGGGCATAATCAGGTTCATGAGGGAATTATTTATGTGTTTTTCAACAATTTGATAAATGCAAGAAATAATCAATAATCTGAAGTATACTACCACTTTTGATTGGTTTTCAATTAGAAAAGACAAAGTTATGCGAATCTAGAGACAGGGATCTCAGTTTACTTTTCTCGGTCGGGATGAGGAATTTTCGTGATACAATTAGTATGCTTGTCACGTACAAGAAGACTCGGTTGGACAGGTATTAAGGTACATACTAGTTGATGCTTTTGATAGAAAAGAGACGCACAATCTCTACGATAACGACACAGAGATAATTCGTTAGCTTCCAGAAAAAGTTGGACATATTTAGAAGAAAACCTAATTACAGGTTATCTAAATCCTGGTAAAAACGTGACAATCAAATTGATAAGTCCGATGGTCAATTAATATTTCTTTTTAAAATTATAGGTTGAACTTACGGTTTTATGTAGCTAGGTTCTATTTCAGATCTTACCTGAAAAGAGATAAATGAATTCATTAGAATATGATTGGTCAGAGAACATATTTTATTTTCAAGATAAAGTGAATTCTGGAATATGGAATATGAAATATGGAAAGTCATTCTGAAGGTGTTTGGGTTTGATTCCCGATCGGTCCTGGATCTTTTTGGTAATTTTCTTGACTACCCTGGGCATAGAGTATCATCGTACCTGCCACTCGAGATACGAATGCGAAAATGGCAAAGAAAGCTCTCAGTTAGTAACTGTGGAAGTGCTCATTGAACACTAAGCTGAGAAGCAGGCTCTGTCCCAGTGCGGACGAAATGCCAAGAAGAAGAAAAAGAACAGTATTATAAACAAGCAAGGTTTAAAAAGCATAGATTTTTTGTGAAAAGTGCTTACGAGCCACAATTAGCTAGAACCAACCATAAGCACCAGGACAAAATTATCACAATAACTTACCTACTTTCAGAATATATTTTCCCCGTACCGGTAGGCTATTCTTCCCGCAACGAACCACAATCGCACATTATACTTCTGTTCTCAACCGATATTTATGATATGGCACACAACTCCCCAAGGAATTCCAACTGTCAGGCATACTGTCACATCTGGTTAGCGTTCGAAGTTTATGCCATTCTTCATGGTTCGAGAGACATAAGTGTAACACGAGTAAATCATTCCCTAAACCTTCTTTCCCTCAGCCCAGCAACTTCAGCCAGTTTCCCCATCTGGGAAGGCCTGGGAAGTGAATGAATTTCCCCCGAGAGAACAACTTTCGGTTCGATCCCCCAGGAGGGTTTGGACGGGAAGGACAACTCCCGGGTTGGACAATGATGAGCCTTCCGCACTACAAATCATCTTCGCCGCCCTGACGCACTAGCACAAGCTAGCTACCGCGAGAGACGAAACACGATATGATGGACGTACGCCACCGGGCGAATATCGAGACCAGGGGTGGTAGCAACTGAGTGACTTAAAATTAGAATCTTTATAGACATCTTGATTGAAAAAAGGAACCAAAAAGTGGCTAATAAGCGGTTTCTTCACCACCGCTTAGGCCTTAAACCTGGTTTAATTGTATGGGTAACCGTGGTTTACGGCTTAAGCGACGCTGAAGAAATTGGCCCTAAGAGAAGACCAAACAGGGAACAGAAAGTGATGATCATACAAGAATCAAGAGAACAAAAACAATCCAAACTGGAGGGATAAATGACATTTTTTTGGAAATCTCGCCAAAAGTATGGGTATTTATTTTTTTTTTTTAAGTCATGACAAATATTACTTGTGACAGTACAACAAGTATTACTGTAGATTAAAGTGGTGCAAAAGTTCAACCTTAGCGGAATAATCAATCTTTCCAGAAAAATTATAACAGTTAAAAAATATACCACAGAGCAAACCTCCAACATATTGGCTACAACTATGTTAAACAAACTTGTGTCAAATGAACTATCTTTTTTAAATTAGAACAGTTTTAAAATTGATCTTGAAACACCTTTTACAACTTAACAAATAACAACAACTCTTCCAAATCTCAATAGATTTAAATAATAAATAGAGTGCAAGTCTCCAACTTGGATAGCATTCTTATAATGAGGTCAGAGAGGAACAGGGAGCTAGCTTCCCCACCTGACCGGAAATAAAATGAAAATTAACAGTTTTGGTAGGAAGCATAAAATTTTATTTCAAAACTTTCAAAGATGATCCTTGAGAAAGAATCCACAACGGATCTTGCAAGGAATCTACAGAAGCGTTAAGAAATCTTCAGTATTGCATATCGAGAATTCTGCCAAGATTCTTGTGAGCAGAGCAATAAGTAACTCAAAATAAATCCATTTAGGGAGGATGGGGGATGGATTCAATAAGAAATTTATCGAGGAGTTCCTATACTGCCCATTAGACTGATGGAAATGTTGAAGTTTTTGCTCCCCTATGCTTAAACGGTTTCAATTATGGTGAAATTCATTCTCCCTAAATTTGAAGTGATTTGGAAGAAATTTGACTGTGCACACGCCATTTGAAGTTAATATGGAGATTATATGAAAAACACTAACCTTTTGTGTTAAACCCTGTATCTCTTCGTCATAATATTTTCTGGAAAAGTGAACAAACACTACCCCAGCTACAACTTTTCCGAAGACCACATTTTGATTGGACGTCAGGATAATTTGTTATTATTGATAACAAAGTCTAAATCATGCTGAGAAGATCATTCACTTATTTTCAGCGCAACACTGCTTTTTTGCTGTACAACATATTAGCCTGGATTACTTTGATATATTTTTCCCGCCAGGAGCACCACTGTTGCCTGCCGAGCAGTTGGTTAAGCATGAAAAATGCAAACTCAGTTTATGATTATGAATATCAATTTATCCTGACGTCTAATCAAAATGTAGTCTTCGGCAAAGCGGTAGCTGAAAGGATTTCACATGAGAAGCGTTTGTTCGCTTTTCCATAAAATATTATGACGAAGAGATAGAGGGCTGAACACAAAAGGTTAGCGTTTTCCATAGTAATCACCATATAAACTTCATATGGCGTGTGTGCAGTAAAATTTCTTCCGAATCATTTCAAAATTTTGGAGGATGCTATTAACCTTAATATAAATCGTTTAAGCATATGGGAGCCATCATTTGAATCAGGGAAATGGCTTTCGGGATAATGGGGTAGAATAATATGCATTTACTTTACTTGATTGGAGTGGGTAGTCGAAAATGATCAAATATCTCATTCTTTTGATTACTTATCACTCTTTCTAGTTCAGCACCCCGTCACTAAAGACTATTCTTTGACCTTCTTGAATTGCATAACTTTTCGGGGAAACGGGTCATTCGGGGAAACGACATTCCGGGAGAAGCAGTACAATCGTATTATGCGGTGTATGATTGCAAATTATGTCTATAGAGCATTTGTTCTAACCCTCATCAAGATATCTGCGTTTAAAAATTTCAGCACATTTGTTATTTGTTCAAGTAACGTCATCCTTGCGAACATGGGCAGTATAAATATTCTCCCATTTTTTAAGCTGAAATGTTTCTAAATCTTTCATAAGATTTATCTAGTAAATCTTAAATATATTTAATTCAACCACTAGCCCGCTAATTCACTATTATAGCCTTACGTTTTTCAGTTTATTTATTATATTCAAAAAAGCTCGAGATATACTATTATTATGTCAAGTTAATATTACATCTATCTTAAATATAGATTTTTTTCAACATTTGTTCATATTCTTTTCGAAGTGCTTTAAAAACAATTTACGGCTTTTCCGTCTCTTGTCGCGAAGAATGCTTTGAAAATGGCAAATCGGTAAATCCTGAGTCAAAATTTGACAAATTATATGCAATGGCTTCGGCACAAAACAATCCAGCTTTTTGGGTGCAGTATTGTTATTTTGTTTGCAAGTCAGTTTCACTGGGTCTACTACATTTAGTGTCACTGTATAAGTTCCTCTAATGGAGTTTCTTTAAAATTTATTTATGATTTTTTCTCCAGTATTCACTTTTGAACTGGTCCTAGGAACGTTGGAATTTAGTTTAATATTTTTTTTTTTGATGGTTCCTAGTGATTATATCTTAAAGTGAAGATGCATTGAAGCCAAACTTTGAATTTCCAAGAGTACAAATCTAAAGAACCAGACAACTCTTTGTGCTAAAAATTTAATTCACTAGTCATTCGCTGACCAATCGATCACATTTTCTACGCGAACGGTTGTCAGGTTCTCTGTATTTGTGCTCTTGAAAATTCGATGTTTGGCTTGAATGCATTTTCACCTTAAGATAGTTGCGAATTGCTCTTTATATATTTGTTATTCTGTCTTCAATAATTCCATGGATTTACATTCCTTCAATGATTTATGCCTTGAGACATTTCTCCAGGAAATGTGACTTGCCAAGAGCATCGACCAGAAATAACCTCAAAAAATTCTAAAAAAAGTCTTCTACAGAAATTTTCAGAACAGCTTTCTATTTTGCTCCTGCACTTTTCAAGAGTTTTCTGAGTAATTTCACTTAAGCCACAGAACTCGACCATCAATCAATTAAATTGCATTTAATTTTGAACATGTTTCGGTATGGTACATTATGTGTTTTCTAGAGATAACTTTTGGAAATGGTCTATAAGTTTTTGCATGCAATTTATTTGAAAAATTCTAGTTCCGAAATGACTGATTTTAGGAAAAAAAAGCTCTATGGAGAAGTTGTAGTGAACCGTTTGGGCTGTAAGAAAAAAAAAACAAAAAATTCCCCATGTAAAATTTCTTGGTCGTCAATTTATCCAAAATAACTAAAATATTGGCTATATAATGTTAGGTTATACGGAGCTTCTCTGAAAAAATATTCAAAACGGTTGAGTTGTCTCCATACAGTAGTCTTAATACAGTAATGTCCCGATTTTGTCAGCCCCATGCTGAATTTAGGGTTGACAAAATCGGGAAAAAGCAATCGGGAAAAAAAATTCGACTGGTTTCAAGTTTTATTCTAACTTAAGGATTTAGTTTTATAATTTTGTTAATACAAATATTGTGTATTTTACTTCAATTTTCTATGTACCGTAATCCAAGGTAACATTGATCAGTTTCATGAATAATTATTGAAAATTTCAGATTCCAAAATTTTGGTCTTTAGATGATTGTATAGACGTGGCCAAGGTCATAATTGACTTTGTGCACCCAATATTACCAGTATAGACGAGCTTACTCTCATTAAAATATATCAATTTCAAGGCTCACAAAATCGGACAAAAAGGATGCTAAAATCGGGGATAGACAAAATCGGGTCATTACTCTATAACAATATGATGTTTTTTTTTAAGTTTTCAAGAGTCCAGAATGGAATCACGAACAGAAATGCTCACATCTTAAAAACGATTCCACCAAATAGGCTCATTTCTTCAGAACAGGCTCTCATTGAAGTATTCGAAATTTCGAATTCGAAAAAAAAAATCTAAAATAAATCTGTAGCTAAGATATTCGAGTGGGTTATGGCCATGCGTTGGTCTCCCAAGGAATTTCGAGATATCTTCGGATTCAGACGACCAACGATGAAAATCGACACAAAATTTAAAAGCAGAAGTTTTTAAGAACTTGTGAAAAAATAATGAAAAACAAAAAAGTTTGCGCGATATGAACAATTATTTTTTTGTTTTCAAAAATGAGGTTGCTATTAGAGGGATTAAGGTTGCATTCAGACCTCTTTCGACGCAAATCAAATCTTCAGACTTTTTTCAATCCTTCCAAAACACTGAAATAACTCGTTATATTGTCGATTGATTTAATTAATTCGCACGTTATTCCAATTTACCCACTGTAATAGAAAGAAAAGAGTAAACGTCTCCTGCAAAAGTTTAAAATGACGTAACTGAACCGCAAACAAAAAATGTAAAAATTGTCCCTAAGTGTCACATTTTATGAAACTGGCGAAAAACAGCTTTAAGATCACTTTTAAGACCTGCAAGATTAATTCGTGGATGAAATGTTGGAGAAATTCCTAAATAAAATTATGTCATACTTGATGACAAAACTCTGGTTGATGTCTGAGAAATATGCTGTTCAAGTATGGGCTCCTTACCACGAAACTCAAATCGCTCGTATAGAAAGAGTGCAACGATGCTTCGTCCGATATGCCCTGAGCAGATTACCGTGGTCAAACCCGATCGTGCTGCCTGCGTATGATAGTCGGCGCCAACTAATAGGGCTGGAGTCACTACGCCATCGAAGAGTTTACCTTCAAAGGATGTTCGCATATGACGTAATAAGTAGCCGGATCGACTGCCCAGAGCTTCTGCAACAGGCGAATTTCTTTGTCCCAGCGCGTCTTTTACGTCAACGTTCTTTAATCAGGATAAGTCGACACCGTACTGTTTTCGGCCAAAATCATCCACTCGAAAAATGTTTTAATCTTTTAAATGATGTAGATATTTTTGATTTTACTATTGATAGAAATCGTTTTAAGAATATTGTGAGACAAATTTATTAGTAAGATAAGGGGTATTCAGTCTGTACAGCAAAGCTGAAGACGGTGTTAAATAAATAAATTTGGAAGAATCCATATCAAAATGGCTGGAAAATAACTGTGGAAATTGACGTAGGAACAGCTTGAAAAGTTCTTGTAGGGTTTGTTGGAATAATCTCTTAACTTAAAAAAACTCAGGAATAAATATTTGAGGGTTTTCTTGGATTGATCTGTAACAACTGAAGCAAATTTTGTAAAAATTGGTCTAAATAGTTTTTGAAAAATCTTTGGAGGAATTTGTAGACGGATTCCTGGGAAACCTTAGAAGAATTTATAAAGAGATGCCTGAAGAATCTCTGAAAGAATTCCAGAATTTGAAGAAATCATAGAAGCGTTTCTGAAACCTTTTTTCGAGATATTTGAAAAGAAATTCGTTGAGAAAAAACCCGTTAGAGTTTTTAAAAGTTTCCCTGGAGTCTCTAAAAGATTGCACCACGATTCAATGCCTGCTTGCAAAAAGGAAAAAAAAGTGACTTTACAGACCTTTCTGGTGACAAAAATAGACTTTGTAGACCTTTCATTAACAAATAAGACTTTTTAGAGACTTGCATCTAAAAAGTGCCCAAGTCTCTAAAAAAAAAGTTGCTACTAGCCCTGCCAGAGCCGTAATGCACGTACGCCGTTTGTGCTTAAAAGATAAATCAATTGATTGATTGCGTGTGTCCTTTCGAATGGCGTCAACGTGCGGCGGAGGATGTTCCGTTCTGGATGGTTCTGTTCTAGTTGGAGCGTGTTGGCCATCGAAATCGACGAGTTGGCTTCTAATAAGTCACCCATCGGAAAGAATGACAACGATGGCAACGGAGAGCGAGGTGAAATCGATTATTGGAAAAGTCGTCGGACAGAGTGGAGACATATTTGGTTCATGTTTTATGACGCACCCACTGAATTCGTGGTGAGAATAACGATAACGGAGAATTTAGTGTTACATACGAGATTCAGCAAACGATATGGTTGTTCTGGATTCGAATAAAGATCTGAGATTGTTCTCCATGTCTATTGCATTTTTTTTTTTCATTCGAAAAGAAAACATCGAAATCATTCGCATGGATGGTCATTGTCATTGGGCATTGAGAGTCTGTACGAGAATAAAATACCAGGCGATTGGAACCGGCCGCCTTGAGGATTTCAATTACGTTGATACTAATAGGCAAAACGTGGCACCAGAATGCCAGTACGCTTATCTGTTCTGTTCAAAAATTCCCAATTGATTCCGAATCGTCCAAATCTGAATCCTCTGTCTTGGAATGAAATTCAACCAATCGTACCGTTCATCCATCAATCTTATTGGCAAACACGATCGGCTATCACAAATCGAACACCATCCTCGGATTATGTAAGCCGGCTAGAGCATGTTTCAATCATTTTTCAAGCTCTGCTGCAACCAACAACAACAAGGAACCGTACGCAGTGCCTCAATCACAGCAGGGCAGGATCCGGAAATTGCCAACCGCGCCCGACGCGGAAATTGACTAAAACAAGACATGAACGAGAGACGTCGAATGGCCCCCGCATCAACTATCTATCTATCATCCACGCTAGGCAAAGCCTTGGCTCAGAGAAGATCTATGTCGTCGTTGTCGAATGACGTGAAAATTGGAGCGTGAAGAGAGACGCCGCTGGCTACCGAACGGCATCGAGTTTCGTCTCGACAATCGAGATGTATTAAATGGGGAAGGATAGTCATCGGAAAGCGCTTTGTATCGGGATTGCATAGTGGTCCGAAGCGTTAGCAGTTTTGAATTCATGAATGATAAAAAATCAGGGAAACAAAACTACAACACAACACACAAAAAAACAAAGGGCAGGATAGCGAGAAGAATATGACAAATACAAAAATATTAAGCGACAAGAAACAACGAGAAGACTATTTGACGAATGAAAACACAAAGACTGGAATACTACAAAAAGAAAATAAGAAAAACATAAAGACGAAAGCAGACAAGGAAACAAAGAAAACAATAAAACAAGAAGATGACTACAGGACGAAATGCAAATCAGATGTGAAATTGAAAAATTCGTCCAGAAATAACCTCGAGAAGTCACCAAAAAAATTTTCTGTAGAAATTTCCAATTTTTTTTTATATTGTGCTCCTGGACTTCTCAAGAGTTTTCTGAGTAATTTCACGTAATACTTTACGAAATTTTTTGATAAAAACTCTTCTCTAAACGTACGATAGAAAACAATAATAATCTTAAAGGACTTCATTTCAAGATAACTCGTCAATTTGTTGAAACATTTTGGATTTATTTTAAAGAAAACGCGAAACTATTTTCAAAATTTCTACTGACTGTTCTTGATCAGACGATAGGAAAACAAGAAAGTTGAAAGAAGGCAAGAAAACATTTAGATGCCAAAATCATTAAGTCCAAACTAGGACAAAAAAAGCGATAAGAAAGACACAAAGAGTGCTTGAAACCATAGTTGGGGACGACAACAAAAAATAGCACAAAAACAATACGTAGACGAAGGAAAACTACAAAAATACATAACAATAAAAAGACGAAGAGGAAAAAACAAATGATAAAAAACGTGAAGGTAAAAAGAAGACAAGATGACATTAAGATGCCAGGACATAAAAGACCAAACGAGAACAATAAGAACAAATAGACAAAAAAAAGGAAACGGAAAGTGTAACGAATAAATACGACAAAAAGAGGACAATCGTCAAACAACGGGAGGACAAGAAAGGAAGAAGGAGATGATAAAAAAGGTTTCCTGCAAAACGAAAACATAGAAAGAAAACGGAATAACTATTAACGTTAGCATAGTTAGACAATGAGATGACCAATGGATGACAAAAAAACATACAGGAAGAATAGGAGATGACCAGAATACAGGAAAAAAGGACAAAAAGATGATGAGTGGATAACAAGAAATCGATAGAAGCACGCCAATAGACGTCAAGAAAATTACTGGGAGGCGACATAACGACAAGGTATTAAGAAAACTGGAAAACAAGTAGATGAATCAATCACAAGTAGACAAGCAGACAAAAAAAGATGACGAGAAAGCGTCAAAATAATAACAAGAAAAATGTCTAAAGACGCTGAAAAGAAAACATAATGACTTAAAGACTAGAAGACGACAATAGGCCAATGAAATCGTCGGAGCGATGACGAAAAGACGACATTTAGAAAAAATGTCAAGAAAACAAAACAACGAAAACAAATAATCTTGAAAAGTTGAAGCAGGAATATGAAACGACAAATACAAGAAAAACAAAAGATGAAAATAAGAGCTACTGGATTCAGCACTGCAGTCTTGGGAGGAATCAAAACGATGTTTTTAGATTTTTCCCGGCGTTTCGATTCGGAATCGAGTCTTCTTTTAGGGATAATCCTATTGAAGAACGATTAAGTAGAATTATCTCCAGACGAAAACTTGATTCTTAGACGAAACGTCGGGAAAAATCTAAAAACATCGTTTTGATTCCTCCCAAGACTGCAGTGGCGAATCCAGTAGTTCTAAAGTTCACATTAGTCGAACCAAGAAAATGATTCTTCTTTCGATAAAAATAAGATTAAAAGTAAGCAACAAGCGGATGATAATAGGACGACAAGGAAACTATAAGAAAGCCACAAAAGACCAAAAGAGACGGTAATGAGGCAAGAAGAATATAGGAAATCAAAAAACGTGAAAAAGAAAAAAGCAGATAACAAATATGCGTAATGTAGACAACAATCATACAACAGCAACAATCAACAACAGCAAGAAAATTAAACACAAAATTTCCATGTCATGTGCTGAATAGAAGACTACAACAAGCTGATAAAAATACGTTAAGAAGATGATCAGGGGATTGAAAAATGACGACAAAGAAAAATAACAAAATAAAGAAAAAAAGCAACGACTAAAAAATGAAAACAAGACGACTGAGAAAAAACGGAGGTCTTGAAGCCGAAAATAAGACAAAAACACTATGAGATCACAATATGATGAAAAATAGTGAAAAAAAAAGTGGACACTTTGTTTATGCTATATCTTTTTTATATATTTATAAAATCGTAATCAGTTTTCTGTGCATCGTTCAACTATTATTCTACAATGCTATGAAAATATAAGATCTTAGAAAATGCTTTTGGTTGAAGAGCTAAACAGTTTTTCCAAAAACTCATAGGAAAAGCTGTTTGTCAAAGTTTAATATTATTTTTCGCAAAACAAAAATCCTCATTTTTATGAACAATTTGTATGTTTGTATCCTTTATTATTCTACTAAAGGTAGAGCTTTAAAAAAATCAATTATATTCCACCGTTCTCTGACTTTAGGTCACTTTAGTGATTTATACATTTATGGCCAAATTTGCTGATACACCATCCTTTCGCTCCCAGCAAAAGAGAAAAGTAAAAGCGTGTTCAAAACAAGTTTAGACTACTAACGAAACTATATTTGTATAATCAAGAGCTAAATCGTGAGATTAAACCACAGTCTTATGTATAATTTTTAAACTTTATGGTCGTTTTACTTAAAAGTCTCATATTTTTAAAATCATGTACGCATATTTATCGATCTACCGCAAATTGTAAACATTTTTCTCCGAATATTTCAATTGGTAATCTCAGAATAACGTATTATGAAAATAATATGAGGAAAATAAATTCGATTTTATTATAGCAATGTTGCAAATTTTGATAATTGTCAATGTACTTCAAAAGGTCTTCTAAAAATAAAGTAATTGTTTTTCTATTGTGCTTTAAATGTGACGTGGGGACTAAATAAGTAACTCGATGGAGGCGTAAATTATTTTCCATATTAATACTATATTAGCACTTCTGTCAGGACGTACTTTGAACCAACAAATTCTACTCATATCGATCCCCTTCAAATTCAAAAAAAATTTCTCTTAAAATATCGGGGAAAAATGATTTTATCATACAGTAATACCTCGATATAACGTAACTCGATTTTTATTTTCGTTACGTTATATCGAGGTTACGTTATATCGAAGCAAAATATTTTGTTTTCTAAATTTCGTTCAACATGTATTGTTTGATGAGAAAATGGGTCTTAAATTTATATTATTGACCTAGCAGTTATTTTCAGTCTTTCCTACACATGTTTTTTCGATATGTTTCCATGTTTTTGTTGTATTTTTCTTCATATATTCTTTTTTTTTATTTTTACGTCTCTATTGCAGTAATCCTTAAAGAAACGTATTCAGGTAAAATCTTTGGAGGAATCTTTGAACACTAGGAGAAATTCTAAAAGAATTAATTTCCTTTATTAAAGAGGCTATCAGCCTTAGGCGGGTTCACCTCTGCAATTCTAAAAGAATTTAATAAATGAGATCTTTAAAAAAATATTGTTGAACAGTCTATGAACAATTCAAGCAGGCGATTGTGGAACTCCAAGATTTTTTTCCATTTTATTTGTTAAAGCTCATGGTAAAACTCTTAAAACAAATCCTTTTGTAATTTCTTGACAGAATTATAAAATGTATGTCCCAAGAATTCTTGGAAATTTTTTATTCAGAATTAATGAAGAAATCACAAGAAAACTACTTTAAAAACTAAAACTATCCTTGAAGGATTTTCTATGGAAAAGTTTTTGAACGAGTACGTGATGGATTATCGGCAGTATGCTTAGAGAGTTCTATGGGGGATCTGGGGAATTTTCTCAGTTTTTGAACAAATCCCTGAATATATTTTTGTAATAAAGAAACATAGACAAATTTATAGACGATAACATCAAGATTAATCCTAGAATCTGGCTTTTTTGGGAATAGTTCTTGGACATATTCTGTAGAAATTCATAAAGAAATATTTGAACTGTTTCTTGGTGGAATTCAATGAGAACTTTTTAATGCAATTTCTCAAACAATAATTTAGACGGGTATTCGTTAAGACAATACTGATCAAATATTCCTAGAATCACTTGGACGAATCTCTAAAATCGATTTGAAAAAAAAATCTGGTTTCATTTCAGAAGAAAATCTCAAAGGTTTTTAATCATGAATACCTTCCTGATATTAACTAGTGGAATTCCTGAGAGATGCCAGTTGGAATTTTTTTAAGGATATGTTTTAAGTTTTGCACATGAATATTAGAAGAGTTTAATATGAGTCCGTAAAGAAATTATTTTAGGAGTCGCTGGAGGCATCCTCCGAATGATTCTTCAACTTGAATCCATGGAAAAATTCCAGGAGAAATAACGAATTCTTGGAGAATATTTGTAAGAATTCCTTGAGCAATAACTACATTTACAAATTTTAGTTTGATCTTGTCTTTTTGAACACTAAGTCTAAATCAATAATAATTAAAGTTTTCATAAAAAATGAAGTGATTCGCAGGCTTGGTTCCAGTGGCAGCGTTAATGTTACAAAAATAAATTAGAATGATGTATACAAATGTACAGCAATGACAAAATGTTGGTTTTAACATTGAGCTTATAGCTCACTCGATATCGATTTATGACTGTATTCAGTTATAGTAAACCATTGCATTGCTTTGATTTTGTATTTGTTGTGGTTTGAATCTTGAAGAATTTTTATTGTAGTTCATAAATCATGTTTTTAATGAAAATTGGACAAATAAATGGGAGCCAAAAAAAAGGTTACGTTATATCGAGGTAAAAATTACGTTTTATCGAATTACGTTATAAAGAGGTTACGTTACATCGAGGTTACGTTATATCGAGGTATTACTAAAATTGGTATTTGTAAAATTGTTCCTCCAAAAATAATTTGATTTTTTCCATCAGGCTTCTGATTGATGATGCTCCCGAAGAGCAAGCCTTTCAAGAAAATAAAAAATATAGATTGTTGAATTTTCCAGCCATTTTCTAATAATCATTGATTTTGATAACCTCCAAAAATCGACCTTTTTAAACGTTGTTCCATATTCGTGTGAAATTTAATTATTTTGGAGAATTTTTAATCATCACAACATTGTACAATACTAGTCGAACGATGTACAGAAAACCGATTGAAATTTCATTGATAAATTAAAAAGATACAGCATGCACAAGGTGTCCACTTTATAAAATGAACAGTCCTTATGTACGAAAAAACGACAAGAACGTGGCAAGAAGACCACAAGGAGAGAGTAACAAGAGAAGGACAAAAAGAACACAAAACGACGACTTGATAACGACAAGAAGACGACAATAATACTTGAAGATAAGAAGAAATAAAATCACTGACGTCGAAAAAAGATAGAAAGAAGACCATGAAACCAAAAGAAAGCGTAAAGACAAAGAATGACAAATATACTAGAAGATCACGAGAAGACTACATATTAATTTAGGACGACAAGAAGAAGACAGAAAGGAGACAACTTTTGTTGCAAAACGAAGACAATAAGACAGCAATACGGCTAACAGAGGATAAGAAGATGACGAGAGAAGAAGGCTAAAGACTGATAAGTTAACGACAAACAGATGACGAAAAAAAAAGACGAAATAAATACACGAAGGCGACAAAAAAGGCAACAAGAATACAAGAACAAGCCCACGAAAAGGCAACAAAATGAAGATAACGAGAAATCATGAAGAAATGACAAGAAAAAGACGATAATAATGCGATAAGAAGGAGAAAATGAGATAGTAAAAATGCTTCTAAAAGACGCCGAGCAGACGATAATAAAAATAACAACAAGAAACGAACGGTAAGAAACCAGAACACAACGGCAAGAAGACGGAATATACAGTATATAGAAATATAGAAAAAGATAAACGACAAAAAAAGTTAGAGGAAAACAGAACTACAAGAAACGAAGTAGAAAGACAACAAAAATGTGACAAGAAAAAAGATAGTAGAATACTATATAGAAGAATACAAGAAGACAAGAAGACAAGAAGACAAGAAGACAAGAAGACAAGAAGACAAGAAGACAAGAAGACAAGAAGACAAGAAGACAAGAAGACAAGAAGACAAGAAGACAAGAAGACAAGAAGACAAGAAGGCAAGAAGACAAGAAGACAGGAAGGCAAGAAGACAAGAAGACAAGAAGACAAGAAGCAACGAAGGCAAGAAGACTAGAAGACAAAAACTAAATCGAATTAAACAACGAGTTCATCAAAATATCCTTTCTGAACCACTACTGCCACAGTGCACAACGAGACGTGAGACAGCGATTTCCGGTCCAGTGCTGATCCGCTCGTGTGATGGTGTGCGTGGCTGTGTGCAATTCACTGTTTGGCAATAAAACTTGCGAACGAATTTTTGGATTTTTCCACCAGCTTTGGTTTTATCCCCTTCCCCGTCCGAACACAGAAGAAGACAGCAGACGGACGAACTGGGATGGATTTTGGCTCAAGCTCTTCGGCACTTAAGTGCGCTTTAATTTATTGCCACGCGAATATCTCCAATACGGCATCGTCTTCATCGTCGTCCTTTTACTTCCTTCGTTCGTCGGGCCGACAATAGGGAACCAAAGCAGAGAACCGTTACGTAAGTCTCGGAATCGGAACTGGTTGCGACTCGAAGACCGACCAAAGAAGAGGACGCACTGGGAGGAAGCTAAGGCGTTCGTTTTCCGGCCGCCAAGACCCCGTCTCGAGACGAGCCTGCGGAGCGGAATTGGAGCGAGAACGTGTCGATGGGAAAAGCGCATTGCAAACAACGACTGCTGCATGAGGGACTTCTGCTTGCGAACTCGGGTGCGGGTACGAGAAAATCGCAAGGAACGAAATTTATGGCGCAATTAACGGGGCATCCGGGGGGATTTGCGACACTCGGGGAAAACGGGTACCGTTAAATGCGGTATCTTTGATCATTCGGGTAACTTTGATAGGACCCACAACACACTAAAAGAAATAACATCTCCTCTTCTTGGCATTACATCCCCACTGGGACAGAGCAGGCTTCTCAGCTTAGTGCTCAATGAGCACTTCCACAGTTATTAACTGAGAGCTTTCTTTGCTAATGTAGCAATTTTTACATTCGTATATCGTGTGGCAGGTACGATGATACTCTATGCCCAGGGAAGTCAAGGAAATTTCCATTACGAAAAGATCCTGGACCGACCAGGAATCGAACCCAGACACCTTCACCATGCTTTTCTTTGTAGCCACGGACTCTAACAACTCGACTAAGGAAGGTCCAATCAATTAAATTCAATTTTCTTCCAAAAAATACTATCAAAGATACCCCGTTTCACGGTACACTAAGTTTATAGACGCGTAATAGTTATGGTAAAGAAACGGAATGAAAGACTGTTCGCTGCAGGGACACGCAATACTTGTGATGTAAATTTTTCACAAATGGCTAGGATTTTAATAATGCTTTATTGAATTCGAATTTGCATTTCCTGGAAGAGGAAATCTTCTTTCGGCGCTATGCAAGATTGCAACTTCTATAAGCAATGTTGACACTTTCCGATGAATTTTATCAAATTGAACTTTTCGAGAAACGAAAATTACTACCAATGCAGATGAAAGTGCTTCAATCAATTTCCCTATCAGCATCAAATTTCAATCCCCTCATTCAGACCCACGTACAAGAAAAAAAAAAAGAATGGAAGCCGTGAACGAAAACTCAATTTCTTCCGGCTTGCCGTCCACAAAACCATCGATCGAAGCCCAATCTAGGCATCGCATTCATCAGCCGCGCACAGTGCAAACAACGAGCCCGGTCGAAAGCAGCAGCATCAACGAAACAGCATTCACAACTTTTTTTTTTCGATGGTTGATTCCGAGAACGCGGGAGGCAAAATCCAATTTCTCTAAGCTCAGCAGCAAGTAGGTAGCAACGGTGGGGTGAAAAAAAATTGGTACTACCTCGTCTCCAATAAAAAAAAGTGAAGACCAATTTGAGTAGAAGCCGAAAAAAATGTTAACAAACCTCACCATCGTAGCGGTATTGTTGTAGGTTTTTATGACGAGTACGCATTTTGCACCCATGAAAGAGATAAAAATCGCAGAGGAAATTGATCAGAAGGTTCAGACCAGCACTGTAATTCAAATTAATGTGAATAAATTTCAATAGTAAACTATTTGATGTGTAAAATTCACTCTACATTGCATACAAAATAAAAGCTTTATCAATTGCTGAAAATACTGTTATGGGTTATTGTTTACATTATAGATGAAGAATTGGCATATTTTGGATTAGTTTGATAAATCAAGAAATTTCAACTCAATGCATTCGTATTGCAGTGATTTAGCGAACATTAACATCTTATACCGAAGAATAGCAAAATTGGGTGAAATATCTTTCCCCTTGTTCATAAAATAACATGAAAAGTATTACGAAAAAACAATATTACGGGGGGAAATTATTACGAATAAATCAATCAATAAATATTACGAATAAACGAATAAATCAATAAATCAATCCATGGAAGCGCTTTTCAGATAGTATTCACAGAGAGGAAAGCCCATTTTGACCATTCGATTATGAGAATTGTCTTTGTTTTCAAGCATATTTGATCCCCAAATAAGTTGCGGCTCTGATTTTATATTTTTGTAGATTTTTTTTTCTGCATTGTAGTAATTGAGACTGTATTCGCTCTACACCAAGCTTTCCTTCATTTGCGTTTGTTTAAAAGTGAAATCTACATACCTTGATTATGTAAGTATTTTATTCTTAGTACTTTTGCCTGAAAATGTCAAATATTCTTGGATAGTTTCAGATCAATGGATTACAACACAGTTGTAACAGATTGTGTTACTCAGTTAGCGAGTTTTTTCTAACAAAGTATGTTATTATTTTTGGCTGATTAGTAGTTAAGATAACTGAAATTATAACACAATTTCCTTTTTACTGTACAAAATTTAAACAAAATATGTGGTAATCGAAACAATAATGTACCTTATTATGTTTTAAATCAAATAAAATTATAACTCATTTTGTTACTTTACATAACTGAATTATATCAAAATTTGTTGATAGCAATTGCTCTCATTTTTTATAACAAATTGTGTTATAATTATGTTTAAATTGAAACATATTTGAAACAGCCTTTGTTATTACAACTGATTTTGTTTTGATTATGTTAAGGTACAGTGGGGGAAGTGTATCAGTGGGGTAAGTGGATCATTTGTCAATATAAAGCATAAATACTTGAATATGTTGAATGTTTTCGTACCATTGCTTCGTTTTAGGTTATATTCTTACGCCCACACTGAAACTATTGCAAAACTGGTACTACACGTACACTAACACAAGCAAACTTGTTAGCTGCAAAAAGTAATTAATTTGAAAATTGTTTTCCATCAATCAAAAATTCATTGTATCTCTGTCTAAAATCGAATTCTATTATTTTTTTCGACACATGGTGAGCATTTCAGTTCTAATTGAATGAATCACGATGAAAAATATGTCATTTTTATAAATAAATACAAATATATTGGACATGGTACACTTACCCCTACTTTTTAATGGGGTGGGGTAAGTGGATCAAGAATAATTATCATTTATTGGCAGACTGCTTACGAGAATTTTAATAAGCTTTAATATTCGCAAATGTTGTTTTCCTTTATACTGTTCCATTCCCAGCTTGAATTTGTCAAATTGACCATAGAAAATTTGAATTAATCCACCTAAAAGTTTTTTTAACCTTTCTTGCATAAAAAAAAAATATAAAAAGAATAATAATTTCAAAATTTACACGAAACTTTTCGTGGTTTATCTAAGCTGAGTTGTAAAAGAACAAAATATACTTATTTTCCAATCGAAAGCATAGTATCGTACCTTATTTGACCATATAAATTGTTCTAGACAGATGATACACATATATTCATAAATAAAAAAGAAGGAATTCAGTTTGTTATTCAAAAGTAAATGTAACTAATATTTTTAAACTACGAGTGTTTTTATAAAATATATCGTTAGAAATAATCCCACAAAACTTCTGTATAATTTATGTATTATGGATGTATTTTCTCCAAATTATTCTAGTTGCAATGTTTTTTATTTGTTCAAATAAGTATGAATTAATATATACATACTTTTTATAATATTTTGATTTAATAAAGATACTTTCTAATTTTAAAGTATTAAAATGTAACATTTATAGCACTAATAACAAGAGCAAGGGTAACATCATTCTTATTAAACATAATCACACTACATTTGTTTCGAGAACTGATTTGTTTTAAAGGTGATCCACTTACCCCACCATGGTGGGACAAGTAGATCATTTGGCGCAAATTTTTAAGTCTTTCATACTCAATGCATAACAATCAGAAAAATCGAAATAAATGACGATTTGAAGTATAATAGTCTCTTATTTGTTATCCACAGAAAAAAGTTTGAGTTACATTATTCACGTTAGCTGTACATAACAATGAAGTTAACTATTGATTATTCTGTATCCACTTACCCCACGGTACCTTATAATTTCTTCTTGAGTTCTTCTGACTTCTGACTGAAAGTTCTTCTAGAGCGGTTCCATTTAAATTCGAATGTCGGTTTACTTTTGTATTTTTTGATTTGGCTGAAATTTGGCATATGCTTTCTTTATACCCAAAAATGCCTATTTGCATCATCGGTTCGCCATTTTTACCCTAGCGTTACTATTGAGAAGAGCCTAAGAAAAAAAGCCTTAACAATTTTCAAAAAATTAAAACTCAGAAACTATTTGTCCGATCAGTTTGGTGTCTTCCGCAATGTTTAAGGTTATTGTTGGGACTATCTGGAAAAAAATATACACTATAAAAAAAATGTTGTAATTTTTTATATATCGAAAATAAAGCTTAAAAATCAATTTTCTCAAAAATCGTATTTTTGATTTTTTTTATTTTTTATATGTTAAAGTAGACAAAAAATGAAGTCTTTTGCACAGTGGATCAAGATAGAGAAATCATGGACAAAAAAGTTATGATTTTTTGAAAAAAGGTGAATTTTTGAAAATGGTCATAATAAACTTTTTAAATATTTTTAAACTCGATTTTATGAAACTACGCAAAATTTACAACAAAAAAGGTACACAGAAAAATCAGGCTAACTTTTACCGTTTTAAAGATACAGCGATTTTAATACAAAATTATTATATACCCAAGTAACCAGTAAGCACGATAATGCGGCACGGTAACAGCATTATATGCGCATATAGGGTAATCATTTGATGCATGTCAGTTTTATATACGCATATAATGCTATTATAATGCCAGAAAAGGCGAAATAGCGTGCCATTATAGTTCCAAGATATAACCGTGCTTCTCTGCACCACTAATGCTGATATAAGACCACGTGAGAAACGTCAGTTGTTATCGCCAGGTTTTTAGGGCGAATATTTTGTGCTTTCGCGTACGCAGCCAGAGAGCTTTCGCGTATACGGCCAAGCAGCTGGTACACGAGGTAAATAAATGAATGAATGAAAACGGAAACCTCTAATAGTATGCAAAAAATGTAATTAAATGATACAGATAATACTTCTCCGTATCAGACACATTCGTTTTGGTAGTTGTCATAATTTGAAAACTTGCAATTGCCACATTTTGATCCTCGTTTTATGATGATGAAATTCCTCATTTTGCGTCTCGAACCTGCGACACCCGTATTGTTGAGTTGTTGTCCTGCTCCATTGCTCCTACGACCACATAAGATGAATAGTATTGGAAAGAAAAGTGACCAATTTAAACCATCACTTTTCCCCGTCATAAAACCTGCAATTGTAGTAGTGAGAAGATTTATGTTTGACTCCCTCTTACCACTATATGCAAACACAAAGCACGTGGTTTATCTGTCAGATCACTGGATGGCATTTAAACATGCCCTGTATTCGAATATAAAGCCAATATAGTGCTTATTTAATGCCTGTATACATCAGGCTAAGAAGCATTAATGGTGCTATAATAGGGTTTCTATGCAGCGAAAGTGCTGTTATAAGGTGTGTAAGCATTTGTGGTGCTATTATAATGCATGTACGCATCTATGATGCTGATTAAGGGCTTATTATTAGTGCTTATGGTTACTTGGGTAATTTTCAATTTTGATCGGTTTGTCCGATCAGTTTGGTGTCTTCCGCAAAGTTTTAGGTTATTGTTGGGACTATCTGGAAAAAAAAATATACACTGTAAAAAAAAATTGTTGTAATTTTTTATATATCGAAAATAAAGCTTAAAAATCAATTTTCTCAAAAATCGTATTTTTGATTTTTTTTATTTTTTTATATGTTAAAGTAGACAAAAAATGAAGTCTTTTGCACAGTGGGTCAAGATGAAGAAATCATGGACAAAAAATTATGATGTTAAAAAGAAAATTAAAAAAATATTTTTTGATATAATTGTGGTACAATGTTGTTGTACACTGCTCTGGTGAATTTTTACATGATCGTTGGTGATTTCCTGTTATCTTCGGTGAAATGTTGATCAGATCGTAAGTGGATTTAAAAATTTCGTAAAATCTTTATCACAGTAAACCCTGAAAAAATCATCAGTAAATGTTTTGCATTTTTTAAGCGGAGTAGATTTTTTTAAGGACCTTCTACTTAGGCGCAGATTTCCAACACAACCCTTAGCAGGTCCTTGGCAGATATGCCGATCATCGCTCCTGATGAAAATTATATTAATTATTTAGGTTAAGTTAAGTTAAGTAAATTAAAATCGTTATTTTTTTTCTCTTATAAGCAGGTGAAATCAACTCACCTGTAAAAAATCTGAACTGCTACGGCAAATGAAATGTTATATGTTGTTAACAAAATGTTAATAAAATCTTAAATTTGTTTTACCAAATGATAGTGTTGTCTAATAAAACAGAACACCAAGATATAAGAAATGAATGTAATGTTTGAAATGGTACTAATAAAGGAATTTTAAAAAATTACACTAATTGTGAGATATCTGAGCCAATTCCTGGTCATGCCTTTGGTGGAATCGTCTTTTGATATGTCTTTGCTCATTCTAGTGATGTCTTGGTTGTGATTTTTTTTGTGTATTCCTGAGTCAATACTCACTTTTTCCCTACAGCAAATGAATCGAAACATATTTAGCAAATTTATAGATAGAACCTTAAAATATACTTAGGGATGTCACGCTAAATTTAGACTTTTTCGACCCCGCTTTTTGTATGAGTCCTCTAAAAATGTTAGATTTGTCACGCCATGCCTGACCAACCATTCCCCCCCTTCGAGCTTGACACAATTTGTGTACGACCACTTACACAGTGGCGTACCCACGGTGAAGCCACAAATTTAAGATCATATAAAAATACAAAAAATTTCGGCTGTGCCACTTTTGACATTCTATTTGGCTTATTCCATCCTTTAGATGTTGATTAAACTTTCAGAGTCAGGTTTCCAGTAAGTTAAGTGCTAACTAAAGTAGACACGATATGCAAACCAAAAATCATTATCGGTGAAATTTGGACTTCGCTTTGCGTTGCGAATTCACTCTGGTCATCTCTGAGGATTGGCAATCCCGGGATGACGGGTTCGGTTCCTAGTGCGGTTAATGGTCTTGCAATGAGAGTATTTTTTTCAATTTCCTGTACAATGTGCGCTAGACTGATGCAAATTTTGAAGTTTTTCTTCCTCTATACTTAAACGATGTAAATTATGGTGAAAATCATTCTCCCAAAAGTTTTAATGATTTGGAAGAAATGTGCATATGTTATTTGAAGTTTATATGGAAAAGGCAAACCTGGTCAACCCTGGACAAAACACCTTGTTTTAAAAGTGTTTGTTTGTAAAATGATGTATGTTATTTGAATTCGTTTGTAATTTTTCTAGAACAAACTACAAAAAATCATAAATGTACAAAAAATGGTCTCGCTGGTACTACATGAATCGTTATCAGTGATAAAACATATCTGTGAATCTTTATCGTTTGAAATGAACTTAAAAACTTTTAAATAGGTGAAACTAAAAAAATAACAATCATAACCCTCTACCGGCTTATTTTTAAACACAAAAAAATAGTCAAATCGTGATAACTTTTTTGTTGTACGACATTTTTACAAAAATTTTCAAAATACCCTTCTATTTTTGGAATCTGTGTCGATATGGAGCATTGGTCGGCTCCACATTGTTAGGTAACAAGGAGCATTTCTGGAAAAAGAATCATACAAATCGGTTGAGTTTTGATATGATGTTTTTTGAAGATTTCAAGAATTTCATACGGACAAAGTGGTGCCAGAAACATAAATGTTCATTACTCAATTGAGATATTGTTTTAAAAAGCAAGCAAAAAAAAACAAGCAAAAGAATGAGGTTTATTTACGTGAGGTATGGCTACGTGTCGGTACCTCATGGATTTCGGAATATTTCCGAATCTAGGTCAAGGAATCAATGATCAAAGTCGACACAAATTCTAAATCGATCAAAATCAACACAAGATCTAAAGGAAGAAGTTTTTGAAAAGTTTACAAAACCAATGATATCTTGTTTAAGATATTTCCTTGAACTCTAGGAGTGTCTCAGTAGCAGTGATGGAAAGCAGCGAACATGTTTGCTGAACTGGAAGAAAAACAAAACAAAATACTCGCAAGCTTCAGACTGCTTATTTGCTCGCGTCTATCGTGCTCGCGAGTAAACAAAGCTAAAACTGTTCGCAAGTGTGTTCGGAACTGTTCAGAGCCCATTGCGCTTTTGCAAGAAAACTATTTCCACTCCGAGAGTTCTTGTTTTCATTGGTTTTTGACTACAAAGTTATAGTTTACTGTCGATTCGATGATTGGCAAAACCATGATGAATCACACCTTATTCGGTTGCTCGCGAGTTAAACTTCGCGAAATTTTTGCTATTCCTTTTGGTAAATGCTCTCTCGAGCAGGAACATGTGAACGCATTCACACCAAGCTTGTTCGCGAGTCTGTCATTTGATTTACACTCGTGAGTTGCCTAGTCTGTTAGTTGATTTACACTCGTGAGTGTAAACATGATGTGAACATTTCCACCACTGCTCATCACTTTCATCACATTTCACTACTGTAATACTGCAGGTAAATCAAAATTCAATTCGATAGTACTTTTGCACAGGTTTAAATAATATCATTTTTAACCATATAATTTAAGAAGCATCCAAAAAAGTTTGGTGACACTTGATTATCGTCTATGTTTATAGAAGGGTGTAAGTGACATTTGGGAACAGTTCTTAGTTAAGTTACATTGACTCCGACCACTACCTGGTGATGGTGAAACTGAGCCCAAAACTATCCGTCATCGACGATGTACGGTACCGACGCCCGCCTCGGTACAATCTAGCGCGACTGAAACAATCAGATGTCGCAAATGCGTACGCGCAGCATCTTGAGGTAGCGTTGCCGGATGAGGGCGAGCTCGATAGGGCCCCTCTTGAGGACTGCTGGAGGACAGTCAAAGCAGCTATTAACGACGCTGCCAAAATCATTGTCGGATATGTGGAACGGAGCTCAAGAAACGATTGCACATTGGTCCCAAAGCCATATCAAGGAAGACAAAAATGATTGCGCCTAAACCGTCAATTTTAGATATATGGTGTCTTCGGCAAAGTTTCTCCATATTTTTCGGATTTTTTTTCAGTGATGTGAAATTAGGGTGGCCCACATGGTTTACGAGATCAGCACATAAACTTTTTTGCTGACGCATTTAGGACTACACAATGTTCTACAATGTTTTAGAACAACCGATTTGAAGCAACTTTGCCGAAGAGTCCAAATTTCTATCTCTTATGGTTCGCGAGTTATGATTTTTTTTTTTACAAAAAAGTTAGAGTGAAACTGAAAAATCAGTTATTTCTTGATAACTTTTTATACGATAATTTCTCGCGAAAACTTTGTTCCCAGCACTTTTAGAAATTTTGATTGCGCAAATTTTTGCCGAAGAAACTACTGTTCGATCTCTTATGGTTACAGAGTTATCAAAAATTTTCTTCGAAAAAATTGTTGTTTTCAAATGCCGATATCTCCGAAAGGTGCAAACGGATTTTCAATCTTTTGTCGCCATTAGAAATATTATCTCGTTCTCTGTTTATGGTGGATATGAGGACGTTTTTAGTTTAAAAGGATTGTCGAAATATTGAAAATAATATGTTTTTTAACCGTGAATTGTCCATAACTTGAAAAATAATCGAGATAGCCATTTGGTGCCTTTAGCAAAAATGTGCAAAATTGAAAGTTCTGAAAGTGTTTCATACAAAGTATTCATAAAAAATCAACGCTTTAAGAAATATTCACCATAAACCGAATTTAATATGGTAAAGAAAGCGAAAATTGCTAGAACAATCGAAATAACTGTATGTAAAGTCTTTTAAAATTGAATACACATGTATTGATATCGATCACAATAAGCGGAATCTAAGGAGTTGAAAGAAGGAAAATTATTTGCTGAAGCAGTTTGTAAGTAATCAAGGCCCACCATCTGGTTCGTTACCTTAGACAGACAATTGGGACTAATATCTGGCTCTTGTTCAAGATTCATGTATTCTTCAACAGGCGAATGCCGCCCTGACTAATTCGTTGTGGCAGATTTATTGGATTTAATTGAATTGAATGGGATAAGTCGGATGCCCAGATAGAATAATAACAGATACTTCTATACTTCTATGAGAGGATATTACAAGAAGTAAGGTTTTGGTAATTTGAAGGAATTCTTCAAAGGTTAGCTGGACAAACTTTATGTCGCGTGAAATAACAAGACTTCGTTTAAGGATTAATGTTCCAAGGATCACTGTTAAAACTGCTTCAGAAATTAACTTTCCCTAACTTCTAAGATTTTGCTTACTGTGATCGATCTTATATCAATACATGTATATTCAATTTTAAAAGACTTCACATACAGTTATTCCGGTTGTTACAGCAAATATCTCTTTTTTCGCTATCTCTACCACATTAAATTCGGTCAAACTTTTCAAACAAAAAACGTCCTCATAGTTTTTTCACTATAAACAGAGAACGGTATAATCTTTCTAATGGCGACAAAAGATTGAAAATCCGTTTGCACCTTTCGGAGATATCGGCATTTGAAAACAACCATTTTTTCGAAGAAAATTTCTAATAAATCTGTGACCATAAGAGATAGAACAGTAGTTTCTTCGGCAAAAAGTTGCGCATTCAAAAGTTCTAAAAATGCTGGGAACAAACTTTTTGCGAGAAATTATCCTATAAAAAGTTATCACGGAAAAACTGATTTTTCAGTACCACCCTAACGTTTTTGTTAAAAAAAATCATAACTCGTGAACCATAAGAGATAGAAATTTGGGTTCTTCGGCAAAGTTGCTCCAAATATTGTAGAACATTGTGTAGACCTAAATGCTTCAGCAAAAAAGTTTATTTGCTGATCTCGTAAACCATGTGGGCCACCCTAATTTCACATCACTGAAAAAAATGTCTGAAAAATATGGAGAAACTTTGCCGAAGACACCATATATTTAAAATTGACGGTTTAGTCGCAATCATATTTGTCTTCCTAGATATGGCTTTGGGACCAATGTGGGTTGGTTCGACGAAGAGTGCCAGGAGGTTTTAGAGGAGAAGAATGCAGCGCGGGCTGCAATGCTGCAGCGTGGTACGCGGCAAAACGTGGAACGATACAGACTGAAGCGAAAACAGCAAATTCGCCTATTTCGGGATAAAAGCGCCGCCTGGAAGAGGTGGAATGCCAAGAGATGGAGTTGCTATACCGTTCTCAAGAAACGCGGAAGTTCTATCAGAAGCTCAACACATCCCCCGAAGGCTTCGTGTCGCGAGCTGAAATGTGCCGGGATAAGGATGGGAGCATCTTGACGAACGGACGCGAGGTGATCGAAAAATGGAAGCAGCCCTACGATGAATACCTAAATGGCGCAGAGAACACAGGCACAGAAGGTCAGGGCAGCGAAGGAGATGGCTACGTCCGCACAGCGGACAGTGGAAACAAGCCAGCTACCACGATGGGGGAAGTTAAGGATGACATTCAACAGATCAAAAACAACAAGGCCGCTGGCAAGGATGGAGTCGGAGCCGAACTCACCAAGATGGGTCCGGACTGTCAGTTGTTCGTGGATTGGAAGGAAGCAAACGAGTTCGTGGGAAGTTATCAAGCAAGTTTCATCGACGGCCGCTCGACAACGGACCAGATCTTTATCGTGTGGCCAGGAATGCCGTGAGTATCAAGTCCCTACGCATTATCTGTTCATCGATTTCAAGACGGCATACGGTAGAATTGACCGTGTAGAGCTATGGAAGATCATGGACGAGAACAGCTGTCTCGGAAAGCTTACAAGATTGATTAAAGCGAGTCGACTGAACAGTCGAGGCACAATTTTCACGAGATCCGGTCAATTTGTTTGCTTCGCGGACGACATGGATATCGTAGGGAGAAAAGTTGAAACTGTTTATGAACAAAAGGTCGAAAGACAAAAGATCGAAAGGAAAAAAGGTCGAAAGACAAAAGGTCGAAAGGGGAAAAGGTAGAAAATAATTTGCTTGGTGGGAATTTTTTCCTTCTTTGAAAAAAGATATTCGACCTTTTGTCCCTCCTTTTTTGTTCTTCGACCTTTTGTATTTTCGACCTTTTGTCTTTCGACCTTTTGTCATAGATTCAAAACAACGTACATGCTAGTAAGCGGAACTGAACACGACAGGGCCCGCCTAGGAAACAGTGTCACGATAGACGGGGACTACCTACGAGGTGATGAACGAGTTCGTTTATCTCGGATCCTTGCTGACGGCTGACAACAACGTTAGTCGGGAAATACGAAAGCGCATCATCAGTGGGAGTCGTGCCTACTATGGGCTCCAGAAGAAAGATTCACCTCCGCGCCAAATGCACGATGTAAAACACGCTCATAAGACCGGTAGTTCTCTATGGGCATGAAACGGACTATGCTCGAGGAGGACTTGTATGCTCTTGGGGTTTTCGATCGCCGAGTGCTAAGGATGATCTTCGGCGGCAAGCAGAAGAACGGTGTGTGGCGGCGAAAAATGAACCACGAGCTCGCCCAACTCTACGGCGAACCCAGTATCCTGGAGGTGGCCAGGGCTGGAACCAATATCTGAGCAGGGTATGTTGCAAGAATGCCGGACAACAGCCCTGTAAAGATGGTGTTCGCCACGAATCCGGTCCGAACAAGAAGGCGTGGGGCGCAGCGAGCTAGGTGGATTGACCAGATGCACCAGGACCTAGAGAGCGCGAGTCGAAGATGGAGAGAAGCGACCATGAACCGAATGAATTGGTGAAATATTGTGGGCGAAGTTTTATCAAGATAATTGATGTAAAACCAAATAAATAAACTAACATTGTCTTTCATATAGATGAGGTAGAGAGTTTTCATTCTTCGCCTCAACGTAAAACACAAATGTATTTACTAACTTACCCGACGAAAACTTGGAGTGTCACGAAGAAAGCAATGTGTCTGATAAATGGATGAATTCCCAAAAGACTTCAAAGCATTGTAAAAGTACTATGCCAGGAAACGGCAATTGTTTCGAATTACATTTCGCCGTGGTTAGAATGGGTTTATCATCGAAAAGCAACGGTGGCATAGCCAAAGTATGGAAACGATTGAAATTGTATCAATCAGCGGAAGAAGTGTTGTTTCTTCCTCCCGGAATCCACATATGAGATTCAAATCCTTTGATGTTAGCTCCCGGGATCTTATGGCTGTTTGAGAGCTGTGCTCATCACTTCTAGGAATGTTCTCCGTGTAAACATGAGGCGCGAATCAGTTCACGTCAGTGAATCAATTGTCACCGAACACGCAGCAACAAAGACATTGTCACCTCCCATTCTTGTTGCAACAATATTATTCCGCAACATCAGTTTATCATAACTTGAACAGAATATGACAAAGATCGATCACCACGTGTGCAGCGATTTTCTGGGCTTCGCATTGCAGTTTTCGAGAACTATCTCCGAGTTGATAAACATTGACACATTATCAAACAGCATCCATAAAATAAATTTGGTTTTGTGTTTAAAATAACTGATTAATCGCGAGTTGAAAAGGTTGCAACAATGTTGCGCTCTGTGATTGTCATGACAATTTTGCTTTTGATTGTGTCCTTATCCGCAACAGTTGTGACAAACGGTTGTGAGCGAGCTTGCTTTGTTGCTTGTTTTTCGTCTATTTTGATGACAATTTGATTCACTGGTGCACGTACAATGTTATCTTCGGAAAACTTCGAATACGAGCCCTCGGCACAGAAAGTTGCCACACTACGCAAAAACCCAACCGTCTGACGGGGAAATCCTTTCGCCACCAGACGATTTTATTTGCCAATTTGTGCGGATTAAAATCGAGCATGTTTCAGGCGTTTCTGGAAATGACAATATGGTGTGTGATTCTGTGAAACGACATTGACTGTGAGGGTGAAGACAAACGACGATGTGTGAACGTCAGTAGTAACCGTTTCATCGAAGGATCGATTGTTGCTGAGGACGATGAAAGGCAATTGATTCGATGATGATGAGTTTGAAGAGACCACCATAAAATTTAAGGTGCAAGAAAAAAATGGCTCGAAAGTCAGAACTGAAAAAGCAGTTTTCTCCTTTTAAAACAATAAATTGATAAAAATAAGAACACACAGTCTTTTTATTTAACAAATAAAAGAGCTGTGTTTTTATTTTCTTTGATTTGTCTATTTAAAAAGAGAAAACTGCTTTTTCAGTTTTGAATTTTGCACCATTTTTACTTGGGCATTAATAAGGCGTAATATGCAACTTTGTCTAATTGCAACAACTGATGCTTCTTGCTCATCTTCTCTTATCTCCGCAATCTAATCAGAGCTGTAGCAGAAGATTATAAAGAGGTTCTCATGTTGTGCAGCGGATCATGATTGTTAAAGAGCGCGATAAGTGAGAGATACTCTCAATTTTCTCAAAATTCAATCCCTGAAAAATTTGTTCGTCTGCCCGGGAAGGTCATCAATTTGACTCGAACCAGGCTGCTTCAAAAACCTCGTCGTCCTTTTCCCAAGTACCTAGCACATTCATGAAACCACAAAAACATTTTCGGCACATATTTGGGGTCATCAAAAGCGGTCTGGGTATGCAGTTCTGGGACACATTTTACGTCCTTCTTTGGTGTGGTCTGCTAAATCGACGCGTCGGTCCTCCCATCCGTCTTCTTCGACTGTACCGTACCGGAGGGAATTATGTGCGATGAAATATTCATATGCAGGAGCCCCAGCATCATCATCGTCGTCATTATTATTATTATCATTGCTATTATTACTTCCACCCACTCTGATGGTCGCGACCGTTCAAACAGAGAAAGTTACATTACCGTCTCGTGTAGACTGGATGGTGGAGGAACAAGCATTTTTCCCACAACTAACACCACCCGGATGGGGTGGTGACTACTGCGCGCCATCCCAACAACGGAAAGGATTCAAAGGAGCTTTGCTCCCCACCATGAAATTTATGAGCATCTCGACACGACTTGGGAATTTGAAAAACGATCGTTCGAGAAAAATTGCGCCATATGAAACGTAATAAAATTTGCGTGGTTGAACACATTTCATTACGCGAGCGACGACATCAATTTGCTTGAATGTTTTGAATGATGGGGGAAAGGGGGGGGGGTGCTTGTGTCGAGGAAAGCTTTGATTTATGCTTGGTGATAGACAGCTTGCTTGCAAGAACGCCTTGAGAATGTTTGAGATTATGAGATTTATGAGATTATAGGGGTGAAACTTTTGTTGTAGAATTGTTCCTTTGGATTTTTCTTTGGTTCTCATAATTCAAATTCAGCTGTGAGTTAGAGCTATGTATCAGCTTGAACCTCTAATTTAGAACTTACCGACTTAAAACTTCAACTTTGAGCTTCACAACCCTATATTTTGGTTTGTAGATTCACAAAATGAAACTAACGCTGCTCCGACTCATTAAATCTCTAACTGTTCGAATCTTAAGAGTTCATTGATTCATCTAGATGCATTTAGCTTCAGCATGGAGCTACAAAGCTCAAAGTTTTGGCTTGCAGCTATAGAGCCCGAAGCTTCAGTTTGGAGCTTCAGAGATTGAAGCTTTTGCTTGGAGCTACAAAGCTCATTGCTTCAGCTTCGAACTTCCAGGCTCGCATTTCCAGCTAGTAGCTAGAAGCTTCAGTTTAGAGCACCAAAGGTTTCTCAAAGTTTCAGCTTGAGGCCACACAGCTCTCAGCAAAAGCTTGATGCTACGGAGCTCTTAGCTTCAATTTGCAGCATGGAATTTCAAAGTTTGGAGCATTAGAGCACAAAATTTCAACTAGAAGCTACATAGCTCGAAGCTTCAGCTTGGAGCCACATAACTCGAAACAACAGCTTGGAGCTATGAAGCTCTAAGCTTCAGCTTGAAGCTACAAAGCTAAGAGCTTAAGTTTTTAAAGCTTGCAGCTTCAGCTTGGAAATTCAAACTCGATGCTTCAGCTTGAAGCTTCAAAATTAAGAGCTTCAGCTTGGAACTTCAAACGCAGTTTCAGCCTTGAGATTGAATCTTTAGCTTAAAGTTTCGAAGCTCGCAGCCTTAGCTTCGTACTTCAAAGCTCGTAGTTTCAGCTAGTAGCTTCAAAATCCGAAGCTTCAGCTTGGAGCATCAGACCTCAAAGTGTTAGCTTGAAGCTACAGAGCTCTTAGCTTCAGCTTGTAGCTCCAGAGTCCAAAGCTTCAATTTGGAGCTTTGGAGCTCGTTCAGTTTGGAGGTTCAAAGTTTGAAGCCTGAGCTTGAAACTTCAATGTTTTAAGCTTCAGCTGGAGCATCAGAACTAAAACTTTCAACTTGGAGCTACATAGCTCGAAGCAATGAGCAGGATAGCTTACTGATCTTGAGCAAGATCATCAATTGCTTTTGAGAAACTCGACTTGTTCATCATTTTGTGGTCATTTGTTGAGTTGTTTGTTTTACAGTGAAAAGTGTCTTATGCAGCCGAGAATCCTTATCAGATGTCTTTTGCTAATTGAAAATATGTTATTTCAGCTTTGCTCGAATACTATATGGGCTATTATTGAACAAAATCAGAAATGATTTGGTTGCAGTACATGAAAACTTAGCCACTAATTTACTGTACAGGGTGATTACTATATCCTGTCAGTAAAATAAGTAATCATAGAAAAAAAATGGTTTTATGAATTTTAATTACCAGTGCATATCCAGTTTAGGACATCTATAACATTTGTCTTTGCTATACATAGATAACAAATTAATTTTTTTACCTCAATTTCCAGCCACAAGCATTGTTTCAGAAGCATTACAGTTAACACGCACGTTAAACAAAATCATATATTTTAACCAAAAAATACATATTTTTTTCGCTAAAATTTTCCATAATCCATCTCATTCTAATCCCTTGTAAGTCTAAAAGATTGTGGTAACATGCTGTTTCAATCAGGCAATTTTTTTAGCGAAGTTTAGTCAAAAATACATATCTGTGGAAAACGTGCGTGCCAGGTGCAATGCCTTTAAAACAACACATATGACTAAAAACTAAGGTAAATGAAAAAAGATTTAATCTTTACTTTGTCAAAATAAACTTTATAGATGTGCAAAACAGGATGTACACCGAAAATTAAAATTCATACATACATCTTTTATCTACGAACATTTACTTTACTGACAGGAATTAGTAATCACCCTGTAATCATTTTCCTCGCATTGTTGAGTTCAAAAAGTTGTAAAAGTACTTGTAGAAAAGTGCATGCTGTAAACTAGTTTTAACAATAACATAGAAAAGCAGCAGGTATATTCGTTGGCTTGAAAAAAATGACATAAAATTCTGCGGCAACATCATTTGCTACTAATTAATTAATTTCTTTGAAAAATCCCAGTATAAATGGTAAATCCGTTAGCTAACATCACTAGGACTTACCTCATAATATGAGTTGCATCTTACATTCTTGAACATTTTAACAATGAACCCCTTTCTTCGTGAAGACAATCGTTATCACATCTCTGACATCCACTCGACATTTGATGGAAACAGATGCAAGATCGAAGCAAATCTACGACCATTAAAAGTGAATTAGCAGATTTTTAAGCAAAGGTGAGTAACTCAGAGTTTGCTCGATGCGCATAGCCTGTTCAGAGCAAAGCTGTCCTCCCCTTGGCTCGGAGCTACGAGCTCGAAGCAACAGCTCGGAGATACAAAGCACTAAGCTTCAGGAGCAATAAAGCTTGAAGCTGCAGAGCTCTAAGCTTCAGCTTGGGGCTACAAAGATAGGAGCTTAAGCTTGGAGCTATAGAGCTCTTAGCTTCAGTTTGCCACTTGGAGCTTCAAAGTGTAAGGTTTCAGATGGAGCATTAGATAACAGACTTTTAACATGGAGCTACATAGCTCAAAGCTTCAGCTTGGAGCTGCATAGTTCGAAGCTTCAGCTTGGAGCTGCATAACTCAAAGCTTCAGCTTGGAGCTACATAGCTCGAAGCACCAGCTCGAAGCTTTAGTTTGGAGCTTTAGTTTGGAGCAATGAAGCTAGAAGCTACAGAGCTTGAAACTTCAGTTTTAAGTTATAGGCTCGAAGGTTCAGCTTGTAACTACAGAGCTCATACTTCGTCTTGCGGCTTCAAAGATAAGAGCTTAAACTCAAAGCTTCAAAGGTTGTAGCTTCAGCTTGGAACTTCAAACTCAATGCTTCAGATTGAAGCTTCAGAACAAGTAGCTTCAACTTCAAACTTCAAACGCCGTTTCAGTTTGAAGCTTAGAAGCCTTCAGATTGAAACTTTAGCGTAGAGCTTCAAATTTCGTAGCTTTAGCTCCGAACTTCAAAGCTCGTTGTTCCAGCTTCAAAATCCGATTCTTTAGCTTGGAACATCAAAGCCCGAAGCTTCAGCTTAGAGCATCAGATCACAAAGTTTCAACTTGAAGCTACAGAGCTCTCATCATAAGCTTGGTGCTACAGAGCTCTTAGATATATGCAGCTTAGAGCTTCAAAGTTTAAAGTTTCAGCTAGAGCATTAGAGCTCAAACTTTCAACTTGAAGCTGCATAGCTCGGAGCTTCAGCTTAGAGATACAAAACTAGAAACAACAGCTTGGAGCTACAAAGCTTTAGTTTGGAGCAACAAATCTAGAAGCTACAGCATCGCAGGTTGAAGCTTCAAAGCTTGCAGTTTCAGCTGGGAACTCCAAATTCGATGCTTCAGTTTGAAGGTTCGAAATTCAAAACTGCACTTTGGAACTTCATACGCAGTTTCAGCTTGAAGTTTCAAAGCCTTGAGATTAAAGCTTTAGCTTGGATCTTCAAAGCTTCAAAGCTAGCAGGAAGCAAATACATAGCTCGGAGCAACGGAGCTCAAAGCAACAGCTCGGAGCTACAAAGCTCGATACTTCAGCTTGTAGCTATAAAGCTAGTAGCTACAGTACTGTTCTAACTTGAAACTTCTGCTTGAAGTTACAGGCTCGAAGTTTCAGCTTGAAACTATAAAGCTACTAAGCTACAAAGATAAGAGCTTCAGCTTGAATATTTAAAGCTAGAAGCTTCAGATTGTAGCTTCAGCTTGAAACATCAAAGCCCGTAGCTTCAGCTGGAGCATCAGAGCTCAAACATTCAGCTTGCAGCTACAAGGCCCGAAGCTTCAGCTAGGAGCTACAGATCTCGAAACTTTAATTTGGAGCTATAAAGCTAAAAGCTGCAGAGCTCGAATCATCAGCTTGAAACTATAGAGCACATACTTCAGTTTCAGCATAGTGCTTCAAAGCTTGCTTTTTCAGCTTGGAACTTCAAACTCGATGCTTCAGTTTGGAGCTTCTAAGCAAGAAGATATTCAATTGGAACTTCAGATGCAGTTTCAGATTGGAACTTCAATGCTTGGATCTTCAGATCTCAAATCTACTGCTTAAATCTACAAAACTCAAATCTTCAGCTTAGAATTTAAAAGCTTCTAACTTCTAGCTTCAGCTTTGAGCATCAAAGTCCGAAGATTCAGCTTGTAGCTGCTACTGCCTTAATCTTGCAGATTGACGCAAGCATAATCTAAATTTCCAGCTCTTTTTTGCCTATCAATTGAAATTAAAGCTTAATAAACTGAAGCTAGAGCTGCTCCAACTTATTAAAATTCTAACGGTTTAAGGCTTCAGCTCAGAGTTTTAAACCACAGAGCCCTTAGCTTGGAGTTGCAAAGCTCAAAGTTTCAGATTGCAGCTGCAGAACCTGAAACTTCAGTTTGGAACTTCAAAGCTCGCAGTTCCAACTTGTAGTTTCAAAGTCCGAAGCTTCAGCTTAAAGCATCAGACTCAAAGTTTCAGCTTGAAGCTACAGACCTCTCAGCTTTAGCTTGATGATGCAGAGTTTTTAGTCAAGCTTGCAGCTACAGATTCCGAAGCTTTAGCTTGGAGCTTCAAAGCTCAAAACTTCAGCTGGAGCGTCAGAGCTCAAACCTTCAGCTTGCAGCTAGAAGGCTCGAATCTTCAGCTTGAAATTATAGAGCTCATACTTTAGCCTGCGATTACAGAAATAAGAGCGCAAGCTTGGAGCTTCACAGTTTGCAGTCTGGAGCTTCAAAACACGATGCTTCAGCTTTGAATTTCAAACGCAGTTTTAGCTTGAGGCTTCAAAGCCCGAATATAATATTTGCTTCAAAGCTCAAATCTTCAGCTTGGAACTACAAAGCTCAAATCATCGAACTTCAAAGCTCGAAGCTTCAGCTATAGGTTGAACTATAGAGCTACAAACTTCAGACTAGAGCTACAGTACTCGAAGCTTCCGCCTTTTGTTTATTTTATAAATTGAAACTTACCAAACTTAAGCTAAAACTGTTCCAACTTATAAAAATTCTAACAGGATAAGGCTTCAGATCTCAAAGCTTCAGCTTTATGCCACAGAGCTCTTAGCTTGGAGCTACAAAGCTCAAGGTTTCAGCTTGCAGCTACAGAGCTCGAAGCTTCAGTTTGGAACTTCAAAGCTCGCAGTTACAACTTGTAGCTTCATAATCCGACGCTTCCGCTTGGAGCATCAGCTTGAAGCTATAGACTCGAAACTTTAGTTTTTAGCTTAAGCTTGCAGCTACAGAGCCTAGAGCTCCAGCTTGGAACTTCAAAACCCGAAGCTTCAGCTGGAGCATCAGAGCTCAAACCTTCAGCTTGCAGCTACAAGACCCGAAGCTTCAGCTTGGAGCTACCGATCTCGAAGCTTTAATTCGGAGTCATAAAGCTAAAAGCTACAGAGGTCGAATCTTCAGCTTGTAGTTACTAGGTTTGGAGTTTCAAAGCTTATAATTTCAAACTCGATGCTCCGGTTTGGAGCTTCAAAACTCGAAGCTTGGAACTTCAAACGCAGTTTCAGATTGGAGCTTCAAAGCCTGAAGATCAAGATTAGAGCTTCAGAGCTCAAATCTTCCGCTTGGAGCTACAAAGCTCAAATCTTCCGCTTGGAACTTCAAAGCTCGATTCTTCAGCTTCAAACTTCAAAGCCCGAAGCTTTAGCTTGTAGCTGCTATCGTCATAATCTGGCTAACTGACGTAGACGCAATCCCAATTTTCAGACTTTTTTTGGCAATCAAACGAAACCCATAAATAAGTTGTGAGAATTTCTCTTCCCGAATGAATAATAATACTCTTGCAACTTTATGATTAATAAGTTCCACAATTTCTTCAATTCTGTAGATATTTATATGGAAAAATAGGCGCTTACATCACTACGCATCAGCTTACATAGAACTTCAAAGTTGAAAATTTCAAGATTGAGCTATAAAGCTCCGAACCTCAACTTTGAGCTACAAAACTCGGAGCTACAAAAAACGAAGTAGTGACAAAAACACACTATGTAGATTAGCCTGGCCCTTAAACAAAAAAGTTGTAAAACTCAATGGGGCACTCCCTAGATATGAGCCTTAGGGTAAGAAAAACACTCTCTCAAAATTTCAACTCAATTGGTTGCTTCACCAGCTGGCGCATTCGATTTGAAGTTTGTATGGGATATTCGTCTCAAATATATTGAAAATTGATCCTATGTCACTGTTTCGTTCCGTATACTAATTGTTCGCGTTCAAATAAGCCATGAAAGACAAATACACTAGTTGATACCCTAATGAACATAATTGCAGAAGGTTGTATCTGGATTTAATCTCATTTTCATTACTCTTTCAGTTGATGAAAGTTAGGCTTAGATCAGCACTCCCGTACAGTCACTTATATGCATGCGACATGTGCCTCAGCTCGCCCAGCGTCATAGGTGGCTATGATGCGCTTAGTGGCTACCTCTAAGCTATGTTGAAGAAATACAAGCAGTATTGCATGATATACTTCAGATGGTTAAAACACCAACTTTATTAATTTTGATCATGGTACAATCTTCTACAATATTCTTCGCTATTACATCAAGTAGTGTTTTTGACATTCTGGGTCCAATTGAACGCGATCATATTCTTTCCTGAAACAAACAGTAGATGATGTGCTGTTGCTCATATGTTTGAGCTGAAAATCTCATATTACCTTCAATTCAATTGCGTCTGCTCATGGAACGACCAAATGAGCTGAATTTTTCAGAAAGACTTCGTCTAACCCCAAGAAATAATCCTGGAGGGTGCCCCGTGGAATCATACAACTTTATTTTTCTCCCATACTGAGCTGGGCCAGTCTAATGTAGATATTTCCTTTCCATTGAAGCTTGAAGAGGAAGATACAGTATTGAAAAGAGAATATGTACCAAAGAGGTTTTCCTATAAGAATGATTATTATGGAAAGAAATGAGAAAACTATTGAACCGAAGGTTACAGATGAACTGAATATAACATTAAAAAAGAGCTATTGCTGAAAACCAACGCCTCGAGTTATCTGGGTGTCTTCGGCTCATTTATTCATCGAGTGATAAAGAACAGATGCGATGAAGACTCAAAGATAATGTTTTGTTTTTGAAAACTGCCCTGCCCCTAGAATTGTGGCATGTTCAACTGATATTTTTGGTTCAGAGGCTTCAAGCGAATTTCTCACAAGTTTCTTGACATGTTTTTGACGAGATCTTTTATAAATTCTTGGTGAGATGTTGATGAGGTCCTTAATATGTTTCTAGTGAAATCTTCAACGAGCACATGTAAAAATTAATTGATGCATTTGTAAAGGAAATACTTACGCCTGTCGAGGACATCGTGATGGAATAATAAGCAACTTACATGCTTATAAAATATGTATTCTTCGACGCTGAAAGAAGCAAAACTAGTTGAAAAAAAATAATATTTTTAACATTTTTGGATCATTCCGACTGATATTGAGCTCCCACCGATTGTCGAAATTGACTTCATGCACAATTGTTGGCAAAAAATGCTTCAAGGCATACCTGTACGCCAGTGCTCAAAACTTCAGATCGGGGCTTCATTACTCTAAGCTTCAGCTTGTATCTTCACAGCTCTAAGTTTCAATTTGGAGCTTCGCAGCTCATAGCTCGAAGCTACCGCTTGCAGCTTCATAACTCAAAGCTTCAGCTTGGAGCTTCATAGCTCGAAGCTTCAGCTTGGAGCTTCATAGCTCGAAGCTCCATCATGGAGCTTCATAGCGCGAAGCTCCAGGTTGAATAGCTTGAAGCTTCAGCTTGGATCTTCATAGCTCTAAGCTTCAGCTTGAAGCTTCATAGCTCTAAGCTTCAGTTAGTTTCATAGGTCTAAGCATTAGCTAGGAACTTTAACTTCGAGCTCTATTGCCCTTAGCTCATAGCTGAAGCTAAGCGCTTCATAGCTCGCAGCTTAAATTTGAAGCTTCACAAGTTGATAGCTTGGTTTATAGTTTGATTCATAGCGTCGGCATGAGTTTCAGTTGTTGGCTTTTACTTCGATCTATGTATACCTACAGTTATAAATCAGCCTGTCAATCAATCCATCGAAACTTCTAAGATATGATCCCAAAGGGGTTTCCCTTCCAGAAAGTCGAAACATGTTTATCGAGTGGTTCACTTTCCCACTCGGTGAATTGTTTCACTCAATTCCACTCGCCAAATCCGTACATTCCCTTCCAAAGTCGAAATGTTTAAGTTTGTTTGAAAAGAAAATTCCAAAAGCTCTTCCCATCAGGTTTCTCTCGTTACTTATTTTCGGACGCTACACCTTCTTGAGAAGGGAACTGCTGTCTTTGTCGACAGTTTCCGGGGCGGCTAACCATGGCACAAACGACCCGAACAGATCCGGACAAGACAGGAAAAGCGCGAAACATCCAACAACAACCAGTTGTAGTCGTCGTGTCTATTTACGACCTGATAAGTTTTGTCAGTACCGCCCATTCGACTTTCTTCTCTGGATCCGGATTCTGGCCTCTTTTTGCCGTTCTGGAACTTTTGGCCACGACACTATACGGCCCTAAAGTTGGACAAAAATCGCAGCGAAAAGTTTCACGCAAGATTCCTTCATCTTGGTGACTTTCTTTGGTTCTATCCGTTCCTTGGAAGTCAAAAAGCTAAATCCCGTTTCTTTCTTCTTCCGCTCGGTGTCTCATCCACAATACGAAAAGATGCAAAACTTTCCGCAATCCTGTTAGCGCAGTTTCTTTATTTTTTTTTTGTGTTTATGTTTAGAGGTGATCAAATTGGAAGACACCTAATAATTCTTTCTTGGGAAGACTTTCAAATTCTGTGACATTCAAAGCATCATTCAAAATCTGCCATTTATGAGAAATCGTCAATCTACTTGCCTCAATCGAAGAGCAAGATATTTGCACACCCAGCACATCTCTGACGGAGTGCCCTACAAAGGAAATAAAGTGGAGCTGCATCCGGTTTCGATGGCACTATTCCACCTCAAAGCCCAAAAGACAGAGCACGGGAAAACTGGAGCGGGAACAAATCTTCTGCATAGTTCGGAAGAACCCTTTTGCATTGTACCTATCCAGTCGTCGTCGTTCTTGTAGTCTCCCTGCAAACATGTCACTGAGGAATCGTAAGATCACAGACAAGCATACGTAACAACTAAAACAATCATGAATTTATAACATAGAACAGCCCAAATTAATTCAAAGCCCAAAGCCAAAAATATTGTGTTTGGCCATCCGAAAACTAGGTGGCGGTAGTGCGCAAAGGTCAAACTCGACAAAAGCGATACGAGCACCACGAATGAATATCAGACCAAATATCAGAATGGAGCCGTATTCTATTGAACGATGAAATCAACTCGAGTGTTATTCCTGTTTGTCTGTGATAAGACGCCGAAGACGTTCTCCCAACCAATGACGGACCGGCACGCAATATTGGAGGGTTAAAAGGAGTTCTTTTGGCAGCCAAGCCACCCTGAAATTGTTGAACAGCTTTTGAAGGATTGGGACGACACTCGTCTTGGTCCTGGCTGGGGTCGTGTAGGACGGATGCGGCAGGAAGGTAGTTGGCTAGCATAGTTTGTGGGAAATCGATTTTGTTTTCCCGGATTGTTGAGATGCTCTAGCTCCAGTCGAGTCTGAGGTGCGGTTCTACCGAGCGGTGCTCTGAGTTTGATTGGGTCCCAACGATGTAACCGCTATTTGACGATCCATTCAATGGACTCAATGGTTTATTTCGGTACTAAGAGATACTCAATTTCACTTTTTCAGTCTTCAGTCAGAAGTGGAGAATGGCAAATGTGCGCTCAGTAGCATCCACAGATCACTTTATCTTTTTTGGGGGTAAGTCTGATCCTCCTGATATTTCGAAGTTTATTTTCCTATAACAGCTGTGCTACTTTTCCCGAACGCCAATTACCCGAATGTGCGTTCCCCGTATACCCCATTTCCCCGAATAGTCCATTTCTCCAAAACAAATTTGGCAATCATAATCATCATAATTTTACAAAATTTCTAGATGGTGAACTAAACGATTATCCGATAGGCGGATCTTTAGAGTTTCACTATTCTCGGCATTTTTGGAAATAAGTGTTCAGTAGATAATGATAAAATATCCCCTTCTATTGGATGCTTGTCGTTGTTTCTAGTTAACCACCCAGAATAGTCTTAAGGTGGACAATTTTTTAACAGGTTCAATCTGTTAACTTTTCGGAGAAACGGATCATTCGGGGAACTTGAAGAAAATTCTTGTTTGACAGTAATAATCACATATTTCGTGGTTTGCACAGGTTTATATTGGTTTGATTTTTTTGTTTGTGATTTTGTCTCATGTCGCTGCCTAAATGTTTGTAAATTTAAATTTTCACTACGGAAAATTTAAAACAGTGAAAAAAATAACGTCAAGAATTTTTCCAAATATATCACGAGGAATAATCCTTGTAATTCTTTAACGAACATTTCAGGTATTCAATCATGTGCTTTTAAGAGACTCCTCTGGTAATTCCCATGAAGGAATTACTTCGTGAATTATTTATGCACTTTTTCCGTGCTTTCTACAAAACTTCTTTACCAGTTTTCAGTTCCCCTTAGACTCTCGCGACGAACAATTCCCAAGATTAGTAGTTATTATTCAACATTGTCTTCCTCAAGTTTCTTAAGACTTTCTGATTTTATCACAAAATTTCTTAAATTTGAAAGAGAATAAATTAAATCCCTCCAAGTTCTTTATGTTTTACTAGAAAATTCTGGGAGCCTCCCCAAAATTATCTTCAAGATCACTAAGGATTTTTTCCACAAATTGTCAAGCAAGGATTTTTTCCACAAATTGTTTAGAGAGTTCACCAAAAGTTTTCCCAACTTTTCCTATGAGGTTCTTCGTAAAGCTTTTTTTTTATATTCCTTAAACAAATGTTTCAAAAAATTCAGAAATTCATCGAGGATTGCGTCAAAAATTACCCAGGACTCTATACAAAAAAAAAATTCTTCCAGGTGTTCTTCTATGGATCCCTCCTAATATTCCACAAGTTTTGACAAGCAATTGAATTCAATTAAAAAAAATGTTTTTAGCGATTTCTCAGAGTAATTTTCAGCAGATCGAATTTAAAAAAAAATCAAACATTCCTATAAAACCTCTAGCGGAATACGTTGACTGCTTTCAAAAGCTCTATCACGAAAATACTCACAATTGTCCAGAACAATTTGTTCAGTGTTTTCTTCAGAGAATATATACTATTGATTCACAAAAGAATCATGCAAGTATTACACTCAATTTTTATAAAATTTAAACAGCACTAGCGACTTTTCTAGGATTGTTTTTCAACAGTTTTGCTAAAGGATTTTGCAATTAATTCTTGATCTTCTCGAAAAAAATATCCAAATTCCATCAGCTACTGATTTTGGTTTTAGAAATTACTTAACACATTTTTTCAATTCCGGGATTATTCCATAAATAACATATACAAATCTATTCACTCTCCATTGTTGGTTCGAAAACCACTCCAGGAATACCTTAATATTTTTCCTAGGGATTTCTTTACAAATCACTTCATTTCCATTTTAACCCTTCAGTCGTCGCGCGGTTTACCCCCGTCAGAACCACCACGCTGATGCTGTGTACGATAAGCGAGGTTTTTTCATCACTGTTGTACAAAATACAACAGCGCGACGACTGAAGTGTTAAATAAGATTTCAGTAGTAACTGACGCAAAAATAAGTTGTGGAAGAACTTCTAAAGACATTTTTTGGATAATTTCAGATAATTGAATTCGAAAATTTTACTAAATTCGAAAAATTTAAGATTTTTCCGTAGAATTTCTGAACCTTTTTGACGAAATTCCTTACGATATATCCCACAGAAAAGCTTAAGAGCTTTTGTAGGATTTATTACAAAAAATATTGTTCTCTTTTCTTCGTCTTTGGCGTTAAGGTGAAACATCTCAGAATCCAAAGATGGCCGGCACAATGGCCGACTTGTGCCCCTACTCACGATTTCAAAGGCACAAAACTTGAGAAATAGTTGGCAAACGTTTCTGATCTTCTTATTTTAAGCTTTCTGCTAGCGCACAAAGCCAAAATAAAAAGTGCACGGTTGTTGGATGCTTTCTTTGCGAGATTTGTGCCTTTGAAGTTTTAGTGCAATCTTAGAAGTTGATTCAAAACTGTTTCACCTTAAACGGATGACATTTTTACTGAAGTTTTGAAAATGTTTAGCATAAACAAACAGGTTGAATAGAAACCATTTTTCCTACTTGCAGAACTTCCAAATAAAATTTTTGAGGGGACTATAATTCCTGATGGACTTTCAGAAATTGGGATTGATACGTAAAGGAGTTGATCATTTTTTTTCAAAACTTCTAGAATTTTTCTTCTTTAGATTCTTCAAAGTGTTGGTTTTGGGAGTATGAAAAGGAAGCTCCTCAAGAAAGCATCATACAAAGAATGGAGAAACAACAAAATGTTGAAGCAGGTTGACAGGATAATTAAAAGTGTTCTAATAAATTAAAAACAAATCGCAGGAAGTTCCATCAGAATTTTATTTGAAAACTAGTGGTCCCGGCAAACTTCGTCTTGCCATCAAGTAGGCTGTTGGAAAATGCTATGGCACATCCTATAGAAAATGACAGCTTCATTAACTCTCGTTTTTCTGACTTTCCCAGCAAATGTCCTGGGATTTTTATAAACACGAACACGTCGGAACCCTTGACGAACAAAACGCAGAAAAAATCATTCAAATTCGTTGACCCGTTCTCGCGCCATTTCGTGACATACAAACACCACTCCATTTTTATTTATGTAGATAGATTATTATTTGACTCAATTTGTGATATAGGGTAGGTGTACCAGTTATGGCCATAGTGGTTCCCTATTTCGCCATACGTGATATTTTGAATGCCTTTACATTTTGAAAAATCTTTTGTGTTTTAGCAGGAAATTAAAGAATAAATCTTGATGTTAAAACATTCAAAAAGATTAAAAATATAAAAGTTCTCCAAATTTTGCATATGGCCAAATAGGGAACCACTATGGCCATAACTGGTACACTTTCCCTATTTCGGAAATGAAAGACTTTCGATTAACTTCGCGAAAGAATTTGTAATATATTTATGAAAACTATTTCAGGGAATTCACAGAGAAGTATTCAGTAAAACTTTCAGCAAAATATCTCAGCATAAGATTTGACAGAGTCAATGATTTTTTAGAAGAATTGTGAAGGAAAACTTTGAACTTTTGAAATGTTTACTTAAATTTGTATTGTTTATTATATTAACGAATTTGCCAATATAATTAGAATAATTTCCAAGAGATTTGTAGTAAAACTTCTGAAGTTATCCTTTGATATTCCATGAGATATTTGATTATACTAAATTCTTCAAGAAAAATCAAAGGGTGGCTTCAAAAATTTTGCTACAAATCTGTTGAAAATCAGTAAAATTTTTTTTCTCGGAAAAATATTGTTTTGAATTTAAAAACTAAGTTTATTTATCAAAAATAAATAAATAAAAGCATAATCAAAGAATATTATATTGTTGTAATATAAAACAGTGGTCAATTTTGTTAAACTTTTTCTCACACGGGTTTTACCACCCATCTGCAAAAAACTTAGCCAGGTTGAAATTTCTTGAAAAGACGAAGACAAGCGAGGCTTGCTAACTATTGTTGTACATACTACTAGTACCTAATTACTGAAGAGTTTGTTGTAAATAATAAGAATCATGTAAGTTCATTCAGAAGATTTTTTTCACGTTAGAATTATGTGAAATGATTTTTTTTTAATACTTATCATCATTATTCCTACGCCAATGGTAATTCCTGGACCAATATGAGAAGCAAAGCCTGGAAACCCGACTAGCTGAAGTTATCAAAATTATAACTTGATGAGTTATTTAGTTACGATCTTTTTTTGTAACACCGGTTGTTATTATAAATTAGATGCATGATTTTGTCAAAATTACTAAAATTTTGTTGTACAGCATATCAAAATAGTAACACGCTTTGATACAAATACCGCTTGGGGTAAAAATGAATTAGGATAAAAACTATATAATTTAACTCATTTTTTGGATAAATATTTTTAAGTTTGTAAGTCTATTTTTAGAAAATGAAATAAAACAGTTTCATGATGTTTTAAAAAAAAACCAAGTCAATAACGGAAATCGAAACGAGACTACACCACCGGAATTGACCTGACCTTGAAGTAAAGAGTGATGGAAGCTCAACTGGTTCTACGTCTTCCTTGCTCATATGAATGGACTTGGTGTTTTTCAAATTTCTCCTGCGTCTGAGCTGAAAAACATGACGTCACAGTTAATGACGTGTAAAGCTTAGCTTAGCTTAGACTGACTACACATATCAATGGTTGCTATTCCGTGATTGACCGAAGTCAGTGAAAATGCACAAAGAATCAACTAGAAGTTTGGCTGGGATTGGCCATAATCTTCTTCAATGTGCATAATTCAGTGCCTCTATTCATACAGGGTCAATAACGGCGCCGGCCACGTCCTTGCAGTCAGGTGGGATTGGGGGAAGGAATGTTAGTGTGTAACCTTTGCTATTTGGAGACCGTGTTTGCCTCTGCATCTCCACAAAGGTTACTGGGAGGGATGTTTGTTAATTGGAAGGATCGTTGGGTCACAGGATTCACTTTGATAAGCGATTAGACCATGATACATAATGATTCGTGAGATATATACATGCTTATTTGTAAATATAATATTTTCATTTGATATGAACATTTTCTATGTAATGGAAAATTATGCCGACACTTGAGGTGACGAACCATTCAAAGTTTGTTCAACTAATACCTAAATGTAACATTCCTACAGCTGTCAGGACGAAAGCATGTGTTATTATATTTTACTTATTTGAAAAGAAACAAAAAACTTGATTGGTTGGAACATCATAGAACACTCTTATTCTTATGCCGACACTTACAGTGGCGAACCATCCAAAGTTTGTTGAATAAAGTGAACTTTTCGCAAGTCTACAATTGTAGTGTCGAACCATTCAAAGTTTTTTTTTAATTACAAAAATAAAGGTAAAAAGGGGTGTTCTGAAAAAAAAAATGTGAAACATAAATAATTCATGAATCAGAGTTTGTGTCGACACTCACAGTGACGAACAATTCATAGTTTGTTGAAAATTCATATTTACGTCCCACAATTGTAACGATTGAATGTGCAGTCATACATATTTTATAGATTAGAAATAGTAGCATGAAACGAGCTCACCAATTGATCCTTTATCCTTCACTGTGCAGCCACAATCCACTCTCAGCCTCACTCGTTTACTCGGCTATATAAAAGCACTCAGAAAATAAGGGCGCGCGACCCGAAAAGGAAAAAACAAAAACTTAGCTTTCTTGACGCACTGCCCAGCAGCAAGCGTCAAGGTCAAAGGATCAAAAAGAACTAACCGATCACGCCACTTTTTCACTTACTAGACCGACGCGCGACATGTTTGATCCTGCCCTCGTCGCTGGCCCTCGTAGGAGCAAGCGTCAAGGTCGAAAGATCAAACAGAACTCGACGGCACAGTTAATGACGTGTATAAATGACAAACTTACTCGTTCTTGGTAAATGTTCTTCATACAATAAAACGCAATTATATCATGTCCTGTTATCATAACAACCTATGATATAATTTTGTTAAATGATGAATGTAGCTAAAATTTTGTTCCCTTTATAACAAAATTGTAATAAGATTTGTTATAACTTTTTGTACATGATGTGTTATAAAATGAATTGTAACACGTTCTGATATAATCTTGTTATGAAACATTGGAAAAATATTACATCATATCGGAATTAAATCAACGATTACTCAATATATAATATTTGTGATATAATTTTAATATGATCTGCTAGTCGGGAAACAATTATAAGGAATCCCTAATGAAATTATTTGAATAATCTTGAACCTTCCTGGAGAAATTATCGTAGCAATTCCTGGAGAGTTGCCTTAACCCAAGATCGGTCGCATGCGTGTACTGAGTACACGCACCCTGAAAAAAGTTCGCTTTTCGACGTGGTGTCGGCAATGGTTGAATGCGCGACCGCTCTTGAGTTAAACAGCAAATCAAAAAACTGTTCGTCCACTACTAGAAAAATTCCTGGATAAATTATTGGGAAAAATCCTGATCATTTTGTTCGAGAATCTCCTGATCAAACACTTGAAATTTGTTTGGAGTGGTACAGTACTGGCAAGAATAAAGTGATTCTCATACAAAATGGTCAAGTTTGGAAACCTGCATTTCTGCTTCTAGCAAACCGATTGAGCTAAAATTTGAACTGAATGTAGGAAATAGCTTCAAATTATTTCTGTGCATCAAACATGAAATTCTATGCAAGAATGTCTATGAGATTGAAACTGCCCATTTTGCCAAAATAGCCAAATTTTGATTCCTAGATATTTTGAAAACAAACAATTTTGGATAAGTATTATGTTCTACAAAGCTTTGCGTTTTATCTTAGTGAACAAATTTGCAAGAGCATGAATTCGTCTAAATAGTCACATTTCAAAATTATTTCAATTCGAAAATTTCAGCATTTCAAGCCTGATTGGCTACTGACAAGTAATTTCTCGGCCTATCATGATGCATGGGAAATTTCTGCAAGGAATCGACGAGGAATTTCTTTGGCGATTTCTTTTCAGTAGCAAACCAGGCTTTACTAAAAATAGTATATATTAATAACTTCCAAACTCTTGAATAGAATTCAGTTGATTTCTCATCAAATTTCAAGTTGTTTATGAGATACAGTTCAAGTTTCAGATTAAACGGTTCGTTATAGGCTGTGATACAATTTCCTGAACTTGATCATTTTGTATGAAAATCCGCCTTTCTGTATTTTATTATTGCCAGTATTGTACAAATACACGGTGCTCCCCATACCGTTTTTATTGATAAAAAAACATCCATCATATCCGTCTTGACCAATTCTTTTTCATAGCTAAGCTGCATGTGTGGGAAAAATAAAAAAAAAATATAGAGCCCGTTGTTGGTACCGTTTGACTCATATTCCGAACACTTAAGGCCAACAGTGACTTCAAATGCATCTGACTGGCATACATTGGCTGATATTTGTGTAAATTTGAATTTCTTCGCAAAGTCTAACGGTTAGCTGTTGGATGTACCGATAATAATGTTGATATAGTTCGTTTTAGTATTGTTTTTACGCAAAAGTATGGAACAACATTTTGATTCAAATGCCGAACACTGTGTTTATTCTGTCTCATATTCCGAACACCTTGATTCAAATTCCGAACAGCACGAATAAATCGTATTCAAATGAATAATTTTGCAAATCAATTTATCTGAGCTTGTTCTACTGGCCTCAAACTAGAGAATCATCACTACTCCCACGGTATAAATTATATTGGAAACGTTATAATTGAATTGCGATTGACTACCATTTTCTTGCTATTTGCTGACATATTTCAGCGAAACATTTCAACCAAATCGCCATACAAAAACCGAGTGTTCGGAATATGAGTCTGTTCGGAATTTGAGACAAAACGGTATTAGCCCAGAAATTCAAAAGCAATTCGAGATATTTAAACGGAATTTAATTTGCCGTGATTATCACACGCAACATACAATCAAAATTTTATTCCAAGCTGGTTTGTAAATTATTTGAAACTCCTAGGCGGAGTTCTGAATAAAAAGAGATCAACAGAATTTTGAGTTACGCCCTTTTACGGCGTAACCATTAAAAGTATTGTTTTAATATATTAAGGAGACATTTTAATACTGTTAAACATGTTTCAATGTTGTCAATGACAAACTGAAATTACATGCCACAAAAGTTCCACTATTTCTAAATTTACTCATTTTTAATAAGCTCAAGTGCTGTAAAACATTACGGAGCCAATTTTGTATTATTATTTTTATAAAATAATTCTTATTGAGTAACTAGAGAAACTTGAGCATTATCATTTAGCACAGTAGCTCCCAAGCTTTTGAAGCTGCGACCTCCTTTGAGGCACCATAAAAATGTCGTGGACCCCTAAAACTAGATACTCTGGAAATCAATGTTCATGGACACCTGTCGAAAATCTCGGGATGATTTAACAGATATACTAGGCAGGCACAGCCTAAAACCACGACAACTTGGATGAGTCCATCAAAACTTTAGCCAGGAGTTGAAAAATTCGTTAGAGATATTTTCAGAAGTTAATTGAAGCTCCCAACTGTTTCACCAGAAATCCAAGAAAATCTCGTCAAACAAAAACACAATATATTTCAAAAATACAAGGTATCCATCAAGCATCACCTCTTCGTATAAATCTGCCAAAGATCACTATGGCGTATATCAGTCGAAGTTCTTATTTTGGTACCAGGGAAGAATTTTACTTTGTTTTCAATCCTGTCGACCATCGCAAGAGTCCCGAGAATTTTTTCGAAGATTTCACCAAGAAGGTGAAACAAATCTGCCTATTGATTCCCCCAAAAGCGATCTTAGTTTCATTATCAAGCAAACATTGAATAAAATTAGAACGGTCGCGTATTAAGTAACCCTGTAAAATTAAATTGAAAATGTTTTACTAGAATTTGTGCAGCTTACATAAACAAAATGAATTACATTTGAAATATCAAAAATCTAAAACTACATACATTTTTTATTCTCAATGATTTCGCGGACCCCCTTAGAAGCCGTCACGGCCACAAGGGTTTCGCGGACCACCGGTTGGGAAAACTAAAACGTTTTGTTAACTTCATTCCAAATAATACTTTCGAACTTTGGCTTTCAAATGTGTGCCGTTTTACTAATTGTGAAATTTTTGATCGAGTCTAACTCTGATAAACAGTACTATAAAAATCGATAACTTGCAATGAATTTAACAATATATGTAAAACATAGTGAATACAGAGTTGTTCATGGATTTTTGCGTTCAGTTTTGGTTTCCGGAAACTCATAAGTTGCTTTAATTGGCTTTTATATAAGTCTACCATGGAGCGACATGAATACTTAACAAATTGAAGAATTCATGCTTTCTTTTAAATCGTTCGCATACTGTGCCTGTCAAGTTTTGGTTTGGCTTGGACACACCAGCCGCTACACACGGTATAACCAAACAAAACAAATCGTATTTCAGCTGCTACACAAGTTTTCCTGCTGTATGTATGTATAATCGTGAACACTCTTAGTGTGTTAGCTTATACTGAAGTTTGAAGCCTTCTTTGATTTGTTACTATACGATGAGTCTTAAATTTTTAAGACATTTATAATGAAGCTCTACAAGCTTACATGTTAGCTCTGCTCTGCAAATTCCATGAAACAAAATAATGAAAGATCTGTTAGAATTTTCACTATTTTCTTCCACTTTGTACAGCTGCTTTCAATGTCATAATTTTCTTTTAGTTTTTACACAACTTACACCGTATTTTCTTTGGTAACAAAAGTCGATTTTACTATGAGACGCAATAGTAACAGTAGACTTAACAAAGTATTGCGGCCAGCTGCCCACGACCTTTCGATCTGAAGGTCCAAAAATATTATTTGAGGTATACTTACTTGAACTTTGTTATACAATATATACCCATGAGTTTCATGAAAAAAAAATGAAGCGTGAGTACATTGATTCACCAAACTACCAGAATATTGCGCGACAAAAAATAATTTAGCTACATGATGAAATCGGCTCCGTAATACCTTACAGCACTTGAGCCCATGGAAAATCAATTATAAGTGAAAACTGTAATGTATTTATGTATGTGCGAATGTATGTAATCACGGTTTGTCGCATTTGATTGCAAATTTTGATAATTTCCTAGCAGCGTGAAAATTCCGGCAAAGCTTATATAGGAAATCTTAGAAGGAATTTTAGAGGGATTCCTGCGAAATCACTGAGCATTCTGTGTAGAAATTTGAAACAATTGTCTTAAATGTCAGGAAGAGAGTGTAAAAATATCAACAAATATTCAGGTATTTTAAAGGAAATTTATGAAGTAATCCCTGCAGAAATTAATTAAAAAAATCTCTCGAATAATTTTTGGATGGTATCATTTTAAAATGAACAGATGCTTCCAAAGTTCTTGCAAATACTAAAGCAATTCATCACGATTATTTGACAGCAACCGTGCAAGATCTGGGCGGATTCTTAAATTATTTCTGGTAACATCTTTGGCAGATATGTGTTTTTAGCAAACTTCAAGAATATAAGAGTTTTTTTATGACCCAATCAATCTTTATAAAAATCAAATATCTAATTTATCTCTATATCAAAGCAATTGATTTCGATTAATCTCATCGATGGCTTATTCCTACCCTCCTGGATATACCAATGATCACTTTTCATGGGACCTTCCTTAGCCGAGTGATTAGAATCCGCGGGTTCAAGGCAAATCCATGCTGAAGGTGTCTGGATTCCATTCCTGGTCGGTCCAGGATCATTTCGTAATGGAAATTTCCTTGACTTTCCTGAGCATAGAGTATGATCGTGCTTGCCACACGATATACGAATGCGAAAATGGCAACTTTGGCATTCAAAGTTCTTAATTAACAACTGTGGAAGTGCACATTGAACACTAAGCTGAGAAGCAGGCTTTGCCCCAGTGAGGACGTAATGCCAATAATAAGAACTTTTTTGTACTTCACTGTTCACAGATTTAGATGTGACATTTAGGTTGAAAAATGTTAGCTTAAGATTCAAGAATCCATCATTTAAACATCGGCAATCATCAAAAACCAGTTTTTTCGCTCAAATTTTAAGAAATCCTCATGAAAATCTATCATCGCAATACAGATAGTGCAATGCAATGATAGATTTTATTGAACATTGCTCAAATTTTGAGCAAAAAAACTGGTTTTGAAAATTTGAAAAGCGATGATGGTTATTTTCCTCTTAAGGAGGCAGGATCTATAATCAATTTGGGAATTTTGGAATGCAGTTTTTTCGTTCAAACTCATAAAAGTTTACATGGAAATGTGTTCTCTGTATTATTTTTACCTTCTCTTTTCTCTTTTCGTCGAATAAAAAAAATATTGCTGTTGGAGTTTTGATGATGATGATGATGATTACGATGACCGATCCTTAAACGTTATAGTCGCTCACTGGCACTGGCAATGAACTGTCATTCCGAACGTGAATACAGACACCTTTGTGAGCTGCTCCCCAAAAAGAAGATGTTCACAACAGCTCTACATTCGGGTCAACGTAATCCTAGAGATGAGATAAAGAAATTATCACCTCACGTCACTGTTCACAGAAGTGTAAATTTCATTACCACCCACGATTTTCTCAAATAAATTGTGATAAACATTCTGTTTAGCACTTGTATATCTACCTAGCTTGAACATGGGTGCTTCTGAGCAACGAAAATGAAGCTCACAAAAAGTCTTCATTCGCTATCAACGGCAAACATGTGTAGCATTTTGTTCAACGTTGGAATAAAACATGGAAAATCTTGGTTTTCGTTCATGGAATTTTGCTATGAGAATTTAGAATGAGTTACAAATCCGATTTGTGAAATGCAGTGTGATGCAAACAAAACCAGACGGTAAAAAAGCTTAATATTTGCTATGGAGTTCTGTGTCTAAATCAAAGCTATGAATCATCATGGAAAAATACTTTACAAACAACTTACCTTCAGTAGCAAATGAAGTCTGCTGATAAGCTCTGATAAGCTACGTTCCTTGCTTCTGTTTCCCTGCTTCCGCAAATCCGCTTACGCTGGATGCTATCTGGCCAAACGCGAACCACGATGATAAACTGCATCAGCCTCGGCCGAATGACGACTCAAAAATTTGAGTAACACAGGACACAAAACCCCAAAAAAAATAAACACAGAAAAAGGTCGAAAACCTACATCGAACCCGATCGGGCTCTTCAATCACACCTCGCTGCCGCCGCCGATCCAAAGCGCACTTGTCGGGCGGGGGTCGTATAACCTTTTCTTGACACACTCTTCAAACGCGCGAACGACCCACCAGAGGCTGAAATTTTCTATGTGCAACGTAAAACAACAGAACAAAAACGCCTTGTGAACGAAATGCGATTACCATAAAGAACCGAACAAAATCATCACCACGGATAGAATATGCCACCGAGAATTATAACCGATTTCGCGACCACACAAACGCTTTTTAACCGCGGGAAAAGGGGCACGCACGGTGTGTCTGGAACCGTTGTTAACAAAAATTATCAATTCTGCACCTGTCATTCGAACGATATGGTATTATATCATCATCTCCGTGAATTTGAAAATGGTTTAGGGTCGATGTACCAATAGCCGCATAGTTAAGAACAAATATTCGTATAAAATCGAAAAATAACGCTAGCGTCATTATTTTCACATCATCTGAAAGCTTTTTATCTTGGGTTTTGTGTAAAAAATATGAAAACTATGAAAACTCATATGTTTGTATTTATTATCGCTTGTGCCACTATAGGAATACATGTGCCTATAGTAGCACTATTTCTAATTTCTGTTCCTATAGTAGCACTAGCGTCACGGCGTTGGCAAAATACTAATCAAAACCGTATTTTTACAAGGCTTTTGTATTTTTCCTTCGAAGAGTGGATCAAAAGCTTTCGTTTGATGTAAAAAAAGTTCTTAATTCATTAATTACTTCGGATAATAAAAAATAGTTTCTCTCAGTAGTGCTACTATAGAAACAATAGGTTTACTATAGGCGCAAAGGAGCTCAAATTTTAAGCAAAACTTATTATTTCGATCAGTTTTTGAACAAAATCAAGCTGTGTATCAATGGTACTTAGATAAATAGCTCCTGATGTTCATGTCAAAAAATATTTTGAAAAGATTTATAGCCGAACGGCCGTAAAAAGTCACTAGTGCGACTATAGGGGACTGTCCACTAAGGGAGCACTGACCCTATCAAGGAAAATGGAAGTTATAGTGATCTGAAAATTGAGGGTCATTTTCGATTACATGTTCAACATTTACAAACAAATCCAATAATTATTAGGATCATAACCAATACTCGAACGATGTGACTTATAAGCATCTTCCCTGTGAATTCAGAGAATTCCGATAATGTAATTCCGATAATATTTACTGTAGAAAATCATAGAAGAGAAATGAAGAAAATAGTTACATCGGTTTTTAGGTTTAGATTAGATTTCAAGGTATTAACATCGAGTTTTTAGTATTTTTCATGTGTCACGTTTGGAAAAGGATTTAATAATCTTTTATTGTCATTCCTGTTTGAAACCTATTCGATACGGTATTATTTCAAACGTTATTGTACTTTTGTGAACGACTTGCTAATAGGATCAATTTGAACTAATCAAGGCTAGTAGCAACTAAGTGTATTAAACATAGGAACTCCAGAGATTTCATACTTAAAAAAACCCAACAGGAATAAAAAAGACACAAAAAAAAACATCAGCAGCCTTTTTTGAGCTTGCTAAAGAGAATCCGGCCGGAAATGTCTCAAAGAATATTTCTAAGAGTTTTTTCTTAATTCCATCTAGTTTAACTTGTAACGTTAGGACGCTATTACTGCATACTGTTTTGCCAGGAATTTCAACTTAAACTAATTAAGATTTTTGCTCGAAAAATTTCTAAAGAGTACTCCATAAATTTATGTTTGATATATTCATGCATTAAAGAAGAAGCCTCAACTAATTGAAATTTCCTCCAAAATTATCAAAAGATTTCTTCAGGAAGGACCGGAATCCTAGATAACAATGGTCAGTTTTCAAGATATTTCTCAAAAATATGATTTGAAAATTCAATTGCTTTCAGAAAGTTTGAAACTTATTTTAAATTAAAAAAAATAGTTAAAGTATAGTTGATCACCCATGTAAAAATGGGTGGGTAATATTAAAAATATCGTTATTTACTAAAATCATGGTCCCTGCAGCCTACTATGAAGTTCAAACCCTTAAAACTTATTCACACTTTGAGTCATTTTGAAATTAAGCACTCCTTGAATCGCTGAATGCGCCTAAAGGTAGGCAATTTCCTTAGGTCATTGTGCTTTCTTAGATAGATAGATAGATAGAAAGATAGATAGATAGGTATCTTTATTTAAGATATTTACAGCCCGAGGCTGGCTCGTCTCTTTGTCTGCATTCTTTGGAGTATTTTTAATTTTGCTGATTTGAACATACTTATTATAATGTTGACAACAGAATCGTTTTCGGTGATGCCATTTTTTTTGTAGAATAAACATTTTCTTTGCTTATATAATTTACAAATCTCGTGTGAGGCATGATTTTTGCCGGTGTCGTCCATAATCAAGTAAATCTTTGTTTCGAAAAATTGAAAAATTTACACACAAAAAAATAAATAGTACAAAAAATCTGAATTTTTAAAAGCTTTTGAATTTAAAAAGAGTAACCCTAATCAAGCATTGAAAATGTTTCAACGAAAAATGTTGTTCCGAACATTATACGAGGAAAGTCATTTACATCAATGCACATTGGTCTCAAAGCCATATCTAGGAAGACAAAAATGATTGCGCCTAAACCATCAATTTTAGATATATGGTGTCTTCGGCAAAGTTTCCCTATATTTTCCAGACATTTTTTTCAGAGATGTGAAATTAGGGTGGCCCACATGGTTTACGAGATCAGCACATAAACTTTTTTGCTGACGCATTTAGGACTACACAATGTTCTACAATGTTTTAGAACAACCGATTTGAAGCAGCTTTGCCCAAGAACCCAAATTTCTATCTCTTATGGTTCGCGAGTTATGATTTATTTTAACAAAAAAGTTAGGGTGGTACTGAAAAATCAGTTTTTTCTTGATAACTTTTTATACGATAATTTCTCGTAAAAACTTTGTTCCAAGCACTTTTAGAACTTTTGATTGCACAACTTTTTGCCGAAGAAACTACTGTTCAATCTCTTATTGTTACAGAGTTATCAGAAATTTTCTTCGAAGAAATGGTTGTTTTCAAATGCCGATATCTCCGAAAGGCGCAAACGGATTTTCAATCTTTTGTCGGCATTAGAAAGATTATTTCTTTCTCTGTATATGGTGAAAAAAACTGTTAGGACGTTTTTTGATTGAAAAGATTGACAAAATTTTGAAAATGATATGTTTTTTAACCGAAAATTGTCCATAACTTGAAAAATATTCGAGATAGCTCTTTGGTGCCTTCAGCAAAAATGTGCAAAATTGGAAGTTCTGAAAGTGCTTCATACAAAGTATTCATAAAAAATCATTGCTTTATGATATATTCACCATAAACCGAATTTTGTATGGTAAAGAAAGCGAAAAAAAGAGATATTTGCTGGAACAACCAGAATAACTGTATGTAAAGTCATTTAAAATTTAAAATATATGTAATGAAATAAGATCGATCACAGTAAGCGAAATGTTTGGAGTTAAGGAAGGTTAGTTGCTGAAGCAGTTTTAACAGTGCTCCATGGAACATTAATCCATAAACGGTGTCTTGTTATTTCACGCGACATAATGTTTGTCCAGCTAACCTATGCCGTGGTTGGTTATAAATTGCTACCGCTTCGGCTTACTAAGCAGAAGGTCATGCGTTCAATACCGGTTCCGTTTATTATATTATCAACCCCAAACGATAACAAAACGTATACTTTGAAGAATTCCTTCAAATTACCAAAACCTTACTTCCCGTGAATCCTCCCATAGATATATAGAAGTATCTGCAATTATTCTATCTGGGCATCCAACTTATCCCATTCAATTCAATCAAATCCAATAAATCTGCCACAACGAATTAGTCAGGGCAGCATTCGCCTGTTGAAGAATACATGAATCTTGAACAAGAGCCAGATATAAATCCCAAATATCTGTCTAAGGTAACGAACCAGAAGATGGGCCTTGATCACTTGAAAACTGCTTCAGCAAATAATTTTCCTTTTTTCAACTCCTTAGATTCCGCTTACTATGATCGATATCAATACATGTGTATTCAATTTTAAATGACATACATACAGTTATTTCGATTGTTCTAGCAAATATCTCTTTTTTCGGTTTCGTTACCATATAAAATTCGGTTTATGGTGAATATATGTGTAAGCGTTGATTTTTTATGAATACCTCGCATGAAGCACTATCAGCACTTTGTGCAATTTTGCACATTTTTTCTGAAGGCACCAAAGAGCTTTCTCGAATATTTTTCAAGTTATAGACAATTTTTGGTTAAAAACATATCATTATCAAAATTTCGTCAATCTTTTCAAACAAAAAACGTCCTCACAGTTTTTTCATCATAAACAGAGAAAGAAATAATCTTTCTAATGCCGACAAAAGATTGAAAATCCGTTTGCGCCTTTCGGAGATATCAGCGTTTGAAAACAACCTTTTTTCGAAGAAAATTTCTGATAACTCTGTAACAATAAGAGATAGAACAGTAGTTTCTTCGGCAAAACGTTGCGCAATCAAAAGTTCTAAAAGTGCTTGGAACAAAGTTTTTGCGAGAAATTATCGTATAAAAAGTTATCAAGAAAAAACCTGATTTTTCAGTACCACCCTAACTTTTTTGTTAAAAAAAATCATAACTTGCGAACCATAAGAGATATAAATTTGGGTTCTTCAGCAATGCTCCAAATCGGTTGTTCTAAAACATTGTAGAACATTGTGTAGTCCTAAATGCGTCAGCAAAAAAGTTTATGTGCTGATCTCGTAAACCATGTGGGCCACCCTAATTTCACATCTCTGATAAAAATGTCTCAAAAATATGGAGAAACTTTGCCGAAGACACCATATATCTAAAATTGACGGTTTAGGCGCAATCATTTTTGTCTTCCTAGATATGGCTTTGGGACCAATGTGCAATGATATCATCAAATTATCTGAGAAATTTGCCACGGATGTTGTCAGAAATTTATCTGGAATATATTTTTTTAGAAATCATCAGAGAAATTCCTGAAAATATCAAGAAGGCCTTTCTATAGAAAATCCTAAAGTAGTTTTATGAAACTTCTGTAGGAATTCATAGTATGAAAATCCTACAATGTTTTCGATGAGCCCTATCAGGGATCTCTCAAAAGCTTCACAGAATTCTCATCAGATTCTTCTCAGGATTCCTCACAGGAATCACATGAGATTCGCAGGATTTACATCCGATTCCTCTCAGGATTCTCATCAGAATCTATTCGTGATTGAAATCTTGCGGAAATTCAGGACTCTCCACAGAATCTTTTCACGATTCTCAACATAGTCTTTCCAGGATAATCAACATAGTCTTTCCAGGATATTCAACAGAGTCCTTCCAGAATTCTCAATAGAATCCTTCCAAGATTGTTATCAGAATTCATCCTTAGAATCCTTTGGTATTCGCAACAGAATCCTCGAAAGGAGTTCTCATCAAAATACTTCCAGAAATCTCAACGAAATCCATCCGGTATTCTGATTAGAATCTTTCCTGAATTCTCATGAGAATTCTCCTTGGTTTTTCATCAGAGTTCTTCCTGAATTTTCAACAGAATCTCTCGTGAAATTTAATCATAATCCTTCCAGAATTCACATCAAATCATCAAATATTATAGGATTCTCATTAGAATACTACTAGGATTTTCAAAAGAAGCCTACCAGTAGTGTCACCAGAAACTATCCAGAATTGTCATCATTCTAAGAATCTTATCAGAAACCTTCTAGGAATCTTATCAGAAGCCTTCTAGGATTCTTATGAAAAACTTTCAGATATTTTATCAGAAACCTTCCAGGGAAGTTATCATAATACTTCCAGGGATTACATTATAACTTATAACGTTAGGAAAAAAGTCATTCTAGGATCCCATCAGAATCTCACCAGGATTCTCATTAGAATCTCTACAGGATTCTCATCAAAATCACTATGGATTCTCATATGGATCCATTTAGGATTCTCATCGAAACCCTTTCAAATTTTTGTTCAGAATACTTCTATGGTTTTCATCGGAATCCATCCAGAATTATCATTACACTTCTTTTAAGAATTTCATCAGAATCCATCCAGGATTCTTCACTAAATGCTTCCAGGATTCTCCTTTCAGATTTCATCTAAGATTGTTATAAGAATTCACCCAGGATTCTCATTAGAATCCTTCAAGTATTCGCAACAGAATCCTCGAAAGGAGTTCTCATCAAAATACTTCCAGAATTCTCAACGAAATCCATCCGGTATTCTGATTAGAATCTTTCCTGAATTCTCATGAGAATTCTCCTCAGATGTTCATCAGAGTTCATCCTGAATTTTCAACAGAATCCTTCAGGGATTTTCATCGTTATCTTCAAAATTCATATCAAATTTTTCCACAATTTTCATCCAATGTTTCAAGGATTCTCATCAGAAATATTGCAGAGATCTTATCTGTAATCAGGACTTTCATCACAATTCTTCCAAAGAAATTCTTCTAGGATTCTCATCATAATCCTACTAGGATTTTCAATAGAAACCTTCCAGTATTGTCACCAGAAACTTTTCAGAATTGAAATCAGAAAGCTTCTAGAATTTTCATCAGAAACCTTTTAAAAATCTCATCAGAAATTTTCTAGGATTCTCAACAGAAACCTACCAGGGAACTTATCAGAATCCCAAGAAGATTAAATTAGAAGCCTTCTAGAATTATCATCAGAATTCATCCAGGATTCTCTTCTGGGATTCTCATCAGAAACATTTCAGAGATCTCATCTGCAATCAGGATTTTCATCACAGCTCTTCCAGCATTGTAAAAGAAATTCTTCCAGGATTCTCATCAGAATCCTACCAAGATTTTCAAAAGAAAGCCTCCAGTAGTGTCACCAGAAACTGTCCAGAATTGCCATCAGAAACCTTCTAGGATTCTTATCAGAAACGTTCTACGAATCTTTTCAGAAACCTTATAGGATTTTTATCAGGAACCTTTCAGAGATTTCATCAGAAACTTTCAGGAAATGTATCAGAAACCTACCTGGGATTAAATTAGAAGCCTTCTAGAATTCTATCATTTGCATTTTAAAGCGTTCCGGAACCAAGTACCGGAGCTACTGAACAAAACTCAAAACGTTCAGAATCTTCAAAATCATAAAAATGTGGTTCCGTAGCTGACTTAAAATGGTCACATGAATTCAAAACGACCAGAAAAGCTTCCGATGGTCATCTTTTGTCGAGTGAACATGATTTGCTATGACACAGTATGGTAGTCAACATTTGATTTGGGTTGTTTCTCCGGGATCACATACTAAGATTTCCGGCCTGAATCTGTCGAGTGGCCAAGTGGTTATTGTGGTTCAAAAATGTTCCACATAAGCTCGTAAGACTCGATACATACTTTACTCATATACATTCACATAAATCATTCGAAATATATTGAAATTTTACCACGAATCAAATGAGTTAAAAGTTATGAGCAAAAGAGTGCAAAAAAGTCGTTCACGCCTTTGAAGAGTTAATCAAGATATTTCGAGGAACTGCAAAAGTGATGTCTGGATGAACTATTGTAGATATTTCTAGAGAAGTTTAGAGAGCAGTTTAATCAGCAATTCCAGGTCGTTTATATTGGGGAATTCCCGAAAGAGTTTCCGAAAGAATTCGTAGAATTACCGAGGAGGATGTTTGTAGCAATTCCTGGAAGAAACTGTGGATAAACTCTCGAAGGTAGCCTTAAGAAAATGTCTGGAAGGAGTTCTCCTGGAGAAATTTTAGTAGGGCAAGCAGTCCTAAAATCCCTAAACTAATATCTTCAAAAAACTTTAGCTTAAACCTGGGAAGATCATCATGGAATAATTTATGTAAAAAGATCTGCTGTTACCCTAGCACTCGAGAAAACAATTGTTGGAAAAAATTTATGGATCAAATCCTATATTAGTCTCGGAGAACATTTTCAGAATAATCCAAGTGGAAATTACCGGAGGTAGTTTCGATAGATATCCTGGAGCAAACACTGGAGAAATTCCTGTAAGTTTCCCATGAACATTTTTTGGAATAGTTTGCGTGCAAATAAGGTCCTAAAACCTTGTCGCAATTTCAGTTTAGGCCAGAAACACATATTTATTCAATTTTTTAATGTTTTTCGTTGATTTAAGTCCAAAATTTTTTGTTTTGTGATTTTGTCACCCCCCTTTACTCAAAATTTGGGAGTATTTTGTTTTCCGTATCCCTTCCAAAATGTCAGATCGGTACAACCCCAGTGTTAAAAAGTTAAACTCCTAAGACATTTCTATCGACTTAGTAAACGTCAAACAAAATCAAAGACGTCAAGGGTGAAATTTGGATCCATTTTTTAAATTAGATCTTCAATGTGTTACATCCGCTATTTCAGGGTGTCTACTCGTTTAGCGAAATGAAATTCCCTGATATATCCAGGTTTTTCCAAGTTTTATAAAAATAATTCCAGGTTCAAGAAATACTCTAATTTTATATGTCTAAAACAAATAAATGACTAATTTTAAAGTGTTTTCGATTTAATAGTTATTTTTACAGTTCTAAACTTTATGCTGAAATTGTTCCAATATTACAGTATGAAGCTGATAACAATACCAAAGCTAAGTTTGCCAATGATGATGTCTTTCATTTCGTTTGTAAGAGCTCTGTAAACTGAACGGAACTTTCAAGTACATCAGTATGTGTCTTCTTGAAAGTACTTTTATGAACAGATTATGTACCGTAATCCAGGGTATCATTGATCAACGGGGTAACATTGATCGGAATGACTCATCTCGTAAAAAAATCGTATCATCATTTATTGACCAAACATTTCCAAATCACGAATGGTGCTTCTTTTTCTTATATTCATTAGCTAATAAAAGTGAAGATTTTTGGTAAAATTGCGTTTACCTTATGCGTAAATTCGTCAACTTTTCGAAACAATGATTTCAATGGTTAAGGTTGACATTATCGAAGATTCATGTCTCACGTAAATTATGCAAACGATATGAGCAAGCAAAATACGATTCTTACTAAAAATGGCATCGCCGAAAACGATTCCGTTGTACCATTCATTTCCATCGGTCGTTTGGATAACTAAGACATGGGCGCAAAATTAAACTTTATTTGGATATGTGGCAATATATCTACAATCTAAATTAACACAAATAATTCGTAAAACTTTTGGATCCCGAATTATAGAAACACGGACCGTATAACATTTAACTTTGGTAATATGAATAAATTATAAATGTTCTAATTTAAAGTTGTTTCGAAATTTCGAATTTAAAGTTGTTCAAATTCCAGTTTACTTTTCGAAAATTTTTTTTTCTGAAATTAAATATTTTCCAATAATTTTAAAAATTGTGCATGAAGTCTTTCACCATCAGCCCGTGAATCTTCTTCTTCTTTCTGGCATTACGTCCCAACTGAGACAGAGCCTGCATCTCAGCTTAGTGTTCTTATGAGCACTTCCACAGTTATTAACTGAGAGCTTACTGTGCCAATGACCATTTTTGCATGCGTATATCGTGTGGCAGGAACAAAGATACCCTATGCCCTGGGAAGTCGAGAAAATTTCCAACCCGAAAAGATCCTCGACCGGTGGGATTCAGCCCATCAGCCCGTGAATAAGTTTCTTGAAAATATGAAATTGAGAAACCAGGAAAAAAGAGATTAAAAAGTAATTAAAAATAGACCGAAAAGAGACAAAACAGTAATCAAAACACGAAACCTAACAGAAATCAGGACAAAATAGTTTAATCAGACCAGACAGTTCTCTAAAAATATTTTTAAAACTTTTTTTTGCAAATATTTATATTTTTTGCGACATTACGATGACATACCAGCACATCTGGTATATGCCAGTGAAGGACAAACATTCATTGATGTATTACGACAACATTACGATCGATTGAATCTATATTTGAGATATTCACTCTCCAAAAATTTTCCTAAGAAATTCCTCCAAAAATTTTGTTTTGGATATCTCAAAATAGAACCAGAACTTTCCAAACATTGTCACAAAAAATACCTCAAGGCTTCATCAAAAATTTTTCACCTATTATTTCAGATATTTTTTTTGAAAAAGCCCTTAGCCCTCGAGGATTTTATCCGGTAATTCTCCAATCAGTTTTTCTAGAACATCCTCCAAGACTCCCATTTAAAACATGTTGTAATATTCAACCAGAAACTTCTCCAGATGCCTCCAAGGACTTCTCAGGATTTTCTACAAAACTGTTCCTTAGAATTTTCATAAGAAATTTATAGGAATTACTCCAGAGATTGCTCCTAGGATTTCTTCGGAAAATCCTCTATTAATTCTAAGAGATTTCTCAAGGAAGTTTTCAAAACTTTTTTTTCTCAAGCATTCTTCTAGGAGTTTTCACCAAGGAAATTTGAATTAAATTACCCAGAAAGCTGAGAAATTGTTTTGAAAATTCGTGACGTATTCCTAGAGCAAATTTATGGGTATCTTCTGTTACAGTTACTTATGTAATTTCTTAGGTCACCCTTGATCAAAGAGGATTTTCAGGAAGACTTACTCTTGAAGAACTTTTAGAAGATTTCCCAGATTATTGCTACAATAATTAAAAAAAAAGATAATATCTTGCAGGATATTGCGCAGAGGATCTCCTGGAACTCAGGACGAAATTACTAGGAAATTGTATAGGAATGATCATTCCTACAATCGAAGAATTTTATAGAAAAAAATTGCAGTGATGTTAAATTGTGTGGAACCTTAAAATTACTTGTCAATACTTCATGGGGATTTTTCGAGAAATTCATTGACAAATGTTTGGATAAGCTCCAGTAATCCTTGGATGAAATGCTGGAGAAATTCCAAGAAGACAAACTCTTCTTCTTCTTTCTGGCGTTACGTCCCAACTGGGACAAAGCCTGCTTCTCAGATTAGTGTTCTTATGAGCACTTCCACAGTTATTAACTGAGAGCTTTCTTTGCCGATTGACCATTTTTGCATGTGTATATCGTGTGGCAGGTACGAAGATACTCTATGCCCAGGGAATCGAGAAAATTTCCTTTACGAAAAGATCCTCGACCAGTGAGATTCGAACCCACGACCCTCAGCATGGTCATGCTGAATAGCTGCGCGTTTACCGCTACGGCTATCTGGGCCCCAAACTCTAAAAATAATAATGAAACACAATAATAATGAAATCAATAATGAAACACAGGTCGAATTGAGTGAATTATTTGAAATGTTCTTAATACATTCACTCGAATAACCCCTCGAGGAGCTTTTGGATCTATTCTTTGTAATAACCGTAGATGAAATTGCTTTGAAATTCTTGTCGAGTTTTCTTGGGAGAAATTCTGTGGGAAACTTTGGATATCTCTTAGATTAACTACTGTAGAATTCGGTTGGATAGTTTAGTGAAAAAAATATCTGGAGGAAGTCCTAGGATAGTAACGTTGGAATGTTCAAGGATTTCCTGAAGCAAATAAAAGAGGAACTCCTGTAAGCATCCTATGAAAAAAATGCTGAAGAAATTTTTTGGAGAATTCTTGATAAAATCTCTGGAGCAACCACAAGGATATTTCCTGTGGCTGTTCTCGGGAAATACGAGAATAAATTTTGCATCACAGTTATCTGCAAGCAAGATAAGGAAAACAAGAGACTTTAGAGACTATTTTGGTTAAAATAAAGACTTCAGACACCTTTCATCAAAAATAGAAACTTTTCAGAGACTTGTATAAAAATGGTATCTCAAAAGAAACCTGCTACCAGCCCTAGATATATTAATCCTTTACCGAATAAATTTAGATACATTAAAAACATCAATCATGTTTTGATAAGCTACTAAAATTTCATACTCGAATGGATCCTCACTAAACAGCTCATATAGTGTTTGGAGAGCGGCGCAGCCGAATTTTTTTTCGAATGAAAGTTTTCTGACAATTAATGATAGCTCTGAGTTATAACGCTACAATCCTTTGTCGTGAACATTTTCTATCATGAATTACTGCCTCAAAATAATTTCCCTGATTCTGATCAAAATTCCCTGAGAATTCCAGGTTTTTTCCAGGTTGAATAAAATTCCCTGATAATTCCAGGTTTTTTCCAGGTTGAATAAAATTCCCTGATAATTCCAGGTTTTCCAGGTTTTTCCAGGTAGTAGACACCCTGTATTTGAGCTTATTTAAGCCTATTATTTTGATCTATTTAAGAGACCTACATGTTTATGTTTAAAAATAGAAAGGAACTTTGTTAATTTGTTAAATAGAAAATATTCATCAAAATCACGAAAAAGATACTCGAAAAGCAGTAATTTTAGTTCAAAGCGTCATATTTAAAATTTATTTATTAACTCTCGTTTTCAACCTAAGTGCTCAAGCTGAATCTTATGCTTATAAACGGTGCATGTAAAGCTAGTATTACTGTATAATTACAATTAAAGTTGATTTCAAGTGGAAAAGGCCCACAAAAGTCGAATTAATGTTGAAAATCACAGCTTCATTATGGCTCTAATGGGGCTTTTTTCCAATTCAAATGAACTTTAATTGTAATTATACCGTAACGCCAGCTTCGTATATACCGTTCATTTATATAAATTGTAGCTTGAGTATCATAGTTACTCTGGGAATGCTCAGTTTATTGGAAAACTCGATTATGTTTGATCTTCGCAAAAGTCACATTTCGACAGCTAAATTCGAATTTTTCTGAAGGTATGTCTAAAACTTCAAATCACTGTAGTTTTGTTTTCTTTTGATGATAGAATGTTGTCAAATTTTCAGAGAAAGGGCTTGATTTCTATATCTTACTAAATTCCAAGTGTCAATCTTTAATTTTTGTTGATGGAATTGATTTACCACCTGGTAAGCCCTCAAATAATGAACCGTATCAAGGATAGGCATTTGTTAAATCAAGTGTGTATCATTAAGGTGAAGATGAATCGAAGCCAAAATTCAAATTTTCAAGAGCACGAATCTGGAGAACCAAACATCCGTTTGAGCTGAAAACCTAATCGATTGGTCACCACCAGCTGGTGACCAATCGATTAAGTTTTCAGCTTAAACGTATGCTTGGTTCTCCAGATCCGTGCTCATGAAAATTTGAGGTTTGGCTTCGATTCATCTTCACCTTAAGGTGAAAATGCATCGAAGCCAAACCTCGAATTTTCAAGAGCACATATCTAGAGAACTTGACAAACGTTCGCGCTGGACAAGCGAGTGACCAGTGAGTTAAATTTTCAGTACAAACGGTGGTCTGGTTCTCTAGATTTGTGCTCTTCAAAAATCTAGGTTTGGCTTCAATGCATCTTCACCTTAATACGGCTATTGGGCCCTCAAATATATTACGCTTAAATGTGCTGTAATTTGTGATTCTTCTGAAACCACAGGGAAGATGAATGTTGAATGTGAACCAAATGGTTATTTGATTGAGAAATGAACATATTCTTCGAAAATGATCCTAAACCTTCAAAAAAGGAGGAATTGTAGAAATGTTCCATTTCCCTCTCTCCACATTCTAGAATTCACGTAGAGAATTTTAGATACCATCAATTTCGAATAGTGGGTGCAGAACTGATGATCTTTTTTTTTCGTTACTAACGGTTCCATACTCACCGTGGCTCCTCCACCAAATAGCAACGTCTTTCTTGCTCCAACTCGCTCCACGTTCTGGACAGAGAGCACTCTTCTTACCACGGTTCCGTTCGCCGCTCAGATGGAGGACTCTTCAATTATTAACAACAAATTTTTCACGGGTTTTTTCATTCGGCCCCTTCTCTCATCGCGACGCAAACTGTTTACTTCAAATGCCGGCTGATGTGCGAAGATTACGAACACGACGACGACGACGATGATGATGTGCGATCTGCTGCTACTGCTTCTGATGCTTCTCTAAGCCATTCCGCCGCCACTTTGCTCCCTTCCATTCAAGTCCGGCTCTAATTTATAAATATCGCGTCGTCATCATCGTCATCATCATCAAACGCGAGATCATCCACATCGTACAAACATCCATATAGCGGTTTGGTAGCAAACGTGACGATAACTTTTGCTCCCCATGTTGGAGAATGGATAAACGAAGGCACATTGACTGAAATCGATTCCGAAATTCGATCGGTACCTGCAAAGAAAAAAAGGGGAAAAGTTAGGGCTTAGAAACAATCTCGAAATTATTGGTGGATTAGGTGTTAGGTATACCCTTTTTTGAACAAGAAGCGACCTAATGCACTTCATCTGCCTTAGTTGGAATGAAATTTAAATCGCAGAACGTTTGTGCCATGGAAAGTACATACATATCTATATGTGACCAAGTGTACTGCTTACAATACTCCACATGAATACGGCAATTCTTTATGATAAGATTATTTCATCAACGCATCTTTCTCCTTCTTCTTCTTGGCATGACATCCCCACTAGGACAGAGCCTGTTTCTCAGCTTAGTGTTCTAAGAGAACTTCCACAGTTGTTAACTGAGAGCTTTCTTTGACAAAGTTGCCATTTTCGCATTCGTCATCGTGTGGCAAGTACGATGATACTTTAAATGTTTCACTACGAAAATATCCTAAACCAACCGGGATTCGAACCCAGAAACCTTCAACATGGCTTTGATTTGGAGACAGCGAACGTTACCACTTGACTAAGGAAGGCCCCAAAAGCCATCAACACATCCCTCGTAAATAAATCATATTTTCTTAGAAGTAATCTCTTCCGTTTATTCACATTCACTTTCCAGGTCAAAGCGCGTGTGTGGTGCACCTACAGCTGCACTTATTACGAGCACCAGCTTCTTTTATTACAGCGAATAATGATGTGCAATGTACATGCATTATGCATAGGAGAGTTCTCTCAAGAATGATAATTGCATCGGAAGACATTGCAAACAATGCCTCCGTGAAAAAGTTTAAGCTGGACTTCGTCAGTTCAAAGGTAAGCAAAGATTATTTTTTTACCTGTTTTATTTAGAAGAATTTTCAGTCGATGTAAATTAAGTTAATTATGCATTTTTTTCATAATGTTGTTTGGATTGGCAAATCCAATTGAAATTTGGCCATGATCGAGATGGGATCAATTTGACAAAAAAGCACTAACTACTAGTAAATCCTCAACATTTGTTATATCCAGGTATCAACCTACTGCAAAATATCGTTTAAAGAATGAATATTAAAAATGGGATATAAGGTGAGGGACTGTCCATTAACCACGTGGTCATTTTTTTTTTATTTTCTAACGTCCTCCCCGGAAAGGGCTTTCTCAAGAATATTATTTAGTTCACTGTAACAAAAAAGAACTAAACAATATTAAAGCTTTAGAAGAAGCAAAACTTATGTTCGATGTCTGTGTGACTTGGGAACATTTCCAGAAACCTGCATGATTTGTGGAGGTTCTTCTCATGCTAAGGACGTCTGTCCAGTGAAGGAAGATACCACCAAGTTTATATGCGGGGGCAATAATAAGTCCATTTTTCGGGCATGCCCTTCGCGTAGGCGAGTCGTCGAGGCTCGTGCCAGGCAGATGAAGGATAATAGCGGCTACGATAACGGTCGCTTCCGGAATTTGCCTGGTAGAGTATCGAACATTACTCATTTTTCACTTAACAATCGCTTGATTAGGAATCATACCCATCAGGAAGATCATAATCATGCTCATTCACAAACTAATTTTAATCCGCCGGGTAGCCGTTCGAATCTTTTAATTTCGAATGTATCTACCCACGAAAAATCCTTTGCCGATATCGTAGCAGGGAATTTGAATTCCTCTCCTAATCGTACTATGAGTACCCATTCTACTTGTTTCAAATCAAATGGAAAAAACCCTTCCGCCACAGGTAACTCCTACTCCGCTTCTTCGTCTACCGAAAATTCTAATGGGAAATCATCAAATGTACCCACTTCAAGTGATATGTTTGCCTCTGATTTTAATTTTCTAACTGAACAATTGAATCTAATAATAATGGCTGAAGCAGTCCAAGTAGGTGTAAAATTTACTAAGCAAATTGTTATTACATTACGTTTTTCTAATGGATCTAAATAAAAATTTAAATATTTTAAATTGGAATGCTCGTTCTCTGAATGGTAAAGAAGACAAGCTGTTTAATTTTCTTACAGCTAATAACATTGTGGGCTTCGTAGCCGTGCGGTTAGTGTCACCAGGCATTAAGCCGCATCGTGTCAAGAAGTGTGGGTTCGATTCCCGCTTCAGGCAGGAAAATTTTTCGTGAGGAACGTTTTCCGACTGTGCCACTGGGCGTTGCATGCTAGTCCGTTGTCTAGTGTGGTGCTTCCTTCAAAGGGCAAAATGCCCACTGGAAGCATTAACGTGTCCGTGTCTTTGAACTTACATATAGCAGTTATTACTGACATTCATTACAACCTGGATCCAAACTCAAAAAAGATCCAATCTTTTTTGATCGTAATGATCGACTGGATGGAGCATGTGGTGGAGTTGCAATCATCATTCATAGGCGTATAAAACATCAACTTTTTTCGTCGTTTGAAACTTTAGGTGTTTCTGTTGAAACACAGCTTGGTAAATATACTTCCATAGCTGTCTATTTGCCTTTCCAATGCTTTGGACAGCAAGTTAATTTGCTCCAAACTGACTTGCGAAAATTGACTCGCAATAAGTCAAAATTTTTTGTCATTGGTGACTTTAAAGTCAAACATCGGTCATGGAATAATTCTCAAAGTAATTCCAACGGCAGAATTTTATTTGATGAGTGCTCTTCAGCCCTACATGTTTTTCTTCTTCTAGAAACCCATCTACGTTTGATTTGGTCATAACCGACTCTAGTCATCTTTGTAGCCAATTAGTTACTCATGCTGATTTTGATTCTGATCATGTCCCTGTTACATTTCAAATATCCCATGAAGCAATTCTCAATTCTATCAGATCCACTTTCAATTATTTTCGAGCCGACTGGAATATATATGAAACATATATTGACTCTAATCTAGATGTTAACTTTTCTTTACAAACAAAACTTGATATTGACAATGCTCTTGAAACTTTAACAAATTCCTTTGTTAAAGCCAGGAGCATTGCCATGAAAATTATATGGCAGGATTTGCAGAAAGAAATTAAGAAACGTTTTGCACAATTAAGAAACAAAAATTTTGAAGATTCTTCTCAATTGGACCCTGGCTCTCAAGAACTTCTCAATTGGACCCTGGCTCTAAGCCCTTTTGGAAATTATCTAAAATTTTGAAAAAAACCTCAGAAGCCAATACCGGCATTGAAAGAGGAAAAACAAATTATTACTAACTAATTGCGAAAAAGCTCAAAAACTTGCTATGTAGTTTGAAAGCGCGCACAATTTTAATTTAGGGCTTACTAGTCCAATTGAAAATCAAGTTACTCAGGACTTCGCAAATATTCTCAACCAAGAGAACATTTTCGAAAATTCCTGGGGGACTGATTTGGAAGAAGTGAGAACTATTATTAAAAAAAATTAAAAATATGAAAGCTCCTGGCGATGATGCAATTTTCTACATCCTCATCAAGAAACTTCCTGAGAGTAGCTTATCATTTTTAGTTGATACTAGTGGTCCCGGCAAACTTTGTCTTGCCATCAAGTAGGCTGCTGAAAAACGTCATGAAACGTCCCGTACAAAATGGAAGTTCCGTTCACTCCTGTTTTTTCAACTTTCCCGTTCAATATCCTGTGCTTTTTATTTACACAAACACGTCGGAACACTTCAGGAACATAACTATGGAAGAATTTTTAGAATCCGATAGCCCGTTCTCAAGCCATTTCGTGACATACAAACACCATTCCATTTTTATTTATATAGATAGATATTCAATAAATGTTTTCAATCAGCATATTTTCCTGACAAATGGAAAAATGCTAAGGTTGTTCCAATTTTAAAACCAGACAAAAATCCTGCAAAAGCTTCTAGTTATCATCCAATCAGTTTGCTTTCCTCCATCAGTAAACTTTTTGAAAAGGTTATTTTGAACAGAATGATGGCCCACATCAACAAAAATTCAATTTTTGCCAATGAACAGTTCGGTTTCCGCCATGGACATTCGACCACTCATCAACTTTTACGTGTAACAAATTTGATCCGTTCCAACAAATCTAAAGGCTACTCTACTGGTCTTGCTCTTCTAGACATAGAAAAAGCATTCGACAGTGTTTGGCATGAAGGCTTGATCGTAAAATTAACAAACGTTAATTTTCCAACGTACATTGTTTGAATAATTCATAACATCTGTCAAATCGTACACTTCAGGTTAATTATCAGAACTCCAGGTCTGAAAGACTTCCTGTAAGAGCTGGTGTTCCCCAAGGCAGAATTTTGGGACCAATATTATACAATATTTTCACATTTGACTTACGTGAGTTACCTCAGGGATGTCAAAAATCTTTGTTTGCGGATGACACAGGCCTCTGTGAGACATGATGTCACGATGAGAGGGGTTCCAATAAATTGGCCAGATGAAGTTAAGTATCTAGGGCTCATGCTAGATAAGAATTTAACTTTCAAAAATCACTTTGAGGGCATTCAAGCCAAATGTAATAAATATGTAAAATGTCTCTATCCCCTTATTACTAGAAAATCAAAACTTTGTCTCAAGAACAAGCTTTTGATATTCAAACAAATTTTCAGGCCAGCCATGTTGTATGCTGTACCAATATGGACTAGCTGTTATAATACTAGGAAGAAAGCTCTGCAGAGAATTCAAAATAAAATTTTGAAAATGATTCTGAGACTTCCTCCCTGGTATAGTACCAATGAGTTACATAGAATATCCAATGTTGAAACATTGGAACACATGTCAAATAAAATAATAAATAATTTCAGGCGAAAATGGTTACAATCTTCTATTGCCATGAATAATGCGTTATATATTTAGGATAAGTTAGTGAAAGTAAATTGGGAACGTGTTTTTTTTCTCTTATAAGCAGATGAAATCAACACACCTGTAAAAAATCTGAACTGCTACGGCAAATGATATGTAATATGTTGTTAACAAAATGTGAATAAAATTTTAAATTTGTTTTACCAAATTAGGATGATAGTGATGTCTAACACAGAACACCTAGATATAAGAAATAAATGTAATGTTTGGAATGATACTAATAAGGAATTAAAAAAAAAACTACAATTCGTAGTTGCTATTATTGCTGGAAAGAATGTTAGTGTGACTTCCATTGCTACTAAAGACCGAGATCTCCATTGTTTTCACAGGAAGGAGTTTTCTTATTGGAAGGCACTGTGGCGGGCCTTCATACAAAGGTCGGACAAAATCTCAAATACGTCCAAAATCGCTTGATAATGGTCATCTATAAACTATATTGGATACCTGATAACATCCCGTTGGAAATAACTATTCAAATTGAAATTTCTATTGAAATTTGTCAGAAATTTTTTTTTTTTTCATCCATTCGAATAAATAGGCTATTTTTACAAAAAAAATTGGTTGTAATGCAGAAATTTGTACATAAACCTGAACTAGATATCCATATTTGTGTTCCTTTTAGCAAATTCAGTAAAGTTTTAAACGGGTTATGGCACATTTTACTGATTTGAAAGATGAAACAGATAAATTATAATGAAGAATGAAAATGGAATTTTCACCTCTAGGGGCAAAGAGGGGCATGAAAAACTGTTGCACCTCAGAAAGTATGGATGATTTGCTGCTTCATAGTGAGTGGTGAGTGACTCATTTTCCCGAAACACTTAACATAAAACGGATGAAGCTTTGAAAATTTATCAAAATTTTGAAGAAAGATTGTGATAAACATTTTTTGCTACAAATAACAACTCAATGTTTTAAAAATTATGAAATTATAGTCAAGTCAAAGGCTTAAGACTACGCTTTCAAATTAAACCTGTTGAGCTTAAAATGATTATGATTTCGTTGAAATATAGCTGTTTGAAGTTTGATAGATAAACCATAGTTGATAAATTTTAAGCAGTCCAGTGACTTTCCTGCACTTACGATGCTGCCAAAAATCGAGAACAAAACAGATCAATCTCAAATTTTGAGATATCGCCTTTCAATGGCATAGAAGTCTATAGAAAATGTTGACAAGTGATTTTGAGAACATGAGTTTTTAAGGTTTTCCGGCCATACGCCACTTTGAGAGGGTTCAAAAGCTACATGATCTGGATTCACCTTGGTAATATATCAGTACGTCGACATTTTGAATGTTGAACTATTCAAGTGTTATATCTAGTAATTGCGACAAATATAAGAATTGGCATGTGTATCTCAATTAAACTAAAATAAGGGTTTTTGCCGACACTTATAGTGACGAATCATCCATAGTTTGTTTAACTATTGAATAAACGTATAACGATCCAACCGTTTTTTTTTTCAGGCAGATACTCGATGGTGGGTTGACATCTTGATAGTTATTTTCCCTCAAATGGTTAAATTGAACTTCGCGGTCCACCCATTTGAGCTTTGACAGTCGAGTAGTATTTCAGAACAAAGTTGACAGATGATTAGTTATTCTCAAATTCACGGGAGCAGAAAATAACTTTTGAACTGTCAAGTTTAACCCCTCTACCGGCAGCTTCATTTTTTACCGCAAAATTCAAATTCAAATCGTTACAACTTTTTTGTTTTTCAATATTTTTGCACCATTTTTTCACAAGCTCTCAAAAAACTCTTCTATAGTTTTAGGATCTGTGTCGATATTGATCATTGGTCATCTGGTTTTGAAGATATTCCAAAATTCCTTGGGGGAGCGACTCGTAACTAGAACTCCTCGTTAATTTCTCAGGCTACAGAATTTCAATCGTACTCGGATATTCACTCTTCGGAACAATACATTAATAAGAGTATGTTGTGAAAAAATGAACCAATTTGGTGCAGCCATCTTTAAGTTATGACCATTTAGGTTTCTGGAACCACGCTGGCCAAATAAAGATCTCAAAAACTTCAAAAAACATCATATCGTAATTTTCAGATATCTCCAAGAATACTGAACCGATTTGTATGATTTTTTCAGAGAAGCTCCTTGTTACCTGGCATTATATAGCCCACATTTTATTTTTTTGATAAATTTATCAAAAACAAAATGGCCGCCAAAGACATTTTATATGGAAAATGTCGGTCCCCCAAGGAATATCGGAATATCATTAAAACCAGATCACCAATAATTAATATCGACACGGATTCCTAAACTAGAAGAGTTGTTTGAGAACTTGTGGAAAAATGGTGCAAAAATATTGAAAAACAAAAAAGTTATAATGATTTGAATATTTATTTTGCGGTAAAAAATGAAGCTGCCAGTAGAGGGGTTAACCATGGTCTGGAGCAGGGCTATTATTACCCGGAGGGGAAATAACCCTCGAGCTGTCAAACTCTAACTAAAGGCCAAAGGAATCAATTAAACGGTTCATAGCCTTAGAAAAATAATTGATGAATAAGCTTAAGTGATTGACGGATGTCTTAAGCCACATATCATACCGATTCCGTTTCCTCAAATTTTCCTCAAGCCACCATTTTGAACTGCACGACGCCTCCAATAATACCATTGAGCTGATCATCACCATCTCATCTGAGCAACTTCACAAATCCATTGAGAAGATGGAGTGACCGTCCTACGATGCATCCCAAGCCCCGAGTTTAGAACTTCTAACTTGTCGTGAAAGTATGACAAGATGTAGAAGCTAAACAAAATTAATACAAACATTGTATATAACATTATTGAATCGGCCCCTAATACTTTATGGTAAGGGCCTAAATAAAGATAGGTTTGAGGGTTTTATGCCTATAGGAGAAGAGATTTGTTTTCACTCCTACAGGCTTTCCCTCATTCCAAAAAAAAAAAGAATAAGCTTTTCTAACTGGAACGAACTCACCAACTTCAGTATTTCACATTGGAAATTGCTTCAGCTGTTCAGATACATTTTCTGATTCCGTTCCAATAGGGTACTTAATTAACCCTCTACTACCCAACCCCGCCTTTAGACGGGCTTTAGCAAAATTAATGTAACAACGTCAAAACGCCAAATTTATTTACCATCCACACATGAACATTTTCGCAACACGTTGACCTATGCTACACACACCTTGTTTTTATGTTGACTGTACCGCGTCACAAGAATTCTATGTTGAAAGTTGAAAATTTGTGAAAAAAAAGGAAAAAAAACTATTTTGATATTCAATGTGTAGTTAAAGCGACAAACTTCCATAATTTTTGGTGCTTTTAATCAGTGAAAAATTTATTGGTATGTAATAAAACAGTGATATTTTCCGGTGCGTACAATTTTTTTTGTTAAAAAATTAATCAGCACACCCCGAATTCTAATCAAAATTACAGCCCGTCTAAAGGCGGTATTGGGGAGTTGAGCGCAAAAATATTGCATCACCTTACCAAAATACTAGTAACCTGGAGACGATTTTTTCAAAGAAGTTGTTATTTTTTGTGTTTTCCTATATAGATTTGTTCTTCTGGAACGCTATGACCTGCCGTCGACGAGAAAATCTTTGTCTGCTGAGTAATCGGCAGGCTGAGGAACTGCTTGAGTCGTTGGATGTTGAGTTCAATACGGATGACGAAATTGATCCTGGAGGAAACTTCGATAGTGATGATGAGTACTATAATGACCCAGAAATTGAAGAACTGTTTTCATCGTTTTCATTACCTGCTCCATCCAAACGACGCAAGGAACAGGAAAACCTCCAACAAAAGACAAAGGAGGATGTTTCACTCGTAAGACCCGGAGCATTTACGGGATCTGCAGACAAAATCGATCCTACGTCTGCCGAATTCAAAAATATTAAATGGAGGAAAGGAAATCTTCTTGTTCCCGAAAAGGAACTCCTGTTTGACGAACCTGAGCTTGAACAGTTCAAAAGCCTGGACACACCATTCAAGTGCTTTTCATACTTCCTCGACGGGATTTTGGAATACATTGCAGATCAAACTAACCTTTATGCGAAGGAGAAGAACATCATGAACCGCTTCTGCACGATAGCAATGGAAATAAGGAAATATTTTTGGATTCTGTTGTACATGTCCGTCTTCAGATACCCGAGCATAAAGTCTTATTGGAGTGAATATGCATTCCTGCCGATCCGGAATACAATGAACCAGAACAAACTTTAACGATAATGGTGCCATTCCATCCACAACTTCAACGATGCATGGTCGACTGTATAAAATCAGGCTCATAATTGATCATTTTAACGAAAAAATCAAAACGGTCCCACTCTCCCAACATCTCTGCGTAGATGAACAGATGTGCGCCACTAAAATGAAGGCAATTATTCGACAATATTTAGCGAACAAACCCGAAGTGGGGGTTTAAGCTATTAGTTTTATCGGATTCATACGGATTTTCATACCATTTCTAAGTTTACGGTGGAGCTGGCGACAATGTGGTACTTCCGAGAGCTCCTGATTTAGGGGCAGCGGCAAATGTCGTTGTAAGTCTATCAAGAATACTTCCTGATTTCAGAAATCATATAATGTATTTTGATAACTTTTACACATCATTGCCGTTGTTAACTTATCTACGCTCTAGGGGTATGTACACTGTACTAGATACTTTGAACAGTGTCAAATTAAAAAGGAAACTATCTTTTGTTACAGGTATATATTGATTGGGAACCTACGCAACAACCGAATCCCTAACAACAAGCTTCCAACGGACACCGCCTTGAAAAAGTATGATCGCAGATACTCAACGGAATTCGTTGGAACTGCCCATGGAGTTGCATTATCAGCGACTGTTTGGAAGGATAATAAAGCAGTGAGAATGGTATCGTCTTTTATAGGCACCAGGTCGCGGTCAGAAAATGATCGCAGTACAGAAACCGTGTCCCGATTTGTACGGTCCTCTAAATGTCGTGTTGACATTCCATGCCCACCCATGATTAGTGACTATAATCGTCATATGAGTGGTGTCGACATGGCTGACGGACTCATTGGGCGATACCGAATTCAGGTCAAAACAAGAAAGTATACGAACCGTTCGATGTACCATTTGCTAGATATAGCTATGATGAACGCGTATGTTTTGTTCAAACGTGTACACAAAACAGATCTATCATCCGAACTGTTCCAGCTACCTAATTTTCGAGCTGAGGTTGCAAAGGCAATGTGCACATACAAAGCTACAAGGATCATCGCTAGAAAGAAAGCATCGATTCCGAAGCGAGGGTATCTCCCACCACCTGAAACGAGATATGATGTTACAGACCACTTCCCAGAAATTGTACCTCGGTCCGAAAAAAGAACCTGCAAAAATCAAGGCTGCAAGTCTGAAACCCAAGTGAAATGTCGTAAATGCAGCATTCATTTGTGCCTGCAGTCACAAAAGAACTGTATTTACGAGTTTCATCACAAAGATAAAGCATCTTAACTAATTGAAAGCGAAACACGTTTCTCATTTATTTTTCTCTCAGCTCCCCAACCCCGCCTTTAGACAGGTTACACATTTTTAAGTATAATTAATAAATTGAATATGAACTAATTATATATTTTTCGGTTTTCTTGTCACAACAGCAGCCTACAAGAGTTTTTTCATCCAAAACAAAAATTTGGGTTTTAGAGGGTTAAGTTTTCAGTCTTAAGTCTTGAAGTGTTCCGTTTTTGTATACTTCGTCGGAAGACACAGTTTCAATAAAACACCACTTTGCTACACCAGAAACAGCTAAAATCAGCCAAAATTTATGAAAAAAAAGCGACTGTTTGGACAGTATAAAGTTGGAAGCTCGTGGAACAACATTGGCATCTCATATTTAGCATAAGATAACCAATCTGACCAATAGTTGCGAGCTGTTCATTGGATCTACAATAGACTGGCCCAGCTCAGTATGGGAGAAAAATAAAGTTGTATGATTTCACGGGGCACACCCCAGGATTGTTCCTTAGGGTAATAGAAAGACTTCCTGAACAGTTCAGCTCATTTGGTCTTTCCATGAGCTGGCGCATTTGAATTGAAGTTAATATGGGATTTTCAGCTCAAACATATGAGAAACAGCACATCATCTACTGTTTGGTTCAGGAAAATTGTTGATCGCGTTCAATTGAACCCAGAATGTCAAAAACACTACTTGATAACATAGAGAGCAATATTGTAGAAGGTTGTATAATGATTAAAATTGAGAAAGTTGGTGTTTTAACTACCTGAAGTAGATTTGTTAAGCTCATGCAATACTCCTTTGTATTTCTTCAACATAGCCACTAAGCACATCATAGCCACCTATGATGCTGGGCGAGCTGCTGGACATGGCGCATGCATATATGTGATTACACGGGAGTACTGATCTAAGCCTAAAGTTCAACCACTGAGGGGGTAAGGAAAATGAGCTCAAATCTAGATACAACCTTCTGCAATTATGTTCAGTAGGGTATCAACTAGTGTATTTGTCATTCTAGGCTCAATTGACCGCGATCAACTAGTATACGGAGCGAAACAGTGACAAAGGGTCGATTTGCAATATATTTTAAAAGAATATCCCATACAAACTTCAAATTGATTACGCCAGCTGGTGGAGCAACCAATTGGGTTGAAATTTTGAGAGAGCTTTTTTCTTACCATAAGGCTCATATCTAAGGGGTGCCCCGTTGAGTTTTTCAACTTTTTTGTTTAAGGGCCAGTCTAATCTACAAACATCAAATTCGGTTATGTTTCAGAAGTTCCAGGAAAAAAAATTGGTACTATCGATAGATCTTTTATCTCTTATGTCAATCGAGTCAACATCACGTCTTGATTGCCAGAACTTTGCTTCTACCCACTCGGGTTGATGTGACTGAGTGTCTTTGTCGACAAGCTCGCTAAGCAGGACTTCATTGTCCTACTAGATTTTAAACAGGAAGGTAGCATTTAAAAGTTATCTGCCATTCAACGTTGTAAATCATCGTACAAATTCATTACACTTAACTCAAACTTCCACCTCACAATAACTTTCAGTAAAATTATTACTTAACCTGTTCGGCCACACTCCTAGCAGTTCACGTCGTAAGTAACTCCAAAAACCTGAAATTGCACTCCATTTACCAGAAGCACTCCGCAGCTGTTCCGCCAAACCGAGCTGTCAGGTAAATTCTCTTGGTTTAAATTTAAAAACTTTTTCCACCCTCTCCTAAACACGTGCTGCTGAGGTAGAGAGATCCCAAGTCGTGTACACACAAAAACGACCTCCACGCAATCGGTTTTCCTGCAGACCGCACACCGGAGGAATTCACTCAGAACGACAAACACTCCCCGAAACGGAAAGAAAATATTCCGAAAACTTTCTAGCGGTATGTACCCTTCTGTACCTGCGAATAACCGTTTCCCAAATACATCCCCCGGTCGGTCTTTGGTGCTGTAATACTGAAATCGTACATCAAACACCATAATTAAATTTTCACAGCTCGACTAGCACCGAGACAGAGGCCCCAGCAAACGACTGACTGTGTGACTGTGCGAGTAGAGGCGCAAAAAAAAACTATGAAGACTTACTTGTATGGACGGATAGAACCTCAGAGGGAAACACGACAATTGCGCCGAAGACGACAACGGTCGCCGACCCAGTTGTTAAACCCGTCGTCGACTCGTAGTAGATCTACACAACAAGAGTACAACTTGACTTTGTCTTGTAACAAGTGCGCTGGGTGTGCATAAGGGTGGCCCATAATTATCAAACTACAAAAAATCTTGAGTTACATCCACAGATTTATTCATTTGAAAATTTAAGCTGAATCCGTCAACTCTAAGGGTTGATGTGGCGGGTAGGTATCTGAACGAGCTCAAAGTTTGCATGGAGAAAATCGACCAAATGTATAAAAAAAACGGTTCTAATAACAATTTCGTTCAAGAAATAATGCAGAAATTTGTGATGTAATTGCCTCATTCGTAAAACCATCTGATGATATATTCCGAAACTTTATTATCAGACCTCGTGGTGACCTCGAAGAAATACAGAGAGAAATTTCTATTGGAACAAATTTTGTTAAAATTTTAATAAGTTTTGATAGAACTCTAGTACAAAATTGTGAAAAAAAAATAAAGCAGATGATATGTATTGTTATTCTGAAGGGATTTCCGGGGAAATTCAGAATAATGTTTTACAGAATTAGTGGTAGAAGTTTAGCAAAATAATTTTTTGATTAGTTTCTGATGAAACTTTTTATTTTAGTATTATAACGTAGTAAATAACATTTTTAATTTACTTAACCTACCTTAACCTAAACATATAACGCATTAATCGTGGCAATAGAAGATTGCAACGATTTTTGCCTGGAATTATTAATGATATTATTTGACATTTGTTCCAATGCTTCAACGTTGGATATTCTATGTAACTCATTGGTACTATACCAGGGAGGAAGCCTCAGAATCATTTTCAAAATTTTATTTTGAATTCTCTGCAGAGCTTTTTTTCTGGTATTACAACAGCTAGTCCATATTGGTACAGCATACAACATGGCTGGCCTAAAAATTTGTTTGAATATCAAAAGCTTGGTCTTAAGGCAAAGTTTTGATTTTCTATTAATAAGGAGATAGAGACATTTTACATATTTATTACATTTGGCTTGATTTTTGAAAGTTAAATTCTTATCTAGCATGCGCCCTAGATACTTAACTTCATCTGACCAATTTATTGGAACCCCTCTCATCGTGACAACATGTCTACTTGAAGGTTTCAAATAAAAAGCTTTTGGTTTATGTGGGAAAATTATTAGTTGAGTTTTGGAAGCATTATGAGAATTCTGATGAAACTGTTTTATTTAAAACCAAAGCGTTCTCATCTAATATGAATTAAGCTCGCTTATCGTGAACAGCATCAACGAGCAAGTTCTGATAGTTCTGGATATGACCAATTACGCAACAGTTGGAAGAGGAAAGTCGACCAAAATCACCGCGCTTATGCTGTGCATGAAAGGCAAGGTTTTGAATATGTGCAGTACACAATATAATTGCGAGACTATACCCCCACCCTCCCCTTAGAGTTTACTTACACAGCAGCTTTTGTGGGTCAAAATGAACAAATTTGGGGAGTGTAACTCAATATTTTTGTAGTTTGATACGGGCCACCCTAGTGTGCATATATCTGTTGCAGTGTACAAGGTGCAACATTGCGCGCAAAATGAATTTGAAAGATGTACACGTGCTCTACTTATTTCTTTTTGTGTTTTTCTCGTTCGACCAGAAGCGAGCGAGTAGGACCAAGAGTTGTAGCTCTCCCGGTTCCGAAAAAGTGGGAAACTTTCTCATCTTTTTTCTGCCCAGGTTGGATCGTTTGCAACCGGGTCGAGTATAGAATATACACACGGTAATTTAACAAGCTTTGTGAATCATAAGTTTTGGGGAGAGCGCTTGATCTGGTGGAATGTAGATTGTTAAAACGTTTAGGTTAAGAGATTCAATGTCGTACTACGTCATACACACAATGGAATTTATTCAGGCAATATCTCATAAGTTTTTGCAAGGTGGATCAAATAATTTACTAGCTGTTTTTATTGAATAGTCTTATGAATGAGTCTTATCATGATATTTAAAAGTTGCTGAAGTACTTTACGTTTCTTTTTCTTCTTCTTGGCATTAACGTCCTCACTGGGACAGAGCCTGCTTATCAGCTTAGTGTTCTTAAAAGCACTTCCACGGGTATTAACTGAGAGCTTTCTTTGCCAAAGTTCCCAAAGACCGACCGGGAATCGAACCCAGACACCTTCAGCATGGCTTTGCTTTGTAGCAAAATGAATTCCTTTAAAGTATGAAGCGTGTCTGAGATTTAAGGAATCCTGCAGCTATTTACACCGCGCAGACTCAACTTAAGGAAATCCAATAAACATGTAATTTACATGCAAAACAGCTCTTACGAAAATTATTCAAAATCATTTTTATTCTAATGCTTCACATGAATTTTTAAAATAAATCTTCGGTCATCTTCTTGTGTACCTCACTTCAAAATTTATGTAACTATTCTAGCTTTTCTTCATTATAAATTTCTCCACGAAACTCACAAAGGTTTCCTAAGTTGAAAGAATTAGAATGGATTTTTTTGTATGTGGACTGACCAGGCATTGCAGAATTCGCTCTCATTTGAGTATGAAGCACGATCAATGCAAGCAAAGAAAAACATCCCTTCTGTTGCGGTCCACGATCGTCATTGTATCGCAAGGTGTAACAAGTCTGATAAATAGAAGCAGCGAGCGAGAGCCCCAAAGAGAGAGCGATGATAAAATCCATTTTTCTCGCTTGTTTACCATTGAGGATATGTGTTTTTCTTTACTGACACGATAAACAATCCACAAACTTCCAATAGCAATAGTGTCCCCCAGGCTTGGAGCATGTTTAGAGGGGTTTTATCATGCACTACTATCCCCCCAATCTGTTCAAAGTTGTAGCAGTATACGATAAACAGTCTCTCATAATGTGCAGCATGTTATGATAGTTACAGAGAGCGACACGTGAGAGATTCTCTCGATTTTCTCAGGATTCAATCCCTGGGTCTGACTCATACGAATAATTTACTCGTATGATTAAAACATTTTGGACTTAGAAATTAGACAAAGATTTCCCTTAGCTAGGATAATTCTCAAACTATAGAAGACTCTACATTTTCATCAAATGATGTACATACCGTGATTTGAGATTCTCAAGTTTTTTGAGACTCGCATTTCTTGAGTTTTTCCGTAATTTTCAGAGTATTCTTTGAATTACATGTACATATAAGCATTCCAGAGTACTAACGGGTATTTCAGAATACTCACAAGTACTCAGCGGCACTTGTTTTGAAATACCTTCATTATTGGTAAACTATTTTTAACATAATATATCATTTAATAGTTTTTACCAACTTGATGTGAAAGCAATATGTGAACTTGATATGAAGCAGGAGTGAAATCTTTAAGAAGTATAGCTTAAGTATTCCGAAATCCTGTCCGAAACCCTGTGCACCGCGCACCATCACCACCATTGGCGTAGCTAGGATTTTTTTCTGGAGGGGGCCTACTACAGAAGTAATGTCGGTCGCAATAACCACGAGTTACAAATTTCTCAGTTTTAACAAATTTGTATTGATTTTATTTATTTGTTGTTTCGTCTCATTTGGCGGCATATTAGTAATATTTGTAAATTTCAATATTCGCTACGAAAAATTATCTTTTCGTAATCCAGTCAAAAATCCTTCAATAGTTCTAGCAAAAAAAACCCTCGCAAGGAATGTCCTTTGTGATTCTTCCAAGTATTCAACCATGTGCTTTGAAGAGAGAATTCATACGGGAATTTATTCATGAATTATTTTCGTACTTTTCAGTGTTTTCTTCAAGAACACCTTTACCAGTTCTCACCAGTTTCCACTTCACCCTGGGATCCCCACGAAAAACTATTCCTAGACTTTCTGATCTCACCAGAAAATTTCTCGAAGAATTTCTATCGACTTACTTAAAAAATCTCTTAAAGAATTCCACCAGAGAATGCATTAGAAATTATTTTAATAATTTCTCCTGTAAAGTTTTCTACGTACTTATTACATATAAATCCTAATTGTTGGTTTAAAGCAGTGTTTCCCAAACTTTTTCGACTTTCGTCCCCTTGAGACCAATATTTTTTGGAATCGCCCCCCTGATATGAAATTTGAACCTTTGTATTAAGCGTTAAACTTACGTTGGAGTATTGATGAATATCTCATCATATAGTATACCGAAAATTAGTCAAATTTTAGGAGTGTAGCAGTCAATCATAATGCTTCAAGAAAAATATCCGAAAGAGAGTGTCTTCCACTTGTATATATCCATAAAAGAGGCATGCAATATCTATCATATGCATCGACTACTTTTGTATCAACATCAACAAATCCATCATCCTGGCAAATGTGCGATCATCGGAAAAAATTGGCTCAGTTTCTGTTTTTTTTTTGTACAACGTTCCTTAAATTATTGAAATAAATTTACGAAATATTGGGTAATACCCTCGGCTAATTTGAACAATACCTCATCAACAACAGAAAATCGTACTTTTAATTTGAACGATGTGCATAAATTAAAAAATGTTCATATTAAATGCGGTCAAGCCAACGGGGATACACGGTACATTTTCGGTTGTCATGGAAACAGTGCAATCTATATACAAAATTTAAAAAAAAATCATCAGTAAACCCAGATTTTTTGAATTCTTAATTCATTGAGTATAACATTCAATTTAGATTTTTTTAAACATTGAGCCATGAAATTTTATGCCACTTAGGCCTATTTTTGAGTAGGGTGATTTACGTATATGGCATATAGTGATTAAATTATTGGAACCCGATTTTTGTCTACTAAAGTCACATAAATTTATGTATAAAATGATTTGTACTATAAATACTGATTGGTATGCGTGTCAACAAAATATCAAAATAAGTAGTCTACCAAATGCATGAGAAATAAAAGAAACTAAAGCCGTCTTATTCTAAAGATCGTATAACAAAAAGCCACTAAACTCTATTTTGGTCTTGGAAATAAATTCCAAACATCGCCAAAAGGTCTCACATATTTACTGCTTTCAAAAAGCATTCAATATTATTTCTGAAAAAAAAAACATTCAGATCTCGCGTTTAGAGGTAAAGAATAGATGAAGTAGTTAGATGTAAATTCTTCCTCAGATGTATATGCTTTCATTAAAATATGAGTGTCTCTTACAAACTTTGAATCTAGTTTTGTTTTTCAATTGCTCCCACTTTCGCCCCCTTTCTAGCACTTTCGCCACAACCACCCCCCCCCAAATTCAGTTCTACAAATTTTCGCCCCCCCTGGATTTAAAAATCGCCCCCAGGGGGGCGAATTCGCTCACTTTGGGAATCACTGGTTTAAAGTATTCTCTTGTGTTCATTATTAATTTGTTAAGGATTTTCAGGAATTACTTTTCTCCAAAAAGTTTTAGGAGTCTCACCAAAAATGTCTTCAAGATCACTAAGCAAGGATGCATTCCACGAATTCTTCGGAAAGTTTGCCTGCAGATTTTTCCAACTTTGCATTTGAAGTTCTTCCTAAAGTTTCTCTACAGGATTGTTTGGAAGAATCGCAGTAAAACTATATAGACTTTTTGCAGGAAGTCTATATAATTTTACTGCGATTTTTCCAAACAATCCTGTATACAAATATTGACCCTTCCAGCTGTAACTGTAGGGATTCCTCATAATATTCCACAAGAATTTCATGAGCAATTAAAAATAAATCAATTGGGAAAATGTTACTCATGATTTCTCAGAGAAGTTTTCACAGATATTTATTTTTTTGATTTCTCTAGAATCATGGAGCAACATCTCGCTTTTCTTCATAACTCTAGCGAAAAAAATGTTTTTGTTCAAAAATGCTTAACTAATAAATTTTTGAAGAATTTTATCGTATAGAAACGTTAAAATTTCTTAAACATTCATTAATTATATAAGCATTGCGAATAAAAATTCATAGCAGAATAGTCTAACAATTCTTTTCAAAACGAAAATACTCAAAGAGTTCTTGAGTAATTTGTTCAGGGATTTCGTAGAGAATTATATTATTGTTTCCCTAATATTTTTTCTAAAAAATACCAGAGATTATATTCTTTAAACCGCACTAACGATTCTTTTGGTAATTTTTTAAGGAAATTTTTCACTAAGATTTCGCAATTTATTCTTGAACTTCTCAAAAAATTTCTCCAGAAGTTCCATCAAGTAAGTAGATGAAAAAAACAAATTTAGTACTATGCCATTTAATTCCACTAGAGTTTGTATCCTTTGACAGATACGCGTATTTCGACCTCAACTGTAAGGCCGTCTTCAGTGTCGTGTACTAGACTCGACTTCAGTGAAGACGGCCTTACAGTTGAGGTCGAAATACGCGTATCTGTCAAAGGATACAAACTCTAGTAGAATTAAATGGTATAGTACTTAATTCGTTTTTTCATCTACTTATAGGTATTCTACTAAACAGTTCGAAGATTTATTTCCATCAAGTATTTTTTCAGGTTTTAGAAATTACTCCATTTTTTGCGAATGATTATCCTAGGATTCTTCCATAAATTACTTTTAAAAATTTATCCACTCTATTTTTTGTTTCAAAAACTACTCCAGGAATATCGCAATATTTTTTGGAAATTGCTTTACAAATTCCTCTACTAACCACTCCATATTAGATTTCTAAAGAAACACATAAAAAAAGGTTTAAAAGAACTCTGTTGGTATTTTTTTTCTTTTCTTTTTTTTTTTGAACAATTACAGCTTAAATACCGTTTTGACTCATATTTCGAACACTTTAGGCCAACAATGACAAATGAATATCATAGTAACAAATTAGCAGATATTTGTGAAAATTTAAATTTTTATTAGCTGTTGGAAGTGCTGATAAAAATGTTTATTTTACCTTATTTACTACTGTTTTTACTTAGAAGTTCCGAACAGAACGAATAAATCGTATTGAAATGAATAATTTTGCAAATACATTTATCTGAGCTAGTTTTATTGGTCTCAAACTAGAGAATCATTACTACTCCCGAGGAATACAATAGATTGAAAGACTTCAAAATTGAATTGCAGTTGCCTGCCATTTCATTTTAATCTGATGACACACCGACTGTTCAGAATATGAGTCTGTTCGGAATTTGAGACAAAACGGTATAGGTAATGTGGAAAAAAAAATACTAAATTCCTGTCGTAAAATTCAAAACCGTGGCATTTCTGAAACTGGTTGACATTGTATCTCACAGAAAAGCTTAAATGGTCCTTATAGGATTTATTACAAAAAGTTTTGTTCTTGTTTTGGTCTTTTAAAATCGAAAATGATTGGTGTTGATACGAATGGAATTTTTACTGAAACTTTTTGTAACTAAAATCTTAGATAATATTTTGTATGAACTACGAAGTTTTATGATACTATGGTGAACATATTGATGTAGAATTCTTTTTTCCTACCTTTGTAAATTCCAATCTTTTCGGAAGGGTTTATTATCGATTATTTTGTAGTTCTGTAAAAGTTTGACACTAAAATGTAGCCCGTATTTTTGAAAAACATTATCGAAGATGTATTATGGTGAAATTCGTAATGTAAGATTTTAATGAATTTAAATCTTACGGGAAACTTTTGCATTACTTTGAAAATTTGTTGAGGAATTCCTGATGGACTTTCAGGAATCAAAAACCATACGTATAAGAATTCTGCAATCAAAACTTCTATAATAAATTATCTTTTCTCTAGTGGTAAATTACAGGATAGTTAAAACCTCTCTAATGCATTTACAAATAAAACAAATTGCTCAAGAAGGTCCATCAGAATCTTCTTTAGAAATTATCCTTGAAATCTATCCTTCCTTGACATTTGGTGTTATAGAATTCTGCCCTCGTACTGCACAAAAATTCAAACCAAGAATATGGATTCAGCCAATAATTGGATTTTGCTTCTAATTTCAGAAGCAAAAGTTTTCCAACATATTTCCTCTGAGGATTCGAAGGCAAGAGACATTTCAAAAACAAATTTCTTTCTAATTTTTGAAGAATCCGGTGATTTGAAGCAAAATTTCTAGGAAAAAAAATAAAAGAATTTTTGACGAAATTTGTGAAGAATTTTGGAAATATTTCTTAAAGGCTTTTGGTGAACTTCGCAGATGATTTTGTTATATAATTTTTGGGAAAAATATCTAAAGAAATTTACAGAAGAATTTCCAATAGAACATTCAGCAAAATATCTCAGTATTAGATTTGACAGAATCAATCATTTTTTGAAAAAGATGCGAGGGAAAACTAAACTTTTGATTAATCTTTCAACATTTGTTAGGTAAATCCGGGAGCATTTTCCGAAATTAATTTGCTAATAAAAACTACACATAGAAGGGATGGATGTCCACCAGGAGGAATTCACTTTGAAAGTATGAAGAAGTCCCACATTATTATTTATTAATATGAAGAAAACTTGGCCATGCTGAAATCCCTTGAATGTCCATCCTTATATTTCGACAAAAATTCCCGCTATGTATTGTCTGAAAAATTCCTTTAGTAATTTTGTCTATATTTTCTTTTATTTCTTTTGCACATAAGCTCGTATATGAAGTTGATGTATGGATTTCTTTAGTGAGTTTTCATAAGGGAAATCATCATCACCGGACACCTCGAGCAGGGTTTCCTCCAAAAACATGAGAAATCAGAATGCAGTGCATATGCTGCTTTATGCCAGAAACAAGAAGTGAGTTCTAACATTAACTAATCTATCGACGGCCGGACGGTTAAGCTTTCGATTATCACCGAAGTCAGAACCGCCACGCTGATGCTGTGTAAGACAAGCGAAGTTCTCCCACTATGGTACAACATAAAATAACGTAACTACTAAAGAGATTTTTGTGAATAACAAGAGTCACTTTTGCGCCATTGTATTTTTTTTCTTGTTTTTTTTTATTATCATCAAAAATTCTGGGGGGGCTTGGATGACCCCGGCCCCCCTGTTCCTACGCCGATGATCACCACTCAACAAGCGTCGTAGGTCGTAAGTCCGAATCCCTGTGGTTCGGCAAAAAAGACGAATATCATCAAAACATGATAGAATTAGAGAGCAGCGGTGTGAGATGAAGATAAAAAAAACTAGTAATAAGGTAAGGCGTAACGTTTTAGACATTATCAGTTTAGCAGCCGGATACGAGATTTCTGAAGACCTAGCATTTGAGCAGCCTTATAGCGGCCCAAAACAGCCGTATAACGCGCCAAAATAAAGCATTTTTGTAGCAATTAAGGCGCATTAAATGACCTACAGTAAAGGCGCTAAATAAATGCCTTTTAAGTACTTACTGGTTACATGAGTGTATTTATTGCAATTTTAGGGAAAAATTTCCGTTTTACGGTGCAACGAAAAGCTACCGCAGCTGTCACATCACTGATTTGCACTGGTGAATCATCAGTAGGCTTCAATGATACCTTGGATACCGTCTTGATGATCGTTGTTTGTTGTTATTTTTCATAGCGTTTTCTCATTGAAGCATACTATGATTGAATTGTTTGCTTCAATGATGGAATGATTTCGAAGCCTGCGGTAGAACTTTGACAGCTGCGGTAGAACTCTGCGGCTACCGCAAATCGGAAAATTTTCTTAACAACCGTAATACATCCCAGCATGTACATAAGTTTTTCTGAGGTCTTTGCATACCGGAAAACGGAACATTTTTATTTTCGTTTCAGAGAGCGAGCATTGGCACAGGCTTTCAAACCAGGACATAAGGAATACCTATGTTTCATCCTAACTAAAAGGAACACTTTCAACAATGAAATGTGCACTAATATTCTTAGAAAACCAACAACCAATCAACTGAAATGCATCGTTAGTTTATCTATATCACAATTAATCGTTATATTTGTTGAGGATTAGGTTTATTACTTGATAGGCATTTGTGTCACCATTAAATTCGAAGCATTTATTTCAACATGTGCTACAATCTCAATAAAAAAAATCTTCTTCTTCTTGGCATTACGTCCTCAACAAAGCCTGCTTCTCAGCTCAGTGTTCAATGAGCACTTCCACAGGTGTTTACTGAGAGCTTACTTTGCCAAAGTTGCCATTTTCGCTTTCGCATATCATGTGGCAGGTACGATGATACTCTATGCCCAGGGGAGTCAAGGAAATTCCTATTACGAAAAGATCCTGAACCGACCGGGAATCGAACCCAGACACCTTCAGCATGGCTTTGCCGCGGACTCTAACCACTCGGCTAAGGAAAGCCCCACATAGAAGAACTATGTTTCATTAAAAAATATCCCACATGCACGGTAAGAAAAAACATCTAGAGCCATTTGGAATAATTCTCTTCCATTTCGTCGAATAAAAATCTACCGTGAAAGGTAGACTTTGTCATACAGTGTATTCCAAACATTAGTTACCTTATAAAACCATTCAAGAAATATATACTGCCCATATTTGCATAACAGTCCCATGTTTATAGGAAACCTCATAGAAGCGCGAATACGGGCAGTGTATTAATATATTAAGCCGTCATTGAAATTTGTACGCGTCGTTGACGATTGTTGCTTAATCATGTCATAATTTTGAATTGAAGAAAATCAGTTTATATTGCACTGACGCTTCTGAAAAAATATCAACATACTCTCAGCATGTCAGCGCATGTAGGTAGTGATACTTTTCCGGATTTTTATGATCTATGGAGACTGAGTTTTATCACTTTGAAGTTTCGAGCTGCAATGTCAACATGGATGCTAAAACGAATGACGGGCTACTTAGCCTTAATTTTTATTTTTTTTATTTTTACTTAATGATTTATTTATAAGGCTCTTGCCTCGTAAAACTCGCGGTTTGATCGAGGTTAGGGGTAACAATAATTTTAAGGAAAGGATAGGACAATGGGATCATTTCGTTGACATTCAGCAGCTCTCAGTTATGGCGTATTTGCTTTGCTGCTAGTCGAACGTAGAGTGGACAATGACAACCTGTAAGGATACAAAAAGACGGGTTTCGAGGGGACAAAAGGTGGACAAGCGGACCGACAAGAAAGGGGAGTTAAACAATGATGTTAGCTTGTTTCAAAAAATTGTACATAAGCTTCATGTACACAAAGTTAAGTTTACCCAATACATCCCTAATGTCTTCCTTTTCTGGTTTCCCATGGGCCCTGAGGAATGCACAAAAATCAGATCTGGCAAAACCGTATTCGGGGCATTCCCTATCTACGTGGTTGATATCTTGGTAAGCTGCACCGCAGCTGCAGTGATTGCTATCTGTGTGCCCTATTCGATAGAAGTGAGAGCCTAGAGAGTAGTGATTGGACATAAGACGACACATAATGTAATGTGTGACACATTACACACCTTAATAAAGTAAAAATAAAATTGAGTATTTGCTTCGAACGAAGCAGATCTGGTATTCCACGGATATCTTGCTTCATGGTCAGATCAAAAACTACAACGGAACTTGAGAAGTCAGGGAAGCAACCGTGATTGGGAAGATTCAAAGAAGGGTTAACCTCCAGAGTCATGTATGAGTAATACAATGTCATAAATCTTTTTTGAGGATTTCGTTCAATTAGCTTCTCAAAATTTTCAATTACCAACGGGTTTAACACTTCACAGCGGATAAGGAACCTTAACGACAATTCCACGAACCAATCTGATAAAGGCAGTATTCCTGCTAATACCTCTAAGCTTATGGTATGAGTCGAGTTCATACAGCCTAAAGCGATCCGAAGACAGCGATACTGAATACGCTGGAGCTTCATTCGATACCCAGCATTACAACCCATGCGGACAAATTGTCCAGAGTGTCTTGCAACGGTCCTTGCAAATCGTCCGCCTCTGGTCCTGTGACAGAAACAACGGCGTCATCCGCAAGCTGTCTTAATGAGCAATTTCTCATGAGATAATCATCAATATCTCTTGCGTAAAAATTGTAAAGAAAAGGACTTAAACACGAGCCCTGGGGGAGACCCATGTAACTTATATGCAAAGTTGTCGAGTTTCCATGTGAGAAAAACATGTGCTTCTCAGACAATAAATTGTACAAGTAGTTGTTCAAAATCGGGGAAAGTCCACACTCGTGGAGTTTGTCTGAAAGGACATCTACGCACAGTGCATCAAAAGCACCCTTAATATCCAAAAAGACTGAGCCCATTTGTTCTTTTTGAGCATAGGCCAGTTGAATTTCAGTTGAAAGCAACGCAAGACAATCGCTCGTTCCTTTGCCTCTGCGGAATCCAAATTGAGTATCTGAGAGAAGGCAATTCGATTCAACCCATTTGTCCAGCCGAAAGAGAATCATCTTCTCTACAACTTTCGAAGACACAACAACATCCCAATAGGACGGTACGAGTTGCAGTCCGAAGAAGGCTTTCCTGGTTTTTGGATGGCAATAACTCTCACTTGTCTCCAATCATCCGAAACAATGTTGCTCTCCAAGAATGCATTTAATAAGTTCAACAAGCCCCTCTTTGCGACGTCTGGGAGGTTTTTGAGCAAGTTGAACTTAATCCTGTCTATACCTGGGGCAGAATTGTTACATGAAAGGAGAGCAAGTGAGAATTCTGCCATCGAAAAAGTTGAGTCCATATCATTCCTTTCGTCTGGATAATCTCGTGTGATCGTTTGAACTCGGACAGAATCCAGGCAAATTTTCTTCGCGAAGTCGAATATCCATCGAGAAGAGCTTTCACGATCCTGATTTACCGATACCGCATTCCACGTTCTTCTTCCGACCGTCCAAAGAGTTCGCATCGACGTTTCCCGTGATAGACCATTAACGAAATTCCTTCAGTAACCGCGTTTCTTCGCTTTCACGAGGCTCTTGAACTTACGGTCAAGAGAACAATACCGATCGTAGTTATCGCGCGTGCCACGTTTCCGACATTCTTTAAACGCATCTGATCTTCCGCGATAGACTCCGGTGCATTCGCCATCCCACTGTGGGGTGGGTGGCCGACGTCGTACTGAAGATCCTGGAACCGGTTTACGCTGAGCTTGAAGAGCAGTGTTTATAATCAACGTGGATAAGAATTGATATTCTTCCAGCAAAGGAAGTAAATCGACCGATTACTCACCTACGGTGATCGCTTCAATATATTTTCCCCAGTCGATATGTTTCGTGAGGTCATATTTTTATTATTCTTGAACATTCTCTTTTAACAATTTCTCACTGAAATAGGCTGTTTTTTTATCACGCCTATCAATCCTGAAACGGTTTTCTTTTCAATATCGAAGATTGTGTATCGTAAGAGTTCATAATGCTACTAATTTCTGTTGCGTATTGATTGACTACAAATCGCTTAGATCAGTTGCGCAACGACTTGACTCGTTTCGATTTGTTGCGTAAGCTACAATTATTATTACAAATTTTTTTCATGTGTACAGGAAAAATAAAAGTAGGCGGTTACGTAGCATGCGTCAATTCATAAGAAATTTTATATCCATCAATATGAAGAATATTCTGGAATATGCTCCCAACAGAAGGAATGATATAACCGATGGCGGTGTACCCCAGCAACATGCAGAACGATAGGGGTTATTTGGATTGTTTCACCTTTTCTAATAATTCAAGATTGGGGGTCATGCACAAATTACGTCACGCTCCAAGGGGAGGGAGGGGGTCAAGCCAAGCGTGACAAGCCTTACAAAAATTTTGAAGGGCTCATACAAAAAGTGTGACAAAGGGGGGGGGAGAGGGTCAAAAAAGTTGAAATTTAGCGTGAAAAATTTGTGTACCATCCCTTGTATCTCGAACATTCTTTTCTACGTTCATGAATTCGGTGTCGTAGACAAGAAAATTCATGTTCATGCACTGTGCAGGTATAACAAACCTTTGTATCTGCTCGCTTTCGATTCCTAATTCAGTGAATGAGACACACACAATTTTTTTGTCCCATATTTTCGGCTACTTATTAACGATTAACTATAAAAAACTACGTTTACTATAATCATGGTTCATTAAGCTTTTTTCTACTAAATTTAATTGTATCGAGTGTTCCGTTGACAAACATTAATTTAAAGGTCTTTCGGTTAAGCAGTATTCTTACTACTCTGAAAGACAACTTTGTTACTTCTTTGTGCTCTTATTCCTATTAAACAGTTTTATACACAAGCATTAACTTAACAAAATTGTAGTTATTTCGTTGTCTACAATTTTTGCTAAGGTGATTGGTTAATTTTTTTGGCAGTTTGTACATGTGCCGAAGTTTGAATTTTAATTAGTTCAATTTATGTTGTATTATTATCCACCTGTTGACTGCAGGCACTACAAATTACTTACAAAACATAATAAAGAGTATTGAACTCGTCAAATTGTTTTGTTCATTCTTAATTGCTGATTATTCTTCTCCCCAACGGCCACAACACACGAAACCACAAAACTCCAAACAAGCTCCCCTTTTTTTTGGGGTTCTCCGCTCATCAAGCCATCCCCGGAGGCAGTTCCGATTAATGTCGTGTCCTCGTCCACCGCACATAAACCGCCTTCCCCAGTAAAACAAAACGCTGAAATTCACTTGCCTCTCTAAAAACCCGTGTGTTGTTATGACTATATGCCTGACTGGCTGTCGTTGTCTTCCTCATAGAAATTTTATTAACTATACATTCCCAACAACAAACGCGATGCATGCACCTCGACTCGATTCGTCGCTTCGGCTCACGACTTCTCGCGGACGAACGAACGCACGTACCTTTACATGAATACACCAATCAGCACGACCACAAAAGTAGAGCTGAGCTTGAGCTGCCTTCTCACTCCTTCTCTTCTTCACCGATACTCCTTCCTATATAGGTGGGCGCTTCTTTTGCCCCGATGTGTGTCGGTATTATAAATCTTCAATGATTATTTTGTTTGCTTCTTCTTCCTGAATCTTCCACTGCTGTCGTCGCCCCGTATAATCTCTTATGGTTGTTATTGCTAGACGATGCTCTTGCTGTTGTTGCTCTTCATGCACATCGAACACTCACACTGCTAAATCCTGGAGAACACGATTCGGTAGTGATGCAAATATAATCTATTAACTCTTTTTCGCGACTCGCAGAAGAACGCATCAAAGCGGAACGTCAAATCACTAACATCACCTTACACGCAATGGTGACGACTATAGGCCTAGATGTAACTTTTTTGTAAATCGTGATGTTCGATGATGATGATGTAGTTGTGTTGTGGTTATACAAACGTCAAATCTTCCTGCTTCTTCTCACTGTGGTGTTTTCTTCTGTTACTCCGGTCTCAAATGAATGCGAATTGGATGTACGACGAAGAACGAAAATACCGTAACACTGACACCTTTCTCTGGTTGAAGTGCTCAGACTGCGTATCTGACATTCAATCCCAGAAGCTTCTAATGAAAGAATAACCAAAATCCACAATCACTACCGAAATAAAACACCGAGCAATACACGGCGCCACACAGGGCCACGGCTGTCCCAAATCTCGTCTGTGTGTCTCAAAAGCAAAACCAAATTGGCGACCAACGAAACCAGCTCGCCCTTTTCTTCTCTCAAGTTCGGTAGACACTCTCACCTCCAGAGCGGGTTGTCTGTGCTGGATAGTTTCCGCAAACGGTCTTAACGATCCAATCAATGCGGGGTCAATTCACACTCTCGGAACGGTTCCGATTTCTAACAACTCCGACCCCAAGATTCCAACGCGCAGTAAACACTTCAATTGACTCGCGTGGCGTAAAAATCCCACTCGAAAAGGTCAAACAGACTGGCCACGACGTCGACGATGGCTACCCGCTAATCAATCTCGTTCCTCATCTCTTTACTTTGACCGAAATGCCTCTATCTCCTCTGCTTCTGTAGACTCTCTGGCCGTCCCGTTTCCCACAGAGCACAACTACACCACTGCCGAAGAAGAGATCGTCGTGATGCGCTTCGCGACTAATAGTATCCCCTTTGCAATTATTAAGTAGTTCAAGCTTCGACCGTAGAACTGGACTGACCTCAACTTGCCCGCCTTGGTGGCCACTGACTGCCGGAACGCACCACACACTACTAAGCGGTCAATCGAAGGAATGAATGAACGAACGGAGCGAACGAACGAACGAACGGGGGCACACATCCAATCCCGTCAGCTGATCCGAAGTGACTGAAACCGACGAGCAGGCGACCAACGAGCTCCGAGCCGACCTATCCCGTTCCGTTTTGTCTCCTCTCTTTCTCTGGACTGAATTGGAATTTTTACGCCGTTTGTCCCATTGCACGCTGTCCGCGGCCTGCTGCACGTGGTCGTGTGCGTAGCCATTCCGGCTTGGCAAGCTTCCTACAAAACCATACAAACACCCTATATGCACAGTTACAACTGTATGTATGTGAGCATGTTTTGTTACGAAGTGACAGGTGTCACAGGCTGACGCAAGATCATGAAAGTAATTTCGATATAATTCGGTTTCAAGCTAGAAACTAGTATCGACATCTCTTGGATTTTGTGGACATCTCTACGACGGGAGCGCGAAATTGCCATCCCGAACACGTGATTTGGAAGAAGATATTTTACCGGCAAATCACCAATCGTTCAGATATGTAGTCTTTTTATAAGGTAAGTGTTCTTACATCCTACTGATTGAAGCACAATTTGCTTTGTGACATATTTTTCTATTTATAGTTCAACATAGCACATTACAAAAAAAAATCAGAGGGGGTTGTGTACAGGACACGACCGCATGACGTTAACTACGACAAGTGATTTTCTGCATTTGAATTTTAGTCGATTGTCATAGTTGCAGCACGTTGCAGCCTTCTTATGGTTCGAACTCTAACATCATATAATGACGGTCGCAACATTTTAGATTTTCAATTGACACCCAGTATATAAGGCTATCCATGAGGACTTTCCGCGATAGGACTGACAGCTAAAAGTGTGCATGCAACCGAAACGGAAGAGTAAACATAACATGCGAGTGTTATCAGGGCTTAACATTTTCCTTTGTAATCGAACGGTCACTCCTATCGCGAAACGTCAAAAGCTCATGGTAAGCAAAAAAAACCAGCTGATCGCAGCTGGATGCATGGATTGCCTTATTGCCATAAGACGTAGTTAACGTAAAAAAAAAGAATGCGCAAAGAAGCAGAAATCGGTCTGCTTTTATAGTGCACTTGCCAACCAAAAGGAATCAAGGGTTTGGTTGCGTAAGAAAGGGGTCGACATTTTCCCAATTTTCGACAGTCTATCGTCAAAAATCGAAAGTTTTCTCCATTTGAGTAAAATTTTGTATAAATTTCCAACCAATTGGTGGGAAAATATTTAAAATCTACCGATAAATGGCTGAGTTAATAGTATTCAAAATCTTACATAATTTCGTGACGGTCGCATTATTTTAGATTTTCAATTGACACCCAGTATATTGCCGTAAGACGTAGTTAACGTCAAAAAAAACCTATGCAAACGGGAAACCAATAGATAGTTAGTACCAGGGATGGGAAATGTACTGTAGCAAACATTTACCACCTCGACATTCACATGTTTCTACACGACCATCAAAATCCAAAGCAAACCATGACCGTTCAAAACAAAAAATGTCAGGCACGGCTCTTCAAAACTGTAATCTTCTTCTTCCTAATGTTTTTTCAAACCCGAATGCGAAATGAGCCTCTGTACGTGCCATAAATTCTTTTGTTCCCATGACTTTTATCAAGATTATTATAATGACAGGTTTACCAATTTTAGCAGTCAGTGGGTGCGCAGTGTGGTAAGCTGCGGGAAAGGCGGAAGTGAAAGCTGGCGAGTTGGCTAGCTGGCGGGTTTGTGTACACTGTTTTTCACTCAACCGTTTCTATTGGGTTAGGGAATGTTTACTCCAACAAACATAAACACAGTCAAGTGAAAATTTGCTCATGCATTTTGTCGCGAATCAAATTTTCGTCTTTAATGTAGTATTCCGGTGTTTTGTGTCGAAGAAAAGCAGATTAGCAGATTAGCAGATACTTGAAAAATTGGTTTACAATTGCACGTAATGCATGTAAATGGCTTCTTCTTTCTGGCGTTACGTCCCAACTGGGACAAAGCCTGCTTCTCAGATTAGTGTTCTTATGAGCACTTCCACAGTTATTAACTGAGAGCTTTCTTTGCCGATTGACCATTTTTGCATGTGAATGGGAATCGAGAAAATTTCCTTTACGAAAAGTCCCTCGACCGCGCGATTCGAACCCACGACCCTCAGCATGGTCATGCTGAATAGCTGCGCGTTTACCGCTACGGCTATCTGGGCTCCCGCATGTAAATGTAGAAATTACGAATAGTGCAGCGGGTGAGAGCCACCCACCACCGATGGTCTACCGATTAAAGAGAGGATGCGCCACGGTGTCGCTGTCTGACGATGACGGTTGTATTCTTGTAACTTTATCTCGTAAGTTAAGTCATTCTACTATCAGTGCATTACACAGTGAAGTAAATTCAGATACTTTGTCGCGTATACCACACAGATGTGGGTGTAGAAGAAACATTTTATACCTACTTTGTCACGCCATGCATGTGATATCCAAACAACCAAAACAAACTCGTCAGCTGTCACTTGGCATTTCAAAATGGCGGAATGGGAAATCTGACACATTGGACTACCTCCCTTTTAAATACCTTGATCACCGCTGCCGCCGCCAAGAAGAGAAAGAGGAAGCAGTCCACAGGAGAATTTGAGGTCGAACTGTGAACACGGTCGGGTGAGTCATTCTCTCATTGTGGTTCACCGTTCGTTTGCGTTCACCCAGCCATCATCATCGCCGCCGCAAATTTCATCGGCCGAGGAACTGTTGACCAGTGAATCAGCGGAAATGAGACGAAAATAGGCATTTTTCAAACAATCCGACAATTCATTGCCGCCTTTATCTGCGAGAAACAGATTTCGTGAACTGCTATATTTGTTGATCATTGTGCTGACGAAAAGCCAAGATCGATCCGATCATATGCACTGATCCAACTTTATCGGCTCTAAACTTATCGCGATAAATATCAGACGGGAAATAACAAAAATGTTTGCCGCCGATGGGGTTCGAACCCATGCCCATGAGCAAAAACGTTTTCAAAACGCGCTGGTACCATAACCACTCGGCCACGCCAGCTGAACTAAGAGGGATAGAAATTTGGTATATAAAAGCAACATGCAGAAGCGATGGACACTCCAAACGACGAAACAAGAGAAGAAAAGAAGGAAGCCAACTTTTTGTTGCTGGTGATAATATAAATTCACTGCTGCAGATCTCGTGAGAGCCCACTCACACTGATAACATCCCGCAGTGTTATTTATCTGTAAGAGCATCAAAGCTAACAAAGCCATCGGCCCTTTTCAGGGCCATCAAATTAGTGGAAAAGAGTTAAAAGAGAAATATTTCCGACTTTATATATGACTTATATTCCTAAATCAATTTCACACCTTCATACAAAATTTCATTTGTCATGAATAATTTATGACTCAACAATTTGTGACTGAATTCGCGGGCGCTGCCGCAGTGCCGTCGGGGTGAGTACTAAACATTTCACAACGATTGTAAAATAGAGTGGCATTTCCAACAGCGTCTTTGATGTCAGCGTCATATTTTATAGGAAAACTTTGATTAGAAAAAATATCATATGTAACAAAATTGCCACATATTTAGAATGCTTTTGAAAAGAAATTCTCATTGAACAAGTGTAATATGTTGGCACCCATGGATCAGAAATTTACCTTCATAAAGAAAAAAACTATTGATTTTCAATAGCTCGTATTGAGTATTCAGTTAATGTCAACCCTTCCAACATGTTCGACCAATTTCTCACGCATTGGCATTCTCCGATAATTTTCAAGTAATTCCAAGCCCAACACATTATTGTTACATACCCAACCCATTTCCCAGATTGGTCGATCAGAAAGCGAAGAGCACATAAGGGAGGAGCATCATCTGCTATTCTAAGGTTATAAAACATACTTCCTTCGTCGGATTTAGTTTCATTCCATTTCCGCTTTCGAGCTGGTAAGAGCTCTTCCGAACTTGCATAGCGAGAAGTACCTTGCTGCTAGAAACCTACTGTCAATACAGCATCTGGTTTGTGAAATTCAAGATTAAAAGATTGAGCTACGTTTCCAGATTTCAACTTAATCTCTGTGATCCGCTACTCTGTTGCTGTTATGCACCCATGAAATATTCAGCTGGTTTGTCGTATAAACAGAGAACTTATTCACATATACACTTTCGTTGGGGTTTCCCTGTTTAACAATGGCAATCAACTGTACATCCCGTAGTGCTAGTCATCTGTGACAGCATACAAGCTCAATCGGCCCTTTTGAAAGCCATCAAACGTTCTTAAAAGGGATTATAGAATAATATTTCCTGATTTATCTATCATGATCTTAATCTAGCGGTATTGTACAAAACTTGATTTGGTTCACATAATTTATCTCACATAATCTCATGAATTTTTAGAATTTACTCGTGGACGCCGCTGCAGCGCCGTCGGACCGTAATAACATCATAGTACTCAGCATTGTATGGCATTTCTAACTGCATCGTTGATTTATTGTGTAATGGGGGAACACTTCCTAAATTCTTGAGTACGGAAATTGGGAAATGTATTAAATTGCAACAGATTTTTAATACTGTTCACTAAACTGATTCTTGACCAGTTATAATAAGCATTTATTAATCTGAAATTTTTCTACATGTTAGTTTCAATAAAAAAAATGCATTGCAAATGTCATATTATATTAAGCATTCATATTAACGCTTGCATTGAATTTCGAATTCCGATTTCATTTACGAATCAGAATATTTATCAGAATTTATCAGAAATATTTAAAATTTGCTCGAAGGCAAAACATTCGTGTTTTTGCATTTATGGTAAACTATTGAAATAATGTTTTTTGTCCATCCGAACGCGTCCATGAATTTTCAAAGATATGCGAATCCCTAACCAAGACATCAACTTTATATACCTTATGTTCCAGATGGGTCGCTCAGAAGAAGGCGAAGAACAGGGAGGAACATCGTATGCTATTCAAATTGTGTAAAACATACTACTTTCGACTGATTCGGTTCATTTCATTTAAACTTTCGAGCTAGTCAGAGCTCCTCGTGGAAGTTGCAGCATCGGTACAGCTAAGATACAATCCCGTTAGGCACCACTACAAGAAGCCTCATGATCGGCTGATCTGAAAAGCTGCCAATCCACAATGGTCGGGCTCCATATAAAGGGGCGGCCAAAACTACCAAAAACTTTTTTGAGATTTTCATGATTTTTTTAATTTTAATATATACCTCATGTGTTATATTATTATGATCCTTAACTGAAATTGAACTAAAATTTAAATTTCCATGACTTTTATGACGGCAAACTGGCTGAAGTCAAAAAATTGAAAAATGTAACTATAAAATAAAGCACAAAATTCATAATTTAGGAATGCAATATTTCCCCAAAGTTACCCATTATCTGAAAGCTTATGGTTCAACACTTTTATCGAGCATGAGGATGGAAAAAAATATTTGGTTGAAGTTTTAATACTATTCAATATTACACTTTAGTGATTTTGATGATTTTGAACATGAAAAACAACTCTTGTCGCGTCATGTCGCCGCCATTTCGAATATTGCACTTCAAAAAACATTCTTAGATCTCACAAAAAACCTTTAAAATTTTTGCAGAAATTTGCTGATTTGCAAGTTAGAGCTATTTGATTAATTCAATATTTTACATATATTTTGACGATATTTTTCATACAAAGTTTATTTAAAATATATTTAACCACTATTCATACACATTTTGATCAAACTCGATCAAATATAAACAAAATTTGTGCTTTCAGTCCAGTTTGATAACAATTTTAATTTAAAAAAAATCTTTTTTTCAAAGTTACGTAATTTGTGAATAACCCCTTCTGAAACAACAAAAACGCCAAAGAACATATTCAGATTACATATTTCATCGATTAAGGCGATAAAAATAGTTTTGGCCAAACTTCACTTTTTTCCGACCATTGTGCAATCTTCAGGTATGTGGAATTGCCCAAGACTGAGCTACCTTTCCAAATTTCGACTTAATCCCTTTGCTTGTCAAATAGTCTATTTCCCAGATCAGAAAGCGAAGAAATAGGCTAAGGCGCCGTCCATAAATTACGTAACGCTCTAGAGGGAGGGGGGAGTAGGCGCAAGCTTTACGGCTCATACAAAAATTTAAAAAAATTCATACAAAAAGCGTTACGGAGGGGAGAGAGGGGGTCAAAAAATTTTCAATTTTAGCGTTACGTAATAAATGGATGCCGCCTAAATAGGAAATTAGCTATATGAAATTCATGTCTTGGCAAGGGATCTACAAGATGAGCATCATGCTGTTATTGCATCCCGACGGCACTGCAGCAGCGTCCTCGGAAACATCCTTAAATTATCGTATTGTCGATTATTTGTAATAAATCAGATACTGTATGATGCTACGAGATGAATTAAGAGATTATAGCAAGCATGTGGTAAACATATTAGGAAATATTGCACAAAAAACTCTTTAGAACACTTTTGTTGGCTCTGAAAAGGGCCGATTGAATTGTTGAATTCGAGTCACACGGACACATTGATTGATTGGCGCACTGGTTGAAATCCTCCTAGCCCGATGAGATTTGCGGTGGCGGCTTCTTCTTCATTACGGCGGTCTTTGAAACTTGATGGGGTTTTGCTTAGCAACTGCCTTTTTTTTCTCCTCCTTCTTCTCGGATGCCAGCCACAATCACAGTTTAGGACTGCGATGGCGGTCACAGCCATCTCGTTCTCCTGTGGACTGCTTCATCTTCTACTTCTTCTTCTTGGCGGCGGCAGCGGTGATGGATTTGGCTTCGGACGGCATCTTCTCTCTCTCGTACGACAGTTTGATTTGAGCAAAGCACGACAAACGGGGGGTCCTTTGCTATCGATGTCTGTGCCTGAGAAGCACGCCCGGTCAGAGCAAGCCAATCTGTTGCCTGCTGAGATGCGATCCAAGCGGAGAGTGAAAAGCAAATGACGCAAACTTTTCTCTAGCACCCCTATTTATAGATTTGCTTGAAATCAACATTCTCTTTTAAAACAATTATTAAACTATTTGGGCAGGTATGTGGGATTCAGTAAGTAAACGACATCACCTTGCCTTGTGTTTCGATTGAGGTGCTAATAAAGGAATTTCGTAAAGCCAGCAAAAAGTTATAAACGTATGCCAACGTAACGCTCTTAGTTTTGAAATTCCAATTTCACTTCTGTATAGAGAATTATAGCAATTTTAGTATCAAATTGAGCGGCATAATCAAATGCAAACGCATTCAGTTTCCGGTGGTTAGTGCCTGTGCTTTTATTGTTCATAAGTCGCAAGGTGGAACTTTCCCCGAAGTTGTGTACGCCTATGACAAAAGCAAGGATCAGCAATTGGTATATGTTGGTTTGTCGCGAGTTACTTCACTGCAAGCACTCTTTTTGACAAACTCTACCAATTATTTCAAGTTCCATCACGCCAAAGGCAGCATCCATAAATGACGTAGCATTTTATGGCCAATTTTTAACAACCCCCCCCCCCCCCCCCCCCTTCGTTGCTTATTTTTCCATACCTAAAATGCTACGTCATTTATGGACGGTTGTTGACTTGAGGAACGAGCTGCAGCGCTTGGGCAATCATCGATTACGGCCGCTTGGAGACGAACTGCGCGGCATACTGGATCATAGTAACCCTGCCTGCACATTGATGAGTATCAATGTACAGAGCCTAAATGCTAATGCAATGGATATTGCTACAGACCGAATTCTGACCAGTGTAGAATTCCTTGCACTGAGTGAGATTTGGCTAGACGATCACTCCTCCGTCGACATTGCTGGCTCCAGCTGCATAACCAGTTCAAACGCTCAGGCGTGAGAGCTGGAGGTGTGGCGATTTACCAGAAGGATACGGCCTTCAACGTACTGTGCAAGATATGAAAATGTTCATGACCCGTAATTTATTCAATTATCTATCTATCTTCTATCTATCTATATCTATATAAATAAAAATGGAATGGTGTTTGTATGTCACGAAATGGGTAGGGAACGGTCCAACGGATTGTCACAACTCTTTCACAGTTGCATTAGCCAAGGGTTCCGACGTGTTCGTGCGTAGAAAAAGTTTAGGTAAGTCTTCGGAATAGTCTTAGAAACGGGAGGAAACTAATGTGCCATTTTGTTTGGGAGATTGTATGACATTTTTCAACAGCCTACTTGATGGCAAGACGAAGCTTGCCGGGACCACTAGTGTAAAATAAGATACTTCTATTGTAGTCACCGGTTACTTTAATATTGATGTTTTCAAACAAGAAAATATTAAATTTGTCTATTTCATAAATTTGAAGGTCCACATTAGGTGGTTCTTGTACGATTTAATGTTTATTAAAAATATAAGTGTAGTGTGCAGTCGATATTGTTCATACTTTTCGTACCATAGACCGATTATCACGATCAAAGCACCCGAGCTATCAAACATCTAATCTACTGGAGGAGCTGGAGCCAGAACTGAAGCCGATCACCCAGCCAAACAACACAAGGAAGCAACGATCAAACAAACAAACTCAATCATCTGGCACAACACTGGATTATACCTCGAACCCCAAACACTGGTTCTCGGAACCACAAAACGACAAATGGTCCTTTTCAGAACCACCAAAATGAGTCCAAAAGGAGTTAATTTCTGAAAACTTCTTCCGATCAATAACAACGCAAAACTAATATACTTACAAATTCATACACATAACAAATTATTAATAATCTTTCATTACACTGATACTCAAACTTCACTGTTATTCAAACATCATAATCAAATCAAATCCTTTTTATTTGACTTTGAAATCTGAAATCCGAAACTCAGAAAAAGCTTTTAAACCATATGACAGATCTCCCTCATTGAATACTCACAATCACAGCACCTATCATCAAACATCCTATCACCTGCAATAAGCTACCGCACTGTTGTAAGAGTCTGACCCAGAATTGATCGAAGTTGTGTCCATAGTAGTTCTACGTCAACCCCGCGGTAATGTAACAGACATTACCCACCCCAATTTTTTCAAGAAATTCGCTCCAATCCTTATCATTCATTTTGCCATTCTCAGCTAAACATTTCGCGAATCTCAGCAAACAAACATAATGACTGATTAGATCTCGTCAATGACTCTATTTCTGGGTTCATAGCGGTGCCAGTCTCGATAAAATGTATTGAAAAACTGGCATAATCCAAAAAGGCGGTGTGGTTTTTTTTTAATTTAAAAATTACCGAATTTGGCAACATCTCCATTTTGGCAACATAAAAATCACGCCTTGTTGCCAAAATCGGTAACACACTGTATAACGTAAAAAGGCGATGATACGAGGCGATATAATTGCCAGTAAGTGTCGTTCTTTCTAATTAAAACGTTTCTTTATCGATTTTTTTATAACAAATCGTCGGTCCTATTTATTAGTATTTGGTAGGAAATACCTGTACACCCGCAAAGAATTTCTTTTCAGATAACTACCCCAGCCCTCGGTTGCCCTCCGCTTTTGCTCCTCGGCTTCCTTGAGTGCCCTCAAGCGTTCCTTTTCCTCTTCCTGCTTCCTCAGCGTTACATACTCGACTATGTAGCTCAGCAAATCTCTCAGACCATTAACTTTCTCATCCACCACCATCAGCCGCCCCACTCCATCACTGGTGGTCCTTTTGATGGTCTCGAACTGCGTATTCCTGTAGTAATAGTTAATGGACGTGGCAATTATCCCCAGTAAAGCACCCGCACACGAACCAATGATGGACCAGTACTTGACGTTGTTGGCCTGGGTTCGTTCTTTTTCGTGCGACGTTTTTACCGCTGCGGTCAGGTGCGAGAACAGTTCCCGCTCTTCCTGGTCCACAATCTGGAATATCTGATTCTTTTCCTTCTCCCGTGCTATCACCTGAAAAACAAAACAGACAAATGAAGCATTATCAATTTTTATTATTAGTTGTATGAAATGATAATAACATTCATTTCTTAGATGTTATGTGTTCCTATTTTGTTAAAATTAGAATTAGGCTACCATTATGTTAATGCGGGGCCCAGTTAGCCGTAGCGGTACACGCGCAGCTAATCAGCAAGACCAAGCTGAGGGTAGTGGGTTTAAATCCCACCGGTCGAGGATCTTTTCGGGTTGGAAACTTTCTCGACTTCCAAGGGCATAAAGTATCTTCGTACCTGCCACACGATATACGCATGCAAAAATGGTCATTGGCACAGCAAGCTCTCAGTTAACTGTGGAAGTGCTCTTAAGAACACTAAGCTGAGAAGCAGGCTCGGTTCCAGTAGGGACGTAATGCCAGAAAGAAGAAGAAGAAGAAGTTAATGTGTATGTGATGTGAAAAAATATTTATTTTTTCGGATGCCACATGCCTCTCCGCCAAAGGACGAAGCCTGCGTGTCATCTGTAGTAGATTGCAAAAACGTTTGGATTTCTTTTTCTTCATTCTTGCAAAAATGGAAGATTTCTCCTAATGCTTCCAAAGCTCAACTTATAATATTGTCACATAAACCAAAAGCCCTTTATTTAAATCCTTCAATTCAAGTAGACATGTTATCACGATAAGAGGGGTTCCAATAAATTGGTCAGATGAAGTTAAGTATCTAGGGCTAGAATTTAACTTTCAAAACTCACATTGAGGGCATTCAAGCCAAATGTAACAAATATGTAAAATATCTTTATCAAAACTTTGTCCTAAGAGTAAGCTGTGGTGAATGATTATCAGTGACTAAGCCTAGATGATCATACCCCGTACTCACATCAAATTCCTCCTTGATCAGTTCCACGTACCGATGCTCCCCTCGCACAGCTTTCTGCAGCTCGACGTGAATGTCCTGCATCTGCTTCCGGATCAGAGTCAACTCGAGCAAAATATGCCTCCGGCGTTCCTGCACCAACTGTAGCTGGTTCTGAATTTCGATCACCTTGCTCTGGGCGGCAATCACTTCGCTCATTCCGCTGAACTCGTTGTAGAAAGATTGCGCCTCGTAAAGTTTGCTTTTGGCCAAATCCAGCAAACTGATCCTCCGGATGGCCACATTGCTCCCGGAGGTGGATGATTGCCGTGCTTGGTGCCGGCTCGATTCCGGTTCCTGTAGCGTAATGTACTCGAACTGGCCGGCTGACTGGGGTGGATCCTGCTGGGAGGAATCGCCTATCGACGGTGGATTTTGTTTTTGGGATGAGTAATCTTGGTTCCGAATGATGTAACAGCTGCTTCCGTGGATTGTTCTCCAGCAGGGAGCTGAAACTAGCTTTTTGGTTAGCATTGTGGGCAACTAGCTTACTTTCCCGACGGGGAAAGGTTGTAGTTAAATTATTCAAAACATTTCAACACGAATAGATTAAATGCAACGCTGATAAACGGAGGAATTAGGATTGCAACTCAAATTTACTGATAATTAGAAAATCGTGTGCATCATCGGCTTCGGAATGTTATCAGCGAACTGTCAAAAAACGAAAACAACCCCAGTGCAAAATTAATGGGTGATAATATACAGCAAAGTTTTGATATTGCGATTTAAATAGGGCTCTGCGTGGGATTTTGATTTTCATTGATCATAAAATTTTGTTTTGAGTTTTGTCAAACTCCTTGGTTCAAACCTGGGTGCTGCGGTCGGACTCAATTTGCTTGTCAAGCGGGAGCCTGATTGTTGGAGCCAAACATTCAAGATTGTGGTTATGTTACTTGTGAGAGAGTAATGTGATCTCTTGAGAAAGTATTGTAATCTCAGAGATAAAATATATATTTATTTTTGTTGTTTTCTTTATATTGCAACAAATTGTTCAATAGTCTAAACAATATTTAAGATTTATTTTAACAACAGTGTACCTAATATTCACACATGGATAAATACTTGACACTCCATGCACAACATTTTGTCGGTTGAGTATTTCTTCTCCTTTTGGCTTTTAGCCACCCAAATAATCTTTAAAATCAAAGCGTTCGAGATGCTGATGCCATCGGTATTTCTGAAATTGATTAATCGGAATCGTCGTTTTCGATGTTATTCGTTTTGATGTTAGGAATCGAGTTGATACATCTTATTGATTAAGGGGGTATGCTACGGTCGGAATAATAAAACCATCGACATGATCCTTTCAATAGGGTCCTAAAGGCCTGTCCCAATTTTAATGCCAAACGCTTAAGTTTAGGCTAAAAACACATGTTTACTCAATTTTTTAATGTTTTTCTTTTGTTTAAGTTCAAAAAACATTTTTTTAGATTTTGTCACACTCCTTAGCTTAAACTCATATTTCGGGTGTATTTTGCTTTCCGTGTACCTTCCGAAATGTCAGATAGGAACAACCCCAGTGTTAAAACTAAATGCCCTGTGTTGTTTTTGTCGATTAAGCGTACGTCAAACATGATAAAAAATGTCAAGGTTCATTTATGGACCCAATTTTTAAATTAAAGTTTAAATATGATGTAGCCGTTATTTGAGCGGGAAAAATTGCTAAAATAGTTGCAGTAACATGCTCTTTCGTGTCATTAAATAAAAACAAGATTTCATTAAACATTTTAGGACCCAATTGCTCCTCCGGCAACTTTTGAACGAACTCAGCGTTATAATCCAAAGGCACCGTCACATAAAAATGGAATAGATCCACGGACTTCTAGCCAGGGGGGGTATACGCAACGAGGTACGCCTACCGCCTACCGTTCATGTTTTGTGGGTGTATTCGTTTGGCTCACAACGCTGCTTGGCATCCCGCTATTTGAGTGTTGAAATGCATCAGCATTTGCTGCCTGGCATGGCCCGCGTTTCGACCTGTGTTGTTTGGGTCGGCCCGCGCAGATGATGCTGTTTGGGCCGGCCCGCCAGAGAGATGATTGTTAGGCGAGTTTTGTTTGTAGTTGACAGCTGTACACCCACCCTGCTTCTAGCAGACCCACTATTAGCCGATTTCACAATGAGAAAGTCATTCGAGCTAGGACGCATTTAAGCTCTCCAGAGAGAGATCAGAGAGCGAAATTTGATAAACAGAGAACTCAAAGTGACGTTTGAGGGACTAATACGACAAAATCAATTCTTCACATGAAGCTTGTTTCAAGATTTGCTTGAAAATAAAAAGGGATTCAATTCGCAGCACCCAGGTTCAAACCAAGATTAATTTAGATACCTTGGTTCAAACTCAAATTTTGTATTCCACACGGAGAAAACGGAAAACCCATATTTGAGTATGTTTTAACTTACTTTTGAGTTATTTTTCTCTCCCTATTTCATTCGCTCTTTCTATTGTTGTCAGAGAGCGAAGAGCAAAACAACCCAAAACCCGAAACTTTGTGTGTTACCTCAAATTTGAGTAAGTGGCATAGTACTGAAAATTTGATCTGGGTTTGTTCACAAATTTCATAACGCCAAAAATATCCATTTTTTACACCAACCCACCCCCTCGTAACACATTTTGTATGAATATTTCTAAGATTTTGTATGAGCTGTAACGTTCTAAGGACACCCACCCACCCTCTGCAGGTTGAGTGAAAAGAACTTAGCCAGTAGGTGTTCTACCCCATCAACTCAAATTTAAGTTAGGGCTTATCCATAAATTTCATAACGCTATAGGGGGTGGGGGGAACATGTTCTTAAGATGTTACGGCTCATACAAAATTTATAGACTTTTCATACAAAAAGCTTTACGAAGGGATGGGTGGGTGCCAAAAACGGCCATTTTCAACGTTATGAAATATGTGGATGAACCCTTAAAGCACGAACCCCCGGGCCCAGAATTGAGTGGAATGAGCTCACTTTTGAGTACTTCATTCTCTCCGTGCTTGTTTTCCGAAATGTCAAATAGAAACAAGCCCAGTGTTAAAAAGTTGAACCCCGTGACAGCTAAGTTTAAAGCAGTACTTCCCAAACTGTGCGCCGCGGCGCCCTGGTGCGCCATAGCACTTTTACAGGGGCGCCGCAAGTTGATTCACATTGAACTCGAAAATCATCCCCTGATCCTAGAATTCCTTACAATTTATCTGAACGCTATTATTTTTGATATGTTTGTTGCTTGCCGAAGATGAAAAGCTACTATAATAAATGTATCTGAAGGCAGGCTCCGGTGGCATGTTTTATTTGAGTAGCACCAATAAAGTACAGCGTTTGAGACTATTTTTATCATACTTTTTTTTTGTTGTGTATCCTTTCGAAACTTTTTATTTGAAATTGTTTTATCTCGTAAAAATGAAAACAATATTTAACAGCAGTCTTTCATTAATATTGTATATCCACTTCAATGTTGGATTATCCCGTCTAGTTAGAAGACTGTTCAAAACAGTCGTCGCTAGCATGCCATAAATTTTGAATCACCCTCTTCTGACATTTATTGCAAACACTATAATTTTTTCATAGTTGAATCGTAGTGGTGGAGCAAATTTTTGATGTTTACGAACGTGTTTCCAGGAGACCAAAACGAAAAAGTGTTTTCAAGAAATTTCATATTCTACTCATTATTTTTACCTATTTTTTATGTATATTATTTATTTCAGGTGCTGATCGCGCACGGGTAGGGCCCATTATCAGATGTGCTTTTTCGGGATATCGGAATGATTAATTAGACGGCATACGGTGGCTTCTTGCCATTGCAATGGTCAAACGATAACTATTTATTTGTCTATATTACGTACACATACATCGAGGGGCAGGGACATGCATCTACTCATTTGCACAAACAGGTGCATTAAATAGGACTAGGACTGGAAATTAAATTGACAAACGGAGTTACGAATTTGTTGCAGAAACTATAAACGCTTGCAGCAAGATTCATTGAGTCGCCAATGGTCAATGAAGTGCATAACAATTCATGACCATTGAATGTAAACCGACATTTTTATTAATTACTCAGAAACCCGATTAAATTTATCTTTGACTAGAAGCCGTTGTTGCTAATGTAAATAGAGATAAAGAACAGATTATTCGATATTCGTAACTTCGTGCAAGAGAATTGTGGGAATATAAATAATAGTAGATGAAAATGAGCGAAATTTTTGCTTTGTGGTTTTCGGTCGTCAGTAGAGTAGAATAGGGTCGTGAGAATATAGCGTACGGCTGCTTGTCATGGACCTTAGCAATTGATAATACTTTTATTGCTTATAAACTTTGTTAGTAAGAGCAGTTGATTTCTATGCATGCTTTCAATTTGTTTCTCGAGGTGAAAATTAGATTTGGCGGATAGGTGTTCAATCAATCATCCTTTCCCATTCCCCAGCTTTCGCAAGGACGTGGCCAGGACTTTCGATTATTGGAGGATGCGTCTATCTTTTCTAAGAGTTAGAGGTTAGTCCCAAATTTCTGACGTTGGTAACGGACGGGAAGGAGGCAACCCTCATACAATGGTCTAGGACTGTACCACCTACGAATTTGTGCGAAATGCTTAATGCTAATGCTAATGCTAATCTCTGAACGTACTTTCTCGATGACCAATTGATTACCGTTAAAAAGAGCTCAGAAGTTATACACGATCCATACCATTTTGTCCGGTCATCATACAATTGCAAAAAAAAACTCGTTCATACCAGATAACTTATAACGGATCCGAATCGTTGTAAGCCTACGACACAATTTAGGATTATGAGAAAATGGTTTGTATGAATACAAAAAGTTTAACACGAAGATATTATTGCTGGAAACACACATCAAGTGAAAATTATTGACAGTTCAATCAACAAAATAAAATCATTGCCTGCTTAGATTTAACTATAAAATCTGCAGGCAAGCAATGTCAAAATTAAATTACCCCTTGTTGATTTATAGCTAGCGTAAAAAGCTGGATTCCATCCAGATGAAACAATGTTGGCAATGTTGTTGAAACACTTAATTAGGATAACTATACATACCTTACGCGCAATAAACTATTGCCACGTATTGAATTGTTTCATTGAACCTGTATTTTGAGCATTAGAAACATTTATCACAAGTTGAATTTTGTTTAGTGAAACATACTTTGATAAACATTCCATCCAACCGCCCCTCTTTTTCCGAGCCGTGCAGCCGGCAGCCGAGTGTCAACAACAGCTGTTTTGGAAATCTTACTCGACACCCACTCTGCTGTCCTTGTCCTTGTCTACTTGAAAGAGTAGGGGAGCTAGTTTGCGCGCGAAAATCTTCTCGCTCATTGTTGCTGCCAAATCTGACAGCGACTGTTTCACCGACAGTTAAGAACGACGGCTGTTTCAAACGGTCGTGAACAGTTAGGAACTGAACGGTCAATATCACAACTGGTAGTAAACGGGTTTTTATTGAAAACTAGCAAGAAAAGTAAGTTCAAAATTCATCTTCCAAGTTTAATCTTCAAAAATTTCAATATAAAACCACTATCGTCAAATCTAGCATCAACATTTAATAACTGAAGAAATTTTAACAGTCATCATCAAAACATTTCCAAGTTTTTCAATATTGTTGATATCCAAACCTGTTTTTTTTTTCAATTTATGAATACTGAACCCGCATAAAAAAATACAATTCGCCTTATAACCTCAACAGTTTATTTCTTCTAATCGTTAATGTTAGTGTATCATAAACAGTCGATTAAATGTTGAACAATTTGAAACCTAAAGCTTTTCACTATTAAGAACAGTTTGAAGCAACCAAATCAAATAGTGACAATACATGATAATGCTCAGTAATTGTAAAATAGTATAAAGATAAAAAATATTGAGAAATGGTAGAAACATACTGCCACCTTTCGTAAAATGGTTTGAGCTTATATCTGAACGACACACATACAAACATGTATTTCACAATATGATACTTTTATTCAACAGTTTGGCAAACAGTTGTATGTATTGATATTAGTGAGCACACTGTAGTAGATATAGTTTCCATTATGAATATTAGAAAAAAAAAATGAGTCATGTGTTGTAAATGTTTAGCGTGTCGATCTTTAAGTATAAATTTGCCATAAAAACGGAAAAGGCGCGGAAATTCTTACTCACTGAAACAAGCGTTGCAGTAATGAGAACCATGAACGTGTTTTTAAATTTACTATTCCAACCACGATTGAGCTATCATGAACGCTTTTTATTTGCGTTTTGTTCCCTTTCAACCCAACCGCGTCGATAGCCGAGCGGGTAGCGTTCGCGCTTGGCAATCGCCAGATCCTCGGTTCGATACTGATCTGCTGCAAGTTTTTAACCATGATATAGTCATTTTTACTATACAAATGGTGCCATGGTAAAATTGAATGCACAAAATATTCTAAATAAATGCGAATTTAGTCTGCACAAATCAAGTGGCGTTGTGTATTTAATTTAACCCTCTGATATAGTATTTTCAACCGCAACGCTGTTCTCAGTGTATAGTCTTTTTCGGCAGTGATCGTCTAAATGTGGTTTCGGACCTGGAATTGTGTTCGGGTTGAGATGAGACGGATGGCATTGCCAGGTGTGGAAAGCAAGACACGAAACTATCCGAGCGTTCGACTTCGTGTAGTTGCGAGTCCTGCTATGAGAGTGTATAGCATGCGATCATGGAGAGTGCGATAGAGAAGGAGAGCTTGCAAACTGTGACTACTTCGCGTCGGAAAGGCATGTTGATCGGCTTCTAGGGTTCGCGGCCGATGCCATGATTCGGTAAAGTCAGGCTGTTAGAAAATGTTAGCACGATTAGACGTGTTAGTTTTAGTAGTAAGAAGTTTAGGCCGAAATAGTTTTACCCGCGGATTGTTTGATGTGGCAAACTTTCCGACCAAAACGCTAAGCGTCACGACAATGGCGTAGATTAGCTCCCGTAAGTATTAAAGCAAGACTGAATTGAAAAAAGTCTGGAAGAAATGTAGTGGAAAACAGTGCTTCAGAAAATGGCGGTCGATTGTCCCAAGCCACGTGGACTAAAACTTAGTGCCGGAGTTTTGCTATTGCGGTGGGCAATACTGTTGTTAGCCTGAGTGTGGTAACAAAAATTGTAGTCAGCTGGATTTAAATTTGGCAGCAAGAAGTCAGTGATTGTAATAATCGAAAATGAAATGAAAATATAGGAGCGAGAGGTCTCCTGAAGAAAAAAAAAAGAGCGAGAGGTCTCTTGAATAAAAAAAGGAGCGAGAGGTCTCCACAGCAAAAAGAACAGTTTCTGGGAAGGCAGGAGCGCGAGGTCTCCGATGGGTAACTTTATCTAAATGCCAGGACAATAGGTCTTCAAGAAGAGAAAATAAAAAATACGACAGAGCCAGGAGAATTAGTTCCGGATTGGATTTGAATCGGATTTAGAATAAGTTTGAGTTCGGATGGTATTCAGATTGGATTTGGATTGGTTTTGGATGGATTTGGTCTGGATTTGAATTGGATTTGGATTGCATTTGGACTGGATTTGGATTTGATTGGTATTGGATTTAAATTGGGTTTTTATTGGATTTAGATTGGATCTGAATTGTATTTGGACTGTATTGGATTTGGAATGGATTTATATTGGATTACGATTGGATTTGGATGGATTTGGATTGGATTTCAATTGGATTTGGATTGCCTTTAGACTGGATTTGGATTGGATTTGTTTTGGATTGGGTCTGGATTAAATTTGGATTTTGATTGGATTTGATTGGATTTGGATTTGATTGGATTTGGATTGGATTTGGATTGGATTTGGATTGGATTTGGATTGGATTTGGATTGGATTTGGATTGGATTTGGATTGGATTTGGATTGGATTTGGATTGTATTGGATTGTATTGGATTGTATTGGATTTGGCTTTTGATTTAATTTGAATTTGGAGTTGAATTAGATTTGGATGGCAGTTGGACTGGATTTGGATTGGATCTGGATTAAGTTTAGATTGGATTGGATTTTGATTGGATTGGTATTGGATTTGAATTGGATTGGATTGGAAGTGGATTGGATTTGGATTTAGATTTAGATTGGATATGATTGGGTTTGGATTGGATTTGAATGGGATTTGGATGGCATTTAAATTGGATTTGGATTGGATCTGGATTAAGTTTCCATTGGATTGCATTTGATTGGTATTGGATTTGGATTGAATGGGATTGGATTGGATTGCATTGGATTTGGATTTGGATTTTGATCGGATTTGAATATAATTCGGATTCGATTATGATTTGATTTTGATTTGATTTGGATTGGGTAAGGATTATATTATGATTTAAATTTGGAATGGATTTAAATTTGACTAGGAATAGAATGGATTTGGATTGGATTCGAATTGTATTTGGACTGGTTCCAAGTCTGTGGCATAGTGTTTCATTATGCCGATGTAATTTTATTATATCTAAGCACTTAAGATAAAACGTTAAACTCTTATCAGATATTTAAAACGAATTATTATTTTTGACTAAGAAAAAAAAAAGAAATTATTTTTAAGAGAGTGGAGAAGGGGAATATTGTAGTAGATATAGTTTCCATTATGAATATTAGAAAAAAAAAATGAGTCATGTGTTGTAAATGTTTAGCGTGTCGATCTTTAAGTATAAATTTGCCATAAAAACGGAAAAGGCGCGGAAATTCTTACTATAGTCTTTTTCGGCAGTGATCGTCTAAATGTGGTTTCGGACCTGGAATTGTGTTCGGGTTGAGATGAGACGGATGGCATTGCCAGGTGTGGAAAGCAAGACACGAAACTATCCGAGCGTTCGACTTCGTGTAGTTGCGAGTCCTGCTATGAGAGTGTATAGCATGCGATCATGGAGAGTGCGATAGAGAAGGAGAGCTTGCAAACTGTGACTACTTCGCGTCGGAAAGGCATGTTGATCGGCTTCTAGGGTTCGCGGCCGATGCCATGATTCGGTAAAGTCAGGCTGTTAGAAAATGTTAGCACGATTAGACGTGTTAGTTTTAGTAGTAAGAAGTTTAGGCCGAAATAGTTTTACCCGCGGATTGTTTGATGTGGCAAACTTTCCGACCAAAACGCTAAGCGTCACGACACACACTATATATGCAAATTTGCAACATTTTGCTGCAAACTGTCATGTTTATTTTGTTCGATCCAGTCAGAGTAATTAAGAATCAAGTTTAAGTGAAGTTATTTAGTACTATAATACGATAAAATAGATCCTGTTTCCTCTTCGGGAACACCTGAAAATCCATAAGGTAAGAAAATTATGTATGTACCAAGTGCAAGGGCCTCTCTCCATCGAGCAGCGCTGAAATTCCATCGCAGAATTCTGCCAGTATTCAAAGTCAGTTTTTTTTTGTCAAACAGATCCGCATTCCGACCGGGTTCCGCATTTCGATGGATGGTGCGAATTTGCATCCGTGAGCTGTTACTACTGGAGTGCATTTGACGAATCCTTGTCAATGATCGCCTGTAAATTGAGTGACTGCAGTGTGAATGCGTAGGTCAATATTCCGCCGGAAAGAAAATGGATTCAGACCAAAGATCAAGCTCAACAGCGGATGTTTTTTGGATGGGCTGATTTGTATGTTGTAAAAATGTTATGAAAATGAGCATATTCTGATTGAAATGTTGTGAAAAATGGTGCTTGATTTATTTGTATAACTTTATCGCGTAATGTCTCAAATAAAATTTAATATAATACAATCGATTGCTTTTCGTGTTCTTTTCATAAGTGACGTCATTCTATATTCAAACTAAAAACTAAAACATGTGTTATTCGAATTATGCTCAATTTTTGATGTATTTCCATGGTGATACTTTCAATAACATAGGTACTGTTCAGGTTTTTAGTTTGAACATACTGTTTCTATTAGTAGAGGTTCACTAGAAAGCAGTACGGCATACGGTTGAAATACCATAACGCATCATAATCCAACAACTTCACATACATTATTGTTTATTTTTCAATTATACAGGACAACTATTTAAATACGGTTTGCTTTACAGTGAATTGGGCAAAAAATGGATAATATATTGACTGTTTGATAAATTGTAAACTAAAAATTTTGTTCAGAAAAATCGGCGTATTTGAATGGTTACATAACTTAACCGCCTATTTTCCACATTGTTATTTTCCCTAAAACCATTTACCAAACTGTAAAACCTATTTCTGGTACAGTTGTCATATAGTTATTTTTGGTGATTTACAAAACTGTTTACATATTGTTACAAATGGTGGTGAATAGTATAGGAAACAGTGAATGTATGGTTCATGATTATGCGGGAAGTTTTTTAATGTTTCATGTTTCATATCTGTGCATTGATTGGAATAAGTGCAGGTAATGCCATGTGAAGGAATATTTACTTATTATAACAGAAGCTTCACGAGTTCACTCTTTTGCAACTCATCATATCTTTGTATGTGAAGATTTACGAATAAATTTGAATTTCCTACATTTATAATTTCAAAGATAACTTCATACGCATAAACTGCCCTTCTACGCCTACTTGTCCCATGTTCTATGTAAACCTTATGGACCGAGGGACAAATATGCGTAAAACGGCAGTAAAGTTGTGGAAAATAAAGAAAGCTACTTATCATTGTTCAAGAGCTAGTCCGCTAAGACCACGCAGATCCTAGCGAGGCTAGCCCGTCCACATCCGATTGCAAATCATAAAGAAATACAATACAGTAGATGTCTCCTTCAACTGGGCAGCTAACTGACTGATACCTCAATCATCAGCTGCAACTCTCTTTATTCAAACCAGGTATACATTTACAATTCAATATCCTACACAAATATCATACCTCTCTCAACTAAACTTCCACACTTTTACCTACGACGACGCATGCTTCTCAACCGACGATTCTTCTACCTGAGGTGCGACACTACCTCTATTCCAACAATCATCACATTATTTTTTTTTTGTTCTTAGTGGTACTTTTCTTTAAGTTATTGTCATGTTTGGTCCATATTAAAAAAAAAGCTTGTGCGTAAGAACGTTCCTTCAATTTAAATGTTTGTTCCAGTGCGCCGCGTCATTCCCAGAAAATTGCTAAGGGCGCCCCGAGCATGAAAAGTTTGGAAACCTCTGGTTTAAAGCAATGATATTCAATGGACTTATCCACGGTCTTCTTTTATCCTCGACTTTCTTTTTCTTTTCTGCTCTAAATGCGGGCAATGTTTACATAAAATGACATCCGGACCAACATCCGGACGACGAATGTTCACCAGATGAACATGAAGTGGATGAATGCACAATGAAATCGTTCATTTTTTGTAAACACGGCCCGCAGTAAAAGGTGTTCTTCCCGGTGGAAGAAGCAGACGTCACATTGTAAATTAATTCATGCAGCAACCCACAATGGACCGATGCACGCGTTCAGTATTTGACGTTTGAGCGGTGCCGTGTTATTTACGTGACCATGGCAACGAGTGAATTTGGCACCGCTCAAACGTCAAATTAGTGAACTCGTGCACTGGTCCATGATGCGTTGCGTCAAACGCACGCATAGACCAATCCAGTTGCCTGCGTAGTAGTGCAATGTTGACAAAAATTTCTTTGTTTGCTGTGAGAACTGTCACAACATTGCTTTTGTTTGCTGTGAGAATCCAAATATAAACAGTATTGCAGCAAAACAACCACTTCCTTGTTGGCCTGCAGTTGACCGAAAGCTCAATAGCGTCAAACAAACATCGATACGTTTTCATTCTGAGGAAATCGATTTGTGTAAGATTGATTGGGCGTTGGTGTTCGTGGCAGTTTGCTTGGGGACCTCTATGAATTGTCGCGCGCCCACCAAATCGGAACGCGCGTATGGGACACGCGACGTGTGACTCGTTCCCGACATAAGTTTTATAATGACATGTGTGGCGCTGCATTCTTACGATGTTTATGAACACAACGCACTATTCAAATATTAGTCGCGACGCTTGTAGTTAAAAAAAAAATATAATTAAAATAAATGTTGGTCCATATTTCTGTCGGATCCATAATACTAAAAACGCTGAAGCTGTGCTAAACTTTGAAAATCTTCAAAGTTGACGCAGTAGCCAACGCGTTAAGAAAGATTCAAAATAAAAAAATGGCTAGTTTTGAAGAGCAGTTGATTGTTTTGGTAAAGGAGTACTCAAAGGGCTCAAAAGAGTACCGAAACGCCCAAAAATAAGAGCATATATGGATGCACATTGCGGGCCAGCTAAATAAAACAGGTAATTATTAAATGTTTATTTTACTGTATAAATGAAAACATGAATCTCAAAATAACCTTTGTTTTTCAGTTGAGCAAGAAAAAGCTCGCTAGAGGAGCCTCAGGGACCGTTAAGAAATGGATCATTAAAATAACCAAAACGGCCGCTATGGAAAGCATAGATAGCGCCACCGTTGCCTTGTGTGTTTGACAGAACAGCAATGCTGTCACAATGTTAAATCCCATATACAGTGGCGCCTTTGTTTTGATGCGGTGAGCACTTGCAAAAACTACATTCAATGATCCATTCATCCAGGAATTCCTTTTTAGATCTGGATGAATCTAAAAAGGAATTCCTGGATGAATGGATCATTGAATGTAGTTTTTGCAAGTGCTCACCGCATCAAAACAAAGGCGCCACTGTATATGGGATTTAACACCTCCTGGATACCTCCAGGAATTCCTTGTGGGATTCCTCAATGAATTCCTTCAGGGATGCCTCCAGGAATTCCTTCAGGAATTCCTCCAGGAATTCCTTCAGGGATTCCTCCAGGAATTCCCTCAGGGATTCCTCCAGGAATTTCTTCTGGGATTCCTCCAGGATTTTCTTCAGGGATTCCTTCGGGGATTCCTCCAGGAATTCCTTTAGAGATTCCTGCAGGAATTTCTTTAAGAATTCCTCAAGGAATTCCTTTAGGAATTCCTCCAGGAATTCCTTTGGGGATTCCTTTAGAAATATCTTCAGGGATTCCTCCAGGAATTCCTTCAGGGATTCCTCCAGGAATTCCCTCAGGGATTCCTCCAGGAATTCCTTCTGGGATTCCTCCAGGATTTTCTTTAAAGATTCCTTCAGGGATTCCTGCAGGGATTTCTTCGGAGATTCCTCCAGGGATTCCTTCGGGGATTCCTCCAGGAATTCCTTTAGAGATTCCTGCAGGAATTTCTTCAGGGATTCCTTCAGGGATTCCCCCAGGAATTCCTTTAGAGATTCCTGCAGGAATTTCTTTAAGAATTCCTCAAGGAATTCCTTTAGGGATTTCTCCAGGAATTCCTTTGGGGATTCCTTTAGAAATATTTTCAAGGATTCCTCCAGGAATTTCTTCAGGGATTCCTCCAGGAAAATCTCAAGGATTCTTCCAGGAATTTCTTCAGGGATTCTTCCAGGAATTTCTTCAGGGATTGCTCCAAGAATTCCTTCAGGGATTCCTCCAGGAATTCCTTCAGGGATTCCTCCAGGAATTCCTTCAGGGATTCCTCCAGGAATTCCTTCAGGAATTCCTCCAGGAATTCCTTCAGGGATTCCTTCAGGAATTTCCTCAGAGATTCCTTCAGAGATTCCTCCAGGAATTCCTTCAGGGATTCCTCTAGGAATTTCTTTCAGGGATTCCTCCAGGAATTCCTTCAGGGATTCCTCCAGGAACTCCTTCAGGGATTTCTCCAGGAATTCATTCAGGGATTCTTTTAGGGATTCCTTCAGGGATTTCTCCAGGAATTCCTTTAGAGATTCCTGCAGGAATTTCTTCAGGGATTCCTTCAGGGATTCCCCCAGGAATTCCTTTAGAGATTCCTGCAGGAATTTCTTTAAGAATTCCTCAAGGAATTCCTTTAGGGATTTCTCCAGGAATTCCTTTGGGGATTCCTTTAGAAATATTTTCAAGGATTCCTCCAGGAATTTCTTCAGGGATTCCTCCAGGAAAATCTCAAGGATTCTTCCAGGAATTTCTTCAGGGATTCTTCCAGGAATTTCTTCAGGGATTGCTCCAAGAATTCCTTCAGGGATTCCTCCAGGAATTCCTTCAGGGATTCCTCCAGGAATTCCTTCAGGAATTCCTCCAGGAATTCCTTCAGGGATTCCTTCAGGAATTTCCTCAGAGATTCCTTCAGAGATTCCTCCAGGAATTCCTTCAGGGATTCCTCTAGGAATTTCTTTCAGGGATTCCTCCAGGAATTCCTTCAGGGATTCCTCCAGGAACTCCTTCAGGGATTTCTCCAGGAATTCATTCAGGGATTCTTTTAGGGATTCCTTCAGGGATTTCTCCAGGAATTCCTTTAGAGATTCCTGCAGGAATTTCTTTAGGGGCTCCTCCAGGAATTCATTCAGAGATAAAATGCGCCTCTTCTCTTCAATATGTTAAGTAGTTCACGATCTTCAAGAGTTTTAGGTAAAACGCGACAATGAAGAAAGGATACTCTTTTCAATTTGGAAGTAAAGCTTGATTCGCTTGAAAGAGTTTAAGATCTCCTGCCTAAATCCTCCAAATTCGGAACAACTGATCACGATAGGCGGCACTCTTTGCTTCCTCACTTGAATCAAAGAGCCTGACTAGAGCTGCTTCGATTTGATGTTCGGAAAATTTGTCTAGAGCATCCCCAACTAACCATGGAGCATTATATCATTGCATATATAATGCAGCTGCATTGCCGTAAGCCTATCATTAAAGTAGTTTAAAAGTGGAAAAGGACACTTTTACAGTTGAACTAATGCGAAAAGGACGATAAAGCAATGAAGCAATTTATAAAGTAATATTAATGCAGCAGTACAAATTATAAAGTGATGTTTGTGCATTGATACAATTGTAATGTAGGGTTAATGCTTTATTGCTTGACAACTCTTGAAATTTGTCGAATAAAAGCAATGTTGCATCAATGTTGTTGATATGCAGTAGAATACGTGCAATGTTATAATGCTTGTGGTTACTTGGGTCGAACTGTTTGCTTATTTCGATGCAATTATCAACATTATCCATTTCTCCCTTGGAAAAAAGCGCGCATTCTGGAGATACGTCCTATCTTCCATTTTTATCACGTTTAGTTTTAAATCCCGCTATTATGGGAGGAAGGAATTCAGAGATTCACCCTTCCTTTTGTTAAAAGTTCATAGTTGCAACCATGTTTAGTGAATAAACGAAAGAAGAACAGACCTTCTAAGAGGTTTTTTTTTCAAGACGGTGTCCAATATTATTACCACCGCTAGCTTTCACTAACGTGTCCAACGAAAAATCGAAGGCACGGGTCCAAACAACGATCGTAAAGCTATCAATAGTAAAAAATAGTACTGAAAAGTACTGTTTTTGTAGCACTGAGAAGTACTGCTTTATTGCTTTAGGTAGTTTTAAAAACTTCCCAAAGCAGAGAGAATTTGTGTACGCACAGCACGAAGGTACGATAGTGCATTGCGCACTCATGTTCATAATCGTGCTTCTTATACAGTTTATTTAATTCGAATCGGACTTTCTTTCGTTCCATTTCTCATAAAAAAAAATCCGTTCGTCATATTATTTTAATAATTTTTGTTCTGTATAATTTTCCATACTAATAATCGTTCTGGTTTCTGCGTTTGAATCCATGTGGTTCACCTATTCACTCTCACTTGGTTTTCGACATTTCTCTACACCTACGCTCCACGCTCTACATCCCTTATGCACTCGAACCCACCCACAACTACGACATTCCAACTGAACTACAACATATTTTCTTCACATCGGGGATTAAATATTCCTTTGTCAACGCGGGTAAAATGATACATTCTATAGTTTTTTTTTAACACATGCAAATGGCGATTGTTTAGCTTGTTTTTGTTCATTCATCTCCTTCGAATTCACTATGTAACACTGTAACGTATAAGTTACATAAGGGATGATTTCTCTCTATGTCTCACTGTTTGTGTGCCGGGTAGTTAATATTTGATATATTTTTACTCCTTTTACTGGTTCATTACAAATCTTTCAGTTCTCTACAATTGTTTCAATCTGTTTTTGCTACTTTAAACGCTATAAGTCTGTTTTATTACCTGTTCGAAGAACAATGAACTGTTCATGGGTGTTTGTAATTTTGCTGGCTTCTATCGCCAATTCAGCACTATCTCGTAACGATGCTGACTTAGAACTGTTTTATAGCGTGTATATTTGCGTATAGAAGTATGCAGATAGAAATGTAATGGGTTTGCGATGTGCGTGAGACCGAATAGGGTTGATTCTGATCATAAAATTTAGCTAACTAAGGAGTTGTCTATAAACTCGTCGGTATCTTACCTTTTGAAACAAGAGTTCAGGGGAGCATTTTGTTCACCAGTTTATTCTATGTATAATGAAAAAGCAGAAAAACCGGCTGCTTTTGTACAGAGACAACGGTCCTGTTCCAACATTTACAATCTCCGTAACACAAAATGAGACTATGGTTGTATGTATTTCCTGAACACTTGAAAATGAAGATGAATATTCACAGTACCAGTCTAAGCGCTAACCTAAAACGTAAACGATAGAAACTGTTTGAGTTTTTCCACTAGAATATTAAAGCTAGGAAGTTTAACAAATTCAATGAGCGGATTAATGAAATTTCCAGAAAGTTGTTCACATTAAAACTTATCTCATACTTAACTATCACCGCACGTTTCTTTTGACGTTTGTTCGTTTCATTCATAACTTCAAGCATACGTAAAATTGCAAAATAGGCAAAAAAATGAGGTTCTTACATTGCTAAACAGAAAAAAAATCTTACTGTGTGAACACGAAAAAGAATCAAAATTCATTCATTAGGCTTCCAGCCCGGCGTCAGGGATTCAGACTCGTAGAAGGCTTGTACACAGTTTGCAAGGTAGCATTACCCGAGGCCCACCGCTGCGAGTTTGACCACGTGGTTGCGAACTGTTTCATTAGTTAAGAAATGTAACCTTCCTGTCGTGTGTGGTCGAAACCCGCAGCCAGGCCAAACTGGGCTCCTCCCTTTCTAATCTAAAAGTAAATGAAACTCATCACTCTTGTCCGTTTTGAATTGCTCGCTCAAATCGGAAGCTGACGGTCGTCATGATCAATCAGTGAAAATGGTGCCACAACTGTTGTGTGATAGCATTCGTGGGCCAAAGGTCCACGGTATATGCGTGAAAGAAACGGGCAGCACTCTTTCGAAAACTTAAAACCACTAAATAGTTTGAAATAGGTTTTTTTTCATCAACTCTAATGCTTGCACTCGTTCTCGTAACTCTTAAACTAGGGGCTTCGGCAGAATAGAACAATCCAATTCCTCTGGAAGCTTCTACGGCATATATGCGATATACGAGCCGCATCTGTAGTCCTGCTATTGAACGACCTCGACTTGTCTCTAATGGGAATCGATAAACTCGTACAAACACTTGGGCACCTGGTTGTGGTATTCTATGGCGTGACGCTGCAGGACCCGGGCGGCCAGGCAAGGACAGGCGGGTATACTTGATTGGGTTGACCAGCTCGTGGAGGCGTTGGTTCTGCAACAGCGACTCGAACGTGTCGCCATCCAGATTTTTGGTGTCCTGCGAAGAAATGATGATAATTAGTAAGACCAATTTAATTCAGATTTTCTTTGAATTGGGTTTGATTCGGGTTTGGATTGTATTTGGATTGGATTTGGATTGGATTTGGATTGGATTTGGATTGGATTTGGATTTGGATTGGATTTGGATTTGGATGGATTTGGATTGGGTTGGATTGGATTTGGATTGGTTTGGATTGGATTTGGATTGGATTTGGATTGGATTTGGATTGGATTTGGATTGGATTTGGATTGGATTTGGATTGGATTTGGATTGGATTTGGATTGGATTTGGATTGGATTTGGATTGGATTTGGATTGGATTTGGATTGGATTTGGATTGGATTGGATTGGATTTGGATTGGATTTGGATTGGATTTGGATTGGATTGGATTTGGATTGGATTGGATTGGATTTGGATTGGATTTGGATTTGGATTGGATTGGATTTGGATTTGGATTATTGGATTGGATTTGGATTGGATTTGGATTGGATTTGGATTGGATTTGGATTGGATTTGGATTGGATTTGGATTGGATTTGGATTGGATTTGAATTGGATTTGGATGGATTTGGATTGGATTTGGATTGGATTTGGATTGGATTTGTGGATTGGATTTGGATTGGATTTGGATTGGATTTGGATTGGATTTGGATTGGATTTGGATTGGATTTGGATTGGATTTGGATTGGATTTGGATTGGATTTGGATTGGATTTGGATTGGATTTTGGATTGGATTTGGATTGGATTTGGATTGGATTGGATTGGATTTGGATTGATTTGGATTGGATTTGGATTGGATTTGGATTGGATTTGGATGGATTTGGATTGGATTTGGATTGGATTGGATTGGATTTGGATTGGATTTGGATTGGATTTGGATTGGATTTGGATTGGATTTGGATTGGATTTGGATTGGATTTGGATTGGATTTGGATTGGATTTGGATTGGATTTGGATTGAATTTGGATTGGATTTCGATTGGATTTGGATTGAATTTGGATTGGATTTCGATTGAATTTGGATTGGATTTGGATTGGTCAAGGCTAAAAAATACATTTCGTCTAGTTTTTAAGATTTTGCCAAGCCCATTGGTTTCTATTGGGTTAATTTTGTTTTCTGTGTACCTTCTGAAACGTCAGATAGGAGCAGTGTTAAAAAGTAAAACCCCTACACTGGAAACATTCTACAAGTTTGATTACGGTGTTTCAAGCGTAGATTTTCTCTTATTGTAAAACATGCCCATTGAACGCGTAAAACCAGACGCTATCAACAATCCAAATCCAAATGGAAAACACGTTAATTTACAATTAATCAAAAACATTGCTGTAGGGTCCTAAAGCCCTGTCCTAATTTTAGTACCAAACGCCTAAATTTAGGTCAGAAACTCATGTTCACTAAATTTTTAAATGAGTCTGGTTGATTTGAGCCAAAAATACATTTTTAATGGTTTTTGAGACCTTGTCACCCCCCTTGGTTTAAACTCAAATTTTGGGTGTATTTTGTTTTCCGTGTCCCTTCCAAAATGTCAAATAGGAACAATCCCAGTGTTAAAACTATAGGCTCTGCGGCATTTTGCCGACAGAGCGAACGTCAAACATGATCAAAAGTGTCAAGGTTCATATTTGGGATTGGTTCCTAAAATGTTTAATGAAATCTTGTTTTTATTTAATGACACGAAAGAGCATGTTACTGTAACTATTTTAGCATTTTTTCCCGCTCAAATAACGGCTACATCATATTTAAACTTTAATTTAAAAATTTAGTCCATAAATGAACCTTGACACTTTTGATCATGTTTGACGTTCGCTTAGTCGACAAAAACACCACAGAGCTTTTAGTTTTAACACCGGGGTTGTTCCTATCTGACATTTTGGAAGGGACACGGAAAGCAAAATACACCCAAAATTTAAGTTTAAGCCAAGGAATGTGACAAAATAAAAAAAATGTTTTTTAAACCTAAACTAAAGAAAAACATTAAACAAATTGAGTAAACATGTGTTTTTAGCCTAAACTTAAGCGTTTGGCATTGAAATCGGGACAGGCCTTTAGGACCCTATTATTTTAAAAATTAAAGTTTAAATATCTCGATGTGTGGAAAATTTCTTCCCAGGAATGGTCCAAAAAATCACATTTTTCTGATCGCAGTACACAGTTGAGAAGAAATGTCAATTCAAATGGGGCTCTCTGTTGGACATTCTGTTTCGCTCAAGAAAATTAAAGAAATTCCTTGACTAAATGGGTCAAGAAATTTCCTACAAAGCGCCCCATTTGAATAGGGTCCTAAAATGTTTGAAAAAAACTTGTTTTTATTATATAAGATGACAGAGCGTGTTATCTTATATAATAAATTGGCAAATTTTCCCGCTCAAAGAACGGCTATATCATATTGAAACCTAAATTTTAAAAGTGGGTCAAAATTTGAACCTTGACACTTTTGATCATGTTTAACGTTAACGTAGTCGACAAAAACGCCACAGGGGCTCAACGTTTTTACACTGGCGTTGTTCCAATCTGACATTTCGGACGGGACACGGAAAACAGAATACACCCAAAATTTAAGTTTAAAGCAATGAGAGTGACAAAATCTCAAAAATCAGAAAAAATAGTTTTTTAGCCGAAAACCAAGGAAAAGCATTTAAATATTGAATAAACATGTGTTTTTGGCTTAAACTTAAGCATTTGTTATTTTAATTGGGACAGGACTTTAAAACCCTAATGACATTTCTTCACAACTGCTACCAGAAAGATGTAGTTTTCTGGACCATTTCTGGGAAGAAATTTTCTAAGCTCCGAGATAGGCGATTCCTTTTCTTGTCAGTAACAAACCAGCCTTTAGTCGACATAAGGGCCCACAGTCGACAAAAGGGTCGACAAAGACGCCACGGGTTTTTATTTTTTAACACTGGGCTTGTTCCTATCTGACCTTCCTATCTAGGAAGGTACACGGAAAACAAAATACACCCCCAAAATTTAAGTTCGATCCAAGGGCTGCGGCAAAATCTCAAAAAGGGCTCATTCATTTATTTCATAACGCTAAAATTTGCTATTTTAGACACCCACCCACCCCCTTGTAACGCTTTTTGTATGAATAATATTCAGTGTTTATATGGGCCGTAACATCTTATGGACACCCACCCACCCCCTTCAGCGTTATGAAATTTGTGAATGGGCCCTAATAAAATAACATTTAAAATTGAATAAACTTCAGCGTTTGATTCGAAAAATGGGACAGGGTTTTACAATTTTATTCTCTATTCCATCAAAATCAACCCGGAACCTCCGATACTCACCAAATGCGCTCCATACTCCAGCAACGTTTTCGCTAGATCGGCCGGGCAGGGTCGGGTGAGGGCCGCTAAATGCAGGGGCGTATTTCCGGCTTCGTCCTGTGCGTTCGGATCGGCACCGACCTGGAGCAGTGCTTTGGCGAGGCGTGGCGATGGCAGTTGACAGGCTGGATAGCGACCGACCAGGGCCGCCTCCTTGTAGCACGCAAGATGTAGCGCCGTCCGTCCGGATTTGGCTACAATCTAAAAATAACGTTTCAAGGTTAGGTTCACGGGCTTGTAGAAGTCCCATTAGATACTCACTTTTAAACTGACTAATTCGTAGAAAGCACGCAGGATCTGATGCTTCATACTATCACAACAAATTTCCTCGTCTTCGTCGAGCAGTCGCGCCAGAAGGCAGGCCAAGTGCAACGAGATGACGAGGGCGCGGTTCAGAGCCGTACTGTCCCGTTCGTGTGATGGCATCTGCTCCATCATGCGCTGGCCGAGTTGCACTTCGCGGATCGATTTCTTGAAGATGATCAACATGTCAGAGGTTTCGATCGGAGGCACAATTCGTCCGCGGGTAATCGGCCGGCCGGCTTCCCCAAGCATGAAACTGAACAGTTCGGCGAATGACAGAAGCGAGGATTGCGTCATTGGGTTCAGGGGTTCCAGGATGTTCTGCTGCATCGACAGGGCGTACGTCCACAGTTCTATACACCGGTCAAATCGACCTGAGTCGGCGTAGACGGCACCTCGGAAGCGAATGTAATAACTGGTATCGGGATGGACCGGTCCGAGTATCCGTTCACGTATGAGAAGCGCCTGCATACGCATCTCGTCTGGGTCCATAACCAGCTCGTCCAAAGCGCTGAGGTCATTCACTTCCTGGGCGTAGTCGTAGGCGGGAACCTGTTCGCGCACGGGTTTCGGCAGGACTGGGTTGTTGCTATATCTGGAAGAATCAGATCTGAGTTCATTGACCATAGATGTCATGACGTATCAGTTATCCACAAACCTATCTTCCATGGCACGTTTCCAGAACGAGAGTGCACCGAGCATGTCACGTTTCTTGTCTACATAGGTTGCACCGAGGAGTTCGAGGGCAGCTATTCTATCTTCCCGTTTCACGAATGGCAGGCTAATGAGGTGTTCTACGATGGGCAGGTGTCCTGTAACGCTGGCAGCTAGGAGGGGTGTCATTCCTGAAAGTGAAGTTCCTTGTGTAAGCACTAGAATCAGTTGAGGTCAGTTGAGCAACTCACCATAGGAATCTACGTCCATTGTAGCACCATGCTGCAGGAGCAGTTGGAGAATTTCCAGCGAGCCGGACTCGGCGCAATCGTGCAGGGCGGTGTTGCCTTTCACGCTACGCCGGTTCACGTCCGCTTTGAGCGATAGAAGGTAATGTGCAATTTTGTAGTGTCCCTTGTAGCAGGCGATCATCAGGCAGGTGTGACCGTGACGATTCGCCACTTCGATATCTGCAAAAAAGACGCGCGTCAATCATAAGTTTGAAGAAACGATCCTAGATCGCAAACACGGCGACACCTACCGGCACCGTGTGAAACGAGATATTTGACGATTTCGTAGTGCCCATCGAAGCAGGCCGCTCGCAGGGGTGTGCTGTTGGTTTTGGTTGTACTGTTCACTTTGGCACCGTGCTGAACTAGGAGTTTCACTATGCTGGTGTGGCCGGCGGCTGAGGCGCACCATAGGGGAGGAGCGCCCTCTATCGTTTCGCCGTCGAAAATCACTGGAAAGAGGAGGCGTTTAGTAAATATTGAACCAAACGGAATCCAGAAGTTGGAGGTCAGGAATTGAGTACCGCTCTGAGGTATGTAGGGGAACACGGGACAGTATAGACACCCTAAGGAATTTGCCTATTTTTACTGTAAAGACATGAATATTATACTGTTTTTTATGTGCAGTATGCTTTTTAGAGTACTTAAGCATTTGTTAAGCATGGTTGCATAATTAGGAAAAAAATATTTTGTTTTCAAAAGAAGGTTTGAAAAAAGCTTATATTTGGTAGTCGCCATCAAACAAGCGGGGCAAAGTGGACACCCCATGTAGGCTTACTAGAAGAATTTTTCAGAAAGGAGGACATTTTGCTTTACTGGTTTTGAAAAAGGAGGACATTTCAAAAATTTGCCATATCTTAACAAATGTTTATTTTTGGAAAAAATGCTATTGGAAAATAATGATAAGTGAACCATTTCTTCAAGAATTAACCTGAATCACTCAAAACCAGTTTGAGGAAGCAAACATAGCGAAGTTTCTACACCCAACACTAAGTAATGACAATTAGAACACTTAGACAAAGTGATAATTAGAACACTGATTAAGCTACTTACAACAGTGATAATGATCAGACGAATCTTAATTTTTTACCTTTTATACAAAACTAAAGTTAAGGGCATACTTACAAAACATATTTTATTTTACTCTGAGAAGTGCAAAAATTTTTGATTCGTGATTTCCTGAGCAAACGGGGAAATCATTTTGTAATTTTGATTTTTTTTTTCCTAAATGTTTAAGATCTTTTGTATTGTTAAATAAATGGACTTTTATTCCGTTCGTGACCAAAAAAAATTAAAAAATCTTATTACAACTCTTCATATTGTATTTAAAGTTGAAAACATTATATGACACATGAATTCCGCTGTCCTGAATATAAAACACTGTGTCGGTTTATTGATTAGATTAGATTTTTAAATAAAATATGCAAAAAGTTCAAGTATATTTTAAAAATGACCTGGGGCAGACACGAACATTCTGAAAACGCCATTATTTTTGTTTATTTTTATACTTTCAAGCCCGGGGTGTCTGGTCTCTGTGCATTCAGATCGACTTTTTTTGTCGAACAGTGTAATAGCGTTTTCGATAAGATGAATAGATGGTGTGCTTCTTCTAGACAGATTTCCATAGAAACGTTTTTTCTTCACTATTTTTTTTGTTAAATAAGAACATACATGGACCTGTATTTCTCATTTTCAAGAAGAACTTAGCTAATACCCTTTAAATTTGGTTGATAAATTTGCCCTGATATAATCCCAATATTATTGTTAAAGAATATTGTGCTATATAATCATAATTTAAGTGCAACCATTTTTATCTTGATAACCCAAAAGCATTTTATACCCGATAGATCTTCATGCAGCATGGGAAAGGTCGCTGTTGACCGAATATGCACAGCGAGGTGATAGGAAAGAGTTCATGAAGATATCCTTCATTATCTAACAATTAAGCATTATCTAGCAAAACAAATCAGAAACACTTTTTCAAAAACGATTCAAAAATCTTGGAAATATATAAACATATTTAAAAATTTAAAATTCGTAAACGTATAGAAAAAAGTGAAAATTCACAAAGCTACCAACATTGGTTTCAAATTGATAAATCCTTTATCCGTATCCAAGACTGATATATAGCTAGAGATTCTCAAGAATAAATGAGCAGAAAACAAATGGATAAATTGAATATTCGATTTATTTGAAAATGGAGGACATTTTCAGCTTAAAGGAGGACGGGAGCACGCATGATCAAAAAAGAGGACATGCCTCCCAAAGGATACCATCTGGTAAGCCTACCCCCATGGGGCAGTATGGACACCTTTATGTTTATAGGAAAATTGTGCCGCGATCGTTCTCAAAACCCCGAAAAATGAAGTACACATTCAGTAAACCATAGTGACAGGTCACTGTGTCACTGAAAACATGATCAAAACCAATTTACGACATTTTTCGTAGAGATGCAATATTGAAAGCCTCCAGGTTAGTTTAATATAGAAAATTGACGATTTTCAACCGATTTGTGGTTCCGCTTCATAATCATTGCATTGAATGCTCAATATTTTTGGATAATTTTGTATTTGAAGTTATATTTCTTTCTCTTTAAAGTGTCAGCTCTACTTAGTCCCCTGGTGTCCATATTGCCCCAACAGTATAAGAAATTTTCATATAAGTTTTTCAATGTCTTAAAGTACCAGAAAAAAATCTACTATATTTTTGAACATAGCATAAATAATTGAAGATTCAATCAAGAGCTACATTATCGGTCAACTTGCAGTCATTTGCATCTGAAACCTTATTTGGTGAGGTGTGAATGTTATAATTTTCGAACCAAATGAAATCATGCTCAATTTTTCGATTAAAAATCAATGTTTTGAACATTTTTTCTGAAATTTTAGTGGATAATTTAGTCTTCCAACAGGTAACTGAAATATTGTTTGCATTGAAAGTGTAAAAGTATTCGCTTATGCAAAGATACAGGGGGTGTCCATTCTGCCCCGGGTGTCCATACTGCCCCCGGTACCCCTATTAATTAAAAACATGTAGACATGAGCAATGCATTTCAAATCCATTGAACAACAATTAACTATATTTTGGAGTTCAGCTGTTCCCTTAGCGATTCCTTGTCTAGATATTTATCCAAAGATTCTTCAATTATTCAAAAGATCCTACGAGGTATTTTTTCACAGATTCTTTCAGAAAATCCTGCAAAAGTACTTTTTGAAGGAAATCAACTCAAAAATCCAACAATAATTCATCAAAAATATCTCTGGGAAATACGCCTGTTAATTCTTCTTCCCTTTGCCATACATGGATTCCAGTGCCCTTCCAGTTTTTAGAAATTACTCACCGAAAGACAATACAACCATGATTTTTGTAAATGATTCTTCAAGACATTCTTTAAGAAATTGCATCTGGAATTATTCCAAGACATACTTTAGCAAAAATTGTAGGAATACTTTTACAATACAAATTCCACACAATATTTTCCCAAGAATCAACTGAAGGATGTTCGAATCAGAGAACTCTGCTTAAGCAAGAAACCCTATTACATTTAATGAAACTATTTATAATTCTTCTAAGAGAACTCGGATTTTTAAAGAAAACTTTCCTGCCTTTCGAAAATTTATTTGAAAATTTCTCAATCATTTTTACAAGAAAAAATGCGAAAGGCCTTACTATTTCATTGAATTATGGTATGTATGTTGAATGGAAATAAATTATAGTCAACTCTCCCTAACTCGTTATTAACCTTTACGTTACCGGCCTCCGACAAGGCATTTTCAAACAGCTGCCATTTCGACAATTTCCATTCGATTTTTTTTAACTACCCTCAGTTTACTTTAAAAAGGTTTCAGTTATTTGTCATAAATGAACAATTCGGTCCTAAATTTTTTTAAGGTGAAGATGAATCGAAGCCAAAGTTCAAATTTTCAAGAGCACGGATTTGGAGAACCAAACATCCGTTTGAGCTGAAAATCTAATCGATTGGTCACCACCAGCTAGTGACCAATCGATTAAGTTTTCAGCTTGAATGGATGTTTGGTTCTCCAGATTCGTGCTCTTGAAAATTTGAAGTTTGGCTTCGATTTATCTTCACCTTAATGAAATCTTGTTTTTACTTAATAACACGGAAGAGCATGTTACTGCAACTACTTTAGCAATTTTTCCCGCTCAAATAACGGCTATATCATGCTTAAACTTTTATTTAAAAACTATGTCCATAAATGAACCTTGACACTTTTGATCATGTTTGACGTTCGCTTAGTCGACAAAAACACCACAGGGGTTTTAGTTTTAACACTGGGGTTGTTCCTATCTGACATTTTGGAAGAGACACGGAAAACAAAATACACCGAAATTTTGAGTTTAAGCCAAGGGGTGTGACAAAATTTAAAAAAAATATAAAAACATGTTTTTTGGACTTAAACCATCGGAAAACATTAGAAAATTGAGTAAACATGTGTTTTTGACCTGAGCTTAAGCGTTTGGCACTAAAATTGGGATAGGGCTTTAGGACCCTATTCTGTATTCCGAACCATGCCGGAGATATTCCGGGTTGTACTGGGGTCACGAGGGTGCCAAATTCGGTAAATGTAATTATTTTTTTTTATTTATTTCAGCTACAACTTTAAAGTTCTTATGTAAAACGTGAGATAATGGTCGATTGTCATAATTTTAACATAAATTGAATAAGCGGACCGTTCCACTATGGCCGGTTTCCATACAGACTGGCGGCCAAAAATATTTTTTTCATCTCATGTCGTATTAATGAGTTTTGTGATACAAATTTTATTTTCAAAAACAAGTTTTCGAGACTAACTTTTGAATAGGGCCTATAGCAAAATAATAAGTTTTGTTACTAATGATGTATATAAGCCATTTATGCGATTAACGTTGTGCAAACCATTATAAATATTATAACTTACAAAAAAATGATGATATGTATGATTAAGCTATATTCAGTCATCCTCTAAATTATTTTTTAGCTGTTTTTAATAGAAAATAATTAAAAATATTGGAAAAATTTAAAAAACCCTAAACCAAAAAGTGCAAATTTGTGCAGCTAAATTCTTCACGATCCTTTAGTTTATACCTCAAAGTACCCTTGGAAACAAATTTTAGCCTGGGACAACTTGGGACAAAAAAGTATAGGATGTGTAAAGTTTCGATAAGAAATCAAATATATTTTTTCAGTGCACTCCACGCATTTTCCCGACCTAAGGTACGAATTTTTATTTCATTTTATTTTTCTAAGATAGCTTTTTAAATAAGCTTTCGGACAGTGTATAAAGATCTGTATAAAATATTACGATTATGCAGTATATTGTATTCAAAGTGTACCTTGTGTTTCACTGATTCTTTTAGTTTTCTTAAAAACTCTAACTTTGACATACTGTATCAATTAAACTATACAAGATCCTGCCCTTATATTCGAGGATTATCTTAATAGAAGTGTTTACTATGGAATGATGCACAAGGAAAACCTATCAGAACAAGTCATTTTTTCGATTATTGGCCACCTGACCGCCCATAGTGCGTTCCGTAACATCGTAGCCGGTTCCACCAGGGCCAGTTTGGGGGACCTTCTTTTTCATGTCCAAAACATACCGTGCGACGTATCAATCTTCGTGAATTCGAGAGAACATGTCAATAGAAGAAGTAAAATTACGGTACAAACAGAAGCGGCCACTCCAGATCGTGGCAAAGATTCCACGACCCAACTAACATTTAGTGCAAATGTAAGGCCCTCTTTATACGGCTTTATGCTGAGTAAAGGCGCTGTACATACGAACGAAAGCTTCTATGCGATCCTTTTACCAACAAATCTGACGAATCTACTCAGCTACTTTTAAGCTGTGTTGACAGCCCCTATTCATACCGATCATTGCTCTATCTCGACAGTTATACGACAAGTAGCTGTGTAACATCTTCGGAAGGCGCTTTCTCAATCATTTCGCAACTGTTGAATAATTATTATACAGCTTCGCTGTATTATCGATTAAATATTATTTTCAAGCTGTTTCACAGCTTCCGGAATTCATATCATTAGTATCGGAATTTAATTTTCCCAACGTTACCTGCCACCGCTTGGAATCGAATCTGCATCCACGATCTCGACGCTGTCCTTGTTGCCACCACAGTCTATATCGAAAGGCAAAGAAAACACACCGTTTTGTTCTACATCGAAAACGGTTCACACAATATTTTATAATGATCGTAAAAGATGCCATAGCCGCGCTTACACCACTTCATCAGGCTGTAAAATGGTGCGAAACGTCAAACGTAATGTTTACATCTAACAAGCTGAGTAGATGCGCCACAAGTTGTTGTTTTACAGCATACTGCTGTATGCTCGCTGTACAACTAACGACAAAGCGCTTCTTAAATATATATTGAGCAGCATAACAAATCATATTGTATAGAAGCAGCCGGATTGACGATGGCGAGTTTTATTCCACATCATTAGGTTGCTATTTTTTACGGTGTTGAGTTACAGCTTAGTGAAAGCAGCAAAAGCAATAACTGACGAAATTTATTCAGCTAAGATTTGTAGCTGCAAAACGTTTGCGTTACAGCTGTATTAACGCTAATCGTTCTATTTTTTGACAGCTTTCATTTTTTGCTGAGTTCGCTGCTTCAATTCAACTGTTATACAGCACAAAGCAAATAATCTTGGCTTATAGCGCTAAAATTGTTAGTTGGCGAGGGCCTCTTTGGGGACATTTCTGTTTTATGTCTAAAACATACTGTGCGATGTCTCAATCTTCTTCAATTCAGGAGAACATGCCGATAAAGGAAGAATAAACTAAATATCCATAGCTGTGGCCACTCCACAGCACCTGACACAGGTTCCGGCAGGGCCTCTTTGAAGACATTTTCGTTTTTTGTTGGAAACATACCGTGCGACGTTTCAATCTTCGTGAATTCAAGAGAACTTGTCCATAAAACAAGAAAAAGCTCGGTACGAACAGATGTGGCCACTCTAGATCTCCAGGCACAGATTCCACGAGGGCTCCTTGAGGAACATTTCCGTCCAAAAACATACCGTGCGGCATCTCAATATTCATGAATTTTGAATAACTTGTCAATAAATGAAAAATAACACTATAATAAAAGATTTGGCCACTCCAGAGCTTCTGGCACAGGTTCCATAAGGGCTTCTTTGGGGATATTTCTGTTTTTGTCTCAATCTTTGTGAATTAAAAAATAACATGTCAATAAAAGAAGAATCAACTTATTAACATGTGATGTGGTCACTCCATAGCTTCAAGCACAGGTTCCACCAGGGCCTCCTTGGAGATATTTCTGTTTTATTTCCATAACAAATCGTGTGACGTGTCAATCTTCGTGAATTCGAATGAACATGCCAATTAATGAAGTATGAACTAGGTATCAACTAATAAGGTCACTCCTAAGCAGTGCTGGGAATGGTAATAGTAGTAGGCTTGAATTTTCGCGAAAATCACGTAGCTCTCCAGTACAGTAGTTCAAAAACGTGAATCTCATCAAGTAGCCTATGTTAGGTACACGAATTTTCTAAATCATGAGTGTCATTGAAGGCTCTAAATGCGGGAAATGCAGCGGGAAATAGAACATTTTTCTACAGTAATTCTGGGTTGCCCTTAGCAACGGATGTTTTGCTATTTTCAAGGCTTTTTGCCTACAGCAGCGATGGGCGTGAGTTTCACTGGCTTCGCTGACTGTGATTGGCTTTGCTTGGCTACTGTAGAGTGAATTTCAAGATTTTTCCCAACCCTGCTCCTAAGCACCTGGTTCCGCCAAGGCCTCTTAGGGGACATTTCAGTTTCATGTCCAAAACCTATTGTGCAACTTTTTTTTTCTTGTTTCTGTTCGGGATGAACCACTGCGACCAGTTTTCTTTGATCTTTTTGTGGTATACCCGTGTTTTTTGTTTAGTGCATGACGTTCTACTCCATTACCACAGACAAACAGACGTCACACTCTCATCATTGTCCATCGACCACCTTTTAAACGTTCGATTCAAAAATATGGTAGGTGGCCATTCCGCCACCCGCAGCGCTCGCATCGTTTTTGTTCGCGTTTGACGTTTACACACTACCGCCATCTGTTGGCCAGTCGGCCAAATACACTAAATTTAGCATTGAGCGTACATGTTCTCGTGACTATGATTTGGATCGAGATGTGTTCTAAGTGTTACGTCTGTTTGTCTGTGCCATTACTGTTGAGAAATAATGGAGTAGTCGGTTTTTTATACAAATATCATTCTTTACCATTTTGCATAGAGGCTCTTTAGAAAAAGATACCGCTATTTATACCTTTTGGAGAAAACAGTTTGTCACCATTAAACTCTCAAAAGCGCGCCCCTTAATCAGGTTCGGCCACGGTTGAATGATACTGATTTTGACCATGCATCGGTACTCTAGCGCATCAAATTATTACTTCTACTTATAAGGTTCAAAGTCGTTTTTTAAACCGTGACCAGGTTTCATCGCATGAGACATTAAGATCAGTTTCAATCTTCATGGATTCGACAGAACATGTCAATTAATGAGGAATAGACCCTGTGTTTCCACTCCTGAGCATCACGTAAAGGTTCCAGGAAGGCCTATTTTATGACATTACCGTTATTTGAAGGAAAAAATATGTCAATAAATGAAGAATGACCTCGCTACCAACAGATCTGGCTACTCCAGAGCACAAGGAATAGGTTTCACCGAAAACCTTTTTGAAAATTTTCCGTTATTTGAAAAAAACATGATGTGCAACGGGTAAAGCATAATGAAAATTCTGAAAAGTATTCAAATAAATCTAGGATAAAATACATACAAACTGATGTGGCTTCTCATCACTGATGCAGCCTTAGGCAGGATCTTTCTAAACAGATGTTTTTCACGATTTTGGGAAAATCTTTTATGCAAATCTTCATGAATACGTCAGGAATGCACTCCGCAACTAGTTAAAACTCAGCAGAAAGTTGAGAAGAAAACTAACAAGAAATCCACCAGAACTTTTCGAATCAAAGAAATCATCATCAGGAATCCAACAAAAATCTTTAAAAAGTTTTGGCTAGAATGTTACCAAGAATCTATTCTAAACTTCGAAGAAAATTTTCTATTAATTACTCAGGGTTCTCAATAAATTTGTTTATAAAAAACTTAGAAGGAATTCGCTTTGGAACTCCTCACGAATATACCATAAAACAGTCTTATGATTTATGAAATCCCTTTGGCTTACTGACCTTTGGCATATTTACTGCCAATAATTGTTTTAACAGTATAAAAAAGAACAACCTATTGCCCGTTTAAAGAAGAGAAAATTCGACCAAACGTCGGTTCCGTCAATCGTACCGCTTATTCATGAATGGAGGAATTCCACGTGCAACAGAATCAAAATTTTGCTTAGAATATGTTAAGAATTTCATCTAGCCAGCAATTATCTAATTTGCAACCCATTCAAGATTTCATGTGTTAGCCGCAAAAGGTTTTCCTACAGATTAGTGTTCGGTCCATTGATTGTGTCACTAGCCCCTACGGGGGAGAGCGATGCAATAGAAATCAGACGTGTCCGGTTCGCGCAGTGCGAAGAAAAAGTGGTGTAAGCCAGTCATAATTGTTTGGTTCATCGATTGTATTACTTGCCCCAGCTAGAGCGAGCGATGGGACCGGAAACACCCACTAACCCAATGTACTTTCCAAGACAATTGTGGAGATGCAGAGGTATATTCAGTCTTTGAACTCTCGATTCGTGCTCTTTGAGAATGGTTAGCTAATCCCAAGCCCCATTCATTAAATCTCTGTGCATCTTCGACTGCTTCGGTCAATCAAGGAGTGCAACTACGAAGCGGTCATCTATGCTTGAGCGGTCATTATCCGCAAAGGTTTTACTTACAAATTCTTCATGCATTTTTTATTTTTTTATTTTTGAAGCTTGAAACTGAATAAGCCAGTTCATTCGCCCCAATTCAAATTGTATTGCTCTGGAGTGGCCAAATCTTCGTTTATTGACAAATTCCCCCGAATTCATGAAGATTGGGACGTCGCACCGTATATTCCGGACAAGAAACGGAAATGTCCTCAAAGAGGCCTTGGCGCAACCTGTGTCAGGCGTTCAGGAATGGCCAATTCTATGAAAATTTAGTTTATTATTTCTTTACCGACATGTTCTTTTGAATTCGTTAGGGAGGTATCGAGATACAGAACACATATTTTTCAACTTTTAAAATTTTCTTTTATTTGTCAAATTACATTATAAATAGTATTATTAACGTGAAAATAGTAAAATTCCAACACATTACCCTATTTGACTCTTTTTTGACAATCTGGAAATTTTTAAAATTTTGTCACCCTGAAATGGGTTGTAAACCTTAATTTTACTGTTAGTATAATCATAATATTCAAATTCATAACATTAGTTAACATTTCCATATTTGAAAAAAGAAGAAAATATCGAGTTGGAGAGGTAAACTTGCATAGAAAACTGAAACTGATAACATCGAGTTAGGTAACATCGAGTTAGAGAGGTATCGACTAACAGAGGGATCAAAGTATGCCATATTGAAGAGACCGCGCATTTAGTTAGGGAAAATATCGATATAAAGAATATCGAATATGGGAGAGTTGACTGTAACACGGTCCTATTTTTTTATAAAGAAATCCTATTTTTAATTTTATTTTTATTAATACGAAAGTTCTTACAGCAAATTAAGAATATTTTTCCGCTCAAATAACATCTGTATAATATTTGAACTTTTATTTAGAAAATGAGTTAAAATATGAACCTTGACACTTTTTATCATGTTTGACGTTCACTTAGTCGACAAAAACGCCAAATTGGGATAAGGCTTTAGGGCCCTATTTTCAAATGCTTCTCGTTGATTTAAATCCAAAAATATTGTTTTCCGTGTTTTTAAGATTTTGCACACCCTTTGGTTTAAACTTAAATTTTGAGTGTATTCTGTTCTCCATGTCCCCTCCAAAATGTCAGATAGAAACAACCCCAGTGTTAATAAGGAAAGCCTCTGTGGCGCTTTTGTCGACTTGTGAGTGTCAAACAGGATCAAAAGTGTCAAGTTTCATATTTGGACCCATTTTTTAAATTAAAGTTGAAATATGATATACCCGTTATTTGATCCCGAAAGATTTACAAGGTAGGAGCAAGAATACGTTCATTAAATAAAAACAAGATTTTATAAAAAATAGGATAGTTTTTATTTCGATAACTTTTGAGCATCAAAAATGTAGAAAACATCATTTCTACATTTTTCATGCTCAAAAGTTATCGAAATAAAAAGTTTTGAGTAAAGCCGGTGTCCGGGCAGAGATACTTACCGAATTAGATTTTCACAGGATATTTGTCGAGAATTCGAATTGTTCCATTCGAAATTCATCCAATAACTGCGCTTGAAACATTCCAAGATACTTTAGGCATTAGGGTAAGTCGCTAAATGTTGAACGATCTAATTTTTCGCCAAATCTTGAACATCCCTCCCCATAAGAAAAGCACGGGTTGTTCATCACTTGGCGAGAAATTAGAAATTATATTGTTTAACAATTGGCGACTTACCCTACTCCTAGTATGTGTTCTTCTGCTATGAGTTACTCAATACTTAAAGCGTTTTTCTAGAAACTTTTCTAGTAATGTTTTCCTGACATCTCCAAAACAAGTGAGGAAAGGAGTTCGGAAATTGAACTTTGACTTATGCCAAGAAATTTTTTCTGAAAAATAAATCCGTGTGATATTTCTAAAAAACAGCCTAGAAAATGTACAAGGATCTGTAAAATAACTCATGGACTTTTTTTGTTTATTTTTTCTTGAGGAAGTCTTAGAAGATTCCCTAGATAATAATTCGTAGGATTTTTTAACGAAATTTCTCGAAAACATTGGACAGAATCTCTAAAGAAAAAAGTTTGTGTAGGAATGATCAGAAGGAATCATGTAAAAATAGCTGTAGTATAAACTAGTGTGAAAACTTAAATTAACTCTTGAAAATTTTATGGAAGTTTTTGAGAAACTTTCTAAGAAATGTTTGATAAAACTGCAGGCGTAATACTTGGATGAAATGCTGGAAAAATTCCAAGAAAAAAATAATTCGAAGGAGGAAACGTGGCTGAATTCTTCAAGAATCCACATGAACATGCGGAGACATTCTTGCAAGGTTAAAAAAACTTAAACTTTTTTTTTGTTTTCAAACACCCTGGAATAAACCTTTGTGGATTCCCTCGGAAGAAATTCTGTAGAAATTTCTGAAAGATCTCCTCAAAAGAGTAACAACTGGATAATTTGCTTGAAGGATAAGTGAAAAAAAATATCCGGAGAAAATTCTAGGATTGCTGTGGAAAACAAATAATACCGTTTTGATTCGAATCCCGGACAGCTTCAAATTCCGGACACTCTACTTTGTATGGGAAAGATTTCACTCGAAATGTTTCAAAATGGGCCGTCAAAAAGTTCCCAATTTGAATGATGATTTTTATAAACATTTCACATAGCAATCCATGAAAATTTACAATGTTCAACTAGTTTTGACGTCTTTCTAACGGATTAGTGCATTTAGTTAATGATTCGACTATTCTAATTGTGTTTTTCATGAGCTGTCCGGAATTCGAATCAATGTGTCCGGAATATGAAGCAAAAGTGTGGTTGTGTCCGGAATAAAAATCATGAAGAGGCCGAACATTTTTGTTGATTAAAGTGAATTAAAGCCGTGGAATCCAAATCTTCACCCAGCATTCGGAATTGAGGTGTTTACAAGGCTTGATTACGCTAAAGTTGTATAGGGAACGATTCAATTTATATATGTATCGATTAGTTGAAGTTCACTGAACCCTTAAGTGTCCGTAATATGAATCAAAACGGTACCTGAAAAAAATACTGGAGGAAGCAGCTTTGGAGTTCTCAAGCATTTCTTGGAGCAAAATCAGGAGAAATTCTGTTGAGCATCCGTTGAAAAATTACTGAAAGTATTTTAAGGAAAACTGGTAGAGATATCTATAGAAGAATTTCTGGAGAGATCCCTGAAGGACCACTTGAGAGCTTTTGTAACTAAAATAATTATAATAATTCCTCTGAGGAATCTGAGACGAAATTTTCGAGAAGCCTATTAAACCCGTTATAGTCTCTGAAGGTTTCTTTGGAACCCGTACAATTTTGCATCATGTTTCAATGCAAACAGAAGAAGGAAAAAAAGCAGTGCTGTTGTCCTAATTTCCTCATCTGTTTCTAGATAACAAATAGATGAACAGCAACAATTGAATTTGGGTAGTTTTTTTTCCTTTGTGCCGAAATGACTCTGCAAAGATCGCAAAAGTTATCAAGGAAAACTCAGGATGCTTGAAACATGTTTCATAGCGCAGAAACTTCATTAAATATTTCACTGGAATTTCTTTAGCAATTTAAAAAAAAGTCACTCGAAAAATCGTCATAATCTGCTCTAAATATGTTTATGAATGATGTAGCAATATATAAGTAGGGATTTAATTAAATAATTTTTCAGGAATTAACTAAGAATTACTTTCAGAAATTTCTACGGCAATCCCGAATCAGCCAAGAACTTCTAGAGATTATGCAGTGGAAGTACTATAGAAATTGCTCTTAAAATCGTCAAGAGATTCAGTCACGATTTGATAGATCTCGAAGAGGATTGCTCCATTTGTTTTTGTAACGGTTAAAGAAGTTTCTTGTAGTAATTTTTACAGTTGGTTTCCCAGGATTTTCAGATCTTAGTGAAATACCTGGTAGAATATTTGAATAATACCTGGGATGATTCGAAATATTCCTCCTAGTAAGAAGTTCGAATAAACATTTATCCGTAAAATATGTTCAATGCATGAAAGGTGTTTCCCTTTCTTATATTCATGAGCAGCCAACAAAAAAAAAAAAGTTTTTTGTGAATGTTGGGTAAAATTTTCAACTTTTCGAAACAATGATTTCCATGAATTTGAACTTTAAAAGGTTCATGTTTCACATGATTTAAGCAAGGGAAATGTGTTGTTTACTAAAATGGCATCTGAATTTTAATAAATATTATCAATCAGAAAGCAAAATACGTTAAAAAGTCAGGCGCGATGGGTGCCAGTACTTGTTTTAAGAATATAAAACATTCAACATTTGCATTATCAAATAAAAATTTCAATAAATAATCAAAAAAAAAAAATCAAAGTTACCTCGGATTACGGTTCACCCATGCTAGCGGTGAATGTAGATCAATTTTGGGATAGGAGAGAAATGTTGACGTTGTATTTGTTTTATGGAAGCCGCGAAGTCCTCTGCATTTCCACAAGAAAACACTAGGGGTTCGGGTGGGAATGGATTGTTTAAGGGATTCGTTTTGTTAACCCGACCAGTGGATTACAACAGAGTTGTAACAGATTTTGTTACTCAGTAAGCGCGTTTTTTCTAACATAATATGTTATAATTTTGTCAGGTTAGGTTAGTAGTTAAAATAATAAAAAATACAACACAATTTCCTCTACACTAAACGAAATATGTTATAATTTGAACAAAAATGTAACTCATTATGTTTCAAAAAAAAAAAAACAAAAATATAACTCACTTTTTTTTTATAATAAATTTTGTTATAATTCAGTTATGGAAAATAACAATAACTGAATTATAACGAAATTTGTTATAAAAAAAGTGTTTCTCTTTGCCTCAGAGCGGTTACCTTTCCACGTAAGTAATCAGATCCCATCCTACCTGATCCTGACTGTTCGACGTCGGCATGGCACCGTTTGATCAGATACTGCACTACGTCGAAGTGTCCATTCCGGCAAGCGATCAGCAGTGGGGTGGCGCCACCTGTCTTTGCCGTCACCAACATTTCGATCTCATTCTGTGGCCGTCCGCTGATGTATCGCTGCAATGAGAACGGAAACAAAAAACATTGTTGTTACTCAAGTGGACTACTTTCTGGCATGAGACGTACTGAAGTACTTAAGTCTTGAGGTGTAATGGTTGTTGATACCGAGCTTGTTGATTACAAATAGTGAGTTGAGCCAAAACAGGGAAGTGCGTTCTCATCGTCGACTGTCGCCTGCATTTGTTGCATAAATATTTAAAGTTTCGAATGGTTTCTATAAATAATCAGTCGGGTGGTCGTTACACAGTATGTGACAAAAAAACTGGGAGGTTTTCAACAAGGTGATAAGGTGTTTGTTGTCTTGATTAATGCACGTTTATGGACAAAGGACGAAGCCTGCGAGTCATCTGTTGTAGAGCTTGAGCTTGAGATTGAGCTTGATTGGCCGCCCGTGGATGCACTCCAGTATCGCCAGATCAGCTGCACTTACACAAGGAACCAACTGAATGACTGCTTGGGACTAACAGGCATCCTCAGTGTATAAGTGCTGGTGATCTTCTATTTTTAGGCAACAATGGCACCTGCCACGTCAGAATGCAGACCAATGAGGGGAAGGGGGAGGAATTGATGATGCATTGAACTGACTCCCACGTAGACCGTATATTCCACTGCATCCACGCCAGTTCATGCGGGAGTGTATGTATTGGGGGAAAGGCATGGCAGAGAGGTTTGCTTTTGTGGTTAGCAGACTGCCTATGTATCAGGCGTAAGAAAGGCGTGCGCGTGGAAGTAGGAAGCGTTAGGGAAACGGTTTCTTGTCCGTCTCTGGTTCTAGCGTTTGCTATGAACGAATAGGTTGAGTGTGATATATTTAGAATGAAGGATAGAAGTAAGTGAGAGATATACAACTACAAAGTACGAGGAAAGGGACGGGCCTGGGATTGAACCCATGACCTTCTGCATATGAAGCAGAAGCGGTAGCCATCAGACCACCAACCCCGTCTATTCTGCGAGTCATCTGTTGTAGATTGCAAAAAGGTGGGATATTTTTTCTCATAATTGCAAAACTGAAAAATCTCTTCTAATGCTTCCAAAACTCAACTTATAATATTTCCACATAAACGAAAAGCTCTTTATTTGAAACCTTCAAGTAGACATGTTGTTACGATGAGAGGGGTTCCAATAAATTGGTCAGATGAAGTTAAGCATCTAGGGCTGATGCTAGATAAGAATTTAACTTTCAAAAATCACATTGAGGGCATTGAAGCCAAATGCAACAAATATGTAAAATGTGTTTATCCACTTATTAAAAAAAATCGAAACTTTGTCCTAAAAACAAGCTTTTGATTTTCAAACCAATTTTCAGGCCAGCCATGTTGTATGCTGTACCAATATCGACTAGCTGTAGTAATAATAGAAGGAAAGCTCTATAACGTATTCAAAATAAAATTATGAAAATAATTCTGAAGCTCCTTCCCTGGTATGGTACTAATTTTGAAACGTTGGAACATGTGTCGAATAAAATTATCAATATTATTTGTTTTCCGTGTCCCTTCCAAAATATCAGATAGGAACAACCCCAGAACAACAACAAACTAGAACCCCTGTGGTGTTTTTGTCGACTAAGCGAACGTCAAACATGATCTCAAGTGTCAACACGGAGACGGAATTCAACTCAATTTTGGGTTGTTTCAACGCAATTCCGTAGTTGAGTCCAATAACTCAATTTTGGCTAAATTTCCAAGGTCCCCACTAGGTAGTTTAACTTTAATTCCATTAGAAAAATATACTCAATTTTGGGTTGATTTAACGCAAAATTAAGTTCTTTCGACCCAAACATAAGAAAAGTTGCATTTACCCAAATTTGGCTTATTGGGCCAAAGTACCCCCATTGGGTAGATGCAGCTCTCTCTATTTTTGACAACATTCGTGTGGGAGAAAGAAAAAACCGAGAGATTTTGGGTTGAAACTATAATCGATATACTTAATTTTGGGTAAAGTAAACTCAAAAATTAGGTAAAAATATTTCTCCGTGAAGGTTCATTTATGGACCCCATTTTTTAATTAAAGTTTAAACATAATATAGCCGATATTTGAGCGGTAAAAATGGCTAAAGTAGTTGCAGTAACATGTTCTTTCGTGTTATTGAATAAAAGCAAGATTCCATTAAAAATTTTAGGACCCAATTGGAAGCGGGCTTCTTCTCCTATAAACAGGCGAAATCAACTCAACCTGTAAAAACTGAAGGTTTTGAAGAAATCGAACATTTTTAAAAATCTGGTATAATAATGAGTTAACTCAAATTTTTCAAAAAAGGCTCGAAATATCTGGATTTTCTTAAGTTAAAAAGAAATCTAGGAAGTTTATTGACTTTATTGAAAATACACACTGTCCCAAGAAATGCTGACGTGACTTTTGATGGCGTCGATGACAACTTTCGACGATGACGACGACAAATGAAAGTTGTATTAGAGTTCTATATAAGTATAGCCTAGTACAGCTACACAGGTCACCGGCATTTCTAAACCAGCTGCTCTAAGTGTTCGAGACAAGCAGCGACGCTACTGCGATGTCAATCGAGCATTGAGGAACTGAACAACGTTCGCGTCGGTTTTCTAATCAGTAAAAGTGATCGGAATTGGTTCGATTGGTTCGGTGGCGGCGCAGCAGTGTGGAAGCGACCAAAATAACGGGGTGAATGGTTCAATCGAAGCTTCGCTTGTTTGTTTGGCGGGGAAACTGAAAATAGATTTGCATTCACGTGCTGATAGTTTTCTTTCGAGTTTTCGTTTTCGTTTTGATTTGCAAATTTCGATCGGGTTGTTCTTGACATTGTGGAAACGACATTTAAATCGATTGAGCTTGAACTTCTAGCAGTTGTTGCTCTGCGTAGAAAGCGTTGAAAGAATGAGATGGACGAATATTCTTAAATGTCTCTTTCATTATTTTCTCACAACGAAAATTATTTATTGGTAAATTCTCGATTCTACTCTCTTTTTTCAATTTTACATCAATTATCAGAGCCTTTTATAGCCGTGTCGTTAGAGTCCGCGGCTGCAAAGCAAAGCCATGCTGAAGGTGTCTGGGTTCGATCAGGATCTTTTCATAGTGGAAATTTCCTTGACTTCCCTGGGCATAGAGTATAATCGTACCTGCCACACGATATACGAAGGCGAAAATGGCAACTTTGGCAAATAAAGCTCTTAGTCAATAACTGTGGAAGAACTGCGCTGAGAAGCAGGCTCTGTCACAGTGAGGACGTAATGCCAAAAGGAAGAAGAATGAAACGATCAATTTTCATAATAAAATTTTGCCAACAATATTTCACCAATTCCTTGGTTAATGACCCCTTTGCTTTTCAGGCGGGAGATCAAGTCTGCCACCATTTATCCATTTTACCCGCGAAGCAAACAAATTGAATAGATGTCGTGAAAATCGTACCTTGACTGATGAATCATACCCTCCGCGTGGCATATTCAAGCGCAATATTAAACAGTAGAGTAGGCGCACGAGATCTATACGCAGCACGCTGGTAGAGAATTTTTGCTAACGAGTTACAGAGAAGTTAAATCAGATTTTAAGAGTAACTTCTTACTTTTTCGATTTTAACCTTCCAGTCGTCGCGCGGTTTGCCTCCGTTAGAACCACCGCGCTGCTGTTGTGTACGTAAAGCGAGGTTTTTTCAGCGGTGTTGTACAAAATACAACAGCGCGACGACTGAAGTGTTAACAAGAACATTTATTCTAAACACATGTTTGTAATAAAAAAATCGTTGTTCGTTGATCTTTTTTTTGAAGTTATGAACGATTGTATTTAAAAAATAGTCACCTTTTTGTCATTTAATATCATGAAAAGTATTATCAGTATCATTTTCTTCCGTTGTGTTCGAATGCAATTTGGGAAATCTTATATAGGCCCATTTAAAGTATTTCTTACATAACTTTTACATAATTATAATGATAATAAATCTTCGAACTGTTAAGTGGAATACCTATAAATAAATGGAAATCGAATTTAGTATAATACCATTTTATTCCAGTAGATTTTTGTATCCTTTGGCAGATACGCGTATTTCGACCTCAACTGTAAGGCCGTCTTCATTATCGTGTACTGTAAAAGTTCAGTCCATAGACTACACGACACTGAAAACGGCCTTACAGTTGCGCCGAGCAAAATTAAGTAACAAAACGATAACAAGTTGAGCTATCCAATAACAAGCATTTGATAACTTAGTTTGTTTTCATTATGGTTGAATAAGCAGGCAACATAACAAACGTGATAACGAAAGTTTATACTAAAGATATCTCATTGTGTTATCATTTGAAACAGATTGATAATGAGTCTTGTTAAACAACCAAATTCCTCATTGAAATCTCATTATGATATCAATTAACTATAAAGATCGAATAATGATAACAAACATTTGACGTCATTCACCTGTCAGTGGCATGCTCGATCTGACAGCTCAAAATTCGTTGATAGGGATGGTATACAAATTATGTCACGCTAAATTTCAACTTTCTACCCTTAGTCGAACTTTTTGTATTAGCCCTCCAAAACTTGTGTAAGGCTTGTCACGATTGGCTTGACCCCCTCTTGGAGCGTGACATAATTTGTGCACGACCCCTTCCTATCGATAACAAAAAATAATAAAATTAATTCATTATGTGTATCTTTGTATCACTATATTATGCGGTTGTTATTGGACTTTGCTCGGGGAGGTTGATCAATGTGTGACGTTCCATACAAACTTATTGATAGCTTCTCGAAAATAGCCTTTTCTTCGCCTTGCTCTTTATATTCACCCTAAATCCTTTATAACTATGAGTTTTTCGAAAAGTTACTAAATAGCATTAAAACACAACGGAATAAAATGATACAGTGCTTGATCGTTGATCAAAAGCAATATCTTTCAAATGGCAGTTGTTTAGTTTGTACCGTATTGCCGCTCTCCATGATTTAAATAGGGGGAGATCCCTCAGTGCCGGACAGCACCCAATACCGGACAAAGCCGAAACATTGAGAAATCATGGTCCAATCAAGATGGTGTATTAGTAGAAAAGAAAGCTATTATGTAGACTAATGATTGCATAGAATAACACATCCTTGAAATATGCATGCCTTTTTAAAAAAGTAGAAAAGTTTGAAAATCTTTAAAAAATTGACGTATCCACTTAATTTTGAGCCAATTAAGTAAATATTTTGAACATGAAAAAATACTTTAGATCCCGCAAGCATGATCGAACATAATCCTAATTTGAGAGTATGAATGTATTTTGTACCTTAATTGAACTAAATATGGATAAATTACAATTTTGGTTAAGCACCTCCTGTCCTCCAGTTTCGGACAGCTTGATTTGTTATATGATATCTTTGTAATTATTGCGTCGGTGTCTCAAAATACTTTCATTTTTCATGGGTTCCGTCGATCATGGTATCAAACAAGCAATAAAATTAAGAAAAATGAACATTTAGAACAACATCGTAAAATGTGCCATTTTTCATCATATATGGAAGAGATTTTTGATAGGCATCTTGCAAACTAAGAAAAACTCAAATTATTCTTGTAAATGTTGCAAATGTATTGAACTGGTAATTATGAACTATTCCTATAGTGTACACATTCCATGATGTTCAAATTTACAGAATTTGAGGCATTTCCAGATCGTGTCCGGTATTGGGTGCCACCTTTTAAGATCGATCAATTTTGTACTAAAATTCATCATTAAAATGCAGTGTCAAAATTAATATTTATGTTTTCAAATTTATTTTTGTACACTATAAAAATGATAATATTTATCATAAATGGGTAACACGAGCCCATAAAATCAATATTTTTTCAAATTATGAATTTAGTGGCTTAAGTGTCCGGTACTGGGGGATCTCCCTAACAAGAAGTGGCTTTTTTGTTTACAAAATCCGTTTATGACTTCAGATGAGATGATAGAAAGTTGGTATCTTCATGATATAAAAACAACGATTTTCTTTTTACAAACAACTTTCAATAATATTTTCGTTGCTAAAATCATTTTAGAAAAAGTTGTTTTGAAGAATCTTTTTTTTTTTCATTATAGATGCTTTAACCATATAGGTCATTCGCGTCTTATTTAAAGAATCTGGTTTCAGAGGTACTTTATAAGAAATGCTTTTGTCCAAAGTTGGAGTTTGAAAACGTTTCAATTATTATTATTTACATCTTTGCAGAAGCGGCTACCAGATTTTGAATTGATTGAAATTGAAAGTTATTGATGCAACGAACTGCATACATATTTTTTGTTATCACGAACATTTTTGTTATAGTTGGATTTCTCTAGGAGCATCGATCCTTTTTTCACTCAGAATCAGAAGCTAGTTGACTAAGCCATATTCAGAGTAAATGAGACATAAATTTTCCAACTCGCAAAACAGAAATAAAAAATGCTGCTTTTCAACACCTCTATGGAATAGTGCTAAAAATTTGCACTTTTAGTTACTGTTCTTATAGGTGGGAAAAGTAGTTCTTCCTAAGTTCATTTTTTTGATAAAAGCCAGGTCTGATATGCAACGAAATTCAATAAAAAGAAAGGCTAGGTGAGTAGAACACTAATATATTTCAATCAACATAAAATATGAGTGATGGTCGCTGAAAACAAGCCTTTTCTCTGTTTTTGTCAATTTCAGACGTAATGTTTTCAGAGAAGTTATCCGTAATTGAGAATTGCATCTTCTTAGAAAAGAATTGAATAGGGTGGTTCTTATATAAGCTTGAATTTTGATTCAAACTTTTTTATTTGAACAAATTTGTGGCTGCGCTCTTTTGTAAATTTTTAGAAAATGTTATTTTGAACAACTTTGTAAAAGACACTTTTGATCTAACTCTTCATTTGAGCTAATTAAATTTATTCTGAAAGTTTTTACTTTAAGTAGACACGGAAAATCAGTTATTTTGGGTCTTACTTTTTGTTTTCAGTTCGACGTGGATGTGATCTTCAAAAAAAATGTAGAGGAAGTAATGATACACATTTTTGCTGAACATTGAAAGTTTATAATTCTTGTAATTTTAATGTTATAAGAAAATTCAAGCGAAAAATTATGAAATCTTTGGATGCTTATAACTTATGGAGTTGGTTCGATAAAAACAAATACAAACAAAAAAGTTAGACAAAAAACTGATTTCCGGGTCCACCCTTAGTTAAAACTTTCATAATCAATTAAATTAGCTCTAAAGAGTTAGACCAAATGTGTCTTTTACGAAGTTGTTCAAAATAACATTTTCTAAAAATTCACAGAAGAGTACAGTCACAAATTTCCTCAAACTAAAAAGGTTGAATCAAAATTAAAGCTTATACTCCCTATTCAACTATTTTCTAAGAAGATGCAATTCTCAATACGAATAACTTCTCTGAAAACATTACGTCTGAAATTGACGAGAACAGAAAAAACACTTTTTTTACTGCTAAAGTTTCGATTCGGAGTATTTATTTTTTATTTTTCTAGGTCAGAGACCTAGAGAATACTGGAGTCGCCAAATGTTTCAATGGGTTCTCTGGATAAATTGCTGTGTAAATCCTGGAAACAATTATGAGGGAGACAATTATGGAACATCAAGAATTTTATTACTTTTACGATGGATTTGTAAAAATCTTAAAAGAAATCATTTTGGAAAATAAATTTTCCCAAGTTTTCCGTGAAAAATGTATTAGAGAATTCATGAAGAAATCCTTAGAGAACTCCATTAAAAAACAAGAAATATCGTTGTATGATTTTCTATGAAAAATTACCTGAACGAATGCTTGGTAGAATTATCGGCGGTATTCTTGGAACATTCTCCGAGAAACTTGGGTAACTTCATCAGTTTTTGGAGGAATATCTGAGTAATTTTTTGTAATAATAAAATCCGTGGAAAACATCTCTGGACAAATACTTCAAGAATTACTGGAAAATCCCATTAAGAACTTTCTCTAGAAATTCCTGGTGAAATCAGTGAAATTCTTTCCACATAATATCCTTAAATAAATTTAATTTGTAGTGTGTAGAATAGTTTAGGTTTACGGACGAATACCTGCACTTCTTTTTTTGGAATAGACTCACTCCACGAATTATTATTGGATTGTTCTTTTAAAGGGCTGTTGGACGAACCCAGAAAAAAAAAATGCTGGAATAATTTTTGGATCTCTAGACAGAAAATCCTGCAGAAACTTTGGAAGAAATTGAATTCCTACGATATGATTTTTTTGAAGAATTTATAGTAGAATCCACTTCAAACCCTGAAAAAAAAACACCTAATGAAATTCTTGATCAAAGGCACAGTTGAATTCATAGATATAACTGTTAAGAAACTGTCGGAGAAATTCAAAATCCTTGAATTCAAAAATCTTTGCATCCAAAATTCCTTGGACACAGTTCTTGGATATACTCTGGAGAAATATTTGAACCACTTCTTGGCGGAACTCCAGGACAATTTGCTGATTAAATGCCTCACGTAATACGTATCAAATGTTCCTAGGAACTCTTCGAGGAATCTCTCAATTAACTTTGGACAAATTCTTGTGGATTCCCTGGAAACATATCTGAAGAAAATCTCAGAAGTTTTTATACATGGATATCAGGAGGCCTAGGGAAGATTCAAATATAACGTCCATCGTTTTTCTGGATAATTAGACACCCTTCCCCCTCTGTTACGATTTTTCAAATACCTAATACGAGGTTACGTTTTATGGAGGTATGACTGTAGTTTAATTTATTATTCATAACTTAATATGTACATTTAAATTATCTTTTGGGACCACATCGAAGCATGTACAAAAATTGATCATAGGTCAGTGTTAATTTAAATGCTTCTATGGGCCTTTTACTTTGAACGGGCACTGTATTAGCAATATTCAATTGTTAAAGTCACGTTTTATTCATGGCATTTAACAGCCCTGGCTATGACTGTTCTTTGCCAAATTACCAGAGAATTAGCAAGAAAATTTTCATTCTCGAAAAGACTCTCGACTGGACGGGGATACAAGTCGCCACCTTCGGCATGTTCTTGCTGCATAGAATAGAGATCTCACGTAACTTTTCAAAAGGATCTATGTAGCCACAATTGTGAGCCACATTAATCTCTTATGTTGCGTTTTTTGTATGGAATGCTAGCCAAGGACATTGTCTTCCGATCTATAGTGAAAATTTTTCCTAAGGTTTAGTATTGCACTGTTATAACCGATATAGAGCGAGCGAGGATAGAATCTCTTATTGTTACCATTATTTGGGACTTTACGAAGATAAATGCATTTTAGCTGGATAGCCCGAAGTATGGCAATGCGTGTTTTCGTACCGATCTATTTTGTCAGAAGTGTTTTGTATGATTGCAGGGACCTTCTACTCGAAGAAGATTGGGACCGCTATCTTACCAAAAACTACCTAGAGTTTCGATCTACTTCGTCGTAAGCGCTTTTATTCGTCGTATGAAACATAAAATGCTCCACTACGGCGGATATTCGAATTTACCTACAATAGATTTTTTTAGCTGTCATAGTTCGTCGACTTGTAGACCAATAAAACTATTGTATTTTGATAAATAGCCAGAAGCGTCGCGTGACCTAATTATCCACCTGTGCACCGCTTACTTAACTTTATCTCTTTTTTTGTCATGTCATGCTAAGTTTTTCAAGAGCGTAATCATCATTCTGGAATATGTATTTTTTACTTAGCCTTTCAATAGAATCAAACATTGCATATTTTAATTACTAATCGGGCTGTTCAGTTAAATTTATCAATAGAGTTGTATATGGGTATTCAGCTTTTATATATTCTAAAAAAAATTGAACCAGAACTCAAAGTTTCAACATTTTCCGTGCCCTGGAACTATTTGAAATTAGTATGGAAATCTTTTTTGATCTCCTAGGAGCTGTCCGGATGAGATGTCATAAAGCCTCAAATTTGAGATTGAAATCTGTGAATGGTCAATCATTTACAATATCAAAATTAAGATATCGACCATAATGAAATCGTCAAAAAAAATGTCTGCTTTCGTTTAATTTACAAAAACTGGTAAATTTGTCATTACTGAACGACCCAATTTAATCAACACGTATTTTATGTGATTTTAAAATCAGACATCATTAAATGATGAATTCTGAAGAAGTAGTGACAATTTCAACAGCACTGGTTTCTAACTAATCTTGTAATTAAAAACTGTGACTAATGGTCACCAAATCTTTACATAGAAATGAACCAAAACAGTTAGTATCGTGTAAAATACTCGATTTTTATTGTACGTTCTTTATGACCCAGCACAAATTTCGTAGAACAAAGTCACTCAGAAATAACGCGATTTGTGCAAAACTCATGAAGAGCTTCCAGAAATGTAACACCAAGGGTTTATTCACAAATTTCATAACGCCAAAAATGGCCATTTTCAGCACCCACCCACCTGGTCATAACGCATTTTGTAAGAATATTTTCCGAATTTTGTATGACCTGTAATAACTTGAAGATACCCACCCACCCCTTCAGCGTTATGAAATATGTGAATGGGCCCCAACAGCAAACAGGTAGCGAAAAAAATCGCTCTAAATTCTAAATCTACTCTTGATAAGTAAGAGAATGAAATGTGTGAAAATCAGATTTTTATCTGCATTAGTCTCGAAATGGTAGTCTGGTAAAGTCGTGGCTATACTTTCTGGGACACACTATATGCAAAAAGTTAGGTTAGTTTAGGTTATCTTCCACTGCCTGAGACACACCTGCGCTTCACGCGTGGTGATGCCGATTACTGACGGCGCGAAGGCAAAAAGAGAACAAGCAGAAGGAATCTCTCTCGTGGATTGATTTCTCTCTTGTCACTCCCATCTGCGTTCTCACACTGATCGACTTGGTTGGTTGCTGTAGCAAGATGTGCACTGGCCGGAGTTGACGCTTTGGCTACTCACACACTGGCATTTGTAGTTCGAAAAGCTCTCTACCACATTGGCAGCATTGCGTGTACGATACCGGGCAGCCCGTTTCCCGATGAAAGTGCACACGTTGGGTTTCATCGTCACAGCCAACAACGTGTAGCGTGGAATAAAGTGTCACGCAGCAATGCGCGAGGAAAAATAAGTTCTCAGATCGCGCGACGCCACAAAACGCCTATTTCATTTCATTTGCAGTGCAAAATTTTAACAACTATTTTGATGAATGTAAATTACGAAGCAAACTATTGATAACAGTGATACTTGTAATGGTTGTTAAGTGAATGAATTATTAAATTGTCATTGATAAGTAGTACATATTGATGGTGGTCAGGATGAATGAGATGCCACCTGTGCAGTGCACATGTTGCACATGCTGACGCGACGCCTCTGTAAATAGCTAAAGCCCAATTATACACTTTGCACTTCTTCACCGAAATCACATAGACGAAAACATACCGAGCGAAATCAGATTTGAGGTAGACTGAGCCACGCCAAATTACGATTCATATTTCTTCCACCCTCCGAGTGATTTACTTAACCGGGCACCTATTTACACTACGGAATACCTTCGTACATCTTCACTGAAGAACTTTATTCCAATCACATGCCGTGAAACTTTCATAATTCACGAAATTTTACGAAATCCCCTCAACTACCGCATATAATTGAGAACGTAAACAAAATTTTCAATCGTTCGGACCGAGAGAAAATAAAACTTTTGACATCAATGTATGCGTGATGTTCGGCGTAGAAAACTGTTCTTTTGATTGTGGTGTTTTCGCTGCACTGTGAGTAGCTGTCATGATTGTTTGTTCGGTCAAGACTAGCTGTGCTTATTTGTGATCTAACGCAAAGCTGAAATGCATAGATGGCACTCTTCTAGAATTGGGCTTACTGCATCTTAATCAAAATTTCTAGTGATAACTTTGGAAGAAAAATCACCACAATCATTTATTTGACAAGACTTTTGCAATTTAAGGCACAGGAAACCGTAAATATTCAAATTGACGCTTATATTGAACTATTCGGTAATCCAATCCGCATGGTTATTAAATTAATTAACTCATTACGCGTGGTAAAGATGGACAAAGTATGGGTGAAATTACGAAAAAATCCACGTGTTCGGCTGACATTCGAACCCAGGACTCTTGTATGCTAGACGAACATACGTCTAGCATACAAGAGTCCTGGGTTTGAATCCCAGCCGAGCACGTGGATTTTTTTCATAATTTCACCCATAATTTGTCCATCTTTACTACGCGTAATGAGTTAATTAATTGTCGTAAATATTCATTTTAATTTGAAAAACTTTCGCAACCTAACCTTTTGATCGCCAATATGTTTGGGCTGTATTTTGATGGTCCCAATCAGTTTTAAAAGAAGTCGATATGTTTAATCATGCTGAAGGATTTGAAGGAGATGTCCGAAGAGCTAAATATTCTTGTAAATCATGTTATTATAAAGTTGAAGTGTTGTATTTTATTCACTCACTCTATCACAGTGCACTATGGTCCAGGAATCAGTTTTACGCGTAAAACTGATTCCTGGACCACTGTGCAGTGAGTCGTTAGTTGTGAGACGAATCAAAACTGATTGCGACCAAAATGAAAATGGATACGACGAAAATGGGCAACGGTAAGTAATAATTTCATTATTGCACAATGGGAAAGCCGTCTTAGCGAAGAATTGTTTGGCATCGGTTTGTATCAGCATTGTTTATTGAAATACTGGGAAAATTGCAGGGTTTCGCTGATCAAAGCTTAATACGATGGATATTAGCGCATCACCCCGAATTCAAATACAACGGCTCAAATGCACTCAACTTGACATTCAACTTGCGAGGACAAATCAATTATGTTTTTCCTATTATAATGCTATCAAGACGACACTCAATGACCATGTTAAACGAACCGGCTCCACGCCGCGCGTCGTCGCCAGAGGAAAAGAAAGACGCGCGCCCAAAACAGAGAGAGACCCAACCAAAATAGTCAAAACCGCTATGCTAGAGCTTGAATGGAAAACCGGTTCGCCATTGTGTATGTGACTTATGCGCGCACGGTTAGGTTGAGTTGATGCGGGAAGGTATTGTGCAAGATCCGAATTTGGATATGCATAGTTCAACTCAAATCAGCTGAGCAGCTCGCTGCTGCTGCTTCAAGGAAAAGGGGTGAACATATCATGGTTAACGGTTAATTTCCTCTCTAGCAGTAGTAGATGCCGCTAGTGCTAGTCGACAACGCCGGGCTTGTTGGGCCGATCAGGTTGACAGTGAATATACACACGGTCGGCAGGTTTTCAGCTCGCGACTTTCAAGGTCGCTTGTAGAAGGTGTTAATTTTTGCTCGAGGTTGTGTGTTATTTCCTACAAGATGTGTAGATACAATACGAATATGGAGTATTTAGAAATAGAATGAAGTGAATTAAAAACAAAAAGAAGGGTTAATCTCTGAATTCACAACTACCTTTCAAAAAAGTGGGCTTTAAAACTGTCACTGAACGTGGCAAAAATGGAAGAAAGGACGTTTCTCCAGAATGCGTGCTTTCTTCCAAGAGTGAAATGGGTAATGTTGATGATTGCATCGAAATGAGCAATCAGTTCGATAATTTAGACAAATTTTCCGAACACCAATTCGAAGCAGCCTCTAGCGCAGACTCTTTGATTCAAGTGAGGAAGCAAAGAGTGCCACCTATCGTGGTCAGTCGTTCCGAATTTAGGGGATTTAGGCAGGAGATCTAGAACTCCATTAGAGGAATCGAGGTTTCCTTCCAAGAAGCAAAGAAAGGAGACTGTCGCGTATTGCCGGAAACTCTTAGAGATAGCGAACTTCTTCTCAAACATCTTGAAGAGAAGAAGCACAATTTTTTTTACTTATGACGACTAAACCGAAAGTTTGTTCAAAGTTGTTTTGAAAGGTTTCTCAAGTTACTATAAGTCACCTGAAGAGATCAAAAATGGAATAAATGATTCACACCCAGTCCAAGTAATCATTATGAAAAAGAGAACCCAATCTGGGATTGTTCGGAAAGGGCTTTCACAAGAATATTATTTAGTTCACTTTAACAAAAAAGATCTAAATAATATTAAAGTTTTAGAAAAAGCTAGACTTATGATCGATGTCCGTGTGACATGGGAAAATTTCCAGAAACCTGGAGGAAATTACCAGAACCCCACTCAGGGGGCAATCAAAAGTCATTTTTTTGGGCTTGCCCTTCGCGTAGGCAAGTCGTCGAGGTTCGTGCCAGGCAGATGAACAATAATGTCCGTTACGATAACGGTCGTTACCGGAATTTCCCTGGTAGAGTATCGAACAATACTCATTTTTCAGTTAACGATCGCTTGATTACGATCATACCCATCAGCAAGATAATAAACAAGCTCATTCACACACCAATTTTATTCCGCCGGGTAGCCGTTCGAATCTTTTAATTTCGAATGTATCTACCCAAGGAAAATCCTTTGCCGATATCGTAGCAGGTAATTTGAACTCCTCCCCTATTCGTACTATGAGTACCCATTCTACTTGTTTCAAATCAAATGGGAAAAAAACCCTGCCGAAAATTGTAACGGAAAATCATCAAATGTACCCACTTCAAGTGATATGTCTGCCTCTGATTTTAATTTTCTAATTAAACAATTGAATCTAATGATTAATGCAATGTTCAAAGCCACCACTATGACTGAAGCAGTCCAAGTTGGTGTAAAATTTACTAATCAAATTGTTATTGGATAATGTTTTTCTAATGGATCCAAAAATTAAAATTTAAATTAAAATATTTTAAATTGGAATGCTCGTTCTTTGAATGGTAAAGAGGACGAGCTGTTTACTTTTCTTACAGCTAATAACGTGCATATAGCAGTTAATACTGAAACTTATTTAAAACCTGGATCCAAACTAAAAAAAGACCCTAACGTTTTTGTTTATCATAATGATTGACTAGATGGGGCAAGTGAGGGAGTTGCAATCATCATTCATAGGAGTATAAAGGTCAACTGTTTTCGTCATTTGAAACTAAAATTTTTGAAACTTTGGGTGTTTCTGTTAAAACACAGCTTGGTGAATATACTTTCATAGCTGTCTATTTGCCTTTCCAATGCTCTGGACAGCAAGTTAATTTGCTCCAAACTGACTTGCGAAAATTGACTCGCAATAAGTCAAATTTTTTTGTCATTGGTGACTTTAATGCCAAACATCGGTCATGGAATAATTCTCAAAGTAATTCCAACACCAGAATTTTATTTGATGAGTGCTCTTCAGGATATTTCTCAATTCAATACTCTGATAGCCCTACGTGCTTTTCCTCTTCTAGAAACCCTTCTACGATTGATTTGGTCTTAACCGACTCTAGTCATCTTTGTAGCCAACTGATTACTCATGCTGATTTTGACTCTGATCATGTCCATGTTACATTTCAAATACCTCATGAAGCGATTCTCAATCCTATCAGCTCCACTTTCAATTATTATTGGACCCTGACTCTAAGCCCTTTGGGAAAATATCTAAAATGTTTAAGAAACCTCAGAAGCCAATACCGGCATTGAAAGAGGAGAACAAATTATTACTAACTAAATACGAAAAAGCTCAAAAACTTGCTATGCAGTATGAAAGTGCACACAATTTTAATTTAGGACTCACTAGTACTAGTCCAATTGAAAATCAAGTTACTCAGGACATTTAAACCATTCTCAATCAAAAGAACGTTTTCGAAAATTCCTGGGAGACTGATTTGGAAGAAATGTTTTCAATTAGCATATTTTCATGACAAATGGAAAAATGCTAAGGTTGTTCCAATTCTGAAACCAGACAAAAATCCTGCAGAAGCTTCTAGGTATCGCCCAATCAGTTTGCTTTCCTCCATCAGTAAACTTTTTGAAAAGGTCATTTTGAACAAAATGATGGTACGCATCAAAGAAAATTCAATTTTTGCCAATGAACAGTTCCGCCATGGACATTCGATCACTCATCAATTTTTACGTGTAACAAATTTGATCCGTTCCAACAAATCTGAAGGCTATTCTATTGGTCTTGCTCTTCTAGACATAGAAAAAAGCTTTCGACAGTGTTTGGCTTCATGGCTTGATTGTAAAATTAAAAAACTTTAATTTTTCAACATACATTGTTAGAATAATTCAATGTTATCTGTCAAATCGTACACTTCAGGTTAATTATCAGAACTCCAGATCTGAAAGACTTCCTGTAAGAGCTGGTGTTCCTCAAGGCAGCATTTTGGGACAAATATTATACATTCTTACATTCTTACCTCAGGGATGTCGAAAATCCTTGTGTGCGGATGACACAGGCCTCTCCGCCAAACGACGAAGTCTGTGTGTCATCTGTAGTCGATTGCAAAATAGTTTGGATATTTTCTCTTCATACTTGCAAAAATGGAAGATTTCTCCTAATGCTTCCAAAACTCAACTAATAATATTCCTACATTTGTCAAAACTTTGTCTTCACAACTAGCTAAAGGGCGAACACGAAATTATTGCGACATAATTAACAGGGCATAACTTTTCTACCATTGGGTAAAAATCAACCAAATTTTGCACACTTTCTCATTGATGTGTATTGTTTACATGCTGTCAAACTCGAAGTCGTGTTTTTCGTTTCAATGAAAATGGAGGTGAACCAACGCGATTCGGGAGAACAAATTCTTTCCAAACACCTGGAATTTCCTGAACTGTCGCACCGACAGTAGGGAAAAATGTTGAACATTCACCATTCAACCGTCTCCAGGGTGTTGAAGCGGTTCCAGGAGCGGTTGACGTTGGACCATGGTAAAGGAGCTGGAAGAAAACCAGGACAGGAGAACAAAAAGACGGAGGGAAAGGTGAAGCGGATGATTAAAGCAAATCCCAACGTCTCAAGCCGTGATTTGGCTAAAAAGATCGACATGTCGCAGAGCTTCGTCCAAAAAGCAAAGAAGAGAGCTGGACTACATACATACAAGGTACAGAACTTCCGAAACCGCGATGAGCGGCAACAATCGACGGCTAAAACTCGGACACGGAAGCTCTACGAGAAGATTCTGACAAAATATGGCTGCTGTGTGATGGACGACGAAACTTATATAAAAGCCGATTTTAAACAAATTCCTGGGTTAGAGTTTTTCACCGGCAAGAGCAAGTTCGATGTGGACGACAAATTTAAGAAGAAGAAAATGTCGAAGTTCGCCTCCAAATATCTCATTTGGCAGGCCATCTGCTCTTGCGGATGAGGAGTGAGCCTTTCGTGACAAAGGGCACAGTAAATAGCGAGATCTATAAATCGGAGTGCCTCGAGAAACGCCTTTTGCCGTTCTTGCAGCAGCACGACAAAACTCCGCTATTTGGGCCAGATTTGGCATCATGCAACTATTCTAAAAGTGTCGTGGAGTGGTATGAGGCCAATTCTGTCCATTTTGATCTAAAGGACATGAACTGTCCGGAGCTGCGCCAGGTAGAGCAGTACTGGGCAATAGAAGCGAGAACTTCGGAAGAGCAAATAGACAGTCAAAGACGAGAAGGACATGTTAAGAAAATGAAAAAATAAGATGAGAAGCTGGTACCGGATGACACTGTAAAGATTTTGATGGAGGGCATCATGCAAAAATGCCTTCAATTTTACACTCAAGGCTTCATCGATTAACTTTTCTTTTGATTTTTGAAGTAAATATATGTGTAAAACTACCCTAAAATTTTGGTTTGATTCTAAACATTATAAGAAAATTGGCATGACATTTTCGGTGTCGGAATAATTTCGTGTTCTTTATTGATATTCAAACAAATTTTCAGGCCAGCCATGTTGTATGGCATACTAATATGGGCTAGCTGTTTTTAAACCAGAAAGAAGCACCTAGATAGCATTCAAATTCTTCTATGGAAATGATTATGCTTCTTCAGTGGTATAAAACTGAAGAATGACGTAGAATTCCTTATATTGAAGCACTGGAGCAATGTTGAATATAATTATTAATGATTTTGGGCAGAAACCGGTATAATTTTCTATTACATGATAAGTGCTTCGTATAATTAGATTAGGATAAGTTTATTGACAACATAGTATGATAGTCTAGCCTAACATAAAAACCTGGGTTAAGAAAATGAAAGTAATGTTTGAAATGATACTAATAAAAATTTAAAAAAGTTATCACTGAATAACTGCCACAAATCACACATTTTATGAAAATCTTTCAGAAATATCCTGCACCTCTAGTCGATTACCTGTCGCATCTTGCGTTCCCACTTCCTTCTTCTTAGCCCGAGCCACGACAGCAAAATGATGATCCCGATTAGCCAAATTCTCAGCAGCACCTGTTTAAACGCGACGTAGCTTTTGAGACCCTTCCACTTGAGCAGTTTCAGAATTGCACCCAGATAGAACACCATGACGTCGCACATTGGAACACATTTGCTAATCTCCCACGAATCTCGAATCTCCAATCTCCGAACACAACGCTAACAAATGCTTATCGTTTCACCACTTTTCGTCTACTGGATACAGGCGCTGCCGTTTATCAGCGTTCATCCATCGGGAGAGTTCACCACATTCAATCGTCCAAGAGCTGCGCACCGGTAATCAGAAATCCAGTTTGGGATTTCGGGGCTTCCTGCACTTCTTCTGGGATCGGTCAACTATCACTTTTCGAGCACTGCAACTGGACGACGACGGTAGAAAGGCACGTTCAGACGCGAACTTTTCCAGAACAAAATGCTTTCGAATCTCGAGCAGGCTTATTCACCGGTTGATGATCCAGAGAGAATGTTGTGAGTGATCTAATCGAACACGAAAATCTCACGCGGGGGAGCATTACGTGATCCATTCCGTTAGCTCCCGAGGAATATTCCACTGTGAGTGTTTGTTCGGAACAAACGCGGGATGGAGTCGCGCGTCACGTCGTCTGCTGCGCGAACAGAATTCGACCGAGACGTTGAATAACCGGTGAGGAACTAATATTTACCCTCCCAAATTTTGCCGTTTTCGATCCGGCCTTCTTTTTGTTTGGTTCCTCAACATTCTCGACGAAAAACTTCAAATTTCGATAGGTGTGCGCTTATGAAACCCGCTAATTGTAGGATGGAAGAATTGATTGGGCCAGTCGAGCAGTCGAACGGTTTCCATACATAATCGGGAGTTGGAAAAATTCAAGGTTGCCCAGAAAACGGAGCTGAGTGGAGCCACCGACGAGTCAATCTGTGCTGGGGTGTGGAAATGTGTTCGTGAAAAATTTTAATCGATCGAGAGGCGGGTGATCGACGGCGATTGCTCCAGATAGATGTATGAAAGAAAAAAAAATGTATCGATGATGAGATAATTATAACTTTCTGCACTGTTTTCAAGTGATCGGAATTGAGCGGGGATTCCGCTCTAATGTGCTGGCGTCTTCGGACCATGAAACCAACAAAGCCCCCCTACACGCATGGTTGCTGACAGAGTTTCCTTGAATGGGTTGAGAATGTTGTTGTTTTTTTTAACATTAAGACCTTGGAAGTGGTCTGAAGATTGATTTCAAGTTATTTTATGAATTACAAAACGTGATTTCACGGTTTGATTTTTCGATTATACGGAACATACGTTTCTTCACGTCCTTTTGAGGGGTTGTCCATACACTAAGTGGTCCAATTTGTGGGACGATAATATGCGACACCTAAGATATCTCAAGCTTCCGTGTAATATTTTGAATTCGTAGGGATACATTTAATATCTAGCAACAACAGTTAGATCTCTGAAGACTTCATAGATCATATCGCTCTAAATATCCTGATGGTTTGGCTACTTTCAAACTAAGTCAGCTCCAGGTTTCTTATCGTACGAGTTAGCTCAGGCCTATGGAAGACCCTTCCATGAATCAAGTATCCTTTCTTCTTCCTTTGCTAGTTTCCTGGCGAAATTTGTAGTACACAGGCTCTTGAACCATTTTCTCCTGAAATACTTGGTGGTACTCTACAAACAACCCTCAGGTGGTTTCTTGTAAAATCTGAGATCTGTTAGAATCTTAGTTGATAATTTCAAAATTTTAACAATATTTTAGCCTATTTCAGGTCTCCTATTACAGGGTGCCAATTACCTGAAAAACATGGTAAGTCAGGGAATTTCATTTTCGGTTTGTAAAGTCAGTGAGTTTCACATGAGATCAGTTCTTAATATTTTTTGTCAGTAAAGCTGTTAAAATTTTAATTTAAAATTTCATAACAAGGGGTTACCAAACGCTTGTAACTTCCCAAAAATCAATAATTGGTTGAAGAGCAAAAATCAGCAGCAATGATTGATAGAAAGCTCAAGCCACAAATTAAGGAAGTGCTCTCAGAACACTAAACAGGCTTGGTTCTACAAGAAATATTACTTAATAAGAGGGATGACAATCTGGAAATTGCTGTTGAAGATGGTTGTCAACCTTTTTTTATTTGATGTATGCAACAGTTTCGATTGCTTGCGTTTAAATTTATATTGTTTTCAAAAAAAAAACCCTGGGCTGTTTTGTCGACAATTACATGTAAGAGGAGTATGACTTAAAATTTGAGTTTTAAGGATTTGGCACTAAACAGTTTTCAATCGACACAAATCACTGCATTGTTTACACTATATGGATAACTTTTATCTCTACTAATGTAATCAAAGCATCTAAACAAACAAACCTCTAGTTGTAAAGTTCGCAAATAGTTGATTAGTTTATAAAACAGGTGATGCTTTCTTCGTTCACATCCATCGTTCCATGTTTTCTAGACCTTCTCCAGCATCCCTCACGAAATTATCAATATTTGAAACATGAACTGTAACATTTAGAAAGTCGTGTCTCCCCTCTTCGGATGATGAGTGTAATTTTTGAATATTTCGAAAGTTCAAAATATTCTGTTTCAATCATATTTCCAAATTGGTACACCTCAGTAGCGCAACCAAGATTTGTTTTTGAACCCTACACCCCCCCCCCCCCCAGAAACAAATCTTGATTTCTTGATACCTTGAAGTTTATGGTTTTAGGAAGGTATGTTTATATAAAAAAATTGGTTGAAGAATTTAAATTATATTCTGCTTTTTTTACATGTATAATAAGGTTGAGTTAAACAAGATTAAATTACTTTTGCGTGATATCGTTCAATCGCCCTTCATATATTTTGTACGTTAAGCGCCATATCAATTATTGCATGTGGAGACATAATTTTCCAATGTTACAGAATTTGCAATCCAGAAAATATAGGGTAGGTGTTAGGGACATAGTGGTTCCCTACATCGCCATACGTGATAACTTGAATTTCTCCACATTTAGAATGATTTTGTGTGTTGCAGCAATGAGATATAGGATATATCTTAATGTTAAAACATACAAACGGATTAAAAATGTGAAAAATATTTAAATTTCACATATGGCCAAATAGGCAACCACTATGACCATAACTGGTACACTTTCCCTAGCTTTCTCCGCTTCGAATTTGAATATGGTATAAGTATACTTCAATGTTTGACAAACTTCTCACACAAATGCTTTGGCTTGGTTTTTATAAAAAGTAAAACAATTTCGTGAGTTTTATCCACAGACAAACAGACGTAACACTTAGAAGAAATTTCATTAAAATCTATCGCCCAGCTTACACCATCATCATCTGGTGAGCATGTTGCACGAAACACAGTATGAATCACGGGGGAATCGCGGTAGTGTGAAACGTCAAACACGAAGAGATGCACGTGCCTCTGGGTATGTGTTTTAAAACATAGCAAATTTAAAATTTTCGTTAAATGTGTGGTCGATGGATTTTTTTTTGTGTTACGTCTGTTTGTCTGTGGTTTAGCCTTACAGCATTCGACACAATAAATTTTACATCACGGTCTCCATACAAAATGGTCAAGCTTGGAAGCCTGGGTCTCAGCTTAGAATATTCATTACAATTTTACTTAATTTTACTGAGCAGAAACTTCATGATAGTTGAGGCACATCTCAATTTGTCCAAATTGACTTTTGTGTCTACGACCTTCAGGTATTTTCAAAATTATACACCTACATGTTATTTCATGCCAAACGTACATTATGCTTAAAGTATTTTATGTCGAATATCTAGTATGCCTAATGTCTTTATGCCAAACGTCTTTATACCTAATTGGGTTCACTCAAAAACAGCAGTGATTATTTGAAAAACTGTCTTATTTTAAGGATTATAAATCTATTTTTTGACGCATTGTTGCTCAGTATTTTGAAATTATTTTTATTATGTTAAATGTCCTAAATCAACACATTATATAAACCGGCTTTTTCAAGTTTATAGACATTTCGCAACTAAAAAAATATGCATCGAAACTTACTTTAATTATGCCATAATTTATCACAGCTTTGCTTAAAATATTGATTTATGTAATATCGGATTTACAGTCAACTCTCCCTTACTTGATATTCCGTATCTCGATATCAAGTTAGAGAACCATAGTGTAAGTCAGTTTTCATGGCTTCCTCGATAATCCCTTGGATCTCATTCGCATTTGGTTTTGTGTTCTATAATTCGATATCTCTTCTTCTTCTTCTTGGCATTACGTCCTCACTAGGACAGAGTCTGCTTCTCAGCTTAGTGTTCTTATGAGCACTTCCAAAGTTATTAACTGAGAGCTTTCTTTGCCAAACTTGCCATTTTCGCAATCGTATATCGTGTGGCAGGTACGATGATACTCTATGTCCAGGGAAGTCAAGGAAATTTCCATTACTAAAAGATCCTGGACCGACCGTGAATCGAACCCAGACACCTTCAGCATGAATTTGCTTTGTAACCGGACTCTAACCACTCTGTTAAGAAAAGCACCATACCATCCTAATTCTATTGTCCCAACAATATCTAGTTCTGGAGAGTTGACTATATAAATCGCACCAAAGCCGTTTTCCCATACAAAATGGTCGAATTCAGCATTCAGCATAACCTTTATTAACTTTACAAAAAATATGCCGATAATTCCTTCAGGAATTCTTTCTGCTTCAGGGTTATTAAATGATCCGAAATTTTATTGAACCTCACCAAAATTTATTTCGTTGTATTTCGCTGGAAGGTCATATAAAAAAAATAAAACGAAATCCCAAGAAATCCCTCCGAATTTCAACAGGAATCCAACAAATGCTGTTCAAAGTGTTCTACAAGAAATCTTTCTCTATTTCTGCGAATAATTTTCCTTAAATAATAGTTCAACAAAGTCCACTGCCAATCCAAAAATTCTATCGACATTTTTAATGGAAACTTCCGCGATAGTCCAGTGGCGAAAGAAATGCGTAATATGTATCCGTTAGAAATCAAGACCAATAGCATCACAGCTAATATGTGAATAGTGCGCTGTTTTCATGAAAATCGTTAGAATGCAGCACCACAATAAAAACTGATTTCAAAATACGGCGAGTTGAGGCGCGTCGCGAGTCTCGCTGGCGCGATCCGGTTTGGTAGTAGTGCGACAATATTTTGATCATTCAAAGTAAATTTGTTACATATCTCTCGCAACTTACAGCATTCTTGAAATCTGATTAAAGTGAAATGGAGGTAAAGGAAATTTCGCATCTAATGAAAGAATAATCCAATTTCCCCAAGTTCTGTACTTAGTCCACTCTGACTTAACGCCGGATAATAAATAAATTCGAAAAATATATTTAATTTTCATTTAAATTACCCAATTTTATCAATATTTTTCCCTAAAATAATCTCGGTAACCTCGGAAATTTATTAAAACAATGAGAAAAAAGGTAAAGGAATGTTAAGAAATACAATTCGCAAATAAATTCATTTAGTTTTTCATTGAGAAGTTGAACATTTTCCTTTTGATTGTAGATCTTCTTATGAAAACTCTAGCACATTCTATGAGAAAGGCACTTGACAGAATACTTTAAGCCATCTCTCGATTTTTTTCAGAAAAATTATCGAAGTTTCGCCTATACTTTCTTTTCGATTACTTTGGCAGTTATTGATAAAATTTTTCAGAAATTCCGTCAAAATATATTTAGCCGTTGCGGTAAACGCGCAGCTATTCAGCAAGACCATGCTGAGAGTCGTGGGTTCGAATCCCACCGGTCGAGGTTCTTTTCGGATTGGAAATTTTCTCGACCTCCCAGGGCATAGAGTATCTTCGTACCTGCCACACGATATACGCATGTAAAACTGGTCATTGGCATAGTAAGCTCTCAGTTAATAACTGTGGAAGTGCTCATAAGAACACTAAGCTAAGAAGCTGGCTCTGTCCCAGTGGGGACGTAACGCCAGAAAGAAGAAGAATATTTAAAAAAATATCCTTCCATAAGTCTCTGTTAAGAAAAGCACCATACCATCCTAATTCTATTGTCCCAACAATATCTAGTTCTGGAGAGTTGACTATATAAATCGCACCAAAGCCGTTTTCCCATACAAAATGGTCGAATTCAGCATTCAGCATAACCTTTATTAACTTTACAAAAAATATGCCGATAATTCCTTCAGGAATTCTTTCTGCTTCAGGGTTATTAAATGATCCGAAATTTTATTGAACCTCACCAAAATTTATTTCGTTGTATTTCGCTGGAAGGTCATATAAAAAAAATAAAACGAAATCCCAAGAAATCCCTCCGAATTTCAACAGGAATCCAACAAATGCTGTTCAAAGTGTTCTACAAGAAATCTTTCTCTATTTCTGCGAATAATTTTCCTTAAATAATAGTTCAACAAAGTCCACTGCCAATCCAAAAATTCTATCGACATTTTTAATGGAAACTTCCGCGATAGTCCAGTGGCGAAAGAAATGCGTAATATGTATCCGTTAGAAATCAAGACCAATAGCATCACAGCTAATATGTGAATAGTGCGCTGTTTTCATGAAAATCGTTAGAATGCAGCACCACAATAAAAACTGATTTCAAAATACGGCGAGTTGAGGCGCGTCGCGAGTCTCGCTGGCGCGATCCGGTTTGGTAGTAGTGCGACAATATTTTGATCATTCAAAGTAAATTTGTTACATATCTCTCGCAACTTACAGCATTCTTGAAATCTGATTAAAGTGAAATGGAGGTAAAGGAAATTTCGCATCTAATGAAAGAATAATCCAATTTCCCCAAGTTCTGTACTTAGTCCACTCTGACTTAACGCCGGATAATAAATAAATTCGAAAAATATATTTAATTTTCATTTAAATTACCCAATTTTATCAATATTTTTCCCTAAAATAATCTCGGTAACCTCGGAAATTTATTAAAACAATGAGAAAAAAGGTAAAGGAATGTTAAGAAATACAATTCGCAAATAAATTCATTTAGTTTTTCATTGAGAAGTTGAACATTTTCCTTTTGATTGTAGATCTTCTTATGAAAACTCTAGCACATTCTATGAGAAAGGCACTTGACAGAATACTTTAAGCCATCTCTCGATTTTTTTCAGAAAAATTATCGAAGTTTCGCCTATACTTTCTTTTCGATTACTTTGGCAGTTATTGATAAAATTTTTCAGAAATTCCGTCAAAATATATTTAGCCGTTGCGGTAAACGCGCAGCTATTCAGCAAGACCATGCTGAGAGTCGTGGGTTCGAATCCCACCGGTCGAGGTTCTTTTCGGATTGGAAATTTTCTCGACCTCCCAGGGCATAGAGTATCTTCGTACCTGCCACACGATATACGCATGTAAAACTGGTCATTGGCATAGTAAGCTCTCAGTTAATAACTGTGGAAGTGCTCATAAGAACACTAAGCTAAGAAGCTGGCTCTGTCCCAGTGGGGACGTAACGCCAGAAAGAAGAAGAATATTTAAAAAAATATCCTTCCATAAGTCGTTTGGGTAAGCCTTTAAAAACTCCTAAATAATTTCACCAGAATTGCACGAATTTCGCCAGAAACTGAACCAAAAATAATATCTCAAGTTTTCAAAAGAAGGTAAAATTGGACTTTATTGAAAAAAATTCAGTTTTTCAGGAACTTCATTAGTATGACTTAGGATACAAATATCTTAAATAATTTGAAGAATACCTTGCAATATCATCAATTTCGAAAGACTAATAGCTAGTGTTTCGTTAAAAATTCAGTCAGATACATCGACAGCAATGCTTTTAGACAATCCTATAAAACAATTCTACTATTCCGATAAGAATTCAACAAAAATTTCTCCAATCATGCCGACAGAAATTGCTCATAGAATATTGCACCAAGATTTATGACTTTACCCAAATTTTATACTGATGTTACCCTAAGAATACTGTCGTAGATTTTTGAAGTACTTCAACATTATATCCAGGAATAACTTTACGCCCTAAAATTCATTAAAATTATCTTCAAATGTCTTCAAAATGGAAACATGTTCATATATCTGGAACATCCCCTTTGTACTATAAGGAAATCCCTAAAGAGTTATTTTCCTTGGACAAAGCCCTAGAAAAATTCATAAAAAAATCTCTGAAAAGATCTCTATTGTACTTAGTGGATGTTTTTTTTACAGCCTAATCCCTTAAATAGTTCTTGAAGAAAGTTCTCAAGAGTTTTCTGAAGTGCTGAATGAATTTCTGGGTGGCTTAGAGAAGAATAAAATGCCTTATGGATTTCACGAAGAAATTAATGGAGGATTTTATAATTGAGTTGTGAAACTCTTGGAATTCTTATTTTTTTGCTGTTTTTTCAAATACTTTCCATAATTTTTTTTTCAAAAATTGTCAAGAAAATCTTGTAGAATATGTGTTGCTATTTATCGTAGATCATCTGGTTCCGAGTTCGACTCGTAGCCGTAACTCACGTAAATATCTCAGGATACAGCATTTCTCTCATAGTCGTTCATTCACTTTTCGAATCAAGGAGAGTCTGTTCCCAACACATGAAGCAAATACGTGCAAGCGCTTTTTAGAATTGAGCAGGCATGATAATACTCCTCAACATCATCAGAGTTCAGTAACATACTCTGAGTAGCAGCCTTTGCCTCTAAGCCAGTGATTCCCAAAGTGGGTGAATTCGCCCCCCTGGGGGCGATTTTCAGGTCCAAGGGGGCGAAAATTTATAAAACTGAATTTGGGGGGCGAAAATGCTAGAAAGGGGGCGAAAGTGGGAGCAATTGAAAATCAAAAATAGATTCAAAGTTTGTAAGCGGCACTCATATTTTAATGACTGCATATCATCTGAAGAAGAATTTATTTGACACCTAACTAATTTATCGGTTCTCGTTTTTAAATTATAATAAACAAATTTGACGATTGTCATTGGATCTAAATAGTTTTTGCTAAAATTAATATTGAATGCTTTTTGAAAGCAGAAACTTTTGGCGATGTGTGAAATTTATTTCCAAGTCTAAGGTAAAGTTTGTTGACTTTCTGCTAGGGGATCTTCAGAATAAGGCACCTTAAGTTTTTATTATGTTTCACACATTTATTAAAGTACTCATTTGAATATTTTGTTAATACGCATACTTAATAGTATTTATAGTACAAATCATATTATAAACAAATTCATGTGACTTTGATGGACAAAAAATGGGTTTCAATGATAAAATCACTGAATACCACATACGTAAATCACCCTACTCAAAAATAGGCCTGAGCGACATAAAATTTCATGGATCAACGCTTTAAAAAATCTAAATTGAACGTTATATTTCAGTAAATTATGAGTTGAAAAAAGTTTGGGTTTACTGATATTTTCTTATATTTTGCCTAGATTCGATTGTTTCCAGAACAGCCAATAATGTATTACCCGAAATTTTTTAAGTTTATTTGAACAACTTAAGAAACATAAAAAAAGACAAAAAAACAGAAAGTGAGCCGACCATTTTTTGATAATCGCACATCAGATTTGTTGATACTAAGGCAATTAATGCATATGATAGATATTACATGACTCTTTTATGGACATACAAGTAGTAGACACTCTTTTTGCGGTATTTTTATTGAAGCATTATAATTGACTGCTACATCCTTTTAAATTTGACCAATGTTTGGTATACTTATGATGAGATATTGATCCACACTTCAACGTAAGTGTAACGCTTAGTACAAATGTTTAGATTTCATATCAGGGGGGCAATTCCAAAAAATATAGGTCTCAAGGGGGCGAAAGTCAAAAAAGTTTGGGAAACACTGCTCTAAGCAAAGAGGCAACGAAAAATGAGCGAGGAAGATGCGGCACAAAATACAACAGAGCGAAATTCCATCAAAAAAGAGTGCCATCACAACTCCGCGAGGCCTGTTTTGCTCGAGCAAGTCAATTAAAAGTTCTTTTAAATTGTGAGGTAATGTGAGCATATCAACAAAAGAGAAATAGTACTACAAAAATCCTCGCATTGTTTTGTACTCTAACACGAATTGTTTGAGGATCTGTGTTGAAAATTTTGAGTTTAATTTTTACTCCTCAGAAAAACGTCAGAATCGCCTCATTTTTACATCGCAAAGGAGATTCTGTCAAGCCTGGTAATAAGAATTTATGATATGGTACCATTTTGGCCGCATGGAGATCTTAAACCTTCAAACAGCTTCTTTTTGTAGTTTTCAGAATCTTTAAATATTCTATGAAGCAAAAAGTCTATGAAAATTTCCAATAAGTTCTAGGAAGCATCAAATTTAGTAGGTAACTTGTAGGTTTGAAGACTTTTATGCCAGAGACATCTAGATAGCTTTAGAGTGTCCCTTAAGTTGAACTGTTTTTCCTAAGCTTCATGAGGCTTCGGGATGAAATCTAATAAAGGGTGACTTCTGGATGTTTATTAGTACAAATTTCAAATTATCACTCCAGACTACTCTTCAGATGATATAAGGGTTTACTAACAACTCTACAAAATTTCAGCTCTATTGGTGAACCTGTAATTTAGCACCAGCTGTTCGAAGTTCGTATGGGATTTACTTTGGTAGGACTCATTATTGTAAAGGAAAATCGCCAGAGGTCACCTATTGATCTCTATAAAACAAATCTGAAGGCAGACCTTTTTCCATAGTAAATCCCGTATAAACTTTTATCAGCTGAAGCTGAATTATAGTTTCTCCGACTGAGATGAAAATTTTCACAGTTGTTATGGAACCGATATGACACTTGGAAGTAGGACTTGAGCGAAACATCATATTTTTCATACAATCGTGTCCCACGCTAATGTTTTCCACTGGGAATGAGCCTGCTTCTCATCTCAGTGCTCTAATGAGCTATTCCAAGCTATAAATCTAGAGTTTTCTTTGAACATAGAAAGGATGTTGAGAAAACTTCTAATTCGAAAAGTTTCTTGACCGGTGGGATTCGATCTCACGACCATAAGTTCAATAGCAACGCGTTTACCGCTACGGATATTTGGGCTCCTGTGGTGTCGACTTGAAAATCCATTTGAGAAAGTTATGCTTTTATGGGCATTCTAAAGGTCTAGCAGATGGTTCACATGTATTTTAGCCTGATCATGCTATTGAGCTTTTGATCTTTCAAAAAAGCTTGCACTAATGTTTGCGCGAGTACTTGATCATCCTGCATTACTCAGCATTCTTCATCAGAACGATCGATGATAGTTGATGACTATCGTACGGAATCTTTCTATCTAACCCATAATAGAATGAGAATGGAACGAAAGTCATCGTCTCGCTCGCCAGCACGGAAAAGTATCAGCAAAACAAGTTTCTATAAAGACTCTAACAAAAGCTGCCAATACCTAGAGTTTGAACCCCGAGCTCGAATACGAACACTCAGATCCGAAAGTCCGACTCGTTTGTCCATTACGATTATTCTACACGGACTACGAACAGAGGGGTTTGTTGTTTTTGTGTTAGATGAACCGGCCCTCGTGCGTGACCTTGACGGTTTGAATCGCCTCGCGTCAACTGCGACGACGAAGGCGACAGCTTCCTGAAATTTGTTCGTCCCTTGCGTCGACTTCACGGTCACAGTTGCAACCTGTTCCGAGCGAATTAACAGTAATAATTGATGAACCGTTGGTTGGGGCAAGTGGGCGTTGACAAAGGATGATGGAGCACAGACAAACAGATGTTCAAACCATTTTTGTAAGCACATTCAGAAATTGCTTTATAACGTTGAACGTTTAGAAGTATGCAACTTTGCGTAATGCATTGAAGCTTGCTCGAAATATACTTATTATTCTTCTTATTCTTCTTGCAATTACGTCTACCTTGGGATATAGCCTGCTTTTCAGATAAGTGTTCTTATGAGCACTTCCACAGTTATTAACTGAGAGCTTTCTTTGCCACATTTTTTCAGTCGTTTATTGTGTGGCAGGTACGCTGATACTCTATGCCCAGGGAAGTCAAGGAATGTTCCATTACGAAAAGGTCCTGGACCGATCGCGAGCCTTCAGCTTGGCTTTGCTTTGTAGCCGCGAACTCTAGCCTCTCAGCTAAGGAAGGCGAAATATACTTATTATTCCAAGTAAAATTGATTTATCATAAAAAAAATAATGTTAAATTCAGAAATATTGTTTTATAGACTTATAATGTTTGTCACGTTATTTGAACTTAAAACACTTTTGTCGGTGATTTCTATTAATTCTGTACTTTTATGAATTAAATCTAATCAACCTTCTCTATTAACAATCTTCAATCCAGTTCAACAAGCAAATAATGTCAAACAGTAGTTTGGTTGTGGATTTTCATGTGTTAACATAACTGTTAGAAAAGTCATCCCAAAACCAAAAATCGATTCCCGTCTGTATGTAATATTATAGGTGTATCCATAAAAACATTATACAATCTTTTAACTGCAATCGGTTACTAAGATAACAATATTGTTCTCAAAATGAAAAATTAAAGTTTCTTAAAAAGAACGCAGAAATATTAAGATGTTCTTCCAAACAACTATTAATGTTATCCCGTTTTACGGTATTGAGAAAAGAAAATTTGATGATTATGCCGCTTGCAGACAGTTTTGTTTATTTATCCATTGACTGAATCCATGAGGGATTGATATACAAAGCACTTGGCGGAACTCTACACAGGTTATTGTCGGTCGTGAACTATGTCATTCTTTGTGATTGAAATAGGCTGGGTCTACGGTCTACTTCAGTGCATTCAGTTTATTAAGTGGTACCCAGTAAACACAAACTCGTATATAATAGGATATAAGAGTACAAATGTGGAGGCGATATACGCACATGCGCCATAAGACTACATGAAAGATGTGCGTATATCGCCTCCACATTTGTACTCTTATATCCTATCATATACGATGGTGTGTTTACTGGGTAATGTCTTCGTTCAAGATAAAGTATAGCCGTCAAGCAATTCAATGCCCGGTCAGTGTTGAACAGATTTTAGCTGAATATTCCTTAATCGATTGGTGAATCGACTATAACAAACCACAGGTTTGTCGAATTTTAACATACGTTGCCAAAATAGGTCGTGAGTTTTTTTCATTTCATTAGTCAGAGAGTTGTCTCACCCGACAGTTTTTCATAAACCAATTATCTAAGTACGTTCATTATCAATATTACCGACAAGACATCGAATTCATTGTAATTTTTGGATCAATTTTTGAAAAAATAGAGTAAGTTTACTAGTAGTAGCCACCCAATAAATGATAATTTAAGGAAAAATTTTCAAACGAGAACTTTGGACGAAGTTGTTTTTTAAGTATTAAAAAATGTAACAGAGTAGTACAATTCTGAATGTCATGATAGTTTATCATCACCGCACAGATAACTCATTTTACTTCTAATATCGACAACAAAAATTTGAACACATCTAACGTTTTGCAGTTGCTATTAGGATTAAAAGTTCATATAGAAAATGCTATGACTTTATTTTTAAACATGGGACTAATCTCATATTTTTTACAACATTTTCAACTAAAGTGTGTGAATATAGAACAATATCGATTCGAAAATTCATATAATACAGTTATAGCTTCTCCTCGAAGCTGGAAAATCTTCTCCCAGAATTTGGAAAAGCTTCTCCCAGATGCTGAGAAAGCTTCTCTCAGAAGCTGGAAAAGCGTCTCACAGAAGCTGGAAAAGCTTCCCTTAAGAAGCTTTAAAAGCATCTCCCAGAGTCTGGAAAAGCTTCACCCAGAAGCAGGAAAAGTTTCTCGTAGAAGCTGGAAAAGCTTCTCCCGGAGGCTGAAAACGCTCCTCCAGAAGCTGGAAAAGCAACTCCCAGAAGTTGGAAAATCTTCTCCCAGAGGCTGGAAAATCTTCTCCTAGAGGCTGGAAAAGCTTCTCCAGAAGCAGAAAAAGCTTCTACCAGAAGCTGGAAAATCTTCACCCAGAGGGTATAAAAGCTTCTCCCAGAAGCTGGAAAAGCTACTCGCAGAAGCTGAAAATGCTTTTACTAGAAGCTGGAAAATCTTTTCCCAGAGGCTGAAACAGCTTCTCCAGAAGCAGGAAAAGCTTCTCCCAGAAGCTGGAAAAGCTTTACCCTGAAGCTAGAAAAGCCTCTTCCAGAAGCTGAAAAGCTGCTCGCAGTAGTTGGAAAAGCTTCACCCAGAAGCTGGAAAAGCTTCACCTAGAAGCTGGAAAAGCTTCTCCAGAAGCTAGAAAAGCCTCTCCTAGAAGCTGGAAAATCTTCTCCCAGAGACTGGAAAAGCTTCTCCAGAAGTTGGAAAAGCATCTCCCAGAAGCTGGAAAAGCTTCACCCAGAAGCTGGAAAAGCTTCTCCAGAAGCTAAAAAAGCTTCTCCCAGAAGCTGGAAAATCTTTTCCCAGAAGCTGGAAAATCTTTTCCCAGAGGCTGGAACAGCTTCTCCAAAAGCAGGAAAAGCTTCTCCCAGAAGCTGGAAAAGCTTTACCCTGAAGCTAGAAAAGCTTCTCCCAGAAGCTAGAAAAGCTTCTCCCAGAAGCTGGAAAAGCTTCTCCCAGAAGCTAGAAAAGCTTCTCCCAGAAGCTGGATAAGCTTCTCCCAGAAGCTGGATAAGCTTCTCCCAGAAGCTGAAAACGCAAATTCCCAGACCGGCAATCATTTGGCCTTACCGTTTTTAGGATTGTCATTGCTTGTGAAATAACAAATTCCTCTTGGATCAAGTTTTTAAACAAAGATGAACAATTGAGTTCTTAAAATGGTCCGTTTCAAATGCTTCTTCAGATTCGATGGAAATTTTCCGTAATCGTTTCGAGTGTAATAGTATACTCGCAATCCAATCTCAACAGCTGGAGAACGTTGCCCTTATTTTGCCAGATAATAACAGAAAGAAAACTTGAGAAGGACCAGCTTTGAAACTTGTTTTGCCTCTGTTCAAAGTTCAACTTGCTTTACTGTCCGTCTGGGAAACGTCCTTCGTTGAACCGGGAACGGAAAGTTGGGACCGTCCACTAATTACGTGTGACGTTCTTCTACATGTATCCAATCTTGCTTGAATTGTTATGTCTAAAAAAATTATCCGTTTCGTACTACATGGAAGCACCCTCTCAAGGCACCAAGGTGGACGATGTTTGATGTCTGATGGGGATGGACAACAATTATCTACGCTTCACTTCGCTGCATCAGAATCAACAGCAGCAACAATCTGCGGCGATCTTCCACTGTCCAGGAAACGATAATAACGATACAAGTTGTTTGTGGCAATGCGCATTATTGCAAGAAGAGTGGAGAACTACGGACCATCATTAGTGCGATGGAGAAAATTGCAATGGATTGCTGGTTTTGCAGTCGGATGTTCTGCCAGGCGTGGTGACTCAATGAAATACAGTATTTCATGAAATTACAAAGAGCTGGGCTAAGATACGTAATGTCAGATAATGCGTATAATCTTCTTGGAATTACGTTCTAACTGGGACAGAGCTTCCTTCTCACCTTAGTGTTCAATGAGCACTTCCACAGTTATTAACTGAGAGCTTTCTTTGCCAAACTTTCCATTTTCGCATTCATATATCGTGTGGCAAGTACCATGATACTCTATGCCCAGGAAAGTAAAGGAAATTTCCTTTACGAAAAGATCTTGGACCGACCTGGAATCGAATCCAGGCACCTTCAACATGGCTTTGCTTTATAGTCGTGGGCTCTAACCACTCGGCTAAGGAAATATGTGGGTATACTGGTCAAGGAAACTCTTATTAGATAACTGTAGAAATGATCATAGAACACTAAGCCGAAACAAAAGCTCCTTCTCTTTTGGGACGTAACGCCAAAAAGAAGAACAAAACGACTGATATTCTATTTAAAGGGCAATAACTCAACCGGGGATTCCTTGACTTGTCATGCCAATAATGCGCAGAAATCGGACCCTCGCCATTAATTCTTTGTTCGCTCGGTCCGATGCACTGCACTTCCTAGGCAGAGCGTTGACACAATTTATTACGGTCGTAATACAATTCCATCATCGCAGCTAGAATCTGCTCAGCTCACGGAAAGTGTCTCCCCACGGTTCAGGACGGAACCTTGACAAACGAACGGTTTCTCCTTTATTCCGGCGGCAGTCGATCAAATCAAAGGCGACGTGGTCACACTCAACCGACCATCTACACACCCTGAAGTGGACACACGAAAATATCTTTCTCAATTTATTTTGATACGTGATCATACAAAATATCCACGCCTGTGTGTCGACGAATCAAAACGATCAAGTTCAAGTTCAGCGGTTTTGCACCCCGTTCTTGACGGTGACCCTTCGTTTCCGTGAGTATGGGTTCGAATTCGTTTGCTTCGCACAGTGGTTCCATTTGTTCTACGAAACGGTCATAAGTTTGTTCTATCTTTATTAACGAGATTTTTAGCTCTGAGCAAGTTCATCACGGGACCAACGGCTATACTTCCCTTCCGAGGAAAGTCGTCACTGTAACCTTTACGTCATAAGTGACTATCTCGGTGATGGGATTCTGTACCATGTTTTGACAGCTAATCAGCATAGTACATTCGAATTTTTGCACGGCCGAGTAATACAAAGTTTTCATACATTTATTTTCAACATGGCTTTATTTTTGCATGAAACGTTGCATTTGGAGATTTTGTCAGAAAATTCAGTTGAACTTACAAAAAAAATGTTTTCAAGAAAATCGATTACGCCTTTACTATTATTTTATCGTTATTTTGTATGATTGATGAAATATCGGCAACGCAGTCTTTTTTGTTAAAAACGAGTTTTATTATTTAACCCGACGCCATACCAGCGTCAAAAATGGTCCTATACCATTTCCCGGATACCCCATTTCCCGGAAAATCATTTCCCGGAATACCTCGTTTCCCGGAAAGATATTCAAGAACAATTGAAATAATCGACGTCAAAAAAAAACTGGAGGGGTTGTGTGCAAGACACGACCGCAGTTTTGACGTTGGATAACTTTAAGTTGGTTAGAAATGGTCTTGAAAATGATTTTTATAAATGATCAATTGTTTTGGGGCAATGTTACACATAGTTTAGTTTGATAGTGATATTCTTTTTAAGATATATTATTCAAACCAACTCATAAGCATACTCTTAGTAGCCCTGAAAAAATACTCTTGGTGGCCCTGATGTACCGTCGTTTGAGGTGATATTGGACTTTAAGGGTGATTTTGGACCACTATTTTTATAGCAAATTAATATCAGAACCTTAATATTTACTTTGTAAATATCCATGAAATGCAGCATCGAAACGGGTGGTCAAAGTCACCCCCTAGGCTCAATGTCACCCTGCACGCCGATTATACTTTTTTGATGTATCGTTTAGAAAATCCATGCTGAACTGCATCCTCACTTTTTATGTTTAATTCAAATATTTAAACAATTATTGGCTTAGCAACAGGCAACGTGAATTTAACTTATATTTGGTCGGGGTTCTGCTGAACTGCACAAAGTATCAAATCCATCATATTGAGATATTTAACTTTAAAATCCACTCATCTGCGAGTACATCACGAATGACTCTTTTATAACTTTTACCGCGTTCAAATGACTAACAGGGTCCAATGAACAAGTCAAGATAGAATATTCAAGAAAATCATCAGATATTTCCCATGTAAACTCTTAGTTCACTCTGGCTGAACCAAACTATATGAAGGTGGTTGATATTCTGATTTGAAAAACAGTCTTACCGGACAATTAAGTAGCACAGTAATAAGACATATTCCAGTAAATCCTCTAAGGCAGTATAAGGACTGTTCATTTAAGAAAGTGGACACGTATTTTTTAAAGCAAACTGTTTATTTTCGAACAAATTCATGAGTTGTTTTGAAATATATGGAAATCAAAGTAATCTCGACCAAATTCACATAAGTTTGAACATTTATTGAGCATTCCTGGATAATGATCTGACTTTTCTCTTGATGCCTCCCATCGAATTCTGCACAACTTTCTTCGTAACTTTTCTTTGTGTTGCTTACCACATTTTCTTTAAAAAATCTATGGAACTTGCTTATCTTCCATCTTTCTTAAGATTATGTTTGATTATTGCCCAATATTTCCAAATGGGGCATAGTTATGGGCGATTCGGTAGAATCTGCCATGTTTTAACAAATTCGACTTTTTCCTTCTTGAACATCTCCAAAGTAGCCAGCCCTGGCCAAAACAATGGAGGCTTGTTATACTTTCGGTAGATGGGCAGAAGACGTTTTAAAATGCATTAAGTTCTGTATTTTTTGGCGTTGATTGAACCCGTTGTGAAAAATGTAGTACTTTTCATACCGCAGGAGCAAATTGTTTGCCATAAAAAACTTTTTTCCCAATTTTTTCTGTTCGGATGTATTGCAGGTCGTCATAAGCATCTGTTTTCGATACAGTGTTGTTAAATTGGAATTTGGACACTTCGCGATTTAAGCCAAACCTCGGAACGACAGCTTTTCTGAACACTATTTGTGCAGAATAAATCTGCGTGTCGCCATGTTAAACCGACCTATCGCTTGGAATTTACAACTGTTCGATGTCAACTTTCTTCTGCTGTCAAAATAAACACTTGAGTACACACTGAAACAAAATTTGAATTTTTTCCTTGGAATTTTTACACCAAAATGTTAACAATCAGGTGTCCACTTTCTTTAATGAACAGTCCTTATATCATGTAGAAAAATTTTCTAGATCTCATATCCCTTCGAAAGGTTTCCAACTGTAGACTTACTTTAAGACTAAATAATCTCAAGACATTCAAGACCTCTTCTATGGTACTATGTGCAGTCTATGAGGAATCATTCGGATGATAGAGTTATTATTGTCCATACTGTCTGTAAATTCATTGGATAATTGCCCTTCTTCCATACATAGGCTGTTCTTTCAAGTTATGTCATAAGAACAAATCATAATGTTCAAACTGATAAACAAATCGATTCACATGAATTCCGATTTTAGATTCTGTCATTCTCATAGATAATCACCCTTCTTTTGAACATTTGCCGTTCTTTCAAATTACATCCGATTCTGTTTTTGCACGGGGGATGCGTACCGTGCAAAAAAAAGTTTTCAGTTCAAAATTTCAAAAATTGTGCAAAAAAAGTAACACCATTTCTCGACGTTTCATGCAAAAATAAGGTTTTGGCGGAAAAAATGTATAGAAACTTATTTTGCACGGCCGTGTAAAAAAAATCCGTGCAAAAACAGAATCGGGTGTATACCGAAAGAAAAAATGTTTTGTCGAGAAGGCTGCCAATATTCCCAAGTAACCAAATAGCACTATAATTCGCCCTCCGTGCTAATATAAGGCTTTTACAGAGCTGACATGCCCTACAGCAGCAGTATAACAGCCCTATAAGCCCAAAAAGGCGAATTAGCGGGATAGTGGTTACTTGGGTTAAACACCATAAGTTTTCCCTTCTTTCAAACTTAGGTTGTTCTGTTGAATTATTGTATTAGAAACAAATCATTTTATACAAAAGTTTCACATATTTGATTAACTTCCACCTTGTCAAATTTGTAAGGCTTTTGATGCTTCCACAATTCCTTCCCCACCTTTGGAATAAGACATTAGCATGAACTGTACCACTATTTACTTTACATACCACTATTTACTTGATTTGAGGTCGCTGAATCTATTGCTGTTTTCAAAAAATCTTATGGCACGTAAGATTTTTGCGATATTGACTGTTAGAAATGCATTGTTTATCGATCCCTGTCAACTTGTATGCTGATTCATGTGCTTAATTTCCTACAGAAGTCAGTTTTAAGGTGCTTAAAAATAAGGAACAACGAAGATTGTATCATTTTTTTACTTAAAAGGTACCTTTCAATGTAAGTATTGTGTTGTGGCCAACAACAAGCCACCGGGGTGCATCATGCCGCACCACACCGGTGGACGAACATGCCTCATGTTGAGGCCACAAACACTCCATAAATTCTGCCATTCTGGCAACACTGAAACTACTTACCTGTAGAGCATACCATAACAATCGAGCATACCTGAAACAAAACAGAAAACATCAGTAAACCATTATAATTTCATCATAAGCAATCAACTTACCTTTCGATCTTTCCAGACCGAACACAATCCAACGATTGTTTATTTACATTTTCATTCTCTCTATTGTCTGACAGTTCCAGAATATTCAGTCCGTCAATTGTATAACAGTTTAGACACAACACATTATTGTATACAACAATGCACATCGAGAATATTCTATGCAAGTACAATAGGGTAGAGGACTATAAATACAACACCATGTGATATACCAAATCAGTCTGAAATAAATCGTGAACTAGAACGTATCTCTCTCTTAGTAATTATTCCCTACCGGATCGTATCCGCGGGAACATATTGTATCCAGCCATGAAAAAGAAACAACGAATTTTGTATGAAGGCTACTAGCATGTGCGAAAAGTCGATTAAGTCGATAGTGAATCCGACAATTTCAATCAAACTAGGATGACTTGCTGTTTTTTCGGCATTTTTGTTGTGTTCGTCATGGGTGGGTTTTTTTTAATAGCCTTTGGGCTCAAATTTTGCATCAATACTTTTAGCATATAAGCGCAACTTGCTGCCACAATTCAAAATATTTGGCTGGCAAAAACTCCCATGACGACGTAAACAAAACGAACTATATAACTGTTTCATACAATAGTTGAAGTCATGTTATACATGCTCGGGAGTAAAATTATTAAAACAAAGATTTACTATAGATACAATAATCTCTTAATCGAAATGTGATGGTCTGGGGAAGTTTTCCATGGAGTGGAGTAGGAAGCCTCATGAAAATCGACGGAATAATGACGGCAGATTCCTACATCAACATCTTGCGGGAAAATCTGGAGATTTCGTTGATCCAGACGGGCCTTGAAGAGAAATTCATATTTCTCTAGAACATCGACCCGAAGCATACTGCCAAGAAGACCAAGTCTTTCTCACGATCTTGTCGGATTAAACCGCTGGAATGGCCTCCACAAAGCCCAGACCTCAACCCCATCGAGAATTGCCGAAAACCAATCGATGAACCAATGGAGAATTAAGTTCGTGGCGATTGAAACATTGAAATCAATATAAGCTCCTGGATGCCATATAACACTTTAATATGTACCGGGACCACATAGGCGTAGATGCCACATTACACTTTAATGTGTACCGGGCCCACATATTCAGCGAGACCAAGCTGAGGGACGTGGATTCGAATCTCCCACTGGTCGAGATTTTTTTCGTAAAGGAAATTTTTCGACCTTCAAGTATGGAGTATCTTGTTCTTGTATCCGTAATAAATTTTCTGCTCAGATTAACCAAAACTAAAATTTTAAGGTTGTTTTGGAGATAACAATAAATATAGTTAATTTAACATTATATTGTTAGAATTAACTATATTTCATAGTTGTTAACAACTATATCTTTGATTGAGTTTACAAACGTCAAATTTCAACTATATTATAGTTGCTTCAAAATAAATTTAATTGAGTATACAATATTCTGCAATGTTGATCCGAAATTTTATTCTGCTTTATCACCTTATCTTAAATGGTGTGTTGCTGCTTTATCGACTTACACAAACAAAATAACAAAACCATAAGTGTGCTTTGGTAAACTTACATTTGATACGTGGTCTCCTGCTTGTGTGCAGGTTATTTTACCACCTACACTGTACCTCGCAAGTTACAAGTAAGTGAGCATGACTTGAAGTGAAAAGATGTGAATATTTTCTGATTTTGATAATAATCAAAGTTATAATTGATATAAGCACAAGTGGATCACTGATCCAATGATGTATGTGTATACGATTTGATGATAATTTAGTGCCGGACTCACGCCATGATTTTGTTTTGAAACAGCTATTTGTACCTAAGTAAAAGTAATTAACAGGATAGTAAGTTCAATACATAGATATTCCTCTGAACATGCCCCACGATATACATGCAAAAATAGGGTCATAAATGGGGACGGACCTGGTGTAGTGGTTAGAACACTCGCCTCTCACGCCGAGGACCTGGGATCGAATCCCATCCCCGACATAGTCACTTATGACGTAAAAAGTTATAGTGACGACTTCCTTCGGAAGGGAAGTAAAGCCGTTGGTCCCGAGATGAACTAGCCCAGGGCTAAAAATCTCGTTAATAAAGTCAAACCAACCAAACCAACCTAGGGTCATAAATGCCTTTCTCAATTTTAGTACCAAACGCTTAAGTTTAGGCCAGAAATATATTCTTCTTCTTCTTATTGGCATTAACGTCCCCACTGGGACAGAGCCGGCTACTCAGCTTAGTGTTCTATCTAAAAGCACTTCCACAGTTATTAACTGAGAGCTTTCTATGCCAAAGTTGCCAATTTCGCATTCGTATATCGTGTGGCAGGTACGATGATACTCTATGCCCAGGGAAGTCAAGGAAATTTCCATTACGAAAAGATCCTGGACCGACCGGGATTCGAACCCAGATACCTTCAGCATGGCTTTGCTTTGTAGCCGCGGACTTTAACCACTCGGCTAAGGAAGGCCAGAAACATAAGTTTACTAAATTTTCAAAAGGTTCTCGGTGGTTTAAGTCGAAAAAAACATTGTTTTGCGTTATTTTAGATTTTGTCACACCCAGAGGCGCGTCCACGTTCGAAACCATGGGTAGGACAAACGTTGGCAGATATTTTGTGCACATTGAAGCTAAGAAAAATTTTAGTTCTATGGAATCCTAGACTTAAAATTTCATATTTGAAGGGCTCAAACGCAAAGGGTGAAAGTTACATTTTGGTCGGTTTTGAGTGAGTTGAGGAAATTCTTCTGTTTGAAGCATTCTTACAATGGTTTCAGGTGATTTTCCCGCTTAACAGAAGAAATAACATGATTCTTAGAAATCAAGCTTTTTTGACTCTCATACAATTAGTATAGAATGGAAAATTGTATTGAAAGTTCGAAGTATATTTTCTCAAAACTAGTTTTTTTTTTCGTTACCACAAGACTAAGGATGCTTTCCAACTCGTAGCAACTGAGTGCCTTAAAATAGGAAATAAGAGAGATCTTGCCTGAAAAAAGAGACTTAAAAAGAACCAGAAAGAGGCTGAAAAGAAACCAAACAGGATCCAACAAAAAAAAAAAAAAACAAAACCTATTAGGAGCCAGGAGATAAGAGTTTGATTCTTCATAGCATCAGAGCAGACATTTGAAAATCCATTTTTTTGAATTACTTGATTTTCTCCTAGAATTTCATCTGAAATTCATTTAGATAAAATGTTCAGATATTACTTTACTAGGGAATTTCTTCAAGAATTTTGTGTTGGATGCTTCAAGAATTCAACCTGCATTTACCCAAAAGAACCACAGAAATGGAATTTCTCCAAAGACTCATCAGAATGCCTTCAAAAATTCTTTGTGTAATTTTTCAAGAAAGTTCCAACTCCTCTAAGATTTCATCCAATGATTCATCCAAACCTAGTGGAAGTTTCAAGGGCACTCTTAAAGAACAATGAGCCTGGACTCTTGAGAAAGTTTCAGCAGATTTCCTAGATAATTTGCTAAGATAATCTTAAAACAAAATCAATCGAATCTCGAGATAGCATTTCGCAGGATTTTATAATCGAAAAACATTGGACAGAATCTCTATAGAAGTTTGTGTAGGAATGTTTGGAGGAATTATTGGGAAAATTGTTGTAGTATTAGCTGGTGTTTGGAAAAAAAAACTGCAGGAGTTATTACTCGGATGAAATGCTGGATAAATTTCTAGAAAAAAAAAATATTTTTATGATTTTTTTTAAGTACTCTTCAAGGAACTTTGGATTTCTGGGATGAATCGTGGATGAATTTTTGAAGGAATCCACATGAACAGAAGGATGAATTCTTGCAAGATTTCTTGAAAAACCCGTTGGATATTGTTTTTCAGATACTCTGAAATAAACCTTTGAGGATTTCCTCAGGAGAATTTCTGTAGATATCTTAGAAAGATCTCCTTGAGGAACAACTGGAGAATTCAGTGAAATATTAGTGAAAAAATATCTGGTGCCCCGGAGTTCCCCGTAAGTAGTTAAAAGCTAAAGGTTTCGTAAGAAACTGAAGATTTTTGAAGAATGTTTCATCGTCCAGAAACTCCTTCATATATTTCATTGGAATATCATCAACAATCCTGCAAAACAAAAAAAAAACAATCAGAAAATCGTCATAATCTGCTCTAAATATTTTTATGAATTATGCCACAAATCTCAGAGGGAGTTTGATGCAATCATTTTTTTAGGTTCTAACTGTGGAAGTTCTATAGAAATTGCCTTAAAAATCGTTAAGAAATTCAGCAAGTCAAGAGTGATCGCACCTTCAGAAATCGCTAGCACCATCACACTCGTGCTCGACGATGCGATTAATCCATAACTTCATCCAAAAATTCTCCAATAATCTTCTGACAATTCACTATCGATGTTCCAGAAACGCTCATGGCAATTTATTTCAGAACATTTACGGTTGGCTGTAGATATGTTGAAGGAACCGACCACAAGGGCTTGTATATTGAACAGATGATAAATAGTTGAATTTATTTTCAAGCTTTCTGCTGATCTAGTTTTTTTTTGCTAAATCTTTATCTTCATCTTTATTGGAGCAGGGATCGTGGGTAGGACAATCCTTTGACTGTCCTACCCAGGTGTTTTTGTGCGTAGTACATGTCCTACCTGTCCTACCCACTTCCCGCGCCACTGGTCACACCCTTTCACTTAAACTCAAATTTTGGGTACATTTTGCTTTTCGTGTCCCTTCCGAAATGTCAGATAGGAACAACCCCAGTGTTAAAACTAAATCCCCTGTGTCATTTTTGTCGATAAAGTGAACGTCAAACATGATCAAAAGTGTCAAGGTTCATATTTGGTACAATTTTGAGAATCAAAGTTTAAATATGTTGTAGTCGTTATTTGAGCTGAAAAAAAATGCTTAAAACATAAAAGAACATGGTCTTTCATATTATTGTATAAAACAAGAATTCATAAAAAAATTGGGACTCAACCGGCATAGAAAGCTCTCAGTTAATAACTGTGGAAGTGCTCTTAAGAACGCTAAGCTGAGAAGCTGGCTCTGTCTCAATACGGACGTAACGCCAGAAAAAAGAAGATGTACCGGAGGTGGTATATATATATATATATGCTTTAAGGTTCTGCACTTTAAAATATTTGAAATTCATAGCTGCCTATCTGTCTTTTCAGTGCTCTGGACAGCAAGTTAATTTGCTTCAAACTGACTTGCGAAAATTGACTCGCAATAAGTCAAATTTTTTATCATTGGCGACTTTAATGCCAACATTTTGAAAATGATTCTGAAGCTTCCTCCCTGGTATAGTACCAATGAGTTACATAGGAAATTTAATGTTGAAACATTGGAACAAATTGCAAATAAAATAATTAATAATTTCAAGCGAAAATCGTTACAATCTTCTATTGCCACGATTAATGCGTTATATATTTAAGTTAAGTAAATTGAAATCGTGTTTTTTTATAAGCAGGTGAAATCAACTCACCTATAAAAAAAACTGAACTGCTACGGCAATTCCGAGAAATACATGTAAAAATGTAGTCTTCTACATTCTTGAGTTGATTCATAAAAAGCTAGGAAAGCGAAAAACAAGACAACCTATTTTTCGTTTTTGACCTATGCACGGTTCCACTGTGCATCGCATAGGTAGTTTCGTTTAAGAAGAACCCAAACGTGGTTCATAAACGCCGAGCAGACATCTCACCACTAGTGCCGGAGAGGCAGAGATCAACAAACTCTCTGATCGCACACAAATGGCAAGCTGCCTTATAAGGACGATATGCCCGCTATGGTGAGATCAACTCAGGAAACGGACTGGTTCGGTTGGGGAAGCAGAAATGTTCTTTGTTGCTGATGCTAGCTACGTAGTTGCAGCGATTTACGCGTAGATCAAGAAGTTGAATGGCTTGTTGGAATCTGTGTACACTTTGGTGCCGCATTCTTTATGGCGTTCCAAAGTTGAACTTTGTACTCTGGTTTTTTGTTGATCGATACATCTGTGAAACCCTCGAACCTTGTTTGCATAAATTACCAAAGTGACGTCAAACGTTTTACGTGGTTGAGTAAACATCTAGTTGATTAAACGACGGATTTATTTTAATATTCATGAAATCAATCGATCTGAAACCGGTTTCAAGTTGAACGACAAAGCTCTTTCTAAACAAAAAAGTGGCGTGGCAAGACAGGTTTGTATGCGAAAAGTGCATTGTCAAGCACAATAACAATTGATACTGTGGGATGACACGGTGGTAATTTCTGGTTGATGACACCAGTCAAGCAATCACGCGATGTAAGACGATGACGACGGAAGAAAAATAAACAAATTTCTACCAGAAGTAATGGCACGAAGACACGGGAGAGCAGGAACATAAAGAAATTCCATTCTTATCGGAGGAACAAGTGCATATTGATGAGAGTGTTACCACAATGATCGTTCAATCCGTCATCCAGATGATGCACAAGTGCAGTTGAATGTACCTACGGTAGTGCGATGGTCTTTTGTTCATAGTAATTTTTTCAAGTTCATATTGATCCTTCAGTGTGACCCAAATAGCTATTGCGGTAAATGCGCAGATATTCAGCAAGACCAAGCTGATGGTGTCGTTGGTTCGAATCCCATCGGTCAAGGATCTTTTCGTAAAGGAATTTTTTCGACTTCCCTGGGCATAGAGTATCTTCGTATCTGCCACACGATAAACACATGCAAAAACGGTCAATCGGCATAGATAGCTCTCAGTTAAAAACTGTGGAATTACTCATAATAACACTGAGCTGAGAAGCAATCTCTGTCCCAATTGGGACGTAATGCCAGGAACAAGAAGAGGAAGCTAAGGATCGTGGGCTATAATCCCGCCAGTCTAGGATCTTTTCTGAACCAGGTGGTATTGCTTTTTATTAACTCTTTTGGTGTTTTCATTTACAAAATTGCTGAAATAATTGTTTTATGGTGCTCTTGGTCTGATATATTTTAGGGGGTCCAATTTCAAAAAAGTTAGAAATCTCAATTCCCCATACCTTTCTTATTATTGTTATGATGAAAATAATATTCTGGGCAGTTATCAGCTTTTTCGGTGGTGATTTAAAGGTCGTCCAAAGACGATGTAGGTTTGTATGAAATTTTTATGGATAATGTGTTCCAAACACGTAAGTTCTGTAATGTTTGTACAATTTATCGCCGGATAGTGAAAACTCATTCTTCAATTCATAATTAAGAAAGTTGCTGAAGACTCCAATCCTTTTTTAGCTAATTTTGTTTTACATTATTGCAAAAGTCTGCAGGGTTATAACCCCATGTTGGGCTTAATAGTAGAAAACCAATTCATGAATATCTCTTCTCTCATCCGTCGGATTGAATTGTTCTCTTCAACAACTTATCACCATGAGATGATAAAATTGTTCTTACTTTTCAGTTCTAATGTGTTTGGAACATATTTCAAAATTTCTTCATATTAATTTCCATATCAACCTACATCCTCATTGGGCCATGTTCAAACCACCACCAGAACACTATTTCTATCACAAGGTTGATAAGGAAGATATGGGAAATTGGCTTTCTATACTTATTACAATTTTGAAAAGCCCTAAGGTCCATATGCCATAGCTCATTTATCTTGACAGATCATCATCAGTACTCCTCTGCAAATTCTCCAAATATACTCATGATGAGTCTGTAGCACAAAATCAAAAAAAAAAAAAAAACAAACGAACGTCGGGACAAAAGGTCGAAGAGGTTGAGGTTGTTTTTGAAGAAAAGAAGAAACTTGAAATTCACAATAAACTCTACTGGAATTTCAGAAAGACTTCTACATGAGTAATAACTAATTAAAATATCTACCTTCCATGCACTTTATAGATTTTTTTTCATAAGAATTACAAATACACACTATACAACAATCAGAACGCAAATGGGGTTGCTGTAATTAAACTGATTGATGTGTCCTATTACAGTGATTTCCAACACGACTTCTCAAGGGCAGTAATGACTTCTTTTTAGGTTCAGGGGACCATTGCTAAGCGTTGTTGTTTTTCCTGCTTGAAAACGATTGAAAGTTTACACAATTATAAAAATAATAGTCATTTTTTTTTTAATTTTAACACGCTAAAGCTTTGCCATAATATAATATTTGTTTGTTGAACACAATTATGCACTTTTTTTTGGAATACAAAACTAAAGTCACCTACAATTCATATATAAAAAAAAAACTTATTAATAAACTTCCAATATTTCCATATGAGCTCAATTTATCTCCAGATTTATGATCTGACCTTCTAAGCAATGGCTTACATCGTTTAGCTTGTTCATGCCTGACAAATTTAAATTATTCTTTTTTAGATAATAGTTAGTTTTTTATCACAAAATGCCATATTATCAATGAAGTTCATACATTTCTGCTTTACATTTCTCTAGTTTTTCAGATCAATATCTTTGTTTCAACAGTATTTGAGAAAATGTTAAATATTTTTCGAGTCTTTTATTCCAAATCCATTTTTATTATTCTTTAGTGGCCATTGTTAAACTCACTTAATGATGAAATTAAGGCCTGATTTTTTTAAATATATAATAAATCGATGAGTCATTGTATACAAATGAAACCTTTTTTGCTCTACAAACATAGGTCATAATTAAATAATCAAAATGTATGCCTGAACTGGGCCTTGGTCATTTTGCATAAAGCAATTTGGCATAATGTCATTTGGCAAAAAGGACATAAGACATACACGATCATTTAGTATAACAATTTTTCATCAAGAACAGATATCTTTTAAGAGAAGCGTCATTATTCTGATTATGTCAAATGGTGATGCCAACCAGCCATGATGCCAAATGGCCCGCTCTCCCTGAGCTCATGGGCCTAGCCAAAATTTCGTCCAGGGGTCGAGGAGTGTTCTGTGGACGAACAAACTCAAATACGTCTTTAGCAGTTTCACTAAAATGAGACTTTCACTTGTCGCATTTTTTTGTGTGTTTTGTTAACTAGTACCATAATCCGGGGTAACATTGATCAGCGGGGTAATATTGATCGGTATGACTCTCCTCATAAGAAGTTCGAATCAACATATACCGATAAAAAAAATCATGTCTCACATGAGTTCTGTGAACGATATGACCAAGAAAAATGCGGTTGATACTGAAAATGACATCGCCGAAAACGATTCCACTGTCAAAACATTCAAAAATTTGTTCAGATAAGCATAACTCACAAATTACTATAAAGAATTCAGAATTTCCTTAGTAAATTGCCTACCTTTAGGCGTATTCCACAATTCAAGGTGATTTAAAATTGATATAACTCAAAAAGTAAACGACTTATTAGAGTTTAGTTACTAATGATGTATTCAGTATTACTGAGAGCTGTTTTTATATCAGCAAATAATATATATAATATTTTTTTGAACATGGTTCAAAGTTTCAGAAAACAAAAACAGTACATACACATGAGCAATGAGTGTCAATACTTATTTTAAAAATATAAAACTTGCAACAAATGCTTTATCGAAAAAAAAAAGAAATATCCATAAAAATGATCAATGTTACCCCAAATTACAGTGATACTAAACTTTTGCAGGATTCCCCTTTTCTTCTTTAACGGTAGGCAAAGTGAAGTTCAACATGCAACTTGATAAAAATTTTTGACAATGTGACGGGTTCGCTAAGGGTTTTACAAGGATTGAAAAAAGTCTGAATATTTGATTGTTGGCGAAAAGGGCCAGAAATCAACCTTAAAAAGCTTCAAGAGAAATTCTTTCTAAGGGTTCCGGGACATTTGACCGAAATGGCCATTTGACCGAAAAGGTCATTTGACCGAACGTCATTTGGCCGAATGTCATTTGACCGAATGCCGTTTGGTCGATATTGTAAACAATAGTGAACTACAATTAGCATGAAATTGTAATGAATTTTAAAGCTGAATTTCAAAGAACAATTAAGACTTAAGGTAAAGATGCATCGAAGCCAAACCTCAAATTTGCAAGAGCACAAATCTAGAAAACCAAGCAGCGGTTTGAGCTGAAAACTTAATCGATTGGTCACACGCTGGTGGTTTCATAGGTTTACGCATTGCATTTGTAGTTAGCTTTTGACAGTAATTAAAACGGCTTACGGCTTACTCGTCCTTCATAGCATCGATTTACTTCAATCATTCTGATCGTACTTAGTAAATAAAGTAAATTCTAGCTACCACAAGTTTGGCTTCATGTTTTCACAAGATTTGAGATTTCTTACGCGCCATACAATTTATTTTTAATTTTCATATAAAAAATCTTACCATGGGGGGAGGGGGGGTTGAAAAACCCCGGAAATTGTCTTATGTAATTAATGGATCGCCCCTAACGGCAACTGATTGAGTGGCTACCGATTCTAAAAGCCGAAGGCAACCAAATGCATACCGAATGATTGTTTACATTCTGATTCCGTTGGAGTGGCATTCGGATTTGAGTGCTGATGAGTGTTCACTGACTGGCAATCCACACCACGGAATGATTCAGTGAGTGGGAATCCGCTCACTCAGTTCAATGCATTCGGCGAATGGATGCTTAATGCTTTCACTCGTGCCTCGCAGATACAAGTGTATTGGTATTCACTTCTCTTCGTGTTCCTTCCGGTTCTTGCTTTTACACAATCGGTTTTGACGCTTTCATGCTACACTCCACCCAGTGCGATTCAGCTATCACTGAATGTTCGGTAGCAGCAGATTTTTTGCTATTTTTTATCGGTGGCGTTCGGGTGAGTGAGTGAATTTTCCCATGCTTGACTGCCGATGATTTAAAGAAGGTAAAATTCCCTATTAAAATATAAGCTAAATTTTTGTCAATAATAATGAAACCAGTACAAATCGAAAGAATAGTTTATGTTTAAAAGAACAAAAAAAAAATTCTTATTAAATTATCTAAAAACACTTCAAACCCTACCACACCGTTGGTAACTCAGAGGCGAACCAACCATCAGCTTGGAGTCATGACGCGAGTTCACAAATTCGTTCTGAATGAAAGGATCGTAAAAATCCTAAAAGATAACTTATAGAGCAACAAACGTGACATCCCGCCACATCATAAAGATCATAAAATCTATTAGCTGATCGATTGTTGGGCCACACTTGTTACACAATGCTACACATCAACGTAGAAAAACATATTTTATTATTCGTAATTCGACCACACGGCATTCGGTCAAATGGCCGGTCACTTTCCTAAGTATCAACTAAAAATATCTTAATAAATAAATAATAAATTATAGGTTTGAAAACCGATGAAGACTCGTGTATTAGGGGCGTTATAATTTTTAATTTTAATTTTACAATCTATAGTGGAAAAATATGCGGAAACTTCTTGTTTTAGGACAATTTGAGTTAGAGTGGGACAAAAGGTAGTAACCAAATGTTGTTCCCCGTATATTTGTGGGTCTGCATCTCAACTTATAAAGTTCCGAATTTACTGAAATAAAAAAACGACCTAAAATACGGTCTTCAATACCAAATGTCCACAGCACTTGTAATCAACCATCAAAAATTTCAACCAAATTTTTTATTCAAATGCTCATTTACTTGTAACATGCAAAAAGCCAAATTTTTATGACCCCCCGGCCCAATTGGAATACCCCCCGTGATTGCTAATTTTACAAAATCCCATGATTTTGCTTGAGAGAAAATGATCTTTGGTCGAAATTTTTTGAGTGTGTGAACAATTGTTTTGTTGGATACAGTGTTTCCAAATATGATTGTTTCTAATTTTGAAAATTTAAATCGATTTTTAGTCAATATTTTTTATATTAAAAATTATGATTCCATCGTTACTCGTTTTGAGCCAATCTTGAGAAATTGCGTTTTTAAGTAAGAGTTTCGCCGAAAAAATTATTGTTCAATGCAAATTTAAGGTATTTTGCGTTGATTCAAAACTAAACAAATAAAAGGCAACAATACAAATCATAAGAGTGTTCCCAGATTACCTTTTTATAGTTAAATTGTTAAATAAAATACAAAACTTAGAGAGCACGATATAAATTAGATGCTCTAGTAATTTCGTTCTAACGTATCAAGTTAAGTGTTAAGTTGCAGTGTTGACAAATATGTGAAATATTAATCATAATTTATATTTCAAATTATTATCGAAATAAGTAAAATGTATAAAAATAATCAAATCTGACAACACTGACATCTTATGTTAGAGTAGATAAAACTTTTGTCAGTTAAAATAAATACTGGATTGAAAAATTAGTAGAGGAGAACCAATTCTACAGAAATGATGATCTGGAAACATTGATGTGGACTTTGTTTCAAAATTAATTGTTGTTCCTAATCAGCCAAAAATATCTTAACTTTGTACTTCAACAATAAATAGTTAAATTGTTAAATAAAATACAAAACTTAGAGAGCACGATATAAATTAGATGCTCTAGTAATTTCGTTCTAACGTATCAAGTTAAGTGTTAAGTTGCAGTGTTGACAAATATGTGAAATATTAATCATAATTTATATTTCAAATTATTATCGAAATAAGTAAAATGCATAAAAATAATCAAATCTGACAACACTGACATCTTATGTTAGAGTAGATAAAACTTTTGTCAGTTAAAATAAATACTGGATTGAAAAATTAGTAGAGGAGAACCAATTCTACAGAAATGATGATCTGGAAACATTGATGTGGACTTTGTTTCAAAATTAATTGTTGTTCCTAATCAGCCAAAAATATCTTAACTTTGTACTTCAACAATAAATAGTTAAATTGTTAAATAAAATACAAAACTTAGAGAGCACGATATAAATTAGATGCTCTAGTAATTTCGTTCTAACGTATCAAGTTAAGTGTTAAGTTGCAGTGTTGACAAATATGTGAAATATTAATCATAATTTATATTTCAAATTATTATCGAAATAAGTAAAATGCATAAAAATAATCAAATCTGACAACACTGACATCTTATGTTAGAGTAGATAAAACTTTTGTCAGTTAAAATAAATACTGGATTGAAAAATTAGTAGAGGAGAACCAATTCTACAGAAATGATGATCTGGAAACATTGATGTGGACTTTGTTTCAAAATTAATTGTTGTTCCTAATCAGCCAAAAATATCTTAACTTTGTACTTCAACAATAAATTCTTCGTCGGAATCCATGAATACTTGAGATTTTATATGTAAAATTTTGATTTTTGAACTAAATTACGCAATTTTTCAAACCTGGTTTGGACCAGCTCGTGTTATCTATTGTAAAATGTCTGATAAACACGATTCAAAAGATATTCCACTATGTTTTGAAATGGGCGAGAAACCGTTTCCTTACACTTCCATTCATCCATCATTATAGCACGCCTTTCCTAACGCCTGATCCATAGGCAGTCTGCAAACCAAAAGCAAGCATCTCTACAGACTCCTACACCTTCCCGCATGAACTCGCGTAGATGTAGGGTTATATCCGGTCTACAGTGGGCCAGTTTTAAATGCAACACCAATTCCTCTCCCTTCTTCCAATTGGTCTGCATTCTGACGAGGCAGGCGCCATTGTTGCCTAAAATAGAAGATCACCAGCAATTAAACATTGAGGGTGTTTGTTAGTCCCAAGCATTCATCTGGTCGGTCCCATGTGTAAGTGCAGCTGATCTAGCGATACTGACCATAAAATCTATTGACCAAAATTTGGTTGAAATCAGTGATGATCGATTATATGTTTGTACTTTTTCGTGGACATTCACATTCATTACAATTCTGTTATAATAAATAGACAGAGGATTAGTCAAAGACAAAGGTAAACGAGTGATTAAAAAAAAAAAAATTAAAGTTGTTGGATAGATCTGTTTAGCAAAAGTACTTAGTCTCAGAAGTTTGTCATGTTTGTCAAGCAAGCCAATCACAAGCTTCAGATTCGAAATGGTAATAAATAGGGTTATTGACTAAATATTGACTGCTCTAATTTCTCTCCAAGTGTCGAATAGCCCTTGCTTTTTTCATGGGGTGTACAATATTTGACGACTTACTCTATTTGATATAATTTTGAATTTTAAGCTTCTAGCAATTTTGGGTCTTCTCAGTACATGGCCATAGCACCAGTTGTTGCCAGTATGGATTATACATCATTTCATGTAGAAAACCAGCAAGGCAAGGATCATTTCGTGTTTAATAGACCACATCCATATATAAGGAACAATAATCTAATCTCGGGAAAAAATCAGAAGACAATTCAAATAATTCACTTTTTATAAAAAATTTAGCCGCTGTGTACCTTATTTCACCATGGTTGTCCACTCTCATAAGACATCAATGAGACTGGCCAATTGAGGAATGCGATTTTCAATGAGGAAATGGTTTCTGTGTAGTTTGGACAATTTCCTCATAAAATGTGGATAGAAAGCTTATGTCTGACGTAAATTTTGTACGCTTCCCATATATTTCCAGGGATCTCAGGAATTCCTGAGAATTTTATTCTCAAAATTCAGTAGACACATTATACCTTCATTTTATTGCTTTGTAGAAGCGACTACGAAGCAAAGAACGACAATATGCCCTCAGTAAACTTAGTAAATTAATCAATCCTCTGCATGCTAGTTGTCACTTTGCGTGATCACCGTTCGATTCTCAGTCTGAGACAGTCCGGATCCCGAGTGATGATGTTACAATCGTAAACAATTACATCAGCAAGTCGACTTGGTTGGAATTCCTCGGCGCTAGAAAAGTAGGTCGTTCCCGTTAAGATTACGGGCTCAATATTTTCGATTGCACGCGCTTTCTATTTAACGATTTTTACTGGGAATTAATTGTCCCCTGACGGTCGTGAATCAAGTAATCACTCTGATGAGACAGAACCAAATGAAGCATGACCCCCATCGGGACAAGGTCAGTCGCCCTTTTGCACGAACCAATTCTCGGACGGAACAACAACGTGTGTTCACAGCGCACAGCACGGCATATTTCACGCGTCTAACCCCGAAAATAACGGAAAGCCGTAACAACCAATCGAAAAACCAAGTTTCCACCTTGCTGAATGGGGACCAAGAGCGGGTGAAAAATAGGGGGGAAAACTCATTCATTGAATGTTGTCGGAACAGTCGACTACGTGACGAAGCAAAAGTAGGTGTAGGTTAGATTTCCGACAAATTTCAGCACCCCATTCTAACGAGTAGTGCCACCCTCATCCTATTTGACTGGGGGTGGTTCTAGTTTTCCGCTTTTCGTGCTCCCCAATTTTGACGGCACGATCGCCCTTGACATAGTCTTTGCGATTGTTTTATCGCTCTCCCCCTCTAGGGTTACCATATTTGCCTTTATCGAAAATGTTGAAAAGCATAACATAGGATACACTGACTGTACATTTCAATAGTTGCCACTCCGTGATTGATCGGATCTGTTAAGAGTTGCACTTTGATCCAAATGAATAAGGGATGGGACTTTTCGCTTACTCTCGAAGTGCACATTTCAGCAGCTCTCTTATTATAGATCAATAACGGAGCCCATTCAAGTCCTTACAGTCTGTTAGGATGGGGAAGGAATGTTAAGGTATAATGATTAATGCTGCTAGACACCGAGAATACCTCTGCATCTCCACAATCACCATGGGAAGGGTGTTTATTAGTGGGGTATGAAAAGTATATATTTTAACTTATATAAAACAGGAATAATGCCGACACTTGCAGTGACGAACAATACAATGTTTAATCGAATATTACATAAAAGTAACGCTGTCATGAAAAAATGTGTTATCATATACATAAAATGATCTCACCAGTTGGTAATCCTCGACTGAACACAAATATCTTTTCACTAAACTGAATAACATAACAAAGACAGAAACAATTTTTTAAGTCAAAAAAGAGTAAATTTACTCCATAGAGTTCACCGATGGTAGCCCTACTCTTCCGCCGCGATAAGTTCTAATGAATGCGAGTGAAGATTAGTCACTCTCGTGGAAAGTTTCTAGAGGCGAAAGTCGCTTTCTGCCTACGTCCACAAGAATGATTGCTTGAGCCACCTTTCACCTTAATTTGTGCCAAGTTAATTAGCACGCACCACCTTGACGACGTTGACGACGACGACGATGGCAGCTCGGGCAGGGTATTGATTCCATAATTTATGGTGACCTTGTGGGGTTGGAAACCTTGCACCGATTTATGGCATTTTCCGTTCGTATACGATGGCTGCTGATACCCCACTATCGACTGGGGGGAAATCTTACTAACAAATAGATGGATTGTTTCTCGGTTTAATGGCATCAAGTTTCGATGGAGGAAATTACCTGTAAAAGAGAAAAGAATTGGTGAGTAAGGATCGCAGTAGTAGAATTGTGAGGAAGTTGGTATCAATACTCGAGCTTAAGTATAGCTTAGAACCTTTTTTCATGAGGTTAAAATATTTTTTTAATTTTATTTTATTATTTTTCATTAGACGAAAAAATCACATAATAAATAGACCACTTATACTCCTTTGCTTGTGGCCTTCCAATTATAAAGTATTATAGTGTTATACATATTCTTATGATTAGCATTAAGATTTATTGGAAAGGTACGCTGCAGTTCACATGTATTTATTCAAATTCTGTGCTAAGCCTTTAGATTCCCGCCGAGTTCATAAATCATCGTGCCTGGTTTGTTGTTGCTTCAGCTTCCGACAACAAATCCATCGTAAACCAACAGTTATACCGACCGTACATTAATATTTAAACAGCTATTGCAGCAGGCAATAGTGACAAACAGCGACCATATCGCGATATGCAAGACAGAGTGGTGTTCCTAAGGCTCGTTAAATAGGGGACACTGGGGAGACTTGATTCCCTTTTTACACAGAAATAAATATCCATGTAAATTTCAGCTTAAAATCATGCGTCAGATTTGTCATAAATATACAATTCGATCTGGATGCACAAAAACGTGTAATTGTGTCACAGCCTCAGGAAATAAGTGACAATTAATAGTTTTTCATAGTTTGTGTGAAAATCCTTCGTGGATTCCTCTACGGATAATGCAAGGATATCCGCAAGTTGTCTAAGGGGCCTTTCTTAGCCGAATGGTTAGAGTCCGCGGCTACAAAGCAAAGCCATGCTGAAGGTGTCTTGGTTCAATTCCCGGTCGGTTCAGGATATTTTCGTTATGAAAAGTTCCTTGACTTCCCTGGGCATAGAGTATTATCGTACCTGCCACACGATATACAAATGGGAAAATGGCAACTTTGACAAAGCTTTGAGCTTTCAGTTAATAACTGTGCAAGTGCTCATAAGAACACTAAGCTGAGAAGCAAGCTCTGTCCCAGTGTGGACGTAATGCCAGGAAGAAGAAGATCCTTAAGTTGTCCTCTCGAGGTTCTTCCAGATATTATTTCGAAGATTTTTTCAGGATTGTATTAGTAGTACATTCAGGGATTCCATCAGAAATTCTTCCTAAGGTTCTACAAGAAATTAATTCACGAATTCCTCAAGGGATTCCTCAAGAATTTCCTCTAGGAATTCTCCTAGAGGCACCATGGATTTTTATTTCATTAAAATCTTTTCAGGGATTTTCCTTGGAACGGAGCCTAATCTCTACAGTGATTATTCCTGGGATACCTCAAATGATTCTCCAAGAATTCCTCCAGGGAGTCCTCCAGTAATTAACTCAGATAATTTACACCTGATTCTGTTTTTGCAGTTTCCATACATTTTTTCCGCCAAAATCTTATTTTTTATGAAACATCGAGAAATGGTGCTACTTTTTTTGCATAGTGTTTGAAATTTTGAACTGAAAACTTTTTTTGCACGGTACGCATCCCCCGTGCAAAAACGTAATCCGGTGTACCCAGATAATGCTTCAAAGTTTACTGTAAGAATTTCACTAAAGTCTCCTCCAGGGATTTCTCAAGGAAAGTCTCAACAAGGGTCCTGAAGAGATTCACCAATCAATTTCTTCAGGAATTTTTCCAAGGATAATTACTGGAATTACTCCAGAGATTTTCTCCTCGTGCGCTCTCCATAAGCTCCTGCAAGATTTTTTCCAGTGATATAACCGGGAATTTCTCAAGCGATTTCCTTATGGATTACTCTAGTTTTTTTTTCTAGAAGCTCCTCCAGGGGGAATTCGTCTTGGTAATTATCCAGAGATTTTTGTTTTCCTAAAAATACTTCAGGAAAGGAGTTTCTGGAGTGATTAATGGAAAAATTCATCGAGAAAACCCTAGAGGAATTCGTAGGGTGAATTCTGATGAAATCTCACGTGGAATTTCCAGAGAGTATCTGGGTGGAATCACCGGAGGAATTTTTAGATGCTTCGAACTAGTCTTTGGAGATATTTCAAGTGAAGGATTAGGGTAATTTTTGATAAAATCTCTGGATGAATTCATCTGAAATGCCTAGAGAAATGTTAGGAGGATTTTACGGAGACACAGAATGAATGTCTGGAGAAATCTAAAGGAGAATCCCTGGAGGATTGTCTGGAAAAATCCTTGGAATAGTTCACGTAGCGATATTCCTGGGGGTATCCCTGGAGGAATTCCTGTAGATAGCTCTTATGGAATTCCTATAGGAATTCGTGAGGTTTTTTACTGTAGAATCCCTGGAAGAATTACAGGTGGATTCCTGGTAGAAACCCTGGAGCAATCCTTGGAGAAATCCATAAAGGAATCCCAGAGATATTTTTTAAAAGAATCTCGAGATGACTACCTGAGAAAATCCCTGCCAGTATCCATGGAGGAATTTCTGTATAAATCACTTGAGAAATATCTGAAGTAATTCTAGAAGAGATTGTCATAGTATAACCTAGAGAAAGCCTTGAAATCCTTAGAGGAGCCTCTGGCTCTGAAGGAATATTAGGAGAAATCTCTTGAATAATATTTGGAGTAGTCCTTGTAGTAATCTCAGGAGGAATTCCTGGGAAAGTTCCCGAAGGAATCCTTAGAGAAATTGCTGGAGAAATTCCTGGAGAAATCTCTGAAAGAGTGTCGAGAGTAATTTTTGAAGGAATCTCTGGAAGTTTTCCTGAAGAAATTTCTAGAGGATGTACTGGAGCTTAATATAAACGGGTCCCAAAATTGCGAATACAGCCGAACTTTTTATGCTCACTTTTTTTACGCTCCCTCTTCTTAAGCATCTTCTGTTTACGCTCCAAAAATTCCAATCTACGCTTCTGGCTGATGACGAGAATAATTGTAACATGGGTATTTCTGGAACAGGACCGATGAGTAGATGCCAGAAATAGAAGTCTGACGCCATTTTTGAATCCAAAATGGCGACTTCCGGTTTGTGAAAATCACTCGAAATCCATACAATATGGTTATTTTTGGAACGGGACCGATTAGTAGATGAAGGAAATCAAAGTCTTACGCCATTTTGGATTTCAAGATTGTGACTTCCAGTTTGAAAAAAAATCATTTTAAACCCATGCAATAGTGGTATTTTTTGAATGAGACCGATGGTTTGATAACGGAAATCGATGTCGGACGCCATTTCGAAATCCAAGATGGCGAGTTCCGGTTTATGAAAATAATTATCAATTTCAAAATGGAGTCGGACATCGTTTCCGTCATTTAGGACAAACCCTACCTCTTCACAAAATTTCTTGATAACATTCGAAATGATAACTTTTTTACGCATCTAATTCTTTTTACGCTCCAAATTTCAACTTACGCTCCCTCTTTGTACGCTCCCCCAGGGGCGTAAAACAAGGTTTGGCTGTACTGTTAAAAGTTTTAAGTAGTCAGCGATAGAAACTTGTATATAAAAAATAATGTACTATGACTTGTCAAGTGATACAGAATCCATATATATTTTTTTTCTAATTTGACAGTACTTAACGGAAATGGTATTCGCATATAATAATTTATTGTTTGGAAGCCCCATAGGCGCAGACCAAGCAGAGGGGCATGGTTTCGAATCCCACCAGTCAAAGATTTTTCTGGATTGGAAATGTTCTCGACTTCCCTGAGCATAAAGTAACTTCATACCTGCCTGCCACACATGAAAAAAAAAAAGAAAGATTCCAGCTAACAACTGTAAAAGTCTAGGAGAGGCCTAGCAAATGTATATGTTTTAGAAATAATATCGTCGCAATGAATCTATGACATTTGGTCGAAAGACATTTGGTCGAACGACATTTAGTCGAATGACGTTTGGGCGAAAGTACATTTGGTCGAACGGACATTTCGTCGAATGGACATTTGGTCGAAAATGGTTATTTGCAACAGAAAGCATACGATATTTAGTCGAACCAACATTTCATGTAAAGGATAGTCGTCGAATCTAAATAGTATGAAAACAAAGTTTTACGCTTAGTCTGACTATCCTCGAGAGTAGCATACAAGAATGATTGAATAATTGACTACTAAAGTTTTGTTATTCAATTTGATGGACGCTCTTTCGACATATTGATCAACCTCTCGCGTTTTTGACGTTTTATGATGCTTTTTCGTTCAGGCATGTTCTGATCTGCGATTCGAGATAAGCCTGATCTTAAAAGGAAGTAACTTTTGTCGCCTCAGTCAACTCGTCTTCCCTTTCCCGATAGATAGAATTAGTATAATTTTCATTTTTAACAATTCAAGGCTTCTACTGCAAACTCTGTTATTCCCCCAAGGTCATCAACACTGTCAGCAAAGACATATATTTTCTTGAGGAATGTTATTAAGCTGGAAGTCACAATAAGCCAATTGGCCATAAATAAAGTTACCGACACCAAACATTCACTTCGTCAAAAAGGTTTTCCTCAAAGCAAAAAATTTACCTGCTTTTTCAATTCTGATTTCCGCATTCTAAAATCTTACCCACGTCCGTAAACTGCAAGACCCAAAATTCAAAGAAACATCCCGACCACACTCTCCGAATGCTTCCATCAGATGAAGATCAGCAGTTCATTACGAAGAACGATGACATTTCAAAGGAATAATAAATAGTAAAAACATTATGTTCACATCTTTGAGTAATAAAATAACTTGTGGAGCAGTTTTTCAAAGAATGATGTTATTTTCAAAGAATAATGAATTCAGCTAAATATTTCAGTCGATGTACAAAAAAACTATTTCTAAAAAGTTCATTTGAACAATCATCAAAATCATAGATTTCGGCATAACTTCAATTTATAAATAAAAAAATGTATGAAATTTAAAAATAAGACTACATAAAATGTCACATTTTTATTCAACAAAGTAAATGATTCAGATTATTAAAAAGATTACGTTATCTTACAAACTTTAAAAAAAATGAGAAAATAATGGTATATTTTACCAAATGATCTTCAAACAAATCATTTGAAAATAAGCTTTCAATCAAATTTCTATTCAACTACCAATATAAATGTTCCACAGCAATTCGACCAAATGTCCATTCGACCAAATGTCCTTTCGACCAAATGTACTTTCGACCAAATGTCATTCGACCAAACGTCATTCGACCAAATGTCATTCGACGAAATGTCCTAAAGCCCGTCGCAATAGTCACGATTTTCACAAACTTCGTAGTAAAATAGATGTGTATTGTAATATCTGTAAATTTCAATTTTCATTGAGGAAAATATTAATTCTTTGTCTAATCCAGTAAACAATCCTTCTAATATTCCTCCAGAGAACTGACGAAGCGTATCCCTTGTGAATCTTCCACAAACTATTAAGGTATTCAACCATGTGCTTTTAAGAGATTCCTTTGAGAATTGCCAAAAAGATTTTTTCATAAATTATTTCAGTACCTTTTCTGTGAATTCTCCAAGAACTCCTTTACTAGGTTTCTCTGAGTTCCTCCTGGGATTCTCATGGAATATTATTCTCGTAATTAGTATGAATCATTCAACAGATTTTTTTTCTGAATTTTCTTTTACGCTCTCTAATTCTACCAGGAAATTTCTAGAAAAATCGCTATCAAACTGCTCTAGAAATTCATTCAACGATTTTTTCAGGAAGTTCCTCTACGTATTTTGTGCATATAAATACAATTCTCGAAAACTTATTCAAATAGTCTCAAGTCAAAAAAGTGAATAAACTTACTTTATTGATCCTACGTGTTTCGCAGACGATATTCCACATGTTCCGCTTCTACCCAACTAGATTTTTCACTTTTAGAAGGTTTAATTTCCGGATTTACAAAACGACGAAAGTAAGATTTTCAACTTTCGCAACCTAACCACTACTTTCGCCGCTACGCTGTATAGAGAGACAAAGTGACTTAACCACGAATCAAAACAAAACACTACTTGAGCCGATTTTACACTGGTAGAAAAACGTCGAAAGTAACTGTATGAAACGGCTTATCATTTTGTTATAATTATTTTTGTTGAAAATAATAGAAACTACCTAGTTTTTGAACGCGATCTGATTGTATGCAAAATTTGAGCGATGTACACGGCGAAAAAATGTTAATAAGGTGATTCATTTTAAAACAGTTTTAGAAGACAGGTTGTGATTCTTCTCAATTAGTTTTTCTCAAAACCGTATGAAAGTTGCTTACGTCGATTTGAAAAAGTAATCGAGATATTGTAAGTTTAAAATTTCATCCAGTTGTTCTATGAAAACTTGTTTACGACTTTCTGGAATTATTCGTGATTACTTCAAGGAATAATACAACAAATTCTAGTAGTATCGCCAAATTTCTTTTCATGATCAGCAAGCAAAAAATCCTTTCCAGAAAATTTGCAAAGAGTTTATCGACAGCTAGATGGAAATTCCCCTCACAGGCTCGTCATACAGTTTCTGTTCAGATTCTTTCAACAAATCTTTCAGAAAATCTAAAAAAATCAGATTAGCTTAGCTTAGACTGACTACACATATCAATGGTTGCTATTCCGTGATTGACCGAAGTCAGTGAAAATGCACAAAGAATCAACTAGAAGATCGGCTGGGATTGGCCATAATCTTCTTCAGTGTGCATAATTCAATAACGGCGCCGGTCACGTCCTTACAGTCAGGTGGGATTGGGGGAAGGAATGTTAGTGTGTAACCTTTGCTATTTGGAGACCGTGTTTGCCTCTGCATCTCCACAAAGGTTACTGGGAGGGATGTTTGTTAATGGGGAGGATCGTTGGAACACAGGATTCACTTTGATAAGCGATTAGACCATGATAAATAATTATTGGTGAGATATAAATATGCTTATATGTAAATATAATATTTTCATTTGATATGAACAATATCTATGTAGAGAAAAATTATGCCGACACTTGACGTGACGAACCTTTCAAAGTTTGTTGAATAAAGCTAACCTTTCGCAAGTCTACACTCATAGTGTCGAACCATTCAAATTTTTTTTTAATTACAAAAATAAAAGGAAAAAGGTGTTTTGAAAAAAACAAATTTAGACATAAATAATTTATGAATCAGAGTTTATGTCGACACTCACAGTGACGAACCTTTCAAAGTTTGTTGAAAAATCTTATTTACGTCTCACCGTTGTAACGATTAAAGGTGCAGTCATACATATTTTATAGATTAGAAATAATAGCATGAAACGAGCTCACCAATTGATCCGCCATCCTTGAGCAGCAACAATCTTTCAGCTTCACTCGTTTGCTCGGCTATATAAAAGTACTCAGAGAAAATAGGCGCGCGACCCGAGAGGTAAAACCACTGCTCGGGCTTTCTTGACGCACTGCTCAGGAGCAAACGTCAACGTCGATAGATCAAAAAGAACTATTCGAACGCGGCACTACTTCACTTTACTCGACCGATGCGCGACATGTTTGATCCTGCCCTCATCGCCGGCCCCCGCAGGAGCAAGCGTCTAGGTCGAAGGATCTAACACAACTCTTTCAGAAAATCTTAAAAAATTCACAGCAAAAATTAAAATTAAATGGTAAAATGTTCTTAACGATATCTCAGTTTGTTCTTCACGGATCAATCTGCATTTTTAACGGAAAATGCTTTGAGAAATTTATATTCCTTTACAAATCAATTGTATGTTGTTCCCCACATTTTTCCACAACTCTCTCGAATTTCTTCTAAAATGCCCACAAAAAAAAACAATTATTTAATATTTTTAGCGGAATACCTTTAACTGTTCTTCCGCGAAAACTTTCAAGAATTTTCTACAAAAATTCTTGTCCTTTTTTCGTCTCTTATAAAAAACAATGATCGACATTAAAGCAGATCGAATTTTAACTGAAGGTATTTTCATCTAACATCTTAGAAAATGTTTTGCATGAACTCCGAAGGTTCATGATACTATGGTGAAGAAATGGATGTAGGAACAAGTGTTTTCGTACTTGTGGAAATTCCAATCAATCTTTTTTGGATGAATCATTATTATAGTGGAACTGTAGAAATTCAACACGAAAATATTGGCGGTAATTTGGAAGAATTTTTTGTTGAAATTTTTTTTAACGAATTTCTGATGGACTTTCATAAATCAGGAAACACACGTCAATTCTTCCATTTTTTGCAAATTATTAAAATATGCCTTCTCGTTAAAGTTTTGCTTTTTGGAGAATGGAAAGATTTTTGTACGAAATTCCTCGAGGAAGCGTAATGGGAAGGAAGCGTAAGTAGAAGAAACAACAAACTTTTGAAGCAGGAAGAAACAACAGATGAACAACGAACGATAAATCATTATTGTTATGAAATAGAAATGATTATTAATACAGTTAACTCTCCCTTACTCGATATTTTGTATCTCCATATCGAGTAAGAGAAACATAGTAATCGCAGTTGCACTGGTTTTATGTTCTGTAACTCGATACCTTCCTAACTCGATGGTCCCTTCAATATCGAGTAAGGGAGAGTTAACTGTAATGTTCATCAGATGTGAATGAATACAGGATCTTTAAACTCTCTCTAATGAATAAAAAAAAACTTCAGAATCTTGTTTCAAAATTATGAATGAAATTTAGCAGAACTCATTCCTTGACTTCTGGATTCTCCAGAATTCATCCAGAAGGCATATAAGAATGCCGCCTTGAAATTGCACATGGATTCTGCAAGAAATATTTTGAATAAGATCCTCAAATTTGTTTTATGAATATTCAAATAAATACCATACTCCTCCCCAGTAAGTGTGCTACTTGTTTCTCCACAGATTAAAAGACAAAAACCGGGTATTTGAAGTAGAACTAAAAAAAAAAAAATATTGAAGAATTTCTGGCGCAATTCGTGATGTATAGTAGGGGACCGAAATCCGTAAAGGCTGAAAATCCGTACAGTTCATTCAAAAATAAGGTGTTTTGTATGAGGTAGGCGGATATAGATTGATTTCTTAGGTGTTCGGATTTCGATCACATTTTGGTTTTGGAAACATTTCTGAAAGAGTTTTAATGAACTTCGCTAAAAAAATGTAATAACATTTTTGTTAAAAATATTTGTAGGAATTACAGAGGAATACTAAATATTCCATTATCAGCGAAATATCTCAGTATGAGATTTCAAGAACCAACGATTTTGTTTTGAAAGAATTGCGAGGGAAAACTTTGAGCTTTTGAAAAGTTAAGGTTTTTCTAGTTGAACCCGTGAACATTTTCCGGAATTTATTTGTGAATAAAAAGTATGCATACATAGAAAGAATGTTTGTCCTCCAAAAGGTATTCACGTTGAAAGTAGGAACAAATCTCACAATGTTACAATATTACAATATTATTGACTAATTCCCACAATGTTTATAGCAAAGTTCTGAAGCCACCCTTTGATATTCCTTGAGAAATTTAATTGTCTTAAAATTCTTCAAGAAATAACTAGGGGGAGATCCCCCAGTGCCGGACAGCACCCAATACCGGACAAAGTCGAAACATTGAGAAATCATGGTCCAATCAAGATGGTGTATTAGTAGAAAAGAAAGCTATTATGTAGACTAATGTTTGCGTAGAACAACACATCCTTGAAATATGCATCCCTTTTTAAAAAAGTAGAAAAGTTTGGAAATCTTTTAAAAATTGACGTATCTTCTTAATTTTGAGCCTATTTAGTAATTATTTTGAATATGAAAAAATACTTTGGATCCCGCAAGCATGATCGAACATAATCCTAATTTGATAGTATGAATGTATTTTGTACCATAATTGAAGTAAATATGGACAAATGACAATTTTGGTTAAGCACCTCCTGTCCCTCAGTTTCGGACAGCTTGATTTGTTATATGATATCTTTGTAATTATTGTATCAGTGTCTCAAAATACTTTCATTTTTCATGGGTTCCGTCGACCATGGTATCAAACATGCAATAAAATTAAGAAGAATGAACATTCATAACAACATCGTAAAATGTGCTATTTTTCATCATATATAAAAGAGGTTTTTGATAGGCATCTTGCAAACTAAGAAAAACTCGAATTATTTTTGTAAATGTTGCAATTGCATTGAATTGGTAATTATAAACTATTTCTATAGTGTACACATTCAATGATGTTCAAATTTACAGAATTCGAGGCATTTCCAGACCGTGTCCGGTATTGGGTGCCACCTTTCAAGATCGATCAATTTGGTACTGAAGTACATCATCAAAACTCAATGTCAAAATTCATATTGATATTTGCAAATTTATTTTTGTACACTATAAAAATGATAATATTTATCATAAATGGGTAACACGAGCCCATCAAATCAATATTTTTCGAATTATGAATTTAGTGGCTTAAGTGTCCGGTACTGGGGGATCTCCCCCTATGGGCGGCTTCGAAAAAAATGCAATAAATCTATTGGAAATGAGTCAAATAGTTTTTGAAATTTAAAACATACACAGTCGACTTTCCATAACTCGATATTCGAGGGACCATAGCTTTATAGAAAAATCGAGTTATAGAATATACCGATACCAAAAATCCTTAAATCATAGGAACAAATTTCGGTATGTTCAATACTTTTATGATTATTTCTGCAAGAAAGCAACATCATTTTTCTGATAGTATATTGAAAACTATTCTTTATTTATTTTTTTTCAAAATGCTCGAAAAATCATGTAATATTTATTTTATGTTTTTCAACTTCCCTTATAACTTGCATGTATTTTTTAACCGGTAAACTAGAATTAGTTCAAGTTTCTCCGTATAAGAATGACATCGGCTAGTGGCGATATCGAGTTATGGAAATATCGACTTATGGAGAGCACGGTGTATGGGAATTTGAAGGGATCGATAAATACATCGAGTTATACAATATCGAGTCGTGGAGAGTCCACTATATTTTTTTATTTTGAAGTTTGTAGTTAAAGCAATACGTTCTTATATGCAAAAATATTAAAAAATAAGCAAAATTTAAGAGATAATTAATTGCTGGAATAAAACACTATGGGTGATTTCGTTGAACTTTTTCACACTAGGGCAAATTTCGGCCATCCATATGAAGAACACTTCAAACAGGTTAATATTCCTTGAAAAAAAGGTTTTATTTAATAATTTTGCGGACATTATATGTGATATAGTTGATGTATAAATTTCTTTAGTGAATTCTCATCATCGAACACCTAAATATGGTAGCTTGTGCCAGAAAAAATATCAAATTTGTGAAACCGAATTATTTATTTTCATTGATCCCTTGTTTTGTACGAAAATATCTAAAAATTGAGCTTATCGCACACAACAACAAACTGGTTCTAGCGGTAACCTTTTGAGCGACGGCTAAACGGTTAATGTTTTAATTGTCGTGCGATTCACCGAAGTCAGAGCCTCCACGCTGATGCTGTGTACAAGTAAGGTTTAACAAATATCGTTGTACATCATTAAAGAACGTAACTACTGAAGATTTTTTTTAATTCAGTTTTCGTTAAGTCATGTAAATTTCTTCAGAATATTTTATTTCACGTTAGAATAAGGGTATGCGATATGGATTTTTTCCATGTCGATACGAAACGATACGATACGCGGAATATCTTGCGCTGATAATGACGAAACGAAACGAAATTTAAAAATGTTTCGTGTGACTCGATACGAAATCAAATATCTCACGGAATTTTTCGAAACGAAACGAAATTTTTGAATTTGTTTCGCGGAATACACGTTTAAGTTTTTTTTTCTTGTCAAAAGCTGGAAATTTGACAATAGGCATAAAAAACGTCTTTTTAAATCCTCTATCATATGGAAACCTTAGCGTTGCTCAGCGGAATCCTTACATGTTTTGGTAAGACTTTTTTCTGTTTGTTTGAAATCTTCTTAATAAGTTCATAAGGTTTCATTTCAATATATCTGACACTCACACAAGGCAATGAGTGGGTTTAATTTAAATGTTACAACTAAGAAGTGGGTTGAAAAGCACTTACCAACATTTAAAACAATCTCAAAAATATTGAGAGGAGCCCAAAATTAATTTGATTTTTAGAAATGCCTTACAATTGTTTTAATCATGTAGATGTGATGTTATGCTAATACATACCATAAAACATGGAATAATGATATTCATTTTTTTGCTGTACTTTATGCTTTGTGGCTTGAATGAATGTGGTTGGGGACACAAGTCGATAAGTGATCATGAAAACACTAAACTGAGAAGCAAACTCTGTCCCAGTTGGGACATAACGCCAGAAAGAAGAAGAAAAATAAGTAGAACAGAGGAATCACTGGAATATTTAGTATTTGCATTAGTATTTGCTGGAGTATTGAATTAATTTAAATTTTAAAGAATCCATCAACACATACCGTAAAACGGGGTAACTTTGATAATGCGGGTAACTTTGATAATGCGAGACTCTCAACATACTAAACGAAAAAACAAAGTTCCTGTTGATCTGTTAAGCAAAACGAATGCAAAAGTAAAGAGTATTAGTATGACACTTCATGTTAAAGCTGTTTCCGTTGGAATCAAGTACATTTGAGGATTTATATGCATACATGGAAAATTTATAAGATTTTGGCAATTTTGAAATGCTCTCAAACAATCTGTTCTACGATCACTATTTGATGAAGTCATAATGAAATCGTCACTTATACTTGATAGCCTAGTTATAGTAGAACTCGAATTCGGTCTCAAAACTCTTAGCGAATACTATTTTTACAAACTGGGACCATTTTTACAACTGGGTCAGGAATTTCCATATAGCGTTAAACGCCTAAAGATATGCAACTCCCTACAAATGTTCTGTAATCCATTCAATTTTGTTCGAGTGATGCTCCATTATCAAAGTTACCCCAAAACAGAAAACCGACTTTCGATTATATGAAAAATTATATATCCATTAAGAATAAATCTTTTGGAAATCTATCAACTGGAATCGATAGTTAGAATACCAGTACTTGTTTTAAAAATATGAATTAAAATTCTTTGAAACAGCATGCATAAATATTCAAGTTTTCTTCGAAAAAACTATCAAAGTTACCCCGTTTTACGGTACCTAAGAAATCAATCAAGATAAATTTAAAAGAACTACAAAAGTAATAAACTCCAAGAAATATTGCGACAGCAACTTAACCAGGATTGCCTGTTAGGGTTAATTTAGAAATTCTTAATAAATTTTCTGGAAAAGCCTTGCACTAATTCTTGGAGGTATCAAATCTGGATAAATGCAAACTTTTAGAGTAAACCTTGTAGAACATACTGAAGGCATTTCTATTATTTTATAGAGCAAATACTGGAGAAATGATCCTATTCCAAAATCTGTGGAGGAATTTCTGGACGATTTCTGGAAGATTTAAGGATTGTTGATATTATCTCATTTACAGATTCTGTGTTTAAAACTGACTACATAATCACATTTTCACTAAATTTTGAGCCTCGAGAGTATTTTAAAAAATATTTGAAAATTTCGAACAAAAAAAAGTTTTTAACCTGGACTACATAGCATAGATGAACCGCAAATAAGATTGACAAGTTCACCTAGGTTCGTTCAGACAATCCGTCTTTCAATGAGCTAAATTTAATGTTTGGCTTATTTTTTTTCTCGAGATTTAAATGTGCGAAAATCGAAAAAAAAATTTGCGCTTTTCCATTGTGAAATACCCTAGGTACCCCACTAAACTTGAATCTAAATCCGGAACCAATTTTGATGGTGCATGCAAATTTATAACTGATTTGTGATTTTTACTAAAACAAATCATCACAATCGATCGAAAGATGGCGAAACTAGAGAATTTTGTAATGATATATTATCAATATTCGCATTTTTGGGGGTCGTGAGGAAATTATGTCACGTTATAAGAGGAGAGAGGGAGTTGGTAGTGTGGTACAGCGTGAATAAACCTAGATTCATTTTTCGATATAACATAATGTATGCATTAGAGTGGTTCAAAAAATCGTTTTTGCTCCACACCGCTTATTTGATTCTAGATCAAATTCTAAGTGTCCTCCCAAAATTTGAGCTCATTCGGATGAAAACTGAGACTGCACAAGCCGTTTATAGTTTATATGCGAATAACTATGGGAATTCAATCGGTCATAATGTTTGTCCATGTGCTCTTGGAGATTAGAACTACGTTGATACTGTGAGCTACATTCATCAGCTACAACTTTGCCGAAGACCGTTTTTAAATTGGACGCCCCAGTAATTAGTTACTGATTTTTAATGAGTTGTAAAACTTTGGCTATAATTATTGGACTGCTCTGCAGGCATCACTGGATATATGCAGTAAAACATAGTAGCCATGATTTGTGCGTGCTATCTTTCGCGCCAGGTGCAGCAATGTTGCCTGTTAAGAAGTTAAATGAGCACTGCTGAAGAATTTGTGACTGGATATAAATCCATAACTAATTACTGAGGCGTCCGATTTGAAAACGGTCTTCGGCAAAGTTGTAGCTGATGAATGTATCTCACAGTATCAACGTAGTTCTAATCCCCAAGAGCACATGGGCAAACACTATGACCGATTGAATGAATTGCTTGCTTTTCCCATAGTAATTCCCATATAAACTTTGAAGGGCTTGTGCAGTCTCAGTTTTCGTCCGAATGAGCTCAAATTTTGGGAGGACACCCAGAATTTGATCTAGAATCGAATGAGCGGTGTGGAGCAAAAACGATTTTTTGAACCACTCTAGTATGCATCTTCCTTGTGTAAGGTGAATATAGATCGAAAGCATACTTCAGAATTTCAAGAGCACAAATCTAACGTACCCGACAGCGGCTCAAGCTGAACACTTGATCGATTGGCCATCGAGTAACCAAACGATAGAGTATTCAGCTTGACTGAACGTCTGGTTCTTTAAATTTGTGTTCTTGAAGATTTGAGGTGTGGCTTTGGATCACCCAAATCAACACGATTTTTACGGCGACAGCGCGCTGTAGCGACAAACAATCGCTGCGGTTTCGCTGCTACATGTAGAATTTTATGACACAACAACGAAATCGCGGAGATCCTTTACTCATTGATGCGTGCTATAAGTTTTCTCTTCTATTCTCTCGCTGTTCTTATGTAGAGTTAAAAGTGACGTCATAGCGGGAAAGCAAGAGAGAGAACTAATGTGTGTATCAATTATTTGCACCACCTGAGCAAATCCAGAACATCAGGGACTCACGCTCCACAGCTGTTTTTGACATTTGTGTATAAACAATTTTTGCAATATATTAACGGATTTGCTCAAAAGGACACGCGATGTTCCCCGGAGGGAAACGTGGATTTGCTCTCTTCATTCTTATGGGAGATAACATTGCGGTCGTTCATCAAATGCAGTTATTCCTTTCCTGGACTATTCGCCGCGAGGAATTTAGGGCAAATGGGCGTTTTTGGAAACTTTACAACGGCAGGGTTGGTTGGTTGTTTGGTTTAACGAGGCTTTAACCGCAAAAGCGGCCATTCGCCTATACAACGGCAGGGCAGTTTATCATATCCTGCGGACCAGTCAATACTACAGTCATCCCACAGTTATGAATAACACACAGATATGGGTCAAAGTTGGATTAAACGGAGAATATCTTATCAAATGGAGTAGCAATTACGCAGAACCCATTTTACCTACGCGAACCATAAGTCTATACAGCATCGCAATCATGCTTAAACACATTTGTTCCATTCGTAGGGAATAAAATATCATACATATGACTAGAAGCGTTGATTCATATTTGTGGGGCATTGAAACCCATACCACAGTTATGAATCAAATATAAGACGATTCCTAAAGAAACGCCAAAACGTATGCTTTCAGTAGCACACCATTCGTTTGCCTCACAGATAATTTGCTGTTATAGTGTTCTGATCCATGATATGAGTCGATTTGAGCCATTATACGGATTCATTTTTGACTGTAGCTAGGAGTAGAAGCGAACGCTTTGCTTTTTTTTTGTTCGAAATTAAACTCGAATTTCGCGAAATTCCGTTTTATTCCGTTTGTTTTCAATTTTCCGTGGAAATATTTTAACAATTTGGCGAAACGAAACGAAATAGCAAAATACAAATTTCGCCTGTGCGAGTTCCGTGGAATTCCGCGGAATTTCGTTTCGAAGCGTATTTGACGGAATCATTCGGTATTTCGCATACCCTTACGTTAGAATAAGGTAATTTGTTTTATTTTAAAATTTTAATATTAATTATTATCCAAATGTTTAAGACTTCTGGGAAATGGGGTGGGATCAAGTCTCCCCGGTGATCAAGTCTACCCAGTCTCCACTACCGTGTACTGAACGTTGTATTTGTCACCGGGTGTGCATGACTTGTCATTGAACAACCCGCCAGACCCCCCGCCACAGTCAACGAAGCTTTGTTTAGGAATCTTTCGCATCTGGCCGCACTCCTGAGTGTTTGCGTCGATGCATGGAGCAAACAAAAAGGGATGAGTAGAGAGACAGATATTGCGCCATTCATTATCGCGGCAAGCGCACATGTGAAGCAACCAACAAACAACCGTGACGCGGCCAGCCCTCATAATGCACTCGGATTAATTGAAACAAGCAACCGAGGATCGGTCTGTATATCTCCTTTCATCCGCCTGGAGGATCCCGAAAAGGAAATTCCAGTTAATGCGATACGATACGGTCCAAGAGACACAACCGGATTCCACGTTGACACATTAGCGAAGTTGAGCGCAGGCCTTTGTTTGTCTCCGGCCGGACGGAATATAATGTGGATCGATGCCTTTGTTTGAGATGGTGAGTGATTTATCGGTTGCTTGAGAGTCGGTTGGATTTGTGGTCGTGATGGAAGCAAGAGTAACTAATTGCACGTCAGATAAGAATTCCACGTCTTGGCAATGTTTAACACTCACCAAATCCTGCAGTTCCAGGATGCTCCATTTTGCTCTGTGCCTGTGTTGAATTGTAACTGTTAGTGGTCTCAGCCTTTATTCGAATGTTTGTCGAAGTACTGCTTTCACCTTTTAATAGAGTCCTTTTTTACAAAATCTTGACTTTATTATATAATACAATAGAGTATGTGCTTGCTACTACTTTATTTTGAAAACAGAATTTGTTATCGCAGAATTTGCAAATGCATACGGAGATTCAAATAAAATGTTATCTGACAACAACGGGAAACGAACCGCAGCGAAGATCTTCTTCATCGGCATTCACCGGTCGGTCTTGTGTTTGTGAACCGTTGAACTATTTTTTGACGAAAATTAATTCACCCACAAGCCGCTTGCATCGCGGTGCATTCAAATTCAGAGCGCACAATCGAAACAATGTCTCTCCAGTTTTATAGACTGTGACATAATTTCTTCTCCGCTGTACCCTTCCTGTGCACTGCATCAGCGATAAGTGCAGCGCAAACGTAATTTAGTAACAAACCGCAATAATGTTGCCATGCTCTGCGCGTTCGTTTGTCTGCTAGCTAAATTTGCCAAACAATTGCATTTGGCTTAATGTGGGCCAATTGGGCTCAGTTCGGTTGATGCAAACTGCATTCAATTATCTGATCACGATGGATGTGATGTTATTTGCTACAACAGATGCGACCTCGGTACTACAATCAACTCAACTCACTAGGACTATCTTCAAAGTCCATCACAGAGCCGCAAACTAACTGCAAAGTGGTTCGGTGTCGACATACATTGTAGATCACATGCGTTACATTCAAAATCATGTCTAACGATTTGATTCTAATAAAATTCGATTCAATTACTTGTTCACGAAAGGACAACACAAATATACACTTTTCAACAAGTGTGAACCACCATCATTAGGATGTTCCAAAATTTCATTTTGTCGGAAAATATGGGAGCCAAGGGAAACCAAGCCGCCATCGGCACCCATCGATAGAATTCCAATTTTATGTCAGTGATCGCTAGTATATGCTAAAACTAGAGGGTGGTCTTTTCGGTTTTCTCAAATTGGTGGACCTCTCGTACGCTAAACAGATTGCGAAAATGCCCATTTTTTTTATAAATAAAAAATTGAGTAAACATGTGTTTTTGGCATAAACTTAAGCGTTTGGCACTAAAATTAGAACAGGGCTTTAAAACCCTTTTCCGGTGAGTATATTTTTTGCGATTTTTTCCAGAAGCTCCTCAGGAAATTTCTCCAAGACTTCATTTCGGACTTTCATTGTGAACATTCCAGAAACACTTCACAGGGCTGTCAGAGACTAAGTGAGCCTTTTCTTCAGTTAGCCTCAAAGCCCTCCAGGATTTTATCCGGTGATTCTTTCCATCGGTTTCCCTAGAACATTCTTCAAGGCTCCCACTTAGAACATCTTCGAGAATACGACCAGGGATTCTCTACAAAATTACCTTCAGAATTTCTTCGCGATTTCAACTAAGGCTTTTCTAAAGATACCTTCAGGAATTACTTAAGAGATTCATCCTAAGATTTATTTGGAAATTCGTCCAGTAATTCTTTGATATATTGCTCAACGGAATCTTCAACAATTTGCCCAGGCATATTTTAAAGACATGTCTCAGAGATTTTCCAGACATATCTCCAGGAAAAAGTCAAGGAAATTTTCAGTAATTAGAGAAATTAAGGAAAAAAATGTGAGGTAGCTTTTAAGAAAATTCTAAAGTAGCCTCCGATGAACCGATGAGCCCTTGGTGAATAAGAGTTCCTGAAATAACTCACGGAGACTTGAGAAAGTTTTAAATGATTACCTAGATAAATTGCTGAGATATTTGAAAACAAAACTCAGAATTTTCTGAAGTAAATCCATGAATAACATCGGACAACTCTTAAATATCTATAGGAATTCAAAGTGTAATTGTTTAAGTTTTCCCTCGCGGAATTTGAAAAGAAATTGTTGAAGAATCAGTTAATAGTCGCGTTATAGTCTCTGGAAAGATAAACTTCCATAAAGCTGTAAAATTTTTCAACAGAATTCAATGCAAGCAGAATTACAAAAAAGAGGATTTGAAAAAGATACTAAAAATATGGACCTCTTTGAGACTTGCATTGAAATGGATATTAAGTTTCTCAAGAGAAATGCTACAAGACTTCAGGGAAAAATATATCAGGGAATTATTTTAGGAATTCCTCAAGAGAATTGCTGCCAGAGTTCTTTAGGTAATCACTTCTAATCACTCCCAAAATTCTTTTCAGAACTCTAAAGCTGAAGAACTCAAAAGATTTCTAAGAAGATGAATTTCATCCAGAATGAGTCGAAGAAAATGAAAATTGTTCTCGATAATCTTCGATTTGGGTAAAATTTTGCATATGTTTTTGATATGGTGGAATAAGCGTTTCCCATTAAAAAATCGATCATTTTGACTCAAGAATAATTTTTAAAAATGGCTTATAAACCTTTGCATGCGAATTATTTGAAAAATTCTAGTTGCGGAACTGTTGATTTTAGAGAAAAATGTTCTATGAAGAAATTGCAGTGAACCGTTCGGATTACAAAAAAGATATGCACTGAAAAAAATATTTTTTTTTAAATTTATAATTACACAGAAACACAATTTTTAATATTTTTTAAATTTTCACCGTAGAATCTTGATAGTAAGCAGATGTTTGTGACAAAGTTAAGTGATGGAGAATTTTCAATAAAAAAGTTTCTCTAAGAACAACTTTTGGTCGATTTTCAAAATTTTGTTTTTTTTTCTTGTCAAAGTTCTGATAATACGATAAGAATCTTGAAATTATCCTAGACCATAATGAATATCTTAATCACTTCTCTAGAAGTAGCCATTTTCGAATGCAAAAAAATATAAATGATATAATAAGATAGGCCATTTCCATAAGTTATTCGCAATACTCCATCATGTAAAATAAGTAAACGTCAAGAACAACTTGATGGAGAATCGAGAATAACTAATGAAAATGGCCTATTTTATTATTTAAATAATATTTTAAAGCACTAAACTCGATATAATTCGAAAATGGTTACTTCTAGAGAAGTTTTTCAGATGATTAAGAGTGATTCAGAATAATTTCAAGATTTTCAAAATCAGTTTTCAAAATCAATTTTCAAAATCGACTAAAAGTTGTTCTCAGAAAAACTTTTTGGTAAAGATTTCTCCATCGTGAAACTTTGTCACTACTATCAAGTTTATATGGTAAAAACTTAAAAAAATAATAAAAATTGGGTTTTTGTGTAATATAAAATTTTAGTTTTATTTTTAAACGTTTCATGAAAATAAAATAACATTTTTTCAGTGTATATTTTTTTCATGTAGTGAACCGTAGTGAACATAGAACATTTTTCTCTAAAATCAACCGTTCCGGAGTTATTTTTTTTTTCAAATAAATTGCATGCAAAAATTTATAGGGCCATTATGAAAAGTTATTCTTTAGTCAAAATGATCGATTTTTCTATGGAAAACACTCATTCTACCATACTTAAAACATGTGCAAAATTCACTGCAAATCTAGGATGATCGAGTTCTGACCGATTTGATATGGAATTTGTCAGGAAAGGCTAAGGAGCAACTCGTCCAGCAATTTATTTAGGTAAGTACTCTGGAATTACTCCTAGATTTCCATTAAAAAAAAAACTCCTGTGGAGATCAGCCAGGAAACCTCCAAAAATGACTCGGAAAATTAGTGCAGAAAGTCTTTAAGATGTTGTTCAGGATTGTTTTGGGGATTTTTTCCGGGCAATCAAATGATTCTCCTGCTGATTATATCAGGTATTTCTCAAAGACTCTCAGGAATTGCCCCAGAACTCTTATGGGAATTCCTCAAGGGATTCTTCTAGTAATTCCTACAAAATCCGTGATCTCCCCAGGAATTATACTGGGTATTTTTTTAGGAATTCCTCGGTAATTGCCACAAACATTTTTTTGGAAACGTCTTCAGGAATTTCTTCAGAAATATCTCCGAGTATTTCCAAGGGAATTTACCAGCAAGTTTCTCCAGAACTTCTTCGGAACACTCGTCTAGTCATTCCTTATGGAAACACTCAAGGAAATTTTTCCGGTGATTTCTCCATAAATTCCTTCAGGCATTCCTTAGCAATTTTTGTCGGACTTCTTCGGATAATTCCTTTAGAAGTTATTTCAGGCATTCTTTCGGAAAATTCTCCGTGAATTCCCACAGGAATTTCATCCTTTAGAAGTTCCTCTAGAAAGTTTCTTCAGAAATTTGTTCACACCCGGTCATTACTCGAGAAAGTTCCTTCAGGTAATTCGTGCATAAAATTTTTCTGAACGATATTGTAGGATTATTTTGTTCAAAAGTTCCTTTGGATTTTTTTTAGTAAGTTTCTTCGAAAGTTCCTTCGGATGTTCCTTCGGAAGTTCCTTCGGAAGTTCCTTCGGAAGTTCCTTCGGAAGTTCCTTCGGAAGTTCCTTCGGAAGTTTCTTTGGAAGTTCTTTTGGAAGTTCCTTCGGAAGTTCCTTTAGAAGTTCCTTCGGAAGCTTCTTCGGAATTTCCTCCTAAATTTCCTTCGGAAGTTCTTTCGGAATTGTCTTCGGAATTTCCTCTATAATTTCCTTCGGAAGTTTCTTCGAAAGAACTGAAGGAATTTCCGTAAGAAATTCCGAAGGAATATTCGAAAGATTTTCCCAAGTAACTTCCGCGAAAAATTCCAAACGAACTTCCGAAGGAACTTCTAAAGAAAATTCCGAACGAACTTCCGAAAGAAATTCCGAAGCAAATTCCGAACGCGTATCACAATGAACTAGCGAAGGAAATTCCGAACTAATATCGGAACGAACTTCCGAAGGAACTTCCGAAGTGAATTCCAAAGGAACTTTCGAAAGAAATTTCGAGGAAAATGCCGAATGAACTTCCGAAGAAAATTCCTAAGGAACTTCCGCGAGAAATTCCAAACGAACTTCCAAAGGAACTCTCGAAGGAAATTCAAAAAAAATGACGGAGGAACTTCCAAAGAAAATTCTGAAGGAAACTACGAAGAAAATTTTGGAGGAAAATTTAATGGAACTTCCGAACGAATTTTCTAGGAAAATTTCGAAGGAACTTCCTGAAAGAATATTTACTTTCAGCTATCAAATATCCAAATATTTGTATGTAAAATAAATGTTTCAGAACTATAAAAATGTTCCAATATTCATCACTAAAGGTTTCAGAAATTTTGGAATACCCTATCCACCATGCATTGTGCTCCAGCGCTCTGTTAGTAGTAATTTTACGAGCTGTTAACTCAGCAATTGCAACATGCTGGACCACTCCCCTCGTCGCATGCTGGTCCCACACTGCACTGCTGGGCCTAACCAATAATGCTACCCGCCGTTAATTTACAACCGCAATCATTTCGTGACGGTGAATTACGCGCTCCACAGTCGATAGTGTTACAAACTCTTGTACAAAACCAGTTGACCAACACGCATATGCACGGGTTAGCATCATAAACTGCCGGGCAAAAGTTGTCTAATTGAAACTCGCTATGGATTTTTTGAGGAAGGTAATAAGACTTATCTTACTTCGTAACTATTTTGCCCAAAAAAAATTTTTTATTCTTCATTTTTACTGAAAGTTGTGACATAATTCATGAATAACACTGAAATAACATTGCTTTTTTTCTTAGCATTAGATCGACCAAAATTTTAAAACAATGCGGTATTAGAAACCTAATTAGAAACTTTTCAAAAAGCATTCTGAAAAATCGGTGGAAAAGAATCTGAAAATTTCCTAAAACCAATGAAATAATTGCTTAGAAAAATAACCATGTTTTATTTGAAGTTAAGTTATATTTACAAAAATCACACTTGATTTTTTTTTAATATAATTCAACTTCAAATATAAATTTAGTAAAAAAAATCTAAATTTAAAATACGAAGTAAGGTGAACATGGAGATATGAACAAAATAATTTTGCATGTTTTTTTCTGAGGGTGACCCCAAACTTTTTCACGGCAGTGCGCCTACTAAGAGACCCTAACAAATTGGTGGTAAATGAGCTCGGGATTTTATGGTTCAGAGGAGCCCCTCGGCGATCGTTTTGTGGCTGGGATTAGATGAGAAATGCATTCGTCAACGGAGCTCCACACATGACAGCAAATTGATGCAACTATTATTATGTGACAGTCTCAGTTGGTCGTATGTCGTAGGGACCCCGCCGGTGCTTTCTCGTCACGTACACTGTAACCAATTCGGAATGGGGGAAATGTTATCATAACCTAGGAAAAGGATTACCAACACTATTATAAATAAGTTCAGTGAATAAAATAATTTGAAACAAGCATGAATTAGCAATTAAAATTCCAGAATAAACTTTGAGCATATATTTTCCGCAGCAATATTCGCGAAATATAGCAATGAAATATTGAAAATATACTTCTTGAATTCAATATTTTACAATAAAAAAAAACTATAAACAAGCATTACAGATTTATACATTTTTCAAACAATAACCGAAAATAGGACTTAAAATCTTCTAAACAGCAATCAAATTTTGCGGTTTTAAAGACATTTTTTTCATTTTTCTATTGACGTTTTTTGAAATTTAAAAAAAAACATAGGATTATTTTGAATTTTCAAGCTTTTTACTGCTAGTTATCATTATTTTTCTTGCGTCTTCTCATTTACATTTTTTAATAGCAATATCGATTAATTTTTAATTGCTAGTTTCGAATTGAAAATAGCTTATTTTTATCGATTTTTCGGTAAAAATACATATATTTATCAGTTTTTTTTTTCAATTTATTATTGCTAAATCTACTCAAACTACTGTCAAACCAAATTATTGTATTTATCACTTTTTGAAAAATCGAAGAATGCTCCCCTTCATTAAATGCTTGTAAATTTGTCTCCCAATTCGGAATGAATAGAGATAGTGTTGCATCCCGTGAAACAGGCATAACGGCGACGCGTTGTTCGCCCCATAATGCAATTGGTCATCATCGTTAGAGCTCTGATTGATAAAACCACCGCGGCGTTGCAAGAGCGCTGATATTTTCCTTTTGATTCATCAAGGCTACGAGAGATTTAGATTCGGAGCTGATGGGAGAATGTTTAGTGCAACAAGTCGTAAAAAGTTAATCGACCAGATCTAATGTGGTTTGCAAAGATTATATAAGTTTCGATTTACGTGCATCGGTTGCCTTGAAATGGCTTGAAAAGCTTGGGGAAACTGCTGTTTTCAAACAACGCACCGCTGATGAGCGTTTAACAAAAGGGAAGGGAAACAAAGTTACTATTTTGAAAACAACTCTGAGAAGAACTTCCTAGAACAATACTTATGTTTCAGTGACGCTTTGATAAGGTTTCTTATCAGCAGATTCAATTTTTGAAATATCTATATCTATTTTATTTTCAATATTTGAAAAATCTACCAAAATTGTCCCATGAATCCAACCAGGATTCAATTTTTAATCTTTCTAGGCAAATAATTTCAACAGTATCTATGTTTTGCTGCTCTAGATTTCTTCTACAAGATTTATCTGAATAATGTTACCTCGCTTCTTAGCCTATTTTTATACCTATATGAAATGTCATACACAGTTGTTGGTGCCCTCAATTATTTCTTTAACGAGTTTGAAATTAATATTCGTATATCTAATAGGAAAAATGTACCAGTCATGGCCATAGTGGTTCCCTATATAGACATATGTAAAATTTTGATAACGTCTACATTTTAAAATAAAGAAATATGTTATATGTTACTGCTAAAATACACAAAACCTTTCGAAATATAGAAACATTAAAATGACACCGTATGGCGTCATAGGGAATCACTATAGCCATAACTGGCACACCCACCTTATATTATTACAGGAATTCTGCATACAACAATGTTTGGTCTTTTGCAGTTCACTAGAGAATCCCACAAATTCACCAAAGAATATACATTCAAAAATCCTTCCAGAATACTTATATATCATTATTTAAATAAACATCTTCTAATTTTTTTCTGTCAGATATCTATTCATCATTTCTTAGAGAGGAGTACTCCAGGAACTCATCGAGAGGTCCATTTCAACATGGGTCAACAACTATGTCTACTTTTTATCCACAAATTGATTCCGCAATACTTTCTTGGATTTGATTGTTGTTCCACCCTGCTTCATCCTAATGTTGTTTCTCCATCCTTCGCATGACGCTTTCTTGAGGAACTTAGTATAAAAATCTTTCCATACTACAAAATGTATTAAAATGTTAAAAGAGGAAATTCTAGGAGTTTTGAAATGTTGCAGGGTTCTTTTAAATATGGTTCCTGATTTCTGAAAGTCGTCAAACAATTTATGCTGGAATCATTTTTTTTTTATTATAAAGTTCTTCAAAAACTTTGTTGCATATATTACTCTATAAATCTGATATATATTGGAACTGGATATGGATATGGAACAATACTCTAAAAAATATCGAGGTATTTCTGGAGTAGTTTTTTAACAACATATGGAGAGTGGATAGATTTGTAGATGTTATTTATGGAAGAAGCCCTGGATTCGGAAACAAATATGGAGTGATTTTGAGAACCTGGAGACTTTTATTTTTAGAAGTTCAAGAATGAATTGCATAATCCTTAAGTAAATCTTTAGATTATTTCTAAATCTGTAGAAGAATTGTTAATGCTGTTTAAAGTAAAAAATGTCTGAAAAATACTTGATTGGATCGCTGGTGAATTTTTCGGGAGAGTCCTACGACGACATTCCAGATGGAACAATAATATGATTCTGCGAAAAAATCCCTGAACGTTTTGCTCAGAAAATCTTTGAGTATTTTTGCGTAAGAGTTTTCGAAAGAACAGTATTCCGCTAGGAACCTTATATGAATATTTGAAATATTTTAAATTTTCTCAGGTAAGCAGTTTTTAAAAGGACTTTCAATATATTATTTTACAGAGGGAATTTTGGAGGGAGCAAATAAAATTGATTGTTAGATAAATTCAAGGATATACTCAAATATTTTTTTAAATGCAGATAGATCTGTGGAAAACTATTCTGAGAAAACGCTGACAACATTTTCCAAATTGAAACCTGTTGAATTGTTAAGGAAAATCTTTTGAAATATTAGGAGGAATTCTTAGAGTTACCTGGAGGAACCATTTAATTTTGTTTGCAGAAAGTTCTGGATAATTTGTGCTACGATTTTTTCAAGCAATTCTTGAAGAATTTCCAAAAGAATTTTTGGAAGATTCGTTACAAGAATTTGAAGAGCAACTCTAGGAAGAATCTCAAAGACAAAGTTGAAGAATTTGTGTAATGGAATCTGAAAGATGGAAGGTTCTTAAAATTTCTCGAACTAATTCTTTATAAAGTTTCTCCGTTCTCAATCTTGAACCAATTTTAATGAACTACTGGATGATATTTTAAACTAACATGTTTTCTGGAATTATACACTGTATAAGCGCAATTTTTTAGGCAATTTAATTTATATTATATATAGGGTAATTTTAAGGTAAGATCTCAAAGCCTAAAGAAACTTCAGGATAATCTGAGAATCTAATTCAATTCCAAATTATTTTCTTTGTAAAGGAAGCGTTCAAAATTAGGCCGTTCATTGAAGTGCCAAAAGAAGAGAAATCGAAATATTTCTCATGAACCCATTAACTTCAACTGCTTTCAGAATGGATAACAATTCATTGGGAGATTATAGGAGATAATTGTACAAGATTGTTTAGAGATACTCATATTATTTTCAGCACAACATACATGTTAGAATCCTTTCATCTAAAACCAGTTTTTATTCACATTCAATTTTTAATACAGCTTTTACAAAATTGAGTGCTACTCCTTCTGCGATTGTCGACATGGTTTGTTCTGGGACTGAAATTTCGGTTGATCACGGTCAAGTATTTTAGTTGTATCTCGTGTACCAAAGTTATGTTTTATTAAATCTGTGTCCTGGCTCAGTTCAAATTTACTTTCGCGTCCGTTTTAGTGTATTTTGTGTTTTAGGAATAAGGAAATCGCCTTATGAAATAAATAATTTAACTATAACTGTTGCTAGTATATGGCGACCGTGAAAGTGTATGAATTCAGACAGGAACAAATAAAAATAACGTTTGTTTTTTTTTCTGAATCGTGCTTCGATGGAGAGAAGAGGATATATAAACGGAACACTTCAAGAAGACATCTAACTAAAGAATTCATCAAATGCCCCATTAGAAAGGAATCAGAAGATGTTACCTTAACAACTGAAGTGAATTCCAATATAAAATGCTGTAGTTGGTGAGTTTGGCCCAGTTGGCAAGCTTAATTGGCTTTTTTTTTTAATTTCTAATCCAATGACTAACGAGTAACTGCAGGGAAAGCAAACATTTTTCTGAAATTCATATTCTTAAATTTGGTACACTGAAAATTCTTTTTTTTATTCGAAAGTTCTCAAACCCAAAAAATCTTGTGCTCTTTCGAATTCAAATCACATAAAAAAAACCTCAAAATTTAATCCAATAATATTAATATTTAGAGGCTACTTGAAGGTGGATTTTCAAGCTATAAAATAAGTCATTCAGGGAAGTAAATTAAATTATATTGTTTTTCAACCAACTATTCACATCATTATCTTCAAAATTAAGTTTATAAATACTTTATAGAACATCAAATTAGTCTAAAATAAAACTAGCCTTAGTTAAAGATTTTTTTTCGAAATTTTTCCTCACTTTACTAAAAAATCATCTTTGTTTGACCATAACTTAATGAATACTCAACAGATTTCAAATCTTAATATGCTTTTAAAGCTTAATAAGTTGTTTTCAAAATGCGCACATTTAACTAAAAAATGGGTTAGCAAAAACATGATTTTTTGAAGGAAAATACCAAACTTTTCAATTTTTTTTTCAGAAGAGCACACGAATTTTTGGTTTCGAGAACTTTTGAGAAATAAGCCGCACCTTACTGAAGAAGTGTATAAGTTTCACAGTTTTGTGTCAGATTTCCGCAACAACACATTTTCTGTGTAAAAAGAGTTTAGATTAAAAGTTTTACATACATTTTATAGTATAAAGACTACTTTGAATCATTATACGTGCCTTGTTTTGAAATCAACTGGTGCGCTCGTTTCATGCTTGTGATAACATTAATTTGTATCGAGGCAACGTTACATTTATTTAATAGTTAAACAAACTATGGAAGTGTCGACATTAGCTTTTATTCCAGTTTGATTGAGAACCTATTCTTTTATTTGTCACAATTACTAAAAATAACCATTGTATAGTTCAACATTTAAATGTCGTCGCACTGTTAGATAACTTTTTAAATTGAGTTTAAATGAGTCGCATTCACTTACCAAGGTGAATTTTGATCATGTAGCTTTTGGTGATGTTATGCTACTGCCAAGCTACATCCGTTAGTTCCCCGTGCAATTTTGATTATTCCAGTCAATCACTGAGTAGCAACTACGAATTGTATGATCATAAATGCTTGTGATTTGTTATGAGACTTAAATTACACTGTTTGCAAGAATGTTTAGTTTCTTTGAGAAAATATTTTTGGAGTATCATTGAAACATTTAATTAAAATTCCGAATTCCTGTCTGGGAAACATTTCCGGAAGCTACTAAACTTTCCTAAAGTTCCCATTTCTGAGGCTCGTTTCCATAAGTATTTTTAGTGTTTTAAGTGTGAAAACCCGCTTGACTTAGGCTTCTATCTTAAGGTTCGATGAGTTCCATCAATGGTTAGACTTCTAAAGGTATGCTTTTAATAAGTTATCCGTATTTTTAATCGAAGTGTTTGAAATATGAAGCAAAAAAGAGGAATCGTCCGGAACAAGAATCACAAAAAGGGCATACATTTCTATTTACTAACGTTTTTCAAGTTGCGTAATTAAAATCTTTTCCCACCAATCGACATATAAGTGTTTTCAAAGCTCGATATCACTAAAGCTTCACAAAGGATAATTTATTTTCCATACTATTTGATATTGGCGTAGGGGGGGGGGGGGGCTAGGGGGTCTAAGAAAGTTCAAGCTCCCCTAAGAAAATTATAACTCTCATGCTGAATTCACATCTTCCTAAAGGAATTTTTTTGATCGAATGTGTCAAGCCCTCTCTAGGTTTGAGTTTAAGTTACGCTATGCTATTTGATAAATTATACTTCACAAAGGCCTTAAATGTCCATAATAGGAATCTCAACGGTACTACACGGGGAAAATGTGGCACTTCAAACAAGGAAAAAGAATCATGAATTCGGGAGGAACGTGCATTTTTATGTTATGAAATGAGTTAAAGTCATGATATCATAAATCATTTAACCGTAATGCCAGCTGTACCTTACATTTTGAATTTTTAGCGAAGAAAAGTGTCAATTCAAATCATGAAATCATAAAGTTTGTATGCTGGAACCATGCAGGAAATGCGTGGAAACACAAGCACAGGTCATGGATTTAGTTAACTGTTATTTATGATTCTTCTCTTTAGAGATGGCCAAAGAGAATCGAAACCGTTCAAAAGATCCGGATCATCTTTCTTTGCCAGCCGCTGAGCCACTAAACCGTTCAAAAGAAGTGGTTCACTAAAATGAGTGATTTGGATCGGGTCCGTTCACAAATATGAGACGTTTCGCCCATATCTACTTCTCTTTGACATACCGTTTTGATTCATATTACGGACAGCTTCAAATTCCGGACACTGTACATTGTATTGGAAACATTTCACACGAAATGTTTCAATTTTTGCCAATCAAGAGTTCTCACTTTCGAGGCTCGTTTTAGTCAACATTTTTCATAGATATTGATGAAAATTTATAATGCTCAGCTATCTTAGACGCCTCTTTAAGGGTTTGTCGATATCAATTACACTGCGGAACACGTTTTTGTCTCCAGCATCAAAATCCATTGCCATTTACAGAAATATCGTAACACGTCTAGTTTTTGAGATATTGGTGGCTGAAAATGCAAAAATTGACTATTTAAGCCAACTTACATGCAAGTTTGCCAGCTTGTAAGGCAATTAATTTGCTTAACTTGCCACAGAATTCAAACTTTACGCCTGTAACAATACTTATCATCAAAGTTTATAATACTTTTGATGCGAAAAAGTTATTTTTTGATGGTTTAGAAAAGTATTGTATTTTGCCATATAAGAGAAACGAAGAATTTTGTATGGAGACTGCAAGCATGTTGAAAAAATCGGTTTAATCGAAATTTAATCGTGTAATTTCAACCAAAATATATCTAAAACAAAAGTTTAAGTCCTCCTTTGCATGCTTGGTGGATAAGATCCCAAAAAAGTTTGAAAAAAATACACTTCAAAATTTAGGTAAACTTTAATAAAACCAATGTTTCAAACAACTTTGGCGACCTGTAGCTAAAAATTGTGACGTGCTGGGAAATTTCTGAGAACGGCATCAGATTCAGCAAACCCAAATCTACTAGAGACACATAATTTGATCCTTGAGACAAGCAAAAATGTCATTTTTGTTGCGCTGTGTTATTTATTTGACTCTTTTATTTATGATTTCCATGAGCTGTTCGAAATTTGAATCAAAATGTCCGGAATATGGGGCAAAAGTAAGAAAGCGTCTGGAATAAGAATCATGAAAAGTCCACACATTTCTATTTATTTAAAATTATTCATGTCGCGGAATCAGAATCTTCATCCACCATTCGATAGTCAATTGTTTTGAAGGCTCGATAAAGTGGAGGAATCATACAGAATGATTCATTTAATATGCTTTGTGATGGGTTACACTTCACTGAGGCCCTAAGTGTCCGTAATATGAATCAAAACGGTAAGTCCAAAGCACACAAATTCTTGAAAAAATTATCATTCTTTCACAACTTGTGATCATGATTTCATGAAACGTAGAAATTTATGATATCATGGCGTTTTGTTTATGAATCCGGCAATTTCAGTGTACTGATATTTTTACTATAAGATAATGTATTTCTATCGCTCACCTGCTTATGTTCAAATACAGTGTTCATTACTGATAGGCCAAAATGCAAGCTAAATTATGCATTCTGAGAACATCTGCTCTCAGGGATGCGTCCCTTGAAATTTGAATACACCAGCCACGGCCAACATTTGCGCAAATATTTGCCGATCGCTGTTCAAAGTTCTGCATCAACTATAAAACATCGCTTCCTACTTTGACCTATTGTCAGTTCCCTTTCAGAATGTTTTCCATTAAGTTTATTATTGTGGTTGCGTTGACGTTATGCGCAGTGGTAGGTTTAATATTCATGCTGGAAGCATGAATACTCAACCTTATTAAAATTATTCTTACAGCTTCCATCAACGTTGGGAGTGCCAATTTTCTGGTTCCCGTGGAGCTACCTTCTTCCTACGACCAGCAGCAGTAGTGGATCTGGCTCCTCCAGCTCCAGCAGTTCTTCGACAACATTCCGACCAATCATGGCAAACATCTCCATTGGAAACCGTCGGAATACGAGCGCCATGGTCGATAGTGGAACCGTCATCAACGGTCTGACCATCAGCCGTGGCCGCCGGGATGTCCCCTTGGAAACTATCCGGAATGATCCATCCGTGACAAGCGAATCGTTCATCCAGGTTGGGAACCAGGTGATTCGACTCCCGCCGGGAAACGTAGCCAATTTGACGATCAACATCATCGATGGAGTGCCGTACGTGTTTGGAAATACGGAGTCTGACGTTTCCTCGGGAAGCGCAAGTGGAAGCAGCGAAGGCATGTCTGGACTGTTTTCACGAGTTAGGAACTTCTTTGGAGATTTGCTTGGTCGGAATCCCAATGCTAATTGACTCAAAAACTGCCTTTGTGATTTCGAAATACTGTGCCAGTTTTGTGTTATTATGTGAAAGGTTGTGAAATATAGTTCTATGTTTAAAAAGATGAATCAAAGTGAATGTAGATGTTACATTTTATATTGTTATCTTAAATCTGATACAAATCTTACATTGATTTTCAATACCGTAATAAAACCTTCTGTAGTATGGAACTTATTAAGCAATCGAAAATGGAACTAAATGTTAAAAAGTGATAATCAAAAGCCCAAAACAGTATTCCGCGTACATTCATATTTAACGGATTATTTCTTCATTAGCGGTGACTCATTTAATGCTTCTTGAGCACAAAGAGTTGGAAAAAAAAACTTCGCCCACTTGGCAACCGTTGTTTTCGTCCATGACTCGATAATTAATTTCGAGTTTAACCAAGAGTAAGTGTTTTCAGTTTCGAGAATTCCCACTTGTCCACAATGATGGCAATACGTCTTTTATGGCTGTGTTTAATGACTGACATATCATTTGTTTAACACTCTCCGTTAGAGGAAGCTTCCTACTTTAGCGAAAGGCGCGGTTCACCTACTGCCCAAAGCAAATGTGTTATTATTGTTATTACGAGTGCCAAATTGATGTTCATCAGCCAAATTATCACTCAATAAGAATACAATTCTTGAGATCTCCAGCAGAAACCCTACAAAGCAGCAACTTTCCCAAAGTCGAACTAATTGCGCCCATCGCCGCCGCCGCCGCCGTTTCGACCTTTGGTTAAATGGCAACCTTCGGAAAGTTGCTGTTTGTTACCCGGCAATAGCGCTGCAATTGCACTCGACGCGATTGCCCAGAATGCAGCATGCTTGCATGCAAAAATCCAATACCCGCCAATAGCAAATAGCTGACACGCTTCGGCACTAGCACTTGCACTAGCTGAAGCGCTGGAGAACGGTCTCGAGCCAGTACTCTACGGCGGCAGCCTGTTTGATGCACCAATAAAAAAGTGAAAATGTTCTACTGAAAGTCAAAAACTGCTCTATAATAAAAGGAACTTACAGGAAGTCTTACAGACTTGGAGTTCTAATAATTAACCTGAAGTGTACGATTTTATTGATAACTTTGGATTACTCTAACAATGTATGTTGGAAAATTAAAATTTTAAATTTTACAATCATGCCTTCACTGTCGAATGCTTTTTCTATGTCTAGAAGAGCAAGGTCAGAAAAATAGCCTTCAGATTTGTTGGAACGGATTAAATTTGTCACACGTAAAAGTTGATGAGTGGTTGAATGTCCATGGTAGAATCCGAACAGTTCATTAGCAAAAATTAAATGTTCTATAATGTGGACCATCATTCTGTTCAAAACGACCGTGTCAAAAAAATTCTGATGAGCTGATTGGACGATAGCAGGAAGTTTCTGTAGGATTTTTGTACGGTTTCAATATTGGTACAACCTTAGCATTGTTCCATTTGTCAGGAAAATATGCCAACTGAAAACATTTGTTAATTATATTAACTAAGAATGTTGTGGAGATTCTGCCTGGGGAATTCCTGAAAATAAAAACGTTTCCTTTCAACTGCCTGGTACGAGCCTTGACGATTCGTTTACGCGAACGGCAATCCCAAAAGTTCGACTTGTGGTTACCCCTGCAATTTGCAAGCTTTTTGGTATCTTCCTTCACAGGACAGACGTCCTCAGCATGATAAGAACCTCCGCAAATCATGCCTTTAGCATCCATGCGGCAATGTTTTGTTGCCATGACCCCACTTTTGGCACCGACGGCACTGAATGGGGTTCTGGAAATTTCCTCCAGGTTTCTGGAAATGTTCCCATGTCACACGGACATCGTACAAAAGTTTTGCTTATTCTAAAGCTTCAATAGTATTGAGATCTTTTTTGTTAAAGTGATTTTTTTTTCGACTACCTGTGGAGCATTTTTATTTTTTTGTAGTCACAAAAACTTTTTGCCATCGGGAACGGTTGAGTTACTTGTAATTATGTTTAATTTCAATCTCTAGAACCGGTTCCGTCGTCGTCGTCGTCGTCGTCGTCGTCGTCGTCGTCGTCGTAGAAGTTGTCGTAAGATATTCACCATCCACCAATGAGCAAATATTGTAGTTAATGAACTCTCGCGAACGAACGAACGTGGCACAAATGACTGTCCCCCTTTCGGTAGTAAACTAGGACTGTATAAGCTGGGCTAATACAAGTGAGGGAGAAGTGCCCAGAACTTTCAACACAAGGACTTGGGCGTTTGGATAAATATTGGTCGGGTAAACAGATTTTCCTTGTCTGTAGGATGGCGGTTAAAATAAATAATGATTTCATGGGTACTTGTAGAGGCGTAACTCCATGGAAAACAAGGAAACGGTGGTTTGCAGAATGCCTATTAATGAAAAACAAATGAACAACTTGCCGTTATAAATATCTAAACAAATTCACATTTTTTATGGACTCTGTTTGGGATCCAAGAACTCCTCCCGTACCTTAATTTATTTCAGAGCAAGTACTGTTTGGGCGGAGTTTTTGGCCAAGAATTGATCAGAAGCTTCACCCAGCACTTCGAAATTGGAATAGTGGCTCCAGGACCAATGAAGTCATGCTCCATGGCTAGCTAATTCATCATCTAATTCATCCCCAGTGATGGCCAGGTATCAATACAAGGTTTACAGAGTTGACTGAATTCAGTTCCTCAATTTGAGTTCGACATGCAATACCAAGCTTCGCCCTTGAGTTGGCCGAAGCAAAAGCTTTTATAGCAGCCTGAGTATCTGAACAGAACATTACGCTCTTTTGAAGTGCTGATCCACACAAAAAAACAAATATTTCTGCCTGAGAAACGGTGCAGTCTCTACCAAGTGAGTAAAACTGATTCAGTCTTAGCTCACGAGGATATACAGCAGCACCATTTCTACTTTCAAGAAGGTAGCCATCAGTGTAACATACTATATTGTTTGATATACTTCTTTCCAAATAGCCAGACGTCCACTATTCCTATGAAGGGATTTGTGTGGTAAATGTCCTGTAAGGGAAGTGACAAGTAATCGTGTGATCACTTGGACAGTTTTGTCCCAATTCACCAGAAGTGGAAACAACGAAGTGTGTGTTGATCTACGATTCACTGAATTTTGCACCAGTACATTCAATACCCATAAACGGTAAAAGCAAGAAAGTGCTTCTTGTTTAAGATGTATGTGTAGTGGTGCAACATCGAAAAGATCCTCGAGCGCTGCCATGGGAGTCGTAGATAGCGCACCAGATATTGCCATCAAGAAAATCTTTTGGAGATGACCCAATTTTGATTGGATTGTTCTCACTTCGCCCTTTTGTCAGCACACAAGACATCCATATGCCAATATTGGTCGAACAACTGTTGTGTATATCCATTTGATATACTTGGGTGTGAGGCCCCAAGTCTTACCAAAGGTTCGTTGCTACTGACCGAAAGCCCAGGAAAGTTAGGATTTGGAATCTAGAACGACTGCAACATACTTTACCTGATCAGTAACCCTTATCTCAACGCTGAAAAGACGTTAATAAATGTTTTATTCGGGCCATACTGGCGACATCAACCCTCGACAACCTGAAGAGCACATTGAATCAGGTCGAATAGGGTGCTTAAGCAAATACCAACTATCAAAGCTAGATAGTCATCGGCAATTCCATAAGTTGGAAACCCGCTATTTTTGAGTCTCCTCAATAGCGTATTTTTCAATATCTAAAATATTGAATATGGATACGAGATTCCACAATAGTGGTGACAGGACTCCCCCTTGGGGGCATCCGCAAACACTCAATTTTTGAATCGCTGCTTGACGCGATGTCGAAAATAGATGTCGGTGTTTAAGCATTCGATGACTCCAATTGGAAATCAGTGTAGGTAGGCCATGGTTTCGTGCAGCTTCCAATATAGCGTCGAATGACACGTTATCAAAGGCACCCTCAATATCCAAGAAGCGAATGCTTTTCCGATATCGTATACAACTTTGTGTAAAAGAGTCACAGTGGATTTCCAGATTGGTAATCATGTTGATTCACAGAATGTGATGATCGATAATGCGTTCCAGACATTTCAGAAGAAAAGAGGTCAGACTGATTAGTCTAAAATTCTTTGCTTCTTCATACGAAGCACGTCCTCCTTTCGGAATGAAGTTCATAGTAATATCACGCCAAGATCTGGGAATATACCCGGTAGCAAAACTGCTTACAAGTAGCTTTTTCAAAACATGTTTGATAAACTCAAATCCCTTTTGTAGCATAACAGGATAAATCCCATCCGCTCCTGGAGATTTGAAAGGGGCAAAACTATTAAGTACCCATTGAATCGATTCAGCAGTTACGATACTGTCCAAAGCCAGAGACTCGTAACTACATGAAAAGACATTTGGTTTATCTATAGGTGTCTATTATCTATTGTCTATAGGTATTGTCTATTATCTATAGGTGTCCAGGTTTGGGGAAAGTGAGTATTGCAAAAGCATTCTAAATCTTCTTCATCAGAAGAAGTGTAGTTACCAATAGGTAAGCAAATTTAGTCCACTTGGAAATCCTTAAATTTTGCAAGGATCCTGTTTAGCCGACTGACTTCACTCAACGTGTGACATTTGTAGGGTTTTTCCAGCCGGGTACAGCAAAATGAAGAGTCTTCTTGTAAGCCTTGCGAGTCGACTCGAACGAATCTAATCCAGTTGAACGGCGTTTGTTTCAACTACTTCTATATGGTTTCCTGAGTCTAGTCAGATCGGAATTCCACTATGGGGTATCTCTGGTAGTATTCACAAACTGCAACATGCTTCTCCAAATGCTCTCATTATGTAGGATGTTGTAGTATCATCGGTTTCACCCAAATCACTTGGATTTTCGGTGAACGGAGAGTATCCATGAAATTTTGTCGCAACCAATTCAATGTAGAGTTCCCAGTTAGTTGACCGAGGATTCCTAAAACGCAACGTTTGCGAAGTTACATTCGAATGTTAAAAGAAAATGTAGCGATAATGATTCTTCACTTGATACATGTCAATTCGTCAACTCGTGACTGATTCTATTCGAGCAGAGCGTTATCTCTAACACTTCTTCTCTAGCAGATACCATGATGCGCGATTGTCTATATTAAGTAATCCAAGGTCTGTACTACTTGAGTATTCCATAAGACTGAAGCCTTTCAAATTGATATTTGAGGTACCCTAGATGATGTGATGAGCATTTGCATCACTGCTCACAATTAACGGAAAGCCTTTTCCTACACGGTGTAGGACAACTCGTTTGAAGTCATCCTTTGGGGATGCTTCACCATGTGGTAAACATACCGAACATTAGACGTATTTCCTGTTGAGGTCACCTACAGAAACATCAATTGTGACAGCACATGCATCTCTGGTAGTTATCTCAGAAATGAGTGTAGCAACGATTGCGAAAAATCTAGATCCGTATCTATTGAAAGTCGTCAAAATCAAGAAAGAACAGAGAACACTGTGTAAAACGCATAATGCAAATCTATATGGGTGATAATTTAAACCGAATTGCAACATATTAATAATCCTACCCTTATTTAGCCTAGAGAATTAAGAAGGACAGTCGATTATCTTGGAGAAACACGATTGCTCTGGATAGCACAGGAAAGGCATCATACTGTGGAGGGCGCCCTGGTACTCCACGTGCTCCGGTTTTATTTAGACCCCCCCAAACCATTCAATCCTAGGCACGGTAAGTATAAAACTGCATCACACCATGAATATGGGGTCACCTGAGTGGTGGATTTTTACCACCGGAACAGGCAGTCCCTAGTGTTAATTCTTAGCCAATTGAAAAAATCGCTACCGACACTACGCGGCTAGCTAGGCTGATCGGGAAAAGGAGGTTAGCAGTGATGATTAACTCCTGACGTGTCCAACCAGCCTGTAAAGCAACCACTGTTACTAGAACCAAGAATACCTCTGCATCTCCACAGTTATCATGGATAGACTATTGGGTTAATGGCATAAAGTAACCTGAGTCACCTTTGGTTGGAGATGCAATCTAAACGAGTTTGTCATTTCATGTTTGTCATTAACGTAGCTAGGATTTTTTTTTTCTGGAGGGTGCTTAGGGGGGCCTAGCAAATTCTTGTTTAACAGAAGTACTTATCTCAAATTTCATAGTTTTCATAAGTTTGTATTGATTTTTTTTTTGTTTGTAATTTTGTCTCACGTCGCTGCCCATCAGTGTTTTTTTGTAAATTTCAGTTTCCACTTCGAAAAATATAAAACAGTAAAAAATAACGTGAAGATTTTTCCCAAATAACTACTGTGTTTTTAAGAGATTTTTCTGTGAATTTCCAAGGTAATTTCTTCATGAATTATTTCCGTACTTGTACCGTGCTTTCTACAAAAACTTCTTTACCAGTTTTCAGTTCCCCCTGGGATTCCCACGAAAAACCATTTGCATGATTAGCAGTTATTTTTCAACATTTTTTTCCTGGATTTTCTTTAGGCTTTCTTAAATTTATTCATAATCTTTTTCAAAATACATACAAAGATCTAAAGCCAGAGAATGTTTTACAAGTTCTTTTCAATACTTCTCCAGGAAGGCTCTCTATACATTACAATTTGGAGTGTTTAAATATCATCCAGTTGTTCATTAACAACAGAGCATTAACCAAAAAAACACAAGAAATTCTAGGAGCCGCACCAAAGTTGTCTGCAATCTCCTAGCTAGGATTTTTTCCATAAATTCTTTAGAGAGTCCACCAACAGTTTTTCCAACTTTGCACATGAGAATCCACGTGAAATTTTTCTTCAGATTCCATTAACAAATGCTTCAGAATATCTCTTTCGGCAAATCTTCAAGGATTAAAATTGAAAAATTATCCTTGAACTTCCAACAATAAAAATATTAAATGATTCTTCCAGGTGTTCTTCCAAGGATTCCTCCCAATATTCCACAAGATTTTCACAGCTTTTACTTGGAGAAGTTCTCAGCAGATCTATCCGCATTTTTTTCACAGAAAATTCTCTTAGTGCTAAGATTTATCTTTAAGAAACTCTCTCGAAAAATATATTTGAAGAATTCTTCAAGAAAATTTAAAAGAGAAATCGATCATTCCTATAAAATTTCTAGCGAAATACGTTCAACTATTTTCAAAATCTCTGACAATTTTCCCGAGTAATTTATTAATTCAGAGAATTATGTTATTGAATGTCGTCCTAGGGTTTCTCCGAAAAAATCACAAGAGATTCATGCAAGTAATATCCCCAGATTTTTTTTTCTTTAAACAGCACTAGAAACTTTCTGGGATTTTTTATAACAGTTTTACTAAAGGATTTTGCAATTCACTCTTGATCTTCGCGAAAAATGTTTCCATATTCCATCAGCTATTGTTTAAGGTTTTATAACTTACTAAACACATTTTTCTCAATTCCGGGATTTTTCCATAAATAACATATGGAAATCTATTTACTCTCCATTGTTTGTTCAAAAACTACTCCGGGAATACTTCAATAATTTTTCTGACGATTTTTTTTACAAATCACTTTATATACATTTTATATCAGATTTCACGAGTTACAGACACAAAAAATAGTTTTGAAAGAACTTCTATAGAAATATGTTCGATAATTTTAGCTTAAATTGAATTCAAAAAATTGCTTGAGTCGTAAAATTCAAGAATTTACCGTAGAACCTTTTCGACGATATATCCCACAGAGAAGCTTAAGAGATTTTTGTGAAATTTAGTACAAACCATATTGTTCTCTTTTCTTTGTCCTTGATGTTGAAGTATTTGACGAAAGTATTTGAATCTGACATCTTAGGAAATGTTCCGCATGAACTCCAAAGTTTCATGATACTATGGCGAACAGATTGATGTAGAAACCATTTTTTCCTACTTGCAGAAACTCCAAACGAACTTTTTTTTTGTGGGGATTTTTTTCAATTAGTGTGTTATTATTGCCATAATGTAAGATTTTTCTAAATTTAAAGCTTAGAGGAAATGCTTTCGTTACTTTGAAATTAGTTGAGGACTTTCAGAAATCGGGAACCATACGTATGAAACTTCTGTAATTTTTCAAAACTTCTAGAATTAACGTTTTTATTTGGATTCTTTAAAGTGTTGCTTATAGGAGTATGAAAAGAAAGCTCCTCAAAATAGCGTCATGCAAAAATTGGAGAAAGAACAAAGTGTTGAAGAAGATTGACAGCAACATTTTAAATTAATTAACTCATTAAGCGTGGCAAAGATGGACAAATTATGGATGAATTTATGAAAAAAATTCGCGTGCTCGGCTGGGATTTGAACCCAGGACTCTTGTATGCTAGAGAGCGCTTTACCAACTAAGCTACCGTGCCACTTGGTGACCCAATAACTGAGTTGATTACAAGTTTAGAATTCAAATCCCTACAGACCACGCGGACCCCTTTCATAACCCATATCCATCCATCTCATTTTACTACACACGCGGAAAGAGCGAGTGCGATTTATTTAGTGTTGAAACTGTCTGTAGGGATTTGAATTCTAAACTTGTAACCAACTCAGTTATTGGGTCACCAAGTGGCTCGGTAGCTTAGTTGGTAAAGCGCTCGTCTAGCATACAAGAGTCCTGGGTTCAAATTCCAGCCGAGCACGTGGATTTTTTTCATAATTTTACCCATAATTTGTCCATCTTTACCACGCGTAATAAGTTAATTAATTTAATAACCATGCGAATTGGATTACCTAACAGCGTCAATTTAGCAAAATTTTAGATGATCATAAATATTTTCTCTAGAAGTGATTACAGGATAATTGAAAACTCTCTAATAAATAAAGAAAAAATAGTTTTCTCAAGAAGTTCAATTTTCTCAAGAGAATCTAGCAAAATTCCTTTCTTGACTTTCGGATTTCCCAGAATTCTATATAATTTTATTTCTGAAGAAATATGTTGAGGAAGATCCGTAAAAATTTCTATATTAATATCTTATTAAATTCCTTCCCTTACCCAGTTATTTTGTTAAATGCTTCTCTACAAATTACTTTATCGTTACTCTGAACTCTGAAACAAAAACTTTCCTGTTTTTTTTATTTTCTCTGAAGTTTGAAGCAGAATTTCCAGAAAACAAAATCCATTAAGGAATTTTTGACTCAATTTATGATATATTTTGGAAATGTTTCTGCAAGACTTTTGATGCGCTTCGCGAAAGTGTATATTTTCATGAAAACTTTTTAGAGAATACACAGAGAAATATCTAGTAAAACTTTCAGCAAAATATCTCAGCATAAGATTTGACAGAATCTATGATTTTGTGGAGGAATTGTGAAGGAAAACTTTGAACTTTTGAAAGGTTGAGTTAATTTTGTATTGTTGATTATATGAACAAATGTGAAAATATTATTTGATTAATTTTTAAGAGATTTGCAGTTTTAACTACAAACATTTAAAATGTTCTGAAGTCACCCTTCGATATTCCATGAGATAGTTGATTATACTAGATTCTTCCAAGAAAATCGAAGGGTGGCTTCAAAGACTTTGCTACAAATCTGTTGGAAATAAATCAAATACGTTTTACTTGGAAAAGTGATGTTTATAATTGATGTTATAAGTAAATTCTTAAAAATAACTTTCAATAATGAAGCATAATCAAATAAATATTATATTGTTGTAATAAAAACTGTGGTCTATTTTATTAAACTTTTTTACACTAGGTTTCTGCCTTCCTACTGAAAAAAAAACTTAGTCAGGTTGAAATTTTTTCAAAAGATATGCAATGAATTAAGCATTGTTTTTCGCCAAAAATTCCCGCTTTCTATTGTTTAAGAAATGCTTTTAGTAATTTTGCCAATTTTTTCGTGTAAGTTTGTCGGTCATTATACAAGTTTTATGGAGGGATTACTTCAGTGAACTGCTATAATGGAAAACACCATCACCGGACCATCCAAAAAACATGGGAAATCATAATGCAGTTAATATGCTGCTTTATGCCAAAATATTTAGAACAGCATTTTTAGCATTATTAAGAAAATACGAATTTTCAGGAGTTTGACGCTTTTTCGTACCACGATAGTTTTTGCAACGAAGATGTAAGACATTGCGACAAAGATGAAGACATAGTCCATTTTACGAGACGTTTTTGAACAGCTGATCGCTTATTTTATGAATGAAATTTTGACAGGAGGCGGTGTCGTAACGTGTGAAAGTAACAGCAACATCATCAGTGTTGCCGTTTCCCAAAATGGACTATTGCGCATTTCGCACACAATAACGAACTGCATTTAGTGGTAACACAGCGTAACAAAAATGACATGTTTGCGTGTCTCAAGAACCAAATTATGTGTCTCTAGTAGATTTGGGGCTGCTGAATCTGATGCCGTTCTCAGAAATGTTTCAGCACGTCACAATTTTTAGCTACAAGTCGCCAAAGTTGTACAAAACACTGCTTTTATTAATGTTTACATGGAATTTAAAGTACAATTTATCATACTTTTTTGTAATCTAATCCACCAAACATGCAAAATAGAACTTGAACTTTCATTTCAGACATAATTTGATTGAAATTGCGCGATTAAATTTCGATTAAACCGATTTTTTCAACATGCTTGCAGTCTCCATACAAAATTCTTCGTTTCTTCTATATGGCAAAATACAACAATTCTCTAAACCATCAAAAAATAACTTTTCCGTATCGAAAATAATACAAACTTTGATGATAAGTATTGTTATACACATAAAGTTTGAATTCAGTGGCAAATTAAGCCAATATATTACCTTACAAGCTGGGAAACTTGCATGCAAGTTGGCTGAAATAGTCATTTTTTGCATTTTCAACAGTCAATATCTCAAAAACTGGACGTGCTATGATATTTCTGAAAACGGCAATGGATTCAGCAACCCTTAATTAAGTGAATAGCGGTATTTTGGTGCTGGAGACAAAAACGTGTTCCGCAGTGTAATCATTCGAGCGACAGCCGGGCGGTTAATCTTTCGATTGTAACGCGATTCACCGAGTACAGAACTGCCGCGCTGATACGACAAGCGACAAGCAAGAAAACAAATTGGTATTTATCAAGAATCACGTGAGCTGTTGGGATTTGAATCCGAAACTTGTAAGCTTCTCAGCTATTGGATCATCAGTTGTTCAGTTGGTCATTGATAAACTATTCCATTTGAACCATTTGACTGAATAAACAATAAATCCTGTTTTGGATGAGTCCTCCGAGCCCACCGATTGTTCCCACTAGGATTACTGATGATTTTAAACAGCATGCCGGCTGATCTCACCTGAAAATAAAAAGATAAAACAAATTGGTATTAGACGTGTTATATATTTAAAGGGTGTACGGAATCAGATTGCGATACACAACAATATTTCGAAAAATTCGTACGTTCAACCAATCATCTTCAAACTTTTAGGGAGTAAAATAAAACATGTTAATATTATCACATATTTGTTTTATTCAATTTAAATACCATATCCAAATGCACTAACTTTTCTCTTCACACTACTCATAAGGTCCTGTACAACACTTGTACCAACTTTTTTTTTTCGCGTGGCAGTCCGAAGACGTCCTCAGGGATATCGAATATATGATGAGCAATGAAAAATTGAACACCCGGAAGCTGCCGAAAGTCTGCTTTTACATACGTCTCATGATCCATAACGAGACAATGTGGTTTTGTCAACATCTGGATGTAAAGCTTCCTTTCACGCATTTTACTTATCGTATTCTGCCGTTCATCGCGATTAGGCGCCTTTTGGATTTTGTACGTAGGGTAGGTGTACCAGTTTTGGCCACCCTAAGGAAACATATTGTTTATACATAACTCAAACGACCTTTGGTTACTGTCAATACATCAAACGAAAGCTATCAATCCATGCTCAGCGAGGAAAATATAAAAACTAATCAGAAACTTTGTTTTTGTATTAAAAATGGTGGTGGCGAATACTGGACCACTTGTACCAGTATTCGCCACGATTTTAAGTTCGGTTCCTGAATTCGCCACTTACGTTGATTTCTTATGGAGAGTGGCGAAACAGGAACAGGTGGCGAAAAATAGATTCAAAGGAGCAAAAATTTTAGGGAAACACCGTTGAATGTAGCATTCCCAGCTTTCTGCTGATGGCACGATTAGACAGATCTGCTGTTCTGCATCTTCACAACGATTGCACATCTGATAGTGAAATTTACACAGCGTAAACAAATATACATCGAACAAATTATACCCAAAAATTCAATATAAAATACCCAACGGGTAAAAAGTTACAGCCATTTAAAAGTGGTGCAATTTGATTCCGTACACCCTTTATTCAATTAGGAATGGTTAGTGAGGGTAAGTATGCTAATGATTTCTGTTGTAGTTCAGCACGATGTTGATAACGAAAGAATCATCTGTGTGATGTTTTCATTTCTTTAAGCAAATTTGAAACTTTAGTAGTATTATCGTTTATAAGCTTATCCATTAGGCGGCATCCACAAATCAAAAATTTCCAATTTTAGCGTTACGTAATAAATGGACGCTACCTTATCGCCAAACTACTGTACCGTCCAAGGTAGCATCCGTAAATGTCAATACAGTGGGATTCCGTTTTTTGCATGCTCCGTTTTTGGCACCCCCCGATTTTGGCAACAAAATGGATCCGTTTTTGGCAACATTTTTCAATACTATTAAAATTTGTAAATTTTTGTAAATATTATCGTGTCTGTTGCTTTAGTCACTTGAATAGCATGTCAACTCCACACCGATTACTTTCCAGATTTCCATTTTCGTCGATGTTTCCCCAAATCTCACCAACTACTAAAAACTCGCGTACGTGCTTATTTACTTCAGTCATACATAGGCAACGTTTCATGAGACCAATAATATCCACCAGTATCTCAACTTAAGAGCATCTTGAGGAATCGTTAGAGTGTATAACTGGTTATGGAGGATTATGTCCAAAATCTGGTGATTCCTAATAAACTCTAGGGCGTCTTGTAAATTTTTAATGAATTTCTAGTAGTATTTTTAATATTTTCGGCGAAAGCTTGAGGATTTTGAAAAGGTTTCCAGAGGAATTTGAGCTGTGCTAGTGGTAGCCTAATAATAATAAACATTTATTTTTTTCATCGGAGGCTTGAGAATTTACGGCAACATCGCAGCGGAATTCCAAGATGTTAACTCATAGCAAAATCCTTAGCAAGATCCTGAGAACTCTATGCGAGATCCTACGGATGCTTGGCAAGATGCTTCAGAGCTCAAGCGTTTTTTCTGTAGATTTCTTATGAGAACCTGAAGATTCCTATAAGGTTCTTGAGGTTTCATAACAGGATCCTGTAAATTTCAGTTGATTTCATAAGGCAGGTGTAAAACATATATCAAGCTGAATTAAAAAATATTTCAAGTAAAAATTAAATTCTACACAATTACAAGACATTTATGCATCTTCTCATATTTATGTTTGCCCTTTTGATACAGTCAACCATTCATTAGAAAATGATTTACTTTATCAGAAACATAAATTGAAGAAGCAATTCTAACTTACCGAATTTTTCAGATTTTATGCTATAGTCCAAAAGTTAAACTGATTTTAAGGTGAAGATAAATCGAAGCCAAACCTCAAATTTTCAAGAGCATCTGCCGCAATCGCTAGCTGGTGGTGACCAATCGATTAAGTTTTCAGCTCAAACGGGTGTTCGGTTCTCCAGATTCGTGCTCTTGAAAATTTGAGGTTTGGCTTCGATTTATCTTCACCTTAAATGTTCATTTATTTAGAAAAAAAGGTCATGTCGTTTTGCAATACCCAGCGCTATTGATTCGCAAATACGTCTTTAAAAGAAAACATTTTTGTTTTCGTTTTCTCTCATAGTTTTAAGAAAATGTCCAGTTTTTCAATAAAAGTCATTTATGCGGTTATTGGTTTTACAAGGCCCTCTTATACAAACATTATGCATAAAGCTTCTAAAAAATAATTGAAGACGTTGAGGCGTAAAAACGCGACCAGAAAATCGTTTGCCATATTTAATATTACGGAGCTATAGATTCATAGCATAGTATAACCCTTCGGTAAAATGCTTCGAAGTGAACCTTTTCGAGGTCTCAACGCCTTATGATTCCATAAAAAGATGTATTAATATTGTAATGATGCTTTCAGAACCAATAGTTGATAAATAAAATTCGAAATATGGGTTCCGATTTTGGCACGGTTCCGTTTTTGCCAACTGAAAATTTCAACTTTGTTGCTAAAAACGGAATCCCACTGTACAACACACTTAAATTATTTTACCGTAATCCGTAAATTTCACCGTAATCTCAACAGCTGAACAGTTCGGTAAAATAAATTAACGGAGTACTGTAAATTTTTACAGTATTCCGTAAAAAATCACCGGAAACCGTAAAATTTCGACGGAATTACGGTGTTTTATTTCACCGAACTGTTCAGCTGTTGAGATTACGGTGAAATTCACCGTACGAGCTTAGTGTGAATATTTCATCATCCATACCAAACAAAGGAAACTTCCCAATGAGCAGTCTATAGGCATACCAAACCAATGGTTTACCAACTATCACTGTAAACAAATTTACCGGTGGCAAACATTGGCCCTTTCTCTATCGACAGTCACTCAGACTCAGCTCAGCATCTCGTGCTTGCTGGCTTGTTGTTATACAATAGCCGTTTACAGTCAGTGTGTGTTGCAATCTCCTTATGGCACCTTCGTTCTTCCTACGTTGTCTACGGGGCGTTTGGTTTCACTATCTTTGCTCTTTTTCTAAATGTGTTGAGCCACTACACCTTCCTGCTGAGGAACAGCTGCATCGAGCGTGTACTACCTAGTTACTTTCTATACCAAATAAACAAACTCTTGGCATCGCCGTCGTGACAAACGTGAGAAGCTCGCCTCAGAAGGAGATATATGTCTCTCTTACACGGTGATGCGCGAGGTTGGTTCTTGTTCGGTGTAGAGAGTTCAATTCTCTACTCAAATCTACTCTACGAGTTTTCCGCGTTTCGTCATGGTCTCGGGGAGAGAATGTGGACGGACTGGTAGGAACGGAAAGCGGAGGTTTTATATAAATAGCGATATTCAGATCGGTGACATCCTACAGTTTGGATTGTTGTTTAGGTTTTGAAGAAATTGATAGCATGGGCTTACTGTACATTTCAATGATTGCTACTCCGTGATTGATCGGAACTGGTAAGAATTGCACTTCGATTCAAATGAATATGGGATGGGACTATCGGCTTACTCTCGAAGTGCATATTGTAGCTCTCATATTATTGATCAATAACGGCGCAGGTCAAGTTCATACAGTCAGTTGGGATGGGGAAGGAATGTTAGTGTGTTATACCGAGAATACATCTGCATCTCCACAATCATCACTGGAAGAATGCTGATTGGTGAGGAAGGAGAAATACCTGGGAGTCACCTTTAGTCGGTGATGCGATCTATCGATAAAGAGGAACAATACTATTTTTCCTGTTCGTAGATCTTTTCGTAATGGAAAATTGCTCGACGTCCCTGGACCTGAGTATATTCGTGATCACCACATGATATTCACATATAAAATAGTCAATTGGCAAAGACACCTATCAGTTGATAACAGTGAAAGTGCTCATTAGCACACCAAGCTGAAAAGCATGCTTTGTCCAGTTGGACCGTAAGAAGAATAATCGCCTAAAAAGACTTCCAAGCAGCAAAATGCAAGAAATTGATACGATCTTGTCTGATTTGAATTCTGAATAACTGATTGAATGTAAGATGACTCGACAAAATAGTACTGCTCAAGCTCAAGGTAAACGTCCGACCCTCCAATACTTATCTTATCACTCGAAGAGCACTCACTTTGTAGGGTTAAAAGGAAGCTTATCTGTGCTCCGTAACTATCAGCAAATGTTATCAACCTCTCCTCACTTTGTTGGAACCAAAAAATTACACAACCTTCATTTCAATTAGAGTGGCCTCAACATCTATAAACAAAAGCTCAACTCAAATGCAATGTTTCGTAATAAAAAACCAAGTCCATAGCGTGTTGTAGATCTTTGATCCACGGACCACACGTCAACTCACTTCCTTTGCCCAAACACAGTCCACTCTCTTACCATGCGATTCCATCCGTCTGTCCGTCACCTTGTCAGGTTACCTTTAGCAAATCCGCTCGCGCATATCTATCCCTCATCTGACCACGACCACTGTGCATTTGACTACCATAGTCAATGAATGGCTAAGTAATAGATTCCACCACCTCTTCCCCCACCGAAAGGGCATTCATTATAATGGGCGCGGATGTTTGGTCGCGGCTTTCGACCCCCTTTCGAGAAACCGGACCTTCCACGTTTCCGATCACCGAGGCGGCATCCGTCGTCACCTTTGAAACCTTTGCTCGGCGCGATCGTTTTGTTTACAATTTCGACTACACCGGCGACTGGTGGTCATTGACAGGGTGGCCAGACCTAACGAGTTTTGGACTATCTATCGATTCATGGGTCTGAGTTAATAAACTATGTACTGATATACCAAATTTATCAACGAACTTATAATAATCTTATTTTATATATTTTAAAAATAAACTGTTTTCTTTGAAAGAAAGTAAAAAAGTAAGTCGAGTCCAGTACACGACACTGAAGACGGCCTTACAGTTTAGGTCGAAATACGCGTATCTGTTAAAAAATACAAACTGTAGTAGTATAGTACTAAATGCGGTTTTTCATCTTCTTAAAAAATTAAGAATTTTAAAATCTCGGATGGCTTAGAATCTTTTTCTTCTTGGCATAACGTCCTTACTGGGACAGAGCTTGCATCTCAGCAGTGTTCTTATGAGCACTTCAACAGTCATTAACTAAGAACTGTCTTTACCAAAGTTGCCATTTTCGCATTCGTTTATCGTTTGGCAAGTACGATGATACTCTATGCCTAGGGAAGCCAAAGATTTTTCCATTAGATTGCTCTGAAAATTATCCAGAGATCCATTCAGAGATTTAAGCCATGTTTTCCTATCGAATTCTTGATTCCACATAAAATGTTTCTATGCATTGTTCAAAGGAATCTTCAAATAATTGCTCCACAAATTTTGTCAGAGATACACGGAAAAAATATGCGACAATCTTAGCTTAGCTTAGCTTTGACTGACTACACATATCAATGGTTGCTATTCCGTGATTGACCGAAGTCAGTGAAAATGCACAAAGAATCAACTAGAAGTTCGGCTGGGATTGGCCATAATCTTCTTCAGTGTGCATAATTCAGTGCCTCTATTTATACAGGGTCAATAACGGCGCCGGCCACGTCCTTGCAGTCAGGTGGGATTAGGGGAAGGAATGTTAGTGTGTAACCTTTGCTATTTGGAGACCGTGTTTGCCTCTGCATCTCCACAAAGGTTACTGGAAAGGATGTTTGTTAATGGGGAGGATCGTTGGGTCAAAGGATTCACTTTGATAAGTGATTAGACCATGATAAATAGTTTTTTGTCAAATATAAATATGCTTTAATGAAAATATAATATTTTCATTTGATATGAACAATTTCTATGTAAAGGAAAATTATGCCGACACCTGATGTGACGAACCACCCAAAGCCCGCTGAACAAATATCTAAATGTAACATTCCTACAGCTGTCAGGACGAAAGCATGTGTTATTATATTTTACTTATTTGAAAAGAAACAAAAACTCGATTGGTTGGAACATCATAGAACACTCTTATTCTTATGCCGACACTCACAGTGGCGAACCATCCAAAGTTTGTTGAATAAAGTGAACCTTCCGCAAGTCTACACTTGTAGTGTCGAACCATTCAAAGTTTTTTTTATAATTACAAAAATAAAGATAAAATGAAAGAGGTGTTTTGAAAACAAAAAAATGTTAAACATAAATAATTCATGAATTAGAGTTTATGTCGACACTCACAGTGACGAACCATTCATAGTTTGTTGAAAAATCATATTTACGTCCTACCGTTGTATCGATTAAATGTGCAGTCATACATATTTTATAGATTAGAAATAGTAGCATGGAACGAGCTCACCAATTGATCCGTCATCCTTGACTGAGCAGCAACAATCCACATTCAGCTTAACTCGTTTGCTCGGCTATATAAAAGCACTCAGAGAAAATAGGCGCACGACCCGAGAGGGAAAACAACTGACGACTGCTTGGGCTTTCTTGACGCACTGCCAAGGAGCAATCGTCAAGGTCGAAGATCAAACAGAACTAACCGATCGCGGAACTTTTTCACTTCACTCGACCGACGCACGACATGTTTGATCCTGCCCTCGTCACCCGCTCCCGCAGGAGCAAGCGTCAAGGTCGGAAGATCAAACAGAACTCCACGGAAAAAATATGCGACAATCTATACAAAAAGTAAGAGTCATGATTTCAAGGGGAAGGTATTCATGTTAGGAAAATATATCATGACCAAAAGTCATGAAGTCTTGTATAATTTTACCGTTACGCCAGATGCGTTAGGTTTTCAATTTCAAGCGAAGAAACATGTAAATTTAAATCAACAATGAATTTTGTATGCTGGAACCATGAAAGAGATTTATAAGAACATTTTTTTCATGGATTAAGTTATCTGTCATTTATAATTCCTGTTTTGATGTGAAAAGTGGCAATTTCGGTCTAGAATCATGAACACAGTTCATGAAAATATAAGCACTATGCATGAGTTTGGTTTAATTGATGTTTAAGTGATATTTAAACTGTGATTTATCGAAATTTTTACCGATCTAATCCACCAAGCATGCTAATCTTCTTCTTTCTGGCATTACGTCCCCACTGGGACAGAGCCTGCTTCTCAGCTTAGTGTTCTTATAAGCACTTCCACACTTATTAACTGAGAGCTTACTGTGACAATGACCATTTTTGCATTCGTGTACCGTGTGGCAGGTACGAAGATACTCTATGCCCAGGGAAGTCGAGAAAAGATCTTCGACCGGTGGGATTCGAACCCACGACCCTCAGCTTGGTCTTGCTGAATAGCTGCGCGTTTACCGCTACGGCTATCTGGGCTCCTGGGCCAAGCATGCTAATAAGAACTCCAATTTGCGTTCAAGGTGTAATTTGGTTTAAGCTCTATTAAACTTACATTGAATCGACATTTCCAACATGCTTGCAGTATTTATAAAAAAAAATCTTCATTTCTCTTATATGGCAAAATAAAATACTTTTCTCAATCATCAAAAAAACAACATTTGGGCATCGAAAATATTGTAAACTTTGTTGAGCATATGAAGTTTGAATTTTGTGTTAAATTAAGCAAATGAATCACCATACAAGATTATCAGCTTAATCTTGCATGCAAGTTGGCTAAAATCGTCAAATTCTGCATTTTGCATGTCTTAAAAACTAGACGTGCTATTATACTTTTAAAGACGGCAAATTAATCTTCAATTGTAAATTAAGTAAATAGCGGTGTTTTGATGCTTGCGACAATAATGCAGCAGGATCTGAAAACATAAACTTATTCTATGAGAACAAGCATTATGCGTCAATTGAATTAACAGAATATATAAATGCATTGACAAAGATGAAATTAGTAACAGTAAGATTTGTGAAAAGCCCTGAACACAAGAATTCTTGAATAATAGACATGGTTTCAGTCTTGTAGTCATGATCTCATGAAACATATAATTTTATGATTTCATAACTTTTTGTTCACGAATCTGGCAAATGATTTTTTCCGTGATATTTCCTAATAAACTTCTGATTAACTGTCAGGTTTTCCCAAAAATTGTTCAAGGATTTGCAACATTTTTTTCTTCTCTGTTTCAAGAGTTCTTCTTTGAGAAATTTTTTGGAAAATCTCTGAAAGAGTCCCAGGAAAAAAAAATATTGAAAGAATATGTGTGAGGATTTTCTTGAAAAATCTCTGGATGTATTATCTATTGAAAAGTTCGAAGAATAAACATTCGAATTTCTGAAAAATTATATGGTCTCCTAAACCCATTTCTGTGAAAAAAAATCGAGGAGACGTTTCCAGGAGTGTCCCTAAATACATGTTCGCTAGATGTGAATGAATTTTATATTTAATTTAAATTCTTGCAATATTTTTCTACTAGGAAATTGATAAAAGATGAAAATGTAAAATATTAGGAACAAACAGGAAAATACATAGACAATCACTAGAAATGTTCCTTCATGTTTTTGTATGCAATTTTTTTTAATATTGTCTTTATGATCCCTCAAAGAATGGAAAATAGAGAAATTGTCTGAAAAAACTTTTGAGGAGATCATCAATTGTTAATGATACCTGTAATCCCTAGAAAACATCATAAAGGTTATGGATTTTGATGAATTTAGAATTCTTTGGTATTCTTAAAGAATTCACTTGACGAGTTTTTGGGGAAATATTGTTACTGAAATCCATTGAATTTGCATTATTTTAGTAATCCCTAATGGAAAATATAGAAAAAGTAAAAGAAAATTCAGGAGTGAATGTTGAAAGAAAAATCTTTGACGAAATTTTTTTAATGATTATATTAAAATTATAGTCAACTATCTTAAACACTATTTTAAAGGAATCATCGAGTTAGGGAGATATCGAGGTTGTATAACACAAAACCAATGCAAATGGGATCAAAGGGACCATCGAGGTAGCCATGAAAACTAACTTTTAGTACGGTTCTTCTACTCGATTTCGAAATACGGAATATCGAGTAAGGCAGAGTTGATTGTGTTTTATCTTCATCTAAAACAAACTTCTATTCACATAATGAGATTTTTTTTTGTCAAACTCTCAACAGTTGATCTCTTGGTAAAAATTTCCCATTGTTTGAAAGCAAACAAGCAAGGTCTGCTGACTCTCTCCTACCTGCTCGGTGTGAGAGCAAAAGAGCAGAAGAGAGTGAAAGCAAATGTAGATTAGATTAGCTAAAAATAGAACTGTATCGGTAAGGAAGATACAGATAAACTGATTCCGGCACAGTAGTGGCCACGAGCACGGAGTGCCTTAAAAAAAAAAAAAAGTTTCTATTGTGCTAACCTTGATGAGTGCGTCCGCTTTCTCACTATCCGGAATCGGATAATGCGAAGGGACCCAGACCAAGTTGATGATCTGATGTTCTAAATAGATGAAGTGGCGTAGCTTGAGTTTGCGGGGCCTAGTGCGGAGAAAGATTTTGGGGCCCCCAAAACAAAGATATGTACCACATCGACAACGTAATAATCAGTGGCGTAGCTAGAGTTTTCGTGGCCCGGTGCGGAGGGAAATTTGAGGGCCCCTTACATAGGGGTATGCATCGCCGTGAAAATTAGCTACCTTATGAGATAAAGTAGCTTGACACAGCTACTAATGCAGAGTCCCTGCGCTAAAAATCTGAACTCAATGAAAATAAATATTCCTATTATTTTTTAATTATCATGTACCTTTAACATTTTCATCGTAAAGTAATTTCTAGAGCGACATTTTGCGGAATCCAAGAAAAATATATAAATTAACTTGTTCAGAAGTTTTCGTATGAATTTTTCAAAGGATCTTTAAAGAAACTATTTTCGAATTTTGTTTGACAAAACTTGAAGAAGAATATCTTGAAAACTTTCATAGAATTATGCTAGTAATTCCTAGTTATATTCTTGGAAAAGTCGTAAAAATTCTTGGAACAATTGAAAGGAAAATTACTGGTGAATTCTCTTGACAAATTCCTTAAATTCTAATTCACTGGAAAAATCTTTCTTGTTTTTTTTTATGAAATCCTATGCAAATAGTTGATTCTATTATATGAGGTATTTGCAGTAATGCTCATAGAAATATCATAGAAGTAAAAATATATATTTGGAACTCTGACGGAGTTTCTTAATTTCTTGGCAGATTTTCTGTTGAAACTCCTAGTAATGCTTTAAAAACCTCGTGTAAGAATATTAAGAGGAATCCCGGGGAAAATCTGGAAGAATAACTGAGAAGAATCTGGAATAATTACTGCATGTACCGCTTGAAGAACTGCTTCCAGTAATACCTGAAGTAAGTCAAAGACGAATCCAAGACGGACTGCCTAGAAAAATTAAAGGACGAATCCAAAAGGATTGCCAATGATCTGAGGAATCATTGCAAACTAATATGATAGTTATCAATAGGAAATCCTTAGAGAACTCGAGAGGTTTGTTTGAAATAATAAAAAAATGTGGTAGAATCCCTGGAGTTGTTTGTGAAGGAATAGTTGCAGAAAAAACTTATGAGGTCTCATCCGAGAAATGCTTGGTTAACAATTTTCATTTATTTTTTTTTATTTTTTTTTTGTAGGAATTGTTGAAGAGTCCTTGAACAAAATCTGGAATGGATTTTAAAGATATTCCCTGAATCTCTCTGAATCTTTACCGTTATTTCTTGAAAAATTGCTTGATAAATTTAAAAGTTTCCATATAGAAATGGCAGATAATTACCCGAGAGAAGGTGAATAGCTGAATGATTAAACTAGTGATTGGCATGATTGACCACCAGCAGTTGCTACTCCGTTATTTCAAGAACAGCTTTATTTACACTGCGAACCAACATACGTTACTCAGGATCAGTAACATCCTCAATGTGTACATACTCGTGCTGTCATTATTATAAAAAACGATACCGGCACCGGCTGCGTCCGAATGCAGGTCAATTTCGGGATGGGAGAGAAATGTTGACGTGTTACTTGCGTACACACGGATGAGTGATACCAATAGTGCGGTTACTAACCAAACTACACTACTGACGCACTCTGATTTATTTTTCTTTTTTCTTCAATCGAATAACGCGAACCGAGCACAAATGATCCGGATTCCGTCTCTCGCTCACAAGGGAATATGCAACAGATTCAATGAATCAAACACTACTAAACTAGTTATTCACTTAGGTACACCCATAGTTATAATAACAGAAATTTGCTCTTAACTTAACATTATAATGTTAAAGTTAGTTCTTTACAGAACAAATCATTAAGGCGAAGTAGGCCCTCATTGAAATTTGTACTGGGCATCGATGATTGTGACTAATTCGTCTAACGATTATGAATTAAAGAAAATCACTTGGTTTTGCACGGATATAGCTGAATAAGTATCAGCATACATTTTGAAAGTCAGCGGTAGTAGTGATATTTTTCTGTACCAATATTATTTATGATGACTGAGTTTCATCACTTTGAAATTGCAAGCTGCAAAATCAACATGGCTGTCAAAACGAAGGACGGACTACTTAGCCTTAACTCATAACTTCGAGTTTGTTGTTTGTTTTTGTTTTTATTAAAATGTTTGTTATTAAATTAACTAAATTTCATGTTCTCATGTTATTTCAGGGGCAGCTTGTTGTTATTATAACTTAATTCAACCAAGTTGCTACAAGTTAATTAATAAATAACATTTATAAAATTAACTAGCAATTTACGTCCACTTGGGTAGATACTAGGGTAAAACTGGTTTTCGTCCAAAGAAATTCTTTCAGGATTCACTGTAAAAAATGTAGAATTTTTCTTGAGTAATTGGTTGTTAATGTAAACACTGAAAAAAAAAACCAGTAAAAGTTTTCTGTTATAATTCCTGAAAAAATACCTAAACCAATTCCTAAGAGTGCTTTAGTGATTGTTCAACAAAAATTTGGTGGAAGCTCTGGATATATTTAATCACAAAATTTTGATAAAATCTATGTCACCCGAGGTTAAATTTTGCAAAATATTGGAAAGAAATCTTGGATGATTAATACCTAACAAAATCTCGATTAATGAGCAAATTTATGGAGAAATAAACTGGAGATTGTTCAGTGAAATCCGTCGCAGAATCATTGAAATGCTTTGTAACGCAATTTATCAGAAGAATTCCAGAAGGAAACATTATTTTTACCTATTACAGACACGCAGTATTTCACTGTCCGTAACGCTGGTGGATGACCTTTTCGTGGTGCGTTACGGGGTAAGATCTACCATGTTGTACTCTAGGAGGTCGAAGTTGAAAAATGGCTCAATCAGCATCTGAGGTTGGTTTCAACTCATGAGACAAGTACTTACAGAGTTCAAAAGTTTATCTTTCGATATCTAGGAGGGAAACGATTCCGAATCAGTGGAAAAGCAGACCTCCTAATTTATAAAATAAGCTTCTTGTTTCAAGGAATCTAAATGTCTCATGCGATGAAACCTGTTCACAGTTTAAAAAAACGACTTTGAACCTTATAAGCAGAAGCAACAATTCGATACGCTAGAGTACCGATGCATAGTCAGAATCAGTAATACTGATACTGATTCAGTATCATTCAACCAGCTAGATGGCCGAAACTGATTAAGGGGCGCGCTTTTGAGAGTTTAATGGTTATAAACTGTTTTCTCCAAAAGGTATAAATAGCGGTATCTTTTTCTAAAGAGGCTCTATGCAAAATGGTAAAGAATGATATTGGTATAAAAAACGACTACTTCATTATTTCTCAATAGTAATGGAGTAGAACGACATGCACTAAACAAAGGACACGGGTATGCCACAAAAGATCACAGAAAACTGGTCGCAGTGGTTCGTCCCGAATAGAAACAGAAAAAAAATCTCCTGCTGGTCCTCTTAGGACTGAAGGATCAATTTTGAAATGAATAGTAGGTAATCAATCAAAACTTGTGCTTTCGAAAATATCTCAAGGGTTGAAATCAACATTAAGACCTGCTTGGGTCAGACCGTATAAAATAGCGGAGCTATTAAAACGTTGGAGATCATAACTTATTAAGAAAACATTCATGAATCTAGGACCGTAGTTCAGACGCAATATCTTCAACCTTTGAACCTGAGTCTTCTTCAAGGCCGCAATTAGATGAAAAAAGGTTCCTTAGGGGCCTTATCATGTGTGAGGTCGATGGAATTACATCTGTATTAGTTGAAATAACTCAAAACTATTTTTGTAAAGGTCCCCAAAATGTGGGGGTCCAAGGCCATGTTCACGCCGGGGCCCTCGGCCTACTTTAAATCTAGCCCACCTGAATAAAAAAAAAAAAAAATAAGGCATAATCAAGGGGCCCCATACCACCATGCCATGTGCATTTTGATTTTGGGGACTATCAGAATTATCAATTTCTTATAAGCTATTTCATTTTGTTTTATTTCTGTGATCAATCTTTACCGCGATTTTGGGGCCCCTAGGAATTCGGGGCCCGGTGCGGACCGCACCCACCGCACCCCCCTAGCTACGCTACTGGTATAAATAGCTACATGATCAGATAATTACATTTGTGTCAAGCAACTAATACAGTGGTTCTGTGCTGAAAAAGCTGAACTTATCAAAAAGGAATATGCCTATTATAAACAAATCTCTATGCTCCTTCATTTTTGTTTTTTTTTTTTTTTTTTTTCGAAAACGTTCAGGGTTCAGCAACTCTTTGGAAGACTCGTCAAAAAATCTTGGAACAATTTCTAGAAACATATTTGTTAAAATAGCTGGACAATTTCCTGAAATTCTATTTGCGCGAATAACAGAAAAAAAAACTTTTAATGTATTATTAGAGGAATTTTTGATTTAATTCTCCTTGAACTTAAAAAACTTCTTTAGGAGACACTTGAAAAATGAACTTGAGTGATTCCAAGCAACAGCACCAAAATTTGGTGAATTTTTTAATTCATTTTTTTCTATTGAGCTGAAACTTTGCACAGTTTTCCAGTTCCATCTAAATCGTCATTTTCCGATATCAAATCTTCAAGTTGAGTCACGACTAACTTTTCAAAAGGGTGTATGTGAAAATGGTTCAAAAATATTCAAAAAGCTGCACAGCAAAAACGGTTCGTTCGATTGTTAGACAACTAAAGAAACAAAGTTAGACAACTAAATAAAGATTCCAAAAAAAATACACACAGTAAAAAAAAAAATTTTTTTGCATTAAAAAACATCATTTTTGTCACAAAAACTCAAATATCTCAAAACCCTATCGGAATACCAACGTAATTTTTTGAGGGAAAACGGTCCATTATATTAACTATCTACCATAAAAATTTGGTGATGGTAAGCCAATAAACAAAAAAGTTATGACATTTCAAACATGTCACAATTTTCACATTTAGTAGAAAAAAATTTTTTTTTTTTTTCGGTGTAAATTATTACGGGAACCGCAGTTTGTTGCTGATTTTATTGTTAAGGGCCTTGCGTGAATTAAACAAGTCGTTTTCATGTATTCATTAGTATTATGTATATTATATGTATAAATATTATGTATATGTATAAATATTATATGTATATGTATATATGTATAAATTAAAATGAATTAACAGATTACACGAAAATAATTTTTTTTTTACCAGGATATTTTTTTTTAGAGTATAATCGATGAGTTTCTAAATGTTATATATAAACTTTAAAAGTTTTGGATTTGGGTATGCGTTATGAGATCATGAAAACATTTTATTAATACTTATTTATTTATTTATTGTTATTCAATTTTTTTACAATATCGAACACTTTTGCATCATTATCAGTACAGTTCGAGTATAGTTTTGCTTTAATTTTATTTTCTGACAATGGAATGAAACAGTGAAATTTTTGGGTTCCTTGGATCGTTTTCGCGTTATTATATTGCTCGCTGAGCTCTGATGCCGTTAATTCGTACTCTTCAGTAGTAGTAAAACAATATGATAATTTTGTTAAATCTTCTTCTTTTCTGCGATTCGCCCAATCAAATAGTTCTTTTGCAGTTTTAATTGGATGCTCACGTTCTTTGGCTAAACTTGCTCTTGTGGCCATGCGCTTTATGGTTCCTCCAATAGCATCACAAGGACCTTTGCCATGTGACGTAGCAAAGAAATGCCATTCTGCATCAGTTCCGTACTTTGATATAAATTGACATAGGCTCGATAAATTCTTACGGTTTTTGTACTGCGATGCTGCTCCATCAGACATGAAATATATCTTTCTGATTTCTTTATCCTTATCAACGCGAAAAAAGTTAATCATTTTGGCAATGAACAAATTTACGGATACTGAGTCGTGTCTTAAATCTTCGGAAATTACAATAAAACTAAAATGTTCAATTTGCGTACTTCCATTGAAATAAATAACGAATGGATGAATTGTAGCTTGTTGTACGTTCCAGTGATGGGACTGCACTTCATCTTGCAATACAAAGCTATAGTTTTCAGAAAAATCACAAATGACTAAAAATTCACCATCTTGTAATGTATTTTTCGTATTTTTTAAAAAGCGGGATTGCTCTGTTTTAATAAAGCCGCGAGGAATTAAACTTTCTAATTTCAAGCAAAAAAATGACACATTTCCAATAGATGCTATAATAGTTATGAATAATTCAATAAAATATCATGAAAACAACTTGTTAACCTCATGTGGTACCCTTAACAAAAAATTCAGCAACAAACTGCGGTCCTAAAAAAAATTAACAATGAAAAAAAATTTTTTTTTTCACTAAGTGTCAAATTTGTGAAATATTTGAAATGTCATAACTTTTTTGTTTATTGGCTTACCACCACCAAATTTTTATGGTAGATAGCTAATATAATGGACCGTTTTCCCTCAAAAAATTACGTTGGTATTCCGATAGGGTTTTGAGATATTTGAGTTTTTGTGACAAAAATGATGTTTTTTAATGCAAAAAAAAAATTTTTTTTACTGTGTGTATATTTTTTGGAATCTTTATTTAGTTGTCTAACTTTGTTTCTTTAGTTGTCTAACAATCGAACGAACCGTTTTTGCTGTGCAGCTTTTTGAATATTTTTGAACCATTTTCACATACACCCTTTTGAAAAGTTAGTCGTGACTCAACTTGAAGATTTGATATCGGAAAATGACGATTTAGATGGAACTGAAAAACTGTGCAAAGTTTCAGATATTTTTGAAATGGTCGATCAGAATCGACTTGCATGCCTCCGTGGAATCCCTCACTTGGAAGAAAAAATATATTTTAAAAATCTATCATATTATCAAACTTCTCAAATTCTTGATAGATTTTCTTGAAGAACTCCTTGTAATGCTTCTTCTAAGAACTTAGGAAAATTTATGAAAAGTAATCTGGTGAAATAGCTTTGAAGTTTCTGGACAAATAACTGCACGCATGCAAGAAGGACTGAATGAATAAATCCAAAAGATTTTCTGAGGAATTGTAGCAAACTTCACAGAGAAATCCTAAGAGATATCTACAGGAGATTACATGGAATGATCTAAATAATTCGTGTAAGTAACTCTGGAGGTCATTGCAAGTTTCTCCTCAGTAAAATGCTTTGTTTAACCCTTGAAAAATTCATGGAATGATTCCCATAGGAATTCTTGAAGAATCCTCGAAAACAATCTGGGTACAGTTTTGAAGAAACTTTCGAAATCTCTAATGCAATTTCTGGAAAAAAAACCAATGAATTCGAAAGTTGGTTTTTTAGGATTGGCAGATAATTGTCTTCTTGCTTTATTAGAGTGTTTTTTTTTCACCGCAAGCAATTCATTCAGAAGTAGCTAGAAAAATCTTGATGGCTTTGCTCAGAATATCCTGTAGAGTTTTTACATGGAAGAACTGGAATATTTTTTCCGGAGCATTTGAAAGTTTAAATTTTGAAACCAATTCAGTTAAAAAATCTGCATGAGTTTCTGAAAGAATTTCGAGACCAATTTTTGGAGGTGTTTTTGTGACAGTTCAACGATGTTTTGGGGAAATCTCTGTGTTTGTTTGCTACTACTTTGGTAAATTTTCCCACTTAAATGACGGCTATATAATATTAAAACTTTAATTTTTAAAATGGATCCCAATTTTAAACTTGATACTTTTGATCATGTTTGACGTTCGCTTAGTCGAGAAATATGACACAGGGGCTTCGCTTCTTAACACTGCGGTTGTTCCTTTCTGAAATTTCGGAACAGACACGGAAAACAGAATACAACCAAAATTAGAGTTGGAAAGTTGTGATAAAATTACAAAAATCGGAATAAAAAATTGGACTTAATCGAACCAAAAAAAATTTTAATTGAGTAAACATGAGTTATTGGCCTAAACTTAAGCGTCTTTTAGGAAAAAAATAAACTTTAAAAAAAATAACCAAAATCTACTTGAATCTCAGAGCCGCCTTTAGCTATGAGGAGGCAACGGGCTTAACCATGCGTATGGCAGATTAAGCTACACTAGTTTGAATGAAAACAACTTACAAAACTTGAAATACCTTAAAATTTGGGGGCATCACTTTATATTTGGCCTTGAAAGATAAACAAAAAAATTGGGATAATCAAGGGGCCTCTATACATCGTCAATTTACGTCCCCCATGTTTATTTATTGAGGGTCGTGGGTTCGAATCCCACCGGTCGAGGATCTTTTCGGGTTGGAAATTTTCTCGACTTCCCAGGGCATAGAGTATCTTCGTACCTGCCACACGATATACGCATGCAAAAATGGTCATTGGCATAGTAAGCTCTCAGTTAATAACTGTGGAAGTGCTGATAAGAACACTAAGCTGAGAAGCAGGCTCTGTCCCAGTGGGGACGTAACGCCAGAAAAGAAGAAGAGAAGATGTTTATTTTCATTTTGGAGTCTTACAAGTTGTTAGTATGGAAAATTTTCACGGTTAGAGTCCGCGGCTACAAAGCAAAGTCATGCTGAAGTTATCTGGGATGATTCCTGGTCGTCCAGGATCTTTTCGTGATATAAATTTTCTTGATTTCCCTGGGCATAGAGTATCATCGTACCTGCCACACGATATACGAATGCGAATAGTTGGCACCTATAGAATATACTATCACGCTTGAAAGTGATTAAGATGGATATGCAATATGTGGTGACTACAGGTTTTTCTTTTTAAAGTACGTTCTAGGCTATGGCGTCTTTCAGTTCGTTATGATCGAAACTGGATTTAACGTTTTTGAGCATAAAAGACTAAAAGCATAACCTAGATTTGCTTCTAGGTTATTATCGCAGTTGTATCCCCTAGAACGTATTCAAATTACTTTTAGCTTTAGAAAACCAATAAGATATAGTAGGATTCAGTTTTTGGCTACACAGTCAAAATTTTCAGTTATCCAACACAGATCTTTATCAAAATGATAATAAGACCTCGGAACGGTCATTTTGAAGCAGATTTTTGTATGGCAAAACTATGTTGCGAATCGACTCAAACTACTCAAAAAAGGTTTATGAAAATATATCAGAATTAGAACAAACGTTTCTATCCCAAGAAAAAAAGAAAAATTATCAGTCTATGGAGAAACATCTTGTAGATTATCTGGTATATTTTTGAAGAAATTTACAAAAGCATCTGCGAGAATTAGTTTTTTGAAAAGGATTTCCAGAAAAAAAAAATCAGGCGATATCTTTCTAGGAGTGGCTGGAAGAACATTATAAATATATTTGGCGCGGTAAATGGCTGGGCATGGCGTACCATTGGTACCTCGCGTACCTGCAGGAATAAAATAGACCCCTTTGTGTGGTCCTTAGCCTCTTGCCCAGCAACTCCTATCCCTACCTCCTCGTGGTACTGGCCGGGGTACGAGTAACCTTGGGGAAGATCGGGTAACCAACCCCCGGTGGGAACTTTGGTCGTATGCTGACAGGGAAGGGGGGGTTTGCCTTTGCAAACCTGGAGCGTCTGTACTCCATGTTAGGAGCGGCTCACAACAGCGTCTGTTCCCCATGTCAGGGGCGGCTGATCATCGTCCGAGTGCCAGAGAAGGACTCTAAGCTAAACTGCGCACTATGGCCCTCCGAACATTTAGGGGGAATGGTCCTCCGGAAATCTAGGGGGTTGGTGTCAGGCCCTGCAAGCCAACCGTAAAAACACATCAGCACAGGAACGTCAACGAGAGAACACGGACCGGAACAATCGGCAAAGACCACAGGGACGAAAAAGGACTAGCGATTGGAAACTCGGTACGTGGAACTGCAAATCTCTCAACTTCATTGGAAGTACTCGCATACTCTCCGATGTACTGAGGACCCGCCGTTTCGACATCGTAGCGCTGCAGGAGGTGTGCTGGACAGGAGCATTGGTGCGAACGTTTAGAGGTAATCATACCATCTACCAGAGCTGCGGCAACACACGCGAGAGATGTAGTTGCTGTACCGTTCTCAAGAAACGCGGAAGTTCTATCAGAAGCTCAACACATCCCGCAAAGGCTTCGTGCCGCGAGCTGAGATGTGCCGGGATAAGAATGGGAGCATCTTGACGGACGGACGCGAGGTGATCGAAAGGTGGAAGCAGCACTACGATGAACACCTGAATGGCGCAGAGAACACAGGCACAGAAGGTCAGGACAACGTGGGTCACAGTCGAGGATGGAGAGAAGCGGCCATGAACCGAGTGAATTGGCGAATTATTGTTGGCGAGGCTTTATCAAGATAATTGATGTAAAGCCAAATAAGTAAGTATTTGGGAGAGATTTACGGAGAAACTTTCTACAAAAACTCTAGGAGGGCTGACATGACAGTTTAGATGACATCGATATCATATGCAGAACATAGATATATGTCCAAGCACGTACCGATGGCAAGCTCCCCGAATGACTTTTTCAAGAGCTGTGAGTGCTATGCAGCATGTTTGAATTTGTGTCAAAACTTCCGTGTCTTGATTTCTACACTGTTAAAAATAATGAAGATTACTCGTCATGTTAATATCATTTATGCGATATAAACATGAAATCATGTAAATTTAAATCTGAAATCATGTTATAATGCGTTATATGTCACGTAATCCCACAGGATCCTGTTGGATTACATGTGATATAATTGAAGTTTACATGATATGTCAAGTAAATATCCATGATATGCCAAGCTCCAATTATGTGCGTTATATGTCACAGAAATTTACACGTTTCGTTCGAACTGTGTAGTGATTTTTTTAACATCTTTCTTGATGGTTAGCCGCATTGTTAAAAAATGCCGACGAATTACTGAAATCCACAATCGAAATCCCGTAAACTAAAGGACATGTTTGGACTGGGAAGCATTAAAAGTATCTTAATATAAATTCTTGTGTTTTGTGTAGACAAGTTGTACCAAATCTACGAAGCAGCTGTTTCTATTAATAACTTTAACTTCCTACAGACGTAAAGGAGCTGGTCAGTGAGTGTGAATGCCTGAGAAAAGATGTGACTTTTAAATTTTGAATTCTTGATTTGTGCACATTGAGAATGTTTCACTAATCCCATATCTCATTTATTGGATCTCTGTGCGACTTCAATTGTTCCAATCACGGAGTAGCAATTGCGAATTGTATGGTAATAACTCTCATGTTCTCATGTTCATGAGGGTGTCCGGCCATTTGGCCGAACGCCGTTTAGCCGAATGCCGTTTGGCCGAACCCCATTTGGCCGAATGCCATTTGGCCGAACGGGTCGTTTGGCCGAATGCCGTTTGGCCGAATTACGAACAAAAAACATATCAAATTACTACAACACTTATGTGTAGGATTCTAAGGTGTTGCTTAATAATTGATCAGCTAATTAATTGACTTTAATTATGTGACGAGACGTCATGTTTGTCACTTTTTAAGTGCTCCTAGAGAAAATGCTAAAATTGACCTGTTAATTTAGGAATAGGTTGTAAACTCCACTCATTGCATCAAGACTCAAAGCACATGATTGTTTCGTCTGGGGTTACCAACGGTATGATAGGGTTCCAGTTTTTTAATGATTTCATTAGAAGTTTTTTCTTCTTTTAAGCATAGGCTATTCTTTCGAGTTATACTGGTTTCGTTACTATTTGCAATAATTCAGCTTATATTTTAATTGGAAATTTTACCTATAAGTCATCGGCAGTTCTTTGTAGTTATACTACTATAAAAATTTTTTGCATTGCACTTGCTTAAATTTTTATAAGAGATTTTTCCTTCTTTTGATCATAGGCTGTTCTTTCTGTTTCTTCTCCAATATTCAGATTACAACGTGTGAACTGAGCTCTGCACCGTTGTTTGAGTATAGCAGTAAACCGATTGACTCGGTGAACAATTACGTGGAAAAAGCTCCCGTTGTGAAAGGAAGAAGCCAAAATTGGCGATTACTAGAATTATTAAATGATTTACTTATACGATTCAAGGTTTCAAAGCAATCCAATCCTACAGCAGGACTAATAAGTCGTAAACCGATTTAGTTACTGTCAAAAGCTGACTACAAACATAATACAAAAACATCTGCTGGCAGCTATTACCGCTAGCAGAAAAGATAATATTTACTTACATTTAGGATGTTCTTCTTTCAACACTAACTGTTTGTTGATCCAACATCAAAGAGCCAATTATGAGTGTGTCAATTATGAATAACCTTCTTTAAGAATAAGTTGAATAAGTTCTTTGAAATTCAGTTTCGAAACTCACTACAATAACATGCTAACTGTAATTCAAAATTATTTCCTATTTCGGCCAAACGGCATTTGGCCAAATGGCATTCGGCCAAATGACCCTTTCGGCCAAATGGCGTTCGGCCAAACGGCATTCGGCCAAATGGCATTCGGCCAAATGACCCGGAACCGTTCATGAGCATGTTCTCATGTTCATGAGCATGCTTATGTTTGATAAGCCCAGTAGGCTAAAAATAAACAATCTGGCCACCCTGATCATTGCAACGAACTACTCGAAAACGCACAACAATCATAATCTTCGCGTGTCCATCATACCTGGGGCCCCCGACGACGTAATAATCATGTTCACTCCCCTCTCCCCTTGTCGTCACTACAATATTAAGTGCTACTCTGCTGCAGATGCGCTGGCCAGATTTTTGGCCCGTTTGTTACCCGCTGCTGGTTAGCTACTTCTTCAGCCCGGCAGGCAGCGCTCGGTGATTGAAAGTGAAAATCGGGGCCAAGGTCTCTCTCCGGTGCGCGAAGCCTTCGTCCGGTTGCTGCTGGAGAGCGTTTGGTGGAAGCATAGCGCACACCCCACGAAGAGACGATAGCCGAAAATGAATCGGAAAACTGGCCGAATCGATTGGTTGGCTGTTTGATTCCAACGCCGCCGCCCCCATCCGATGGCGGCCAATTAATTGCTAGGCTAGAGGAAGTTGATGAGATGATGAAGAGGGCCGACTTGGTTTGGGAGGTGAAAGGTGCACACAAGTCACGTGCCAACACCTTCTCCACCGAACCGGTTGTTCAGAGGTACCGTAATTTGACCAGTTTAGTACCGAGGTACAATTCCTCCAAAGTATGCTAAGCATCTCGTTTGAATTCCAGACATATGATAATTTCTAGTTTTAGGTTTCAAATGATAACACTGTGGAGAATCGCGATTATCTAAAGAAAATGGCCTATTCCATCATTTAATAAATAATTTTTCGCATCAAACTTGGAATGACTCGAAAATTTCCACTTCTATATAAATAAAAATGATATTAATTGTAATTCATAATACCTGTAAGATACAAAATGGCTTTTATTTCACCAAAACAAAAACAATATTTTGAAAATCGACCAAACTTGCTCTTAGAAAAAAAAATACTTAAAAAGAGATTTCAGCATGAAACTTTGCCGTTAACATCTGTTCTCTATAAAATTCAATGGTGAAAATTAGAAAAAAAAAATATTTTCATGTGGGTTTTAGTGTAATTTGAAATTTATGGTTTATTGTTGTTTTTTCTTGATAAATTACTAAAATATTTTAGATTTGTACTTTTTTTCTGAAAATAGAAGTTTCGTAGCTCATAGTTTCGTAAAAACTCATAGGCCAATTTCAGATGTTACTCTTGAGTCAAAATGGCCGCGTTACGTAAGGAAAACACTTGTTTTCTACCATACTGAAACCACGAATAAAAGTCAATCCAAATTGAAGATGATCAAGCACGATTTTTAATAATTTCGACTCTTACTAAATCGTCATATGTAATTTGTACATAGAGATAAATTTCACTCCAGAGTGTCAACTTTAATTTTCGATTTTTTATATTTGTACTGATTTTGTTCTGATCAATGTACGCCTGGTTTACGGTACCGCCTAGTCGACGATACCGTACGACGGAATTTACCAACGCGACGAGATGCTCCGAAATTTATCGACCGGTTTGGCTTCTTTCACCTTGATTTGCATCGAATAAAAACTATAATTGGGGTTTTGAATGCCGTCACCGATGCTACTCGTCGAACTTGTTTTTTATTTCTTCCCCTCTTAGAGATAGGCTTAGAGAGGATGCGGCGATGTTCCTTGACCTTCGGTGCGTTTTTGGTCGTGAGGTAAGGGTTACAAAAAATGGTTGGCTTGCTAGGTGTCTCGAATTCCGGTGGCTGATTTTGACCCTAAGGCAAGGTTAACATATTTTGAAGTGAGTGATCTTCGAAGATCTAAGCGAAATTAGATTCGATAGATCATCAGATTATGTATGGGTTTGAATTGACAGAGTAGCGTTACACATTGTAAAATATATATCAAAAATATGTTTACATTAGTTTACACGAAACAAAAAAAAAACATTGAATACATCTTGGAAAAAATACATCCATTCACATTTACAGGGTGTTGGCTCCGGAATGCAGATATTTTTAGGGCAGATAGGTCTTCTCGGGGCCTTCCTTAGCCGAGTGGTTAGAGTCCGTGGCTACAAAGCAAAGCCATGCTGAAGGTGTCTGGATTAGATTCCCGGTCGATCCAGGATCTTTTCGCAATGGAAATTTCCTGGATTTCCCTGGGCATAGAGTATAATCGTACCTGCCACACGATATACGAATGCAAAAAATGGCAACTTTGGCAAAGAAATCTCTCAGTTGATAACTGTGGAAGTGCTCATAAGAACACTAAGCTGAGAAGCAGGGTCTGTCCCAGTGAGGACGTTAATGCCAAGAAGAAGGTCTTCTCGAGATGTAAAAAATGTCCAAGGAACATAGGGTCAAAAATCACTGCTAAGTGAGTTTTCCACAATTTTGAATTTATCAATCTGCCAATCTTTCACGCCCTATAAACTATATACTAAAGTCTTGTTTGAAGTTTGAACGCGTCCACGTTCAAAACCATGGGTGGGACAAACGTTAGCAAAAATTTTGTGACTCCATGGAAATCTAGGCTGGAAATACAAAGTTACTAGATTTGAGGGGCTCAAAGATTTCTAACTCAATTCAAAGCAAAACTCATACATGTCATGGTGGTTTGAATGTTATTGAAATATGAGACTTTCACTCCAAATATCATAAAAAAACGATTGATATTTGAAAAAGTTGTGGCTAATTATTGTTTTTCCACGTGAATATTGTAATTTTTGGTCAAACTTTTGTCGCGTGGAACCAAATATAGATTAAATCTTTTTCAATATTTTATGTAAGGAGATATCTAGGCCCATCATAAGGCTGCTTTTAGGTGTATTAGTTTTTGCATAAATGCTGGGAAACTGTTTTTGGCTTATAGTGGGGCAAAAGTTCGACCCATGTATAAACTCACGGTAAAAAATGCATATTGCCTGAAATTCAAATATTATCTTCAAATTTAACGAATTTTGCTGATCGTGCGAAAAATGTCACCAAAATTTCACATTCCTACTTAGTTTTCGTTAAACCGCTATTTTCGTGTATATTATAATAAACTTTGTACTGAACAATTTTGTAATGAAAATTTAGTGTGTATTTTTTGGCAAACATGAGTTTACGGCTGTTATAAAGTACACACTAAGCTCATCCCACAATTACATGCAGGAACTCCCGCTAGGATTTTTTAAGGGTTCTCTTAGAAATTCATTCAGAGGTTGCTTTAGTTACTTTTACTGGGATTCCTTCATGAATTCTTGCAAAACTTTTCCCTGAGATTTCTTCAGGAATACCTCCAAGAATTCCTCTAGGAATTCCTTCTAGGATTCCTTTAAGGATACTCATGGGAATATCACCAGACTTTTGTTCAGGTATTCCTCATTTTCAGGAATATCGCCAGAGATTTACTTTTACGAACTTTACGAATTGACTTTATTTACGAAAACTTCAAGCGATACCCCCAGGAATACCTAAAGGAATACCTCTTCCACAGGGATTCTTCGTTCCAGTAATACATTCCTTTAGGAATTCCTCCAGAATTACTATCAAAAATACTTCAAGGGATTCCTACAAGGATTTTTCCAGAAATAACTGCGTGTTTTGCTCCAGGTATTCAACCAGGAATAGCTATAGTAATTCTTCTAGGAATACCTTCAGGGATTCTTAAGAAACAACTTTGAGTTTTTTGCAGGAATACATCGAGGTATTTCTCAAGAAATACTCCAGGTATTACAAGAGGAATACCTTAAAAATTGCTCCATGAATTGTTCCAGGAAAATCGACTTGAATTTGTCAGAAATAGGTAGAACAGGGTTGGTGGTCTGATGGCTACCGCTTCTGCTTCATAAGCAGAAGGTCATGGGTTCAATCCCAGGCCCGTTCCTTTCCTCGTACTTTGTAGTTGTATATCTCTCATTTGCTTCTATCTTCCATTCTAAATCTATCACACTCAAACTATTCGTTCATAGCAAACGCTAGAACCCGAGACGGACAAGAAATCGTTTCCCTAACGCTTCCATTCTTCCACGCGCATGCCTTTCCTTACGCCTGATACATAGGCAGTCTGCTAACCACAAAAGCAAACCTCTCTGCCATGCCTTTCCCCCAATCCATATACTCCCGCATGTACTGGCTTAGATGCAGTGGTATATACGGTCTACGTGGGAGCCAGTATAATGCATCATCAATTCATCCCCCTTCCCCACATTGGTCTGCATTCTGACGTGGCAGGCACCATTGTCGCTATAATAGAAGATCACCAGCACTTATACACTGAGGATGCCTGTTAGTCCCAAGCAGTCATTCGGTTGGTTCCTTGTGTAAGTGCAGCTGATCTGGTGATACTGGAGTAGCATCCACGGGCGGCCAATCAAGCTCTCAAGCTCTCAAGCTTGAATTTGTCAGAAATAGGTCCTAGGATTCCCCTTGGAATTCCTCCAAAAATTCTTCTGACTTAACTTTAAGGATTCTTTTAGAAATTTCTCCGTGGATTTGTAAAAGATTTTTGTCAGAGATGTCTCAAGTAACTTGGGGATTCTTCCAGGTTTTATTCCAGGAATATGTCTGAGGTATTCAAGATTTTTCTTCAGAGTTTTCTCTTCGAATGTCTCTAGGGAATTTTTAATGAGAAATCACCACGAATGCTTAAAATGATACCTTCAAAAATGTCTTCAGCAATACCTCCAAGGAATACCTCCAGGTATACCTCCAAAGATTTCTTTAGTAATTCCTCCTAGGATCCTAGGGGTATTCTAGCCCTAAGTATCTATCTTGGAATACCTACAAGGATTTTCTCCGGAGCTACGTTCAAAGACTCCTTCCACGTATATTTACAAAGATGCCTCCTGAAAAAAAAAACAACAAGCATTCCTTTTAGGATGCTTCCTAGAGTTCTTCATCGATTTTTTCAGGAATTCTTTTTAATATATTTTCAATACTTCCTCCAGACATTCCTCCAAGGAGTTTTCTAGGAATTCCTTTCGAGTTTCAATCGACAATTTCCCTTGAACGTTCAACGCTCCGTCATCGTAATCATCGTCATCGTCGAAAGTTCAAAAGCAGCTTTTCTGTGCAAAACTAAAAATGATTCGATGAAAATGTGTTCACTGTGTTTCGGTTGGAAATTCCGAAATCAATGACGGATTCTGCCTCCTGAAACCCCTCCAAGATTTCCTCCGTAAGCTTTCCCAGGAGATCCAGAAGTTCTTCCAAGATTTTTTTCTGAATTTCTTCCGGAATTTTTATGGTTATATCTCTAATAACATCTCCAAAGAGTTCTACCGAGAAGGCTTCCAGATGTTTCTTCAGAAATACCTTCAAAGATTCCTTCAAATTTAATTGAAATGCCTCCAAAATTTCTCAAATAATATATCGAGACATTCCTTCAGTAATCCGGCAAGGGTTTTTCCGGAAACTCCTCAGGGTTTTTCTATTAGTTTTGCAGTGATACGTCTAGAAATTTATCAAGGGATTCCTCCAGGAATTATTCCAGGAAGTTCTCTACGAATTCTTCCAAAGGTACCTGCAGGGATTCCTTCAGTGACTTCTGCAATGATTCCCTGAAGAGTCCCTCCAGAGTTTCGAGCAGGAACTCCTCGTGAGTTTTTTTTTTCAGGAATTCTTCCAGATTTTCGTCAATTAGGTTTTCCAAGAATACCTTCAGGAATTTCACCAGAGATTTTTCACCAGGGCTCTAGATTTTTTGTTTGAATTTTTCTAAAAAAAACACTTCGTGAATATTACATGGAATTGCTCTAGGATTTCCTCCAAAGATGTCCTAATGCATTTCTTTAAAAACTCTGGAAAGAAAAAAAATCCTTTAGGATTTTCTTTTAAATCCTACGAAAAACACTGATTGAATATTTTCAGGAGTTCGTGAAACAACATCTAAAATAGCTTGATGGGTTTTTTGGAAGAACCTATAAAGGATTTAAGGCAAACCTTTAAAAAATCCGTGAAGCTATCCGTTGAAGAATTCTTGTAGCAATCCATGCAATTTATAAGACTCGTGCCAGGTGGTTGGGGCCCAGATAGCCATAGCGGTAAACGCGTAGCTATTCAGCAAGACCAAGCTGAGGGTCGTGGGTTCGAATCCCACCGGTCGAGGATCTTTTCGGGTTGGAAATTTTCTCGACATAGAGTATCTTCGTACCTGCCACACGATATACACATGCAAAAATGGTCATTGGCATAGTAAGCTCTCAATTAATAACTGTGGATGTGCTCATAAGAACACTAAGCTGAGAAGCAGGCTCTGTCCCAGTGGGGACGTAACGTAACGCCAGAAAGAAGAAGAAGCCAGGTGGAATTTCGGAAAGAAATTCTGAGGAGAAAATTTTCAAAGAAATTCCAGGTGCACCTTAGAAAAATTCTTGATGACTTTTTTTTTAAAATTGGATTAAAAAATAAAAAAATATATCGGATGGAATTTTTGAAATTCAAAACTTGAGGTACATTTCTGAAAAAATTTTTTTTAGGAATCATAGTAATATTTGAGCAATTTATTAATTGCTGAATGATTCTCTTTTGATGTTTTTATCATCAGGGCGGTCTGAAATTCGAAGAAGTTTGAAAAACCAACCTCCCATACCTTTATTACCATCCTTACAATTAAAATAATGTTCTGTGAAATTTTCAGCTTTCTCGATGGTGATTTAAATGTTGTTCAAAGACGATGAAGGTTTGTATGGAAATCAGTATTGAGAATTTTCGAAATACTTTCCAAAACGCTGGAAGTGTAATGTAAATCAAAATAATCATCACATAGTAAAAACTCATTTTGGGAAGTTTGAAAGAAGTTGCTAAGAAGAGCAGTTCAAGAAGGAGAAGAGATATTCATAAATTTGTTTGTCATTATTTAGCTTCATATGGTAATTTATCCCTGCTAAATTCTGCAATAAATGATAAACAAAAATAGCTCAAAAAGGATTTGTTTCTTTAGCAATGTCCATAATTGAGTTTGAAGAAAAATTCTCCATAGTAATTTCCATATGTGCATTAGAGTGCGGCTTATTTTTCGAAAGTTCTCAAAACCAACAATTCGTGTGCTCTTCTGAATTCAAATCACATAAAAAAGGAAACCTCAATTTTTAAGCCAAAAATATTAAGATTTTGCGGTAGCAAAAGCGACTTGAAGGTGAATTTTAAAAATATGAAATATGACCTTCAGTGAAGCCTTCATAACTTTGTTATTTTCTATCCAATTTTGAAGCTCTCAGTATCGTTCTCTTCAGAATCAAATTTATGAAAAGTTCGTAGAACACCAAATTTGTCTTAAATCAAAACTAGTCTTAGTGAAAAGTAGTTTTCTTTAAATGTTTCTTCTTTTTACTTAAAAAATTCATCCTTGTTCGACCATAACTTCATGAATATTTATCCGACTCCAGATCTTTGTACATGCTTTTGAATCAAATTTAAAAATGCTTCTTAGACCTTTTTGAAGGTTTAACGAATAAGAAAACCCACTTTCAGCTTAAGTATTACCGTTTAACTGAAAATATGAAAAATATAGTATTTTCCATTGAAAATTCAGGTTTTGGGTTTTTTTTTTTGTTTAACGACTAAGTCACTTTTTTAAATAAATTTTTGGTATGTACAGTTTGAAAACAACTAAATTTGCTTCAAAAGCATGTCAACATATTTTGAAATAAATTTAAATAAATTTGAAATAAATTATTTGGATAAAACTAATTTTAACTACAGTGAAACCCCATGAGTCGATATTGAAGGAACCATCGACTCATGGAAATATCGACCAATGGAACAGCAATCCTTTGGTAAGCTGCTTCTAGGGACCATCATAGTAATCATGAAATTTTGTTTTTAGTATGGTTTCATGAGTCGATATCGAGTCATGGAACATCGACTCATGGAGGTATTACTGTAGGTTTAACATTGATTTTAGACAAATTTGGCTTTCTACAAACTTTTCATAAATTTAATTTTGCAGAGAACGATGCTAAGAGCTTCAAAATGGGATGGAAAATAACTAAGATATATAGACTTCACTGAAGGTCATATTTCATAACTTGAAAATTCACATTCAAGTCGCTTGCACCACCTCTAAATCTTGATAGGTTTCCCTTTTTTATGTGATTTGGATTCAGAAGAGCACACAAACATGTTGTTTTGAGAATTTTTGAAAAATAAGCTGTACCCTAATGAGAATACATCGTATTTGAGCACCCTTTGAATCACCAGAGAAAAAGCTGAAAATTTAACTGAACACAATTTTAATTGTAAGAATGGTAAGAAGGATATGGGATAGTTTATGAAGCTTATGAACATATATAAACTTTAAATGAAATATGTTTTGTTGGAAAATTTATGAGAATACCTGATTTAATTTTTGAGCAATTCTTACGGAATTACTTAAGGAAGGACTTCCTGGCGTAATCCCTGACAAAATTCTTTTAGGAAATTTTTGAAAGAATCCTTAGAGTTATTTTCAGTAAATCGTGAAAAAATGTTAAGAATTCCTCATGGAGAAATCCATCAAGAAATTGTTGAAAACCTAATTCCAAAAATAAATTACTTGAAAAATTTGTAAACGAATTGCTGGAGAAAAATAACAAAAAATTCTGATCATTCTGGTGGAACTGTAGCAATTCCGGAAGTGACTTTTGTAGAAATCTTGAAGCACTAATAAGGAAAACTCCGGAGGTGCTTAAGGTGAAACAGTTTAGAATCAACTTCTAAGATTGCATTAAAACTTCAGAGACACAAATCTCGCAAAGAAAACATCCAACAAAAGTGCACTTTCTATTTTGGCTTTGTGCACTAGCAGAAATCTTAAAATAAGTTGATTGAAAAAAGGTTGGCAAATATTTCTTCTGTTGTCTTTGAAAACGTGAGTAGGGGCACAAGTCGGCCATTGTGGCAGCCATCTTTGGATTGCGAGGTGTTTCACCTTAAGAATGAACTCTTTGAAGGATTCCAAAAGAAACAATTTAAAAAAAAATCTAAATGCAGCGTTTGGAAGAATCCCGCATGTGTTTTCTGTTAAAGTATTACAACAGTCTTTGAAAATTTTCAAAAGATACTTTTGAAAAGATTTTAGACGAATCTCCTGGGGTCTGCTAAATGCAACTCTTCTAGAAGTTCCAAAAGATATCCCAAAAGATTTCATGAAGAAATTAAAAAAAAGCTCCTTAAGAAATAACACCTAGATTTTTTGCAAGAATTTATAGAACACTCGCTAAACCTTGGACCAGTTCCTAGAGTAATTCTAGAGGCAACCCTTAAAAAGTCATTGAAACATTTTTTTTTAATCCCGGCAGAAAGTTTCATGATAAATACTTGAAAAAATCTCTAATCTGCATAAATTTCTTGAGAAATAATTTGTATAATCCTCGAATTAATTACTAAAATAATTCTGAGGGGCTTCCTAAAAATATCAGGAGATACTATTTGTGAAATTCTTTGTTGGAACTCCAGGAGATTTCGCTGAAGTAATCATTTGAAAACCCCTAGACGAATTAACTGGATAATTTGCTGAATGCATCCAGTTTAATTGGGTCCTAAAATGTTTAATGAATTCTAGTTTTTATTTGATAATACGAAAAAGCATGTTCTTGCAACTACTTTAGCAATTTTTCCAACTCAAATTACGGCTATAACATATTTAAAGTTTAATTTTAAAAAATATTCCAAATATGAACCTTGACACTTTTGATCATGTTTAACGTTCACATTATCGACAAAATTGCCCATGGCTTTTAGTTTTAACACTGGGGTTGTTCCTATCTGACATTTCGGAAGGGACACGAAAAAAAATATAACCAAAACTTTGAGTTCGAACCAAGGGGTGTGACAAAATCTCAAAAACCAGAAAAAAAGTTTTTTGGACCTAAACCATTATTTAAAATTGAGTGAACATGTCTTTTTGGCCTGAACTTAGGCGGTTGGTACTAAAATTGAGACTGGGCTTTAGGACCCTATTATTCGCGAAAATGACATTTAAAAAATTGCAGCCGAACAAAATTTTGAAGTCATTTCATAAAATATATTTGCATTTTAATAGGGTTACCAGAAAGAGAGTTGGTGTATTCAGCAAACTTGTTTCGATTTCAATAATTTACAACTTTGTCAAAGACACGATATTTGAAAATTTAACTGACAATCTTCAGCGCCACCTATCACGGAATTCTGAACTAAATATTATGGTCACCCCAAATGCCATATTTTTTTTTAAATTTTCATCTGACGACATCATACCGGTAGAAACATGTTTTAACATGCTACTGAAAAAAAGGTCACGATTTTGACTGCTGAGTTGCGTGATTGACAACTCACGCACGAAACATTTCAATCGCGAGTTATGAGAATTTGAGTTCTCGCAACATTTCCTGAAACCACACTAAAAATAATCCTAACTATTTCGTTTATCGAAATCTCGAGTAACTTTTCAAAAAGACCTATCTAATATTGAGAGGATCTTTTTGTTTATTTTCATTTTAATCAATAATCAGGATTTTTAGCGTCCTTTTTGTAAGAAACGTTAGCAAAGGATATTGTTTTTCGATCTATAATGAAAAACTTTCCAAAAGTTTTAGCATTGCACTGTTATAGTCGAAAAGAGCGATAGAGAAGAGAATCTAATAGTTACATACCTAGGTCAATTAGTTCAGCGTGAAATCATCTAGTCTCTATCAACGTCCAGGCGTATAAAACATCATTTTTTTTCGTTATTTGAAAACAAAAATTTTGTGCGATTCTTTAAAATTATAGATTTCGAGAGAAAAATAAGTAAAAAGCTCCCGAACATCTCTTAATCCTATAATTACCTTGCAACAAGAAGGCATCCAACGGCATAACAAGCATATCATGCTTCATTTTACATCACCGAGAATCGATATCCATCTAGCGAAGATTGCATGACATGCCCACTTTTCATGTAAAATCATACGAATGTAAGCTCAATAAGCCCATTGCTATTACACAGTTTTGCCCGCTTACATGTTACTAACCAATAGAAGCCCGGACAAGGGGGTGAGAGTGCAAGTGCACAGTTCACTGAGTTCACCTTTCTCCCATTTACTTACCGGAGCACTCACTACTGTCACGTATTACTCACTCCTCTTCGCGCAGGTTACGGGCTTGCAAAACGTTCAAGTCGATACCAATCAAATCCACGCGGGGATTAACCCCTTCGTTCCCGCCCACCTCTTCAAAAGTTTGCTCAATATAGGTTATGTTCCGTTCGCGCTGTTGCTGTGCAATTTCTGTGTGAACTGAAGCAATCGAAACCCAATAAATGTGGTGCATTGTTTTTGTTTCATAAAGTTTTTCGATTTTGCAACCTCTCACTACACTTAGAGGTTGTGGAGTCTCTCGGTGGTACCGGCGCACAGTGGTCGAATTTTGTACAAATTTTAGCCGAAAATTGCATACTAAATTAAAACATACCATCGTGGGTAAACTTTTTGAGGTTTCTGAGTTTATCAAGGAGCTAACGATTACCAAGTGGCAATCTTTAAAACAAGTTTGATGATCTGATTTGCTGTGTAAGTCATAGTGTATTGAATACTATGGAACATTTATAGCACGTTGACAATTCAATGATCACCTAAAAACGTTTTCAAAATATCTTACAAAAAGCATTTTTTTTGGTTTTGTTTGATTTTATACACTGTCAAAATTCTCAAATACGATTCAAAACATTTTCAAAACAAAGAAAAATGCGCAATTGAAGTCATAAATCATCGAATACTATGGAAAATTTGTAGCACATTGAGAGGCCAATAATCATTTGCAAGCGTTTCCGAAATATTTGAAAAAAAAATTAAAATAATTCAAAATTTCTTGATACGTTTCATTTTATACTCTTTTCGTCATTCTTAAATGATTAACAAATCAAATACGATTCGAAACGTGGTGTATTCTTCCAAATGAGACCGGTTGAGCTTGATTTGGATTAGAGTTACAAAACAAAAGTTTAATTTTCAGCTGATATCTTTCAAGTTCACATGATGTTAAAATGGAAACATACGCCAATGGGTCCAAATGCGTGGAGAATTGATATTTAATACCAATCAGATTTTTGTTTTGTTTTTTCCAATGTTGGACAACTATGCGTCGTCTTCCATTTACTCGCACTTTGAAAAAGCGACGTTCCACTGAGCGCTTGGTTTGGCTTTTTGATTTGCTTTTTTTTTCTCTCTGTCTCGCCTATCTGCGCTTCGATTCATGATGTCTGGCGCTACTGTTTGCTACTGTTTGCCAGTTAAATAACCAGGTTATGGCATTTTAAGAGTTGCACCAGGGCACATTATTACAGTTTTAGGTCGTAGTTAGATACACAGGTCGGTAAGCCTGACTGACTCACTAACTGACTGGCTGTTATTACCTTTTGCCCTTGGCTTTTTTTATGCTCTTATGGGAAACTGTACGGGAGTTGAGGTGGTTTTGTGTCTGTGAATAGGTTAAACGTAATAGAGTAATTGCTACTTATTACAAGTACCTTGGGAGCTTTTGGCTTTCTGTCACGGAAAAGTTTCCGTTTGTTTTACATTTCTATATATATTTCAATCTAGGAATAGTTCGTCAACGTTCGATTCTATCTTTAGCTTAGATGAACAGAGTTTTTTAAGAATCTGTGTTAAGGAAGACCATCATCAAATTTTGGTAAAACTTAGCCGACAACAACATCTATTCAACTACATATAAATATTTTCAAAATTTATTCAACGACATATTAGTCTTCATTTATTTCGGTAACAATTTATAATTTTTCAATTGAATAGAATTCTACGTATTTTAATAGACCTAACCTAATTTTGTAAAGAATTGATCGATTATTATTTATAGAAAATTTGCAATATTTTTCGCCTCAACTAATTGATAATCATTCGATATTTTCTTCAATATTTCATCATTGGAAATATCATGAAATTCATTGGATCTATATGAAGTAGACGGATTCAGAATAACTTCAAAATTTCACTTTAAACAAACAAACGTTTTGCAACAAAGTTTTTCTTGTCATCCTTGAGGTATCTCAGACAACTTTGAATTATTCCAACAATGTAATAGGAAAATTGAAGTTTTTTTTTCATTTTACAATCAAGCCTTCATGCCTAAACGTGTCGGATGCTTTTTCTATGTCTAGAAGAGCAAGACCAGTAGAATAGCCTTAAGATTTGTTGAAACGAGTCAAATTTGTTACACGTAAAAGTTGATGAGTGGTCGAATGTCCATGTCGGAGTCCGAATTGTTCATTGCCAATAATTGAATTTTCTTTGGCGTGGATGGAAGCTACGGCAAGATTTTTTGTCAGGAAAATATGCCAACTAAAAACATTTGTTAAATATATCAACCAAAAATGATAAGCTGATCTCTGAAAAGTACTTGATGAGGATGTAAATAATTCCAAGATCGCCAAGGGCTTTTAGATTTTAGATTTTTTAATAATGATTCTTACTTCTTCTAAATCAGCACCCCAGGAATTTTCGAAAACGTTCTCTTGATTGCCTCGAGTGAAACAAATCTTACCAAATTTATGCAATAAATTTATTCTGTAAACCAAGCCCCACAAATAGAGTACTTCAACCTCAAATTTTACACGGAACTTGACTCCGTAACTCCACGTGCCGTACCGTAGATTAACTGGCAATCAACCGAACTCGGAACGGGCAAGAAAAAAATTGGATTTACAGCGGATTTAACAGCATTATCACGTCTTGTCGGGTGTCACGTCCTACTCGTCGTCGTAAATTCGTTTGCCATGCCAGGCCGGGTGCCATACACCACCATCGGAACTGCATGTGCACCAGCAGAGTGCCATCCATCCATCAACCCTTTACCGTTGTAGCAATGCAATTTCAGACGGGGTGTGGAATGGTAAAATCGAATCACTAATGATTTTCGGAAATGACAGATTCGTGTGATGATTGTGAGCACATGCTTTTCTGGTGACTATCCATACTGGTAACTGCTGAGTCGAGTTTATGAGCTTGGTGGTGGTGTTTTGAATAATAACTAACCGGAGATGCGTTGATCTGACATTCATCTGTGAAGTGCCGGTTGATTAACTTATTTGCACTTCGATGATTCGGAAATTTGAAGAAAACTCATATTAGAAGTTTCCATAATAATAATTACTGTTCTGTGTTCAGCGATTCAATGTTGTTGAGTTTTTTTTCTTTTTTCGATATCATTTTCATAATGATTTTTTTTACGTCCCAACACAGCTTCTAAGTCTAATAGTCTTATGAGCACTTCCACAATTATTTACAGAGGGCTTTCATTGACAATTGACCATTTTTGAATTCGTACATCTTGGGACAAGTACAAAGATACTCAATGCCTTGGACCGTTTTGTGATAATTCTAAAGTCTGTAATATACCTGAAATTAGAGAGAGAATAAATGTTAGAATGCAACTTCAGTTAAATCACAATTTTACCAAGTCTAGCTTAAGGGTTTTTTTTTAGAGATTACGTCAAGATATTTTTCTATTAAATTTTATATAATTTTCTTAACTAAAAACTATTCTTGAAACTTCTTCAAGGACATCCATCAATGCCTGAAGAAGTTTTCTCTTAAATTATTAAAGAGTTCAAACAAAATATTCTCTTTAATACTCTGCGAAGGATTCTTTCGAGGATTCAAACATAATTCGTCCAGAAGCTTCTCCAAAGGTTTCCCTCAGGATTCATCATTAGCATTTTCATCAGCTTTTCTCGAATACCGTCGATGGGGGTAACAATGATTCTAGGGGATAACATTTGGCCAAAATGAACAAATATAATACTTGGAATATTCCAGCTAATAACGCTAATATTACTAAAATCAATAATTCATATGCTAAGGAACTTAAACTTGTATTTTGGAACTATATAAAATTGACGCCATAAAAATGTTTCTGTGCAAAGTATCACATATATTTGGAGATTATTGATATTTTTCGATGATTACTAAACACTGAAACACGATTATAACGTTTCGGCTTACTAGCCTATAATTGAGGCTGTTCTTTCAAGAGAAAAGTATTTTTCATAGTTATTATAATTAAGGTTCATTCTTACTCAATTACATGATCATTCTTACTAAAACATATTTTTAGCTCATTGGTTGACTTAGGCAAGATTTCATTCTTTTCTAAGATTAAAATTGAAAGGTGTGAACTATACTCTACATCATTACTTGCGTATAGCAGTAAACCGAACGATTCAGTGGACACTTACGTCAAAGAAGCTCGCTGTTCCTCCGTTGTAAAAAGAAGAACCCAAAACTTGTTGTTGCTAGAACTATGAAATAATTTACTTAGTATGATTCGAGGATTCGAAACCAATCCTGCAAAACGACGAACTCGTAAACCGTTTCAGTTACTGGCAAGAGCTGACTACAAACGCAATACTGGCAGCTATTAGCGCTAGAACAGAAATAAAAAATAGCTTACATTTATAATGTTCTTCTTTCAGCAAAGACTGTTTCTTGAACTAACACTAAAAAGATAAATAATTATAAATCAATGGTGATTCATCCATTCTTTTTTTTAAGCTGAATGAGTTTTTTTTTAAATTCATGCTAACTATAGTTCATTTAAGGACTTTTTACATCAAAACGTTTGGCTGGGGGCTGGGAAGCTGAACTATCTACAAGTAAATTCAGCAATGTCTTAAAAACTAAATGCCTGGAATTGTTATTTCTATCGTCATTCCATACAAAATTGACCATTCGATTACAGAGTATGAAATATTCGCCTGTTTGATGTATCGCCTGTTTTCTTGCTAATACAAAATATTCTGTAAAATTTTGGCTTTGAGATTTTAAAGATAAGATAATCTCTTTGCTCAAGGCAAAAGACACTATCGATTATGAGTTTACTGTTATCATTCTGTTGCTAAAATTTACATGTTTATAGATTTTACTTAACACTTCAGTCGTCGCACTGTTGTATTTTGTACAACACTGGTGAAAAAACCCCGTTTTTCGTTCACAACAGAAGCGTGATGGTTCTGACGATGGCCAACCGCGCGACGACTGGAAGGTTAAAAGCATTTTTATTGCAAAACTGTTGGCAAGCTTCCCCCAAAAAGTGCAGATTTGAACCAAACAGAATTTTGTGTGCATAACTAAATACTTCACATGTCAAAAAGCTGCCTTAAATCGTACATGCAGTGCTGGGAATGGTAATAGTAGTAGGCTTGAGTTTTTAAAAGTATTCTGTGATTAGTTTTTTTCATAAATTTACAAGGAATAGCTTAGAAATCTTAGGCTAAATTCCAGTTAGAACCATTGTAGAAATGTGTGGGAAGATGAGCAGAGATTCCTTTCAAGGAATTATGGATATATTTTTAGGTTTGTTTCTACTTATTTTTCCGTTTTCGGAATTTTTATGGATTTATTTACACCATTTAGAATTATTTCTAGATTGTTTTATTGCATCTTGTAGGATACTCACTTATTATTGTCCAGGAATTTCTCTTGTGAAACTTCTAGAAATATCTCCAAAGATTGCTAAGGAAATTCCGTAGGTAATAATTTCATTTTTTGTGTACTCAACCCCTTTACTTGCAGCATCATATTTCAACAACAAGAAAATATTTAAATGATGATAACTTTTTTGTTTTTAAATATTATTGCACACTTTTTTCACAATTTTTCAAAAAGTTCATCTTCTTCAAGAGTTGGTGTCGATTTCGGTCATCTGAACACATAGCCATAACCCGCGCAAATATCTCAGGCTACACGCTTTTTCTCATATTCTAGTATCCGCTTTTAGAAACAAGACTTCAATAAAAGTCTATTGTGAAAGAATGAAGCGATTTGGTGCCACCGTTTTTGAAGATGGCGCATTTATGTTTGTGGTACGGATCTTGAAAACTTGAAATCAAAAAACATATTCTAATTTTAAAATTTCTTGGGGGCAGCTCAACCGGTTTGTATATATTTTTTATAGAAATTCCTAATTATCTAACATTGTATAGCCCTTGTTTTATTTTTTTTCAATAATTAGGGTCCTAAAGCTTTTGATAAAATGTTTTAAATTAATTAACTCATTACGCGTGGTAAAGATGGACAAATTACGGGTGAAATTATGAAAAAAATCCACGTGTTCGGCTGGGATTTGAACCCAGGACTCTTGTATGCTAGACGAGCGCCTTACCAACTAAGCTACCGAGCCACTTGGTGACCCAATAACTGAGTTGATTACAAGTTTAGAATTCAAATCCCTACAGACCACGCGGACCCCAAACTATCTGAAAAGTGCCTTCAGGTGTTATTTATTGTTCCATTCCTAATTCTTCTCCCTACTGTCCTTAAAAAGATGTTTTTACTGTTTACTTTTTTCTCAGTTGTTTTATGGAATTTAATAGAGAAACTCAAAAGTAGATTGGAGTACCTTTTATTTCCTAAAAGAATGTAATAGGTAGAATTCGACACTATTTGATCCAAAACTGTCATCAAAATTTTTGTTGAAATAGATAAATAAATAAATTATAACAATGATGAATTCATCAACGTCAAGATCCTTAACTGAACTCTTTTATTGATGAAATATTAATTATTCGACGAAATGTAAGTTAGAATTCAAACAAAAATAAAAGTATCGGCATTTTTATCAACAATCTATTATGCGATTAGCAAAATTTTGATATGCAATTTGATGGACGCTCTCCCAACCTATTGATCAGCCTCTTGCGTATTTGACGTTTCACCCTACCCAGCAAGCCTATTCTTGTTGCCTCAGTCAACTCGTCTTCCCTTACATACATAGAAGTCACAATGAGCCAAGTAAAGTTACCGACACCTAACATTCACTTGAAGCAAATTTATCCTGCCGTTTCAATTCTGATTTCCACATTCAAAAATTTTACCCACGTCCGTAAGCTATAAGACCCGGAATTCAAAGAAAGATCCTGAGTACTCTCTCCGCATGCTTTCATCGGATGAAGATCAGCAGTTGATTACGAAGAACGATGACATTTCAAAAGAATAATGAATAATAAAAACATTATGTTCACATCGTTGAGTACCAAAATAACTTGTTGAGCAGTTTTCAAAGAACGATGATATGTTGATAGAATTATAAATTAACTAGAGGTAAATATTCCAGTCAATGTACAAAAAAACTACTTCCAAAATGTTTAATTGATTAATCATTGAAATCCTAGATTTTGGCATAATTTCAAATTGAAAAGAAAAAAAATAATCAATTTTACCAAATGATCTTTCAATTAACAATTTGAAGATAGGCTTTCAACCAAATTTCCGTTCAACTAAACGTCATTCGACCAACATAAATATACCAAAGCAATTCGACCAAATGTCCATTCGTCCAAATGCCCTTTAGACCAAATGTACTTTCGACCAAATGTCATTCGACCAGACGTCATTTGACCAAATGTCTTGCGACAAAATGTCCTAAAGCCGTCTTCGAATCTATGACATTTGGTCGAATTACATTTAGTCGACGTTTGGACGAAAGTACATTTGGTTGAACGGACATTTAGTCGAATGGACATTTGGTCGAAAAGGTTTAGTTGCAACAGAAAGCATATGATATTTGGTCAAACCGACATTTCGCGGAAGGGGTCGTATCTGAATAGTATGGAAACAAAGTTTTACGTTTAGTCTGACTACTGTCGAGAGTAGATCTTTGTCGCTAATAGATGATAGAATAATTGAAAAAGTATCAGCCATTTTACCAACAATCTATATGCAATTAGCAAAATTTTGTTATTCAATTTGATGGACGCTCTTCCAACATATTGATCAACCTCTTGCGTTTTGACGTTTCACCCTACCTTTTTGTTCAGGCATGTTCTGCGATTCGAGATAAACTGATCATAAATGAAAGCACATCGTTGAGTAGCAAAATAACTTATTAAGCAGGTTTTCAAAGAATGATGATATTTTTAAAGAATAATAAATTCACTAAAGCTAAATATTTCCGACCACTACCTGGTGATGGTGAAACTGCGCCAAAAACTATCCGTCATTAACAATGTACGGTATCGACTCCCGCCTCGGTATAACTTAGCGCGACTGGCCCAACCGAACGTCGCTGCCGCATACGCGCAGCATCTCGAGGTAGCGTTGCCGGAAGAGGGCGAGCTTGACGAAGCCCCTCTTGAGGACTGCTGGAGCAACATAAAAGCAGCCATCAACAACGCAGCCGAGAGCATCGTCGGGTACGTGGAAAGGAGGACATGTGACGATTGGTTCGACGATGAATGCAGGCAGGTTTTGGAGGAGAAGGATGCAGCGCGGGCTGCAATGCTGCAGCAAGGAACGCGACAAAACGTGGAGAGATATAAAAGAAAACGAAAGCAGCAAACCCGCCTATTCCGGGACAAAAAGCGCCGCCTGGAAGAAGCGGAATGTGAAGAAATGGAACAGCTGCATCGTTCACAAGAAACGCGAAAGTTCTACGAGAAGGCAGCCGTGCCGCGAGCCGAAATGTGTAGGGATAAGGACGGAAGTATCTTGACGGACGGACGTGAGGTGATTGAAAGGTGGAGGCAGCACTACGATGAACACCTGAATGGCACGGAGAACACAGGCGCCGAGGGTCACGACAGCGGAGAAAGTTGCTACGTCAGCACGGCGGATGAAGGAAACCAACCTGCCCCCACATTGAGGGAAGTTAAGGATGCCATCAACCAGCTCAAGAATAACAAGGCCGCTGGTAAGGATGGTATTGGAGCTGAACTTATCAAAATGGGCCCGGAGAGGTTGGCAGCCTGTCTGCACCGGCTGATTGTCAGAATCTGGGAAACGGAACAGCTGCCGGATGAGTGGAAGCAAGGGGTCATATGCCCCATCTACAAGAAGGGCGACAAACTGGAATGTGAAAACTATCGTGCGATCACTATCCTGAATGCCGCCTACAAAGTGCTATCCCAGATTATCTTCCGTCGTCTATCACCAATAACAAATGAGTTTGTGGGAAGTTATCAAGCTGGTTTCATCAACGGCCGCTCGACAACGGACCAAATCTTCACTGTACGGTAAATCCTCCAGAAATGCCGTGAATACCAAGTCCCAACGCATCACTTGTTCATCGATTTCAAAGCGGCTTATGATAGCATCGACCGCGAAGAGCTATGGAAAATAATGGACGAGTACAGCTTTCCCGGGAAGCTCACAAGACTAATAAGAGCAACGATGGATGGTGTGCAGAATAGCGTGAAGATTTCGGGTAAACATTCCAGTTCGTTCGAATCCCGCCGGGGACTTCGACAGGGTGATGGACTTTCGTGCCTGCTGTTCAACATCGCGCTAGAAGGTGTCATGCGGAGAGCCGGGTTCAATAACCGAGGTACGATTTTCACGAGATCCAGCCAATTTGTTTGCTTCGCGGATGATATGGATATTGTCGGCAGAACATTTGGAACGGTGGCAGACCTGTACACCCGCCTGAAACGTGAAGCGACAAAAGTCGGCCTGATGGTGAATGCGTCAAAAACAAAGTACATGCTGATAGGCGGAACCGAGCGCGACAGAGCCCGCCTGGGAAGCAGTGTTACGATAGACGGGGATACTTTTGAGGTGGTTGATGAGTTCGTCTACCTCGGATCCTTGTTAACGGCTGATAACAACGTTAGTCGTGAAATACGGAGACGCATCATCAGTGGAAGTCACGCCTACTATGGGCTCCAGAAGAAGCTGCGGTCGAGAAAGATTCACCCTCGCACCAAATGTACCATGTACAAAACGCTTATAAGACCGGTGGTCCTCTATGGACATGAAGCATGGACCATGCTGGAAGAGGACCTGCAAGCACTTGGAGTGTTCGAACGAAGGGTGCTTAGGAGGATCTTTGGCGGAGTACAGGAAAACGGTGTGTGGCGGCGGAGAATGAACCACGAGCTCGCTAGGCTCTTCGGCGAACCCAGTATCCAGAAGGTTGCGAAAGCCGGAAGGGTGCGCTGGGCAGGGCATGTTGCAAGACTACCGGACAACAATCCTGCAAAGATGGTGTTCGCGTCGAATCCGGTTGGCACAAGAAGGCGAGGAGCACAGCGAGCGAGGTGGTTTGATCAGGTGCAACAAGATCTGGAGAACGTGGGCCAAAATCGAAGTTGGAGAGACACAGCCATGGACCGAGTAAATTGGCGTAACATCGTTAACGAGGTTTTATCAAATTAACTGATGTAATACCAACTAAATAAATAAATAATAAAGCTAAATATTTCAGTTAATGTACAAAAAAAGTACTTCTGAAAAGTTTAATTGAATTGGCATAACTTCAAATTACAAATAAAAGGATGCATGAAATTTAAAATAAGAGAACATAAAATGTCTCGTTTTTTATTCAATAACATTAAATGATTCAGATTATTCAATATAATACGTCTTACCTACTTTGCAAAACTTAGAAAAAATATTTAATTTTACCAAATGATCTTTTAATAAACCATTTGAAAATAAGCTTTCAACCAAATTTCCGTTCAACTAAACGTCATTCAACCAAAATAAATACAGTGAAACCTCCATGAGTCGAGGTTCCATGACTCGATATCGACTCATGGAACCATACTAAAATCAAAATTTCATGGTTACTATGATGGACCATCAAACAGCTTTTCAACTGATTTTTGTTCCATTACTCTATATTTCCATGAGTTGATCCCTTCAGATATCGACTCATGGAGGTTTGACTGTACACCTACACGATATACGAATTGTAGCAAATCCTCCTAAATATTTTCGTCGATCAGTTACTGGAATATTAAGCATTGTTGAATTAATTTTTCTTTGAAAATGTTATCGTTCTTTATATATAACTGCTGAGCTTTATAAAATTACATCTTCCAGAGTCAGTACTCGGAACCTTTATTACTTATCAAGTTTTACAGCGTGGCCATGGGTAAGAATTTAGAATGCAAGAACAGACCTAACAGACCCTAAAAGGGCCGATTTTGATCGTCTAAATGAAACATAGTGAATTATTGTTGTGATTGTGACTTCCAGCTAAATTACATTCCTTGGGCTAACATGTGACTTTGATAATGGAGTCGGTGACTTTGATTGAAAACAAACTGATGAATAATTCAACCGACTTTATAAACACACAAGACAATTGTGTTTATCCAGTTCATCACGTGAGGTGAGACTAACCAACTTAGTTGACAAAAGTTGACCTGCTTCAATTTGAGATCAGCTCATCACGGTGCATCTGAAACGCAGAAGAAGCCTAAATGGTGCAAATGGCATCAATTTGGGTCAACAAGGCAAGGGGTCAATCGGCTATATGGGGGGTAGTCTGAGTGATAAACTGCAATCCCAAATTATCGGTCGTCGCATATTGTTCAAGAAATACCAGTACACCAATGCAAATTTTTGTAGTTTATCATTATGTTCTAGCATTATGCAATCTCCAGTAATAGCACCTTCCATACATGCTTTCCCCCTTTTCAATTACTCAATCACTGTTTATCAACGTCAAAATTACACTCTGTAAAATAATCTGTAAAAATTCCTGTTCAACTAAAATTTCGATTAAAATCCTTGCAATTAAATCTCATATGATTCTTAAAGCAATAACATTCTTTTCGACCAAATGTACATTCGACCAAATGTCCTTACGACCAAATGTGCTTTCGACTAACGCCATTCGACCAAATGTCAAAGATTCAATTTTACCTGGTTAGGAATCTTCTTTTTGAAAGAATGACATTGAGAGTATGGTATCATCCTTGAAAAATGATGAATTTGCTTATCAATCAAGAAAATCGTCATTATCGTTATATTTGAATGAGCTTAAACGTTCGAAACTTTTCAAGATTGTTTTCCTTTTAAATCATATATCCTCAACAATACAAACACACCAAAAATAATTTTGTGATAAGTTCCAACATTTCTAACAAAGACTTTCAAACTATCCAGCTTTTTACGCTAGCTATAAAACTGCGAGGGGTGGATCGATTTTGACATGTATTGCGTACACATTTTATAGCATGATCTTAGTATGCAATAACTTCATAATGTGGATCGAACTGTCAATAATTTTCACTTTATTTGTTTTGGTGTTCTAATTGTCTTGTACCTATTGAAAATCAAATAAATTAAAGATTAATATTTTTTATCAGTAACTGCATTCCTTCTATACCATTCCAGGAACCACGCACTGAAGAACCTTTATCTATAAGTGGAAATAAAAATAATGGGATATTTGATATATGTGTATTAATTTGCGCTTCATTGTTGGCTAAAATTTTTGGAACGACCCAAGCAAAACAGCCCCGGTCGAGCTATGTTTTCCTCGAGGATCGTTCAGCACTTCCTCACTCATTCGCATTGATTTTTTCACATAGGGAGCCTTATGCTACGCCTGAGAACACCCATATTGGCCAGAATGATTCCATTCTGACGAGATGTCCAAAGTGTGTCAAAGCGAAATGGTCTAAGATGTACAAGAATTTGTTTACGTCTAGATCTATGTGGGTTATGAACAACGCAAAGCGTAACATGGTATAATTTTAATTAAGTATTTCCGATTGGGGCTTACCGGGGAATTGCTCAGGTTAGGATGAAAAAAAGATGAGGAAAGGTATTTTAAATTGCATTGATAAAAGAACACCCTATTATTGCGAAATCGCATATAAAACTACAAGATTACATCGGATCGGTCATCAGATCCGTCCGATAATACGTCAATCGGATCCGGGGTCATAATACATCTCAGCGAACGAACCAACTTAACATTTCGAGCGCATTAGTTTGAAACAAAAATGCTGTCAGCAATCGTCACGACATTTTATTTTTTTTTTTTTTAATTTTTACTTATTAATTTCAGTAAACACGATTGAGCATTCATTTTACAGGCACAATTACAACCAAAACCCTTTAGATGAGTTTTCACCAAACCTGAAAGAAAAGAACCATTAGTACAATAATAAAATAGAGAATATTTTTTAATTTTCTCCAAACCCAGCTAACAACCTAAGACAACAACATAACAACACAATCGTTTCTTTGACAACATAACATAATCAAAAATCGCAAAGCTTACTGCGACCCAGCTATAAAAATTATAGTGTGGGCAAGGAATGTCAGAAGGGGGTGATTCAAAGTTTATAGCAAGCTAGCGTAAAAAGCTGGATAGATTTAATATTGGCGTTGCCCAGCACCGCTATTCAGCAAGACCAATCTGAGGTTCTTCTTCTTCTTCTTCTTGGAATTAACGTCCCCACTGGGACAAAGCCGGCTCCTCAGCGTAGTGTTCTATGAGCACTTCCACAGTTATTAGCTGAGAGTTTTCTTTGCCTAAGTTGCCATTCTCGCATTCGTATATCGTGTGGCAGGTACAATGATTCTCTATGCCTAGGGAAGTCAAGGAAATTTCCATTACGAAAAGATCCTGGACCGACCGGGAATCGAACCCAGACACCTTCAGCATGGCTTTGCTTTGTAGACGCGGACTCTAACCACTCGGCTAAGGAAGGCCCCTACTAAGCTGAGGTTCGTGGATTCGAATTCCACTGCTCGAGGATCTCTTTGTAATAGAAGTTCGACTTCCCAGGACATATAGTATTTTCGTAACCGCCACACGATGCACATGCCAAAATGGTCAGTTGGCAAAAGAAAGCTCCCAGTCAATATCCATAGAAGTTCTTATAATAACAATCTGAGACTCAGGCTTTGTTCTAGCTGGGACGTGACGCAAGAAAGAAGAAGAAGATATATAATATAGGCAAGTCTGTTGTATAGGTAAGGTCCCATAAATTCTCACTATTTTTGTTTTGAGATCTTAATGATTCGTTGCCATACATTTTTAGACTCTCAAATTTGGCATTTCTTCCATGCAGAACTTTTATTGTGCTGCTTTTTTGTTTCGAAAAACATATATTTAAGTGTTTTTTCTTCCCATAACTGCTCCGCGCAGATCTCCAAATCAACCAACCACAAAGTTAGCGAACGTCAGATCTGAACTATTGACCCAAGCCGCGTTACCGGTTTTCTCATTATTCATTCCACGATTCCGACTGGATCGTAAATAAATAACCACATCATTATGACTAGCCGGGTTCTTCTCCCATCCGAGTTTCGATGAGCGATGGAGAGTTATTTTTTATCGATAACATGCGCAAATCAGCAAATCGGTTTCCGATGATCCAGCAATAAACAGAACCCGAAACGCTTCCCATGCAAGGTCATTAGCTTGGCCTTTAATGGACAATTTGCGCATTTAAAAATGATTCACCGCTAATCATAGAATATATGCTTCCTTTTCCCGGTATGGTAAGATTTGCCGTGGATCAGCATCCAGGAACTGGCGGGTCGATCTAAGGGAAGATCACGATCCCGGAAAACAAACACCCTTCAACTGTAAGTACATACCAGACTCGCTAACATAATGATTCGCGAAAACAATCCAATCGGATCCCTTTTGCGCAAATGCACTCCTTATTTGGCAGCACGGGCGATCGATCACGACCAGCAGTACAAGTTTGCTTTTCTCCATTCGAATAGAGGAGACTGGGGAGCTTGATCCTATGTTCATGATGCTGTTGTTACTCTGCAGGGAAGTCATAATTTGATGAGATGGTTCAAAATTGCGTAATCAGATCTATGTTGAATTTTATTTAAGTAAATTTGAACAAACTGCTCCTAAAACATCATTTAACACACCATCTTAAAAAAATCAGCTCCGACATTGTCTTTCGCATAGCCGAATTATTGCATGAAAGTACTTAGAATAAAATTATTTTAGATTTTGAGAAAATAGAGTAGGATTAAGTCTCCTCTGGGATCAAGACCATACCCATACTCCCCTACACAGCCAGCTCAGAGAGCTGGAATCCATCTATCTGTGACTGTCTTCCGGGGTCATCAACGATACAAATTGTTCAACAACAACGGCATGAGATAGCCTGGGATTTAATACCTGGTGATTGAAGTTCTAGTTTTCTCTATAAATAACCTCTCGTCGACATCGTCGCCATTGGATGACATCGCGATGAAGACAAAGGCCAAGATGGGGGCGCACAGAATAGGGTTGAGTACCTGAATTGCGGAGGGTGCAGAAATAATCGATAAAACGGAAATTGAAAGCACGGAGGGCGCAACATATGTCCCACCAGGTTGAAGGCATGAAGGCCAGCACAGCAAGTACGAAGCGACAAGGTAGTTGAGGGTGCTACAACTATAAGTCCTCCAATAGCTGGGGTTTGTCTTCCGAATGTTGGATACAAAAAGCATACAGTATCGACCTAGCGATTGAATTATTTAAATTTTTGAATTACAAAAAATCCATGCCCATGTTTTGAGGTATAATCTTCCATATACCATCTGCACCTGCGAGATGTATGTAGAATCAGTGCAAAAAGCACCTGCGATATACTCAGACCTGCTTCCTTAACATGACATGCCAATTTCGCCGGCTACGGGTATTCCACTGTAATTAATATATGGTTTGAGCTTGAAGTTGTGGAAAAAACAAAATGACAATCATTCCCCGCGCCGCCGCCGGTCTGGGTCGTTCGTTATGAATCATCATTGCTGTCTGCCGCTTCCCGCAACGAAACGGTACCGAGTTCAGAGTTGTTTGTTGGTACATTATTGTGTGTATGTTATTCTGCTGCCGATTCCGTTTGCCGATAAATTAACCGTCATGTCCAAATCGCAATCATTTATTCATTAGCGAATAACATGAAAAGTGAATATGTTCATGCGAGGGCTTCGAGGGAGTTCGGCAGGTGTGTAACTATAATGATAGGATGTATATTCCTGTACGACACAAACAAGTGGGAAATTTGTCTTTCGAAAGGAACAGCACATTAGACGACACCGGATTGGCAATTGTGGTTGTCATGATTTTCTTAGTACCGTCGTTGGGGGTGACTATGGGTCAAAAAGGGATATGTGTGATTTATTTTTTGAATAACTATCGCAATTTAACTCCAATAAACTACAAATTTGGTGTGTATGTACTTTGATGGTACATTAACAACTGTTCAAAAAATTAAAGACAAATATTTATTCACAGCGGCACCACAAGTGAACGAAAAATGATCCAATCTCACCCCATAGAGAGGGTGACATTGGGTCACTGTAATTGAAATAACTTGTTTTTGAGAATATGATTTCAAAACCATTCACAACTGAAAAATATTGATGAAAAACGATGCAAACAAGACAAAAAGATATCTAAGATGTGTCACAAGTATGATAAACCCACATAAACGAAAGATTATACTGAAAATTGAAGAGCTATGAGAAAAAATATGTAAACCCAACATTTATCGTCAAGTTTACATAAATTTTCTTGGTGTTTCCCTCAAATTGTCTTCAAAGGCTCATCCCCATTGCTATAAAGCCCATTCAGTTTCCCCAAAGGTGTACTGAAACAGTGATTATTTTAAACTTTCGCAAATAGTTAAATTTCGGTGCGACATTCCACGATCAATAAATTTCAGGCAGAAGTTGACGTCATAATCCAAGTATTTCAGCGATCCAACTTATTTGAACTTCCGTGAGATGTTTCTATAATATGAAAACACTGATAAATAATCAAATTTAGAAAAAAACACCCTTTTGATAAAAAATTACGATGTTGCTGCGCACGAAACACAGTTGCTGGTTTGAGAAGTTGTCAAAATGCGTTGTATTGTTATTCAATGCACGGAATACTCAAGTAGACTTGTTTGATGTTTCAGAGATGCTGTATTTTTAAAGAATAAACTCATTTTAATGAAAAAAGAGAACACCCGGCACCGTAAAATATCAAAAAAGTGGACTTGGAATTTCATTTACTATCGTTCTTGCTTGACCCAATCTCACCCCCATTTTCAATGTTTTAGACATCGTACCGAAAAAAATGATTTTTTTGTGGGAAAATCAAACAGATTCCGGAAAATACCTGTGATGTGTAATGGAAAGACTTTCAACATTCGACTAATACAACGATAGAGGCTAGAGTACATGCGTGAAACTTTGTACAGGAGAAATTTAATGTTGTAAATTTTATCTAGTTTGAACATGCAAGTTTATTGATGTAGTAAACAAAAACTACTATTTCTAAAAATGCATATTGTTATGAATTATGTGTAATAATATGTTCCCTAACATATGAATTATTAATTTTAGTAATATCAGCGTTATTAGCTGAAATATTTCACAAAACATATTTTTCCGTTTTGACCCAATCTCACCCCCTAGACCCATTGTCACCCCCATCGACGGTATAGTTTCAATACTCAGCTGTTTCACTCAAATAAACTACTGAGATTTAATTTATTGATTTGGGGCTGTTTGGGCACATCAGGAGTTAATCATCAGTGTTAACTTCCTTTTCCCGATCAGCCTAAATAGCCGTGTAGTGTCGGTAGCGGTTGTTTCAATTGGCTAAGAATTAACACTACGGATTGCCTGTTCCGGTGGTAAAAGTCCACCTAACAGGTGACCCCTAATTCATGATGTGATGCGTACCGTGCCTAGGAATGAATGGTTATGGGGGTCTAAATAAAACCTAACCGCTAACGGAGCCTGTGGAGTACCAAGGCGCCCCCCACAGTATTGAGCCCTTCCTGTGCTACCCGGAGCAATGGTGCAGGTGACCTTGTGTTTCTCCGAGATAATCGGCTGCCCTTCTCCAGTCTCAAGCCTGAGGCTAAATAAGGGTGGGATTATTAATACGTTGTAATTTAGTTAAAAATTTTCACCTATATGGTTTCGCATTATGCGTATTACACAGTGTAGTCTGTGCTTTTCGCCTTTGGCGACTTTTAAGAGATACCGATCTGTTTTTTTCGCTGCTGGTCTTTTTCGTTCTGAGATTGCGAAAAGCTTAATCCTGCCTAGTTTGGGTAGTGGCTACGGTTAGGATAGCTTAGTTAGACCAATCTTCAGCATAGAATATCAGCAACGATCAATCTTTGTAGACTCATGCAAATGGTACAGTTCAAATGGCGCAAAAACCTTACTTTTATCTAGGTAACCTTGTGGACCCAGTTTTTGTTACTTTCCCAAACATGAAATGGCAAACTCGCGTGCCATACCTCGTGCATGGGTGCTCGTAAATAGCGCTGACGTTGCTACACTCATTTCTGAGTTAACAACCAGAGATGTATGTGCTGTCACAATCGTTGTTTCTGTTGGTGACCTAAATAGGAAATACGTCTTTCGTTTTGTGGTGTATTTACCACATGATGAACAATATCCATTGGGGTAATTTCAAACGAGTTGTCGTTCACTGCCTATGAAAAGGCCGTCTACTGACTGTGAGCAGTGATGCTGATACTCATCACATTATCTGGAGCAGCTTAGATATCAATTTGAGAAGCTCCAGTCTGATGGAATGCTTAAGTAGTTCAAATTTTGGATAACTTATTTTAGGGAATCACCCAACCTTCATGGTATCTGCTAGAGAAGACGTGTTAGACATAATACTCTACTTGAACAGAATCAGTCACGAGTTGACGAATTGGCATGTATCAGATGATGAATCATTATCTGATCATCGCTACATCTCTATATGAATGTAAATTCGCAGACTTTGCATTTGTTATACTCCACAAACTGGGAATTGGTTGTGACCAAATTCTATGAATTCTCTCCGTCCATTGGAAATCCTAGTGATTTGAATGTTTCCACTTCCGGTGAATAGAGACACAATTGTCCTTGCTTCGAGTGAATCCCACAATTGCTTGTCACTTTGTTCCTCACAACTCCCTTCGCGGGACGAGTTGACGTCTGGCTATTTGTAAAGGAATATGTCAGATAGTCAGGCTGCTTATAAAGCTCTTGCTTCGACCAACTCTAAGCTTCTAATCGCACGTCGAACTCAATTTGAGGAACTGAATTCAGTGAACTCTGTAAAACTTATATGGGTCCTAGCTATTCTTCCATTGCTGGGAATGAATAGGCTTATGAATTAGCTCGCAATGGAGCATCGCATGACTTCATTGGCTCTCAGGCAGCTATTCCAATTTCGAAGTGCTGGGTGAAGCTTCAGAAATTCTTGGGAGGCAACTCAGCACCAGCAATATTGGAATAATTTTGAGTCATGTCGTCAAACAAAATTGTACATTACTGAGCCATCCCAAAGGTGGCTAAGTATTTAACAAATCTGTCAAAGCAGAATTGCAGTCTCTTGGTTACAACCTTGACTGGCCACTGCCGACTCAACTATCACATGGCAAATATTCAGTTGTTGATACATTTGTGTGTGATAGTTGTGATTCCGATTATGGAACTTCTTATCACCTGATATGTAACGATTCCAATTACTTGGTTAGCACTTATTAAGTGAAACTGATTTCAGAAACCTGAATCTTCAGGACATTCTAATATTCTTAACCCACTGTGGTAATGAGCTATAGGCTCTCTTTACGCTCATGCGTATTGCAGTGTCCTTTTAAGGGCGCTGTTCGAACCCATTGTGGTATGGAGCTACATGCTCTCAATACGCTTATGCGATTTTCCCTCTTCAAGGGACCCTACTTCTATTTCCTTCCATCTTTCCCTTCCCTTTCCTCTCCTATCGGGTAGATGATGAAATAGGCTCAAATATGGCGATGGCACAAATCTCCCTAATGGCGGGGAACGTGCCACTGGAGCCGGCCTTCTGATACCTTCTGATACCTAACAACGAGAACAGAGATTCATTTTGATATGAAAGCCGTATCATGGGGAAATCTTTGACCTATTTTGGAGTCTCACAAAATTCTACCAAAAATTTTACCAAAAATATTCCAAATAGGTATGTCTTAAAGACGCCGGTTAGATTTCACAAATAATCCGCTAGAGATATGTTCCCGTCGATTCTATGACACTACCCCGAATGCCATTACCCCGAACGCCATTACCCCGAAAGCCATTACCCCGAATGGGTCAATACCCCGAACGCCACTACCCCGAATGGGTCACTACCCCGAACGCCATTACCCCGAATCCAAAACATATTGAGATTAATTCTAATTAGAAGGTGGGGAGAAAATTGTATGATTCCTTATAAGTATTAAGCATTTTTGGCTTAACAATGAATTTTTCAAATATTAGGATATGAAAAAGGAGCTAGATTTTCATAAAACATACTAAGTTTCGTTTGAGCTTGTGCTCTAATTTTGATGAGATTAACACAGCTACACTGCAATGCTCTGAAGAACAGCCTATATCAAAAGAAGGGTGAATTAGTTAAGAAACCTTATAGACAATCGTTCCATAGTGGCATAGAAACGCTAATACACTTGTACATGTTAGAAAAACGGGGGCCTCTGACCACCGTTACAGTAATACTTTCGTTAGTTTGTGGGATCATTCAGCTGAGTTTCAATAAGATAACCACAAAAATAGTTGTGTTTGATTCAATACAATGAATAAATAATGATGGCAGAAAAGTGGTGAGCAGTTCAATAAGAGACCTGACTGCACCTTAATGCAAGAAGATAAAAGAAGGGAAAATTAAATATTAGAATAAGCAGGATTAACTTGATGAATGCCTTAAGGCTATCCTGCTTTAAAAAAAAATAGCTGTTCCATATGGAAATATTAACGCCTAGCATACCCAACGAAAATTTGGAAGAACAGCCTATTCAAGAAAGAAGGGAAAATTTCTTGTGAAATGCTCGCTGCTATGACGTAAATAATCACTGCAACAACATGATACTATCGCACAACCTATATTTATAACATAGTTAAATCGTTGTTAAAAACAACATTGGAATATGGACCTATGCACGAGTTCACTAATTTGACATTTGAGCGGTGCCGAATTCACTAGTTGTCATGGTCACATAAATAACACGGCACCGCTGAAACGTCAAATAGTGAACCCGTGCATTGGTCCATTAACACCACCAAGAAGTTCAAATGCCGTCAAGCACGCAGCTGTTAAGCGAGACCATATTGAGGGTAAGGGTTCGAGTTTCTCCGATGGTGGATCTTATTGCATTAAAAAGTTCCTTGACATCCCGGGGCTTAGAGGCACATGTGGAAGAATGATAAATTGACAAGGACAGCTCTCAGTCAATAAAATTCTTGTTTTGTTGGAAGCCTATTCACAAATTTCATAACGCTAAGGGGGGTTATGGGTGGTTGTCATCGAAATGTTACACCTCATACAACATTTGTAGAATTTCCATACAAAATGGTAACGAATGGATGGGTGTCAAACATGACAATTTTTGGCGTTATGAAATTTGTGAATAAACCCTTGAACTGCGGAAGTAGTCACTGAGCTGAGAGACAAGCACTGTCCCAGAAAGAAAAAGAAGAAGATAGTTGCCTACAAGATATTTCGAAAGAATAGCTGACATATGAAAGAAGGGAAAATAGAAAGCAAAGGGAAAGCATTTTACCGACGAATTTTACACACCACTGATTTCCAGTTTACATTAGAGACGAATTCACGAATGGTTAATCCTCTATAACGTGATGACCATACATCATTTTTGCATGGAAAACAAGATACTGCATTGTATCTCAAACTTTTCGGGGTAATGGCTCATTCGGGGTAGTGGCGTTCGGGTAATGACCCATTCGGGGTAATGGCGTTCGGGGGTAGTGACCCATTCGGGGTAGTGGCGTTCGGGGTAGTGGCGTTCGGGGTAATGGCGTTCGGGGTAATGGGATGGAGCCGTTCCCGTCCTATCATGGCGGACCTATGCACGGTGTTCAAATCTAAATCGTATATCAGTGCCAGTGTCCTCCCCTCTGTACGGTCCTTAGCCACCTGCCCAGCAATTCCTATCGCAATTCTCGCGGTACTGGTCGGGGTACGAACAACCTTAGGGAAGATCGGGTAACCAACTCCGGTGGGTACTTTGATCGTCTGCTGACAGGGAAGAGGGGTCTGCTTCTGCAAACCTGGAGCGTCTGTACTCCATGTTAGAAGCGGCTGATAACAGCGTATGTTCCCCATGTCAGGGGCGGCTGATCATCGTTCGAGTGAATGATCCTCCGGAAATCTAGGGGGTTGATGTCAGGCCCTTCAAGCCAACCGTAGAAACACATCAGCACAGGAAAGTGATCTCTCGTTACGGACCAGAACAATCGGCATAGACCACAGCGTTGGAAATGGACTAACGGCCTTCCATGCCGATACACCTGGAGATCACCACAGCAGACAGAATTACAAATCGACCACATTCTGATTGATGGACGGCACTTCTCCGACATTATCGACGTCAGGACCTATCGTGGCGCTAACATCGACTCTGATCACTATCATGACCACTGGTGATGGTTAAACTCCCCCCAAAACTCTAAATCGTTAATAACATACGGTACCGACGGCCGCCCGGTATGACCTAGAGTGGCTTATGCAACCTAGGCTGCATTATCGGAAGAGGGTGCGCTGGAAGAAAGCCCTTCTTGAGTACTGCTGGAGAACAGTAAAAGCAGCCATCAACAATGCAGCAATGAGCAACGTCGGGTACGTGGGCCGGAATCGACGGAACAATTGGTTCGACGAGGAATGTAGGCAGATGCAGGAGAAGAGGAATGCAGCGCGAGCTGTCATGCTGCAGCAAAGAACCCGGAGAATACGGAATGTTCTAGACGAAAACGGCAACAGCAGACCCGCCTCTTTCGGGAGAAAAAACGTCGCTTATAGGAAACGGAGTGCGAGGAGATGGAACAGCAACGGCTTCGTGCCGCGAGCCGAGTTGTGCATGCATAAGGATGCGAGCATCTTGAAGGACGAGCGTGAGGTGATCAAAAGGTGGAAGCAGCCCTTTGACAAACACCTGAATAGCGCTGAGAGCACAGGCAATGAAGGACGAGACAACGGAGGAAATGCCTTCGTCAGTACTGCGGGCGATGGAAACCAACCAGCCCCCACTTTAAGAGAGGATAAAGATGACATTCACCAGCTCAAAAACAATAAAGCTGCTGGTAAGGATGATATCGGAGCTGAACTCATAAAGATGGGCCCGGAGAGGCTGTCCATTTATCTGCAACGGCTGATAGGCACAATCTGGGAAACAGAACAGCTACCGGAGGAGTGGAAGGAAGGGGTGAGGCGTATTTCATCTACAAGAAGGGCGACAAGTTAGATTGTGAAAATTTTCGAGCGATCACCATTCTCAAAGCGGCCTACAAAGTATCATCTCAGATCATCTTCCGTCGTCTGTCACCTATAGTAAGCGAGTTCGTGGGAAGTTATCAAGCCGTACTGTATGGCAAATCCTCCAAAAATGTCGTGAATACCAGGTCCCAACGCATCACCTTTTCATCGGCATACGATAGTATCGACCGCGTAGAGCTATGGAAAATCATGGACGAGAACAGCTTTCCCGGGAAGCTCACGAGACTGATAAGAGCGACGATGAAAGGTGTTCAATATTGTGTGAAGGTTTCAGGCGAACACTCCAGTTCGTTTGGATCCCGCCGGGGACTACGACAAGGTGATGGATTTTCGTGCCTGTTGTTCAATATTGCGCTAGAAGGTGTTATGCGGAGATCCGGGCTTAACAGCCGGGGTACGATTTTCACGAGATCCAGTCTTTTTTTTTTGCTTCGCGGATAATATAGACATTGTCGGCCGAACATTTGAAAAGGTGGCAGACCTGTACACCCGCCTGAAACGCGAGGCAGCAAAGGTTGGACTGGTGGTGAATGCGGCCAAGACAAAGTACATGTTAGCTGGTGGTAGCTGGTGGGGCCGAGCGCAGTGTTGCGATAGACGGAGATACGTTCGAGGTGATCGACGAGTTCGTCTACCTTGGATCCTTGCTGACGGCTGACAATAACGTTAGCCGTGAAATACGGAAGCGCATCATCAGTGGAAGTCGGGCCTACTATGGCCTCCACAAGAAGCTGCGGTCAAAAAAAGATTTCCGCCCGCACCAAATGTACCATGTACAAAACACTCATATGGCCGGTAGTCCTCTACGGGCATGAAATGTGGACGATGCTCGAGGAGGACCTGAAAGCACTTGGAGTCTTCGAACGTCGGGTGCTTAGGACGATCTTCGGCGGTGTGCAGGAAAATGGTGTGTGGCGGCGAAGGAGCTTGTCAAACTCTACGGCGAACCCAGTATCCAAAAGGCGGCCAAAGCTGGAAGGATACGATGGGCAGGGCATGTTGCAAGAATGCCGGACAGCAACTCTGCAAAGATGCTGTTCGTGTCGGATCCGGTTGGTACAAGAAGGCGTGGAGTGCAGCTCGCTAGGTGGGCGGATTAAGTGCGTATCGATTTGGCGATCATGGGACAGAACCGAGGATGGAGAGATGCGGCTACGAACCGAGTATTGTGGCGTGAAATCGTTGATTCAGTGTTAACTGTCTAGATGTTAACTAAATAAATGAAACGAATGATGGAAAAGGGGGTCATAGTGAAATGAAAAGGTAATAATGAAAGAAGGAAACATAACAATTTATATTGTTAAAAATGAATGATTTTAGGAGGGCAAAGTAAAGTATGCTAAATCTTTCCTTACGTTGTCACTGGTATCTGATATACCCTTTATAAAAATATCGAATATCTAAGAAAACGAACCGACAATATGACCAATTGAGAATATTCTGACAGTAGCGTAGCTATGGGGATTCGGTGGGTGCGATCCGCACCGGGCCCGGGTTCATAGGGGCGCCTAAATCATGGTGAATATTTCTCATAGCAGTAGAAATTCATTTTTTAACAAATTAAAACGTAAACAGGAAGGAAAACAACAGGTTTCGAGGGAAACTGAATTTGTAATGTGTAGGGGCCCCTGCAGCATCCAGTTGTATTGATGAATGTAGCATTCGTTTAAACCTTATGGGACAGTAATATTTACCAGAATATCGGGTCATCAAATATCCGGGAGTCTACTATAACTTGAAGCTGAGGAAGTCCGAAACTGCTTTCTTCTATGAGCCATGTTCTGAACCAAGCCAGTCTCCAAGCTTTTTATGAATGTTTGTACTCCAAAGGTTACTACATGATTGTTCTAAAGGTTTACAGATTCATCATAGAAAAATATATTGTAAAAATTTCTCTAGTGATTCTCTCAGGGATTAATTTTAAAAATATTTAAAAGATTTCAATTTCAAAATAAATTTATTCACAACTTGCCACATAAAATCGTTCACCAATCCAACTAAGGGATTATTCCGGCAATTTTCTCAGGAATTTTACAAAATTTCTTAAAAAGTTTTTTTCAATTACCATCTCAAATTTCTCTGAGAGATAAATATTCCTATATTCAAAGAAAACATACATACGTTATTCTAAGTTTGAAATTATTCGTCTAGGCATTTTTTTAAATGTATTCCTTGAAAACCCCTGTTATTTTTTATTATAAATTCAACCGGGAATTTGTCGTACATATCTCCAAACCTTTTGAGATCTTTCAAACATTTTTCGGGTATTTTTTGAAGTAAATTCTCAATTGATTCTCCGTGCTAATAATTCATTTAGGGTTGAACATAAAACGCTTCCTGTTAATTCGTCCATCGAGATATTCCAAGGATTTTCTCTGAAAAATCCTGCAGCAAATCATGAGTTTCGTAGAGTAAATTTTACAATAATTACTTTATCAGTTTTTCGTGACACTTATTCAGACATTCTCAACAGTTTAGAAAATTTTTAAAAGACTTCTGTCTTATAGAAATTTATCTTTTTACCAGAATCAGTGAGACGCCCGTAGGGAAATCTTGGATGAAATCTTTTAGAACTCTTTTGGGAATTTTCTGGAAGTACCTGTTAAAGGTTATATTTAGATAAATTTCTAGAAAGTCTGAATGATAAAAAGAAAAAAACCAGAAAATTTCCCGAAGGAATCTCTAGCGTTCTTTCTGAATTCTATGGAAGAACCGCTGGCACGGTGCCCCGACAGACCGTTATTATGTAAAAAAATTGCCCATAACATCTGAGTACAGGGATCGATTCCTAAGGTCATTTTGCACCTCTGGGACAATTTAAAAAAAAATCCCTAGGCGGGACCTCGAGAAATCCTGATTTGAAATTTTTGACTTGAAATTTCAATATAATTTATATTAAAAATACACAATAGCGCCGAGAAAACCTCAAAAAGACGGCTAAACTGTCCTTAACTAGTATATAATTGTTATAGATCTATATAAATAATAAATATTTGCAACTGACTTAACTAACCAGAGTGGTTTGAGTATGTTTTTATTATGGCCTAAACCAGTAAGCTTAGTTCAATGGAATGAAATCTAAAAAACAAAATTACAATTTACTGTTTATGCTCTGTCGAAAGAAGTCAAATTTTCAATGGTTAATATTTTTTGTTTACAGCTTGTTTTTCGACTTTCACATTTAGTGACCAGCCCACTGAAGTCTGCCATATTTATTTTTATTAATAATATTTGCTTCTTTGAACGTCATGTACCACTCTTGATGTATACGCCATGTTTTCCACCGAGTATTGTCCTTGAGCTTTACGTTAAAATTAACGTATTCTGTATTCTCATCCATATCACGATTTTGACTACTCGAGGAACATCATTGTCACATATTGGAAGTATTCTGAGATTTACAAAGTCTACATCAATTTCAATGCCTAGTACTATCCGAGTTTCAACATCACTAGGACTCCCACTCTCTAGTCCTGCTATCATGTACTTTTTTTCTATTATTGAAAACTGATTTTCTTTTCGAAACACTTTTCTGTTCACTTTCTATGATAAAAGATCACGATATCGTAAGATAGAAGCATTGCAGTGGAGTTTATTTTGGCAAAATTATTTACGAAAGAGAGAATGGATGAAGTTTGATAAGCTTTTATTAAGCAACAGTGTAGAAATGTAATTTGCCATTGCAAGCAACGGGTTCCCAAGCTAATTACGTTATCCGTAAAAGTTGATCATCGTAGCCAGAACAAGGGTTTTTACTGCACGGGCAGACATAATTGTTACACGTCCAAGGCTCTTCGACAATTTCAAATACATCTCCATCAAGAAACTGCGTTTAGGATTTCGGAATTTTTTCCAGTATTTTTTTGTCAGTATATATATTAGCAGCATATCGGTGATATGTCACAAATTTCAAAATGGCCAGGCCCACTGCGCAGACTTCGGTTTGAAGATAATTGAAACAATAACGGTGACCAATTTATCCAAGTGTGGATAATATAATAAATGCAAATGTTTGAATTTTCAATGGAAGAAACGGGGACAACCGTACTAACCGTTTGATATCAGGGAGAAGCTGGGAGTGGCTTTGCTAAGAATGTTAATGCACACTCCATGAGTTGCTTCTCCTGAGATGGGACACATGTATTTCTCTCTTGTGCCCTGGCTCATGAGCCTTGGCTTAAGCGCCTTTCCTCGCTCTCTGGAAAGAGATGAAGACCTACCCATTTTGCAATAAATTCAGTTAAATAATAGATCTTCTGATCTTCATTAAAAAATAAATAAGAAAAAAACACACACACTTTTAAAGAATATATCGCACGCTATGCCTAAACCAGCAGATCATAAAGATCGAATGTACCTCGAATTTTTCCCCGCTAGATATCAGTGTTTAGTCTATAATTTTATAATCGGAAGGTTACAAAACATTCTATCGGTGAATTTTTTTTTGTATGAGCAGAAATGAAAATTGTTGAAGACTATGATAATCTTGAAACACTTTTGACATATGAGAATGATGCTCTACGTATAGTCGAAACCCTGTTGGGGCTAAGAATACAGAATACGGTAATGGATCATTAAAATAACCAAAACGGTCGCTATGGAAACATAGATAGCGCCACCGTAGCCTTGTGTGTTTAACAGAACAGCAATGCTGTCACAATGTTAAATGGCGCCTTTGTTTTGATGCGGTGAGCACTGACAAAAACTACCTTCAATGATCCATTGTAACGTAAAGTTACAAGGACAATACTCGGTGGAAGACTAGACGTATACATCAAGAGTAGTACCATATGTATAAAGAAGCTAATATTATTAAGCAAAATAAATACGGCAGACTTTAGTGGGCTGGTCACTTAGTGTGAAAGTCGAAATATAGGCTGTGAATGAATAATATTCAGAATTGAATGTTTCACTTTTATCGAACATAATATCAACATTATAATGAAATTTATTGTTTTAGATTTCATACAATTGAACTAAACTTACTTATTTAAGCCATATAAAAATATACTTAAACCACTCTGGTAAGTTAAGTCCGTTGCAAATATTTATAACTATAACGACTATAACAGAGAACAGTTTGGCCATCGCGGTTTTTTTTAGGTTTTTCGGGGCTATTGTGTAATTTTTATATAAATTATATTGAAATTTTAAGCCAAAAACTTCAAATCGAGATTTCTTGGCTCAGAGGTACAGAATGACCTCAGGAATCGAGTCCTGTACTCAGATTTGATGGACATTTTTTTACATAATAACGGTCTGTCGGGGCACCGTGGCTGAATGAGTGCCAAGAAACGAATCTTTGAAATAAATTCTGGAGGGTATCTTTGGAAAAAATCCTGGATGAATTCTTCAAGGTTCTTCTTCTTTCTGGCATTACGTCCCCACTGGGACAAAGCCTGCTTCTCAGCTTAGTGTTCTAATGAGCACTTCCACAGTTATTAACTGAGAGCTTACTATGCCAATGACCATTTTTGCATGTGTATATCGTGTGGTAGGTACGAAGATACTCTATGCCCTGGGAAGTCGAGAAAATTTCCAACCCGAAAAGATCCTCGACCGGTGGGATTCGAACCCACGACCCTCAGCTTAGTCTTGCTGAATAGCTGCGCGTTTACCGCTACGGCTATCTGGGCCCCAAAAATTCTTCAAGGTATTCTAAATGAAAATCAGAGGAAAATCCTTTTTGAACTTTGTGTAGGAGTTGCTCAACGAACTCCTGAAGAAATCTTTGGATTATTAAGCGATAGAAATTTTGAGGAAACACCTGAGTTTTTCTCTCAGTAAATCACTAAATACGTATAGAAATATTTTGCGTAACGTCAAGAGAAATCCTTACCGAAATTTTCATAAAGATCCTCTGAGAGATAACTGGTTGGATTCTCTGAGGAATCTCAATTGAATTCGAATCCTGATTAGTCTCTTCTTAATCACGTTTTTCAGGCATGAAGTTTCTTAGACTAATTCCATCCAGCATTAGCCGAAAAAAAAGGACTCGATACTCTTCGATTTGGATAAAATTTGCACATGTTTCTAGTATGCTTAAAGCATAGCTTAGCTTAGCTTAGACTACACATATCAATGGTTGCTATTCCGTGATTGACCGAAGTCAGTGATGATGCACAAAGAGTCAACTTGAAGTTCGGCTGGGATTGGCCAAAATCTTCTTCAGTGTGCATAATACAGTGCCTCTATTTATACAGGGTCAATAACGGCGACAGACACAGATTTGAAATAAAAGCATGAAACGAGCTCACCAATTGATCCTTCATCCTCGACTGAGCAGTCACAATCCACTATCAGCTTCAATTAACGCGTACAGACTAACTGAAAAAGAAATCACTCTGGAAGGGCGAGAAAAATAACACTTTTGCTTTTCATGCAAAAGATCGCTCTGATGACACAAAAAAAAAGCACTTGGGCTTCCACGAAGCACTGCCGAGCAAAATGCGCGTAACCCGAAAGAACGAAGAAACAACAACAACGAGGCACGAATCCGACTCGTTTGCTCGGACCATATTAAAGCATTCCTTGGGTAAAATTTTGCACATGTTTTTGGTATGGTAGAATAAGTATTTTCCATAGAAAAAACGTTCACTTTGACTCAAGAATAACTTCTGAAAATAACATATGAGTTTTTGCATGCAATTTGTATGAAAAATTTTAAGTCTGAAACTGTTGATTTTAGAGAAAAATGTTCAATGTAGAAGTTGTAGTGAACCATTTGGACTATAAGAAAAAAATACGCACTGAAAAAATATTTTAGCATGAAAAATTTTTAAATACCACAACAACTAAATTTTAAATAATTTTTAAATTTTTACCGTTGCATATCAGGAATTAGAGGTTTTAGATAAAGTTTCATGACGGGGAAATATTTATTAAAAATTTAGGGTTTGTGCGTTTGAAATGCAAATATCAAATGCAGGAACACCAAATGCGGAGAGATTTTTCACAAGAAATGCGGTGTCAAAGATAGATTTTTCTTGCTAGCACGGCGGTGATTTTTATTATCGTTGCTAGGTGTCCTTTGATTGTTTTGTGTTACCGCATTTGGAGGACGATTAGTCAAGGTTTGCATCTCAAATGCAAACAGCAATACAATAAGAATCTTGAAATCATTCTTATCCATAATTAATACCATGATCACTTCTCTAAAAGTAGCCATTTTCGAATTATATCAAGTTTAATGCCAAAAATTGATAATTACATAATAAAATGGGTCATTTCCATTAGTTATTCGGGATTCTGCACACCATCAGTGATTCCGATGAAGGATTCCAAAAAAAAAAAGTCATACGGCAATTCAAAAAGTTATTATTTTAGGAATATCTTCAAATTTTACTTATAGATTTGGACTTCTCCAAGAACTAAACAGTTATTCATCTAAGGCATAGTTACCCAAAATGTGTTTCGCAACTCCCTTTTGGTCGCATTCACGTTTTCTTTCAAAAACGAAATGGATCATAAAACAACAATTTTCAGAAATTGTGAAATGATGGTGAATGCATGCCGATGTTATTCCTGATACCCTCAAGTAATCTTCTACGAAATTGCAAAAAATGTTGAACGCATCTTGTTGCAGAACTCGATGTTAAATTGTCGAATGAAAGACTACTATTGTACATCTGTCTTTTAGTTCTTTCTACTGTTGGCATGACATCATTGCAGAAGGATGTCTCAAATTCATGTGCCAATTAAATTAGTTCAACGACACCACTCGTGTTTCCAACCAGAAATATTCCTCGATATAATATTTCCACTTCCCGTTTTCACACCGGTGATACGTTCGCAGCTGATACCTAGCGAGCTATGTATTGCATTACCGCTAGAATAAATATTTTACCATGGAGGAAGAGGAGATAGAGGGGGAGGGATGGGATGTTGTCAAACGATTCTCCGGCTTTTCGCCGATCGACGCAATGATCCGACGCAACAACGCCGCTTTCCGACGTAATAGCCATTTAGGTGCCGGCCGCTTCTGCTGTTGTTGTTGGTGAATTCGCGTCAGATCTGATTTGCCGCCACATACTGGGTGAATATACTAAAAATAGCGCACGCTATTAACTGCTGAAGTTTTTCATTTTCACGCTACCTATTTGTTGTGGGAAAATCCGCCCGAAAGTCATTCGTGAGGATGGTTTAGCAGTGCAACAGTATTTTGTTCGGTTTTGGGTTCAGTTGGATGCCTACTGAAATTTTCAATTTACAGTATTATTATTTTTTTCAATGAGGTTGTCTCGAAGTTTTGTCTAGTTTGGGTCAAAACTTCCAGTTATTCGAAATATTTCATTCATTCGTCTACGGCAACCAATTTCTTGCCCCAATTCTGCCAAAGATCATCAATTTTACAAATTCGATTCTCATGCAGCAGCGATGTCTCCACAGTATGCTCATCATTGGGTAACCGCGATCGACCATCGCCGAGCAGTATTCTTGCGCAATTTTCTTCTGTTTCAGTTACAATTTTCTCATTCTCCATCAAGCTTCAATCGATCGTTTCGCTTGTTTTGTTCAGTTTTTCGGTCACTTACATTTCGTCGGACGTTGATGGCTGTTCGAAACTCTGCTCTGCTGGGACGACTTGTCGATGACGTTGATTAATAACCGATCTATCTAATCCTCGGGCAGTCTCTAAGTGAGTGTGTAGTGCATCTATGTGATCCATCGCCAATCGCTTCACTTACCTATAAATAGAGATGAACAAGAAGAGAGGAGGGCAAAATGAAGTAATTAGTTTAGTGGCGAACAACCAGAGTGAATGGGCGCTTGAAGACTTGAACTGGCCCATTTTGGACCCCATGGGAAATGCGAGTCGTTGAAGGATGGTGGAAGAGAGGGCGGCAGAGGGGGTGACATAATCTCTTCGTTTACTGTGTGCAATTAGATGAGGCTTTTGGGCTGCGGTTTTAATTTTGCACCACACAACTGCTGGCAGCCAGCGGTTGATGGCATGTGAAACAGTTTTAGTTATGAGATAATGTGGGAGAGTAGACTTTTATGCAACAATGCTAAAATATGATAGTTTATCTGCAGTTAGTGAATGGAAAATCACGGATTGGTCTTATTGAGCGGAATCAGCGGTTTTTTTTTCAAAAAGTATTACTGTTGTGTTACCAGAAAACTCCAGATATATAAAGCGGCATGGCTCAACTTTGGATTTGAACACTCGATCAAATTATTTTATGAACATTTTTGTTGGGGTATTGATAAACACGCGGCTATTTATCAATACCATACTGAGGTTCATGGTTTCAAATCAAACTGGTCGGCGATATTTTCGTTGGAGATTTTTTCAACTTCTCAATAAAACCATGGAGTATCTGTATGTTAACTACACGTTATACAAATGCAAAAATGTTGGTTTTAAAGAAAACTGTCAGGTGAGTAATGACTGTTAAACTTTTCTCGTTCAAGATATAATGCCAAAATGGAGAATTTTTATTTCAAATTCTGTGAATACTAATTTAGAGCTTTCTGTGGAAACTTCTATAAAGAATTGTGTGGAGAACTATGAGTAGATCTTTGTAGAAATGTATTTTAAGATTTCTATGGATATACCCTTAGAGACTTCTAGGGAGACCGCTACGTAAAATTTAGAACAAATAACTGTATAATTATCAGTAGACACCTTTGAAGGCTTTTGTGAAGCTACATGTAGATATCAATCAGCTCGTTGGGGAGACTTGTGGAGGCCCCTGTGGGGGTTGAAACTATTATGAGGATTTCCGTAGATATTCTTGTTCGGCCTCTATGTTAATCCTGCAAACATCCTTTTTGAGACTCATAAGGACACCCCTGGCTCTCTAGTCTTATATCCACAAGGGAGACCTTCGAAAATATAATTCAGTTAATATTAATTTGAAATCCTCGTAAAGACTTCGTCGTTGTGCAAAACTATCTGAGAATCACGATTTGATTTGACTTCTAAGCACTAGTAGGGAAATAGAAACTGACACTGAACAGTAGGCCGTCCCTTATTTTTTGAAAATGCGAAATGTTATAAGTTTATGATGACTATCAACGCGCACAGGAGAATGTGTAACTAGTGGCTTTTTATACCCATGTAGCGTGCACTAGAGTAGCGAGCTCGATTTGCGCACGGAGGTCATGGGCTCCTGATATCTTCAAGGCCGTTGGGGGACCACTTAGCGTTCACGTTCATTTCATTTATTTAGTTAACATCTACACAGATAACACTGAATCAACAATTTCACGCCACAATACTCGGTTCGTGGCCGCATCTCTCCATCCTCGGTTCTGCTCCACGCTCGCCAAATCGATACGCACTTGACCCGTCCACCTAGCTCGCTGCGCTCCACGCCTTCTTGTACCAACCGGATCCGAAGCGAATACCATCTTTGCAGGGTTGCTGTCCGGCATTCTTGCAACATGCCCTGCCCATCGTATCCTTCCAGCTTTGGCCACCTTCTGGATACTGGGTTCGCCGTAGAGTTGGGCGAGCTCGTGGTTCATCCTTCGCCGCCACACACCGTTCTCTTGCACACCGCCGAAGATCGTCCTAAGCACCCGACGTTCGAAGACTCCAAGTGCTTGCAGGTCCTCCTCGAGCATCGTCCACGTTTCATGCCCGTAGAGGACTACCGGCCTTATGAGCGTTTTGTACATTGTACATTTGGTGCGGGCGTGAATCTTTTTTGACCGCAGCTTCTTGTGGAGGCCTTAGTAGGCCCGACTTCCACTGATGATGCGCCTCCGTATTTCACGGCTAACGTTATTGTCAGCCGTCATCAAGGATCCAAGGTAGACGAACTCGTCGACCACCTCGAACGTATCCCCGTCTATCGTAACACTTCTACCTAGGCGAGCCCTGTCGCGCTCGGCCCCACCAGCTAGCATGTACTTTGTCTTGGCCGCATTCACCACCAGTCCAACTTTTGCTGCCTCGCGTTTCAGGCGGGTGTACAGGTCTGCCACCTTTTCAAATGTTCGGCCGACGATGTCCATATCATCCGCGAAGCAAACAAGTTGACTAGATCTCGTAAAAATCGTACCCCGGCTGTTAAGCCCGGCTCTCCGCATAACACCTTCTAGCGCAATATTGAACAACAGGCACGAAAGTCCATCACCTTGTCGTAGTCCCCGGTGGGATCCAAACGAACTGGAGTGTTCGCCTGAAACCTTCACACAGTTTTGCACACCTTCCATCGTCGCTCTTATCAGTCTCGTGAGCTTCCCGGGAAAACTGTTCTCGTCCATGATTTTCCATAGCTCTACGCGGTCGATACTGTCGTATGCCGCCTTGAAATCGATGAAAAGATGATGCGTTGGGACCTGGTATTCACGACATTTTTGGAGGATTTGCCGTACAGTAAAGATCTGGTCCGTTGTCGATCGGCCGTCAACGAAGCCGGCTTGATAACTTCCCACGAACTCGTTTACTACGGGTGACAGACGACGGAAGATGATCTGGGATAATACTTTGTAGGCCGCATTTAGAATGGTGATCGCTCGAAAGTTCTCACAATCTAACTTGTCGCCTTTCTTGTAGATGGGGCAGATTACCCCTTCCTTCCACTCCTCCGGTAGCTATTATGTTTCCCAGATTGTGCCTATCAGCAGGTGCAGACAAATGGCCAGTCTTTCCGGACCCATCTTTATGAGTTCAGCTCCGATACCATCCTTACCAGCAGCTTTATTGTTCTTGAGCTGGTGAATGGCATCCTTAACCTCCCTCAAAGTGGGGGCTGGTTGGTTTCCATCTTCTGCAGTACTGACGAAGGCATTTCCTTCGTTGTCCCGTCCTTCATTGCCTGTGCTCTCAGCACCATTCAGGTGCTCGTCGAAGTGCTGCTTCCACCTTTCGATCACCTCACGCTCGTCCGTCAGAATGCTCCCATCCTTATCCCTGCACATCTCGGCTCGCGGCACGAAGCCGTTGCGGGATGCGTTGAGCTTCTGATAGAACCTACGCGTTTCCTGAGACCGGCACAGCTGTTCCATCTCCTCGCACTCCGTCTCCTCCAGGCGGCGTTTTTTCTCCCGAAAGAGGCAGGTCTGCTGTAGCCGTTTCCGTTTATAGCGTTCCACGTTCTGCCGGGTCCCTTGCTGCAGCATGACCGCCCGAGCTGCATTCTTCTCCTTCAAAACCTCCTGGCCTCGTCGAACCAATCGTTCCGTCGACTCCGTCCCACGTACCCGACGTTGCTCTTAGCGTTCACGTAGGGAATTCATATTTTTACATGATTTTTTTCTTACCAAAACGATCACTTTACAATGACGAACTTATAACATTTCACATTTTCGAAAAATAAGGGACGGCCTACTGAACAGTCTGTAAGTCGCAGACGAAATAAACCTTAGTGTCACAAGGTAAGCAAAATATATTATAAATTAACCGAATCCACTCGTCTTAGTTGTATTTTCATTTTCTTTGTTATGTTTGCACAGTGAAGTAAAGTGTTGAAATTTTTATTAGTTTTTTAATTTTATTCCAATAAAACCTCCGAATTCCAGCCGAGCATGTTGATTTATTTTTTCATAATTTCACCCATAGTTTATCCATCTTTACCACGCGTAATGAGTTAATTAATTTAATAATCATGCGGATTGGATTACCGAACAGCTCAATATAAGTGTCAATTCATATCTGATTGTCTCTATACTTCATTTATCGAATTGATCTGAAACTTTAAATATCTAGTCAACTAGGTTCTGCTGATATATCCGTATTATGATCCGAATTGACTTGAATGCGGATCGTCCAACGGATATAGGGTCAGAAGCTAGTTTACAGTGATGAATTCTGAGTTGGAACAGGATCGTTTGGCGAACGATAACTTGTTAGTTGGCTCTCGAAAAAAACAAGAGCTTAATGTGGCTCATGTGGATTTTATTGAAATTTGTTTATGTTCCAACTATAGCGATTGCAAAAAATTTTTCGTAATTGCAAAATATGTTGTAAGCAAGTCTTAGCTTAGACTAACTACACATATCAATGATTTTTATTCACAAAAAATTAACTAGAAGTTTGGCTGGGATTTCATCAGTGCCTCTATTTAAACAGGGTCAATAACGGCGGCGTCCACGTCCATGCAGTCAGATGGGATTGGGGGAAGGAATATTAGTGTATAACCTGTGCTACTCCAAGACCTCTGTTTACCTCTGCATCTTCACAAAGTTCGTAGGATCGTAGGGTCACAGGCTTCTCTTTGATAAGCGGTAAGACCATGCTAAACAATCATTTGTGAGTAAATATAATATTTTTACCATACATGAAAAAAATCAAATCGAAGAAAATTAATGCCGACATATGTAGTTCTAAGACCTTAAAAGTTTATTGAACACCTTCTAAAACGCAAAATTCTTGCCGTTGTCAGGACGAAAGCATGTGCTGTCATATCTCACTTATTTAAAAAGCAAAGAATAAATAGAGCTGCTACTCCATCCTTGATTGTGCAGTCAAAAACCAATTTAAAATCCGTCAACACAAAATGCTGACGTAGATATTGAATCACTGCGTAGACGCTCACTAAAAGAACTCGATTGCTTGGACCCCCGTAGAACGCCTTGTCCAGCGCACGATCACGAAAAAAAAAAAACTTCCCCAGTGACCCGAAAAGAAACCGCAGTTCTTAGGCTTGATTTATAAGAATTTATTATAGAACGTTTCATTAAAAAAATGGTAAAATTGGTAAATTTTATAAGGATCTCGCCAATAACATTGTTTTCTATCATTTATATCAAGTTCGACAAAGACAATGAATTCATATCAAGTTCTAACAAATGATGTCTACAAAAAGTTACACCTCACTGCATCGTAGGGTTTAAAAATTAATTTAAGTACAGGATTGTCAAATAAATACAGAAAATTTAATACAGGATTCTCAAACAAATTTCACCAACAACTTAGGCACGATTCTCACAGAATATTGAACAAGAATGTCCCCTAATCTTAGTAAGGTTTCATAGAATGTCAGACTTCTATCGAATCCAGGATATTATTCTGCGACAGGTTCTTGCACAATCATTAATAAATTTCTTACAGAATTCTGAATATCACAGACTTCTCCAGATTCTAATTAAGGATTTTTAAATAATTTTAGAATGGAGCGTCCGCGGCTACAAAGCAAAGCCATGCTGAAGGTGTCTGGGTTCGATTCCCGGTCGGTCCAGGATCTTTTCGTAATGGTAATTTCCTTGACTTCCCTGGGCATAAAGTATCATTCTACCTGCCACACGATATGCGTATGCGAAAATGGCAACTTTGACAAAGAAAGCTCTCAGTTAATAACTGTGGAAGTGTGCTGATAGAAACACTAAGCTTAGAAGCAGGCTCTGTCCCTGTGACGACGTAATACCAAGAAGAAGAAGAAGATATCAATAAAATGCTATGATACTAAAACATCATCATTCCTCTAAATAATAAAACTTAATTTCTTACAAGTAGACTCCAAGAGGCAAAACCTCGTCTTACGAACTAAGTTCCGTCGTTTTACGCATTGGTTCAATTTACTAACCCCCGATCTAGTTTGTAAATTTAAGTTACAGTGAAATTTAATTTATATTCATTCAGATATTTCTATAGTAAATTTCACAGAATGCATCGTAAATCCCTCCAAGAATTTCGTATGGAAATTCTTAAAGGAATACATCAGAAAATCTATTAGGAACTCCTGAATAGACTTGCTTAAAAATCCTATATCAGGTATCTTGCAGGAACTTGTGGGTCCATAAAACAATATGTTGTGAAATTTTCTATGAATTTTGCCCATTATATTGTGATTTTCTTAGATGCATTCATAGGTTAATGATAGTAAAACCTTAAGAAATCATTTGAAAAAGTCCTGAAAAATATCTGAAATTGTTTGCAGTAATATTTTGATGAATCCTGAGAAAAGCTAATAGATTTTTTCTAATAGAAATCACAGGATTCACTCCTAGACAAATCAATGCGATATATTTAAGATGTACTTTTTGAAGAATTCTTTTACCAATTTTGTTATGAAATCACTGATAGAATCACTTAGAATTTCCTGAAAAAATGTTTCTGTAATATTTGGAGTAATACAGAGTAGAATCCGGAAACGAGTGCTTGAAAGAATAGACAGGGGATAATAAAAAAATCCAAAAATTACTATCGGAGCCATTTTGCAAACTTGTTTTAAAATGTATTTATGAAGAAATTCTCAACATAATATTTTAAATCTGTTTGATGAAAATTACTTTGACGAATCCCTGTTTTTGAGGAATCGCTGCTTAAATATATTACTACTCGAATCTCTGGAAAACTCCTGGAAAAATCAGGAAATTCCTGTAAGAATCTTGAAACGAGTTTTGGAAGAGCTCACAGAGATATTCCTAAAGATGTGTTTTGATTCGTCGTTCGTGTTTTTTCTGATTTAGGATTTCCATATAAAATGTCAGGAAAATGAAGGTATGGAGACATCCTTCAAAGAGTTTATTGATCCCAAGAGAGTTATCAGGAGAAATTGGTCAGCGTTAAGTCAAAGTCGACCAAGTACAAAACTTGGGAAAATTGGATTATTCTTTCATTAGATGCGAAATTACCTTATCTTCATATCACTTTGATAAGATTTGATGAATGTTGTAAACTGAGAGAGATGTGTAACAAATTTACTATGGATAATCAATAAAAATCCATAAAAGTATACAGTCAGAGTGGACCAAGTACTTAATACCATAACAGCGAAAATGATCAGCGTGCTGATGAATGCGAGGAAATGAAAGACATTTCAAGTGATTTATCAGATTTTTTTTACATCGAATGATTCATCTTCTCATCCATCAATTTCTATCCATAAATATTACTTGATTCGATGCATTTGATTTTGATTTTTGACCATTTACCATATTTGGATGGGTGGTTAGAAATTGCCCCAATTTCTGTGCAGACAGAATTAACAAAGTGTCAAAAAGCAATAAACTAATTGATTATTGCAATTTTTGAAGTCAATTCCAGAGTCTGATAGAAGGTTTTGGTAGTTTTATGGTGTCTTTATAGAATGTCCTAGAATACGCTCATTGGACCAGTATAGCTTGGCCGGCACTCAAATTTTCACTTGGTCCACTATGGCTGAACGCATATTTGAATATTTCTGGCCTTCAATGCCCTGACCCTGCAAGTTTCAATTTTCAAGCTATCGTGATGCAACTGATTTTTGGATTGAAAATATAGATTATTGAAGAATTTACGATACTGATATCGAAAGATGTTGATAATCTGTTTTTGTTAGAGATATGCATCCAATTAGACTATGCAAGCATTGAATGATTATTATTTTCCAAGAAATTATTCAGTCAGAGTGAACCAAATCACTGAACGGTGGTATTTAGTTCAGTCAGAGTGGACCAAGTGCTCACAGTCCATCAAAAAATCTTCCTATTAGATGTTTGGATTATGTTTTTTTCATGATTTTCACTTCACATTATATTGTTTGAAAGTAACACAAAGATGTGTAGAAATATTGAACCAAATTTTAAATTACTACTTGGGACTAATAGACACCCTCATTGTGTATAAGTGCATGTGATCTTATATTTTTAGACAACAATGGCGCCTGCCACGTTTGTATACAGACCAATGAGGGGAATGAGGATGATTTTATGTTGTATTTAAAACTGACCCACAGTAGACTGGATATACCCCTTCATCTACGCCAGTTCATGTGGGAAGGTGTAGGGGTAAGGTAATTCAGTGCACTGGTTAGTGTTATTAACAATATGGTGCAATTGTCTTTTTTGTTTCGGACTTTTGTTAGTTCATTTCTTTAGTTGTTTAGTATGTTTGCAAAAGTTCAAAACTCCTCAAAAGCAAAGTAAATTTTTCATGAAGGTAATCATTTTCGATTTTTTTTCTTTCGGCCTTCAACACTATTTCAGGAATCCAAATCAGGGCTCGTGGAATCACATTTCCTGGAAGTCTTTTGAGAGTAATTCTGAAAATCGACGAAAGACTTCTATTGCAAGTACCATGACCCCACAGTTATGGATCAAACAGTGTAGAGTCCAACCTATAAAATTCAATAAAACGACATGGAAAACGTAAAATTGTAATTGAAAAGCACGAATTGAATCGTTTCAAATTGGAACTTCGGTTAGTAAACTGTTTTGAGTGTAATATTTACATAGGATTACATAAAAATTAAAAATTGCATCGGTTTCTGAAAACCATATTATGGATCAATTTTCATATAATGGATCAAATTGTGACATATTACGGATCAGTGCGCAAAATCAAGAGATTTTAAACTCAATGCATCTGTATTGCATGATTTGGTGAAAGTTAACAATGTGTCACATATTACTGCAAAAATAGCATTGTTAGAGCTGGAGACAAGGGTAAAATGTCCTTTTTTGTGATATACTGCATTGTAGTAACTGAGGCATGAACTGTTTTCGCTCCACACCAAGTTTTCCACCCATTTTTTGTCTGCTAAAAAATTAAATTTACCAACCTTGATGTTGTATCAGTTTTATCCTTAGTGCTATTGTCTGAAAATGTCGAATCCAATGCTTAAAATAATAGAAATCTACATTCTTTGGAAGTGATCCATAACCGTGGTAAACAATCATTTCCTGGTTCATATTATGGATCACTAGTTAGAAGTGATAATATTCGGTATTTAGAATCAACAATCAAGAAAACTGTTTTCTGAAGATGAATTCACACTAAATCGAAGCAAACGAGCATGTTTTATGCTATAACATATGAATTTTACCACTTGTGGGTGCTTATGAATGCTGACGGCACTTCTTACAGAAAACGACCATATAATGATAGCAGTGTGGTACCAACTAAACATTTGTTAAATACACCGTTATTTAGCGGTTGAATGTTGTGCTTAACTTTACAAATGCTAGAAGATAAATAGTATAACATGGGAAAAATATGTTTGACGTCAACGTTTATGTTTTGAGCGAGTTATCCGATGTTGAACGCCAAAGTGATCCGTCACTGTGGGTGATCCGTAACTGTGTGGGCATGGTATCTCAATAAATGAATATTTTCAATTGGATAATTTTGTCCAACTGCTGCAATATACAATTACCCGCGAACCCCTTCAATTAACACTCGGCGGAATCCTCACATCGCCATACCTTTCTCTGACCCAGATTCTCACGTGCGGCTGCACATGAATTCACAACGCTCGACCAACCGGCCGACCTACCTACATAATGCTTTTTTCCCACCTGAAACCCTAGTTGTCTGCGTTCGTCCAAGACGGTCGGTAGGTAAGTATGTACCGACGATTGCAACGCCTAAGACCAGCCTCTGGGAGCCACCGGCACACACTGGGGCAGATCGCTGTTTTCGACGACCAAAACCTCTAGTACTCTAGATATGCACCCATTGTGCGGCACCCAGAGGTTCAGTTTCCAGAAGAGTTAGCAAAATCCTAATCTCCGAACATATTATTAGTTGAGAAACAAAGTACAAACAGTATTTTTTCGAAATGTTTTTCTTGATCTGCAACTTTAAAACATGTTCCACAACAGATATAACTATCTAAACTTGTAATATTTCAAATATACGCAATTTTGCCATGATTTTTAAAAACTGAACCACTGTGCACCACCCACCGCCACCAGCAACAAAATGCATCACTTTTCTCCTTGACTGATTTCTGAGCAGAGCAGCTGTCTCGGCCTGTGGGTTGGTTGCAACTTACAACCACCATCCATAAGGTATCATCAGCCTGGGTGGTTTTGAAATTGAAATCAACAAAATTTGAACACTTCTCCACAGCACGCGACCACACCATTCGCGCGCATTGGCGAGATTTTCGCAATTGAAATTACCCTCTTGAAACCAAGCCCGGCTTTGGTTCCCACGTGCGAAAAACAACTAAGCTTTGCAAGAATTAGCTGTGAAAGACCGGCATTGATGCGTTTGAACTATTTTTGTTGTGGTACTTTTCTTGCTTCAAGAGTGTTTGTAAGTAGTACGTGGTGTAAAGTAAAATGAGGTGGCTGGCTTCGTCTAGGTGGGTTACATAATGTAACTGGATACTTCTTCTATACTACACCTACCGGCTGTCTCCACAACATTTGCAGCATGCCACATAAATTTGCAGTATTTACACCTGTAAGTAGTGGCAGTGAAACTGAACATCGATCGAATCGACTGTGTCTTTTTCCATAGGCAGCACTAAATTTCTGGATATAGTGACCCAAGTCTCTTAAGAGATACTTGAGTTTCTACTTGAATTTGAATTGAAAAACGTATTTTTAATTGAAAAAGTTTTATGAATCAGCAAAGCAATGCTAAAGGTGTCTGGGTTCGATTCCCAGTCGGTCTAGTATCTTTTCGTAATGGAAATTTAAGTGACTTCCTTGGACATAGAGTATCACCCTACTTGCCACATGATATACGAATGAAAAAAATGACAACTTTGGCATATACAAGAAAATTTACGCATAGCTATTCAAACACACCATCAAATTGGTTGTTTCGCTCAAAGTTTTATAGCATAGCATTAATATCTGTGATAGCGCTTAGGCCCCTAACCCTCGAAACCCCCCACCGAATGCCACTGGAAAGCCGAGTCCAGCCGGCATTTGGCGTCGCGTCGTCAAAACACCACAGCAGACCCCACTAATGCGTTCCCCGCTTAGGGGCGGCCGGTGTCGATGCCAGCAATGTTTGATCAATCGTGGCACGGAGGAAAATTGGTCAGTTTTTCTGCAAACAATCCAGACGGAAAACCCGAGTGCAGATTTCCGACGGTGCCTAGCCTATACACAAAAAGCGAAAGTGAAAAACACCATTGACTGAGTGAGTGTGAGTGCTGCGAATGTTTGTCTCGGCACAGAAATTGATACAATTTTTAAATGGATAGAAAAAAATGTGTAATAGTGTAACAAGTCCGCGCAATTATTTCATTAGCTGCCGGTTTGACGGTGTGCCAGGTGAATCAATACAAACACGATTTGAACAGGCGAAAATGGGTCTGTAGGCTTTTCGAGTTGATTGACTCGGAGCTCGGTCGGTCATGGACGGTGGATGGCGGCTGGCACTTGAACCAAATTAGAGCCCATTGGAAATTTATCGGTAATGATGATGATGATGATGACGATAATGATGGTGATGATGATTGTTGTGACCATGTGGAAAAGTTGCCCGGATAAATGCTACACATTTTAATTGAGTTGCGCGATGTGAAGGAAGGGATTCAATTATTAGGTAATCAAATTCGTAACGAATTAAAACTGGTTGATGACGAAAATGGATGTTAAAATTACTCTTAAAACCTTTCAAATTGAATTTAGGGGATCCTAATAATTCAATGTGTGGTTTAAGCTTTTCTTTAGGTTATACAGCCGGTGGTAGGTCATTAGGCATAAATTCGTTTGGCATAATGGTCGTTTGGCATAATGAATCTGTAACCAAGCATTTCTTAAGATGACATTCGTTTTTACGTTTCTATTGACTCTTTCTGATGACATCAAGCTTTTTTTAGTCAATTGATACAAAATGACACTTTATTCAACAATCATATGCTCTTGAATAAAATGAAGCATATAAGGAAAGTAATTCCCAATTGTATTTCATTATCTATCCAGCAATTACCGTTCTTTCAAATATGAATTCTTCTTTTGAGTTCCGCTATTAGAATAAATTTTTGCACTGAAGATTTTGATATATTTAGCACAAATTTACCCTTCTTTCAAACAGTCTATGTTTTTTCTTCTTCTAAATATGATGTAATAATAATTATAGGTATAAAACTGTTGAATTGAATTTTAACTAAACTTCACCTTCTTTAATACATAGGCTGTTCTTTGGAACAATATTATTTAAATATTTTATTGTTTCCAACTAACCAAAGGGCGACAATCGATAATATTGATCTGCTCAAGTAATCAGCGCAAATGTAACCGGGCAAATGGAAAAATCAAAATCACATCTCGAAACGAACAAATTATGATCACATATCTCAATTTGATATTGATAAGATGTTCGAAAATTTTGTAAGTCTCAGTGTTATAGCTCAAAATCTGAAAATATGTCAAAATGAGGCCATTGACACGAAACCAAACACATTCAAAATCAAAATGGCGGGACTGAACAATGTGACATCAGGACAATATCTAAAAGCAAAAAGTAGTCGCAGAAAGTGAAGAAAATGATGCTCTTAGTGGATTGGTTAGCATCTCTTTTCATAGTTCTGAAGGTCGAAAGGTTCGATCTTGGTTGTTGACTGCCTGATTATTTTTATTTTTCGTCATCTGTAAGGTCATATTATGATATTGGTTTGTTGGTTAATTAATAAACTTGCCAGATATTGTTTTGATTTTATAATATCTTAACAAGATGTTGTTCACTACTTCTCCATATAAATTTTTGATATCAATATTGATCTTTTATTCTCTTATCTCCAACAAACTCGTCATGTAATTACTTTAGAACAACAGCTTTCTACCTGCTTGGATTTATATTTCAGGGTGATGAACGAAACGGCCGTTTAATATGCACCCTTCTTTCGGCGGTTCTTTCGAGTTTTACCGTCCTCAGCATTTTTGCTAATATGTGTATAGCCGAGAATGACAGAATACCTCCTTCTTTTGATTGCTTATCGTTCTTTCTCGTTCACCATCCAGCCACCGAAGATTATTAAAGCACCTATTCAAACTGCACAACTTTTCGGGAAAACGGTTCATTCGGGGTAATGGCTTTCAGGAAAAAGCGTCATTGGAGGAACTGGCATTTGGGGAACCGATATTGGGAGAAACGACATTCAGCGAAAAGTAGCACACCCACTTCCATGATTCTTAACGCAATTTTTGATGTTTCTTCGTTTTATCATTTATGGTTTTATAATATTTGGCGCCCAATCATAAATTTTGCCATCTTTTAAAAATAGGCAGTGCTTTATATTTATACTTTTTTAAATTTTATTATTTCGTAAAGCTAAATATTTTGTTGTCTTATCATTTCTTGCAAAACGTGCTGTTAGAATGATAATTACTTTAGAATCTGTCAATATTGACATATTTTTTTTTTTGCGAACACTTGATCTCCTTTTGAGAAATGCTGAAAAAATATTATTTCAATCACAAATTTTTTCTTTATTCAATAACAGACGGTGTTTTTGATGTATACTTCCAAAATTAAATATATAACATATATTGAGACGTTCAAAAAATTTGCAATAAATAATATCTTTTGAAAATGTGTTGTTCATTTGAGTTATGCTGTGAAAAGATTTTTTTTTTGAAGTCTTGAGTCTTGAACATTTTAAACGAGAAATAATCTGCTTCCGTATACATATATGCTATTTTCGTATATATGCTGCAATAATAGATCTTTGGATAAGAGTTTCAAACGTTTGCAAAAAAAATTTCATTTTATCTTGTTTCACTTTTATAAAATAATTTTCATCTAGTGTTACGTCCAAACTGGACAGAGCTTGTTCTGCAGCGAAATATTGTATGAGCGTTCCCTTTATTAATAACTGCGAACTTTCTTTGCCAATTTACTATTTTCAAATATGTATATCCCAACCAGTTTAAAAATACTCTATGTTCTGGGATGTAGAGAAAATTATTATTCCGAAAAGATCTTCCACCAGACCCGTCACGAGTTTTATTTAGTTAAGCTCGCTAATGCCACAACAATTTTTGACATTCATAGCTTGGAAAATCTCTGAACGAACACCACCCTTGTTGAACCTACCAAATATTCTTGCTTTGGGCCACCACCGATTTGGTGATCTCGGTAAGAGCTTCGAAAATGCCGATATTCATACTAAGTCAATCATTATGCCAAACGGTAATTATGCCAAACGGGATACAATCATCGAAACGTGCAGAAATCCAACGATTGATGAGCTTGAGCTTGATTGGCCACCCGTGGTTGCTACTCCAGTATCGCTAGATCTGCTGCACTTACAGAAGGAACCAACCAGATGACCCTCAGTGTATAAGTACTGGTGATCTTCTATTTTAGGCAACAATGGCGCCTGCCACGTCAGAATGCAGACCAAGGGGAGGAATTGATGTTGCAATTCAACAGCCCACAGTAGACCGGCTATATCCCTGCAGCTACGTCAGTTCATGCGGGATGGTTTTAATGGTAAGGTAATTTTATGGCAGATAGGCTTGCTTTTTGGTTAGCAGACTGCCTACGTATCAGGCGTAAGGAAAGGCGTGATATAATGATTGAAGAATGGAAGTGCGTAGGGAAACGGTTTCTCGTACGTCTCTGGTTCTAGCGATAGCTATAAACGAATATAGTTAAAAAGATTAAGAGTGGAAGATAGAAGCAAGTGAAAGATACAACTACAAAGTACATGGAAGGAGACGGGCCTAGGATTGAGCATATGACCTTTTGCTTGTGAAGCAGAAGCGGTAGCCATTAGATTAGCAAACCTCTTCTTGATTTATTATTAACTTATTAACTTTCTTATATCAACCTTAAACTTAAAAAAATGAATTATTTTTCTCTTGAAGTCTTGTTGGAAGTTTTCATGTTAATGAATGTTTGCTCGGAGTCGTGAGTTAGAGTCTCATTAGAACACGTTATTAGCGTATTTTTCGCTAATTTATGTCTCAATTTGTCAAACAAACACACTGTGTCTTCTGATTACAAGTTCCCAAAAGTAGTTTTCATGTGTCAAAAGTACTTCTTTTTTTAATTTTGGCATGGAAAATGCTGCTAACAAAAAAAGCAATCCCTCTAATGCATTGAAGCTGTGCATACGGGTACATATTCTAATTGGTGAGGCTGGCAAATGAGATTGCTTCTAATTGAGTTAATGTGACCGAACCGACCGTTTCTTTCTCAGTCCCTGTCTGAACAAACCGTATCCGGAAGTCGACTCCGGAGCTTTGTTCACACCACTTGCAGCCATGAAGGTCAAACGCGCAGCTTCCCGTTTCGATGACTGCTTCTGTTCTGATTAGAGTGTCCATCCCGGGACATCCCGGGACAAAAAATCCCGGGATTTGATAAATTTCGGGATTTCCCGTTTCCCGGGATATACGATCTGCCGTCCCGGGAATCCCGGGATTCCCGAAATGAATGCAAAATTCATTGAATGCCACTAGGTCTAAATACAAAACAATGATATTTTTCTTCAGACTCAAGCTTTATTACATAAAAGGGCTGATTCCCATATTTCATACCGCTGAAAATGATCATTTTGGACACCCACTCACCCCCATGTAATGCTTTTTGTATGAATATTCTTCAATTTTTGTATGAGCCGTAACATTGTAAGGACACCCACCCACCCCCTTCAGCGTTATGAAATTTGTTAATGGGCCCAAATAGCTCTGCAAAGTTTGTCATTGATAACGTCGGATAACAACTGCAGCAGAGAAATTCGAAGACGTATCATTGCCGGAAGTCGTGCTTACTACGGACTCCACAAGACCTTGCGGTCTGGTAAACTTCACTTCCGTACTAAGTGTACCATGTACAAGACGCTAATAAGACCGGTAGTCCTCTACGGGCATGAGACGTGGACAATGCTCGAAGAGGATCTGCAAGCGCTAGGAGTTTTTGAACGACGTGTGCTTAGGACGATCTTCGGCGGAGTATGTGAGAACAGCGTATGGAGGAGAAGAATGAACCACGAGCTTGCGCAACTCTACGGTGAACCCAGTATCCAGAAAGTCGCCAAAGCTGGAAGGGTACGATGGGCGGGACACGTTGTGAGAATGCCGGACAACAATCCCGCAAAAATGGTGTTCACCTCAAATCCGGCCGGTACAAGACGAAGAGGAGCGCAACGAGCTAGGTGGTTTGACCAAGTGGAGCAGGATCTTGGAAGTGTGGGGCGATCGAGAAATTGGAGGATAGCAGCCATGGACCGAGTTAGTTGGCGTAACATTGTGGCGCAGGTCATGTCTTGAAGGACGTAGCGCCAGCAAAAGTAAAAGTAAGTAAGCTCTGCAAAGTTTAGATTACTTTCTGAATATATGAAGCAAGTTGTTTTAATTTTATGACTTAGATGCTTATCACACATTCATTTCTCGCGTTCAGTATCATAAGGGCGGAACTGTAGTGATTGATTTTTCTTTATCGATTTTATCTTCCGCTAATTTCGTGGCCGGGCGACTGTTTCCGACTGCTATTTTTGACTCAGTAGAAAGTTCTCATCATTTTTCATCGTGTGCATCGTGTTTCGAAAATCGATTGAATTTCATGTAATAATGCAAAGAGAAAATTGACGAAGAGAAATTGATCACTGCAGATATGCGAGATTTATATAATAGAGAATTTGAAAAAAAATCCCAGCAATCTCGTTTTAGTCAAGGTATTTTTTTTTGTTTAGTTACCTGATGAAGTTATATATGAATTACAATATGATACAGTTAACCATTTATCTTTAAAAATTACTTTTTCCTCATATTTTATTGTTGGAATGTTGTATAGTTGAAATTATACTTGAATTTCAACTAAAAATACTGGTTTTATGGAAAATCTGAGAAATCCCGGGATCCCGGGATTTCCCGGGATAGGCATCCATTTTTGTCCCGAATCCCGGGACAAGCAAAACGGTCGGGAAATGGACACTCTAGTTCTGATCGAACACTCGACGACGGCTACGTCGATCTACCGGACAGTCGGCCAACTTGTGCATTGCTCCCACAGAACAGTCCAACAGCTCGCTATTCTATTCATATCGCAGCGTTGCACAAAGGCAACCACACCAGTACAGGAGTGGTTTTCCAACAGAAAATGCACTCTCATTCAACTCACTTGCTCGTGTGCGGCTATAGGTAAGAGGTGCACGCCACAAATAAATAACACGTTCGGTCGATTTTCGATCGGTATTATTGTGGTTGGTTTCATGACCTTTGGGCATTCGCTTCCCTGCTGAGCGAGCGGCCGTTAATAACGAGAATTGACACGCGGACATCCATATGTGAATAATTAAGGGTATACGATATGCAATTTTTTCAGGTTGATATGAAACGAACCCATACACGGAATGCGTAGAACTGATTAATGACGAAACTAAGTAAGAAATGTTTCATGAAAATAAATACGAAATCCATTATGATACGGAATTGTTAAGAATGACACGAAATTTTGATACAGTTCCCCGAAATATATTTTTCAACATTATTTTTCCGATTTCATTTAGAAAAAGGCTTGGTAAAACATATAGTGTTGGATAACTTTTTCGAATTATCACACAAAATGGTAAAATCACAGCGCTTCAGATGTATTTTAAATTTTAACGTATATTATGTACCATGTCTTTTACTTCCACGAGTTTAAAAGTAATAACGGTTTTATCAACGTTAGGTTTCAGAAGAGCACTTGCATAACCAAAAGATACGGGACCGGGAGCGAACCCACACACCTTCAACATGACTTTGCTTTGTAGCCATGTACTTCACCACTAAGTTAAAACCTTGATTACACTACGCGCGCAATGCACGATCGTTCCTTATAAAAAGTTCAATATTCGCTCGAACTGTCCGAGGTTCTGTAAGTACGAACTGTTCGCCCATATTCATATATCACATAATTCGAACAAACATGTCAGTTCCATGCCTGAGGGTCGTAGCAACTAATGGTCAATAAATTTTTAGGTCAAAATGTCACTAATGCTGTTGATGTTATTAGAGTATATTATTATCAAATGATTTCCTCATCTAATCCTTCTTCACTTTGAGGTATTAATTCCAATTCTCCTATGAATGCCTTCAAAGACCGTTCCAAAAAGGAATGCAAGAATGTTTAGAATTGCCTCCATGAATGACGCAATAATAAAGTCGAGGAATTCCTTTAAAAAATTCGTCGAAAACTCAAGAACTTAATGAATTTTTAGAAATTTCTCCAGGAAACCCAATAACACTTCGTGCAAAATTTATCATGCGATTTCGTCAAGATTGTTTCCAAGCGATTTTGCTGGGATTTAACAGATGTTTTTCATGGTGTTTTATAAATTCCATTTTTTTTTTCGTCTAGAATCCATGAACCATGGACTAAATTCCGATTTTTTTCATCTAGAATTCAGAATGGCAACGTCTTCTGTATTCAATTGTTGAAATAATCATTTTCGGGTGAATTAAGGCCAGTGTCCGGGATTCGGCGTTCGAATTACCCGAATCAAAACGGTACAGGGATTCTTTTTTGAATGTGACTTTTCTGAGGATTCATTTTGAAATGGATTACTTTTTAAAGTTCAATTTAAAATGTCTTGAGTTATTTTATTTTTGAATGTATTTGAAAAAAACAATCGAGCACTGCGAATCCCGATTATTTCATGAATCCTCTAAAAAAATCATTAAGCAGGATCCATCAATTAGTTTAGAATTTCAAAAAGCACATTTTTTTCTCATTTGAAATCGACAATATTTACATGAAAAAGTGTTCTCTATATTACATTATCTTCAATCGAAACGTTGTGAACAAGTTCTCATCAAACAAATTTCAGTTATGAGTAGAAAAACTGCTTTAGAACATTCTGAATTTCGATTCTTGAACGTTAATAGATAACAAAGGGGCCCAGATAGCCGTAGCGGTAAACGCGCAGCTATTCAGCATGACCATGCTGAAGGTCGTGGGTTCGAATCCCACTGGTCGAGGATCTTTTCGTAAAGGAAATTTTCTCGATTCCCAGGGCATAGAGTATCTTCGTACCTGCCACACGATATACACATGCATAAATGGTCAATCGGCAAAGAAAGCTCTCAGTTAATAACTGTGGAAGTGCTCATAAGAACACTAATCTGAGAAGCAGGCTTGGTCCCAGTTGCGACGTAATGCCAGAAAAAAAAGAAGATAACAAAGTTAATTAAGAAAACTGGAGAACTTTTTAGCGAATATTTTCACGGATAAATCTACAATTGTTTCCTGGAAGCTAAAAGAATTCATTTCATAAATACTTCCAGCAATTCCTTAACCAATTTTTCTTTACATTCCCTAAATATTTTCAGTATTTACTTTTTCAGTGATTTACTTTGACACATAAGGACTGTTCATTTAAAAAAGTGGACACCTAAATATTAGCATTTTGGTGTAAAAATTCCATAAAAACAAATAAAATTTTGTTTCAGTGTGATCTCAAGTGTTTATTTTGACAGCAGACAAAAGTTGACATAAAAAAATTATAAATTCTAAACGATGGGTCGAATTGACATGGCGACTCTCAATTTTTTTCTGCACAAATGGTGTACAGAAAAACTGCCGTTCCGAGATTTGGCTTAAATCGCGAAGTGTCCAAATTGAATTTTTTCAACGCCAAAACAGATATTCCTGACGACGTACGATACATCCCAACAGAAAAATTTGGGAAAAATGATTTGGTATGGCAAGCAATTTGCTCCTGCGGTATGAAAGTACTACATATTTCACGACGGGTTCAATCAACGGCGAAAATTAAAGAACTGAATGCATTAAAAAATGGCTTCTGCCCATCTACTGAAAGCATACCATGCCTCCATTGTTTTTGCCAGACTCGGCTCACTATGCTTCAGCTACTTTGGAGATGCTCAAGAAGGAATAAGTCGAATTTGTAGAAAAATGATCGAATCCATCAAATTGCTCAGAACTACGTCTCATTGAAACATATTGGGCAATAATCAAACGGCATCTTAAAAAGGATGGAAGAGAAGCAAGCTCCATCGATTTTTTCAAGAAAATGTGATCAGCAGTTCAAAAAGCAGTTCGAAAAGTTCCGAAAAAAGTTGTGCAGAATTTTATGGGAGGTATCAAAAGAAAAGTAAGAGCATTCTCCAGCAATGCTCAATAAATGTTCAAATTTATGTGAATTTGATCGAAATTACGTTGATTTCCATGTATTTCAGGTAAACTCATGAATTTGTTCGAAAATAAACAGTTTACTGTAAAAAACACGTGTCCACTTTCTTAAATGAATAGTCCTTATGAGATGAAATTTCTTGCCTAAGATTCCATCCATCCTCTATGAATTATTGTAATTTATAGCCCAGGTTCCCAGTTCTAGTAATTTTCTAATTAATTGCTCCAGGAAATTTATGTTGTGTTTTTTTTTTTTCAAAACTGCTGTCCGTGTTTTTCATAGAATTTTACAGGTCAGGTGTTCTCACACCTGTATTAGTTCTAGAAGAAATGTTCGCTGATATATTTTACGGATGGCTAAAATATTAACGTCCCATAAAAAAATATAAAATTTCCATGAAAAATGCAAAATTTGCCAGTAAAGAAACAAGGGTTATTTCAACAGAAAAGTTTAAAATTTCCATAAAAAAAATTAAAAAGTGCATAGATAAAATCACTCGCCACTAGCTCAGTAGAGAAACCTATCGAAGAACAGAGACTTACCTTGTTGTGCTAAACTCGTCAAACGTTCCTTCGCCAACTCTGGTTCCTGAATCGGGAATCGTTAATCAACGCATCTACATACGACGACTAATTAGCTCCAATTGTGAAAACAATGCTTCAGTTTGACTGAAAATTTATGAAATCCATTACACACATTATTCACATTATTGGAAAATTACGTTATTTTTATGGAAAGTTTTACTTAAATATTGGAATTTTCTACAACATTTTCATGTATTCATTGTCATTTTGAATTGCTCAGTTGGGTTTGTTTATTGCAACTTTGCATTTACTGCTATTGCTCTTTTTGATTTTTTGAATGGAAATTTTAGATTAATTGTGGGCGAATTATTATTTATTTATTGCAAATTTTGGCTTTTTTTGTGGAAAATTTATAATTATTTCTTGCTTTTTGTGAAGAAAATAGCGACAATTTGAGGTTTTTAAATGTAAAATTCGATATTTTTTAGTGATATCATTGTCGATTCTACTGCACTTTTGAATCTATTTATTGCTCAAATTTTTTTTATTTATGGAAAATTTTGTTTTTTCTATGCACTTTTTAATTTTTTTATGGAAATTTTTGACTTTTCTGTTGATTTTACCCTGGTTTTTTTACTGGCAAATTTTGCATTTTTTATGGAAATTTTATATTTTTTTATGGGACGATTAATTGTCTGCCTTTACGGATTGAGGCTATGAAACGGGATTTGTCTCAGCTAGAACGTAATTATCAAACGTAATCGGGGGTGGACAAATTCCGGTAGAACTCATGAAAGAACATTTGGGTGAATAACTAAAATAATTGTGGAAAAATCCTCGGTGTGATTTATTGTGAGATTCATGAAGCATTAGAAATTTCAAGTTACTAGCCAAATTTTGTTTTTTTTTTTCATTTTGTGTGAATTATTAATAGAATCCAGAAGGGAATTTTCAAACGGTTTCCTGAAGGAATACCGGACGAAAATCTGGAAGAATTCTTGAAAGAAAATTGGGAAAAAATCCTTTAAAATCTTTGGAATAATTTAAGAAGGAAGATGATTCTAGATATGTCACCAAGGATTCCTTTAGCAATTTATCCGGGTAATCCTTCTGAGATTTCTCCATCAATTTCTACAGGAATTTCCTCCAAAAGTTGCTCTAGGGATTTTTTTCAGGAAATCTTCCAGAGATTTTCCCAGGTATTCTGTCAAAAACTCCGGCAAGAATTTCTCCAGGGATTTAACCAGATATTCCTTCAGGAATTTTCTCTAGGAATTCCTCCATAAAATCCTATAGGAATTTATATTTTTGGTTTGTTTTGACACAAATGGTTGGTGCGTTCGCAAAAACAGTCCGATATAAGAATTTTGTACCTCAAATAAAAGCTTAATAGTATATCTAATTGATCAATGTATAAACTTTTGAATTTGTATCAAACATTTTGCTAGCGAGACAAATAATGGCAAACATAAGTCCGGTCCGCGGGCCGCATCATTTTTTCGACAAAAAAATATAAGATAAATTCTAGCTTTACTTCATGTATTCGATAGATATACAACAGAGCTTTCATTTGAGGTAAAAATAAAATCATTTCGGACTATTACTGCGGAAGCACCAACCATTTATATCAAATATGAGACAAAATGGTTGCTCTTGCAATCCCCCCAAGTATTTATCTACGGATATCTTAAAAAAAGTCCTCTCGAGAAGGAGTTTCTAGAAAAAATTGTTGAATAAACAATTCTCATGATTATTTCTGATGATATTCTGGAAGAATTTATGGTGGAATCTCTGGAGGTATTTCTAGATGAATTCTTGAAAAAATCCCAGTGATATTTGTTGAGGCTTAGAACAATTCTCTAGATAAACTTCTAGGGAACCTGGAAAAATCTTTTTCCTATAGCGATTTTGCTTAAGCTATCTCTAGGAGAATTGCTAGTGAAAACTCTTGAGGAATCGCTTTAGGAATTCGTGAAGTAATTGCTTGTATAATCCTAGAAAAAAAAATCCAAGTGGTGTCCCTGCAGGAATTCCTGATAGAATCTCTGAAGCAATCCGTGGAGAAACCCAGAAAAAATCTCCGGAATCAATCCTGGAGAAATTTCTAAAGGACTGCCTGGGGAACACACTGAAACTATCTTCGAAAGAATTTCTGAACAAATGTCTGTAGTATTCCTTAAAGAATTTGTCCTAGTGTATTGCCTGGATGGAAATCTTTGGAGACTTCTCTGCAAGAATCTCTGTAGACATTTTTCGGGAGAAGTCTCTGAAGGAATATCATGAGGAATCGCTTGAAAAATGCCTGAAAGAATTTTTTGAGGAATCCCTTAACCAATCCCTGAAAAAGTTCATGATGGAATTCTTGAAAAAATTCTTGGAAATTTTCGCAATTTACTGAAGACTTTCCCGCTGGAACTCCGAGAAACTCGTTGCAAAATTTCTAGATGATTCCCAGTAGAGATTTTTTTTGAGGATTCCCTGGAATAATCCTTGGGGAAATTCATGGTAGAATCCCAGGCCGAATTTCTGAGGAAATTATGAAGGTACTTCTGAATGTAGACGTGTTTTATTTGGACGATTGATTGAGCGGTGAATGCAGAATTCGGTAGGTTTGTTCCAATATGAACCAATGCCCATATATGTCATACGTGCCAGAACGGCTACCAAACGTATCCTATGGCCTTTCCCATTCTATTTACATTCCACAATATCCCGTAACACCTATGAAAGGTCGTAGAGTTCTCTGCATCTTTTTAAGTAGGTGTTCAAATAATCATTCCTTCCCATTCCTCAGCATTCCCAAGGACGTGGCCAGAACAGCTTTCGACTGTTGGAAGATGCGTCAATCTTGTCTAAGAGTCAATGGTTGGTCCCAAATCTTTGACTTTGGTAACGGACGGGGAAGAGGCAACCCTCATACAACGGTCTAGGACTTTACCACCTACGAATTTGTGCGAATTGCTTAATGCGTATGCTAATGCCAATGCTAATTGCTAAAGGTACTTCTATCTGATCAAGTCTAAATATCTTATTGCGATCAAATGTTCTTCATGATTAAATCTCTGGCGAAATCGTTGTATGGATCACTGTAAAGATTACATTGGACAAATTTCTGGTTAAATCCCTGGAGGGATTCTTAAAAAAGACCCTGGAGAACTCTCTGTGTACTTCCATATGCAAAAAGTAGACATGTATAAAATGTACTGAGAAGTATTTACGCATTTTTTCGTAATGTAACAAAATAAATAAGTGCTTTATCGTCAGTGCAACTGAAAGATCATGGAGAGATATGTTTGAAATTAATATCAACTCAATTTGACTTGCAATTCACAGCATTGGCGCCAACTGGATATCACCGAAGCTAGAAACTTTAATCCCGGAAGTACAATCTTTAACGGAGCTTATGATTCTTGGTAATTGGATCAACATACAGAAACTTCTCTAAATATTTTGCTGGAGTTTTTTCAACAATTGTGCAAACATTTTTAACTGTTTCTGACAAGAATTCTTTCAGAAATTCTCAAAATGTTTGTATAAATCATGGGAAATATCATTTTCTAGGAATTAATATAGGATTATCTTGCAAAAATATTTACAACAATTCAGCCAAGAACTTCTACAGAGTGTGCTTTGGGAACTCTGTAGGAATCAATCAACAGATCATAAACAGATTTTTTCCAGGAATGTCTTGAGAAATCAAAAGCATCAGCGATCATCGCCAGTAGCACTACGCTCGTGTTGCAAGCGATTTTTGTTTGAGATGCGTATACTCAGTACACGATTTTTTTTTTAATTTATTCAAAAACATTTACATCAGGTTTTAGAAATTCTGTAGGCATGATGTCAATTCTTTGACTATCCTATACAGGTATTTTTGTGCGTAGGACATGTCCTACCTGTCCTACCCACTTCCCGCGCCACAGATTCTAGTCAATCACTGAATAGAAACAATTAATTGTATGGTCATCAATGCTATAACTAAAATACTGAGAATAAATTTTTTTATAACTAATTTGATTCCGTGGATTTTTGCAAAATTTCGTTTCGAACGCATTCATCAGAAGTATCGCATACCCTTAAGTACGATAGTTCGCTGACTACGGAACAACCAAACGAGCGTGATAGTAAACGATACGAACCGAACGGACGGCGCGAGTTCTTGCTTGTGATTTCTTTTGTGCTGGTGTTATCAAGTGTCCGGTCGATCGTTCGTTCGCCCGGCGATCGCACCGTTAGGAGTGAGTGAGTGCTGCGGTAATTGGTATTGCTTCCACATATGGAAGAAGATTAACGACCGGTATCCAAGTGTCGCGTCGCATTTCGATCCTGCTCGGTGTCTAGCCTCTAAAGTGGCCTAGCTTCATATCGTTCAACAAGTTCAGCAATAAGGAAGTAACAGCTGCCGCGCCGCTGCTGTGGAGATCTTGTACGATGGGATAGACTGACACTCGTTTAGTAACTAGCAGCGCGTGGTCATCCCGTCTATTAAAATGTTCATATTAATGACGAATCATGATAGGGCAGTTTGGGATTGGATACGCGAGGCACTTACTATATGTAAGACTTGGAGAGCAATTAACGGGAATGGCCTGCAGGCAAAGGAAGCGTAATGACTAAGAGGTATGACATACAGATGAACAGGGTAATATCTGGTGTTTTTAAGTTTGGATCGTTTGAAATTAAGCAGAATAATCCGCTTCCTACAAAGAATATTTGTTTGAGCCATGACCACAAAGATGCCAAGAATACTACAAGTTACCTAAAGGTGATTATACCCTACAGTAATCAATTCCGGTAAATGTACACTAGAGCAATTTAAATAACAAAAGCAAGTTTGAAAATCCCCTCCCCTGCTTACAATCTAAATGATGAAAATAGTTGTACCGGTGTTGAAAATATCAAGCTTATTTTTTCGTTAGGATTTTCAAATAAACATTAACCTAATTGGGCCATCTTTAAATCCTCACGAGTATTTCTTCTACTACTTGTATGTCACTCGTATCCACTTTTCAGTGGATTGTTTCAGAATTTTAAACTTTCCTCTACATATGTATCTCAACGAAATCATTAGTTGGCGCTTTCTTGGAAAAGTGCTTAAAGTTCGAATAAGTTTATCTGCAAAGTTGCTGCACAGTTTAAAGCATATCTTTTAATCTTATCCCAACCCACACTAGGGTAAATGATGGCTTCGGCACCCTGAGGGTATTTTTGGCAGCACTAATTTATCGTCCTTGTTTAAATTTATCTACGGAACAAGAGTTAACTTCAATGGACTCAACATATTCCTTGAACTATTATCTTCCATGTGGATCTCATCTTTCACAAAAATATTAAATAACATTGGTTAAATCATTAAATGAAATAAATGCTTACGAAATTATCGTCATTCGTGAGCTGCCGAATAAAACAACACAAGAACAGCTTAAGAAAAACTCACCACTTTAAACGGTCCAATTCTCCGCTCCAATCACAATTTTTTCATCAAAGCTACGCACTAGCGTTGGGCAATTTTGAATCGATGTTCCGAAAATCGATGTTTCCTTTCCGATTAATCGATTTTCTGAATCCATGTTTGGCACACCTAAAATCGGGTGAATCGATTCTCTTCATTCGATTCTTTGATTCGATTCATTTTGTTGAAATCGTTGAATATTTCTTAATGAGTTTGTCGAGAAGAAACCATATTTTGAACTAAGCTTGAAGTAGTAAATCTGTTCGATTGCTTTTCGAAACTGATTTGATTGAAAGATGTTGAAATCAAATGCAAATGTGTTTGGTCTCATTTTAAGCTTTATAAATGTCAATTTGTATCCGATTCGAATCGATTCGAAAACATCGATTCAAAGGATTCGATTAAATCGGTGAATCGATTCAGCAGTTCAAATGTGAATCGATTCAGTAACATCGATGTTTTGCACAAATTTGCCCAACGTTACTACGCACCGATCACTTATGCACTATTGAACTTTCGATTTGTATATAAAGCACTCGAAAATACTTAATTTTAATGTTTCAAATCACATATTAAAATTAATGCACTTTGATTTCCTCAGCAATCGCTTTTATTACTGGACAAGGTTGCCAGGAAACCATATTTAATTGCGGTGTATTTATTATTCACAATTTAAACTCGTACAAAAAGTCGAACACAACTAATCAATTTATTGGAATTAGGCAACAAAGCATACATTGGTAATAATTGAGCCTATCAATACTTTCCTTATCTGTGTATTGTAGCGCATAAACATCAATAAACCAACAAAAAATCGTGAAACATCGCAACCGGAATATTTTTTAATGTTACCATTCACTTTCTGGGGAATAACATGGCGATAGAGCATTCAAGAGCAGCAACCTTTACAGACCACAACCATATCGAGCCATTCAGCGAATAGTTCAATTCACAGTGAAATTATTTACCTTTTGCATTTAAAGAAATTTGAAAACAACTGCGCAAGTACCGTCGTTGGGGGTTAGATTTGGCCAAAAATGCGTAAGTCCTCATTTATTTTTAAACAACTTTCGCAATTCGCATGATATGTTCGGCTAAATATGAGAATACTTTGCAAATGCTGAACAAATGATTGAAATTTGATTATTTTCCTTTAAATAGGAAACTTATGAAAATTGGCACAATCTCACCCCTTCGAGGGGGTGACATTGGGCCAAACAAACTACACTCAGGAAAGTGAACTATCGATAAACATAGGAACCCCTTATGAAAATTCTCCACAAGAAATCGGATTGAAATTCATAAATTTACGTAATAAAACCGAAACAAAAATAGTTTTCGCGGCATCCTGGAATCGCTCCAAGAACCTTGTGTTCGATAGGCTCGTGCGCACTCCTTTTGTCTATCGACGCCTTAATGTGGGGTGATGCTAAGACGATACATACAGCTTTCGTATTGCAATAATTGTTTCATCATTCTTAAGGCAAAATATATGAATTTCTATAGTCCAGTTCGCTGCGTGTAGAATTGATACGCAATAAGAACAAATCAAGAGAGCTGTGTTCCTTTCAAGAGCTTTCCAATATGATGGACAGGAATAAGAGATTTCAAAATAGTATTCGTCCTCCTAAAAGCGAGATTATCTGTGTAGCCTCAAAAGTGACAATTTAAAAAGGCCTTTTTCAAGCTTTTTTCGATGATTTATTAAAAATAAACTACTAGTTCCATGAATCTAATATTTTGATGGTACATTTTATATTCTGCAAATAAAGAATAAAATAATATGTTAATCAGTCCATTTAGGTACGAACAAGTAAATGGTACCAGAATCATAAGGTAGAATAAAGATTATCGCTCGAGTTAGGTAGACATAACAGTACAGTCAAGCTTCGTTCGTTGCGCTATACCTGTAGCACAGAGAACAGACATGGAGGCTCGAACGAAATTCCATCAAAATCATGTGTAAAGGTTAGAGTCAATCATCAGCGCCGCAAACGCGGGCAGCGCAACATACAAACTCGTATTGACCACACGATGGCACTAGCGAACGTCAACATACATTGGCACACAAAGCAACGCTAGCGACAAGTGGCAATTTCTGATTGTGACACTAGCGCCAAAGTGTAAAAAGCGGCAAAATTGAAGCTCCTATATTCTGATGACAGCGCCGCGTAACAGGAGCATAACGACATACTTTGAAATGACCAGTACAAAGCTTTACACACGCTGACGATTCAAGATACACGTCTGTTCTCTGTGCCTGTAGCCCACTTAGTGCAAGACTTTGACTAATCGGGCTGATTTTCGAGCTGTCAAATAACATAAAACAAAAAAAAAAAGGAGCTATCAACATTGATAAATTGCGTCTTATGTCAGAAAATGACGTTTGCCTTCGTTTTAGGAGGGCTATGAGCCTACGCATGCTATAAAACGTTTGACTTTTACTGTGCGCCCTGTTTTCAAGTTGCCCGTGAGAGAGAGCGAGACAGCATGAACACACGGCGCACAGTAAAAGTCAAAAGAACAAAAGAATTTATGGCACGTACAAAGGCTCATAGCCCAACTAACGGGAGCCCAATTGAAACGTAGCCCACTTAAAGATAGTGCCAAGAGCGAAATTCGACTGTAGTAGTAGATAATTTCAAGGATTACCACGGTTACAATATTGAGAAGGTGATATATTCCGAAAACTGACAGCTACTTGATGACGTCATTCCTAACCATCTCGAACACATTTGTGAAATCGAATGATCTAGTGGTCCTGATGGTATATAGTACGATAGAAGTGACGTCACATGTTTACAACCAAATTCGAGTTTAGACCAGTAAGAGCCTGCTTTGTTTATTGTTATGCCGTGAGGAATACTACATTAAAGTTTTTTAATATTCCCATTGCTTGCTGATATATTTCAGATTATAATTTGGCCCAATGTCACTCTCGACGACAGTACCTGTAAACTTTGACAGGCACTGGTGCCGTTGTTTTCAGTTCTTTCAAAGGAGAGGAAACCAGTGTGTAGCAAGTAATGAGTTACAGTCGTCGGCATTAACCAGAGGACGGTGTGTCCATCCTTTTCTCTTTTGTGATTTCTACCTTTCGTGACGACAAAAGTCATGCGTGTTGTTTGAATGCGGATGGATGGTGTGGATCAGGAGCGAATTTATTCGTGCTGTTCGGAATTTGAATCAAAGTGTTCGGAATATGAGACAGAATGAACGCATTGTTCGGCATTTGAATCAAAATGATGTTCCATACTCTTACGTAAAACAATACTAAAACTAACTTAATCAACATTATTATCGGTACACCCAACAGCTAACAGTTAGACTTTGCGAATAAGTTAAAATTTACACAAATATTAGCCAATTTATGCCCATCAGATGCATTTGAAGTCACTGTTGGCCTTAAGTGTTCGGAATAAGAGTCAAAACGGTACGCGCAATTCAAACGCAATTCTGAAATCCAAATTATCCGTTCCGTGGATTTTCCTTGCAGAGCACAATATTATGAACCAATTAACAATGACGTCACGCTGCAATTTCTTGTTTGTTTGGTTGGTTCTTGGTTAGAATCGCACCTGCTGCAAGTTTATAACCATGGTATGTCAATTTTCACAGCCGAAATGCTGTCACAGTGAGACTTGATACAAAAAATATTCGATGAAATAAATGAAAATGAATTTAGGCAGCGTCCATTTATGACGTTACGCTAAACTTTTCATTTTTCGAACCCCTTCCCCCTCCGTAACGGTCTTCGTATGAGAAAAAAATATGTATGAGCCGCAACATTTAAGCTTACTTCTCAACTCACTAAAGCGTTACGTAGTGTGTGAACTGCGCCTTTATCTGCTCAAATTAAGTGGCGTTGTGCATTCAATTTGATTCTCTGTTACTGTATTTATAACTGCAACGCTCTTTTAAGTGTAGTCTGTATTTTTCTGCATAGGTCCTTTCAACCAGTAGAACATAATGTGTGACGTTTAATTTCAGTCATTGTCAACACATGCGAAAAGTAACCAATACATAAGCTCGTTTTTACACAGTTTTGGATTGCCGAAGAGAACATTTTAGTTGCCGACAATAGTAATTGCATTGCCGATAAAAGAACAAGTGCCTCGTGACTTTGGCGAGGAAAAATAGATGATTTAGGGAACAAAATAGTTTTTTGTGTATAATAACCAATGAATAAAGAGTGTTCAAGTGTGTTTCAGGTGTCTCCTGCTAATTCTTTTGCTTAATTGTTGTGTATAATGGCCTTTTTAAAAGTCCAGCTGCATAGACTGCCGAGAATACGTAAGTTCCCCTATTGAATGTAGGAATTATTTTTTTTCTAGTTCATTTATTTGAGCCTCAATCGCGTTTAACGCTTTACGGAGCCGAAATTCATTTTTTGTATTGTTTACAAATCATTCACTTTTTTGTACTAAGATTAGTATGGGGTGGAGCCAGGGTACTCGTGGCAACTCGAGGTCAATGGTCACAATTTTTGGAAGGAAGGACATGGTGAGGATTGGGTTTAGGGTTTTCTGCAGCACATCCGCGAGATATACCTATCGTGGTATCGCGATTAACGTGTAGTGGCGTTGGTACCAATTTCTTGCCGGCATTCGTCTGCCGGAACATACAGGGGACAAAACACAGAAAAAAAACTGGAGAAGAGAACACAGTAGAATGAAACTTTTATACTGGACAAGCGAAGAAAATCAAAAATTGCGACCATATAAATGAGATCGCGGGTGCCCAACACATCTTTAACAAGAACATAGGGTTGTCAATGTAGGAATTCTTGATTTGTGGTCGTTTTGTTTTCAAATAAATAGGGCTTCTATTGAGGGACTGAAACTTTTAACTTAATCAAACCGTGTTTAAATTGATTAAATAATATCAAAGGAAGTTTTCAGTCAACACTTCAATACTAAACAGTCTGAACATACGTTGATTTTTTGTGTTTTATTTCACAGACATTTTGGTTCCAAAGAACCTTTTTTTTTCAAGAATCAATACAGTGTCCGTTCGATTCGAGCAACATACAAAAATCTCTCATTGAACGAAAAAAAATCAGCAACCTATTAAACCAAACCATTTATCGAAACAGACCGGCAAACCGGCTGCGGTGTTGTTGTTTTGTATGTTTTATTAGCGTTTCCACGCGCATGGAGGTAGTAGTCTCCCCAAGAGAAAAAGGAAACGAAATACATAATAAAACCATTCAAGGTCGAAACAAAATCGAATGCACGCTTCGAAAATTTCACGCAAAACTGCGCACGATTCGGGCCAGCTCAAAGTTAATAGAATAAATTCAAATTTCTACCGAAACTATTTTATGATGCATTAGAGGACTGAATAACTGCAGCGAGAAAATTACAGAGGGTGGTGATCACGGTGATCATTGAGAATCATTTCGGGTTGAGAATTGTCTTGACTTCACAGGTCAAAGAGCATCTTCGTGTGTGACATTGTGTACATCGAATTTCAATGCAAAACTGGTTAAATGACAAAGAAAGCTATCAGTTGATAACGATGGAAGTATTTACAGAATACCATGCTGATAAGCAGGCCTTATCCTAGTAAGGGCATGAAAAATTGTAACATGGAATGAGAATAATTTTTCATGTTACACATTTCGTTACTGCGTGCAATACATCGCACTTATTTTTGTCTTGGGTAATTAAGATCAATTTCAAAACCGAATGGAACGTTGTTCTGTTTCTGAAACATTTCTAGGGTGCTGAGTAAAATCAGCGTACCGGTCGCCGACCGCACCGAGGGGAGAAGAAAAACCAATAAAACAAGCTTACGTTCGTGCGTTCTGCTGTGTTTAGTTCCTTAACCTTTGAGTGTCTCTCGGTTGTTGTGGTGTGTTCTGCTATATGGCAAGATAAGTTGAACGTTTTCAAACAAAATAGGTATCATCGTGCATGTGAGTGTAGTATAAATTTAACTAGCATGAAAAAAAGAATTTTGATAGGAATTACTAAGCTCTGATGAACACAAATTCTTGATTAATTACACTGCGGAACACGTTTTTGTCTCAAGCACCAAAATACCGCTATACACTCAATTTAGGGTTGCTTAGTCCATTGCCGTTTTCAAAAATATCATAGCACGTCTAGTTTTTGAGAAATTGGCTGTTGAAAATGCCAAAATTGTCTATTTTAGCCAGCTTGTAAGGCAATTTATTTGTTTAATTTGTCACAGAATTCAAACTTTATGTGTATAACAATACTTATCAACAAAGTTTACAATACTTTCGATGCGGAAAATTGTATGTATTTTTCCATATAAGAGAAACGAAGAATTTTCTATGGAGACAGCAAGCATGTTGAAAAAATCGGTTTAATCTAAATTTAATCGTGCGATTTCAACCAAATTATGTCTAAAATGAAAGTGCAAAATGGCATGCTTGGCGAATAAGATCACATCGATAAAACCAGTGTTTTATGCAACATTGGCGACCTGTAGCTAAAAATTGTGACGTGCTGGAACATTTCTGAGAATTAAATCAGATTCAGCAACCCCAAATCTACTAGATACACATAATTTGATCCTTGAGACACGCAAACATGTCATTTTTGTTGCGCTGTGTTACCTATCTAGAACACTATCGGCTCAAAGATGGAATCCTTTCAACGAGCATTTCCAATATTGCATAAATAGAAGATTTCATAGAAAATCCAAATTCGGAGTTAATCATTAATATAAACCTCCTTTTACCGATCTATGGCCGCGTCGTTTCGGTAGCGATTGTTTCAATTGGCTAAGAATTAACACTACGGATTGCCTGTTCCGATGGTAAAAGTCTACCTCACAGGTGACCTCTAATTCATGGTGTGATGCGACTTCATTCTTACCGTGCTTTGGAAAGAATGGTTAGGGGGGTCTTAAAAACCCAACCGTTAACGGAGCCTGTGGAGTACCAGGGCATCCTCTACAGTATTGTGCCCTTCTTGTGCTACAACCATGTGTTTGCTTAGTTTTGGTAAATGGCAACGGTTAGAATAGCTTAGGTCAATCTTCAACAAAAAATAACAGCAACAGGGGCCCAGATAGCCGTAGCGGTAAACGCGCAGCTATTCAGCTAGACCAAGCTGAGGGTCGTGGGTTCGAATCCCACCGGTCGAGGATCTTTTCGGGTTGGAAATTTTCTCGACCTCCCAGGGCATAGAGTATTTTCGTACCTGCCACACGATATACACATGCAAAAATGGTCATTGGCATAGTAAGCTCTCAGTTAATAACTGTGGAAGTGCTCATAAGAACACTAAGCTGAGAAGCAGGCTCTGTCCCAGCGAGGACGTAACGCCAGAAAGAAGAAGAAGAAGAAGAACAGCAACGATCAACCTTTGCAGACTCATGCAAAATTATGCAGCCCAATAGACCCTAGTTCAATGACCTTACTTTCGTAAGGAAAACTTCTATTCAGGTAATCTTGTGGACTCAGTTTTTGCTACTTCCAGCAAACATGAAATGGCAAACTCGCGTGCCATGTCTTGTGCATGCGAGCTTGTTAATAACGCAATCGTTGTAACACTCATTTCCCAGATAACTACCAGAGATGCATATGCTGTCAGAGCTGATGTCTCTGTCGGTGATCTCAATAGAAAATACATCTGTTGTTCGGTTTATTTACCACATGATGAACCATCCCCAACGGATTGTGAGCAGTGATTGCAAATGCTCATCACATCATCTGGGGCAGCTCAGATATAATTTTGAGAGGCTCCAGTCTGACGGAATACTTAAATAGTACTGATCTTGGATTACTCAATATATGCAATGACCCAACTACAAGGGGTACCCCATGGTGGAATTCCGATCGACCCACTAAAATGGAGAATTTCCAAAACAATGCCGATACAATGGAGTTCAACACAGAAGGAGTCGAGGACGCAAGCGCGTTCCAGAAAAGCGGTAAGATGCCACGATCTCCGGTGCATACCACGAAGAATCTACCGACGTATAGTAGTAGCTCGAAGCAATGTGAGACACAAAAACCACAAGGAGTATTAGGGATTCAGAGTCCAGTGTACACACCGAAATCGAGCAACAACGCTGCTAAAGGAGGGAAACAATCTGAAAACTCAAGGTTTACGGAGGAGGGATTCCACGGAGGCATGCAAGTCGATTCTGATCGACCATTTCAAAAATATCTGAAACTTTGCACAGTTTTTCAGTTCCATCTAAATCGTCATTTTCCGATATCAAATCTTCAAGTTGAGTCACGACTAACTTTTCAAAAGGGTGTATGTGAAAATGGTTCAAAAATATTCAAAAAGCTGCACAGCAAAAACGGTTCGTTCGATTGTTAGACAACTAAAGAAACAAAGTTAGACAACTAAATAAAGATTCCAAAAAAAAAAATACACACAGTAAACAAAATTTTTTTTTGCATTAAAAAACATCATTTTTGTCACAAAAACTCAAATATCTCAAAACCCTATCGGAATACCAACGTAATTTTTTGAGGGAAAACGGTCCATTATATTAGCTATTTATCATAAAAATTTGGTGATGGTAAGCCAATAAACAAAAAAGTTATGACATTTCAAATATTTTACAAATTTGACACTTAGTGAAATTTTTTTTTTTTCATTGTCAATTTTTTTTAGGACCGCAGTTTGTTGCTGAATTTTTTGTTAAGGGTACCACATGAGGTTAACAAGTTGTTTTCATGATATTTTATTTAATTATTCATAACTATTATAGCATCTATTAGAAAGTTAGACGCGATCCAGTGTTGTGATCTAAAGTCTTGATAGTGTCATATTTTTTATTGTACGTAACTGAAGAAAAATTCTCTCAATAGTGTTGAAACCTTTTGATAAAAGAAACCTATAAGAAATCTAATATTGAAGACAAAAGCTACAAAAAAAGTTTTCTATACAGGTATAGACCCGCCTTGGTAGAGAATAGACTTTGTTAATCATATTTGGGAGAAAGCGAGTAACTTCAACAACATCAAAAACATGATAGGTACATACCATGAACATACACACGAAAAAGCTAAAAATATACTACCACTATGGTTATAAAAGATTTAATTGTAAAATGTTTCTTCAGTCAAGCAAACGACACCAAACTAGTCAGTAAAAACTTTAAAGTGATTTTGTTTATTAAAATCTAACGAGCAACATGAGTAGTCGCTTTCTCAACTGTTGCAGGCCGTTTGCAGAAAAAAAGTGTTCGAAAGAGCTACGAAATCTCACCGAAAGCACCATAGATAAACTGAAAACGGCTGGTTATGCTCCAATGTCTACATTGAATACAAATTTACGCATTTGTACGTCCGTTTAAACGTTGACAAACGGGCAATCTGTACATCATCGGTGGATTAGGTTGCAGGAAGTTCGAAAACAACAACAACTGAGGAATTACTAGATGCATCGACAACAACTGAGGAGTTACCAGAAGTACCAAGTGCAGATAGTCTTGCCACGGTACCATCAGCGACATCTGTTTCAACGAATCAATCAGAAGATGAGTGCATCCAGAAGGTCAACATCGAACGCTTCAACGAAGGGATAGCTGGAATAAAAGTGACTCCGATTAAATGGACGAAGATGGGTTACGTCAATTATCCCGAGAAAAAATACCGTGAAATCAACGAAGCTGTACGAAGAAACCTCTTCAAATTAGGACCTGAGGATGTGGAAAATACAGACTACGATGAGGTAATTATGAATATGAAGGAAAGGTTCTCGAATCTAGCCACGACAAGGAAAGAAAAATTATTGATTTTGTCGATGCTGCCAAGCTCGTGGTCTATTCAAGATGCCATTGATGAGTTCAAAACCAATAGAAATACAGCAAAAGAGGCAAAACAATTCAAAAATAACTGTCTTGCAACCAAAAATGCTAGGTCGAGTACTTCATTAACAGATGAGACAAAAGAAAAAATAATTCAATATTTTGAAGACGATGAAGTAAGTAGAGCTATGCCTGGCCAAAAAGATTATGTATCTGTAAAAAAAGATGGAAAGCGTCAAGCAATCCAAAAATGATTAATGATGACTACTTTGAAAGAAGCGTATATACGCTTCAAGGAAATTAACGAAAATATTAAGGTAGGTTTTTCCTCATTTGCAAGCCTTCGTCCAAGGCAATGCAAGCTTCTATCCAATTCAGGAACACATAATGTTTGTGTGTGCACAACACACGAAAATATTAACCTAATCTAAACTATGCATGAAAAGAATCAATTTATCAAAGGATATTGAAACGTTAACTGGTAGTCTTTTGTGTGAAAATACAACATCAAATTGCTATCTCCGATCTTGTTCGGATTGTCCAGATTCTTCATCATTGGAAAATACTTTATTCGCTGAGTTTGAAGAAAATTATATTGATCAGTTATCATTTGAGCAATGGGTGACCACGGATAGGTGTGACCTAGAAACTATTGTAAAACCTGTAGATGAGTTTGTGTCATTTTTTTGCTTGAAATTAGAAAGTTTAATTCCTCACGACTTTATTAAAACAGAGCAATCCCGCTTTTTAAAAAATGCGAAAAATACATTACAAGATGGTGAATTTTTAGTCATTTGTGATTTTTCTGAAAACTATAGCTTTGTATTGCAAGATGAAGTGCAGTCCCATCACTGGAACGTACAACAAGCTACAATTCATCCATTCGTTATTTATTTCAATGGAAGTACGCAAATTGAACATTTTAGTTTTATTGTAATTTCCGAAGATTTAAGACACGACTCAGTATCTGTAAATTTGTTCATTGCCAAAATGATTAACTTTTTACGCGTTGATAAGGATAAAGAAATCAGAAAGATATATTTCATGTCTGATGGAGCAGCATCGCAGTACAAAAACCGTAAGAATTTTTCGAGCCTACGTCAATTTAAATCAAAGTACGGAATTGATGCAGAATGGCATTTCTTTGCTACGTCACATGGCAAAGGTCCTTGTGATGCTATTGGAGGAACCATAAAGCGCATGGCCACAAGAGCAAGTTTAGCCAAAGAACGTGAGCATCCAATTAAAACTGCAAAAGAACTATTTGATTGGGCGAATCGCAGAAAAGAAGAAGATTTAACAAAATTATCATTTTGTTTTACTACTACTGAAGAGTACGAATTAACGGCATCAGAGCTCAGCGAGCAATATAATAACGCGAAAACGATCCAAGGAACCCAAAAATTTCACTGTTTCATTCCATTGTCAGAAAATAAAATTAAAGCAAAACTATACTCGAACTGTACTGATAATGATGCAAAAGTGTTCGATATTGTAAAAAAATTGAATAACAATAAATAAATAAATAAGTATTAATAAAATGTTTTCATGATCTCATAACGCATACCCAAATCCAAAACTTTTAAAGTTTATATATAACATTTAGAAACTCATCGATCATACTCTAAAAAAAATATCCTGGTAAAAAAAAAAATATTTTCGTGTAATCTGTTAATTCATTTTAATTTATACATATATACATATACATATAATATTTATACATATAATATACATAATACTAATGAATACATGAAAACGACTTGTTTAATTCACGCAAGGCCCTTAACAATAAAATCAGCAACAAACTGCGGTTCCCGTAATAATTTACACCGAAAAAAAAACTTTTTTTCTACTAAATGTGAAAATTGTGACATGTTTGAGATGTCATAACTTTTTTGTTTATTGGTTTACCATCACCAAATTTTTATGGTAGATAGCTAATATAATGGACCGTTTTCCCTCAAAAAATCAATCGTTGGTATTCCGATAGGGATTTGAGATATTTGAGTTTTTGTGTCAAAAATTATGTTTTTTAATGCAAAAAAAAAATTTTTTTTTACTGTGTGTATTTTTTTTGGAATCTTTATTTAGTTGTCTAACTTTGTTTCTTTAGTTGTCTAACAATCGAACGAACCGTTTTAGCTGTGCAGCTTTTTGAATATTTTTGAACCATTTTCACATACACCCTTTTGAAAAGTTAGTCGTGACTCAACTTGAAGATTTGATATCGGAAAATGACGATTTAGATGGAACTGGAAAACTGTGCAAAGTTTCAGCTCAATAGAAAAAAATGAATTTAAAAATTTACCAAATTTTGGTGCTGTTGCTTGGAATCACTCGGAGGTGAAGAATAAGGTCGATGAACTCATCCAGTTCGTGAAGGACCACGGCACAATGTGCATACCGCGATCAAGAGCAAGCTGACGAGCATCAAAACCTCTGTCAACGCTGCCATGAACGGGCAGAAAGCACTGAGGATGAGAGCCGACCTTGCCAAAAAGGCACTGAAATAGGTTACAGAGCAAGCAGCGGCTGACAAGCTTAGGACCCCGAGGTGATAAACCTACGAAGAAGCGAGACAGAGAGTCACCAGGAGAAGGGGGAGTCTTAAAAAAGCATCCCAACGAGCAAGGAAAGGACGAGAACGATGACGGATAGCAAACCGTCGTGAACACCGGAGATAAAAAAAAGAAACAGAAAAAGAAAAAAAATGCCATACTTGTTAAGGCAAACGACCTACCAACGTATGCAGATATCCTTCAAAGTTAAGGACGATCTGAACCTGAAGGACCTCGCAAAAACGTGGTTAGAACGCGGCGAACCCAGAAAGGGGAGATGCTGTTTGAGCTAAGAGCGATCCAGCGATCAAGAGCTCGGCCTATTATGAGCTAGTCACGAAATCTATGGCGAACGTAAGAGCACTTACTCAGAAAGCAGTTTTTGAGTGCAGATATCTGGACGAGATAACAACCGTGGACGAGGTGAGTGAGGAGCTGCGTAAGCAATGCAGTCTTGAAGGGGAGGCCATGGAAATCCGTCTGAGGAAGTCGAACGACGGCACACTGTCAGCGACGATTCGGCTACCAGTAAACACGATGCACAAACGGGTGGAGATAGGCAAGAACGAATTGGTTGGTCGATATGCCCACTGAGACTTGTCACACGAGCAGATAAGCCACCGATGAGATGCGGAGGTAACGCAGATCAACCTGAATAAATGCGACACCACACAGCACCTGTTGTGGCAGTCGATAACAGAAACTAAGTGCGACGTTGCGATAATAGCGTTATTGAAGAAGTGATTGCCAGCTCAAAATCAACGTAATTTACTTTTGCATCTGCTACGCACCTCCACGATGGACGCTCGAAGAATTTAGTCGGATGTTAGAGGAGTTGATCGATGAACTAGTTGCTCGAAAACCAGTGCTGATTGGAGGTGACTTCAATGCATGGGCCATGGAGTGGGGTAGCAGGGTAACCAATGCCAGAGGTTACAACTAAGGCACCGTTAGCACAATTCGGAAAGCCGAACGGGAGTCGATCATCGACCAAACAATTTGTAGCCCACCACTGGCGGGCAACATGAACCCATAGCTATCACCTGGCGATTCGCTACAGAATTGGGGATGCCACGAAAACGGGAGCCCGCAACGATCGATGTGGAACGAGAGACTCAACGCCCTCTGCGCTGCTTGCCTTAAAGCCAGAGAGCAAGGAACGTAGAAGTCAAAGAGGAGCGAAAGGTCGTATTCCAAGCAGCCATAGCTGCTTTCAAACGCGAGATAACGCTGCGAAAGTCTGAGTGCTACAAGGAGTTGTGCCGAGCAGCTGACGCCAACCCATGGGGGGACGCTTATCGAGTGGTCATGGCGATAGGAAGTTAAGAGTAACGGCGGGAGTTCCGCAAAGGTCCATACTGTGTCTGACTCTATGGAATGGGATGTACTTCGGTGTCCTATCATTGGAGTTACCCATGAGCGTCTAGATCGTCGGCTTTGGTGATGACGTTATCCTAGCAGTATTAGGCGAAATGCTGGAGTAGGTGGAAGTACTAGCCACGAAGGCAACGCACTTACAAGGATCATGCCGAACGCTCATGGTCTGAGAAGCAGTAGGAGATACGGAGTTCCGGCCGAGTGCTATCAGCGGAGAGGCACCAGGCAGCAAAATGATGAGCGATCCTACCCTTTGGAATCTGGCGAACAATATGGTGGTGAAGATAACGTCTATATTGCAGAGAAACTGGCGGGAAGAGCAGCGAACCGAGAGGCAGAGGTCGTCTGGTCGTCGGAGCACGATTAGTGCGGACGTCTCCCCAACCGGTACTGGTGACAACCTCCGACGCCGGAGGAAGTCAGGAGGAAAAGGAAGCAAGAAGGAAATAAGCGGATGAAAGACGGAAGGAGAGAGAGAGAATCGGATGAAGATAACGTGCAAGAGCAAACCTCTGGCAGACTGCGCATAGTGCAAGAGCACAGAGCGGGAAACGGTCAAGAGCGTAATCGAAGTGCAGATGCATAGCTTGCACAGATTGCGTGCGACCAAGCTGAGGGTCGTCGGTTCGTATCCCACTGGTGGAGGATATTTTAAGGGTGGAAAATTTTCTCGACTTCCCGGGGCATAGTGTATCTTTGTACCTGCCAGACGATATACGAATGCAAATATGGTCAATTTGCGAAGAAAGCTCTCAGTTAATAACTGTTGAAGTTCTCATAAGAACAATAAGCTAACGTAACGAAAATACATTTTTTTTGTTTGCTCATAATTTGAACCAAAACGATAAATCAAAGTTGAGTATTTTCATGATAGTACTTACAATCCTCTGTATTAGCCTCAAATATGATTAAACAACTTCCATACAATAGACATCATGTTATGGCGATGATAGATTCTGTGTTCCGAATATTTTACATACCTGCGGAAAAGAAAGAAGAAGTGGATTATTAATTAAGATGCTTTATATTTATGTGGAGAGCAATATTAAAATTGATACGGTAATTTAGTTTCTACAATACATTCATTCAATTGCAACTGCATTCTGTATATAAACTCGGTCAGTAATTTATATTATAATTTTCCTATCAGCTGTTGAAAAATATATCAATAAAACAGAAAAATCGCACAATGCAAAATAAAGCAATGATTTTCGGAAATAAGTACAGATGCAAAGAATTGTATTTACGTACTTCAATCTTAAGAGTTCATATTAGATGGCTTGTTAATAAAACATGTTCACCCAAAAACGTTGATGGCAAACCCATTGCACCGGCCAATCCGGTTGACGACCGCAGTCATGTGAAATATTTCGAGCTCCACATGACCGACCCGAATGCGGAAAAGAATCCCTCAGGGCATTACACGTTTTGTCGCTCCACACTGTCTACCGATGACTGTTGGGAAACCCTAGTTACGCCTTCTTCCCACCCACAGTCATTCCAATATAACGGTGAACACTGTTGAACGCTCAGAACGTTCGCTAGCATGTGAGCTAATCACGTGCTAAAACATTCCGTTCTTCCTCGTTTTTCCGAAATTGGATTCCGACACCACAATCATAAAAATATAACCTCATTCAAGAGCTCACGAATATATGTCTCGGAGAACTGGCATCGCAGTGTCTTGGCAATCACTCACTTATTTCACTTCGAAAACGTGGTTTGCGCTGCATCACGTTCATGTGAAATTTTCCAGTCTCAAAATTATACGTTTCGACAGATTTTTTTCCACCGTCGCTTGCGCGATATACTTCTGGCGAACGTGCGTGACTAATTTAGCGTGACTGTTGCCGCGTCGTCGCAATTGTTGTTGTCGTCACCAAACAGCGACGAGGTGCAGTTGCAATCAATGAGTGCGATGACGACTTTCCAAAAAAAAACCCTTCGCAGGTTCCCAGCACCCGCAATTGGGGCTTGATTGGCGCACTGTGGTTTAGATATTGAAAATGATGATGAAAATAAAACATTTTCAATATTCATCTATTTCGAAGATTTAATACTATGATGGAAAATATGTTTATGTTTTAAGGTGAAGACGAATCGAAGCCAAACATCAAATTTTCCAGAGCACGAATCTGGAGAATCGACCACCCGTTTGAGCTGGAAACTTAATCGACTGGTCACCATCAGCTAGTGACCAATCGATTAAGTTTTCAGCTTAAACGGATGTTTGGTTCTCCAGATTTGTGCTCTTGAATATTTAATGTTTGGCTTCGATTTATCTTCACCTTAATTCGCGTGTGTGTGCTTAACTATCCGATGTTGTAGCTGAATGTTTGACATTACTTTTCAACATAAACCTATGTTTGGAAATTGGGTTTTTGACAGCTTTTTCAAAAACTGGACCTCTGTGTTGGCGGTAAGCTGGCGAAGGCGGTGGCAGACAGATTGCACTGAATGGCGGTCGCACAGAAGCCGGTGTTATGTGATAATGAACCAAATATTATTGCACAATTATTTAGCGTTGCATTTGGTATGCGTTGCGATGCGTTTCCCAGCGATGATGATTGAGGTAAGGGTTGTTTTTATTGATGGGTACTAGAGGTTTAATTAGAATCGAGAAGTTTCATGTTCATCATTGGCTTAACAAATGCTATACTAAATAGGACTTGTTTAACCCGTATAGGCCTGAGTGAAAGAAAAATTACTAAAACTTACACCGCTCAACAAATACTTAACGGATTTTGATTATTTTTTGTCAGTATACTCGAACACATATCTAGTTTCTAAAAGTGGTCAAAGGATCTTGGGAATGTTCATGTGGCCGGAGTTATTGTGGTGGATCACTGGGTCAGGTCGGGTGACAAGGATTCTGTTCTTCTGTGCCCCTGGAGGTAGGCAAATTTCAAGTCACAGATAATTTCCAGAATCGGCTATAATGTGGCCACTACATGAAGCAGTTTTAAGAAAAACTGCATCAGCGTAAACCTTCTGATAATCGATTAAATTGAATAATTATGTCGACTGCATTTGATCTATCCTACAAATAACCATTTTCGGGTCCTCAGGATGCCTGAAATTTATGGTAAAGTGCACAATTTGTATCTTAACGTATGTTTCAAGCTTATGGAAACGCGTTCAAGTGAACTATTACGTTTGATCTATACTTATAGAGATTTGAAACGGTTTAATACCTAACAAATCTAGAGCCGGTTCTTTAGGATATTAAATCCGAATGGCCGCATCTGGTACACTCTAAACGGTGCAAAACTATTTATTTATAATGTTGAATATCAGATCTTACTGAATTATGCAAATTAAAATGATTGCCATTGCAAATAAACAAAGATAACTTGGCATGTCCCAACAAATCGCCTTTTTCTACCCGACTTGACCCAGTAACCCACCGCAATAACTCCGGCTAATGGAGTATTCCCGAGTTCCTCTGGCTACTTCTAGAAACTAGATATGGGGGCCAGCATACTGACAAAAAATTATTTGGATTCGTTAAGTATTAGCTGAGTGGTGAGGGTTTTAGTATTTTTGTTTTCACTCAGGCCTATACGGGTTAAAAGCGATCCCATGAAGCTAATAGACGATGGCTCAGAATTACGCAATATTTAATGGAGTCAATTCCCACAACAGAAAGGAAGAATTCTGCAGAGTCTGAGTCTGAGACCTCTGATGAGACTGAAGAAGCCTAGTTCTGATTCTGTAGAAACTTATGCGGAGATTTTTTTTTTTGAAAACTTCCAAAAAGGTTTGAGAGACCCAATGTGAATCTTTTGCAGATACTCCTAGGAAGAATTCCTCATAAACGTATGAGAAACTTTCGTGGCGACATCAGCAGAGACTCCATTGGAGTCTCTTTTGGAAATTTCGGCGAAGGCTTCTTTGAAGACTTCTGTAGATACTTCATTGGAGTCTTCTGCAGAGGCTCTTTTAGAGTTTTATGCAGAGTCTTCTGAGGGGACTTCTGTTGAAACTTCTGCAGATATTTCTGTGAAGACTCCTGCAGAGACACCACTGGAGTCTTCTGCATGGACTTATGCGGAGACTTCAGTAAGACTCCACTTTTCTGGAGACTTCTGTGAAAAATTCTGTTAACCCTCTAGTACCCAACACCGCCTTTAGACAGGATACCTTACCTTTTAAAAATTTGTGTATTTTTTCTTAGCTTGGAAATCAAAATGATTTTATTTTAGGCTTAGCCCTGGGCCATAACACGCGTATTAGGAAAGCTTTAAACAACTTCTGAAACATTTTTGTATTTTTTAAAAATGTAGGAAGACTTGTATGATTTTATGACCTACAAATGATTGGGTCTATTTCAACGAGTAATACAAACATTTGAACATTCTATAATTTTCTACAATCACAGAACCTATCACAAAATAAAAGGCTGGAGGAATTGAAGGAATTTCTAATCGCTTTTGCCGTTAGTTACACAGAAAATAAAATATGTTTTAGAAAAAAAAAAGATTTTTTTTGTTTTCCAAAGTAGTGCAAACACTCCTGTTTTGATTATGTATTGTCAAAAATTGGTACCGTAAATTCGGGTGAAATTGATCAGTAGGGTGAAATTGATCACCGTGTCACACGATTTTATATCTTCCTAAAGGAGCAAAAAAATCAATTTAACCTGCAGTGAGCGAACGTTGTTTGTCGTAACTATTGTAGAATTGTGTGTTGTGAAGCTTTTTGCGTTAAACAAAGTTAATTTCTATTAAAATAATGTAAAATTTAAAAATCATGTACGGTGCAGTATTGACAAACATCCATAAACTTCTAGTTCTAGACAAGCATTTGAACATGGTTTAAACCTGAAAGTTTGTAAGGATGCTGAAGATATATCCCCAAACCAGATTTCATCACCAAAACATGTATTAATTTGCTCATTTGATTGAAATAATTGAATTTCTGTTAGATATCGGGAAATTCCTTAGGAAATTGCAAACATTTAGGCGCTTTCCGCATAGTTCTTGAAATTTAACTATTCATTATTTCTATAAATATTGTATTGTTAAGAATTTGGCAAGCATATTCGGATTCAGGAGGCCAAAATTAGGTATGTAGAGTTGATTTCAAAACTAACAATAATCGCATTGACAATTGATCAATTTCACTCCGAAATAAGATCCCCCGATATTTTATTTTAGGTACATTTGTTAGAAAATTTCGTTACATGAGCCAATGAGGCTCACCTTTGTACTTGTTTTCCTGCATTCAGTTGTTTGACATTGTCAACTTTTAAGAAAACAGACAAGAAAAACCTTGAAAAATGATCAATTTCACCCGAAATTACGGTACCCAGGAGAGGCTCCAAAAATAAATAAAAAAAAATGATAGGGACGTTAAAAAAAAAAAAAAATACAAAAGCCAAAATTCATAAATTTGCGAATAAAAATACATCATTGCCATGTTAAATTCAATTTTAGATAACGAAAAATGATACTTGGATCGAATATATTGGATTGGAGGGTTAAGGCGAAGCAGGCCGTCATTGAAATTTGTACGTGTTGTTGATGATTGTTGCTAAGTCATGCCACAATTGTGAATTCAAGAATATCAGTTGGTATTGCACTGATAAATCTGAAAAGTTATCAACATACTTTCTGCGTGTCAGCGCAGAAAACCTATGTTGGTGCAGAATCTCTTGGGAATCGATGATCTGCTGAACTGATTTAACGCTTTTGTGTTGAGATTATATGCTCGAAATTTGTATGATTGAGATGAAATAAAATTTGTTTTTTAGCTCCTAGTTTCCAAATTCTTCAATGAGAAGCATTGAAAAGGGTTTGTTGTACTTACATGAGTAATTCAGACAATTTCCAACAGATTTCTTGCCTTTTTTAAAGTTATTGAGTTAGAGATTTTAAAAATACCATCTTTTATGGCAAACTCTTCCACCTGGTAAGATATTTTTATATTTCAATGGAGATTTCTTTAAAATAGATTTTCAGAAAATATGTAAGGGTATTCTTCAGAGATTCGTTCTAAATTTCGTACAGGATTTCCTCCACAAATTTTACCAAACTTTACACCATGTTTTCTTCCAATTAATTATTCCTAGAGGTTCCACTAGGAAGATTCCCGCACTATCTTTGTCAGATTTGTCTTTTAAAATTTCACTATTACAGATTTTGTGTTGGATTACGCCAAACTTTTTTGCAAGTAGTCTCCAAGGTACATATCTGAAATCTTTTTCTATTTATTTATTTCGCCAATCAATTGTAGAATACATGTTTGCATCTGAGAGAGAGGAGAAAGCTGGCTTAGATTGCGAGCTCCCAAAAGTCAAGGGAACCTGTCATCAACTGTCACTGGAAAACCGCACATTCGAAGGGCAAAGTGTGAAAAACCGCCAAAATTTGGCCAAACAAAAACTGAATATGATTGAAAATTCAAGTTGTTTTCCTGTGCTCTCGCATATTAAATAGTTGATTATTTAAATATTGTCAATTGGACACAAATTGCTATTGATTTTTTTTTATTTTATGATCTTTTTGATAACAAATGGAATGTGATTATGGTTTTGACCCAATTTGTGCTCTCCGAACCATTGTGCACCCAAACATGAGAAGAAGAAATCAAAAAACCAAAAAAAAAAAACAAGCCAGTTGTCAGTGAGCTGTCTGCTCTCTCTCAGGTTTGCATAATTCTATGTTGTATTATATCTTAAAGAGTTAAAATATTGTCTTAGCATTGTTCGTGACAAGGTCAAATCAATTACTGTGCAATGTTGATTATAAAGAGACATCAATCGGGCAAATGAATTCCGATTTCTTAACTGTGTACTGGGCGTGTAGAAATTCAAACTTGATAAGAGTGTTACTTGCAAGCTTGTTTATTAATTTCTAGGTGGCGTACAACTCAGTGAAAAGAAATGAGCTGTGACAGGTAATGTTTTCATGGTTTTCTGGTGAGACTAATTGGGCTGATACGTACTACGCAAAATTGAAGGCGATATATATGAATGATTTATGTTATAAAAAATATTATTCAACGCGAGTTTATTGAGAATTAATCTGTAGTCTTATGCGACTTAACTCATGATAATAAAGTTGATTTCACGGCCGCTACCGGTCAATCAGACTTACTTTGTACCAGTATGTTGGAGGTGCAACTGTTATGTTGATGTTTGAGGTTATGGCTTTCAGTTTTAAATAAGCGAAAATCCGTTTTTGAGTTTTATTTAAGTCTGAAAGCCATAACCTCATACATTTGTAAAAGTATACGGAAGGAAATGAAATGCGAGGAAACTCATCGATCAAGTGATTTCATCCACCATGGAGTGTGGATGTGATGCAATTTGTAGAAATGAACGACTTTATTCGTAAACTGTTATACGGCTTCTGGTTGTCTTGGTCCATTGGAATCTCATGCAGAGTCCTCTATGGAGACTACTGCGGAGACTTCTGTAAAGAGTCCATTGGAATCTTCCTCAGAGACCTCTTAGGACAATTCCGTAGAAAATTTTGCGCAGACTTCTGTGAAGACTTCATTGAAGTCTCCTGCAAAGACTTCAATGATGTCTGCTGCGCAGACATATGAAGGGACTCCTGTGGAGGATTTTTCTGGAGACTTCATAGGAGTATTATGTCTTATGATATCTGTGGAACCTCTTTAGTAAAATAAGTAGCTTAATACCAGCTCATTAGGCTGACATATTCTTATTCTACTCTTATTCCGAAAAATCTTATGGTTTTGATGATACATCCAGTAGCGTAGCTAGGGGGTGCGGTAGGTGTAGTCCGCACCAGGCCCCTGGTCTCTAGGGGCCCGGAATTATAGTAAATATTTCTCATAGCAATAGAAATTCAGTTTTTTACAGTGTAAAATGAAAATAGGAAAGGAACATCAGGTTTGAAGATTACAGGGGCCCCTGTATTATTGAAGCCTTTTAGAACAGTAATTGTTAACAGAACTTCGTGTCATCGAATATCCTGGGGCCCTCTATAACATGAGCCTAAGGTATTGCTTTGGAACCATTTCTATTTTGAGCCATATTCTAAACCAAGCCGGTCTCCATGTCTTTTAAAATGAATGTTCGTACTCCAAAGATTACTACGCATACTCCTTAGGTTTGAAGATTCATCATGGAACAGCCTCAGGAGTTCAAGAGCTTTGATCGAGAATACATTCAAAGACTCGTCCAAAAATCCCTCCAGAGATTATTGTAAAGATTTATCTAGTGATTCTCTCAGGACAATTCACTATATTCAATTCTTACAAGATTTGTTTTAGTAATTTTCTCTCAGTTTTACCAGTTTTATAATTATCATCTCAGAGCTAATAACTAGACAAATATTCCTACAGTAGTTCTTCTAAAAAAATATACATAGGATATTCCAGGGTTGAAAAAAATCATGTAGAGATTTTTTTGAGAAAACAAACAAAAATTCCTTGAAGAGATCAGTTATTTTTTCAGTATTCTTTGTGTCATTTTAGAACCTTTCCTTCAAGAATTACCCTACAGATTATAACATAAATTGTTCCATAGATTCTACCAAGGATTATTTCACTAAATCTAACAGGAATTCTTACAGAAGTTTAAATTATAAATTCAACCGTGGATTTCTCATACATCTCTCCAAAAATACTGAGTCCTTTCCAAAATTTCGTGGATAATTTTTGAAGTAAATTCAAAATTGATCCTTCAATCAAGTAGTTCATTTGAGCTAAAACACCACAAAATGGTAGAGTAATGCTTCCTATTATTCCTTCAAGAATTCCACTCGAGATTTTCTAGGGATTTTATTTTAAAAATCCTACAGAAAATTTTGGGTTCATCCTTTTTTTCGGGACACTTATCCAAGACTTTCTCAAGAGTGTAGAATAAATCCTAAGTTCTTTAAAAGACTTCTTTCTTGTAGGAAATTATCATCTATTATCAGAATCAGTGATATTTTTGAGATTTAGCTTAGAAATTTCCCCCGTTTTTTTAAGGGATGAATACTTTGTGAACTTTTTGGAGCATTTTTGGAAGAAACTGTTGAAGAAAAGGAAACTTGGAAAAGATCTCTCGAAGTTTAATATAGATAATTTTCTAGTTGCAATATTGAAGCAACTCTGAATGAAAATAAAAGGAAATTCAAAAAACACCTCGAAGAACCTCTAGAGTTATTTCTGAATTCTATGGAAAAATCGCTGGCTGAGTGCCGAGAAAGATCACATCCTTAAAAAAAAAAATGATAAATCCCTGGAGTAATTTCTGAGGGTATCTTTGGAAAAAAAAAACCTGGATGAATTCTTCAAGGTATCCTTAACAAAAATCTGGGAGGAATTCTTTGTGAAATTTCTGAAGGAATCGCTCAGCGAATTCCGAAGAAATTTTTGAATTATTAACTGGAGGAAACACCTGAATTTCACTCTCAGGAAATTAAAAAATACAGTAATATTTGACGTCACGACACAAGAAATCCTCTCAGAAATTTTAGAAAGACCCTCTGAGAGATGGCGGGTGGGTTGTCTGAGGAATCTTCATTGAAACGTGGTTGATCGGTCTCTTTCTGATCACGTTTTTCAGGCATGAGGCCTCTTAGTTTATATTTTAAAATACTTAGCCGCTACCAGCCCTTTTGATTAGTCACCTATGAATTGTATGTTAGTATAGCGCCCCTAGCTACGCCACTGAATACATCTGGACCGTTGTAAAAACCTTTTTGGAATCCAGTAGAAATGTTTGTTTAGATCAATGGAGAGCTCTGTATCGCATACAAACTTATGCATAACTTCTTGAAAACCCCCGGCCAAGTGAACTATTAAAAACTTCTGCTATTAAAGTATACTTCCGAAGTTTGAACTCTTCATTAAATTTGATTTTAAGCTCCTACACTCGCCAACGGCGTTGCTGGCTGAGATTTCTATTGAGTGGGCTCAATGTGTAACTTTTTCGCAAAACTTCACATCAATTTGTCCATTTAATCCAATTACAAAGTAGGGTCGATGTACCAATAGCCGCATAGCTAAGAACAAATATTCGTATAAAATCGAAAAATAACGCTAGCGTCATTATTTTTACATCACCTGAAAGCTTTTTATCTTGGTTTTGTGGGAAAAATATGAAAACTGCGAAAACTCATATGTTTGCATTTATTATCGCTTGTGCCACTATAGGAATACATGTGCCTATAGTAGCACTATTTCTAATTTCTGTTCCTATAGTAGCACTAGCATCACGGCGTTGGCAAAATACTAATCAAAACCGTATTTTTACAAAGGTTTTATATTTTTCCTTGAAAGTGTGGATCAAAAGCTTTCGTTTGATGTAAAAAAGTATTCAATTCATTAATTATTTCGTATAATAAAAAATAGTTTCTCTCAGTAGTGCTACTATAGGAACAATAGGTTAACTATAGGCGCAAGGGAGCTCATATTTTAAGCGAAACTAATTATTTCGATCATTTTTTGAACAAAATCCAGCTGTGTATCAATGGTACTTAGATAAATAGCTCCTGATCTTCATGTCAAAAAATATTTTGAAAAGATTCATAGCAAAACGGCCGTAAAAAGCCACTAGTGCGACTATAGGGGACTGTCCACTAAGGGAACACTGACCCTATATGTAATGTATAGTTTTTCGGTAGTTGTCAAACTTCCACTCGACTGGTTAGCCGTAAACCACGAATCATAATTAAAAACAGGTATGATAATCGTGGTAGCTGAGCGTCAATGTTCTCATCGAAGATCTAAAATTTTTCTGTTGAAATTGGAAGGGTTCTCGATTTACACTGTTGTAACAATCATTGTCTTTATACCTTAATAAATAATAAGTCTTAATAAATCTGTTTCTTCGATTTTACTGTCATAACGCTGGATGGAAATTTGCTCTTACATTTATTAGTAGTTTTTCTTTCAAATTTGCTATTCTTTATAGCGTTCATAGTTATTGTTGGAGTTATGGCTACTTACGATTTCATGATAGATTTTTTTCTAATTATAAACATTGGTTGTTCTCTCGAGTTATTTTGCTTCAAATTCAAAGAGTTGTTGGCATCAAAGTTGCATTGATTTAATCCGAATTTTTTCCATTTTTTTCAATATATGCTTGTCTTTAAAATTCATCAATACATTGATTATTGGCACATTTCATATCACGTAATTGGTATTACTTTCTTAGTTCAGCAAATCTTAATATAAAGCCCTTCAATCATCTCAGAGTACATTGTAAAAATTTGGCATTAAATGATGAATTATGAAAGTTGTTATCTAACATCATTTTTTTATTTCATTTGGCCTAATAACTATTTCGACCTAATGATTCATTCCGCCTAGCGTGTTTTGGCCTAACAACCCTCGGTCTAATGTACTTCGGCTCAGCATCCTCATAGAGATTACTCTAGTTCTGTTTGTTTTGTTCAGGATTTTCTTAAGAGTATCTTCCATTGGTTATTCTAAAAATTTGTCTTTTCTTTACAGGCATTTATCCAAGAATTGCCCAGAGATTATGCTTGGAATGTTCTCAGCAATTCTTTTAGGAGTTCTGCCAGGTATTATTATAGGAGATTCTTCCGTAGGATCACTCCAAATGAACCTCCCAAAATATGTTCAAGGATTTCTTCAAAATTTTTGTTGAATTTCAACCCGTTCCGGTCCGGGCTAAGAATTTAATTTAAAAAATCACCCTGGCCCCAATTTCAAAACGATATTTTTGAAAATTCCACGAATGGTGCATCTACATATCTATTTTTGAGGAAAAATATTTAGGGAGTCATTTGGACTTTAAAGCTAGAGTTATAAAGGGGGTCTCCTGGATCAAATCAGGTCAAAAAACGGTCAACTTCCTCTTAATCACTGAAAATTCAAAAAAAAAAATAACTCAAATGTAGTCAATTATACTTTAATTGATGCAAAAGTCAAACAGGCTCTGTACCAGCAGGGACTCAATGCCAAGAAGAAGAGAATGAAGTTTGATTCATACCTTGAGCAAGATGCATACGGGAAATCACTTAGGTTTCAGATTTTTGCAAAAGTTGACCTCTGATGTCTGTTCTGTGCAACTTTTTCCGATTGTCTTGCAATTCATGCAACCCCGCTCGCCTTAGTTACGATGCAGCGAGCTTCCACGCTAGGATGAATGGGCTCTTAAATACTGTTTTATTGTAATCCAGCGCATTCAGAATCTGACTCCAATGATTCAAATCAACTAAATCATGACTTTCGCATCAAGTAATGTATAATCGACTACATTTGGGATAGTTTGGAATTGTCAGCGATTAAGAGGAAGTTGATCGTTTGACCCAGGAGACCCCCTCTATAACAAAAAACTCAAAGTCCAAATAACCCCTATATATTTTCCCTCAAACATAGATATGTAGATGCACAATAGTTCTTAACATTTTCAGAAAAATTTGTTGAAAAATTATTTTAGGGTGATTTTTTGAATTTACTGCTCTACCAGTTCAGGTATGTGTACAAAAACTTGTTTGAGATACAACAAAGTTTGGAGTTCAAAAAGGTGTTCCACTATCTATTTTCTTAAATAATCTCCAAACAAAATCTCCAAAAAACAGATAATTTCGCCTGTGAATGTAAAAAAAATTGTCCTGGATGTCTTCAAATTATCTCTGTTATACATCCTAGAATACCACCAAGTATTGTTCGTACACTTCATACAAATGTTCCTTTTGTATTTTTTTTTAAGAATTTATTTTAAATTTTTCTGACATTTGAACTGAAATCCTTAAGAAAATCAAAATAAGAGCCACGAGCATGCCTGATATCAACATTTATTTCATGACTGAAACAGAATATTGATTACGGATTCCAGCAAAATCCACTTCAGATTAAGGTTTATCTTCAAAGAACAATAACATCTTCAGCTTTCCCTGAAATCAGTGCATTTTCTCTAAAGCCATTATTTTCGATCGAGTATGGTTTTCAGCGGTGTCATCTTCCTCTGACATCCAAAATGCGGAGCCAGTGTTTTTCCTGCACCAAATATTTTCGGGAAAAAGCAACAAACATCCCGCCTGCTCACGCGTTTTATCCCAATTTTTTTTTCTTCATCAGGCAAACTTGGACGCACGACCCAGAATCGGTGCCAAAATGAGGCGACGTCCACATGCCGCAAACGTACAGTGCTGTTCGGATTAATAGCAGTGCCTGCCAATTTCTTTACAGACTGGTGGCCAACTTTGACATGCTCTTGCTTTGATCCCTTACAAGCAATTGAGCTAAAATTTTCTCCAGGGAAGTACAATTATGTTCAATTTTGTAATCACAGTATTTCAAATTTGTCTCTGCCCCTGTCGGAGAGTGAGAAACTAGGTGATTATTTTTTGTTTTTCCTCCTTCCTGAAATTTTTCTGCTGAAATGACAGCTGATTCATTATTAAACATTAACTTGGTTTAATATTTTAGCATTGACACTTTTGATCATGTTTCACGTTAACTTTGCAGGCAGAAACCCTCTGTGGTTTTGCTTTTTGACACTAGTGTTGTTTTCATCTGACATAACGGGAGATGCACGAAAAATATAATTCACCTAAATTTTGAGTAAAAATCTAGGGGTCTGGCATAAACTAAAAAAACAAAAGAATTTGTTTTTTTTTTATTTGAACCAATAGAAACATTAGAAAATTTAGTAAACGTTTATCTGACGTAATGTCAAGCGTTTGGTAAAAAAAATGAGAAAGTTTATTTAGAACCCTATTGCTTGTAAGGGAAAAAAGCTAGAGCATGTCAAAATTTACCATTTTGTTTGGACAGCACTGTACTTTTTCTGTTTCCCCACATATATCATCAGGACGGACTTGTTTACACACGGTGTGGATAGCTATCGGTTTGTCCTTCGGTCCCATTTCCGTATTTTCCCACCTAGTGTCGGGTGCATCCCCGCAAAATCTAGATCACGTTGCATCTGTCGATAAATTCGCCCTGACGGCTAGTTTGTTTTTCCAATATTTGGGGCCAACCAGAATGGGAACGTGATAAATTCAGTTCAAGTTCACACGCGGATTACTCTCGGCGACGAGGGAACACGTGCACCCAATTCAATTTGTCTGATGCGGTTATTGATAATTAGGGAGCATGTGAATCGAATTACCGAAAGTTTATCGCCGTTTGAAATTGGAGTTTGTTTCAAGAGAACAGCACCGGTAGCGACACTGTGGTGTCCAATTATCGGCCGATTTATGTCCTTGTTCTACAGCGAGAAGCGTTAAGCGAACCGTGTCCTCATTTCCTTGTTTTCTGGTGGAAACTCGATTAGTGGATTGCAACAAGGTGTATCATTTTTTTTATTATTTGTTACCAATATCAAATTTTGTTTCATTTTCGTTAGAAGTACTTAAAGCTGATAGAAGTACCAAAAACCTATTAATACTTTTTTGTATTAAAACTTAATTATAACACAATTTGATATAAAGAATCTGAGAGCATTGCATATGGATGGACAAAAAAAATACAGAAAATAAAAAAATGGAAAGGAAACCAAAGATAGAAAAGAGAAAAAAATATTGTAAAATAAACTTTGTTAAACAATCGTTATTTCAATGTTAACTAACCAAAATTATAATATTGTTTTATTAGTGCTAACTAAGTAACAAATTTTGTTGCAATTCTGTTGTATTCTACTGGTCGGGTAGGTAGCTATCTACGTTCGATTTCCGTCGGAGGTTGACCCTGGACGGGCACCTCCAAAGCGTCACGGTGACGGCCTCGTAGGGTTGTAAAAGTTCGTCACGTGTTCCGCCATTCCGGATTGAGGTAGCCCCGGTCAAATGTGTGCCGCAATGGAAACGCACGATAACGCCGTAGTAATCTGATTGGGATCGTCATTTGCGTTTATGGTCAATGGTCACAGTTGTTACCACGGGACGTTAGATGGAGCCAACGTAGGTGTGATAGGGACCGTTTTCTAATCAGGGTCATTGCGACTGGTGTCGGGGAAATCACGCGATGCCGACGTATATCCGGTGGATGGCATTGTCTGGTTACAAAGACACTAATCGATAAACAAGCGACGCCGTATTTCATGGATATATTTCAATTGTTGACGTAGGACTACAGAGTCGACACTTGTAGTGACGAACCATTCAAAGTTTGTTTGAAAATGACATAAACGTTACGTTGAAACGATAAAAAATGTGTTATCGTAAGTATGAAACGAGCTCACCCACACGAACAACGCGATGCATTCAATTCCATCAATTTTTCAACATGTTATAAGCTTACCAATTTTGCAACAATTTTGCCTAACCTCTGTAGCTTTAACAAAAATTAGCATGAATCACATCTTCTTCTTCTTCTTTCTGGCGTTACGTCCCCACTGGGACAGAGCCTGCTTCTCAGCTTAGTGTTCTTGTGAGCACTTCCACAGTTATTAACTGAGAGCTTACTATGCCAATGACCATTTTTGCATGCGTATATCGTGTGGCAGGTACGATGATACTTTATGCCCTGGGAAGTCGAGAAAATTTCCAACCCGAAAAGATCCTCGAATCACATAGATAACAATATTTGTCATTGGGAAGCACATATTTCCATTTCCAAAGATTTATTCATGAAAATTTTATATACTTCATTTCCTACAATCACCCAAAGTCACATCCTTATCTTATCACGAACCTTCTGAGTCAAACAAAAGTGCACACAGTATGCACCTCTTAGTCCACTACTGATTCGTTACGGCTTGCTAGTTAAAAACAACCGAATCTAATTTCAACACAGCGGAGCAAACAGAAAATTTTGAAAACAAAAAATAACAACAATCCTCTTGTCAGCCGCCGATGTCGATAGCGGTGTTAATTTAGTTATGATTATGTTCACACCACACGACCGAGAAACGTGGTTCTGCTTGCGGGGTGTACCTTTCCTATGGGGCCGGCGGCCTCTAGTCTAGAGTCTCGCTCTAATCATCAAAATGTGTGCAAGCGTTATCACATCGCTGCCACTTTTTTTTTTTTGCGATGAACTGAAATTGTTCTACACCACGAACATAAAATCAATTTGGTAGCGCACAGTGGCGCATGGTCGGATAAAAGCTCAACTATTTAAATTTTCAAAATTATATTTAAAATTAATTTTCGATACAGGTTTCTGTACTACTGAATGATGTTTTCCCAAAACTTAAGATTGATTGATTTGGTTTTCGATACTTCTATCACATTTCAAGTGTGCGAAAATTAGCAAAATATGATTACTTAAGATGAAGATACACCAAAGCCAATTCTCAAATTTTCAAGAACATAAATCTGGACAACCAAACCCTAGCTGGTGGTGACCAATCGATTAAGTTTTCAGCTTAAACGGATGTTTGGTTCTCCAGATTTGTGCTCTTGAAAATTTGAGATTTTGCTTCGATTCATCTTCACCTTAAGTAATCAACTAGCAAAAATTGAGAACTTACTTCAAACAGCTCTATCTCAATGAAATCTCAGCCAATTTGATCCTAACAGGTCTAATTTAAAAGCGACGTCCTTCCTCTTCCCCTCATTGGACGACATTCAGACGTGGCAGGCGCCATTGTTGCCTAAAATAGAAGATCATCTGCACTTACACACTGAGGATGTAAGTCCCAAGCAGTCATCTGGTTGATTACTCGTGAAAGTGCAGCTGATCTGGTGACACTGGAGTAGCAACCACGGGCGGACAATTAAGCTGAAGCTCAGGCTCAATTAACTTTACATCATCTTCTTCTTCTTGGCATGGCGTCCTCACTGGGACTGAGCATACTTCTCAGCTTAGTGTTCTGATGAGCACTTCCTCAGTTATTAACTGAGAGCTTTCTTTGCCAAAGTTGCCAATTTCGCATTCGTATATCGTGTGGCAGGTACGATGATAGGGTAACGGTCGTATTTTGGACCCCCTAAGGAAGTGATTTTAGTTTTAGGTCCCAATTAATTAATTGCACAGCGTAACCAAGCCAAAGAACATGCCAAAATGTAGAGAAAAACTTCCTCTACGAGATTAAAATGCTCAAACGGTCATGTAGAGTTAAAAAAACATCGAAAATAATTGAATTGTGAAGCACTGTTTTTCATTATTTTGGACACACCAATACATTTTGGACCCTTAAAGTATATATTTTGACCCCCGGCATTTTTTATCATTTGACGACAAAGTCCATGACACTGGATGTATAATATGCTTGCCCATAGTTTAATCAATCGATTGACAATGGAAAACCGAAGGAATTCTAAGCCTTTAGTTCAGAAATTTGAAAAAAGTTTTTGTTTACATTTGAAAAATTTCTGACGGTTTTAATTTCTGTGTGCAACGTGTTGTAACCAGGGTTGGGAAAAAATCTGATACTCATTCTACAGTAGCCAAACAAAGCCAATCACAGTCAGCGAAGCCAGTGAAACTCACGCCCATCGCTGCTGTAGGCAAAAGGCTTGAAAATTGCAAAACACCCGTTGCTAAGGGCAACCCGAAATTACTGTAAATTACGAAATAAATGTTCTATTTCCCGCTGCATTTCCCGCATTTAGAGCCTTCAATGACACTCATGATTTAGAAAACTCGTGCACCCAACAGAGGCTACTTGATGAGATTCACGTTTTTGAACTACTGTACTGGGAGAGCCACGTGATTTTCGCGAAAAGTCAAGCCTACTACTATTACCATTCCCAGCACTGGTTGTAACGATTGCATGGATGAACCGATTAAATTAAATTATTTTCAGATAACATAAATACATTATCTATGTACAAACGGTTGATGCAAGTGCGAAATAGTTCCATCTTTCCAAACGGCATGCGAATTGAGTTGGTCTTTCGATTTTAACTGGTAAATTTGCAGGAAAATAGGCCAGGGGGTCCAAAATATATAGGGGTCCAAAATATATCGGTTACCCTATTCTATGCCCAGGGAAGTCAAGGAAATTTCATTTACGAAAAGATCCTGGACCGACCGGGAATCGAACCCAGACACCTTCAGCATGGCTTTGCTTTGTAGCCGTGGACTCTAACCACTCGGCTAAGGAACCCTTTTAACTTTATATGTAAAAACCGTAAGACTGTCGTCAAATTGGATGTCTATAAGGCACTATGAAAGATGCGGGTCAGAAGCGGTAGCCATTAGTAACAGGTTCATTAAGAGTTAGGAAAATTGCCAATTGCTAAAAGTTCGGAAACTTAATTGGTTGTGATCTCAATGCCCAGCAATTTTACCCTGGCCAAGTATTGACAAGGACACATGACATTAAAAATTCATACAGTTCCTTCAAGGGTTCGTATGATAGACTTCGCCAACATTTCTTAATTCACAATTCCCGAAATTCTGCAGGCATCCCTAAAATAGTGTTCTTCTGAAAAATTTCTTCCGAATTCCCTTGAAAATGTTTTTGGATTCCATAAGAGATTAATCCAGGATTTGGTTTTGGTTTTTCGTTTCGTTTCATGTATTCTATCAAATGTAAACTTTACCAACACAAAGCTTCAGTACATGTAGCTTATACAAACTTTGTTAAGATCTCTCAATTTGTTGTTCCAACAATTACACTAATTTTTATTTAATATAATATTTATCAAAAGATTCCTTCTAATGTTTCCTGTCTTCATAAAAACTACTCAGTATTGTTCCAGGGAGCTGATTTTTTTTTTATTTCAAGAATAAATTCAAGATTATTTGAAGTTTTTTTTTCTCAATTTCATCTAGTTTTGTTGTTTGGGATATCGTCAAGAAATTTCTGTAGACATCAGTCTTAATATTTTAATGCGACTTTGTCATACATTTTCCGGGTTTCTATCCAACTCTTTTGATAATTCTTTCAGAACGAACACCAACAACTACTCGTAGAATAATTCAGAAGCTATTTTCAGATTTTTTCCCCAGGGATTTCTACACAAATTTTCCATGCATTTCAATCCATGTAGGAGTTTTTTCCAATTTTTTTTCTCCGAAAACCTCAGAGATTCTTTCAGGACGTCTTGCAAGGATTTTTCGAAAAAAAAAAACAATAATATCACTTGTAGACATTTATGGAAGAGAGAAAGAAGAAAAACTCCTTAAGAAACATCTTTTGGAGTATAAAGATTAAATTTTGGTAGTGTTCCTAGAGATATTCGTAGAAAATTTTAAACTATAAAATAAGAACCCAATAGAAGCATTAGATGAATTTTGTTTCAGATAAAAATTTTGTAGCACAAAAGTACCTGGGTAGGACAGTCAAAGGGTTGTTCTAGCCACGATTCAACAAATAAATAAAAAGTTCAACTGAGAGCTTGAAAAATAGATAAAAACTATTTATCCATTGTTCTATATACATACAAACACGATCAATGCCGTATCCATTCTTATGAAGGATGGGGGACACCATAAGGTTTTTTATGGTATTCTTATGCTTAGTAAAACGTGACATGCACAAACATGACCCCCAAAAGTTCTGTCTCGTGAGAAGAACGATTGAAAATCCTGGGAAACTAACTGTAATAATTGCTTCAAGGAACTTTTTTAACCGTTAGAAATACAAATGGAGAAATCCTTTTTGGCATTTCTGAATGAATCAATGGTTGGTTTTTCAACGTTCAAGAATCAGTCATCACAATTATCGTCAATATCCAAGCTTCTAAAGCAGTTTTTTCTGCTCAAAACTGAAATGAATTCGCTGAAAACATGATTACTGTTTGTTGGTTGGAGAACACATTTGCATTTATTTATTTTTTTTATTTTGAACAAAAAACTGCTTTTGATTTTTTTGAAATTGCTGACGGATCCTGCCCCTTGAAAATATCTACGACCAACCGACCGATGAAGAATCGTTGGTTGAAGTATGGATTGATCAAATACCAGCCGCACCGTGTTATACACAGCACGAGTGTGATGGTGCTAGCGATTACTGAAGGTGCGATTACTCTTGATATAATCTTTCAAAGTATTGCTGAATCTCAATCAATCACAGCACACTCTCTAGAAGCTCTTGGCTGATTCATAATTGTCATAGAAATTTCTGGAAGAAGTTCTAAGTTTATTCCTGAAAAATGATTTAATCAAATTTTTGCCGATATTTTGTGGCATAATTATGTCAATTTTATGAGACATTTTTTTGTTGTTTTGTTGAAGAAATTCTAGTGAAATATTTTATGGAGTTTCTGCGCGATGACACATTTGTCAAGCATCTTTAGTTTTTCCTGACAACTTTTGCGAAATTATAACCGGGTCACTTCGGTACAACATAAAAAAAAATACACATAATCACTGAACTTTTGCTGTTCATCCATCTGTTATTTATGAATAGAAGAGGAAATTAGAACAACCTTACTGGTTGTAAAAGCAAGTAGTTTGGTCTATTTTTGTTTCTCTTTTTTAATTAAACTGATTTAACAAGGATATAAATATAAGGGATATTAATATTATTTAAACTAACGTTGATCCGATGAATGATTTCAAAGGCAGGACTGGTAAAATTGCATAGACTCCGAAAAAACCTTCCAAAACTATAACGAATTCAACAGGCTCTTCAAGAATTTCGTCCCAGTTTCTCCGAGGAAAAGCTTTATGAATTGTCATAGTGATTTTATTTAGAATACTTTCCGGGTTTACTATAGGGATCTCTACAGGAATTTTTCTGGAGATTTCTCGACCAATTCTCCCAAAAATTCTTTCAGCGACTTTTCAAAGGATGCTCAGAAGTATTTCTCTAGAATTCTTTCCCGGAAATCCTTGAGAACTCCAAAGTTACCACCTCCAGTAATTTCCTCAGATATTACCTTGATTTTTTTCCAAAGCTATCCTAGGATTTTTTCCAGCACTTCCAGAAATTTCTACACAATTTCTTCTGAAAAAAATCCACAAAGATTTATTCCTGAGTTTAAAAAAAACTTAAGTTTTTTTCCCCCAAAAACCCTGTGAGAAATCCAAAATTCATTGAGAGGTTCCTCGAAAAAATCTATTTTTTTCTCAGCATTGCATCCAAGTGTTATAAAGTATTTTCAAAAAATTTTCATGCAAACATCAAAAGTTTATTTTAGTTCTCACACCAAATAATACTACAATATTTTTTCTTATTATTCCTACAACCATTCCTACACAAAATTCTATGGAAATTCTGTCCAATGTTTTTCGAGAAATTGTTTGCGGAATACCATCCTCAGATTCGATTTGTTTCGATTATCAAAGCAAACTATCTAGGAATTCTTAAACTTCCCCAAGAGTTCAGGAGTTATTTTAGAGATCCTTGTTCATTAAGGTGATTTTAAAATTTACAGAAGTTTTATGATGGTTACTTTAGGATTTACTGAAGTTTCCTCTAGCTTTCTCTCTTCTAGACCTCACGGATTTACTTTTCAGAAAAAATCTTTTGCATTACCCTGGATACATTCCTGGAAGAATTCCTGAATATAGTTTTAGTAAATTTACTTCAGAAAATCTCAAAGAATTACTGGAGGAATATCTGTAGAAATCTTAGAAGGAATCTTTGAAGCTAAGAAAAACCCCTAGTTGAAATCTAATGTAAATCCTGAAAAACAAATTTAAAGAGAATGTCCAGAAATTTCTAGAGAAGTTTGATTGAATTTTAGAAGACATTTTGACCGGGAATCTTGGGGATGTCCTAGGAACATCGATGAATTAATCACTAGATAAAATCTTAAAGAAGTTTCTCGAATATTTTTTGGAGGAATTCAGATGATTTCTGAAATAATCCTTTCGTAATTCCATTTCCGTGGTACTCTTTGGGGAAATTCAGGTTGAATTCTTGAGATATCCTACATGAAATTCTTGGAGTTATTCCTTAGGAAATAATCACTAAATGAACTCCTTTAGAAATTTTCGGAGTAATCACTTACGCTCCTTGCATATGAGCCCCTGAAATATATTTCAATTTCCAGCCTAAGATTCCATAGGGTAAATATTTTTCTTAGCTTCACTATGCACAAAATATTTGCCCATGGTTTTGAGAGTGGACGCGCCTCTGCTAAGGTAAGGTAAGGTACTTCTGCTAAAATAACTTTAAATGAATTTTGATTTTTGCAAGAACTTTTCAAAATATCTTTGAAAACTCCATGGAGAATTTCTATATAAAAATCTATCTTATGGATTCCCAGATAAACGCATATAGAAAATATTGCACAAATTGTCCTAAGATTTTCTATTCTGGTACATGAAGTAATTCATATGATAATATGGAAAGGAATTTTTTGAAACTATACAGAAAAAAAATCCAACTGATTCTAATTATCCGAAGAATTATTCAAACTTCTTTGAAGAAGCCCAAATAGCTTCAGAATAAATTATTAGGATAATATCTACTCAAGACAAAGTACAAGAAATCCTTGGAGTTATTTCTTGAGTAATTCCTATAAAAAGCAGTATTTGGCAGATAAGTTTGGTGTTAATTTTGTAGAAATGCCAAAAGCGAAACTGAATTTTTGGAAGACTTTCTCAAGGATTTCTCAGTGATTTCTATGGACAACTTTAAAATTTTTTAGAAAATTTAAAGCAAATTCAAGGAATCCTTTTAGTACTGTAAGCAAAAACCTGAAAGAATATTGTAGGTTAGGAGGTAGTTTTTTTTAGATAAAAACTGGATGAGTTTAGCAAAAAGCAAGAAAATATTTTTGAAAAATGCAATTCTTTAAGTGTAATTATGGATATGATTTCCGCTCAAGTTAGTGAGAAAATTCATGGGAAAATTTTCCAACAAAAATGTTGAATAATTTCCTAAGGTGGCACTTTTAGAGGAATACCATCAAACTTCCCAGTATGTTCTATGCTAGAAAAACTTAAATAATTCGTGATGCAATTCCTTGTACCATACTTGGCAGAATAAAATGCGCATTGGCTGTTTTTCTATACAAAATTGTTGTGTAGACTGTAGATATCGGTTTCTAGTACTCCGATTGACCTAAAATTTAATCCGCAACATGGAAGTAGCTTCGACTTTGCTAGGCTGGAAATTTAGAGCTTTTTATAAACAAAAATAAGAGTTACCGTAAATCTGACATTTATCAAAAATCATACTATTTTGAATTTAAAATAGCATCTAAATGGACAAACTTATAGCAATCTGCTCTTCTGTAAAATTTATAAATTTAATGACACACAAGATCGTAGGAAAACAACTTGAGAAACAGAAAACTATTTCGGGATTGCTCAAGACTGATCGAGGAATTCGGTCGGTAGCAAACCAGTTTGATTTATTTTCGTCGGCCAGAGGGGCACGTTGTCTATGGGGTGAATGGATCAAATATATTTTTATAAAAGTTTCAAGCTATTTAGTATACCTTTTCTCAACCGTTTAAAATACTGCATCTTGATCTATAATTGTTCTAAATATCCAGTAGAATTTCGATTTAAAACTTGAGTTTGTATCTCTGTTTTCCATCACAGTATAACTTTTTGCATATTATTAAAATTGTATATAACTACAGCCATTTCATACGTTTTTTTTAAACGTGATCTTGACCAAATACACTGAAATTATTAAGTTTCAAATTTTCGTTTATTTCTATGAGGGTATTTCGATGCTTCGAACATCGAGCATAATTTTATCTGGTTAGGATCGCCGTCGAATTTTATATGTTTCGACTATTGGAAATTTTCGGTGAGCATAATTGTTAAATTAGAATTATGCGGCGCGACGGATCGTACTCAACTTTTTCGCCATAGAAATCTTTCGATTTAAATGCTTCTAAACCCCGGCTCTATTTTATCAAGTAGATTATGAAAGGTCCAACAATAAAAAAGAGAAATAATGAGTTCAGAATATTAGCTACAGTATTACGAACGGCTTTAAAATGCTACAAAATATACTATTTCTTGAAATAGTACACTTCTACCTGTTAAGAATATTAAAATGAAAGATTACCAACAGACTACGTTCAAATTCCAGTTAAAATGCCCTGTCGGGGCTTTCCTTAGCCAAGTGGTTAAAGACCGCGGCTACAAAGCAAAGCCATGCAGAAGCTGTCTAGGTTCGATTGCCGGTCAGTCCAGGATCATTTCGTAATGGAAATTTTCTTGACTTCCCTGGTCATACAGTATCATCGTACCTGCCACACAAATAAAGCTCTCAGTTAATAACTGTAGTAGTGCTAACTGAACACTAAGCTGAGAAGCAGGCTTTGTCCCAGTGGGGACGTAATGCCTTGAAGAAAAAGAAGAATGAGTTTGATTGGCCACTTGCAGTCAGGAACAACTATACTTGCACAAGGAATCAATGGATGCTACTTGGGATTAGGTGAACTTCCAGTGTGCAAGTGTTGGAGTTAGGGGGGTCTGTAGCCTTGATGTTACGCTTTCGCTTCATAAGCGGAAGGTCATGGGTTCGATTCCCAGCCCCTCCACAAAAAAACCGGTCCAGCCACCAGAAGACGCATACCCCAAACATAACATAGTAAATAACGATGCCTCAATTGAAAAAGAAGTCTATCCATCTGTACAAAACTTGACTGCGCGCACAAAATATTAGGCGTGTTGTTTTTAAACATTATGAAAAACTTGAACTAATTGTTGTACACATACATCGATTTAGGTACGTACGGTAAATGTATATCATCATATCTAGATAAATTTTAACGGAAGCATGAAACGAGCTCACCAGTTTATATTCCATACGTAATTGCATAACAAGAAAGCGCCCAACAAAAATTCACTCCGGTGATGCGAAAACCGTAACCGCTTGCTCGAAACTTTAAAATCAGTTTTTCTGTTTATTCTTTATTCGAAGAAAATTTGTTGTTTAGTCAGACTGGACCAAGTATTTTTTTATTGATTTCAGGAAAACACATTTAAAGCAATTGAAATTACAAAATATGCGACTTTTTTATTGTAATATTGGAACTTATATCTATTTGTAAAAAAAACACTATCTCAATAGCATTGGAAAGATCAAAATTTATAGATTGCTCGACTTTTTACAAGGCCAAAACATTATCTAATCCGCTCTAGCTGCACACCGACCAATTATAACTGGTATTCAGCACCGTGATAAAACCGAACGTGAAGTAGCGATCAAAATGAGTGATGATAAAACCGAAAAAACACTGTAATATCAAATGCATGATCATGGAATCGAAGTTTTTTATCCAACCGCTACTTGTTTAGTTTGCATTCCTGAAATTATTGTCTATATGAGCTTTTATGGTGGTAAGCTCCATCGAAGTTAATACGCCAATCGTGTATTATCCTCGATTTTACTATAGTAAAATCGAGGATAATACGCGATAGGCGTATTAACTTTGGTGGAGCTTACCACCATTAATCTTTCTACTACTTCTTGCCATCTTGATCATTTTTGTCATTCGACATTCCGTTTATTCAATCTTTTGTACTTCATCCTTTTGTCTTTCGACCTTTGGCCATACTTTATTTGAGTATACGAAAAAATAAACTCGAGAACAACCTAAAATGCACCGTGAACTAGATCATGTTTATATGAATGTGTTGCTTTGATTCGGGAACGTACATGAAAACGTGCCATTAGTTCACGGTGCATTTTTGACAGTTCTCATCTTCTGTAACTCATTTTTAAGCGTGTATAGTCAATCCCACATATAATACGGCATTCTGTTTTACAATTCTTCTAAAATTCCAATTAAATTTCCACTTAAAAGTTAAACTTGTTTTTCTGCTCTCAGTCCTTGTATATTACTGTATTTGTTTTAAATGTATGTAATTTCAACCTTTTTAAGCAACTCAAAAAACCGTCATCTGGACAAAATACACAGAAAAAATGAAGTTTTAAATTGTCGATAATTTTTATGAAGGTTGCTTCCAATATCAAGAAAAATTATCGTTTTGAATCGCTTTGAGACCTGTTAAAGCTTCGGTCCAACCTTAGTAAGAAGATACACCACTGTGCAGCGGCATTTTCCAAATAGAATTTTTTTCTCCGCATGAGAGCCGCTATGGAATGCAGCACCAATCGACCACCGGGCACACTTTCGCAGTCAGCTGATACTGACAGACGGGACCGGGGGCGAAATGGTCATTAAATGTAAATTATGGCGCTCATCGGCTGGATTTGGTGTGCTGACTGGATGGCAACTGAGCAAATCAACCAAAATAGTATGGCAAAAAAAACAGGCAAATCTGTCATTATCGGCATCGGCATATTTTCGGGATGTGAATTATTTTATTGCTCGCCGGCAGAACAAAAGCATAGACTCGCGAAAAACAACTTATCAATCAGGGCAGAAGCCGTCATCTGGCTAATTGCGGGTCATCGGATTTTGACACTATAAATAAAAAAAAGGTGGACATTCCTTTCGGGATCCGTCACCACCGTAGTGCGCGAGCTATGATGAGCAAATCGACCGAAATCGGGTGATTTACATTTTTTGCAAGCTGTCATGTCCTTTGTCAGCGAGGCGATAAGTCATTCCACGAATTCGATTTTTTAACAATAAAGCAATAGCGGGCTAAAACCGCAACTTTTAGAAGTCACTTATTTAAACGTTATTCACGAAAATAATGAGAGTAAATTAAGTCTCTTAAATTTACAGTTATTCCAATCCAGAAAATGCGTTTGTTTGTGATAGGAAAGATTTGTCCATATTGGTAAGCCTACTGAACCGGCAAGCATGGTTTAGTAACTCCGCGTGCAGCGAGGTTGCAGTCTATTTGTTCCATTAGTTCCAGCTGGAGCTGGAGTGGAGCTAAGCGAACGAGTGCAATGTGGTGGTGGTGATGTGTCGTCACGACCCACGACAACAACTGTGTTGCTCGGCTGGAATATTGCACACTGCTGCTCTCGCGTAACAGCGCGCTCCACACACTACTCTGGCGAAACGAAGCAGGGCAAAAGTTGCATCAATCTGCATTTTTCTCCTTTCATATTTTTATTCCTAAGCACCCATAGAGACGGCGGCGGCGATGGCGCGGGAGTCGGCAATGGCAAATAACGAGCCACTTGGAACCGGCCCCAAGTGGTGCTGGTACGAAATTCTGAACAAAGCACGTAGCTCCGGCGTTGATTGGGGCCTGTTTTTGATGGTTAGTCAAGACAAAAACCTCTGTTGGTTGGTATTTTCGTCTTTCATTGTGAAATGCCGAACTGAATTGAACGATGATGCACTGAAAAACCTACAATAGGACAAGAACTAGTTCGGTTTACAATTAGCTAGCAATAATTTGTTTTCCTCTTTCAATGCCGGAATTGGCTTCTGAGGTTTTTTTTTCAAAATTTTAGATATTTTCCAAAAGGGCTTAGAGCAAGGGTCCAATTGAAACACTTTATTTTCAAATTTTTGTTTCTCAATTGAGAAAAACGTATTTTAGTTCATTTTTACAGATTATGCCATATATTTTCATAGCAGGATCACGAGTGCGTTGAAATTGCCTTCTTCTCACGTTTTGAGGACGGATCAAGAGTCTATAATCGTGGATTAGAAATTTTACTTCACATTTTGGTATTGCAATAGTGGTTTCTGCGCTCGTGTACATACACGGTACATGTCACCAACACTACTTAAAAATTGCTGGTGGAAAACATAAACAATGATCAGCTGTTCCCAGCATAATCAAATGGCTGTATTTTTCAACCAGCAAATTTGCGCATGTGTTCGTGACACCGCTCGGTGAGAGCTCATTGCCTCTTGCTTCAACAATGGAATTTGTTGAAGTTTCAAGAGCATTGTCAATATCAAATATGGTTTGCACAGATATGTTAACATCAAGATTACTATCGATATATGTTTCATATGTATTCCAGTCGACTCGTTAATAATTTAAGGTGATTATAAAACGAAGCCAAACTTCGAATTTTCAAGTGCACAAGATTGGAGAATCTGACAACAGTTCGCGTTGAAAATCAATCAAATTACTTGCTTGCTGGTGGTGACCAATGGGATAAATTTTCAACGCAGGGCGCTGTTTGGTTCTCAAGTCTTGTGCTTTTGAAAATTTGAGGTGTGGCTTCGTTCTATAATCACCTTAAAGTGGAACTGATATCATTGATATTCTCTTAATGGGATATTTCAAATGTAACAGGGGCATGATCAGAATTAAAATCAGCGTGAGTAACCAGTTGGCTACAAAGGCAACTAGAGTCTATTAACACCAAATCAACCGTAGAAAGGTTTCTAGAAGAGGAAAAACAAGTAGGGCTATCAGGGTATTGGATTTAGAAATATCCTGAAGAGCACTCATCAAATGAAGTTCTGCCGTGAAATATTCCATGAAGCAATTGTGAAATATTCCATGATCGATATTTTGCATTAAAATCACCAATGATCAATTTTTTGACTTATTGCGAGCCAATTTTCGCAAGTCAGTTTGAAGCAAATTAACTGGCTGATCAGTGCAAATAGGCAGCTATGAAAGTATATTAACCAAGCTGTATTTTAACAGAAACACCCAAAGTTTCAAAAACTTTAGTTTCAAATGACGAAAAAAAAGTTGATGCTTTATACGCGAATGAATGATGATAGCAACTCCTCCGCATGATCCATCAAGTCGATCATTACGATAAACAAAAAAGTTTGGATCTCTTTTGAGTTTGGATCCCGGTTCCAAATAAGTTTCAGTTATAACTGCTATATTTGTGTTATTAGTTGTCCAACAGCTCGTCTTTTTCTCTATTGAAAAATGTGTTTTTAGATAACACATATTTTTTCAAACCAGTTTTCGTAGTTTCTTCTTTGCGTGATAATCTTCTTGGAATTTCAAATAAGTGTGATTTGAAATCAAACAAACTTGAGCCTAGTTTGTTACACAATAAAAGAAAAATCAACAAACGGACCAGTATTAAATTAAATATAGTAGGTATGTGTGCATATGGAATATATCATGAAGCATTTATGCATATAACGGCACTACAAGTAAACAAGAGTGGCTGTGCAGTTCAAAAGGAAAAAAGGGAAGACAGAGCCACGACTGGAACTACGATGTTTTGTTGACTCGTAGCATTTTGTTGTTATTCTCGAGCTTCGGTGCTGTGTATAGAGCAGCGTAAGTAGAGGAGAACTTGTAAGTAACTATCGGCCTACCAACAAACGGTAGGCAGACAGTTAATGGTATGCATGGTTTTGCCTTGTTGATTGCGTAGTTTAACACAAATTACAAAACTAAACTAATAAATCTTTAGATGTCAACATCAAATCTTAGGGAGAAAACATCTATTCTAGAAGCATACAAAGTATTAACAGTTTTGAACAGATGAGAATTAGAATAAAAGTCCGGTAATTTTTTGAAGAAAATAGTTGAGAATGTCGAGAAACATCTTCTCAGCAATCCCTACAATGTCTCTCCAGGGATCACAAAAAGACTTTGTCATAACACTCGTGTAACCTTTCAAAAGGACCTATCTAACACTGAGAGGCCCTCTTTGTTGTTTACTTTCTCTTCAATCAATAACTGAGTCGTATTAACCTCATCTGTTGCGTTTTTTTTATGAAACGATAGAGATCTATAGTGAAAAAACTTCTCAAAAGCTTCAGTATTGCTTCTTCTTCTTTCTGGCGTTACGTCCCCACTGGGACAGAGCCTGCTTCTCAGCTTAGTGTTCTTATGAGCACTTCCACAGTTATTAACTGAGAGCTTACTATGCCAATGACCATTTTTGCATGCGTATATCGTGTGGCAGGTACGAAGATACTCTATGCCCTGGGAGGTCGAGAAAATTTCCAACCCGAAAAGATCCTCGACCGGTGGGATTCGAACCCACGACCCTCAGCTTGGTCTTGCTGAATAGCTGCGCGTTTACCGCTACGGCTATCTGGGCCCCTATGAAAAACATTGATTGATTCGAATACTGAGTGGGGAGCAATATTCACATCGCATTTTCTCAGAAACAACGATCTGATGATTGGCCCTTTTGAATTATTACGCGTGCTTTCTGGTATCTTCTAGAGCATTCTATAGTAAACCATTCAAAGCTTTTTAACCGATAAAAGATGGAAAAAAGACTAAACGAAATCTGCGTAGATTTATCCAAAAATGTCTGCGCATTTTCTTGAAGACTCTCCACAATTTGTTCACTTAAATAAAATATTGGGATTCATACCGATTTCATGTTTGATGGCTAGTCGAACAAGTTTACACAATTCATGGATGAATCAAAACTATCACAAGACAACATTTTGTCGTATAGGTATTTTATTGTCGTATTATTATCTCTCTCCATCAAGAGGGCGTACAATCGGAAAATTTCGTGAACTGCCATTGGCCTTAGCAAATTACTCTCTCTTGCTCATTCGTTGAAAACCAAAAGGGCCTGTCTTGGGTCAATGTACGCTAGCAAAATTCTAGTAGGCCGATAAAATAGGTCAAAGTCAGGGAGAAAATTGATTATTAACGTGTAGTACTAGTAAATCGTCATACAACGAGTAAGAAATCACATTGATTGATTTAAATCATAAGAAAAAGGAATTGAAAACGTGGTAAACACTGTTTACACCGAATTTTCGCAGAAACAACCATCTGGGAATTGACCCTTTTCGAATAGTTACACGAGCTTTCTTCCAGAACATTCGTCATGTCGATGAATTTTCTCCAAGATTTTCCAGAATTTGTTCGCTTAAATGAAATGTTGGGACCGATTTCATATTTGATGTCTAGTCAATCAAGTTTACACAAGTGATGGATGAACCAAAATTATCACGAGACAGAAAAAAAATGAAAATTTGTGCCATAAGTTTATTCATATTTAGATTCTTCCAAATTTAATTTTATCAATCAGATGCCCAGAATAAGAGAGTTAATGGCTTCCGTCGACAATTCTAACGGAACTTTATATTCAAATTGTTCAACTGATTTCGCTCTCAATCCATCCAGTGATTCTTCCTGACATTTTTCTTCTGAATCTGTTCATTGATTATTTACAATTTGTAACTGAGATTGATCCACTAGATATTGCTGCTGGAATTCTTCAAGCGATTTATCATGATATTCTTTCAGAGATTCCTCTGAAGCCTCCTTCAAGGATTCATCCAGGAAAAACTATAGGAATTCTTACAGAGATGTTGCCAAGTCTTTCTTCAGGGATAACACTAGAACAATCGCTTCAAGGATTGCTCCAGATATTTCATCAGAAATTCCTCCATGGACTACTCCAGGGATACACAGGTAATCCTTTTGAGGGGGGGGATATACAGGTAATCCTTTTGAGGGCTCTATAGATTCCTCTAAAGATCGCTTCAAAACATCGAAAGACAAAACATCGAATCCCAAAACGTCGAAAAGACAAAGCGTCGAAAAGAAAGAAATTGAATGAAATTACAATTCATGGAAGAATTTTTTTTTTCCAAAATAATAAATAATTCATTGTATGCCAAACGGTAATCATAGCATATTTAAACGATCCCGATGTGAAAAAGAAGTGTAGCAAACAATGTGAAATTTTTTCCGTATCCGGTTTTGTCCTTTCGACGTTTTGTCCCTTTCGACGTTTTGTCTTTCATAATTTTGTCCCTAAGCCGCTCCAAGGATTACACCAGGAATTTCTTCAACGACAAGTAATTACCTCATGAATTTTTTGAGGGATTCCTACTTATTCCTAATTTCTTAGGGAATACCTTCTGGAAATTCGCTGGGGTAGGTTACTCCAAAGAATTTTTCAGGTAATCTTCCAGGCATTCCCTCAGAAATTTCTTCAGAAATTCGTTCTGGCTTTCTAAAAATTCCTCCGGGAATTCCTTCAAGGATTCCTCTAGAAATCCCTTCAAACATTAACCATGGAATCATTTTTCCAAGTATTTTATAGGAAAATAAGGATTGTCTCAGGAAAATCTCTACCTAGATTCCTCCAGGAAAATTTTTTCATTGATTCCTCCAGATATTTCTGCAGCAATTTCTCCAAACTTTCCGCGATGGATTCCTCCACGGGTTATCCAGGGATTTCTCCAGGGATTCCTCCCGCATAATCTTCACAGTGATTCTTTCAGGGATTTCTTTAAGTACCGTCAAATGGGGTAACTTGCAACACTTTTCAACTTTAAAGCTATGGGGATGAAAAATATAGGGATTCAGATGAACCAAAAACAATCTGGTATCCTTATCGCCACGAAAAGAACACTGCGTGGTATTTGTTTTATTATAATTTGGTTTCCTGGGATCAGGAAATACTGAAAATATACATTTTTCATGCTACCCCTGATGTGGGGTAACATGCAACACACAGTGCTACCTAAAGTTAACCATCAAAACTTAACCAATACTTTCCATTTAGTAATTTCCTACAGTAAAAACATGACAATAAGCAAAAACAAGGTAACATACCCTTTAAAAACTATTTAATGATGCTTTAATTATGAGTATTTTGCCTATTCGATTGAAAAGTCAAATGGTATAGTATTGGGTATCAACACGTGAAACTATTGGCAAATTACAAGTCTTGAGGCTAGTGGAAAGCTATTCAAATGTTTGCGTGTTATTTTTTTCTACAAATACAAATGGTTTAAGGTTATGCATTACATAATTCATTTTTTATACATTTTTTAACCAAAGTAACGTATCATATATTGATATGCTATGTCTTGAAATAACCTCTGTTGGTCTTTTGTTATATTTCATGCAAGAAATTCACAATGACAGATCTGCATGCTATCTTTGATACTGATTTTTTAAACTAATCACATTTTAAATTAAGAAAAATAAATAATTCTAATAAAAATGTGATTTGTGTAAATTTTCTATTATTTGGTACCAATCGTGTAATTAATTGGTTGCAGTACTACAATTTAAACGTAAATTTACGAATAAATGTTAAATTTAGCTTTTTCATCTGTTTTTGATGACAAGCGGTAAGAAATATAGTGCAGTTGAGAATAAAATTGTTGTTGCAAGTTACCCCATAGGGGTCGTCAAAAACGTTTTTGATTTTTTTTAGTGTTTCAGCATGAAAACTAAAAAAAACTTTTATGTAGTATTTGTTTACACTATAAAATACTGTAACACATAGCAAGTGCCTCGAATTGCATATTTCTTCCGTTTGTGTGGTACTGGGAACGTTTTTCAGTATTGTTTTAATACAATTAAACGTGTGATATGTGAAATCAAACAAACAACAATAGAAAAAATACTCAAATCATCGCCAAAATCATCTGTTTTATACCTTAGGTGTAATAAGTTAAAATAATTTTAATCCATGCTACCGAAACCATCAATTCCATTACATGTCAATGTGTTGCATGTTTCACCCCTGTTGAGAGTTACCCCGTTTGACGGTACTACTTCAGGCATTTCTCCACAGATTTCTTCTGAGATGCCTCCAAGGATTGCTTCAGCAATTTACCCAGATCTTTCAAAGATCCTTTCATCAATTAACTCAGGTTATTTTTTTGACTCATTCGGTATTTCTCTCAGGTAATCGATTATCCTGCAGGAATTCCTACAGGAATATCTCCAGACATTGTAAAGCAATTTCTTCTGAAACTTACTCCATAAAAATCTCTATATGGGTTCTTCTAAATAACTGTTCCAGAGATTTCTCGAACAATTCCTCCAGAGATTTCCTCTGGTATTGATCCAGAGACTCCTGCGAGATTTTTTTTTTCAAACAATTTCCCAATGAATCTTCAAAGGGTTAGGCAAGGATTTCTCAAGGTATTCTCCCAGAGATTCTTCTAGATATTACTCTTAGGATTCCTTCATGTCCATGTCCATGTCATGTCAATACTACACACATTTCTTCATATTTTTATTTTCAAGAGGAGTCGTCTAATCTCTAGGAATTACTCTAAGCCATAGTTTCCCAAACTTAATTTTCGCGACCCCCCAACGACGCTTCAGCACACTTTTTGTATAAGAGACAGAGCGAAGCGCTGGTAGGCTAGGGGGTCACGAAAACCAAGTTTGGGAAACAATGCCTAAAGATTCCTTCATTAAATATTTCTAGAGGTTCCTCCAGGGTTGGCTCAAACATTATCTTCAGCTTTTCCACCAGGAACTTATCGAGGGTCTTTTAAAAAACTTCTTCAGCAAAGGAGTACTCCGAGCAATTTCTAAAAAAATCTTGTAGACCCTTTCAGGGTAATTTCTGATTAAATCCTTGGTGGAAATCAAGAGAGAATCCCCACAGGAATTTGTACAGGAGTTTTCGGAAGCCAATAACAAATCTGTGGTAAAAATTCTGTGAGAATTTCTGGAGGATTAGTTAGAAAAATCTTTGGAGTATTTGATGTAGCGATTTTTTTGGAGATATCCCTGGAATAATTATAGAAAATCTAAAAAATAAAATCTTGTAGTAATTTCTTGTAGAATCCCTGGAGGAATTCCTGGCGGAATCTCTGAAGAAATCTCCGGAATAATTCCTGGAGGAATCTCGAACGGTCTACCTGGGGTAATTTCAGAAGGTATGTTTAGTAGAATTTCTGCAGAAATCACTGGGGAACTAACAGGAGTAATTCTATAAGATCCCTGGAGAATTCCTGGACAAAGCCAAATTTTTTGTAGAGATTTTCCTGTTGGAATTCTTAAAGGAGTATCTGGAAAGATTTCTGGAGGTTGCTCTAAAGGAATATCAATAGAAAACGTTAGAAGAATCCTTGAATAAATCTCTAAGGGAATCCCTGGAGCATTCCCTGGACTAATTGCTTGAAAAGTTTTCGGAGAAATTCTTGAATGAATCCCAGTAAAGATTGAACTGGAGTAGCCTATGAAGAAATCACTGGAGGAACATGAATCATTGTAGAGATTTTCCTGCATAAATCCCTGAAATAATCTTTGGATGGATCCCTAGAGGAACACCTGACAGAATCGCTGGAGAAATTTCTGAAGGCATTCCTGGAGCCTTTTAGTAAGCGGTCCAAAATTTCTAGTAACGATCAAATGTTCTCCCAGGAGTAATTCTAGGAGAAGTCTCTTGCAAAGTTCCTAGTCGAATTTCTGGAGGAATCGCTGTTGTGATTACAGTAGAGATTATCTTGGAGGAATTCCTCGTACGATCCCTGGAGGAATCTTCGAAAGAATTCCTGGAGAAATCTCTGGAACAGTGTCCGGAGAAAGGGCTGGTGGAAACATTGGAGTTATTTCGGCAGCAACTCTTGATGCAATCTCTGGAGGTTTTTCTGAAGGAATTCCTGACTGTATGTCGCTTTAGATGCAGATTAATCATAGACAATTTTACTTTCTTCATTTCTGGACAAGCATTTGAAAAGGGAACATCGTCAAACAATTATCCCGGAGTTCCGTAGTTCCTCCAGGAATTGCTCCGTACTTCCTCCATAATTTTATTTAAAGATTCTCTAGGATTTTTTCAAAGTTCCTCTAGGAATTCCTTCAGAGTTCCTTCGGGAATTTCTTCGGAGCTTTACCGGTAAATGCTAATGAGTTGTTGCAGAAATTCCTCCGGAGTTCCTTCAGCAATTCTTCTGAATTTTACCCACCATATCCTCCAAAGTTCCTCCTGAGAAACACCGGGAATTCTTTTGGATTTCTTTCATAGCCCCTTTTGGAAACGTTCCGAAGTTTTTTCAGAATTTTGAACATGAATTTCTCCGCTGTTCCTCCAGCAATTCTTCCGGAGGTCCTCCAGTAATTCATCTGGAGTTCCTCCGAGAATTCCTTAGGAGTTCTTCGAGGAGATTTCCTCCAAAAAATTCTTTGGGGATTCGCACCAAACTTGCTAAAGATAAAAATACTAAAGGGATTCTTCCGGGGATTTAAAGAATTCCTCCGGGAGTTTCGCAAGCGATTCTTTCGAAGATTATTTCTAAAAATCGCTCCGAGGATTTCTCTTCAAGAATCCCTCCGGGGATTCTCTCCTGCAATTTCTCAAAGTATTTCCAAAAGCAATTCCAGCGGGGAGTTCGTCTAGGAATTCTTCCGGGATTTTTTTTTTCAGAGAATGGATCCGGAGATTTCCTCTAGAAATTTCTTTGGAATTCGCTCCAGGATTTCCTCCGAGATCTCCTCCAAAATATCATTCAAGAATTCCTACGGGAAATTCAAGGATTCCCCGGGAGATTATTCTTAAGAACCACTCAGGGGATTTTCTCCAGGAATTCTGCAGAGGATTTCATCCTTAATTTCCTCTTGGGGTTTCGTCCAGAAATTCTTCCGGAGTTATACCCCAAGAACTCATTCAAAGGTTTTCTCCAGAAATTCATTGGGGGATTTCGTCCAGAAATTATTCCGAGGATTTGCTACAACAAAATCTCAGGGGGTTTTCAAAAGTAATTCCTCCGGAGATTTCTCCGGTGTTTTCCTCTAGAAATCCCTTCGAGGATTTCGTCCAGAAATTTGTCTGAAGATTGTTACCAAGAATCCCTCGGAGGATTTCCCCCAAGAACTTCTCCTGGGATTCTCTTCAGTAATTTCTCAGGAGATTTCCAAAATCAATTCCTGTGAAATTCCTCCGGAGATTTTTTTTCAGAGATTTTCTCCAGGAATTTCTCCGGGGGTTTGCACTAGGAGTTTCTCCGGGGATTTCAACGGTTTTCTCCAAGAATTCCTCCGGGGATTTCATCCAGGAATTTCTCTGAAGATTTCCACCGAGAATTCCTCCGAAGATTATTCCCAAGAATCCCTCCGAGGATTTCCTCCAGGAATTTCTCTGCATTGAAAACTTCTTTTTGTATTTTATCCAAAATCCATTTCGTAAAACAAGATTTCGTACATATAACGCTATTTTCATTCATTGTACGAATTATTTGCACTGGACAGAATTTCGCGATTTAGTGACTTTACGAAATAATCGTAAGATGTACGATATGCAATTCGTAGATGTGCGTTATCGTGTTGTTCGTATTACGAATTATTTAGTATTACGAAACTGATCGTTTAATCTACGAAATCATTCGTTGTTTTCTGCAACGAAAGATTTCGTAGACACATTTCGTAAAATAAAACATGACACGACCGCAGCCGAGGGAGATAAGAAGAAGCGCGTATAAATGTTCGTTCTGAATAAGAAACAAACGAATTTTGATTACGAAATGTTTAGTACATTATAACAATCATTGTTTGTTTTGATTTCGAGCTTGAATCATATTACGAAGCTGGTTGCATACATTTTACGAAACTGTTTCGTTGCAGAAAACAACGAATAATTTCGTAATTCAAACGAACGTTTTCGTAATATAACAATATATATTTTCAGTGTGGAAGTTTGCACTAAGAGTTTCTCCGGGGATTTCAACGATTTCCTCCAGGGATTTGATCCTCCGGGATTTTTCTTCAGATTCAGGATTCCTCCGGGAATTTTCTTCAGAAATTTTTCAGCAGATTTTCAAAAGTAATTTCTACGGAGATCTCGTCCAAAAATTGTCCTTTTTTTTTTCAAAGAGTTTATCTGGAAATTTCGTCCAGGAATTTCACTGGATTTTGCGCCAGGTGTTTACCCGGAGATTTCGTCTAGGAATTTTCCGGGAAATTCTTCCAGGAATTTCTTAGGAGATTTCCTCCATAAATTGCTCCAAGAATTTCCTCAAAGAATTCCTCAGGGAATTTCCTCCAGGAATTTTAAAGAAGAACTACTTTTTTCCAGGAATTTCTCAGGGGATTTCTAATTGTGATTCTTCCAGAGATTTTCTCAGGAATTCTTCCGTATGTTTCCTTCGGGGAATTTCTCCAGAAATTATTCCGGGGTTTTCTTCCAGGAATTCCACCAAAAATTGCTCCGGAGATTACCTCTAAAATTCTTTTAGGCTCCAGAAATTCCTCCGGAGAATCCCTCCGGAGATTTTCCGGAGAATCCCTTTGAGGGTTTCCCCCAAGAATTCCTGCGGGGATTTCGTCCATGAATTTTTCTGGGGATTTCGTCCAGGAATTCTTTTGGGGATTCCCTCTGGGGATTTCATTAAAAAATCCTCCGAGGATTTTTTCAGAGAACTAATCCACAGATTTCCTTCAGAAATTTCTCAGGGGATTTGCAACAGGAATCATTGCGGAGATTTATTCTAGGAATTTTCCGGGAATTTCCTCCAGGAACATCAAGGATTTTCCGGAGATATCAGCCAAGAACTCCTTTGGAGATTTTCTCCATAAATTCCTCTCGGGATTTCATCCAGAAATACTCATCGAGGAAATCATAAAGAAACTACGCTTATTTGAAGCCTCCACAGCGAATAGCATCGTAATTTCTCCGGGAAATTCATTCGGGTACTTCTTCGAAGTTGTTTTTTTGCAATAAACTTAAGAATTCCGCTGGTTCTCTCCGCTATTTGTTTGTTTTTGTTGATCACATTTGAAATGGATCAAAAAAAAAAAAAAAATTACAACAACCGGTGCATGTCGGTGTGGTTTGATCTATTTTTACTGGTCTACTTAATTTTGACAGGTCCATTTTTGGCACAGATTTGAATATTAAAAAATGGACCACCGGTGAAGTTGCCCTAACTGCAACAAAAATTTAACTCTCATGTTATAGTATTGCACAATGGGCTAAACTAACCTACTTCTTGGGCAGAGTATTGTCTTTTATCTGACAAAAACTTGTTTGTTGTAGTATGTTCCATATTTAAATGGCAAATATTTGTTTGTTGTGCACAGTTTGTTAATGTGGAATTTGAACAATGATTCTGCGAATATAACAATTTATACAGCCACAAAAACCCTATTGATCAATGAACACCTCGATCATCTAGGATGATTTGATTATTATGATGATTGAATGAATGACAATCATTTATTTATATAGAAAAAAAAGATCGACCATTGTTTCCACTGTTGAGGAAACAGGTGCCTATAATTGAACCAATCATCGAAATCCAAATGTAATTCGTTTGCCCTGAGGTTAAACGTTTCAGTAACAGTTCTCTGTTGTGACAAATCTTCCACTAACATTTTCCTCACAGCCACAACAAACATCAACCAGTCTTCCCGAGCGTCATTTCGCTTCCTGTTCGTTCTCTTTCTCTATTTGAGCTGTGCAAAGAAGCGCAATATTATGTAACAATCTCAGTTGAAGATAAAAATACATCTTCGCCCGTATCCCATCCATCCATCGACCGAAAGCCAAATCCGCGCACGAACCCAGAAGAGATGCAACCAAATGGATAGAGGGCATAAATAATCTCGTTCCGTCCACAGAAACGTCTACTAGTGAGTGAATCCCCTTGAACTCAGCGCATCCACGCGTTATCGGACGGCAACAAACTCACACACATTTTACACATTTACACACAGTCGGCAGTCAGATTCTTTGCACACAAACGACGACAACCTACCTTCAGGACAACCAAATTGCCGTCACGAGCTGCGTTGAATACGTTCTCCTTGTTATCCATTGCTATTGCCAGCATCGCCATCTGAGCGCGGCTATTCTCTCTGGAGGTACAACTCCCTTGAAATATTCTTCCTCTGAACTACTGTGACAACACACCACTATTTAGCCAAGCACTCAGCACTTGCAACTTTGGGAATTTCTTTCCTTCCCGATTTACGTCGGATCCAAGCTTGATTCTAGACTTTTCTCTTTCCCACTTTCAACTCTTTCACACGGGATCACTACTCCTCCTCAGATTGCCTTCGTCACTTCGATGTTTTATTTTTAGCTCTCTCTCATCACTTCCCTAATCGCACTCTCCCGTTTTCCTACTTCTATTGTTTCACTGATTTCTTCGGTTCGGATCACTAGGCACCTTTCTTTTCCTTTCGGCTTTTTTGTTACATTATACCTCCTCTATGACATTCTTCGACGATTCTCGGAGACTGAGGCTGATCGCAGTGCCCTTCCTGTCCATCCAAGCGTTGGCAGAAGGCAGAAGCACTAATCTCACTAATTTCAGTTTGCTCTGCCTGTGTATTTAAAACACAAACACAGATTCGAACAGATGGTCTCGGATTTGTTGGACTTACTCTTATTCCTACTTCACTCTGTACCCTCACCAATAATTTGCAAGGACCTTGTCCGCAGAACTTTTAGCTCCTGTTTAAGGGTCAAGTTCTTTCTACAAAGTTCACGCACCGTTTCGAAAGTGCACCAAAAATTACTCTCCAACTTCCGGGGCGAGAGTAACTATTTGTTCCTTAAAGATCGAAGCAGGCTTCCACTTTGAACGAAACAATTAACTCCAGGGCTTCCTTTGATTAACCCCAACGCAAACCACGCGCAATTCGCGAACTACTAATTCTCGACTCAGAACAAAACTTCGAATCCAATTTCCAACCTGACGCGCGGAAACTTTCGTTCTCGTTTTTGTTGGTGATATTCTAAGTTCAACAAAGAATCGCGCGTTGGCTCAATTATTCGGTCTTGACTTGACACACACTTGAACTCTCGGGGGAAAGAAAGCGAAACCCTTCTGGGGAGGGACAGCTTTGTTTTGGTTTTCTCACTGCGAACCCAACGAATGCGAGCGAGCAACTGAGCGACCCAGCTGGTAACGGACGACCAACAAGCCCCACAAACCACATCAGCGAACCAGCTTGATGGTAGAATTGAACCAACACATTGACGCTAGTGGTGGTGTCGCGATTGTCGCCAACGGCTCGCCTTCCATTGTATTAATGCGGGCAAAGTTGCTTTGTGCCAGAATTACGATAATAACTCGTTGAAAACCATAAAGATATTCATCGGTGAGATTAGATTCACTGAAATAGAACTAGAGACTTCATAACGACCAATCAAGAAATTCAATTCGTTCAAAATCATAGCTTATAAGGCGACGGCTCCGTAATGCTTCTCTGACAATTGAGCCTAGAATGTCAAACATTCTTTGTTAACGAGACGTTAAACCCACCATCGAATTATCTCTATCCACCGAACGCCTTATTACCAAGCAATCAATCTTTGCAAACATGCCTATCTTCGAAGCAATCCATCGAATTACAATGTGTAAGTTAATAATAAACGGTGAGCAACATCAACGATGATGAGCCCGCATTCGTTCGATGGATGGATGTTTCAATGCGCATGTTAGCTTGCCAATCACGTTTCATAACAAAAAAGTAAATATGGCTCCCGTTGAACGGAGCGCTTGCCGTATACGGTGAGAGAAATGGTATCTCCGACGTCACCACTACTACTGCGACGTGCGATGCCACGTTTAACGGAAATCGTGAAACGGAGGAAGCGGTATCGTTTCGTTAGTCGTCGACTGAATCGAAATGTTTTCTGAGCGATAAACGATAAAGTGGTGAACAAGTAGGTTACAGCTAGTTGTACAAAGATGGCGTTTTTGGTGAAAATAGAGATGCTTTGAGTAGAAAATTAAAAATATTAGTTTTCATCCACATTGAATTTAATTTTGATTTGGATTGGATTTGGATTGGATTTGGATTGGATTTGGATTGGATTTGGATTGGATTTGGATTGGATTTGGATTGGATTTGGATTGGATTTGGATTGGATTTGGATTGGATTTGGATTGGATTTGAATTGGATTTGGATTGGATTTGGATTGGATTTGGATTGGATTTGGATTGGATTTGGATTGGATTTGGATTGGATTTGGATTGGATTTGGATTGGATTTGGATGGATTTGGATTGGATTTGGATTGGATTTGGATTGGATTTGGATTGGATTTGGATTGGATTTGGATTGGATTTGGATTGGATTTGGATTGGATTTGATTGGATTTGATTGGATTTGGATTGGATTTGGATTGGATTTGGATTGGATTTGGATTGGATTTGGATTGGATTTGGATTGGATTTGGATTGGATTTGGATTGGATTTGGATTGGATTTGGATTTGGATTGGATTTGGATTGGGATTGGATTTGGATTGGATTTGGATTGGATTTGGATTGGATTTGGATTGGATTGGATTGGATTTGGATTGGATTTGGATTGGATTTGGATTGGATTTGGATTGGATTTGGATTGGATTTGGATTGGATTTGGATTGGATTTGGATTGGATTTGGATTGGATTTGGATTGGATTGGATTGGATTTGGATTGGATTTGGATTGGATTTGGATTGGATTTGGATTGGATTTGGATTGGATTTGGATTTGGATTGGATTTGGATTGGATTTGGATTGGATTTGGATTGGATTTGGATTGGATTTGGATTGGATTTGGATTGGATTTGGATTGGATTTGGATTGGATTGGATTGGTTTGGATTGGATTTGGATTGGATTTGGATTGGATTTGGATTGGATTTGGATTGGATTTGGATTGGATTTGGATTGGATTTGGATTGGATTTGGATTGGATTTGGATTGGATTTGGATTGGATTTGGATTGGATTTGGATTGGATTTGGATTGGATTTGGATTGGATTTGGATTGGATTTGGATTGGATTTGGATTGGATTTTGGATTGGATTTGGATTGGATTTGGATTGGATTTGATGATTGGATTGGATTTGATTGGATTTGGATTGGATTTGGATTGGATTTGGATTGGATTTGGATTGGATTTGGATTGGATTTGGATTGGATTTGGATTGGATTTGGATTGGATTGGATTGGATTTGGATGGATTGGATTTGGATTTGATTGATTTGGATTGGATTGGATTTGGATTGGTTGATTGGATTTGATTGGATTTGGATTGGATTTGGATTGGATTTGGATTGGATTTGGATTGGATTTGGATTGGATTGGATTGGATTTGGATTGGATTTGGATTGGATTTGGATTGGATTTGATTGGATTTGGATTGGATTTGGATTGGATTTGGATTGGATTTGGATTGGATTTGGATTGGATTTGGATTGGATTTGGATTGGATTTGGATTGGATTTGGATTGGATTTGGATTGGATTTGGATTGGATTTGGATTGGATTTGGAATTTGGATTGGATTTGGATTTGGATTTGGATTGGATTTGGATTGGATTTGGATTGGATTTGGATTGGATTTGGATTGGATTTGGATTGGATTTGGATTGGATTGGATTGGATTTGGATTGGATTTGGATTGGATTTGGATTGGATTTGGATTGGATTTGGATTGGATTTGGATTGGATTTGGATTGGATTTGGATTGGATTTGGATTGGATTTGGATTGGATTTGGATTGGATTTGGATTGGATTTGGATTGGATTTGGATTGGATTTGGATTGGATTTGGATTGGATTTGGATTGGATTTGGATTGGATTTGGATTGGATTTGGATTGGATTTGGATTGGATTTGGATTGGATTTGGATTGGATTTGGATTGGATTTGGATTGGATTTGGATTGGATTTGGATTGGATTTGGATTGGATTTGGATTGGATTTGGATTGGATTTGGATTGGATTTGGATTGGATTTGGATTGGATTTGGATTGGATTTGGATTGGATTTGGATTGGATTTGGATTGGATTTGGATTGGATTTGGATTGGATTTGGATTGGATTTGGATTGGATTTGGATTGGATTTGGATTGGATTTGGATTGGATTTGGATTGGATTTGGATTGGATTTGGATTGGATTTGGATTGGATTTGGATTGGATTTGGATTGGATTTGGATTGGATTTGGATTGGATTTGGATTGGATTTGGATTGGATTTGGATTGGATTTGGATTGGATTTGGATTGGATTTGGATTGGATTTGGATTGGATTTGGATTGGATTTGGATTGGATTTGGATTGGATTTGGATTGGGATTTGGATTGGATTTGGATTGGATTTGGATTGGATTTGGATTGGATTTGGATTGGATTTGGATTGGATTTGGATTGGATTTGGATTGGATTTGGATTGGATTTGGATTGGATTTGGATTGGATTTGGATTGGATTTGGATTGGATTGATTGGATTGGATTGGATTTGGATTGGATTTGGATTGGATTTGGATTGGAATTTGGATTGGATTTGATTGGATTTGGATTGGATTTGGATTGGATTTGGATTGGATTTGGATTGGATTTGGATTGGATTTGGATTGGATTTGGATTGGATTTGGATTGGATTTGGATTGGATTTGGATTGGATTTGGATTGGATTTGGATTGGATTTGGATTGGATTTGGATTGGATTTTGGATTGGATTTTGGATTGGATTTGGATTGGATTTGGATGGATTTGGATTGGATTTGGATTGGATTTGGATTGGATTTGGATTGGATTTGGATTGGATTTGGATTGGATTTGGATTGGATTTGGATGGATTTGGATTGGATTTGGATTGGATTTGGATTGGATTTGGATTGGATTTGGATTGGATTTGGATTGGATTTGGATTGGATTTGGATTGGATTTGGATTGGATTTGGATTGGATTTGGATTGGATTTGGATTGGATTTGGATTGGATTTGGATTGGATTTGGATTGGATTTGGATTGGATTTGGATTGGATTTGGATTGGATTTGGATTGGATTTGGATTGGATTTGGATTGGATTTGGATTGGATTTGGATTGGATTTGGATTGGATTTGGATTGGATTTGGATTGGATTTGGATGGATTTGGATTGGATTTGGATTTGGATTGGATTTGGATTGGATTTGGATTGGATTTGGATTGGATTTGGATTTGGATTTGGATTTGGATTTGGATTGGATTTGGATGGATTTTGGATTGGATTTGGATTGGATTTGGATTGGATTTGGATTGGATTTGGATTGGATTTGGATTGGATTTGGATTGGATTTGGATTGGATTTGGATTGGATTTGGATTGGATTTGGATTGGATTTGGATTGGATTTGGATTGGATTTGGATTGGATTTGGATTGGATTTGGATTGGATTTGGATTGGATTTGGATTGGATTTGGATTGGATTTGGATTGGATTTGGATTGGATTTGGATTGGATTTGGATTGGATTTGGATTGGATTGGATTGGATTTGGATTGGATTTGGATTGGATTTGGATTGGATTTGGATTGGATTTGGATTGGATTTGGATTGGATTTGGATTGGATTTGGAATTGGATTTGGATTGGATTTGGATTGGATTTGGATTGGATTTGGATTGGATTTGGATTGGATTTGGATTGGATTTGGATTGGATTTGGATTGGATTGGATTGGATTTGGATTGGATTTGGATTGGATTTGGATGGATTGGATTTGGATTGGATTTGGATTGGATTTGGATTGGATTTGGATTGGATTTGGATTGGATTTGGATTGGATTTGGATTGGATTTGGATTGGATTTGGGATTGGATTTGGATTGGATTTGGATTGGATTTGGATTGGATTTGGATTGGATTTGGATTGGATTTGGATTGGATTTGGATTGGATTGGATTGGATTTGGATTGGATTTGGATTGGATTTGGATTGGATTTGGATTGGATTTGGATTGGATTTGGATTGGATTTGGATTGGATTTGGATTGGATTTGGATTGGATTTGGATTGGATTTGATTGGATTTGGATTGGATTTGGATTGGATTTGGATTGGATTTGGATTGGATTTGGATTGGATTTGGATTGGATTTGGATTGGATTTGGATTGGATTTGGATTGGATTTGGATTGGATTTGGATTGGATTTGGATTGGATTTGGATTGGATTTGGATGGATTTGGATTGGATTTGGATTGGATTTGGATTGGATTTGGATTGGATTTGGATTGGATTTGGATTGGATTTGGATTGGATTTTGGATTGGATTTGGATTGGATTTGGATTGGATTTGGATTGGATTTGGATTGGATTTGGATTGGATTTGGATTGGATTTGGATTGGATTTGGATTGGATTTGGATTGGATTTGGATTGGATTGGATTGGATTTGGATTGGATTTGGATTGGATTTGGATTGGATTTGGATTGGATTTGGATTGGATTTGGATTGGATTTGGATTGGATTTGGATTGGATTTGGATTGGATTTGGATTGGATTTGGATTGGATTTGGATTGGATTTGGATTGGATTTGGATTGGATTTGGATTGGATTGGATTGGATTTGGATTGGATTTGGATTGGATTTGGATTGGATTTGGATTGGATTTGGATTGGATTTGGATTGGATTTGGATTGGATTTGGATTGGATTTGGATTGGATTGGATTGGATTTGGATTGGATTTGGATTGGATTTGGATTGGATTTGGATTGGATTTGGATTGGATTTGGATTGGATTTGGATTGGATTTGGATTGGATTTGGATTGGATTTGGATTGGATTTGGATTGGATTTGGATTGGATTTGGATTGGATTTGGATTGGATTTGGATTGGATTTGGATTGGATTGGATTGGATTTGGATTGGATTTGGATTGGATTTGGATTGGATTTGGATTGGATTTGGATTGGATTTGGATTGGATTTGGATTGGATTTGGATTGGATTTGGATTGGATTTGGATTGGATTTGGATTGGATTTGGATTGGATTTGGATTGGATTTGGATTGGATTTGGATTGGATTTGGATTGGATTTGGATTGGATTTGGATTGGATTTGGATTGGATTTGGATTGGATTTGGATTGGATTTGGATTGGATTTGGATTGGATTTGGATTGGATTTGGATTGGATTTGGATTGGATTTGGATTGGATTTGGATTGGATTTGGATTGGATTTGGATTGGATTTGGATTGGATTTGGATTGGATTTGGATTTGGATTTGGATTGGATTTGGATTGGATTTGGATTGGATTTGGATTGGATTTGGATTGGATTTGGATTGGGATTTGGATTGGATTTGGGATTGGATTTGGATTGGATTTGGATTGGATTTGGATTGGATTTGGATTGGATTTGGATTGGATTTGGATTGGATTTGGATTGGATTTGGATTGGATTTGGATTGGATTTGGATTGGATTTGGATTGGATTTGGATTGGATTTGGATTGGATTTGGATTGGATTTGGATTGGATTTGGATTGGATTTGGATTGGATTTGGATTGGATTTGGATTGGATTTGGATTGGATTTGGATTGGATTTGGATTGGATTTGGATTGGATTTGGATTGGATTTGGATTGGATTTGGATTGGATTTGGATTGGATTTGGATTGGATTTGGATTGGATTGGATTGGATTTGGATTTTGGATTGGATTTGGATTGGATTTGGATTGGATTTGGATTGGATTTGGATTGGATTTGGATTGGATTTGGATTGGATTTGGATTGGATTTGGATTGGATTTGGATTGGATTTGGATTGGATTTTGGATTGGATTTGGATGGATTTGGATTGGATTTGGATTGGATTTGGATTGGATTTGGATTGGATTTGGATTGGATTTGGATTGGATTTGGATTGGATTTGGATTTGGATTGATTGGATTGGATTTGGATTGGATTTTGGATTGGATTTGGATTGGATTTGGATTGGATTTGGATTGGATTTGGATTGGATTTTGGATTGGATTTGGATTGGATTTGGATTGGATTTGGATTGGATTTGGATTGGATTTGGATTGGATTTGGATTGGATTTGGATTGGATTTGGATTGGATTTGGATTGGATTTGATTGGATTTGGATTGGGATTGGATTTGGATTGGATTTGGATTGGATTTGGATTGGATTTGGATTGGATTTGGATTGGATTTGGATTGGATTTGGATTGGATTTGGATTGGATTTGGATTGGATTTGGATTGGATTTGGATTGGATTTGGATTGGATTTGGATTGGATTTGGATTGGATTTGGATTGGATTTGGATTGGATTTGGATTGGATTTGGATTGGATTTGGATTGGATTTGGATTGGATTTTGGATTGGATTTGGATTGGATTTGGATTGGATTTGGATTGGATTTGGATTGGATTTGGATTGGATTTGGATTGGTTGGATTGGATTTGGATTGGATTTGGATTGGATTTGGATTGGATTTGGATTGGGATTTGGATTGGATTTGGATTGGATTTGGATTGGATTTGGATTGGATTTGGATTGGATTTGGATTGGATTTGGATTGGATTTGGATTGGATTTGGATTGGATTTGGATTGGATTTGGATGGATTTGGATTGGATTGGTTGGATTGGATTGGATTTGATTGGATTTGGATTGGATTTGGGATTGGATTTGGATTGGATTTGGATTGGATTTGGTTGGATTTGGATTGGATTTGGATTTGGATTTGGATTGATTTGGATTGGATTTGGATTGGATTTGGATTGGATTTGGATTGGATTTGGATTGGATTTGGATGGATTTGGATTGGATTTGGATTGGATTTGGATGGCTTTGGATTGGATTTGGATTGGATTTGGATTGGATTTGGATTGGATTTTGGATTGGATTTGGATTGGATTTGGATTGGATTTGGATTGGATTTGGATTGGATTTGGATTGGATTTGGATTGGATTGGATTGGATTGGATTTGGATTGGATTTGGATTGATTTGGATTGGATTTGGATTGGATTTGGATTTGGATTTGGATTGATTGATGGATTTGGATTGGATTTGGATTGGATTTGGATTGGATTTGGATTGGATTTGGATTGGATTTGATTGGATTTGGATTGGATTTGGATTGGGATTTGGAATTGGATTTGGATTGGATTTGGATTGGATTTGGATTGGATTGATTGGATTGGATTTGGATTGGATTTGGATTGGATTTGGATTGGATTTGGATTGGATTTGGATTGGATTTTGGGATTGGATTTGGATTGGATTTGGATTGGATTTGGATTGGATTTGGATTGGATTGGATTGGATTTGGATTGGATTTGGATTGGATTTGGATTGGATTTGGATTGGATTTGGATTGGATTTGGATTGGATTTGGATTGGATTTGGATGGATTGGATTGGATTTGGGATTTGGATTTGGATTGGATTTGGATTGGATTTGGATTGGATTTGGATTGGATTTGGATTGGGATTTGGATTGGATTGGATTGGATTTGGATGGATTTGGATTGGATTTGGATTGGATTTGGATTGGATTTGGATTGATTTGGATTGGATTTGGATTGGATTTGGATTGGATTTTGGATTGGATTGGATTGGATTTGGATTGGATTTGGATTGGATTTGGATTGGATTTGGATTGGATTTGGATTGGATTTGGATTGGATTTGGATTGGATTTGGATTGGATTTGGATTGGATTTTGGATTGGATTTGGATTGGATTGGATGGATTTGGATGGATTTTGGAATATGCGATGTGGATTGGATTTGGATTGGATTTAGGATTGGATTTGGATTGGATTGGATTTGGATTTGGATGGATTTGGATTGGATTGGATTGGATTTGGATTTGGATTTGGATGGGATTGGATTGGATTTGCGATTGGATTTGGATTGGATTTGGATTGGGATTTGGATTGGATTTGGATTGGAATTTGGATGGATTTGGATTGGATGGATTGGATTTGGATGGATTTGGATTGGATTTGGATTGGATTTGAATTGGATTTGGATTGGATTTGGATTGGGAATTTGTTCGTGGTGGGCCTCCGTCGCGGCCCGATTTTCGAGCGAATTTGCGAAGAAGATGCTGCAACGAGTTTCGACGATTTGATGAAGATTGCGTTGAAGAAAGAATGTACCCTACAACTGCGAGAAATTTTGGACGTCCATAAAATCCAGCATGGTACAGACAAGAAGCAGTCAAGTTCTGGAGCGAAGTGTTTTGACTGTGGTAGAGGCGACCACGATTTACGGAAGTGCCAATACAAGAGTTACGTCTGCAAGCTCTGTGATAAGAAGGGTCACTTGGCGAAAGTTTACACCACGAAGACGTCGGAGCAGCCAAAGGAGAAGAAAAAATCGTTTGGAGCAGAGAAGCGAGGACCAAGAGTGAACCACCTGAGGATCAACAATCAACCTGGATGTGCCCCCACCGATGATGGTACGGATTCAAGTCAAGCCCTATTTGGTTCGAGATGGACACCGGTAGTCCGGTGAAAGCCGTTTCCAAGGAACTTTACGACACTTTGTTTTCTGCACTGCCGTTGAACATCGATTCCAATGATGAATTCACATGCTACAATGGATCTGGTTTCCGAGCGGTCGGCACATTCAATGCGGAAATGCGATACAAGGATCCTCCATGACCACGGAGGAGATTTACGTGTTCGAGGAAACAAGACAGCCGTTACTGGGCACCATCATCAGAGGCCGAATGGAATACGCCACTTATCGTCGATACGACTGTGTGCAGATTATCGTATCACGGTCAACCCATTCCTGCTGGATGACCGTCATCCGTTTCCTGTGATCGAGAAAATTTTTGCAGCGCTTCAGGGAAGCAACTATTTTTCAAAGCTCGACCTGAAGAACGCGTATTATGAGCTAGAGGTGGATGATGACACGAAGAAGCTGTTGGCCTGGAGCAGACACAGGGGTGCCTACTTGATGAACCGACTTCCGTTCGGAACGAAGCCAGCGTGTTCCATTTTTCAAGCGACATTGGAGAAAATTCTTCAGGGATGCCGTGGAACAGTAATTTATCTGAACGATATAATGGTGTCAGGTCGGACCATTACGGAACATTTGGCAAATCTGGATGCCGTGCTGTCCCGGCTCAAGGAGGCCGGATTCCTGCTGAACAAGACGAAGTGTGAGTTTTTCGTTCAGGAAGTTGTTTATCTTGGTCACGTTATCGATCAGGATGGCTTACACAAGGATTCTGAGAAGGTGAAAGCAATTATGGATGTTAAATCACCGACGGATGTCAAGGAGGTTCGAGCGTTTGTTTGCCTGGCCAACTATTGTGCCAAATTTTGTCCAAGTTTGGCCCAGTGTTTGAAGCCATTGAACGAGTTATTGAAGGACGACGTCAAGTTTGTGTCGACGAAGAATCGACAGAAGGCTTTCGAGATGGCGAAGAAACTTCTTTCCGAAGACACAGTACTTGTCCACTACGATCCAAAACTCCCAGTCAAGCTTTATTGCGACGCTTCGAATGAAGGAATTGGAGCAGTGATTGTTCACGAGTTCCCGGACAAAAGCGAGCGACCCATCTCATTAACGTCCAGGATCTATAAGAAGCATGGAGCTAATTACTCGGTAATCAACAAGGAAGCACTGGCTATTTATTGCGGAATCAACAAATTCAAGGCTGGCATTTTGTGCTGATGACAGACAACAAGCCGGTCTGTTCAGCCCCTAAGGTGTCCCGGAGACGGCAGCTGGTCGGCTTCAACGTTGGGTGGCATTCCTATCAGGTTATGATAACGATATTTGACACATGGAAGGAGTTCAAAATGTTCCCGCACATTATTTGTCCCGGTTTTCCACCGGAAGCGACGAGTGTGCTATAGACGAAGACGAGGACGAATTAGCAAGTTTTCTGAATTTCATCGAAGCAGAAACTCGTTCACTGGTGGACCGCAAACAAATCGTTGTTGAATGCCGTCGTGACAAGCTGCTTAGCCTGTGTAGCTGAATACGTGAAATCGGGCTGGCCGAACTCAATTCAAGAGGACAATCTGAAGAATTTTTTTCAAAAAAGAGAAGAGCTGAGCGTAGAAAAAGACGTTCTCCTGTGGGGCTACCGCATCGTTTTTGCTAGACGAGTTCAACTTCGTATTTTTGATGGCCATCGCTAGAGAAAGAAATTGAAGATATTTGCAAGAAATGTGAGTTACGTATCCAGCAGCGACCCATACCGAGCGATCGAACCTCATCATGGCGTTTGACGAATGCACCCTGCGACCGAGTACACGTGGACCATTTCTGGTTCCGAGGGGCGGATTGCCTTGTGCTGCTGAACAACTATAGTAAATTGAGCACGACACCTCAGTCGTCTACAGCGGCAGATTCACGAGAGCGTTAATATCTCGACTCCAGAGAGGCCTGAACGTCTTTGCAGATTATTTGAACGGCTGGAAGATCTGTACACTCTTGTAAATAATGAAAATTACCGGGGACGTAATACTCGTCATGACTGGATGACACATGATGTAAGTGATGGGACGACACAAAATCGTGACCTTGAAGATGTATTGAACAAACACGAAAACAATGGAACTGTGATTGACATTTCTCGAATCAGACACCAATGTTTTGGAAATTCGACTCAAATTTACGTCATTTGATAAAAACATTAGAGGAGCGCTTTGGTGACTCGATCGATAAATTCAGGGCTCGTTGCCACCAATCTGGCCAGCAGGTGATCCGGGACCTCGTTCTCCCCTAGGTTATCAAATTTTATTGATAGTTTTGTAAACAGTAAATAGGTAATTAGGTAATTGTAATTTTAAAATAGTGCTTGAGCCCATAAGGCCAAAAGTAACACCACTAGGGTAAAACCAACCTAACTTGAAAAAAAAATCAAATAACAAAACTGAACAAAGCGGAAGGACCTCTAAGTCAAACTAAAAAAAGTAAAAGCCAAAGAAAAATAAACATAAATTTAATGCAATGTCTAGTCTAGTCAGTTTAAGATCCAGCTTCAATAAAGAAACAACCAATCTTCAAACAAGTCTTAATCAATTTCCTACAACTTCCATCAGCCGAATTGAAAATTTTCCGTGCCAATTGCTAATTTTAAGCACTATTCGACCTGTTCAATAGGATTGTAAAGAGATTCGTTAATTAATTACCCAAGTAACCGTACAGCTGTATATAGTTGCATCAATATCACTTTATATGCTATTATAAAATATGGCATATAAAGTCATACTGCATTACATGTCTCATTAATGCAGTATTAAGGTGGAAAAGGGCGCTATTAAAGTGTAAATACGGCTGCATTTCCTAGCTCTATGTTGGCAATTGCTAAAGTATAGTTACTGCCTGTACCGTATAAAAGCTATAGCCAAAGTGTATTTAATGCACCATTATTTTTAGATCAAAAATAGAAACACAAAAATATTATTGTATTTTTTTGTTCGTTGGATGTCAGCTCAGTGTTGTTTACGAACTTATTTGCTTGTCTTTTTTTTTTTGTATGATTGGTGGGATTCGAACCCAAATTAAGTGAGATGTTTTCGATGACCCGCCGCGCCTATCCTCCGGACTATGGATGCTGCATGTCTTGGCCGGGAAATTGTGCAACTTCAAGCAGCGCCCTTTCGTTGCCGGTGGCAAATACTGTCGGTTTCTCTCTAAGTTGGACCATCACAAGTGTGTAAGCTTCCTCAAAGTGTGATAGCAGGGATACGTCGAATCATGATAATGTGTTTAGTGCACTTATTCCTTGTGGTTCAAGGAACAAGTGCACCAAATACGTTGAGATGATCCGTTGCAAGCGTGCACTCTTATCACACTTTTTCTGCACTCTACAAATTTCGTGATAGTTCAATTTGGATAAGATAAATCTACGAATTTCAACCAGATTTCCTGTGGCGAATTTTCATAAGAAATATTTAAGTATTTATATAGTCTATTTGTCTGAGTGAATGAAGGATCGACGATAAATACTGCATTGAAGTCTTGCCGTTTTTCTTGCGATGAAGCACTGAGTAAGATGATGCAATGAAGCATTGAGCGGTGACCGTATATCACCCATTAATGCACATTTCATTGCAACAATAAAGCAATGCTACATTGCATTCATAAAATGGGATTAAAGCATTAGTGCACGCATATTGCAGAATAAAAGCAATGATGCATTGCACTCGTTGAATTAAAGTTAAAATACGGTAATACCTTAATGCTTGTGGTTACTTGGGTAGTTGTGTTAAAATTGTGTTCTTTCACCAACCGATTGACATTTTCGACAGTCTTGAAAATATACACGGATGCGAGCAATATGGTGACAGTTGATTCGAACATGTCTCTATGGCTCCACCCACCAGTGGTCTGGTCCGATTCGTCAACCGTCAAATCGGTTTTACAAACTGTCAAATTGGTTCGTCAAGCAGCATCACACACTGTCAAACATAGTACCAACGTGAGAACAAACCTGCGGGCGAAGTCAATGTTGGTCAAACAGTCTGAGTCATTTGTTGCTGTAGTCTTGAAAACGTATTTGTGCAAATATCTTTGAAACCCATTGCACTGGGTTTGTTGAAGATGCATTAGTCGAGTGTTTTGAAGCAAAAATCGAGGATTTTGGACATGTTCAACTATTTATTGCCCGAAAATGTTGAAACATTTTTTTCTTTTTGACTTCTCGTAGGTTTTCTTAATTACAGTGACTCAATCTCATTTTCGTACGGGGCACTGTTTTCATATCAAGTTGGTATAAATCTATTAAATGGTGCATGGACTTCGATATACTTTATCAATAATGAAGGTTATAGGTGTCATCTATTGTTTGGCAATGACAAACTGTATTCATTTGCTTAAATCTTTGGAATAATGGAAAAGTATTGAGATTGTGTCTATAATTGACCCAATTCCATATTCGTACACCTAACAAAAAAGAAATATACAGCATTCAAAACTAATTTTAATGGACTAGATGATTACTTAAGCTCTTCGTTGTGTTGTTCAAATGCAGTAGAATACATTTGGAAAATTTAAAAGCGGACATATTTGAAACTTAAGTAAATTTTAGAAAAATACCAGTTTTCCCATGCTTTTCCTAAAATATTCGGTATGTCGAACAATATATTGCATTTTTTTCAACATCACTTCCTTAAGAATGATAACTTCGAATATTGCACAAGTTTCAAAAAATTATAATCAGTTTTAGAGTAGCTAGGAGTGGATATCGACAACTTATACTTTTGAATCTTAGGTAGTATAACATTTATAACAAATCTAAAACCAAAAATTTTAGTCAATTTCTTTATGTTTGGCTCCTATATGTATATACATAATCCATAGTTAATGTTCCTATCAAAACATTGCGTAATTATCATTTTTAATTTACATACATATTTACATTACATGATTATAGAGATTTAAAGAATGAATATTATTGCCATAACCGCAACACAAACGTTTTTTAAAATGATGAAGACAACAGGATATATTCTATTAAAAAGTATATCAATGCTCTCCGCTCATTCAAGTTTTTTTGTATTTTTCTTATAAAATCAATAAATTGCAAAAGAGGGTGCTATTTTGAATATAATTTGAATATTATTGCAAAGATAATTGAATATTACGATCACATCAATTATGTGGAGGTATGTACAGCGTAGTTTAGGGTACTTTATTGTAAAACGAAGTTCGTAGTTCAAATTATTTTTACAGACAAATTCAAAATTAACATTTACCTGTTGTTTAGAATGAAAATTTGGTTTACATTGATTAAAAATATCATTTTAGAAGAGTTTTGAACTTATGGCACAACAATTTTCTGAACTCAAAAGAGATAAAAACTGTTTATGATTTCTGTAAACTATATATAGTTCAACTAAATTTCTATCAGAGCTTACGAGTATAATCTATAGATTGGATCCAATGACAAAAATAAACGTTATTGTACGAATTATAGGATTTTCTAGCAAAAATCATTGGAAAACTGGCATTTCTCATAACTTTACCTTAATTTCATATATGTCCACTAATAAATTGTCCAAATGTATTTCACTACATCTGAACATCATAATAAAGCATTTCAGTAATCAAATAGAGCTTCTAAATTTAGTTTTGAACGTTGTGCGTATGAATTTTGGTAGGTGTACGAATATGGAATTGGGTGAATTTTAGACATCAATTGGGTTGTTTAGCGATGAAAAATTCACGTATTTTTGGAGCTTGATCGAAAGAGCACATTTTTCTAAGTGTAACACGATTTTATTGCGTTTCCATATCTTAATTTTGATATAGTAAATAATGAAAAAAGATTTTATTCCGTCGACTCAATGACATTTCAATTTACATAATGACAGCTCGTCCCGAAGTAAAATTTGCCGAGGGGTGATTCAAACGCGATTTCCATACTAAGTTCAAACGTGTTTTAAAAATAGTTCTAGGGCACGGAAAATTACGAAACTTTGGATTCTGGCTCAGTTTTTAACGTAGAATCAGATTATGTAAAAAACCGGATACCCCTAAACAAGCCAATTCAATACTTTTCTATTAATCCAAAGATGAATGTAAATGGAAACATTTTGTGATTGGCAAACAATAGACGACACCTGTTACCTTCAATGTGGATGAAGAATTTGTAGCTCAATACTTCATTTAATAGTTTTTTACTAACTTGATGTGGAAACAGTATCCTGTACGAATATGAAATTGGGCCACTGTATTTGATTTTTACACGCCTTTCTGACTTTGTTTTCCAACTTATAATTAAATTTTGGAAATTGGGTTTTTGCCATTTTTTTAAAAATTTTGTCTGTGGCACGTCAGTTTTGAGTCAGAGGTCGCCAAAGCTTCATAAAATACTGATTTCATTGAAGTTCCCATGAAATTCAAACTGTCATTTATTTTAGTGATCTCATCCGCCAAGAATGCAGAACAGGACTTGAATTTTCATGTGAGATATAGTTTGGTTCAAATCACGCAATGAAGTTTCGAATAAATCGATTTTTTCAACGTGCACGCAGTCTTTTTCCAAACTCTTCACTTTTTTCTTAATATATTATCTTTCCTTTTCGAAAAACTGAGCATCGGAAGAATTCTGAACTTTGTTGATTAGATATGGCGGGGGTTCGACTGTAACACTACATCCTTCAGATTTAACGGCTACGCAGTCTTTACTGGATTAAAACGAGGTTTATTACTTGCAATGCAACTGAAAATAATCTATACTATCGGATATGACTTTTGCTTTAAATCTAAACAGTAAAAAATGTTTAACAATCCATGTCACATACCTATCCCCATCTGAATTTGGTGGTGCTGTCATTTCCAAGCGTTTTTTTTTCTTTTATTGACTGTCAATGTCAGAGAGAAAAGAGAAATAATAACAATCATTTAATGGAGAGCGAGCGATTGAAATAAAATTGAGCACGGCGGCCATCTTTTTTTCTCTCTGTTTACCAACAAAGGCTTTGGGCGTTTGCACGCACACTTTCTCACGTCACGTCGACTTCATTGAGTTTAGTGAACTCCCATGTCTCTGTTGAACAATATTTTTACAAGTTTTCAATAAAATCGTGAAACATTTGTGAAATTAGAGCAATCAATGTATGATTAGATCAAATTCAAGCATTTCCAGACAACATTACCCAATGTTTATATTACGTCGTTCGCCAGGACCACACGTGAATCGCATCGCTCTCTGCTCTCAATCCGTAGCTCTTGCACTTCCGAAGCTCCCGATAATCGGCGTGTTCCGAACACGCTTCGTGCTCCGTTCGCTCTTCTGAGCAAACCATAGCACATCACATTGTGAGAGCATACCGGCACACATAGGCGCAAATCGCGCCCTCAGTCGTACTTTCGAACCCATCGGAAGCGTTCATCCACGTCGTCCGGAGTCTGTGCTCAGGCAGAACTAATCAGCGTATTCGTTCGTTCGTCGGAATTCCTGGCAAGTGTCACGCGCGCATTCACGCATTTCACAGCTCGTGTTTGTGTTATAATTTACGACGGTTCGCGGCCATCATCATCATCAGCAGCAGCAGCGCCAACCATCTTGGCAAGGGGTGTGTCAATTGCCGTCGCAGGGGTGTGCTGGTGGAGTGCGGGGGGTCGTCAATTTGATTCGATCACAGTCGGTGCCGGAGTTGTTGGTGGCGATTTTTTTTCGGGTAAATGACCAAGGTGTCACCTAGTGCAAATTACCCCTGGGGGTAACGTATGTGAGCACTGAGCAGCACGCGCGCGCTTTTCTGTGTACCTCTACAGTTGGTATGATTGTTATGCAAATGCGCAAAAGTGTGTCTTTTCTGCGGAGAGTTTAGATTGTGACAACAAATTTCGGGAATTTCGGTCGGAGGAAGGGATCGTGAGGAAACGAGAGAAAGGCCAATCAGTGTGTGTGGTAAAGTGTGAATTTTATTCTCTCCTGTGGGTAGACACGAAGATCTGTCGTAACGGCGACAAGGTTGCTTTTTTCAGCGGAAGCGCCATCTGTGAGGCGCAGTGGAGGAAGAGCGTGAAGAGAGAGAGAGGTGAGAAGCGTTTAACATATTGTGGGGATTGTTCACACCAATCGTTTTGCTATTGTTTATTTTTTCGAGTGTGTTTTTTTACCGATTATGGAGAATCGATGTGTTTTTTTTTTTTTTTTGAAGAGCGAGAGCAGTTATTGTTTGCTCAGCTCAGTGGAATGAATGCAAGTGCACGTGAGTTGGTGAAGAGCACTAATTGACTCCTCGTAGCACTCCCTTTGAAAGTGCTATCAATTAGTTAATTAAAATGAATTGTGCGGTTACTCGATGTGCCATCTATCGTTTCTCTTCATAGTCGGTAGTGATTTCCATAAAACAAGTGTTTAATCGCAAGGCTCACCCACTTCAAAAATCACTGCCGCCATGAAGTGCAGCGAATTACCGAAGCGTCTAATAAGCGGATTCATTCTCAATTTCGAATTTCCAAATTTGCTCAGAAGGTACAAATAGGAGCTCCGCCTGAGTCATTGCCCGTGGTGTGAGCGAGTCGAGATCGATTTGAGAAGTAAATCACCGGTTCCTGCAGAAGGGGAAGGCGAAGAAGGGTAACGGATTCGGCACACTTGAGTGTGAAACGAAACATGACTTCTCCAATATTGCCGCCGCCTCTTTAGTTGAGTTCGAGCTGTTGCTGCCAGTGATGCCAGATATTTTGAAATTTTTGTAGTTCTGCGGAATTGAAGTTTTTATGAATCTATGAAAATCGACTTTTTGTTACCGAAATCTACGGAATCGAAGCTAAACTTAAAATTTTCAAGAGCACAAATCTGGAGAACCAAACACCCGTTTTAGATAAAAAAAAAAACTAAATCGATTTGTCACCACTAGCTAGTGACCAATCGATTAAGTTTTCAGCTTAAACGGAGTTTGGTTCTCCAGATTTGTGCTCTTGAAATTTTATGGTTCGGCTTCAATTCATCTTCACCTTAAAAGACAAAAAGACAGTTTTCTTTAGTCTTTCCAAATACTAAAGAAAAGTGAGAGTCAAGTTAATTAGTTGGATCAGAGCGTAACCAATAATCTATTGAGAAATTGGGTTTGTTTTGATATAATAAATGATTGAAAAGTATACGACGTCTTGAAGTAAAGTTTGCCGAGGGTGATTGAAAGTGATGTGCTAACAAATTTCAGCAGCGTTTTTAAAATAGTTCCAGGGTACAGAAAATTTTTGAAATTTTGGATTCTGCTTAAATTTTTAACGTAGATGCAGAATATGTAAAAAGTAAGAGGTTGTTTCCGAGATACGACCGCCAAGTTGACGTTGGATAACGTTAGCTTCTTCTATTTGCTGGCTTGAGACAGTCACAAACTTATGAAACATTTCTTTTGCTAAAAATCCAATTAATTTTCACACTATTTGTTGCATGTCAATTCTGATTTATTATAGACATTGTGTGTTATTATTTTGTGTTAATACAAAATAATCACTTTACATGTATTCAGAAGCTTAAGCGATTATATTGAAGAATTGTTTTTCAAATGTATTAATTCAAAATAACTCTTTTTCATTGATTTTGTGGCCCTGAAAAGGGGAAATTAGGGAATATTACACAATCAACTCTTTAAAACACATTTGTTGGCTCTCAAAAGGGCCGATTGATGAATTGTTGAATTTGCGTAACACGGACACATTTTGACGGCGCACTGGTTTCAATCCTCCTCGCCCGATGAGATTTGCGATGCGGATGACGATGTGCGCTTCAACAAGCGGCTTTGGTCGATTTTCTTCAGCCATCTCGTACAACAGCTTGCCTCTGGTGGCGAGGAGCTGAGCAGGTTTGGAGGAGCTCTTACCAGCTCGAAAGCGAAAACAGAATGAAACCAGATTCAACGAAGGAGGGATGCTTTATACCCTTAGAATAGCAGATGATGCTCCTCCTTTCATATTCTTCGTTTTCTTATCTGGGAAATAGGCTATATGAAACTGATGTCTGTGTAAGGGATGTACAGATTAGCATTATGCTGTTATTGCAACCCGAAGGAACTGCAGCAGCATCCTCGGAAACAGCTTCAAATTGCCGTATTGTCAATTATTCGTAATAAATCAATTATTGTATGATGCTATGAGATGAATTAAGAGATTATAGCAAGTATGTGGTAAACACATTAGGGAATATTATACAAATAACTCTTTAAAACACATTTGTTGGCTCTCAAAAGGGCCGATTGAGTTGTTGAATTTGCGTAACACGGACACATTTTGACGGCGCACTGGTTTCAATCCTCCTCGCCCGATGAGATTAGCGGTGCGAATGACGATGTGCGCTTCAACAAGCGGCTTTGGTCGATTTTCTTCAGCCATCTCGTACAAATTAGGGAATATTACACGGACGGTGACGGCTGTGCCGCTCGATCTAATGAACCAGAATGACCGCGCTAGCCTCCCGCATGGCAATGACAGCGGATCACTGGCTGTAGCGACGATTTCTGGCTGAAAACGATTATGCTGGCTGGTGCACTCAAATGAGCGGCTTCAGTTGCTGCGGCTCCGAAATGCGTGGTTCTTCGGTTCTAATGCGTGTTGTATTCGCGTCCTATTGAAAACTGAACTGAGGACGCGAATGACTCTCGAAATTTGCTCGCCGACCGTGTTCACAGTCTGACGGCAAAAAGAAGAATGAGGGAAGAAGCAGGGTGCGGTGCACTTTTATAGTGGGAAGCGGAACCGAAAAATGTGCTTGAACGTGATTGGTTAGATAAGAAAGGGGTCAACGTTTTACGATATTTCAATAGTTTGTTGCTAATAATCAATAGTGTCCTCCATTTGGATCGACGCGTAGATAAATTTCCAATCGATTCATGGATAAATATTGAAAATCTATCGATAAATGACTGAGTTATTAGCGGTCAAAACCTGACCATTTTTCGTTACATGCTCAATTTTTCGTTTTTCTGAATTGTACCCCCATATGTTGCCGTAAGACGTTATCCAACGTCAAAAACTGGATACCCCTAATCGAGTCTATTACGAATAGGTACAAACAGGGTTCTGAATTTTCGTATCAATGATGCGAAATCTACGATTTTTCGCACGTAAGGAGAATGCTTTTTTCGCTTCCTCACGTGAACATCTTTTATCGCTCACACTAATTTTCCCCGGAGCTACGATGGTGGATAACCGAAAATCATTCCACTCCGGGGATAATATATTTTTCACTCCATCATATTTTCGCTCACCAACTGCTCCCGAGAATTATCACTATGTGGATAAACAAAAACTAGTGCCGGCGACGGGATTCGAACCTAGAACATTGCTAAAAACAACTGCGATGCGTGCACGCTAACCATGCTACCACACCAACTTGACGAAAGGGGTGGTTAATTTGGTGCTTAAAAGCAACTGCTGCTTGTGGCGATGGATACAGGAAAAGTTCTCCATGGATCGGAGAAAGAGAAAACAAACTTCTCACAGCTGCGGAAATGTGCAATTATCTATTTTCGCTTTGTTTTGTGGACGGATAATATCGCAAGGCAGCTAATCGCTGAAAATTGCTGTGAGGGATAAATCCATTATCGTGAGAGTGAGTGAGAATTCGGAAGCCTGGGTACAAACTTATGAAAAACGAACATAATTTAACATAAGTTTTGGCACTAACACCATAGACCTCAATTTCATTAATTCTTCCAAGAGTTCTTGTGGTGATGTTACCAAGAATGCTTAAAGGATTTTCTACAGGAAATTGGCCGGCACTCGTCAACGCTACTACCTTCATTATCTTCCACAAGAAATTACTCAAAAAAAATCCCAGGAATTATCCAGTTATTTTTCTAGATATTTTTCAACCGATTTCTGCAGTTTGTACAAGAGTTCTTCCAATAAAATTATCAAAGGGTTGTTTCATGATTTGTTCCCAATTGAAATAAAAAATCGTTTAGGGATTTATTTTCTTCAGAAAGCCCAATATGAATCTCCTCATGGGTTCCTATGCTGATTTTATGCATAAATTATCCATGCAGTCATTACAAATATTTCCCGAGCAATTACTCTTGTAAATCCTGTATTATTAAAGGTTTCACGACTGCAAATAATACAACAATTACTCCAGTAAATCCTTCGAACAATACACTTTTTTCAGCGATGTCCTATGTTTTTCAAAACGAAATTTCATAAAATTCTGAACAATATTCCAGATATCCAGATTTTTATATGGATTTTTTCCAATAATTATCTTGGTTCTTGCAGGAATTCACTAGGGATTTCTACATAAGGTTCATTTAAGATTCCTTCATGATTACCTGTAGAAATATTTTCAGGGTTATTTTTTTCAAAAATTTCACCAAAGATACCTGAAAAAGAAGTTGAAAATTCGCAAGAGATAATCCTGGATAAATTCTTTGAAAGAATCTTATGGGAAATCGCTGAGGTAACTCTTGAAAGGTATTATTGAAAAAATCCTGGCTAAAATCTTTTTTGGAGTTTCTATAAAATCCGTGGAAGTATCTCTGTGATTAATAAGTTATTTCTACAAAATTATAAATTGAACTCTTGAAGAAAAGGATTTCTAAGCTTAGTTTTGATTGAAATCCTAGAAAAATCTATGTAAGAATCAATGGATGAATTCCTAGAGGACATAAGGAGTCTCTTTTACAAGTCGAGTCGATCAAAATGGCTAAAATATTAACGTCCCATAAAAAAATATCAAATTTCCATAAAAAATGCAAAATTTGCCAGTAAAGAAACAAGGGTAAAATCAACAGAAAAGTTAAAAATTTACATAAAAAAATAAAGAAGTGCATAAAAAAAACAAAATTTTCCATAAATAAAAAAAAATTTGAGCAATAAATAGATTCAAAAGTGCAGTAGAATCGACAATAATCTCACTAAAAAATATCGAATTTTACATTTAAAAACCTCAAAATGTCCCTATTTTCTTCACAAAAAGCAAGAAATAATTATAAATTTTCCACAAAAAAAGCCAAAATTTGCAATAAATAAATAATAATTCGCCCACAACAAATCAAAAATTTCCATTCAAAAAATCAAAAAGAGCAATAGCAGTAAATGGAAAGTTGCAATAAACAAACCCAATTGAGCAATTCAAAATGACAATCAATACATGAAAATGTTGTAGAAAATTCCAATATTTAAGTAAAACTTTCCATAAAAATAACGTAATTTTCCAATAAGGAGTACTAATGTGTGTAATGGATTTCATAAATTTTCAGTCAAACTGAAGCATTGTTTTCACAATTGGAGCTAATTAGTCGTCGTATGTAGATGTAGTAATTGCATTTAAGAGTTCGATAATTAATTACGTAAGAATTTAGGGGAGGGGAGAGCGGGGAGATTGGCCGGGTTTGAAAACACATTTCTTGCCATATAGAAAAAATTAATGTTTCATACAAAAAATTTTGATTTGGCGACAGATCCTCATCGGAAAGAATTTGGATCGAACGTGTGGATTATTTTCAGAGTAGCAACGACCAGTTACCTGTTTGTGAATATTAACAAACTGGATCGTTCCATTATCAAACTTCGTTCAGTTTAAACCTTAGGGCAACTTCACCGGTGGTCCATTTCTTGGTCCAATCAAAAATGGACCTGCCAATATTGAGAATTTTCCACCTGATGCTGATATTTACTGATAGGTGGAAGAGCGGGTGCTGCGATAGAACTTCGAAGCAATTTTCGGTTGAATTTCCCAGGAATTACTGGATAAAATCCAGAAGAAACTCCGGAGGGATCCAAGGAAGAGCTCTGAAGGAATTTCGGTGAAAGTTCTAGGACTCTTGATAAATTCCCGGAGGAACTCTAAAGGATTTCTTGGAGGATCTAGGAAAATTCTTGGAGTAACTCCAGAAGAATCCCTAGTGGAATCAGGAATTTCTGAGGAATTACTGATGATACTCCGATGAAATTCCTGCAGGAACTATGCCATTCGGCACGATAGATCCACGATGAAAAGAATTTGGATCGAACGTGTGGATTGTTTTCAGTGTAGCAACGACCAGATTGACCTGTTTGTGAAAATTAATAAACTGGATCGTTCCATTATCAAACTTCGTTCGGTTTAAACCTTTGGGCAACTTCACCGGTGGGCCATTTTTCGGTCCAAATTTTTTTTAAAAATGGACCAAATTAGACCTGAAAAAATAGACCAAACCGCACCCAAGTGCACGGGTTATTCAATTTTTTTATCCATTTCGAATGTGATCAACAAAAACAAACAAATAGTATTGAACCAGCAATATTCTACAGTTTATTGCCGGAGCTAGAATTTTCCACCTGATATTTACTAATAGTCGAAAGAGCTGGTGCTGCGGAAGAACTTCGATGCAATTTCCGGTTGAACTTCCGGGAATTGCTGGATGAAATCCAAGAGAAACTCCGGAGGGATTCGAGGAGGAGCTCTGTAGGAATTTCGGAGAAGTCCTTGGACTCTTGATAAATTCCCGCAGGAACTCTGGAGTATTTCTTGGAGGATCTAGGAAAATGGTCGGAGTAACCCCAGAAGAATTCCTAGTGGGTTCAGGAATATTTTTGCGGAATTACTGAAGTAACTCTGTAGAATTCCTGGAGACACTCCGATAAAATTTCTGGAGGAACTATGGCGAAAATTTGAAGGATTTCTCGATGGAGCACCAATGGAACTCCCGGAGGAAATGTGAAGGAACTCCAAAGAAAATCCTTTTGGAACTCTGAAGAAATTCTTGGAGGACTTTTTAAATATTCCTGGGGAACTCCGAAGGATTTGCTGGAGGAGCTGCTGAATTATTTTCAGAGAAACTCCGGAGAAATCATTGGAGGACAACGTGGGAAACTCTGCAGAAAGATCTTCATGGAATTTTCTTAAAGGACTTCGGGCAATTTCTGGAGAACTTCAAGGAATAATCCAGTAAAATCCAGAAGAAATTCCGAAGAATTGCTGGATGAAATCTAGACGAATTGTCAGAGGCAATCAGGAAAAATTTCTGGAAGAACTTAAGAAAAATCCTAAAGATACTCCGAAGGAATTACACGAATTGTGGAGGGATTCCTTAAGAAATTCTACAGGAAATTCCCGGTGAAATTTTATGAGGAACTCTGGAGGAATTCCCGGAAGAAATGTCTATGGAGGAAATCCAAAGGAGTTACCGGTAGAGCTCCGGAGGAATATCCGCCAAAATGTTTTGATAGAATTCATGGAGGAATTTCTAGAAGAACTCTGAAGGAACCACTGAAAAAACTCTGAAAGAATCACTGGAAAAACTCATAAAGAATTCCTGAAGAAACTCCAAAACAAATCTTGGAGGGATTTCAAAGACTTTTTTTTCGTAGATATTCCCGGAGTAACTCTGAAGAAATTCTCGCAGGAACTCTGGAAGAATTCTCGGTTGAGCTCTGGAGGATTTCCCAGAGGATGTCTGGAGGAATTCCTTGAGGAACTCTTAAGGAATCGTTGGATGAACTCTGAAAATATTCTTGGAGGAATTTCCGAGGCAACTCTGAAAGAATTCCCGGAGGAACTCTGAAGGAGTTCCTGGAGGAGCTCCTGATGAATTTCCGGTGAAATTGCGTAAGAATGAATTTCCAGAAGAATTGCTGCAGGAAATGCGGAGGAATTCATGGTTGAAATCCGGAAAAAAAACCTGGTGGAATTTTTTAAAGAACTACGGAAAAATTCCAAAAGCAACTATGAAGGAAATCCAAAGGGAATCCTGTTGGAGCTCTGGAGGAACTTCGGAGGAAATCCTGAATAAAAACCAGAAGAATTACTGAAAGAATTTCAGAGAAATTTCTGGAGGTACTCATGAGGAATTACCGGTGAAGTTCGGAAAGAATTCTGGGAGGATCTCTGAAGGAATTTCCGGAGGAGTTTTGAAGGAATTCCTGGAGGGACTCCGGAGCAATTCTTGGAGGAACTAGCCGATCAGAAGAAAAGTGCTACTGAATACCAAACTGAGGTATTCCATACCAGATATTTTCCAACACTCACAACCTGAATGAGGTATGAATGAGTCCTGCATAAGAGGTAAAATACCTCAAATAATATCTCATGCATGTTTTATTAACACTAAACTGATAATTAGATCAGGTATTGTAATACCTAAATAATACGTGATGGATTTTCATATATAAAAGAGCAATTTTTCAATAGTAGTTCAATACCTCAAGCAGTCCTCAATAGCTGTCGAAATCCTCAATGAAGTATTTTTGATTATTTTTTAAACAGTTTTTCCAATACCATTATAATACCAAATTGAGGTATTGATTACTGAACAATACCTAATAATGGTATGATGCCAAAATATGGTATTCATATGTTGTTACGAGTTATTTATTCCTCCTCGGGTACGGAGGCATTTCTGGAAAAAACTCCGGATGTATTTCTAAAAATACTCAGAAGGCATTTCTGGAAGAACTCCGGGATTATTGTTAGAGGAACTCCGGAGAAAATCCTGGAGAAACTATGGAGGATGTTGGAAGGAATTCCCAGTGGAACTCCGAAAGAACTTTCCAGGAATTACTGGGTGAAATCCAGAGCAACCGCTTGAGGAGCACCAAATGATTTTTTGGAAAAACTCTCTAAGAATTTCTGTTAAAAATGTAGAAGAAGTTCCGAGAAATTTCTGAATGAAATCCAGAGGAATTGCCGGAGGAAATTAGAAAAAAATCTGAAAGAACTTGAGAAAAATCCTAGAGGATCTCCGGAAGAATTACATGAGGAACTCTGAAGGAATCCCCAAAAAAGTCTAAAGGAAATTCCCGGAGAAACTCTTGAGAAATTTTATGAGGAGCTTTGGAGGAAATGTAAGGAATTTTTTGAAGTAACTCGTGAAGAAAATTCCTAGTGAAAATCCGGAGGATTTTCGAGGTATTGCTGTAGAAATTCCGAAATAAAAATCCAAGAGGGTTTCTCTTGCATATCTGAAGAAATTCCCGGTGGAGCTCCAGAAGAATTCCCGGAGGAACGCCGAAAAAATCCATGAGGAACTCTGAAGAAATTCTTGGAGGACTTACAAAGAAATTCCTGCAGCGACTCCGGAATTTCCGGATGAATAATTTTTGGAGAAACTTCGGAGAAATTCCTGATGCAACCAAGGAGGGAATCCCGGAGGAACCATGAATAAAATCCGGGAGGAGCTCCAAGAAATTCCTGGAGGAAATCCCGGAGAAATATCTGGAGCATATCTCCGAAGGAATTCCAGGAGGATATCTCGGAGAAATTAATGTGAGCAATCCCTGCAGAAATTTCTGAAGGAAAACCGCGGATGAATTCCTGGTGGAAATTATGTGAAATTTTGTAAGAAATCCTCACAGGAATTTATGGTGGAAATTCAATGAAAAATTCCAGAAGGTAATCTCCGGAGGAATTTCTGGAGAAATTCTTGGTGGAAATCTAAAGAGAAATTGCCGGGTTAATCCCCGGAGGAGTTTCTGGAGCAAATCTCGTAGGAATTGCTGTAAAAAAACCGCATAAATATCTGGAGGAAATTCACGGAGTAATTTCTGAAAAAAAAAATCCAAGTGGAAATCTTAAGAGGCATTCCTGGGAAAATTTCCAAGAAGGATTCCTGGAGTGAATCCCCGGAGAAATTCCTCGTGGAAATCTTAAGCGGAATTCTTAGAGAAATTCTCTGTAGTAATATCCCAGAAGAACTTCTGGACGAAATCGCTAAGGGAATTATTCAAAGATATCTTCAGAATGAAGATATCTTCGGATTCCTGAATGAAACCTACGGATGCATTCCTAGAGGAAATTCTCAGAGGAATGCCTGGACGAAATCCCTTCAAAAATTTCCGATTCAAATCCCCAGAAAAATCCTGGGTTCCTGGAATTCTCCGGATGAAATAATCAAAGAATTTTATTAACAAAATCGCTGGAGGAAAAATCCGGAAGAATATCTGAACGAAATCCCCGGAGAAATTCCTAGAGAAAATCATCGGAGGAGTTCTTGGGGAATATCTCCGCCCGGAAGAATCTCTGAAAGAAATCCCCGGAGTAAAATTTCGGAGGAATTTCTGGAGAAAATCCCCTGGAAAATACCTGGAGGCTATTCTCGGAGGAACTTCCGAAGGAAACCTTCGCAGAAATTTCTGATGCGAATCCCCCAGAGGCGTCGCGTGGCCTTATTATCAACCTGTGCACTTCTAATTTATGTTGAATTCGTTTTTTAACCTAGGTTGGAACTGACGCAACCTGTTCTGAACCACAGTTTCAACCCCAACCCGATTCAAGTTCGGCCGAACTACAATTTGCTTGACGTTGGATTATTTATGTGCTGATAACCGACCCAGTTCCTAAAAACGAAAACAACATATGTGTCATTTTATATATGTAATTATTAGGTACACCGTGGATTCAAACCATTTTTTTCTAAGGTAATAAAATGTATAATCAATCTTTACTAACCTTCGTTTTCAAATATATTTGTTTTTAGTCTTTCAGTTGATTAAAAACATACATGATTGCAGATGCTAATCGGGTTGTTTAGTTTTATTTACTCACTTTTTCATTTCTAACGATTAGTCATCATTATGGGGAAATTGTAAAATTACATATGAAAATAATTCAAATTATGCGGGTCATCAGTTTCGATTTATAAAGCACTGGATCCTAACTAATATTGCAATATAGAGTTAGTGATCATAACCCACATATTTTTACATAGAATTAATACAAGATCGTTCGCTTCGTGTACTTGGTGCACGCATCAAGAAAATTGCTCGCTTTTAAACCACACCACTAGCGTTATACTGACGATGACGGTACGGAGGGCACGACCGCTTTTGAATTCATTTTCTGATTGTCTTCCGACTGACCATCACAAGTACCACCGCGCTAATACTGTATGCTGGAAGCGAGGTTCTTAACCAGTATTGTACAAAAATACGCGCGGGCCCTGGGTCTCAAACTTACAGAAACTTCTTACCGTCAGCCGTCTAAAAAATCACGCCAGTACTCCACACCACAAGCGTGGTGATGTTGAAAGAGCGAAGGAAAAAAGAGAGCAAGCAAAATGGATCTCTCTCGTGGATTGATTTGTCTCTTGTCTTCCCACCGCACGCTCGCACAGATTGATGTGGCAAGACTGTGCACCGGCCAGAGTCGACGCTTTGGCTACTTACACACTGGCATTTGTAGTGCAAAAAACATTCTACCACATATACAGAATTGTGTGTACGACGAAAGGCAACGCGTCTCCGGATGAGAGTGCACACGTTGGGTTTCATCGTCACAGCAGCAACGTGTAGCGTGGAACAAAGTGTTGCGTAGCATGCATCGCACTGAGCGCGTAGGGAAAATTAGGGCACAGATCTCGCGCCGCACCAAACAGCTTTTGCATTTAATTTGAATACCAAAAATATAACAACAAATATTTTGAAAGGTGTAAATTGCGATGATCAATGATAAAGATAATTGAAATAGGCTAAATTTTATTGAGAGAATTGAAGAACCGTACTTCAATAATAGTAGAAATTGTAGGTTGTTATGATGAACGATTTGCCACCTGTGCAGTGCACATGTTGCACATGTGGACGCGACGCCTCTGGAATCCCCAGATACATTTTTGGACATTTGGACCCGTGGTATTTATATTCGATTGGAGGCAAAGCCTCAGATACTGTTTGTTTAATGGTTATTGTTCACATACTACAAAATGTTTGAATTGTTTAAATTGAATTAAATTAATGAGTCAAAATAAAGACATTTTTCATGCACTAGCTGTTGATGCAAGTGTAAAACAACCATATCTATCCAAATACATGCGAACTGAATCGCTCTTTTGATTTAAACTGGGAAATTTGTTGGAAAATGCTCTATGCCAAATAGACGTCCAAATTATATTGTTTGCCCTAACTGTAATACTTCGCAAGCAAGGTGGCAGAAATTGCATACAAGTTGTATTTGTTCGCCACGGCGTTCATCTTCTTCTTCTTCTTTCTGGCGTTACGTCCCAACTGGGACAAAGCCTGCTTCTCAGATTAGTGTTCTTATGAGCACTTCCACAGTTATTAACTGAGAGCTTTCTTTGCCGATTAACCATTTTTGCATATGTATATCGTGTGGCAGGTACGAAGATACTCTATGCCCTGGGAATCGAGAAAATTTCCTTTACGATAAGATCCTCGACCAGCGGGATTCGAACCCATGACCCTCAGCATATTCATGCTGAATAGCTGCGCGTTTACCGCTACGGCTATCTGGGTCGGCGTTCATATAACAACTCATGTATAAAAATTCCTCAATAAGTCTAATCTACGAAATCAATGCCCCAAAAATCTGGCATCGCTGATTACGTTGCTATTTGCCAGATTTGAACTGCTCCGTTAAATGGTTGGACTGACGCTGAGTGAGCAAGTGTTACGGGCTTAAGTGGGCGTGAAAGAGAAGAAATACGTACGAGCACACGACGCCTTAGTCTGGTGCGGTTAAGTACTACCTAACTAGCAGAAGTGTTTCTTTGCGTTCTGGATCTGGGGATTCCAAGGAGAGGAATTTCGGTGGAACTGCAGTCACGGTTTTGCTCGCTGAATACGGCTCGAATTGATTGATTGAACAATTGCAGAAAACATGCTCATCATCGGCTCCATCGTCCGCCGTCTGCCGACGACGACGACGACCGTTTTAGTCGTTGTGAACGGAGAACGAGGGAAAAAAGAGCAGAATATTTCCGACTCGGATCGGAAAGCGATAAAAGTATTGAGTGGGTTGTTGAGCGGCCAAGTGAAATCATGTTAATGGTTGAGGATGTCATAGGAATTGGATGATGGTTGGAGTTGAATTAAATGCCACTTGAAATACCTAGTATAATACTGTGCTGAGGAGTTTTATAAAATGAATCTTCTTCTTCTTATTATTATTATTATTATTATTATTATTATTCTTCTTCTTCTTCTTCCTCTTCTTTTTCTTGGAATAACGTCCTCATTGGGGCAGAGCCTGCTTTTCAGCTTAGTGTTCAATAAGCACTTCCACAGTTATCAACTGAGAGCATTCATTGCCAAAGTTGCCATTTTCGCATTCGTATATCGTGTGGCAGGTATGATGATACTCTATGTCCAGGGAAGTCAAGGAAATTTCCATTACGAAAAGATCCTGGACCGACCGGGAATCGAACACAGACACCTTCAGCATGGCTTTGCTTTGTAGCCGCGGACTCTAACCACTCGGCCCATGCTCACCATGTGTTGAAAAAAACTAATAGTATTCGATTCTAGACTGAGATACAATAGATTTTTGATTGATAGAAAACAATTTTGAAATTAATTGAATTTTGCAGCTAACTATATAAATTGTTGTGCGTCTGATCCTTCACGTTTCTTGTGCAAAAACGGTAGACTATTACAGTAGTGAATTAGTATTTTGAACAAAAGGAATATTTGTAAAAATATATTTCAGGGAGTGCGGAGTTAACTGGACGTATCGACCTTCGAAAACCAGCTACATTCTCTTCGTATGTGCAGAGAATAGGAATTGCCCTTGGCCTCCTTTTTTCCCCGGAACTACCCTACGGCATTACATCGGGAATGTATCAGCCTGTAGAAATAGCCTTTGCGAAATGCTTCTCGTAGCCGACGAGAGATTCCCTCTCCTTTTTTGATTCTGAGTTGTCTTGATGATTTCCACAACAGTTTGGATGGCGTCTGCAGTAGAGCTTCCTTGCCGGAAGCCGAAATGCATATTCGACAGCCTGTTCTCATTCTCCTCATGCTTCGTAAGCCAGTTTGCTGGACGTATCCAGCAAGCATATAGGCCTATACGCTGAAGATTCGCCTGGCGGTTTGATATCGTACCAACCCGCTTCTGGCAAACGGATTTGCCGCGCCTTTTCCGATGTTGTTTACCCTCTCCATTCTTCAGTGTCCCCTTCCAGACCGCTATCGTCAACCGCTGTAAGTAGTCGTCATCCCTGATCCCATGGTTATCTAGGCAAGCAGAGAGGTCATGCTAGGGTTGACTCTATCCCTTATGCACGATTCTCATGGCCGGATCGGCGCAGGTCGGGAATGGTCATCCAAGCCAACTACTCATCACTTAAGATGGACGGTTTCCGAACGTATCCAGAGGCCTGGAAAGGTTTTAATGGGACGGAGGAAGTCGTGCCATGAGCCTACTCGCCGTTTCAAGTTGGTGTCACCCTTCCTTACTCAAGGAGCAGAATGACACGACTGTCAGCCCAATATCGCGATCCAATCCAAAATCCTTGCCTTGTCCTATTTGAGCGCCGTAATCGTTTTTTACCAGTAATTTTACTGGCATCTATCCTGATGTACCGATTGGCACTTCAGGGGGTTAACGCACTTTGAAAGCGGTACCAGGTCGCTTGTTCAGAACTACTTGCAGATATGTGGCCTTTTTTAGATATTCAACAGAGCCCACTGTTAAACCCCCGCCACGCCCTAGTCAGTCTCTGCATGAGCTATGGTCTAATGGACCAGAAGCTTGGCCACCTATTTCATACGGATGTGTGAATTGGGACAGACAAATCAAGCGTGTGCTAGAATAAGGGCGTAAGTCGCATGATTGATTTCTCTTCGTCGATACTCTCTTCTGTGAATAAAGGTGACAAGATGCGGGTTTGTTGGCATTTTTTCACTTCAGGACGCTAGGCAGTAATGCAATCTTGCCTCCTGAGTGTAGTAATTTGAACAACGTCCGTTCAAGCCAAGTTTAGATCAATGACTGACAGTATGTTTTTCTTGGTTTCCATACTCCCTTTTTTCTAAGCCTACTTATCATACGATATTGCCTTCTTGACTTCCTTACATTACTTCCTCTTTCCACTCTTTTTCAAATAAATTTAGTGTCCAATCTGTAATTTTATTAGTAACTAGAGCAAAAAAAAAATGATTTAATTTTTTTAGGTTCTAGGTAGGGGAACTTACGTATTGTCGGCAGCCTAAGCAGCTGAACTTTTAAGAGGGCAATTTTACGCAACAATAGAGCGCAACAATTAGCAGCAGGCACCTTAACTACACTTGAGCACTCTTTATTTGTTAATTATAATACACAAAACACTATTTTATTCTCTAAATCTTCTATGTTTCCTCACCAAAGTCACGAGGCACTTGTTCTTTTATCGGCAATGCAATTACTATTGTCGGCAACAAAAATGTTCACTTCGGCAATCCAAAACTGCGCAAAAACTAGTTTATGTATTGGTAACATTTCGTATTTGTTGACAAATCCTGAAATTAAACGTCACTCATTATGTTCTACCCGTTGAGAGGGCCAATGCACAAAAATACAGACTACACTGAGAACAGAATTGCAGTTATAAATAGAATAGCAGAGGGTCAAATTGAATACACAACGCCACTAAATTTATGCAGACTAAGGCACCGTCCACAAATTGCGTAAAGCTCTAGAGGGAGGGGGAGTAGGCTCAAACGTTGCGGCTCAAACACAAAATTTATTTTTTTCGTGCAAAGACCGTTGCGGAGGGGGGAAGAGTCGAAAATTGTACATTTTAACGTTATGTCATAAATGGACGCTTCCTAATTTCGTTTTCAATTATTTGATCGAATATTTTTTGTACATATTCAATCTCACTATGGCAGCATTTCGGCTGTAAAAATTGCCATGTTATGGTCTTGTAGCAAGTGCGAATCCAGCCTAGAAGTTGCAGCGTGACGTCATAGTTAATTGATTCATAATATTGTGCTCTGCAAGAAAAATCCCCGGAACACGATTATCGGATTACATACTTGAATTTCAGAGCTGCGTTTGAATAGGTTACATGCATGCCCCTATTCGCTACTCACACTGTTTATTAGGGTGCGGCTTATTTTTCAAAAGCTAACAAAACTAAAAATTCTTGTACTCTTATGAATTCGAATCATATTAGAAGAGAAACCTCAAAGTTTGAGCCAAAAATATTAAGATTTAGAGAGGGCGCATGCGTCTTGAAGGTAAATTTTCAAGTTATAAAAAATTGCCGTGAGCTATGGTGACTTATAACTTTCGTAATTTCGAACCAATTTTGAAACTTTCAGCACCATTATCTTAAAAACTAAGTTTATGAAAACTTTGTAGAAACTAGTTTCAATAAAAAGTAGTTTACTCCAAATGTTTCCTCATTTTACTAAATTAATATCTTTGTTTGACCATAACTTCATGAATACTCAACCGATTCCAAATCTTTTTGCATGGTTTAGAAGCTTATTTAATTGTTTTCATACTTTTCATACGCCACATTTCACTAAAAAAAAAAAAATGACCAAGTTATTTAACAAAAACTGCACATAACCATGAATTTTTAACGAAAAACGCCAGTTTTTTTTATTTAATTTTTGTCAGTTAAACAATATTAAAGCTGAAACTGGTTTCCCTCATTTGTTAAACCTTTGAAAAGGACTTGTCAACAATTTTTGAAACAATACAACTTTTTTGCTCATGTTAAAAAATATATGCACTATTCAATTCGTAATTAAAACAAAATGCTTTAAAAATACAAGTTTTATAGGAAAAATGTAATTTATGGTGAAAAAACATAAACAATCCAAAGAAATTCGATTTTTTCTTTAAAAAAATATGTTTTAGGGTAGTTTTTGTTACAAAACTAAGCCAAAACCATTTTTTTAGAAAAATGTGTTGTATGAACAGGATGGTAACAACTTTTTTGTATGAACAGGATGGTAACAACTATTTTTTGCTGCTTCAAAAACAAGTACAGTCGAAGGGGGACGGACTTGGTGTAGTGGTTAGAACACACGCCTCTCACGCCGAGGACCTGGGATCGAATCCCATCCCCGAGATAGTCACTAAAAATTTCAGTGACGACTTCCTTCGGAAGGGTAGTAAAGCCGTTGGTCCCGAGATGAACTAGCCCAGGGCTAAAAATCTCGTTAATAAAGATAGAAAAAAAAAGTACAGTCGAAGTTCGTCATAACGACCACTTTTATAGCGACAAAAGCTCTCTATAGCGACATTTGTCGGTCCCTTGATAAAGATTTTAATGTTATCACTATTCTCTATAACGACATTTCTCTATTACGACGGTCCCTTGCCATGTCGTTATAATAAGCTTCGACTGTACTAATATTTGAAATAGGTTGAGTATTTATGAAGTTATGGTCAAACAAGTATGAATTTTCCAGTAAAATGAAGAAAAATTTCGAAAAAACTATTTTTAACAAAGACTTGTTTCGATTTAAGACAAATTTGAAGTTTTCATAAATTTAATTTTGAAAATAATGATGCTAAAGGTTTTAAAATTGGTAAGTAATAACCGAAGTTATGGTGACTTCACTGAAGACCATTTTTTATAACTTGAAAATTCACCGTCAAGACGCATGCGCCACCCCTAAATTGTTAATAGGATAAGAGATAGAATTTAAGTAAAGTACATAATATTAAGTTTTCAGTCTGTGTGATCTGTAGTCAAAGACGGTGAATAAATAAATAAATAAATCTTAATATTTTTGGCTCAAACTTTGAGGTTTCTCTTCTCATATGATTTGAATTCATAAGAGCACACGAATTTTTGGTTTTGAGAAATTTTGAAAAATAAGCCGCACCCTAATGTCTAGGTAACACGAAATTGAAAATTCTACAGGCTATTTTTACATTTTTTTACGTTCATATTATTCTCAGTGTATGAGAAAATCAGAATAGACCCTTTGGAAATCAATGCACTTATGACCTGACACAAAAACATCATCCTCTGATTGCCTGTAGAACAACAGGAGTGTTGCCAAAAAAGTTAACCTATTGAGAGACGTATATTTTATATGTTTCCCAGCATATTAAAGATTATGCACTACAATCTTCAAATAAGAATGTATTAAAAGGCTCTATTGTTACCAATGCATGCTTTGTTGCCTAATTGCAATAAATTAATTAGTCATGTTCGTTTTTTTCTGTCAATTTAAATCGTGAATAATAAATACACCGCAATTGAATATGGTTTTCTGGCAACCTGGCTCCGTAATAAAAAGTGATTGCCGAGGAAATCAAAGTGCATTAATTTTAATTTGTGATTTAAAGCATAAAAATTAAGTATTTTCGAGTGCTTTATATACAAATCAAAAGTTCAATAGTGCATTAAGTGATCGGTGTGTAGCTTTTGTGAAAAAATTGGCATTGGAGCGGAGAATTGGGCCTTTTAAAGTGGTGAGTTTATGTAAGCTGTTCTTGTGTTGTTTTATTCGGCAGCTCACGAATGACGATAATTTCGTAAGCATTTATTTCATTTAATGATTAAACCCATGTTATATAATATTTTGGTGAAAGATGAGATTCACATGGAAGATTATAGTTCAAGGAATATGTTGAGTACACTGAAGTTAACTTTTGTTCCGTAGATAAATTCAAACAAGGACGATAAGTTAGTGTTGCCGAAAATACCCTCAGGGTGCCGAAGCCATCATTTACCCTATTAGCTAATGGTTTAACAAGTCTTTCAATATTTGCTCAAAATTTATCCAAATATTATACACTGAAACAAGTTATTAAATTTTGAAGATTCATTCAACCTCAAGTTCAACCTACTCTTTTAATGAGCCATTATCACTTCAAATATTTAATAAGGTAATATATTCAGTGCTGAACTCACCGAGAAAAAAACACATTAATAAACATAATAATTGTGACAACACAAATATTATACAATAAAAAAAATTGGGAACGATTTGAAAGACCTCTTTTAGCTTATGTGGAAATGTTTCATTGGAGAGGTTATAAGCTCGATGCTTCTTACGATGTAATAAAATTATGTTTTATACTTCTTTGTTTGAATCTAACTAAAGAATACGCTCCACAGGAAATGCTCCCATATGGCCTTGTTGGGAAGACTGTAAAGTTTATTTTTTTCATGGTTTTACAACGTTGCTTTCTAGAAAATGCAATTTCACAATCTTTGAATAACCAAGGACCTAACGATCTAAAATATTTGATCACGAACTCAAGTCTTCGCATCTTTGCCTTAACTACTCGAAACCAAGGCATCCCGTATCGATTCTGCATTGATATTTTTCCAATAAAATGTTTGTCATGTTCACGCCAAGAATTATTGTCTGCGTATCAAACGAAGTTCATTCTAGAATAAACTGAATATGTAATTAAAACCATTGTATTGTTCAGAAATTATCTATTACTATCCATTGCTCTGTTTCCGCAAAGTTATCATTAGATATGTAATGATCGTAATTTGGATTTACTAACATACTGTGCAAACATAGCCGAGATGTTCCGTGAAATCACTTGTTCTCATTTATCATGTAGAACAATCCGCCCGGATGATCATACAAATAAATTTGTAACGAACTTATACTGCAAATCATAAATATAATCAGGATGAGAGAGATCTTCATCAGAACAATTCATAGCTAATAGTGCTAACCTGGGCCCCAAAGTGAATGAAGAAAAGAATTTCCACATGTGTGACGTTAACCTTAACCAATGCATTGTTCTCAGTCTGGGGTTTATTCGAAGGCATTCAAATTAATCGACTTTAAACGTAACATTCATTTTTTTAATTTACAACTTTTTGAATCATTTTGCCGATTACGAAACTCCAAAAACATACGAAATTCGTTCGTTGCAATACTACGTCTCTAATGAACTCCCGTGAATTGGGCCAGATGCCACCTAATATATAATATTTCTATCAATTCATCCATCAAGATTCCATCCATACATCAAGACCCAATCAAGACTTTATTCACATATAGACTCTGTCTAACCGGTCTAACCAGACATTTCTGATCTCCAGATTTCTGCCCATTTCCGTCAGAATCTATTTTTTTTTTGGTTCTCTGCCTTTGTCCATCAGAGACCTTTTGCACGAATTTCTGCCCTTTTCCGTCAGAAATCGTCAATTTTCATCTCCGCCCATGTCCGTCGGAGACTACTGTTTCAATCATTTCGTAGGCGTTCTGTTCTCTCAGAATCCTCATTAGTTGCTCAATCTATAAAAAATATTACCTGTGTTCTACCAACTACGCCATTGTAGTAATTTGAACAACGTCCGTTCAAGCCAAGTTTAGATCAATGACTGACAGTATGTTTTTCTTGGTTTCCATACTCCCTTTTTTCTAAGCCTACTTATCATACGATATTGCCTTCTTGACTTCCTTACACTGAGGTGAAAAACTGCTGACAAACTTGCGTGTTGTCGTCTTTATTAACGGAAGAGAGGATCGATGAAGAGAAAACGATCATGCGACTTACGCCCTTATTCTAGCACACGCTTGAAATGATCATCGGAGCACCTATGAACCGGATGCTTACCTCCATTGGAAACGCAGGACCAACCTCGGAATCTGCCCAGATAGCATCGAGTAGCATAAAATCGGTTCGGAAGATTTTCCTACGTCGAGCAACTTTCGCTGGATTTGGCTAGCTCTACCGTTGGAGACTAGGGCGAGTAGCTTCAATCGTCACAAACCACCAGTTTCGGGCCGGCGGGGCACAGTAGAAATATCGTATGGAGTAGCCGTCTCCCGATTCATTGGTACGGAGAGCCTTCACTCCGTTACCAACGACTACGTTTAGTGAATTTTGCTGCCACCAGGGGGATGGCCATCAGTAGCACCTACTTTGCACGCAAGGATATCCGTAAATACACTTAGCGACACCTGAATGGTAAACTTTGCACCCAAATAGATCATGTTCTGGTAGATGAGCGACGTTTCTCCGATGTCGTCGATGTTAGAACTTTCAGGGGTCCTAATGTTGACTCAGACCACTATCTCGTTGTAAGCAGAATTCGAGCGCGGTTATCAACCGTTTCGAGTTCTAGAAATCGACAATCGTTGCGTTTCGATATCCAACGCCTGTCAGCAGATGGTGTATCAGCGGACTACCATCGGATGAGCGAAATCAACGAGAGCATCAACATAGGCGTAAATAGTCATCAGACTTGAGAGAGGCCACGGCCCCTTCTCATGAGAGATAAAAGTCATAAAAGATTAAGATAACTTAGCAATGCTTGTGTCGATTAGGGGGAGATCCTCCAGTACCGGACACTTAAGCCACTAAATACATAATTCGTAATATATTGATTTTATGGGCTCGTGTTACCCATTTATGATAAATATTATCATTTCTATAGTGTACAAAAATAAATTTGAAAAAATAAATATGAATTATGACATTGTGTTTTGATGATGTATTGTAGTACCAAATTGATCGATCTTGAAAGGTGGCACCCAATACCGGACATGATCTGGAAATGCCTCGAATTCTGTAAATTTGAACATCATTGAATGTGTACATTATAGAATGCAATGCAATTGCAACATTTACAAAAAATAATTTGAGTTTTTCTTAGTTTGCAAGATGCCTATCAAAAACCTCTTTCATATATGATGAAAAATAGCACATTTTACGATGTTGTCATGAATGATCATTCTTCTTAATTTTATTGCATGTTTGATACCATGGTCGACGGAACCCATGAAAAATGAAAGTATTTTGAGACACTGATGCAATAATTACAAACACATCATATAACAAATCAAGCTGTCCGAAACTGAGGGACAGGAGGTGCTTAACCAAAATTGTAATTTGTCCATATTTACTTCAATTATGGTACAAAATACATTCATACTATCAAATTAGGATTATGTTCGATCATGCTTGCGGGATCCAATGTATTTTTTCATATTTAAAATAATTACTAAATAGGCTCAAAATTAAGAAGATACGTCAATTTTTAAAAGATTTTCAAACTTTTCTGGGGATGCATATTTCAATGATGTGTTATTCTACGCAAACATTAGTCTATATAATAGCTTTCTTTTCTACTAATACACCATCTTGATTGGACCATGATTTCTCAATGTTTCAACTTTGTCCGGTATTGGGTGCTGTCCGGCACTGGGGGATCTCCCCCTATGTTTGTGAACCGATTATAGTGGCGCACTTTCATACAGAGGTAGATCAAAACCTAAAAATCGTCTAAAACCGACTGATCAACTTTCTTGAATACCAAATGTCACTTTTATGGAAACATAGTATAAAATTATTTAAAAATCAATGTTTTCGTTTTATATTGTTAAGATGACGTATTCAACCCACTCTTATAGATCTCGAATAGAATACAAGGATTTATAAGCAGATTATAATCAGGATTTATCTTTCCAATTCGTTTTGAACTAGATGTTTGCAAAGTCATAAAACAAGATAAAGATTCAAATGTCTCACCCAAGTCTTTGAAGAAAAAAATGCTTGCTAGTTTGAAAATATGGATTATTGTTGCTCAGCATTTCTGTAGCAAACGATTCATTTCTCTAAACATCTCGAAACCAAAATTTGTACATGAGATTGAATAATACCTCTTTTGTTAGAAACTTTAAATCCTTAAGCTGCTTGGCTACCATCAAATTGAAGGTTTTTTTTGTATTCAAATAAAGCTGTCGTCAGCAAATTCGTACGATAACAGTTGTTTGAAGAAAACAGGATGGAAGGTATTTTGCTCATGGATTTGTTATTATCCAATCATAGTAAGGCAGAGCAAAATTTCGACCTTAGTGGTATAATCAAAATTTTTATAAAAACAATAGCAGTTGAAAATAAATACCATACAGTGAACCTTCAACATATTTGCTATAATTTCGCTGATTATCTTAAACAAACTTTTGCCCGATCGGTGGGGCTCGACACTTTTACGACAGACATGCTTTATATAAACTTATGTTCACAGATAAATTCACTCAAATTTTTCATCAAAAAGTTGCCCAAAGCCCATAAAACCGTTTTTCGCATAACTAGGTGAAAATGTGAAATGTTGGTGACTTTCTTCGCACCATCATGCAAATTTCACTAAACTTGAAGATAATATGTAAAACTGGGGTAATTTGTAAATTTCCCTGCTAGATTATATGGGTCAAACTTTTGGCCCGCTGATTCGAACTTTTGCCACACTATGGGCCAAAAATTTATTCCAAGCAATTATGTTGTAACTAATACACCTCAAAACATCCTTATGATGCATAAAAACACCCTCACATAAAAAAATCAAAGATGATTTTATCCTTATTCATTTCAATGCAATGAAAGTTTGATCAAAAACTATAATCTTTACGTCAAAAAAACAACAAATAGCCATGATTTTTCCAAATCTCAATCGATTCTTATGATATTTGGAGTGAAAGTCTCTTACTTGAACACTATGGCATTTAAAAGCTTTGATTTGATTTGAGATAGAAATCCTAAACATTTGATATCTTATCATCAATCTAGAAACAAGTTTTATCTATTTTTCTTACAAATAACGCAACGTCTTCTAATTACAGAAATTTTTCATGAATGCATATATATATTTATAACGAAAAAAAAAAAAAAACATCTCTGAACCGAATTAATGTGGTGACGGACCTGGTGTAGAACACACGTCGAGAACTTGGGATCGCATCCCATTCTGGAGGTACCGTAAACCGGGGTATCATTGATCAGGGGGGTAACAATGATCGGAATGACTCATCTCGTAAAAAAAATTTATTATCATTTATTGATGAAACATTTCCAAATCATGAACGGTGCTTCTCTTTCTTATATTCATGAGCTAATAAAAGTGAATATTATTGCGAAAATTGCGTTTACCTTATGCGTAAATTTGTCAACTTTTCCAAATAATAATTCTAATGGTTCAGCATGACACTACCGAAGATTCATGTCTCACAGAAGTTCTGCAAACGATATAAGCAAGGAAAATGTAGTTCTAACTAAAAATGGCATCGCCGAAAAGGATTCCGTTGTCAAAATATTTATAAGTATGCTCAATTAGGCAACATTACCGAATTACTGTTGAGAATTTAAAATTTCTCTTAAGAAATTGCCTACCTTCAGGCGTATTCGGTGGTTCGAGGTGTTTTTAATTTCAAAGTAACTAAAAAAGTAAATGACTTGTAAGCGTTTGGCCTTCATATTCGTCTTCAGAGGCCATGATTTAAGTAAGTAACGACATTTTCAATATTACCGAACGTTGTTTACATAGGTGATCAATGTTACTCCATATCAGCTAAATCAAAAAACGCTTTAAACATTTTTTTCAGCATGCTAAAATTTGTCAATAAACAAAATACAGTATATAGTCTCGAGCTATGGGTGGTAGTACTTGTTTTAAAAATAAAAAATTTGCAACATTTGCATTTTCAAACGAAATATTGAAGAAAAATTCAGAAAAATGATCAATGTTACCCCGGATTACGGTAGTCACTTACGACTCAAAAAGTAATAATGGCGACTTCATTTGGAAGGGAAGTGAAGCTGTTGGTCTCGTTAACAAAGACAAACAAAAAGAATTCATGTAATGTCCATATAAACTACGTAAAACGCCTAAAAAATGACGCAAGAAAAAATTATAAAAATTAATAAAAAGAGGGTCGTATTATAAACACTTATAGAAGAATTAAATGCGTGTCTTAAAACAATCTTCAGTATGAATAAGGTTTTACGTTTATTCAACAGAAACAAATAGTAACATGGTCTTATTATCTTTTCAATCTAAAAACTTCAGAAAATTGGTGTCAACATAACATTGAAAAAATTGTTGCGACATCTACGATTTTACACGGTTCGATGTGGTTTTTTGTACGAATCTGCCATTATCTTACTATATGTAAAAAAAATCAATGTTTACAAATGTCACATTTGAATGCAACTGCTTCACTGTCGTCTACTTTCTAGCAGTTTATATATGTTCCCGACGTCTCGAAGTCAAATTTATCGAATAGCTCATAAATTTGAATATGAAACATTTAAAAGTTCGCGAAAAATGTATGTTAGCGCACATACTAGCGTTCATGGAACGATCACTATCGGTCGGGACTTGTTTTAAGGAACGATTACGGAACACACAGTGACCAAGGATTCTGGTTGCTTCTTCTTCATAGTAATGACGACTATAACTGTAGTTTCACACTCGATTTGTTCTTTAGCGAATGGACTGTATTTCTGACTTGGACGGATAACAGTAATGACACGTGAACTGGAATATAACTTGGACTAATAACGGTTTATTCTAACATGGAAATGGATCTATCTGCGCGCACGTTCTTGGAGAAGTTATTTGTACTACGAGTCACAAGGACTATTATTTAAAACTCTCTTCTGTGGCGGATTTATAGGCTTCATGACATACATTATTAGATGAACAAATATAGCAGTCTTCTGGTTCAATAGATGAAAGGTACAATAGATTCTCAGATAAGCACTCATACATAAATCCTTTTCTTTACAATTATCTCGGTTATGCCGACAACTGGTGGTGAAGCTGCTACCAATGTTATACAGTGTGACATTCTTTTTCCGGATCATGAATTTGCATAAACATACCGGCCCCCTTGAAAGGCGTAAGTCTTTTAGCTGAAGGCTTTCAACAAAATTTGAATTTCTTGGCTATGGTATCTAGCGAACGAACTTGCCTAACTAGGAGCTTGTATAAATCTAACTCGAATTGTGTGCTTACTGATACGGAATGTTTACAGAGTTTAATACTCACGATCTAATCCTGCACCTCTCTGGATTATACTGTGCTGCTGGATGCAAACCAGGTGATCATAAGCCAAACGGTTCAGTATTCTTCAAGCAAGGAACGGAGCTGACCTTGCGTCAGCTGTACTTCATTCATCTGTCGTATCTGCTCCAGCTGGTACAAGTGCTATCATGATCGGGAGATGTGCTGACATCTGGATTCTATGCTGGATTCCTTTCATGGACAGACTCGGTGTGGAACAAACCAAGTAGTTTCATCATCAATCGCTTTTTCCATAGTTGTGGTAGGGGTTGAGTACTGCTTGCAGTCCGGCATGGAAATGTTATGATTGCTCTCAAGTTGACTCGGTTCCTGGCAAGTTGACAGTTCCAGCTTCATCAACGTCCTCGATTCACATCCGTTTCACCTAATCTTCCTTGGTGGTGGTACTGGATGCCATCGGTTGAATGACTGGTAGATCGATCGTTCTCTTTCACTGTTGCTTACAGAATTGAAGATCTGCGACTGGGTTTCAGCTAAAGATGGACTTCAAAGGATCGTTACTTCGGTGGAACGAGCGTGGTTGATGAAACCTGTCTATGATGGCTGTCTGGTCCAGTCTTGTCAACGTCCTTGAGCCGATGAATCTGCAAGTATCAAACGACTTCAGAATTCTACTTAAAATGCCAAATGTGAACTGGAACACTGATACTTATCTGTGTCCCGGAGCGGGTGCTCCGGGAGGACGTGACGAAGCGTTTCGACTGGAACCGGACTGATGACCGTGATTAATGGTTGAGAACTGCTGGTCTCCTCTCGATGATCGTTATAGGATGAACTGGATTTCTATCGTAGCTAGCTGGTTGATAACATTCGGCAAGTTGATTGGTAACTGATTTGATCCCTCTTCTGGATTCTACGGTTGTATTCTTACTTCACGATTGTACTACAATGTATGGCCCTGATCGGTTTCTGGTTGGCAATCTTCGACCTTAGAAGGTAACTGTTTCAGTGTCTGGATGAATTTCGCTGGATCGTCATCCACATCTCGTGTATGGATTGAAGCGGCTATGCGAAACGTATCGCATGACGGTTGTTCCCTACGTTAGGCGAACATTGATGAACTTCTTCTGCTTATCCGATCTGGAAACGGAGGCCGGTTGGCCTCCGTACACGTCCCTTGACGTGGCCTTGATGCTCTCTCATTGACGAACGTGTATACTGTTCTGCTTCTAACTGATCTGGATACTGGTGTGGGCTGAATGACAAACTTTCCGCTACTGGAGTCTCATAATCTGCTGATTGACGATCTGGACGATTTCTACAAGCTTCTACGGTTTGACTGGATCGTGAATGGATTACTGATGACTGGCTAATCTTCGACGATAAAGACACTGTAGTCTTGACACTGGCACGATACTCTAGTTGCGCTCCTCTGGATGTCCAACTAGCTGTTGTCTACCTCTGTTGAGGCACTAGTTGAACCGACTGAACTCCACCGTTGTGAAGCGATGATCTCCCTAGCCGGGCAGATCCCAACCCCATTCCTACGAGCGCATAGAAATGGGGAGCTTGCTACTTTAGCAAGCTGACAGGACAACGCAATTGCTCCTTGTTGCAATGCGTTGTGTCCACTCTTGTCGAATGAACCAATGGAAATGTATCGTGCCTTCCTCATGCCCCAGCGACTCGTTCGCTGGACTGTTGGCAAGCTGCTCATGAGGCACCAACGGACCTTTAACCGTTGGCGTGGAATGTCAACCCTGTGTGGTCGACACAACGAAGATAGCAGAAGCTCGGCTGTGCTTAACAAACTTATCTTGCATCCTCTCGTGACCGGCAATAGACGGCGCAAATTGGTTGAGATCCAGAGTTCTATCTGGATTGGACTGACTTCACAATTGAAGCCTCAACTTAGGTAGAAATTGCTGTACTGGACTGGAGATCAGCTTGACCTCCATGGACTTCATACTTCCGGACTTCCGAAAATGACAATTTGATATGTGGGGTTCACCAAAATTCAACCCAAGGGAGATTAGTCTTCAGTTAATGTCGAAATAGAATGGGAGCGGTAGTAATACGCAAAAAAGTGTTTATTTTGCCAACTAGTTCGAAGTTCAACACTGTAGTCAATAATGAAACAAAAAACTGCACGCTTCTGTGCTTCAAAACTTAAATGGAATTTTCGTGTCACTCAAAATTAACGAAACACCCGATTGAAAGGGTTCTTGTTGCACACGGAATCATTTGCTAACGGGTCTCCTTAACGCGTTCCAACCCGGCATTGAGTTTGGTGTGATGCTTCATCGGACAACGATCACAGCGGGCTTCACGGGGACATTTCTCTGCCGGGTGCGTAGCGTCGAAGCAGTTGAGACACAAAGCTTTCTCTTTCACAATCTTGAGACGCTGACTGGAGAGTAATTTGCGGAACCACTCACAATTGATGAGGCAGTGTCTTCCTTCACAATAATGGCAGGCAACTTGGGCAAGAGGGGATGATGATCCACACCCACGATTTACCATCTTCCTCGCTCCGTCAGTTTGTTTCTCTGAGCCCACTTCCTTGGTGTCATCATCTCCAGCTTCTTCCGTATCTTCTTCCTCTGGATCGGATTGTGCCTCATGGAGTTTCTCAATGGGTTGTTGTTGGCGAAGAGGTTTTCCCCGCAGTTTGCATAGAACGACTTGCATCGTTTCGTCGATCTGTCTGGTGGATTCGAGCTGTTGCGTGGCGTCCATCTTTAAAACTCTACATTCTCCCAAAATGCGATTCCTCCATTGCAAAAGTAGCGAGAGTGCGGCACGTAGGAATTCGTTTTCCTCTTCTTCGAGCGAATTTTAACTGTGACGGACGCAAACTTTGCACAAAATGATCGTGTTCGGTAGTTGAGTTTTCCTCCACTGACAGTTCACACGCGAGATCGAGAGGTGATCGGAACTATTCGATTTTCGCCCGTTCAAGGAGCATGGGTTTTCTTGCGGCTGGTGGTCTTGATTCGCATTTCGCCCGTTTTGATCAAAATGATTACTTTCATTTAATTTAAAGTTTGGGATGAAACATCTTCAATTCAACGTAACTGAGTGTGGCGGTAACACTCGGAATTCAAAAATCAACTTTTTCAACACATATGGCAAAGGCACGTAAAACAGAATCTTCTCGAACTCGATGGAAAAACTTCGTCGTTGGACTTTTCAAAGCAATCACTTGTATTTTCAGGAATTTTGGATATTTGCCTTGAACGTGTACTTAATTGGAATTTCGCCGCAACACACACAGTGGCACAAATGGTTCCATTGAGAGCGATGAACAAACACTGAACACAGTCGTAGTTGTACCGACGCAAGCATTTTAGCGCGAAAACGAACAAAAATGGTCACAAAACACCGACAATGATCCTAATCGGCCCGAAACCATCGGATCCGGCTCGAAGGACCAAAATATGTTAGCGCACATACTAGCGTTCATGGAACGATCACTATCGGCCGGGACTTGTTTTAAGGAACGATTACGGAACACACTGTGACCAAGGATTCTGGTTGCTTCTTCTTCATAGTAATGACGACTATAACTGTAGTTTCACACTCGATTTGTTCTTTAGCGAATGGACTGTATTTCTGACTTGGACGGATAACAGTAATGACACGTGAACTGGAATATAACTTGGACTAACAACGGTTTATTCTAACATGGAAATGGATCTATCTGCGCGCACGTTCTTGGAGAAGTTATTTGTACTACGAGTCACAAGGACTATTATTTAAAACTCTCTTCTGTGGCGGATTTATAGGCTTCATGACATACATTATTAGATGAACAAATATAGCAGTCTTCTGGTTCAATAGATGAAAGGTACAATAGATTCTCAGATAAGCACTCATACATAAATCCTTTTCTTTACAATTATCTCGGTTATGCCGACAACTGGTGGTGAAGCTGCTACCAATGTTATACAGTGTGACATTCTTTTTCCGGATCATGAATTTGCATAAACAATGTATACAAACAAAAGTTCGCTTACTGCACCATTGTTTATTTTCGAGATTTTGTTTGTTAAACTTTACCATAACTCTCATACACAAACATTTCCCAGTAACGACGACTCGTTCTAGATAATTGATCACAACATATCACAGCTTGTTTTAAAATATAAAAAGACTTTGGTTTTATAATTAACAGCCCCCACCCCCCCTTGCCCCTCCCTATTTACGCCAATGAGCATCAACCTCAGCGATCTAGTAGAGGCTAGTAAAGCTGAGCTTGTCATCCATCCTGCCATCATCCAAGATGCCTAAGGGATGCGATCACCTACCGAGATAAGAGCTTTCTGCTCGGACTCACGGTTGTTGACCACTATCTCAGTCTTGTGATGGACTAGTCCCAGTTTCCTAGCCCTCATTCGTTCCTCAACTACGGCGATAGAGTGCGCTGCGGTCAACTCTACTTTTTCTATCGATTCTTCGTAGACTATAAGGGAGATGTCATCGATAATGCCAACAATCTTGACACCCGTCGGAAGGGGCAGCCTCAATACGGCATTGTACATTAGACTGATGCAAATTTTGAAGTTCTTGCTCCCCTATGCTTAAACGATGTCAATTATGATGAAAATGATCCTCCCAAAATTTGAAGTGTTTCGGAAGAAATTTGGCTGTGCACACGCTATGTAAATTACTATGGAAAAGGCAAACCTTTTGTGTTCAGTCCTCTAACTGATCGTTGTAATAATCTATGGAAAAGTGAACACACTCATCTCTTGTGAAAACTTCCCAGCTACAACTTTGCCGAAGACCATATTTTGATGGGACGTGAGGATGCTGAGAGAGTAACACTGCTTTTTTGCTGTAAAATATAGTAGCCTGGATTACTTCGATCTATTCTTCCCTACAGGAGCACCACTGTTGCCTGCCGAACAGTTGGTTAAGCATGCTACATGCAAACCAACTTTATGGTGATAAATAACAATTTATCCTGACGTTCAATCAAAAAGTGGTCTTCGGCAAAGTTGTAGCTGGGAGGATTTCACATAAGAAGAATTTGTTCACTTTTTCATAAAATTTTATGATGATATAGAGAGCTGAACACAAAAGATTGGCGTTTTCCATAGTAATCTCCGTATAAACTTCAAATGGCGTGTGCACAGTAAAATTTCTTCCAAATCACTTCAAACTTTGGGAGGATGCTATTTACCATAAATAAAATGGTTTAAGCATAGGGGAGCTAAAATTTTAAAATTTGCGTCACTCTATTGTATATTGCATTCCATACTACTGGGCCCAGAATAGATCCTTGAATTACACACGCTATAAATCGAACACTACGCTTGTAAAAAGATCTACATACTTCGAATAATCAATTAATTAGTTTATCGAACACCGAAAACACTCCGTCCTCAATAAGCTGTGTAGGTCACATCGTTCAACAACTACTTACACTCACATTTCACAATCCAGCATCGAACATTGTCATACAACACTGACTGCTTGTGTGTAGTAGGTAATCATCAGACCTCAGATCGCACAGCACCTCCTGTCCTGCGCCGGAGACAAGCAATCAGTATAGTTCCTACTTCTGTGTCGGTTTTCGCCGAGTTGAGTTGAGATTGGATATATCGTCGTAGTGTATAGTGTCGCGAGCAGTACGTAATTAATTGCTCAGATCCGTTCCCCCAATCGTCGTCTATCCGTCTCGACCCGATCGTGGATGACCATCCACACTGTTCTTCGTTCGAACGGTAATCTGACTGAACAGCATCCCATTCGCGTCAGCTTCTGAACCGTGTTCAACCAACCAACGAGCTGCCTCTGCCTTGCGGGGGCACCGTCAGAAGAGGTGTCGACGGATAAAAAGTCATAATAAATAATTAATTAATTCGGTGCCACTTCTGCTTACTGCTTTGCTACCGAGTTGTTGCTGTTGTTGTTTGCGGTGAGAGAAGCTAATTTGCACTCACCGGCTTCGCGTCAGCTACTACTATAGGTATATTCTCAAGAGTGGAAACGTTATCGCCAGTACATATCTGTGAATGGACCTCGGCTATTCCCGGGATGTTGTATCAACATTGGGTTGTTCGATTTGTATGCCGGTTAGGGTGTTATAAAAAATAAATTTGTATTCTTGGGTATTCTAACCATCTCGATGATTCCTATGTAGGACAAAAACCGCATATTAGTTGAACTAGGTAGAGTTTTAAACTATTTCGTCGCAAGCGCTATTTTGCCGTTCTTCGCTTATTTGTCCCGCAGTTCATAAGGAGCTCGTCAAACTCTACGGCGAACCCAGTAACCTGAAGGTGGCTGAAGTAGTAAGGGTACGATGGGAAGGGCATGTTGCAAGAATGCCGAAAAACTGCATTGTAAAAATGGTGTTTGTTTCAAATCCGGTCGTAACAAGAAGGCGAGGAGCATATTGTTGGCGATGTTATATCAAGTTAATTGATGTAGTATCAAATAAATAAAATAAAATGATAGCTGTCATAAAATTTGACAAAATCAGTAAGTTTTTCTAGATGCTAGTCCGAAAAATCAAATTGTTTTCAAAAGTCTTAATGGGGCATCCTCTAAAAGTAATTTATCGGAATTCTCCCATTCGAAAGTTTGTTTGTAACTTTCCCTTCTACCATTTGAAAGTTGAGCTCTCAGATGTTCTGACAAAGCAATATTTTGGGACACCCTAATGTGCTCGTCGAGGGTCTGCTGTCCAAGTTTATGTGATGTTCTGTGGTTTGAGCTCTTAAAGAATCAAAACCAGAAAGGAGACCGAAGAATGCAGTTCAGCGAATAGGGGGAAAAGCTGTCCAAGGTGGCAGCCAGAGCCACCAATTAGCATACAATCGTGTAAATCGAAACCCAGGACGAGGAAAGAGAGTGTCATTGACGGGGAAACACGATTCAAAAGAGATAAAAGTTCAACATTCGGTGTATGTAAACAGAAGCACAAACGAAGCAAGAAAGAAACAACGAACGGAGTGTGATCATCTCCGCGATGGAATCAGAAGCACAAGCAGCAGTGAGCAGAAATAATAAAATTTAAACAAATTTGCGGCTTCGGGTGGTGGTTGGAATCGTAGCATATAAACAAAGGAGGCTGTGGGATGGGTGGGGACCAGTAGAGCAGGGCCGGCTAAAGGCGCAGCGAAGCGGAGCAAAAACCGAACCAAAGAAAATTACCCGTTTTAACGTCATCCGTCGTGCCGGTCTCGTGGCGGGTCCGTAGTCTCGGTCGCGCCGGCTTGGATTGCGGTTATTTCGCACGGATAGTGCTTGACATTATTGTTGTATTTTTTCGGTTTTTATTTCTTGCGATTTCAATCTAGGGTGGTCTATATGGATGTCGATGATCAGTCTGATGTCAGATTCGATAGACTAGTACTGTGTTAAATCTCTAGTTATATGTTAAGCCTTCCTTAGCCTAATAGTTAGAATCCGCAGCTATAAACAAAGCCATGCTGAAGGAGTCTGGATTCAATCCCCAGTCGGTCCAGGATCTATTCGCGATGGGAATTTCTTTGACTTCTCTGGGCATAGAGTATCATCGTACCTGCCACACGATATACGAATGCAAAAATGGCAACTTTGGCAAAGAAAGCTCTCAGTTAATAACTGTGGAAGTGTTCAATGAACACTAAGTTTAGAATCAGGATTGATCCTATTGGGGACGTAATGACAAGAAAAAGAAGAAGAAGAGGAAGAAGTTATAAGTTAAGATTTTTGAAACAGGTGCTAGTAATAAAGACGAAATAAAGATATGGTATTCGGACTCAAAGTAGGTACCACTTCTTGTACAAAATTTGGTCCGTTACTCTAATACCTCATGTGCCATACAATTTTAAGGCTAAGTAGCCCGTCATTTTCAGCTTGCATTTAAAAGACTCTTGATAGTTTATCTTCTTCTTTCTGGCGTTACGTACCAACTGGGACAAAGCCTGCTTCTCAGATTAGTGTTCTTATGAGCACTTCCACAGTTATTAACTGAGAGCTTTCTTTGCCGATTAACAATTTTTGTATGTGTATATCGTACGAAGATACTCTATGCCCTGGGAATCGAGAAAATTTCCTTTACGAAAAGATCCTCGACCAGCGGGATTCGAACCCACGACCCTCAGCATGGTCATGTTAAATAGCTGCGCGTTTACCGCTACGCGCTATCATGCTTAAAGTATGCTGATAATTTTTGAGCTGTGTCAGTACAAAACCAACTGTTTTTCTTTAATCCGAAATCGTGAGATGAATTAGCAACAATCATCAACGACGCGTACAAATTTCAATGACGGCCTACTTCGCCTTAAGCAACTGCGAGGGACATGGAAGTCTTCATTCCATCTGGTACCATTTGTCATCAATAATACTTGCAATTATTTACTATACAGCTAGGCATTTTCTTTGCGCATATCGAGTCGTGATTAAAATTGCATTCAACTAATTGTAATATAATAGCTGCATGTTTACAACATTTCGGATGTAATTTAACGCAACATTCAATAAAAATAAAGTATACTACAAATAAAAATCATCTTAATGTAACTTGTTCTCAAAGGATTTTATTTTCGCAAACTTCTCTCGACAGTTATACTCAGCAAAAACTTATTTGTAATATCACGTTTTTTTTCTCAGGGTACTTCCAAAACTTGCTTTTGAAATTACTCATGACATCATTCTTGAAATACCAGTACGTATTCCTCTGAGGATATCTGAACCTGAAATAGTAATCTTTACAGAAAAAATCTTGTATAATCACGTCGTTATTTTGCGTAAAATGCTCTCTGGCAATTCTTGAATTTGTTGATTTATTTATTTTCAGTATTTCTACAGGAATCATTGGAGGCCTCGTCAAAAAATTTCATTAGGGCCAGTTTTCTTCTGTTCTTAGCAAAGTGTTTCCAATCGACAATTCTTTTGGCTAAGTATTTCTTCTTGAATTCATCGAAGATTTACTACAGGGTTTTTATTTCCGGAATTTACTAAGAATACTATATTATCCTAAAATTCTCCAGAAATTCCCTCTGGCATTCAGTTCAAGAAGTTGATGTGAGTTTGTAAGAGATAGCTCATGAATGTTTTTCCAGTCGTACCTGCTCCTGATTTTCCAAGAACTATTCGAGACATTACAATTCCTATAGCGGTTTCCGCAGAAATTTTTTAGGGGATTCTCGACGATAGTTCTTGAGGTTTTTTTTTTGCCAAAAAATCTTATCTAAGAATGTGGGGCAAGAGTTCCAATCAAGTGTGGGCAGGCTTGATAAGAACTCCTCTGCGATGCAAAGATGAGGCGATTTAGACGTTTTTCTGAGGAGTAAAAACTAAACTCAAAATTTTCAACACAGACCCTCAAACAATGCGATTATTTTTTCAGGTACTCTCTCTCTTTTGATGCGATGCTCACCTTTACTCACACTTCAAAACAACTCTTGAGTGTGCCGCCCGAACAAGACAGTTCTCGAGGAGTTGTGATGGCACTCTTTTTTGATGGAATTTTACTCTGTTGTGTTTTGTGCTGCATCTTCCTCGCTCATTTATCGTTGCCTCTCTGCTTAGTATCTTTTTCTCTCCCTCGAAAAGAGGCAAAGGAAGCATGCTGCTCTAGAGTATGTCACCGAACTCTGATGATGTTCACTAGTATAATAGGCCTAGGCAAGCCCGTTCAACCGATTATAATTTTCACGTCTAAAACCAATAAGTCGCTCTACCTCTCGCAAATCTCAATCGATTACCATGACATTTTGAGTGAATGTATCTTACTGAAATAGGTTTTGACCCAGAACAACATTTGTAATATTTGTTTTGGATTGAAATAGAAATATTGAAAAGAAAATTTCGCCCCACTTTACTCTACTTCAGAATTTATTGTAAACAACTTTTGAGAAATTCTAGAAGAAGTTCATAAACAAGCTGATAAGACAATTTTAAAGGGCTCTTTGTGGAAATTCCTGTAAAGATTTTTGAATGAACTTTTGTTGGATTTTCTGGATGTTTATTTGGATGAACTAAAATAAGAACTTCTTAGTAAACAATTGTTAATATTTCAAAGCAGTTTCTACAGTTAATGTAAGGAAAGGACAATTTTTTAAATTTTTAGTGTTTTGAGAGATATATCTAGATTAGGGGGCCAGATAGCCGTAGCGGTAAACGCGCAGCTATTCAGCATGACCAAGCTGAGGGTCGTGAGTTCGAATCCCACCAGTCGAGGATCTTTTCGGGTTGGAAATTTTCTCGACTTCCCAGGGCATAGAGTATCTCCGTACCTGCCACACGATATACACATGCAAAACTGGTCATTGGCATAGTAAGCTCTCAGTGAATACCTGTGGAAGTGCTCATAAGAACACTAAGCTGAGAAGCAGGCTCTGTCCCAGTGGGGACGTTATGCCAGAAAGAAGAAGAAGATCTAGATTATCAAAGAAGTTGCAGATGTGAATTCTGAAAGAATCCCAAAAAAACAAGAATAAATGAACATTTTTAATCAGAGATATCTCTGGACTATCATTTGAAAAAAAAATCTTGAATTACTTAGGAATCGTTTGACAAATCGCTCTGGAAAAAGTTCCAATGTGGAATTCATGACAGAATCTTCAGCAAATTGTCATAAGATTTTGGTGAAGAAACTCGGACTTCTCAAGAGATATTTTGTATACATTTCATTTAAGATATTCTTGAAAAAAAAAGGCAGTACCGCTGAAGTAATCCGCTCAGTGTAACTTCTTACAGTATTCAACAGAAAGTACTCTAACGTATCTGCTGAGAATTTTTAAAAGGAGTTACTAATGTTTTTTGCAATATTTGGAGAAGTCCTCAATGTATTATAGGAAGAATATTTGCTGAATTCCCTGGAAGAAAACTTGAAATTATTTCTTGGGGTCAAAAACGCGAATGATTTTTTTTTTTTGCAAAATGCTGATTCAGAAACTCAAGCTATATTGTTACCATAGAAATTAGGTTCTTCGCACTAGTTTTTGCCACAAAACGCAACTATTTTGATGACATCTTAGCATTGTCAATCCTATTACAAGACTTTTGCAAGAATACTGACTTGTAGTTTTGTTTTGTTTATCAAGCACGATCAATTCCAAAAGTGTGGAACATGACAGAAAAGCACTTGACGTTTTGCATACAAATATATCTAATAAATTAAATTCATTTGTTTTTTTATTATTATTAAAATCGACCTATCTTTCTTACGTATCATCGAAATATGAACTTTAAATGAGCGCGAGGATGGTTGAAAACATTTAATTCGATGAGAAATAGTAGTTAAGGAGACTAGAAAATCTTCCTTTATCGAGACATTGCGTATGAAAGTTTTTCTGTCATTTGCATAAATTGTGAGTATAGGAACTTATCGTTCTTGATCAATGAATAGAAGTCCATGCTAGTACTACTACGTAGAAGTCTTGAAATCGTTTTTACAACTGAACATTAAATTTACGGTAAAACCAGTACAATAAGCTTAATCTGAATGAGAGAAACATGGTTTAAGGCCCTTTATATGAACTTTGTGTGCAAACTTATTCATTTTTTTCATCTGAACTTGGTGCAACAGAATGTTACAAATACCACTTGTTAAATAAAACCATTTTGTGGAAAAAAAAACTTTTTGAATTTGTAATGGTTTAGATGAAAAAACATAGAGAACTCATAATTTACTGGTATTAAACATAATCCCCGCCCTTATCAAACTGTTTTCCAAATAAAATGCAGTATACTGTTAGAATATAAAACAATTTATCAACAAAAAATCGTGAATGTCTGTGAATTCCATATTGATTTTAGTAATTTTCCAGTCAAAGTTGTGGTTTTATACAATTGTGCTACTTCACCCCGAATGTCGTTTCCCGGAATGTCATTTCCCCGAACGCCAGTTCCCCGAATTGTCCTTTTACCTGAATTCCATTTCGACGAATGACCCGTTTCCCTGAAAAATGATGCAGTCCAGAAATATACCAAAATAATCTTTAGTGACATGGTGGCACACTTGAAAGAACGATAAGCAATCAAAAGAAAACCAAATAGATATTGCCAAAGATGTCAAGAACGAAGGAACTCGAAAGAACCGACAATATGTTTCGAAGGGTGCATATCAGATGACTGGTTCATTCACCACCCTGAAATGGATGAAGTTTTGACAATTATGAGTGCCAAGCACTTCTCGGGGAAATGGGCTATTCTGGAAAAGTAGCACAACCATTTAATATGTAGATCGCGCAATTTTTCAAGTACTGCTTCCTAATTGTTTGTTATTGCTCCAGTTATGTTTTGCAAATGCGTTATTCGAAGAATTAAATAGAAAAATAGAAAAAAAAACCTCAATAGCTATATGGGAAATTCAACACGCTGATTAATGGATTGTTTATTCAACAAAATTTGGGTCAAACTTGATAAACCTGTTTGTCATCTGAGGGCCAACAAACATTATTGTTGAATTTAACCCAAAATGTTTGATGGTGCTACAATCTTGATTGCTCATTACTTCGTATGTTTGCCATTTCTACAATCTTTTGAGTCAGTTGATTGTAACTCCGACAAAATTTCCATCGACCACTCATTTAACGATCATCGCTATTGTACAAATCTCACAACCAGAGGCGCGTGCATCGTTTTGCTTTGCGTTTGACGTTTCACACTACCGCGATCTGCCGTTCTTGTTGCACGAAAAACCTTTCCGTGCAACATGCTCACCAGATGATGGTGGTGTAAACTGGGCGATGGATTTGCAATGGAAGCAATTTGTTTTAAGTGTTACGTCTGTTTGTCTGTGGATGAACTTTTATACTTTTTTCGAAAATATTTATACCAAATGTACTTATCAATATAAATCATCAAGTCATAGCTTTAAAAATGTTTACTGCAGGTAATAATCGCATTCGATAATCTGATTTTCTCAGGGGTCCAGGTAGCCGTAGCGGTTAACGCGCAGCTATTCAGCATGACCAAGCTGAGGGTCGTGGGGTCGAATCCCACCGGTCAAGGATCTTTTCGGGTTGGAAATTTTCTCGACTTCCCAGGGCATAGAGTATCTTCATACCTGCCACACGATATACACATGCAAGAATGGTCATTGGCACAGTAAGCTGTCAGTGAATAACTGTGGAAGTGCTCATAAGAACACTAAGCTGAGAAGCAGGCTCTGTCCCAGTGGGGACCTAACGCCAGAAAGAAGAAGTAGAATCTGATTTTCACAGCCAGTCCTCTGTTTTAACATACCAAAATGTTCCACTATTAACTTCTGAAAAACGCATAAAGAATCATGGCCAGAATTGATAAAATAATTTGTACAATCGAACCAAATTATTGTCGAGTCAACAAAATCATATTGTTGCTATGATACAACATGATAGCTCAAAAACCAGAGAATATTGAATACAACAATCAAGTTTGTTGATTCAACCCAGCAGCCATTTCTATACGTGAACGAATATGGAATTCAGTCTAAAAGTTTTGCCCTTCACTGTATTTCAAAACTTTTTATGTCATATGACATAGCTTAGTTGGCATTATCTATGAAAAAAAAAACTTAGTTTTTCAGGTTCATCATATTTGAAACAATTATTTTTCAAAAAGTTGTACTAAAATAGGAAAAGATTTTTTAAAGAAATCTATCTAGGAAATAAGTAAACCTATCATGCTCACACTCATACAAATAAACCTAGAGTGCTTTATCGACTCATATCCAAGATTACATGCATTATTGAGAATTCGTTATAAAGTTACAGATTTCGAAATTGAAAATACATATTGAACATAGACAATTTTTCCCACCCTCAAGCCATTTAAAATTTATATGGAAATTACTATGGCAAATGTCTACCATAAATAAAATAAGAGTAAAAAAAACTTTACTTAAATGAAGCCTTTCCAGCTACAATTTTGATTGGACGTCAGTATACATTAATATTCATATTTATAAAGTAGGTTTACATGTACCATGCATCATCAACTGTTCAGCAGGCAACAATGGATCAAAGCAATCCAGGCTACTATATTATACTGCAAATAAGAAGTTTTGCTCTGAAAGTAACGGGTGTTCAATAAAAAATGAGATTTTTTCAGTCATATACCGTTTTGTCTAAAATTTTGACCAGACTCATTCCGAACATTCAGTTTTTGTATGGCAATTTGGTTGAATTGTTTCGTTGAAATATGTCATCAAATTATTAGGAATTGGCAGTCATATTTGTTTGCGAAATTATTCATTTCATTACGATTTATCCGTGTTGTTGGAAATTTGAATCAAGGTGTTCGAAATATGAGACAAAATGAACCCAGTGTTCGGCATTTGAATCAAAATGTTGTTGCATTCTATTGTATAAAACCAATATTAAACAAGTTTAAATAAACATTTTTATAGACACACCTAAGCTTACAGTTAGACTTTAAAGACTAGAAGAAATTAAAATATTCACAACAAAAAAGCTAATTTCTGCCTAACAGTTCCATTTGAAGTCACTGTTGATTTTAAGTGTTCGGAATATAAATCAAAACGGTATTTTTTTTTTTCAGTATAATGAGGGTTTTTTAAACTTTTATTTTTTGTTCTTCAAAAAAAAAAACATCAATGAAAATTGGAGAAGGTGCCATGGTTAGCCGTACAACGCAACTTAGTCGCGATGCTCTCACAAGAGCGCTGGATGACATTGACGTCCATCTTCCGGATCCTCGTGGTAAACTGCTTTGTACCCTTGGCCCGCCAATTATTTTTATGTACTAGGGCTCTGAGGGTACCGAAAAAATCCACAAATCGAAAGCCGTCTCCTGTGGCAAGTTGGTCGGGTTTCTTTCTTTCGGTACATACGGTAAAACCGTCTAACCGCACAACACGATCGCGGAGTGCTTGCTGTTTAGACGCCATCTACGATTGAGCTCCCGTGCGAAAAGAAACATGCACCCATTTTTATGGAGTCCAGAGAGCAATAATAAAGAATTATTCTCTTGAAGAAAAAAAAACAATATAGGGTGCAGAGCTACCTTGGCACTTCCATGATTCACTTTGGCATGGGTTTTTTTTCGGCCGAATTGCCTGAAACTATACAATAAGAAGCACTTCAATACGACGCATATTGAAGTCAAAGATGAGCTTAGAAGCTTACAAAAAAAAAACCCACTGCCGAAGTGAATCAAAGTGCCAAGAATAGGATCCGACTCTCTACGCTCTTTACCCCAATTGAAGAAAGGTATAGAAATCATTCTTTATTGAATTTTCATCTTTGTATGATATAGACATTGATATCAATAATAACAAATTATTACGATGAGCAGTTACAGGACTGAACACAAAATGGTGCCCTTTTCCATAATAATCTATCTACAGTCGACTTTCCACATCTCGATGTTCTACATCTCGATATTTCTCCCTATGTCGATGTTTGCTTCGGTCCCTTCATTCTGCATACGATTTCGCTCTCTATCCTCCTTATCTCGATATCTCCATATCTCGATGTATTCCTGTTGATTTTTTGTTCCCAATTTTCTCTCTATATGTCGATATGAACATTATCAAAGGTTACTAGACTTGGTTTAAGCGATTCAAAACTATTTGGAACTCGAAATGAAGTTTGTTTGTTTATTATTTTCCTAGTAACGGAGTGATTTTCAATCTAGTGTTCATTTAATTAATGTTCTTTATCTCGATCTCTCCCTATCTGGATGGTCCCTTCGATATCGAGATGTGGAGAGGGGACTGTATATAAATAAAAATGAAATGGTGTTTGTATGCCACGAACTGGCTTGCGAACGGATAAACGGATTGGCGAAATAACAGTAGAATTACACTCGAGAAAGGAAATGCGAAGTGGTCGGGCGAGGAAAAAGTTTGTGAGAGTTTCCGGAAAAGTCAAGAAAATGGGAGAAGGCTAACGTGTAATTTTGTATGGAGGATAACATAACGTTTTACAACAGCATACTTGATGGTAGTGCGAAGTTTTCCGGGACCACTAGTTTCCATATAAATTTCATATGGCATGTGCACAGCCAAATTTTTTAAGCATAGGGGAGCCAAAAATCCCAATTTGCATCAGTCCACTACTCCGTATCATCGTGGAATGCAGTTTGAGTTAATTCGACACTGGGCAATCGGTTTCTTGCACATTCCCTTTAATTACTACCGCAGTATCAACACTTCCTCTGTTTCCACCTGCAACCATGTACCACTGTTCTGCGATCGAAGTCAATGAGGTCGATATTATCCGCAAAGACATGAAGAATCATATTATGTATTTTTTTAAAATTATACACCATTGCACTAATCTGATATTGGTTTTTAAATAGATTGCAAACGTGTCCATGGTGGTCAAACAGACCACCTTGAATGAACTATTGGACCACCCCATTGTAACCCGCTTCTCTGTTTCTTTTCATCTTTCCCGCAGGGTGCAACTCTAATTAATCCACGGTAAAAACGAAGCAGAAAAATCAGTGCGCAATTATTGTTTCGAAACAACATCAGAAAGAAAAAACCGATTCGATTCAACGGGAGTAAAAATCGAATCATTTGAGCGGGCGCGATCAGGTGAAAACAAAAGCCAAACAAGCATCGAGCGGAAGCGGCAAAGGCAGCGGCGGCGGTGCCGCTAATAAGTAATAATCAAAATGTGTTAAGCTGAAGCAAATAAGAAATTACTTCTCCTGAGTTCCCCCCGTTGTACCAACGAAGAAAAAAGTGAATCAATAAAAATTAGCTGTTTTCTGGTTTAAGTGTGCTAGAAGGAAGAAGAAAAAAATCCAGCGCTGGAAAAACTCACTCGTTGATTGATAAATTGATTGATTGTGTGTTTCTCCGGGTTCGCTTGTTTCGCCGCTCTCCGAGTGACGCGAGTGAGTGTGTGTATTCTTCGGTTTTCGGTTCGGCAATGAAAGATAATTAATCGTAATAAAAGTGCGTAGCGGTGGTTCTGCGACCTGGGAAAACAAAAAGAAGAAACCATCCCACCGAGAAGAGAAGGTGCAGAAATTATCTTTCAATTTGCTCCGGTTTTTTTCTTTCGTTTCGTTTCGTGATTGCAAATCGCTTAATGTGAAACCGGTTCGGCTGAGCCGAAGAAAATGAAGGCGTGAGAGCGATCACGATCACGATCAAGGCGACGACTTCCAACATCTCTGTGAGGTGTGAGCGAAAAGAACACCCAGCGGCGCTCAGGCAGTGACATCAGCATCCGAAGCACACAGAGTGTAGAGCAAGTGAAGAGAAGAAGAGCCGAAAATTCAATTAGGAGGGTACGCGTACACAAGCATTCTAGTGGAAGGGCTTGGTGGAAGGAGTCAGTCGGTCGGAGATCCATTCCATTCCAATTATCATCGAGATAGCGGCTGTAAAGTGAAGGAATTCGAGTGGAGTAAAAGCAGCGGAAAATGTATCCGGCGCCAGCAAGACACCCGTCAGCTACGGTGAGTTTGACTATCATGATGGCATTTGTTTTTCTCGGGCTTTGACGCGATGCGAGGATTTTTTATATTTTCTATGAACCATAGACCACGAAGCCATGAATAATGAAGTTGATAAATGAAGTTCATGAAAGAAATTTTTAGTACACACATTAAATTTTACATAATGCATCAACCATAGCATATAATGTGTTAGAGTATTCGTCCTATTATGGAGGATTTAAACATTCCTTCGTGTTAATGACACTGCACGGTACTTTCGGTTTGTATGACATTATCTGTAAAAACTACTATTATTTTGAGCGATTTGACCTGGTGCTTAACTTTGTAGCCGGTAGTGTGAAAATTTTCAAATCTTGTGATAATGAAATTGAGTATATTTGTAGTTCACTGCCAAAATTTCATGCCGATTACTCATATGGAAACAAAGTTACAGCATGCCAAAGTTGAGTATTTTGTATGAAAATCGGCTTTCACTACTATTATTTTGAATACAACTGTATGCAAATAAGAGAAACTGCAGAGTAAAGATATTCAGAAATCTTTTGTTTGAATGAATAGATGTATGGATAACACAAAAAAGCTGCAAAATAATTATCAAAATGTTTCTAGCAATTACATTCAGTATGGCTATTTTGGAAATTGTTTTTTTTTTTTATTTTCAATGTGATTCTTCAAAATTGCTATTCTTCAAAATATGCCTATCATGTAACTAGATACATCATAAGCTGATCTACCTGCTGCATGTAATTGTTTTGATTCTTAATTTAAAAATTCACGCCTATGAAATTTGTTTCGCAGATAGGGGCCTGGTTGAAAGGTTCTTTTTGAAGCATCGAGACTGTTCTTCTAACGATCAAAATCGTTTAATTATAAAAGCATTCATTTATTTGAGCGTTAGAATATAATAAACTTTCATCATCGGTAATAATATTTAAAGAAAATAGAGATTTTGATTAAAAAAGTAAGGATCTAATTATTATTCTGAAGTAATAAGGAATACCGCAATAATGGGCAAATTACCCTAGAATGATATATTTGCGGAAAATTTGTGGTTATTTTTAAACTTTGTCATTTAATATACTGTGAATATCGGTCACTGTCAGTTGCGACAACTGTCAAAACATAGACCATTGCTTTGTTCAAAAGGTTGTTATGATTTGATTAGCAATTGTTTAAATCTTATCAATTGCCAACACTGCGCCAAAAAGTTGAAATACGTTCATATTACGATGGCTTTGGAAGGAAAGCAAACATTTAGTTGCATCCTACAAGCCTCCACGCGTGCAAGCGGTTATTTTATTTTGTCACTTGTTCGATTACGGATCGTAAACGTTGGACACAACAAGCCATTATTATTACACTCTCGATTCAATTTATTCGAAAGAAGGTAAAACACATCAAGATGATGACTACGCTAGAAGCGATTAGTTTATAAAAATAGTTATTCTTCTTCACAGAGGCGCGTCCACGTTCGAAACCGTAGGTAGGACAAACGTTGGCAAATATTTTGTGCACAGTAAAGCTAAAAAAATGTAAACCCTGGACTGGAAAATGAGGCGCCCAAGTGCAAAGGGGTGTAAGTGACGTTTTGGATTGAGTTGAGGATAATCTACTGTTTCCAAGCGTTCTTAAGATAGTTTCAGTTGATTTTTTCGCTGTACAGAAAAAAATAATTAATTATTTAATTGTTGAAATACTGGCTGGTAATTTTGACTCCCATACAATTTGTATAGAATGTAAAGTTGGTGAAAATTGAAGTAATGCTCTCTATTTTCTCTAAACTAGGTTTTTGTCACTGACACCCCTTTGCTTTTAATCACCTCACATTCATGCCAGTCGTTACCGCAAGACTATCAAAGCTTTTCGTCTTTAGGGTTGGTAGCGACTGAGTGCCTTAAAAATTGGAACTTAAAGACGGCTTGCCAGAAAAAGACCTAAAAGGAATCAAAATGAGACCAAACATGAACCAAAGAAACAAAACGAAACCTAATAGGAACCAGGAGGCAAGAGTGTTTTCATAGCATCAGAGCAGACATTCATCTGAGATCTAAAACTTCCTTTCGGAGAATTCCTGGTGACAATATGACAAATATTACTGTTCTTTTTCATGATTTTCTCTAGGAATTTCATCAGAAATTTATTCAGGTAATTTCCCAAATGTTGGTACATTACTCCGGAAATTTAAAAAAAGGAGTTAATGTAGTCATTGTTTTCCAAGCAATTTCTCCACAAATTTTAGACTATCAGGTATCAGAAGGCCGGCTCCAAAGGCACGTTCCCCACCAGTTGGGAGATTTGTGCTATCGCCATATTTGAGCCTATTTCATCATCTACCCGATGGGAGAGGAAAGGGAAGGGAAAGATGGGAGGAAATAGGAGTGGGGTCCCTTGAAAAGGGAAGCTCGCATAAGCGAAATGAGAGCATGTAGCTCCATACCACAATGGGTTCGAACAGCGCCCTAAAAAGGACACTGCAAAACGCATGAGCGTAAAGAGAGCCTATAGCTCATTACCACAGCGGGTTAAGAATAACAGAATATCCTGAAGATTCAGGCTTCTGAATTCAGTTTCACTTAATAAGTGTTTACCAAGTAATTGGAATCGCATTTGCGAAAAAACTGGACAGTTACATATCAGGTGATACGAAGTTCCATAATCGGAGTCACAACTATCACACACAAATGAGTCAGCACGCTGAATATTTGCCATGTGATAGTTGAGTCGGCAGTGGCCTGTCAACACTCTGACCAAGAGACTGCAATTCTGCTTTGACAGATTTGTTAAATACTTCGCCACCCTTGGAGATGGCTCAGTAATGTACAATTTTGTTTGACGACATGACTCCAAACTATTCCAATATTGCTTGTGCTGAGTTGCCGCCCAAGAGTTTATTTGAAGCTTCACTCAGCACTTGGAAATTGGAATAGCCAGCTCAGGGCCAATGAAGTCATGTGATGCTCCATCGCGAGCTAGCTCATCAGCCAATTCATTTCCAGCGATGGAAGAATGGCCAGGTACCCATACAAGGTTTACAGAGTTGACTGAATTCAGTTCCTCAATTTGAGTTCGACATGCGATAACAAGCTTCGACCTTGAGTTGGTCGAAGCAAGAGCTTTTATAGCAGCCTGACTATCTGAACAGAAGTATATGACTTTACCCATTACGCGCTGTTGAAGTGCTGATTGCACTCCAAACAAAAGAGCAAATATTTCCGCCTGAAAAACGGTGCAGTTTCTACCAAGTGAGTAAAACTGATTCAGCCTTAGCTCACGGGAGTATACTCCTGCACCAGCTCTACCTTCAAGAAGGGAGCCATCAGTGTAACATACTATATTGTTTGATATACTTCTTTCCAAATAGCCAGACGTCCACTCTTCCCGTGAAGGGAATTGTGTGGTAAATGTCCTGTAAGGAAAGTGACAAGCAATTGTGAGATCACTTGGAGCAAGGACAATTTTGTCCCAATTCACCAAAAGTGGAAACAACGAAGTGTGTGTAGATCTACGATTCACTGGATTTTCTCCAGTAGATCCAGTACCCATAAACGGTAAGAGCAAGAAAGTGCTTCTTGTTTAAGATGTATGTGTAGTGGCGCAACGTCGAAAAGGGCCTCGAGCGCTGCTGTGGGAGTTGTAGAGAACGCACCAGACATCGCCATCAAGCACATCCTTTGGAGATGGCCCAATTTTGACTGGATTATTCTCACTTCACCCTTTTGCCACCACACAAGACATCCATATGCCAATATTGGTCGAACAACTGTTGTGTAAATCCATTTGATATATTTGGGTTTGAGGCACCAAGTTTTACCAAAGGTTCGCCGGCATTGACCGAAGGTCATGCAAGCTTTTTTGACTCTGAAATCAATGTGAGGTGTCCCTGAAAGTTTGGAATCTAGAATGACTCCGACATACTTTACTTGATCAGTCACATTAATCTCAGTGCCAAAAAGACTCAAAGGTCGAATTCCATCGCGGTTTCGTCTTTCCGTAAAAAGAACAATAGATGTTTTATTCGGGTTAACCGAAAGGCCATATTGGCGACACCAACTCTCGACTACCTGAAGTGCACTTTGCATCAGGTCGAATAGGGTGCTTATGCACATACCAACTATCAAAGATAGATAGTCGTCGGCAAATCCATAAGTTGGAAAACCGCAATTATTGAGTTGCCTCAATAGCGTATCTGCTACGAGATTCCACAAAAGTGGTGATAAGACTTGGGGGCATCCGCAAACACTCAATTTTCGAATCGCTGCTTGACGCAATGTCGAGAAGAGATGTCGGTTTTTGAGCATTTGATGAATCCAATTGGTAATCATTGTAGGTAGCCCATGGTTTCGTGCGGCTTCCAATATGGCATCGAAAGACACGTTGTCAAAGGCACCCTCAATATCTAAGAAAACACCCAAGCAGGATTGCTTCTGAGCGAATGCTTTCTCGATATCGTATACAACTTTGTGTAAGAGAGTCACAGTGGACTTTCCAGATTGGTAAGCATGTTGATTCACATGAAGAGGCATGTTTGCCAAAAATAACATGTGATGTGATGTGATGATCGATAATGCGTTCCAGACATTTCAGAAGAAAAGAGGTCAGACTGATTGGTCTAAAACTCTTCGCTTCTTCATACGACGCACGTCCTCCTTTCGGGATAAACTTTACAGTAATATCACGCCAGGATCTGGGAATATACCCGGTAGCAAAACTGCTTACAAGTAGCTGTTTCAAAACATGTTTGATAAATTCAAATCCCTTTTGGAGCAGAACAGGATAAATCCCATCCGCTCCTGGAGATTTGAAAGGAGCAAAACTATTAAGTGCCCATTGAATCGATTCAGTAGTTACGATACTGCGAGCCGAGGCCAGAGACTCGTAACTACATGAAAAGACATTTGGTTCATCCGTAGATGGTATGTCCACACATCCGGGGAAGTGTGTATTGAATAAACATTCTAAAACTTCTTCATCGGAAGAAGTAAAGTCACCATTAGGTAAGCGAATTTCGTTCACTTGGAAATCCTTAGATTTTGCAAGGATTTTGTTCAGCCGACTGACTTCACTCAAACTGGAAACATTTGTACAAAGATTTTTCCAGCCGGATCGTTCAGCAGAACGAAGAGCCTTCTTGTAAGCCTTGCGAGCCGACTTGAACGACTCTGATCCAGCTGAACGGTGTCTGTTGCAATCCCTTCTACATTGTTTCCTGAGTCTAGTCAGATCGTAATTCTACCATGGGGTCCCTCTTGTAGTCTTTACAGACCGCAGAGGACATGCTTCTTCAAAAGCTTCCATAATGTAGGATGTTGTAGTATCAACTGCATCATCCAGATCACTTGGATTTTCAATGGACGGAGAATATCCATGAAATTTGGCAACCAATTCAATATAGAGTTCCCAGTTTGTTGACCGGGGATTCCTAAAACGCAAAGTCTGTGTAGTTACATTTGAATGTTCAAAGAAGTTGTAGCGATGATCAGATAATGATTCCTCATCTGATACATGCCAATTCGTCAACTCGTGACTGATTCTATTCGAGCAGAGCGTTATGTCTAACACTTCTTCTCTATTAGAAACTATGAAGGTTGGGCGATTGCCTATGTTAAGTAATCCAAGGTCTGTACTACTTAAGTATTCCATCAGAATGGAGCCTCTCAAATTGATATCTGAGCTGCCCCAGATGATGTGATGAGCATTAGCATCACTGCCCACAATCAGCGGAAGGCAGTGCTGGGAATGGTAATAGTAGTAGGCTTGAATTTTCGCGAAAATCACGTGGCTCTCCAGTACAGTAGTTCAAAAATGTGAATCTCATCAAGTAGCCTATGTTGGGTGCACGAATTTTCTCAATCATGAGTATCATTGAAGGCTCTAAATGCGGGAAATGCAGCGGGAAATAGAACATTTTTCTACAGTAATTCTGGGTTGCCCTTAGCAACGGGTGTTTTGCTATTTTCAAGGTTTTTGCCTACAGCAGCGATGGGCGTGAGTTTCACTGGCTATGCTGACTGTGATTGGCTTTGCTTGGCTACTGTAGAGTGAATTTCATGATTTTTCCCAACCCTGGCGGAAGGCCTTTTGTTACGCAGTGTACGACAACTCGTTTGAAGTCATCCGTTGGGGATGGTTCATCATGTGGTAAATATACCGAACAATAGACGTATTTCCTGTTGAGGTCACCAACAGAAACATCGATTGTGACAGCACATACATCTCTGGTAGTTAACTCAGAAATGAGTGTAGCAACGATTGCTTTATTAACGAGCACGCATGCGCGGGGCATGGAGCGCGAGTTTGCCATTTCAGGTTTGCTGAAAGTAGCAAAAACTGGGTCCACAAGGTTACCTAGATAGAAGTTCCCTCTACGAAAGTAGGGTTCTTGAACTAGCGCCACTTGGGCTGCACCATTTTGCATGAGTCTGCAAAGATTGATCGTTGCTGTTCTTTTATGCTGAAGATTGATCTGAGCTAACCTAACCGTAGCCACTACCCAAACTAGGCAGGATAAAGCTTTTTGCAATCTCAGCACGAAAAAGACCAGCAACGAAAAAACCAGATCGGTATCTATTTAAAGTCGCCAAAGGCGAAAGAGCACAGAATACACTGTGTAAAACGCATAATGCGAATCCATATAGGTGATAATTTAAATTAAATGTCAACATATTCATAATCCCACCCTTATTAAGCCTCAGGATAGAGACTGAAGAAGGGCAGCCGATTATCTCGAAGAAACACAAGGTCACCTGCACCATTGCTCCGGGTAGCACAGGAAGGACTCAATACTGTGGAGGGCGCCCTGGTACCCCACAGGCTCCGTTAGCGGTTAGGTTTTATTTAGACCCCCCTAACCATTCATTCCTAGGCACGGTACGCATCACACCATAAATTAGGGGTCACCTGTGAGGTGGACTTTTACCACCGGAACAGGCAGTCCGTAGTGCTAATTCTTAGCCAGTTGAAAAAACCGCTACCGACACTACGCGGCTATCTAGGCTGCTCGGGAAAAGGAGGTTAATATTGATGATTAACTCCTGACGTGCCCAAGCAGCCGGAAATCAGAGCAGACATTCATCTGAGATCTAAAACTTCCTTTCGGAGAATTCCTGGTGACAATATGACAGATATTACTGTTCTTTTTCATGATTTTCTCTAGGAATTTCATCAGAAATTTATTCAGGTAATTTCCCAAATGTTGGTACATTACTCCGGAAATTTAAAAAAAAGGAGTTAATGTAGTCATTGTTTTCCAAGCAATTTCTCCACAAATTTTAGACTAAGAATTTTGTTAAAGATACTTAAAAAGTTCAAGTAAAACCACAGAAATGAAATTTCTCCAAAGTTTATTTAAGAAATCATCTGTAATCCTCCAAAAAATATTTGAGAAATTTTTCAATAGAGTCCTAACAACTACAAGATTTTCCCTGGGACACCCTCCAAGATTTTCGGTCAGAACGTCTTCTTAAATTCAATCAATAACTACTCCAGAAATTTCTAAGGGTTTCCTTTAGGATTGGCTTTTAATACTTATATAAGCTTTCAACTATGATTTTTTTTCGAAGATACCTTCATCAATCGCTCCAGAGATTTCTTCTGATATTTCTTGTTTTCTTTTCAGAAATTCTCACCAAGGGAATTTTTCTGAATAATGAATCCGTGAGGTATGTTTAAAGAAAATCCTAGAGCAACCTCTAATAAAAATTTGTGTTAGTTTTAAAATCACCCTTAATGAACAAGGATCTCTAAATGTACTCCTGGACTCTTGAGCAGGTTTTAGAAGATTCCCTAGATAATTTGCTAAGATAATCGGGATAGTATTCCACAGGTTTTCTAAAAAAAATCTCGAAAAACATAAACGTTCGAAGATTGCATAGGAATTTTTAAGATTTTTTTAATGACATGTTCAGTGAAACTGGATGATGGATGATTGGATGAAATCTCGCATACTCTGAGATAACGCCCTAAAAGCCATTGGTAAGCATGTGTGTAGCTCGTTGTTTCTGAGCAAGTGAAGGAATAAACATCCAAACCAACATCACTGGTAGGTAGATAATGATCCTTTCTTCACCATAGAGTTGTTAAACAACGTGTATATCCATTCAAATGCTCAGAAACAATGAACTACACACATGGTTACCAATGGCTTTTAGGGCGAGATCATAAGTTATGCGACAAATACCGAAAAAATCCTAGAAAAATAAATATAATTGTTTGAAATTTTGGAAATTTTGGATTTCTGGAAGAAAACGTAGATGAATTATTGATGGAATCAACATTGTAGGATGGCTTGAAAAACCCCTAAAACTATTTTTTTGCAATTTCTCATCGTAATAGGCTGTTTTTCATCACGTCAATCTGTCATGAAACAGCCTACTTTCCTGCACTGAAGTATGCTGTGCGGGAATAGTCATAGCGTAACTAAAACCAGTGCTGTAATGATTCATTACGCAACGCTTTTTTCATTACGCAACTGTTTTGAGTTGCGTAATGAATCATAACACAACTAGTTTTAGAAATTGTAAAATAATGGTGGCTGCATTCCGATATAATTTTTGATACCCTCAAGTGGTCCTCTACGAAATTACAAAAATATGTGTACTCGTTGCAAAACTCGATTTTTACAGCACTTGTCATAATTATAATAATAAAATTACGACTCGTGCTGTAAAAATCATCTTTCTGCAACTTGTTCCGTAAACTGCTATTTTCAAACAATTATGGATTTCCTCGGAAGTAAATCTGTAGAAACCTTTGGAAGATCCTAGAGTAACAACTGTGGAATTCGTGAAAACATATCTGGAAGAAATTCTATGATAGTTTTGGAAATAATCATACCTGTGGAAATTACTGGAAGTAGTAGCTTTGGAGTTCTCAAGAAATTCATTTAAGCATCCTTTGAAAAATCGCTGGAAGAATTTCTGGGAGAATTTTAAAGAAATTTCGAGAAGAATGTCTGGAGAGATCCCTGTAGGAGACGCAGAAAATATTCTAAATAAAATCACTATGATAATTTATGAAAAGCCTGATTAACCCGTTATATACAATTTTGCATCAGTATTCAATGCTTGTTTTGAATAAGAAAAGAATAGACTTTAGATATCGTTTTGATTAAAATAGGTACTTTAGAGACCTTCCGTTGTACATCGTAGCGACTTTTTAGATACTTCAATTAAAGTAGAGACCATATTCTATGCTTTGAAACTCGACAAGAGATTCAGCTTCGATAGTTTATACCAAAGTAATCGCACATTCAACAATCGCTAGCAACATCACACTCATAATGAGTATAACACGATGCGACTGGTATTAGATTCATACATCATTTCATCCAAAGATTCTTCAATAATTTTCTGATGATTTTCTATGGATGTTCCAGAAACTTATCAAGAATTACTTCCAGTAATACTCACAGCGATTGGTCCCAGAAAATATACAGGTGGCCGTGGATATTGTTAAGAAACCATCTGTTATCGAAATGATTCGACTCGTGAATCGTTGAATTTATTAATTTATGTCCAGCGTATAATCCGAGAAATGTGAATTATAAATTCCTAGGAAAGATAGTGATAGCTTTAGGTTAGGTAGTTCATAATTTCAATCAAATTTCACATACATTTGGTGATTCACGTCTGCATTGCGGGTTTGATGATCTCACTATTTAGCACAATTCTTGTTTGTAGTCTGTTTAGTGGTAATATAATACAGCCATTCCATGAAAAACCGATCTAGTGTGTCACCGAATTCCGTGAAAATTTGCTATTTTGTTCCTTATCCGAAATAAGGATACACGTGTTTTTTTGATTTTTTGATTAGTGTGACCATTTCCAAAATAGGGTGACCAGAAAAATCGCGATTTTGCAAAAAAATTATTTATAAAATAATTATAACTTTTGAACCGTTCGACCGATTGTCAATCTTTTTGGACGAAATGAAGGCTAGAGATTTTGACTTTTCAGGAAAAATATAAAATTTCACAAAAATTGTGGTAAAACTCAAAAGCTTCTGTTTTTTCGTGTTTTGAAGGCCTCGGGACCAAAGGGGCTATTGCTGTTCTCATTTTTTCTTGAAAGTTCAGAAAATTTTACGTAAACTGTCAAATTTTCAGCGATGTATGTTTTTTAGTTTTTGAGATATATTTTTTTGAAATTAAAAAAACAGTCATTTTTCATCGGCACACACTGTAGAACTCAGCGCATAAAATTTTTACTGTTTAAAAAAAAATCATAACTTTTGAACAGCTCAACGGATTTTCAATTTTTTTTTATGGAATGAAAGCTTAAGATTTCAACTTTTCAGAAAAAATAGAAAAAAATAGAAAACTTTGAAAAGTTATTTTTTTCCATTAAAATATATGAAATTTTCTAAAAAAAACTAGAAATTTTTATATTTTTTCACAATTAAACATATTTTTATCAGATTTTTCAATTTTGTCTGAAAAGTTGAAATTTTAAGCTTTCATTCCACAAAAATAATTTTCAAAAAAATATATCTCAAAAACTAAAAAACATACATCGCTGAAAATTTGACAGTTTACGTAAAATTTTCTGAACTTTTAAGAAAAAATGAGAGCAGCAATAGCCCCTTTGGTGCCGAGGCCTTCAAAACACGAAAAAACGGAAACTATTGAGTTTTTTCATGTAAAAAACACAATTTTTGTGAAATTTTATATTTTTCCCGAAAAGCCAAAATCTTTAGCCTTCATTTCGTCTAAAAAGATTGAAAATCGGTCGAACGGTTCAAAAGTTATAATATTTTTAAAAATAAAAATTTTGCAAAATCGCGATTTTTCTGGTCACCCTATTTCGGAAATGGTCACCCTAATCAAAAAATCCAAAAATACGTGTATCCTTATTTCGGATAAGGAATAAAATAGCAAATTTGCACGGAATTCGGAGACACACTAGATCGGTTTTTCATGGAATGGCTGAATAATTATAATGACTTCTATTCATGATGTTCAATTTATTACCCTAATGAAAATTCAAACAATACGAATGCCGTTTGTTTACATTAGCAAACTCTGTTATTGAATGTGACCAGTAATGTTAAGTGAATTCATAATTTTAAGTTAGATTTAAGCGAACTCAAATTCTCACAAGAAATAAATTTACCTAGATTAAGCCAAACAAACAAATTCCAATGATAAATTGTTAAATTGAACTTGTAGCACATACAACGTGAGGTGTCTTCTCTGATGCCTTTGTTAGACCGATCTGTCAGAATAGACCTATTGTTCATGGTTCAGCTCTCTACGTGCGACGATCCTTCGATTGGGGCACGGGTGTGTATTTCACGAACAAGGAGCTTGTGGATTGACTAGGCGCTCCATTGATTCATTCAGAAATGCCCTAGAGGATTGCTCCTTCTGGTTTTCTAACTGTTAAGGAAGTTTCTTGGACATATTATTACAGTTAGTTTCACAGGGTGTTCACTATATATATTCTCAATCATTCTTCTCACGAGCCAGAACTTTTTGTGTCATGCACATACCATGTCACGTTTTACTAGGCATTAGAATACCATAAAAAAAATCTTATCGTGTTTGCCATCCTCCATTACAAAAAGTACGACGTTGATCGAATAATTTATTTAATCTTTCAAGCTCTCTGCTGAATTTGTTTATTTTTTGTTGCATCTTGGGTAGGATAATCCATTGACTGTCCTACCCAGAACTTCAAAAAAAAACTTTGAAATTTTCAATTATAATTACTTATACTCCAATTTGTTCTTACAACCTCTAGTACTACACTCTAAAAAATTTATTGTCCCGAACTTTTTAAAATATTCTAAATTTCTCAAATAGATAATAGATGCATAGATAACGATTGTAAATTTGGAGCCTAAATTTCAATTTGAAATTTAGGAAAACTTCCAGAAATTCATCAAAAAAGTTTTAAAGAATCAACGGGAATAATGTCAAAAATTTCTCCTGTAAATATTCATGGGAGTTTTGAAAAAAAAAAAACTTTAGAGTTACAAAAAACAGGATAATTTTTGAGAATAATTTCTGTATGAACTTCTGAAGAAATACATGGAAAAATTATTGCAAAAATAACTGTTACATTTCCTAGTGGAAGCCCTCTAAATAATCTCCTAGAAGAGTTCAAGGAAAAAATATTTAGAGATATTTTTTGACATAACCGCAGAGGATACCGTCAAATAATGCCTGTACAAATCTTTGTGTATTTTTTATACAACCCTGAACTTCTGGATGAATCCTTGAGAGCGTTTCTTGAGAAATCATGGAAAAATCAATTGAAGTTTTCATGGAGAAATTTCTGCGAAAATCTTCGTTACAGCTCCTTTGTTAGTTAGTTAAAAAAATAGTTCAAAAATGCTTGCAACCGCTGAAGCATTGCTCAAATTAGTCGCTATTGTTTTTTCTGGGAGAAAACATAAGATAATTTTTAGAGAAATGTCACTGGTAGAAGCATTTCAGAAATCATTTAAAGGAAATGATGTTTTTTTCATATACCGTGCTGCTTCGAACTGCTTGACGCTTCGAAAAACGGACAGTGGCCTTTTCATGGTGATTTTGGACTAAGCACCGATTTTTCTCGTATGGAATCCGTAATTGCGATGTCCTCAACATTCTCCATGCATAAATGTTGTCGAAATAATATTTTCCGGGCAATAAAAACCAACACAGTATTCCTGAATAGGTTCATGAAGTAATATTTGTGGTATTATTTTTAAGAGTCGCTGGAGCAGAATCTAGTTCTAGAAATTCCTGGAGAAATTCCATGAAAAACCATGATAGAAATTATAAACCATAAAGGTTTTAACAAAATGCGTTGTGGATATTACACGATTGGAGAAATTGATTCCATCAGAAATTTACAGGAAAATTCTCAGTAGTAACGGTATTTCTGAACATTGTTTCAAAGAATAATACTTAGAAAATCATGTGAGGATGATTGTGAGGACCCTTCTTATCCTTTCTGATGGTGTTCAAGTGGTCCGCATAGACTATTACGGCCATTACCTATCCCTTGCCCCGGCTTTGGACTGACTTGCGCTCTCATTGTCCCACCAAACGCTGCAAAATGAAAATAAAAATGATTACACATCTTATTGAAACTCTCAATGGCTTATTTGAAATGCAATGAGTTTATCTTTATGCTCAAGGAAAATCGAAAAGTCTTCAAACGAGATGACTAATGGTCAATATCGACACAGATTTCAAAAAAAAGCATAGCATAAGCATAAGAGGCCCAGATAGCCGTAGCGGTAAACGCGCAGCTATTCAGCATGACCATGCTGAGGGTCGTGGGTTCGAATCCCGCTGGTCGAGGATCTTTTCGTAAAGGAAATTTTCTCGATTTCCAGGGCATAGAGTGTCTTCGTACCTGCCACACGATATACGAATGCGAAAATGGCAACTTTGGTAATGAAAGCTCTCAGTTTATAACTGTGGAAGTGCTCATAAGCACACTAAGCTGAGAAGCCGGCTCTGTCCCAGTGGGGACGTAATGCCATGAAGAAGAAGAAGAACTTGGAAGTTGGCGCTGGCCACGTCCTTACGGTCATCAGGGAAGGGAAGGAATGATAGTGTGATGTCCATTGCTACTAGAGACCGAGATAACCCCTGCATCTCCATGGATTTCACAGGAAGGAGTTTTGTTAATGGGAGGGATCATAAGCTACATGCTTGGGATTCACCTTGGTCAGTGATGCGATTCATGTAGCCTCGATTTATATAAGTTATCTATCAATGTGTCGACAATTTTAATGTCAAACTGTTCAAATGTTATTTTTGGAAATTGCGATAAATTTGTACAAGAATATGTAAGAATAGCTCATTTTTTTTAAACAGAAATAAAGGATTATGTCGACACTTACAGTGACAAAGCATCCATAGTTTGTTTAGCAGTTAAATAAATGAAACATTGCCCTGATACAGATTTGTATATGCACAAGCATGAAACGAACTCACCGGTTGGTAATCCATCCTCAACTGAAGTCACAATTTCGGCATCAACACGCAAAAGCTGGTAGCCAAAAAAATACATTTCACTCCGACGACGCGAAAAACGAATCCGCTTGCTGGGGCTTCACAAATCTCACTCTATTGACACAGATTTCAAAAATAGAAGAAAAAGAAGAAATGTCTAAGAACTTGAGAAAAAATAGTGTAAAAAATGATAAGAAACAAAAAAGTTATCGCGATGAATTAATTTGTTTCGGTGAAGTTGCTAGTAGAGTATCAAACAAAGTTCTAAGACTTCAGCCCTCACCTTATGTTAGTCAAGAGAAAACGAAAAAGACATGCTAGATTACATAGAAGAATGTGGTTTTCATATCCACAATGTCTACTGATATTCTGAGAGGATGTTGTCAATCACTGGATGATTTAGTGCAAAGGGTGCTAATCAACTCAAGTGTCCTATCGAAACATCTTCAGCAGGGCTGGTAGCAACTGGTTGTCTTGAAAATAGGCACTATAAACCACTTGCCTTAAAAAGAGGCCTAATTGAAACCAAACGTGAATCAATAAAACTAGCAGAAGCCGGAAGCCAGAGCTCTATTTAATTTTTACAAGGTTTCCGTTTAATGTCAGTAGAATTTAACCAGTTATTTTTCCAGATACGCCTCCAGGGATTATTTTAAAGATAACATCCTCCAGGATTTTATTTTTCAAACCCCCTGAAGGGACAAAACGTCGAAAGCAGCAAAATTTCAACAGCGATTGGGAATTGTTTTCCAGATGTCTTTATTTGTTCGATGAAATTGCGTTTCCCACATCGTGCATTATTTATTCTTTCGCAAGAGAATCTTTCTTCCAATAAATTCTTGTTTTGTCCAACTCTCATTTCGACGTTTTTAAATTCGACGGTTTGTCTTTCGAAGTTGTCTGGTTTGGTGACAAGATATCTCACTTTTTCGAAACTAGCAATAAAATATTGATAGAAATAAAGTTTTATAAAGAGAAATCTGCTACCAGCCCTGCTTCAGTCATCACCTGGCACGAGTGGTCGTCAACAATACATACCAATCCGATATCGCTTGTCTTATCAGTTAGTTTTGATTGTAGATAATTTTGATTTCTGTATCTGATTTACTAGGTCTTTGATTAGGTACTTCAAACAAGCTTTGAACACGCCACAAAAGCCTCCTCCTACGGCCTGTGTGGCAATTATGCTTCACTAAGAACTGCCAACATGCTTGCCAGACACGAAATCATTTTCCGCTCGGCCAGTGCCCAGCCATACGAATATACAAACCGGCAATCAGTGACTATGGTTCCAACAAGGGGGTAACCCTTGGGTGGATCACATTACAAAAAAGAAGAAAAAATTCCTGCTTATATGTCGTCCTTACAATCTCTATGATAAAAATATTGTTCTCTCAGAATTTCATTTAAATCCTCACCAAAATGGTTGAAATTTTAGCAAAACTCTTTTTTCATCATAAAGATTGCAATGAAACAATGGAAGATTGGATATTTTGTACTTTGGGCCATCCTAGTGTACCACCACCGTCTCGTACGTCGAATTCCTTTCAAATGTAGTCACTTTTTCATGCTCACACCTTCTTCGAAGCATGCCGGTAGATTCGTCATCATCGTCTCACGGTGCAATTTTCACGGGTGCTGGGGGTGGGTGGCAGCTCTGACTGGACTGGCGGCTGGGAGGCATAAATTGAAGCGTGGAAAACCGATGTAAGTCTTGCAACAAAGTTGCACACGTGGAAAAGAGTTTGCTGACCGTTAAGACTGATTAGCGGTTGGCGGCGGCGGTGGCGTCGGCCGGTAACCATCGAGAGCCGGGACAGGTAATTAAAGTGGTAATTAGCTCTCGGTGTGGGTTTTTGTTGAACGTGAGAAAATTGTAGCTTTTCTTGGCACGAAGGGATGGACGGTGCGATTGTTGGAGAAAATTTCTGTCGTGGGTTATTTTTCTGACATTTGAGAGAGGTGCAGAAGTCGATCCAAGAGAATTTGTGATATATTGTCAAAGAAAGATACAATCAGATGCCAAAAAGACGACCAGAAACCGACTAGAGGACAACCAGAAGACGACCAGAAAGTGACCAAAAGGCGACCAGTAGACGACCAGAGAACGATCAGAAGACGACTAGAAGGCGACAAGAAGACGACAAGAAGACCATGAGATGCCGAGAGGAAGACGACCAGAAATAGACCAGAAGACATCCAGAAGACAACCAGAAGACGACCAAAAGACGACCAGAAGGCGACCAGAAGACGACCAGAAGACGACCAGAAGACGACCAGAAGACGACCAGAAGACGACCAGAAGATGACCAGAAGACGACCAAAAGACGACCAGAAGACGACCAGAAGACGACCAGAAGACGACCAGAAGACGACCAGAAGACGACCAGAAGACGACCAGAAGACGACCAGAAGACGACCAGAAGACGACCAGAAGACGACCAGAAGACGACCAGAAGACGACCAGAAGACGACCAAAAGACGACCAGAAGACGACCAGAAGACGACCAGAAGACGCCCAGAAGACGACCAGAAGACAAGAAGACAAGAAGACAAGAAGACAAGAAGACAAGAAGACAAGAAGACAAGAAGACAAGAAGACAAGAAGACAAGAAGACAAGAAGACAATAAAACAAGAAGACAAGGTGCAAAACATGATGCAACTCTTTCATGTATTATTGCGTAAAACGAAATAAATGAGACGATGAGACAAGACGACAAGAAAGCAAGAAAGCCAAAAGCCACCTAGTAGAAAACAAAAATAGAAAAAAATGCATTGTGAATAAAGAAAATGGGAAAACAACAAAATGTAGAGAAGATGATACAATCAGAAGACGAGAACATGAGCTAACTAGACAGCTTTAGTATGACAATAAAACGATAAATTTGGAAGTGAAGAAAAGAGAAAACAATAAAAAAACTGTTTCTTTGATGGAAGTGATTTCGTATATGGAAGTAAAGAGGGGCTAGGAGACGAGCAGACCGGATGAAAAAATGGTTATACAAGAAAATATTAAGATGATAATTGAATTATCTTCTAGTTCAGAAGTAAAAGATAAATTGAGAATAAAATATGAAGAAAGAAAGATGTAAAGACACAAAAACCAAGAAGCCTAGAAAACCGAAATGAAAAAAAAAAAACAAACAAGAATATACAAAGATGAGAATATGATTAAATGAGAAAATAAGAAGAGGAAAATTAGTAGACGATAGACAGAAGAACTAGAAAACAGGGAGACAATAATAGAAAAATTTAAGGAATACATAAAACTCGGTTGCATAAAAGAAGTTATTCCGATCAAGATAAGAAAACAGGATGGTAGGCCAATAAAAGGCTATACGAGAAGATGAGCAAACCAGAAAATGGGAAAAACAAATCGAAGAGAAGACAAGAAGAACAGAAGTTTTTTTCTGTGGAAACATTCCTAATAGGTAATTAAAATAGACAATGAAACAAAAACACAATAAAGCAAGTTGGCGGGAAGATGAAACAACGAAGAAAACAAAAAAATACAACAATATGATACAAAAATGAAAAAAAAAAATCAGAATACAACAAGACGAAAAAACGAAGAGGTAAGGTAACAAAAAAAATAGAGATAAGACGAAAGCAAGATAAAGACATTAAGAAAACATGTCACAAAGTTGTAAAGTAACAAAAAAGGAAAAGATGATAAAACGAAAGGAGAAAAAAGGTTAACGTGAAGACAACACAACAAGTAGACGGATAAAACATAAGACGAGATAAAACATAACAAAAATTTACGAATCTATTAGACAAGAACACAAATATTTAAAAAAATAAAAACTAAATTACAAGAAGACAAATAGGGGAGATATAAGAATAACAGAAAAAGCTTCTCTATGAAGGAACGACTCTCACGGAATACAACAGACGATATGACGAAAAAACAATATAGTGAAAAGATGAGATTGTACGACGAAATGAAATAAAAAAAACTCTATAAAACTTTATAGAGAAAATGATAGATCAAGAAAGCAGGAAGACAAAAATAGAAGAAGGCTTAGAAGATGAACAAAAAAACAATAAGATTGAAAGACTGGATGATAAGTAGGGCAGCAAAATTTCCCTCATATATTTATGAATAATATAAAAGAGCAAATGATCTGGCGAGAAAAATAAAAGATGAGTAAAGCAGCAAAAATAGCCAAAATACGATGTCTTAAAAACGAGAGAGAGAGAGAGAGAAGAAAAACGAACGGGTTATGAGAATCCTAATATGATCTGATGGCAAAACAAATAGACAAGAAAATTAGAAACCAACTAAACAATAAGACAAAATACTAGTACGTTTTTTTGGTGAAAGAAGACAATCCGAATAACGGAATATTTTAATCGAAAAATAAATGAGAAACAAGTTGATCCATTCAATCAACGAAAAAAAGTAAAATGAGAAGAAAGGATAACGCAAATAAAAGCAGACAAGATGTCGACAGAAGCCGAGAAACCGAAAAATCTGAATAAGCAAAGAGACAAACAGATAATCAGCCATTCAATGATAAACCGATCTAATGGGTCACCGAATTCCGTGAAAATTTGCTATTTTGTTCATTATCCGAAATAAGAATACACGTGTTTTTGGATTTTTTGATTTGGGTGACCAATTCCGAAATAAAGTGACCAGAAAAATCGCGATTTTGCAAAATTTTTATTTGAAAAAATATTATAACTTTTGAACCGTTCGACCAATTTTCAATTTTTTTGGACGAAATGGAAGCTAAAGGTTTAGACTTTTCAAGAAAAATATAAAATTTCACAAAAATTGTTTTTTACATGAAAAAAATCAATAATTTCCGTTTTTCCGTGTTTTGAAGGCCTCGGGACCAAAGGGGCAATGTTTTCATTTTTTCTTGAAAGTTTTACGTTTACTTTCAAATTTTCAGCGATGTGTGTCTTTAAGTTTTTGAGATATATTTTTTTGAAAATAAAAAATCAGTCCTTTTGCATCGGCACACACTGCAGGTCTCAGCGCATTAGATTTTTTATAAAAAAAATCATAACTATTGAACAGCTCAATCGATTTCCAATCTTTTGTGGAAGCTTTAGATTTCAACTTTTCAGAAAAAAATATGGAACTTTGAAAATATATTTGTTTTGCATTAAAATAAATGAAAATTTCTGCAAAGTTAAAATCTCAAGCTTTAATTCCATAGAAAAAGATTGGAAATCGGTGGAGCTGTTCAAAAGTTATGATTTTTTTAAATAAAAAATCGAATCGAATGATTTTTTATTTTCTAAAAAATATATCTCAAAAACTAAAAGACATACATCGCTGAAATTTTGACAGTAAACGTAAAATTGTCTGAACTTTCAAGGAAAAATGAGAGCAGCTATAGCCCCTTTGGTCCCGAGACCTCCAAAACACGAAAAAACGGAAATTATTAATTTTTATTCATGCAAAAAAACAATTTCTGTGAAATTTTACATCTTTTCTTAAAAGTTAAAATCTTTAGCTTTCATTTCGTCTAAATATATTGATAATCGGTCGAACGGTTCAAAAGTTATAATTTTTTTACAAATAAAAATTTAGCAAAATCGCGATTTTTTGGTCGCTCTATTTCTGAAATGGTCACCCTAATCAAAAAATCCATTTCGGATAACGAACAAAAAAGCAAATTTTTACGGAATTCGGTCACCCACTAAATCTGTTTTCGATGGAATGGCTGTAAGATGAGTAATGTGGTAACAAGAAGATCACAGTAAAGGAAGACGAGATAATGAGAAGTCGTACAAACAAGATATCAAAAAAACATGAAGACAAAAAACGAGGAGAATAACGGAAAAATCATTGACAAAAGAACAAGATAATCAGAAAGCAAGATGCTAAGAAAAGAAAACAAAGAAAGAAACAAAAACAAAATATATCGTGAAGAGCTGCAGACGTGACGAGAGAATACCAAGAAGACAAAAAAATATAAAAACAAGAAATAGAAAAAATGAACTGATGAAACTCAAGGAGATAAATATTAAACACAAGATAAAATTGGAAAAATAACGTATAATAAATTTGGAAAACTAACGAACAAGTTTTCCAAATTTTTCTTGTTCAAACTTCTAGATTTTATCTTGTTAGACATCTAGAAAAGGATAAGACAAACGGAGGAGAAGATAACAGTTAACTCTTTTCTTTGAAAGAAGTAATTCCGAATGATAGTTTCGAGGAAACAACATTAGACGAATTAGACGAACATATAACATGAAGAAGGAAAGGCGAGAAGACAAGGAAAAAAGTTGTATAAAGGAATACGTGAAGAGAAAAAATGGATGTGGGAAGTAGAAAAAAAAAAACAAGAAGACTACTCGAAACGACGAGAAGACAAGTGAAAGAAGTTATCCCGAACAACAGGTGAATTCATCCATCCCCACCTCAGCCGTAATGGCAGCAGGTGCATCGAAAATCAAACTGCCACTCAGCCGTAGCAAAACTTTCCTGTGAAGATTAGAGAGATCCGGACAGGGCTACAAGTGTTCTAATTAGACTAAATGTATTCCTCATTGACTGCAAGACGGAGCTGAGGGTGTCGACATAGAGATGTTTCAACAAGTGTACCTCATCTAGCTATCTATATCGTCGTCGTCGTCGTCTTCGTCGTTACACACAGCCAGCCGCAGTCAGTCAGTCAGTCACATTCACTCGCAATTTGCTGGATGTCAAGCACTAGATGACGACGATACAAGGCTTGAGCAAACTGAATGAGACAACGGTAACTATATGTACCTTGGTGGAGACGAGAACCTCCTGGGACTTGAATGCGGGGAGAGTGTGGCTGCAAATAACTGTGACGACGACGACAACGACGATGATGAGCTGCCTTTGCCGAGTGTGCAAATATTGACACATCTTTATGATTATTTTGTTAAAACCAGAGAATGTAAATAACTTAGATAAATACACAGTGTGGAGCGTAAATATCTTTCACAAGCACTCTGGGGACGGCCAACCAGAGGAGACCAACCAACTGCTCTTAGCTGATTGATGGGACTATTTTAGAGGCGAAACAGAGGTTTGTGTTGCAAACCGCAAAGTCCGACTCTGAGACGTAGGTAGCAGTAGCAGAATGCAGGGCTGGTAGCGAAAAGTGGTGAAAAAATAGTTTCACAAATATTAATCAAACAGTAAACTTTATGAAAAGGTTACTTAGAACAGAAAATGGTCCACAACAACGAAAATTCAATTTTTGCCAATAAACAGTTCGGATTCTGACTTGGACATTTGCCCACTATTCTACTAGTCTTGCTTTTCTAGACATAGAAAAAGCATTAGACAGTGTTTGGCATGAAGGCTTAATTGTAAAATTGAAAAACATTAATTAACCAACTTACATTGCTAGAATAATCCAAAGTTATGTGTCAAATCGTACATTTCAGGTTAATTTTCAGAATTCCAGATATAAGAAGTGGTGTTCATCAAGGCAGCATTTTGGGACCAATATTATACAATATTTTCAGTCAGATGTTACCCAGGGATGTCAAAAATCTTTGTTTGATAGGCCTTTCCGCCAAAGGACGAAGCCTGCATGTCATCTGTAGTAGATTGCAAAAAAAAGTTTGGATATTTTTTTTCTTCATACTTACAAATATGTAAGATTTCTTCTAATTCTCCAAAAACTCAACTTATACTAATCTCACATAAAACAAAAGCACTTTATTTGGAGCCTTCAAGAGGCTACCAGCCCTGCAGAACGGACGGAACATGATGCTTCTCGTTAAATGTGGCCTCTTACGCCCTCAACCCAATTCTCGGCAGATTATGGATGAAGACGACGAAGACGATGACGACAAGTAGCACATCACCCGTTGCGAGTGTATCATATTAGGTATGTAAGTACGGAACGGACGATGAAGAAACGCGCACCAAACTAAACTCCGAGAGAAGCTGTCATCTGTAAAATAACACCACCGAGTGTATAGTTTGTGTAGGATGGATTACCACAAGACTGTTTCCCGTTGCCTCCCCAAATGTCGTTGTCACCCGGAGTCCTTCAAAACCTAAGGGGGGAACTGATGACGGTTTAGCAACGGGTTCGCATCCATTAGCTTCTGATTGCGCTTGCATGCACGCCGAGGCAGACAGAGGCATAAATATGGATGACGAGTGGACAACCGGACGGTTCTACATACATACACTGCCGTGTAAAAGTTCTAGATCATTCCATAGAAAACATACTTAGGTGCTTTGCCTGAATGATACTAATAAAGGAATTAAAAAAAAAATGGTATGTGTTTTAGAGAGTGACTCCAAACTTTTACACCGAAGTGTACACATAGGTAGCCATCCAATCTTGAGGCGCAAAAGAGTAGCGGAGACATTGTCTCACCTCAAGTGTTGACAGATGCGGAGTTGTTGAAGCAGATGCATGACAGCTAGCAGACCATTTACATATGCGAGATGTTGCGCGTCCTGTGACGGAATCGATGGGTTAACTTGTGGAACGTTTCAATATCTAGCAAGAGGGTTTTGAACACGAATAACGATGAAGGTTTTACAATGGGAAGCAAACAGAGCGCCAAGACAATTGTGTAGAGTAGTTTTATCGAGCGTAAGCTATTCAGAATATTCATTAAAATATGTCGCAATCTAAGTCAAATAAGGATAAGATTATGTATGCATAGGATTGTGTTCGAATACTCGCGACCCCTTCAAGCGGATCAATAAAATTTGCATTTTTCGAAATTCAAATTATTTCTTATTTTTGTAATGTACAATTTTAAAACGGGAAGGTTCGGTTTGGATACCAGAGATATTCATCTTCTTTCTGGCGCTAACCATTATGGTTCGCGATTGTTTCTAACGGAGATCAGTTTTGAGCCAATCCCAAGAAATAGCGTTTTGAAGTTAAAAAGGTCCGAATTGTATTTTAATGGAACATTATTGCTCGAAGCAATGCTCAGGTATTAACTTTGGCCTATTGAAGAATAAAATAAACAAAAAAAGTTTATTGATTTCGCATAATGGTTTGATTTTTTGTCATTAGGATATTTATTAAATAAACGAATCATCTGTTCATCAAAGCATGAAAATGATATCAGATAAGCTATTCTCATTCGAAAATGTTTTTTTTGTCTACAAAAAATATGTTGCGACATATTTTGAATATCCATAAACATTGCAAAATAATCCTAACTTCGATTGGGTTTGAATTTTGGAAAATGAATTGAAAAACTCAGTTATCTTGCAACTTTTTTTTCTCAATAACATAACAACTTACAATTTGATTACTGTTTAAAATTGGCAATCAGAAGAGGCTTCACAAAATAACAAAAAACAAAATCGCATAGAAATTTGAAAATAAGCATTTTGAAAAACCGAATCTCATCATGGACGAATAAAAGTGTTACACCGCCAAGAAATATTCAAAAACCTCTTTAAGCAAACTTCAAAGTATTCTGTCGAAATTCTCTAACGGATTTCTATAGGTAGATATTCATACCATTAATCCTACAGCAATTTTCTTTGCATTACCCCGGAAATTTTTGGAGATCATGTTTGGAGGTAGCACGGTAAATGGCTGAGTATGGCGTACCATTGGTACCTCGCGTACCTGCAGGAATAAAATAGACCCCTTTGTGTGGTCCTTAGCCTCTTGCCCAGCAACTCTCATTCCTACCTCCTCGTGGTACTGGCCGGGGTACGAGTAACCATAGGGAAGATCGGGTAACCAATCCCGGTGGGAGCTTTGGTCGTATGCTGACAGGGAATAGGAGGTTTGCTTCTGCAAACTTGGAGCGTCTGTACTTCATGTTAGGAGCGGCTCACAACAGCGTCTGTTTCCCATGTCAGGGGCAGCTGATCATCGTCCGAGTGCCAGAGAAGAAGTCTAAGCTAAACTGTGCACTATGGTCCTCCGAACATTTAGGGGGAATGGTCCTCCGGAAATCTAGGGGGTTGGTATCAGGTCCTGCAAGCCAGCCGTAAAAAAAAAGCAAGCAACGAGAAAATACGAACCGGGATAATCGGCGAAGACCACAGCGACGGAAAGGGACTAGCGATTGGAAACTCGGTACGTGGAACTGCAAATCTCTCAACTTCATTGGGAGCACACGCATACTCGCCGACGTGCTGAAGGACCGCGGATTCGGCATCATAACGTTGCAGGAAGTGTGTTGGAAGGGACAATGGTGCAAACTTTTAGAGGTAACCATACCGTCTACCAGAGCTGCGGCAACACACATGAACTGGGAACAGCTTTTATAGTGATGGGTGATATGCAGAGGCGCGTGAAAGGGTGGTGGCCGATCAATGAGAGAATGTGCTAGTTGAGGCTCAAAGGCCGATTCTTCAACTTCAGCATAATAAACGTGCACAGCCCTCACTCCGGAAGCACTGATGATGATAAAGACGCTTTTTACGCGCAGCTCGAACGCGAGTATGACAGCTGCTCAAGCCACAACGTCAAAATCACCATAGGACATCTAAACGCTCAGGTTGGCCAGGAAGAGGAATTCAGACCGACTATTGGAAAGTTCAGCGCCCACCGGCTGCCGAACGAAAACGCCTTACGACTAATTGATTTCGCGGCCTCCTAGAATACGGCCATTCGTAGCACCTACTACCGGCACAGCCTTCCATATCAATACACCTGGAGATCACCACAGCAGACAGAATCACAAATCGACCACGTTCTGATTGATGGACGGCACTTCTCCGACATTATCGACGTCAGGACCTATCGTGGTGCTAACATCGACTCAGACCACTATCTATTGATGGTTACACTGCGCCCAAAACTCTCCGTCGTTAACAACGTACGGCAGACGTTAACAACGACGGCCGCCCCGGTATGATCTAGAGCGGCTTAAGTAACCGGATGTCGACAAGTTAGATTGTGAGAACTTCCGAGCGATCACCATTTTTAATGCAGCCTGTAAAGTATTATCCCAAATCATCTTCCAAGGTCTGTCACTTGTTTACTACGAGTTCGTAGGAAGTCATCAAGCCGGCTTCGTTGACGGCCGATCGACAACGGACCAGATCTTCACTGTACGGCAAATCCTCTAAAAACGTCGTGAATGCCAGGTCCCAACGCATCACCTTTTCATCGATTTCAAGGCGGCATACGATAGTATCGACCGCGTAGAGCTATGGAAAATCATAGACGAGAACAACTTTCCCGGGAAGCTCACGAGACTGATAAGAGCGACGATCGAAGGTGTGCAAAACTGTGTGAAGGTTTTAGGCAAACACTTCAGTTCGTTTGCATCCCGCCGGTACGATTTTTACGAGATCCAGTCAATTTGTTTGCTTTGCAGATGATATGGATCTTGTCGGCTGACTATTTGAAAAGGTGGCAGACCTGTACACCTGCCTGAACGTGAGGCAGCAAAAATTGGACTGATAATGAATGCGACCAAGGCTGGGGGGGCCAAGGTAGCAGTGTTACGGTAGACAGGGATACGTTCGAGGTGGTCGACGAGTTCGTTTACCTTTGATCCTTGCTGAAGGCTGACAGTAACGTTAGCTATGGAATACGGAGGCGCATCATCAGTGGAAATCGGGCCTACTTATTCATCTTCTTCTTCTTGGCATTAACGTCCAGACAGAGCCTGCTTCTCAGCTTAGTGTTCAAAGCGCACTTCCACAGTTATTAACTGAGAGCTTTCTTTGCCAGGGAAGTCAAGGAAATTTCCATTACGAAAAGATCCTGGACCGACCGGGAATCGAACCCAGACACCTTCAGCATGGCTTTGCTTTGTAGCCGCGGACTCTAACCACTCGGATAAGGAAGGCTCCAGTCGGGCCTACTATGGCCTCCAAATAAAGCTGCGGTAAAAAAAGATTCACGCCTGCACCAAATGTACCATGTACAAAACACTCATAAGGCCAGCAGTCCTCTATGGGCATGAAACGTGGACGATGCTCGAAGAAAACCTGCAAGCACTTGGAGTCTTCGAACGTCGGGTGCATAGTACGATGTTTGGCGGTGTGCAGGAAAACGGTGTGTGGCTGCGTAGGATGAACCACGAGTTCGCCCAACTCTATGGCGAACCCAGTATCCAGAAGGTGGCCAAAGCTGGAAGGATACGATGGGCAGGGCATGTTGCAAGAATGCCGGACAGCAACCCTCCAAAGAAGTTGATCGCTTCGGATCCGGTTGGTACAAGAAGGCGTGGAGCGCAGCGAGCTAGGTGGGCGGATCAAGTGCGTATCTATTTGGCGAGCGTGGGGCAGAACCGAGGATGGAGAGATGCGGCCACGAACCGAGTTTTGTGGCGTGAAATTGTTGATTCAGTGTAATCTGTTTAGGGTAGAAGTACCAATTATGGCTATAGTACCAATTATGGCAATAGTGGGAACAAAAAGAGATTTTTCTTTTTGTTTCACTAGACTATAATGGCTTATACTCACAGGAATGATTAAACTATTTGTTTTTGATGGTAACTAAACCTTGAAAAGAACATTTGTGCAATAAGCTTCGAAAAATGAACATTTGAAAATTTTGCCTCACATATATGTCACCTTCTTAGCAGTTGGCTAAGGGACCTCCGTTACGAAATGTATGTTTTCATCCGGATAAACTGTTTCAACCGATGAATGTATGTTACCTAGTGCGAACAAATGAATAAATTTAGCTGGTATGCAATCAATTCTACTGTTTTAAGTTGGAAATCGTGTTATTTCCACTATGTCGATAACTGGTACAAAGAGTGTATGAGAGCCCAATTATGGCAATACTCTGGAGGCGGTTTGTTTACATTTTTTGATCAGTAAAATAAAAGAAGTAAAGCTATTTTACGGGTGACTTCCACGACGTGACGGTTCGGTAAGGCATTATCTTCATGTTTTGTACTCAATTACTAAGATTTTTCAATCACACGTTCGAAAACGTTCGCGAGCGGAAGATGCTAATTTCATGATAGAGAGGGGTTTTCAGCGACACTCGATTTTTGAATTTTCCCTCTTTTTTCGTTAAAAATTGGCACTGGAAAGGTAATGTGAGATCATTAATGCTGTTTTGTATCATAATTTGCATTTACACTACATTTTGACTTCTTTTTCGAAAATTAATTTTCTCCCATGAACCCATTGCAAAAAATTGATTTAACATATATTTAACCCAAAATTTTTGGAAAATTTTATGAGCGATGTCTTCATTACATATAAGCGTTGCATTATCGTTCGCTCTTCATGGCGTTTGAGTTCATTTCGTGCAAATATTCGATAGTCCATAATTGGTACACTTTTATGTCGAATGCTAGGAACGCTATTGCCATAATTGGTACAAAGACAACGCTTTTTAAAATCCATTTTTAGAAGCTTAAAGTCAATTTAGTACTAAAGCTGTTTAAATCAACAGATTCGCAAGGCTTTAAACTAGTAATTGACACCAACAAGTCATGCTTGCTTTTTAGAAACGCGGTTACAACTAGATTTTTATTACTACTGTTGACATATTGCATCCATAATTGGTACACCTACCCTAGATGTCAACTAAATAAATGAAATGAAATATAGTCAGTAGGGTGAGGCTTATTTTTCAAAAGTTCTCAAAACCAAACATTCGTGTGCTCTTATGAATTTAAATCACATTAGAAGAAAAACCACAAAGTTTCAGCCAAAAATATTTAGATTTAGAGGTTGCACAAGCATCTTGAAGGTGAATTTTCAAGTTATAATAAATGGCCTTCGATGAAGTCACCATAACTTCGGTAATTTCTAACCAATTTTGAAACTTTTAGCATCATTATCTTCCAAATTAAATTTATGGATACTTTTTACAACATCAAATTTGTCTGGAATTGAAATCAGTCTAAGTTAAAAGTAGTTTTCTCCAAATTTTTCTTAATTTTACTCAAAAGTTCGTTTCATAAAACTCAACAGATTTGAAATCTTTTGACATGTTTTTGAAGAAAATTTAGTTGTTTCCAAACTGCTCATACCACACATTTGCTAAAAAATGGTTTTGACTTAGTTTAGTAAGGGGTCATGCACAAATTACGTCACGTTCCAAGGGGGGGGGGGAGGTGGTCGAGCCAAGCGTGACAAGCCTTACAAAAGTTTTGGAGAACTCATACAAAAACTGTGACATAGGGGGGGAGGGGGTCAAAAAGTTGAAATTAAGCGTGACATAATTTGTGTACCATCCCTAACATAAACTACCCAAAAACATATTTTTTATTGAAAAAATCCAATTTCTTTGGATTATATAATTTTTTTCGCCGAAAATTACATTTTTCATTCAAAACTTTAGTTTGCAAAGCATCTTGGTTTAATTACGAGTTAAATAGTGCAAATATTTGTTTAACACATGCAAAAATATTTTTGTTTTCGAAGATTTAACAAATGAGGGAAACCAGTTTCAGCTTTAAAAATATAGTTTAACCAACAAAATTAAAAAAAACTGGCGTTTTTAGTTGAAAACCACGTTTTTTTGCGCAGTTTTTGTTGAATAAATTGGTCGGAACAATTTTTCAGTCAAATGTGATGTATGAAAAGTTTGAAAACAAATAAATAAGCTTCAAAACCATACAAAAAGATTTGAAATCGGTTGAGTATTCATTAAGTTATGGTCAAACACAGATGAATTATTTTAAAAAGATGAAGAAAAATTTGGTTGATTTCAGACACATTTGGTGTTCTATAAAGTTTTCATAAATCCAATTTTGAAGATAATGGTGCTTAAAGTTTCAAAATTGGTTGGAATTTACCGAAGTTATGGTGACATCATTGAAGGCCATTTTTTATAACTTGAAAATTCACCGTCAAGACGCCACCTCTAAATCTTAATATTTTTGGCTGAAACTTTGAGGTATCTCTTCTAATGTAATTTGAATTCATACGAGCACACGACTTCTTGGTTTTGAGAACTTTTGAAAAACTTGCATTCTATGCAGCGCTGTGACGATGGCCTCCCAACTAGCAGCACTAGTTTCTGGATCTTCCATATATATGGGAAGTGACCTTCGTCCAGGCATTTCTACATCACATTCCGGAAAATATGCGGGTACGCTAGGATTGCCGCTTTAACCCGTTAACGCCCAAGGTATCTCACAATTGGAATTCAGCTCCGTTTTTGTTACTCATTGTCGTATTCCCATAAATTAAACCTTATTTCACCAAAAAATTTCAAGTCTATGGTGGGGATCCAAAAAAAATCTTGAAAGTGTGGCGTCCATATCTAGCTGTTCCATAAGTTTATTTTCGAGATTAATCAAATATATTTTCATGCAGTTCGACCCATTACAATGTAAACAAGTTGGAAAAAACTGCTGGTGAGGGGAATTCATAAATTACGTCACGTACAGAAGAGGAAGGAGGGGGTTACAATGAAACGTGACTACCCATATAAAAATTGAAATCCATACAACAAGTGTGATATAGAGGAAAATTGAGGAGGATGAATATGGCAAAACTTTATGTGACGTAATTTATGGACGTACCCTGATATAGAAATTGCAACATAAAAAATAAAAATTTCAGAAGCGAAAGGTGCATGCCAGAACTAAATCATTTAGTGACTTCAATTCAATTTTCTGCACTACTACGTAAGTAAGATACAGACATACATACATTTCCATACATGTACATGTACAATTATGCACACTTAAACCATTTATACAAAAAAAAAAATCTTACGTCAAATTTTTTGATGTAGAAAAAAAAACCTTCAGATGTATCACAATAGTCTTCAAACAGATTCTATAAAACTTGCCAGCTGATAATGAAAACATAACTATCCAAATATTTTTGCTGGGTCAAGTTATTAGTATACAATGTGACTCGGATCTGACAGCTATCGAAATTTATATTTGGCAATATTAGAATTTCGTTGGTGCTAATCAAAAGTTAGTCCTTCAGTCAATCGACAGTCAAATATTGCACTCCACCTATTACATGCTTTACAGACGTGAATATTTGAAGCCAACATTATTCGTCTATAACGTTGAAGTTACTGCATCACTGATGCATATGGTCTTATCCACAGATAGAACCGAATCCACGCGGTCCAAGATTTTTGACACTAAAGCTGGCCAGAATACCTGGGGAGCATACGGAAGCGTGCCCGCTCAAATGTCACAATTCTTGGACCGAGTGGAAGGCTCTTTACTGGTACCTCAACGCGTCGCTGGTTCTAAAAGTAAACAGTCATACATAACTACGATCAAACAATAGCGAAGGCGTAATCAATTTTCTCGAAAACATTCATTTTGGGAATTAAGTAGAATTTTCTGATTGAATTGGCAACAACGCACTTAGAGTTTTCAATCCCGGGAACATTTCCCGGGAAATGAGATTTCCCGGGATTCCCGTTTCCCGGGAAATAATTTTCTGCTTCCCGGGATTCCCGTATTTCCCGAGAAGCTCTACACGCAAACAAATTTTGTTGTATAATCTACCGAATCCATGGTAGAATTAAGAACTGCACCAACGATTTTTAACCGACTACAAAAATCTGTTAACTTTACTATAATCTGGTAAAAATCACTGATCAGTGAAGTAAATGTGACCATGTCAAAGCTTTGTTTTTCAATCCGAGACACCCACCGTGCAACACAGTGTGGTCAAAAGTATACTGCCAAATTTGTCAAATCAAGATTTTTTCTAGTTATTAATACTGCAGCTCTTGTTAAATAAACCGAATATATTTTCTTGTGTAGTGATTTGACTGTGTTTTCATAGAGTTAACAGATTAATGTAGTCGGTTAAAAATCGTTGGTGCAGTTCTTAATTTTACCATGGATTCAATAGTTTCTACAATAAAATTCATTTCAGTGTATTTTCATGAAGAATTCTAAAAATCATCTATATACAAATAAAAACCATCGTTCAATTTACTCTTAATTTATTGAGCTGATTTTCGTAATCGTAATCTTCTCGTAATAGTTATCGAAAAATGCATATATTCAAAAATGCATTTTGAAATATTGGCTGTTGAAAATAGGAAATTTGACATTATCAGCCAACGTGCATGCAAGTTTGTGAGCTTGTAGGGCAATTGATTTGTTTAATTTACCACAGAATTCAAACTTTATGTGTATAACAATACTTATCAGCGAAGTTCATAATACCATCTCAAAAGTTATAGAAAAGTATTGTATTTTACCATATAAAAGAAACGAAGAGTTTTGTATAGAGACTACAAGCATGTTGAAAAAATTGATTTAATCTTAATTTTATCGAGCAACTTCAGTATGATTATATCTGAAATGAAACTTGAAGTCCTATTTTGCATGCTTGCTGGACTAGATCACAAAAAAGTTTGATGAATTATATCTTTAATTTCATGGAAATATCAATTAAACCAGTGTTTTTTACAACAGTGTAGCGAAGTGTAGCTAAAATTTGTGACGGGCAGGGACATATATGAGAACGGCATTAGATTCAGCTACCCCAAATCTACTAGAGACACATAATTTAATGTTTGAGACACGCAAAAATGTCATCTTTGTTACGCTGTGTAACAGTCTCAATTTTCAACGAAAGACTAGTTGGTTTTTGATTTAATGTTCGAAAAGATGGAATTAATGTTGGGCAATATTATTTGAACTTTATACGATTTGTCTAGAATGACCTGCACATGGATTTTTGCTTAAATATATAAAGTTGTTTTGTTTCGAATCCTATCATAAAACGAAGCCAAAAGATTTTTTTGAGAAACATAAACAAATTACTTATAAAAAGTAAATAACCGTACAAATTTACTGGTCTAAATTATAATATACATATGCATGGATAATTCAAAAACACTCCATCAAATTAGCATGATGTTCACGGTTTTCATGAATTTCCCGGGATCCCGGGAATTCCCGGGAAATAAAAATTTTCATTCCCGTTTCCCGGGAAGTCAAATCCCGGGAAAATTGAAAACTCTACGCACTGCAGTAGCGCGTAGTAAATAACTGCTTGCAAACAATATCTTTCAAGCGCATTTATTACCTGTAATTTTGCGAATCATAATTTATACTTTTCCACGTTTAAGTCATAAAACTGCTTCTGGACTTAGGTTGGCGGCTATTTAATTTTACTCTCATTTGACAGCCGCCCTTCACCCTTGGAGTTCAGTTCATGGATGGATAAGTCAATTTGTCGGTTTTTTCGTTTTTCACTCCCTTCAAAAGATCAAAAGATCTAAATGGTGTCAAGGTTCATCTAAAAATGTAAGGAGCATTGCATCCGAAATAAGCGATTGTTGCTCGAATCGATAGTAAGTATCCATTGTTTTGATCTAGGCAGACCAATTTCTTATTGGTTGTTTCCTTGATGTTTCGCACATAAAAGCAATTCCCAGCTAATATGTTTTTTTTGCGAAAATATCTCCTTTAGTTGATCATCGTTTTCGAAGATACCAAATTTTTCATCACTGGACTTCAATCTTGAGAACGACTTCCGAACTAAGGTTTTAGACGAATAGCTTTCTTTGGATTTGATCAGTGGACTGATATATAAGCGAATAAAATGTGTGCCCAGCAGTGACATTTAGGTGATTTCCAAAGTAATAAGTTTCCAGGCGAATAGGTCTCATTCAGTTCTCCAACTTTGTCAAAAACACTAACTTTGTATCCAATCTCTAGATTGAGATAAAAGCAAATAATATGTTTGTCTACTAGCGCCACCTTGGGAGAATTTTTCAAACTACTATGTTTCTGGGCGAATAGATCCCATTCAGTTGAACACTTTTGTCGAAGATACCAATTTCGACAGTTCGATTTTTTTCAGTCTCATCGCTGGACTGATATAAAAAAAATATATTTGACCACTAGCGCCACATTGTAAGTGCTTTCCGAACTAATATGGTTTTAGGCGAATAGGATTCATTTAGTTGTTTAACATTGTCCATGACACAAACTTTGTATCTAATAACTTGACTGAGATATTAGCTAATGAAATCTTTGCCCACTAGCGCCATTTTGTGAGTGTTATAAGGTTTTATGTGACTAAGTTCATTTAGTTGTTCAACAGTGTCGAAGACAACAATTTTGTATCTCATAACAGAACTGAGATGCAAGCAAATGCAATATCTGCCCACTAGCACAATCTAGTGAATGTTTTCCGAACTAATAAGTTTTCGGGCGAATAGATCTCATTCAGTTGAATACGTTTGTCGAAGACACCAATGTTGTATCTCATCACTGAACTGAGATATAAACAATCAAAATGTTCGATCGCTAGCGCCATCTTTCGAGTGTATTTCGAACTAAAAAGGTTTTAGGCGAATATGTCTCATTAAGTTGATCAACTTTGTCGAAGACATCAATTTTGTATCTAATAACTGTACTGAGATACAAGCAAATAATATCTCTGCTCACTAGCGCCATATAGTGAGTGTTTTCCCAACTAATAAGTTTTCGGGAGACTAGATCTCATTCAGTTAAACACATTTGTCGAAGACACCAACGTTGTATATCATCACTGAACTGAGATATAAACAATCAAAATGTTCGACCACTAGCGCCATCTTTTGAGTGTTTTCCGAACAAATAAGGTTTTAGGTGAATAGTTCTCATTTAGTTGTTCAACTTTGTCGAAGACACCATTTTTGTATCTCATAACTGGGCTAAGTTATAAGCAAATAAAGTTTTGGCTCACTAGCGCCATCTTGGGAGTGTTTTCCGAATTTATAAGGTTCTATGCGATTAGGTATTATTTAGTTGTTCAACTTTGTCGAAGACACCATTTTTGTATCTCATAACTGGACTAAGTTATAAGCAAATAATTTTTTGGGCTCACTAGCGCCATCTTGGGAGTGTTTTCCGAATTTATAAGGTTCTATGCGAATAGGTATTATTTAGTTGTTCAACTTTGTCGAAGACACCATTTTTGTATCTCATAACTGGACTAAGTTATAAGCAAATAATTTTTTGGGCTCACTAGCGCCATCTTGGGAGTGTTTTCCGAATTTATAAGGTTCTATGCGAATAGGTATTATTTAGTTGTTCAACTTTGTCGAAGACACCATTTTTGTATCTCATAACTGGACTAAGATATAAGCAAATAAAGTTTTGGCTCACTAGCGCCATCTTGGGAATGTTTTCCGAATTTATAAGGTTCTATGCAAATAGGTATTATTTAGTTGTTCAACTTTGTCGAAGACATCATTTTTGTATCTCATAACTGGGCTAAGATATATGCAAATAAAGTTTTGGCTCGCTATCGCCATCTTGGGAGTGTTTTCCGAATTTGTGAGGTTCTATGCGAATAGGTATTATTTAGTTATTCAACTTTGTCGAAGACACCAATTTTGTATCTCATCGCTGGACTGAGATATAAACGAAGCAAATATTTGTACGCTGGAAAGTTGTTTCATATGTTGCTTATATATGCGACATTTGTTGGCGTCTGTGCGCCACCTGGTGAGTTAATTCTGAATTAAAATAGTTACCAAGTGGAAGCCAGCAATCCTGTGATCAACTTTGCAGAAGACAGTTTTCTCCTAATCCTCTTTATTTTCAAGATATTTGCACTACAAGTACTGTCCTATTTTTAGGACGCTGGGCGGATATGGGTTAAGTGCCACATTCGGTATTCCATCAGCTCCGGGGGCCTTTTTCACCTTCAATGCATTCGCCGCTGCTACAAGCTACCTGACTATCTACGGCGTTTGCTTCTTCCTCGTCGACTTACGGTGTGGATGGTCACGGTGTCAGATCATGCGTTACGATTAGACCCTCGACAATAACCCTCAGCTTTTTAGCACACGTTTTAACCAGCCCTGATGGACCCTTGACTTTCGCTATGACCACTTGATAAGCGTCCCTCCAGGGGTTGTCGTCAGCTGCTTGGCACAGCTCCTTGTAGCACTCAAACTTTCTCAGCGTTATTTCGCGTTAGTGCGGAGTGCGTTGAGTGCCTCGTTCTACCAAATCGCGGGACATCGATCGTTGCAGGGCTCCCGTTTTAGTGGCATCGTTGTGTTACATGCCCTTACCATCGCTGTTGTCAACCCTACCGTATCCAAATTCAGGACATCGCTGTCGATAGCAGGGACGAAAATACTCAATCTACCCTAGCCTATATTGACACTTGCTGGGTTTTTATCCTCACCTTGACAACACAACAAAGGAGTTCTGTTTGATCTTTCGACCTTGACGCTTGCTTTTGCCGGAGCGAGCGACGAGGGCAGGATCAAACATGTCGCGCGTCGATCTCGTAAGTGAAAAAGTGGCGTGATCGGGGAGTTCGGTTGGAGTAAGTTAAAAAGTGCCGCGATCGGTTCGTTCTTTTTGATCTTTCGACGACCTTGACCCTTGCTCCTGGGCAGTGCGTCAAGAAAGCCCGAGCTGTCGTCCGTGTTTTTTTTTCGGGTCGCGCGCCTATTTTTTTTTTTTTTTTTTTTTTTTTTTTTTTTTTTTTTTTTTTTTCTGAGTGCTAGCCGAGCAAACAAGTGAAGCTGAAAGTGGATTGTGGCTGCTCAGTCAAGGATAACGGATCAATTGGTGAGCTCGTTTCATGCTACTATTTCGAATCTATAAAATATGTATGACTGCACATTTAATCGTTACAATGGTGGGATGTAAATATGATTTTTCAACAAACTATGGATGGTTCGTCACTGTGAGTGTCGACACAAACTCTGATTCATGATTTATTTATGTTTAACATTTTTTTTTCAGAACAACCCTTATATACCTTTATTTTTGTAATTAAAAAAACTTTGAATGGTTCGACACTACAAGTGTAGACTTGCGAAAGGTTCACTTTATTCAACAAACTTTGGATGGTTCGCCACTGTAAGTGTCGGCATAAGAATAAGAGTGTTCTATGATGTCCCAACCAATTGAGTCTTTTGTTTCTTTTCAAATGAGTAAAATATAATAACACATGCTTTCGTACTGATAGCTGTAGGAATGTTACATTTAGGTATTTGTTCAACAAACTTTGAATGGTTCGTCACCTCAAGTGTCGGCATAATTTTCCTCTACATAGAAATTATATGAACAATTATATTTACGTATAAGCATGCGATCTCACAAATCATTGTTTATCATGGTCTAATCGCTTATCAAAGTGAATCCTTTGACCCAACGATCCTCCCCATTAACAAACATCCCTCCCAGTAACCTTTGTGGAGATGCAGAGGCAAACACGGTCTCCAAATAGCAAAGGTTACACACTAACATTCCTTCCCTAAATCCCACCTGACTGCAAGGACGTGGCCGGCGCCGTTATTGACCTTGTATAAATAGAGGCACTGAATTATGCACACTGAAGAAGATTATGGCCAATCCCAGCTGAACTTCTAGTTGATTCTTTGTGCATTTTCACTGACTTCGGTCAATCACGGAATAGCAACCATTGATATGTGTAGTCAGTCTAAGCTAAGCTAAGCTAAGCTAAGCTAAGCTCACCTTGACAACACAACAAAGATTGGCAAAAAGCTTGCCGCAAGATTTTCAGTTTCCTTTCAGCCTGCTGATACTCTACCGCTTTGTGATTATCGGAAACAAAAAAATTATATTCATTTTAACCAGCTTGACTTTTTACACTCCGCTTCAAGAAGTTGTAATTTTTGCACGAAGGACACTAAAGACGCGTCAACATAATCGATTCCGTGCATGGGATCGTTCATTACCCGTATAGCAGAATATTGTTTAAATAATTTGAACCTCATTGATAACCAATTTTCTTAAATTGACACTCTTCTGCTTCTGATAATCAAAAACACCAACGACATACGGGCATCGTTGTTTGTTTTCTTCATCTACTTTTGTGCCATCTTCATTGGTACCGTAATCCGGAGTAACATTGATCATTTTTTTTAGTTTTTCTTAAATTTTTCATTTCACAATACAAATGTTACAAGTTTCATATTTTTAAAACAAGTACTGGCACCCATCGCTCCTAACTATGTACTTTACCGTCGTTGGGGGTGACAATGGGTCAAAAAGGGATATGTACGATTTATTTATTGAATAACTATCGCAATTTAAGTCCAATAAACTTCAGATTTGGTGTAAATGTACTTTGATGGTACATTAACAACTGTCCAAAAAATTATAGAAAAATATTTATTCACTGCGGCGCTATAAGTGAATGAAAAATGGCCCAATCTCACCCCATAGAGGGGGTGACATTGGGTCACTGTAATTGAAATAACTTGTTTTTGAGAATATGATTGCAAAACCATTCATAGCTGAAAAATATTGATGAAATACGATGCAAACAAGACTAAAAAAAACATCTAAGAAGTTTCACAAGTATGATAAACCCACCGAAAAATTGAAGAGTTATGAGAAAAAATATGTAAACCCAACATTTATCATTAAGTTTACATAAATTTTCTTGTTTTTATCCCTCAAATTGTCTTCAAAGTCTCATCCCCATTGCCATAAAGCCAATTCAGTTTCCCTAAAGGTGCACTGAAACAGTGATTATTCTAAACCTTCGCAAATAGTTAAATTTCGATGCGACATTCCACGATCATTACATTTCAGGCAGATGTTGACGTCATAATCCCAGTATTTCAGCGATCTAACTCATTTGTACTTCCGTGAGATGTTTCTATAATATGAAAACACTGATAAATAATTAAATTAGAAAAAAACCATTTGATAAAATTTTACGATGTTGCTGCGCACGAAACACAGCTTCTGGCTTGAGAAGTTGTCAAAATGCGTTGTATTGTTATTCAATGCATGGAATACTCAAGTAGACTTGTTTGATGTTTCACAGATGCTGTATTTAGAAAGAATAAACACATACACAGTTAAAAATAATGAAAATTACACGTCATGTAAACTTCATTTATGCGATGTAAACATGACGTCATGTAAATTTAAGTATGAAATCATGTAAAAATGTGTTATATGTCATGTAATCACTCAGAATCCTGCTGGATTACACGACTAATGATTGAAGTTTACATGACATATCATGTAAATATCCACGCTCCAATTATGTGCATTATATGTCTCAGAAATTTACACGTTTCGTTCGAACTGTGTATTAATGAAAAAAGAGAACATCCGGCACCGTAAAATATCAAAAAAGTGAACTTGCAATTTCATTTACTATCGTTCTTGCTTGACCCAATCTCACCCCCATTTTTGATGTTTTAGACACCGTACCGAAAAAAAAAAGAAATTTTTGTGGATAAATCAAATACATTCCGGAAAATGCGTGTGAAGTGTAATGAAAAGACTTTCAACCTTCTACTAATAAAACGATAGAGGTTAAAGTACATGCGTGATACTTTGCACAGGGGAAATTTAATGTTGTAAATTTTATCTAGTTTCAACATACAAGTTTATTGACATAGTAAACAAAAACTACTATTGCTAAAAATGCATAATGTGATAAATTACGTGTAATAATATGTTCCCTAACATATGAATTATAAATTTTAGCAATATCAGCGTTATTAGCTGAAATATTTCAAAAATCATAATTTTCCGTTTTGACTCAATCTCACCCCCTAGACCCATTGTCACCCCCATCGACGGTATTTTGTTTTTCGAAAGATCTAAACATGTTTAAATAAATGTTTTAAGTGATTTTTTGATTCAGCTGATATGGAGTAACATTGATCACCCAAGTAAACAACGTTCGCTAATATTGGAAATGTCATTACTTAACTAAAATCAGGGCCCCTGAAGCCGAATATTAAGACCAAACTCTTACAAGTCATTTACTTTTTGAGTTATTTCAAAATTAAAAACACCTTGAACCGCGGAATACGCCTTAAAGTAGGCAATTTCCTCAGGAAATTCTACATCCGTAATAGTAATTAGTTAATGTTGCCTAATTGAATAAGCTTATGAAAGATTTGACAACGGAATCGTTTTCGGCGATGTCATTTTTAGTAACACCCGCAATTTCCTTGATCACATCGTCTGCAGAACTCAAAACCTTGGGTGAAAAACCTTAGCACCTCCCACTTTTATCAGAAGAAATGCTTTGCATGTTGAACACGAATACATATCAAATTCCATGAATTTATGACTAATTTACTGACTTTCGTATTTATGACCTCCCTCCTATGTAGCTGGAACCACTGTGCGTTGGAGACCTTAAAAGATTCCTGGAGAAAATCCTCTAAACATCCTTTGAAAAATCGTTGGAAGAATGTCTGGGAGTAATTCAAATGAAATCTATGGACAAATTATTAGAAGATGTCATGAAGTTTTTCCTCAAGACATCACATGTGAGACGAAATTCTTGAAGACCAGTGTTGTGAAAAACTCAATTTCTCACAACTCACGCTTGAGATTTTTCAAGCGTGAGTTGTCAATCATGCAACTCAGCAGTCAAAAAATCATGGATGAGTTGGCTCACCTTTTTAACTCATTGTCTCGTATTTCCACAGTTTACTCACACACGGCAATAATTTCTTGTTAGTCTGGTAAAATTATGTTAATCCTTTCTAACGTAAACAACAACATTCGGGTTTCACGAGTTTTTGCCGGGTTTTGCGTCTGAATCATTATTTACGGTTTGAGTTGATTGAGTTGATTTTGCATCAAAATCTCAAGCGTGAGATTTGCGAAACAGATCTCTTATGAGTTTGCTCTCACGGGAGAGCGTATTGATTGATATTTTGAGTGTGAGTCTATCAACACTATTGAAGACCCTGCTGAATGGCCGCGTTAAAGTCTTTTTCTCTGAAACCTGAAGAATTTTTCATTAGGATTCACTACAATAAAAATTTGGAAAAAAGAGATTTTAGAGATAATTTTGATTGAAATAAAAACCTTAGAGGCCTTCCATTAAAAATAGAGACTTGAAAATAAATACAGACTTGAATTAAGATAGAGACCAAATTTCTAGAAAAAGAAAATTGGTAGACCTATACCAATTTTTTCTACTCAAAACTGTTGAGGAAATCTGTGTGTTTAAAAACTTGAGTATTAAAACATGGATTGTATAAACATAATTTAAACTGAGGTACTAATAATTTTGTTGTTGACGAATAAGCCCCAAAAACATTGAATTTACCCTGTAAACATACAAAATCAACGAAGATATATAAGAAACCATTAGGGAGAACATATTGAAGAAAACATTAGTTACATTAATTTAAACTTAAAATTGGTTTACTTTCATAAGCAATTTAAAGAATCCTTGAACGTTATACAATAGTTTGACTTCTGATAATGAAATCCATACAAAGAACATTAAAAATATTTAATCTATTCTGGGAAATGGACTCCCACAAGACAGTGGCCCCCGAGCCCCCATATTTGTAAATCCGGTCCGGAAATAGCACGTGTTCTTGTAGCACTGGGAAGGGTTTTGTCCATAAACCACGTGATTACATTTTTAGTTTTGTATACCTCAACTCCCCTTCGTGTTCCATCGTCAATATACACTTAACGTATAGGTAAACTTTCCCCCAAATCTAGGAGATTTTTTTTTCACCGACAGCGACAAAAAATCGCCGCGATTTCATAGTTGAGTCGCTGTAAGCACTCTTATATGGAACCACGAGAAAATCGGGGGGATCCTTTATTCATAAAACAGTAGTATTAAAGGTTAAAGAAATGCTAATTTACTATTAATCTATCTTTGCCAAGTTCCAAAAGAAAGGACATTTAATGAAGGCGAGTAACTGTTTCATAAAAATTCCATCTATATTCATTAATATATACAATTGATTTCAAGACACACTCGGTTACATCTTCCACCTCTACAGTATACCGGCATAATTATGCCACCACAGAATCCCCTCGAGCTAACTAAATCTGTCAATATGTTCGCCTGTTGATCCACATACCCGTAGCGATATCCGCGCATCTATTCATCAAGACCACGCTAAGGGTCGTGGGTTCAATTCCCACAGATTGAGGATCTTTTCAGGTTGGAAACTTTCTCAACTTCCAAGGGCGTTGAGCATCTTCGTGCTTGCTACACGATATTCGAATGCAAAAATGGTCAGTAGACTAAGAAAGCTCTCAATTAACGTCTGCGGAACTGCTCATAAGAACACCTAGCAGACTCTATTCCAGTTGGGACGTAACTCCAGAAATAAAAAGATGCTCGCATCTGCCATCGGTCCGCACCATAAAGCGTAACACCCTGATGACGGTTATTAGGCAAGGAATTAAGTCTCATTACACGACAACACTCGGCAGTAAATACCCACCGAGTGTCTTCAACGACAGACAGGCAGAAGCCAGAGCGCAACGCCTTAATTATCAGATCAACGGGGCACCCTTCGCTCGTGGTTCTGTTACGCACACTGAATCTTTTCTTCGGACAACTCAAGATATCAAGCGTCTCACCATTTTCTTGCTGCACAAGTGTTCTCTGTATCTACTTACCGTTTCGATTCGTATTCCGGACTCCGGCATACAGTGACTTCAAATGTGTCTGATAGATATGAATCAGCTTATGTTTTTGAAATATTAGTTTTCTTAGAGAGTCATACATACCCCAGAGTATAAAAGAACTTTTGAGACATAAAAATTGAGTTGGAATTGAATTCCATTTCCTGGCAATTCAATTGCATATATTAGTGAAATATTTCAACCAAATAACTATACTAAAATCAGGTGTTCAGAATTTGAGACATAACAGTACCCCGTTTCCAAAGAGTTTCGATAAGAGAATTCAATGAAAGCGATTGCGGTACGCATGTAGACACGGGCTCCTAAATTGGTTTGAATGGAGTGTTCGCGATCGCTATCGGGGCAGGTTTGCTTGTCGAAACAGGCCGGTACTAATTATGAGTTGGAACGCCAACACGCCATTGCTGCGAACAAGTGGAAACATCTTGTTCACGCGGCGGGGTCCATCGACCGGAGAGAACCACACCGGGTGACTTGCGTTATCAGGACGCAGTGTGGTGCTGATTGCTACATGATCAGTACCTGTAGCTCCTTTCAGCGCATTGTCTTTATCGTCCAAGTATTGCATAGGAGCACAGATAGCTAAAGTGGTAAGCGCGTGGCTGTTTAGCATGAGGGTCGTGGGTTCGAATCCTGACGGTCGAGGATCCCACTGAATTGCAAATTTTCTCGTATCCCCCGGGTATAGAGTATCTTCGTGCTTGCCACACGATACACTGATAAATAATATTTTTTTAATCTTTATTATAGTAGCTTATCGCCCTTGGCGAGTTCGCCAAAATGATCATTTGGCAAAAAAAGTTCACAGTTAATAACTTCGAAAGTGTTCTTAAGAACACTAAGCTGAGAAGTAGGCTCTATCCCAATTGAGACATAACGTCAGAAAGGAGAAGGGATTGTTTTCATCCAAATTTGCCAATTGACTGATAGCATTCTCTCCATTCGGTGATTAATTACTACCGATAAGGAAGGGGCCGAGGAAGAGTGAAAAATGAGTGTTGTACAAGACCGGTGGTGTCGTGCTGATAATATTAAGCGTCAAACAGTTTAAGGCCGCTGACAAGAAAGATTGAGGTATTTAAATTCAATTTTGGAGGCAGCTACTATGGAATGGTTTCGGGGTATCTGCAGCCTGCGATAACAGCTAATTGGATTGCTTGTGCGAATGAATGACAGTAGGGGATCGTGACTACATGACCAGCAGTATTGACTTAATTAGTGATAAGATACGCTGAATATAAATTAGGTGGAGAGGTTTTCAAAAAAAAAAAAGTATTTTTATATGCCAACAGAACAAAACTCAGTAGGGGAAGTGTACCAGTTATGGATATAGTGGTTCCCTATTTGGCCATATTCTTAGTTCAGAAAATGATATTTGACTAGGTTATTGTTCATAGTAGATGACAGAAGTACTATTAAGAAGTACCGGCCAAGAAGAAAAATGTTGAAGAATTAATGAATTTGTGACAAGAAGTATTGCGGTTGGGAATAGGTCCTCACACGGAATTCGTATTTTAGCTAAGGTCCCTCAGCTTGAAAGTAGATGTTGAAAGAGGCAGATCAGAGAGCCTTCGGTGTTTTCGAGCGTTAAGTACTGTGGACAACAATCGATAAGAAACTAGAAAAAGGTATGTGACGCAGACGCATGGATCACGTATTATATGAAATAAGCGAATATTATCAAGCGTATAAATTGTAAAAGGGAACGCTGGCTGTACGCAGAGGAAGAGGACCTTGGAACCCTAAACGTTCGGAGCAACTGGAGAAGTATCACCCAGGTCCGACGAAGATGGAGCTCTACAATACGGTCAGCAATGGCTATTATGGCTTCAACGGCATATTGTCCTTGCCGTTCACTTAAACAGTTATTCCTCCTGCCATCTAGGTGTTTTTCATCATAATCATTCACATGTTCAAGGTAGTGCTGCTTTCACTTTTCAATGACCTCACGCTTGATCCAAAAATTGAGGTGGCCTGCAATATTTTCGATGAATACCAATATTGCTCACATTAAAAGACCGTAAAAAGTTATAAATTGCAAACCATCGAATAGCTTCCCGTGAAGTCCTAATCCACCCAATAAAGCTAATTGCGTAATTCAAATTCCATCATAAATCAACTGGCGCGCCTGTGCCATGGAATTCTTCATTCTCGGTGTGATCAATTGACACCGACAAAAAAGTTATTGCTCCCATATATCTCGGACTGGACCACGGACTTCGGCTCGTCCACGCCGCACTTCATCAGCATTCTGATCAGGCATCAGCAAAATAGCACCAGCAAACCGGCCAACCAGTTCGCTCCGAACCATAATCGCTCGCCCAAATCAATCCGATTCTCGAGCAAACTGTTTTGGCATCGGCGACGCGTCCGAAATTCGAGAAAAAAATCGTTCACATACCTCGGAGCCACCCGACAGTCGACAGTGTCCTCCATCTGTACCGGTCGAAACCCGACCAGAAGCGCATAACAAGATTATTAAGTACACAAAAATCTTTGTTAGCGGATGATACAGGCCACGGGCGGCCAGTTAAACTCAAGCTCAAGCTCAGATTTATAATAAAATAAGATATAATATTATTTTATATATATTTTTTTACATTATTTTATATTGAAATTGAACGCATTTTATAAATAAGAGCTCGACTAGTGTATTGAAACAGTATTATAACGGTTGTGCGATATTTGCCAGAAAACCATTCGCCAGAAAACTATTCGCCAGAATGACATCTGCCAGAAAACCATTCGCCAGAATGTACCATTTACCAGAAAACCATTTGCCAGAATGTACCATTCGCCAGAAAGTACCATTCCCCAGAATTATTTTTCTTATCGATTTTGATCATGAAATAACTCGGAATCCAAGGATTGTCGTCACAATATTTGACTTGTGCCATTTTTCACATGTTCAAAAGCACTAAATTGAACAAATAGTACGTTAACTACAGTCAACTCTCCCTTACTCGATATTCCGTATCTCGATATCGAGTTAGAGAACCATAGTAAAAGTTGGTTTTCATGGCTAACTCGATGGTCCCTTGGAACGCAATTGCACTGCTTTTGTGTTCTGTAACTCGATACCTCCCTAACTCGATGGTCCCTTCAATATCGAGTAAGGGAGAGATGACTGTATATCGTTCTTCTCATTTTAAGCTTTCTGTTAGTGCACAAAGCGAAGACAATATAACACTGTTATTCTACATCTCTTGCGAGATTTTTTGGCTATGAGGTTTTGATACAATATTCTAAGCTGTTTAACCTAGTTTTAAGAAAATTAAATTTCCTGTCACCGCGAGCTGTTCTTTATCAGAATATTGTATTGTACAGAATTTCTCGTACATCTACCAGATAGTTTTTGCTTTTCAATGGACAGTTAATTGGGGTTGTGCTACTTTCTCCCGAGTGTCGTTTCCCTGAAAACTACTTCCCTGAATACCCCGTTTTCTCAAGTGCCCTATTTCCTCGAAAATGTTTTGGCACTCATAATCATCAGAACTTATTGATTATTTCAGGCTGATGAACGGTTCATATGAGATGCACCCTTCTTTTTTGATCAGCGATTCTTTAAAGTTTCTCCGAATTCAGCATTTTTTGTTGTTTTCTTTATCGTTCTTCCTAGTTCACCACTCTGTCTCTGAAGATTGTTTCTTATCCATTTTGAACTGCATCTATTTTGGGGCCGTCCATGAACATGTCGTTCAAGAGGGAATAGAAGTGAGTGGTTCTATCATAATACCACGATCCATACAAACTTTGGGTCATTCGGGAGAATGGATTGCAGGAAAAAGTATCATTCGGGTATCTGGCGTTCGGGGAAATGATATTCGTGGGAACAACATTCGGGTTAAAATAGACCAAAAAGTTTTTAGTAATAATGGTCACCTAAATATCAGTACATGAAAAAGTATTCCAAAAAGAGTATTTGGTTACCGCTACTTGACATGGTTTTTGTCAAATAATAATTCTTCATTCCCCTTATATAGGATGTTCTTATTGATTTTACAGCTGTCTTATTTGTCTAAAAGCTCCTGAAAGTTGTTATAGTAAATGTAACTTTGGTTTGCGAGTGGAGGCATTCATTACTTCATCGTCCGTTCGAACAAATAGTTGCAACGTATATCGAAATCTTGTAAATATCCAATGAACTAGCTCTTAAGAAGCAACAAAACTTTTAAGAACAGCTTATGATGAAAAGAAGGGAGCACCACTTGTGAAATATTTTTTAAACTATTATTCCCTGTAAAACTTAATAATATTAAAAAAAATCAATTGAAACTGAAAAAACAGAAAGATGGAATTTAATAATTTTTAAATAGCATAATCTCATGCTATAACATCTGTAGAATGATAGTTGCAACGTATATTGAAATCTATTAAATGAATGTGTCCACAAGAAGCAACAACACTTTGAAGAACAGCTTATGCTGAAAAGAAGGGCGAACCGCTTGTGAAGCCTTTCAAACCTTAATACCATTTTACAGGGACAACATATATTTAAAAAAAAACTTACTTTACTATCCGTCATGCTAAATATCCATTCTTTACATCAGTAAGCAGTATCTTTCTTACATAGTGAAGCAGCTTTTAATGAATGCAATTGTTATTCTATTGCCGTGGCTGAGGATCACTGTTCTATTGTATATTTTTTTCTTTCTAGTTCCACGGTCCCCCAGTATTAAGTGTTGCCTTTTCAATTCATATTCAGAAAACTTCAAATATTGCTGTTGATCGTTGAATGCTCGAGAAACCGATATTTTTATTATATGTACCTAGTCCAACAATTAAAATATGGATATTCGAAGCTGGCTCACTAAGTCAACGGTAGGTTGTGTCCAAGAGACCCTGTACTTTTTGAGTATATCAACTAAAATAATCCCACACATTTTTTAATGCTCTACAATTGCAAACTTGATTTACCTGAAAAAAAATCTAGGGGATGGTAAATTCTGGGGAATGGTACATTCTGGCGAATGGTTTTCTGGCGAATGGTACTTTCTGGCAAATGGTTTTCTGGCATATGGTACTTTCTGGCGAATGTCATTCTGGCGAATAGTTTTCTGGCGAATGGTTTTCTGGCAAATATCGCACAATCATTATAACAGATTTTGTCACTTAGTCGACACGATTATTCCTAACAAAATGAGTTATTCTTCTTCTTCTTCTTTCTGGCGTTACGTCCCAACTGGGACAAAGCCTGCTTCTCAGATTAGTGTTCTTATGAGCACTTCCACAGTTATTAACTTAGAGCTTTCTTTGCCTATTGACCATTTTTGCATGTGTATATCGTGTGACAGGTACGAAGATACTCTATGCCCTGGGAATCGAGAAAATTTCCTTTACGAAAAGATCCTCGACCAGCGGGATTTGAACCCACGACCCTCAGCATGGTCATGCTGAATAGCTGCGCGTTTACCGCTACGGCTATTTGGGCCCCTTTAATGAGTTATTATTTTGGCTTGTTAATATTTAAAGTGGATTTGTACGCAATATTTCAAGATGTCAGCTGAAGCAAGAATAATTTAGCTGCACATATTTGCATTTTCTTCATTTAGGGCTTATTGTACTTTTAGTAATAACAGCTCTAGATTATTTCAAGGGATAATTGTATATCGCTAAATGATTCCAATTATCATTTCTATGAACGTTCTCATATTCATAAAGGTTTTTAAAACTATTATGAATATGCATATTATTAACCTATGTACATCATTGGCAAAAAAACTCATTTTTTGCTATAGGCCCTATTCAAAGGTTGGTTTTGAAAACTAGCGTTTTTTGAAAATTAAACATCATTAAGACTCTTAAATATGACATAAGATGGCAAAAATATAAAGCCGGATAATAAAAAGCTTAAATTTTCATCATGTTAGAGTATAGTTTTAGAAAAAAATAAATAAGATCAATTATAACTGAAACATTCCGAATGAGAATTCAGCACAATACGATGCCTCGTTTAGTGTAATAAAATTGAACAACTCGTGGATTATATCAATAGGGTCCTAAAACACTGTCCCAATTTAAGTACCAGATGCTTAAATTAAGGTCTGTGTTTACTCAATTTTAAAAGGATTTTTGTTAGTTTAAGTCCAATTTTTTTCTGAAGGAGTCCTGAAGTTCGTAGACACAAAAGCCAATTTAGATAAATTGAGATGTAAAATTGTGAAAAATAATGTAATTGTTCTGGTGGGCTTCGATCGAACTACTCCTAATACACTAGACTGAGCGCGTTAACCATCTTCGCCACAACGATTCTGCAGCGCCGTCGGCCAACCTGAGACTAAAGTCCGTCACGACCCAACATTCTCCTTCACAATTCTACATCTCCTTCTAGAGTTTGTCCAAATTGACTTCTTTTTTTTTCAAAACAACATGACATCACTATTTGGCATTTTTTTTTCTTGTTTTTGAGATTTTGTCACACCCCTTGGTGTCAACCCCTTGGTCGTATTTTTACTTAATGATACGAAAGAGCATGTTCTTGCAACTACTTTATCAATTTTTCAAGCTCAAACAATGGCTATAACATATTCAAACTTTAATTTAAAAAATGGTTCCAAATATGAGCCTTATCACTTTTGATTATGTTTGACGTTCACGTTGTCGACAAAAATGCCACAGGGCTTTTAGTTTAAACACCTGGGTTGTTCCTATCTGACATTTCAGTAGGGACACGGAAATCAAAATACACCATAAATTTGAGTTTAAACCAAGCGTTGTGACAAAATCTCAAAAATCCTAAAAAAATGTTTATTTTGGACTTAAACCAAAGATTGTTTTTAGATCAACACGTGTTACTGGCCTAAACTTAAGCGTTTGGTACTAAAATTGGGACAGGGCTTTAGGACCCTAATAAATTTAAGTTTTGGGTATTCCCTGTGCCATCCAAAATGTCAGATAGGAGCAACCAAAGTGTTAAAAAGTTAAACCCATGTGACGTTTTTTGGCTAAGTGAACGTCGAACAAGAACCAAAGTGTCACGGTTCAAATTTGGATCCATTGTTAAAATTAAAGTTAAGATATGATGTAGCCGTTAGATGATCGGGAAAAATGCTAAAGTAGTAGCAAAATACACTCAATTGAATAAAACCCAGATTTTATAAACAACAAAATAGGACCCTATTCTAGTGTTTCAGTTCAGTAGTTACCTGAACTCACAATCTTTAAATGTTTAATCCATAACACACTTAATTTAGAATGCAGAAACTTGGCTTAAATTTACCGAGATTTACATTGTCGAGTAGTAGACAAACAAATTTCATGAGATCTCAGCAGTTAATGGTGCTTCGTTAATAAGCAACTTGTCAATTTAAATTTGTTTAAATTGAAAAACCGAGATTTGCCTTGTGAGGCTCGTGAAAAATCTAAGTTTGTATGAAAACTTTGTCAAAATGCAATTGATTTCATTCTTTTATGTGATTAATTTTATAATTCCATGTTGAAATGAAGCTTTACAGGTTTTGATTCAAAAGTTTCGAGATTTATAAACGTGTCCCTTATATATAGACAGGTCTCATTGTATTGACTATTTTCATTGTATAATCTCAATATGTATCATCTTCACTAAGATTTTCCATACAACTATTCATTGTATTAAAAGACCTCAATCAATTACGATCATCAATCAATAAATTAAAAACATAATTTAGACATTTGTGTTTGCTCAAGATTCCGGAAGATAATTCACCACGGTATTTTAAGAAGTTTACGACAAGATCATAATTGTTATCGTAAAATTCATCTTGTCGACTAGATTAACCAATACATCTTTTTGTTCCATTGAAAATATTTCAAATAATTCAGAAGCATAATGTGTTTTCAATGAACGCATAACAAATTTTATTGTAATAAATTTTGTCATGATTTAAACTTGTAACGCAGAATGCTTCCAAAAATTGAAACATATTATTATATATAGCATATTTTGATATAATTCAGAGAGATCATTGTGTTGAAACTTAGATTTAGCAGCAAAGTTTCAATAATTTATTTTTAAATTTCGTTTCCATTGAGAAGGATCCTGGATTGAAGGATGATAATCCTAGAAAGTTTCTGATGAATCTCTCATAATCCTCTCAGGGTTCTCATTGGATTCCTCCCAGGAGTCTCATCAGAATCTATACACGATTCTAATCAGAATTATAGCAGGGTTCTCATCAGAATCATCACAAGAGCTCTTCTCATCAGAATTCTCTTCAGATTTTTATCATTTTCATCAGAACCCTCTCGAGCATAGTCAGAATTTTCGTAGAGTTTGACCAGAATTCTTCCCAGGATTCCCATCAGAATCGTTTTAAAGTTCTCATCAGAATACTCAAAAGATTCTCTTTCATCATATTATTCTAATACTCAGAACCCTCTTGGGATTCTCATCAGAATTCTTATACGATTCTCTTTGAAATCCTCTCCGGTATTTCATTATAAAACTCTCAGATTTAACATCAAACTCGTTTAAAGATTTGTTTGAAATTCTTTTTTTTTTAATTCGAGGATTCTCAGGATTTTAATAATAATCTTCTCAATATACTTATCAGAATCGTCTCAGTATTCTCATCAGAATCCTCTAGGGATGCTTGTCAGAATATTCGTACAATTTGCATAAGGAATCTTCCCACGATTCTCAACAGAATCTTTTAAAATTTATCATCAGAATCTTCTCACGATTTGCATAAAATTCCTCCCAAGATTTCATCAGCATCGATTACGAATTCCCATTAGAATCATTCCATGAATTTTATCAGAATTGTTCTAGGATTCTCATCAGAATCCGTTTAGTATACTCATCACAATCCTTTCAGGATACTCATATGTTTTCTTTCAAGATTCTCAAACTTCAAAATATCTCTTCAGAATACCTCCATGGTTCTCTTCAGAATCCTTCCAGGATTCTCATGACACAGATTTTCTTCAGAATCCATCCAGGATTCTTCACAGAATGCTTCTAGGATTCTCCTGAGGTTATTTAAAATTCTAAATCCTTACAAGACTTTTATCAGATTTCATCCAGGATTTTCGTCGAACTTGTTTTATCTCCACGAAACAGTTCTGTTTTATATTTCTCTTGATGAGAATATCCTTCAAATTTGCATTTTTGAGCCATAAGATAATTATTACTCAACCCGTTTCGGTCCGGGTTGAGAATGTAATTTAAAAAAATGACCCTGAACTCAATATCTAATATTCAGCCATTGAGAAAAATATTTTTGGGATCATTTGAACTTTGTAGCTAGAGTTATAAAAGGGGGTCTCCTCGGTCAAATCGGGTCAAAAATCGGTCAACTTCCGCTTAAATGCTAAAAATTCCAAAAATTACTTCGCAAGTGTAGTCGAATAAACTTAACTTGATGCAAAACTCATGTTATAGGTAGTTGATTCGAACAATCACGCCTTTTAGGGAATAACTGGTGATTTAAAACAAAATCCTTACAAAATAACACATTCTGTTCCAATCCTGTTTCTTTCATACACTCGGAAAAGCAAACGAAACAAAACGCGAAGAATAAAATCCCGGGAAATAAAAACACGTGATAAAACGAAGATACATCAAAGTCACGCCGCCGTCCGTCGCCACCGGCGAATTGATCTGCGCACGTATAAAGAAGGCGTCCGCACGGGAACAGAAAACTTGCTCATCATTCGAAATCATGGGCGACTGACGGACGACGGTGGACACGGGCCGGCCTTCCGCAGATTCGACCGTCATAAAAAGCGTCAGTTTGCATGACTTATGAGCAGCAGCAGCAGCAGCAGCCAGTGATCTTTCATCGCGGTGTTTATGTCGCGCTGCTTCGGTTCGGTTCGGTTGAGGAAAGGTAGGTAGCGCTCCGAGCTAATAAAAAATCGTTTTGCCCTGCGGATTGAAGACGAAGACCGGACGACGACGTTGATGAACCGAGAGCAGATCGCGATGTGGTGATTACTACAAAGCGGTTGTAAATATTTGGTAAATAACTTGGCTAGGTTGGCGGTGTTGTCGCGGTAGCTATTGAGACTAATTTGTTGTGGCGGTTCGCTGCGTTAATCTGTCGATGGTGGGGCTTCCTGAAGTCGAACAGCTGCGCTATTAAATTAACTTTTCACTTAAATAGTGTATGGCCCCCACTATGTAAGTTAAAAGTTATGGGATAGGAACGAGATAGTTGAAAGAATTCGTTCCAAGGTATTTAAACAATAAATTCTCACCCTTTTGAAAAAGGTTTTTAAAAACCAATTTCTGCTTTTGAATTGACAGTAATATCATTGTAAAAACTAAATATTTACTGAAAGTGATATTTTTAACCTACATAGACGAATAACCCCTTAATAAATCTAAATTTTCCAGACATCCATTTTTTTTACTACGACGCTTGTTGTGTTCTTTTTTTACGTTCACGTTGCCATTGAAATCAAATTGTGCTTCCGTACTTTAGAGTCATCGAATGTTGTCACCATGTATCGAGCGTGATAACAAATCCAACTGTGTGGCACCTTGTAGCACGCAATCAAATACCGAATTTGCTGATAGCCTTATCTGCCGAATCGATCGCACTTTATATCCCGCAATAAATATTCGAAATAATCGCCTTCAATATCGCATACTACTTGCCACCTTCGATATCTGGTTAGCACCGAGATTCAGGGAACCGCCTTCCACAATCTCTACTACGTGTTCACACCGCAATCCATCTGTAACCGGTGTCGCTTGAATGCCCGTGCGTTGATTATTCATCGCTCACTCACATCGCCATCATCATCATCATTAGGAAGGCTCTTGCGCACCGTTCTGTTTTATCTTTTAATACCCTCTCACTCAATCAGGGAGCCCCATTCTCATAGGGGACCTAGGTGTAAAATGTGCCGTCGAGGAAAAACGGGCCACCGCAATATCTCCAAATAAAGGGTATTTTAGTCAAATTCGATAGTTTAATACGATACCTCTATTAATTTGAAATCCTCTCACGGAAAAATATTTCCTGATTTTCACATAAAATAAATCAAACACGATTTTGGCAGCCTTGAGAAGCCAAGCCCCGAAATTCCAAACTAAAATTTTACCACAAAATTCGTTTGGAACTGGATCACGCGTTATGCCGTTTTTTGAATTTAATTTCTTGAATACGATATACTCTGTCCTATGACTGTTTTGAGTAATTGTAAACCCAATAAGAATATTTTTTCGACGCAATGCACATTTAAAAATGATGTTTTCCTTGAGAGGCACATATTACCCCGTCTTCCCACTCTGATCGAACCACAGGGAACGAATTCCATCGCCGCCGCGTCGCGTCGCACCGTTTGAAGAACCGCACGTATGCAAATTACTTAATTGTCGGCCTTGCTGTGGTTGCTTGCTCGGTAGTTAAGTACTTGCGCTGACGTTGTCGTTTAATGACTCTTTGCATGTAGTTGCGATTTAAATTAATTTATATGAAATTTACTGCGAAAAGCGCTGCAGGTGGTCGTCTCGAAGACTACGTGTATGGCTACCTTCTTGGGTTGCGACATATGTACAAGAGGGTAACTTTCTTTGAAAACGGTGGAGAAGTGCGATAGCTAAGTGACTCCATCCAGATGTTACTGAATTGATTCGAAAATTTGTCAAATGAGTAAAGAAAAAGACCAAGATAACGAAGAAATGACGACGTGTGCATGAAAATAATTTTAAAAATCATTCCTTATCTGTCAGCATCATATCACCTTTCGAGTGTACAATACAATTATATGCCGGAACAAATTAAATCTATAAATAGAGAAATTTTGTTCACGAAGTACTGTTGATGACAACATTACAAATCATCGAAGTATCAATATTGTAATTTTGACATCGATCGACATCGAACACGTGATACGTAGGGATCTGGTACGTTCGATACTTACCACATGTAAAGTCCCATCGAACAATCGATCTTGATCTTCCCACGAACTCTCTAGCTATAACATAGATGTTAGTCATTCACACTCCAGTATGTCGCCGTCCACTCTACCGGCAGTAGCTTCGTGTAGTATGTGATATTATGATTCTATTGCATGCTCCTGTGGGGGGACTGATGGATTCTTGATCCATCGTATCCGGTTCACGTTGTGCGAGTGCGAGAAAGTATTCGTGTTCAGGATGGGTTACCAACTGGTGAGCTCGTTTCATGCTTATGATAACACATTTTTTCGTGGCGTCGTAAAGATTATGTTATTTTTAAACAACCCTCGGATGTTTCGTCACTATGAATGTCGGCACAAACCTTTATTTTGTTTTATATAATTTCAATCTTCTCTTCTTTCTGACGTTACGTCACAAGTGGGACAGAGCCTGCTTCTCAGCTGAATATTCTTATGAGTATTTCCATTTGGCCATTTTTGCATGTTGTAGTTATCGTCTATGTCGGCGGAGAGCAGTACAGAGACTCCCTGAATCAAAGACCTCAGGATCGGCACGCTCTCCTCACGAAACTGACGGACATGGAATTTTCGCACTCATGAATAGGGTTACCGATATGGTGACGGATCGACCTTCGGCGGGTGCTTTTCCGGAACCAGTAGGAACGGTTCAACCGAGGATGCAGGGTTTTGAATTACAAAACGGAGGGGTTCTGATAGTGGAGAATATGGAATATTTAGGTTTCTTTCTGAAGGCGTATTTTTATCAGTTACCTGATGTCCACTTCGCCTTCTCACTTTCCACTTTCAACTTAAAACTTTAATTTCGTACACTTTTTATCTTTTCCAAGTGTCTTTAAATTTTTCGAAGTATCATCGTCGACGAACTCTGGTGAAGTGGATGTAAATTTCATTGCCGAGTCATCGGGCGTATTGAGGTTCTAGACCTCGCACCTAGGTCATTGGCCTTCCATTCTCATTCATCTCTGGAGGTCGGTTGATTCAGTATTGTAGATGGTTGGCTGCGAGTTGGTAGTAGGGGGTGAAGTCTGCTTTAGCCTAGTTCTATATAGCTTTAACCTGCTCTCTATCAGAAACATTGTGCTGGGAAAATCTACACTGATAAACTATTATTAACTGCGTTTCCAAACACTTTCACTATTACAATACACTATCCACAAATTTCTCGGTAATACTCAAATGACCCACACTTACAATGCTTATTGTAACCGTTCGTAAAACTTTACTAGAGATTATTAGCAAACTCGGTGGCTTAAGCGCCACTCTCAATGAGAGACCACCAGTCGTGTTCAGATTTGCCCGACGTTTAGAGACTTTTTCTCTCTGGGAGAGTTTTGAACGGTTCTTGGTAAACAACACTAGAAAATCCAACGCAAGAATGACTTTTACTCCTCCACAGCCTTAAAGTTTTAGGGAATTCAGAAGAGGATGCTTACTCAAATGAGCTAATAAACGGAACGAAACGTAATGTAAGTTAGCGAGTAGTTTTATTTAAGCATAGTTAAACGTAACGGAAAAAGTAACTAATCTTTCTTCAAAATTGTTTATTTTAAGAAACGATTCACCATTCATTCGGGGTGGACTAGCAAAAACCGTACGGAATGGAAAAGAGTAAACATGGCCATGTACAAATTAAGCTCTTGACGTACCTGCGCAGGATTTTGGCGTTGACTCGATGAAGGCTCGTTGACGGGAACCGAAATGTCGACTCCGCAGACTCGATGGGATGGCGACGATCGACCTCAGCGATGGCGGTAACGAGATGGCGAGCACCGGCGTGTCCGTGCTGCAAATTGGCGGGCAGCGATGAATTGACCCGCGTGCAAAATGGCCGGAATAACGTTGCGGAGGAAGTGGTGGCTGGAACGGAAGCTTCCGATTTCGGATCTCGAGAGTGAGACGGCGATTTCGCCTATTAATACCCGGGACGATCCGCTCCTGCCAATAGAGGAACACGTACCCAGCGACCCGGCTTCGCGTACCTGTCCGCTAATCCGAGCGGGGAGTAATGTCGCCCTATCTTTGGGTTAGGATCGAGGTTCGCGGCGTGCAATTGGCGTCACGCTTCAACGAACCGAACTCTCGGAAATGGTCCACTAGGAGTAACGGAATGGGACCTTACCTTCGGTAATTGGCGTCCGAAGGAAGAAAACTCGCTACAGAAGAGTTTTAGCGACTTCACTCACGTCTCCGTTTAGCTACCTAATTAAAAGGCGGGCCTTTGCACTGCACACGGGTCTGAACGATGAACGGACTTCCAGAATTCTCGACGAACGGACCAAATTCACGATTCGGCGGTGACGGATGCCGAATACCAACGAAATCCAATAGAAATCCAGCCGTACGGAAAAAGCGCAGAGCGCTGCACGTCCAACGCGAAATCACATTAGTTTTTAAGTCTTCATGCAATTAATTAATTATAACTACTTTTTTCCGTTGAGATAAACTTAATAAAACCTTTTGCGCAGAAACGCGAATAATTTATGGACCTCGGTCCTCTAGAGATGGAAAAAATACACAAAACGTTTAACTTAACTTATCACGAAAAACTCACTCACTAACTTTTACCTTAAATTTAAACTTCAATTTCACCAGAATAAACTTTAACTTTTCGAATTTACTTCAATTAAACGTAATTGGTTCACTAAACTCGCGCACTTCTGCTCTCCAGCCAACTTCGTAGCGAAATGATCGAGTTGAAGAAATTCTTGCGCCAAGAAACTGCCTATTCTGACCGTCCAACTATTCAAACAAAAAGCAACTATTATAGAAAATCGCGCCAACTGCTTTTGCATGGCGTGTGGTAGGTATGGCGACAAATCTGAATTACGCCTGTAGTCCGCCAAAATGTGTACATGGCGCTTTGCGAAGCTTTCATAATTCGTTATGGCAAACGCAATCCACATACGCTTACGCTACATGGATCGCTGCATTTTACGAACGCAAACAAAATATTTTTATTCAACGCTATAAAAACTAAAATCACTTTTTGTTTTATTTTTTTGTTTGTTTATTATTAATGTTTTTAAACTACAAAAAACGTAAAACGTTACAACTTGAAAGAACTGCATAAGGAGTAATTCTGAGATAAATCCCTACGAGAATCTCTATTGGATTCATTGGATTGGATTCTACTCAAACAATAAACTGAACCCGTTGCTAAGCCGAGTATTTGAAAGTCGCCTTGCCCACCGTGAATGAAAAATGAGGATAGACGTACTCCACATTATGTATTACGTTCGATACAAACATTTTGAATAATCATTGTTTCCCTTATTTCGTTCCTTTTGATGCCAGATTTACGCTCTTGCTATAACTCTATAAGTTATTCATAAAGTTGCCACGAAATTCAATAGAATGTTGAGGAGTTTTTTTTTTTGAATTTGTGGAAAAAATTTAGACTACTTTTTCTACAACATATAGAGCTAGAATTTAGGAAATAAAAAAATACCGTAGAACATCTAAGAACAAATTCTGATGAGCTCATGAAGGTGTTTCTTAAATTATTAAGATATTGCTCTTCTCTAGATTGGAAAATGAACATTCTGGATTTATTTTGATTGATGAACTAGCCTAATGTGTTGAAGTTCACATGTTAATGAAGCTTAACGATATCTATAGACGGATTTCACGCCAACTCGACACGCGATTGTCAGCACCCCTTCAGAATTCAATGAAACTTTCTGGATGTCAAAAGTATGTGAAACTAAGATACTTTGCATACTTTGTTTTTTTCAAAATCGATCTAGACTAACATTTGGAAAGGGTCAAAGTTTTTTTTTACTTTTTTTTATAAACCCGTATAACTCAAAAACGGTAAGACCTACAAAAAAGTGTTGTATGGGGGACTGTCGTGAAATTTCCTGACGTTTGAGAAAAAAATATTGAAAAAATAAAAACACATTTTCTACACTGAAAAAAAAATATTCAAAACTTTAAAGTCGATTTAAAAAAAAAAACTGCCATTTCAGATTTTGATTATCCTTAAGCAAAAAGTTTCGTAAATAAATTTACTAAAAGTCGTCCATACATTGCAAATTGGGCAAATTTTAGGGAAAAAAGTTTTTCTAACTTCGAATTTTTTAAGTCCAAAACTGATTTTTTTTTTCAAAGATTTTGTTTTAAACCGTCAAATATGATCGTGTTTTCAAGTGATAAATGAGTTTGAATCAGAAAATAGATTGTATTTTTTATTGAGAATAGTTAAAAAACGGAATTATACAGTGATCATGTTTTTTAAATGAAGGCAATCAATGGACTTCGCCTCTGCCTATGAGGAAATCAACTCCGTCTAACAATCCGACGGATTTTTATGGTTCTAAAGGTATCACAACAGTATTGCAAACATTGAAAACTTACAACCTTATCCATATCCCATTAAGTTCTCTTCTAGAAAAAGTTTTGTGAAAAATAACTTACTAAACGTACCTGCGTTAAACGCCAGATGAATGAGAAATAATGAATATGTTTGTATTGTTATCTACCTAAAAAAAGTTGATAAGCTCATAACTCATGATTTTATTTGCAAATAACAGTCTTCTTCTTCACGAAACAAAAAAGACTCCTTAAAACAAGGTTAAATACTGGTAATTAGTGACTTTTCTGAAAATTATAACGCTGCTCAAAAATATCACTGGAATAATTCCCAATGCTAAATTTACCATAAAAAAGATAATAAATTGGAAAATGTTAGTTTTATTATAATATCAGACCCATGACACAGTAGCAGTTCTGCTATTTATTTCAAAATTGATAAATTTTGTTAAACAAATCAAAAGTTATTTTTAAGTCAGATGGAGCTGCAGCTCATTATAAAAATAGAAAAAAAAATTGCCAGCTTATGTAATTTCAAGAAAATACATGGATTGGAAGCAGAGTGGCACTTTTTTGCCACATCCCACGGCAAAGGCCCCTGTGACGCTATTGGTGGCACTCTCAAGCGAATGGCAAAAAAGCAAGTCTTGCAAAATACTATGGAAACACAATCGCAACTCCGCGAGAACTATTCGACTGGGCAGTGAAACAAACTGATACATGTATCACCAAATTAAATTTCTGTTATATATCTAATGAACAATATGTTAAAATGTCAGAGGAATTGGTGGAATTGTTTGATAAGGTTAAAACTGTCCCTGGTACCCAAAAATATCATTGTTTTATGCCTACTAGTGATACACAAATTGCAGCCAAACGGTATACCAATTCAGAGGATGAACCAAAAATATTCAATTTATTCAGTAAAGCCCAAAAATAATGTAAATATTCATGTGCAGATACTACGTTTTAGGATATATAGCAATAATAAAAATAAAAACAAACCACGACATTTTTCATAAGCATAATATTGACCCTTTCCAGACACCTGTTAAGATTGGCTTTGACCAAATAAGAAATTAAATATTATTGTGATATCTTTCCAACCATAAAAAAAAAAACCCATCGGATTGTTAGAAGGAGTTGATTTTCTCATAAGCGGTATGGTGCGAGATCAATTGAATTTAATTTAAAAAAAAACTGTATAATTCCGTTTTATTTCTTTTAACTACTCCCAATAAAACAAATATAATCTATTTTGTGATTAAAACTCATTTATCACTTGAAAATATGATCATACTAGACGATTTGAAGCGAAATAAAAATTAAATAAAAAGTTCATTTTGGACTTAAAAAATTCGATGTTAGAAAAACTTTTTTCTCTAAAATATGCCTAATTTGCAATGTATGGACGACTTTTAGTAAACTTAATTACGAAACTTTTTGCTTAAGGATGATCAATCAGAAGTGGCCGTTTTTTTTAAATCGACTTTAAAGTTTTGAATATTTTTTTTTCAGTGTAGAAAATGTGTTTTTTATTTTTTCAATATTTTTTTTCTCAAACTTCAGGAAATTTCACGACAGTCCCCCATACAACACTTTTTTGTAGGTCTTACCGCTTTCGAGTTATACGGGTTTATAAAAAAAGTAAAAAAAAACTTTGAGACTTAAAAAATTCGATGTTAGAAAAACTTTTTTCCCTAAAATATGCCCATTTTGCAATGTATGGACGACTTTTAGTGAATTTAATTACGTAACTTTTTGCTTAAGGATGATCAAAATCTGAAATGGCCGTTTTTTTAATCGACTTTAAAGTTTTGAATATTTTATTTTTTCAGTGTCGAAAATGTGTTTATATTTTTTTAATAATTTTTTCTAAAACGTCAGGAAATTTCACGACAGTCCCCCATACAACACTTTTTTGTAGGTCTTGCCGTTTTCGAGTTATACGGATTTATAAAAAAAAAGTTAAAAAAAAATCTTTGGGACTTGAAAATTTCGATGTTAGAAAAACTTTTTTCTCTAAAATATGCCCAATTTGCAATGTATGGACGACTTTTAGTAAATTTAATTACGAAACTTTTTGCTTAAGGATGATCAAAATCTGAAATGGCCGTTTTTTTTTTAAATCGACTTTAAAGTTTTGAATATATTATTTTTTTCAGTGTAGAAAATGTGTTTTTATGTTTTTTAATATTTTTTTACTAAAACGTCAGGAAATTTCACGACAGTCCCTCATACAACACTTTTTTGTAGGTCTTAACGTTTTCGAGTTATACGGGTTTATAAAAAAAGTTAAAAAAAACTTTGACCCTTTCCAAATGTTAGTCTAGATCTATTTTGAAAAAAACAAAGTATGCAAAGTATCTTAGTTTCACATAGTCTTCACACCCAGAAAGTTTCATTGAATTCTGAAGGGGTGCTGCCAATCCCTTTGTCGAGTTGGCGTGAAATCCGTCACTGCGGAACACGTTTTTTCTCAAGCATCAAAATACCGCTATTTACTTTATTAAGGGTTGCTGAATCCATTGTTTTTTTTTTTTAAATGTCATAGAACGTCTAGTTTATGAGATATCGGCTGTTGAAAATGCAAAATTTGTCTATTTCAATCAACTTGCACGCAAGTTAACCAACTTGTATGTCAATTTATTTGATTAATTTGTCACAGAATTCAAACTTCATGAGTAAAACAACACTTATTAGGCTGATACAAATACTAATTTTCTTTTATGTCACCACCCCCTCAAAAAGTCTAAAATATTGAAAGGGGAGAAAAAAAAAGTTGTTTTGCTTTCGTTTAACTTTATAAGGTTTTTGAGGCAAAAAAGCCGTTGAAACAACTACCCTATGGTAAACCTAAATGAATGTCATGCATGAAGTTTATTTATTGTCAATTTATTTAAAAAGTTATTAGACAAAAAATTGTGAAATTACTTTTTTTGCATTTTGTTTTTTTGTTCCTTAAGGTACCCCGGGGCAAGTGAGAATCCGGGGTAAGTGGGGCGTTTCGTCGTAGCTCACTTAGGAAAAGTTTTTCATGGGGGTATTCTTCTAGAACGTCGATGATACAATGACAAGGAATGTATTTAGTACTAAGCATATTGTTATTTTTATTACCATGTGGTTCATGTAACAGTTGTCAGTTCAGCGCCATTTTCAACTTGCACAATAAATTGTGACACGTTTCACGTCTTGCATTGACTCATAAAAAATAAATGTGTTATAAATCGAATTTCCATCTGTAAGCTACAATTTTAAGTATTATTACAAGCTGCTAACGGTAAACCAGTATTTTGTTTTCATTTCATATGAAATTTTCGATGGTCTATCTTAACCCAAAATATGTTTGTACCCGGGGTAAGTGGGACCTAGTGGAACAAAAACCAGAATCAAAACTTTTCGTATACGTTTCATGCATTTTCCTAGAGAGTAACACTAAAACATTCAAACAAATGATTTTCATCAAAAAAGATCAATCTCAAATTACATAATTGCATAAAAGGGAGCAGAAATGTGTAATGATTCTTTATTTTTTTTATTATTTTTTTTATTTTTGAAACACAATTTCAAAATTGAACAAACACAAAGATGAAATTTGAAATGCATCATGAGAATGATTTCTTTTCTATTTTATTTGAACTTTATTTGTTATTTCTACCAAATTAAGTAGTGATCGAAAACAATTCCACCCCATTAAGTGGTTTTCTGCCATGCATATAAATAATTACAAAACATATTTATAATTTCGTCATATATTGATTGTTTATGTGCTACATTTTAATTAACAACTTATAAATGATATATTTTGAACATGTTTAATTCCTTTTTAAGCTTTTATTGAGGAATTTTCAGTAAATATTTGGTGACATACTATTAATAAAAGGTTTTCTTCCTAAAACGTTACGTATTTTATGGTTGATCCCTAATGTACATCATATATGTACTTAAAATAAAAAATCTATGATTTCTCAATCCTATTATTGTAATGGTTGACTTACTGATGTGGATTGACGCATGAAACTGGATGTGTCCCACTTGCCCCGTTTAGCGAGGTAACTGCGTCCAATGGCTCCTTCTAAAACTTTCTTCCAAGGTTTTCACAATTTCAAAATTATTCGATCAGTTTCATGCACACACCAGCAAATATGTTGCCAAAATGTGATTTTGTTGTTGGATTTGGAAAATACTGACATTTGAAAATTTTATTGCACAATTTGTTTGAACTATCGTTTTTTTCGTTCCCATTTGCCCCGCGGTACCTTATTTGTTTTTACCCCCCTCGTACCTTCCAAGTGGTCTCGGACATAAAAGAAAATTAATATTTGCATCAGCCTTTCTGCAGTTCATAATACTTTCGATGCTTCAAAATTATTTTTCAATGGTTGAGAATTGTATGGTATGAATGAATGAAGAATTTTGTATGGAGACTGCATGCATGTGCATGTTGAAAAAATCAATTAATCTTAATTTAATCCTGCAATTTCACTAAATTCTATCTGTAATGAAAGATGAAGTACTATTTTGCATGCTTGGTGGATTAGATAAAAGAAAGTTCGATAATTCGTACCATAAATTATGTGTAAACATCAATGAAACCAGTGTTCAATTTCAATTTTGGCGACCTGTAGCTAAAATTGTGACGTGCTGGGACATTTCTGAGAACAGCATTAAATTCAGCAACCCCAAATCTACTAGAGACATATAATTTTTGTTACGCTGTGTAATTCCTTTTGCAATACGCGAAACCTTTATCAGAGCATGTCTTGGAGAAAGTATTGAGGGAATTAAATTTGCAATCAAACGAGTTTTCAGTTACTTAAGTACGTTATTCCACATAAATTTTTATCTCAACAGGTAGCTACGGAAATTTGAATTATCCTTGTTACACTTAATGTCCAAAATGGCAAACAATTTAAAGACACAACACCATCCCATTAACGTCCTCAACACGTCACCGATGAGCACGAAAGCAGCCGTGTCAGAATGCAAATAAAATTACCACCGGAATTTATCTTTTCCGCTTCCGTCTCCTACGTTGGGGACGGAAGAAGCAAGAGAGGAGAGAGGAGAGAGGAGAGAGAACTCCCATTCTCGCCCAACAGAAAACCCCGCCACGCTCAGACAGAAATCTGAAGAATCAAAAGTACACCGCAATAGAGTGGCCATTTCGGCAGCAGCTGTGTGGAAAGTTGTTCCTTTGGCATGGGCCCAGTGACCCGACCCGAGTGTGTGCCTCCTCGAAAGCGAGAGCGTCAATATGGCTGCTCCGGTTTCGACTCCCTGGTCTCAAACCAACGAGAAAACTCAATTTTCCTCGATACATCAACGCTTAACTTTTCGGCCATATCGCACACATTGGGAAACGGTTCTGCCGCTTGTCTCCTGGGCACCTTGAGAACCGACCGTGTTAGTTTTATTTAAACGCCTCTCAGTTTTCCGACCGACGGAAGAACGATGATTCCAATCCCATCCCAACCCCTTTTAGAGCAAGCTTTTATTCAAGCAATGTGAATTCTCAAAAGCATCTTTCTCACCGAGTTCGGGTTAGCCAGGGTGCTCTTGAGAGCAGTGGAGAGGGGAGTGAAATCGGAAAAACGTTTAAGTGACTATCGGCACTTGTCGACTCGACTGCTCACTCTCATTCTCGGTGGTTGTAGTCACTCTTGCCGAGCTGGTTTATGTGGTTTTGCTGAAGGTTTCCAGAATCAAATGGATTGATGCAGTGGTGCTCATAATGTGACTCGCAGAACTTTGTTGGACATATGAAAATTTACATTCAATTTTTAAAAGTCATTGCATTTTTGAAAGTTAAATTTTTATACAGCATGAGCCCTAGATACTTAACTTCAACCCCTTTCATCGTGGCAATATGTCTACTTGAAGGTTTCAAATAAAGAGCTTTTGGTTAATGTGGGAATATTATTAGTTGAGTTTCGAAAGCATTGGGAGAAATCTTCCATTTCTGCAAGTATGAAGAAAAAATATCCAAACTTTTTTGCAATCTATTACAGATGACACACAGGTTTCGTCCTTTGGCGGAGAGGCCTGTGTCATCAGCAAACAAGAATTGTTGACATCCCTGAGGTAATTCAGGTAAGTCAGATGTGAATATTGTATAATATTGGTCCCAAAATGCTGCCTTTAGGTACACCAGTTATTACAGGAAGTCTTTCAGACCTGGAGTTCTGATAATTAACCTGAATTATACGATTTGACGGATCACTTTTAATTATTCTAACATTGTAAGCTGGAAAATTAAAGGTTTTTTTTTTTTATTTTACGATCAAACCTTCTAATGCTTTTTCTATGTCTAGAAGAGCAAGACCAGTAAAATAATCTAAAATTTGTTGGAACAAATCGAATTTGTTACACGTAAAAGTTGATGAGTGGTCGAATGCCCATGGCGGAGGATCCTTTTCCTTATCAGTCCCATATAAAGATGTTTGGTGGACTCCTGACCAGAATCTTAGTGGGCATGGTGGACTCCGTAGAATCATATTAGAGTTCTTACATTATCTGTTATGGATCACAGACGGCGTGCCTACTAAGGATATCTATTGATTAACTATGAGATCCTTTCTTAAACTTAGATGCGGGATGCTTGAAAAACTTTAAAGGAGGTCGCACCTTTAAAAAGGTTGGGAGCCACTGATATGATGCATTCAGTATTTCTGTATCTTATGTGAATTTTAAAACATGAATCAGGAACGGAAAGTTTCTTGGTTTTTATATATTTCGCTCAAGTTTTGGAAAAGATGACGTACACTAAGCGTTCATAACCACATGGTACTTGCATTATTGTTTGTAGTATTGAGCTTACCTATTTGAGCAAACTTCTATATTAAACATGCATCAAATAGATCAGAATTGATGGAATTCTAGACTTATCAGTATAAATCTAAAATATCCAGTATGTTTAAACACCTACCATATATGGTGTAACCCGTTAACGCCCAGCGTTCCCAAATGAGAGCAGTGATTTGTGCAAATAACTTGAAAACGATGCATTAAATTTTGATTTATTGGTTAATAGTATAAACACATGAGATTTGCATTGGTTAATAGTATAAAAACATGAGATTTTCGCTATTTTCAAAATTGAAATCAATTAAGAGTGTAATCAAAATATCATATTTCTCTACAAATATATTCAATAGACTTCAGCAGTCATGTTTCTGTCGAGAAATCCATTGCAGTTATTACATTGACTCTATAGACAAACAATGATAAAAAAGTTCTTTGTGTTTTTTTTTCAATTAAAAGATATATTGAGTTATTTAAAATTGCAATTTCTGCCTAAAAATGTTTGCTGGGCTTCTACAATCAAATTCACGTAGAAAAAACTACTTGTCACTGGTTGAATTCTGATCTATAAAAAAAATAAAAATAGGGGTTTTGAGGTTTCTTGAGTAAAACAAATTTTGAGTGTAATCGAAAATTTATATATCAACCCAAACATGTAAATTGTGGTTCCTGAACTTTTTTTATAGTAAGAAAACCATTATTTATCACCTTAAATATTATTACATTGCTCAATTTGTGCCATAAATCCTTATTAAATAAATCTTTTGTTAAAAACTTTGGGTATACTATCTTTTTGCTGAAAAGAAATGATAATCGCTTAGAAATGGACGATATGCACTGTCAAAGTTAGACTTTCAACTTTTTCTGGACCCTTTGCTGAAAGCTTAAGTCCAATCGAAAATATTTTTTCAACGCTTACTGTTTCTAAAGGATCAAATAGCATTAATTTTGTCTTAATAAAATGCAAAATTATTTCTATGGAGCTATTAGATATCTAACAACTACCGAAAAGCTAAACATTACATATAATTTGCAATTGGATTAGATGGACAAATTGATGTGAAGATTTGCGAAAAAGTTACACGTCTTCTCAGTGAGAATCGAACTCACGACTCCCCGACCCCGACTCGATTCTCACTGAGAAGACGTGTAACTTTTTCGCAAATCTTCACATCAATTTGTCCATCTAATCCAATTGCAAATTATATGTAATGTTTAGCTTTTCGGTAGTTGTTAAACTTCCAATCGGCTGGTTGGCCGTAAACCACGATTCATAATTAAAACAAGTATTTATCGAGCAACGGACTCATGTTCCGTAACCGGTCGTTTGAGAACGTCGCGACCCATTGGAAGCCCACACAATAGAAACCTCAGCCAGCGCAGTTGCTGGCTAGTGTAGTGTGCTATTCCTATATCTAAAAAACAATGCGCTCTCGGGCTAGGCATTGGATATATATAGAAAGCGTTGTGTTTGGATGGGCATCTAATTCTTCCGAAAGAGGTGCACTTTGCGAAAGAGGACCACGTGATTATTGAGCTGAAATCGAATTCAGGTTAACTTCTGCGTTCATGAGTCCTCTCATGGCGTAGTGGTTAACGCGCCCCAACTAGAGATCGGGGAGTCGTGAGTTCGATTCTCACTGAGAAGACGTGTAACTTTTTCGCAAATCTTCACATCAATTTGTCCATCTAATCCAATTGCAAATTATATGTAATGTTTAGCTTTTCGGTAGTTGTTAAACTTCCACTCGGCTGGTTGGCCGTAAACCACGATTCATAATTAAAACAAGTATTAGATATCGATGACACACTTTTCAGATTTTTTTTTTGAATCCTCACTATAGGCTTTATTTTATTTCATTTTTTTTTTGCTGAAACTGTGTTTATTATATGGGAACGAGACTATGGATAACATTTCGGAATATAAGAAAAAAAAAACTGGTCAACATTTTTATTACATATAAAGTACTCCACCTGTTAATTTGATAATTTAACCAGCTCTTGGTACACTTAAAATAAGATGTTGATCTGAATTTCAACACAGTATATTGGTTATACAAAAAACTAAAATATAAATTACATACCACGGGGCAAGTCTTAAATATATTGACCTCAAAGGGGCGAAAAAGTTTGGGAAACACTGATTTTAAAACATCTATCAGTTTCAATGGAGAATCCTCTATAAATTTGATATTATAAAAGAAATAGGTATTTTACAATTGGAAAAGCAAACAATAGGCTCCAAAAACAAAAAAAAAATGTTTTGCATAAAAAAAATCACAGAATTTCTGATATAATCACAACTAATAACAAAAAAAAAATAACAAATTACAAAAGATCCTAACTGAAACCATGTTCATTCAAAGGGCCAAACTGAAAGGGCCTAATCGGTTTGAACTTTTTATTTCGCTGGTTGCGATCGTCATGGAAATTTAGTTTTTCCGATAACATCCAATATGGCGGTCAAATTCAATATGGCCACCAAATAGTTTTATTTTTGCAAATGAAGCTCCTATGTTTTCTTTTCCCGAAACCATGATATTGTGAAGGGCTCGTTGAAGAAGTTTTTAGTTATGGAATTTTGGGTCAAAAATAGAGGGGTCCTTAAAAAGAGTATACCCCATTAGGCATAAAGACGTTAGGCATAAGGACGTTAGGTATAACGGACGTTAGGCATAATGGATGTTTGGCATAACATACGTAAGGCAGAATAGACGTTTGGCATAAAATAACTTGCGGGTGTGCCATGAGTCTTACATCGAAGAATGTTTGGAACAATTTTCAAATTCCATTACGATGATGGGGGTGCACCCTAAAGATGTCACAGCTCATAAAAAAATAGTGCGAAATTCATACAAAAAGCGTTACGATAAGTGGGTTGATTGATTCATCATAAATAAGTATTATCGGCGAACATTCAATCATTTTTTTTTCCAGAAATTGAACCCAGAGGATTCACAACTATGGGACAACTGCAACCGCAACCGCATTTCAGAGGACACATTTGTGTTCTAACGTATTTATGCCTAACGTCGTGCACCCCCTGAAAAACTGTTTCAATTACAACTACCGAGGGATCCATCAATTCGACCAACCGAACGCAACAGGAGCTTTCGAATGAGCATAAATTTGAACATTTTGAAAGACCTACAGTCAGTGACATAAGTTAGTAACCAAATGCTGTTTTTTTTTATATAAAATGCCCAAGTTTAGGGTGCTGTACCTCAGCTTCTGGTAGTTCAAATTAGCTGAAATTTGGATGATGAATTAGAAATAACTTGAAGTTTTGCCTGTAAGGGAGTTATTACATTGCACTCATTTTACATAGATTTTCAGAGGGTTGTTCAATTGTTCAAAGACAAAAGTAAGTATCCGAGAGACTTTTAAATTCAATTCGAAAACGGTAAGTTCCACAAAGTTGTTCAATTTCAGAAGTCACGCAAATTTGCAGAACACACCAACTTTCCACGACTTACCGTTTTCGAATTAAATTAAAACCTATCTCGATTACTTACTTTTGTCTTTGAACAAACCTCTGAAACTCTATAGAAAATGACTGCAATGAAATAATTCCCTTACAAGCAAAATTTCAAGTTATTTGTAGTTCGTCGTCCAAATTTCAGCCAATTCGGCCTACCAGAAGCTGAGATACAGCACCCCAAACTTGGGCATTTTATATGGAAAAACAGCATTTGGTTACTAACTTATGTCACTGACTGTAGTTTAAATTGTGGACCGAACTTAGCGAGAATTACTCATATGTTCTTGTGTTTGTTTTATTCTGTTGGGATCACCTTTTCATTTGTATCTAACGATATTCGACTGTGAGTGTTTTTGATCCGTTAAATCTGTTACATACTCCTGAGGAACAAAACGAAACTTACTACGAAACTTTTTACTTATGACGACAAAACTGAACGTTTGTTCACGGCCATCTTCAAAGGTCTCTCAAGTGACTATAAGTCACCTGAAGAGATGAAAAATGGAATAAATGATTTCCTTGGATTTTCCCCAGTCTAAGTAATCATTATGAAAAAGAGAATCCAATCTGGCATTTTTCGGAAAGGACTGTAACAAAAGTAATTTGAATAATATTAAAGCTTTAATAAAAGCAAGATTAATGACACGTAACGTGATGTAACTTGAGTACCACTGCATTATGTTAATGCTTCAACACATGATCCTCCATTGAGATATTAAAACCTAGAATGCTATAATGATAAATTAATTGTTATTAATTTGAACTTTTCTTTTTTCTTTTCAGGTAAGACACCAAATTGACCTGACCTCAGTTCAGAATCAAATCTGGCATCACTGCACAACTGCAAACAACCGAAGAAAAAATCTCTCAGGGATAACTTTCCAGCTTTTGAACACTGGTTCACCTACTCTTAACCTCAATGTGATATTCTTTTCGCCTCCTTCCTCCCTATAATCCACCCCATCATCCCCACTTGACGACGACCCCACCCGAGAAACAACTTCCCAAGCTTGCCCTCCAAAACCGTAAGTGCCAGGAACCAAATGGTGTTGTTATTGCCTCATCTCTTTCCCGCTATAATCTCAAGTGGAAACTCAACTTCCCATTCTCGAGCTGCCACCAGAGCACCAGTCCCAGTGCTTGAATGCCTTTTGTCGCAAATCAGCTACAGGAACCGTGTCGTGTGTGTGCGCGAAAAGGACGGATGAGAGCTCCCTGCTCAATCTTGTTGGTAGCTTCCCTTTGCCCCCAGCTCCACGATCCGGACATCATTTCGGAAGCAATCCGAATGCGCGCCGCAAACATGGCAGACATTATTAATACAGACATATTTGCAAACGAGCGAAAAACACACTACGTGATTGCTCTCTTGATCCTTCTGTGGGGTTTGCTGCCTCTGAACCGAATCCCCGCTTCGCCACGGATTTCTCCGTCCCGGTGGAATGAGGATTGTAGAGCTTGCAATGGAGTTACTAGGTTGGCTTGAGGGGCTTTAAAACGGCTTCCAAGATGCTTTCGCAATGCTTTCCCAAAGAAGGAGAATGTGTACTTATGCTTTAAGAATCCTTTTGTAAAGAAAACTAAAAATTCTTTTTATATAGCATCCGGCCACATCTAGACAATTTCCGGAAGCTTTAACAAAACGGCTATGCATATGGAAAATTCTAGCGACGCTAATGGTTGTTCCTATGTGCCACAACCTTCTAGTTGGCATAATAGGAACACAATGACACACGACGGCAGGGGCGGGCGATCAGTAGCGCGTCCCGCAAGGCTGAGAGAAGCTGCTATCTCCGTGTGGTTGAGTGGAGCTTAGGAGCGTGCTTCGTGTCGACGAGCGTGGAGCCTGGGTTGAAGTTGGGTGACAATAGCTGTGTTGTTATATTCACCAAAATGGTTTTGGTGAGTGAATTTGACGGATAGCGCTGACAATTTTTGTAGCATAGAATTCACGAATGTTGCGCGGTTTTCGCACAGGGGCCAGATTCACTACTCAAGCGCGTACACGGAAAAAATAACCCTTAACAAAAAAAAATTGCCGCAAAAAAATTAAAGTTTATGCATTAGTTATTATTTTTTAATCTTCTTTCATTCAATGTTTCTTTGGGAAGATTATCGAATCACTTTAGGATTCTTTAAGAAGTTCTGAAAATTCTATTGGGATTATCGGAAAATCTCACTGAGATTCTTCCTGGAAATTTATCAGGAAATCCATCTGTTGCTCATTCATAAGCCAATCTCGAGCTGATCCGTCCAAAAATCTTTTTTGGATTATTCTGAAAATGCTTCTGGGATTTCTCTTAGAACCCCTTTCTGGGGTTCTTCCAAAAACCTTTCGGAAAGTCCTCTTAGTTTCCTTCGGCAATCCTCCTGAAATAATTATAGTTATTTCTCTGATCGGTCTGTGATTCTTCCGAAAAAAAAGTACCAGGAGCACTTTTTCTTAGATTATCCCGCAAATTTGTCTTAGATTTTTATAGAAGTCTTTCGTATTTCATCAGTGAAATTTCTCTGGAATTCTGCAGAAAATGTTTTTATGATTGCTTTTCAGATGGATGGAATTCTTTAGAAAGATTCAATCCAAAATTATTACATTATACCATCTGGAATTTTTCCAGAAAACCACCTGGAATTTTTTTTTATATATTTTAGATTGTCTTAGGATTATTTCGGTTCTTCTGATTCTTCAGATTATTTCGTTCAAATGCTAGGAATTCTACCGCAAATCCCTTTGGAATACTTTCGAATATCCTGTCCGGAAATTCTTCGCGGATTTATTTCACAATCTGTTTTATAGAAATCTTCTAGAAATTCTTCTTCAATTCTAACGGAATCCTGCCTTAGTTTTTCCAGAAATCTTTCGTGTAAAATTTCGAATATCCGTTTGGAATTCTGATATTCTGATACAATCCTTTTGTGATTCTTCGGGAAATGTTCTTGTTTTTTTTGTGATTTATCAGTTAATTAAAAAAAAAACTTTCGGACAGCCCTCCGGGACTCTAAAAAGTACCTCTGAGATTCTTATTGAAATCTTTCTAATACTCTTATAAAAGCTACCCTGAAATAGTTCCGGAAATTCCGTTTGCTATTCCATGAATCATCGTTATTCGTAATTTTCAGGAATTCTTCCGGACGTCTTAGTGAAATCTTCCAAAAACCCTGGAAATTTCTTGAAAATCTTACAGGGATTCCTCCGATATAACTTCTGGGATTCTTTTGGATATAACTATGAAATACCTTTTTGTAATTCTTACATAAATCCTCATGGGACTCTTTCAGATTTTCACGGAAATCCATAAGTATTTTTCCAGAAATCTCCTCTAAATTGAATCAAAAATCACTATGTGATTCTTTCGCCAATTCTCCTAGAATTCATCCAAAAATCCCACCAGGATTTTTAGAAGAAGGAATTCCAGAAGAATTTGTTTTAGGAAATCTTTGAAAGACCCCTCTAAAAAATATCTGATAAAGTTGCAACAGGATTTTCGGTAGAAACTAAGAATTCAATTTCGAGGATTATAAAAAAATCGCCAACATAACAGAGAAATTCCTGCGAGAATCCCAAAAATATGCCCAGAAGAATCACAGAGGGGTGTCTAGAAGAATCAGTAGTAATACCGGAAGGGTTTCAAAGAGAATTTAGAAGATATCAGAAAGAATCCCAAGATTATCAGAACAATCCCAGAGGGGTTTTGGAATAAATCAAGAGGAATTTAAGGAGAAATCCTAGCGGAATTTCCCAAAGGATTCTAGAGCAACTTTCTCAAGCATAATTAAGGTGTGTTTCTTGAAACATGTATACTAATATTATGATTCAAATCCATTTTTTGTGTAACATTGGATTATACTGTGAAGGCAAATCGTAACATCAATATTGCATTTAGTCTATAAATCATCATTCAGGTTAGTTTTAGCACATCCATATTAAATAACAGTTCAAAGAGTAGAATCACGTTCTCATTTATTTGTTATTTGATGATAAATACTTGAATTATATTGTATCACAAATTAACAATTAATATTAAAAACGTATTATTTATAAAACAAATATGTATTTAGTTTGGATAATTGATTTCAGAAAGAATTTGATTTTCTATAAATAATAATTAAATATTTTTTTCAGTAGTTTAGAATTCAAAATGTTATTTTAAATATCGAATAACTATGCAGTTCAACAAGTGTTTGAATAAAGAAGGCTTTATTTCTGTATTCAAACACTTGTTGAACTGCATAGTTATTCGATATTTAAAATAACATTTGTTAAGCCGAACATACTAATCTTTCCGCATGAACCAACAACGCTTCAAGATATGAGATTGTTTTGTTTCGTTCAATCAGTATAAACATACTCCCGTTTTGTTTATGTATGTTCTTATTAGAAGCTCAAACCATATTAATTAAGTTAGTTTTGTTGACTATTCTTCTTCTTTTCTGGCGTTACGTCCCCACTGGGACAGAGCCTGCTTCTCAGCTTAGTGTTCTTATGAGCACTTCCACAGTTATTAACTGAGAGCTTACTATGCCAATGACCATTTTTGCATGCGTATATCGTGTGGCAGGTACGAAGATACTCTATGCCCTGGGAAGTCGAGAAAATTTCCAACCCGAAAAGATCCTCGACCGGTGGGATTCGAACCCACGACCCTCAGCTTGGTCTTGCTGAATAGCTGCGCGTTTACCGCTACGGCTATTTGGGCCCCAAGTTTTGTTGTCTACTCTTTATAATAATAATCATAACCGGTCATTTTAAATCGAGTGACAGTCTCTATCCGTGCGCGCGCTTTCTGCGGAGCCGTCAACAAACTTTTGTGCGCCTTCTTTCTTTTGCTCTCTTACACAACTTAACAACTCAGCACGATTCACCTCGGGATGGATTGGTGAGCTGTTTGGTTGTTGCAGATGAAAAACTTATCGTGTAGCGCGACATCGCATCTCAACTCACCAAACAAACGGCCAGTTGGGTTTAACAACAGTCCTAATGATTTTTTATAATTTCTGAGGGTTTTGAGCAGAAAAATCAGATGAACTTTGACTTCTTTTTCCTCATCAAAGGTTTCTAGGGTTCTTCTAAGAGTTTATCTAGAATTATTCTCATAAAACATTTAAGAATTATTGAAAAATTGTTTCAAGAGTATCTACAGGAATTTATGTAAGACAAATCGCAGAATTATTAAAGGAAATGTTAGCATATCTATTAGCATAGACTGGCTGTAGAGGTCAATGCTTCCTTCTCTGTGATTGATTGGATCTTCGATCCAAATGAATAAGGAACGGGACCTTCCGCTTATTCTCTAAGGGCACATTTTCATATAACGGATCAATAATTGTGCCGGTCAAGTCCTTGCAATGAGTTTTGATAGGGAAGGAATGTTAGGATGTTGATTCTAGAGACCGAGAATACCTCTGCATCTCCAAAATCACCACGGGAAGGGTGTTCATTGGTTAGGGAGGAAATGATCTGAGAGTTTCCTTTGGTCGATAGTGCGATCTTTGGATAAGGAAGAAAATGCGACTTACAACTACTTAAGACTATTTTGTATTTTTGAGTCACTGTTAAAAGATTAGAAAAATACGTCGGCATTCATAAAGTTTTACTATTGCCTGGCTTGACGAAGCACTCTGTCAGGGTACTAACGAGATTAATGACAAAAATACTATTCGAAAATACTCAAAACATTAACTATTTTCTTCCTCTTGAATCCGTCCTCGGAAAAGTGAACCCTGATGATTGTTTGCATCTCGGCACCGTTTCTGGTATGGGTGAAGGACATGCGCCTTACGGGAAAAAATCGGCATCCATCGCGGCGCTGTAATGCGAACATGGGTGCCGAAGAAATCAAAAGCAACTGCTCCGTGAGAGTGCACTCACCGAAGTCAACAGCTGCAGCTGTCGAATCGCTGTCTAAGGACTTCAGTTTCGTTTGAGACTTTGGCCCTTCCACGTCGAAGGCTTAGGAAAGACGAAACCACAAAATTGCGATGTTTCCGATACCCCCCATCATTGTGTCTCACTTACCCGAATCGCTAAATAATAGATCCATTTCCATTTCGTTCATCACAACTCATTTTCTGCGCCGATTGTTGATTGATTATTCCATTCAGGCATTATCGCGTGGTGGCGAACAATCGCCAATCTTTGTCGTCGTCGACCCCTTCGTTTGGTCGGCGGGGCAAGCCCATTAAATTGATCACACCAATCTGACATTGTACATGACTTCGTTTTTCATCGTCCATCGTTTGTCGTCGTTCGTGGCGACACAGCGCAACAGCGTTGCCAGATCTACGGAAATTTACGTATGTCTACGATATTGAAGATATCTACAGACCTACGGTTTCCATGCACAAAATCTACGAATTTTCTCTACAAACTTCTAATTAAAATCTATTTTCCAAGCAAGTTTTTTAATTTTTCTATATTCTCTATTTCTATATGCTCTATTCGGGGCCTTCCTTAGCCGAGTGGTTAGAGTCCGCGGCTACAAAGCAAAGCCATGCTGAAGGTGTCTGGGTTCGATTTCCGGTCGGTCCAGAATCTTTACGTAAGGGAAATTTCCTTGACTTCCCTGGGCATAGAGTATCATCGTACCTGCCACACGATATGCGAATGCAAAAATGGCAATTTGGCAAAGAAAGCTCTCAGTTAATAACCGTGGAAGTGCTCATAAGAGCACTAAGCTGAAAAGCAGGCTCTGTCCCAGTGAGGACGTTGATGCCAAGAAGAAGACGATATTCTCTAGGTGTTTTGTGTTAGAAAAAACTATCGTTCTACTTTGGTAAAACTAAATTAAGTTTTCGTTAACAACATTTTACTTTTCCTTTGCCGTAGCAGCCTGCTATTAAGAGAAAAAAAACGCTTTCAATGTACTAAACCTAACAAAACCTAAATGTATATCACATTTATCGTGGAAATAGAAGATGGCAACGATAATTTTACTCGACATTTGTTCCAATGTTTCAACATTGGATATTATATGAAATTCATTAGTACTATAGCAGGGAGGGAGCATTAGATTGATTTTCAAATTTTTATTTTGAATCCTCTGCAGAGCTTTGTATAGCTAAACAAAGTTTCATAGTCATACGCAAAGCATATCCCATAAAAATGTAAGGATCATATGTTGATATATATTTGATTCAGATAGAAAGAAAAAAGTCTGTAACAGAGGCCCGATAAAAGTTATGTCAATTTCGTTCAAACCAAGGCAAATTATGGGAAAATGTTTAAATTTGAGTAATCCTGACAAGTTCTGACCGACTATTTCAGGAACAACAAAGGCGTTCAAAACGTTCAAAAAATGAGGAATTCGGGAAAAGAAAGGGAAAATTCGAGACAAAACCGAAAAAGAGACCTGGAAAGAATGTTAATCATAGGTTCGGAAAGATGCAGACAGTTTAACACAAAACAAACAAGTGTTTATTTATATTGATGTAGAAAATATTGGATTCTCATAGAGATTTTATTAATTTTGTCATCTAAAAAAATCCTATAGAACTTATTCTAAATGTTTATTAACAGAAATGTTTTACACAAAGTCTGCTAGGAATTTGTTTAACGATTTGCTTTTTATTTGTGAATTCGTTCCAAAACAAACTATCCTATTTGGTTTCTTACCCATTGGTTCAAGTCTTCCTCTAGGGATTCCACCAAGAAATCTAACATAAAACAATTTCAAATATTTCAACCAATGTTCATGTATATAAAAGGAATTATTTAAAGCTTCTTCCAAAAATAAGAAATGTTTACTTGAGTATTTGAAGCTTTCTAGGTATTCATCTTTAACTTAGGTACTCCATGGATTCATCCAAATAATATACAAGACATTTTGTAGTGATTCATGAGTTCATAAATCTACCCTATTACATAGCTTTTTTATTGGATTTTCTGAGAATTTATCCTAGAAATTCTCCCTCCCCGAGGACCAAACTCACCCAAAGATTCTTCAAAAAATATTGCATAAATCCTCCCTAAGAACCTTGCACGGATGTATAAAGAATTGTAGGAATTACCGTGCTGCGAATTGCCGGATACATCGAAATCCGGATACTCGCATTTTTACCGGTTTTTGTTCTTTTTGGAATAAATTCCGATTTTTTTCGCTTGAGATCCACAATTATGACGACTTCTACATGATGCATTCTTAAGAGTTGACAACATTTTGGGTGTTTTCAGACCGATATCATTTGGAAATCTTTTGAAGGTTTATTCAAAATTCCTAAAAGGAGGAGAATCCTGTGAAAAAAAAATCAACAGAATTTTTTAATTATCAAGCAATTTTAAAAAGAAATTCTCCCATTAGTTCCGCGTTATTTTATTTTAGTATTCTACGAATGGTTTCCCAAGAATTTTCAAGTGGTTTCAACATATTTTACAATACCATTGGGAAATTCACATGAAAAGCCGCCCTTCAAACGGACTAAGAATTCCTTCATCAAATGATGCTGCAATTTCTTAACCGTCTTTATCGCAGATTTCTTTAGCACCTCCAAAATAAATTGCTTCTGAAATTTTTCAGAGATTCTTACAATGATTTAAAATTGTTCAACGATTTTTTGATTTTTGTTCAAACTTCACAGACACTTAAGGAATTGCGGTTGAAATTTATCATGATTTTGCATCCAACTCTCGAAAATTCCTTATTAAGTCATCTATAAAAAATCCCAGAGTTGTCTGCCTGTCAGTAACGCTTTGGAATGTGTCACTGAAACGATTCATTGTAAAGCACTCCAATAGTTTAATTAAATGTTAGAACATTACAACTGTCGTTTCGAAAGACAACAATGAACTTTAGACAACTACTATATTACTTCAAACTTTCTTCTAAACAAAGATATTTTCTGATCCCTGTTGCAATGCATCACACTGATAAAAATGATATTATTAGTGCTCTTGTATGGCATATCAATAACATGGTGAACGAAATCGTTTGATTGACAAGTTTCTTCGCATAAAACGCTTTTCTATGAGTTCATTTGGGCATTTTATTTTGGTCCGTATACACGCACAAAGAAAATAAAGAATCCGTAGTAGCCGACAAATGAACTTTGTTATCATAAATTAAGTCGAATAAGATAACATTAATAGTCACTGCACAAAGGTGCGAATCGACAATTTAGCAGGAAATACCTAAGTGTATTTTTTCCATTCTCGTAGATTTTAGACGTATGCTGAGCATTGCAACTCTTGTCATTTTTAAGTTATAAGCGAATTTAAAAGTAAAACTAAGAAATCTTAAGATAATCATAAGCCATGCAGTTTGCTTGTTTTTTTTTTTCTTTTGGTGACATTTTTTTGGTGCAAACTGTGAGAACGTGTTTTTTAAACTGCAAAAAAATATCCCAAAAATACACTTAAAAACTCTTGATTTGCATGTTGCTCACAAGCTTTTAATCTTCAGCAAAGTTGTAGGCATTAACTAGATCTACAAGTTTACTATAAGGTAGAAGCACCGGTTTTGGCCAGCTCAAGAAAAAATGTCAATATAAATTATATGGGAAGCCCTTTTTTTACTACAAACATGTCAAATGCAAGTTTTCAATCCATAATATGTATGTTAAATATCGTAACTGAGGTAAGCCATTGTTTCGCTTTGAAAATCTCGTTGGTTAATATAGGCCATCAGAACCAGTTTCGTCCAGTGATTCAGTTTCAGTTCCTAAATTGACCAATCACATTGATTTCTTATGAGAGTGGTCAAACTAGGAGTACCCTGGCCAAATTATGTGTACGGGAGTTAAAATATTAAGGGAAATTGATTGTTTTTCTTATGTTTCGATAAACTCGGACGGGTTATAATGTGAATGTGAATGTGAATGTGATCTACTGAACACAAAAGATTTCATGCTGATTTGCTATTGAAAACGGTGTAAAATCCACTATGGCTACAACTGGCGTATGGCCAATACCGGTGCCTCTACCCTACACTATTTTTTTTTTTTTTTTGAGAAATGGTCGGCGTTAAGTCAGAGTAGACCAAGTGACACTTTCCATATTTTGAGAAAAATGGGTTTGAAGTCTAACACTCTGTAATTTTTGAACTCGTTTAAATTTTGGTTCAATATTTATACACATCTTTGTGTTACTTCCAAACAATATAATGTGAAGTGATAATCATGAAAAATCATAATTCAAACCTCTGATAGAACGAGTTTTTGATGGACTATTTGTACTTGGTCCACTCTGACTGAACTAAAGACCACCGTTCAGTGATTTGGTTCACTCCTACTGAACTTTTTTTTTATCAAAATAACAATCATTTATTGCTTGCATAGTCAAACTGGGTGCATATCTCTAAGATAAGCAGATTATAATGACCCTTCGACACCAGTATCGTAATTTCTTTAATAATCCATTCGTCAATACAGAAATCAGTGGCATTACGATAGCTTTTTGAAATCAAAGTTTTGCAGGGTCAGAGCATTGATGACCATAAATATTCAAATATGCATTCAGACAGAGTGGACCAAGCGAAAATCTTGAGTACCGACTAAAATATACTGCTCCAATGAGCGGGTTCTAGCACATTCCACACATACACCATAGAACTACCATAAGCTTCTATCGGACTCTTAAATTGACTAAAAAGTGCAATAATCAATCAGTTTATTGCTTTCCAACACTTGGTCCGCTCTGTCAGCACAGAAATTGTTGCAATTTCTGACCACCCATCCAAAAATGGTAAATGGTCAAAAATCAAAATCAAATTCATCGAATCAAGTAATATTTATGAATTTCTATTGATGTATAACTAGAAGAATCATTCTATGTCGAAAAATCTGACAAATCTCTTGAAATGTTTTTCATTTCCTCGCATTTCTGAGCGCGCTGATCATTTTCGCTATTATGGTTATAAGCACTTGGTCCACTCTGACTGCACACTTTTATCGATTATTATTGATCATCCAAAGTAAATTTGTTACATATCTCTCGCAGTTTACAGCATTCTTCAAATCTGGTCAATTTGAAATAGGTAAGGTAATTTTGCATCTAACGAAAGAATAATCCAATATTACCAAGTTTTGTATTTGGTCCCCTCTGACTTAACACCGACTAAATGTGAAGCAAAAAATGCAGAAATAATTGTACGTTTCAGATATAGGTCACCTTGTATTTATTTCAATATAGAAACTCAATAGCTGGTTCCATATGCTTGTCGTAAGCATTGTATAATTTAGTGATGTTATTATTATTTTATTAGTGCTCAGTGATATAAGTCACATATAATTCAAAATGAAAATAACTGTGCCAATGCAATTTCAAAAACTCAAGATGATTTTAGATTATTGTGAGTGTTTTTATTGTTATCGATTACATACAGAAGTGTCCTGATATATATAACTGTGGTAGCAATGGAATAATCTAGCACAATTAAAAGCCAAGGCCACGAAAAAGTGTACAGGTTTGGGAAATTATTAAGAGATTAAAAGTTAAACTATATAGCTGGTACTTGAAGAAAATATTGATAAACTAATAACAAAGTGCATTATATGTTCTAAAGCTTTTAGCTCACATTTTTTCAAAAAAAATGTTTATGGCAAAGTTTTAGGTCTAGTTGAAACATCCAGGTTTGCTGAAAAAAAAAAATTCTGTCGCTTTTACCTCGGCTTTTTTTTCAATTCGGCCGGAGAGACACTGAAACGGCTGATGGCGCTATGCCACCCGGCTAATGATAAACTAATCGATGATTCGGCTAATACCATTAGAGAGTAGAAGTGGAACTTCGGTAACCACTACCGATCTACCGGTAGTTTTGACAGCTTATCCGTCGGGTTCAAATTACAGTCCTTACGGTATTTTTTTTTCGTTTGCCGAACGGATTACCGACCGTTCAGCTGTTGACTAACTGTGCTATATATAATCCCTAACTGTGTGTATATATAATCCCTAAGATCAATATTGTTTGACGCTTTTTATGCAATGAAACAAGTGTTTGGCGAGTGAAATTGCTGCGGCCGAGCGCAACGTGTGCAATGGCTAGAAGGAACTGCAGCTGAAGTATCTTACAGAAATTAGGAATTTGGAACCATCAGTATAATGTGTGAGATCCTTCCGAAATAGATTGAATGAAATGAAATGACTACTGAAATGAATTTAATTTTACTAGCTACGTAAATTTGTTGGCAAATGTTGAAGTGTTTAAGGGGATAAATAATTGCTGCTTAAAAGTCGAGGGAACAATTTCTTTTCGTTTCAGAGAGCGATTAGTGGCGCTATAGCCTAGGTTATTCCAGTCAGGACACAGCTAACAAAAGGAGTGTGCATTAACATTTTTTGCGATTTTTCATCGTAATAGGCTGTTTTTCATCACGCCAATCCGTCATGAAATGGCCTACTTTCCTGCACAGAAGTATGAAGGGCGGGAATAGTCATTACGCAACAGAAACCAGTGCTGTAATGATTCATGTTTAGAGTTCATGTAATGATAATGTTTTAAGTTGCGTAATGAATTATTACACAACAGTTTTTCAGAAATTGTAAAATGATGGTCAATACATTCCGATATAATTTCTGATACCCCAAGTGGTTTTCTACGAAATTGCAAAGAATGTTGTACGTAACTCGTTGCAGAACTCGATTTTTACAGCACTCGTCGTAATTATACTACTCGGCAAGCCTCGTTGGACAAATGTACGACTCGTGCTGAAAAAATCAGCATTCTGCAACTTGTTGCGTAAACTACTATATAGCAACGCCACTTCCAACGATTTCACTTACCTCCCCTTGCATGAAACGGTTGGTACGGTTGTCCCCGTTTCTTTTCAAATAAAATTGAAAATTTTTCGTCTATCACGTTATTCATACGTGAATAATCTGATCGCCGTAATTTTTTTTTGATTATCTTCAAACCCAAGTCATTTAGAACTATAATATCTTGCATACCACGAAGGATTCTGCAAAAGTACCATGCTCAATTTGAAAAAATTTCCAATTTAAATAATATACAAATTCTCAGCTGATGATCGATATACCTACTGAGTTCTCGTAAAAAAAACATATTCTGTCAAAACTTCTAGGCATTTTTTTAATTCATCTACCATGCTTCGAAAATATTCAGTCCTAAGCAACTATTTAAATTGAAAATCTTCCTCTCTCAATCTCCAGCATCCTTCTATGTTTCTGAAATCTTAAACTGTAAACGAATTGTGGAAACTGAAACCATTTAGCCGTATTTGTGAATTAAGTTTTGACTACTTAACCCCTCTGTCCGCAGCATCATATTTGTATCACAAAAATAATTTAAATCGCGATACTTTTTTTCGCTTTTTGAAATTTTTGCACAAGCTCACATAAAACTTCTAGTTTCAGAATCTGTATCTATTTTGATCATTGGTAATTTGGGATCGGATTGCCTCCGCGTTGGCATAACACGCGTAAATATCCTAGGGTACAGTATTTTTCTTATGCCCGTTTTTTTTCTGTTCGGAACATAAACCACTGCGACCAAGATTTGATCTATTGTAGTATATCCCGCGTCCTTTGTTTAGTGCATGTCGTGTTACCTTATCACTATTGAGAAGTGATAAAGTATTCGATTTTCTTACAGTTGTAATTCTTAACTTGATCGCAGGAAAGCATTCTAATTGAAAGGTTCCACTATTTATACCCTTTGAAGAATGTGGTGGGTACAATCTCCACAGGTGCGCCCCTTTATCAGTCAAAATCGGATCCCTTGATAAAGCCAAGAAATTACACCGATATTGTCCATGCATCAGAATCCTAGTCCTTACTTCTTCAAACTAGAGAACTAAATAAATAAAAGATTAGAAAACAAATTGTTGTATTCGACTCATTTTTTCCTTGTCTCAAGATCATTCTCGGCAACCGGGAAAACCGAGACTTGCCACTTTCAACAAGGTTTACAATTGTAATAAGGACTAAAAAATGTTCCTTTGATTACTATAATATCCTGTTATCTTCGTTTGAACCAGTCAGGACTAGGGTTCACTGGTAGATCTTTACCCCATAACGCACCACGAAAAGGTGATCTACCAGCGTTATGGGACCTATGCCCGTTTGTTTGCTTTTCAAAGAAATACTGAGGATCTGCTTCAAAACAGATTTTTTGGTTATCAGTCAACCGATTTCACGATCTTAAAGAGAAGTTGTTGAGTACATAGCAAACACTAAAATCAAAATGTTAGTCATAGAAATCTTTAATGGGGTATGTCGTTACTCTAAGGAATATTGGAATATCTTTAAATCCAGGTACCAAATTATCAACATAGATGCATAGATAAGAAAAAAAGTTGTACAAACAAGTATAAAATAAGCAAAAAAAGCTTTCAATTTAAATATGATATAAATTAACACTAAATATGGCTTATCCGTAAAGTTGCCTGCAAATGCTTTTTTGAGTGTATATTTCCTTATGAAAATATGTTTTTTGTACGTTAAACCAGACAATCTGGCATCGCTGCGTCTCAACGAAGAAAAAAAAATATGACCGAATGATACGATGAAGCATGGCATCGCGCAGAGGAGGATAGGATAAAATCGATACATTATAGGTTTATTATTTCAACTTCATTGATTATATGTGTGTATGGCTGTCGAAGGGGGTGCAGAAGATGTCGGATGGTGGTGAACTGGATCGAGGGGGGAAACCACTCTCGTTGGGGTCGGTTCTGATGTGGGAAGCGAACACGAAGCCACACGACGAAGACGACGACGGCGACTACGACAATGGCGTGAAGACGAGCAAAAACTAAAATCGCTGTTTTAGTGGGATGTAAGAAAAATGGGAATCAAGGCTTTAGTAGGGGGGTATGGCAAAGGGCAACCGAGGATGAGCAGAAAAACCGCCATCAGTTTGCCGCCAACGATGAAACGACGGACGGACGAACGGAACAAGGCAAGGTGGCGATGATGATGAGTGAATCGATGGAAGGCCATGTGTCATGTGCTCGTCGTGGCCGTCGGAGCTGCTCATGTGTGGTGAGGTTAATAATTTGCCGCATGGAAAAAAAGTGGGGATAAATAAAAAGGAAATATCGTGCCATGGTTCATCATTTTGATGATATGGATTCATTTTTTTCTTTCTGTCTGCCGTGGGTGCTTTCGGGAAGGAAACGGAAATGGTTGTTATGAGCTGAAGATTACGAGATATGGTTTTAGGGGTAGGAGTTGCTGTATAGGTAGTTTTTCGATAGATATTTATTATACATTATTCGTCTTCAAGAAAAATAAGTGGAACGATTCCATTTTCATCTTTTTGTTCCAAAATGATTACAGTCAAGCCTTGTGGTAACGAATCATTTATCTGCTGTTGATGATAGCCTTCAAGTCTTGTTATAAAAGTTTGTCAGTTTCTTCCACATTTCCCTGTGGAAAATTAATGTTTAAATACTATTCAAAGTTTAAACACATTCATAAAAAGTCAACCTTAGTGGGTAAGCCCGTAAACCATCAGAAAACTACCTCACAGCAACAATAGCTCAGCAACAGCAGATTGACCACAATTGGATCATAAATACACGTTTGGATATTTGCATTTGAAACACGGAGTTTGTCCATGAACATGTGAAACGTGTGTACAAACCGCTCCTTCCCCGTCTCACCTGTCATGTCATAAAGCGCCGGTATGGGCCCAAAACTACATTAATGTATGTAAATTGAATGATAATTGATATTGATATGACACGCCAGATATCCAGTTAATTGAGCGTAGAAAATTGCACTTGTGCCTCCTCAGGTCGCCCTCGGCCCTTCCTCCGTTCACTCAAAAGCACTCAGCTCGCTCATAGTTCATGGAGAAGAGTGATGTTCGTCGGAGTCAGAGAGTTGTGATTGGCGGCAGTGCATTACGGAGCGGCTTTATCGCTTCCCATCGGAAGGGGTAGCACCGTGCCAGAGGCGGTGCTGCGATTATCGAAGCTATGTCCGATAATTATACGGCAGGTTACAAAGTTGTGAATAGTTTAGCTCGTGTCCATCCGATGGCAATTGCTTTCAGTTCGTGAGCACTTGGCTTTGTGTTTTTGTTGGGAATTTTAATGTATTTAATGCGCATATGGTATTTAGTAACAGAAAACAAAAATTATCAGCCCCAAATCAGCAACAGAAATGCACAGATTCATTCTCATGGCAAAAGCAGACACGTACACAGCTTTCCCAGTGCGTAGGAACCCTATTACTGCATCATTAATGCTTCTAAGCTTATTGCGCATGTATCAAATCTGCACTGTATTGGCTCTGTATACGCATATTGTGATTGTTGCCTCTGCATCTCCACAATCACCGTTGAGTAGTGGAGGGAGGAAAAAAATCTGGAAGTCACATTTGGTCGATGATGCGATCCATGGATAAGGAGGAAAAAGCAAGGGTGGAAGGCGGCTGTCAAATGGGAGTAAGATTAAAAAGCCGCCAACCTAAATCCAGAACCAGTTTTAAGGCTTAACGCGGAAAAGTAAAAAATATTATTCGCAAAATTCCAGGTAATCAATGCACTTGTAAGATTTTGTTTGCAAGCAGTTATTTGCTACGTGCTACTGCAGTGCGCTGTTGGCAATTTGATCAGCAAATTCGGCTTAATTCCCAAAATGGATGTTTTCTAGAAAATTGATTACGCCTTCACCATTGTTTGGTCGGAATTTTGTATGGTTGTTTACTTTTTAGAACCAGCGACACGTTGGGGTAGCAGTAAAGAGCCGCCAGTTCCACCCTTGGGAAAAAGACGAATTAGTTAGTTTTGCGTTTTTGATTCGTGGTGAAAAGATATTGATACAGATTGGAAGAATTTTCAAAAAATACGTCGACATTCATGATGTCAATCTTACCACAGGTTGTATTTAGTAATGACGAAAAAACAAATAAATTAACTCATTACTCGTGGTAAAGATGGATAAATTTTGGGTGAAATTATGAAAAAAATCTACGTGCTCGGCTCGGATTTGAACCCAGGACACTTGTATGCTAGACGAGCGCTTTATCAACTAAGCTGCCGAGCCATTTGGTTAATAACTCAGTTCTACAGTTTTATTCCAATAATTAAAAATAATCCCAGCAAAAAAGTATGTTTGGGATTTTTGCAAGTAGCAAAAAAATCTGTTCGCAATAGTATCACAAATCTTCAGAGTTCATGAAATTTTTCTAAGATTTTCGATACAAATACCTTTAGTAAAAATTAATGTTGAAAACTATGAGAAAGAAACAAGAATATTTGTATTCAATCATAAAAATATCATCAGGAATTTCGTTAAAAAGGTTCAGGAATTCTACGTAAAAATTTTGATTGTTTCGACAGAAAACTGATGCAAAATAGATATGGATAAAGCAATTTGTAAAGACATCTCTTAAAAATATGTTGATGTGCGAGTTTTTGAACCAGAAATAGAGAGTGGATAAATTTCTAGATGTAATTTATGAAAGAAAGCTTTCGAATTTTTTTTGGGTAATTTCAAGAAACTAAACGTATACAACAATTCCATGAAAACCCGATCTAGTGTCCCAAGTAGCACTGGTAACAAATGCAATATTTTAGAAAAATAAAACAAATTACATTGCCGTTGCATTTCAGATAATTTGTGGCATATCTAATTGACGATTCTCAATGTTGGTTACTAAGCTATTACATTGTAACTTACGCTTTGTTTACATTACATAGGTGTTGCATTTTTACTTGCATGTAACTTAGCCTATCAAAATGAATAAGTTACATTGAAATTGAATCTGTCGTTGCAAAGAAACAAATAACACACTATGTTACATACAGATTGCTAAGTGACATGTGTGTAACAGCATGAAGTTTGTTTACCATGTGTCATAGGGGAAACGGTGAAAAAATGAACAGGGTGGTAAAATGAACACCGAACTTGTTACGCATGAACAACAAATTTCAATAATTTTTATTACGCACGGATGATTTAGAGCATAAATAAGAGTGTTCTTGTTGATACGGAGATAAATTGAAGTTAAAACCGCGCTCCGAAATTAAAACTGAGGTAATTTTAGGCACGGAGGTGTTGAGGTTTTTCAATGAGGTGAATATCGTAATAATATGGTGTCGAAGCAGAAACATTTAGAACTGTTTTCGAAGGGGTTATAATCATTTACCGATGTGTTTTCTGAACTGTGCCACAAATTTTAATTCGTGTCGCTGCGTTAATGAACATCACTATTTTTGATGTTGTGCGATTAACCTAGTTATAATAAATAAACAAAATAATAAATGAAGGACAATTCCGCGAGTAGGCATATAATAGAGATGGTCGGGTTTCACATTTTTCAAACCCGAACCCGACCCGTACCCGACTTATTTTATTTCTTCAAACCCGGACCCGACCCGAACCCGAGACAATAATTGAAAAGCAAACCCGGACCCGACCCGAACCCGAAAAATTTTTGCTGTGTAAACCCGAACCCGACCCGAAACCCGAATTTTTTTTGTAAGAAAAACCCGAATAAAACCCGAGTTTGAAAAGATGGTAAATTCATCGTTTCTGATGCATAGGGAAGCTTTTAGGTTGTTACTCTGTTCACAATTCTCACCAAACCCGACCTAAACCCGACTCAAACCCGACTTTTTGTAAGCCCGAACCCGACCCGTACCCGATAGTTTTGTAGCCTCGAAACCCGACCCGAACCCGAACCCGAAAAATTTCAAATTTTCAAACCCGAACCCGACCCGAACCCGTCGGGTTCGGGTTCGGGTCGGGTTTCGGGTTTGAAAACCCGAGACCCGACCATCTCTAGCATATAACAGAACATCGAGTAACATTTGTAATGTTCTCTCTACTTATTTTGTGGGGAACGCCAATCTTTGAGCCGATTACACGGAATGACGAGGTTTCGTTTAAAGTGTTTGGGTCCTCTAGTCAATTCGTAATCAAACGTGAAAATCCTACCGCAAAATCGTTAGTTTTTGGAGGTGATGTTTACTTCAAAATTTCAAAATTATCATCCCCAACCTAGTTCCACCCTCCGTTATATGAATTATGGTGGCGCGTCGATCGTCGCAAGTTTCTCGTTAAACAGTCAACCCCATAAATGATATTTCGTTAAGCTTGGTTACTTTTAGTGTACAGCTTATCAGTTGCTGTCTGCTTTGTTAAAATTTGTTATAAGATTCCAACTCCCACAGGATCCACTAATGCATTGTCATAGTTTGTATAACGTGCAATAAATATGTAAAATTTGTCCTTGAAAAACTTATCGAAAGACCTAAACTTTAATCAACTCGTGGGGGCAAAACCGCCACCCTCCCCTAATTCATAACACCAATACAGCTTCTTCTTCTTTCTGGCGTTACGTCCCAACTGGGACAAAGCCTGCTTCTCAGCTTAGTGTTCTTATGAGCACTTTCACAGTTGTTAACTGAGAGCTTTCTATGCCAATTGACCATTTTTGCATGTGTATATCGTGTGGCAGGTACGAAGATACTCAATGCCCTGGGAAGTCGAGAAAATTTCCAACCCGAAAAGATCCTCGACCGGTGGGATTCGAACCCACGACCCTCAGCTTGGCCTTGCTGAATAGCTGCGCGTTTACCGCTACGGCTATCTGGGCCCCCATACAGCTGTTGAATTCAAATTCAACCAAACGTAATGCCACGCGCATATTAGAGCTTTACAAATGTACATTTTCGCATCAGCATGTATCTATTATTGAACAATAACATCAGAACAAACGCCTGTAGGTATGCATTATATATGCATGCATGATTAAGTGCGTACGTTCATTGCGCCACTAACCCGCACAAAAAGACAAAGTTTGTGTTGTTTTTTAATAAGGGCTTATCTACATTCATCGATTTCTCTTCATCGTTGCTCTCTTTGCGTTATTGCAGAAAACTGATTCTCTTTTCGTAACACATTTTTATGCTCTAGGATGAAGAATCACTATATCTTGCTTCATTAACAAGAAATATTATGGATTTATCTAATATAGCGAAGTTTTTAGCGAAAGAGAGAATCGATGTAGAGAAATCGCTCATGTCAGTTAGGCTCTATTGAAGACACAGCACAGAAATGCAGTTATAAGGGGCTACCATTAACAACGCGGTTATTTTTCCCGCCACCCCCTTAGTATGGACCGTGGTCATTGGGCAGAACCTCTCCCCTCCCCCAATGAATAGCTACGTAGTTTATTAATGACCCCTAAGCACGCATTTTTTTGATTTTGATTTATTAACCCTAAAAATACTCAAATGTTGTTTCTACTATTTGATAGAGAACATATTTGTCTATCATAATTCAAAAGAGCATGTTTTTCACATCTAAATCGCTATTTTCCTCATCATGAGCATATTACCCTCAGTCCCTAATATTGGCACAAATTGATCAATTTCTAAATTCAAGCGTTTGCTAGAATAAGGGCGTAAGTGCCATGATCTGTTTCTCTTCATCGTCCCTCTCTTCTGTGAATAAAAACGACAAGAAGCAAGTTTGTCATCGTTTTTTCATCTCAGGACGCAAGATTGCATTACTTCCTAGCGTCTTGGAGTGAAAAATTGCTAACAAACCCGCACGTCACAAACAATTTGCTTTCTTGGATGGAGCATTTAATTTTTATACCTTTGTAAGGTTCCAGTCAATTGGCTTAGGGATTTTTGCACATTATTTAGTGATTTATGGCAAATTCATCGTTTTCCCATTAGAAGCAAGATGATATCCTTAAGGTGTTCATTTTACCATCCCTTCCCCTATTGACAGCAGTGTATTTTAATGGAAGTTTCAGTATAGTTACACATCAGTTACAAAATAACATAAGATTTCTGGGTAACTGATGTGTAACAAACGAGTAACTTGCTGACAGTGGTTAACACTACATGCCAAATGTTTTCATACGTATGGTGAATTTTGATATAAGAACTTTACTATTTTATGACTTGTTATTGTTTTCATATATATTATTCCAGTAATAAACTAAAATTGTTGGATTCACAATATGCAGCCTCTCTAACAACTTTTTAATAGTTGTCATCATTTTAGATTGGTTGTCTTCAAACAATTATTCGGCAGTGTCTGCAGCCAGATGAAATTAAATGGCGGTTTATGATAGGCAATCAAGAAAATCCAGCTGCGGGACACGAAAAAACTTGATTTTGGAATCACAATCTTCACAAACGATAAAATACAAATCTAAAACACTGCTGATTTGAGTGACAGTGTCAATTTCCATTTTTTGTGGCAATTCTAATGAAATAATATCTAAACATTCCAGGTATCATGTGTTATTCAATTTAAAATTATAAGCTATTTCATAAGCGCGTCAATTTTGAGCAAGTAAAATGTTTGATTTCACAACAAATTCAAATCTGCATGTTAAATTTATCATGTACTTGTGAATAATTACGCGTTCGAAAATCATACGTAGTTTTTTTTGACATTCAATTCTAAAATGGTTGTTCGGTTTCAAAACTGTGAGAATGTAACAATAACTTCAATGCTGTTTCATTTATTTTGTCGCAGGAAAACCCATTCTTAAACAACAAATTACAGTCGCTAGTAAACTTCTTATGTAACGAACAAACAAGTTACATAAGGCTCGACTTTTTGCGCTTTTTCGGTTACATAGCAGTATTTTTTCATGTTGCAAATGTATCATATTGTAACTATTGAATATGTTAAGTAGCCGTTGCTGTAAGTTACTTGTAACAATATGTGCTGCTTGGGGGGTCACCGAATTCCGTGAAAATTTTCTATTTTGTTCCTTATCCGAAATAAGGATACACGTGTTTTTGGACTTTTTTTATTAGGGGCCATCTCTGAAATAGGATGACCAAAAAAAATCGCGATTTTGCAAAACAAATTTTGTTTTAGAATTATAACTTTTGAACCGCTTGACCGATTTTCAATTTTCTTGGACGAAAGGAAGTTAAAGTTTTTGATTTTTCAAGAAAAATATAAAATTTGACAAACATTGTTTTTTACTAAAAAAAAGTCAATAATTTCCGTTTTTTCGTGTTTTGATGGCCCCGGGACAATTTCTGGCTATTTCTGTTCTATTTTTTTTTCTTGAAAGTTCAGAAAATTTTACGTTTACTGTCATCACTGATATCATAACTGTTGAACAGCTCAACCGATTTCCAATCGTTTTTTATGGCATAAAAGCTTATGATTTCAAACTTTCAGAAAAAATATAAAACACTAAAAAAAAAATTTTTTTGCATGAAAAGATATTAAAATTTCTAGTATTTTAGGAATTTTTGAATATTTTTCATTAAAAATTTTTTTCCCTAGTTTTATAGTTTTTTTTTGAAAAGTTGAAATCTTAAGCTTTTGGTCCATAAAAAAAGATTGGAAATCGGTTAAGCTGTTTAAAAGATATGTTTTTTTTTTAATAAAAAATCTAATGCGCTGAGACCTACAGTGTGTGCCGATAAAAAATGACTGATTTTTTTATTCTCAAAAAATATATCTCAAAAACTAAAAAACATACATCGCTGAAAATTTATCAGTAAACGTCAAATTTTCTGAACTTTCAAAAAAAAATGAGAAAAGAAATAGCCCTTATTGTCCCGAGGCCTTCAAAACACGAAACAACGGAAATTATTGATTTTTTTTTCATGTAAAAAAATTGTTTTGGGAAATTTTTTTATTTTTCTTGAAAAGTCAAAATCTTAAGCTTTCATTCCCTCCAAGAAAATTGAAAGTCGGTCAAGCGGTTCAAAAGTTATAATTTAAAAATAAAAATAAAAATTTTGCAAAATCGCCATTTTTTCTGGTCACCCTATTTCGGAAATGGTCACCCTACTCAAAAAATCCAAAACCACGTGTATCCCTATTTCGGATAAGGAACAAAATATTAAAATCGGCTTTTCATAGAATGGCTGAATACCTGATGGAAATCATGGAGAATTGTTTGAGAAGCTCAAGAATGAATTGTAAAATCCTTCAAAAAATTTGTTGAAAAATTTCTTTAGGAAATCCCCTGGAGAATCACTAGTGCTGTCTAAAGAAAGAAATCTTTGGACAATAGTTGGATGGATCTCTCGTGAATTTTTCAAAAGAATCCCAGGACGCCATCTCGAAGGAATAACAATAATATAATTCTCTGATGAAATCCCTGCACAGATTGCTCGGGTAACTTCTGAGTATTTTCACGGAAGAGTTTTTGAAAGAACTTTTAAACGTATTCCGTCAGAAACTGTATAGGAATGATTAAATTTCCTAACATTCTCAAGTAGGCATTTTTGAAGAAATTTTAAAATATTGTTTTCGAGACAGTTTTAGAGGAATGCGTTAGTTTTTGTGTTTTAGAGAAATCTAATGAAACACTTAGAGAATTTTCTGCGAAAAATGCATTGATCTGCAGAAACTTCTCTGAGAAATCCCTAAGAGTTTTTGTTCCAATTTATTTCAGTGTAATTGCTTATGAAAATCTTATAGAATATTTGGAGAAATCATTAGAGTAACACATGGAAGAATAATTTAATGTTTTTTTTTTGCCAGGAAGTCTAGAATGAAATTTTCTACGGATTATCCAAGTAATCCTTGAAGCATTTCCGATGGATTTCCTGAAGTATTTGTTGAAGAATCTGAAGAGAAACTATATCATGCAATGCTAAGCAGTCAAACTAGCTTTTCCACAATTCTTCCACAAAGCTTGAAAATCCCTGCAAATAAAAATGACACAAACATTGAACGGAGGAGTTCAACTGATCAGTTTGTAATAATAGTATCGTACATTCGAATACATTCTACGAAGTGCGAGTTTCCAATAAAAGAATAATGAACTATTAGGTCTTTCAATTTTGCTTTCATTCCATTCTGCCAGAACACTATGGTCGACAAGAAGCCAGTGTTCCCCATTCCCACAGAGTTGCCAACACAAATTGAAAGCAATTTCACTGATTCATAATTCGTATTCATAAACGAATCACACAAAAAGCAAACCAATGATTTTTGGCTACACTTGCATCGAACCAGATTGAACGAATTTCCCAAAGAACCACCCTCTCTCGAATTTCGGCCAATCTCCCTCCACGTACTCCCACTTTCCACTGATTCAGTTCCAATTCGACAAACCGTTGCCAACTGGTGTATGAGCGGATCTGCGTTCACAGAAGAGCGATTTTCAACGCCAAGTGCTCTTACCCCTTACCATCCCCTCCTCACAGCACCATCAGTCCCGTATTCGTTTTAATAAGCTTTTATTGATAAATTAATTCGATGATTTTCGAACTAATATATTTCGTTGATTGGTTTGCTTTTTCATTCATACCCGGTTGGTTGAGGCCAGCGTTTCTCCTCCCCTTGCCCTGAATTGCTCGGTAGTTTTCTCGTTTCTCATTCTACTGTTGCCGCCGGTTGAAGCTATTCGATGATCATCAACATCATCATCATCACCGCCACTGAACCGGCAAGCTATTTGTTTTTCTCACTCTTGTATACTTTTCGAGCTGATTTCCTCCCCAGCTTCTTCAACCATTATAGAAGCGAGACTTGATTTAAAGCAGCCTAGCTCTCCACTGTGAGCCAGAAATAAAGATATCGCGACAAAATTTCAAGCCCTTTCATAACGAACAGAAATTGACCTAGAAATATTACAATTCCCAATGTACAGTGATGGACAAAATCTTAAGACTACTACTCTCATTTTTCTCATATTTGCTAGATCGCTATTTTTCTAACTACCTACTACCATCAGATTTTTACGTCAATTTCATGTTATAAATCAATTTTACGAATGAACGCATTTCAAGAACAAAACGTAGACTTCGTGGCCGTGCGGTTAGTGTCGTCACATTCAGCCGCATCGAGTCAAGTAGTGTGGGTTCAATTAAAATTTACCGGCAAACTTTCCGTAAGGTGGGCCACAGGGTGTTGCATGCTAGTCAGTTGACTAGTATGATGCTTCCTTCAAAGGGAAAAATGTCCATTGGAAGTATTAATATGTGTGTCTTTTAAAATAATAGAGAAAAGAATTAGCACATATAAACATTAAAAGCTTGGAAACATGAGACCACTACAGGAAATATAGTATTCTACCAAATCGTTAGAGTAAGGTGGGGCAAAAGTTTGTCCTTAGTGGTATAACCAAATTTCCAGAAATACAATAGCAGTTGAAAAGAAATAAATACCTCACATTGAACCTTCAATATATTGGCTTTAATTTTGCTGAACAAACTTTTGTCAAAATAGTTACCCATTTTTAATTATGTTTATCGAAAAAAACACACTAAATTCTCATAAAAGAATTGCCCAAACAGAATTGCAATATACCCAAAAATAGCAGTTTTTCGCAAAACAAAGTAGAAATTCGAAATTTTGGTGAATTTTTTTCGCAAAATCAGGCAAATTTCGCTAAATGTATAGATAATATGAGGATTTTAGGCAATTTGCTAATTTTCCCATGAGCTTATATATGGGTCCAACTTTTGTCCCGCTGATTCGAACTTTTGCCTCACTATAGGCCAAAATTTGTTTCCAAGCATTCATGGAAAAACTAATATACGTCCCAGCATCATTATGATAGGCTAAGAAACCTAACATAAAAAAATGAAAAAGATTGTATCTTTATTTGCTTCTACGCAACGAATGTTCGACCAGAAAATTACAATTTTCACGTCAAAAACAACAAATAGCCATAACTTTTCAAATCTCAATCGAATTTTATGATATTTGAAGTGAAAGTCTCTTACTTGAATAGCATTCGAACCACAATGAAATTTTTAAGTTTTGTTTTAAAATGAGCTAGGAATCTTAAAAAGAAACTCTTTCCCCACTCGAACTTTTGCCCCTCTATCGATTGCAAGATCATTCATGAGTTCTTGTAGAATATCCTTTAGCAGTACACTGCAGCTTTTCAAGTCAACATTTTGATAATTCATGCTATTGACAATGTTTTTAATACGAATAAAATATATGTTTTATATATTTCGCATAAAAAAATTCAATTATCAAAATATTGCCTTACAAAACAGTTTACATTGTATACCGATCGATTGTAATATGCTCGATTAAATTCAGATCAAAAGAGTGGATTGATTTACAACAAACAAAATATTAAGGTCGTTAAACATTATATTATTATATCAATGAAGAGACTCGCACCATCGGTGGGGCAAGAGTTCGAATCTAGTGTGGGGCAAAAGTTCGCTGGCTAAAACACAAAATATCGATCCTTTTATGACAGGCATACTTTACACCAGCCGTAAACTTAAGTTTGACGAAAAATACACACTATATTTTCATCAAAAAATTGCCCAAAACCAGGTTAATTGTAATATACTCAAAAATAGCAGTTTTACGCAAAACTAAGTGGAAATGTAAAATTTTGGTGACAGTTTTCATACGATCAGACAAATTTAACCAAATTTGAAGATAATATGTGGATTTAAGGCAATTTGCAAATTTTCCCGTGATTTTATACATGAGTCGAACTTTTGCCCCACTATGGGCCAACAGTTGTTTTCAAGCATTTATGCAAAAACTAATACACCTCAAAGCAACATTATGATAGGCCTAGAAACGCCCATACATAAAATATTGATAAAGATTTTAACTTCAATTGGTTCCATGCAACGAAAGTTTGACCAAAAATTACAATATTCACGTCGAAAAACAACAAATAGCCATAACTTTTCCAAATATCTATCGATTTTTATGATATTTGGAGTGAAAGTCTCTTACTTGAATAGCATTCGAACCACCATGACAATTATAAGAATTGTTTTGAATTGAGCTAGAAATCTTAAAAAGAAACTCTTACCCCACTCGAACTTTTGCCCCACTTTACTCTACACAACTTTGCAGCCATTTTCATTTCAGCATTTCATTTTTACACTATTTTGAAATTTCTGATCTGGTGGGCTGGGTGGACTATCCGTTCAGCTCGCAGTTGTGAGCTCGCGTCAAGACTCTGAGCTCATGGTTGGTTGGTCTCTGGACTACCCACGGTGTGCTAGGGTTTGAAATGTGTTTGATAATTATGATTTATAAGAAATTTAACCTTCTTTTAAACATAGGCTATTCTTTCAGCTTGTTCTAGTTTCATTACTATTGGCAATAATTTAGCTTATATTTTAATTGGGAGTTTTACCTTTTCCAAATCATCAGCAGTTCTTTATAGCTATACTGATATGAATATTATTTGCATGACACTAGCTTAAATTTTTATAAGAAATTTTTTCTTCTTTTGATCATAGGTTGTTCTTTTATATTTTAATATTTTTCATAGTTAATGGAAATAAGGTTTATTATAATTCATAGAGACTTATTAAAACTTAAACCGAACGACTCGGTGAACACTTACGTAAAAGAAGAAGCCAAACTTCCAGTGCGCATCGTACCTTCGTGCTGTGCGTACACGAATTCTCTCTGCTCTTGGAAGTTTTCTTAAAAACTACCTAAAGCAATAAAACAGTACTTTTCAGTGCTACAAAAACAGTACTTTTCAGTGCTAAAATTAAAAACGGTACTTTTCAGTGCTACTAAAACAGTACTTTTCAGTACTATTTTTTCTACTATTGATCCCTTTACGATCCTTGTTTGGACCCGTGCCTTCGATTTTTCGTTGGACCCGTTGGCGAAAGCTAGCGGTGGTAATCCTTCTTGGACACCGTCTTGGGAAAAAACCTTTCGAAGGTCACGTCTTCTTTCGTTTATTAATTAAACATGGTATCAACAACTAACAAAAGGAAGGGTGAATCTCTGAATTCACTACTTCCTTCCAAAAAAGTGGGTTTTAAAACTGTCACTACACGTGGCAAGAATGGAAGAAAGGACGCTTCCCCGGAATGCGAAGTTTCTTCCAAGGGTGAAATGAATAATTGTATCGAAATGAGCAATCAGTTCGATGCTCTAGACAAATTTTCCGAACACCAAATCGAAGCAGCCTCTAGCCCAGGCTCTTTGATTCAAGTGAGGAAGCAAAGAGTGCCGCCTATCGTGGTCAGTTGTTCCGAATTTGGGGGATTTAGGCAGGAGATCTTGAACTCCATTAGGGGAATCAAGGTTTCCTTCCAAATCGCAAAGAAAGGAGACTGTCGCGTTTTGCCGGAAACTCTTAAAGATCGTGAGCTTCTTCTCAAACATCTTGAAGAGAAGAAGCACAATTTTTTTACTTATGACGACAAAACTGAACGTTTGTTCAAAGTTGTCTTGAAAGGTCTCTGAATCACCTGAAGAGATCAAAAATGGAATAAATGATATACTTGGATTTTCCCCAGTCCAAGTAATCATTATGAAAAAGAGAACCCAATCTGGCATTGTTCGGAAAGGGCTTTCTCAAGAATTTTATTTAGTTCACTTTAACAAAAAAGAACTAAATAATATTAAAGCTTTAGAAAAAGCAAAACTTTTGTTTGATGTCCGTGTGACATGGGAACATTTCCAGAAACCTGGAGGAAATTACCAGAACCCCACTCAGTGCCGTCGGTGCCAAAAGTGGGGTCATGGTACAAAAAATTGTCGCATGGATGCTAAATGCATGATTTGCGGAGGTTCTTCTCACGCCAAAGACGTCTGTCCAGTGAAGGAAGATACCACCAAATTCATATGTTGTAATTGCGGGGCTAATCATAAGTCCAATTTTTGGAATTGTCCTTCACGCAAAAAGGTCATTGAGGCTCGTGCCAGGCAGATGAAAGATAATATCCGTTACGATAACGGTCGTTTCCGGAATTTGCCTGGTAGAGTATCAAACAATGCTCATTTTTCAGTTAACGATCGCTTGATCATGAATCATACCCATCAGGAAGATCATAATCATGCTCATTCACAAACTAATTTTAATCCGTCGGGTAGCCGTTCGAATCTTTCTATTTCGAATGTATCTACCCACGGTAAATCCTTTGCCGATATCGTAGCAGGTAATTTGAACTCTTCCCCTATTCGTTCCATGAGTACCCAATCTACTTGTTTCAAATCAAATGGGAAAAACCCTACCGCCACAGGTAACTCCTACCCCGCTTCTTCGTCTACCGAAAATTCCAATGGGAAATCATCAGATGATATGTCTGCCTCTGATTTTAATTTTCTAACTGAACAATTGAATCTAATGATTGATGCAATGTTCAAAGCCACCACTATGACTGAAGCAGTCCAAGTAGGTGTAAAATTTACAAATCAAATTGTTATTGGATTACGTTTTTCTAATGGATCCAAATAATAATTTAAATATTTTAAATTGGAATGCTCGTTCTCTGAATGGTAAAGAGGACGAGCTGTTTAATTTTCTTACGGTTAATAACGTGCATATAGCAATTATTACCGAAACTTATTTAAAACCTGGATCTAAACTCAAAAGAGATCCTAACTTTTTTGTTTATCGTAATGATCGACTTGATGGGGCATGTGGGGGAGTTGCAATCATCATTCATAGGCGTATAAAACATCAACTGTTTTCATCATTCGAAACTAAAGTTTTTGAAACTTTAGGTGTTTCTGTTGAAACACAGTTTGGTAAATATACTTTCATAGCTGCCTATTTGCCTTTTCAATGCTCTGGGCAGCAAGTTAATTTGCTCCAAACTGACTTGCGTAAATTGACTCGCAATAAGTCAAAAATTTTTGTCATTGGTGACTTTATTGCCAAACATCGGTCATGGAATAATTCTCAAAGTAATTCCAACGGCAGAATTTTATTTGATGAGTGCTCTTCAGGATATTTCTCAATTCAATACCCTGATAGCCCCACATGTTTTTCCTCTTCTAGAAATCCATCTACGATTGATTTGGTCTTAACCGACTCTAGTCATCTTTGTAGCCAACTGATTACTTATGCTGATTTTGATTCTGATCATGTCCCTGTTACATTTCAAATATCCCAAGAAGCGATTCTCAATCCTATCAGCTCCACTTTCAATTATTTACGAGCCGACTGGAATATATATAAAACGTATGTTGACTCCAATCTTGATGTTAACATTTCTTTAGAAACTAAACTTGATATTGACAATGCTCTTGAAACTTTAACAAATTGCATTGTTGAAGCCCGGAGCATTGCAATTCCAAAATGTGAAGTAAAATTTGAATCCGTGATTATAGACGATGATCTTAAACTCTTGATCCGTCTTAAAAACGTGAGGAGAAGGCAATTTCAACGCACTCGCGATCCTGCTATGAAAATTATATGGCAGGATTTGCAGAAAGAAATCAAGAAACGTTTTGCTCAATTAAGAAACAAAAATTTTGAAAATAAAATTTCTCAATTGGACCCTGGCTCTAAGCCCTTTTGGAAATTATCGAAAATCTTGAAAAAACCTCAGAAGCCAATACCGGCATTGAAAGAGGAAAACAAATTATTACTAACTAATTGCGAAAAAGCTCAAAAACTTGCTATGCAGTTTGAAAGTGCGCACAATTTTAATTTAGGACTTACTAGTCCAATTGAAAATGAAATTACTCAGGAGTTCGAAAATATTCTCAATCAAGAGAACGTTTTCGAAAATGCCTGGGAGACTGATTTGGAAGAAGTGAGAACTATTATTAAAAAATTCAAAAACATGAAAGCTCCTAGCGATGATGGAATTTTCTACATCCTCATCAAGAAACTTCCAGAAAGTAGCTTATCATTTTTAGTTGATATATTTAACAAATGTTTTCAATTAGCATATTTTCCTGACAAATGGAAAAAATGCTAAGGTTGTTCCAATTTTAAAACCAGACAAAAATCCTGCAGAAGCTTCTAGCTATCGTCCAATCAGTTTGCTTTCCTCCATCAGTAAACTTTTTGAAAAGGTTATTTTGAACAGAATGATGGCCCACATCAACGAAAATTCAATTTTTGCCAATGAACAGTTCGGATTCCGCCATGGACATTCGACCACTCATCAACTTTTACGTGTAACAAATTTGATCCGTTCCAACAAATCTGAAGGCTATTCTACTGGTCTTGCTCTTCTAGACATAGAAAAAGCATTCGACAGTGTTTGGCATGAAGGTTTGATTGTAAAATTAAAAAACTTTAATTTTCCAACATACATTGTTAGAATAATTCAAAGTTATCTGTCAAATCGTACACTTCAGGTTAATTATCAGAACTCCAGATCTGAAAGACTTCCTGTAAGAGCTGGTGTTCCTCAAGGCAGCATTTTGGGACCAATATTATACAATATTTTCACATCTGACTTACCTGAGTTACCTCAGGGATGTCAAAAATCCTTGTTTGCGGATGACACAGGCTTCTCCGCCAAAGGACGAAGCCTGCGTGTCATCTGTAGTCGATTGCAAAAAAGTTTGGATATTTTTTCTTCATACTTGCAAAAATGGAAGATTTCTCCTAATGCTTCCAAAACTCAACTAATAATATTCCCACATAAACCAAAAGCTCTTTATTTGAAACCTTCAAGTAGACATGTTGTCACGATGGGAGGGGTTCCAATAAATTGGTCAGATGAAGTTAAGTATCTAGGGCTCATGCTAGATAAGAATTTAACTTTCAAAAATCACATTGAGGGCATTCAAGCCAAATGTAATAAATATGTAAAATGTCTCTATCCCCTTATTTATAGAAAATCAAAACTTTGTCTTAAGAACAAGCTGTTGATATTCAAACAAATTTTCAGGCCAGCCATGTTGTATGCTGTACCAATATGGACTAGCTGTTGTAATACCAGGAAGAAAGCTCTACAGAGAATTCAAAATAAAATTTTGAAAATGATTCTGAGGCTTCCTCCCTGGTATAGTACCAATGAGTTACATAGAATATCCAATGTTGAAACATTGGAACAAATGTCAAATAAAATAATTAATAATTGCAGACAAAAATCGTTACAATCTTCTATTGCCACGATTAATGCGTTATATGTTTAGAGGTTAAGTTAGGTTATGTAAATTGAAAAAGTTATTTTTTTTTCTCTTATAAGCAGGTGAAATCAACTCACCTGTAAAATATCTGAACTGCTACGGCAAATGAAATGTAATATGTTGTTAACAAAATGTTGATAAAATCTTAAATTTGTGTTACCAAATTAGGATGATAGTGTTGTCTAATAACACAGAACAATTAGATATAAGAAATAATGAATGTTATGTTTAGAATGATACTAATAAAAGAATTAAAAAAAAAAACTACTGGGAAACAAAGTTTAACAAATTCAAAATGGATTTATATGTCATTAATGATTACTTGCCGTGTCTTGCTACTTGGGAAAACTATCTGGTATCCGTGACCATTTTTTTCATCGAATCAAATGTTTTCAAACATCTTGGCTCTCAATTAAGGTTCATATTCTGATAATCTTCTTCTTCTTCTTGGAATTACGTTCCCACTGGGACACAGCCTGTTTCTAAGCTTAGTGTTCAATGACCACGTACACAGTTTCTAACTGCGAGCATTCTTTGCCAGAGTTGCCCCTTTCGCATTCGTATATCGTGTGGCAAGCACGATGATATTCTATGCCCTATAGACCGGGAATCGAACTCAGATACTTTCAGCAGGGCTATTCTTTGTAGCCACGGACCCTAACAACTCGGCTAAGAAAGGCCCCCATCCATTCATATAATAGAGAAATCAAATTGATTAAATTTGATGAAAATCATGATCTTTCGGTTCCGGGTCGTTTGACCAAATGGCGTGCGACCAAACGGCGAAGTTATAACCGTTAGCTGTGATCTTGCAAATACTCAATAATAGCCAGTAAAATAAACAGTGAATTTTTACTTCTGGTCAGAGGCGACTCGTAACCTCACTTTTTACCTGTTCTACGAATTTAAAAATGGCTAATTCGGCAAATTTAGATTATAAAGCACACAGTTAATGGCTGGAATTCTCCCTTCTAACAAAGCTCTACTTATTAAATGCAAATTTGTTACTGTAAGTCAAGAATTTGTAATCGTGGAACAGGTAGATTTGAGGTTAGGGAATCGCCTGGGAGTTTTATACACAAACACGTCGGAACCCTTGACGAACAAAACGGAGGAAGAATCATTCAAATGCGTTGACCTGTTCGTAAGCCATTTCGCGACATACAAACACCAATCCATTTTTATTTATATAGATTACTAAAATTATTTTTTTGTATTTGATTTGAAAAATATAAGAAATTTCCTTTCCAAAAGTAAACGCACAATACTTATTCTATTTACAACAAACAAATTATTCTGTGAGTAGTCTAAAAATCCCATTTTCAAGATAACACAATCTATAATTGGAATTAAGTTCTGTAATAAATCGAATGAAACCATTGGTACCAAATAACACATGCCCTCAATAGGAAGAAATTAATCTTATATAAGTCGTATCACAAAGAGAAGCTTATTATTTACTTTTGTCGCTAAATTTTGAACTCCAGCCCATAGTGCACTCTTGGAGCTGCTCCGAGAAGGCGCACCGGAGTCTCTCCACCCCTTTCCCCCTTCTCGTCGATCGTAGATTCCCCTTTGATGATTGAAGATCGATTCGGCTGGGTCAATTGGTTGCGTTGAAGAGAAGGGGTTCGTCGAGGTGAGGATGAAGCATCTATTACACATGCTCACACGAGAACGCACCAGGCAAACAAATATCTGAATGATGTTCGTTCCCGTGTTCAGCGCGGTTTTTGTAGCGCACTCGTTAAACGATGAGCAGATAAAACTATTTGTATTTGAGATCTAGCGCCGTTTCTCGGAGATTACCGAGCGTGGAGTTGATCCGATCTGCACGTGTTGGCCTCGCGGGTGAGACGTGCTATTAGCGGAATTGGGCATTGTTAGCGTGGGGGTTAGCTGATTGTAAAAATGGCTTTTTGACCTGTTGCGTCAATTAATGGGGAGATGTTCCACGATGTTTATTATTGAAGCCATTGTCGTATGACTATGCTTGTAAGAAGAGTGCAACTTGATGGCATGAAAACCATGACATGAAATTTAAAATCATTTTATTTCGTATCACAATCAGAATTGTGAAAATCTCAATTTCTCATATCTCATGCTTGTCATATCATATCTATAGCTCATCAGCCATGCATAAGTTGTCTGATCATTGTATTTGCATATTTGCATAATTTTTTTTTTTCAGGCAAATCACTCATACTTTATTTTTATGCTAGCAATATAACATACCTTTCCAACGTGATTAATAAAAATAGGTTTGGATTGATTTTCGATAGGTTTTATTAATGAATAATTTTTGACAGCATAAGCGTGAGCAAGTGATTTCGCATCAAAACCCCATGCGTGAGTTTCGTAAAACAGATATTAAATGAGTTTGCTCTCGCGGGGAACTCTAAATTATTAAGATTGGAGTGTGAGTCCACCAACATTGATCACAATTTACTTTCTTTTCAAATACATCGAAAATACCATCAAAAGAAGATCCGGCGTCAAAACTGTTATTCCTCTTATTGTCCCCATTAAGCACAATTGTACAAAACCTATCACGCTTACAAAGCACTCAATACAACCCTTCAGGACCGTGATCATCAATAGGCCAACATGTATGTATTTGCCCGGCGCAAACAGCGTTAAACGCTAATGCAAACATTTTCGCAATACTACGTTTTCCGAGTCCGTATCACCCGGTCATCATCATTGTCATTGTCGTAGTTGTAGTCACTGTCTCTTCTTCTTCATCATCGCCCCCACCTTTCCTATAATGGGCACCATTGTTATCACCATTATCAAAGCGTCATACAATGCAATTGAGAGGAGGTAGGAGGAGGTGGGGGGTTGATTTCAGCCATTATCACCAACGACACAACATCAAAGTGGGTGGAAGGGGGAAGCGGGGCAACCATCAAACGCAAACACCCCCTCGCGGGCATTATTAGGCGCATTAGAGGTGCACAACCCGCAAACGGTGCTCCAGCAATGACAGAACGTATCGGAGGCGATAAGGGGTGGAAAAGGGGATAACTCAATTGCATAGGGCAAAGTGGTTTGAAATAGACTCATGGGGTTAAACGGCACAGTTTACGTTTAATGGAATCTATCTTCTATCTTCTATCTTCTATCTTCTATCTTCTATCTTCTATCTTCTATCTTCTATCTTCTATCTTCTATCTTCTATCTTCTATCTTCTATCTTCTATCTTCTATCTTCTATCTTCTATCTTCTATCTTCTATCTTCTATCTTCTATCTTCTATCTTCTATCTTCTATCTTCTATCTTCTATCTTCTATCTTCTATCTTCTATCTTCTATCTTCTATCTTCTATCTTCTATCTTCTATCTTCTATCTTCTATCTTCTATCTTCTATCTTCTATCTTCTATCTTCTATCTTCTATCTTCTATCTTCTATCTTCTATCTTCTATCTTCTATCTTCTATCTTCTATCTTCTATCTTCTATCTTCTATCTTCTATCTTCTATCTTCTATCTTCTATCTTCTATCTTCTATCTTCTATCTTCTATCTTCTATCTTCTATCTTCTATCTTCTATCTTCTATCTTCTATCTTCTATCTTCTATCTTCTATCTTCTATCTTCTATCTTCTATCTTCTATCTTCTATCTTCTATCTTCTATCTTCTATCTTCTATCTTCTATCTTCTATCTTCTATCTTCTATCATCTATCTTCTATCTTCTATCTTATATCTTCTATCACTGTGATTCGCTACAAGTTGTTTTGTAAAACTTTATTATTTCTGTCTAATATGTGATTGGACTCGAGTTGGCATTTTAACCCACCTTTTCCTACCCTCCGATTGGTTGTGGTTTGCCTTTGAAGGGTTCAACAGGAAGGGGAAGCTGCGGCTAGCGACGCGGTCGGAATACACTGCAACTTGACTTCATTTTCGATGAGTGTGTTTATTCCGCTAATTTGTATCATTATCGAATGTTTATGCATGCGAAGTCCAGAGCCAGCCCGGAACGGGTGGAAGCGTGGGTGCACGAGGAATGCTCGCTCGATGTTTGCATATTTAGCAGCAGTTTGATGGGTGGTTCTTTGATTACACAATAATATCATCGACTTGACCGGTGTGACACCGAACCGATGCTGCTGAGGTCGGAACTAATTTAGCTGGATTGATTGATGCCATAGAGGTTGTAATGCGAGTACTTCCAGTCAGTCATCGGTCAGAGCGGAGCACAGTGGTTCAGAAGAATTCGTGGAAAAAATTACGCTTACTTAATATCTTGCAGTTATTAGTCACCAAATATTTTGTTCACACAGAACAAAAATTCAACAAAATTAATTATTTTTATACATTTAAAGGCTTTCCAATTTTCGAGTCTAAGGTGTTCTGGATATGTGCACCTATGTATTGTCCAAAACGGGAGAAAACAATTTTCTTTTAAATTTTTTGTATGTGTTTTAAAGGAAACTAAAGGGAAAGCAACCATTATCGACCTGCAAGAATTCTGTGCTATCAGGCATCAGAGGCGTGTGCTTTAAGCACTACATTAGATCCGTTCCCTTTTGACTTTGTTATTTAACTAATAACTTGTTTGGAAATTGGGGTTTTGTCAGATTTTTTGAAAAACTGGACCTCTGTGCGCAGAGACCACTGGAAGAGACTGTTTGGATCGGTGTGAAGGAGAGCAAGATGCATCAATACCGACGTGTAGTGATGTTAATCCACAGCATGGATACAGTACTACGGAACATGAAACTGAGAAGCGAATAAAGAGCAAAACATAGGTTTGAGTGAAAATGCCTTCAGTGAACAGTAATTTTCGGTAATAATGACCCTTGAAACCGCATTTTGCTCGCCACATTACCGCCGAATGGCGAAGCGTTGTGCCTTCTGCTAAAGGGTGTTAACGGTGTTGCGTAGAAACAAATGGCTTTGAAATATGCCGCATTTCAACATGTTAATAATATAAAGATTTACGCTTTTGTCCGCTATTGGATATATTGTTGACACCCGAACATTCGATATATTCTAAACACATGTTTTGTTAACTATTAGTTTGATACAGTTTGTTTAATTAATTTGATGATTTGTTTTTATGTGACGGGATGTAATGTTAGAATGATAAAATCGATCCTATAATTCAGGACAAAGTTGTGGACCTTACTAATCACATGAGAACTCTAAGCTGATGATGGATTTGTCTCTGGATTTCCAACGGTGTTCTAGAGTTTCAAATGCACAATGAACCGAATCGACAATTTAGCTGGAAAAAGGTGTTTTCTCTGTTCTCGTCGATTTTAGACGTTCGATGTCTTCAGAGAAGTTATTCGTGGGTGCAGGTCGTTAGGCCGAAAGGGTCGTTTGGCCGAAATATTACATTTGATATATATGATCATTTACTACTATTTTAAATGGCTAACACATTCATCAGTGTTTCTTCCTTCTTTTAATCAAAGGCTGTTTTTTCTAGTTATATTCCACAGGGGTTATTGTGTGCTCTCAGGTAATGCAAACCAGCTTGATCTAATTACTAACAATCCATTCGATCTGAAAATTCATATAGCGGCTTCTAGGTGAACCTCACCTGTCCTTGTTAATTAACCAGTCGACCTTACGGTTCAATATAACTATCGGCCATTTTTGGCCTAATGACCCTTTCGGCCTAACGGCAATCGGCCTAATAACATTCGGCCTAACGGGATAGAACCGAAAAGAAGAAGCCAAAAACTTGTGGTTACTACAACTATGAAATATTTAGCTTATTACGATTCGAGGATTTAAAGCTACCCGATTCTGCAGAAGGGCGAATAATCCGCAAATCGTTTCAGTTACCGTCCAAAGCTGACTACAAACGCGCTGCGGAAACCTATTACACTAAAAAGTTAATTATTTGCATATCATTGATGATTTATCCTTTTTTAAGAAAAGCTCAATAAGTTCTTTGAAATTGAGCATTGAAATTCTGTACAAATGCATTTTAACTATAGTTCACTATTGTTTTGAATTTCGGCCAAATGGTCTCCAATGTGGATTTTGGAATTTCAGTGTGGATGCTTTGATTCCAGTGTGGATCATAAGATTGTAGTGTGGATCGTAGCATTTCAGTGTGGATTTTAGGATTATAGTATAAATTGTAAGATATCAGTGTGGATCCGTGGATCGTCGAATTTTAGTGTGAAACTTGGGATTCAAATGTGGATTCCAGTGTAGATCCTGGAACTGCAGAATAAATCCTGGTATTTCAGTGTGGATCCTTTGATTACAATGGAGGCACTGGAATTATAGTATGGATCGTAGAATTTCAGTGATGATGCCGGGATTGTAGCGTGGATCGCAGGATTTCGATGTGGATCTTAGGATACCAATGTGGATCCCAGAACTCCAGTGCATTCCGGGGCAGGAGCAGAATTCAGCCAGACAAAACCTCTAGCGCTTTAGGAGTGCATTTTTTCGTGTTGGTGTCAAAGGAGTCTTATCTTGAATTTATTTGTTCTTCAATTTGCTGATGAAAGTTAGTTGAAAATTTCGGCGCATAGGTGGCGCTGCAATGTAAACTTTTTTGTTTTGCATCCTACAGCTTTCGCGTTTTCGGCAAAGTCTTAGATCGTGTAAAAATACGAAGTTGTCGAAGACACCAAAGTTTAAGAACTTCAAATAACAAAATGGTAAACAATGTGTAAATCATTTAAATTTTAGGTTTTTTTCTATTTTTTACGTTAAAATCGTAAAATGTTTCAGATTAAACACCATACAGTATCGTACATATAAAATGCACCAAAGAAGATTTCCCATACAAAATGGTCGACTTCAAAGAGCTACATCTCCGCAGTTCTCAACCGATTCTTTTCATTTTTTCTGTGACTAACTACAAATTTTCTCAATTTTCGAAAACTAATGTAAAATTTGTGTGAAAACTATTGATTAAAAAGATACAGATAGGTTGAATTTTGACATAAAAGATGCACCAAGACAAAAAGTGATGTAGCAGAAGAACTACGCGTCATAAGGACTGTTCATTTAAGAAAGTGGACACCTAAATATTAGCATTTTGGTGTAAAAATTCCATAAAAACAAATAAAATTTTGTTTCAGTGTAATCTCAAGTGTTTATTTTGACAGCAGACAAAAGTTGACATAAAAAAAATTATAAATTCTAAACGATGGGTCGAATTGACATGGCGACCCTCAATTTTTTTCTGCACAAATGGTGTACAGAAAAACTGCCGTTCTGAGATTTGGCTTAAATCGCGAAGTGTCCAAATTGAATTTTTTCAACGCTGTGGCCAAAACGGATATTCCTGACGACGTACGATACATCCCAACAGAAAAATTTGGGAAAAATGATTTGGTATGGCAATCAATTTGCTCCCGCGGTATGAAAGTACTACATATTTCACGACGGGTTCAATCAACCGCGAAAATTACAGAACTGAATGCATTAAAAAATGGCTTCTGCCCATCTACTGAAAGCATACCATGCCCCCATTGTTTTTGCCAGACCTAGCATAGGCTCACTATGCTTCAGCTACTTTGGAGATGCTCAAGAAGGAATAAGTCGAATTTGTAGATAAATGATCGAATCCATCAAATTGCTCAGAACTACGCCTCATTGAAACATATTGGGCAATAATCAAACGGCATCTTAAGAAGGATGGAAGAGAAGCAAGCTCCATCGATTTTTTTCAAGAAAATGTGGTCAGCAGTTCAAAAAGCAGTTCGAATAGTTCCGAAAAAAGTTGTGCAGAATTTTATGGGTGGTATCAAAAGAAAAGTAAGAGCATTCTCCAGCAATGCTCAATAAATGTTCAAATTTATGTGAATTTGATCGAAATTACGTTGATTTCCATGTATTTTAGGTAAACTCATGAATTTGTTCGAAAATAAACAGTTTACTGTAAAAAACACGTGTCCACTTTCTTAAATGAACAGTCCTTAGTATCTTGGTGTCTTCAGCGGATTTGTTCATTACGTGATAATGATCAAATGCGCTGAAGACACTGAAAGGATACTACGCTTATTTTGTCTGATACATAACTTTTTGTCTTGGTCCATTTTTTATGGCAAAATGAAACCTATCTGTAACTTTTAAACCAATAGTTTTCACACAACTTTTTCAATAGTTATCAAAAATTGAGGTAATTTGTAGTTCGCCACAGAAAAAATGAAAAAAATCGGGACAGAAACGGCGGAGATATAGCTCTCTGAAATCGACCATTTTGTATGGGAAAACGGCTTTGGTGCATTTTATATGTCCAATACTGTACGTCGCTTAAATTCGATAACAGGTTATTTGAAGTCCTAGAACTTTGGTGTCTTCGACAACTTGTCGTATTTTAATGCGTTCTAAAACTTTGCCCAAGTTTGCATCGCAATGCCATCTATGCGGCGAAATTTTCAACTAATTTCATCATCAAATTGAAGAAAAAATAAATTCAAGATAGGTCTTCTTAAACACCAACCCGAAAAAATGCACTTCTAAAGCGCTAGAAGTTTTCTCTGGCTAAAGTCTGCTCCTGGCCCAGTGTGCAGTGTGGATTCATGAATTTCAGTGTGGGTCCCTTTGTTCCAGTATGAGTCCTGAGATTCTAGTGTAGATCAAAGGATTTCTGAGTGGATCTTAAGAGACTGTGATGTACATCGTAGGATGACAGTGTGGATTTCTGGATTCCAGTGTAAGTATTGGGATTCCAGAGTGGATCCTAGTCTTCCAGTGGGATCTTGAGATCCCCTTTTAGATCCTGAGATTTTAGTGTGGAACTTGGGATCACCAGTGTGGACCCTGATATTTTTGCCTGGATTTTGATACTTCAGTGTGGATCCTTTGGTAACAGTGTACATCTTAGGATTAATGTGGTAATCTCGAAATTCCAGTGTGAATCTTGGAATAACATTGTGGTTTCAATGATAATAGTGTGAATCTTGGGATTTCGATATGGATTTTGGCTATTCATGTTGAACCCTGGATTTCCAGTGTAGATCTTGGGATTCCTATATGTATTCATGAAATGTAGAGTGGACCGTAGGATTTCCATGTAGATCCTGATATATCAATGTAAAATGCAGAATTCTAGTGGATTTCAGTAGGGATTCAGTAGGTTTCCAGCGTAGATCCTTAGTGTGGATCCTGGTATTCCAGTGTGGATCCTAGGGTTTCCATGTTGATTATGTTACTTCATTGTGGATCCTATGCTTCTAATGTGGATTTTGGGATTCCAGTGTGGTTTGTAATATTTGGTGATCCTGGGACTGTTGTATTGGGAATCTTGGGATCCCAGTAGAGAATTTTTTTTTATTTGTTGTAGGGTACACAAAAGCTTCAAACACCAGGTCTGTTGTGTGTTGACACGGTGTGGGATTCACGTTAGACGTGGTTTACGACTAAAATACTTTCCTTGCTGCTCCTGCGCCTCACGTCAAGCCTTGTTGAACTTCTACTGGACGCTCATGTGCACTTCTCTACTCTACGATGACTCCGCTGCTACTGTTCGAGCTCACCTGGTTGACCAGTTGGATGCAAAAGTTGGTCCAGCGATTCCGGTTAGAGGATGGCTTCTGGTTCACTGGCGCTCTAACGACTCAATTCGGTGATACGTTACGTACTACTCAGAGTAGTCCCCGGGATTCCGGGCTGATGTCGAGGTCGGTCCTGCGATTCCGGTGGTAAGCTTCTGGTTTACAGGCGCCTCGACGATCATTTACTGGTGCTGTTTCGCGAACTACTCAGCTAGACCCCGGCTGTGGATTCAGCTTTTTCCGACTCGACGTTGGTCGGCCAAGTGTCAGGGTCGGTTCAGCAATTCCGGTAGGAGGATGACTTCCGGTTTGCAGGCGCCAAGACAACTTATTACCGATACTGCGCTATGTTCGCTCTACTCGATATTGTCCCCGATGGAGGATCTAGCCTACTCCTATCGCGGCCCGGAGCTCTCTGGTCTTCACGACATCTCTTTTGCATCGACGATTAATTAACATAATCTGCATTATCCCTCTGTCCCCCGCATACTGGCACATGGTTGTCCGGATTTTGGACGCTTGCGGTTTCTGACATAATCTCGCTTCGTATATCCCTGAATCGAGGGCAGTCGAATATGACATGTTCCGGTGTCTCCTAGATATTTGGACCGGCTGGACAATGTGGAGACTCTGCATGTCCGAATCTGTGCAGATATTTTTAGTACCATCCTGCCAAAAACTGGGTCAGGAAGAAGTTAACTACGCCATGTTTTTTGGTAGTCCACACCAACACGTTAGGAATCAGCCTGTGGTTCCATCTTCCTTTCTCCGAGTTTTTCCACTCCTGCTGTCACTTGTCCATTGTATCCGATCTGATGGTATTCCTCGCATTTCTTGTGTCCCTTTGCTGGTAGCATGCTATGTCCTCAGACAGAGTGATGCAGATGGGGATCATTCCGGTAACGATAACGCACACCACCTCCGAGGATATTGTGCGGAAGGTACTCGCAACCCGTATAGCCTTGAGCCGGAACGTACCTGCCAGCTTCTCCCGATTGCGTTTGGTTGTCAAAGCTGCAGCCCAATCCGGGAATTTATAGAGCGCTTCGATAAGATTGCGTGTCGTTCGACGTTGATCTCGAACTGTTGAAACGTTTTGTGATGAGCCAACTCCAGTCGTCCACGATTCAATGATGTCCAGCGATTCCGTCGTCAGTATCTCCACCTCCTCCGCAATCTCGCCAGTTATCGCACGAACGAAGTCATCTACGAATCCAACTATCTTGACTCCACTCGGCAGTGTCAATGTTAGCACTCTCCTCTTCTGCTTGGACGCTTTCTCCGCACACGTGATGACTGTCCGAATGGCATCCACCGTCAAAGTCTTTTTACGGAATCCGAACTGCCTTTTCGAAAATCCGTTCTCGCCTGCCGTGTAGATCGTCAGCCTGCCGAGAATGACCTTCTCCAGAAGTTTACCAAGAGTATCCAGCTAGCACATTGGTCTATATGAAGCGGAATCTTCTTCATCACTACACGATAGGCGTTGCCACAGGGATTTGCGGCAGTTTCCCTGCACAACTTCATGTAGCAGTTCGTTTTACTCGTAGCTATCTCCCGTTTGAACGCGGCTTTGGCCATCCAATAGGTAACCTCACGCTCTTCCATGCTGGCTTCTGATCTAGCTCTCTGCACGCGTCTTCCGGCTCTTAAGCAGGCTGCAAGGAGGGTGCTGAGTCTGTCGTTCCACCAGTATACAGGACGCCGCTGATTCATTGGCTCCAATTTTCTCGGCATAGTTGCGTCACACGCTTTCTCCAACGCTCCTGTCAGCTCTCTTGCATCCATGTTTGGAGCGTCGCTTACTGCTCGGAGTGCTTTAACAAAAAGATTCTTGTCGAAATGCTTCGTCCTTCACCTACGTTATCCATTCTTTCTCTGGCATACTGCACAACTTCTCCGGCCAACGCAGTAGTGGATCGCTTGTCACTGTGGGTGTATTCTTCGCTAATTCTTCAACTCATATTGTTAATCAGCGACGGGCTGCAAAAGGTCACGTCAATGATGGATTCCTTACCGTCTAGCGAGGCCGTCGTTGAAAGCCCACTCTACGGCTCAAGCATTGAAGTCTCCTCCGATGATTACCGGCGTTCGACTGATCAGCTTGACGGTTAGCACATCCAACATCTGGATGTACTTCTCGAGTGTCCACCTCGGAGGGGCGTAACAGCTGCACACGAAGATTCCGTTAATTTTAACGATCACGAAACCCTCGTATGAGCGATCGACTACTTCTTGGATACGGAACCGGCCTATCAGTTGGATTGTCATCGTCTCTGCTCTGTCTGCTACCCAATAGCCGTATCCAACACGGTTCTGCAATGATCGCAATGTCGCACTTTGTTTCCGTTGTCGACTGCCACAACAGTTGTTGTGTAGTGCCGCAATGATTGAGGTTCACCTGCGTTATCTTCATCATCATTACTGCTCTGCCTTCACCTTCTGATAGGTGGGGCTTTTGAACGAGTGGCGTATGGGAATTACCAACCTCCGCTTTGCACAGATTGCACCTAGGTGTCTTCAGACTGTCCCTGCCAACATGACCTTTATCATCCGATTTCCTGCAGTGTTCGGACCTGTCCGAGCCTTTGCAGTTGATTGCTCGGTGGCCGAAATCCATGCATCTGAAGCATCTCTCCAACGAATTTGTCTCCCGAGGGATTAGTTTCAGCGAACAGATTGACCATCCCAGCTTGACCTTACCAGCCTCGACGAGTTTTTGGCTGCTGCGACTGGTAATCGGATAGTCGCTATTTTCATACCCCCGTGTACGCTTTCCTCAGGCGGATGGACTGCGGTGTTTCTTCCAGATTGCATTGAGACAACAGTGTACCTCTCACGTCGTCTTCTGTTGTGATCCTGGGATAAGGCTCTCACACTTGCGTCGTTGCCCAGCGACTTCGCGACGAGTTCCCGGCAGACCGAACTCTTGATCGACAGATGTTTTTTGAGCTCAAAGAGCGTATCTCCTTTCTGGGTGCGCCTGGTTCTCATCCAGCAACTTCGCGACGAGCTCCCGGCAGGCCGAACTCTTGATCGACGGATGTTTTTTGAGCTCAAAGAGCATATCTCCTTTCTGGGTTAACCTGGTTCTCACCACGTTTCCACCCAGCTCCTTCAATTCTGGATCCTCCCTCACTCTCCTGAGAATCGCCGCGTAGGTTGTTTTGTCACTTGTCTCAATGACAAGAGCATCTTCGGTTCCTTTATTCTTCCTCTCCTTACATGCTGCATTCTTCTCCTTCTGGCATTTCACGGTGTGCCATTCACTGCCGTAATTCTGCTCTCTGACACACTCAGTGTCGCTTCTCTGCCTGCTCTCCTGGTGTATCCCTCGTTCTTTTCTCCGAGTGGGTGCTTGGATTGCTCCTAGGTGTCTCCTATGAACCGGCTGTTGCATTCACCGAGATCAATGCCTTTTTGGCTTTTTCCGCTCTAATCCGCAATTCCTTCTGCCCGCGTTCTGCGGCTGTAACGGCGGACTCGATCAGCTCCTAGATCCTGAGGTGGACGTTGGTCTTGTCAAACTCAACTTCTCATGCTGTCGGTAGTCTTGAACAAGTGAACACTTGGCTTGGTGTGGACACTTGACTCAGGAAGCTTGCATCCAGCTGGTTTCCCGGTGGCTTACTCTGTGTGCTGCATCTGCTAGTTGTGTCACCCTTCCTTATTCAGGGAACAGTAAAGTACACTGCCAGCCGACTGTTAGTCGACGTATTCAATCCGTAATCCATGTCCTGTCTATTGTTCTACACTGTGACCAGTATACCTTTATCAGGATTTTACTGGTATCCATCCTGATGTGCCGGTTGGCACTACAGAGGGCTAAGGCACTTAGAAAGCGGTACCAGGTCGCTTGATCAGGGCTACTTGCAGATATGTGGTTTTTTGTAGAGATTCTACAGAGCCCACTGCTGAACCCACGCCACATTCTAAGTAGGCCATGCTTGAGCTCATAGTCAGATGTACCAGAAGCTCGGCCACCTCCCGAAGGAAGTTCCGAAGGTGGTATTCCATACGGCTGTATAGATGAGTTTAGCTTGGAAAAGGCAAGAATCCTAAGCTTCCACCTGGCACACCCTCAGAAGGACAACAGTGCCCAGGTTGCACTACCAGCTAAGCACGCAATCCTCAGCTGGCGGTCTTTGTTATCGTTTGACCGGAAGAAGCATGAGGTGTGGAGACCAGAGTTATGTTGGACGCTCCTTCCTAGTTGTTGACTCACCATTTTGAAACCCTTCAAAATACGGTTTTTTTTTGTGCAACTAGGAGTTTAAAAATCTTCATAGACTGGCCTGTATATGTTCATGCTCATGCCAGTGTGATTTTTGGCGCGGTGTGGGATCCACAAAGTGCTTTCCCCACGAAAAACACTCTCCTAGGTTTAGTACCATTACCCTCCGGAACCACCTTCCGGTATTACTTCGGAGGGGAGGCTAACGTGCTGAGCGCACCTCTTCAATTTGTTATTCTACATGCTGAACCCTTCGGCTCCTGTTAGCAGTTTTAAAAACCGTTCAACGTTGTGCCTCATGCTGAGCCCTTCGTCTCCACCCGTAAGTTATTCATTAGTATCTACTATTTTCGCCCATTGGCGACCCGTCAATTTGTTAGTACCTACATGCAACATTCTGAGCCCTTCGGCTCCAGTTTGTACGCTACTCTGCACTCATTTAGAGCGCTTACTCACACAGTTACGACGACCTTCTCCTTTTCTTTGTTCAGCTGGTAGGATGCCGAGGTCGGTCCAACGATTCCGGTTGAGCATAACTTCCGGTTCGTAGGCGCCTCGACTACCTATTACCAGCATCCCGACGTACTCTACTCGACTAGTCCCCGACGGTGGACCTAGTCTACACCGACGAAGAATTTCCCGGCGGTGAAAATTCTCCCGAGACCGATTCTTCTTTTTCTACGTTTCGAGCCGACCGGAAGGGTGCCGAAGTCAGTCCAGCGATTCCGGTGGAGCCTAGCTTTCGGTTCACTGGTGCCCCAACGACTCTAAAACCGGCGCTATGACACGTCTACTCAACTAGTCCCCGGCGGTGAACCTAGCCTACACCGACGAAGAATTCCCCGGCGATGGAAGTTCTCCCGAGACCGATTCTCCTGCTGCTGCTGCTGCTGCTGCTACTGTTGATCTTCACTTTTTTACGAGACGACCGGTAGGGTGCCGAAGTCAGTCCAGCGATTCCGGTGAAGCCTATCGTCCGGTACACTGGTGCTCCTACGACCCAGGACCGGTGCAACGCCGCGTCTACTCAGCTAGTCTCCGGCGGTGGATCTAGCCTACTCTTTCAGAGAGTTCCCCGGCAAAGGAATATCTCCCGAAACCGAGCAGCCATTCTTCCTTTTCATGTGTTCACTCTAGCTAGCAGATCGTTGGTCGCTACGCCACTTTCTCTGAAGCTCGGAAATTATTCTCGATACCGTGCTATCGACAGCGTTCCAGATGCCTTCTTCTCGGCACATCTCTTCGACAACGTTATCGACAGTGACTCCTCGCATGTCCCTCCTCACTTCTTCGAACCTAGGACATTCGAAGACTACGTGCTCCGGTGTCTCCTCCGCATTCTCGCACTCCGGGCAAAAAGGTGAAGAAGCATGTCCAAACCGATGCAGATACTTCCGGAAACAGCCGTGTCCGGACATAAACTGCGTCAGATGGAAGTTCACTTCTCCATGCTTCCTATTAACCCACAGTGATACATTTGGAATTAGACGGTAAGTCCACCTTCCCTTCTCCGCGTTGTTCCACTCTTGCTGCCACTTAGCCAACGAGTCCGTTCTGACGATCCTTCTCACATTTCTGGTGCCTCTTCGCTCATAACACTCCACGTCCTCGGCCAGGGTGATGCAGATGGGCATCATGCCAGCGATAACGCATACTGCCTCCGATGAAATCGTCCTATAGGCGCTCGCTACTCGTATGGCCATGAGTCGGAATGTGCTGTTCAACATCCTCCGATTACGCTTGGTTTTTACCGCTGCGGCCCAGACTGGGACTCCATACCTGAGAATAGAGACCGCTACACTCGCTAGGAGACGCCTTTTACTACTTCTCGGTCCTCCGACGTTCGGCATGATCCTCGCTATCGTATTGACCGCCTTCGACGCCTTTCCGCAGGCGTTGTCCACGTGAGCGTTGAAGTTTAGACGGTCATCTACCATCACCCCCAGATGCTTCAAAGCACGTTTTGATGAAATGTCTTGTCTACCGATGTTGATTTCAACCCTCTGAACAGCTTTGAGGTTGCTAACCAGCACTAGCTCCGTCTTATGATGAGATAGCTGCAGTTTTGCTCCAGTCAACCACGCTTCAACCGTGTCAATCGCTTCCATCGTCAGCATTTTGACCTCTTCCAACGTCTCGCCAGTCACCGTTAGAACGACATCATCTGCGAATCCAACGATTTCCACTCCGTTAGGTGGTTCCAGCATTAATACTCCATCGTACATCGCGTTCCAAAGCGTTGGACCAAGGATTGAGCCTTGTGGCACTCCTACCGTGATCCTGATCGACTTTTGACCCAACTCCGTTTCATATACCAGGACTCTGTTTTGGAAATAGCTTTCTAGCATACTGCACAAGTAGCCAGGAACATGATGCCGGACCCTTAAACTTCGCCATCACAATACGGTAGGCGTTGCCCCAAGGGTTTTCTTCGGCTTCTCGACATAGCTCCTTGTAACAGCTGGACTTGCTCCGCTTAATCTGTTGTTTGAAAGCAGCTCTAGCTTCACGGAAAGCGATTCTCCGTTCCTCTCTCTCTACATCGGTTCTTGCTCTCTGGACGCGTCTTCTGGCTTGGAAGCATGCAGCACGGAGGGTACTAAGCGTCTCATTCTACCAGTACAATGGGCGCATTCGGTTCCTAGGCTCCATCTTTCTCGGCATCGATGCATCACAAGCCGTTGCTACCACTTCTGTCAACTCTTCTGCGTCAAGGTTCGCCCTGCTGTATGTTCGAAGCGCCTCAAAAAACACCTCCTTGTCGAAGTCCTTTGTCTTCCACTTCCGCTCGTATGTCCTCATTTTCATCGGCGCTGGGAAGATTCGCTGGCCGATGCTGTAGAGAATCGCCTGGTGATCACTGTGGGAATATTCCTCGCTCACCCTCCAATTCATGTCATCCAACAACAATGGGCTACAGAACGTAACATCGATGATGGACTCCCGACCGTCTTCACGGAATGTACTGACAGCCCCTTCGTTGCACAGCCTCACATCTAGCTTCGCCAGAGCTACGAGTAAGCTGTACCCCCTGGCGTTGGTCAATCTGCTGCCCCACTCTACGGCCCAGGCATTGAAATCTTCTCCTATGACTACCGGCGTTCTTCCCACCAGCGTATCTGTGAGCAAATCCAACATACTATTGTACTCTTCGTCTGTCCATCTCGGAGGCGCATAACAGCTGCATACGAAGACTCCGTTGACTTTGGCAATGACAAAGCCGTCGTGCGAGCTATCGACTACTTCTTGAATGGGGGTGTTACCTTTCATATGTACCTCTGTCGATAGAACGAACATTATTTTATGCGTGTTTATGATAGTGAAAATCTTATGTAACGTGATTCAATCAAAACAATATATGTTAATAGTTGTTCAACACATTTTAGAAGGTTTTAGAAGGTCTAACCTATGCAAAAACTTAAGAAACTACGGGTTCTTCTTCTTGGCATTATGTCCTCACTGGGACGAAGTCTTATTTTCAGCTTAGTGTTGTTATGAGCACTTCCACAGTTTTTAACTGCGAGCTTTCTTGACCGGGTATTTATCTATTCAAACAATTCAAATCAAATGGAAATCTCTCTGGAAGCACTGAAATTGGCCGTATTCAGCTTATTGTATATAGCAATACTTAGTGTTTTCAAATTTCCCGGGATTTGATTTCCCGGGAAACGGGAAATAAAATTACAATTTCCCGGGAAATCCCGGGATCCCGGGAAATTATGAAAAACGTGAAAATAAAGCAAATTTGGTAGAATTTTATTTTTCAAATTATTCGTATTTCGTGTAGGGTCGGTGTTCTCTTAGTAGACAGTCCCCTATAGTCGCACTAGTAGCTTTTTACGGCCGTTTTGCTACAAATTGTTGCAAAACATTTTTAACACGAAGCTCAGGAACCATTTACCTAAGTACCATTGATCCACAACTCGATTTTGTTAAAAAAAATAATCGAGATATAGTTTTGCTTGTAATATAAGCTCCCTTGCATCTATAGGAAACCTATTGTTGCTATAGTAGCATTACTAAGCAAAACTATTTTTCATAAAACAAAATAATTAATTAGATTATAACTTTTTAATATCAATCAAAAGCTGACGATTTGAAAGCAAAAATGTAAAAGTTTTGTAAAAACACGGTTTTGATTTGTATTTTGCTTTATATTATAAGCTATAGTAGCGACAATAAACACAAAAAAAAAAATATTTTCGTATTTTTTGTTTGTTTTTTTTTACATAACTGTCATAAAAACCTTTCAGACGTAAAAACAATGCCTGGCTTTATTTTTCGCTTTTATTCGAATATTTGTTTTTAGTCATGCGGCATCATCGACCCTATATGTATTTCTTCTTTTTCTTGGCATTAACGTCCCCACTGGGACACAGTCGGCTACTCAGTATAGTGTTCTTATGAGCACTTCCACAGTTATTAACTGAGAGCTTTCTTTGCCAAAGTTGCCATTTTCCCATTCGTATATCGTGTGGCAGGCACGATTATACACTATGCGGGTAGTAACAAGACACTAAGACCCACCTATTTGTCCTAGATAATGAGGAGGTCGAGGTGAAAAAATGGATCAATCAGCATCTGAGGTTGGTTTCAACTCATGAGACAATTTCTTTCCGAGTTCAAGAATTTATCTTTCGATATCTAGGAGGGAAACGATTCCGAATCAGTGGAGTAGCAGACCTCTTAACTTCTAAAATAAGCTTTTTGTTTCAAGGAATCTAAATGTTTCATGGGATGACCTGTTCACAGTTTCAAAAAACGACTTTGAACCTTATAAGTAGAAGCAATAATTTGATACGCTAGAGTACCGATGCATCAAAATCAGTATCATTCAACCAGCTTAGTCGCCGAACCTGATTAAGGGGCGCGCTTTTGAGAGTTTAATGGTGACAAACTGTTTTCTCCAAAAGGTATAAATAGCGGTATCTTTTTCTAAAGAGGCTCTATGCAAAATGGTAAAGAATGATATTTGTATAAAAAACGACTACTTCATTATTTCTCAATAGTAATGGAGTAGAACGACATGCACTAAACAAAGGACACGGGTATACCACAAAAGATCAAAGAAAACTGGTCGCAGTGGTTCATCCCGAACAGAAACAGAAAAAAAAGAAATGATAGCTTCATTTCAAACGCTAGGCTTCAGAACAACCAAATTTATAGCATTAAGCAAAAGCCCTCGTGGAGTTTATTCTTGATCCAACTAAAGTCTTTATATTAAAAATTGTGACTGTTACATCCATGAAAACTTTATAAGCCTACTGAATTCATAGGAAAGATCCCTTGAAAATTCCCTTTTTTTATTTAGCAAAATTCATGAAATAGATATCGTCAAAACGATATATTCTTTATGAACAATTATTTCATTACAAAAAAAAACAAAAAATCAGCATCGAAATATGACTAGTGATGTAGTGAGTTCATTGGTTAAATTATATGGTAAGTAAATGGTGCGATGGTTTTGTTTGAAAATAGATAGTTATTTCTTTTTTTATAAAGCTTCCCGGGAAATATGAAAATCCCGGGAAATACGAGAATCCCGGGAAACAGAAAATCATTTCCCGGGAAACGGGAATCCCGGGAAATCTCAATTCCCGGGAAATGTTCCCGGGAATGAAAACTCTAGCAATACTGATTGATTCTGTACTAAGATAACATGCACCAACTTTGATTGGAAGGAATCGCCAAAGATCAAGAATCAAATTTATCAAGTATTTATATATTGCGTAAAAATAGCTCTGGGTCGAAGTGGAACGAGATTACAAAAAATATCAGGGTAAATTTGATAAGAATCTTATAAGAAGTTCACAAAGTCCGATTCCTCTTTGAGAATCTAGCAAAACTTTGTAAATTATACTTTACAAGATAGCAATTTAAGCTTAGTTTTATACTTAGTTTTGCTGTCTACTAAGTCATTATCATCAAACTACACGAGTAAACGGCCTTCAAACTCCCATCGCTCACTCTTTACCTCTCGTTTAACCAAAACCATGAACTGCAAAATGCATTCAAGGGAACCTACCACCCCGACAACCCAGTTCCAGTCGCCGCATCCTCACCGAAAAGCCCGAGTGGCTCCGGAGTGCCCAAGAATGGACGAAGAAAATAGTGGAATTTTGACTCAATTGTGGTGTGTCCCACCAGTTCATACCACAGCACACGGTGATGGGACACCATTTTCCGTCAAGGTGCTCTCTTCTGGACTTGGTTACTCGCCACTCCACGTGGAGTCCGGGCAACCATGTGCGAAGCGAAGCAGACACCATGTACCCGAGCAGGAACGAATAACTTGAACCTGGCTTTGTGTATCATATTTTCGTATCATACCATAATTAGGTATTATTCTTGTCTTGTATTGCCCACACCTCAATTTGATATTTTAATGGTTTTGAAAATATTGTTCGAAACAGTTAAGACTATTTCTTGAGGTATTGAACTACAGATGTAAAATTTCACTTCTGTATGATAATTTGTGATGTATTATTTAGGGTTTGCAATACCTGATTCAGTTATCAGTTTGGTGTTTGTAGAATATGCTCGAGATATTATTTGAGGTATTTGACCTCTTATGCAGGAGTCTTCCCTACCTTATCTGGTATGGAATACCTTCGTTTTGCATTCTGCAGAAACTTCTGCTCGGGTAGTCTCTCCGTTGAGTTGATGGTCACTTTTGTGCGCCTTTTACGTGCGAGCGAGTGCATTCCGGATCGGTCTGATGGTGAACTGCATTGTGTCCACCAATCTATCTGATGGCAAGATGGAGCTTTATTTTTGTGCGCTTTCGAGCTGCGGAATGGAAGCAGCTTGTAGTTGATGTTTCCTTCTCCTTTCGTTCCTTCGGTTTTCTCGGCTCTTAAGATTTTCCGTGTTTGGTCGGCTGTTATTGTTGTTGATGATTGCAGTTATTATCGTTATTTTGTTCCACGCTTTGTTGGGTTGAAATATGATGAGTTCCCGGACTTGAGTCAGTTGCCACTTTATTGTGCTTCCCAAGTATAGAGATAGAGACCGGGAGGGCATAACGGTATTACACATCTAGAGAAGTAATTTGAAACTTAGTTGTTAAAAACTTAGAGACAATTTCAAAACAGTTGGAATTTCAATATAAAACCAGTTGAATTTTTGCATTCACGTCCAATTGAATCAAGCTATATCTTGAATGAAAGTTTAAGTCCTTGAGTTTTGAAGGTAAGTGCTTGATGTTTTGAATTACTTAAAAGTTTAATGAAACCAGTATTTTATTTAACTTTGATGATACATTCAAGTTTACGAAGTCACTTTCGTCTACCTGGTTCCATGATATAATATTAATTTCGCATTTTTTTCTTCCGACATACGCACTTAGTGACCAGCCCACTGAAGTCTGCAGAAGAATATCCGCGTTTTGCGTCAAAATCTGGGTTGAAAAAAAAAACTTTAAACAATTGTTGTTTAAGGGATGGGTAACAGAAGGGTTAATTATTTTGAATCCCAAAAAAATGGTAAAATTTAATTTTCAAATCAATTTTTCTTTGTTCCAACGACTCATTCAATTTCCTATCATCATTTCGCCTGCATCAAACGGAATCCATCTCTTCTTCACCAGAACCGCATTAACAGCCAGATAACAATCGCTTTCGGAAATTACCGGTATCAATCATTCCGAGCGGAGCAGGCGAGTCGAGCAGCCACTCGTCCATCCTCCGAAGGCGGCAGCGGCTCCGTTTTATTGCGCGCGTCTCATTTTGTCTCACTCAATGTGGGCCTCGGCCGACGATTAAAAGCGACCATCCACGCAAGCCGAAGAATCCAAATAACACCTTTGGAATCACCTCCCGGACGAACCCATCACTCAAGTCGATCCCGATCTTGCTTGGACTGGCACTGAGGAGCTTCGAATGTGCCCTCAGATTGGGCATATGTTGGTATTAGGGTGCGGATTATTTTTCATGAGTTCTCAAAATCAAGGACTCAAGGTTTGAACCAAAAATATTGTAGAAGATCAAATTTATCTTAAATCAAACTAGTCTTATGTTAAAAAAGTTTTCCTTTTTCTTAAAAAGTAATTTTTGTTTGACCATAACTCATGAATACTTAATCGATTCAAAATATTTTTACATGATTTTAAAGTTTATTAAGTTGTTTTTAAACTGTACAAACGACAAATTCAATTGTAAAAATTGATTTGAACTATTTATTCAACAAAAACTACCCAGAAACAGGAATGTTTGATGAAAACCAAGAATTTTCTAAAATTAACCTCACCCTACTGTTCAACCAAACCTTGGGGTGTGCTTCCCGGTAATTTTATGGCCACAACTAACCAGTTCCCTGTGTGGTGTGGTGATTCGAACGGGAAGAAACGGGGAGTAGTCGTGAAGTTCTAAAGTGAGCAAGATGTTACCATCCATCCGAGGGTTTCATGTGGGTCGGGGGATGGAGAGTTCAGTTGCCCTCTACACGGTCGAGAATGAGGTCGTAAACGTTAATGACTGTTTAATGCTTAATGTTATAATATCCCATTTTCTTGACGATGCACCGTCGTCGATCGTTAGGCCGGCAGTCGATGGTGTACTTTCAAGAATGTGGAGATTTGTTTTGGGTTTAAGAAGTTAATTTTGGGAATTTGTATCGTTGACCGGCTTGAAATTTGTTACTATACTAATACTTATAGTAACTCATGCGTTAAATTCGAAATCTTTTTTTTGGGTTTCTAATACAAAACTCCTTTGAAAATGTTCTGTTTTTTTTTGGTATCAACATTTCAACAAAATTTATCAATGATTATCCAATGATAATCCACGGTGTGTGTAGAGTTATTATGGGTTTCGAGAGCGTTTTCAGTAGATCTGAAAGGGTTCTTGGGATCCCTAAGTGGTGCTCAAAGGTTACCCGAGGCCTTAAAGAGATTTCAAGACGGTAATAGGGGTTCTTAAGTAGTTCCCCAGAGGTTCCTAATTCAATTCCAGGGGTTTCTCACAGGGCTCTCAATATTTCCCAGGGTTTTGAAAAGTGATTCACATGGCTTGCAAAATGTATCCAGAAAGCTCCGAGGTCAACTCAACGGTTGATCAGATATTACCATGTGATACTTACAACGGTTGCTTAGTAATTATGAACGTTTTCCCTACGCAACTCAAGAAGTTTTCTGAGCTTAATCCCATTCAAAGTTGCCTTTCAATGGATTTAAAGCGGTTAGCGGGCGAGGTCCCTTTGAAAATTTCTAGAGATACTTTGAAAACCTTTGGGGTACCTTTGAAAACTCCTCCGTGGAAAACTTTGGACACCTTCATGCATTTTTTTTCTATCTTTATTATCGAGATTTTTAGCCCTGGGCTTGTTCATCTCGGAACCAACGGCTGTATTTCCCTTCCGAAGGAAGTCGTCACTTTAACCTTTTTTGATCATAAGTAACTATCTCGGGGAAAGGATTCGATCCCAGGTGCTTGGCCTTCAATAGATTTCAAGGCGAAGGTTAACAGGGGGTCCCAAGTGGCTCCCCAGAGGTCGCTTAAACAATTGCAGGAGATCTTTACGGGACTTCCAGTATTTCTCAGGGGTTTGCAAAGCGACTCAGTTGTTTTCCAAAACGCTTAAGGAAAGTTCCAAGGGCTTCTCAATGGATTTTCAGATGTTTCCATGTGTTTTCAGATATTTTCTTGGGATATTCAGTGGCTGCTTAGTAATTTTGAACGTCTTCTTTTTGCATGAAGTTATTTGAGTTTTATCCCATTTAAAGTTACCATTCAATGGATTTATAGCGGTTTCCGGTTGAGGACCATTCGATAACCTCAGCAAACCTCTTAAAACCACTACCAGTACCAGTACCCTTTGGAAGAGATTCTTTTGGAAAAGGTGCCTTTGAAAACTCTTAGGGATTCGGCGGAAAATTATGGACACCTCAATGTATCACTTGAAATACTTCAAAAACACCTTTAGAAATCATAAGAGACCTTTCAAAACCTTTTTGACACTCCTGGGAAAACCTTAGCAATCCTTGAGAACATATAGTGGCGGGTATCCTATCAAACGCTTTTCTATGACGCACACTAGAGCATTGGGGGTGCGATTGAATATCGTTTATACCTTAAGAGCACAGTAATGTCTTCGGCGAACTTTCAGTACGATCTACCTTGTTGACGATCATCCTTTTAGTTGAGAACTTGGACGGTAGGGGCGCTTTTTCTATATAAACCTATATGAACCCTGAGGGTAAGAATGTAACCTTTATAACATATGATATCTCTAGATCCTAAGGATTTGGAAGGTTGGTGTCTTCGACAAATATTTGTTTGATTAATTATTATTCGTGGTTTACGGCTAACTAGTTTAGTGGTAGTTGTTAGTCTTCCACAAAGTTTTTTAGTAAAGCAAGGAATGACATGCGGTGGTCGTTCGGATGCAATCCGTCACTAGGCGGCGCTAGTGTGCATAAAACGTTCATTTCGCGGATATCTCAGGATCCTGAACGCTTAGAATGATGGCTTGTTTGGCAAAGTTGTTCAGTAGCTCAATATTTTAATTCAAGCCAAGAAATTCGAGATTTTACCACTTGGTGACGCTGGTGAGCGTGAAACTTTTGATATGTGGATATCTCAGGATCAGATGACGCCTTCGGCAACATTGTTCAGTAGCGCCACCAGGCGGCACTATTGAGCATGAAACTATTGACTTACGGATATATGAGGATCCTGACCACTTTGAAAGATGACGTCTTCGGCAAAATAGTTCAGTACCTCAAAGGCTATCATTATGCAAGTCAAGAACTTTTGCCATCAATAATGATAGCCCTAGAGTTGCTGAACAACTTTGCCGAAGACGCCATCTCTTTAGGGGTCAGAATCTGTGCTATCTCTTAAGGCATACGAGATATTCAACAACACCCCCAAATTGATGAAATCCCATAAGCCCTCGGTCTCATATAACGCGGACCCCAACAATGTGTCTAATAGGGGACCTGACTGTATGATTCTATAAAGAATCCTCTGAAAATCCATTGGTAATTCGTCGTAATCGGATAATGAATATGAACCTCTTGAATTAATGCATTATTTTCTTTTTTATTTCCAGGTAAGTGCATTGATGTAATGAACGGCGTAGAACATGATGTATTGTTTGGTGAGTTTGAAGAAATACTTATAAAAATCGGTTTGTCTGAAATCATCAACAAGACTCATATTGTTGCCAAGGACGTTTTGTGATGAAAATTATTTATAGTTAACGAGAACTTCTAAAAATTATTGTATTACATTCATGCTTTTGGTTTTCTTGTTCAAGATTGGATCTAGGTTTGCTCCCTAACCTTGTTCCTGAAAGCAGTCTGATCGAGATAAGAAAAACAAACAAAACATGAGTTTTACTAGTATTCAATCTGAGAAGTATGCCGTAACTACGTTAACGCTAACCTCTCTAGAAACATTTGTTAGAATTAATATAGATTTTGTAGACACTCTTACGGATACCCTTGTATGAGACGCCTGAGAACGTGTATTCTCATGAATCCAATAGATTTAAGGGGTCCAAAGCGTTTTTCGGGATTTAGAAATTGCTATTTAATTGGAGTTCACAAAGCCTTTGCAGGTTTCATGGATCCTTCCGAATTTGAACAATAGTTCAGATGAAGCCTTAAGCATTCAATAGCGTATCTTACATCTTCTGAATGATTCTTAGTTATTTTCAAGGTTTTTATTTGAATATTAGTATATCATGAACGCTTTTAAAATCCACGGCAACCTTTGAATATCCTTTGATATGCTAAGGAGTGGAAACAGATAAATTCTCTATCTACAATTATAACAACAATCAATCACTATTCGAAATGTGGCCTATCGTCTGTTACTTGCTGAAAAAAAAGGTCTGTGGGTTAGTTTTTAAGTTTTCTTGCTGGACGGCTGATCGACAACTGATCAGATCATTACTGTACGGAGATTTCTCCAAAAAAAAAAGCTGTGAATTCCAGGTCCCAAAGACTTCAAAGGCGGTACATCAAAGGCTCAGATATGGTTTTTAGGAGTTTCCAGGGGTTTTCAAATTCCTAAAGTTTCCCAAGATTTTTGAAGGCAAGGTACCCAATCGATTCTCAGAGATTCTCAAGAGGACTCCAAAATGCCTTAACAAGGGATTTCAAAGGTATTGCTCGAAAATCGTTGAAATTTTCTTTTCAAGGCTTTTAGTAATTCAGCTGGAATGAGCTGTATAAACAGATCTTCAGCTCAATAAGCTGATATTCAGCTACCCATGCCACTTGGGTTATACCTACCTTGATGCATTGATGGCGTGGCTAGCGCCATTGCTGGGCTCGTTAGAGAGTTCCACCTTATTCGGTCTTGGGCGATATTTCTGCAGTTGTCCCAAACGTTTAGGGTTGCTAGGTTCTATTCCACTTCGTACAGCCAACGTGTTCGTGATCTTTCACGAAGTCGCCGACCACTACCTGGTTTCCTGCTGAATACTATTTTCGCCATTTTTTCTTCCGACATTCGCACTTAGTGGCCACTGACCAGCTCACTGAAGTCTGCCGTATTTCACACGCTTAAAAATAGTCGCATCTTTATTCAATTGATACTATTCTTGATTTATGCGTCTGTGCCACACACCATTTTGTAGTTTCTCACCGAGTTTTGTCTGCAGCACTTTACGCTCTAAAACACCGAAGACTTTCAGGTCTGCCTTTCTCAACGTTCACGCTTCACAGGGCAAACATTGTCAGCTTCAAACACATCCCTATCAAACACTAGCTCAGCAGCAACATCATGAGACCTTCCTCCATCTTTACCTGCGACCACGTACTTCGTTTTGATAGAATCAATGCTCAGGCCTATCATCGCTGTCTTCCTCTTCAGAGGCACAAAAGTCTCCTCAATTGACTTGCGATCGATTCCAATAATTGAAAACTCATCTGTAACCCAGCACTTGATTTCGAACCATGCAGCGTTGCACGTATCAGCCACATTAGTTTCGTCGGAAAACCATGTTTGACCCTTATCTACCACAGCTCATTTATTTTCACTGAATCGTACGCCTTGTATTCAATAAACCGATGGTGAGTCTGCAAGTTATGCTCCCGGAATTTATCGAAGATCATTCGCAAAGTAAACACCTGGTTCGTTGTTGATCGGCCCTCACGAAAACCAGCCTGGTATTCGCTGGCGAAGGTCTCGTCGAGCGGTCTCAGTCTGTTGACCCTTAAAGCCCGAGACGAAACATGAATTTTTAATGGCCACAACTCGGTAACTCGGTAGATCAAAAAATTTGAAATAAATGTGATTAGTTGGTCTTACAACTCTTGGGTGAGACTCCCACATCATCCCTCCCCCTTTTCTAGGGAATCGAAAAAGGGTGGACACAAGGAATCCAAAATTGGTTTCAAATTAATATCTCAAAAATCAAATGAGCTAGAAGGTTGGTGTCTTCGGGCTATATGATCATGAACAATTTGGTTGGGAATTTATCCGCTAGATGGTGCTAGTAATAAAATTTCTTCTGTATGTCAAGATCCTTAGCAGCGAGAAAGTTGATGTCTTCGCCAAAGCTGTTCAGCAGATTGAGTGCTATTTGGTAGTAAAGAGTTTAATTTGAAATCAATCCGCTAGGTGGCGCTAGTAAAAAGAAATCTTCAATCTTTACTACATCAAGATGCTTATCAACGAGTTGGTTGATGTCTTCGACCTAATAAAACAAATAAATCAATGCAACTGTGCATCAAGAAGATTTGTTCCTAGCGTTTACAAGCGGTTGAATAATCAATCAGACTTTACATGGCCAAATAGCCCTTGATCATCGGACAAGGATCTTGAGATTCAGAAGATTGAATAAAATGTGTTACTAGCACCGCCTTGTGGATGTATTCCTAATCATAAATTCCACCATAAGATAACCCTTTATCAGTTTAACGGCTTGGCCGAAGACACCAACCTCCTAGCTGATAAGCATCTTGAGATAAAGATGATTGAAGATTTATTTTAACGAGTTTCATTTAGAATTTAGATGATGAATTACAACTCAGACTCTTCACTGCCAGAGTGCTAAATATCTTTGCCGAAGACTTCGACCTTCTAGATGATAAGAATCTTGAGCAGCAATACTGTTGCCTTTTGTTGGTGATATAGTCGGTCATGTGTCCAATCAGGTTTTTAATAGCTATTTCAAATTTTCTCAGCGTTTTTAGGTAGTCAGCTTTAGGCATACTTCATAACTGTTTGAATAACGCATTGGTAGTAATTTCTGATCGGCTATACATTGGCGCCAATATTTTTCATCTTCAGATAGCCCTCGATCAGCTTAGAATATCTTTGCCGAAAAAGCATTGAGGTATAGAAGATTGAAGATTTAATTTAACTAGCGCTATCTAGCGGATGGTTTCCCAATCAGGCTCTTCACAGCCAGATAGCCTTCAATCTACAATCTACTCTTTACCGAAGACATCAATCTTCTAGCTGCTAAGGATCGTGAGACGTAGACGATTTAAGGAAAATTGTCACTAGCTCTACTTAGTGACAAAATTCTCAATCAGAATCTTCATCGCCAGATAGTTTTTTATTTGATGATCAATTTTGCCGAAGACACCAAACTTCTACCTGATAATGATTTTGAGATACAGATGGATTAAGAAAATTTGTCACTAGTGCCATCTAGCGGATGAATTCACAATCTCTTTGGTCATCACCAGATAACTCTTGATCTGCTGAATATCTTTGCCGAAGACATCAACCTTCTAGCTCCACGTTTCTCAACAGGGGTCCGCGAACCCCCGACCGTGTAAAAAGCACGCTGAAACAAACACCTCACAGCGATTGTACCCCGTTTGGCATAAAGTCGTTTGGCATAAGGTCGTTTGGCATAAAGCCGTTTGGCATAATGACCATTTGGCATAATGATCGTTTGGCATAATGATTGACTTAAAATAAATATTGGCATTTTTTAAACTTTTACCGAGACCAATACCACCGAGCCCATAGCAAACAATTTTGGTAGATTTGCAACAAGCGTGATGTTCGTTCAGAGATTTTCCAAGCTTAAAATTTCCAAAAATGTTGTGACATTATAGAGCATTACTAAATAAAACTCGTGACGGGTCTCTACATCTCAGAACATAGAGTTTTTTCCATCTATATTAACGTGTTTTTTAACATTATGCTAGTTCAACACGAGAACATAGAGTATCCTTGATCAGGTTGCGATAAACATATTTTATTACAGTTATTCATCAAAAGAACGCTCATAGAATATTTCGCTGCAGATCAAGCTCTGTCCCAGTTTGGACGTAACACTCGATGAAAATTACTTGATAAAAGAATGGATTTTTTTTTTGCAAAATATCAGTAGCTCTGATCCAAAGATCTATCAGTGGGACCTAATGCAAAAAATAGGCTATATACGAGAGCAGATTATTTTTCATTTAAAGTGTTTAAGGCTCTAACGCAAAAAATCTTTTCACAGCATAACTCAAATGAACAACACATCTTTAAAAGAAAATATCTGTGGCAAAACTTGTCAATGGTTAAATATAAATTCTAATTTTTAAATATAATAAATTCTAATTTATAAATATAAAAATGATTAACATTAAGCTTCACTAAATAATAAAACTTAATTTTTGGATGAGCTTCGACTGAGGTTATGTTATTGAACCAATATTGGCTGAGCAGTCTTCAGGGAATTAAAAACGCTAATTTTTGATTTTTTCCCGACGTATCGGTCCGTATGGGACCTTTTTTAAGGGTTCAATCAATACGGTTTTCTATTCAAGATTGCTTTGCTAAACGCTAAAATGTCATGCGGAAATATCGGTATCGATTGAGTCCGACCGGTTCTGAACCATCGTGGGGCGGACAGTCTCCTACCTAGCGAGCGGTCTGGAATTCGGTGTCCTATATTTAGATCTTCCACCATTACTTTTTCAAAAAAATAATATTTAAAACAGTATAAATATAAAGAACAGCCTATTCATAAAAGAAGGCAAAATTTATAATTAAACCAATAGAAGAATGGACGCCAAAAATTATTGCGGCATAATAAACCGAAAAGAAATGAAATGTGCGTTCAGAATCATCGAAGTGATTATGCTACTTTTCCCCGAATGACTGGTTTCCCCGAGAAGTCACCACTTCAAACGAAGTGAACGATAAACAGGCAAAAGAATGAACTATTCTGTAATTCTCGGCTATACACATGTTGGAAAAAATACTGAGGACGATACAAATCTAAAGAAGTGCCAATTAAATAATGAAGGGTGCATATTAGATGGTCAGATCATTCACCACCCTGAAATGTATAAAAGTAAGACAATTATGAGTGCTAAAAACTTTTTGGGGAAGTGGGCTAGTTGGGGAAACGGGATATTCGAGGAACTTGCATTCGGGAAACTGGCGTTCGGGGAAACGACATTCGATGAAAAGAAGCACAACCCATCGAAGTAACTGCAGTAATCGATTTCTCTTTTCGCTGATAATTTGAGTAGATCAATGTTTTCGATTGCCGCCCTTTTGTCAGTTGTACACAAAAAAAAAACTTTAAAAATATGACTCCAAAGAGAAAAATAAAAGAAATAGAAATTTGTTGAAATTATAAATCAACAGTTTTCATACCTATAACTGGATGCATCATATTTAGAAAAAAAAGAACAATTTAAAAAGGGTTAATTTGTGCTAAATATAAAAATCTTTAGTGCAAAAATTTGTTCCAATAGCGAAACTGAAAAGAAGAATTAATGTTTGAAAGAAGGGTAATTTCTGAATAAATTTTAAAATACTATTGGCAATAACGTTCCTAATACGCTTAAAATTATTCAAGAGCAAATGATTGTTGAATAAAGTGTCATTTTGTATCAATTGACTCCAAAACAAGCCTGATGTCATCAGAAAGATTCAATAGAAACGTAAAAACGAAAAAATGAAAAAATTCTTGGTTTCCGACTTATTATGCCAAACGACTATTATGCCAAACGACCATTATGCCAAACGACCGTTATGCCAAACGACCGTTATGCCAAACGACTTTATGCCAAATGACCATTATGCCAAACGACTTTATGCCAAACGGCTTTATGCCAATCGAATTTATGCCAATCGAATTTATGCCAAATGACCTACCACCCCTCACAGCGAGTCGTTTTGTCGACGTTACCAAGGTTGAGAAGCAGTATTTTAGCTCATTTGGATACAGTTGATACAGTCAATGACATAAGGGGATTTTTTTAAATTTCCGCACAATGCGGGCCGAAGGGTCTCAGATTTTCATGAAACTTTTTCCACAGGCAGGGCTCATCAATATATGAATAAAAAAATTGAGAAAAAAACAGGGTCGCTTATTTTCCCGGATAACTCAGTTGGATTTTTTTTGTTTTCCTCTGACACTACTAACTTTGAAAAATTATAACTCAAGAACGAAGCATCGTAGAAACAAAGTTTTTTTAAAGAAAATTTTCTCAGGAATAAAAAAAAAAATATTAACTGGAAAAAAAATTCGACCGTTGAGAAAATTCATAAAGAAAAGCCGGAAAAAAATCCGCTCCAACTCCTGGAAAATTTTCAAAAAAATATTTTTGAGGAGATAATTTCATAAGCTTTAATCGCTGAAATTTTTGAAGTGTACTTTTTTTCGTTTTTGAGTTATGGCCAATTTTGTAAAAAATGTGCAAATGTGCCATTTTAAGCCTTCTCTTTGAAAAATCATAACTCAAGAAAGAAGCATCGTAGAAACAAAGTTTTTTATAAAAAAGAAAGCAAATTTTCTCAGGAATAAAAAATATATTATCTGGAAACAGTTTTCCACAAAATTTTTCACCGTTGTGAAAATTCGTAAAGAAAAGCCGGAAAAACTATGTTTCAATTAGTGAAAAATTTCCAAAAATATATTTTTGAGAAGGTAATTTCATAAGCTTTAATCACTGAAATATTTGGAAATGTACTTTTTTTTCGTTTTTGAGTTATGGCCAATTTTGTAGAAAATGACCATATAAGCCTTTTCTTTGAAAACCTATATTTCAATCATTCATAGGAAAAACAATTTTTTTTTATCAAAGCGATTGCAAATTTTCTAAAATATCTGAAAAAAAGATATGGGATTGATTTTAATGAAGTATAAATCGGAAACGATGATATTTTTCATGAAAAATTACAACGCTAAGAAAAACTGAAAAAAAAACTGTTTCTGCCTCAATTTTTCATTACACTGAGAAGGGATTCTTTCTTTTCTATGGAACAAATGAGATTATTATTATTATTTTTTAATTTTATTTATTCAATTATTCAGTATATAACTTACATTTTCATCTTAAAACTATCTATTTTTTAAACCGGGAAGATTGTCTTTGGTTGCTAACACCGGAAGATTTTCGTTTCTTTGTATTATTAAGAACAAAGCATGCTGATTTCAAAATCATTTTCATGGTTGCATACATTTTAGAAATTTGACATTAAGTGAATGGCTAGAGATGCTAGTATTAGAAAGTCATCAGAAATTGATAACGCCAAACAATTTTTCGACTGGGCTGTGTCGCAAAAGGTGAAAGACAAGTTTTAAAAATATTGGGAATTTATCTATGCAACTGAAAATGACTATTCAGAGGCTGAAAAATTTCTTCAGGAAAGAAGTTCCAATTCCTGGAACAAAAAAAATATCATTCATTTATACCAAAAGACGAACGAAGCATTTTTGCTAGTGAATTCTCAGATGCACATGAAAACCAAGAAAACAGCATGCTTTGTTCTTAACAATACAAAGAAACGAAAATCTTCTGGAGTTAGCAACCAAAGACAATCTTCCCAGTTGAAAAAATAGGTAGTATTAAGATGAAAATGTGAGTTAAAAAATAATAATAATCTTATTTGTTCCATAGAAAAGAAAAAATCCCTTTTCAGTGTAATGAAAAATTGAGGTAGAAACAGATTTTATCATTTTTTCTCTGCGGTGTAATTTATCATGAAAATATCATCCATTCCGATTTATACTTCATTAAAACCAATTCCATATCTTTTTTCAGATGTTTTAGAAAATTTGCAATTGCTTTGATAAAAAATCTTTGTTTTTCCGATGCTTCGATTGAAATATGGGTTTTCAAAGAAAATTCCACAAAATTGGCCATAACTCAAAAACGAAAAAAAGTACATTTCAAAAATTTCAGCGATTAAAGCTTATGAAATTACCTTCTCAAAAATATATTTTTGAAAGTTTTCCACTTATTGGAACATAGTTTTTCCGGCTTTTCTTTACGAATTTTCTCAACGGTGGAAAGTTTTGTGGAAAACTGTTTCCAGTTAATATTTATTTTTTATTCCTGCGAAAATTTGCTTTCTTTCTCATAAAAAAAAACTTTGTTTCTACGATGCTTCTTTCTTGATTTATGATTTAAAAAAAAAAGGCTCAAAATGGCACATTTGCACATTTTTTACAAAATTGGCCATAACTCAAAAACGAAAAAAAAGTACATTTCAAAAAATTCAGCGATTAAAGCTTATGAAATAATCTTCTCAAAAATATGTTTTTGAAAATTTTCCACGAGTTGGAGCATAGTGTTTCCGGCTTTTCTTTACGAATTTTCTCAACGGTGGAAAATTTTGTGGAAAACTTTCCAGTTAATATTTTTATTCCTGAGAAAATTTGCTTTAATTTTCATTAAAAACTTTGTTTCTATGATGCTTCGTTCTTGAGTTATGATTTTCCAAAGTAAGTAGTGTCAGGGGAAAACAAAAAATTTCCAACTGAGTTTTCCGGGAAAATAGGCGACCCAGAATTTTTCTCATTTTTTTTATTCATATATTGATGAGCCCTGCCTGTGGAAAAAGTTTCATGGAATTTCTGAGACCTTTCAGCCCAAACCGGTACGGAAATAAAAAAAATCCCCAGCAGCTAGCTCATATGCATGATTACCCATATTTCAGGAAGTTCTTAAGTATTAAAAGACATCCAATGAATACCAGCCGAACTCTATAGAGAGATATATCTTAACCTGTTAGATGCCAGGGAGTTCACATATTGGGGTAGGTAGATATGTAATAGAGCAGTAATTTCAACGGTTTTGAATTTGTGACCCCCCTTTTAATATAACCGCCCTTAATGATTTTGTATTTTACATCTTAACTAAAGAATCCCCGTTCTCCTTTATTTGGCTAAATGGAACGACTAAGTGATAAATATACATCCAAATATCACAAACAACTAAGTACTGCAGTTTTGATTTTATTGTTCTGTTTTCAATTACATTTAATACACCTCCAACCACCTACTGGCCGGGCCCATACGGAAACTGAATCCCACAAAATCCCGCCAGTTCCCGTGTTCCTCCCCGGAGTTCCGGAGCAGCATCGTTAAGGGAATTAAATGCGCGGAACGACGGTCCCGAAACAACAGGCTTTGAATATTTAATCGCTTTTCCCCGCACTTTCCCGGGCAGCTCTCAAATTGGTTGCCTGAAGATGGGGTGTTTGGGGGAAGGGAGGAAGTCTGACAAGAGCATCCACCCTCTATGTTCTGCAGGGGGGTATCGCTATCTCGAGCACAATGTTCCACTTCCAACTTCAACTGGTGTACAAAGTTGAAAGTAAGTGGAAGAGAAGGGTCCTACCTTTGGAAGTTCTCCACAGCTCAACAACCAAGAGCACGTGGTGGGTGTTTCATGGCGTTCTTGACGATGATACTCTTCACTTGCGGAACAATGGCATCGTGTCGAGGGATCTTCTATGTAGAAGAGGACGGTAGTGCTTTCTCCACTCGACGATGACAGACAAAGTCAGTTCAGCATCATCATCATCATCAACATCTCCGCCATGATCGGTGCGGTAGCGAGGTGCCGCTATGCAAATGAGTCCCCTTCCTTTGGAAGTATGTAATTAGTGAAAGAAGAAAAGTCTGTTTTCCCAGAGTACGGGTTACGTATTACAGGACTGGTAGCAGGTCTCTTTTTAAAGAATCCTGGACGACAATTTTGAGAGAAATCTGAAGAATGGGGAAATAGATTACTGCTTGAATTTTTGAAGATATTGTTAACGGAAATCTCGCAAGAAGTCATAGGAAAATCGATGAGAAACGAATCACTGGATAAACTCATGGGGGATTTGGGACATTCGTAAAAAAAAAAAAAATGAGATATTTTTTCGAGAAATTTCATATGGAATCTCTATTAGATAATTTCTGTGATTATCCTTAAAAAGCGATTAACTCTGAAGCAAACTTTGGGAAAATACATGAAATAATTTCTTATTCTTTAAAGAAATCATGAAAAAGTGAATAATAACAGAAGTCGTTGTAAAGAATAGTTATAATACCAAAAATGTCGCTTTATAAAGCTTTTATCACTATAATAGTTGTCGTTATGACTAGATTCTATACTCTTACAGAAGTGTTTGGTCAGATTTTATAACGAATCAATCTCCTATCTCCAGATTCCGGCTACGTTTATTTTCGTTTGGGTTTTTGGCTTCTTTTTGGTTCTTTTTTCTATAAGGTTCCAATGTTTGAGAAACTCCGTCGCTACCAGCCCTGTAAAATAACGAAATGAGTCGCGGAATCCCCCAACCTTTTTGGCGCCAAGCAAAGCTAGGTGAAATTAACCGTACAAATTGGAATGGTTGTCGTCGACTTTTGGAATAGAGATAAGGGAAAAAGCGGTGCCCTGTAACTCTTGGGACCACATTACCTAGGGAGGACATAACATCGTGAATTTATACCGATCATTGTGTGAATGGGAACAGGTTCTTTAGCTAGTTGTTGTTGTCGGTTACTACACAAAACAAGTGAGAATATCAAATCGCTTGTTGGGTTGTTCTAAATCCATTTGGGTATGGAATTGCCCCGGACAGACGCCACCATGTAACAGGAGCCCCGGAATCGTTCTGGAGAACCGGGGGAGGAATGATAATGGAGTTTGTGAAAATTTACTTTATGAATCCCTAATTAGCTTTTGTGTAAACACGCTGGCAGTAAAACGCGTTGAGTGTTAGGGCTCAATCGTGCCCTTCCTCCTTCGAGGGATTGGATATGAGTGGAGCTGGATTGGCCATGGAAGGGATGTGCTGAACTGAAACATGATTTAATTCGCTATGCAATAGTTTTACATGAGGAAGTATCCTACTTCTTCATTGATTCACTTCGTCATGGGGTTGCTCTGAAACATGTTCTCAGTTTCGGGTATCGAAATTTCTCATTCCTTTTATAAAACCAGATTTCTTTTTTCGACCATTGAAGGAATTGATATTATTATCCCGCAAGTAAAAACGTTAAGACGGCAGAGAGATCTATTGATACACAAATGTTCGTATAGCTGACAAATCTGCTAAAACAGAATGAAGAATTGATTTGTATCCCAAATTCACAGCAGGATAGCATAGATAGGGACTTTCCTCAGTTTTTCTGAAGATAACCGGGTTCGACTCACAGACGATCTTTTGTCAACAACGATATGCAAATTTAAAAATAACCATTTTCGCAGCAAAAGGGTCCTCAGGGATTCTTTCAAGAATTTCACTAAGAAATTATCCCGAAGTCTCTTTAGAATCCACCCGAAAAAAAAATCTCCCAGAGATTTATTCAGGATTCACCTGGATTTCTTAACAAACCATTCTGTTTGTTTCGCCATTCCTTTGAAAAATTGTCGAGATATTCCCAGATAATACTAAATCAATAATCGTCGTTATCCTAATAAAAAGGTAGAAGCTACAACAGTTAGGTTGCATTGCAAAATGAGAAACAAATGTATGACATCTGACGACTGATTCAAGTTTGTTTGTTGATCGACTCTGATATCTTTTAATGGAACTGGCATTTTAAACTTCATTTATTTTGATTTGGATAGGTTTGACTATTTTGACCAACTTGCAGACAAGTTTGCTAGCTTGTATGGAAATTCATTTGCTTAATAGAAGAGTGCATAGTGACGTATCGAAAAATTCTCCTCCTCTGTCCCTCTTTCATCATGCTCAATTGACTGCCCTGCTATTTGACATTCACTGCTGGAATTGTTGACATTTTTTATATGGAGTTTTGAGGTTAGGTCAGGCGTGCATCGATCTATTTGCCACATAATTAAAACTTCAAATATCTTCATTCATAACAATTCTTGTGTTTTATACAGGACAGACATTCGTCAGATTCGTCACCGTGCGGTGACGAAATAAAACAAGACATCCTCATCCAGTATAATAACTCTGGCAGGTCGTCGTCTCGTCATCGACGAAAGAATGCACGACTAACTTCAATTCAAAATTGTCAACGAGCAAACTTTTCTTCATTTCGCTTGCTACCCTCACTCACAAGAAGAAGGCGTTTACTGTATATTCGCTTGCTTCGCACCAACCAACGAATGCCATCACATGATTGCTTGTATTGGCAAATGAACCCGCACTCCTCATGATTCTATAATAGCTCTGTTGGTGAGCACGAGGAGTTGACGATTCAGAGATCGTTTGTTCAATTCTAGACGTGTTTTGTTGCTTTGTTTTTTTTTTTTTCAAAAAATGATGTTAATCTGTCGAAGACACGATTCATATTTTAAGTCGGCTCAGTGCTCCCGAATGAAGATTCGCCCGTAACGAAGGAATCGTTTTTAATCGTCATGACGCCGAGCCTATGTGATCGGATATCTGCGGCAAATCGTCATCCGACGCTGGTTGAGTGACGATGACGATGCTTCTTTTAGTTCCGTCGCTGATTTTTTCCATTTGGCGGTGACGATTGTCTACCCTGAGTTTTATACGACTTTGGTGACTTATAGCTAAAACTTGTGACGTGCTGGAACATTTTTGAGAACGGAATCAGATTCAGTAATCTTAAATCTACTTAGAACACATAATATCATCCTTGAGACACGCAAAAATGTCAGTTTTGCTACGCTGTGTTTTGTATTAATTTATAAAGCATTGGATTCCATTAGACATGTATGCCACATTTGGGATATCATGTTATGTTGCAATCATGCCGTGAATCAAATCCTCAGCATCAATACTTTCAAAATATCATCGATCTAGTTTTGTTCATATCAATCGTAAGCTTTTCAATGATAATGTCGTAGTAGTATTCTATCAAAGGATTTATATATCTCAATTTAGTGGACCCTCGATTTTATGTACCGTGCATCCCCGCTATTTGTATGCTACCTCAGGTGAATCATCGAGGTCCTTTTTTTAGCTTGAAAACCTAAAATCGTACTTCTGGTTATCTTTTTCGCTGTTTTGTTTTTGGATTTCGTTTCACAATATTCCATTTCACTTCACTCCATTCCAATAGCTGAATGACGCTTAAACCATTTTTAATTTGAACGATGTGCAAATTAGCGGGGATCATATAAACGTATTAACTAGTACTGGTAACTGGTACTGCGATTTCATGAACAATTCACTCCGATTTTAATAACATTTGATTTTTTTGTTTTATTAAGCAAATAAGTGTCCCAAACACAAAGGGGTGTAAGTAACATTTTGATGGGTTTTAAGTTCTACTGTTTCCAAGCTTTCCAACGGTATTTTAAGGGGATTTTTCTGTCCAACAGAAAAAATAATTTAATTCGTTTTGTTTTATGGCCCTCATACAATTTGCAAGAAATAAAAAAATGCTGTAAGAACTTCAGAGTCGGTTATTGTCATTTACACCCCCCTTTGCGACTAACCCCTCAAATGTTTTACTCTAGAACAGCATCTGTCATATTTTCAGTTCTTTTTTGAATCAACTGTAGTGATATTCAATTATCAAAGGCAGTGCTTCGTGAAGCCCAATCAGGATGGTTCGTTGTTGCGTCGTCGGATAGGTATTTGGGAAAGCCCAAGCAAGACGGTTTGTTTTCGGGACGCCAAGAAGTTTTTCTGTTCGCACTGTGTGAGTGCGAAGAGATATTTGTGTTCAGTCGAGGATGGATTATCAACTGGTGAGTTCGTTTCATGCTTATGATAACACATTTTTTCTTGAAAGCGTAACTTTTATGTAATTTTAAAACAAACTTTGTATGGCTCGTCACTATAAGTATCGGCATTATGCTTGTTTTATACAATTTCAATATACATAAATTGTTCTCTTTTTGACATTATTTAAAATATCTTTTGAATTGTTCGACATCGTGGATGTTGACGTATTTTTTAAAACTTCTACCATCTCGAGACAAAATGCACAGTAATACTCATATGTAATTTTCAAACAAACTATGTATTATTCCTGTTTCATATGATTTAAAATATATACGTGCAATCCTCAGTTTTAGCTATTCATAAAAACTTGTTTTAAATTGTTCGACATTATAGATGTTGACGTATTTTTTAAATCTTCTACCAAAAACTTCTCGAGACAAGAATACAAAACTAGCTTTAAATATAAGTCGTGTATTTCCCCCTTGTCCATGGATCGCATCACCGACCAAAGGTGATTCCCAGATCTTTTCCTCCCTCACTAATAAACACCCTTCCCGTGGTGATTGTGGAGATGCAGAGGTATTCTCGGTCTCTAGAAGCAACAATCATTACACCCTAACATTCCTTCCCCATCCCAACTGTCTGTAAGGACTTGGCCGGCGCCGTTATTGATCAATAATATTAGATCTGCTAAAATGTTCACTTAATTTCGGGTTTGCACTTTATTATTCAACTATGGTTGTCATGTCTATTACGGCTTAACCAGCCGACGGTGTTTTGAAAATACCTGAAGGTCGTAGACACAAAAGTCAATTTGGACAAATTGAGTTGTAAGATTGTGAAAAATAATAGAATCGTTCTGGTGGGCTTCGATCCCACGACTCCCAATACGCTAGACTGGGCGCGTTAACCAACTACGCCACAGAACGGGTAACGATTCTGCAGCGCAATCGGCCAACCTGAAACCAAAGTCCGTCACGACCCCATTTTCTCCTTCACAACCCTACACCTCCTTCGGCTCTCTGAGGAGGTGTATTGGGAGCGTATTGGGAGTCGTGGGATCGAAGCCCACCAGAACGATTCTATAATTTTTCACAATCTTACAACTCAATTTGTCCAAATTGACTTTTGTGTCTACGACTTTATTATTGTTTGTTCCAAATGGAAATTTAGAAATGTGTGTTTTATTTTTGATAATGTTTGCTTGATTTTATTATGTCCACCATATTTGTATATAATCTGCAGATTCTTTCAGAAATACAGTTGCGATTCAATATTGTTCATATTTTCGTGGAATAATAACTTTGTTTGTTGTAAAATTATAAATCATAGCACTTTACATTTGAATCTTAAAAAAAAGCATGGAAAGATTTTTGAAAAGTTGCCTTTTTTAAGAATAATGTTAATTTACAACATAATTTTTGAATTTCATATGTTGAAAAAACTAAATTTCTCAAGAAATATTTGCATGATGATAAACATATTGAGATGTAACAATAATATCCTCTATATAAAGTTTAAACGTTTTAAAAAATAAATAGAATATGTTGCACAAAACTCTTTTAAAGCTACAATCTAGTTTACCGAAGTCGATTCAATAAAATCCTAAAAATAAGATTTTGAAGTCAGCGCTTAATTCTATAATTGGATTGCAATAATGGAAATTTACAAGTAAATTTGTATGTTTATAATGGTTTAGGAACAAAACGTCGAAACCCCAAATGTCGAACCCCAAAACGTCCAAAGGGAAAAAACGTCGAAAGCAGTTATTTTTTTTTTAGCGAAGGTTTCTAAGACTAGCGTTGCTAAGGGAAAAATGGTTGCGATGCAAACGGTGTACAAAACAGCAAAATTTTCAATGTTCATCAAAGTTAGCACGGAAAAAAATCAGTAAATTGTCAATTTCACATCCATTTTTGTCCAGTGAAGAAGCAGTGAAGCACTTCAAGAAGCAAATTCGCCGCACCTTTGGATGCTCATAACGGCTAATGAAGAGAATAACAGTGTAAGGTGTATAGGGGCAAGATGAAATGCAAAAGTTTTGAACATGATTTGTATAGATTTGAGTAGGTGTTTCTTCCCTAAAAGTGTGTTCCATTTGTCAAATTGATGTTCCTGTAGCTTAAATTGTCATCTTCTTTAAATTTCACTATGATACCTTGCCATTTTATCTTACCCTAGCCGTTTAAACTCTCCCCGGTGAGCTTACATTTTTTCCTCGTGAGCGAACTCAATTTTAATTTCCACTTAAGCAATATGTATCGAAATGTGGGAATTACACCTGATTTGTATGTTTGGAGCGTAAGAATTTTGCTATAGATTATTTTGTTTTTATTAAAATAATATCTTTTTACCTCAATAGGCTTTTCTTTAATTTGTGAATATATTACTTATTTTTGGTTGATAAATTATTCATTTTTATAAAACACACTCCCCAAACAACACACATGTTATAATAGAGCATCATCAACTAATATATGACCTAATCTGGTCATCTACATGTATAGTTTAAAAATACTCTATTATAACATACGTGTTGCTTGGGTTATTCTTTAACCAAACCTCTGACATCATTTTTATCATATTTACAATTGGATTTTTGATAATTAATGAATCATTTATTCTATAAAAAATACTCATTCTTTTATCGAATAGGTACAATTGAATCGATTTAAATACTTGCTTTACCGAAACAGGTGTTCTTCTTCAGGATTTTCAACATTTTTTTATTTGTACTATTCAATTGGTTTCTATACATTTGACAGCATGGTTTTTTGTAGAGAACTTCTATAGTTATATCGTTAAAATACTAAATAAAAAGTTTTCGATACTTTAAATTTAATATATTTAAATTAATTAACTCATTACGCGTGGTAAAGATGGACAAATTATGGGTGAAATTATGAAAAGAATCCACGTACTCGGCTGGGATTTGAACCCAGGAATCTTGTATGCTAGACGAGCGCTCTACCAACTAAGCTACCGAGCCACTTGGTGACCCAATAACTTGCTACATTTTGATCGATCACGTTTTGGCATTCGACATTTTGTCTTTCGGTGTTTTGTCACCCAACCGTTTATTATAATGCAGTAATTTTTAAAATTAGTTAGTTCGAATAACTAAAATGTAAAGTAAAATCACTATATTAAAAAAAATCATGTGTTAAATCTTTAAAACGAAACTATCCAAGGAAATATGGAGAAGAGCGAACAAATTGTTGTGCTATTGAAACTTATTCCATGGAAAACTGTAGGTTATATAAAAATTAGGAAGGCATTGCAAAACTTATCGGAATCATGAAACAATATTCATAATTGAATTTTAAAAATTAAATAAAGTTCAATTCTTAAAGAAATCTTAATACTATGAATGAAATGCTTCTATATGATCAAAAAAATATGCTCTTTATATAAGTTTTGGAGGGTATAGAGAGTTTGTACCATTCCAATTTTGCAAAATCCATGCCTAGATTTTTGTGGGCCTCGTGGCCGTGCGGTTAGTGTTGTCTGGCATGTAAGCGTATCGCGCAGCCATTGAAACTTTTCGTCAGGAATGCTTCGCGGCTGATCCACTGGAGCATGCTTGTCCGTTGTCTAGTGTTAAGTTACAGTCTGTGCAGCTAAATGGCTGAAAACGGTGTCCGTGTCTTTTTTTTTTAAAGCTGCCCAGACATTTATAAATGTGAAGCAAAACACACATTTATCTCGAAACATGCTGTAAGTCATTTAAAAGTTAAAGTGTACATGAAAGAGCTAATCTATTTTAAGCGAACGTATGCTGATGAGCATACCAATAACTTATTGTGTAATAGAACAGTTTAATTTCAATGTAAATAAACTCATTGAAATCTTTTATTCTGTAAAACACTGTAAGGGTTTTGAAAATTCTGTAACACAGATCTTTGCTGTGCGTTCAAGCAGTATTGCCAGATATCTGATATTTTTTGCATATTTTTTTTTTTTTACTTGATATCTTTACATAACTTCGATTAGTTCTTGTTATCCACTCCACCATTTATACGAGAGATATGGAAATAATTTGTGGCATATATAAGGGGTTCAGATATTCTTTGTGGCAATTGCGTAGCTTATTCTGTCATGATGAGTGTTGTAGATTTTTAGAACCCACCGATCAATGATCTTTTCGAGATTGGAATTTTCTTGACTTCCTAGGGCATTGAGAATCTTTGTGCATTGACATACTAGCCAAATTTGTAACCATTTATCCGCCTGCATTCACACAATACGCATGACATTTATCGTTCGTGGAATATGACGGGCCACGAAAGGAAAAAAGACAGACACATACGACCCATTGTTTGGCGCCGATCAGTGTGTGTCAGCACGTGTAACATTCGCTGACACATTCTCATTCTGATCGAGAAACAGAGGCGAATAGTTTCCATTTTCTATGCTATGTTTGCAACTTAAGTGGTGTTCAATGATCCAATAGATTATAATGAAGTTGTTCGAGATTGCATTACCAGAAAATATGAAAGTTATTACGAATTTTATGCAAAACATAAATCACCCAAATGGCTCGATACCATTGTAGTCTGTGAGAGTTACTGCTCTTGAACGCTCTCTCGCCACGTACCAAACGAGGAAGTGAATATAAACATTCATAGGGCTCTCCGATTGCGATGTGCCACGAACTGTTATGGTTCTGAATATGGCTCGATCGGCTTATGCGGATCGATACTAAGCTGAGAAGTAGGCTCTTTTTTTTCTTTTAAGCAATGGGGGGATAATCTGTTCAACAGACGCCGTGTGGGGTTAGGGACCATTTACTACATGCAAGCAGTAAACAGGACTACACCCCCGACCCACTAAACCATTTCCATTGCCGCCAAACCCTTCGTCTCTCCGGGTCCACCAAGAAGGCATTGCTCCGGAGAGGGGCTATTGCACATCGCATCCTCCAGGTTAGCTGCGTAGCCATGCAGCAACGAACATCGATGACACGCTTAGGGGGGTCCACCAAGGTAGCATTCTGGCGGTATGACCTACGTAGCCGACTGCGAACCCTTGGACCACCTGTTGTTTAGCGTCTGCACTAGCCACTCCTCGAGTCCACTCGCCACCTCCTTTGCAGTTCCGAGACGATGTGGGTGATAGCCGATGAAACGGCATTCCAGCCAAACTCGTCTTCACACATCCTCTGGACCAAATTGTCCGGAGTCGTGTCCCGACCGCATGTTGCAAACAACATGGTGGAACTGTCCCACGCACGCTGCCATTTGACCATGGAGGCCAGTCTGGCAGTCCTGCGTATGCCTCTTGTGCCGCGCATTTCGAAGCACTCTATGTCTTCCATGATAAGGATACCAATAGGCACCATACCGGTGATGACGCAGAGTGCATCGTGTGACACGGTACGGTACGCGCTCGCAACCCTCAGGCACATTAGCCTATAAGTACTCTCTAGCTTGCTACGGTAGCTCTTGGTATTTAAGGCCGTGCCCCAAGCCGGGCCACCATACCTCAGTATGGACGAGGCGACACTGGCCAGAAGCTTTCGCTTGCTGGCGTACACCGCAGAGCTATTGGACATCATCCGGGACAGTGCCACAATAGCTGTGGAGGCTCTCTTGCAGGCATAATCGACGTGGCTACCGAAGGTAAGCTTATCGTCGATCATCACCCCCAAGTGTTTGACGGAGCGCTTCGAAGTGATCGTGCAGTCGCCTACACTGATCACTGCTTGCTGCACCGACTTTCGGTTGTTGACAACAACCGCCTCAGTTTTGTGGTGAGCCAATTCCAGTTTCCTGGAGCTCATCCACTCCTCCACAATTGCGATCGAATGGGCTGCAGTCAATTCCACTTCTTCGATCGATTCACCGTAGACCTCCAGCGTAATATCGTCGGCAAAGCCAACGATGACCACACCCGCCGGGAATTTTAATCTCAACACCTCGTCGTACATGACATTCCATAACACTGGGCCCAGGATGGAACCTTGCGGGACTCCTGAGGTTATGTGAAAGCACTTCCTCTGGGTGGGTCACCTCTGTGTCATAGACTAATAATCTGGAAGTAACTTCCGAGAATCTTGTACAGGTACTCGGGTATCCCCAGACGCAGGAGCGCATCGGCAATAGCCGCCCAACTGGCACTATTAAATGCGTTCCTTACATCCAGAGTCACTACTGCGCAGTAGCGAATCCCCCTCCTCTTACGCTGGAGTGCTATCTCAGCGGTTTTCTTAACCGTCAGAATAGCGTCTACGGTGGACTTCCCTTTCCGGAAGCCGAACTGGTTGCTTGAGCGACCATTTACACTCTCAGTGTACCTCAACAGTCTGTTGAGGATGATCTTCTCGAGCACCTTCCCCGCCGTGTCAATCAAGCATATTGGTCTATACGCCGACGGGTCACCAGGTGGTTTTCCCGCCTTTGGCAATAGTACCAGGCTCTGCCTCTTCCACGCATCTGGAAATACTCCCTCGTCCAGGCATATCTGCATAGCAGATCTGAACATACCGGGAGCCTCCAAGATTGCGACTTTGAGGGCCAGGTTTGGAACTCCGTCCGGACCTGGTGCCTTCCCCATGCTTAGGGATTTTGCAATCCCTACAAGTTCCTCATCGGTTACTCTATCCTCATCGCCAGCCCCAATCCCCGGCTGTCCTACCAAAGGAGGCCATGGGCTAGGGTTGTGGCGCGGAAAGAGCCCCTCGATGATCCCCTCCAGCATCTGTGGAGATTGCTCCGTAGGAGCAATTGCACCTCTTGTCTTCGCCATAACGATCCTGTAGGCATCACCCCACGGGTTCGCGTTGGCACTCTGACAGAGTCTCTCAAAGCAGGCCTTTTTGCTTGCCCTTATCTCGGACTTCAGCGCGACTTTGGCAGCGGTGAACACCGCCCGTCGTTCTTCACGCTCCTGCTCGGTACGTGCTCGCTGCATCCGCCTCCTGGCCCGTAGGCAGGCACGGCGCAGGTTCGCAATTGCTTGAGTCCACCAGTACGTCGGTGGTCTCCCATTCCTAGGGTGGACTTTTCTAGGCATGGTCGCATCGCATGCACGCGTAAGCACCGCTATCAGTTCGTCCCCGCTTAGGCCGAGTAGGTTACGCTCACGGCGGAGCGCCTCCCTAAGTACTTCGTCATTGAAGTACGATGTCTTCCACCTACGAGGGCTTGGCCTTGACCTAGCCGCTTCCTCAACCCGCTTCCTGCTGTTGTTGTAGTCGATACTGTAGCGAACCGCCAGGTGGTCGCTGTGAGTGTAGGCATTGTCTACCCTCCAGTTCGAACTACTCGTTAGGCCAGGACTACAAAAAGTAACGTCGATAATCGACTCCGCTCCGTTTCGGCTGAAGGTACTTTTGGTACCAACATTAGCCAGATCGACATCTAGCACGGCCAGTGCCTCTAGCAGGATTTGACCTCGCTGGTTCGTGATACGGCTTCCCCATTCCACGGCCCAGGCATTGAAGTCACCCGCTATTACTACTGGCCTTCGCCCTGTCAACACGGTCGTCATGCAGTCCAGCATCTGCGTGAACCGCTCGGTCGACCAACTCGGAGGCGCATAGCAGCTACAAAAGAGGACCCCGTTTACCTTGGCGATCACGAAGCCCTCGTAGGTAGTAGACACCAACTCCTGGACGGGGTATTTACCAGTCGTCCATATCGCCGCCATTTTTCCGGATCCATCCACGACCCAGTTGCCGTTGCCGGCGGGTACTCGGTATGGGTCCGATATGATGGCGATGTCCGTCCCCCACTCAGCAACTGCCTGGTACAGCAGTTGCTGAGCTGCGTCACAGTGGTTCAGGTTCAGCTGCGTTACCTGCACTGTGACTTTTCGTTAATGGCTCGTTTGAAGGTCGGGCACCTTGAGCCTCCCGTTGGATGATTGTTGTTCACGGATTTGCCGGAACAAATCAAGCACTTGGGAGGGTTCTTGCAGCCTAGTGCCTTATGACCTTCCTCACCACAACGCCTACACAACTTGGTCCTATCAGGGCCTTTACAGCCCCAGGACTTGTGTCCTGGTTCCCTACACCTAAAGCAGATCACCGGTTGCTCATGTATGTTCAGTGAGCATACTGACCAACCAACCTTGATCTTGCCTACCTTAGCGGACTTATTTGCGTCCGCCACAGGTAGGTGTACTAAGGCCACCTGAGTACCTGCCGGACCTTTCCGTAGCTGAACGGCAGCGGTGGGCACCTGAATCTCGCACTGTTGCCGCAGTGCTGTGACGAGCTCTTCTGCGTTGGTGATCTCATCAAGGTTCATCACCTTCAGAGTCATTGACTGCGTCAGAGCCCTCACTTCGACACCCTCGCCAAGGACCTCTTCCGCCAAACTTTTGTAGGCGGCGCCCTTGCGCTCCTTGTCGCGCTTAAGCTCGAGAATCATTTCACATGTACGAGTGCGTCTGACACTGCGTACGTCGGCTCCAAGATCTGCGAGCTTCGCGTCACTGCGCATCGCCTTCAGGACTTCCGAGTACTTGGACTCTTCCGTCTTGATGATGATCGCATCACCCTTTTCGCGCTTGGCACCTACCCTCCTACTTTTCTTAGGCCTGGTATCCCTGCGCTCCTGAACTTCCTGCTTCTCCTTCTTCTTCTTTCTCACTACGGTTGTCCAGGGGGCGTCCCCCCCCCCTGATCCGCCCTAACCTCTCAAAGGTCGCAACCCCCTGTTCCCATCACTCCGTGAGGGGCCAGCCTTTTCGGGCCCACCCTTCTCGGCTTTCCGGGACGCCTGGCTGAGGTCCGATTTTCCGGCACTTCTGCCGGTTTTCGGGGTTAATATCCGCCTGACCTTGCGAGCGCCGCCGGGTAGCTCCTCTCCTGACGGCTGCCTCGCGCGCTTCTGTGATTGCTTGTTGTAAGCATTCGCTTCCGTACTTTTGGGGCTATCCGCGAAGACGAAGGGCTCCGTCTGGGTAGACTTCGGCACCTTCAATTCCACGGGTTCTGCCGCAGCCACAGTCGCCATGGTTCTGCTTGGCCGCGAACATCGACTTACGAAGTCTGAACAGGGCCTGCTTGAGGTCCTTGCTGATGTTAGACTTCGAGGACGCAAAGTCAATTATGGAGTCGAGCTGCTGTGCAGCCACTTCCATCGCAGAGAGCCCATCTCTACTTTTATTGATGGCCCTCATCAACCACGCTCCATCCATAAGTAGGCTCTGCCCTAGCTAGAATGTAACACCAAAAAGAAAAGAAGCAGATGATGTTATTTATAATCAAAACGGTCGTTAATCTAAATTTCGGTCGTTAAAAAGATACCTTAAGAAGAAATGTCGTAAAATGCATCGCAAGACTAAGTTTGAGCAATTTTACCTACAAATTCTAACAATGATAAGTACAATTATGGATATGTGGATGTTATGCAAAAAAATCTTGACTGAACTGAGAGAAAGCACACATAAAAAAGGCAAACACAGCCCTTTACAAAAAAAATAGGGGAAAAAAAGAGCTCACCACCCCCATCGTTTATACATTGAAACGTTGAACTATATCTGTTTTTTTTCTAAATTAATTGGTCGGTTTTACAACTACCGAAAAGCTAAACATTACATATAATTTGCAATTGGATTAGGTGGACAAATTGATGTGAAGATTTGCGAAAAAGTTACACGTCTTCTCAGTGAGAATCGAACTCACGACTCCCTGATCTCTAGTTAGGGCGCGTTACCCCTACGCCATGAGAAGACTCATGAACGCAGAAGTTAACCTGAATTCGATTTCAGCTCAATAATCACGTGGTCCTTTTTCGCAAAGTGCACCTCTTTCGGAAGAATTAATTAAAAACAAGTATTTATCGAGCAACGGACTCATGTTCCGTACGGTCGTTTGAGAACGTCGCGACCCATTGGAAGCCCACACAATAGAAACCTCAGCCAGCGCAGTTGCTGGCTAGTGTAGTGTGCTATTTCCATACCTTAAAAATAATGCGCTCTCGGGCTAGGCATTGGATATAGGGTAAATCGCCAAATGTTGAACGGTTAAGATAGACGTTTTTTTGTTATTTGATTTTCATGGAAATTTTGATAGAAAGGTTGCTAAAAAAGCATTCAACACCGTAGACGATTGTTTAACACTATTTCTGTAACATTTTTAGCACGGGAATGTCCATTTTTAATTGAAAAAAATATATATTTAAAAAGATAGTTCTATACCCAATTGTTGAACATATACATAACCCATCTTATCCTAATGTTGAACGATTGTCGCTAAATGTTGACCGTTTTACTCCCGCATTCATTCAACTTGCAAGTTCGCGCTCCTCGTCGGTTGTGAGGCCAGGGTTAGGTCCGCGAAGCACTTTCCCTGACCACTCTGGGCTGAAACGGAAGTGAATCGTCCCCTACGACACTCCATAGACTTTAGAGGCTTCTCCTAATGTACATTATTTTAGACATTACAGCATCAATCGCGAGATTGAGGTTATACTCCGGATAAATCGGCTGCCGATGCGTAATTTCAATCATGGTGTAAACAAACAATCGGTGATGGCATTGATGCCATAGTGAAGATAGTGAAATTCGAAAAAAAAAAAAAAAGAATCAGAATGGCTATGGGAATGTGATGCAATTAATTATACTTTTCTGAATCGCGTTTTTCACCGTTGCAACATACACCATTATAGGATTTTTTATAATAATTATTCAACAGATATTTAAAGCAAAAAACAATACTTTATTGTGTAATGCAATATTCCATTTCAATATAGGTGTTTGGTACGAAAATAAAAAATCTGGCAATACTGTTGATGAAACCATGCCTTTCATGTTATGCTAGTGTTCAACAAATGGAAAATGTACGTGAAACGAAAGTGCAATTGAAAATGATTTTATGTAATTAATAGATACGAGTAAATTGTACGGATGTTTAGAAAATAACTAAAGTAGACTTTTACTGATATCGTGAATAGGAGCTTAACCCAATATACCGTTTTGATTCATATTACGGACACTTGAGGACTCGGGGAAATATAACCCAGCATAGAGCATACAAAATAAATCATTCTGTATGATTCCTTAACGCTATCGAGCGTCAGAAGCCCTTTACTTTCGAACGGTGGGTGAAGAATACGCTTCCGCAACTTCAATAATTTTAAATAAATCAAAATGTGTGGCCTTTTCATTATTCCGGACGCTTTTGCCTCATATTCCGGACACTTTGTATCGAATTCTGGACAGCTCATGATAATCATTAATGGAACAGTCAAATCATCAATCGAAATCGTTAAACCACCAAAGAGACATCTAAGGTAGTTGGGCATTATAAATTTTCAAAGATATTTATGGAAAAAGTTTACTAAAACGAGCCTTGAAATTGAGAACTTTTGAACAGCAAAAATTGAAACATTTCGCGTGAAATGTTTCCCATACAAAGAAGAGTGTCCGGAATTTGAAGCTGTCCGTAATATGAATCAAAACGGTACGTAGTATGTTTTACCACACAGCTTATTTCATAGCAGCCCCAGCTTAAGTTATTTTTTAAGAGAATTGAAATTTTCGTCCCACCTACCGATAAAAATTGTCAATAAATATTTCGTTTCAGAAATTGATGGGCTAATTAAATTTATTGTGTCCAATAGTACAGCTAACTTACAAAATAATCTGTATAATTTATTGAAACTGTTTAAAAATGGTTCAATTTCCTGTTTTAACATGGTTTGTACATATCGTTCAACATTTGGGTAGCGTTCAACAATTAGCGAATTACCCTATATAGAAAGCGTTGTGTTTGGATGGGCATCTCATTCTTCCGAAAGAGGTGCACTTTGCGAAAAAGGACCACGTGATTATTGAGCTGAAATCGAATTCAGGTTAACTTCTGCGTTCATGAGTCTTCTCATGGCGTAGTGGTAACGCGCCCCAACTAGAAATTGGGGAGTCGTGAGTTCGATTCTCACTGAGAAGACGTGTAACTTTTTCGCAAATCTTCACATCAATTTGTCCATCTAATCCAATTGCAAATTATATGTAATGTTTAGCTTTTCGGTAGTTGTTAAACTTCCACTCGGCTGGTTAGCCGTAAACCACGATTCATAATTAAAAATAAGTAATTGGTCGGTGTTTAGTCAGACTGGATCTAGTGCTTTCTGGTGGTTTCATGAAAACGAACTTTCAATTATCCAAAACGAACACTAGCAATAAATAAAAAACCGAATTAAAAAGGTACCGTAATCCGGGGTAACATTGATCATTTTTTTTAATATTTCTTAAATATTTGGTTTGAAAATGCAAATGTTGCAAATTTTAAATTTTTAAAACAAGTACTGCCCCCTATAGCTTGTGACTATATACTTTATGTTGTTTTTTGAACGATTTAAGAATGTTTAAAAAAATGTTTTAGGCGATTTGTTGATTTAGCTGGTATGGGGTAACATTGATCACTTATGTAAACAACGCTCGGTAATATTGAAAATGTCGTTACTTACTTAAATCATGGCCCCTGAAGCTGAATATGAAGGCCAAACGCTTACAAGTTATTTACTTTTTGAGTTATTTTAAAATTAAAAACAGCTCGAACCACGGAATACGCCTAAAGGTAGGCAATTTCCTAAGGGAAATTTACATTCCTAACAGTAATTCGGTAATGTTGCCTAATCCAACATACTTATGAAAGTTTTGACAACGGAATCGTTTTCGACAATGCCGTTTTTAGAAAGAACCGCATTTTCCTTGATCATATCGTTTACAGAACTTATGTGAGACATGAATGTTTGGTAGAGTCATCCTCAACCATTAAAATCATCGTTTCAAAAAGTTTCCAAATTTACGTATAAGGTAAACGGAATTTTCGCAAAAATCATCTCTTTCATTAGCTCATGAATATAAGAAAGGAAAGCAACATTCATGGTTTAGAAATGTTCCACCAATAAATGATAATGCGAACTTTTTACGAGATGAGTCATTCCGATCAATGTTACCCCGCTGATCAATGATACCCCGCTGATCAATGATACCCCGGATTACGGTACTATTCAAGAGGTTCTCAACCTTGTTAAAATTGCGGCCCTTTCGAATTTCTACACACATATTGCGGACCCCTAAAAATGAATGTTTTCGGAAGCACACTTCATGAACACTTTGCTTTTCAATCGTAGTAACAATTAAATCCTGTGAATCTAATATAATAATTCAAATAAACATGAAAAATTAAACTTCTAAAATTTTTGAATCTTATCGCCATACGTCTGATAAAGCTCTCACCAGTAATCCAACAATGAATATGTCGATAATCTTACCAGTTATACTGAATAGAACTAACATGGGAACTGTTTGAAAGCTGAAGACAAATCGTCAAAAGATCTTGAAAATGCATATTCATACGTCTGAATCCCATCTCAGCTTATTTAAGAAACTTGCTACGATCCTTTAAAGTAATACAGACATGGTATATAAAGTATTTTCCAAAATTCCCAAGAGTTAGTAAGTTCCTTACTAAAGTGTCTTACTCAAGCCCATCAAAACTCTTGCGGATCGGGTTCTTGGCAAAAACCCTTAAAAACATTTCACCAACATTCATTAATATATTTCCCATATATTCATCATAATCTCCCTTTGATGTCACCTCAAAAAGATTAACACATGGTCTGAAATGATGCCTCAGGTACAGTCCAATAATTTCACCAGAAATTATTTGAAGATAATGCTAGGAAAGTATGTAGTAGGTATAAGTTCTCGAATCTGCTAACGGCACCTGCTATGGATTTCCTATAAGCTAACTATACTGCCCATAACTGCAAAACAGTCACATTCGACATTTTTGACAAAATGGAGTTAATACCATGGAGAGTCATCAAATGATAAATACTTTCGATCAACTTACTGAAATCTTTGAGATTGTTCTAGAAAAATCGAAAAAAATACCAAGTTGTTTTGTCACATTGGTAATTATAACCGCATAACAGTCACATTGAGATTACAAATGGGTCTCGTAATGTGATAGCAATGAAATTTCTATCAGAATTATTTTCAGACAATTCACCTAGTACGCGATATGAGTTGTACAAAATATCAGCTTCAAATAAGCACTTTTGAGTTCCTGGTAATTTTTATAAATTTTAGTTTCCTTCCGTACTGCCATAAAATGCACACTTGGTATTCCATTTACTCAATGCCTACTTTTGTCGAATGTTACAAATATGCAGTTATGGGCAGTATAAGCCTTGCGAAGAATCCCGTTAAATCTCATCAGGAACTTTTCGAGAAGATTGTGATTTAAATACAAACACTTACCCAAGAATTGATCCACAATTTCCAAGAATTGCTCAGATATATCTTAGGATAACGATTTAGTAGGAAGTATATAGTAACAATGCTTGATACGGAACTTCTAATTAACATAACGATATTGGAAATTTCTTATCAGTATTTACGTAGTTCAAAGTAAGAGCTTTGCGGACACCCTGAGAGGTCACGGCCCCAGAGATTCGTGAACTACCGGTTGGCAAACCCTATGTAAGACCGTCTTCGGTGTTCCTAGACTCGAGTAGTATACAACACTGAAGACGTCTATATAATGAAGGTCGAAATACGCATATCTGTAGAAGGATACAAACTCTAGTGGAATTAAAAGGAAATGTATTCAATTCGTTTTTTTATATAATATAGAATCTATATATTATTTCGAAACTGATTCAAAGAAACTCAGAATCATGTTGATACTCATGAACGCATTACACGATTGTTTGTTCTTCCACTTTAATTGGTCAACCCGTCGCTTGCGTGTCTGAAATTGTATTCTTCCCACAGAAGATCGAAACAAAAAAAGCCACAATCTTCCTATCAACCGCGCAAGACGCGTCGTCCGTCTACCATTCCGGTGGTGGCAGGTTTCGCTTCGCTAAACACTCAATTACCATCACCGATGATGACGCCGGCAGAACAAAATCAACCTGCCACCAAGTCAACCCCGTACACCCGAGCAAGAATGAATAACTTAGGTAGTATGCATACCATATTATGGTATTATTCCTTAATTGTGCAGTAGTTCATGCCTCAATTTAGTATTATTAAGGTATTGAAAATATTGCTTATAACAATTAAATAATAACTCATTGCGGTCTTGGAAAGCTATTGAGGTGACTGCTTGAGGTATAGCTGAACTACTATTGAAAAATTCTTCTTCTTTATGGACAATTTACCATCTATCATTTAGGTATTGCAATATATGATCCAATAATCAGTTTGGTGTTTGAAGAATACGTATCAGATATTATCTGAGTTATTTAACCTCTTATGTAGAGCTTTTGCATACCATATTCAGTTGGTAGGTATTGAACATTATCTGGTATGGAACACTTTATTTTGGTATTCTACACCAATTTTCTACTGCTCGGGTAGTCCGTCAACAAACTTACCGCTACTGGTTTTCACAGACCTAGCCCAACCTGACATCCCCGAAATACAATGCCTAATAAAAATTAATTCGAATGTTCCCTTCTAAGCAGATTGCAATCAGAGGGGGAAATCATCACCGTCATCGTCGTCGTCGTAGTCAGTAAAAGCTTGTGAGTTGGTGGCGTGGGTGGATGAGTACTGAAGGGAAAGGTCGGAGAACACCCACCACTAATGGTGCCATCGAACTGATGGAGGAGAAGCATCAAAACATTTGTCGAGTCGCACGCGGCTGCCGTTGTTTATCATTGGTAAATACAATTGTGCTGATGGAAGATAGTCGTGGTGGGGTGTGTTGCCAGATGTGAGACTTTTCTCGAGGGATAGTAAAAGTTTAGTAGGTAAATGCATCGTTTGAAATATTTTTATGCTTATTAATTGTAACAAAACATAAGAATTTCCATCGAATTTCAATTTCGTTACTTAAAATAGTTCAGACAAAATTACTTGGTTTATGGGCGATTACTTTCCCACACTTGGATGAGCTTCAACTGAGGTTATGATATTGATACAATGTTGGCTAAGCAGTCTTTATGGGACTAAAAACGCTTCAATATTTCTTTTTTCCTGAAAACTTCTCTCGCAGCGCAGTTTGAGTGATGGTTTTACAGGTTAGTTAACTTGGAATGTGCGATAGTCACGCCAACGAATCTAGCGAGTTATGAACTAAGTTATAAGAGCTTGTATTATCAGGTGGTCGCCATATCGATACAAACTATCATCTATCTATCTAGCAACAGTGAACCGATCAGCGGCGAATATGATATTTTGTTCAAAGAACGTTTGGGTTTGGATTAGATTTGGATTAGATATTCGTGGTTATTACGTTATTTCCTGAGAATTCTTATTTATTATGCTTATTCGACTTTTCATGGACAAATCATTCAACTATCACTCACTAGGACTCTTACAATTGAGTGTAAGAGGATGTAAGATTTTTTGCTTCTTATATTGTTATTTTTTCCACTCTTTGTCTGGGTAAAGTGTACATTTTTATGTGGGAATTTTCCACGCTTTTCATTGCTCTCGTCAGCTCCCTCTTCACTCTTCAATGCTATGGTATCCATCGCCCAAGTGGGATGCAACACGCAAGTGGATGAAAAACCCTCGCGAGAAGATATGATCCTTGAGCGTACGCGAGCGAAATAACCTTGAGTTCGAGAGTGCATGGTGGAAGATGGGAAAACGGAGGAAAATGCTCATTCAATTTAGCTTGAACTCATTTTTCTTCCTTCACCTCGGCTTTTCCGGTTGTTTGAACTGGCGTAGCGAAGGAATTGCGAGAGGAAAAGGCGCGAGGGGTTCCCTTCGTACATAATATGCTAATGTGAGCGCCGAACATTTGTAATGGCAAGTCGTGCGGAAGGAGATTGCTTTCCCCACTCGATTTGAATGGCACTGTTGAAACAGGCGTTTGTGTTGATGGCAAAGATTGGGGGAGGGTGTTATGGTTATGCTGACAAGGCACGAAGGAGCGAATACTAGCCAAGTGTACTCAGTCGTCGATTCCGTTGTCGTCTTGGTCGTTTGTGGATGTTTTTATTGATATCCACTTGGGCGAGGTCTTCCTTGGAGTGCGCTGCTCGCCAAAGTGAATGGTGCAATCGAAAAGACATATTTATTGTGGAAATAATATGATGATTATTATGGCAACCACCCATCGCTTATGGTTGATAGATGCGATAGGGAGAAGATTTGGAAGCAATAGAGTTATTTCATTGAATAGTTTTGCAGACATTCAAAGAGAGTTGATTGATTGTTTGGTTTGAAAATCAAACCATGGCAAGAGGAATATTCTTCCGGATGTCGTCCTTAAAGGATATTGGTTCTGCTGGACTTCCTGGAGGAATGTCCTTTAGGGAGAATTCTCTGAGGAATCCCCTTTTGGGGGACTTCTTTGGGGAATCCCCTTTCGGGGAACTTCCCTAAGGAATCTTCATTCGGGATATTTCCTGGAGGAATCCCATTTAGGAAGAGTTCCTGAAAGAATCCTCTTTAGGGGGACTTCCTTAAAGAATCCTATTTCGGGGGACTTTTTGGAGGAATCCCCTTTCGAGGGATTTTCTGAAAGAATCATCATTCGGGAGACTTCCTGTAGGAATCCCCTTTTGGCAGACTTCCTAGAGGAATCCCCTTTTGGCAGACTTCCTGGAGGATTCCCCTTTCGAGGGTATTCCTGGAGGAATCCATTTTCAGGGTACTTCCAAAAGGAATTCCCCTTTCAGGGTACTTCCTGGAGGAATTCCTTTTAGGGAGAGTTCCTGGAAGAATCCTCTTTCGGGAAACTTCCTGGCATAATCCACTTTCGTGGTATTTCCTAGAGGAATCTCCTTTCGGGGCACTTCCTGGAGGAATCCCCTTTAGGGAGAGTTCCCGGAAGAATTCTCTTTAGGTTGACTTCCTGGAAGAATCCTATTTCAGGGGACTTTTTGGAGGAATCCCCTTTCGAGGGACTTTCTGAAGGAATCATCATTTGGGATACTTCCTGTAGGAATCCCCTTTCGGCGGACTTTCTGAAGGAATCATCATTCGGGAGACTTTCTGGAGGAATCCCCTTTTGGGGGTATCCCTGGGGGGGGTCCCCTTTCGGGGAACTTCTTGGAACAATCCCCTTTAGGGAGAGTTCCTGGAAGAATCCCTTTTAGGGGAACTTCCTGGTGGAAACCACTTTCGTGGAATTTCCTGGAGGAACCCCCTTTCGGGGAACTTCCTGGAGGAATACCCTTTCGGAGGGCTTCCTGGAGGAATCCCCTTTAGGGAGAGTTCCCCGAAGAATCCCCCTTAGGGGCACTTCCTGGAAGAATCCCATTTCGGGGGACTTTTTGAAGGAATCCCCTTTCAGGGACTTTCCGGTGGAATGCCCTTTCGGGGGTCTTCGTTTAGGAATCCTCTTTCTGGGACTTTCAGGAGGAATCCCTTTCCGTGGCACTTTCTAGATGAATTTGCTTCCTAGGTACTTCCTGGTGGAATCCCCATTGGGGTACTTTCTGCAATAATCTTCTTTTGTTGACTTCATGGAATGTCTCATGAACTATGTATCCACCCAATCAAATCATTTTTGAAAAGTATTTAATGCGAAATCTATCCACCCGAGTAATTAATTGTTATTTTCATCGGAATATTCACGCATCTCGTTCGATCACAGAACGACTCGCGGTCGTTGTCCCCATCGTCACCACCACTTTTTGCCTGGAATCAAACATCCCAAATTGCTTTCCCTGACCCCTCACACAGTCCTACCCTGTTTTGATGGCCAATCCAACGCGCTGATGATGCCGCCTCCCAACGATGACGACGATAATTTGCAGCGGAATATTTATAATCCCAAATAAACACGGGGTGCACGCTTCGACTGCTAGCGGCAAATGTGCGTTTCACCCGACGACGAACCGATTCAACCGAGCCCGAACTCGAAATGAGTGCATGAGTAGGGTCATTTGTCTCGACCAAGTGGTAACACACTCATCCTGAATGCCACCTCCCTCCCTCCGTGAGGGCAATGGGTGAAAGGGAGAGTGAGGGGTGAAGCGGAATGGGTCGCGTGTCCCCTCGAAAAACAGCGCTCGAGAGCAAGTGCTGCTGCTCCTGCTGCGGAATACTTCTGGCGGGTTTGGTCTGTTTGTTTTATTTCCAATTCCGACTGCTTCATCCATCATAGCCATTGGCGTGGGAAGGATTTTTTTTCAGGAGGGGGCGCTTTACACGCTTAGGAGGAAGCCCAATTCTTAGCGTGTTATGATCATTGCCATGAGCAACTCAAATTCTCATAACTCACGATTGAAATTTTGCATTGCGTGAGTTGTCAATCACGCAACTCAGCAGTCAAAAAATCATGAATGAGTTGATTCATCTATTTGACTCTTATGTTCACAGTTTACTGACACAAAGTAACGATTTCTTGTAAGTCTGGTAGAACTAACGTAAAAAACAACATTCGGTTTTCAACAGTTTTTGTGGGCTTTTATGACTAAATCATTTTTAACGGTTCGAGTGTGATTGAGTGATTTTTCACGAAAATCTCAAGCATGAGATTTTCGAAGCAGATCTCCAATATGTTTGCTCTCCCGGGAGAGCTCATTGATTGAGATTTGAGTGTGAATCTGTCAACACTGGTTATGATTGTTGCTTCTAGATATCGAGAATACCTCTGCATCTCCAACATTACAACGGTAAGGGTGTTGATTAGTGAGGGAGGAGTTAGATCTTTGTTCGGTGATGTGTTCGATGGAGGAAGAGGGATAATACGGTGAAATTAAAACTAATTTTGCATTTTTGTTTCGCGGAGAATACATATTGGTAGAAAAATAAAAAAAAGCGTCAAAATTCATAATATCGGAGTTTTTGAATATTTATGATAGAATTAAAAATAGAATGTACAGGCAATTCTCTATAACTCAATATTGGTGGGACCATCGAGTAATAGAACACAAAATCAGTGCAAATGCTATTGAAGGTATCATCGAGATATCCATGATATCTAATTTTTACTATGGTTCTCTATCTCTATATCGAGATACAATATGTCGAGTAAGAGAGGGTTGACTCCATATTAAAATTATATGAAATAAGGGTTCATGTCAACACTTGTAGTGTCGAACCATCCATAGTTGCAACGCAACGTTGCAAGGATAAATATGTGTTATAATAGGTATAAAACGAGCTCACAAATTGATAATCCATCTTCGACTGAACACGAATATCTTTTCACACTCGAACAATGCGAACCGAACACAATTACCGTTTTGATTCATATTACGGACGCTTATGGCCTCAGGGAAGTATAACACAGTATAGATCATACAAATTAAATTATTCTGTATAATTCCTCAGCGTTATCGAGCTTCGGAAACCCTTAACTTTCGAATAGTGGGTAAAGAATACGTATCCGCAACTTGAATAATATAAAATAGATCGAAATGTATGGCCTTTTATGAATAATGATTCTTATTCCGGACGCTTCCTCACTTTTGCCCCATATTCCGGACACTTTGATTCAAATTCCGGACAGCTCATGAAAATCATTATTAGAAAAATCAAATCATCAATTGAAATCATTCAACCACTACAGAGACGCCTTAGGCAGTTGCTCATTATAAATTTGCATAGATTTTTGTGGAAATAGTTTATTGAAACGAGCCTCGAAAATGTGAACTTTTGAACTACAAAAATTGAAACATTTCGTGTGAAATGTTTCCCATAAAAAGTAGAGCGTCCGGAATTTGAAGCTGTCCGTAATATGAATCAAAACGGTAGTCATGATTTCATCGCTCGTACCAAGAAGCCAAGAAGCAGAAGAACATTCAATGTCAATGAGTTGAATGTTTTGGAATCGTGTAAAAGTTTCTACAGAAATTCTTTTAATTCCACCTATAATTTATTTTGTTCCATTCATCTTTCATGCTTTTTTTTTTCAGAAATTGGTGTACCGTTTTGATTCATATTACGGACAGCTTCAAATTCCGGACACTCTCGTTTGTATGGGAAACATTTCACATGAAATTTTTCAATTTTCGCCGTCCAAAAGTTCTCATTTTCGAGGCTCGTTTTATAGGTTTTTTTTCCATAAATAACATTGCAAATTTATAATGCCCAACTACCTTAGACGTCTGTTAAGTGGTTGAACGATTTCAATTGATGATTTGACTGTTCCATTAATGATTATCATGAGTTGTCCGTAATTCGAATCAAAGCGTCCGGAATATGAGGCAAAAGTGAGGGAGCGTCCGGAATAAGAATCATGAAAAGGCCACACGTTTTGATTTATTTAAAATTATTCAAGTTGCGGACGCGTATTCTTTACCCACCATCCGAAAGTTAAGGGCTTCCGACGCTCGATAACGCTAAAAAATCATATAAAATGATTTATTTTGTACGGTCCAAGCTGGGTCATACTTCACTGAGGCCTTAAGTGTCCGTAATATGAATCAAAACGGTATGAGTTTCTAGGATTCTTCCAATCATTCCTTTAAGAAATAAAAAAATATCATTGCTTCTGTCAAAATTATCTTCACGAACAACTCTATTAGTTTTTCGGAGAAGTTCTTCAAAAAGTTGCGAGCTTTAAGACACAGCTCCTTGGAATCTATACAATTATTCATCAAGGAATTCTCTAGTGGTTCCTGCTAATATTTATTAACAGTTTTCATTTAAAAATCGAACAGAATTTTGTTCAAGTAATCCTTCAAGAGATTTCTCTAGTTTATTTTGGCAGGAAGCTCTTAAGATGTTTTTATACATTCAATGTAGGTACCTGAAATTTCGTTAGATAATACTTTATCAATTATTATATTCCTCAAAAATTATCTTGTTCGATTTAACCATATTTTCTCAGAGCTTCCTCCATTCCTTCTCCAAGGAACATTTAAAAAATCTTTGTTTATTTCCATCTATAAACTGGAACTGGAACTGGATAATATTTTACATATAAGCTTGATCTGAGATTCTTCTATAAGACTTCTCTAACAGAATTTGTTTTTTAAACTTTCAGAATCGGGGAATCTTTCAGAAAAAAATCATTCCAAAAAAAATCCCTATTCATCTATGAGATCCTCTGTCTTCTGAGAATGGTTCGGAAACTTGACATGCTTTCAAAATCAGAAAAAAATCCAGAAGTTTTTGGACATGAAAAATTAACACTAGTTCTGTTGATTCCTCCTGGGATTTCCACAAGAATTATTATCAAAGGGGGTATCAGATGTAAGGGGCCCAGATAGCCGTAGCGGTAAACGCGCAGCTATTCAGCAAGACCAAGCTGAGGGTCGTGGGTTTGAATCCCACCGGTCGAGGATCTTTTCGGGTTGGAAATTTTCTCGACTTCCCAGGGCATAGAGTATCTTCGTACCTACCACACGATATACGCATGCAAAAATGGTCATTGGCATAGTAAGCTCTCAGTTATAACTGTGGAAGTGCTCATAAGAACACTAAGCTGAGAAGCAGGCTCCAGTGGGGACGTAACGCCAGAAAAGAAGAAGAAGGGTATCAGATGTACAGACATTTGGAATTTTCAACAGAATTTCAAAAGGCATGAATTTATATAAATCTATATACATAAAATTGGAATGGTGATTGTATGTCACGAAATGGCTTCAGGACGATTCGACAGATATACTTGATTCTATCACTGTTGCGTTTGTCGAGGGTTCCGACGTGTTTGTGTGAGGAAAAAGTTTATGATTGGTCTCCGAAACAGTTGAAAAAACTGGAAAAAATCTAATCTGTCACTTTGTATGGGAGTTTTTCTAGCGTTTTTCAACAGCCTCTGGATGGCTAGACAGAGTTTGCCGGGACCACTAGTTTCAACTAAAACGAATTACGAAATGTTTTGCAGTTATTGATTTAATTCCTCAAGCAATATCTGGTGGATGAATTTGATTCTTTTCCGCAAATCCCTGTCGGAATGGTCGAAGTCTTTTTAAGAAATAATCCTAAGCAGTTCTTTATAAAAGCAAGTATTAGCGAAGGGAATCGCCTCAGGAGCCTCCTAATTAGTTTTCAGGGGATATTTTTAAGTCTGTCGATGAATTTTCTTTAAATACATTGTCCATTATGTTTATGGAAAAATTCAAAGGGGGACATTTGAAGAAATTCTGCTAGTTTTTGCGATGAAATTCTCATGCAATTTTTTGTTTCTTGTGCGTCAATTATTGAAATAGATATGTATTCTCATGCAGCCATTCCATGAAAAACCGATCTAGTGGGTCACCGAATTTCGTGAAAATTTGCTATTTTGTTCCTTATCCGAAATAAGGATGAAAAATAGGATTTTTTGATTAGGGTGACCATTTCCAAAATAGGGTGACCAGAAAATTGCGATTTTGCAAAATTTTTATTTTCAAAATAATTATAACTTTTGAACCGTTCGACCGATTTTCAATCTCAATCTTTTTGCATGAAATGAAGGCTAGAGATTTTGACATTTCAGGAAAAATATCAAATTTCACAAAAATTGTGTTTTTTACATGGAAAAACTCAATAGTTTCCGTTTTTCGTGTTTTGAAGGCCTCGGGACCAAAGGGGCTATTGCTGTTCTTATTTTTTCTTGAAAGTTCAGAAAATTTTAAGTTTACTGTCAAATTTTCAGCGATGTATGTTTTTTAGTTTTTGAGATATATTTTTTTGAAAATAAAAAATCAGTCATTTTTCATCGGCACACACTGTAGATCTCAGCGCATTAAATTTTTGATGTTTAAAAATATCATAACTTTTGAACAGCTCAACGGATTTCCAATCTTTTTTATGGAATGAAAGCTTAAGATTTCAACTTTTCAGAAAAATAGAAAAAAATAGAAAACTTTGAAAAGTTATTTTTTTCCATTAATATATATGAAATTTTATAAAAAAAACTAGAAATTTTTATATTTTTTCACGTTTAAACATATTTTTATCAAATTTTTCAATTTTGTCTGAAAAGTTGAAATTTTAAGCTTTCATTTCATAAAAAAAGATTGGAAATCGGTTAAGCTGTTCAAAAGTTATGATTTTTTTTTTAAATAAAAAATCTAATGCGCTGAGACCTACACTGCCGTGAATCAAAAGTCAGTCCCATCTGCATTTTCGTCAAAATTGAGTTGAGTTCAGTTTTCAACATCTATTCCAATGCACTTTCAGCGGCACTAAATAAATAATATGGTTTGTTCGGAAAAAATAGGAAAAAACAGCAAGTCAAATTGTCCCATAATAAAAAGTAACCGCATATCAGTCCCACTACAGATTTTCGCACCGTGGAACACAAAAATGTAACTTGTTTTGATTATCTTTATCTTTTTCTCGGTAAGATATCGTAGTGAAAAGCAAGTTGTGAAAGTTTCGTTAATATTGGAACATGTTTCAATCCTCTGGATTTTTTTGAATATTCGTATGGAAAACGAGTTTGAAAACTTCACAGCCCATTTTCTCAATGCCTACTTTTTACAGATGGGACTGACTTGCGATTCACGGCAGTACAGTGTGTGCCGATGAAAAATGACTGATTTTTTATTTTCAAAAAAATATATCTGAAAAACTAAAAACATAAATCGCTGAAAATTTGACAGTAGACGTAAAATTTTCTGAACTTTCAAGAAAAAATGAGAACAGCAATAGCCCCTTAATCCCGAGGCCTTCAAAACACAAAAAACGGAAACTATTGAGTTTTTTTTATGTAAAAAACACACTTTTTGTGAAATTTTATATTTTTCCTGAAAAGTCAAAATCCTTAGCCTTCATTTTGTCCAAAAAGATTTGTTTGCATGCAAATAATATGTGGTCGGCCGATATTGCACTCATCGAGCGATGCAACACGTGTCTACCTGTCGCCATCCAACACCTCTTTCGTAAGACCGGCAATGTGTGCGAGATCGACGATGTAACGACGCAGATCAACTAAGAGCGGGAGAGCTGGAGCTGAACGATCCCTTCACGAACGAGAACTCACCTTATGGGTGGAAATCGAGTTCTACGAGCTGTCGGGAAACTCATCGGACGGCAGTGCGCCTTCTACACTTCGCCGGGATTCCGATCCCGCGTCTAACTTTTCTGTGCAGTGCAATTTAACTATTGAAGTGAATTAAATCTAATAAAGTAGTTTTAAGTATTTCGTGATAATAAAACGATTTTGATCAAGTGTTTGCCAATAAACTATACATATAGTGTTGTAAAACGCGTTGAAGTGTCTTAGAACTACGAATTACAAAACCACTCCGAAAGCTAACAGTGATAGCAACGCTCGTGCTAAGTGTCGTCGATGGAACGAGAGATTTCGTTTTCGATGTAAGTCTACTCCTCATCCTGACCGCTACAAGATTGAAAATCGGTCAAACGGTTTAAAAGTTATAATTTTTTAAAAAATAAAAATTTTGCAAAATCGCGATTTTTCGGGTCACTCTATTTCGGAAATAGTCACCCTAATCAAAAAATCCAAAAATACGCGTATCCTTATTTTGGATAAGGAACAAAATAGCAAATTTTCACGGAATTCGGTGACCCACTAGATCGGTTTTTCATGGAATGGCTGCATGATGGAATTTAAAAATTGAGATTTTTAAGGTGAAAAAGGCCATCATTGGAATTTGTACGCGTCGTTGATGATTGTTGTCAATCAATCTCACGATTTCGAATCAATGAAAATCAGTTGATTTTGCTTGACATAGCTGAAAAAAGTATCATCATACTTGCTGCAAGTAAGCTTTTTGTAATCTGATGAAAGCTGATACTTTTTCTTATCAAAATTAACTATGAGTGCTGAGTATTATTACATTCGACTCTCCACATCTCGATGTCGAAAGGACCATCGAGATAGGGAGGGATCGCGACATAGAACAAATTTTTAATGATCACGTTCGGATTTAATGGATACGCAGTTTTTTTCGGAAATAAAACGAGGTGTATTACTTCCCCAACGTTTCGACACGGGGTTGGTGCACAGTCGTTAAATGCGAATGAGATAGTGTTACAGTGGAAATCCCGCCAGGTTAATGATTAAAATCACTTCGCTACCAGGAACATTAAAAACAAACAGACGTCATTTCGTATTTGCAAATTGTTTTGAATCCCTAAAATCTAGTCTTTTAACCTTTGATAATGGGAATATCGACATACGGAGAGAAAATCGGGAATGAAAATCACATCGAGAGTCGACTGTACTTCGAAATAGCAAGCTGGCCAACATGGCACCAAAACGAATGACGGGCTTCTTAGCCTTAGAAATTTCCTTTTTTTTCTTGAGATATCTCGAAATATTACTTGCCGGATCATGTTGGTGTTTTCGTGAAGGTGTCTTTTTAAGAAGTTCTGAAAATTTATTTAATAATAACATCTTAAATTACTACAAGTAAAACATCAGATATTACTTCTTGAAATTTGTCAAGACATCCGTTCTTCTGAAATATTTACAAATTCCATGTAGAAATTTCAACAAGATCACATAAACTTTGATGTTCATTTCTTGAACAATTTTCCAAAACAAATCCAAGCTTCTTGACGTGATCTTTTATATACAAATTTCGGTGAAATTTTGGAATTTCCGACGAATTTCCTTTAAACAACAGGAATTTGGGAAGCATTCCTGATACATCTTCTGATGAACTTTTTGATGAAATTTGTGACGGAATTTCTAGTGGAATTTGTGGAGAAAGAAAAACGAGCTTTTATCGGTATACTGTCTCCAGGTGAAAATTTTCATCGGGTGACCAGTATATTAAGCTGGGAATCCTGCAGAAAAGAGGCACTGAAAAATTCAAGTTTTTTATTTGACTTTTTTTAAAATATGATGGCTTCGACGAAGTTGTAAATCAATGAAATTGAAACAAGTTTGCAAAATACAAACTCTCCATCTGGTCAGCCTATCGAAATACAAAGAAATTTAAAAAAAGAACCTCTTTTTACAAAATTTTAAGTATCTGGTGGTAACAATATTCTTCAAACTGATGTAAATAGTCAAAACACTCAACCTCATAGGAGTCAATAGGAAATAATATTGACAAATTTTAGTAAAAAATGGCTATTTCATAACAGATGGATACAGATATATCCTCCCTGAGATAAAACTACATTATTATAAGTTGCATATTCCAACGGCTCAATCTGTATCCTGACTATCCTACCCAACTATGTTAATCTTTAAAATGACCTAATATGTTTTTAAAGGCACTTTAGTACCCCATAAAGATAAAAAAGTGATGATTTTCAAACAAAACAAAACATGTTTGAAAAAAGATTACTCAATTAAAAAAAAATCGGGCCGTGGATCTGATTTTTTTTTTGGAGAAAGTTAAAAAGAAACGTAGAATAGCTCTTCTATCTATCGATCAATCAGCGCAATAATTCATTTGTATTTTAACCAAGTTTAATTATTTGGAAAAAATGACATTTTAAAAATTGCAAAGAAGCTGTAGGAATGCATCGCCGTTTAATATTTTGAGGATTGCGATTACTCCAATGGGTATGTACAAATTTTCTTCACCTAAAACACTTGTTTATTTTTCCATAGGTGGGTAATTCTAGACTTATGGTAGGTAATGTTTTTTGTAATATGATTCAAAATGTAAATAGTTAAAAGCCTTTTTGAGGACAATGGGTTCCTAAGTGGTATAAAAAATCAGATGCGGTCATACTAGAGGTAAAAATGGCCCTTGATATTCAACCTTCCTCGTTTGGATATTCATGCATACAGGTAAAATCTCCAGAATATGCAACTGATCATAATGTAGTTTGAACCCAGAGAAATATTTATGCACCTTATTGCTCCTCCCAATAACTATCAAAACTATTACAACGTCACATCTAAAAAATGACCATAACTTTTCTCTGCCACAAAGTTGTAGAACATTGTTTTGTAGAACATTGTAATCATCAAAAACTTAAATTAAAAAAAAAAATCGAACACACCCGATTCTGTTTTTGCACGGGGGATGTACACGGGCCGTGCAAAAACAGAATCGAGTGTTAAGCGATATTTTGAGGACTTTTAATGAATTTTCCTTGTATTTCCGTAGGGTTACCAGATTAAGAGTTGATGTATTCAGCAAACTTATCTCAATTTCAATAATTTACAACTTTTGTCAAAAAACCATATATAGAAATTGTCAAATAAAAAATATTAAATATAGTGAATTTTCGGACTAGCTGTTCTGGTCATTCGATGCGCCATTTTATTTAAGACATGGTGCTCCCCAAACCGTTATTATCAGAAGAAAAAACCTCTGTCAAATGTGTGCTCACCAGTCATTTCGTCTTTTTATGTAATATGTCCAGATATACAAAAGAAACTTGAGGTATTCAAACGGGTTTTCATTGGCCGTAATTACCAAATGGAATATACCATTGAATCTTGATCCAAAGTTTGTTTGTTTAGTTATTTGTAACCTCTGGGCAGGGGACCCTAACAAAAGGCGGAAACACGAAAGGCGGAATCACAAAAGGCAGAAACTCAAAAGGCAGACTACCTTAGACGTGTAACGAAAGGCTGAAACTAACATAAGGCATAATCTGAAAAGGCTGAATCAGTCAAAAAATATTAAAATTATTTACTTAAGCTTCCAAGCGATCATGGCAGCATTTTTAAAATCTCCAAGCAGACTTAGATGCTCTTTAGAAAAGCGTAGAATCCTGCATACCATTTTAAAATGTTTTTTTTTTGTTTCAACTTCTTCTTCTTCTTCTTCTTGGCATTACGTCCTCACTGGGACAGAGCATGCTTCTCAGCTTATTGTTCTTATGAACACTTCCACAGTTATTAACTGAGAGCTTTCTTTGCCAAAGTTGCCACTATGCCCTGGGAAGTCAAGGAAATTTCCATTACGAAAAGATCCTAGACCGACTGGGATTCGAACCTTCAGCATGGCTTTGCTTTGTAGCCGCGGACTATAACCACTCGGCTAAGGAAGGCCTTGTTTCAACTTATATGTAGGTTATTTCTTATTAATTTGGTTTTACATCAATTAACTTGATAAAACCTCTCCAACAATATTTCGCCAGTTCACTCGGGTCATGACCGCCCCTCTCCATCCTCGACTGTGACCCACGCACTCCAGGTCCTATATGTAGGAATTAGCCTATTATTACATGGGTACCATCCAATCCCTCCATTGCGCTACGGTGCCCCCACTATGACCGAAAAATTTCTTATCACACAAGGTTGATGTTGCGTGAAATGGTAGAGCCTGTTTTTATTTCTATCAGCTCTAGGTGCGCTCTAAATTTTCGATGAATTTAGCCAGTCTTATTGTATCTTATTGGCATTATGTCCCCATTGGGACTGAGTCTGTTTTTTAGCATGTTAAATAAGCACTCCCACACTTTTTGTCAAAGTTTCCATTTTTGCATTCGTGTATCGTGTAGTTCTACGTCACTAGCCCTAATGCCCGAATGACGAACATAGTATATTCCTCAGAAAAAAAAATGTTTATATATTGTCAATGATTTTTCCTTCTTTTAATCAACGGCTATTCTTTCTGGACTTTTCATGAACCTTGAACAATAGAAAGGAAGTTATGGATTGCGATTATTTATGTGATATTAGAAACGGTGCCTAATTATTTCCTAAAAGCAATCATCAGAATCACATAAGGCTAATTTAAATTAGGCGGACTTTTTGAACCAGCAGAGCAAACGGCCGGCCGTTTGCTCTGCTGGTTCAAAAAGTCCGCCTAATTTAAATTAGCCTTATGTGATTCCGCCTTTTGTGCTTAGTCGCCTTTTGTTAGTTCTGCCTTTCGAAATTCCGCCTTTTGTGATTCCGCCTTTCGTGTTTATGCCTAACGTAGGACACCCAACCTCTGGGCAGAGTTTTGAATAAAATGATCAAATAAATTTTGAGTAACGCCCTATTTGCACCGTAATCATCAAAAGCGTTATTATTTAATACTAGTGGTCCCGGCAAACTTCGTCTTGCCATCAAGTAGGCTGTTGAAAAACGCTATGAATCGTCCCATACAAAATGACAGTTCCGTGCACTCCAGTTTTTCCAATTTTCCCGGTGAATTTCCTGGGGTTTTTATACACACAAACACGTCGGAACCCTTGACGAACACAATGGAGAAAGAATCATTCAAATGCGTTGACCCGTTCTCATGCCATTTCGTGACATACAAACACCACTCCATTTTTATTTATATAGATATGAATGAGGCATCTTATGACATTAACCAGGGCAGACAATCGTCAGATTCGTCACCGACTGGTGACAAAATAAAAAAAAAACATCGTCCTCTTGTATTATAACTCCGGCAGGTCGTCGTCTCGTCGTTGACGAAAGAATGCACGACTAACTTCATTCCAAAATCGTCAACGAGCAAATTTTTCTTCATTCCGTTTGCCATCCTTACTCATACGAAGAAGGCGTTTACTGTATATTCGCTTGCTATGCACCAAACAACGAATGCCATCACATCATTGGCAAGTGAACCCGCCCTCCTCATGACTCTAGAATAGTTCTGTTGGTAAGCGCGCGGAGTTGATGATTCAGAGATTTAGTCACATAATGAAAGTGGCTCCGTAATGCCTTATAGCACTTGAGCCTATGAACAATCAGTTATTTGTTGAAAACTTCAAATGTTTGTTATAACGGTTTGTCATTGAGAACATTTAACCATCATTAACGGTATTGGAATGCCTCATTTTTTATATATTTAAAATCAATGTTTTTGATTATTACGCTGCCAAAAGGACGTAGCTCAAAATTTTGTTCATACTTACTTATTTGGCTTTACATCAATTATCTTGATAAAGCCTCGCCAACAATATTTCGCCAATTCCCTCGGTTCATGGCCGCTTCTCTCCATCCTCGACTCTGACCCACGCTCTCCAGGTCCTGGTGTACCTGATCAATCCACCTAGCTCGCTGCGCCCCACGCCTTCTTGTTCCGACCGGATTCGTGGCGAACACCATCTTTACAGGGTTGTTGTCCAGCATTCTTGCAACATGCCCTGCCCAGCGTATCCTTCCAGCTTTAGCTACCTTCACGATACTGGGTTCGCCGTAGAGTTGAGCGAGCTCGTGGTTCATCCTTCGCCACCACACGCCGTTCTCCTGCACGCCGCCGAAGATCGTCCTTAGCACTCGGCGTTCGAAAACCCCAAGAGCTTGCAAGTCCTCCTCGAGCATAGTCCACGCCTCATGCCCATAGAGGACTACCGGTCTTATGAGCGTTTTGTACATCGTGCATTTGGTGCGGGGGTGAATCTTTCTTGACCGCAGTTTCTTCTGGAGCCCATAGTAGGCACGACTTCCGCTGATGATGCGCCTTCGTATTTCCCGACTAACATTGTTGTCAGCCGTCAACAAGGATCCGAGGTAGACGAACTCGTCCACCACCTCGAAGATATCCCCGTCTATCGTAACACTGCTACCTAGGCGGGCCCTGTCGCGCTCAGTTCCGCCAACCTGCTGTACTTTGTTTTCGACGCATTCACCATTAGCCCGACTCTTGTTGCTTCGCGTTTCAGGCGGGTGAACAAATCTACCACCGTTTAAAATTTTCTCCCAATAATATCCATGTCGTCCACGAAGCAAACAAATTGTCCAGATCTCGTGAAAATCGTGCCTCGACTGTTAAGTCCGGCTCTCCGCATGACACCTTCAAGCGCAATATTGAACAACAGGCACGAAAGTCCGTCGCCCTGTCGTAGTCCCCGCCGAGACTCGAACGAGCTGGAGTGTTCGCCCGAGATCTTCACGCAGTTTTGCACACCGTCCATCGTTGCTCTGATCAATCTTGTGAGCTTCCCGGGAAAGCTGTTCTCGTCCATGATTTTCATAGCTCTATGCGGTCGATACTATCGTATGCCGCCTTGAAATCGATGAACAAATGGTGCGTAGGGACCTGGTACTCACAGCATTTCTGGAGGATTTGCCGCACGGAAAAGATCTGGTCCGTTGTCGAGCGGCCGTCGATGAAACCTGCTTGATAACTTCTCACGAACTCGTTTGCTATAGGTGATAGACGACGGAAGAGAATCTGGGATAGCACTTTATAGGCGGCGTTTAGGATGGTGATTGCACGATAATTTTCACACTCCAGTTTGTCGCCCTTTTTGTAGATAGGGCATATAACGCCTTGCTTCCACTCCTCCGGTAGCTGTTCCGTTTCCCAGATTCTGACTATCAGCCGATGCAGACAAGCGGCCAACCTGTCCGGGCCCATCTTGATGAGTTCGGCTCCGATACCATCCTTGCCAGCGGCCTTGTTGTTCTTGAGCTGTTGAATGGCATTCTTAACTTCCCCCATCGTGGGAGCTGGTTGATTTCCGCTGTCCGCTGTGCTGACGTAGCCATCGCCTTCGCTGTCCTGACCTGTGCCTGTGTTCTCTGCGCCATTCAGGTGTTCATCGTAGTGCTGCTTCCACCTTTCGATCACCTCGCGTCCGTCCGTCAAGAGGCTCCCATCCTTATCCCGGCACATCTCAGCTCGCGGCACGAAGCCTTTGCGGGATGTGTTGAGCTTCTGATAGAACTTCCGCGTTTCTTGAGAACGGTACAGCAACTCCATCTCTTGGCACTCCACCTCTTCCAGGCGGCGCTTTTTGTCCCGGAATAGGCGGGTTTGCTGTTTCCGCTTCAGTCTGTATCGTTCCACGTTTTGCCGCGTACCATGCTGCAGCATTGCAGCCCGCGCTGCATTCTTCTCCTCTAAAACCTCCTGGCACTCCTCGTCGAACCAATCGTTTCTTGAGCTCCGTTCCACATATCCGACAACGCTTTCGGCAGCGTCGTTAATGGCTGCTTTGACTGTCCTCCAGCAGTCTTCAAGAGGGGCCCTATCGAGCTCGCCCTCATCCGGCAACGCTGCCTCAAGATGCTGCGCGTACGCATTGGCGACATCCGGTTGTTTCAGCCGCTTGAGATTATACCGGGGCGGGCGTCGGTACCGTACATTGTTGATGACGGATAGTTTTGGGCGCAGTTTCACCATCACCAGGTAGTGGTCAGAGTCAATGTTGGCGCCACGATAGGTTCTGACGTCGGTTATGTCGGAGAAGTGCCGTCCATCGATCAAAACGTGGTCGATTTGCGAATCTGTCTGCTGAGGTGATCTCCAGGTGTACCGATACGGGAGGCTGTGCTGGAAATAGGTGCTACGAATGGCCATATTCTTGGAGGCGGCAAAATCTATCAGTCGTAGGCCGTTCTCGTTCGTCAGCCGGTGGGCGCTGAACTTTCCAATCGTCGGTCTGAATTTTTTGTTCATCTTTTCATTCAAAACTCTGCTTACAGGTTATACATTACCAACCAAACCAACTTTGAACTAAGCATGCATAGTGAACTTCATTTGGTAATTACTTTCAATGAAAAACCAGTGTAAATATCTGTAATTTTCTTTGAATATCTGAACATAAACCATCAACAGGGCGTTACTTCAAAACTGTCCTTACGATTTAAAAAAAAATGCCAAGACATGCAGATTAGCCATAGGAATCGACTGATGAGCACAAATGTGATGGAGATTTTTTTTCCTGATATTAACGGTCTTGGGAGCACCGTGAAGAAAATTTATCCGAAGACACAATACCGATAAAAGCAAGTCCCACTGTGGATTATTTCCGGTAGAACACTTTGAATGGTAGGGTGGAAGCACCTGTTTTGGCCATACGTCAGTTGTAGCCATTGTGGATTACACACCGTTTAACATAGCCGATCAGCATGAAACCTGTTGTGTTCAGTAGATCACATTCATATAATGCAGCCACATTCCAAAAAGATATGGCCATTCTAAATTCATACAAAACATAATCTCGGCCTTCAAATTTTGTTAATAAAGATAATAATTATAACAAAACATCATAAAAAAATGAGTTTTCCTTATAATGTCAACTGCCATGCACCTAATCAGGGCCAGGGTACTCCTAATTTGGTCACTCTTATAAAAAATCAATGTATCTGGCTTATTTAGGAAGCGAAGCTATATCTTTGGCCGAAACTGGTTCTAGTGAACTACATTAACCAACGAGATTTTCAAAAAAAAACATGGTTTTAGCTCAGTTCGGATATTTTTCATGCATAATATGGATTGAAAACTTGCGTTAGACATATTTGTACTTTAAATAGGGCTTCCCGTATATTTTTTAAAGAAATTTTTCAACCTAGGCTGGCCAAAACCGGTGCTTCTACCCTACATGATACAAGTCCTAGAAAAATCGCTGATATAACTCCTGATAAAATTTCTCCGGAAATGCCTTTCCTGAGGAATTCCTTAGTGTACTCTTTACGGACCTCCTTTGCGTACTCTTGCGGTGCACTGTGTATCATTTTCTCAATTTCATGCGCTTTTTGAATAGCGCCCAAACCGTTGATTTTAGCGATATAGTTTGTTCGGAGAAGTTTCTTGGTATATTAAAACGCACCTAGCAGTGAGATAGAAAAACTATTTTTTCAAAACATTTAGATAGACATATGGTGTCTTCGGCAAAGTTGTAGAATTGGCAATTTGAAACAACTTTATCGAAGACACAATTTTTCTATCTCTTATACTTTTTGAGATATATGCCATTGTATGTGAATGGCCCCTAAAAATCATACTTTTTGTCATAACATTTTTCCAAGATTTTTGAAATTTTTTGTGTTCTCTACAAAGTTATTTGTCTTGAAAAAACTCGTGTTTTTGTTGAACATATCATCACTCTATCTTTTGAAGTAACAAAGTTATTCATGAATTACTCTTTTTTCAAGGGGTAGTTTAGGCCTCTATAACTGGCTTCGGCGCAAAATGGCGCAGACAAATCTTACAAATCATGAAAGAACCATATCTTCCCTTTCGGCATTTGATAAAAAGTTTTGTCTATAAGCGTCTTTGCATGGGATTTTATTATCAAACAAATAAGCTTTATTAAAAGGAATTCGACTGATAATTCTTTTACTTTAAGAGATAGAGAGTTGCGATGTTCAGCAAAAACACGTTTTTTTACATGTTTAACAACTTTGTAGAAGACATGAAAAATGTTAAAAATCTTGTAAAAGAGTTACGATTTTTTTAACACAAAGTACACAAATTTGTATGAAAAAACTCGTTCAAAATCATTTTTTCTCATAACTTTATACTTAAAGTTATACGGAATAGCAACTACGAATTGTACGATCATCTATGCTCATGTTCTTAACAAATATCTGGAAGAACCAGGGTGGATATACGACTGTCAACTACGCACAAAGCTCGCCTAACAATCATCTCTCACACGGGCCGGCCCAAACAGCACAGGTCGAAAACGCGGGCCAAGCCAGAAAGCAAACGCCGATACTTTTCAACACTCAACAAGCGGAATGTCTAGTAGCGTTGTGGGCCACAACAACACTCTCACAATGGAATCCCACCTATTTTACTAAAAAACTTAGCTAATGAATTTACAGCACCATTATTTTGGCTATTCAACAAGTCACTTGAAATGAGCACATTTCCAAAAGAATGGAAAAGATCGTATCTCATACCCATTTACAAGTCTGGTAGAAAATCTGATATTCCAAATTATCGTGGAATTGCTATTATTTCATCCATTCCAAGACTATTTGAATCAATTATAAATAAAAATGTTCAGCCAAATAAAGCATAGAATAACGAATACACAACACGGTTTCTATAAAGGTCGTTCTACTACAACAAACCTTTTGGAATTTGTGAATTACACTTTGAATGCAATGGATAGAGGTAACCACGTCGAAGCACTTTACACCGATTTTAGTAAGGCATTTGACAGACTAGACATTCCTATGTTGATTTTCAAGCTCAATAAAATGGGAATTGCGATGAGATTCCTCAACTGGATTTAATCTTATTTAACAGATCGCCAACAAATAGTTAGATTTGCCGGAAAAATGTCTAAACCTGTTCACGTTACATCAGGAGTTCCCCAAGGTTCGCATTTAGGTCCATTGTTATTTATATTATTTGTTAACGATATTTCATATGTGCTTAAACATCTTAAAATTCTGATTTATGCGACGATATGAAACTTTATATGGAAATCAATAGCAACAAAGATAGCGACATTTATCTGAATGAAATAAGTATATTTGATAAATGGTGTAGCAAAAGCTTACTTCAATTAAACGTCAAAAAATGTAATTTAATCACATATAGCAGAAAACGGAATACACCACAGATTACTGTCTCTTTAGGAAATCAAATTGTTCAAAAGTGCGATAAGATTAGAGATTTAGGTGTCATATTAGATTCTAAACTTACCTTTACTGATCATTATAATACGATTATCCATAAAGCAACCAATATGTTGAGCTTTATTAAGCGTTTTAACTACAATTTTCGAGATCCATATACGATTAAAACCTTGTACATTGCTTATGTAAGATCAGTTCTAGAATATTGTAGTATTGTGTGGTCTCCGCATATAAAAATACATGGTGATAGAATCGAATCAGTACAGAAGCAATTTCTTTTATATGCCTTACGCAAATTAGGCTGGACAACGTTTCCACTGCCATCATACGAGGCTCGATGCATGCTTATCGATATTCAAACCTTAAATGAGCGTCGCGAAATAGCCATGATTTCATTTATCAATGATATTGTATCGCAGCGTATTGATTCCACCAATCTTTAATCATGTTTGAATTTCTACACGCCCGCTAGACAGTTAAGAAATCGGAATTTGTTTGCATCAAATAATCATCGAACTAACTATGCAGGGGCCCAGATAGCCGTAGCGGTAAACGCGCAGCTATTCAGCAAGACCAAGCTGAGGGTCGTGGGTTCGAATCCCACCGGTCGAGGATCTTTTCGGGTTGGAAATTTTCTCGACTTCCCAGGGCATAGAGTATCTTCGTACCTGCCACACGATATACGCATGCAAAAATGGTCATTGGCACAGTAAGCTCTCAGTTAATAACTGTGGAAGTGCTCATAAGAACACTAAGCTGAGAAGCAGGCTCTGTCCCAGTGAGGACGTAATGCCAGAAAGAAGAAGAAGAAGAACTATGCAAAATTCGGCCCAATGAATCGAATGATGTCTCTTTATAATCAGCATTGCACAGAAATTGATCTGACCATGTCGCGAACAAAGCTAAGACAATATTTTAATTCCTTAAGATATAATACAACATAGAATTAAGCAAATGTGTAGTCTACTATTGATTGACAAAATAAATAATTATAAATAATTATATATTAATCAAAAAACATGAACGGTAGGCTTACCTCGTTGCGTATACCCCCTGGGAAGAACAAAATAGCTGTTCGAGAGAAAAAATCTGGAAAATCATGTTAAAAAGAGTAGAAGAAATAGTTGATATTCCTAAGGAATTGCAAGTTAAAGTGTGTTATAAATGTTAAATTGAATTCCAAAATGAATTCACAGTAGAATTTTTCAAAGTTCCTTAAAATATTGTTAAATGAAAAAAATAAAAATACTACTTGTTTTTGGACAGTCTTGAAATATGCAAAGATATTCATTTACATAGGTTGAGATCCTGTCGGCTACATTTATACTACCATAGCCATATCTGCCGATATTGAACAATTTTCCATGATTGATGAAATATCGGCAACGCAGTCTTTTTTGTTAAAACCGAGTTTTATTATTTAACCCGACGTTTCGACGCGATTTTTCATCAATCATTGAAAATACAGTCGAACTCTCAATAGAGAACAATTTTCCTTAAAATAATTACCTATTATTATTCTAATTTCATATTCAATATCCCAAAAAAAAAAAATCTAAAGGATACTTTCAGGATTCTTGAGGGCCAGCCCCCCCTCTCTGTTCCTACGCCAATGACCATCGCGTATTCACATTTCGAAACAGGCAGTGCTGAATGGATTGTGGTTAGGGAAAAGGGGATGGGGAGTTCGGTCCGAGCGCGAAGGGTAATGCCCGGAACACATGCTCGAATTTTCATGTATGGCAACAGAATCGTTTCATGCCTCGGCGAGTAATCATAAATTCATTTATTTTCGTAGCTCTGCGCTCGGTTGAGTATATGCTCACACTTTAGGGGCTTCTGGTTTTACGTTTCTGTCGGAGGGAGATTTCCTCTTGCCCCCGCCTATCCCATAGAAGGAACCGAGAGTGGGTAATGATTTCTGATTTCCACACTCAAGCGGACACAAAAGGCCGTTGAACAGAATGGAAAATTTATATTTATAAATTAATTAGCCCAGTAATTACCCCCATTGGAGGAGAGGGGCCACCCTGCTCTCTGTTGCTCCTCGGTTTGCGATGCGGCGTATGGTGACAAAAGGCACAACAATTTATCACTCACCCAATGAAAGGAAGAAAATTATTGTATAATCTTCTACTTAATTCGCTCCCATTCCGCCGGACGGACGGAGGGAACAAAAAAGGCGAACCAAATCCTCCCCATTAGGAAAAAGCCAACCGAAGAAAAGCGTCCAAGTCATCCAACCGACAAACGAATGGCACTGAACCGTAAACGCATTCACCCCAACCAGCCAGCGTCGTCCCTGGCCCTTGGAGCAATCTTTGGCGTCGCCTTTGCTGCCGTCGGCCGAAGCGAAAGCAAGCAAATCCAGATCCTTCCCCACTCACTGCAACTCCGCACAATGGGGCAGATATTGAAATTTCACGACAAATTTCCAAACAGTTGTGTTATGAATAAAAATGAACCTTTAAGTACAGGACTGGTAGAAGCCAAACAACAAAATAATATTGACTTTAATTATGAAAATGTTAAAAATTATGACCAAATTGTGACTGAAACTAGAACTAGAAATAATGGTTTAAAAAATAGGCATTTAATTTTTTTTATACTAATGGATAATGAGTTATAAATGTAATATATAAATTGTTGTAGTTTGAAATATTCCACTCGTCGGGGCAAGACTTTATTGCTTGGTATTATAAATTGAGTAATTTATTATACCAAGCAATATTTCGAAATCTAGCCCAAAGTTCACCGTCGAGGACATCCCATTAGCAGCAAGTTGCCACAGGAGCAAATCTGTCCAAATTTTCTTTCAGCACCGCCGACCGCCAACCAACCAAAGAACACCCCCACCCCCTCCCACTTTGGATTTTCTTTTCGTTTTATTATCCCACTTCCAGCAGCTTATCTTAATAGCAAAGATCTGCCATCGTCGTCGTCGTCGGCCAACATCTCATTCTATTACCACAGCGGTTGGCGAGGTTGGATTGCTCTGCTTGTTCGGATGAAGGCGAGCAGAGCGACACACAATTGGGTGGGAAATGGAGAGAAGAATGGAACATGATTCGTCTTTTCTCCGTTTTGGCTTCCAGATCTACCCCCTCTCCCTCATTCGTGTAGAAAAGAGGTTCTTAGAAAACCATCATCATCATGAGCATCATCAGCTTCGTTGTTGGTGTCGTCACCATGGCTGTCATCACTTTGGTAACCAATGGGAACCTCTTATATTTTGTTGCGTCGTGACTTGTGGTTGGTGAACATCGTGAAAAAGAGATATAGTCGGGTTAAGTTGACTGGCCGAAAAAAACTTGTTTTTCCGAGATGGTAGAAAAACTGTTTATGTTTGTCACAAATTAAGTTATATGGGAAAATCTTCGTTCGATATTTATTGGGTGTTTGATGTAACGTACTACTCTGCGAATCTCCCTAGTAATCAAAAGATCAAAAGTTTGGTTGATCTTGTTTTTCAACCTGGTCAAATCAAAGCTCAAAAAACCAATCCAATCCAAAAATCAAATCCAAAAAAAAAAAAAAAAAAAAAAAAAAAAAAAAAAAAAAAAAAAAAAAAAATCCAAAAATCAATCAAATCCAATCAAATCCAATCCAAATCCAATCAAAAAATCCAATCCAAATCCAATCCAAAAATCCAATCCAAATCCAATCAATCCAATCCAAATCCAATCCAAATCCAATCCAAATCCTCCAATCCAATCCAAATAAATCCAATCCAATCCAATCCAAATCAATCCAAATCCAATCCAAATCCAATCCAAATCCAATCCAAATCCAATCCAAATCCAATCCAAATCCAATCCAATCCATCCAAATCCAATCCAAATCCAAATATCAAAACCAAATCCAATCCAAATCCAATCCAAATCCAAATCCAAATCCAATCCAAATCCAATCCAAATCCAATCCAAATCCAATCCAAATCCAATCCAAATCCAATCCAAATCCAATCCAAATCCAATCCAAATCCAATCCAAATCCAATCCAAATCCAATCCAAATCCAATCCAAATCCAATCCAAATCCAAATCCAAATCCAATCCAAATCCAATCCAAATCCAAATCCAAATCCAATCCAAATCCAATCCAAATCCAATCCAAATCCAATCCAAATCCAATCCAAATCCAATCCAAATCCAATCCAAATCCAATCCAAATCCAATCCAAATCCAATCCAAATCCAATCCAAATCCAATCCAAATCCAATCCAAATCCAATCCAAATCCAATCCAAATCCAATCCAAATCCAATCCAAATCCAATCCAATCAATCCAATCCAAATCCAAATCCAAAATCCAATCCAAATCCAATCCAATCCAATCCAAATCCAAATCCAATCCAATCCATCCAAATCCATCCAAATCCAATCCAATCCAATCCAAATCCAATCCAAATCCAATCCAAATCCAATCCAAATCCCAATCCATATCCCAATCCAAATCAAATCCAAAATCCAATCCAAATCCAATCCAAATCAAATCCAAATCCAATCCAAATCCAATCCAAATCCAATCCAAATCAATCCAAATCCAATCCAAATCCAATCCAAATCCAATCCAAATCCAATCCAAATCCAATCCAAATCCAATCCAAATCCAATCCAAATCCAATCCAATCAAATCCAAATCCAATCCAAATCCAATCAAATCAATCCAAATCCAATCCAAATCCAATCCAAATCCAATCCAAATCCAATCCAAATCCAATCCAAATCCAATCCAAATCCAATCCAATCCAATCCAATCCAATCCAAATCCAATCCAAATCCAACCAATCCAAATCCAATCCAAATCCAATCCAAATCCAATCCAAATCCAATCCAAATCCAATCCAAATCCAATCCAAATCCAATCCAAATCCAATCCAAATCCAATCCAAATCCAATCCAAATCCAATCCAATCCAATCCAAATCCAATCCAAATCCAATCCAAATCCAATCCAAATCCAATCCAAATCAAATCCAAATCCAATCCAAATCCAATCCAAATCCAATCCAAATCCAATCCCAAATCCAATCCAAATCAATCCAAATCCAATCCAAATCCAATCCAAATCCAATCCAAATCCAATCCAAATCCAATCCAAATCCAATCCAAATCCAATCCAAATCCAATCCAAATCCAATCCAATCCAATCCAAATCCAATCCAAATCCAATCCAAATCCAATCCAAATCCAATCCAAATCCAATCCAAATCCAAATCCAATCCAAATCCAAATCCAAATCCAATCCAAATCCAATCCAAATCCAATCCAAATCCAATCCAAATCCAATCCAATCCAAATCCAATCCAATCCAAATCCAATCCAATCCAATCCAAATCCAATCCAAATCCAATCCAAATCCAATCCAAATCCAATCCAAATCCAATCCAAATCCAATCCAAATCCAATCCAAATCCAATCCAAATCCAATCCAAATCCAATCCAAATCCAATCCAAATCCAATCCAAATCCAATCCAAATCCAATCCAAATCCAATCCAAATCCAATCCAAATCCAATCCAAAATCCAAATCATCCAAATCCAATCCAAATCCAATCCAAATCCAATCCAAATCCAATCCAAATCCATCCAAATCCAATCCAATCCAATCCAAATCCAATCCAAAATCCAATCCAATCCAATCCAATCCAAATCCAATCCAAATCCAATCCAAATCCAATCCAAATCCAATCCAAATCCAATCCAAATCCAATCCAAATCCAATCCAAATCCAATCCAAATCCAATCCAAATCCAATCCAAATCCAATCCAAATCCAATCCAAATCCAATCCAAATCCAATCCAAATCCAATCCAAATCCAATCCAAATCCAATCCAAATCCAATCCAAATCCAATCCAATCCAATCCAAATCCAATCCAAATCCAATCCAAATCCAATCCATCAAATCCAATCCAAATCCAATCCAAATCCAATCCAAATCCAATCCAAATCCAATCCAAATCCAATCCAAATCCAATCCAAATCCAATCCAAATCCAATCCAAATCCAATCCAAATCCAATCCAAATCCAATCCAAATCCAATCCAAATCCAATCCAAATCCAATCCAAATCCAATCCAAATCCAATCCAAATCCAATCCAAATCCAATCCAAATCCAATCCAAATCCAATCCAAATCCAATCCAAATCCAATCCAAATCCAATCCAAATCCAATCCAAATCCAATCCAAATCCAATCCAAATCCAATCCAAATCCAATCCAAATCCAATCCAAATCCAATCCAAATCCAATCCAAATCCAATCCAAATCCAATCCAAATCCAATCCAAATCCAATCCAAATCCAATCCAAATCCAATCCAAATCCAATCCAAATCCAATCCAAATCCAATCCAAATCCAATCCAAATCCAATCCAAATCCAATCCAAATCCAATCCAATCCCAAATCCAATCCAATCCAATCCAAATCCAAATCCAATCCAAATCCAATCCAAATCCAATCCAAATTCCAATCCAAATCCAATCCAAATCCAATCCAATAATCCAATCCAAATCCAATCCAAATCCAATCCAAATCCATCCAATCCAATCCAAATCCAATCCAAATCCAAATCCAAAATCCAATCCAAATCCAATCCAAATCCAATCCAAATCCAATCCAAATCCAATCCAATCAATCCAAATCCAATCCAAAATCCAATCCAAATCCAATCCAAAATCCAATCCAAATCCAATCCAAATCCAATCCAAATCCAATCCAAATCCAATCCAAATCCAATCCAAATCCAATCCAAATCCAATCCAAATCCAATCCAAATCCAATCCAAATCCAATCCAAATCCAATCCAAATTCCAATCAATCCAATCCAATCCATCCAAATCCAATCCAAATCCAATCCAAATCAATCCAAATCCAAATCCAATCCATCCAATCCAATATCCAAATCCAATCCAAATCATCAAATCCAATCCAAATCCAATCCAAATCCAATCCAAATCCAATCAATCCTCAATCCAAATCCAATCCAAATCCAATCCAAATCCAATCCAAATCCATCCAATCATCCAATCCAAATCCAATCCAAATCCAATCCAAATCCAATCCAAATCCAATCCAAATCCAATCCAAATCCAATCCAAATCCAATCCAATCCAATCCAAATCCAAATCCAAATCCAAATCCAATCCAATCCAATCCAAATCCAATCCAAATCCAATCCAAATCCAATCCAAATCCAATCCAAATCCAATCCAAATCCAATCCAAATCCAATCCAAATCCAATCCAAATCCAATCCAAATCCAATCCAAATCCAATCCAAATCCAATCCAAATCCAATCCAAATCCAATCCAAATCCAATCCAAATCCAATCCAAATCCAATCCAAATCCAATCCAAATCCAATCCAATCCAAATCCAATCCAAATCCAATCCAAATCCAATCCAAATCCAAATCCAAATCCAATCCAAATCCAATCCAAATCCAATCCAAATCCAATCCAAATCCAATCCAAATCCAATCCAAATCCAATCCAAATCCAATCCAAATCCAATCCAAATCCAATCCAAATCCAATCAAATCCAATCCAAATCCAATCCAAATCCAATCCAAATCCAATCCAAATCCAATCCAAATCCAATCCAAATCCAATCCAAATCCAATCCAAATCCAATCCAAATCCAAGCCAAATCCAATCCAAATCCAATCCAAATCCAATCCAAATCCAATCCAAATCCAATCCAAATCCAATCCAAATCCAATCCAAATCCAATCCAAATCCAATCCAAATCCAATCCAAATCCAAATCCAAATCCAATCCAAATCCAATCCAAATCCAATCCAAATCCAATCCAAATCCAAATCCAATCCAAATCCAATCCAAATCCAATCAATTGAAAAATGCAATGCCAATTCAAAGTAATCAATCCTTAAGAAGTTATTCCAATACATGCTAAATAGAAGTTTTCTGAGCTATCGAATCGGAAGGCGAAATAATATTTTGTTAATCCGTGGGGAACGACTCTCCTTATTTTTAGTATCCCTCCTTTCCGCAGTCATTGACGAAGGAACCGCAGGCTGTTGAAGAAGGGAAAATTGAAAACGATGGAAATATGCTGACTTTGCTGGCTCGATTCGGGTTGCTTCCTGCCACCACCATCAACGAAAACGAAGAAAGGTTCAACAACGGAATCCTTGTGTGATGATTCTTCTTTGTGTGTTGTGGAAATCCATGCTGAAGGGGTGCCAACGAAATCGGAGGTGAACTTGAAGAAAATAGAGCTGTTTTCGGATGTCGAACAAAATTGCTTTCTCAGTGGTTGTTTTCCGGTTTTCTGATTTGGGAGTAGGTAACAGGGAAATGTTGATTGACGGAGTAGTGGAAAGATAGTTTCGAGATGGTTGCGGTAGATTTCCGGTTGAATGTGCTCAAGGTTCGTGGAAAAGCTTCCACTGAGGGATTAAGATTCAATTGTTTTAACGACGGAATATTCTGTAAACTTCGATGGTTGTTTTCAAGGCTGATAAGTTCTTATTATTCTCCGCTGAGAAAAGCTTCCGTTCTTCACGTTGAATCTCCTCTCAAGGTGTCTAAAATGTCAGGATGCAAACCCCAATCTGTTGGTGAAGTAAATCATCGCTCTTTTCCCGAGCGCTCCTCGACTGCCTCAATCTGCGATGGTGGAGAAGATTATGTCGAACCGAGAAAAAAGGGAGTGGATGTTGAATGGTGATCAAAGGAAGATATCAGAGGTTTTCGTTTCGTGGTGGGCTCATGTTTAGGAAAGGGAAAGCATGAAGCAGCTACCGACAAGGATAAGACGGCATATCTTAATGAATATAAATTTATTGGAAATGTAATCAGAAAAGTAATTATCGAAATGGTTGAAGGGTGTCAGATTCGTTGGGAAAGCCAATTGCTGTTTTAGGATGCGGAAACGAATGTAAATGTGTTTATATTCAGGTTTCGATCTTTAGAATCTTATGCTTTTATAGGGTTACTTCCTCATTTTGTCAATGCCTGCTCATAGCATTATTTTTTGATCACTTCTACAGTTTTTAATTTGAGAAGTGTTTGGTCTTTTGATTCCGTTGCATGCAAAGCCATGTTGATGGTGTCTGGGTTAGAATTCTGGTTGGTCCAGGATATTTTCGTAATGGGAATTTCCTTGACTTTCCTGGGCATAGAGTATATTCGTACGTGGCACACGATACACGAATGTGAAAATGGCAACTTTGGACTCAGAATACTCTTTTTCCAAAATTCCCATGCCTTCGAAACCCACCGTTTCACTCTTTTTTTTACTCAATATGCACCACAGCAAATGTCAATTTGATTTCCTGATACAGCGCCTCATCCCCTATCCAATCTGCTACGAACAGCTTTTCGGCTCCAATTCTCGTCTATTGGGGGTGGTGCTTTCCTGATTTTTTCCTATAACATTCTCTCACATTTCCCACCCACAAGCGGGCAGCTCAACGGTGGGTGGGTGCTCAGAGTCTCGATTCCGATGATGATTCGTGAATAACAACAATATCGAGTTTCCTGCCGCTCTTCTTCTGCTCAGGCAGGACGACGACGATGAGGCTTATATTTTACTTGGGAGGAAATCCTCGTCAGTTCCGTTCGCAGAGACGCCTCCACACGCCGGATCGGGCGAGTCACGTTTCGGTTTGGGGCTCCCTTCCGAACGACAGCTAATCGAGTGCTCCTTTAAAAAAAACTGAAAATGCTCCATATAAGAAAGACATTTGGTCGAATAACGTTTAGTCGAGTATGGTTGAATGGACATTTGTTCGAATGTAAATAGTATGGAAACAATGTTCGATTATCGTTGAGAGTAGCATTTTGTCGAAAATACACAGAGTAATTGAACAATTGACAAGAGAACTAGCCATTTTACCAACAATCAATAAATCGTTAGCAGTATTTTGTTTTCCTAACCTTTACATTTTTTTTACATTTCAGGCTACTTTATCATTGAGGCTTGTTCTGCGTGTTGATACGTGGTTATCTGACATAGATGCTAGCAAATGGAATAAACATTTTTTTGTTTGCTTTTTTATCAAAATAAATGATAACATGAGCTTTTTGTATGTAGAATTCTCGATAATTAAAGAAAATCTGATAATGCAAAAATAAATCGCTATGTGAGTTTCATTGAATTCTGAGATAATGGTGACATTCAATTGTTCAATTTTGTTTGCAAATAACTACCTAAAAATTTTAATATAAGATAAGAAAAAGTTTTTGCTACAAAAACTTTTTTTATATGCCCATCTCGCGATGTAGAGACGGTTGACAGTAAACACAATTATCAATCTTGAGAAAAAAAATCGTCCCTTTAGCTTTTTTTTTTAATTCGACTTTAAATCTTGAAAACCTATTGACGTTAACTACGTCTTACGGCAATATACTGGGTGTCAATTGAAAATCTAAAATTTTGCGACCGTCACGAAATTATGAAAGATTTTGAACGCTAATAACTCAGTCATTTATCGATAGATTTTCAATATTTTCCCACCAATCGGTCGGAAATGTGTACAACAATTTCCTCGAATGGAGAAAACTATTGATTATTGACAAAAAACTATTGAAAATTGGGAAAATGTCGACCCCTTTCTTACGCAACCAATCACGTGCAAGCAGTTTTCCACGCTTTTTTTGCGTTCCGCTTCGCACTATAAAAGCAGACCGATTCCTGCTTCTTCGCTCATTCTTCTTTTTGCCGTCAGATCATGTTGGTGTTTTCGTGAAGGTGTCTTTTTAAGAAGTTCTGAAAATTTATTTAATAATAACATCTTAAATTACTACAAGTAAAACATCAGATATTACTTCTTGAAATTTGTCAAGACATCCGTTCTTCTGAAATATTTACAAATTCCATGTAGAAATTTCAACAAGATCACATAAACTTTGATGTTCATTTCTTGAACAATTTTCCAAAACAAATCCAAGCTTCTTGACGTGATCTTTTATATACAAATTTCGGTGAAATTTTGGAATTTCCGACGAATTTCCTTTAAACAACAGGAATTTGGGAAGCATTCCTGATACATCTTCTGATGAACTTTTTGATGAAATTTGTGACGGAATTTCTAGTGGAATTTGTGGAGAAAGAAAAACGAGCTTTTATCGGTATACTGTCTCCAGGTGAAAATTTTCATCGGGTGACCAGTATATTAAGCTGGGAATCCTGCAGAAAAGAGGCACTGAAAAATTCAAGTTTTTTATTTGACTTTTTTTAAAATATGATGGCTTCGACGAAGTTGTAAATCAATGAAATTGAAACAAGTTTGCAAAATACAAACTCTCCATCTGGTCAGCCTATCGAAATACAAAGAAATTTAAAAAAAGAACCTCTTTTTACAAAATTTTAAGTATCTGGTGGTAACAATATTCTTCAAACTGATGTAAATAGTCAAAACACTCAACCTCATAGGAGTCAATAGGAAATAATATTGACAAATTTTAGTAAAAAATGGCTATTTCATAACAGATGGATACAGATATATCCTCCCTGAGATAAAACTACATTATTATAAGTTGCATATTCCAACGGCTCAATCTGTATCCTGACTATCCTACCCAACTATGTTAATCTTTAAAATGACCTAATATGTTTTTAAAGGCACTTTAGTACCCCATAAAGATAAAAAAGTGATGATTTTCAAACAAAACAAAACATGTTTGAAAAAAGATTACTCAATTAAAAAAAAATCGGGCCGTGGATCTGATTTTTTTTTTGGAGAAAGTTAAAAAGAAACGTAGAATAGCTCTTCTATCTATCGATCAATCAGCGCAATAATTCATTTGTATTTTAACCAAGTTTAATTATTTGGAAAAAATGACATTTTAAAAATTGCAAAGAAGCTGTAGGAATGCATCGCCGTTTAATATTTTGAGGATTGCGATTACTCCAATGGGTATGTACAAATTTTCTTCACCTAAAACACTTGTTTATTTTTCCATAGGTGGGTAATTCTAGACTTATGGTAGGTAATGTTTTTTGTAATATGATTCAAAATGTAAATAGTTAAAAGCCTTTTTGAGGACAATGGGTTCCTAAGTGGTATAAAAAATCAGATGCGGTCATACTAGAGGTAAAAATGGCCCTTGATATTCAACCTTCCTCGTTTGGATATTCATGCATACAGGTAAAATCTCCAGAATATGCAACTGATCATAATGTAGTTTGAACCCAGAGAAATATTTATGCACCTTATTGCTCCTCCCAATAACTATCAAAACTATTACAACGTCACATCTAAAAAATGACCATAACTTTTCTCTGCCACAAAGTTGTAGAACATTGTTTTGTAGAACATTGTAATCATCAAAAACTTAAATTAAAAAAAAAAATCGAACACACCCGATTCTGTTTTTGCACGGGGGATGTACACGGGCCGTGCAAAAACAGAATCGAGTGTTAAGCGATATTTTGAGGACTTTTAATGAATTTTCCTTGTATTTCCGTAGGGTTACCAGATTAAGAGTTGATGTATTCAGCAAACTTATCTCAATTTCAATAATTTACAACTTTTGTCAAAAAACCATATATAGAAATTGTCAAATAAAAAATATTAAATATAGTGAATTTTCGGACTAGCTGTTCTGGTCATTCGATGCGCCATTTTATTTAAGACATGGTGCTCCCCAAACCGTTATTATCAGAAGAAAAAACCTCTGTCAAATGTGTGCTCACCAGTCATTTCGTCTTTTTATGTAATATGTCCAGATATACAAAAGAAACTTGAGGTATTCAAACGGGTTTTCATTGGCCGTAATTACCAAATGGAATATACCATTGAATCTTGATCCAAAGTTTGTTTGTTTAGTTATTTGTAACCTCTGGGCAGGGGACCCTAACAAAAGGCGGAAACACGAAAGGCGGAATCACAAAAGGCAGAAACTCAAAAGGCAGACTACCTTAGACGTGTAACGAAAGGCTGAAACTAACATAAGGCATAATCTGAAAAGGCTGAATCAGTCAAAAAATATTAAAATTATTTACTTAAGCTTCCAAGCGATCATGGCAGCATTTTTAAAATCTCCAAGCAGACTTAGATGCTCTTTAGAAAAGCGTAGAATCCTGCATACCATTTTAAAATGTTTTTTTTTTGTTTCAACTTCTTCTTCTTCTTCTTCTTGGCATTACGTCCTCACTGGGACAGAGCATGCTTCTCAGCTTATTGTTCTTATGAACACTTCCACAGTTATTAACTGAGAGCTTTCTTTGCCAAAGTTGCCACTATGCCCTGGGAAGTCAAGGAAATTTCCATTACGAAAAGATCCTAGACCGACTGGGATTCGAACCTTCAGCATGGCTTTGCTTTGTAGCCGCGGACTATAACCACTCGGCTAAGGAAGGCCTTGTTTCAACTTATATGTAGGTTATTTCTTATTAATTTGGTTTTACATCAATTAACTTGATAAAACCTCTCCAACAATATTTCGCCAGTTCACTCGGGTCATGACCGCCCCTCTCCATCCTCGACTGTGACCCACGCACTCCAGGTCCTATATGTAGGAATTAGCCTATTATTACATGGGTACCATCCAATCCCTCCATTGCGCTACGGTGCCCCCACTATGACCGAAAAATTTCTTATCACACAAGGTTGATGTTGCGTGAAATGGTAGAGCCTGTTTTTATTTCTATCAGCTCTAGGTGCGCTCTAAATTTTCGATGAATTTAGCCAGTCTTATTGTATCTTATTGGCATTATGTCCCCATTGGGACTGAGTCTGTTTTTTAGCATGTTAAATAAGCACTCCCACACTTTTTGTCAAAGTTTCCATTTTTGCATTCGTGTATCGTGTAGTTCTACGTCACTAGCCCTAATGCCCGAATGACGAACATAGTATATTCCTCAGAAAAAAAAATGTTTATATATTGTCAATGATTTTTCCTTCTTTTAATCAACGGCTATTCTTTCTGGACTTTTCATGAACCTTGAACAATAGAAAGGAAGTTATGGATTGCGATTATTTATGTGATATTAGAAACGGTGCCTAATTATTTCCTAAAAGCAATCATCAGAATCACATAAGGCTAATTTAAATTAGGCGGACTTTTTGAACCAGCAGAGCAAACGGCCGGCCGTTTGCTCTGCTGGTTCAAAAAGTCCGCCTAATTTAAATTAGCCTTATGTGATTCCGCCTTTTGTGCTTAGTCGCCTTTTGTTAGTTCTGCCTTTCGAAATTCCGCCTTTTGTGATTCCGCCTTTCGTGTTTATGCCTAACGTAGGACACCCAACCTCTGGGCAGAGTTTTGAATAAAATGATCAAATAAATTTTGAGTAACGCCCTATTTGCACCGTAATCATCAAAAGCGTTATTATTTAATACTAGTGGTCCCGGCAAACTTCGTCTTGCCATCAAGTAGGCTGTTGAAAAACGCTATGAATCGTCCCATACAAAATGACAGTTCCGTGCACTCCAGTTTTTCCAATTTTCCCGGTGAATTTCCTGGGGTTTTTATACACACAAACACGTCGGAACCCTTGACGAACACAATGGAGAAAGAATCATTCAAATGCGTTGACCCGTTCTCATGCCATTTCGTGACATACAAACACCACTCCATTTTTATTTATATAGATATGAATGAGGCATCTTATGACATTAACCAGGGCAGACAATCGTCAGATTCGTCACCGACTGGTGACAAAATAAAAAAAAAACATCGTCCTCTTGTATTATAACTCCGGCAGGTCGTCGTCTCGTCGTTGACGAAAGAATGCACGACTAACTTCATTCCAAAATCGTCAACGAGCAAATTTTTCTTCATTCCGTTTGCCATCCTTACTCATACGAAGAAGGCGTTTACTGTATATTCGCTTGCTATGCACCAAACAACGAATGCCATCACATCATTGGCAAGTGAACCCGCCCTCCTCATGACTCTAGAATAGTTCTGTTGGTAAGCGCGCGGAGTTGATGATTCAGAGATTTAGTCACATAATGAAAGTGGCTCCGTAATGCCTTATAGCACTTGAGCCTATGAACAATCAGTTATTTGTTGAAAACTTCAAATGTTTGTTATAACGGTTTGTCATTGAGAACATTTAACCATCATTAACGGTATTGGAATGCCTCATTTTTTATATATTTAAAATCAATGTTTTTGATTATTACGCTGCCAAAAGGACGTAGCTCAAAATTTTGTTCATACTTACTTATTTGGCTTTACATCAATTATCTTGATAAAGCCTCGCCAACAATATTTCGCCAATTCCCTCGGTTCATGGCCGCTTCTCTCCATCCTCGACTCTGACCCACGCTCTCCAGGTCCTGGTGTACCTGATCAATCCACCTAGCTCGCTGCGCCCCACGCCTTCTTGTTCCGACCGGATTCGTGGCGAACACCATCTTTACAGGGTTGTTGTCCAGCATTCTTGCAACATGCCCTGCCCAGCGTATCCTTCCAGCTTTAGCTACCTTCACGATACTGGGTTCGCCGTAGAGTTGAGCGAGCTCGTGGTTCATCCTTCGCCACCACACGCCGTTCTCCTGCACGCCGCCGAAGATCGTCCTTAGCACTCGGCGTTCGAAAACCCCAAGAGCTTGCAAGTCCTCCTCGAGCATAGTCCACGCCTCATGCCCATAGAGGACTACCGGTCTTATGAGCGTTTTGTACATCGTGCATTTGGTGCGGGGGTGAATCTTTCTTGACCGCAGTTTCTTCTGGAGCCCATAGTAGGCACGACTTCCGCTGATGATGCGCCTTCGTATTTCCCGACTAACATTGTTGTCAGCCGTCAACAAGGATCCGAGGTAGACGAACTCGTCCACCACCTCGAAGATATCCCCGTCTATCGTAACACTGCTACCTAGGCGGGCCCTGTCGCGCTCAGTTCCGCCAACCTGCTGTACTTTGTTTTCGACGCATTCACCATTAGCCCGACTCTTGTTGCTTCGCGTTTCAGGCGGGTGAACAAATCTACCACCGTTTAAAATTTTCTCCCAATAATATCCATGTCGTCCACGAAGCAAACAAATTGTCCAGATCTCGTGAAAATCGTGCCTCGACTGTTAAGTCCGGCTCTCCGCATGACACCTTCAAGCGCAATATTGAACAACAGGCACGAAAGTCCGTCGCCCTGTCGTAGTCCCCGCCGAGACTCGAACGAGCTGGAGTGTTCGCCCGAGATCTTCACGCAGTTTTGCACACCGTCCATCGTTGCTCTGATCAATCTTGTGAGCTTCCCGGGAAAGCTGTTCTCGTCCATGATTTTCATAGCTCTATGCGGTCGATACTATCGTATGCCGCCTTGAAATCGATGAACAAATGGTGCGTAGGGACCTGGTACTCACAGCATTTCTGGAGGATTTGCCGCACGGAAAAGATCTGGTCCGTTGTCGAGCGGCCGTCGATGAAACCTGCTTGATAACTTCTCACGAACTCGTTTGCTATAGGTGATAGACGACGGAAGAGAATCTGGGATAGCACTTTATAGGCGGCGTTTAGGATGGTGATTGCACGATAATTTTCACACTCCAGTTTGTCGCCCTTTTTGTAGATAGGGCATATAACGCCTTGCTTCCACTCCTCCGGTAGCTGTTCCGTTTCCCAGATTCTGACTATCAGCCGATGCAGACAAGCGGCCAACCTGTCCGGGCCCATCTTGATGAGTTCGGCTCCGATACCATCCTTGCCAGCGGCCTTGTTGTTCTTGAGCTGTTGAATGGCATTCTTAACTTCCCCCATCGTGGGAGCTGGTTGATTTCCGCTGTCCGCTGTGCTGACGTAGCCATCGCCTTCGCTGTCCTGACCTGTGCCTGTGTTCTCTGCGCCATTCAGGTGTTCATCGTAGTGCTGCTTCCACCTTTCGATCACCTCGCGTCCGTCCGTCAAGAGGCTCCCATCCTTATCCCGGCACATCTCAGCTCGCGGCACGAAGCCTTTGCGGGATGTGTTGAGCTTCTGATAGAACTTCCGCGTTTCTTGAGAACGGTACAGCAACTCCATCTCTTGGCACTCCACCTCTTCCAGGCGGCGCTTTTTGTCCCGGAATAGGCGGGTTTGCTGTTTCCGCTTCAGTCTGTATCGTTCCACGTTTTGCCGCGTACCATGCTGCAGCATTGCAGCCCGCGCTGCATTCTTCTCCTCTAAAACCTCCTGGCACTCCTCGTCGAACCAATCGTTTCTTGAGCTCCGTTCCACATATCCGACAACGCTTTCGGCAGCGTCGTTAATGGCTGCTTTGACTGTCCTCCAGCAGTCTTCAAGAGGGGCCCTATCGAGCTCGCCCTCATCCGGCAACGCTGCCTCAAGATGCTGCGCGTACGCATTGGCGACATCCGGTTGTTTCAGCCGCTTGAGATTATACCGGGGCGGGCGTCGGTACCGTACATTGTTGATGACGGATAGTTTTGGGCGCAGTTTCACCATCACCAGGTAGTGGTCAGAGTCAATGTTGGCGCCACGATAGGTTCTGACGTCGGTTATGTCGGAGAAGTGCCGTCCATCGATCAAAACGTGGTCGATTTGCGAATCTGTCTGCTGAGGTGATCTCCAGGTGTACCGATACGGGAGGCTGTGCTGGAAATAGGTGCTACGAATGGCCATATTCTTGGAGGCGGCAAAATCTATCAGTCGTAGGCCGTTCTCGTTCGTCAGCCGGTGGGCGCTGAACTTTCCAATCGTCGGTCTGAATTTTTTGTTCATCTTTTCATTCAAAACTCTGCTTACAGGTTATACATTACCAACCAAACCAACTTTGAACTAAGCATGCATAGTGAACTTCATTTGGTAATTACTTTCAATGAAAACCAGTGTAAATATCTGTAATTTTCTTTGAATATCTGAACATAAACCATCAACAGGGCGTTACTTCAAAACTGTCCTTACGATTTAAAAAAAAATGCCAAGACATGCAGATTAGCCATAGGAATCGACTGATGAGCACAAATGTGATGGAGATTTTTTTTCCTGATATTAACGGTCTTGGGAGCACCGTGAAGAAAATTTATCCGAAGACACAATACCGATAAAAGCAAGTCCCACTGTGGATTATTTCCGGTAGAACACTTTGAATGGTAGGGTGGAAGCACCTGTTTTGGCCATACGTCAGTTGTAGCCATTGTGGATTACACACCGTTTAACATAGCCGATCAGCATGAAACCTGTTGTGTTCAGTAGATCACATTCATATAATGCAGCCACATTCCAAAAAGATATGGCCATTCTAAATTCATACAAAACATAATCTCGGCCTTCAAATTTTGTTAATAAAGATAATAATTATAACAAAACATCATAAAAAAATGAGTTTTCCTTATAATGTCAACTGCCATGCACCTAATCAGGGCCAGGGTACTCCTAATTTGGTCACTCTTATAAAAAATCAATGTATCTGGCTTATTTAGGAAGCGAAGCTATATCTTTGGCCGAAACTGGTTCTAGTGAACTACATTAACCAACGAGATTTTCAAAAAAAAACATGGTTTTAGCTCAGTTCGGATATTTTTCATGCATAATATGGATTGAAAACTTGCGTTAGACATATTTGTACTTTAAATAGGGCTTCCCGTATATTTTTTAAAGAAATTTTTCAACCTAGGCTGGCCAAAACCGGTGCTTCTACCCTACATGATACAAGTCCTAGAAAAATCGCTGATATAACTCCTGATAAAATTTCTCCGGAAATGCCTTTCCTGAGGAATTCCTTAGTGTACTCTTTACGGACCTCCTTTGCGTACTCTTGCGGTGCACTGTGTATCATTTTCTCAATTTCATGCGCTTTTTGAATAGCGCCCAAACCGTTGATTTTAGCGATATAGTTTGTTCGGAGAAGTTTCTTGGTATATTAAAACGCACCTAGCAGTGAGATAGAAAAACTATTTTTTCAAAACATTTAGATAGACATATGGTGTCTTCGGCAAAGTTGTAGAATTGGCAATTTGAAACAACTTTATCGAAGACACAATTTTTCTATCTCTTATACTTTTTGAGATATATGCCATTGTATGTGAATGGCCCCTAAAAATCATACTTTTTGTCATAACATTTTTCCAAGATTTTTGAAATTTTTTGTGTTCTCTACAAAGTTATTTGTCTTGAAAAAACTCGTGTTTTTGTTGAACATATCATCACTCTATCTTTTGAAGTAACAAAGTTATTCATGAATTACTCTTTTTTCAAGGGGTAGTTTAGGCCTCTATAACTGGCTTCGGCGCAAAATGGCGCAGACAAATCTTACAAATCATGAAAGAACCATATCTTCCCTTTCGGCATTTGATAAAAAGTTTTGTCTATAAGCGTCTTTGCATGGGATTTTATTATCAAACAAATAAGCTTTATTAAAAGGAATTCGACTGATAATTCTTTTACTTTAAGAGATAGAGAGTTGCGATGTTCAGCAAAAACACGTTTTTTTACATGTTTAACAACTTTGTAGAAGACATGAAAAATGTTAAAAATCTTGTAAAAGAGTTACGATTTTTTTAACACAAAGTACACAAATTTGTATGAAAAAACTCGTTCAAAATCATTTTTTCTCATAACTTTATACTTAAAGTTATACGGAATAGCAACTACGAATTGTACGATCATCTATGCTCATGTTCTTAACAAATATCTGGAAGAACCAGGGTGGATATACGACTGTCAACTACGCACAAAGCTCGCCTAACAATCATCTCTCACACGGGCCGGCCCAAACAGCACAGGTCGAAAACGCGGGCCAAGCCAGAAAGCAAACGCCGATACTTTTCAACACTCAACAAGCGGAATGTCTAGTAGCGTTGTGGGCCACAACAACACTCTCACAATGGAATCCCACCTATTTTACTAAAAAACTTAGCTAATGAATTTACAGCACCATTATTTTGGCTATTCAACAAGTCACTTGAAATGAGCACATTTCCAAAAGAATGGAAAAGATCGTATCTCATACCCATTTACAAGTCTGGTAGAAAATCTGATATTCCAAATTATCGTGGAATTGCTATTATTTCATCCATTCCAAGACTATTTGAATCAATTATAAATAAAAATGTTCAGCCAAATAAAGCATAGAATAACGAATACACAACACGGTTTCTATAAAGGTCGTTCTACTACAACAAACCTTTTGGAATTTGTGAATTACACTTTGAATGCAATGGATAGAGGTAACCACGTCGAAGCACTTTACACCGATTTTAGTAAGGCATTTGACAGACTAGACATTCCTATGTTGATTTTCAAGCTCAATAAAATGGGAATTGCGATGAGATTCCTCAACTGGATTTAATCTTATTTAACAGATCGCCAACAAATAGTTAGATTTGCCGGAAAAATGTCTAAACCTGTTCACGTTACATCAGGAGTTCCCCAAGGTTCGCATTTAGGTCCATTGTTATTTATATTATTTGTTAACGATATTTCATATGTGCTTAAACATCTTAAAATTCTGATTTATGCCGACGATATGAAACTTTATATGGAAATCAATAGCAACAAAGATAGCGACATTTATCTGAATGAAATAAGTATATTTGATAAATGGTGTAGCAAAAGCTTACTTCAATTAAACGTCAAAAAATGTAATTTAATCACATATAGCAGAAAACGGAATACACCACAGATTACTGTCTCTTTAGGAAATCAAATTGTTCAAAAGTGCGATAAGATTAGAGATTTAGGTGTCATATTAGATTCTAAACTTACCTTTACTGATCATTATAATACGATTATCCATAAAGCAACCAATATGTTGAGCTTTATTAAGCGTTTTAACTACAATTTTCGAGATCCATATACGATTAAAACCTTGTACATTGCTTATGTAAGATCAGTTCTAGAATATTGTAGTATTGTGTGGTCTCCGCATATAAAAATACATGGTGATAGAATCGAATCAGTACAGAAGCAATTTCTTTTATATGCCTTACGCAAATTAGGCTGGACAACGTTTCCACTGCCATCATACGAGGCTCGATGCATGCTTATCGATATTCAAACCTTAAATGAGCGTCGCGAAATAGCCATGATTTCATTTATCAATGATATTGTATCGCAGCGTATTGATTCCACCAATCTTTAATCATGTTTGAATTTCTACACGCCCGCTAGACAGTTAAGAAATCGGAATTTGTTTGCATCAAATAATCATCGAACTAACTATGCAGGGGCCCAGATAGCCGTAGCGGTAAACGCGCAGCTATTCAGCAAGACCAAGCTGAGGGTCGTGGGTTCGAATCCCACCGGTCGAGGATCTTTTCGGGTTGGAAATTTTCTCGACTTCCCAGGGCATAGAGTATCTTCGTACCTGCCACACGATATACGCATGCAAAAATGGTCATTGGCACAGTAAGCTCTCAGTTAATAACTGTGGAAGTGCTCATAAGAACACTAAGCTGAGAAGCAGGCTCTGTCCCAGTGAGGACGTAATGCCAGAAAGAAGAAGAAGAAGAACTATGCAAAATTCGGCCCAATGAATCGAATGATGTCTCTTTATAATCAGCATTGCACAGAAATTGATCTGACCATGTCGCGAACAAAGCTAAGACAATATTTTAATTCCTTAAGATATAATACAACATAGAATTAAGCAAATGTGTAGTCTACTATTGATTGACAAAATAAATAATTATAAATAATTATATATTAATCAAAAAACATGAACGGTAGGCTTACCTCGTTGCGTATACCCCCTGGGAAGAACAAAATAGCTGTTCGAGAGAAAAAATCTGGAAAATCATGTTAAAAAGAGTAGAAGAAATAGTTGATATTCCTAAGGAATTGCAAGTTAAAGTGTGTTATAAATGTTAAATTGAATTCCAAAATGAATTCACAGTAGAATTTTTCAAAGTTCCTTAAAATATTGTTAAATGAAAAAAATAAAAATACTACTTGTTTTTGGACAGTCTTGAAATATGCAAAGATATTCATTTACATAGGTTGAGATCCTGTCGGCTACATTTATACTACCATAGCCATATCTGCCGATATTGAACAATTTTCCATGATTGATGAAATATCGGCAACGCAGTCTTTTTTGTTAAAACCGAGTTTTATTATTTAACCCGACGTTTCGACGCGATTTTTCATCAATCATTGAAAATACAGTCGAACTCTCAATAGAGAACAATTTTCCTTAAAATAATTACCTATTATTATTCTAATTTCATATTCAATATCCCAAAAAAAAAAAATCTAAAGGATACTTTCAGGATTCTTGAGGGCCAGCCCCCCCTCTCTGTTCCTACGCCAATGACCATCGCGTATTCACATTTCGAAACAGGCAGTGCTGAATGGATTGTGGTTAGGGAAAAGGGGATGGGGAGTTCGGTCCGAGCGCGAAGGGTAATGCCCGGAACACATGCTCGAATTTTCATGTATGGCAACAGAATCGTTTCATGCCTCGGCGAGTAATCATAAATTCATTTATTTTCGTAGCTCTGCGCTCGGTTGAGTATATGCTCACACTTTAGGGGCTTCTGGTTTTACGTTTCTGTCGGAGGGAGATTTCCTCTTGCCCCCGCCTATCCCATAGAAGGAACCGAGAGTGGGTAATGATTTCTGATTTCCACACTCAAGCGGACACAAAAGGCCGTTGAACAGAATGGAAAATTTATATTTATAAATTAATTAGCCCAGTAATTACCCCCATTGGAGGAGAGGGGCCACCCTGCTCTCTGTTGCTCCTCGGTTTGCGATGCGGCGTATGGTGACAAAAGGCACAACAATTTATCACTCACCCAATGAAAGGAAGAAAATTATTGTATAATCTTCTACTTAATTCGCTCCCATTCCGCCGGACGGACGGAGGGAACAAAAAAGGCGAACCAAATCCTCCCCATTAGGAAAAAGCCAACCGAAGAAAAGCGTCCAAGTCATCCAACCGACAAACGAATGGCACTGAACCGTAAACGCATTCACCCCAACCAGCCAGCGTCGTCCCTGGCCCTTGGAGCAATCTTTGGCGTCGCCTTTGCTGCCGTCGGCCGAAGCGAAAGCAAGCAAATCCAGATCCTTCCCCACTCACTGCAACTCCGCACAATGGGGCAGATATTGAAATTTCACGACAAATTTCCAAACAGTTGTGTTATGAATAAAAATGAACCTTTAAGTACAGGACTGGTAGAAGCCAAACAACAAAATAATATTGACTTTAATTATGAAAATGTTAAAAATTATGACCAAATTGTGACTGAAACTAGAACTAGAAATAATGGTTTAAAAAATAGGCATTTAATTTTTTTTTATACTAATGGATAATGAGTTATAAATGTAATATATAAATTGTTGTAGTTTGAAATATTCCACTCGTCGGGGCAAGACTTTATTGCTTGGTATTATAAATTGAGTAATTTATTATACCAAGCAATATTTCGAAATCTAGCCCAAAGTTCACCGTCGAGGACATCCCATTAGCAGCAAGTTGCCACAGGAGCAAATCTGTCCAAATTTTCTTTCAGCACCGCCGACCGCCAACCAACCAAAGAACACCCCCACCCCCTCCCACTTTGGATTTTCTTTTCGTTTTATTATCCCACTTCCAGCAGCTTATCTTAATAGCAAAGATCTGCCATCGTCGTCGTCGTCGGCCAACATCTCATTCTATTACCACAGCGGTTGGCGAGGTTGGATTGCTCTGCTTGTTCGGATGAAGGCGAGCAGAGCGACACACAATTGGGTGGGAAATGGAGAGAAGAATGGAACATGATTCGTCTTTTCTCCGTTTTGGCTTCCAGATCTACCCCCTCTCCCTCATTCGTGTAGAAAAGAGGTTCTTAGAAAACCATCATCATCATGAGCATCATCAGCTTCGTTGTTGGTGTCGTCACCATGGCTGTCATCACTTTGGTAACCAATGGGAACCTCTTATATTTTGTTGCGTCGTGACTTGTGGTTGGTGAACATCGTGAAAAAGAGATATGTCGGGTTAAGGTTGACTGGCCGAAAAAAACTTGTTTTTCCGAGATGGTAGAAAAACTGTTTATTGTGTCACAAATTAAGTTATATGGGAAAATCTTCGTTCGATATTTATTGGGGTGTTTGATGTAACGTACTACTCTGCGAATCTCCCTAGTAATTAAAAGATCAAAAGTTTGGTTGATCTTGTTTTCAACCTGGGTCAAATCAAAGCTCAAGAACCCATCCAATCCAAATCCAATCCAAATCCAAATCCAAATCCAATCCAAATCCAATCCAAATCCAATCCAAATCCATCCAAATCCAATCCAAATCCAATCCAAATCCAATCCAAATCCAATCCAAATCCAATCCAAATCCAATCCAAATCCAATCCAAATCCAATCCAAATCCAATCCAAATCAATCCAAATCCAAAATCCAATCCAAATCCAATCCAAATCCAATCCAAATCCAATCCAAATCCAATCCAAATCCAATCCAAATCCAATCCAAATCCAATCCAAATCCAATCCAATCCAATCCAAATCCAATCCAATCCAATCCAAATCCAATCCAAATCCAATCCAAATCCAATCCAAATCCAATCCAAATCCAATCCAAATCCAATCCAAATCCAATCCAAATCCAATCCAAATCAAATCCAAATCCATCCAAATCCAATCCAAATCCAATCCAAATCCAATCCAAGATCCAATCCAAATCCAATCGCAAATCCAATCCAATCCAATCCCAAATCCGAATCCAATATCCAAATCCAAATCCAATCCAAATCCAATCCAAATCCAATCCAAATCCAATCCAAAAATCCAATCCAAATTTCCCCAATCCAATCCAATCAATCCAATCCAATCCAAAATCCGAATCCAAATCCAATCCAAATCCCAATCCAAATCCAATCCCAAATCCATCCAATCCAAGCCATTCCAATCCAAATCCATCCAAATCCAATCCAATCCCAATTCCAATTCCAATCCAAATCCAATCCAAATCCAATCCAAATCCAATCCAAATCCAATCCAAATCCAATCCAATCCAATCCCAAATCCAATCCAATCCATCAATCCAATCCAAATCCAATCCAATCCAATCCCAAATCCAATCCAAATCCAATCCAAATCCAATCCAATCCAATCCATATCCAATCCCAAATCCAATCCAAATCCAAATCCATCCAATCCAATCCAAATCAATCCAAATCCAATCCAAATCCAATCCAAATCCAATCCAAATCCAATCCAAATCCAATCCAAATCCAATCCAAATCCAATCCAAATCCAATCCAAATCCAAATCCAATCCAAATCCAAATCCAATCCAAATCCAATCCAAATCCAATCCAAATCCAATCCAAATCCAATCCAAATCCAATCCAAATCCAATCCAAATCCAATCCAAATCCAATCCAAATCCAATCCAATCCAATCCAATCCAAATCCAATCCAATCCAATCCAAATCCAATCCAAATCCAATCCAAAATCCAATCCAAATCCAATCCAAATCCAATCCAAATCCAATCCAAATCCAATCCAAATCCAATCCAAATCCAATCCAAATCCAATCCAAATCCAATCCAAATCCAATCCAAATCCAATCCAAATCCAATCCAAATCCAATCCAAATCCAATCCAAATCCAATCCAAATCCAATCCAAATCCAATCCAAATCCAATCCAAATCCAATCCAAATCCAATCCAAATCCAATCCAAATCCAATCCAAATCCAATCCAAATCCAATCCAAATCCAATCCAAATCCAATCCAAATCCAATCCAAATCCAATCCAAATCCAATCCAAATCCAATCCAAATCCAATCCAAATCCAATCCAAATCCAATCCAAATCCAATCCAATCCAAATCCAATCCAAATCCAATCCAAATCCAATCCAAATCCAATCCAAATCCAATCCAAATCCAATCCAAATCCAATCCAAATCCAATCCAAATCCAATCCAAATCCAATCCAAATCCAATCCAAATCCAATCCAAATCCAATCCAAATCCAATCCAAATCCAATCCAAATCCAATCCAAATCCAATCCAAATCCAATCCAAATCCAATCCAAATCCAATCCAAATCCAATCCAAATCCAATCCAACCAATCCAAATCCAAATCCAATCCAAATCCAATCCAAATCCAATCCAAATCCAATCCAAATCCAATCCAAATCCAATCCAAATCCAATCCAAATCCAATCCAAATCCAATCCAAATCCAATCCAAATCCAATCCAAATCCAATCCAAATCCAATCCAAATCCAATCCAAATCCAATCCAAATCCAATCCAAATCCAATCCAATCCAATCCAAATCCAATCCAAATCCAATCCAAATCCAATCCAAATCCAATCCAAATCCAATCCAAATCCAAATCCAATCCAAATCCAATCCAAATCCAATCCAAATCCAATCCAAATCCAATCCAAATCCAATCCAAATCCAATCCAAATCCAATCCAAATCCAATCCAAATCCAATCCAAATCCAATCCAAATCCAATCCAAATCCAATCCAAATCCAATCCAAATCCAATCCAAATCCAATCCAAATCCAATCCAAATCCAATCCAAATCCAATCCAAATCCAATCCAAATCCATCCAAATCCAATCCAAATCCAATCCAAATCCAATCCAAATCCAATCCAAATCCAATCCAAATCCAATCCAAATCCAATCCAAATCCAATCCAAATCCAATCCAAATCCAATCCAAATCCAATCCAAATCCAATCCAAATCCAATCCAAATCCAATCCAAATCCAATCCAAATCCAATCCAAATCCAATCCAAATCCAATCCAAATCCAATCCAAATCCAATCCAAATCCAATCCAAATCCAATCCAATCCAATCCAATCCAAATCCAATCCAAATCCAATCCAAATCCAATCCAAATCCAATCCAAATCCAATCCAAATCCAATCCAAATCCAATCCAATCCAATCCAAATCCAATCCAAATCCAATCCAAATCCAATCCAAATCCAATCCAAATCCAATCCAAATCCAATCCAAATCCAATCCAAATCCAATCCAAATCCAATCCAAATCCAATCCAAATCCAATCCAATCCAAATCCAATCCAAATCCAATCCAAATCCAATCCAAATCCAATCCAAAATCCAATCCAAATCCAATCCAAATCCAATCCAAATCCAATCCAAATCCAATCCAAATCCAATCCAAATCCAATCCAAATCCAATCCAATCCAATCCAATCCAAATCCAATCCAAATCCAATCCAAATCCAATCCAAATCCAATCCAAATCCAATCCAAATCCAATCAAATCCAATCCAAATCCAATCCAAATCCAATCCAAATCCAATCCAAATCCAATCCAAATCCAATCCAAATCCAATCCAAATCCAATCCAATCCAATCCAAATCCAATCCAAATCCAATCCCAATCCAAATCCATCAATCCAATCCAATCCAATCCAAATCCAATCCAATCCAATCCAATCCAAATCCAATCCAAATCCAATCCAAATCCAATCCAAAATCCAATCCAAAATCCAATCCAAATCCAATCCAAATCCAATCCAAATCCAATCCAATCCAATCCAAATCCAATCCAAATCCAATCCAAATCCAATCCAAACCATCCAAATCCAATCCAAATCCAATCCAAATCCAATCCAAATCCAATCCAAAATCCAATCCAAATCCAATCCAAATCCAATCCAAATCCAATCAAATCCCAATCCAAATCCAATCCAAATCCAATCCAAATCCAATCCAAATCCAATCCAAATCCAATCCAAATTCAATCCAAATTCCAATCCAAATCCATCCAAAATCCAATCCAAATCCAATCAAATCCAATCCAAATCCAATCCAAATTCCAATCCAAATCCAATCCAAACCAATCCAATCCAAATCCAAATCCAATCCAAATCCAATCCAACATCCAAATCCAATCAAATCCAATCCAAATCCAATCCAAATCCAATCCAAATCCAATCCAAATCCAATCCAAATCCAATCCAAATCATCCAAATCCAATCCAAATCCAATCCAAATCCAATCCCAAATCCAATCCAAATCCAATCCAAATCCAATCCAAATCCAATCCAAATCCAATCCAAATCCAATCCAAATCCAATCCAAATCCAATCCAAATCCAATCCAAATCCAATCCAATCAATCCAAATCCAATCCAATCCAATCCAAATCCAATCCAAATCCAATCAATCCAAATCCAATCCAAATCCAATCAAATCCAATCCAAATCCATCAATCCAATCCAAATCCAATCCAAATCCAATCCAAATCCAATCCAAATCCAATCCAAATCCAATCCAAATCCCAATCCAAATCCAATCCAAATCCAATCCAAATCCAATCCAAATCCAATCCAAAATCCAATCCAAATCCATCCAAAATCCAATCCAATCCAATCCAATCCAAATCCAATCCAAATCCAATCCAAATCCAATCCAAATCCAATCCAAATCCAATCCAAATCCAATCAAATCCAATCCAAATCCAATCCAAATCCAAGCCAAATCCAATCCAAATCCAATCCAAATCCAATCCAAATCCAATCAAATCCAATCCAAATCCAATCCATCCAATCCAATCCAAATCCAATCCAAATCCAATCCAAATCCAATCCAAATCCAATCCAAATCCAATCCAAATCCAATCCAATCCAATCCAAATCCAATCCAAATCCAATCCAATCCAATCCAAATCCAATCAATTGAAAAATGCAATGCCAATTCAAAGTAATCAATCCTTAAGAAGTTATTCCAATACATGCTAAATAGAAGTTTTCTGAGCTATCGAATCGGAAGGCGAAATAATATTTTGTTAATCCGTGGGGAACGACTCTCCTTATTTTTAGTATCCCTCCTTTCCGCAGTCATTGACGAAGGAACCGCAGGCTGTTGAAGAAGGGAAAATTTGAAAACGATGGAAATATGCTGACTTTGCTGGCTCGATTCGGGTTGCTTCCTGCCACCACCATCAACGAAAACGAAGAAAGGTTCAACAACGGAATCCTTGTGTGATGATTCTTCTTTGTGTGTTGTGGAAATCCATGCTGAAGGGGTGCCAACGAAATCGGAGGTGAACTTGAAGAAAATAGAGCTGTTTTCGGATGTCGAACAAAATTGCTTTCTCAGTGGTTGTTTTCCGGTTTTCTGATTTGGGAGTAGGTAACAGGGAAATGTTGATTGACGGAGTAGTGGAAAGATAGTTTCGAGATGGTTGCGGTAGATTTCCGGTTGAATGTGCTCAAGGTTCGTGGAAAAGCTTCCACTGAGGGATTAAGATTCAATTGTTTTAACGACGGAATATTCTGTAAACTTCGATGGTTGTTTTCAAGGCTGATAAGTTCTTATTATTCTCCGCTGAGAAAAGCTTCCGTTCTTCACGTTGAATCTCCTCTCAAGGTGTCTAAAATGTCAGGATGCAAACCCCAATCTGTTGGTGAAGTAAATCATCGCTCTTTTCCCGAGCGCTCCTCGACTGCCTCAATCTGCGATGGTGGAGAAGATTATGTCGAACCGAGAAAAAAGGGAGTGGATGTTGAATGGTGATCAAAGGAAGATATCAGAGGTTTTCGTTTCGTGGTGGGCTCATGTTTAGGAAAGGGAAAGCATGAAGCAGCTACCGACAAGGATAAGACGGCATATCTTAATGAATATAAATTTATTGGAAATGTAATCAGAAAAGTAATTATCGAAATGGTTGAAGGGTGTCAGATTCGTTGGGAAAGCCAATTGCTGTTTTAGGATGCGGAAACGAATGTAAATGTGTTTATATTCAGGTTTCGATCTTTAGAATCTTATGCTTTTATAGGGTTACTTCCTCATTTTGTCAATGCCTGCTCATAGCATTATTTTTTGATCACTTCTACAGTTTTTAATTTGAGAAGTGTTTGGTCTTTTGATTCCGTTGCATGCAAAGCCATGTTGATGGTGTCTGGGTTAGAATTCTGGTTGGTCCAGGATATTTTCGTAATGGGAATTTCCTTGACTTTCCTGGGCATAGAGTATATTCGTACGTGGCACACGATACACGAATGTGAAAATGGCAACTTTGGACTCAGAATACTCTTTTTCCAAAATTCCCATGCCTTCGAAACCCACCGTTTCACTCTTTTTTTTACTCAATATGCACCACAGCAAATGTCAATTTGATTTCCTGATACAGCGCCTCATCCCCTATCCAATCTGCTACGAACAGCTTTTCGGCTCCAATTCTCGTCTATTGGGGGTGGTGCTTTCCTGATTTTTTCCTATAACATTCTCTCACATTTCCCACCCACAAGCGGGCAGCTCAACGGTGGGTGGGTGCTCAGAGTCTCGATTCCGATGATGATTCGTGAATAACAACAATATCGAGTTTCCTGCCGCTCTTCTTCTGCTCAGGCAGGACGACGACGATGAGGCTTATATTTTACTTGGGAGGAAATCCTCGTCAGTTCCGTTCGCAGAGACGCCTCCACACGCCGGATCGGGCGAGTCACGTTTCGGTTTGGGGCTCCCTTCCGAACGACAGCTAATCGAGTGCTCCTTTAAAAAAAAACTGAAAATGCTCCATATAAGAAAGACATTTGGTCGAATAACGTTTAGTCGAGTATGGTTGAATGGACATTTGTTCGAATGTAAATAGTATGGAAACAATGTTCGATTATCGTTGAGAGTAGCATTTTGTCGAAAATACACAGAGTAATTGAACAATTGACAAGAGAACTAGCCATTTTACCAACAATCAATAAATCGTTAGCAGTATTTTGTTTTCCTAACCTTTACATTTTTTTTACATTTCAGGCTACTTTATCATTGAGGCTTGTTCTGCGTGTTGATACGTGGTTATCTGACATAGATGCTAGCAAATGGAATAAACATTTTTTTGTTTGCTTTTTTATCAAAATAAATGATAACATGAGCTTTTTGTATGTAGAATTCTCGATAATTAAAGAAAATCTGATAATGCAAAAATAAATCGCTATGTGAGTTTCATTGAATTCTGAGATAATGGTGACATTCAATTGTTCAATTTTGTTTGCAAATAACTACCTAAAAATTTTAATATAAGATAAGAAAAAGTTTTTGCTACAAAAACTTTTTTTATATGCCCATCTCGCGATGTAGAGACGGTTGACAGTAAACACAATTATCAATCTTGAGAAAAAAAATCGTCCCTTTAGCTTTTTTTTTTAATTCGACTTTAAATCTTGAAAACCTATTGACGTTAACTACGTCTTACGGCAATATACTGGGTGTCAATTGAAAATCTAAAATTTTGCGACCGTCACGAAATTATGAAAGATTTTGAACGCTAATAACTCAGTCATTTATCGATAGATTTTCAATATTTTCCCACCAATCGGTCGGAAATGTGTACAACAATTTCCTCGAATGGAGAAAACTATTGATTATTGACAAAAAACTATTGAAAATTGGGAAAATGTCGACCCCTTTCTTACGCAACCAATCACGTGCAAGCAGTTTTCCACGCTTTTTTTGCGTTCCGCTTCGCACTATAAAAGCAGACCGATTCCTGCTTCTTCGCTCATTCTTCTTTTTGCCGTCAGCTGTGAACATGGTCGGCGAGCAAGTCTCGAGTGCCTTTCGCATTCTCAGCTCAGTTTTCAATGGAACGCGAATGGAACAACACGCCGCCGCGACTGAAGCCGCTTGTTGAAGCGCACATCGTCATCCGCACCGCAAATCTCATCGGGCGAGGAGGATTTCAACCTGTGCGCCGTCAAAATGTGTCCGTGTTACGCAAATTCATCAATTCAATCGGCCCTTTTCAGAGCCAACAAATGTGTTTTAAAGAGTTGATTGTGTAATATTCCTTAATTTGTTCGAGATGGCTGAAGAAAATCGACCAAAGCCGCCAAAATGTGTCCGTGTTACGCAATTCAATAATTCAATCGGCCCTTTTCAGAGCCAACAAATGTGTTTTAAAGAGTTATTTGTGTAATATTCCCTAATGTGTTTACCACATACTTGCTATAATCTCTTAATTCATCTCATAGCATCATACAATAATTGATTTATTACGAATAATTGACAATACGGCAATTTGAGGATGTTTCCGAGGACGCTGCTGCAGTGCCGTCCTCATCCCGACGCTCAACATTTCACAACGATTGTAAAATAGAGTGGCATATTTTATGGGAAAATTTCGCTTACGAAAATTTTCACATTATAACGAAATTGCGCGATTGTAATAATGTTGACACCAATGGATCAGAAATGTACCTTCATAATAATAAAACTAATGATTTTCAATAGTTAAGTATTGAATATTGAGCAAATGGCAACCCTTCCAACAATTCATTCATTTTCTCACGCATTAGCATTTTCCGCGATTTTCAAGTAATTCTAAGCCTAATACATTATTGGCACATACCCATTTCCCAAATTGGTCGATCAGAAAGAGAATAACACGAAAGGGAGGAGCATCATCTGCTATATTAAAGTTATAAAACATGCTTTCTTCGTCGGATTCGGTTTCATTCCATTCTCGCTTTTGAGTTGGTAAAAGCTCCGAACCTGCTCAACGAGTAGTATCTCGCTGCCAGAAACCTGCTGAGCTGTTGATCTTCAAGCTGCCAATCCAGCGACCGGATTGTGAAATCGCTCAAGATTTCTAAATTGACTTGCGCTTCCAGAATTGGCCCTGCAGGAATCGGTGCGCTAACGCAAGATTTGTACGAGATGGCTGAAGAAAATCAGCCAAAGCTACTTGTTGAAGCGCCTATCGTCATCGCCACCGCAAATCTCATCGGGCGAGTAGGATTTCAACCTGTGCGCCGTCAAAATGTGTCCGTGTTACTCGAATTCAACAATTCAATCGCCCTTTTCAGGGTCAACAAATATGTACTAAAGAGTTAATTGTGTAATATTTCCACATACTTGTTATAACCACTTAATTCTTCTCGGAGCTTCACACAATAATTGATTTATTGCGAATAATTGATAATTGCCACTAGGGGTCTTCCTTAGCCGAGCGGTTAAAGTTCGCGGCTACAAAGGAAAGCCAATGTGAAGGTGTCTGGGGTCGATTCCTGGCCGGTTCGGGATCTCTTCGTAATTGTAATTTCCTAGACTTCCCTGGGCATAAAGTCTTATCCTACCTGCTACACGATGTACGAATGGCAAAGAAAGCTCTCAGTTAATAAATGTGGAAGTGCTCATTGAACACTAAGCTGAGAAGCAGTGAGGATGTTAATGCCAAGAAGTAGAAGAAGAATTGACTAAACGACAAATTGAATTTACAGTGGCGATGACTGGAGCACTTCTCTTAACGGAGAGCTTCTCACTGTTCTTAAATTCTCAAACCGTTGACCTTAATTCAAATGCATCAAATCACATGGCGTAGTTAACGTCATGCGGTCGTGTCTTGAACACAACCCCCCCTGATTTTTTTCTCGGTGTACTCATGCCAACACTGAGACTACATGAGACTATTTTTATATTTAATTCTCGATAATTTAAAGAAAACTGATTGCACCAAATTGACTCGCTTATTGCTCTTTATTGAGCTCTGAAATAATTGTGTTTTCACTTGTTTAATTTTGTTTGAAACTGACACACCATAAAAATATATAACACAAGAAAAAGTTTTTGTTTTAAAAACTTTTTTCCCTTAAAAGTGTCCATCTCTCGATGTATGCACGTTTGCCGTTTGGCATAAGGTCGTTTGGCATAATGGTCATTTGGAATAAAGTCTTTTGGCATAATGGGTCTGAAATCAAGCATTTTTTTAGGATGACATTCGTTTTTTCGTTTCTATTGAATTTTTCTGATGACATCAGGCTTGTTTTGAAGTCAATTAACACTTCATTCAACAATCATATGCTCTTGAATAAACTAATGCATATTAGGAAAGTAATTGCCAATTTTGTATTTTGTTATCTATCCAGAAATTACCCTTCTTTCAAATATTAATTATTCTTTTGAGTTTCGCTATTGGAATAATTTTTTTCACTGAAGATTTTGATATATTTACCCTTCTTTCGAACGTTCTGTGTTTTTTTCCCTAAATATGATGTGACCATAATTAAAGGTTTAAAAACTGTTGGTTTAAAATTTCAAAAAATTTCACCTTCTTTCATACATAGGCTGTTCTTTGGAGCTATATTTTTTAAATATTTTATTGTTTCCATTTGACAAACGGGCGGTGTTGCATCGTCGGCACTGGGTTTTAGAGCAGATCAAGGCTTTTGTTCGTAATGATCAGCTTAAACAAATTATTTCAATAAAATATACATATTACTTAACTTTATTACTTACAATCTTCAGCGAATTGCGAATTGCATGTTAGGGTTACCAACTTTTTATCAACCAAAGATTCCAAATTATTTGAAAGTATTTTACGCAACAAGTTTCAGAATGATGATGATTTTTACAGCACGAGTTGTACATTTATCCAACGAAACTTGCCGAGTTAGATAATTACGACGAGTGCTGTAAAACTCTAGTTCTGCAACGAGGAGCGCACTATTTTTTTTTTTTTTGCAATTTCTTAGTAATCATCGTATCAGAAATAACATCGGGTTGCATTCACAATTATTTCACAATTTCAGAAAATTGTTATATTATGATCCATTACCCAACTCAAAATAGTTGCGTAATGAAAAGACGTTGTGTAATGATTTCAGTTGCGTTATAACTACTACACTGATAGAAGTTATATGGTAATGCAACCCATTACAGAATGCTCAATTCTAGTATGTAAATAAATAGTAAAAATGATCACACATAATGGAGCGTTTACTATGTTTTAGTTCATTTTACCATGGATTCATGACAAAGCACATGGTATCCTTAACTACACTTTGTAGTTATCTCCGGTGCAAAAATAATTCTTCATTGTTGATCATTTTGTAGCGAGCTGCAGAGAAGACTTTTCATTTTTAATAAACTGTCTCTTAAATTGTATAGTTTATACACAAATTAAATGAAAACACAAAGCTGTGGTAAGTAAGTTCATTATTGGATCAGTTTGTACAAAAAATAACACGTTTTTTTGAGAACGCAGGAGGATGCCAGCTGGAACAAGAATATGTATCATAATTCCAATTTAAACCTAAAATGTAGCGCATTACATAAGACTCTGATCACACATAGCCATTGGAGGAATAAAGGAACAAGCTGCAAGCCTTGTACAGGAAAACATTTCGTCTTAATTCCGTTCTCTGATGCCGGTTTTGACCCTGAATTGGACAGCCAAGAGCCGCGTTTAGTTGCACCAGCTTCATCGACAGATTCTTACCTTCTATCGTGCATTCTTGGACTTTTTTTTCGCATATTTCTTAGTGAAAATGTTAATCCTCTTCAGAAATAGATAATGAAATAAAAATTCCCTAATATAAACAAATCAACTATACTTTTTATACCGCGGAACAACATCTGGGGGTTATTCTTACTAGATCCACATAATCGCAATTACCAGAAACATGGTAAATTTTACCATGACAGGATATGCTGTCAAAACATAGTAAAGATCACTATGGTATATTAGTGCCAATAATTTTCTTCAATAGCAATTCCTAATTCTAGGTATCCTGATCTGTAGTTACGTTTACGTATTTTGAAGCAGTTAAAAACTAATTCCTGATAGCTGGAGCCTTACATTCAATACAATAAACAAAAAATAAAAACCTTAGAGTCAATTTTATAAAAAAGATTTTTGAGAAAAAGGCCCCCACAAGACTCTGGCCCCGGGGCCCCCACGTTTGTAAATCCGGCCCTGCCCCGAACGCTAGTTCCCCGAATGCCAATTCCTCGAATATCCCATTTTTCCGAAAAGTTTGTGGTACTCATAATTGTCGTAACTTTATACATTTCAGGATGGTGAACGAACTGGCCATCTGAACCCTTCTTTATTTAATTGGCGGTTCTTTCGAGTATTACCGTCCATAGCATTTTTGCCAATATGTGTATAGCCGAGAAAGACATAATACTTCTTCTTTTGATTGGTTATCGTTCTTTCTCGGTCACCATCCAGTCACTGAAGACTATTATAGAACCTATTTAAACTGCATCACTTTTCGGGGAAACGAGTCATTCGGGGAAAAGGGTCTTCCGGAAAACTGGCATTCGGGAAACCGACATTCGAGGAAAAGTAACACAATCACTTATATGATTCTGAACGAAATTTTTGATGTCTTTTCATTTTATTATGCCGCAATAATTTTTGGCGTCCAATCTTCTATTGGTTTAATAATAAATTTTGCCTTCTTTTAAAAATAGGCTGTTCTTTATATTTCTTCTTCTTCTTTCTGGCGTTACGTCCCAACTGGGACAAAGCCTGCTTCTCAGATAAGTGTTCTTATGAGCACTTCCACAGTAATTAACTGAGAGCTTTCTTTGCCGATTGACGATTTTTGCATGTGTATATCGTGTGGCAGGTACGAAGATACTCTATGCCCTGGGAATCGAGAAAATTTACTTTACGAAAAGATCCTCGACCAGCGAGATTCGAACCCACGACCCTCAGCATGGTCATGCTGAATAGCTGCGCGTTTACCGCTACGGCTATCTGGGCTCTTTATATTTATACTGTTTTAAATTTTATTGTTTAGTTTAACTTAATGTTAACCATTTTTATTTTTTGCTATTTTATCAATTCTTACAAGACGTGTTGTAAGAATGATAATTACTTCAGAACCTGTCAATATTCAACACATTTTTTTGCATTTAACATTTTAAAAAAAAGACACGGACACCGTCTTCAGCCATTTAGCTGCACAGACTGTAACTTAACACTAGACAACGGACAAGCATGCTCCAATGGTACAGCCGAGAAACATTCCTCACGAAAAGTTTCAATGGCTGCAGCGGGAATCGAACCCACACCCCATGACACGATACGCTCATTGCCTGACGACACTAACCGCACGGCCACGAAGCCCACTTAAACGAAAAATAATCTGCTCTCGCATAAAGGCTAGTTTTACATTATGCTGCAATAATAAATCTTAGAATAAGAGCTTTTAATATTTTGCAAATAAATTTTCCCTTCTTTTATGAAACAATTTTCATCAAGTGTTATGTCCAAACTGGGACAGCGCTTGGTCTGCAGCGAAATATTCTATGAGTGTTCCCTTTATTTATAACTGCGAACTTGCTTTGACAATTTACTATTTTCAAATATGTATATGCTCTCTAATGTCACTACAATTTTTGACATTCATAGCTTGGAATATCTCCGAACTACCACCACGCTTATTTAGAACCTACGATTTTTTTTACTATGGGCTCGATGGTGTTGATTTCTGTAAAAGCTTCGAAAATGCAGATATTTTTTACTATGCATTCTAACTCAATCATTATGCCAAACGACTATTATACCAAATGACTTTATGCCAAACGGGGTACAAGCATACAGTACAGTCAGTGACAAATCTGATTAAAAAATCTATACGTACTTTTGTCGTTGTTTTTGGAACATCATATAAATGGTAATGCTAAATTGCTTGTTTTTGATTTTTAGCATTTTTATTTTCTTAAGCTCTTAAAAAATTTTGCCCATCCAAGCACAAATCGAAAATCAAGCTGTGTGTTGTGTCGATTTCGATTTCGCATCGAGAGGGTGGAAGGTCCCGGAATAGAACCTTCTTCCTCTCACCCATGGCGCGTTGAGTCGCATTTCGTTGTGGGTGGAAAACAGAAGGTGATTTGTTCTTGATTGAGCTTTCCACTCAATATCGGTAACGTGTTCTCCGGTTGGTGTGCTTTGCTTGATTGATTCTGGGAATTATTTGTTATTCGGATGCTTACCGCTTTTCTGTAGTCTTATTTGTTCAATGATTCTTTTTATCTCTGTACCCTAATGCATGAGTATTGTATGGTATTAAATCATGGTACTAATTGATTATCATATTTTATCTTTTCAGGTAAGCTAAAGTTGATTGGTTCGAAATCACCAAGGGATAATTTATCAACCGAACAACAACTCATAAAAGCACAACTACATGCAGCAACAGAAGATACTACCAAACCTCAAAATTCACCCCCGATCTTTTCCGGTAAGCCTCAGCTGCAGCAAATTCAAACAGACCGCAGAGCAGATTAGAGATATCGACACATAAAAACATTGCTTCGAACAAACTTTATCTATCGCCCCCTTTTCATCTTTTCGACCAACTCCTCACCATCCCCAAACCCGGCGCGTGAAGTATCAATTTCCGGCTTCAAGAACTATTGCCACTTGCCCAGCAGAAAACATCATCGCCAGCCACCCTTCCCAAGGGGAGACACTTCCAATCAATAAATGTTTTAATCGTATCGGATGAATCTTTGAATAATATTTGCATTTGCCCACGTCGCACTGCGCTTCGTCTCTCTCCGACAACGATATTCCTTTGTTGGAACACTTTCCGGTTGGAAACAGCTAGCCGGCTTGGCAGAAACTCCATCTACTACAGTGGTTGAAGACTGGTCACCCGATTGGCTGATCCAGCCTAGATGGTATTTTACTTCCGACTTCAGGCCCAAGTCAGATCCGGTAAAGTCGGAAGGAGACCAGAACACCATCTGGCAAAGGTTGAAGTTATGCACTTTCAGCTCAACTTTGTGGTGGACAGAGGCGTCTTCAAGAGGAGAATCAGGAAGAATAAAACGAATGTACTAATTTTTGAGTACGAAAACCTGAAAAAAATCTTGGGTTCTTACCCTCTCAGATTTTAATGACAATAAGTTCCTCCAAAATTTATCTAGACCATCGTTTCCCAAACTTGGGTTTCGCGACCCCCCAACGCCTCGTCACCCCGCTTTTCGTTGCACGATCAAAGCGAGGCGTCGACAGGTCGGGGGTTCGCGAAAACCAAACCAATCCAAATTATGTCATCGAAAAATGGTTACTCCTACAAACATCGCGTTGATTTGGGGGAGCCTTAACTCTCACTGACACCGCTCATGGCGACCGGCGGTGAACCATTTCCAGTCCCAGCACATCCGGAGGATATCCAGCTCAAAGAGAGACTGTACATGGAAGCGTATTCAGACGAACGCCAGAGGATGATGGTTTTATCCTCTTTACGTATCCATATGTGGTTCATATCTTATTCATTGTATGTTTAACTAACTTTTCATTCGATCAAATAATCGTCCTCCTCCGTTCAAAGCCGATTCCCCTCTAGGCCTCGGGTTATGGCACTGCATTGCATCGATGCCTACACAAGAGTGGGTGTGCGTTTGTGTGTTGAAATTGTGGGGGAGGCTTTTTCCAAGTGGTCGATTTCCTCTTTGTCGTTCCGCCGCCATGTATCGACAGGGGATGCCTGTAAAATGGATATCCGTGCTTGTCATGCCACTTGCCGATGGTCCCTCCCCAGTTTGAAAGGGGTTTCTATGCAGGAAAGGACCGAGGTTTTGCCTTCTGTATTACTGAGAAAAAACGTTCCTCCTGGAGCTAGGGATTTGAAGATAGTGTTGATGATGTTTTGGGCTTAGACGATTGAATTATTTCCGATACAGATGGATATGCAAGAATCGATGTTTGAAGAAGGCTAGAAATTGTTTTTCAGGGCAATTTGAAATGATTGGATTTGGAACATGATGGTAAAATAGTCTTACCTTGACTACTATTTCTTGCATCTTTTAACACCTGTTGTGTTCCTTTCTTATGGATCAACCACAGCTAATTCAGTTTCAGCATGGCAATTGTAAGCTTATGTCTACCCGAACCATTAGTATTACTAACTTCTCCAACCACACACTTAATGAATTACGACATATTTATGTCGTCCTTGTTTAGAGAAGTTCATATACTCAAACCACCATGATTCCATTACATTCCTGCTTGTGATCTTGTTCGACAAAGGTAACGAAGTTTACCAGGTTTGCAAACAAACAATGGACGATAAAACGAACGTCTTTCTGACCACTGACTGAAAACAGTTTTGACCAACTTGCACATGCCTTGATAACGTTATTAGCCACCCAAAGTTTGTGATATCGGAATAGACGTAGATGATGTACACTCAACATCAAGACAGAGGTATGCAATGCCTTGGGCATCAGATCAACAGAAAAGGATAATTTGTGCAGATTATGAGCCTTCAACTTCCCTAATGCATTAAGAAAAACTTACACATTATGCATTAAGGGTCAGAAATGAACCATGACTTTGAAACGATCTAAAATAGTTATTTAGGCAACAAGTTGCAAAATGATGATTTTTTCAGCACGAGTTGTACATTTATCCAACGAGGCTCGCCGAGTTGGATAAATACAACGAGTGCTGAAAAAATCGAGTTTTGCAACGAGTTGCCTACAACATTTTTTGCTATTTCGAAAAATGCCATTTCAGCTGGATAAACTCTAAAAGCACAATCAAACATTTCAAGAGAACCCACATGGCACACATCCATCCATTTAGTATTTTTCAATCACGTAGGCTGTGATACAATAGTACCTACCCATGAATGTCACAAGTTTTCACGCTCCCATCGAAATCAGGTAAGACAGCACAAACAGTTGCTGACTACAAATGTTGGACTATTCGATTCCAAATCGGAATCACGTGGTCATTCATGGGGAGAGGGAGCGTTCAATGATCACGGTCCATACAAATTTTATAAATTTGTGTATGGACAAATGACCACCAGGGGGGAGGAGGTTGGCCAGGAATCCCAAAAAAACTGATCACGTGGTTAATGGACAGCCCCTGTCCGAATCGGATCGCACAACGGATCTAGAATCAGATGCAATTATGCTTATTCTGCGCGGCATGTGAGGCGAGACGAGTCGAATGAGGGACAACTGTCGACTCGCTCCCATTGGATTAACATTAGGGTTTGTTCACAAATATCATAACGCTAAAAATGGCCATTTTCGACACCCACCCACCCCCACGTAACGCTTTTTGTATGAATATTTTACAAATTTTGTATGAGCCGTAACAGCACGAGGACACCCACCCACCCCCTTCAGCGTTATGAAATTTGTGAATGGGCCCTTAGTCGCCTCACATCACCCGAGGTGAGAAGGACTCGTCTCGACTCACACGCCGCGCAAATAAGCACAAATGGCATGAAGCGACTGGGTTGTTCGGTTGATGCCTACCAAAACAATACTGAAAAGTGCTACTTTTCAGCACCGAGAAGAGTGCTGAAAAGTAGCACTTTTCAGCACTGTTTTTTCAGTAGGAAAAGTAGGCCGTTATGTTGATCAACTTCTCAATGAAAAGTTGATTGATTTGCAACGGAATTGCAAAAAATCCATTTTTGAACCGATTTTTGTTCTTTTAACTTTAAATGAAAGATATGGTACTCTAGAATAGAATCCTGTATTGAATATGTACATGCCAGTTCCTTCCGAAACAGGTTCCAGGTTCCCTTGTGCCCAGAATGGCCATACTCACAAAAAATGACACAGTTCATACACATGTATATAACGACGGTTCAAATTTCATGGTTTTTCATTCCGATTTATAAGAGCACCAAGTGGACCAACATTTAGATTTGGCCGGATTTGGTCGGAGTATTCCGGGACCGGTTCCAAAAATGTCCAACCCGGAAAGATCCTCGACCGGTGGGATTAATTCAAACCCATGCCCCTCAGTTTGATTCTGCTGAAAAGCTGAAAAAGCATAAAGTTATCTTACTCGAATTCCATTTCCGTTACGCCCTAATTAGTAAAAAAAAAATATTGCTTGCTTGACAAGTCATAATTCATGTTTTAGATAAGTAAAACGACATTTTATTCCTGAGAAATATTACATTTGGCACTAATCGCAATTTTGAAACTTCTTCAAGTAGGGCCTCTGACATTCTTTTAGGAAAATCTCCAGAGATTCCTTCAAGAAATCCTCTCTGATTATCTTCGGAGACTCTTCCAGAAAATTCTCCAGAAATTATTTCTAAGATTCGTTCAGGGAAAATCGCTACCGTAATCCCTACAGCAATTTCTTTACTAGAACTTTTGTCAGAGATTCCTCCATGAAGAACTTTTGTTCACCAAGATACATATTAGACCGGTTTCGATAGGTCTCAAAGAATATCTTGGCAATTCCTCCAGAAGTTTCTTCAGGGATTCTTCCAAGAATTCCTGCAAAAAAATATTTACATGGATTCCTTTAGAGATTTTGCATGTAGTTCCTGCAAGCATATCTCTAGTGATTCCTCCATAGATGACTCCAGTAAAATTTTTACTGGGATTTTTTACAGGGATTTCTCCCAGAAATCCTCCAAGATCGGTTTCCGGACTTCTTTAAGGAAAGCTCCGGAATTTCTCCAGAGATTTTTCAAGCGATTTCTTCTGGTATTCCTTCAGAGATTGCTCTAGAAAATCATCCAGAGTGGTTTTTCGTATCTTCAAGGTTTTTCCAGGAATTTTTCCAGGAGTTAAACTAGGACAATTTCTTTAAAAAAAAAAAGACAATTTACACCGTCTTCAGCACATACGCTGCACAGACTGAACGATCACCAACATTAGGCAACGGACAACACGAAACACCCAGTTTGACGAAAAGTTTCCACCGACTGGAGCGGGAATCGAACCCACACCCCGTGGCACAATACGCCAAGGCGACTGACGCCGCTAACCGCAAGGCCACGAAGCCCACAAAGATTTCTCATGATATTTCTATAGTGATTTCTTCAGACTTTCCTCCGATGATTCCTTCACGGAAAACAACAAAGATATCCCCAAGTAGTCCTCTCAAGATTCTTCCAGGAATTATTCCGGAGATTTCTAGCGTGATTCCTCCCCAGATTGCTCTAGGGATTCTATCAGGAATTTCTGCAGGTGTTTCATAACTCAAATATTCCTAAAAAAGAATATTGTAGGAATTCTCCCAGAGTTCCTTCCTTCTTTCTGGCGTTACGTCCCCACTGGGACAAAGCCTGCTTCTCAGCTAAGTGTTCTTATGAGCACTTCCACAGTTATTAACTGAGAGCTTACTATGCCAATGACCATTTTTGCATGCGTATATCGTGTGGCAGGTACGAAGATACACTATGCCCTGGGAAGTCGAGAAAATTTCCAACCCGAAAAGATCCTCGACTGGTGGGATTCGAACCCACGACCCTCAGCTTGGTCTTGCTGAATAGCTGCGCGTTTACCGCTACGGCTATCTGGGCCCAGAGTTACCATGAGGAAAATCGCGACATGAGTTATTATAATGATTTCTCCAGATAACCCTCCAGGGATTCCCCAGTAATTTCTCCCGTGACTCGTTCTGGGCCTTCAAAAATCCCTCGGGGATTCCTACATGAGCGCCTCTTGAAATTCCTTCAGAGATTTTTCTATGAATTTCTGCAGGAATTTCATCAGAAATAATCCTTAGAATTAATTCAGGGATTACTTTAGGAAAATCTCTAGAAAAGTTCCTCTTGTAAATGCTCTACATTAATTCCATTTGGAAAATCTCTTCATGGAATCCTCCTAAGATTTCTCCTGGGATTTCTCCAAAAATTATTCCAGGAATTTATCGAGACAAATTTCAACAGGGGGTTTTCCAGGGGTTTCTCTACAAATTCCATCAGCAAAATATCTATAGTGGTTCTTCGAGGGATACCTATAAAGATTCTCCAGGAATTCTTTCAGAAATTCTTCCAGAAGCCTTTCAGAAATTCCTACAGGAGTTTCTCCAGAGACTCAACCAGGGATTTTTCTCAACCAGCGATTCCTGCAGAGATTTCTTCAGCTTTTCCTTCAGGAGTTTTACAAAGGATTTCTTCAGAAAAACCTCGAAATGATTTCCTCTTGAAATTGTTCCTGGGATTAGCTGGTAGATAAACAGCTGCATATTTTAAAGAAGTATGGTTTTCTTTTACGCGATCGATATTATAAAAAAAAACGTTGAAAAATAAAAACTGCGTAAGATTTCCTCAGGAATCCCTTGATAGGCTCCTGCAAGAATTTCTCCAGGGATTCTTCCAGGAATTTAACCGGGGATTCCTCAAGGGGTTACTCTAGATTTTTTTTTCTACAGTTGCAAAGCATTTAGCCGCATCGACCAAGAAGTGCGGGTTCGATTCCAGCTTCAGTCCGCAAAACTTTTCGTCAGGAACGTGTTTCGACTGTGAAATTGGGCGTTGTATGCTAGTCCGGTGTCTGGTGTGGTGTTTCTTTCAAAGGACAAATCGTCCACGTGCAGGTGTCTTCAAAAAAAGGTTTCTTTAGGGATTACCTAAGGATTCCTTTCAGGAACTTATCTAGGTTTTTTTTCTAAAAGCTATTTTAGAAAAGAAGTTCTTAGAGGAGTCTCTAAAAAAACGTAGATGAAATTCTAGAGGAATTCTCAAAGAATTCTCCGAAGAAGTTTTTGGAAGACCAGAACGAATCTCTGAAGAAATTTTCAGGGGAATCCCTGGAAGATTACCTGAAAAAAATCTTAGAATAATTCATGTAGCACTTTTCCTGGATGCACGCCTGAGACAATTCTAAAAGGAAACTCTTGAGGAGTCAATAAGAAGAATAAGTGTAACGGTAGCATTATTATTCAGAAAGTGTTGATAAAAAAGCGTAGGTGAAGAAACAGCTAAAACCATAAAAGTTCAAGTACAAACTAAGCTTATACACAAAAGCTCAACAGAACCGGTTACAGTGTACTTCCAAAATATTGATACAAGCACAGTGACCACAGTGGGTCGCCATTAGATGAGGACCGTATGTAGAACACCCCTTCCTTAACAACGAAACGCGTCTTCAATCCTTGATAAAGGTTGAATAAAACAACCGAAACCGTCGGATGTAAAGGCAAACTTGTTTTCGCCGTTATTCAAGACTGCGAAGGCCGAAAAATATCCTCAGATAGCTAAATTACAAAGCAAAAGTTTAAAGCATATCGTCTTAACTCAAAATACGAACTTGGTAAAAAATGAATTAACGTAAAAAATGACTTCGTAAAATAAGGTTTTGGCGTATTTCACCCGCTGAACTCATCCATTAATCCAGCTAATAATATGAGCATACTGGACGTATACTGTTCTTCAAACAATCAGTTGTTATGCCGGTAGATCTTGTAGATCTTAAGACCTATCCTTTCGGGAAGTTCTTGGATGACTTAAAACTTCCGCTGTGATCGTCAATATTCGTAGTTAAAATTCATCTGAGCATGTACCAAATACAAACTCTTCAATTAACATATTATGCTCTTAAAATTTGAAGACCTTTGTTTCAGAAAGTTCTTCGATGACCCAGATTGTCCACAATTTATTTTTCCAATTCTATTTAAATTTAGATTTTATCGAACCTACTTCGTTGAGTTACTAGAGCGAATCTATGACATTTGGTCGAATGACGTTTGGTCGAATGACATTTAGTCGAAAGTACATTTGGTCGAATGGACATTTCGTCGAATGGACATTTGGTCGAAAAGAATTTAATTGGTTCATGAAGCATATGAAGCATTTGTTCCAGAGGACATTGATTCGAAAATTTGGTCGAATTTCTTAGATCATTTTAAATATCACTCTGTAATGTATTAATTGACATTGATACACAGTGATTGAGATTGAAAGAGCGGAAATCTTGTGTGATATGAGCTATTACTGGAGGTTGCAGATGCAAAAACAACATGATAGAGTGCAGAAAATCTGAATTGTTTTACTGAATAAACTTCAAGCTTTTAATAAGCGTCGAGTGATATTTTGGGATTCCAGTTGATCTTCCTGACTCTTCATAAAATCGAAATTGTTGACGTTACTTGATGTCATTTTTCTCATTCAAGATAATTCTGCGAGTTGGATGATTCACTACGAGCTGATCTCAAATAGAAGAAAGTGAACTTCCATCACTCAAGTCGACCCATCTCATCTCACGCGAAACATGGGATAATCACAATTATCTTGTTTGAATACTTTCGATTTAATTAATAATTAACTTATTATCGATAGAAGTCATCAACTCTGCTATCAAATCCACATGTTTGCTCAAGGAATGTGATTTAGCTGGAAGTAACAATCATAACGATAATTCACCATGAGTAGGAAACGTACCCTACAGGCGGAACTTCCGATGGTTTCCGTCAAAATCGGTTCCTAAAAGCCATGGCCATCAAAACTCGTTCTCTTCAATTCAACGTGACCATGCTCAACCGATTCAGGTCTGGTTCCCGCATTCGAAATTCTTCTCACTGTCGTACAATGTAAAACTTGATACGTAATAAAGACTTCCCCAAATCAACGCGATTTTATTTTCAGCGACAGTGTCGGAAATCGCAACGAAATCGCGCCTCCGTGGCTTGGGAATTAGGCCGTCCCTTATTTTTCGAAAATGCGAAATGTTATAAGTTCGTCATTGTAAAGTGCTCGTTTTGGTAAGAAAAAAAATCAGGTAAAAATTTGAAGTCCATACGTGGACGCTAAGTGGTCCCCCAACGACCCTAAAGGTATTTGGTGTAAATGACCCCCGTGCACCAAATCGAGCTTGCTGCTCTAGTGTACGCAGCATGAGTACGAAAAGCCATTAGTAACAAATTGATAATCAGCATAGATTTTTAAGAAAAATAATATTTTACACTGTGGATATCTTCATAACATTGCACGCTGAATTTTGCGTTGCGTAATAATTGAATCATCCCAAAGCAAACAAACTTCTATGCTGATTATCAACGCGCGCAGAACAATTTGTTACTGGTGGCCGTTCTCATGCCGCGTGCACTACAGCAGCGAGCTCGATTTTGCGCATGGGGTCATCTACGCCTAATACCTTCAGGGCCGTTGGGGGACCACTTAGCGTCCACGTATGGACTTCAAATTTTTACCTGATTTTTTTCTTACCAAAACGAGCACTTTACAATGACGAACTTATAACATTTTGCATTTTCGAAAAATAAGGGACAGCCTATTGGGCATGCTCATAAAACAGTGCATGCAGCGAAACATCAGCGAAATCGCAGCGATTGTTTGTCGCTGTCGTCGTAAAAAATCGCCTTCATTTGGGAGAGCCTTAAAGCTTCCGAGCACTTACATACGAAGTTGTCATAGGATAAAGATTAACAAATTATATATGAACGATGACATTTTTAAAGAATAATAAATTCAACAATGTTTATTATTACAATAACTGAGCAACGAAGATATTGAGGAGAATTTTTTGCAAAAAATGATGACATTTTGAAAGAAAAAAGAATTATGTTTCCAACGTTGAACAATGAGTACCCGAACTCCTGCAAAGTTTTGTAAAATAAAACGTCCTGTTTTCCGATTCAAAATTGGATGAAAAATGAGTACATGTACAAGAATAATTGATCCTATATAGACATGTATACATGCATGCTAATCACGCTATAAAGCGTAGGTAAAAAATATAGATAAATTCGTCATTGGCTTCTAATGAAAAGTATGTTTGTCCATAATAGACTTACGATCATTCATTGTGCAAAAAATATCTGTTATCTGTTGAAAAAAACGATATTTTATACAAAATAATGTTTTGAGGTAATTCGACCAAACGTCCATTCGACCAAGTGTCCCTTTGACCAAATGTACTTTCGACCAAATGTCATTCGACCAAACGTCATTCGACCAAATGTCTTTCAACCAAATGTCCTCAAACCTACTAGAGCATGTCCTACATCAACAATCGTCCACAATGTTACTTATTACGTATGTAGACGTTAAGACCTATATTCCAGGAAGTTCTTGGATGACTAAAAAATGTCTTTAATACAACAATAAACTTAAAAGCAAGATATTGCTGTGAACTTCATTGCATATACAAAGAGTTTCAATAGTTCATTGTTAACTCTAGACAGAATTGGAAACTTTATTCCAGAGTTTTCTGGAGTTTAAAGCATGTATCATTTCATTCATTATATACGTTTTAACTGAACTGTAAAACATAAATAAGATCTTTACGAAAGTAAAAAAAGACTTGATTTATCAAGTTGGATTTTAACTATGCTCACAGGTTTCTAATGAACCTCAACGAATATTGGATTTCGTATCTACAAGCGTAACTAATGCACTCTCGAGTTTTACTTGATAAAATATAATTTTATGAACCTGTGTGAGTATAACTCATTAGTAATGCTAATGTTGCTGGTTCGATTCCTGGTCGGTCCAGGATCTTTTCTTAATGTAAATTTTTTGACTTCCCTTGGCATAGAGTATCATCGTACCTGCCACACAATATACGAATGCGAAAATGGCAACTTTGGCAAAGAAAGCTCTCAGTTAATAAATGGGGAAGTGCTCTTTGAACACTAAGCTGAGAAGCAGACTCTGTTCCAGTGAGGACGTAATGCCAAGAAGAACAAGAAGATTTTGTAGAAAATCAAAGCTTGCATCTGTCTCTACCTGTAACCATGCACTTCGTTTTGGCTGAATTGATAATCAACCCTACTCTCGCCGTCACTCTCCTAACTGTAAACAGTATGTAAAGTTCGTAGCTCTGATCAATCAAAATGTATCTGATGACTCAATCTTTAGAATGTCTCGATAACACGACTTTCACTCACCTAGTTAATCTGAACCCCAGAAAGTATGCCATTGTAACCCATCACCGAATTATCCGCACCAATTTTCCCAGCGCATCGCTTGTGTCTGCCTTTCAAAAGCCCAATTCTTGTCTGGCGAAGGATGCGGTATGCCTCCGTCGTTGTCGTCGTCGTTGTGGAAGACCTTCGAATACCATAAACCAAGAAACAGTCTCCTGTCCTGTCTCCAACCACCACCATCACCACCAAAGTTGTTGAGGCTCAATTTGCTGTGAAATGCTCGAAGCGATTTTCCAACCATGTGTGGGTGGTTGGAGGCGTTGTGGGATGAGAGCATCCCACTCTCCCCCACTTGTCGTACCTCTCGTTGTCGTCTTCGTCCGGGGTGTGGAGCTGGTGATGGTTGGTGGTGAGTGTTTTTCAAGAAACTTCCTCCAACCCGAGACGATGTCGACACCGACGTCTTCAGTTGATTTCACAATGTTGCACACGCCATCAGCCTCGGATGATTTTATGTACAAATTGTCCGAAAACGTTTACCCGAATGGTACAGTACTGTGAATTAGTCAAGATATCTTTGTGTGGATATGTTAGTAATTAGATACTGCCTGTAAACGTATTTGAAAATTTCAAAATTTAAAAAAGTTCAAAAAAACAATCTCCCATATCTTCCTTACCATCATTACCATAAAAATAATGTTCAATGAAACTTTCAGCTTTTTCAGTGGTGCTTTAAATGTGGTCCAAAGTCGTTGCAGGTTTATATGGAAATTACTATGGAGAAATTTTGAAAAATGTTCCAAACACTTCAGTACTGTAATGTAATTTCAAAGATATCATCTCATAGTGAAAACTAATTTTTCAAACCTTAATGAAAAATGTTGCTAAAGAAACAAATCCCTTTTGAGCTAATTTTGTTTGATATTTTTGTAGATGTTCACAGGGCTATAATCCCATATGAAGCTGAATAATAATAGCAAACAAACTCATGAGTGTCTCTTCTCCTATCCATCGAATTGAATTTGTCTCTTCAGCATTTTTTTTTATTATGGCGTGAAGAACAAGTTTTCAATATAGGATGATAAGTTTGTATATACATTCCACTACTAACGTGTTTGAAGCTTTTTTTTTTCAAAATTCCTACATATTAATTTCCATATGAACCTACAAAGTCTTTGAGGCACTTTTAAATCATCACCTAGAAAGCTAACAATTTCACAGAACACTATTTTTAAGATAAAGATGATAAGGAAGATATGGGAGAATGGATTTTCAAACTCTTTGCATTGGGGCCTTCCTTGGCCGAGTGGTAAGAGTCCACGACTATAAAGCAAAGCCATGCTGGTTCGGGATCTTTTCGTAATGGAAGTTTCCTTGATTTCCCTGGCAACTTTAGCAAAGAAAGCTCTCAGTTAAAAACTAGAAGTGCTCATTGAACACTAAGCTGTGAAACTGGCTCTGTCCCAGTGGGGACGTTAATGCCAAGAAGATGAAGAAGTAGAAGAAGAAGCATTTTGATTTATTCTAAATACTGTACCATTCGGGTAAATATTTTTCCAACAAATGGTGTCCGGGTATTTTTGTTATGGAATCACCCCCGAAGACGACGTGGAGGACTCACTGGAGAGATTTGAGAAAAGAAAGCACGACTGAGGGCTTCACAAGAGTTGTTATGTGTGTCGAGAATATGAACATGATTCGCACCAGTAGTGCAGCCCAGAAAACAGCACAGTGGAAGTGTGATGCGTGGTGGGAGATAAGGGTGGCTGCGGATGTCTTTGGGTGGGAGTGGGGGGAACCACTGGGGGGAATGGGAAAATTGTTCTCGAGAAGTGAGCTCCGTATCATCAACATCACTTTTCAAGTTTTCTCGCTTTGGTAGTCGGTTTGCCTCGTTGTCGGTGCCGGTGGGAAGGAAGCAGGGGTGTATGTAGGAGGGTTGTAGGGGAATCTAAGAATCATTCGGGGTATCGTTGATGTCACTATCTGATAGGAAAAACGTGAGATGTTGAACATGGATTTGATACATAAGTTAGAAAGGGACAATGTATGATACAAGTTTTTATTATCGGTGTTTTATTTAGAATCAGTGTTTAAATACTTCGTAACATCAAAGAAGTTGTCTACATTAATTCTTCCAAATCTACCTTGAAAATATATGGCCATATTTGAAACGGCACTAGAAGAAATCACTGCTAGGGAGACGGGCTCTAATATTGGCAGTTTTGATTCACTTTGGAAGGGGATTATTTTGAAAGCTGTTTAGCTCACGTTTTGCAACAATACGCTTTGTATGTACTGCCAAATTTGAATCAATTAGATAGAGAAAAACCTCGATGCCAAAGTTTGTGAAGATAGTCAAATAGTTGTTCACCTTGTTCCTTCAGACATCTATCTAGACATTCATTATTAATCTTTTTTTTTCGTGGCCATTACTGTGCCAGAATCAGTTGATCTGTAGCTTTTTCTTTACCGATGCAGATCTATTTTCAACTTATCTATATTTACATTTTACTTTCACTCTCTCCTACTCTTTTACTCTCACACCGAGCAGATAGGAGAGAGCTCTGCTGTTAGTGAGGCTAGCTGCCTGCGAAGAGGGTCAGTTTGTCTCAGTCACCATCTGATACAGACGGAGGATGGATGTGCTCCCCAAAGCACGGTCCTCCGTGAGGCGTCTTATGGTGGCTGGACGGGTTTTTTGTGGAGGGGCTGGGAATCGAACCCATGACTTTCCGCTTATGAAGCGAAAGCGTAACATCAAGGCTACAGATCCCCCTAATTTTTTTAATCTAGTATGTAGATCTCTATTTTTATGAACATCTATTCTTCAAAGAAATTCTTTCAGGCTTCAGGAGCCATCCCAATGGAATTCATCGTGTACTTCAATAGAGGTCTACAAGCAAACCGCCACGAAAAACAACGCACGATCAATCTTACACAAGTCGATTTTCTCAGAATGAAAACGTATCGATGTTTGTTTAACGTCATTTGATACCTCGGTCAACGTCAATCCAACAAGGAAGTGAATGCTCGGCAGCAATTCTTTTAATGTTTGCCTTCTCACAGCAAACAAAAGCAATGTTGTGACAGTTCTCAAACAGCAAACAAAGAAAATTGTGTCAACATTGCACTACTACGCAAGCAATTGTATTGGTCTATATAAAAAGTTCATACATGATTAAATGGTGTGATATTATATGCTCTTGATATTCCTTTACAGAAAACCCCAATTAATTCCAGTAAAAATTTCAAGAAAACACTCTTGTTAGAATCTCTTTACATCTTCCTGTTGTAATTCCAAGAGAGTTTCGTTGGAGAAAATCTTCGTGTGAGGGAACAGTTTTGGAAAAATCCTTATTGAATCTGTAGAAAATGTTTAATGATATATTTGATGGAGGTTTTGTTAGAATTACTTCAGAAATATCTGCAGGGAGACCTTAAGAAGAGCCTAGAAAAACTGGAGAGGAATCTCTTAAACAATTCTGAAAACAATCTGAGGTTTTTAATTGAATAGATTTTGTAGAAATTCATAGTTGTATTCTTGGAGGAACTTCCTCAGAAATTCACGTAAACATCACTTGCTAGCAAAGCCCTTACTCGTGAATAAATCCTGGAAAACCCCTAGATTTCTTGAACGCACTTACTTATCGGTGTCTTCTAGTTAATTTAAATATAAGTTACTGAACTGTTTTTTGAAGAATCCCTACAAACTTAAAGAAAACTTCTTGCAAGAACCTCTGATTGAATTGCTGGAGAAAACCCAGAAAAAATCGGGATTAAACCTTGGAGAAATAATGATTTCTGAATAAAAAAATCTCCTAAAACATCTCTGTAGGAATTTTTGGGAAAATATTTGGCTTAAATTTAGAAAAAAATTCTCGTTCGTATCTTGTAAAACCGCTGAAAAGATTCCGAAGGGCAACCTGGAGAAATGTATTAACAAATCTTGAAGAAAATCAACCTTAATTTCTGGATATATTCCTTTAGGATTCCAAATAGAATTTTCTATAAGGAATGCTGACTAACATTTGCCAATTTGCCAAATCCCTGCATTGAGACAATAGTGCACCTTGCACATCGTCTTCAGTTGTGATCTCGTCCAGTTCTCTACATTCGATTACTGCCTCCTGTGATAAAGCTCTCACACTTGTCTCGTTGCCCAGCGTCTTCGCTATGAGCTCCCGGCAGGTGAACTCTTGATCGATGGATCTTTTTTGAGTTCAAAGAGCATGTCTCCTTTCTGGGTGCGCCTGGTTCTCACCACGTTTTCACCCAGCTCCTTCAGCTCAGGATCCTCCCTCACTCTCCTAAAAATCGCCGCGTAGGTTGTCTTGTCACTTGATTCTATGACAAGAGCATCCCCTAGCTCGTGAACCTTTCACGAGGTGACCGTCGTTTTTCTTTCTTCTTCGGTTCCTTTCTATTCCTCTCCTTACGTGACGCTGGTCTTCGAACTGCTTTTTCAGCCTCGTTGCTGGCTCTCTATATCCTTCTCCTAGCTCGAAAGCAGCTTACACGCAGATCCGCAATCGTCGTGTTCCACCAGTAGGCTAGGTGGCGACCCTCCCTCGGCATGGTTGCATCACACGCTCGTGCTAATGCCGCTGTCAAATCACCCGCAGTAAAGTGCTGAGCATTGCGCTCCAACCTCAACGCTTCAACGAACTGCGACGTTTTCCACCACCGCTCCTTTGATTGAGTCACACGCGCTTCCAACTGCTATCCGCTACCAATATTATGCCGAATTGTTTGGTGGTCACTGTGGGTATACTCCTCAGCCACTCGCCAGTTCAAATATCCTGAGTTCCCATCGCCGGCTCTATGGCCCCGATATGATGGCCACATCGCAATTGTACTATGTGCTGTGTCACAGTGGTTGAGGTTAATTAGTATAACCTCCGCTGTGGTTTGATAGCACTTGCCTTTATGAAGACCGAACATCGCAGGCCTCCTGAAACGTGGTTGTTACTCGCTCCGTTAGGGCAGATCATATATTTTGGAGGCTTCCGGCAGGCTTACGCCTTGTGGCCTCCTTCTCCACACCTTCCGCATAAATTACATCTGTCAGGCCCCTTGCAGAATCTAGCAAGATGACCGTACTCGTGGCATCTATAGCATGCTTCCAGTGCCTTGATGACCGCTTCAATCGGAAGCCTTATTGATGCTATTAGCATTTCGGATGACCCCTTCCTTATGCGGATCTGCATCTATGCTTCCGCTAGCTCGCAGTGTTTCTTCATGGCAACCCTATCTCTACGTCCGTAAAGATTACATCCAGGTTCTTGCATTCAAGGACAGCCTTCGGGTACACTGCTCTCACTTATACAGTATTACCCATGGCTTTTTCGGTGAGCTCTTTGTAGGAAGGATCATATCTCCGGTGCGGGTGCGCCTGACTTTCCGCACATCTGCATTTAGCTGTTCGAGCTCCGGGTTTGTCCGCATTGCACGGAGAACCTTCTCGTACGAGTCATTGCTTGCTAAACGCCTCACCTCTCTTCCGGCCCTTGAAGAGTTTTTGTTTTTCGGACCTGCTCTTTGTTTTCGTCTTCCGAATGGGATATTGTTGCCTTCCTTGGTGGTTGCTGCGTGCGCTGGGCCTGTCTCTTTGACGCGAGCATCCTTGAGTTTCTTGGATCCGCCCGGTTTTGCATCTCCTGGTGATTCTCTTGGCCTCTTCAGCGTGAAGGGCACGCTTTCCGTCCTCTGGGATTTGTCCCTCTTTGCGTTGATTTCCTTCGCAAAAGTGATTGGCATCGCCGTTTGTTGAGTCGGTGCTTGCCTTATTTCTAAGGCAGTCTTGGCCGCTGACAACTCCTTCTCAGTCGATTATGCTTTCTGTGCAACGGCCGCCCACTCCTTAACAGCTAGTCCAAGGGATCTTCAACACCAAAGTATTGATGTCTTTGTGCACATTGCTTCTTTTACCGACGAACACGTGCAATTCGTCCACCAGTTTCTTAGCTGCTACAACTCTCGGTAGCTTCGGTACCTTCGGCCATGCACTGACCTTAGCCTGTTACTGCTGCTATCGAAGCTGCTGCCACTGCTGCAGTTGCTGATCACGCTGCTGTTACCCAAGCTGCGATGGTGATGATCTTACTTAGCCACCACTACTATCATTTCCCACAATACGTTGTCGCCTTTCATGATCCCATGGTTATCTATGCAAGCAAAGAGGCCATACAAGGGTTGACACGATCCCTTATGAGAATCGTGTTCAGAGCCGTATCGGCGTAGAACAGCTTTTACCGGGACCGGGGCAATCGCACTATTGGCCTACTCGCCGTTTCAAGTTGGTATCACCCATCCTTACTCGGGGAGTAGAATAACACGACTGTAAGCTCGGTGTAGCAATGTTGTCTGACGTACAGGTTGGCACTCCAGAGGGCTAAGGCACTTTGAAAGCGGTATCAGGTCGCTTGTTCAGGACTACTTGCAGATATGTGTTTTTTTAAGAGATTCAACAGAGCCCACTGCTGAACCCCACCACAGCCAAGGTAGGCTATGCTTGAGCTCCTAGTCAGATGAACCAGAAGTGGGCTTCGTGGCCGTACGGTAAGCGGCGTCAGTCGTATAGGCGTAATGTGTCATGAGGTGTGGGTTCGATTCCTGCTCCAGTCGGTGGAAACGTTTCGTCAAACGAAAAATTCACCACTGGACTACTGGGTGTTCCGTGTTGTCCGTTGCCTAATGTTCGCGATTGTTCAGTCTGTGCAGTCTTTGGCTGAAGACGGTTTAAATTGTCTTTCAGAAGCTCGGCCCCCTCCCGAAGGAAGTTCCAAAGGTGGTATTCCATACGGCTGTATGGATGAGTTTCGCTTGGGAAAGGAAATAAAAATAGCCCCCTCTGTTGGAAACTGTTACGTGAAATTTTCTTGGCTTGTTCACATTTTAGCACAGAGCCTTTAAAAATATGAGTACGAAATTAAAAATAGCCCCACTTAATTTCAATTAAAGATTTAATTTTATTCATTTATATTTTCTTGTTTGTGGATTAGACGATTGTACCCCGTTTGGCATAAAGTCGTTTGGCATAATGATTGACTTAAAATAAATATCAGCTTTTTTTTTAGTTTTTACCGAAATCAACACCACCGAGCCAATAGCAAAACATTTTCGTAGGTTCTAAACAAACGTGGTGTTCGTTCAGAGATTTTCCTAGCTAAGAATAACGAAAATTGTTGTGATATTAGAGAGCATTACTTAACATTACTAAACTCGTGACGGGTCTCTACATATCAGAAAATAGAATATCTTTGAGCTTGTTGCGATGTACATATTTGAAAACAGTAAATTGTCAAAGAAAGTTCGCAGTTATTTATCAAAAGAACGCTCATAGAATATTTCGGATCAAGCTCTGTCCCAATTTGGACGTAACTCTCGATGAAAATTACTTGATAAAAGAATGCATTTTTTTTGCAAAATATCAAAAGCTTTAATCAAAAAATATCAATGCGACCTAATGCAAAAAAGCAGTTTATTTTTCGTTTAAAATGTTTAAGGCTCCAACGCAAAACAAAATCTTTTCACATCATAGCTCAAATGAACAACAAATCTATAAAAGAAAATATTTGTGGCAAAGCTTTTCAACTTTTCACTATAAATTCTAAGTTTGAAAGTGTACATCAAAAACACCATTTAGAAACACCGTCAAGAGAAGGGAAAATTTGTGATTGAAATAATATTTTTTCCAGCATATCTCGGAAGGAGATCACGCGTTTGAATATTGGCAGGTTCTAAAGTAATCATCATTCTAACAACACATCTGGCAAGAATTGATAAAACAGCAAAATATAAAAATGGTAAATGTTAAGCTTTACTAAATAATAAAATATAAAACAGTATAAATATGAAGAACAGCCTATTTTTAAAAGAAGGCGGAATGGAATACTATAGAAGAATGGACGCCAAAAATTGCGGCATAATAAAACGAAAAGACATAAACTAAACGCACTTTCAGAATCATCGAAGCGATTGTGCTACTTTCTCCCGAATGCCATTTCCCCGAATGACTGGTTTCCCCGAAAAGTGGTGACAAGAAAGAACGATTAACAGTCAAAAGAAGGACATATTCTGTCATTATCGGCTGTACACATGTTGGCAAAAATGCTGAGGACGGTAAAACTCGAAAGAACCGCCGCCAATTATATAAAGAAGGGTGCATATTAGATGGTCAGTTCGTTTACCACCCTGAAATGTATAAAGTTACGATAATTATGAGTACTTAAAACTTTCCGGGGAAGTAGGCTTGTCGGGGAAACGGTATATTCGTGGAACTGGCATTAGGGAAATTGGCTTTCGGTGAAACGACATTCGGGGAAAAGTAGCACAATCCATCGATTAATGTTATCGATTGCCGCCCGTTTGTCAGTTGGAAACAAAAAAATAACTAAAAAATATAGCTCCAAAGAACAGCCTATGCATAAAAAAAGGAGAAATTTATTGAAATTTTAAATCAACAGTTTTCATACCTATAATAAAGGTAACATCATATTCAGAAAAAAGTAGAACAATTAAAAGAAGGGTAAATTTGTGCTAAATATATGAAAAACTTCAGTGCAAAAATTTGTTCCAATAGCGAAACTCAAAGGAGGAATTATTAAAGAAGGGTAATTTCTGGATAAATAATAAAATACTATTGGCAATTACTTTCCTAATATGCTAGAATTTATTCAAGAGCGAATGATTGTTGAATAAAGTGTCTTTTTTTATCAATTGACTTTAAAACAATCCTTATGTCATCAGAAACATTCAATAGAAACGTAAAAACGAAAAATTGAGAAATTCTTAGTTTCAGACTCATTATGCCAAACGACTATTATGCCAAACGACTTTATGCCAAACGGATTTATGCCAAACGAATTTATGCCAAATGACCTACCACCGGATTAGACTTTTTCTTGTTTACATTGGTTTAAAAAAATTGAGCATATATAATTTTGTTGTTCTAATTATAACAAGAGTTCAGCACATTTCTGTAATTGGACTTTTTGTTTGACACGCAAATCAATGAAACTCTAAGCATATGCACTGAAACAATGAAGTTTTTTATATTTCATGAAACAGACAATAATCTACTCACGTTACTGTTTCCTCAAGATCTGCTGAAGGCGTTTATGGAAGTGGCTGCGGAGACGACGTTGAAGAAGATTTTCCCAACAAGGAAAAACTCAGACAACAATGATGATAGCATTGTCGGTTGAGAACTTTCCGCACGTTGCTCTTGTTCCTTGGAGCAAGAGTGGGGTCCATTTCCGGATGGAGGAAAACTCCGACTATATTATTTTATTATTGTTCTATTATTGAGCAAGTGGCAGAAGCCGTGACCGAGAGAGTGAGATACATTTCTCTCCTTCTTCAACCAACCGTCATTTTAATAGCTTAACTTTTGCCAGATGCGGTAGAGTTCAAGCAAAACCCGAGAAACGGCGGGAGGTATTTTGATTTGATTTGTATTTCGTTAGCAATTTCGTTCTAACAAATCAACTTACCCACCAAACCTAATCTTGCAAATAGACAGCTTCTGAATCCCGGAGTACCCTGAGGTTGCGATTACCACCCCGCCCTATCTTCATGAACATGACACGAATATCGACCGAACGACCGACCGACGATGCCTAAGCTGATGTGCTTCCGTAGAATATGAATAAATGGTGATGAATGTGAACCCGTCGTGATGATGCTTTCCCACCCCGAGGCTCATCGTCGTCCTTGTCGTGACAAACACACAAACGAGGAAAAAAGCATCTCTGCTCATCCTTCCACTTAGCGTGATCCGTCATCATCATCAGCAGCAACATCATCCAAATCGTCATCACCGTCATCCACTCTTCCAATCACACACTTTTCACGACTGCTACTGCTAGTACACGCGGTTTGGGCGCTGTAGGTGGAGCATCCACGGTGTTTCTCAGACCGATATTATACGAAAAATCAATTTTTTCTCTTACTCTTATTGCACAGATTAGCAGCTCTCATATTCTGGATCAATAACGGCATCGGTCAAGCCATTACAATCAATTGGGATGGGGAAGAAATGCTAGTTTGCAAGGATTGTTGCTTCTAGAGACTGAGAATACCTCTGTATCTCCACAATCATCACGGGAAGGGTGTTGGTTAGAGAGGGAGGAAAAAGATCTGAGTGTCATCTGAGTGCATTTTTGTCTCGCGGTGAAAAGATATTGGTAGATATTGGCAAAAGCTGGCGTTATAAAGATCTAAAGAGAACCGTTCCATCCCCATCGGCACCGGCATCGGATATACTCAACCGATGGATTCCTAGCAGCTCTAGCCGGAGCTTTGGATGGATAGATGAGAAGGATCTGCGCCCACCGCCATCCGCCACCGTGTTGATCCCCGCGCGCACGGTTCAGTGATTTCTCGCATATTTGAACCACCACCGGAGAAAGGTGGCAGCGGAGTGGCTCTTTTTTCCATCATCATCATCGTTCAATCGTTGGATCCATTGTGGAACCTACGCTACGGAGCAACCTCAGAGCCACCCCGTGGCCTAAGTAAGCCTGGGAAAGGAATCACTTCACCACCGGCGAGACCGACCACCACCAGGACTCAAACCAGTCATCCATCCATCTATCCAGCTATCTATCTATCTTGCTTGGTGGATAAGTTTGCTAGGCCATACGGATGTCATGTTACGGAGCATCGTGGTTTCAGCAGATCGGTGTTTGCCGTTGTTGGGTTGGACTTGAACCTGGAGCATGAGCAAAAAGTGACGGAAAAATATTGTTGTTTAACGTTGACAAAACGGTAACCGAGGTTCTGGGATAGTGGGAGAAAGTTTGATGCATGACGGTCATGCATCGGTTTACGATAAACTTGAATTTCTCATGCGATCGTCCCAATATATGCTCAAAAGCTTCAACGTCCAACAAACTCAAAATAGGCGTCGATAATCACTCATTGTTCTCAAATTGTCATTGCGATTCTCACAGGAATTTTGTCAAGATCCTTGGTGAACTTGAATCTATTCCTAGAAAATATTATTCAGATTTCTCTAAAGAGTACCTACTCCACGAAATCTTTGGAGAAAATCTTCTGCAACAAACTGTTGGGATCTCTCAAGAATGTCTCATCATCATCGGTGGATAACGCATAAGATTCTTGGAAAATATCTACCGTTTTGATTCATATTACGGACACTTAAGGACTCAGGGAAATATAACCCAGCATAGAGCATACAAAATAAATCATTCTGTATGATTCCTTAACGCTATCGAGCGTCGGAAGCCCTTTACTTTCGAACGGTGGGTGAAGAATACGCTTCCGCAACTTCAATAATTTTAAATAAATCAAAATGTGTGGCCTTTTCATGATTCTTATTCCGGACGCTTCCTCACTTTTGCCTCATATTCCGGACACTTTGAATCGAATTCCGGACAGCTCATGATAATCATTAATGGAACAGTCAAATCATCAATCGAAATCGTTAAACCACCAAAAAGACATCTAAGGTAGTTGGGCATTATAATTTTTCAAAGATATTTATGGAAAAAGTTTACTAAAACGAGCCTTGAAATTGAGAACTTTTGAACAGCAAAAATTGAAACATTTCGCATGAAATGTTTCCCATACAAAGTAGAGTGTCCGGAATTTGAAGCTGTCCGTAATATGAATCGAAACGGTATTATGATTCCTCTCTAAGCTTTTGGAAGAATTCCATTGATTATGATTATAATAATATCAAGAGATTGGTTTAGATAATTTTGATTGTTGAGAATAGAAAATATCGGGCAAGTTCCTTTTGATCTTCAAACAAATGTTCAGGCCAGCCATGTTGTATGCTGTATCTTTAGGGGCTAGCTGTTGTAATATTAAGCAGAAAGCTCTGCAGAGGATTCAAAATAAAATTTTGAAAATTATTCTGATGCTCCCTCTCTGGTATAGTACTAATGAGTTACATTGAATATCCTATGTTGAAACATTGGAACAAATGTCAAATAAAACTATTATTAATTTTAGACAAAAAATGTTGCATCTTCTGCATGAAAATAAAAAAAATGGTGTTATGAGCAACACAATTGAAAAACATCCCACTATGCCACAATCTGCAAACTCCGAACCAGCTTGTTACAGCTAGCGAATAAGCTGTTCCGCAATCCCCATCTTCTTCGTTCCCGTTGCGAAACTTCCGGAGGCCAAACCATCAGGCTCCCGCACTCGTCATATTGTTCTTGGTGTGGATAACTGAACTCCCGACAGAGAGGCCTTCCTCTCCCCGCAGAAACGGTACATGAACAGTGGAAAAGCGAGCTGAGCTTCCCCAGTCTCCCAAACAGCACCTCCTCTCTCTCCAACAAAACTCAGGCGGGAAAACTCCCGGTAAATGCTTACTAGGGTAGCACATTATGATCGAACTTCAAAAATCTTAAATAACATCAAAGCTAATGGATTCGGCACTGCTGTATTGAATTGAATCAAAACGATGTTTCTAGCTTTTCCCGACCTTTTAACTTAAAATCGAGTCTTCTTCTAGAAACATTGTTTTAATTCCTTCCAAGACTGCTGTGCCGAATCCAGTAGCTTTAAAGCTCACATCAGTCGAACCTCTTTCTTCTTCATTAAATAATATCTTCCAAATTTGTTCAATTCCAACCCCAGAAAATACTAAGAAAATTTAGATGGAATCCGTCAATTCTAAGGGAGGCTAAATTAGCTCGATTTTTTATGGAAAAATTTAAATTTACCAAATGTATGGGAAAACTGTTTTGACTACATTCTTGGCACTGTATTCTATAAAATTCTTTCGTTAGTGACTTGAAGATTTCCTCTGCTCAATTTTACATATTATCTAGAGCTACCTAGCGGTGAAATTACGAACCAAACTGTCTGTCTTCCGAATGCCCTTGTTCTCTTGAGCAACTTTGCCGAAGACTTCAACTTTCTATCTCAAGTAGATCACAAGATAGAACAACCGAAGACTTGAACTTTCTATCTCATGTGGATCACGAGATAGAACTTGCTTAAAATGTACAATTTTACAAGCTCACTAGTGCCACCAAGCGGAAAAAAATCGAACAAAACTTTTCGCTCTCCGAATGTCTTTGACCTGCTAAACCACTTTGCCGAAGACTCGAACGTTCTATCTCATGTGGATCACAAGATAGAACTGGCTTAAAATGCTTAATTGTACATGCTCACTAGCGCCACCTAACGGCGAAAGTACGAACCTGTCTGTCTGTCCTCCGAGTGTCCTTGATTCGCTGTACAACTTTGCTGAAGTGGCCGTGCGGTTAGCGGTGTCAGTCGTTTAGGCGTATTGTGAGTGCCACGAAGCGTTGGTTCGATTCCCGCTCCAATCGGTGGAAACTTTTCGTCAAATGAAAAATTCATCACTGCTACTGGGTGTTTCGTGTTGTGCGTTGCCTAATGTTCGTGATTGTTCAGTCTGTGCAGCCTATGGCTGAAGATGGTGTAGATTGTCTTTATTGTCTTTATAAGTTCGGTTCTTTGCAAATCATAAGGATCTCGAGATAAAGCAATGTGAATTTACTTATTTGAGGTGATGCTAAACTTTTTGGGGAGTGATTCAATATTCAACTGGGTGCTGCAATACATATTTTAGTGAGTCAGTATTTATGACGGGTAGTGTACATTTATTTTTTACGATCACTGGATCTTGTTTCCATAAAAAAATTCTCTTCTTTCAAAAATATGTGATTCTTTTTATTTATTTTTTGAAAAAACAAATATTGGAGCTCCCTAAAGTTTTGCCAGAACATTATTTTTTAAAAATGTGTTGTTCGTTGAAGCTATACGGTGTAAAGATTTCTGATATTAAACATTTTAAACAAAAAAATAAACTTTTGTGAGAAGGCTGTTTCTGAATGATTCTGCAGCAATATGTTTTTGGATCAAAGCTTTGAATGTTTTGCATATACCGTTTTGATTCATATTACGGACAGCTTTTAATTCCGGACACTCTACTTTGTATGGGAAACATTTCACACGAAATGTTTCAATTTTTGCCGTTCGAAAGTTCTCAATTTCGAGGCTCGTTTTAATAAGCTATTTTGATAAATATCTATGCAAATTTATAATGCACAACTGCCTTAGACGTCTCTTTAGTGGTTTAACAATTTCATTTGATGATTTGACTTTTCTATTAATGATTTTCATTAGATGTCCGGAATTCGAATCAAAGTGTCCGGAATATGAGGCAAAAGTGAGGACTCGTCCGGAATAAGAATCATCAAAAGGCTATACATTTCGATTTATTTAAAATTATTCAAGTTGCGGAAGCGTATTCTTTACCCAGGATTTGAAAGTTAAGGGCTTCCGGCGCTCGATAACGCTGAGGAATCATACAGAATGATTTATTTTGAATGTTCTATGCTATGCTATACTTCACTGAGGCCTTAAGTGTCCGTAATATGAATCAAAACGGTATATTTTACCTCCTTTCACCAAGTTTATCTTTATCAAGTGATACTAACTTTTATCAAGCCATAGCTTTTCTCAAGTACATAAACAATGATGTTACAACAACTCTTGACAACCACTGTTCATAATTCAATTAAAAATTCTACTCAGGATTTCATCGTGTTAATATTCTAAGTTTCTGAGATTTTTTCAGTTTCATCAGGTTAAAATAATGTGCACAACCCAAACTGCATTCGGTATTTGTTGTCGCTGCCCTGTGCTCTAAACGAACACCGCGCTTGCTGAGAACTACCCAACTAACAATTTTAGCGCTATAAGCCAAGATTATTTGCTTCTTGTAGTATAACAGTTGAATTGAAGCACCGAATGCTGAAAAAAAACCAAACCTCCAGAAATCCTCCAGAAATTCTCTCTTGGGATTTCTTTCAGACATTCGCCCAAGGATTTGCTGCGAGAATTATTCCGGAGATTTGCTCCAGGAATTCCTCCGAGGATTTCGTGTAGAACACACACACCACCCACTGTTTGGTGCCGATTATTGTGTATCATTACTTGTAACATTCGCTGACACACTCTCATTCTGATCAAGAAATAGTTGCGAATATTTTCCATTCTTTGTGCTATGTTTACAACCAAAGGGGTGTTAGATGAACCAATAGATTATAATTGGGTTATTGAAGGCTGCATTACCAGAAAATATGAAAGTTATTACCAAGTTTATATAAAACATAAATCACCCGAATGGCTCGATACTGTTGTAGTCTGTAAGAGTTACTGCTCTTGAACGCTCCCGCGCCACGTCCCAAACGAGAGAGTGAATGTTTACATTTATAGAGCTTGCGATGTGCCACGAATTGGTATGGTTCATGAACTGTTACACTCTCTGAATATGGTTCGATCGGTTTATTCTGATCAAAATCCAAATACTGCCTCCAGAAGTTCCTCCGAGAATTTACTCCGATGATTGTTTTCTAGAAATTTCTCAGGGGATTCCCGAAAGCAATTCCTCCGGTAATTTCGTTCAGATATTCTCCCGGAGATTTTCTCTGGGGATTTCATTCGGAAAATTTAAATTTAAATTTATTCCAGGAATTCCTTTGGGGGTTTCATTATGAAATTCCTCCAGGAATTTTGTCCAGAAATTCCTTCTGGAATTTTTTCAAGAATTTATTCGGGGTATTCATCCAGGAATTTGTCTGAAGATTCGCATAAGGAATTTCTCCGGGGATTTCCTGCAGAAATTCCTCCGGGAATTTACACCAGAAATTACTTCGGGAATATTCTCCAGAAATTCCTACACGAATTTTCTCCATTAATTCTTTTGAAGATATTTTCCTAGAATTCCTCTTGCAATTTCGTCTAGAAATACTTCCGGGGTTTCACTCCAAGGAATTTCTCCAGGAATTCCACTTAAGAATTCCTCCGGGGATTCGCTCCAGGAATTCTCTCAGGAATGCCTCTTTTGATTTCCAGCAGGATTTTCTCCAGAAATTCGCCCGGGAAATTCCTCCAGGAAATTTTCATGGGATTTATGCGCGGATTTTTTACAATATTTGCTACTGGATTCTTTCTAGGATTTCCTCCGGGGATTTGCTCCAGATACTCCTCCAGGGATTCCACCAAGGAAGTCTTTTTGAGATCTCCACCAAAAGTGTCTCCAGAAATTTCTCCAGGGATTTCCTTCTGGAATTTTTCATGGGATTTCAACCAGGAATTGGTGCGAGGATATCTTACAAAAGTTCTCCAGGATTCCCTCAAAGAATTCCACCGGGAATTTTCTCCATGATCAATCCGGGGATATCCACCAGGAATATCTCCACATATATGTCCGGGTTTTTCATCCAGGATTTTCTCCTGAGATTTCCATCAGGAAATTCTCCTCGAATTTCCTCCATAAACTTCTGTAGGGATTTCTTACAGTAATTCCTTCGCTTTGATACAGAAATTTCTCGAGGATTTCCTCCGGGAATTTTCTCCAGGAATCCATCGGAAGATATCCTCCAGAAATTCATCCGGTGATGTTTTTCCAAAAATTCCTCTGCGGATTTTTCGGAGGAAATTCCTTAATGGATTTATATAGAGTCTCTCCAGGAATTCCTTCAGAGTTCCTCTAGAAATGCCTTCGGCGTTCTTTCGTGAATTCTTCCAGAATTTTTGCCGAAAATTCCTTCTGAGCCTACCAAGAGTTTCTTCAGCGTTCCTTCGAGAATTCTACCGTAGTGAATACGGGAATGCCTTTGGAGTTACACCGGGAATTCATTTGGATTTCGTTAATGGATTCTCCAAGGCTTTTTTCAGAGTTCCTCCAGTAATTCTTCCTATTTCATCCAGAAATTGCTCGTAGCTCCTCCAGGAATTTCTTTGGAGATTCCTCCGGAATGTATTCCATCCATGGTTCCCTTCATGATTCCATCAGGAATTTCTCTGGAGTTTCTCTAAAAATTATTCCTCCGGCAAATCCTTCAGAGCCCCTGCAGGAATTTGAAAGTTCCTTTAGAGCTCCTCGTGTAATTTTTTCGGAGTTCCTCTAGGACTTGTTTTTCCTGATTTCCTCCGGCATGCCCTCTGGATTTCATCCAGCAATTCTTCAGAGCTTCTTCTGGGTTTTCACCAGGAATTCTCACAGAGTTCTTCCAGAAATTCCTCTGAAGTTTCTCAAGCGGATGCTCTGGATTTCATCTAGTAATTTCTATAAATTTCTTCAGGAGTTCCATCGGAAAATCCTTTGAATATCCTCAATAGTTTCTCCAGGAATGTCTCCGGAGTTCTTCAAGCAATAACCCCGGAGTACATCCAGGAACGCCTTCGGAGTATTTTTAGAAATGCATCCGGAGTTTCTGCAGGAACACCTCCAAAGTTTCTCCTAGAATTGCTCCAGAGTTCCTCCAGGAATTCCTTTGGAGTTTCTCTAGGATTTTGTACAGATTTCTTTCAGGAATTCTTTCAAAATCCCTGCAGAGTTCATCCGAGAATTCTTCCAGAGCTTCATCGGTTATTCTTCCTGAGTTGCTCCAGAAATTCCACTGGAGCTCTTTCAGCAATTCTTCTGGTTTTTATCAAACTTTTCCTACGAAGTTCTTATAGAGACCCAACGGGAATCCCTTTTTATTTCCTTCATAGTTGCTTTTGGAATTTTTCCGTAGTTCTTTCAAAAACTCCTCCAGAGTTCAGTTTCTCCAGAAATTCATCCAGAGCTCCTCTAGGGATTCCTTAAAAATTCCTCCAGGAATTTCCCTCATAGCCTCTTCTTCTTCTTATTCTTGGCATTACATCATCACTAGGATAAAGCCTGCTTCTCAGCCTAGTATTCAATTCGTTTATCATGTGACAGGTACGATGATACTTTATGCCCAGGGAAGAATTTCCATTACGGAAAGATCCTGAACCGACCGGGAATCGAACCCAGACACCTTCAGCATGGCTTTGCTTTGTAGCCGCGGATTCTAATCACTCGGTTGAGGACGGCCTCGGGCATTCCTACAATAATATTGTCAGAGTTCCTCTAGCAATTCCTTAAAAATTCCTCCAGAAATTCCTCCAAACTTCCTCTGGGAAATCTTCCAGAGTTTTGTCGGGAATTCTTCCAGAATTACTTCGTGCATTCCTCCAAGAATTTCTTCGGAATCCCTCCAAGATTTACTTCAGAGTTTTTCAAGGAATTCTTTCGCAGTTTTTCAAGTTATTTCCTCAGAGTTCCTCAAGAAATTCTTCCCAGAATTCTTTCAAAACTTCTGTTGGAAATTTCTTCGGAGCTTCACCGGTAATTCCTTCGGATTTCCTCCACAGATCCTGCAAAAATTCTTTGGAGTTCCTCTAGAAATTCCTTGAAGTTCCTTCAGAAATTGCTCGGAGTTCCTCCAGGAATTCCTTTGAAGATCCTCCAGAAATTTCTCCAGATATCCTCAATAGTTCCTTCAGGAATTTTTCCGAAGTTTAGGGGTCCTCCAAGAATTTCTTCAGAAATCCACATGGATTTTCTCTGGAGTTCCTCCGGGAGCTTCTTCAGTTTTCCTCCAGAAATTTATTTGAAGCTCCACCAAGAATTCCTTCAAATTTTTGCCTCAGTTCCTCCAGGAATTTCATCGGAGTTCCTCCCGTAATGCCTCAGAAATACTCCTGAGTCCACTAGGAATTCTTCTGGAGTTACTCCGAGATTTTTCCTAGATCCTCCAGAGTTCCTCCGGGAATTTTTCAATGGTCTTAGATTTTCTTCGGAATCCCTTCTGAGTTTCTTTTTGATTTTTCCGGAGTTTGTACAGGAATTCTTCTGGAAATTAAAGTATAAAGAAAGCTTCGAGAATGTTTACATCTGCACTAAATGTTAATTGGGTAGTCTGAATGTTTGCTATGAGTTCGGTGCTGCCAATGCTTATGAAATGGCAATATTCAAGGTAAAAAAATTGATTGTCAACTTTCAAGAAATTATTGATTATATGCACATCGGGATTTCATTTTTGGCAACGAAATAGAAATTTTCAGTTGCCAAAATCGGAACCTATATTTTTTATTTTATTTTTAAAACATTGGTTTTGAAAATATCTGAAGATCTTGTTTGGTCATCCTGCGATGACCAGATTTCAAAACGGTTTACTTGAAAGCAGATTTCTGTAGGGTAGGACTATGATATGAATCTATAGACCCATATTGTCATACTTTTTATCGATATAATTAAACGTCTAAGGGCATTTATTACGTAACGCTAAAATTGAACATTTTAAGCTTCAAAGCTTTTGAATGAGCTATAAAGCTTTAGCCTTCCTCCTCGTGTCTTCCAGCGTAACGTAATTTGTGGACCAAGTCTTATGAGCTTTATGTTTACTATTTACATGAATGAACCATGTTAAAATAATAATCGCAAAATCGACCTTTATCCAAGGACTGGACAATTCTTCAAAAAAAAAAAAAAACATACGATGATTTTTGAGAACAGCAATGAGCTGCATGAATCAGATGTGTTTTAATTTCAAATTTTCCGTGCAACGTGCAACGAAAGAATTTCATTTATTTACAGCGCACACTATGGTCAAAACCAGTGAATCAATTCTCGCGGAACATTACTAAAGGACCTATCTAACATTGAGAGGCTCTCTTTGTTTACTTTCTCTTTCATTAATAACTGTGTCACATTAACCTCTTCTGTTTCGTTTTTTGTATGAAACGCTAGTCAAGTAAATTGACTTTCGATCTCTAGTGAAAAACTTCACAAAATCTTTAGTTTTCCACTGTTATAATCGAAAGAGAACGAGAGAGAAGAGAATCTCTCATTTGTACATAGGTCCTTTAGTAATGTTCCGCGAGAATTGTCAACTAACACGCAGCATCAAATGTATTGTCCTCTCCCATTATTGTTGCAACAATTCTATTCTGCAACAGCAGTTTATTACTACTTGAACAGAATATGACATTGATCGCTCTCTGCGTGCCCAGCGATTTTCCATGCTTTAAATTGTAATTTTCGTGAAGTTTCTTTGTGTTGGTAAACATAGCCACATTATCGAACAGCATCCATAAAACAAGTTTGATTTTGTGTTCAACCCGTATAGGCCTGAGTAAACGCAAAAATTCTAAAACCCTCACTGCTCAGCGAATTCTAAATGCATTCAAAAGATTTTTTTTTCAGTATTTTGGCACACATATTCGTTGAGCGGTGAGGGTTTTAGTATTTTTGCTTTCACTCAGGCCTACACTTTGTCCAGCTAGCTTAAGACCACCTGATTTTTTTCAGATCCAATAGGAAAACAGTTTATATGTATGACCCACCCTATGACACTTTGCTTGTATTTGTGTAAGCAGTCGAATGTACGAGTAGTGGTGGATGATGATGAAGGATCAGTGTTTATTCGTCCTTCGCATACTTTTGCGGTGTCCATTTAAGTTAAGACCACAAGTGTTTTACGTGTGTTTTGAAATTTTTAAGAAGAAAAAGTTCATTATGTCGAAGGGAAAAGCACTGACGGATAAGGAGAAAGGCAAAATAGAAGCATTTCACCGGGATAAAGTTGGAATCAGAGAAATTGCTCGTAGGATTGGCCGGTCACATCAAGTGGTCCTAACTTATCTGAAAAATCCTTCCGGATATGGCAAAAATCGGAAGAAACCTCGCAAATCGAAGTTTTCCGGACGAGAGAAACGTGAAATCGTTAGAACCGCTTCGAACTCCCAAAAATCGCTGAAGCAGATTAAGCAGGAGCTGAATTTGAACGTTTGCCGGGAGACTATTCGTCAAGTTTTGGTCCAAAGTCCGTACATAAAAAGGGCCAAAAAGGCAAAAGCTCCAAACCTTTCTCCATCCCACATCGAGAGACGCTTGAACTTTGCAAAAGCCAACATGAATCGACAGTGGACCATGGTAAGTTGTGAAAAGGGCGTATTATTTTAAAGCAATTTTCAGTGTGATTAAGGAATGTTTATTAAAAAGTATGTTTTCTTTTTTGTTTACTTCCAGATGATCTTCAGTGATGAAAAGAAGTTCAATCTGGATGGTCCCGACGGATTTAATGGATACTGGAGAGATTTTCGGAAAGAAGAACAATATTTCACCACAAGAAATTTTGGTGGCGGTTCATGCATAATTTGGGCAGGATTCTGTGCATCTGGAAAGCTGGACCTTGCGTTCACGTCGTTCAAAATGAACAGCAAGGACTACATCCAGGTGCTAGAAACGCGTCTTCTACCATTCCTGCGCAGATTTCGACGCAAAAAGTTCGCTTTTCAGCAGGACAATGCTGCTATCCACACAAGCAAGGAAACCAAACAGTGGATAAAGGACCACAAAATCGATCTGCTGGACTGGCCAGCGCGCTCCCCAGACCTAAATCCTGTGGAAAACCTCTGGGGAATCCTTGTACGCAGGATTTATGCTGAAGGTAAGCAGTACGCCACTGTTGATGAGCTCAAATCAGCTATTTTGGAGGCAATGGGAAATATTGAGAAGACTGTACTGGAAAACTTGGTTAACAGTATGCCGAACCGAATGTTCCAGGTTATTAACAGGAATGGTAAGGTGACCGATTATTGACACATTAATTTCACTGTTTACATAGCTTTTACTGTGTAAAAGCGAACAATATATGAAATGGTCCTAAATAAAATGGTAAGCAGAAATCAATAAAGTTGCTCTAAAAAATTAGATTTATTCATTAGTCGTAAGTTAATCATTACAAAATACTGTACAACTGAAGTACTCAATAAAACATTCACAACTACTTTGAAGTTCAACAAAATTTGTTTCATTTGTTCTAAAATGTAGGTGGTCTTAAGCTAAATGGACACAGTATATACGGGTTAAAATAAGTGATTAATCACGAGTTGAAAAAAATTCAACAATGTGGACTTCTGTGATTGTCATGACATTTTTTCTTTTGATTGTATCCCAATCCACAAAAGTTAGAACAATCGGCTGTGAGCTCGCTTGCTATATTGTTTGTTTTTCGTCTGTTTTGATGACAATTTGTTTCACTGGTCAAAACTGTAGTTGGAACCTGTTAGAACATAATAAATATTCGAGCTGTTTAGTGGATTACTAGAATACTAGACTCAATACTCAATTCGGTTTTTCATTTATTGAGTTGGAAGAGTTTCTTTTCATGTAATTCGATGAAATTATCTATACTAACTTCAACTTGCTCGCACCCCTTCTTTCAAGTTGATCGATTTTGCTTAAGTTTCTAGAGTATTTTTTTTTCTAGAGTCCATATAATTGAAATTGGGTGGATTAGCTTTAATTTTTTTACAGCTTTCTTTTTCAATGATGGGCCACCGTAATACTCACTCTCTCTCTCTCTCCCTTGAGGGGCTGGAGGTTTCTGTGTTAATTTTGTGTTTTTGTGATAAATAAAAAATGTGGAAAGGATTCCGAAACGAAGCGACGGCAGCCGCACAACAACCATCCCATCATCGAGCAGCAGCAGTGGGAAATCCGGAAGAGGACGGTGAAAAGTGGGTGATTTTTTGCCGCTCTTCATCCTGGAAATTTTGCGTGTCACTCGTGTAAACTTGCCCGGTTCCCCCCACAACGCGAGGTGCCATAAAAAGCGAGATGAACGATGGTTTTCGTAATGGAGGTGGTACGGGTGGTGAAAGCATGAATTCCTACTTTTTGCTTGCCTTTTTTTTTTTTTTTAGGAGGAAGCAAGTTAGGTGGGTTGGTACTCCCATCAAGTTGGCATTTTTACTGCTACTTGCTTGCCGGTCCGACCTCCTCCGGTGAAATCCGAAATGGGAAACCGTGGCTGCGGTGCTCTCTTGTGACAACATCCTAGCGAGCGTCGGGAAGTTTATGTACGTTTATTGGTGGGGGAGGATGGGTCTTTTTTCGGTGGGAGCTTTATTTTTTCATTTGATGCTGCTGCTGGTGGTTGGAGGATTTCTCTGTAATGTCAACGAGCATGTTGGAATAGAGGACCCTACTTGCCAGTTGAGGCGGGGGAGGTGAGGAACATAAAAAGGATATAATACGACGACATTTCAAGGGGATTGATTTACAAAAATTCTGGCACTTGGTTTGGTACTGTTTCGTCTTTGCTGCTGTTTCATTATTATATTTTTTATGCTTCCCGAGGGAGACGCTCTGTTGGATGTTTACTGCTTTCGGCACGGTATAATTGTTCTTTCAAAGTGGAAATAATGTGGAGCATTATTATGTATTTTATTGACTAGGTAATTGGTAGTAATTACAAAATTCTTGTCAATTCACTTACTTTCTTGATCTTGCGTCCAACTGGGACGGAGCCTGCTTCTCAGAGTTGTGTTTTTATGAGCACTTCCACAGTTAATAAATGAGGGTTTTCCTGGCCAAATGATCATTTTTAATGTGTACATCAGTGCCTCCAGAATTTTGAATGAAAGCGGCAGAATTTTGAATGAATTGGCATAACCCAATTAATCATAATCACAAATAATAATCCCTAAATCAACATCAGAATGGCAAAGAAGCGTTTTAAAAGCACTTTAATTCTAGGCGTCCCAATGATCTACCATGAAATTCGTTAGCACAATTAACTGAACTCTGTTTTAAAATCAAATTTGAATCTTTCACATCTCCAGCAGTTATACCAGTCCACGAGATAAGTTATCTAATTTTCCACTTTGCAACTTCACAATTGAATCCAAACTACTATAATGGCAGCCCTGTTATAAATTCCCAAGCTCCCAACCATATTTTTCAACCAACCTCTTCCAACGAAATGCGTTCCATCCATCTACCTATGTACCTAGGTATCCGGTGCATCTCCAGCACAAGGATTATTTCGCTCATCCTCAACTTGCAGCAGGGGCAACCATCAACCGAATCATCCAGTCGCCCACTTCTCTGCTCACTGGTGGTGCAGCAGCAGATCATCGACGCACAACGTACGTCCGATATTTACCTATATTCTCGCCGAAGCGTATTCGTCAGGATTTCCATGGAAAGAGAACGGTGTACCGTGACTGGCCCATATTCTGTGCAGCTTTTAATTCTGCACGTTTTCACCAAAGTTCATCAATTAACCCCTCTACCGGCAGCTTCATTTTTTACCGCAAAAACAATTAAATCGCGATAACTTTTTTGTTTCTTGGTATTTTGCACCAGTTTTTCACAAGCTCTCAAAAAACTCTTCTAGTTCCACAATATGTGTCGATATTGAGCATTAGTCATCTGGAACCGGAGATATTGCAGAATTCCTTGGGGGACCAACGCGTGTTATGGCTACGCGAACTAAGGCTACAGAATTTTTATCGCATTCGGATATTCACTTCTAGGGACAATACATTAATGAGAGTATGTTGTGAAAAATTGAAGCAATTTGGTACAGCCGTTTTTAAGTAATGTGCATTTATGTATCTGCTACCACTATGATCAAATACAGATTTTGAAAACATCATAAAACCTCATATCGTAATTTTCAGATTTCTACAAGAATACTGAACCGTTTTGCATGATTTTTGCAAAGTAGCTCCTTATTACCTGGCATTGTACAGCCCACATTTTATTTTTTGATAAATCAACCAAAAAGAAAATGGCCGCCAAAACGTTTTGTTTGGAAAATGTCGGTCCCCCAAGAAAAATTGGAATATCTTTAAAACCAGATCACCAATGATCAATATCGACATGGGTTCTTAAACTAGAAGAGTTTAAAAAAAATATCAATAATCAAAAAAGTTATCGCGATTTGATTTTTTTTGTGGTAAAAAATGAAGCTACCGGTAGAGAGGTTAAGAAACTTATATCTTCGTATAGAATTTATTTTCCAAATATTACTGTAATAGTAATTAGAAAGTACTCGAAGATTTTTTAACGAATTTACGTTTATTACTTTAAACTATCTATCTTGTGTTTGACATTTTTTTTTTGTCACGAGTTGGCTTGAGAAAGATTCAAAAGATTTTAATGATTCTCCCACAAATGGAATGGTAAAGGGTTGCAAAGTATTCGTGTGACGAATTAGTTTAAAAAAAATCTCCAGGAAATTGTAAACGGGAGAAACTTATCCGTCATTTTGTATGGGAGATTTCTTGGCGTTCTTTTCCATATCATACTTGAAAAAATGCAAAAAAAAACTTTGAAATTGTTAGTTAACGTCAGAAATGACTATTCGTTATTAAAAATGCAAAGCAATTGCCTCATCACTTAAGTAATTTTATGTAAAATAAAAAATAAATCAAAATATTTCAAATTTTTAATTAGAACTGTATTGTTAACCAAAATGAATCCCTTAAACAAACCTTTGCTATATCCAAATTCCCAGTGTTTCTATTCAGAGTGCAGAGGACTGAACTGCTTCCTTAAAGCAAGAAAAACGTCAAATTTTCCTTGCCATCCCCTAATTGACCTGCATTCAGACGCAGCCCACCATTATTGTTTGTTATAATGATGAGAGTACTTGCATTTGAACATTGAGGATTCTACTGATCTCGAGTAGCATCTGTTTATTCCCTGTGTAAGTACAGCTGTTCTTGTCATCTGGGCAGATGTGATAAACCGTTACTTTCAACATACAGGCAACTCTCCATTAGTCGATATTAAAGTGACCATCAACTCATGGAAATATCGATGTATGGAATAGAAATACCTGTTTGTGGGAACCTTCATAGTAAATAGTAAATTGCATTAGTTTTGATTTTCTGTATACTCCCATGAGTACATTAAGTAATTGAATATCAACTCATGGAAATATTACTGTTCTTCAAACATAGAAACGTAAATAAAGTGCTATTATTGATTTGCAATAAGGGATGGTTCACTAAGTGGAGCGGTATCATTTCTCAGTTGCATGATGAACAATACAACGGTGCGATATGGTAGGTCATTTGGCATAAAGTCGTTCGGTATTAGATCGTTTGGCATAAAACGAAACCAAATATTTTTTAGGTGACAATCATTTCCAGGTTTCTTTTGGATTAAACTGACAATTCGAGCTTATTTTAAAATGAATTGGTACGAAAAATATGCCTCATCTAACAATCCTATTCTCTTGCAGGTACACAAGGTACAGTCGGGTCTCCTATTAATCGCATTCCTGTAACGGGTATTCATATTACGCGCATTCCTATAAGACACAATAGCGCGTTATAGGAGTTAAATATCTCGTATGCCTTAAGAGATAGCACAGTACTGTGATGTTTCAGAAAGCAGTACGAACTTGGCCGGTAGGGGCGCTTTATCTGACTTGCATTTAATGAACCTTAAGGGATAAGAAAGCAAGCTTAGTAACATATGATATCTCTAGATCCTGATGTTGTGGAAGGTTGGTGTCTTCGGAAGAGTTGTTCTTTCAGATTCGAAAATACGTCACCAGGTGGCGTTTGTGTGCACGAAACTGATTACAGTTTTTGTTTTGCAAATATCTCAGGATCCTGATCAATGAGAAACATGGCGTCTTGTTGATAGTTGTTAGGTAGTTCAAGGGCTCTTATTATTCTAGCCGAAAGATTCGATATTTTTCCACCAGTTGGCGTTAGTAAGTACTAAATTTTTGTTTTGCAAATATCTCAGGACCTTGACTACTTAGAATGATGGCACCCTTGGCAAAGCTGTTCAGTAAATCGATTGCTATCGAGCCATGAAATACGATATTTTGCCTCCTAAAACCTAAAAAAAATGTTTTGTGGATATCACAACAGCCTGACCACATGGAAAGATGGCATCTTCGACAGACTTGTTCATCAGCTAAAGGGGTATCCTTATTTGAGCCAAGAGATTCAACATTTTGCCACCAGGCAACGCTGGTGTGCTTAAAATTTTGTTTTTAAAATATCTTAGGATCCTGACCACCTGGAAAGGTAGCTTTTACGGCAGAATTGTTCAAAAGCTTAAGATCTATCATTATTCTAGCCAGGAGAATCGAGATTTTGCCACCAGACAGTGTTAGTGTGCATAAAACTTTTGTTTCGTCAAACCTTTGACAAACGTTTTCAGTAAGTTGAGGATTATCATTGTTCGAGCCATATCTTTTGATCCTGACTACTTACAAACATGGGGTCTTTGGCAAAGATGTTCAGTAGCACAAGAACCAACATTATTTGAGTCAAAAAATGTGTCTTAGGTAAAGTTGTCCAGTAACTCACAAGCGTCATCTGGTGGCAGTATATCTCTTCGCTACAAAAATAATAGTCCTGTAGCTACGAACATCTTTGCCGAAGATGTCATCTTTCTAAGTAGTCAGGCTACTTAGCTATCCACAAATCAAAAGTTCCATGCTTATCCATGCGCCGCCTGGTGGCAAAATTTCGAATCTCTTGGCTTGAAAAGTGTTAGCCCTTGTCCTACTAAATAACTTTGCCGAAGACGCCATCTCTCCACGACGTCAGGATTCTGAAATATATGCAAATCAACTGATGTCGCCTAGTAGTTCCGTATCTGTGTGACTACCGAATTTCAGCCTTTGAGCTACTGCACAACTCTTCCGAAGACACCAACACTCTAAAACTTCAGCGGCAAGAGATATCATATGTTGAAAAGTTTGCATTTTTGCATCCCTCAAGGTTCATATAGTGCAAGTAAAAAAAGCGCCATTTTCTCAACTAAAAGAATGATTCTCAACTCCTAAAGATAGTTTTTACTGAGCCCTACAACTTTGCCGAAGACAGTACTGTGCTATCTATTAACGTATACGAGATATTCAACAACACCCCCAAATGATGATGAAATTCCATAAGCCCTGGGTCTCATTTAGCGTGGATTCCTATATCGCTCCCGACTTGACTGTTCCATTTTATCAGTGTTGCCAACATAAAAAATGTTTGTGTTTTGTTTTCACGAACGCGATGTGTGACAAAAAATTAATGTTTAAATTTTGGTCAAGATTCGTGTTAGTGCGGTGAATTTGATATATTGAGTACTACTGATTTACTTGAGCAGTGTTGCAAGCTGCGACATAATTTTGAACCTTTCATGGAAAAATGGATTACAGTGGAGTATTCCTACCTTGCCGAACATTATATTTTTTATATTCCGCTCAAATTTAATGATTTTGAACTTCTTTCAATTCTTCTTAAACAGTGTTACCAGCCATATCAACTTTTGTGCTTCAGCCGACCGTACGAATGCAACACTTTCTTTAACTTTGATAAACATTCGGTATCGTTATCTTTAGAATTTAATGATATTGGCATATAACACCCCCATATAATTGGATCTTTTCATAACAATTAAGCAGTTTTGCCATACATTATCAGAATATGAAAACTTAAATGATCATATTGCAAAGGTCTCAATCCACGCTTCAACTTTGCTGAACATCTAGAATCAGTATTTCCACATCTAGACGTATTTTTCTAATAGATAATTATGATCCTAATATTTTTTACGACCGATTCTTCATGACAAACGACAATTATGCCAAATAACCTCATGTCAAATGACTTTATACCAAACGGAGTACACTCAATACAACAAGAAAAGGAGTAGGCGCGGCAATATTGTCATGTGGGACTGCATGTTTTACCATCGTAAAAGCGGTGCAAAATCTGATTTTGAAAATAAATAATATTACTACAACGAAAATCTTAAACCATTTCAGTTTTAAGTATGAGCTTTGTATACAACTTTTTCTATTGTATTTACATTTTTTCACGATTGCATCCCGTTTGGCATAAAATGGTTTTAGATAAGGCCGTTTGGCATGATTGTACCCCGTTTGACATGAAGTCGTTTGGCATAAAGCCGTTGGACATAGTTATTTGATATAAAGTCATTTGGCATAATGGCCGTTTGGCAGAATGAGTGATATAGAATGAGCAGAATCAAACACAATATATTGAATTTGCTTTGCACCTTTAAAAAAATGCATGAATTTATCATTGAAAATGTACATTTTAGAAGCATTCCACCCCAATCAACACCCACAAAAGCATACCCAAAATTTTTGGTTAGTGTTCAACAAGCGTGGTTTTCGTTCAGAAATTTGCCAAGCCATGGATGACAAAATTGTTGTTACATCACATTTCGAACGAATACAATTTGATTGAATGCAGGTAAATGTTTGACTAAAATATTAACGAACAATTTTTTAGTGATGAGTAGAAAGCCTAACTGAATAATACTCCTGAAGAGTGGAAGCTTTTTCTGTTGAGACGCAACACTTGATGAGAATTTCTTGGTAAAGAAGAGAAAATATATGCTAAATATTGAAAACTCCAATCCAAAGATCCATTATTGCAGCATAATAATAAGGTAGCCTATATACGTGATCAGACAATTTTTCGTTAAAAATGCTCAAGGCTTTAATGCCAGAAAAATCTTACATCAAAAGTCGGATGAACAAGACAGTTTTAAACAGAAAATATTTTTGGCAACATTTTTGAATGAACCTCGAAACGAGGTCATGTGTTTTTAAAAAAAATATGTTGTAATATTAGCATCATTGAAACTAATGATCAAATCGTGCTTTTAAGAATAGACAAAACAGAAAAAAAAATCAAAAAATGTATTACATTAAGCTTTATAAAATATTATTTTATAACAGTATTGATATAATGAACAGCCTATGTTTAAAAGAAAGTAAAATTTATTGGTAAAAATATATAAGATTAGAATCCAAAAGCTTCTTCTTCTTAGCATTACGTCCTCACTGGGACAGTGCCTGATTTCAGCGTAGTGTTCTTATGAGCTTCTACTTCAAAACGGTTACTTCCACAGTTATTAACTGAGAGCTTTCATCGCAAACCTGCCATTTTCGCAGTCGTATATCGTATGGCAGGTACGATAATACTTTCTGCCCAGGGAAGTCAAGTAAATTTCCATTACGAAAAGATCCTGGACCGACCGGGAATCGAACCCAGGCACCTTCAGCATGGCTTTGCTTGGTAGCCACGGACTTCAACCACTCGGCTAAGGAAGCCAAAAGCTACTGCAATTTGATAAAACGAAAGGACTTCAATTATTGCATTAAGAATCATCGCAGTAATCGATTTCTCTTTTCGCAGGTCACTTGGGCAGTTCAATGTTATATTAGTTGTAAACAAAAAAATACTGAAGATATAGAGCTCAAAAGAACAGCCTATGCTCAAAATAAGGAGGAATTTATTTAAATTAAAAAATATGTTACAGTTTTAAAACCTATAATTATTGTTACATCATATTTCGAAAGAAATTCTAAGTCTAGCAGGGAGTGAAATTATCGGTCACGGCGATAATTATAAGCCTATCACTCAAGCCGATTTTCCGAAGAAAATTCCGAATATCCTACCCGTTCAGTACTGCGAGAGTGTGCTCTCACGAGATCTGCAGCAGCGAATTTATATTATCACCAGCAACGAGAAGTTGGTTTCCTTCATGACGGGTTCAGCTCCTCCTAAGGTGATACATTATGCTCACTTTGCGGAGAAAACCAGGAAGGGTAGGTGAGGAAGGGCTGGCCGTTTTATTTACAAAGATCTGAGACAGGTAGTCGGACAATTGACTTCTGATTGGTTGGAGAAACAGTGTTATCAAGAATTATTCTAATACGGTCGCTCCTGCTCCATGTGTGCTCTATACTTCTTTCTCTCTTTTCTACAATTTCGTCCACACTTATGGTAGCACGGTTAGTTTTAGTTTCAGCATCTTGCGGGCCAGGCAGTAATGACTTCTGATTGGTTGGAGAAGAAATTGTGTCAGAAGTTATTCTAATGCAGCCGCATCTACGCGTAGCGTACTCTACTTTTATCTCTCTTTTTAACTATTTCGTTCGCACTATTGGCAGCACGGTTAGTTTCAGTTTGAGCGTTATCCAGGCCAGGCAGAAATGTTTGTAAACAAAACGGCCAGTAAGTTAAAGATGGCCTCCTATCCACTTTCGCCAAGTCAGATAACCTAGGTGATACATTATGCTCACTTTGTGGAGAAAACCAGGAAGGGTAGGTGAGGAAGGGCTGGCCGTTTTATTTACAAAGATCTGAGACAGGTAGTCGGACAATTGACTTCTGATTGGTTGGAGAAACAGTGTTATCAAGAATTATTCTAATACGGTCGCTCCTGCTCCATGTGTGCTCTATACTTCTTTCTCTCTTTTCTACAATTTCGTCCACACTTATGGTAGCACGGTTAGTTTTAGTTTCAGCATCTTGCGGGCCAGGCAGTAATGACTTCTGATTGGTTGGAGAAGAAATTGTGTCAGAAGTTATTCTAATGCAGCCGCATCTACGCGTAGCGTACTCTACTTTTATCTCTCTTTTTAACTATTTCGTTCGCACTATTGGCAGCACGGTTAGTTTCAGTTTGAGCGTTATCCAGGCCAGGCAGAAATGTTTGTTAACAAAACGGCCAGTAAGTTAAAGATGGCCTCCTATCCACTTTCGCCAAGTCAGATAACCTTACTCTGGCTACAGAGTACAATGAACCAGCCTTGGTTTTCTTCTTTTCTACTCTTGTTTCGTCGAGTATCCTTCGCTTACGCATGTAGCTTTTATATACCAAATTTCTCTTCCCCTTCGCTCAGCTGGCGTGGTCGAGTGGTTATGGTGCACGCGCGTTTTTGCTCATGGATGTGGGTTCAACCCCGTCGGCGGCAAATGTGTTTGTTATTTCCCTTGTGATAATTATCGCGATAAGTTTAGAGCCGATAAAGTTGGATCAGTGCGTATGATCGGATCGGTCTTGGCTTTCCGTCCGTACAATGATCAACAATAAGGCTGATACAAATATTAATTTTCTTTTATGTCATCCCCCCCCCCTTCGAAAATCCGAAAATTTTGAAGGGGAGAAAATAAAAGATTCATCATTTTTTTGACATCAGTTAGGTTTTTTCAATTTACAAAGTAAGAATCAAGTAAAATAATGATCCAGAGGATGATTAAAAACAGTTTAACAACTATCATTAAAAATAAAAATTTCGAAAAAATAACTTTATATCCATTTTTATTTTTTTGTTCCTTATTTATTTTTATCCCCCCCCTCGTACCTTCCAAAAGGTCTCGGACATAAAAGAAATTTAATATTTGTATCAGCCTTATAGCAGTTCACGAAATCGGTTTCTCGCAGATAAAGGCAGCAACTAATTGTCGGGTTGCTTGAAAATGCCTATTTTCGTCTTATTTCCGCGATAATTCCATTCACTGAAGTCTAGTACACGACACTGAAGACGGCCACACAGTTGAGGTTGAAATACGCGTATCTGTCAAAGGATAAAAAATCTAGTGGAATTAAATGGTATAGCACTAAATTCTAATGTTTGAAAGAAGGGTGAATTTGTGCTAAACATTTCAATGATAAAAAAATATTCTAATAGCATAGCTCAAAAGAGTACCTAATATTGGAAAGGAGGGTAATTTCTGGGTGAATAACAAAATAATTTTCGCTATAATTCTCGTAATATGGTTAACTTTAATCAAGAGCATAGTACTGTTGAATAAAGTTTCGTTTGTGTATCCATTGACTTTAAAATAAGCCTGATGTCGCCAGAGGAATTCAATAGAAACGCAAAAACGAATGTCATCTAAAGAAATCCTTGATTTACTACTAATTTTGTAAAACGACCATTATGCCAAACGATTTTTCACCAAATGACCATTATGCTAAACGGCTTTATGCCAAACGATTTTATGCCAAATGATCTACCACCGTTTGGTATAAGGTCATTTGGCCTAAAGTCGTTTGGTATAACGACCGTTATACGAATAGTTTTATGCTAAATGACCATTATGCCAATCAACTTTATGCCAAATGACCTTTATCACATCAGCTAAATCTTGTACTATCAATAAGCATTTTGTGCACGAAATTGTATAGATGCACAAATGAATTTGCAAAGAAAACAGAACGTTATTAACGCGTTAATCTAGGTCATATAATGTTAAGGTTACCTTATCACTCAATATTGTCACTGCGCGTGATTTTAAGCGAAACCATAAATTTATAACTGATCGAAGTTATTTGAATATCGATGTTCGAAAGTAAAACACTATGTCGTTGGTTGTTTGACTGTAGTTTCTTGTTGATATCGAAAAATAAAACAAAATTAAAAGCTGTTTTTTAATTTTGTCGAACGTTTCGGTGAGGAAGGTCCCAAACCGACCTAAACGTTGGACAAATAAAATAACAGTTTTCAATTATGTCACGACTGAAAAGCCAATCCATCGTAAAATACTATGAACTATAATTTATTCAACTGTCGTCTATATCTGAAATTGTATAATTCAAATTGGACTTTAACCAAAAACGAAATAAAGACATAGCTGTCGAGCTCAGAATGGTTACCAGTTCTAGTAGGGGAAAAGCGCCAGGCCCACTGTGCAGACTTGGTATTGAAGATAGTTTATAAATTGGCGACGGTCAGATTATTCACTCATGATAATATGATAGACGAAAATTTCTAAACTGTTCGAAGAAAGAAACAGGGACAACCGTTTCATTTCAGGGGATAGATAAAATAGTTGGGAGTGGCTTTGCTAAGAATGTCAGGGCGCACTCCATCATAGTGAACTTTCATATTCCTGGGATGGGATATAGGTATTTCTGCCTTATGCCCTGGCTCAAAAACCTTGGCTTAAGCGCCATTGCTCGCTCTCTGAAATGAAAAGAAAACATTCCCGTCCATATTATGAAACAAATCAATGTATGGAAAACACAGGAGCAAGAATAGGGATTCAACCATGGATGAAAATCAATATTAAGTCTAAGTAAGTAGCAAAAGTGATGTTTTGTCGGAAAAAGTGCCGCTGTGAAATATTTATCCGCGGTTAAATCCATACACAAATTTGCCATGAAACTAGAATTGACTCGTGATTGCTTTTTAAAAATAATCAAATGGAATTCATTCACCAAATTTATGTTCAAAGTCATCTTTCTTCAATTCTTCAACCATTCTCCCTGATTAAAATAGGACACGTGCTTGAAGTCGTGTTGAGACTCCCCCAAATCAACGCAATTTTTTACGGCGAAAGTGGCAAACAATCGCAGCGATTTCGCTGATGTTTCGCTGCATGCACAGTTTGACGAGCGTGTCTAAACCACAGCGACACGATTTCGCAGCGATTTTCGTCGCGTCAGTCTAGATGGTTCCATATACGAGTGTTTAAAGCAACTCAACAACGAAATCCCGTCGATTTTTTGTCGCTTCGCTGAAAAAAATCGCGTTGAATTAGGGGAGCCTTTAATCAGGATCATCTGCTTCCAAATCCAGCGATTTTTTTCGGGTCAGCTGTTTCCACTTCATCAGATTCCTGTAGCTCTTCAATTAACGAACAATCTTTACCAGCAGTACAAGTTAAATCTTTCTTCAGACATCATATTTTTAGTTCATGTTCACAAATGAAACCTTGCACAAAAATCAGGTTCGAAAATTGCAGAAATCTGTAATAATAAAAATGGAATTGTATTTGTATGTCACGAAATGGCTGGAGAACGAGTCCACGGTTTAACCTGATTATTCCACTATATTGCATTCGTTATGGGATGCGACGTGTTTATGCGAGGAAAAAGTTTAGGATTGATCTCCTGAATAGTTAGAAAAGGGGTAAAACTAATTCGTCATTTTGTATGGGAGTTTTTATAGCGTCTTTCAATAGCCTAATTGATAGCAAGACAAAGCTTGCCGAGTTCATTAGTTTCAAATATGCATGGTAAGCCAGAACTCTAGGTGTAACAAAATTCAACCACATTTTTTAAACGTCTGTCCACGCTCACAGATTGTTACGATCAAACCTGCTCCATTTGAATTTACCGTTTTGATTCATATTACGGACACTTAAGGCCTGAGCGTAATATAACCGATCGAAAAGCATATAAATTGAAACAGAATATATGATACCTCTGCGTTATCATGCTTTCAAAACACTAATCTTTCGGATGGCGGTCGAAGATTCGGTTTTCACAGCTTGAATTACCTGAAATAAATAGAAATGAGTGATCTTTCCATGATTCTTATTCCGGACGCAACCTCACTTTTGTTTCATATTGCGGACACTTTGTTTTGAATTCCGGACAGTTCACGAAAAGCAAAACTAAAATGGTTAAATTATAAATTATACTTTCTCATCCGTTAAAGCAACGTCAAAACTAATCGCGCATTATAAAATTTCATGGATTGCTATGGTAAATTCATATTGAAACGTGTCTGAAAGTTGTGAACTTTTGAACGGGAAATTTTGAAACATTTCAAGTGAAACGTTTCCCATACAAAGTAGAGTGTCCGGAATTTGAAGCTGACCGGAATTTGAATCAGAACGGTACATATTAAAATTGTAGATATTCAAAAAACTAATCAATGTTACACCGAATTACGGTACATATTTTGCAAAGTACAAGATGATTTTGATTACCTTGAAAACTATACTGAACACCATAAGAAACTGTAATTATCACGCGTTATATTAGAATAGAATTTACTTCGATTAGTAAGCTTATATGTTTAAGATTTTCCATCGGCTAGGTAAAACGAATGCAAAACTGAAGAATATTAGTATGACACTTCATATAAGACTTGTTTTCATTTTAATTGAGAACATTTAAGGTTTTATATACGAATTTAAAAAATTGAAACGATTTTAGCATTTTCGAAACGCTTACAAACAATCTGTTCTACGACCACTATTTGATGTAGTTTTTAATAGTTGGTCACTTATCTTTGACAACCTAGCTATCATAGAACTTGCATATGGTCTCAAATCTCTTAGCGAATAGCAGTTTCACAAACTGGGATCATTTTTGTAATCTAAGTCAGAAATTTCCATACAACGTTAAACGCCTGGAGGTATACAATGCCCTATAAATGTTACGTAATTAATTCAATTTTGTTCGATTTTTACTCAATTATCAAAGTTTAACCAAAACAGAAAACCAACTTTCGAGTATAAGAAAAATAATATATCCATTCAAAATAAATCTTTCGGCAATCTATCAGCTGCAATCGATAGCTAGGATGCCAGTATTTGTTTTAAAAATATAAACTATAATTCTTTGAAACAACATGCATAAATATTCAAGTTTTCTTCGAAAAAACTATCAAAGTTACCCCGTTTTACGGTACTAAAAAATCACTACCTAGTGAAGATTCTAAATTATTTCTTATACGAAACAGTACCAGAGTAACAAATTTCGCTTTTAAATATTTACAGCTGATTGGAATTTGAAAATCATTAAGTGTGCAGAATCCGGGGCCTTCACGGTGCTTGAAAATTGTGTGCTTTCTAGCGAAGGCACTTTTCCAGCAGCGACCGTATTGTATTGCACACGCGTTTGTAGGCGTCATCGCTTTGCGCTCTGTTTCTTCTGCACCAGTAGCAGCAACGCATCCAACGCAATGCGTTTTCGTTGAACCATTCCTGTCAAAAGCGAACCTTCCGAGCGACGACGACGACGACGACGAAGCACCAATGCGATGCTCTCCAGTTCCCATGTATATTTTTTTTATAACCCACGCCAGCTACTGTTTGTCTATCGTCGTTGTATCGTTCCGCTGCTCTTGGCTTGATAGAATACAGTCAGTGAGCATTGCTTCCACCCCGCTTATGGCTCAATGACGATGATGATTGCGCTCGGATTCGTATCCGCTGTGCTCTTCCGTTACTCTATGTGCCAGTCCTAGCAGCATCCCAGAGATGGCCATCGACGATGATGACGACGAGGAGAACAGCAGCGACGAGATACCCATTCCTGAGTCCTAGCTTCTGGTAGGATGCTTCCAAGCCGTGGTGGCACTTTGGGTCGCCGATTCCGTGGGACAGTGTTTCTCAACCAGTTTTTGTTTTAATTAATTTTATTTTATTTTGAATCTTCTGTAGATCTTTCTACCTGGTATAAGAACTGCTAGTACATTTTGGTGCAGTCTTCAACATGGACGGCCTGCAAATTTGTTTTTAAATCAAATGCTTGTTTTTAATACAAAGACAAAATCGAATTGTTAATAAGTCGATACAGACAATTTATATATTTGTTACATATGGCTTGAATAACCTCAATGTGATATATAAAAGCTTATTCCACCAAATTGCGAACCACTGCATACAAACTTCTCTATGTCATGCCTAGCGCACCTCCCCCGTCCTCGTCCCGAGAGTCATCCTCGGTTGTCTAGCCGAGTGCGTTTGTGTATGCTCCTGTGTTGCCATTGCCATGTTTGTACAGCAATCAGCAGTGTCGGGAAAGGTACAAGGATCGCATCGGTGAAAACCAGCGCGCCCGTCCAGAGAAGTGGTGGGAGAGTGCGGAAGCATGCCCTTCCTGCCTTTCCCCGCTTGCTCACGCTATGCACAACGTGCTGAGATCACGACACGACTATGCTCTGTGGCGAGATGCGGAAGGGAGGAAGCCGAGGCCCGCGGAGAGTGCTTGCTGCAGCAGATCCTTTTCCAGTCAACGCGAACCTCAAACCACACTAATTCGTCCTTTCCTGACAACGACGACAACCAAGAGTTGTTCTAGAGGGAATGAGTCGAGTCGAGCTCCGGAGTCACAATCGTCGACCGACAACGACACGAAAGGAGAAAAAAGGCAGAAATAAAATAACACTCACACACGCACTCGGGAACAACACCGGGGATCAGTGGGTTCCCTTCGGATCCTAGCGGGCGGCAAGAGGAAGGTGCAGACAGAAGGCGCGGAGACGGTATACATTTCAACAACTTTCATTCATGAGCACAAAGTGGAAGCGAGTTTGCCAAATTTCGGACGACGACGACGACGATGGCTAAAGAGCGGAAGAAAGTTCAGGGAGCGAGTTTACTCAATATGGTTTGGCACAGATGCAGAGCATTTTGAGAAATGGATGGTCGTGTGAGCGCGCAAGGATGACGGCGGGGAAGTGATGCCAGATTTGTTATGGAAAAACGAAAAACAATCGTGAATTAATTTCAATAATAATCTGATTTTTTCTTCATGAAATCTGTTATCAAACTGGAATAGCCTAAGGTTTAGTAAGCCGAAGTTGTTAATTTACCCCGAACAAATATTCCAGAAATTTCTTGGTTTTAACAACAGCGCAAGTTTTTTTATTATTCCCAGAAGGAAAAAAACATACAATTTTTTTTTTTATTGAACATTTTGTTTTGTTTCTCCATTACTTTTTTAAATCGACGTAACCACCCTTCACACCGTTCTGAGAAAATTAATTAGAAAAAATCATATTATAGTTTCCAAAACGCATTGGCGTAGGAACAGGGGGACCAGGAGGGCTAGGTCCCCTCCAGAACCATTCAGCCCTCCCGACTATTTTGGATGCTGATATATATGGAAATTTAAAAAATATATTTACATGAATATAACGTAAAGAAAATTGTTCTTTACCAATTTACATGACTCTTATTATTAACAAATAACTCTTCAGTAGTAACGTTCTTTCATTTTGTACAAAAAGAGTGGGAAAACCGAAAGATTAACTTTCCGGCTGTCGCTTCATTGGTAACTGCTAGAATCAGCTTGCTGGTGTGTACATTAAGCGCAATGTTTCGACATTTCTGTTGCAAGAATACTGTTGTACAAAATTGCGTTATTTTTCGCAGTTCCAAAAATTCGTATTATCTGAATAATGCAAGCAATGTTTTTCCCAATGTTGTAACACAAAGCAGCATATTCCCATGCATTATGATTTCCCATGTCCTGCTTGAGTTGTCCGGTGATAATGCTTTCCTTAACCCTTCAGTCGTCGCGCAGTTTGCCACCGTCAGAACCACCACGCTTATGCTGTGTACGATAAGCGAGGTTTGTTCACCTCTGTTGTACAAAATACAACGACTGAAGTGTTAATAAGAATTCACTAAAAAAAATCATGCATTAACTAGAAATCACATAATGTCCGACAGTGTTTGAAAAAAAGGCAACATTACTAAAGGAATTTCTTAGACAGTAGTTAGCGGAAATTCTTGGTTAAAAATTAAGGCGTAATACATAACAAATCTATTCATGAAATTTCAACCTGGCTAAGTCGAACTCGATTATCCGGAGTATCGATTTTTTTTTCACTCCGGATAATCACATCACTAAAATAAAGATTAAAATCGACGATTGAAGAACTTCAATGTTACCTTTTTCCGTTGTTTTAATTATGTGACGCAGTGGTGAAGCCAGAAATTATTTCTAGGAACATTCTAGGAACATTAGAAGAAAAATAAATTTTTGACTGGCACACACCAAAAACTCCTTTTTCAAACCCCTCTTTTCTTACCTACTTACAAAAATGCTAAACCATTCATATTGTATATTGTAATACCTAATTATCTCAAAGTTATGCGTAAAAACTGAAAAGCAAGTATATCAAAAAATATATTCCGGATCGAGTCTAAAATTCCGGATAGGGGAAGGGGTGGTAAAATGAACACCTTAAGGAAATCATCCTGTTTCTGATAGAAAAACGAGCAATTTGTATAGTTCTATCCCACTAAATCAAAAACAGGGATGTTTTCTATAGCAGTGAATTCAGATTAAAATAGTTGAATTTTCACATATTTTTGTCGCTAGCAAAAAACGATGTAAATATTCATTTTACCTGTACTATGTGGGTAAAATGAACAGCTGTTGGTGGTAAAATGAACATCATGCAAAAAACGTGAGTAAAACAAATATTTCTGAAAAATGTTATTGCCTTATCAAAAATTTATCCATTAATGATTGTAACTCATTCAAAAAGAATTCTAAAGGTACCAGATTTGACCTCATATCAAAAAAAAGCTCAAGCCTTCCGAGTTAAAAGTTACGTCAGTTCTAATTTTCAAACGTGATTTTCTAAAATTTTAGTTTTCATTGATATTCTCACTTCAATTGACCTACGTATCAACTCGAACACTCTGATTTATGCTATAAATCGTCCGTGAGTGAAAAAAATTCATTGAAATTTGTTTTTCTCGATAAAAGTCAAAGTGTTCATTTTACCACCACTTCCCCTAATCTATTCCGACCTGTATGCAGCGAAGACAGACAGAATAACAAACTATTCCAACTACGATGTTGTTGATTATTGCGACCGACTTCTGTAAACAAGAATTTGCTAGAAAAAAAACCCTTGGTACGCCAGTGCTAAAATGGTTTTATAATGAATCCCTTTTCAACATTTCTCAAATTTTGAATACAGTAAGCTCGAGCTCAAAAACTAGGAGTTTTTTTTTATTATTTCCTTAAAAAAATATGACAAAATTATACACCGTATCAATTACTTACGACGTTTTCGTACCAGTTTAGAATCGACTCAAATAGTGTTTTGTTTTGAATCCCTCTACTAGCAGCTTTATTTTTTACCGCAAAACATATTCAAACTCTTCTAGTGTCAATATTGATAATTGCTCATCAGGGTCCGGAGATATTTTAAAATTCGGTCCCCGACTCTTTGCTCTGGGAAGTCAAGGAAATTTCCGAACCGACATGGAATTGAACCCAGACACCTTCAACATGGCTTTGCTTTGTAGCCGCGGATTCTTACCACACGACCAAGGAAGGCCCAGGTTTATTATGTCGATGTTTATAATTATAAGGTACAATACTCTAATCTACTTTTTAGATTCCCTTTATTGACATTCTGCTAAGAGAGTTCAAATAAATAAAAGAGATACAAATTCATTATTTTGATGTTAAGTTTAATTACATTAAATTACACGAACAATTTATATTTTATGTATTTGTTAATACACAGTCTCGCTGAATAACATGCAGGATTTTCACTGATCTCTGGGCATGAATTTAAATAATTTAAGGAGGGACTTGCACAGAATCTATCATAGAGTCTTGCAAAAAATGCTTACATAATCTTACACAAGATTTATATCGAATACTTGGCCAACATTTTCATGGTATCTTATTATTGAATATGACACATAATACTCACAAATCCAGCATAGTACAAGATGGATTTCTAACAGAATTATGAGGAGGATTCTTATGAAATCTAGGACAGCATTCTTACAGATTACAGAACATAATTTTAAAATGAATTCATAGAGCGATTCTGTTGGAATTCTGATCACAACTCTTACAGATCCATTCTACCAAATTTGAACTTTGGAAGAATTTTAAGTTTGATTCATGGGTTGATTCTTGTTTAAACCTGTACATCGTTTTCAAATAACTTAAGGCTGCATTTGAATAGAAAATTTTGGCCAGATTTCAATGTCATCCAGAAAACAGTTCATACAGAATTTAGAGCAATATCATCAGTAAATCTCACAAAATGCTGAGAAAGATACCGTTTTGTCTCAAATTCCGAACAGACTCATATTCCGAACACTAGGTTTTTGTATGGCGATGAGGTTGAAATGTTTCGCTAAAATGTATCATCAAATTACCAGGAAATGGCAGTCAATTACAATTAAATATAATCATCTTCCAATCTATTTTATACCTCGGGAGTAGTGATGAATCTCTAGTTCGAGACCAGTATACCGTTTAGATTCATATTACGGACAGCTTTAAATTCCGGACACTTTACTTTGTATGGGAAACATTTCACGCGAAATGTTTCAATTTTTGCTGTTCAAAAGTTCACAATTTTAAGGCTCGTTTTAGTAAACTTTTTCCATAAATATCTTTGAAAATTTATAATGCCCAACTACCTTAGATGTCTCTTTTGCGGTTTAACGATTTCGATTGATGATTTGACTGTTCCATTAATGATTTTCATGAGCTGTCCGGAATTCGATTCAAAGTGTCCGGAATATGAGGCAAAAGTGCGGAAGCGTCCGGAATAAGAATCATGAAAAGGCCACACATTTTGATTTATTTAAAATTATTGAAGTTGCGGAAGCGTATTCTTCACCCACCGTTCGAAAGTAAAGGGCTTCTGGCGCTCGATAGCGCTAAGGAATCATACAGAATGATTTATTTTTTATGCTCTATGCTGGGTTATATTTCCCTGAGTTCTTAAGTGTCCGTAATACGAATCAAAACGGTAACTACCTCAGATAAATTTATTTGCAAAATTATTCATTTGAATACGATTTATTCGTGCTGTTCGGAATTTGAATCAAGGTGTTCGGAATATGAGACAGAATGAACACAGTGTTCGGCATCCGAGTCAAAATGTTGTTCCATACTTTTACGTAAAAACTATACTAAACAAGTTTAAATTAATATTTTTATCAACACACCCTTCAGCTAACAGAAAGACATTGCGAAGAAACTCAAATGTTCATAAATATCGGCTAATATATGCCTACCATGTGCATTTAAAGTCCCTATTGGCCTTAAGTGTTTGGAATATGAGTCAAAACGGTACTCTATAGCTCTTTACCTGTATTCAATTTCTCCAGAAAAAAAAAATACTTCCTGACTGACTTTCGTTCGATTTCACGAAAATGTTGGAATTGTGAACTTGTGAATTCAAACAGGTGGGCAGTCCTTGTATAGATAGTCTTAAAACGCTCAGATGACTTAGGCGAATATTAAGTGAATATTTTGTTTTAAATAATTTCAATAATTCACAATGATTATAAAGAGGTTTCTAATTAATTATAATCAGCTCTATTGGGTTCCTCATAGTATTAAAGTAATTCTCTAAAATGTTCCACGGATTTTACAGCAATACCCATAGGTTATTAGTTTCTTCCAAAAGACAACCGGGAGATACCAAAGGAGAGGTACAAAACGAATTACTTGACGTGTTTCTTAACAAATCTGTGGAATAAATCAAGGGAAATTTTTGGTTGTAGATAAAATTGTAGCGAGCATCGTGAATGAATTTCAGATCATTTTGAAAAGAATCCTGGCAGAATTCAAATACAAACAATAAATAGGAACTCAGGGGATCTGGGTCCTTGGCTTGAAGCCATTTGGCTTAAAGGACATTTAGCATCACGGTCATTTGTCATAATGGTCATTTGGCATTTCAGATAATTCATGTTAGAATAAAATTTCAAGACTTACATTTGGTCTCCAAATTTTAATTCGATTTAATTCTTAGGGGCCTTCCTTCGCCGAGTCGTTAGAGTCCGCGTCTACAAAGCAAAGCCATGCTGAAGGTGTCTGGGTTCGATTCCCGGTCGATCCAGGATCTTTTCGTAATGGAAATTTCCTTGACTTCCCTGGGCACACAGTATCATTGTACCTGCCACACGAGATATGGCCACTTTGCAAAGAAAGCTTTCATTTAATAACTGTGGAAGTGTTAATAATAGCTACTGATATCACTATTGATTAATTATTATTGTTCAATTATGTTCAAGCATAACGTGTTTCATGCATAGAAACAGTTGGCCAAAGTCGTGTAAAAATTAAAGCGTAAAGGGTTAATCAAAAAAATGTATGCATATCTAATTCAATTTCTGAAATGATTTCTAACAAAATTAGCACTCGCTTTTGAAGTTCTGGTGATTTTTTATAACAAACTTCTTGATTTTTTTTTCATTGATATTTCTAACCGTCTCTGAGTATACTCCGGAGGAGTTTTGATGATGTTCTTTCAGAAGGCAGGCTTAGCATTCCTTCTATAGCCGTAGGTAGATTTTATAGAAAGTATTATGATATTTTATTCAGCAGGTCTGTCAGATATTGGCTCTGCTTTTTGCTAAAATTTATTGGTATAATTAGGGCCGAAACTTTTCTCAGAAAATTTTTCATTTTTTTACGGCATGCCCACGGTATAGTCACCTAAATCCTTCTTTAAAGTTACGGAAATCGCTATTTTGTTTTTGGGTCAAGAGTCTTGACACATTGATTTCTAAATCACACTTTAGCTGTCTTTATAATAACAAATATCTATTTCTTCATCAGATCACGAAAAAAGTGACTTTGGTGAAAAGTTCTGAAAATAGTGACTTTAGTGACTTTTTGTTGGAAATAGTGACTGCTTAGTGATCATGTCGAAAAAGTGTTCAAGTCATTAAAAACTAAATTGCTACTAGCCCTGTAAGGGCGATCAGATGCCCAAAAATCAAAAAATAATTTATTTTGATTGTTTTTTCTTGTACGAAAAAACTTGAAACTTCTGTTAAGATATTCTTGGAATATTAGAGCAAGTTCGTTTGTAGTTTCCTTGAAACAGTGTGTCAAAGTTAGAGTTTTCATCAAAAATAAATTATTCAGTATATAAACAAGGTATACGTTCAAGGGAACATACAATATGGCCTATAAAAAATGCGATAATAGCTAAAAATTGAATTTAGCATCCACAAGCGTTATTTTCATTGGTTTCGTGATTGAATGTCATTTCGGATGACTGTCTGATATATCTTCGCTATCTAGGACGATCATGTCATTTTTTTACTAACCTAAATAATGTACGGAAGCTTGAATGTTGGAGGGTTTTTTCACTAAAAGTTAGTCTTATGGGTTTGATGTGCATATTTTAATTTTTGTTTAAGTTTAACAAAAAATAAATGCAGAGTGCTATAAGAGGAGCAATTTGTTCTTTCGGTTAGAGACAACTTAGATCAATTCTAGTTCATAGATTTTGAGCAAAACAGTGCCGCCTATCATACTTTCATGAAGGTCCAGAATTAACCATTTATTCTAAAATATGTTCAAGTCTCCAGCGCTCCAGGTATGGATCCATTCTATCACATGATATGGGCGAATTTTCGAGGCAAGGCTTGTAAAGAATTTCATCACACAGATATTGCCTTCGATGACTGCATGATAAAATTTGAAGGTATGCTTTCATTACCCCTCTAGTAAGGTAAAGGTAGCAGATAAAAATTCTGTCCAAAGTGAAAAATAGGTGAAAACCGATATACCGTTTTGATTCATATTACGGACAGCTTCAAATTCCGGACACTCTACTTTGTATGGGAAACATTTCACGCGAAATGTTTCAATTTTTGCTGTTCAAAAGTTCTCAGTTTCAATGCTCGTTTTAGTAAACTTTTTCCATAAATATCTTTGAAAATTTATAATGCCCAACTACCTTAGATGTCTCTTTGGTGGTTTAACGATTTCGATTGATGATTTGACTGTTCCATTAATTTTTTTTTTTAATTTCTTTATTAGCATCATTCCAAACATTACATTCATTTCTTATATCTAGGTGTTCTGTGTTATTAGACAACACTATCATCCTAATTTGGTAAAATAAATTTAAGATTTAATTAACATTTTGTTAACAACATATTACATTTCATTTGCCGTAGCAGTTCAGTTTTTTACAGGTGAGTTGATTTCACCTGCTTATAAGAGAAAAAAAAAAGTTTTTAATATACTTAACCTAACTTAACCTAAACATATAACGCATTAATCGTGGCAATAGAAGATTGTAACGATTTTTGCCTGAAATTATCGATTATTTTATTTGACATTTGTTCCAATGTTGGATATTCTATGTAACTCATTGGTACTATACCAGGGAGGAAGCCTCAGAATCATTTTCAAAATTTTATTTTGAATTCTCTGCAGAGCTTTCTTCCTGGTATTACAACAGCTAGTCCATATTGGTACAGCATACAACATGGCTGGCCTGAAAATTTGTTTGAATATCAAAAGCTTGTTCTTAAGACAAAGTTTTGATTTTCTATTAATAAGGGGATAGAGACATTTTACATATTTATTACATTTGGCTTGAATGCCCTCAATGTGATTTTTGAAAGTTAAATTCTTATCTAGCATGAGCCCTAGATACTTAATTTCATCTGACCAATTTATTGGAACCTCTCTCATCGTGACAACATGTCTACTTAGAGGTTTCAAATAAAGAGCTTTTGGTTTATGTGGGAATATTATTAGTTGAGTTTTGGAAGCATTAGGAGAAATCTTCCATTTTTGCAAGTATGAAGAAAAAATATCCAAACTTTTTTGCAATCGACTACAGATGACACGCAGGCTTCGTCCTTTGGCGGAAACAAATATTTTTGACATCCCTGAGGTAACTCAGGTAAGTCAGATGTGAAAATATTGTATAATATTGGTCCCAAAATGCTGCCTTGAGGAACACCAGCTCTTACAGGAAGTCTTTCAGATCTGGAGTTCTGATAATTAACCTGAAGTGTACGATTTGACAAATAACTTTGAATTATTCTAACAATGTATGTTGGAAAATTAAAGTTTTTTTAATTTTACAATCAAACCTTCATGCCAAACACTGTCGAATGCTTTTTCTATGTCTAGAAGAGCAAGACCAGTAGAATAGCCTTCAGATTTGTTGGATCGGATCAAATTTGTTACACGTAAAAGTTGATGAGTTGTCGAATGTCCATGGCGGAATCCGAACTGTTCATTGGCAAAAAATGAATTTTCGTTGATGTGGGCCATCATTCTGTTCAAAATAACCTTTTCAAAAAGTTTACTGATGGAGGAAAGCAAACTGATTGGACGATAGCTAGAAGCTTCTGCAGGATTTTTGTCTGGTTTTAAAATTGGAACAACCTTAGCATTTTTCCATTTGTCAGGAAAATATGCTAATTGAAAACATTTGTTAAATATATCAACTAAAACTGATAAGCTACTTTCTGGAAGTTTCTTGATGAGGATGTAGAAAATTCCATCATCGCCAGGAGCTTTCATACTTTTGAATTTTTTAATAATAGTTCTCACTTCTTCCAAATCAGTCTCCCAGGCATTTTAGAAAACGTTCTCTTGATTGAGAATATTTTCGAACTCCTGAGCAACTTCATTTTCATTTGGACTAGTAAGTCCTAAATTGAAATTATGCGCACTTTCAAACTGCATAGCAAGTTTTTGAGCTTTTTCGCAATTAGTTAGTAATAATTTGTTTTCCTCTTTCAATGCCGGTATTGGCTTCTGAGGTTTTTTCAAGATTTTAGATAATTTCCAAAAGGGCTTAGAGCCAGGGTCCAATTGAGAAATTTTATTTTCAAAATTTTTGTTTCTTAATTGAGCAAAACGTTTCTTGATTTCTTTCTGCAAATCCTGCCATATAATTTTTATAGCAGGATCGCGAGTGCGTTGAAATTGCCTTCTCCTCACGTTTTTAAGACGGATCAAGAGTTTAAGATCATCGTCTATAATCACGGATTCAAATTTTACTTCACATTTTGGAATTGCAATGCTCCGGGCTTCAACAATGGAATTTGTTAAAGTTTCAAGAGCATTGTCAATATCAACTTTAGTTTCTAAAGAAATGTTAACATCAAGATTAGAGTCAACATACGTTTTATATATATTCCAGTCGGCTCGTAAATAATTGAAAGTGGAGCTGATAGGATTGATAAACGCTTCTTGGGATATTTGAAATGTAACAGGGACATGATCAGAATCAAAATCAGCATGAGTAATCAGTTGGCTACAAAGATGACTAGAGTCGGTTAAGATCAAATCAATCGTAGATGGATTTCTAGAAAAGGAAAAACATGTGGGGCTATCAGGGTATTGAATTGAGAAATATCCTGAAGAGCACTCATCAAATAAAATTCTGCCGTTGGAATTACTTTGAGAATTATTCCATGACCGATGTTTGGCATTAAAGTCACCAATGACAAAAAATTTTGACTTATTGCGAGTCAATTTACGCAAGTCAGTTTGGAGCACTGTTCCATTAATGATTATCATGAGCTGTCCGGAATTCGATTCAAAGTGTCCGGAATATGAGGCAAAAGTGAGGAAGCGATTTTGATTTATTTAAAATTATTGAAGTTGCGGAAGCGTATTCTTCACCCACCGTTCGAAAGTAAAGGGCTTCCGACGCTCGATAGCGCTAAGGAATCATACAGAATGATTTATTTTGTATGCTCTATGCTGGGTTATATTTCCCTGAGTCCTTAAGTGTCTTCAATATGAATCAAAACGGTATTTTGTTTTATTGTAATTTTTATTTGGTAAATGAAAACGTAACAAAAATGTTATTCATCAATTAAATTAAATGTTTAATCTGTTAAGACTCATATTTTTTCAACTGATTAAACTTCTTCTTGTTTCTGGCGTTACATCCCCACTGGGACAGAGCCTGCTTCTCAGCTTAGTGTTCTTATGAGCACTTCCACAGCTATTAACTGAGAGCTTACTATGCCAATGACCATTTTTGCATGCGTTTATGGTGTGGCAGGTACGAAGATACTCTATGCCCTGGGATGTCGAGAAAATTTCCAACCCGAAAAGATCCTCGACCGGTGGGATTCGAACCCTTTTGCAGCTTTTCGGACGATTTGCGAACTATCCGTTCACCTTTTCGTTCGTGAACCTACGTCGGCTCTGAAGTACTATCAAACCATCATCCCTTCGATTACTTTTTGTTCATCCTTAAGTTATTTTAACTTCTGTACTGCCAAATATTCAGCCTTGTGATAGTCTTTTACTATGTTGAAGGTGATATTTCGATTCCAGGATGCTCTAGGATCGTATCATGGTTACTATAAGTATAATAGGACACGAAAGAACTTCTGCTAGATAAAGTGCCGTATCTATGATGCACGAATTCAAAAATGGAAAGAAAGCTTGCGGTAGAGTAAGGTGGGGCAAAAGTTCGACCTTAGTGGTATAATCAAAGTTTCAAGGAAAACAATAGCAGTTAAAACAAAACAAATACCATACAGTGAACTTTCTACATATTGGCTATAATTTTTCTGAACAAACTTGTGTCAAAATATTTACCCAGTTTTAGTTATAACAGTTTCAAAATTGATTGTCTTATTCGAACTTTTGCCCCACCGGTGGGGCAAGAGTTCGAATCTAGTGTGGGGCAAAAGTTCGCTGGCTAAAACACAAAATATCGATCCTTTTATGACAGGCATACTTTACACCAGCCGTAAACTTAAGTTTGACGAAAAATACACACTAAATTTTCATCAAAAAATTGCCCAAAACCGGGTTGATTGTAATATACTCAAAATTAGCAGTTTTTTGCAAAACTAAGTGGAAACGTGAAATTTTGGAGACATTTTTCACATGATCAGACAAATTTAACTAAATTTGAAGATAATATGTGGATTTTAGGCAATTTGCATTTTTTTTCCGTGATTTTATACATGGGTCGAACTTTTGCCCCGCTGATTCGAACTTTTGCCCCACTATGGGCCAAAAATTGTTTTCAAGCATTTATGCAAAAACTAATACACCTCAAAGCAACCTTATGATAGGCCTAGAAACGCTCTTACATAAAATATTGAAAAAGATTTTATCTTCAATTGGTTCCATGCAACGAAAGTTTGACCAAAAATTACAATATTCACGTCGAAAAACAACAAATAGCAATAACTTTTCCAAAACTCAATCGATTTTTATGATATTTGGAGTGAAAGTCTCTTACTTAAATAGCATTCGAACCACCATGACATTTATAAGTTTTTTTTTTTTAATTGAGCTAGAAATCTTAAAAAGAAACTCTTACCCCACTCGAACTTTTGCCCCACTTTACTCTATAGGCTGCATAGGGTGGTCAAATTAGCCCTCTTTCTATATCTTCCTAATAATGTTCACGAACAAAACAAGATTTTTATCAATTTTCAACCATTTTGTTAAAGGATTGGAGGTTAATTCAAATGTTTTGCTTATCTTGTGATAGATTGGCCCGTTTTTAGTATATTCATAAAAAATCTAATAATATCTCCAAAATTTAAAATGTAGTGAGTAGTAGCGTGTTGAGCACGTCTCTCAAAATTGCAATTATCACCGAAAATTCTGAACATTCATGATTAATATATTAAGAAAAATGTGGGAAATAGGGTTTTTCAAAGATGTTTCATTTAAATGAGATATATGTTCTTCCTAAAATTGGCTTGTATAGACCGGAATACGAAGATATCCCTCTTTTATAAAAATTGAAAAAGACTAGAAAGTTCTTGGCAACACTTCATACAGCATTTGCTGCTGCAGTAGCAGCTGTTCACCGTAGTAGCTTCAGAAGAGAGCCCTCTTCTTTAGGTCCTTGCCACACCAACAACCATCAGCAGTCCGCACGCGAGAGAACTCTGGACTGACTCCGGAGAGAAAGTGAGAACCACCCAACATCGTCGGCGCCCGCCGCCGTTATCCTTTTGCATGCTTTTACAACACAACACAGCAGCGCGACTGTCGACGACGACCGCATTCGCACGTATTTCATTTGTGTGCAAACTCCGGCGCAGGAAGGATCATCCTTGGAGCCGTTAGCTCGTTGCGTTCGAAAGGCAGTGCTCTCTGAATGCCGTACTGTTATAATAAACAAGCTTGGATTGAAGTGCGGATTTAAACGATTTGACGATTTGGGATCGGTGTGGTCGTCATCAGAGTGCGAAAGGTTTCTGCGGTTGAATTAGTGTCTTTTAAAGAAGAAAACCAATTGAGCAAGGATATAAGAAAAAGGATAACACCGCGACAAAAAGGGAAATATTAGCGGTGAAGAAGCAAAAGCATTCAAAGGAGAAGAAAAGTGTGAGGTGAAGAAGGTCATCGTCAAACTGACGGACGGCGGATTACGTTGTATGCTGGCTGTGTAATTCGGGGGAAAATCGTCCTTCAAATTGGATTAATATCGGTCCCGTAATTGAATTGGCCAGGTGCCAACGGTGAAGAAGTGTTGTGAGCCAGGTGGGGCAGTGAATTTCCGGCAGTGTACGTCAACAAAAGCGAGAGTGTTTTACGGTTTGGGGCGGAAAAAGTGTCACAATTCGTCTCGCTTGATTCGGTTTTCGTCCTTCTCGGTTTCGAGGCAGTCAGTGTAGTGGGTTGTGTGGGTGGTGATGATGATAATGGTCGACAATCATCGAGAGTGAGAGTTATTTCCTGCTGTCGGTAGTGCTTCGTGCCCCCTCGTCGCCCCCAAAGGGACTTCCGAGGATACATCATAATTCAATCATTTATTAAACATAATCACATTAAAAACAGTTACCATCCCAGTTCTGTATCCACACGTGTAATCGCCCTCTTCCACCACAATGGTCTATCCAGTGAATGAATAAAACATCAATATTACGATAATAAAATAAAGCACATTTTCCATCGGATGAATTAATCAGTTTAATTATTATGCTCTGCTACTGAGCTGGAAGAAGGAGAGTGGCTGTGGTGTTGGGCTGCCCTGCTGTAAATGACGATATAAAGTCGGTCGAGCGCTGTGGTGGCAGCCGTGGTCGTTTGTGGTAATAGCAACAGACGAATTCCATGGAAAATCGGTTGGTCGCGGAACTAGACCATCTTCGATGGAATTATGCAGTTGTTTTTTTTCTTTTGTGATAGAATATAGATGTTTCCATAGATAATGCGACAATGTTGGCTCAAGAGTAGTTTTTAAAAAGGACCTACGAATCTTTGCATGTAATTTATTTTAAAATCTAGACTATCCGTTTAAAAGAAAACTAATTTACGAAAACTCGTAATACGAGTGGTTAAACAAACGTACGGAAGAAAAATGTCAAATGAATGCAGCTGACCGCGATGGTGATCCAGGGAACAGTACGGTTTTGTGTTTTTCTATTATTTCTCGTACTAAGAGCTGCTTTCACTGTACATGTGTCTCATTCGACATAACAAGCAAGATTAAACTATTTTTGTTGTTTATGAATGGACATTTATGAAATCTATGCAACATTTATGATTTATGAAAATGTCATCGTGTCAGACGACATTCATTCCATCGTTTTTGTGTTTCTCAATGTTCATTCTACCGTTCGTGTTATGAGTTAGAGGAGACGGTAGTGGATAAGTGTAGAAAAATGACCATGGAAGCGTTTATGCTGGCGAACCGGTTACGTTTTCGTTGTATTGTCGCTCTTATTGCGTTTGGGCCTTCATGTTTTGATAATTTTTGATATTTTAATACAAACATTTTCATTCCATCTAAATATCAAAGATTCGAACATAGGAGGGACTGGAATTTGTAATAATAGCTCGGTGTAAATTTTGAAGTTTTAATGATGGACTTTTTTTTTGCTTTTTACCATCAGTTTGATGGGTCTTCCAAAACCGTGTGGCTACAAAGCAAAGCCATGCTGAAGGTTCCTGGGTTCGAATCCCGGTCGGTCCAGGATCTTTTCGTAAAAGAAATTTTCTTGACTTCCCTGGGCATAGAGTATCATCGTACCTGCCACACGATATACGAATGCAAAAATGGCAACTTTGGCAAAGACTGCTCTCAGTTAATAACTGTGGAAGTGCTCATAAAAACACTAAGCTGAGAAGCAGGCTCTGTTCCCATAAGGACGTTAATGCCAAACAGAAGAAGAACCATCAGTTTGACGGAAAACCAGGGCGAATTCCGTACATACATGCTGAGTGAATCTATATTGAAATTCCTTGAGTAATCTACAGCGATTAGCCAAAAGATATCTCCAATCCACCTTAAAATGGAATCTTAACAAATGCATTTCAAGAAAGAATCCTTAAACTTGTTTAAAACACAAACAAATTCTTTAGATTCGTTAGGAAATAGTTTAGGAGTTATACTAGTAGTTCACCAAGAAACTCGTTAATAAGTTCAATGAAATCATGAATTTTACTAGAAAAAAATGCGCCAGAAATTCATTCGCGATTATGGATACTATGGACCAATGCACTAGTTCACTCTATGACGTTTGAGCGGTGCCGTATTATTTATGTGGCCATGGGAACGAATGAATTCGGTACTGCTCAAACGTCAAATTAGTGAACTCGTGCATTGGTCCATGGACCTTTGCACGAGTTTACCGATTTGACACATGGGCGGTGCCGAATTCACTCGTTTCCGTGGCCACATAAATAACACGGCACCGCTCAAACGTCAACTAGTGAACTCCATTCTTCATTTCACCAAAAAACATAACCTCTCTAAAGTTGACAATGGGGCTCTGCACTGTTTTGATTTTGTATGGGATTTTGACTTTTACTGGCCTTGTTGTTAACAAATTTTGTGAAGCAGTGATAGAGAAACCACCATTATTTTGCAAAGCCCCATACTTAAATCATTTTGACAAATATTACATTGGCTTTGTTATTTTTCAACCAATTTTGAAACTTTTGGCATCATTCTCTTTAAAATTAAATTTATGAAAACTTTGTAAAAACTCCAAATTGGTCTAATAATAAAACAAGTCTAAAAATACCACATTTTTCAATTTTTTGTCAGTTAAACGTTATTTTTTAAGTTGAAACTGTTGTTTATTTCGTATGTTTAGGTATTTGCAACCGTATGGAAAGGTTTTTGCAACAATTTTTAAATAATTGTATAACATATATATTTTTGCATGTATTAAAATGTAGGAACTATTCATATTAGTTTTATATGACGATGCTTCCGAAACAATAGTTTTGTAGTAAAAGTATAATTTAGGACAAAAAAAAACTTAAATTATCCAAAGAAATTTGATTGTTTTTCCATTTTAAAATCATGTTGTGCAATTTTTGTCGGACAACTAAGTCAAACCCTTTTTTAAATTAAAATGTATCACATACTTAGTTTGAAACAACTAAATAAACTTCGAAGGCATGTGAAAATTGGGATCGGTTAAATATTTATGAAATTATGGTCAAACAAAGATGATTTTGTTACTAAAAAGTACAAAGTTTTCATAAATTTATCTTTGAAGACAATAATGTCAAGTTTCAAGCATACTTCACTAAAGGTCATGTTTTATAACTTAAAAGTTCTCCTTCAAGTCGCTTGCGTTACCTCTAAATGTTAATATTTAGGGTCATATATTGAGGTTTTTCTTTTTATGTGAATCGTATTCAGAAGAGCACAAGAATTTTTGGTTTTGAGAACTTTCGAAAAATAAGCCTCGCCCTACTGTGGATGATCTGTCAAATTGACCTAAGTATTGTCAAACTCGATTCGTGGTGTAATGACAAATTATAAATAGGAGGTTCTCTGAGGATTTGTTAATTGTTAGAATTTGATATGTTGTGAGTGATGATAGTTATAATTGATTTGGTTACTTCGAGTACAGAATGATATCTAGATTTTGCCATCTTATTACTATGGCACAATAAACATGATATATTCAGTTTTTCTCACTGGGATTATACCCTATTCTATTTCTCAATTCTTGATTCTGACAGGAATTTCACAAAAACGTTCAGTAATTCATCCACAATTATTTAAGGCTACCTTTAGCTGTGAAGTCAATTCTTAGCCACTATTTGGCCACTATGGTGCAATTATTTATTCAAGTCACTTTAACAATCTGTCTGACCGCTATCAGCCCTGGAATGCCGTTTCACCAAACGCCACTTCCCAGAATAGCTCTTTCCCTCGAAATATGTTTGACGCTCATAATTGTCAACTTTATCCATTTGATTTGCACCCTTTTTGTATGGTTTTCTTTTTTTTTCAATTTCACCGCCCTCCTGGTCGAATATAACCAAATATCTTCTTATTGCTTATCATGCTGTTTAGTTCACCATCCTATCATCGAAGATTAATCTTGCCTATTTTTGAACAGCATAACTTTTCGGGGAAACAGGTTGAGGAACTACCATTCGGGAAAAAGTCATTCGAGAAACAACATTCGGAGAAAAGTAGTACAATTCAGATCTTATAAACGAGAAGAAAAAGCAGAAAATTTTTCTACGAATTGTCAAGAAAAAACATTTTCTGCGCTTATTTTGAGAATAACCCCATAATTATTCTTCGGAATGATTCTTTCAGGTATTTCTTTAGGAACTGATTTTTTTTTTCTATCTTTATTAACGAGATTTTTAGCCCTGGGCTAGTTCATCTCGGGACCAACGGCTTTACTTCCCTTCCGAAGGAAGTCGTCACTGAAATTTTTTTAGTGACTATCTCGGGGATGGGATTCGATCCCAGGTCCTCGGCGTGAGCGGCGTGTGTTCTAACCCCTACACCAGGTCCGTTCCCCAGGAACTGATGACTAAAAATTGAAAACTATTGTTGTTAAAACACAACGATATATTTAAACAGTTTCATCAAAAACTTGCACAATGATTCCTCCATTAATACTTGAAGGATTTGTTATGGAATTTTTTACTACTACTCTAAGTATTTTTTTGACGGTACATGTATAATGATATATTTATATCCAGACCAGTTGATTGACAAAGAGTTATAACAGATTTTGTTACTCAACTAGCGCATTTTTTCCAACAAAATATGTTAAAATTTAGGCTAATTGATAGCTAAAATCACGAAAATTATAACACAATTTCTTCAAAATTGGAACAGATTTGTTATAATTTAAACAAAAACATAAACCATTATGCTTCAAATCATACATTAAATATAACTCATTTTGATATTTTTTAGTAACTGAATTATAATAAAATTTCTAATTTACTTTACATGAATAGAAGCGTTCATGTATAAGCAATTGCCCTCAGATTTTTGTGTTATAACTATGTTTGAAATTATGTTATAATTTCGTTGTAAATTTAAAAAAATTGAAACTGATTTGGTTTTAATTGTGTTATAATTTCGTTAATCAACTTAAAAGCTTTTAACGAAATTGAAAAAAACTAAAAATGGTTTTTCGTAACAAATCTTGATATAATTGTGCTATAATTTTGTTGTGATCTACTGATCTACTGATACTGAAATTTTATCCATAATTCCTGTTAATATTGTTTCAGGGATATTTTTCAGGAAAGAATTCATGTTTTTCCTCAAAATTTCTCTACTCCTGTAGGCGAATTCCGGCGCGTATTTTCTTCGAAGAAAACACAATTTTCTTAACTACCGAAAAGCTAAACATTACATATAATTTGCAATTGGATTAAATGGACAAATTGATGTGAAGATTTGCGAAAAAGTTACACGTCTTCTCAGTGAGAATCGAACTCACGACTCCCTGATCTCTAGTTAGGGCGCGTTACCACTACGCCATGAAAGGACTCATGAACGCAGAAGTTAACCTGAATTCGATTTCAGCTCAATAATCACGTGGTCCTTTTTCGCAAAGTGCACCCCTTTCGGAAGAATTAGATGCCCATCCAAACACAACGCTTTCTATATATATCCAATGCCTAGCTCGAGAGCGCATTGTTTTTTAGGTATAGGAATAGCACACTACACTAGCCAGCAACTGCGCTGGCTGAGGTTTCTATTGTGTGGGCTTCCAATGGGTCGCGACGTTCTCAAACGACCGGTTACGGAACATGAGTCCGTTGCTCGATAAATAATTGTTTTTAATTATGAATCGTGGCTTACGGCTAACCAGCCGAGTGGAAGTTTAACAACTACCGAAAAGCTAAACATTACATATAATTTGCAAAAAATATACCTGGAGTAATTATAGGAGGAATTCAAGAAAAAAAATCTTCGAAATCAATTCAGTTAATACGTTTATTAACATTTCTGGTTGAGTTTTTCATAAATTCTTGGGATGATTCTTCAATCCTTAGATAGCCTATGAGGGCATTGCTGGTGGAATAATTAAAGGAATTTATGCAAACTGCTATGACAAATTCAAGAGTTGTCCAAAGAAAAACTTTTGGAAGTTATCTGTGTTGAAATGATCGATTGAAACTCTTAACCAATTATTTTCAGGAATCCTTGTAAGGAGCTAGTTGAATTCACGAGGAATCTCTACAAGCATTCAAACTAGTGTTAATTTAAAAAAAAAATAATTTCTGCAGTAATCTACTATCATTTCTAGGGAAGTACTCGAGGGTAACTAAGGGTGATTTTCGTGTAAACTTTCCAGAGAAGAGTCCTTCGGGAAATTTTTTAAGGAATTACTTACATATTCATTGCCAAATTCGAGAAATATTATCAGTAACAATTTCAAATAAATTTAGGTTGATTTTTTTAAAGTTATTTGATTTATTATACTCGGTACAATCAACTCAAAGTTTTTAAGACAACTCTTTGATGGAATCAATAAAACATAATTTGAGGTGTCGCTGAGGACTCGCTGGTGAAAAGTTTAAAGAAGGATTCGATAAATGCTTTCAACTATGATGACTCATTTTTTTTCTGAGGTTTTATCGGCAAAAGTAGACGGAAAAGTAGTTTTAGCTTCTTCAAAGCTGATAGAGCCGATCTAAATCCTTAGGGACAACGAAACGTCGGAGAGGTAGAAGAAAAAGTCGTTTTAGCATCTTAAAGTCTGGTAGTGTCTATACAACTTCAGAAATAAATTTAAGGAAGAATCCCTAACGTAATTCTTGGTGCATTTTCTGGTGATTCCTGCAAAGTGTTGTTAAAACCTCAGCCGATAGATTCCAGATCAGTGCGAAAACTAACAAAACAATTCATTCTGACTTTGAGAACAAATGCGACGCGATAGAGAGTGAGTGGAACACACGTACGCATTCAATGTCACCCATTGTTTATGTCTACTGGATCATATGTGTCTATTTGAGAGCCAAACAGAGAGAAAATGATTAAAACTTTTGGTTTGGGATTAGTAACAAATGTTATATCAACCAAGAACCCAAAGTATGGGATGCCGATATCCACTTGTAGCTACTACAATACTGATTATAAGTTTTTGAAACTTGTTCAGTAATCGCAGTAATCGTTCTTAAGGAAGAGGTGTTTAAAAAAAATTCTATGACTTACTAGATTTTTTAGCAAAAAACATTAAAAAAAGTTGTATTTTTGTTTAATTAACTTAAGGTGAAGATGAATCGAAACCAAACCTCAAATTTCCAAGAGTACAAATCTGGAGAACCGAACACCCGTTTGAGCTGAAAACTGAAAAAAAAGCTGAAACCAATTGAAAATCAATTGGTCACTAGCTAGTGGTGGTTGGTGGTTCTCAGCTCGAACGGGCACGGTAAAAAATCAGCACGTTCGATTGAATAGATTGATCACTTGACTCAATTCAAAACACCAATCACCATGATTTGAAGAGTTCTAACTTTGGATTTGCTCTACTGTCTCTAGAACTAGACTCTGAAGTGAAAAGTCGTTGATTTTGAACATCGTGTCTATTATATGAAAGCAATCATTGACAGCTCGTTGAAGAAAGTGATTGAGATCAATTCAACTCCTTTCAACAGATGCGAGTTGGTGTCGAGGTAAGACACTAGGCTTGCACTCCGAAGATTGGTGGATCAAATCTGGGTCAGGCGGAAATGTTTATTTTAACTTTTTTTTAATTTCAAATCAAAACATGCAACGTTGAATTCAAGTGATGTTACCTTGATTTTGCCAAGATTCAACAGTAGTGCAAATCCAAGTACAGAACTATTGATAACATGGTGCTTATTTTTTACCGTGGGTGTTCGGTTCTCCAGATTTGTGCTCTTGAAAATTTGTGGTTTGGCTTCGATTCATCTTCAACTTAAGTTTCAAATATGTCCGCTTATAAGTTGCCCAAATATACTCTACTACATTTGAACAACGTAATAAAGGACTTGAGCAATAAAGTAGATCATTTATATTAGGTTGTGAATATTGTATGTTTGATTTTTAATAGGTGTACGAATATGGATTTCAGGCATGAATTCGATACTTTTCCATTATTTCAAAGATGAATATAAATGAACACATTTTATGATTGTCGAATTACAGATGACACCTATGATCTTCACAATTGATGAAATATTTGAAACTCTATTATTTAAAAGTTTTTTATCACCTTGATGTGAAAACAGTTCCCCGTACGAATATAAAATTGAGCCACTGTAAACAAAACGATTGGATGATGGCGACGACAAGCCTGCTAAAAAAATGTTCGCGGATTACCAGACATGACGTCATCTTCAGCCACTTCGTGAACTTTCGGCTCTCCGAAGTTAGCATCTCACAACTAACATTTCAAAACTGAAGCTATCACAAATACTTATTTGGTGCTTCAACCGTACTTCCCAATATACATCGGGTTGAGATGTGAATGCTACAAAGATAAAGAGAAGAACGATGATATTGATACAAATGTGCAAACAACAATACAAAAAAGTTAGAATTAACTTTAAACCTAATTCGTTGTCCCAAACATTTGTGTCCTCTATAATTTTTAAAACTTTAAAAATATGGATTATGTACCTATAAGTGAAAGGTTGTTTTGAAGAACTTTTTTTTCAGTGTGTATTTTTTCATTTTTTCCCAAATGGTTGACAACCACTTCTCCATAGAAAGTTTTTCTTTAAAACGACCAGTTTTGGAGCTAAAATGTTTCAAATAAAATTAATGCTATAACTGATAAGTTCTTTTTAAAAGTTACTCTTGAGTCTAAGCGATCAGTTTACATATGGAAAACACCTATTTTATCACAAAAAAAATATTTATTAAATATAATCCAAATCGAAGACAGTTAGTCACGATTCCTGCTAAAATCAACTCATTCTGTATGGAATTCCTCAACAGCAGCATCATCATCAGCAGCAGCAGTGTTACAGTGATTCACAGTGTCAACCGGTGGAAACAGTCGTTTTCGGGTAGCTTCGTGAAAAGTGATTAATTTTTAAATCATCGCGCCCGCCCATCAGAGTTCGTTCGCCAGGGTGGAAAGACGCTCCCCACCTTTCGCGGATTTACTCTCATCGCGCGCAGGCCACCACGATTCCAGTGCTCAGCAAACAAGTTGTTAATATGACTGCCAATTTGAAGGTGCGCGATAATTATATTTAATTTGAGCTTGTAAATATTTCAAACATGTAATTGTGCGGATGAGCGAGAGAACCGAGAGAGTATGTGGGAGAGTGAGTGTGAGCGTGAGTGGGGGGGGCGTTCAGCGGTAACATGCTGACATCGATGCGTTTCGGTATGATTGTTTCTAACACGGGTTTTTTTTATATCGTCTGCAGTGTGGAATGTCGTTTGATATGTAAATGGTAAATTGATTAGCTGAAGGTTGTATTGATGAACTTTGCTTGGGTTTGAACTCAGAGCTTATGAAACCGTAATACGAGACCAACTTTACCGATCGTTGCAAAATTATGTAGTTAGAAAACACTTAAAATTCTTTCAAATATTTACGTATACCTGTTTTATACGAAGTTCGTAAATTGAGTTAAACGGGAATTTATGTATTGGAATGACAAGTTTCGCGAAAATTTTATGATTTGTTTTCAACTTATGCTTTAGGAAGATTCAAGAATGACAGCTCATTTTTATTTTAGTTTAGACATGATTGACCTACGATGTATTGTACCACATGTTTAGTCATGCCTGTCATAAACTTCAGAATATTTCGGAATATAGTCTCCATATCAACAAGCGCGAAGGACGAACCTTTAAAGTTTTTGAACATGCAAGAAGTTCAGGGAAATATGTTGCATCGTTTTTATTGTTGTATTGTTATCTTGCATTTAAGGAATGTTCACAGTCATCCATCATGTTCACAGCTTCTTGGAATATAGATCTTAGAATCTACATAGGGTGACTCGTTGTATTTTCGTCATGGGTGGTTTTCTAGAAGCTGCTGGGCTTAAAATTTGCATCAATACTTTTAGCATATAAGCACACCTTACTGCCGAATTTCTAAAGATTTGGCCGACAAAAACCTCCCAAGACGAAGAGAACAAAACGGACGAAAATACGTAAGTTCCCCTACGTAAGGACGAGGACGAGAACGTTTGATGCAGTACTAGGGCGGTTCAAAATTTTAAAAAATTTGAAAATTCAATCTCCCATATCTTCGAAAATTATCATCCCATAGTGAAAACCTTTTCTATAAACCGGTATAAAGATATTTGCTGAAGAGAACAAGCCAATCCGACGGATACGAGAAAAGATATTCATGAGTTTGTTTGCTATTATTTAGCTTCATACGAGATTTTAGCCCTGCAAACACTTACAAAAATCCCAAACAAAAAAAAAAAACTCAAAAAGGATTTTTTTTTCTTTAGCAACATCCATCATTGAGGTCTGAAGAATGAGTTTACACTATGGGATGATAAATTTGTACTTACATTCTATTACTAACGTGTTTGAAACATTTTCCAAATTTTTGTCAAAGTAATTTCTATATAAACCTACTTTGACTTAGGGCCACCTTAAATCGACACCGAAATAGCTGAAAATTACACAGAGCACTAATTTTATGGTAAGGAAGACATGGGAGATTGAATTTTCATACATTTTTTAAATTTGAATCGCTAAAATGCAGTATGTGCTATTAGTAATCCAACGATGTATGATTTATGAAATCTAAATAGAGTTCATTTAAAAATGTTTGTGGGCTATTACGACCATCTAAGAACTTCCTGAAATATAGTTCTTCAAAGTAACGAGCTTATTTTTTGCATATTAAAGAATTTTTAATTTGGTAAATGAAATGTTGGAAAAATTTACCTGCAAATACAACGGAAGTTCTAAGTCACCCAAGAACTTCTGAAAAGACAGTCCACAAGATCTACAAGATTGACCAGCGTAATAACCGATTGTTTGATAAGCGGTACACGTCCAGTACACTCACTTTATTATGCTTAATAAATTGTTGTGTTCAAAGGGCGCTCCTCTTTATCCAATGTTTTACTTTTATGAATGCAATATTTTGAAACTATCATTATATCACTAGCTACAATTGTAGACCCCAAAGACGTAGATCATATGCCCTATATTACATAAATTTATCGAGAACATCTGTACATATCAATACAATATTCTATTTTACTTGTGTGGACAAAAAAGGGACCTTGCAATAACTGAAAGCTATCAATCAACCACTGGTTACGCTAGTAGCTATGCTGTAGCTAGACTTAGCCCAATATCACATGAAGGGGATCAAAATCATCCGTACAAATGAAATTAAAACTAAGTATACTTAAACGAGGGGTTAATACTATATGCCATTATATATTAAAAATCTTCTAGAGTAATTAGAACAGATCTGAATAGATCTCCATTTACTCATGTAAAATCATATTCCTTAACTCCAAGGAATTCTTGGATCACCCTCACTTCAAAATTTTCTTTTATGAACTAAACTTCCTTGTTTTACGAACTGATTCAACTACCGAAATGAGATGAACCAGCCTAGGGCTGAAAATCTCAATAATAAAGAAAAAAAAAAAAAAAAAAAAACTACCGAATCAATTCAATTCACGAACCCCTTATCTAATTCGAAAATTAAGTTTACAGTGTTTTGGGTAAATTTTCAATTTTCATAGATGTCTCATAGAGTGGCCCAATTTTGTATGAAAATTTCTTTGGACTCCCCAAAAACTTAGTATAGTGAAAGTTTGGGCAAACTCGGTTAATCGGAATTCGACGAGGTTGAAATATGAATGGGTAATATGAGCCCAATGTGTTTAAAAATGACATGAAATCGAGTTTTCCATTGATTTGTGTTGTAAACGTCATACTATCATAAAATTTGTTGTTCGATAAGAAATGTCCATGCCAAACAATTTCGTTGAAGATTACAAAGTAATTCGATTTCCTTTACCAAAGTTATGGCCAGGTTTGCTGAAATGGCGATATTTAACCCCTCTACCGGCAGCTTCATTTTTTACCGCAAAATAAATATTCAAATCGTTATAACTTTTTTGTTTTTCAATATTTTTGCACCATTTTTTCACAAGTTCTCAAACATATCTTGTCCGTGTCGAAATTGATCATTGGTGATCTGGTTTTGAAGATATTTCGATGTCCGTAGGGGGACCGACATTTTCCATATAAAATGAATATGGCGGCCATTTTGTTTTTGGTCAATTTATTAAAAAAATAAAATGTGGGCTATATAATGACAGATAATAAGGAGCATCTCTGAAAATATCATACAAATCAATTAAGTATTCTTGGAGATATCTGAAAATTACGATATGATGTTTTGGAAGTTTTTAAGATGTTTATTTGGCCAACAAGGTTACAGAAACATATATGCTCATTATTTAAAGACGGCTGAACCAAAATGCTTCATTTTTTCACAGCATACTCTGATTAATGTATTGTTCCGAAGAGTGAATATCCGAATACGATTAAAATTTTGTATCCTGAGAAATTAAGGGGGGGTTTTGGTTAAGCGTCGGTCCCCCAAGGAATTTTGGAATATCTTCAAAACCAGATGACCAATGATCAATATCGACACAGATCCTAAAACTAGAAGAGTTTTTTGAGAACTTGTGAAAAAATAGTGCAAAAATATTGAAAAACAAAAAAGTTATAACGATTTGAGCATTAATTTTGCGGTAAAAAATGAAGCTGCCGGTAGAGGGGTTAATCATTGTTGTCATTTTTATATGTTAAGTATGAAACATTATAATTTATCTTCAAAGCTAAGGTAAAAACTACAACTTTTTTCAATAATTTTACAGCCTTCTTCGAAACTTTTGGGTACATTTTGTTTTTACTACATAACCATTTTGATGATATTTGAACATTTACAAAGCATTATATTGGCCAACAAGAAAACAATGTCTTTCCAGCACATGTTTTGTCAATTTTGCTCATAAAAATTTCAAACTTACCTGTATCATACAGTATTTATTGGTTGCACTCAAATTTTTACTGTTATTTTTAGAAGTTAAAATCTAGAAATATACAATATTGGACAATACATACTGCACTAGAATCTTTGTTTTTCGTTCATTATATCTTATATTTCCGAAAACGTGATTATTTCAAAAGATATTTACTACTTATATAATAATAAATTTAGCACTACACACTAACATTTTACCGCAATCCCTGAATTTCACCCTAATCTCAACAGCTGAATAGTTTGGTGAAATAAAACACCGTAGAAATTAACGGATTCCGGTGAAAATTTATCTTATACTGTGAAAATTTACCGTACTCCGTTAATTTATTTTACCGAACTATTCAGATGTTGAGATAACGGCGAAATTCACTAACTCCCGTAAAATAATTTACATAAGTGTGTAGGGTTCAGTTTTAATTTTTTGGTTTCAATTGTTTTAAATCGTTAAAATTTGTTTATAGAAATTCAATAACGTAGACTGACAAGGACAAGATAATACTAATTTAGTACAAATTAGTTTTACAATATCTGGATCTCTATAAATGAAATGGTAGTCAATCCTGAATTACTGATCTATTTGCCCCCGGTTTACGGTACCAACATTGTTACGTATTGATATATCTCAATTTTTCAACTTTAAACTGTATTTGTTTTTTACACAAAAACATCAATTCGAAGATGAAATCATTGTGGGATTTGTAACGAAATATCTAAGGACTGTTCATTTTATAAAGTGGACACCTTGTTCATGCTATATCTTTTTTATTCATTGATAAAATCGTAATCGGTTTTCTGCACATCGTTCAACTTTTATTCTACAATGTTAGTGATTTATTCCTTATGGCCAAATTTGCTAATACACCATCCTTTTACTTCCAGCAAAAAAGTAAAGCAATAAGCGTGTTCAAAACTGGTTTAGATTACTGAAGAAACTACATTTTAATAAAAGAGAACAAAATCTTGAGTTTTAACCGCATTCTTAGGTACAACATTTACTAATACTTATGATCAGTTAATTAGAAAAATCCCATACTTTTCAAATATATGCGCATGTTTATCGATCTAGAGCAAATTGTAAACGTTTTTCTTGGAATATTTTTATAACTAATCTCAGAATTTCATTACAGCAGTTTTCCAAATTTTGATGATTGTCATTGGGCTTTGAATGGTCTTCTGAAAATAAAGCATTTGTTTTTCTATTGTGCTTAAAATATGACGTGGGGACTAAATGAGCAACTCTATGAAGGCGTAGGTTATGTTGCATATTAATACTATATTATTACTTCCGTCTGGACGTACCTTAAACCTTAAAATTCTAGTCACCTCAGTTCCATTTAAATTTAAAATATATTTTTCTTTGAAAAAATCGATAAATATCAAGTTAGTTCTGGAGAAACAATTTTCCAGATATCATCTTATCAGATATCTGAAAAATTCTTTCTCCAAAAATAACATGATATTTATTGAAAGCTCCTAATTAATGATGTTTTTGAAGGACAAGCATTTTTTGAAAATAAAAATTATAGATTGTCGAATTTTCCAGCCAATTTTTAATAATCCTTGATTTTGATAACCTCCAAAAATCGACCGTTCTAAACGTTGTGCCTTATAAGTGTAAAGTTTAATTATTTTGGTAACTTTTTATTACCACAACATTTTACAATATTAGTCGAACGATGTACGGAACCCGATGCGATTTCATTGATAAATTAAAATATTGTATGTACAAGGTGTTCACTTTATTAACCCGTATAGGCCTGAGTGAAAGCAAAAATTCTAAAACCATCACCGCTCAGCGAATTCTTAATGGATTCAAATGATTTTTTGTCAGTATACTGGCACACAAATCTAGTTTCTAGAAGTGGACAGAGGAACGCGGAAATATTCTTGTGGCCGGAGTTATTCCGGTGGATCACTGGGTCAGGTCGGGTGAGAAGGGTACTGTACGTTTGTGCCCCTCAAGGTAGGCAAATTTCAAGTTACTGATAATTTCCGGAATCGGCTATAATTTGGCCACTATATGACGGAATTTTAATAAAATTGCATCAGTGTAAACTTTTTGAGAAACGATTAAATTGGATAGCTATGAGTTTTGCTTTTGATTAATCCTATAAATGATCATTTTCGAGTCCCGGGACGCCCCAAACTTATGATAAAGTGGCCAATTTGTATCTGAACATCTGTGCCAAGATCATGGGAACGCATTTTAGTGCAAAATTATGTTTGATTTCTACTTTTCGAGAATTGAAACGGTTTAGTATCTAACAAATCTACAGTCGGTTCTTCCGGGCATTACGTCCGAATGGCCACATCCGGTATATTTTAAACGGTGCAAAACTCTTCATTTATAATGTTGAATATCAGATCTTAATGATTAATCCAAATTAAAATGATTGTCTTTGCAAATAAATAAAGGTATCTTGGCATGTCCCAAAAAATAGCCCTTTTTTGTCCGACTTGACCCAGTAACCCACCGGAATAACTCCGCCCACAGAAATATTTCCGAGTTTCTCTGGCCACTTCTAGAAACTAGATATGTGGGCCAGTGAACTGACAAAAAATCATTTGAATCCGTTTAGAATTCGCTGAGCGGTGAGGGTTTCAGTATTATTGCTTTCACTCAGGCCTATACGGGTTAAATAAACAGTCCTTGGATAAGACTTCAACAGTTTTAGAGGACTCTAAGAATCTAAGAAAATTCCTGAAAGAAACTCCTAAAGGAATCTCAGGTTGATTTTTTCTACATAATTCAATTATCCTATTTTCAAACAATCATTTGGATAAGAATGATAATTTTAACAAAAAAAACTTCTGGAAAGCTATTGGCAGTACTACCAAAATATTCTGGACAAAATCTAAGAGTGAATTCTTGAAGGAGTATTCCTGGGAAGTTCTTGGATAAACGCTTTGTGGAATTCCTAAACAAATTTCAGAATAAACTTTTAAAGATATCCCTGGAGGATTCCTTTTTTTTTTTTTTATCTTTATTATAGTGGCTTTTCGCCCTGGGCGAGTTCGCCACTCAATCTCGTTCATATATGCGTAACAATGTTTTAAACACCATTTATCAGTATTTTCTTGTACATCAACATTATCATGTCTATTTAGATTCTCCCTTCATTCGTGGAGCCAGTTTTCGTGTCCGAAGGAAGATGTTAGTTTTATATTGCTTCATACATTCCCGCGTCTTTAAGGAAACTTAGGATCGCAGTTTCACTATTACGTTCGTTCTGTAATGCCATTCTAATACTTGATATGCCATACTGCTGCCTCAGATGTTCCGTTGACGGACAGCTACAGATAAAATGTTCCACGGTGTTGTGGACTCTACATATATCACACTGCTTCCGGAAACCTACTCCACCGTTAAAGTTGTGTGAAATTCTTGTGTGCCCAGTTCTGAGTCGCGAGAGAACTCGTTGGTCCCTACGGTTTGGTAGGTCCTTCCAAGTGCCAACGTAATTCTTGATTTTCCCGGTGAAATTCGTTCTGTCTTGCTGCCATACGGTAGCCCAGGCATTTGTTGTCTTGTTTTTCAACCACATTTTGATATCTGCCCCTGGAATATTCCGCGTTAATGGCCTTTTACTGCGCCCAAGATTTGCTAGGCGGTCTGCCTCTTCATTTCCTGAAATCCCTTTATGTCCTGGGATCCACATGAAGGTTATGTGATTCCCTTGTCCTGCTACTATTTCCTGTGTCGCTTGAATCCATGGATGTGGATTCTCTGTTGCTTGGAGAGCTGACAGTGCACTGGCCGAATCCGTGACTATCAGCAATGGACCTTCACTATGACGAGAAGCAGCTTGGAAGATAGCGGCAGCTTCCGCCGAGAAAACGGAACAGAGCTTAGAAAGACCATGTGCTTCTTCGTATGAACTGGAGTGGATTCCAATTCCGACGTTTGTGTTGTTTATTCCAGGCACCTTCGATCCATCTGTGTATCGAATTTCAGTGAAAGGGTATTTGGTCCTTACCCATTCCTTGAAATGCGCTCGAACTTCTTCAGGAAGGCAGTTCCGACTGAAATGGTTTTTAATATGAGAGTCAATGCTGGGCTCCTTAGCTTGCCAGCTTTGGGCTCCATTCCGTTGCCGTTTGGCCACCAAGGGAAGCTTAATGTTGACCACAGAGTTGAGAATTCGGTTTGTTTGATTGGTGATAAAAGTTTCCGATCTTCTGTTTTTTGTATGTTCTAGGAAGCTAACAGCTTTCATACTGATGGCAGTGACAGCTTTGAACTTGAAAGGCGGCACTCCGGCTTCTACGCATGCTGAAGAGGCAGGAGTAGACGGTAGCAGGCCTGATATTGCCCGGATTGTATTGTTATATACGGGTCCTAATTTCAATAGCATATCTTCGTACGCGCGGCTTGTGATTTCTACTCCATGGAACAATTTACTACAGACTACTGCGTTAGCTACTCGCAACTGTGCTTTTCTATCGCTCTTTGTACGTTTATTCGCAATACTTTTCACCAGGTTCACCCGGTTTCTACAGTTTTCTTTGACAAGGTCAAAATGCTGTCGAAAGTTTAGGTGCCTGTCAAAGGTCACTCCTAATACTTTTACAGTTTTTCTGGTTGGTATGGCCTTACCCTCTATCTTGATAGGTTTTCGTATGACTGGATGTTTTTCCGAGCAGATATGAATTCTGGAACATTTTTCGACTGAAATTTCGAACCCAACTCGATTTGTCCAGCGTGAGACGGCGTTCACCGCCGCTTGAAGTTTTCTTCTGGTAGCGGCAGGATGTTTTCCGGCCACTACTAATAAAATATCGTCTGCATAGATGAAAATTTGTACCCCTTTAGGGAGTATTCCGAAGACGCTGTTCATGCTTATCAGGAAGAGGGTCACCGCTATTACCGATCCTTGAGGCACTCCTGTTTCCTCATTGACCAATTTGGAGCGATGATTGCCGATTATGACCCTGAAGCTCCGGTTTGATAAAAAGTTTTTCACGAAGTTTAGCATATTACCGGATATTTCCCATTGGGCTAATTGCTCCAATATATTTGGTGCCCAAGCCCTGTTGTATGCTTTTGCTAGGTCAAGCGAAGCCATCTCAATGTGTTCCTCTTTTTCTAAGGCGTCGTTTAGAGCTTGTCCTAGTGAGGCAAAATAGGTTCCAGTGCCATATCCAGCCCGAAAGGCGTGCTGGCGCTTGTCTAGTAAAGAGTTTTCTACAAGATATTCCATCAGCCGGCGGTTAACCAACCTTTCCATTATTTTCGCCACACAGCTTGTTAGGGCTATGGGTCGATAGTGCTCTACATCGTGTGCGGATTTCGTCATTTTTGGTAAGGGAACGACAAGACTAGTCCTCCAGCTGGATGGAAGTGTGCCAGCTGTCCATTCTCTATTGAGCCCTTCCAAAAGGGCAACTTTTCCTTCGGCGGGGAGGTGCCTTAGCATTGGGTAGCCGATTTCGTCAGGGCCCGCTGATTGGCCGTTTGCTTTACTAAGAGCAAAACTAAGTTCTTTTTCAGAAAATAAACGATTGAAGGCCTGGCCCTTGTCTGGAGGAACGATAAAGTTAATCACGTTCTGTTGTGGAGTTGGATGCTTTCTTAGAAAGTTGCTTGGGTATTTTTGATGCGAAGATAAGCCGGCGAAATAATCAGCCAAGGCGTCAGCAACGACAAGTGGTTCACGGGTGGTGTGGTCATTGATTTTCAAGGCAATTCCTCGAGTGCGTCTTTTGCCTTGTATTGCATTAACCCGACTCCAGAGTTCAGTGGAAGATTGCGTATCGTTTATCCCATCGAGAAAGTCGCGCCAAGATGCTTCTTTGGCTTCCCTGATTAGCTGTCGGCAAGCGAGATGCGCTACCCGATAGGCTGTCATGGCATTCTTCTTTTCGGGGTGGTCGGCTGGCAACCGCCTTGCGGCTCGCAGTTTTTTCCTTCGATTCTTCACCGCTTTTTTAACTCCATCTGACCACCAGGGGAGAGCGCGACGTCCAGGTGTAGCACTTGATCTGGGGATAGATACGGTTGCAGCTTCATAGATTCTTGTGGTGAGCACTTCAATCGATGTTGGTTGGGAATCAATTGTGCTGGCTAAAGCAAATTGGAAATTCATCCAATCTGCTTTTTTGTACAGCCAGCGAGGCCTTCGGGATGTTTCGGGGGCGATGTTGTTTGCGTTGATCCAGATCGGGATGTGATCACTACCAGCTGAGTCTTTATCGGTTTTCCACATAAAACGGTTTGCAATTGTGGAGGATGCCAAGGAGATATCGATAGCTGTTTCCTGTTGTCCTCGGATGAAGGTCGATGAACCGTCATTCAGAACGTGGAGATTCATTTCCGTTGCGAAATCATGGATGATTCGTCCCCTGGTGTTACTGGGACGATTCCCCCATGCCTCATGGTGCCCGTTTCCATCAGCAAGTATAATAATCGGATCCGCAACTGATTCGAAAGCTTTCATTAGTCTGTTCTTCAAATCTGGTTGCCTGCCGTTCGGTAGGTAGAGGCAGACTATCGTTACTGGAAAAGGCCAGGAAACACGGACGGCAATCATCGGTAGATCGGAGTCAATCAATATGGGTTCATGAGGTATCTCGATTGAAACCCCTATGGCCACTGAATGGTATATATTTTGGCCGCATTTAGTTGTCCAGGTATACTTTTTCCTCAGAGTCTTGTTCATTGTATCGGTGAATGCTCTGTGAGGTTCTTGGAGTGCGATAACAAGAGGTTCATAATTATGCACCAGCCTTTCAAGTTCCGACAAGTTCTTGAAAAAACCATTTATGTTCCATTGTAGGATCAGCGGTGTGCTTCTACTATGAAGATCGGTTCTATTCGATGACAAGGATGTCATAGAACTATTAGGCGTAGCCATTGATATCATTGAGAGTAATTATACAGTCTATGACCGCTGCAGACCCGTTTTGATGCCCAATCCGTACAGGTTGTGTGTTTCGCTTTCGTGGTTATGGGAGTCGAATGGGTCAAAGCTCCACTAGGTGGGCCTTCGCTAGCTAACAGTAACCCAACAGGATAAAACGACACGGGATGGGACTTACCACCTGGGAGGAGATTCCCAGGGTGCCCAAAGGTCCTTCTTTTATTTGCTCGTGAGGATGATCTCGAGATTATTTGTCTTACTTCACCATTTTCATTTTTGCTGGGGCTTGCAACGTATCCCTCGTCGTCCTTAGGGGTATAGGATAACCATCCCTTGTCCGTCCCTCTTCCGACAACCCCTTGGCGCCAAGGGAGATCCCCCAGTTCCGGTGTGAGGAAAACGTCCGCACTGGAGGGGCCAAGGCTACCAGGGGGTCTCATCGGGTTCTTGACATTTTTGCTTTCCTTATTTTCTTCGTCCGTCGGATGCCGAGGTCGATCGAACTGTTCCGGTGGCTCCTTAACTTCCGGTCTGTCCGTGCCTCGACTATCCGAGGCGCAAAATTCTTCATCTGTTTCCTCTGGATGTCGAAGTCGACCCTGTGATTCCGGTTGGGGTATAGCTTCCAGTACACTGGCGCCTCGACTATCCACGAAGAAGAGCAGATATTGTTGTTCGATTGAATGCTGAGGACGGTCCGGTTGGACCATGGCTTCCAGTTTGTTGATGCGTCGGTAGCTCTGTTTCTTCGGGTGTTTTTTCTCGGTTTGAGATGGATTGTGTTGTCGTTCAAATGAAGGCATTGTATGTCTCTTGGTGGTAACTGCAAAGTGGTGGAGTAGTGATAACGACTGAATGATGTTGGTTTTGGATGGCACTACCGCATGGGAATGGTCCCTGTTCCTTCCGGGATGCTTTTATGCCTAATACGCTTTTGTTGTTGCTGGATGACGGGTTCAGTGCGTGGAAGCAGTCTTTTATTAGGTGTCCTTGGAGAGCTGGAGATTGATTTTGCGGCGGTTGGAACCGGGGTATCCGGTCGAGTGGATTTGGAGATATGCTGAGCAGTTGAAGTTCTTGTTGTTCGTAGATTGATTGTTGGGTTGATGCGGTTTGGGCTCTGGTTTGGTGATGCTGAGTCGGAGTCGGTAGAGATTTCGAGTTCGATCGATTTTTGGTTATTTTGCGTCAGGTGGATGTTTTTGCTCGGTGGATCATTCGCCATGGGGACTGGTACTTCTGAAGCTTGTACTGATGTTGACGGCAAGGCGACTGTACCTGCGGGCATAACCATCTTAAGAAAGTTGGAAAGCTGATTGGTGAGAGCTTCGATTTGGTTTGATTGGGTTGCTATAATGGCTTGTAATTCCTCTATTTCTGATCTATCCACTGGTGGCGGGGTATTACGCGCAGCCAGTGCAGAGCGAAGCTCGGTAATTTCGTTATCCTTCTTTTCAACTACGGCAGTTAATTGATCGACTTTCCTGGTGAGTTCCGCAATGGCATCGTTATTACCTACTTCAACGGCTTTGGAATAAGATCTGGTGCCAAGATTTCCCTCAACTGTTGCACGAGCTGCCGGATACGATAGCCCTTGGTCAATCTTAACCCGTTGAATCGTGTTTTCCATTTTGAAGAGCGGACAGGAACGGCTAGAGATGGCATGTTCTTTAGTCTCACATTGCTTGCAGTAGTTTTCATTAGAGCATGTCCTGTCCTCGGGAATTGGGTGGTTCCCTGAACACTTCCCACATGTACTTGTTTTGCTTTTGCAGCGTAGCTTGGTATGACCAAAGCACCAGCAATTGAAGCATTGCATAGGGCTAGGGTAGTACGGCCTAGTTCGGCACCGAATATACCCAAAATCGATGTGATCCGGTCGATTAGTGCCCCGACAGGTTAAAATTATGGACGGGGTGTTCTCTCTTCCATTTCCGGCTCGACGAGTTATCCTCCGTACATCTCTAACTCCTTGCTCTTTCAATTCCTCCAGGAGCTCCGATTCAGTAACATCAATAACGTCGCGACAGCTCACTACGCATCGCGTTGAGTTTAGTGTCGGATGTTCGGTGATCTTCACTGGTGTGCCGTCAATCAGTTGCGTCATGGTTAGTAGGCGGTTGAACTGTCTGAGGCTTCTTACCTTCAAAGCATAAGTGGCCCTGTTTGCTTCCGGGAAAGCACCTTCGATACGTCCACAAACGTAGCGCTGCACCGATTTACGGATAACGAAGGGTGCATTTGGGAGGGGTCGATCAACACCTGAGATCCTTAATAGAAGAAGCTCTCCATGATTTTGCTCGGAGTCCATGAAAGGAGGATTCCTTTCTAGATTTTTTGGAGGAATATCTACAGGATTTTCTGGAGAAATTTTTAGATAATGTCCATGAACTACTGTAATGTTTTCTAAATATTCTGTTGAATAATTTCATGCAGTTAATAATATAGCAATCTTGAAAAAATGGTCTAATTCTCAGAAAAAAAAATAGTATGTAATTCCCAAAATTAATGAGTATGTTGTAAAATTCTTTAGAAATTCAAAAAAAAAATCCTTGTTTAGCCAGAAAATTACTGGGAAAAGTTCCTGGATATACACTTTTCCTCATTGGAATCCCTAGTGGAATTCATGAGGGAATAACTGAACAAATATTTGCATAATTTCCTTGAGTAAACCCTGTAGAAATGTCTACATCTATAAAGAATCGCTTGAAGAAATCGAGAGAAGCATATAGATGAACTAACAGAAATTATTAGCAAAAAATCCTGATAGAATTCCTGAATTTATTTCCGAATGAATTTTCATTCATAGAGTAGTTACTGGAAGAACCCCTGAAGATATCCCTGGATAAATTCCTTGTGGAATTTGTCTAAAAATCGCTAAAAAAAAACATAAGAGAATATCTCGCCAAATACTGACAGATATATTTGGAAAAATTTCTATAACTTACGTAAACTTCTCAAAAGAATTTTTAAAAGAATCTCTGAAAGAAATTTCACAGAAAATTTTTGGTAAGTTTATAAAGTCATACTTGGAAGCAACCCTAAGGGAGACATCACTGGAAGGAATCCCGATCAAAACACTGAAAAAGTACTTGGAGAATCTTCTAGAAAAAATCACCTAGACATTCTTTGAGGAATTTCTGTCCAAAATGGTTTTCTATTATTTTATAAAATTCTTCGAGTTTAATAATTGAAAATAAAAATTGCTGTCATGATGCCAAAAATGATCTAGTAGGAGAAAGTTAGAACAAAACTGACCAGCAAATGAGAAAAGTTTTACCATTATTCTTAGTATAGATCAATCAGCCATTTCATCAACCACACAATTCACAACTATCTGATTGATTGATTGATTGATTCATGGCGTGAAACCACAATGCCGTCCCATTTTCCATTCATTGTAACCGAAAAGCAGCATGACAGCATGCTGGGTGGGTGACGGTCCTCACTGTTGCACCAACTTTCCAGTTTTCCCGTCACCCGCATCCAATTGTTGCCGGATAGCAATAAAGATTATGCTAATTAGAGTTCGATGAATTATGATTATACATCCCCGATTACTGCTGGTGGTGGTGGAGGGATCCCGATCGCTTTCAAAAGGGGGAACGGGGGGTTCGGTTAGTGCGTGTTTGTGGCGGCAGTGGTGGAGCCTAATCGGATAATTACATTTATACACTTAAACATGATTGGTTTCGAATCGAATCGAAATGTACCGCGGATGGGTGAACACTAAGGTGTGCCAGAATTTCGTTTTGTCTGAAAACTTGAATTCTAATGATGTAACAAATAAACTTTAGTATGGGTCCAACTCAAAAGAGATCCAATTTTTTTTTTGTTTCTTCGTAAAGATCTAGTGAAAGGAGCATTTGAAACTAAAGTTTTTGAAACTTTTAGTGTTTTTGTTGAAACACAGCTTGGTAAATAAACTGCTATATATGCCATAGCTGCCTATTTGCTTCTTCAATGCTCGGAACAGCAAGTTAATTTGCTCCAAACTGACTTGCGAAAACCGACTCGCAAAATGTCAATTTTTTTTTGTTATTTGTGACTTCATTGCCAAACATCGGCCATGGAATAATTCGCAAAGTAATTCTAACAACCGAATTTTATGCGATGAGTGCTCTTCAGGATATTTCTCAATTCAACACCCCGATAGCCCTATTTTTTTCGTCTTCTAGAAACCCTTCTACGATTGATTTGGTCTTGACCGACTCTAGTCACCTGTGTAGCCAACTGATTACTCATGCTGATTTTGATTATGATCATGTCCCTGTTACATTCCAAATATTCCATTAAACGATTCTCAATCCTATCAGCTCCACTTTTAATAATTTACGAGCTGACTGGAATGCATATGAAAGATACATCGATTGTAACCTTAATGTTTGTTTGTTACGTCCTTAGCTACTGTTTAAAGGTTGAGCTCTCAAATTTTCTTACAAAGTCAAATTTTGGCACACCCTACTACACACTGATAGTCATCTTTGCGTGGGCTTCAATAATGTTTGCCTTTGTACTCACTGTGTGTTTAGTTGCTGCCAGTTGGGGGAGAGCAATTAATAATCGATAATGAGTGCGGTGCAGGGTAATTTAGTAGAAGCTTCCCGGCTAATGTGTGTGGTTGTCTTTTTTTTATTGTTTCGTTCAGCTGATTTGTGTACACACGGTCTGATGAGTTCTTTCTCTTTGTTTGTCATTTACAGGGTCCTCCCCCTCAGGGGCGACAGTTCACAATTGCGGAAACACTCGAACGGATAAAGGAGGAGTTCAACTTTCTGCAGGCACAGTATCATTCGTGAGTATTGGCAATTTGTAATGGGTTTTAGTTTGTAATGGGTTTTAGACACGTGGGAAGTTGGTGGGAGCATTGTAGACATCAAATCATATTTATTTAGTCTCACCCGGATAAATTTTCCAACTAATTGAAATTCTTCGCACACCAACAATGAATTTCGCTTATTAAACACAGGTACCAGATATCAGAAGGTCGGCTCTAGAGACACGATGTTTACCATTTAGATATTTGTGACATCATCATATTTGAGCCTAATTCATAATAGTTTAGCATGCATAAGAAGTCACCAAAGGCGAAAAAGCACAGAATACACTGTGTACAACGTATAATGCAAAGCCAAGTTAGCTTAGCTTAGCTTAGACTGACTACACATATCAATGGTTGCTATTCCGTGATTGACCGAAGTCAGTGAAAATGCACAAAGAATCAACTAGAAGTTCGGCTGGGATTGGCCATAATCTTCTTCAGTGTGCATAATTCAGTGCCTCTATTTATACAGGGTCAATAACGGCGCCGGCCACGTCCTTGCAGTCAGGTGGGATTGGGGGAAGGAATGTTAGTGTGTAACCTTTGCTTTTTGGAGACCGTGTTTGCCTCTGCATCTCCACAAAGGCTACTGGGAGGGATGTTTGTTAATGGGGAGGATCGTTGGGTCATAGGATTCACTTTGATAAGCGATTAGACCATGATAAACAATGATTTGTGAGATATATACATACTTATACGTAAATATAATATTTTCATTTGATATGAACAATTTCTATGTAGAGGAAAATAATGCCGACACTTGAGGTGACGAACCATTCAAAGTTTGTTGAACAAATACCTAAATGTAACATTCCTACAGCTGTCAGGACGAAAGCATGTGTTATTATATTTTACTCATTTGAAAAGAAACAAAAAACTCGATTGGTTGGGACATCATAGAACACTCTTATTATTATGCCGACACTTACAGTGGCGAACCATCCAAAGCTTGTTGAATAAAGTGAACCTTTCGCAAGTCTACACTTGTAGTGTCGAACCATTCAAAGTTTTTTTTAATTACAAAAATAAAGGTATATAAAAGGTGTTCTGAAAAAAAAATGTTAAACATAAATAAATCATGAATCAGAGTTTGTGTCGACACTCACAGTGACGAACCATCCATAGTTTGTTGATAAATCATATATTTTATAGATTAGAAATAGTAGCATGAAACGAGCTCACCAATTGATCCGTTATCCTTGACTGAGCAGCCACAATCCACTTTCGGCTTCACTCGTTTGCTCGGCTATAAAAAAGCACTCAGGAAAAAAAATAAGCGCGCGACCCAAAAAGAATAAAAAAAACTGTTCGGGCTTTCTTGACGCACTGCCCAGGAGCAAGCGTCAAGGTCGAAGGATCAAACAGAACTAACCGATCGCGGCACTTTTTCAGTTACTCCAACCGAACTCACCGATCACGCCACTTTTTCACTTACGAGACCGACGCGCGACATGTTTGATCCTGCCCTCGTCGCTTGCCCCGGGAAAAGCAAGTGTCAAGGTCGAAAGATCAAACAGAACTAACCGATCGCGGCACTTTTTCACTTACGAGACCGACGCGCGACATGTTTGATCCTGCCCTCGTCGCTCGCCCCGGCAAAAGCAAGTGTCAAGGTCGAAAGATCAAACAGAACTAACCGATCGCGGCACTTTTTCACTTTCTTCAACCGAACTCACCGATCACGCCACTTTTTCACTTACGAGACCGACGCGCGACATGTTTGATCCTGCCCTCGTCGCTCGCCCCGGCAAAAGCAAGTGTCAAGGTCGAAAGATCAAACAGAACTCCGTATAATGCAAAGCCAAGTTAACTAACAAACTCCTCATAATTCTACCCTTATTGAGGTTCAAGTAAAAATGGAGCAACTGTCAAAAATGAAAATCAGTTTCCCCCCTTAAGGTCAACAAATCCAAAAAACACAGCTTTTCTATTTTGCAAATAAAACGACGAAAACTGCCTTTTCACTTTTAACATTTGCTCCATATTTACTTGGACCTTAAGTCGCAGACTCACGATTTACGGGCAGTCGATTGTCTCGGAGAAACACAAAATCGCATTCACCTTTGCTTTGGGCAGAACAGGAAAGGTAGAATGACTCCTTATGTGTCCTAACATTCGGTTCAAATCGTATTGATTCAGTCCTAACCGGATAAATTTTCCATCTAATTTAAATCCATCGCAAACCCGCAGTGAATTTGGCTGATTAGGCACAGATTATGACGTTAATCCTCCGGAGGGTTAACAGATTTATTGCTACAGTCACACATGAAAGCACATCATATGTGAAAATACTGCATCAGCAACAATCGACAAGCGAAAGGGGACAAAACCATTGTCAGAAAGTTTCACATTTCATCAACACGCGAGTCCTAGTCCATCCATCCATCTAGTTGATTCCCCGCATATGATTTCCAGGATGAGGCATCCAGAGCCCTTCCCTCGCACACTCGCACACATGGACGGGCGAGAATCGTTAATTTAATTGTTATTATGACCCAGCTGCCGACAATTTTCAGTCCTGCTGTCGCCACCATCACCACCACCAGAACCATCATCGTCAGGATCTTCAACAAGCTTTGCTCGGCATCATAAAGTCAATTGAAAATGGAAAATGTGGGATGAAATGGCGATGAAATTGATATGGGTCGTCGGGGATTACCCTCGGTGCACAGTGGTTCGATCCAGAGCAGGCATTGCATATTTCTTTCTCATTTGGTCGGTGTTCAGACAGACCAGACTAGATTATATTTGAGCGCCTTAAAGATACTTTGAAAACTCCACCGATTCCGATTTAATCATGCTATTTGAATACAGAAGTATCATGAAATAGATATATTTCTTTATTACAGCAAATATTTTAATATTTCGAATACTTGTAGTACGTTTTCCTGATATCATTAAAAACACTTGATCCAGTATGCCTGAACACCGACCATTTGATGTCAAAGCACGATCAAAGCAGGTGAAGAAAAACGTCCCATCTAAATCGGTCAATGATCGGCAATGTTTCACAAGTTGTAAAAGGCTTGATGAAGGACATCAGCGATCGAGAGTCCCAAAGGGTGAGCGATGATAAAAACCCATTTATCTCGCTTATTTACCATTGAGGGCAGGTATTTTATTTTACTGGCATGATATACAATCCACGAACATCCGATGTCGTTAGTGTCCCACATGTATGGAGCTTGTTTGGACTGTTATCCCCACGATCGAATCAGAGCTGTATCAGAAGATGATAAACAGACGCTCATGACGTGTTGCGGATCATGATTATTACAGAGAGCGATAAGTGAGAGATACTATCAATTTTCAACGAATGCAATCCCTAATCCAGAGCAAAAGGCGGTGGTAAATATTGTTGTATTTCTGCCTAACTTATATATTTGACATGTTTTCTATCATATTTAACCATTATGGATCATTATGACTTATATATTTATATATTTATTGTTTTGGATTGGTATTTAGAAAGTCACGGTGCTCCCCAAACCGTTTTTATCAGACAAAAAAAATCCATCAAATATGTGCCCACCAGTCATTTTTTATAGCTATGTTGCATATTTGGGCAAATTAACCCCTCTACCGGCAGCTTCATTTTTTACCGCAAAATTCAAATTCAAATCGTTATAACTTTTTTTGTTTTTCAATATTTTTGCACCAATTTTTCACAAGCTCTCAAAAAACTCTTCTAGTTTTAGGATCTGTGTCGATATTGATCATTGGTCATCTGGTTTTGAAGATATTCCAAAATTCCTTGGGGGACCGACCCGCAACTACAACCTCCTGTTAATTTCTCAGGCTACAGAATTTCAATCGTATTCGGATATTCACTCTTCGAAACAATATATTAATGAGAGTATGTTGTGAAAAAATGAAGCAATATGGTGCAGCCGTCTTTAAGTAATGACCATTTAGGTTTCTGGAACCACGCTGGCCAAATAAAGATCTTAAAAACTTCCATAAACAACATATCTTTATTTTCAGATATCTCCAAGAATACTGAACCGATTTGTATGATTTTTTCAGAAAATCTCCTTATTAATTGGCATTATATAGCCCACATTTTTTTTTTTTTGATAAATTGATCAAAAACAAAATGGCCGCCAAAGGCATTTTATATGGAAAATGTCGGTCCCCCAAGAAACATCGGAATATCTTTAAAATCAGATCACCAATAATCAATATCGACACAGATCCTAAAACTAGAAAAGTTTTTTGAGAGCTTATGAAAAAATGGTGCAAAAATATTGAAAAACGAAAAAGTTATAACGATTTGAATTTTGCAGTAAAAAATGAAGCTGCCGGTAGAAGGGTTAAAAAAATGTGGGCCCGTTTTGAAGTCACGCCCTTTTGGATGTATATGTACACAGATTCGAAGGAAATCAGTTATATTTTAACGAGTTTTCATATATCGCGATTATCTGAAGAAACTTGATGGTAAGTTGCTATGTTTAATTATTATAGTTACCTCTGGGCGAAGTTTTGAATCAAGAAATCGTTAAAATTTAATGTTATGCATTTTTCGACGCGTAACAAGTAGAACCACTGATTGTAAATAGATGAAAGAGGCATTTTGAATTCGTTAGTCATGTTCAAATCTTGTCAATAATAAACCGCAATTACTTATAATACAAGTTTTCCAAAAATAACTGATTTTTCACAGGCTTAAGCGCTTTAAGGCATTACGGAGCCAATTTGACCATATGTATAATTTTTTTTGTAACTCGATATTCTGAATAATTTGCTGAACTCATGTACTCACGTTTTAATCCATTTCACATATAACTTATGTTTACATGTTACATGCTATCTCGAGGAATAGATCTAGACATCAAGTTTTCGGTAGTGGATAATCCGTCATACTTTGTTGCGTTTGATCAAGTCCTATTATTACGATATGGAATTAGAGAACCATACTTGAAGTTGGTTTTCTTAGCTAATTCTATGGTTCTTTGGATCGCATTTGCACTGGTTTTGTGTTATTTAACTCGATACCTCCCCAGCTCGATGGTCCGTTCAATATTGAGTTGATTGTATTTGTTTACGCAGGACGTGAACTTTATTTGAAATATTTTGGCCATCAACTATGCACGCACCCATAGTGCAAATAGCAATCCATACTGCTGTGAGCGATGTTGCTATTCATCTCTTCATGACCATTTATATGTTATTGTTCATGCAGTATAAAACAGCGCCAAACCAACAGCAACTACAGTAGAACGACTTACAATCCGGCATGTTTCCACGATGATTCTAAACAAATCCTGCACAGCCAATATTTCTCATCTATACTGTTAGCTGCTCAGCTCACATCTAGCCACACGTATAGAGAATATACGGTAGAGTGAAACAGAAATTTCTAGACCATGATCCCACCGGAATATTTTTTGGTCGTAGTTATGTCTACTACGTTTTTATGAAAAAAATGAGGGACATAATACAAAAAACGTCATTTTTACTGAGACATTCCTTTAGCCCAGTTTGGTTCAATTTTTCATATATTGCGAAGCTTTCTCTGTTATTTTTTTTTTCAGGACGATATCATTCAGAAATGCCTATCAATTAAGATTAAAATAGCTTGCTTTAAAAAAAAGGAATAGATTTTTTTGACTGTCACAGATCCAGATATGACTTAAAATGTCATGAAAATAGGACAAAACATAGAATTTCACTTATTTAAAGACCAAAAAAAGGCAGTAATGACAGTAAAAATATGTTTTGTCAATAAGCAAATACAAACCGTGCTGTTTCTGTAGCATTGAAGCGTATATCATGCAATAATTATTGTATAACTAAATGTCAAGTTGGACCATATACACTAAAATTCACTTTAATACCATATATGATGACTTATCAAAATTCCGTCCATAAATGACGGTTCTACCCCGTTAGAATGAATGTCATTAAGCTGAAGGCCACTAGGCCGAATACCGTTAGACAGAAAGAGTCATTAGGCTGAATGGGACATTAGACAAGGAATTGCCGATAGTTCTAATGAATTGTAAAGTCGAATCAAATAAAGTTTCAGGCCGAATGGATTGTTAGTTATTATATCAGGATAATTGGCATAACCTAGAAGTCCACTGTGAAATATGACTAGAAAGAACCGCTTTTGATTAAAAAAAAAAAATAAACACTGATAAATGTGTTAGCCATCTGAGTAGTAAATGGTCAAATGTTATTTCGGCCTAATTACCCTTTCGGCCTAACGTCATTCGGCCTAACGATATTCGACCTAACGGTATTCGATCTAAGGACCTGCTTCCATGAAAAAAAACGAGAATTTCAAATTAGGTTTCACGTTTAGTTGCTCAATAAAAATAGCATATAAGATATTTTTTTAATTTTTAATGTTTGAATTGAAAATGCGCTTAACGTTTTTGCAGGATTTTTAAAAATACGACTAGGCCTCTAGAGAAATGCTCAATCTAAAGAGTGTATCTGGTTCCTATCAGAACTTTAAAATTTAAACATATTTGCAATTCTATCAGAAAGGGAAATTCTTCTATGATTATTTTGAAAAACTTTTCTATTTTGTATTCCGTAGTTGATGAAGTTTTCTTTGAATTCAGAAGAGGCTTAGAATAAACTACGAATATAATTAATAGAATATACAGTACTGTTAAGAATAAAGTACATGAAGGCCAATTTCCATACAAAAATTGTCAAGTTTAGAGAACTGTATAACAGCTTCCAACAAACCGATTGACCTGAAATTTGAACTACATCTCATAAATAACTTGAGTTATGAGAAATTAACCAAATTCTATTCAAGAGTTTGGAATCTATTAAAAAATACTGTTTGGAGAAAAATGCCAAAATTTTCAAATAGGAAAATTTTTGAAATTCGAATATTTAGAAAAAGGCATGCTTCTGCAAATTTGTTCACTTAGATGAAATGCAAAAATTATCCTAAATTGTTTATTTTCAAAATATCTAAGCATCAAAATTTGGACATTTTTGTCAAAATGGGTGGATTTTAAGAACTTAGATACTTTTGCATTTAAATTGATGATTCATTTACAAATCTAATTTCAAGTGTTTTCCAATGTGCAGTTCTATTTTCAAGTCAATCGGCTTCGTGTACTGTATTCTTGCCAGAACTGTAAATACTTTGTTTTTTTTCAGAGAATGCGGCAACAAGGGACAAACTGGAAACTTGTACTAAATAGAATAAAAAGGAGCTTTGAAGCAAAACGGCTTTTATTATTTTCAACAATGTTTCACTCTATACAAATTATTAAGCCAATAAACCAGAGGCGTCGCGTCCACATGTGCAACATGTGCACTGCACAGGTGAGAGCTCGTTCATCCTAGCCTCCAACAATATGTACTACTTTTAAAGAACAATTCAATAATTTTCTTAATAAAATTAAATTTATTTCTTTTCAATTATCTCTCATTGATAGTTTGCAACGAAATTTTCATCTAGCAAAATATCTGTTGTTAAATTTTTGCTATGCAAATTAAATGAAAAAGCTGTTTCGTGCGACGCACGATATGGGACCTAAATTTTTCTTGGCGCTCGTCGCTATGCATGCTACGCAACTCTTCGTTCCACGCTACACTTCGTTGCTGTGACGTTGAAAACCAACGCGTGCACTCTCGTCGGGAAACACGCTGCCTTGTATTGTACACGCAGTTCTGTCTATGTGGAGAAAGCATTTTGAACTGCAAATGCGAGTGTGTAAGTAGCCAAAGCGTAAACTCCGGCCGGTGCACAGTCTTGCTACATCAACCAACTCGATCAGTGCAAGCGTGCGGATGAGAGATATAAGAGAAAAATCGATCTACGGGAGAGATATGTTTCGCTTGCTCTTTTTTACCCTAGCGCCTTCAGCATTACCACGCTTGGGGTATGAAAGCAGGTCCAGTGCGATTTTTCCGATTTTTCAGGCGGCTGTCCGTAGGAAGTTTGTTCAAGCTTGGCACTCGCGCTGCTATTTTCTGTACAATACTGGTTAAAAACCTCGTTTTTAACATACAGTATTAGCGCGGTAGTACTTGCAAGCGATAGTCAATCAGATGACAACCTGAAAATTAACGTACCCTCCATCATCGCCAGCATCTTGGCGCTTGTTGTGTGTTTTAAAAGCCAGCATATTCCATGATGCGTGCACTCAGTACAGAATGCTACCGATCTTTTAGTTCTAGGTAAAGATATGTAAGCTATGATTACAGCAATATTGCGCATTTCTTTCATCACTGGACTATCGCAGAAGTTTTTACAAATGAGGAAACGCTAATGAAGGTGCGCAATTGCATCTAATCGGGTAGGTGTCTTCGGAGGACTTATTCTTCGCACAACAAAGAATAAGTGCTCTGAATACATCAACATGATTTGATGCTATCCCGCACCTTTATTCACACTTTCGCACTTATGAGACTGCACTTCGCAGTCCAGTGGTGAAATACCCAATATTGGCTAGAATCCAGTGCATTATAAATCGTCACTGATGACCCGCATAACTAGAATTATGTTCATACTCAATTTAACAATTTAACCATAATGATGACTAATCGTTAAAATTGAAAAATTGTTGGCTGAGTTGATAAATTAAACTAAACAACTCTATAAGTTTTAAATATTTTGAATCAACTGAAAGATCAGAAGAAAATTGTATTTGAAAACGACGTTTAACCACTGGATTATTAACATAAAAAAATGGTTTGAACCCAAGGTACCTAAAAATGACAAACATAAAATGACACTTAAATATAAGTGCACAGGTTGACAATTAGACCACGCGACGCCTCTGCAATAAACGAGTCAATCTCCTAAAATTTATTATATTTTTCCCTTTGAACGGAAAAAATCACCTCAAAACACTATTGGAAAACTTATGAACTGTCGAATTTTTTATCTATATTGCACACAACTGAAAATGTCATTTACACTGCTTTGAATTTGGGCCCCTCTTATGTTTGGACCGTCCATCTCGTTCAAAACTCAAATTGAATACGTTAGTTTGTGGAATCCCGGCTGAAATTTGTATAAAGGGGCCCCCTTTTTGAGATCTGACCCGGGCCCCCGAAGCCCAAATCCGGCACTGGGTTCATCCTTGTTCATTTTTATTGTTAAAACTAGCAGGTTTTGGTCTTATCATGACTGAAAACCCGTGTTTTGTCCTATTATGACAAACTTTAGAGTGTTGTTCTTATAAATTTCATTTGCCTTCTATAAAATAAAATGTTTTTAATAACTATTTATTCATCAAAGTAACATATTTTTCTAAAAATCTTTATGTTGACATACAGAGAGCACGTTACAAACAAAATAGAGAGGGATTAAGAGGGAAGGATAGTTTTTAAATCTAGCCAGAATAAGTTTAAAAAATGCCTAACAAATTAAACAATTTTTATGATTTGGAAATTTATAACTGAATAACGGTGCATTTGAATAAATTCATGCGCAAAAACAGAATGATAGTCAATTGCATTGTTTAAGTTTACTGTGAACTATTGACTTTATTAATAAAAGTAGTAATTTTATATTTTTATTACCATTTTTTTTTTCAAGAGTATGAGTATTATTTCATCAGATTTCCTCCAGGGATTCCATCAAGAGTTTACTTCAGGAGTTCCTCAAGGAATTCCATCCGGATTTCTTCTAGGGATATCATGAGGAATTCCTCTAGGGATTCTATCAAGATTTACATCAGGAATTTTATCAGGAGTTCCTCCAGAAAATGAAATATGAGTTCGTACATTGATTTCAGCAGGAAATTCTTTAGAGATTACAGCAGAAGTTCCTTCAGGGATTCCACCTGTAAATCTTCTAAGGATTCCATCTGGAATTCGTATAGCAATTCTATCAGAAGTTTCTCCAGAGTTTCCATCAGGAGTTTCTTCAGAGCTTTAAGCTGGAATTCCTCCAAAGATACTATCCAATGCTTCTCTAAGGAGTTCCACTTATTTTTTCCACAGGAGTTGTTCTAGGGATTTCATCAGGGATTCCACAATAGATTCCATCAGAAGATCCAACAGGGATTCAATTAGGAGTTCTTCCAGGCATATCATCAGAAATTCTTCTAGGGATTACATCAGGAGTTCCTCCACGGATTCCATTAGGAGTCCCTTCAGAGATTTCACCTGAGATTTCTACAGGGTTTTTTTCAAATGCTCCTCTAGGGAGTCCATCAGGATTTCCTTCAGAGGTTGAATTTGGAGCTCCTCTAATGATCAGAGGTTTCTCAAAGAATTTCATCAGGGTTTCTTCTAGGGATTTTAAAAAGAGTTCTGCCAAGTAAATTATCAAGAATCCAGAGACTTCCTCAGAAGTTCCTATAGGGATTCCGTCAGGAGTTCCTTCAGTGATTCCAGGAGTTCCTTCTGGGGTAACATAGCAGGAGTTCCACTAGGGATTCCTTCAGGTTTTCCTTTAGGGATTTTATCTGAAGCTTCTCATTCCATAAGAAGTTCCTTAAGAGATGCTACCAGGAATTACTACAGGAATTTTAACAAGAAATTTTGTAGAGATTCCATCAGGAATTCCTCCAGGGATTCCATCAGCACTTGTTACAAAGATTCCATCAGAAGTTTCTCTAGGGTTTTCATCAGGAGTCATTTGGATTGCATTAAGAATACTTCGAATATTTCATTATGAAATCCTCCTGGGATTCCATCATGAACTCCTTCTAGAATTTTATCAGGAATTCTCCTAATGGTTCCTTCAGGAATTCCTCTAGGGTTATTCCGGGTTCCATCTGGCAATTAACTACGAATTGCTCCCGGAAATTATTCAGGGATTCTACAATAATTTCCAGAGGGTTTTCTAGGGAACTTTTCAAGATATTCGTCCAGCAATTCTTCAAGGGAGTCCACCCGGAATTAATCAATGAATTAATCTAGAAATTCCTTAAGCGATTTGTCTCGGAACTCCTCCCGGAATATCTTCAAGGATTCTTTAGTGTTATGTGGAATTCCTCCAGGGATTTTACCAGAAATATTTTATTAGGATTTCACCACCAAAATTCATCAAGCGATTCCTTCCGGAATTGTTTAAGGAATTTCTCGAGAAATTCATCAAACGATTTTTCCCGAAATTCTTTAAGGTGAAGATGCAGCGAAGTGCTCTTGAAAATTCTAGGTATGGCTTCGATGCATCTTCAACTTAGAAAACTAATCCCGGAATTCTTCTAAGGAATCCTACCGGTTTTTTCAAGGAATTTCTCTCGGAATGCCGGAATGCGGATTTCACCAGTAATAAGGGAATCCCAAAGTATCTCCAGTGACTAAATCAGGAGTTCCTTCTTTTAAAAATGGAATTCCTTCAGGGATTTCTCCAAGAATTTCCACCAAGAATTCCTTCAAAAACTCCGCAAGGGGTTTTTTCTAAGGATTCTTATTAAAAATCCCCTTTATAACCTCTCATGGGATTTCTTTAAACATTCCACAGCAGATTCCTCCATGGATTTCATCTGGAATTCGCCCAGGTAATTCTGCGGGGTTTCCATTCGAAAAACCTCCGAAGATTTCAGTTGAAAATCTTACAGGGATTGCATTAGAAATTCTTTCAGAAACTCCATTCGAAAAATACTCCAGAGGTTCTTCCAAAGCATTCTGGAAAAAAAAATCTCCAACGTTTGCGCCAAGATAAATTCCATAAAGAATTTCTCAAAGGATTCGACTACAAATTTCTATATAGATTCCACCAGCAATTCCTGCAGAAACTTCATCAGTTTCTCTAATTATTTCACCAGTCTTTTTTCGAGGAGTTTTTTGAAAAATTTCCCCAGGAGTTCTTTCAGGCTTAATACTGGGAACATTACCGGAGTTTCGCCAGAATTCCCACCAGAAAAATCTACCAGGGTTTTGTCAGAGGTTCTACCAGAAAATACTTAAAAGGTTTTATTATGATTTATCTTCTTAGTATCTTTTCAGAACTGCTTCAGGAAACTAACCAAAAATTTCCAAAGAGTCCACAAGAACTTTTGTTTTCTGATAAACCTGAGAATTTACGAGGAATTCAACGAAGGATTGAACTAGAAATTCTTCCTTTCTCTACTCTAGGTATTGCATCAGGAAGCTTCCACCAAATTCCAAAAGATTGTTCATCCACGGTTTCCACTAATGTACAATGCATTTCTCTGAATGCCTCCAAGTTGAATTCCTAAAGCAACCTGAAGGATTTTTTTTTAATTTCTGGAAAAGTCCATGAAGTGGTTTCTTGAAAAATCTCTGGAGGTATCACCAAAAAAATCATCTGAGAAATTCCATGGAGAAATTCCTAAATATATCTCTGGAAGAACTTTTAAAGCACTCCTAGAAGAATTTAGTTGTGTTGAGTTCTTTTAGAGTATTTCTTGTGGAATCCTTGGTGAATCGCTGGAGAAATTCTGGGTAGAATCGCTGTTATAATTCCTGGAGTAAATCTCTGCCTGTATTTCTTTAGGAATTTTTGAAGGAATTTCTAGAGAAAATCGTGTTGGAATCCCTGAAGTAATTTCTGGAAGAATGTATGGATCAATCGTTGAAGGATTTCCAGGAGGAATCTGTAGAGGGATTCCTACGGAAATCACTAGCAGAATAACGGGAAGATTTGTGGTAGGAGGAATTCCTGGTAGAATTTTCTTTAAGAATTTCATGAGAAATTTCTTTAAGAATTTCTAGAAGAATGTCTGATGGAATCACTGAAAATAAATCCTGCAAGAATCTGTTTAGGAGTTAATGAAGTTTCGCTGGAGGAATTCTTAAGTACATCTTGGGAGGATTTTTGAGTGGAATTCTTGAAAGATTCCCAGAAGAAATCCCATGAGGAATTTTTCAACTAATCCCCAGAGGAATCATTTTGTAAAATTACTACAAGGAATCTCCGATGGAATTTCCGATGAAACTCCCGGTGGAATTTGAGGTGAAATCCTATGCCGAAGCCCTGACAAAAGTCCTGTTGAAATCCCTGGGATATCCGTGATTCCTGGGTAATGCGTAATGGAATCCTTGTAACTAACTTCTAGAGAAATTCCTGGATAAATCTTTGATGAAATTGTTGGAGGTAGCCTCGGAGTAAGCTTTGAAGAATTATTGAAAAATCACTTGAGGAGTTTTTTGGATTGATCGTTGATGGAATCAGTGGAGAAAATCTTGAATAATTTATAGAAGTTCTTTGAAGGAATCTCTAGAAGAGGAATTTTTGGTTGAATCTGTGGGTACTTTTCTAGAAGAATTATTGATAAAATTCTTGATAGAATCCCAGGACGAATTTCTGTTGGGATCCCTAGTATAATCCATGGATTCCTGGAAAAACTTCAAAGTAGAATAACTAGAGGAAACCACTAGAAAATTCTAGATAGAATTTTCGGAGAATCCTATACTCCTATACTTCGTTTGAATTATAACTGGAATTGCTCATCAATGTCCATTTCTTTCGGTACTTTAATTTTGAAAGTTCTGCTCTTCCTTACTACGATTATGGCCCAAACATCGTAGATAAATTCCACCCCAAACAAAATTGTTAAGGAAGCCGTGAAAAATCATATTGTTCGGAGACATCATATTTGATTTGCGATATTTTTATCTTTTTCGAACCACTGTGCAACGGCTTCCAAACACCGAGAAGGGGGCGAAAATTCGCCTCCCCAAACTCCGCTCACTCGACTTGCAAATATGAGTGTGCACATTCAATTTATAATTATGTTGCTCGCTGATGATGATGATGCTCGATAATGCTGCTCTATGATGCCCCGCAGTGTGAATTAAATCGCTGACGCTAATGGTGACTTCCGGGCGGTGTGACAATTTGGGATGGGGCGGATTTCAATAAACTCCGCAGCTTATAATGCCGATTAAAAGCTAATTAATATTAAATTCTTCCCCAACGGATTCCACACACACACACATCAGATATCCAGTCGGTAGAGTTTTGCCGTTCCACAAATTGGAATTATGTTGCCTCGAATCGAACCCTATTAGTGCAACTGGCCCTTCAATTTGTACCATCTGCTCAACTCCGGCTCCCTTCGCCTGTCCTTTTTCGATCATAGACACGGGTTTCGGCCTGCCGTAAGGCAAACAATCGAATTAGCCATAGAACTTAGGACAGAACAGGGAAACAGGGACCTATAAAGCGCTACAAACGCCACCGGGCATTCTGGGCCTTGAGAAGCGGTGGAACGGCGAAGGGAAAAACACCCTTAATCGCCTAATTGTATTCCTTGTTTACCTTTTTTTGCTGTGCTCTCGTATTCAACAAAAGCACGGCAGTTGTAGCTCTTTGCTATTTATATTTCAATTACATTTTCTTTTATGCTTGCTTTCCCGCGCAATCCACAACTCCGATTTCCTGGCCATTTACCTACCCTTACTATGGTGATGTAGATGGCTTTGTGTTTTTCACACCATTCGATAGCTAGCAGTGGACGAAGGTAGAGCGGAGCACAATCCAACAATAAAAACATCAACATGGAAATAGGAATCCATTTGGTGCTAGATTTCATTAACTTTTTCTTTCGTCAATGTGTAATGATAATCTCATAAAACTAGGATTAGAGTTTAATAAATTAATAAATGCAAGAGGGAATAATTTGAATTTGAATTGGTCTTAACGACTGTTGAACTGAATAGGATTTCGAGCAGATTTCCTTTGAAATTGATCTATCTATTCCATGTATATCGTCACAAACTTTGTTGACACCTTGTCTGCAGTCCTAACACTTGATTTTGGACCATTCAGCGTTGAATGTATAAACCTAATTAGTCTCGCCGGAAAACCATGTTCAGACGTTATCTGCCACAGTGCATTTTTTTTTTTTCACTGAATCGTATGCGGCTATGAGATTAATAAACAGCTGATGAAGTTGTGTTTATACTGCCGGAACTGATCTAAAATTATTCGCAGGGTAAACATTTCTGTCTTTTTTCTTTGTTGTACATTGGGTGTACGAGGCCATTCAAGTTACCCATTCCCAGTAGTATTTGTTTAGCTTGCTAATAACATTTTTAATCTTTCCTATTAACTGTAGATCTACATCACATTCTTCATCTCTCGCTGCATTTACAGTTTTACCATTAAACAACTGCTTAAAGTGCTCCTTCTACATGGCTGTCACCACCGTTTTATCGGTCAGCAAATTACCAGCCCTGTCGTCGTTAAATTTGAGCATCCAAGTCGTGCTTTTTTGAGGGGAGGAGGGGGGGGCGCTGCTACAGCTCAGAGGGCGCTTCTACCCCCAGGCGTTAATAAGGTCGTCTCAAAATAAATTGTCCCAAATACTTTAATTTACATGACAAACAAACGACAACCAATATACATTTGCAATAGTTCAGTTTGTGTTCCATTTCAATTGAAATATGGAACGAAACGATAAAGTTCAAGTTCTTGAACATTGTTCAGATCAAAAATTTGATCTAAAAATTTACCACAACTTGTTCTAGCAGATGTACCATGCTTACCCGATCAGACGGAAGAAACAAGATTAGAACAGAATGTGTTCCCCTGATATGATTTTTTTTATATCATCAGTTGTTACAAAACATGTACCGTTAGTAGTTAAAATAACAAAAATTCTAACAAAATTTGCACCATCTTGAACAAAACTATAACAAACCCTGTTACAATTATATCAAAATTATTACAGAATGTGTTGCAAGGATGTTACAGAATAACAAAATTTTTGCAAAATATGTTACTGTTTATGACATCAGATGTTATTTGCAACAAACTTATAAATGCGATGTCAAAAATATAACAAATGTTGTTTTAAATGTGTTACAAAATATATAACAAGTTGAGAACAAAGCCATCTTGATAGCAAAATTTTATCAACTTCTGTTATTTTTAACTGCTGCTGATCGGAATGTGTTATAATCTTGTTATGTGGTTCTGGTCGGGTATATATCAATGTTATATGAAAAGCGTACACATTTAGAATGAGTGTTGTAGTTTATTAATAAATTAAATTTAGTATTATCAAATTATTGCAATGGTAAAAATTCAATTAAAAACATGGAACCGGTTTATCCAACAATTAAATTAAATAAAATGAATCATCTTATGTCTTCTGACGTTACGTCTCTACATGGACAGAGCCATATTTTTATCTAGGAACAATTATGAAACAAGTTACAGTGCATCAATTCAAATGAAATTTTAGTTCAATAAAATCCAAAAGTTAAATCGATGCGTTGTGACTAATAGTTTTTTTTAATCTTCTTATTTAGAGGAAAATCCGCTAATTGCTGCAAACAGCAATGAAGTCAAGTTTATCAAGATGTATTCAGTAACTTCACAAACAAACTCTTGCAACTTCTCCCAAAGTTGGGGCCCAGATAGCCGTAGCGGTAAACGCGCAGCTATTCAGCAAGTCCAAGCTGAGGGTCGTGGGTTCGAATCACACCGGTCGAGGATCTTTTCGGGTTGGAAATTTTCTCGACTTCCCAGGGCATAGAGTATCTTCGTACCTGCCACACGATATACACATGCAAAAATGGTCATTGGCATAGTAAGCTCTCAGTTAATAACTGTGGAAGTGCTCATTAGAACACTAAGCTGAGAAGCAGGCTCTGTCTCAGTGGGGACGTAACGCCAGAAAGAAGAAGAACTTCTCCCAAAATGCCTATTTTAATTATGTTTCAAATTACTTTCAATTAAAGCATCCGCAACTTGAGTTTAATGCATTCAAGTTTCCTTTCAATGCCCACTACTCAAGAAGATTCATCCTAGTTGCGCGAAAGTTGCACTTGACTACGTGATTGACAGCTAGAAGTTTGTTTGTTTCAATCCAGTTGCAATATAGTTGAGTTTCACATTACGCACCATGTAACTACGAAGACATGTTCTAGCAACAGTTTGCCTGTTTAAATGGTGTTTTTCATATGTTGCGCGACAGTTTTTGCAATAACTTTAGTTTATTTGAGGTGTGGAGAAATTTCGCCTTGTAGGGTGCAGTAAAGTAGCAAACAACAAGCGTTCATTAACAGGTAATGTGGTCGCTCATATAGTGGATTTGCGAAGCAATCGTTCGAAGAGCTGGTGGAGTAGTGAATAGAGGAGAAGATTTATGATCTTGAGGTCGAAAGTTCGATTCTCTTTGATATTTTCTTTCTTTTTTTTTCTCTTGAGTATTTTGCAACAAATTAGCAATTTTACTATAACATAAATATGTTGCAAACAGGCTCCGCCTTTTGCTTTTTTTGCTTTGCTATTCAGTGCAATTGTAAGTCATATTTTCAACGATTCAAATCATGATTTTCGGTCCATACATATTTTTATATTTATATGAACCATTGGCCTTGTCCCTCTTAACGATCTCGTGTTTTTTATCCAGGGATCTCTCCAGATAATTTGATCCGATTCTCTTTAGGGACCAAGTGCATACTGTTAACGTCTTGTCGGACAACAAACGAAAATTCCGCACTTATCAGCACCATGGAATAATATGACCTTATTTTACGTAGATCTAATCAAAATCAAGTGCTTTAAAATACATTTCTAAGCTGCATTAAGACGTTTGGATTTATTACCGCACAAAGAACATGTGAGATAGGGTCAAATTATTCCTTAATTTTCGATTGATGTTTACAGGGCGTCAAGTTGCAGCAGATCAACAAGAGACAAGGTCAAATTACTCCTAGGCGTTGATGCAGCTTGATAATTACTATTGATGTCGACCAGGGCGTTGAGATGAACCTGATCTACATTGGATAATGCCAAATTATTCCAGGGTGTTGATGAAGCATGGATTTTTGAATTGATGTTCTATAGGGCGTTAAGATATATCTGCTCTACATAGAATAAGGTTAAATTATTAGAGGGCGTTCATACAGCTTGGATATTTCAATCAATGTTCTACAGGGCGTTAAGATGTACTTGATTTACGTGAGACAAGGTCAAATTACTCATAATACAACTTGTCAATTCCGATGATAGCATGCAGGGCGATAAGATGCACCTGATCTATATGAAATAAGCAAAAATAACTCCAGGGAGTTGGTAAAGCTTGGAAATTTTGATTGATTTTCTACAGGGCGGTAATATGCTCTTGATCTCGCAAAGATTTATGTGGAATGAAGTCCACGGCGTTGATACAGCTTAAAAATTAGATCGAAGCCATACAGTGTGTTGAGAGGCTCTTGATCTACATGAGATAAGGTCAAACTAGTCTAGGACGTTGATAAAGCTTGAAATTTTCAAATGATGTTCTATAGGGCGTTAAGATGCGCCTGATATTGAAGAGAGGTCTAATTACTCTTTGGCATCGATACAGCTTTAAATATTCAATTGATGTCCTTCAGGGCATTATAATGCACCTGAATTTGATAAGCTAAGGTCAAATAACTTTAGGGCGTTGGTACAGCCTAGATTTTCCAATTGTCCTATAGGGCGTTAAGATGCATCTGCTCTACTTAGGAAAAAGGTCAAACTATTTGAGGGCGTTCATACATCATAGAATTTTAAATTTTTGTTCTACAGGGCGTTAAGATATACTTGATCTATGTGAGACAAGGTAAAATTTCTCCAAAGAGTTAGTACAGCTTGGTAACGTTGATTGACGTCATACAGGGCATTGAGATGCACCTGATCTACATGGGATAATTATTCCAGGGTGTTGATGAAGCTCGGAATTTTCAATTGATGCTCTACAGGACATTAAGATGCATATGGTTTATGTGGAATGAGGTATCATTACTCATAGACGTTGATAGAGCTTGATATTTTAAATTGATGTTCTACAGGGAGTTAAGATCCACCTGATCTATACCAAACAAGGTAAAATTACTCATGGGCGTTGATACAGCTTGGAAATTTTGATTGATTTTCTACAGGGCGTTAAGATTCTCCTAAGCTCACAAAGATCTATGCGAAATTAAGTCTAATTACTCCAGGGTGTTGATACAGCTTGACAATTTAGATTGATGTTGGGGTGTTAAGAAGCCTGATCTGCATGGGATAATTTCAATGTAGGTTCTACAGGGTGTTAAGATGCATCTGATCTGCATAGGATAAGGTCCAAATACTTCTGGGCGTTGATACAGCTTGCAATTTTCAATTGATGTCCTACAGGGCGTTAAGACGTACTTGATCTACATAAAACAAGGTCAAATTGGTTGGTGAGCGTTGGTAAACTTATGATTTATGTCAAACCTCTCAGATTACAAATGATTTCAAGTGAAAATTGTAAAACAAATTTGAGAGAAGCTTCTTAGTCGTCGACTAAGCACGACTAAGCACGACTAAGCAGGACGACAGGGCTGCAAATTACCCTCACGATCAAAACTCCGCATATCGTCTTTGTTCACACTATCTTGCACTTCAGCTATCACTCTCTTATCGTGCTTTTCTTTTTACGGTGGATTCGCTTTTCTTCGATACTCGCTGCCCTATACCGCTCCCTGTTCTGGCGAGTACGGCCCCTGACGGTATTATCAACTTCTGTCACTCTCTGGCAGTCTTCATCGAACCAGCCATTATGCCTTCACCGTTGACCAGTGCAGTTGTGGTCACAACTTGTATAGCAGCAACAAAGGTTGTTTTGTGTCATGATCCCACTTTTGGAACCGACGGCACTGAATTTTCCCATGTCCCACGGATATCGAACTTAAGTCTTGCTTTTTCTAAACCTTTCATATTAAGTAGACGAGAAAAAAAAAACGAATTTAGTACTATGCCATCATTTTCCTAATCTACTTATAGGTATTCTACTAAACAGCTCGAAGATTTATTACCTTTAATATTATTTAGATCTCTTTTATTAAAGTGAACTACATAATATTCTTGAGAAAGCCCTTTTCGACCAATGACAGATTGGGTTCTCTTTTTCATAATGATTACTTGGACTGGGGAGAATCCAAGTAAATCATTTATTCCATTTTTGATCTTCAACTTATAGTGAATAGAGAGACCTTTCAAGACAACCTTGAAAAAACGTTCATAAGTAAACAAAATTGTACTTCTTCTGTTCAAGATGTTTGAGAAGAAGTTCCGGCAGAACGTGACAGTCTCCTTTCTTTGCGATTTGAAAGGAAATCTTGATTTCCCTTATGGAGCGCAAGATCTCCTGTTTAAATCCTCCAAATTCTGAACAACTGACCACGCTTCGCAGCGCTGAAAGCTTTACATCATATTTGTGAAGTTTTCTTTAGAAATCGTTGGCATTTGGAAGCAAAAATGAAAAACAAATTTCCTCCTAATTTTCTTCTCATTCATTGAAGCTGTTACATCAAGTCTAAACGTATCCTTTCTTCATCACTACTCATACCGAGTGATGATGGTGATTATTATCGGCAAATGTAAATACATGTTTCCTCGATCCCTCACATTCTGTTCGCATGCATCAGTCCGAACTCCATCGACTTCTCGAAACCATTATTACTTCCCGTATGTTTTTTTTCCCTGCTCATCATCGTCCATCGTCGTATCGGGGTCCTTGCCATACGAACCGAACATCCGTCACCCTAACGCGCACCCCACGCAGGGATCCTTCGAGGGCAAATTTATTCATAAAAGCAAAGCACAACCCCTATTAATTCACGTGATTTCACCCTCGTGTCTGTGCGGTACTTGATTTCATCGTCGTCCCGCAGTTGATCGCTTCCACAACGTCGAACACGCCGGAATCGGATTATAATAAAATGCGAGAGTTGTAGAATACGCTGCTTCTTGCGTGCGTGTGTTCGTGCTACTCGAGGGCGCCCACCTCGCTGATTGTTTTTCACCACCCTACAATTTTCCACGTCCTTATTATCCGGCCCTACCGTTCCGTGTCACTTGCCGTCCCATCCAAGTTGTCGTCCTGCGACGTTATTTGGTCAATAAGTACATTACACACCAGACCCAGAGCCCGAACCGTAACCCACACTCACTTTCCGACGAATCGCCGAATCATCATCATCATCTTCCCTTGGTGCTGAGCGCGTCATCACCCCTCCGCCGGAGTTCCCAATAATCTAATGGAAAATATTACAACACCCGACCTAGTGCCAAGCGACAACAAGCGAAGTGCCGACCCTATTCGTTCGGGAGAGAGAGAGCGCCTTTGTCGAAGTAAGGTCCTTTCTTTCTTCCTTCCGCTTCGCACCGATGAAATCGAAACGATAGATAGGGGAAGATGGTACAAAATGCCTACTTGAACTCTGCCACATTTTACTGAGATTTGAAAAAAAATATTGAGGGTGTCGCAGGAAGTATGGGCACGAATTAACCATACTGTCATTTTAAGACTATCCAATAAACAAGTTTAGCAGAAAACTGACTTCTGCAAAGTTGATCGCTGGATTCCACTTGATAAATATTTTAATTCAGAATTAACTCACCAGGTGGCACACAGACTCCAACAAATGTCGCATGTAAAAGCAACATATAAAACAATTTTTTGGGGTACAAATATTTGCTTCGTTTATTTCTCAACGATGAGATACAAAATTTGAGTCTTTGACAAAGTTGATTAGCTAAATGAGATGTATTTGCCTGACAAATGCCACCTTCGACATATGTGTTAAACTAAATGAGATCTATTCGCCCAAAAACTTATTAGTTTGGAAAATATTCACAAGATGGTGCTAGTGGGCAAAGATTTGATATACTTGTATCTCAGTCCAGTTATGAGATACAAAGTTGGTGTCTTCGACAAAGTTGAACAACTACATGAGACCTATCCGCCCAAAATTGTATAAGTTTGAAAAATAAAATACAAGATGGCGCTAGTGGTCATTTTTTTATATCTCAGCCAGGGATAAAATACAAAATTGGTGTCTTCGATAAAAGTGTTCAACTATATGAGATTTGTTCGCCTAGAAACATAGTAGTTTGGAAACCTCAAATCAGTGTTTGGATGCAAAGTTGGTGTCTTCAACAAAGTTGATCAACCTATTTGCATAAAAACTTCTTAGGTCAAGAATAGCGCCAATCTAGCGCTAGTGGGAACTCATTTCTTTCGTTTATATGTCAATCGAGTGATTGAATACAAAATTGATCTGTTTGACAAAGTTTATCAACTACATAAGGTCTGTCCGCCTTAAACCATATTAGTTCGAAAAACACTCACAAGATGGCGCTAGTGGTCGAACATTTTAATTGTTCGTATCTCAGTTCAGTGATGAGATACAAAGTTGCTGTCTTCGACAAATGTGTTCAACTGAATGAGATCCATTCGCCCACAAACTTATTAGTTCGGAAAACATTCGTAAGGTGGAACTAGTTGGCAAATATTTTATTTGACTTTTTCGCAGTCCATTTATGAGATACAAACTTGGAGTCTTTGACAAATTTGAACAACTAAATGCGACCTATACTCCAGGAAACATATAAATTCGGACATCATCAACATGGCGCTAGTGGGCAATGTTTTACTCGCTTATAAATCAGTCAAGTGATTAAACCGAAAAAAAGCTATTCACCTAAAATCTTTTTTAGCTCAGAATAATGGCGCTAGTCGGCAAGTATTTTGTTCGCCTATATTGAAGACCAATGATGATAAATAAATATGATGTCTTCGACAAAGTTTATCAGCCAAATGAGACATTTTCGACAATAAAAACTTATTAGCTGAGAATTGACTTTATGAGCAAAACATCAAGGAAACAACAAATCATAAATTAATCTGCCTAGGCCAAAACAATGGATTCTTACTAAAGTGTCGAGCATCAATATACTTTTCTTGATGCAAAGTTTTTAACATTTTTAGATGAATCTTGACACTATTTATGAATTATCTTGAAAGCTAAAAATAGAACACATGTTTTCTAGTCATCGAATGAAGAAGATGGACATTTGAAGGGACTGAAACTGGAAAAACGACTTCAAAGTCAACAATCCTGGACCGGGCCTTTCTTAGCCGAAGCGTTAGAGTCCGTGGCTACAAGACAAAACCATGCTCAAAATGTCTGGGTTCGATTCCCGGTCGGTCCAGGATCTTTTCGTTATGTAAATTTCCTTGACTTTCCTGGGCATGAAGTATAATCGTACCTGCTACCTACAGATTTCTCCAGGGTTTTCACTAGCAGTTTTGCCAGAGATTCCTCTAGGAAGAACTTTCATTCGCTACTAGATTTTTCAGACCGGTTGCGATAGGACTTTAGAAATACCCTCAATAATTTGTTCAAGAATTTTACCACGAGTTCCTCCAAGGATTATTCCAGGGATTTTTTGAAGAGATTACTTCAAATGCTTCTAGCGATTTCGCCAGCAGCATCTGCCGAAAGGCCTCCAGCGATTACTCCATAGATCCCTCCAGTAAAATCTATACTGCGATTTCTCCAGGAATTGCTCCAAAGATTTCTCAGGGAATTTATTCAGGAATTATTGCAGAGGGTTTCAATTTCTTCCATGATTACTTCATATATTTCTCCAGCGATTCCTTCAATATTTCCCCATTGATTTCTCGAGATTACTCTAGGAATTATTCCTCAGATTTCTTCCAAAAATTCTTCCGGAGATTTCGCCAGAAATTTATCTAGGACTTCTACGAGAAATAACTTTAAGAATTCTTATTTCCTTCAGAAATTCTTGCAGGTAATAAGAATTCGTCCAGGGTTTCCTCCGCGATTTTTTTTAGAGACTTATCCAGGAACTCCGAAAACTGAAAGTTTTTCGAGAAATCCCTGGTAAAGTTCTTGCAGGGATGCAGGAATCACTGGAGATATCTCTAGAAAAAAAAATCCAGTGTAATCCGTAGAGGAATCCCCGGTTAAATTCCTTTAAGAATCCCTGGAGAAATTGTAGCAGGAGCCCATGGGGGAATTCCCGAGGAAATCTCTGAAGAAATTAAAAAAAATCCCTGGAATATTTTTTGGCTACGCAGTCTTTATTTTTTCAACGGCTTTTTTATGATAAGGACTGCGTCGACGAACAGCAACAACAGATGGTCATATTTGATTCAAATATACAGTCGATTCTGTACCAGCTCATCCCTGGAACTATTTCTGGAGGAAACCATGTAGTTTTTTCAGGAGCAATCTCCTGAAGAAAAACTGAAAAATCTCTGTAGGAATCAATGTAAAGATTCCCCTAGAGAAATCCCTGAAGAAGTCTCTGAACAAACTCCCGTAGAAATCTCTAGAGGATTAACTCAGTTGATTACCGAAAGATTCCTGGAGGCATCTCAGGAATCTCTGGAAAATCCTTGGAAGTATCCCAGAGAAATCACTGTAGAAATTTTGCTGTTGCAAATCCCTGGAAAACCCCCTTAGAAGTTTTGCTGGATTCTCCTTGAAGAAAACCATGGAGAAATTTCTGGTGGAACCCCAGGAGAAATCTCTGCAGGAATCCATGAAAAGATTTTCCAAAAGGAATTGATTTTGAGATTTTACTGGAGGAATTTTCGTAAAGACTTTCCTGGAGAAATTCTTAGGATAATTTCTTATTAAATTACTGCAGAATTTGTGGAAGAATTTGAAGAGGATCTCTTTGAGGAATCCTCGGAGGATTTAAAGAGGCCAAGAATGAATCCCTGGAGAATATTGTAGAGAAATCCTTGGAATTGAAATAAGTCATGTAAAATTCCGTTTGTAGCTATAGGAGAATTCCTGGAAATATATAGAAGAATTCCTGAGGAATTCCAGGAAAATTATCCGGAGAAATCTTTTGAGTAAGTCATGTATCGTTTTTCATGGTGGTAACTTTGAGAAAATTCCTAGAGGAAATTATTGTGGAATTCATGAGGTGTTGGACTCGTAGAGGGATTCCTGATGGAATCTTTGGAGGTGCTTCTAGTAGAATCTTAGGAAAGATCTGTGGTAGAGTCCCGTGGGGAATCCCTGCAGAATTATCTGTAGAAATTCCTGAAGAATTATCTGAAAAAAATCTTGTAATAAGTCATGTAACGATTTTCCTGTTGATAACTTTGGGAGAATCCCTAAAGAAAATTCTTGAGGAATGCGTAAGTAAATGATCTCTTGGAGGAATTTGTGCACCACTCCTGGAAGCATCTTGAAATCCCAGAATAATCGTTCTTCTTTTTCTGGAGAAATACTTGGAATAACCTTTGAAGGAATCCATGGAGAATGAGGAGATTTTCCAAAAGGAGAGATTTTTCTAATGTAATTCCTGTAGAAATTCTTATGTTAGTTTATGATGAAATTACTGCAGGAATTCATGGGAGATTCTCTGGAGAATTTTAGGAGGAACTCTTGGAAGAATCTCCGAAGGATTCTTGGAGGCCAAGATCCCTGGAGAATAATGAATTTCTGGAAATACCTTTAGAAATTCCCGGGAAAAATCTCCGGAATAATTCTTGGACGAATCTCGAGGAGACTACTTGGGTATATCTTTGTATGTATCCTTGGAGGTGATTCTGGAGAAACCACTAGAGAAATATCTTGAATAGTCCTTGAAGTGATTATCCTAGTGCAACTCCTGGAGGAACTTCTGGAGAAAGCCTTCAAGATATCTCTGCAAGAATTCTTGTAGAGTTTTTCCTGGAGGAATCCTTGGAGTAGTACCTGGAAATTTTTCTAACGGAATCTCTAAACAATTGCCATAAGAAAACTGGAAAATCCCTGGAGAAATCTCCGGAGAAATTTTGGAGCATTCCTGAAAGAGTTTCTGGAACAGATCCTAGAGGAATGCTAGGAGAAATTCTTGAAAGAATCCCAGTAGAGATTTTACTGCAGATATCTGAAGGAATCACTGGATACATTCGTGCAGGAACTCGAAATCTCAAAAGGAATCCCTGTCCTTGTCGAATCCCTAGAGGAACTTCTAGGGGAATTTTTAAGGTATTTCTGGAGCCCAATCGGAACTGACCTAATATGTGTCATGGCGAAAAAAAGTTCTTCCTAGATGAATCTCTGGTAAAAGCATTAGTGGAGAAATCGATGTACAGAATTCCTGGAGAAATCTCTGGAAGAGTCTCTGGAGATAACGGCTATATCCCGGTCAACCAGTCAGTGATTTTCGTTGGCGATCGATATCGATTCGTTTTGAATCGTTTTTTTTTCTATCTTTATTAACGAGATTTTTAGCCCTGGGCTTGTTCATCTCGGGACCAACGGCTTTACTTCCCTTCTGAAGGAAGTCGTCACTTAAATTTTAAGTGACTATCTCGGGGATGGGATTCGATCCCAGGTGCTCGGCGTGAGTTTTGAATCGTTGGCGATCGTCATCGCTGGACAAAGAACTATAAAGAAATTGTAACACTGGTTGATAGGGATATTCGTACTTCACGACTTTCAGAAGCGATCAGAAATATGTTGTACAAAATTTTAATGAACAAAAAGTTTTCACCTAGCCTCAATAATGGGACCTACAGTATCAAAATTTAACTTCTTACCAATACACCATCGAGTGATTCATGACAATGATGTCATTATTCGCCAATATGAATGCAAGCTTCATTAGGGTGGGGCTTATTTCCTAAAATCTTTCGTAGTCAGGATTTACAAAGTGGAAAATGATCATCGGTCCCAAAATAACATCCTGTGAAAAAATGAGAATTTTTGGTGAAGGTTTAGAGGTGGCGCAAAGGGCGTATGTGCAGTTTTCCCATTTTAGTGAACTCTGTAAAATTTTGGTATGCTTTTCAGCTTGTTTTGGTAATTTTAGGACCCTTAAGGGCAAAAAATCACCTCAAAATATTTCGATATCTCCACTCCTTTAGATGATATTTGACGATATATATTTTATGATTGTGCTACTTTTCCCCGAATGTCGTTTCCTCGAATGTCGGTTCCCCGAACGCCAGTTGAATGCCCCTTTTCCCCGAATGTCATTTCCCCGAATGAACCAGTTCCCCGAAAAGTGGTACTGTTCGAATAGGAGCTCTAATAGTTTTTAGTAGCAAGATGGTGAACTAGAAAGAACGATAGGCAATCGAAAGAAGGAGGTATTTGGTCTTCCTCGACTATACACATGTTGCCAAAAATGCTGAGGACGATAAAACTCCTAAGAACCGCCAATCAAATAAAGAAGGGTGCATATCAGATGACCAGTACGTTCACTTACCTGAAATGTAAAAAGTTATGACAATTATGATTGCCAAAAACTGTTCGGGGAAGTGGGTTATTCGGGGAAACGGGATATTCGGGGAACAGGCATTCGGGGAACTGGCTTTCGGGGAACCGACATTCGGGGAAAAGTAGCACAACCATATTTTATGCATGCGATTTTTGGCCCTTGAATAGGTTACAATGACTGATTACTATGAACCCGAATAAGAATAGCTGGGGAGGATTCCTATGCTTGTAGAATGGAACAAAGAGCAAAGAAGAATGAGAGAAAGAACAAAGAACACAGAAAAATGTAGAAGAAGAAACAGGTGGGAGGGTGAAACTAGTGATGTCTTGAGCGTAATTGAGGAATCTAGAAAACGATGGTTATATTTATTGACTTCATTTTTTTTCAATCTTTATTAACGAGATTTTTAGCTCTTTAGCTATGGGCTAGTTCATCTCGGGACCAACGGGTTTACTTCCCTTCCGAAGGATGTCGCCACTGAAATTTTTAGTGACTATCTCGGGGATGGGATTTGATCCCAGATCCTCAGCATGAGAGGTGTGTGTTCTAACCACTACACCAGGTCCGACACCTTGACTACTATTTAATATTACCTACTTCAGAAATATTTCGAGCAATTTTTCTTCAAGTAGGGGAAGAGCACCAATTTTTTAACCATCTCTAGTATTCGACCCATGTATACGATTTTATTGGAACTTTATTGGACTTTACGGAAAAATTGCAATAACGGCTAAAATGTCCTTAATTCCATGCGAAGTTTCATCATTATTCTCCTGGTAGATATAGATGAATGCACGTCACTTTACTGCTTTAGTTCAATAATCGTTTGGTTGTTTTTTTTTCTGAATGATGATAAAATTAATCGAAAGGGACCGTTGCAAAATTTACATCCTGGAAATTCAGCCTCACGCAGTATCTATTAAATTCATAACTAATCTATATAATTATTTATATAAACATAGGGCATCCTGTGAAAATTCCTTCATGTAGCTCTGTCCTAAAAATATGTTTCAGAACTGTGACGACCTAATTTTGGTTTTATTGGAGAGGTTTTCAACCTGAAGTGCTTTATCTCTTGCACCCTATAGAAGCTCGTGCACTAATTTGAATTTTGACTGCCGACTTTTTCTCCTTCTGCTATTGTTTATACACATCGATTTCAAATACAGATGTAGAACGATGTATTGAACTTCATCTGCATTTTCGTTTGTCCGAAGTTATGTTGAAGGTGTTGTGGCGAAAGTGAAGTATTGGAACCCCAAACGCAATTAATTGCTGGTGTGGCATCATAATCCAGAAATTCCTGTGGAAATTCTAACAAGAAGTGTTATTGCTCGAAAGCAAAAATCGTTTATGGGTTTACCTAATAAGGATATATCGTGTGGGATCAAAATCCGAACACCTAAGAAATAAATCTAAACCCTTCCTTTTCATACAAAACTCCTTCTATTTGTATGAAGTGTACGGATTTTGAGCCTGTATGGATTTGGCCCCTCTGTAATTTCTTTCAGATTATAAAAGCAATTGCTGGAGTTATATCAAACGGACATTCTAAAATACTAAATGAGTGTTAAACTTGCATATAATCACATCTCATACATCCAACCGAGATATTTTCACGGCTCCATAGTTGATTCTAATATAATATCATCAGTTACACCCTCCCCCCCTGTTTAACCCACCCCACCTTACATTCTTCTGTGTTCTTTGTTCTTTCTCTCATTATTCTTTGCACTTTGTTCCATTCTACAAGCATAGGAATCCTTCACAGCTATTCTTATTCGGGTTCATATTAATCAGTCAGCGTAACCTATTCAAGGGCCAAAAATTGCATGCATAATATATATTTCGTCAAATATCATCTAAAGGAGTGGAGATATCGCAATACCAAAATTTTTCAGAGTTCACTAAAATGGGAAAACTGCACATACGCCCTTTGCGCCACCTCTAAACCTTCACCAAAAATTCTCATTTTTTCACAGGATGTTATTTTTGGACTGATGATCATTTTCCACTTTGTAAATCCTGACTACGAAAGATTTTTGGAAATAAACCCCACACTAAAGCTTCATGTACAGGGCCATTTTACCTCATGAGTGCATATTGACCATCTTTGCCCTACAGAGCTTACAAGTAAGCCATAGAGACACACATTTCGATCGTTCCTTCTTGTTTTATTTCCCCTCCCCCTTCCACCTCCGCCCTTTCGTTCACCGCACGCACCGTTGTTCCCTATTATTCCATTTAACCAAATTCCACTCATTTAGTCCTTGATAATCATATTTCACCCTTGTCGTCGGCGTCGTCGTCCTGGTTGTCGTCATTTGGATCTTCGGAGCGCTGTTCATGACTTGCCCTTGCCTTTGGTTTCCCTTCTTAAGTTGTCATCGTTGTGTCGATGTATCGCATGGATGCCATCGTAGTTATGGTCGTCGTCGTCGGAATTGCTCTGTGCTTTTGTGTGTTTTTATTTCAATCTAGATACTGGAACTAACTGCGGCGCACGGATCGTCGTCGGTTACGACGACTTTTGCACACTTATCGAGTCCTTGTGCTGTGGCCGACTTCAGACGACTGCTGACTGAGAGCAGAGTGGCACTAATTCGAGGTTGATGTCCTCAGCGTGCGTCTGATATCGGGGGGATTTAAGGATGCTTCACAGTTTCTTATTTGTTTGCTTGGCTTGTGCGGGACTCGGTGAAACGATTTGATTCGATCTCGAGAGCAAGATTATCGTTTGTGGGTTTATGAGAGTGCGATTGAACATGACATATAAAGTATGTCGCTAATAGAACTTTATGGATTCAATTATCTGGATGGACTCAATGAATTGCTTTGAGCATGGAATATTCTTCTATTTTTGCTTTACATCCCATCTGGGTCAGAGCCTGCTTCTCAGCCCAAATTTCAAAACACAGTTATGAGTTGACAAACGTCAATGACACATTTTTAGTAAATCGTGTGACATATTTGTCCCAGAGATTTATTCCTTCGTTGGTGACTTTTGATATCTGAAAGAATACACTAGTAAAATTGTGCAACGATATTTCAAATATTTGTTGTGATATTTCATGTATTGTTTTGTTTGTTGACAATGAGTAACGGTTTCAAATTTTCAAAATATGTTGCATGATTTCAACTTATTCTATGCGGTTATTCAGAAACTTTAAAACAAGTATCGCACCATATATTATTTCTATTAACTTGTGTTTTACTTTTTATAATGATTTTTTTATAATTTAGTCCCAGTATATGACTATGCCAAATTTGGCTTTCAACTCTGTTTCATTTCATTATGCTACCAATCTTTCCCAATCCCCCTTCCCTCACTTATCACCAAAACTACACCTCGGGTCGGCTACAAACGATGATCTCAAGCCCAATCCTCGCCATCCGCCGACAGCCATCAGCGCCAGGAGGGAAAATCATCGGCAAATATTTGCGCAAATGTGCTAAATTAAATATTCAACAGATTTTATACGTTTCGTTTGGCACATTTTTCCGGGCTGCTCGGGCATAACAGTAAAGGGAGCGGATTATTTTTTGTGTAGTACGGCCACCATCCCTCGCCGCGCCGTGGCGTCTGTTTTTCATTCAGATAGCTAGCTACCTGTTCCGGTAGGATGAAAAGGGAGGAACAACCGCGGCGCGTTAAAAAAATTGAATTTTTTTTTCAAAGGGGTGACTGCGAATTCGTCCGGTGCCTGTTTTCTATTCATTTCGTTATTTTATGTTTTTATTTTTGACGCGTGCATGTATTTTGTTTCGATTTTCGATTAGGGCTTTTTTTCTCGTCTAACTGTAAGCGAATGTGGATACATATCAGTTATTTAGCTTTGGATAGTCAAGTGAATTCAGTGGATTTGAACTGATTTGTTATGTTTTGCGCGGCAGAGCTTAAATGGATTAATTTTTTTATCTACACTGGGGAGTATATGCAAGTTTAGAACGACGAGAGCTTCAATTGGGTGGCTACTCCCATAGTGTTCACATGCAGGGCGATATGCTGCTATCCTTCCTGGTATTGCAACAGCTAGTCCATATTGGTACAGCATACAACATGGCCGGCCTACATTTTTGTTTGAAAGATCAAAAGCTTGTTTTTCAGACAATATTTTGTTTTTCTGTTTATCACTGGATAAAGACTTTTATATATTTGTTACATTTAGCTTAAATGCCCTCAATGTGATTTGTGAAAGGTAATTTTTGTTTTTTCTAGTATGAGCCCCAGATATTTAACCTCATGCGACCAATTTATTGGAAATCTTCTCATCGTAACAACATTTCTACTTAAAAGTTCCAAATAAGGAGCTTTTGGTTCACGTGGGAATATTTTAAGTTGAGTTTTGGACCCATTAGGAGAAATCTTCCATTTTTTGCAAGTATGATAAAAAAACCCAATCTTTTTTGCAGTCTACTACAGATGACACGCAGGCTTCGTTCTTTGGCAGAGAGGCCTGTTTCATCCACAAACAAAGATTTTTGCAGTAGAGTGAGTGAGCATGAACCCGAAACCACCTATCCCATCTAATCCATCATCGAAAGTTTGCTAGAGTGTCCGTACCGACCGAACGACCGACCGACGATGATGAACCATCACGCCCAACGAGCATCGTTTTCGCTATCCTTTCATTATCCACCGGGACACCCTGGAAGGCCAAAAAAGCGGCCCAGCTTCCGGTGACCGACCTTCCAGAATGCAATCTCGCTGTCCACCCCATCATCCACACGACAACGAACCGGGGAGGCGCCATAGCTACTCATTTATTCCATTACAACTCACCGCACGGACACAAAGGAGCACCGGAGCAGCAGGCCGAACACCGGGAATGCCATCCGAGATATCCATTCCGGTGAATGACTTCGGGCGAATGCCCATCGTACCGTATCATCATCATCAGCGTCATCAGCATGGTCATCGTCATCAAACCGTGCGTTCCAAGCAGCGGCAGCGCGTGTAATTCTACACCAAAGGACAACTGGGCATCCCACAGCCGGGGCTCTTGCATCCTTGCTTTCGCGAGCGACCTAGGTTACTACCCTTACCTAAAATGGACAATCGTTTTCTGGGACCGCACATTGGAGTTACAGAACTAATTTCATGGCTAACATGAAAATGAAAATTTTGAATTGCTTGTTTTTGAGCATAAGTTGATATTTTCTCATTACATTTGGAGGTTTTCTTCACAAACATGCCAGTAAAATAAAACACCAACCCATCGTGGTAAATAAGCGAGAGGCATGGGTTTTATAATCGCTCTCTCTCTCTCTCTCTTTGGGGCTCTCGTGCGCTGCTCTTGTTTATCAAGCTTGTTACAACTTGCGAAACATTGTCGATCATGGACCGATGCATATGCGATGTTTTTCTTCGCTTGCTTTGATCCTGCTTCTGCTAGTTACACACTTAAAATTGTGGTCATATATTCAAAATGGTTTGAATACATCCGTAATTTGACAACTGCGCTTATATCGGGCGACAGCATATCGTTAGGGGTCCAGATAGCCGTAGCGGTAAACGCGTAGCTATTCAACAGGACCATGCTGAGGGTCGTGGGTTCGAACCCCGCTGGTCGAGGATCTTTTCGTAAAGGAAATTTTCTCGATTCCCTGGGCATAGAGTATCTTCGTACCTGCCACACGTTATACACATGCAAAAAATGGTCAATCGGCAAAGAAAGCTCTCAGTTAATAACTGTGGAAGTGCTCATAAGAAAACTAATCTGAGAAGCAGGCTTTGTCCCAGTTGGGACGTAACGCCAGAAAGAAGAAGCATATCGTGAATCATCACGATACTGATTACGCAAATAATGCACTATACTGCCTATCACTAATCATCAAAGATTTTAATGATGGCGAGAATATACAGTATTGGCCAATACATTTGCAATGAACGATTTCTCAAAAATCATGAAAGCCTTACACTAAAACTTTCTTTAACAAACTTGTAAAACTCGTCCAAATCTACAACTGTGCTTAAGATATTGTGAAGCTATTCTTTCATTGTTTTAGTACTTATTCTTTCTGTTCTTGCGTCCGAACTTGGTAAGAGCCTGCTTCTCAGTTTAATATTCTTATGAGAACATCCTCTCCCTTCAACTGAAAGCTTTCTCTGATAATTGAGCATTTTAGCATGCGTGGATCGTGTGGCAAGCACGAAGATACCTTCTATAAAGTGGCTCTTTGTGTATCAATATCTATGATTATTTACAAAAACTATGATGAAGCTCCTACAGATCGTTTTTGGTCACTTTAGCTACTTGGTCGAGGTACCAGTCACAGAAAACTTGTTTTCAAGAAAAATGATAATATTTTGAATGCATCTAAATCCAGACATGTGATGTAATAAATTTAATAATTTTACGAAACAAGGATTTTGGATGACCTTTCTAGAGTTTTCGGTAGCATTAGTATAAGTACGATGTTATAGTCGAATATGATTTTTTTTAGTAGTACTAAAACTAGGTTTGCCAGCCATCATGTTTCTGCAAAACATTTACATCGAAGGTGTGTACTACTGATCTCAATTTTGAGGTCATACACCATTACAAGCACATTTTTCAATCATCAAACTGTTTCTTTTCGAAAAATGTGCATATTTCAAGGGTAATTGCCTACATCTAGGCGTATTATCCCGATTTCTTAAGTTAAACTCTACAATGAAATGGCCAAATACACGAATTGTGAGAATTTTAACGTCCTTTTCAGATTCAAGGAATCTAGGAAGGTAGTCAAGAGACATTCACTTTTAAAGACTACTAGGGTAAGCGTTCCCTTAGTTGTGGGTGTTCCTATAGTTGCGGTACTGCCGTTTTCACTGATTTTATTACATTAGCCACAGAACCGACACTTCCAATCGACGTATTGGCTTGGTGATACACGGAATAGTAGAAAAGCACGTTACAATTGCTTCAAAACTGATGAAATATAACTAAAATGGCTAAAACTTCTCTTACAAAGTTTTACCGGATTGTTTGACTGTTCAAAAAAATAAATAAATAAATGAACTGTAAACAATTTGAGGTGTGTATTCTTCTTAAAAACAAATAAGTTTAACAGAATCTTAAAAACTTTTTCAAAAGAATCACTAAAAACAATTTTAAAAGCCATCACACTGAAAACACTTTAAGGACATATAGGAAGGAATCCCTGTCATGGCAGTAAAAATGGCTTCTTCACATATACAAACACATTTCTGGAAGTCCACATTATTTCTCAAAATATTTCACTAACCTACACTAAGTTCACTCTCAAATTGCTAACGAGACATCAGAACACTATTACCTTACGATTTCCGTAGTTTCAACACTAGTAACTGATGGAAATTTCATGAACCGTGCTAATTTTCAACACGGACGTTTAACTTTGCTACAATTGTTTACACTTATTCGCCTGCGAACGAAGAACACTTTTCGCCGAATTTTACCACTTTTGCTAAACGTAGAACCACCAACACTGTTTACTTTCACTATTTGTTAATTAAAGAACAATTACTGGTTGATTTCTGATGAAAACAACTTAAAATTTCACCAAACCGTGCTAAAAACAATCACTTGATCACACTATTTCGCTTTATTTATTTTTCTTATTTTACGTCGGCTGCTCGCTTGCAGGGCCGTCAGATACGTTGATGGTTACGTACGACATCAAGCAATCTTATTTAGTCGACGGGAAAAGACTCAAATTGAAGTAGCGATTACTGGCAACAACGTCTTATCAATTATAATTTCACTATTACCAACATATAGGAGAATATTTTTTGTATACCACTACTTTTATACAGTTATTAGTGGATTCAAAGGAGTTTCACTTTAAATAACAAGAGTAATCTAAGGAGAAATTCGAGCTTGAGCTTGAGCTTGATTGGCCGCCCGTGGATGCTACTCCAGTATAGCCAGATCAGTTACACAAGAAACCAACCGAATTACTGTTTAGGACTAACAGACACCCTCAGTGTATAAGTGCTGGTGATCTTTTATTTTTAGGCTATAATGGCGCCTGCCATGTCAGAATGCAGACCAATGTGGGGAAGGGGGAGGAAATGATGCTGCACTTATACTAGCCCACTGTAGACCGTGGAGTCCGACTGCATCTACGCCAGTTAATGCAAATGTGTATGGATTGGGGGAAAGGCATGGCAGAGAGGTTTGCTTTTGTGGTTAGCAGAATGCCTATGTATCAGGCGTAAGGAAATGGCATGCGCGTGGAAGAATGGAAGCGTTAGGGAAACGGTTTCACGTCCGTCTCTGGTTCTAGCGTTTGCTATGAAAGAATAGTTTTGAGTGTGATATATTAAGAATGGAAGATAGAAGCAAGTAAGAGACATACAAAGTACGAGGAAAGGGACGGGCCTGGGATTGAACCCATGACCTTCTGCTTTTGGAGCAGAAGCGGTAGCCATTCGACCATCAACCCCGTTAAGAGTGTCAGTTAAAATAGTCACATTGTGCTTCTTAATTATAGCGAATTCTCAAAAGGGCAAAATGGAAACTCGTGTGCGAAAGAACACCGTTAAAATTGTGTGCACCACTGGAAGCAAAACCCGAGCTCACCTGGAAGTGCTCAAGTTTGCACTGCAACACCTGAAAGTCCCCCTAGCCAACCTTCATTCCGTGGCAAGCCGGATTTTCAGGTACGTCAGAATATTCAGTTTACCTCCGTAAATCGAGGATAAGGATATCGCTCAAGTCCTTGGTCAGTACGGAACAATCCGTCAGCAAGTGAGAGAACGATTCGCGGCAGCACATGGCGTCAACATCTACACGGTAGTGCGAGGAGTCCACATGGATGTGGTCAAAGAGATTCCTCCACATGTGTACATTGGCCATTTTCGAATCAGGATTTTCTACGACAGCTTAAAGAACAAATGCTTCCTGTGCAAAGACGAAAGCCACGTGAAGGCGGACTGTCCCCGAACGGTCGCCAAGAATGGCGGTAGTAGTGAAACATCGTACGATAATGTGGCTGAGATTTACAGTTCCACGTACCGAGCTTCCAATCGCTAGTCCCTTTAAGTCACTGCGGTCTTTGCCGATTGTCCCGATTCGTATTCTCTCGTTGATTATTCGTTGCTTGATTTTTTACGGCTGGCTTGCAGAGCATGACACCAACCTCCTAGATTTCCGGAGGACCATTCCCCCTAAATTTTCGGAAGACCATAGTTCACAGTTTAGCTTAGAGTCCTTCTCTGGCACTCGGACGATGATCAGCCGCCCCTGACATGAGGAACAGACGCTGTTGTGAGGCGCTCCTAACATGGAGTACAGACGCTCAAGGTTTGCGGAAGCAAAGCAGAAGCAAACCCCCCTTCCCTGTTAGCATACGACCAAAGTTCCCACCGGGGGTTGGTTACCCGATCTTCCCTTAGGTTACTCGTATCCCGGCCAGTACCGCGAGGAGGTAGGGATAGAAGTTGCTGGGCAAGAGGCTAAGGACCGCATAGAGGGGTATATTTTATTCCTTCAGGTGCGCGAGGTATCAATGGTACGCCATGCCCAGCCATTTACCAACCGCAGCTGTCTTACGGATTGTCTTATTAGAAGCATTGTCAGTATCTTTATTTTTAAACCTGAAAGTTTCCAAATATTTAAATACATAAAAAAAATTTATTGTTTTATGTAATTTTTCAAATAGCTGGAATATATGTATCAATTTCAAAAAGCAAATTCATGCTTTAATATGGTTAATGACCTGATTTTGACAATCCGTTTTAAACGGGTTTTTAGATTCCCTGTAATATGTAGGCTATCCGTCTAAGTTCTTTCAGTTCTACAAACTACTAAAAACCGAAATTACAATGAAGTAAAGTCAATTTTAAGCAAAATACTCGTTGTAAACAAAATAGAGTAAATATGATATTGGAAGCCAGATAGCCATAACGGTAAACGTGCAGATTAGACTGGCCCAGCTCAGTATGGGAGAAAAATAAAGTTGTATGATTCCACGCGGCACCTCCCAGGATTTTTCATTGGGGTTAGAGGAAGCCCTGTTGAATAATTCTGCTCATTTGATCGTTCCATCTGCTGGCGCATTTGAATTGAAAAATTTGAATTAATCGCATTCAATTGGATCCAGAATGTCGAAAACACTACTTAACACTATAGCGAAGAATATTATAGAAGGTTGTACCATTATTAAAATTAATAAAGTTGGTGTTTTAACCATCTGAAGTAGATCATGCAATACTGCTTTGTATTTCTTCAACATAGCTTGGTGATAGCCACTAAGCGCTTCATAGCCACCTATGACGCTGGGCGAGCTGAGGCTCATGGCGCATGCATGTAAGTGATTGTACGGGAGTGCTGATCTGAGCATAACTTTCAACAACTGAAAGGGTAATAAAAATAAGATTAAATCCAGGTACAACCTTTTGCAATTATGTTCGTTAAAGTATAAACTAGTGTATTTGTTATTCTGGGCTTTATTGAACAATTATTATACGGAACGATACAGTGACATAGGGTCAATTTACAGAGAGCTTTTTTCTTACCCTAAAGCTCATATCTACGGGGTGCCCCGTTTAGTTTTACATCTTTTTTGTTTGAGGGCCAGTCTAGTGCAGATGCTGAGGGTCGTAGCATTGTTTCGATACATTTATAAAAAAAGAATCATATAAATTGAAGTATATTATTTGATTTAATTTTAATGTACATTAAAAAAGAAACAAAATTAATTCTGAATTTTTAGGTCACCCTTTCCCACGAAAGAGCAGCCTAACGACGAAATAAAAAAATACGGATCCAGTTTTTCAAAAGGCATGACTGGTACAATTTCCTAAAAAATATTTTTTTTCGAACATCGACCGCCTTTTTGAGCAAAGTTGAATAGCAAAATGATAACAAATCTTGTTACCTGGTTGTCATCATTTGATAACTGACTTTGTTATCACGTTGGCTGAATGACCAGCCAACATAACAAAAATGAGAACTCAAATTTGTTTGTCGAATAACAAATTAATAGCTATTTATGTTATCATTGAGTTCAAGTTGATAACTCAATTTTCATCATCATATATTTTTGAATTTCATGGTCATAAATCAAAGAAAAATTTTGAGAGATGAATGTTTTGGATTAAAATTACGCTTCAAATAAGTTTACAAAATCTTGTATGACGAAAAAACTTTGTCTAACAACAAACATGTTGAGAAACTTAATAATCTATGACTTATTAGAAGTCTTTCGTAGCAACCAGTTTGTTACTGGGGACCTAGAAGCTAATTTGTAATTAATTCTTGTACTAACCACCAATCAATCAAGACGTTTTTCAATAAAAACTTGTTCCTTGTTCTTCGAAACCACTCCGTATTTTCTCTGAACTCAAGAGGTTATGGACCCTGCACGGCGAGAATCAGTCTATGGTATCCCACAGTTTTCTGGAACTGGCTACGAAAACTGGAAGTTTCGCGTTGAAAAGTTCCTGAACTCGGTTGGTTTACTGGAAGACCTGAGTCAAGATGTTCCTGAAGCCGCTCCAGAAGCAGTCAAATTCATCAAAAAGGGTAGCAAGGCATCGAATTGGATTACTCCCAGATTCCCTTCCCTCCCAGATATTCTTTCCAAATTCCAAATTCGGAACAACTGACCACGATAGGCGGCACTCTTTGCTTCCTCACTTGAATCAAAGAGCCTGGGCTAGAAGCTGCTTCGATTTGGTGTTCGGAAAATTTGTCTAGAGCATCGAACTGATTGCTCATTTCGATACAATTATTTATTTCACCCTTGGAAGAAAGTTCGCATTCCGGGGAAGCCTCCTTTCTTCCATTCTTGCCACGTGTAGTGACAGTTTTAAAACCCACTTTTTTGGAAGGAAGTAGTGAATTCAGAGACTCACCCTTCCTTTTGTTAGTTGTTGATACCATGTTTAGTTAATAAACGAGAAAGACGTGACCTTCGAGAGGTTTTTTCCCAAGACGGTGTCCAAGAAGGATTACCACTGCTAGCTTTCGCCAACGGGTCCAATGAAAAATCGAAGGCACGGGTCCAAACAAGGATCGTAAAGGGATCAATAGTAGAAAAAATAGTACTGAAAAGTACCGTTTTCAATTTTAGCACTGAAAAGTACTGTTTTATTGCTTTAGGTAGTTTTTAAGAAAACTTCCAAGAGCAGAGAGAATTCGTGTACGCACAGCACGAAGGTACGATGCGCACTTGCAACTTCGATTGTTCTGGTCAATCACGGAGTAACATCTACGAATTGTACGGTCAGCTATGCTCATGCTCATGCTTATGCTATAATATGACAATATAGAATTCTCGATATGTATGTGATAGACATATATGTTTAGTTCTTTATTATATGGGATGCACCTGGGAATAAATTCAAGAATGTTTGGAAAACGGCAAGGGACATGATAGAGTTTATTTTACTTTTTAAAAGACTGTAGACCCCGTCATATTTAGGACATAATCTATCATTTGTCAAACTCGATAGCATTGTACAGATTATAGCAAACAGCTATTGATTAGGCCCTGTCCTAAGGTGTAGGGGAAGAGGTCCAGAAAAAGCATTATACTAAAAAAATGATGCTGGACGTTCTCATCTCAAATTTGCTGGGATCTTGATCTTTGAACAGACATGCACCCCTTCGCCACATGCAGATCAAAAGGTTAGTTGTGCAATACTCTTATTTAAGGTTATGCGATATGGATTTTTTCCATGTCGATACGAAACGAAACGATACGCGGAATATCTTGCGCTGATAATGACGAAACGAAACGAAATTTAAAAATGTTTCGTGTAACTCGATACGAAATCAAATATCTCACGGAATTTTTCGAAACGAAACGAAATTTTTGAATTTGTTTCGCGGAATACACGTTTAAGTTTTTTTTTTCTTGTCAAAAGCTGGAAATTTGACAATAGGCATAAAAACGCCTTTTTAAATCTTCTGCCATATGGAAACCTTAGCGTTGCTAAGCGGAATCCTTACATGTTTTGGCAAAACTCTTTTCTGTTTGATTGAAATCTTCTTGAAAAATTTAATAAGGTTTCATTTCAACATATCTGACACTCACACAAGGCAATGAGTGGGTTTAATTTAAATGTAACAACAACAATCTCAAAAATATTGAGAGGAGTCCAAAATTAATTTGATTTTTAGAAACGCCTTACAATTTTTTTAATCCTGTGGATGTGATGTTATGCTAATTCCATAAAACATGGAATAATGATATTCATTTTTTTTGCTGTACTTTATGCTTTGTGGCTTGAGTGAATGTGATTGGGGACACAAGTCGATAAGTGATCATGAAAACACTAAACTGAGAAGCAGACTCTGTCCCAGTTGGAACACAACGCAAGAAAGAAGAAGAAAAATAAGTAGAACAGAGGAATTACTGGAATATTTGCTGGAGTATTGAATTAAATTAAATTTTAAAAAGTCCATCAACACATACCTAAGAAAAAAATCAAGATAAATTTAAAAGAACTGCAAAAATAATAAACTCCAAGAGATATTGCGACAGCAACTTAACCAGGATTGCCTGTTGGGATTAATTTAAAAGTTCCTAATAAATTTTCTGGAAAAGCCTTGCATAAACTGTGAATTAATTCTTGGAGGGTAGTAGTAAATACTGAAGGTATTTCTATTATTCTGTAGAGCAAATACTGGAGAAATGATCCTATTCCAAAATCTGTGAAAAAATGTCTGGACGATTTCTGTAAGAACTAAGGATTGTTGATATTACCTCATTTTCAGATTCTTTGTTTAAAACTGACTACAAAATCATATTTTCACTGAATTTTGAGCCTCGAGAGCATTTTAATAAATATTTGAAAATTTCGAAAAAAAAGTTGAACCTGGACTATGTAGTCCGAGAGGAACCGCAAATAAGATTGACAAGTTCACCCATGTTCGTTCAGACAATCCGTCTTTCAATGAGCTAAATTTAATGTTTGGCTTATTTTTTTTCCTCGAGATCTAGATGTGCGAAAATCGTTGTTGCGCTTTTCTATTGTGAAATACCCTAGGTATCCCACCAAACTTGAATCTAAATCCGGAACCAATTTTGATGGTGCTTGCAATCCATGAATCAAATTTATAACTGATTTGTGATTTTTACTAAAACAAATTATCAAAATCGATCGAAAGATGGCGAAACTAGAAAATTTTGAAACTTAATGTCGGTATTGAAAAGGTTAAGACACCTTTGCCTTGCGGCATTTGGCTTCCAATACTTGTAATGATATACAGTGGCCCAATTTCATATTCGTACAGGATACTGTTTCCACATCAAGTTAGTAAAAAATTATTAAATGAAGTATTGAGCTACAAATACTTTATCCACATTGAAGGTAACAGGTGTCATCTATTGTTTGCCAATCACAAAATGTTTCCATTTACATTCATCTTTGGATTAATAGAAAAGTATTGAATTGATGTCTAAAATTCACCCAATTCCATATTCGTACACCTACCAAAATTCATACGCTCAACGTTCAAAACTAAATTTAGAAGCTCTATTTGATTACTGAAATGCTTTATTATGATGTTCAGATGTAGTGAAATACATTTGGACAATTTATTAGGGGACATATATGAAATTTAGGTAAAGTTATGAGAAATGACAGTTTTCCAATGATTTTTGCTATTAAATCCTATAATTCGAACAATAACGTTTATTTTTGTCATTGGATACAATCTATAGATTATACTCGTAAGCTCTGATAGAACTTTAGTTGAAATATATATAGTTTACAGAAATCATAAACAGTTTTATCCCTTTTGAGTTCAGAAAATTGTTGTGCCATAAGTTCATAAATCTTCTAAAATGATATTTTTAATCAATGTAAACCAAATTTTCATTCTAAACAACAGGTAAATGTTAATTTTGAATTTGTCTGTAAAAATAATTTGAACTACGAACTTCGTTTTACAATAAAGTACCCTAAACTACGCTGTACATACCTCCACATAATTGATGTCATCGTAATATTCAATTATCTTTGAAATAATATTTAAATTATACTCAAAATAGCACCCTATTTTGCAATTTATTAAATTTATAAGAAAAATACAAAATAACTTGAATGAGCAGAGAGCATTGATATACTTTTTAATAGAATATATCCTGTTGTTTTCATCATTTTAAAAAACGTTTGTGTTGCGGTTATGGCAATAATATTTATTCTTGAAATCTCTATAATCATGTTTGGTAGTAAAATGTAAATTAAAAATGATAATTACGCAATGTTTTGATAGGAACATTAACGATGGATTATGTATATACATTTAGGAGCCAAACATAAAGAAATTGACTAAAATTTTTGGTTTTGGATTTGTTATAAATGTTATACTACCTAAGATTCAAAAGTATAAGTTGTCGATATCCACTCCTAGCTACTCTAAAACTGATTATAATTTTTTGAAACTTGTGCAATATTCGCAGTTATCATTCTTAAGGAAGTGATGTTGAAAAAAATGCAATTTATTGTTCGACTTACCGAATATTTTAGCAAAAAACATTGTAAAACTGGTATTTTTCTTAAATTTACTTAAGTTTCAAATAGGTCCGCTTTTAAATTTTCCAAATGTATTCTACTGCATCTTAACAACACAACGAAGAGCTTAAGTAATCATCTAGTCCATTAAAAATTAGTTTTGTATGCTGTATATTTCTTTTTTGTTAGGTGTACGAATATGGAATTGGGTCAATTATAGACACAATCTCAATACTTTTCCATTATTCCAAAGATTTAAGCAAATGAATACAGTTTGTCATTGCCAAGCAATAGATGACACCTATAACCTTCATTATTGATAAAGTATATCGAAGTCCATGCACCATTTAATAGATTTATAGCAACTTGATATGAAAACAGTGCCCCGTACGAAAATGAGATTGAGCCACTGTATTATCAATATTCGCATTTTTTTTTAAATTGGGGGTCGTGAGGAAATTATGTCACGTTCTAAGAGGAGAGTGGAGTTGGTGGTGTGGTACAGCGTGAATTAATCTAGATTCATTTTTCGATATAAAATAATGTATGCATCTTCCTTTTTAAGGTGAATATAAATCGAAGGCATACCTCAGAATTTCAAGAGCACAAATCTAACGAACCCGACAGCGGTTCAAGCTGAACACTTGATCGATTGGCCATCGAGTAACCAACCGATAGAGTTTTTAGCTTGAATGGACGTCTGGTGCTTTATATTTGTGCTCTTAAAGATTTGAGGTGTGGCTTTGGATCACCCAAATCAACGCGATTTTTTACGGCCACAGCGACAAACAATCGCTGCGATTTCGCTGCTACATGTAGAGTTTTATGACATAACAACGAAATCGCGGAGAGCCTTAACTCATTGATGCATGCTATTAGTTTTCTCTTCTATTCTCCCGCTGTTCTTATGCAGAGTTAAAAGTGACGTCATAGCGGGAAAGCAAGAGAGAGAACTAATGCGCGCATCAATAATCTGCACCACCTGAGCAAATCCAGAACATCAGGGACTCAAGGCCCAAACGCAATGATAGCGAAACGGCAACGGAAAGCGGAACCGATTCACCAGCATGGACTACAACAAGCTTGTCGACTCAGTGTTAGTTCAATTTCATTCGTTGTCAGCTCAGTCGAGGTGGTGTGGTTCATCCTGGCGAACCGGTACCGCATTCCGTTGCCGTTCCGCTATCATTGCGTTTGGGCCTTCACGCTCCGCAGATTTTTTGACATTTGTGTACAAACAATTTTTACGATATATAAACGGATTTGCTCAAAAGGACACGCGATGTTCCCCGGAGGAAACCGTGGTTTTGCTTTCTTCATTCTTATGGAAGATAACATTGCGGTAGTACATCAAACGCGGTTGTTCCTTTCCTGGGCTATTCGCCGCGAGGAATTTAGGGCAAATGGGCGTTAATGGAAACTTTACAACGGCAGTGCAGTTTATCATATCCTGCGGACCAATCAATACTACAGTCATCCCACAGTTATGGATAGCACACAGATATCCCAGTCAAAATTTTGCTTGTTATATTTTTTGCTATACATCATTATATATAAATCAAATCACTCGTATAAAATGCATGAAAATGCTATATACACACCAAAGTGGAGGCCATATACGCACTTCCCACGACTTTTTCAGACTTTCCAAAATTTCGAAAAAAATAAAAAAAAAAGTTTCCAGCGAGACTCGAACACCAGACCTTTTGGAACCCTAACCCAGTACCATACCACTACACTACAGACCGCTTCATGAATGAGGAGTGATTATTTGCCAATATGAAAGGAAGTTTGCTCTACAACACACACGCTTTGTTGTTCTTTGAAGCCCACCGCCAGAAGATCCAACCACCCTCGGGTGGTAAATTTCGCTAAGTTATTGCGATTTCATTTGATGCTAGTCTGCATTGATATATGATCTGTCAGTTTATACAACTTGACGCGATTCTAGATTAAACTATTTACGGCATGGTTTGTTGTCAACAAAGTTTGTCGACAATGAATCGTATTGGAATTATATACAATTTGTGTTAACATTTATTCGTTTTGATTTGGCATATTGTGCGATTCTGATTTTTGACGTATGAATATGAGATTTTTGGCACACATTCTTATACGATACGTGGTTCACTGGGATGGATCAAAGTTGGATTAAACGGAGAATATCTCATCAAATAGAGTAGCAATTACGCAGAACCCATTTTACCTACGCGAACCTTAAATCTATACAGCATCGCAATCAACAATAACATGCTTAAACACATTTGTTTCATTCGTAGGAAATAAAATGTCATACATATGCCTAGAAGCGTTAATTCATATTTGTGGGGCATTGAAACCCATACCACAGTTATGAATCTAAGATAAGACGATTCCTAAAGAAACGCCAAAACGTATGCTTTCACTAGCACACCATTCGTTTGCCTCGCACATAATTTGCTGTTATAGTGTTCTGATCCATGATATGAGTCGATTTGATCCATAATACGGACCCATTTTTGACTGTAGCTGCTAGGAGTAGAAGCGAACGCTTTGCTTTTTTTGTTCGAAATTAAACTCGAATTTCGCGAAATTCCGTTTTATTCCGTTTGTTTTCAATTTTCCGTGGAAATATTTTAACAATTTGGCGAAACGAATCGAAATAGCAAAATACAAATTTCGCCTGTGCGAGTTCCGTGGAATTCCGCGGAATTTCGTTTCGAAGCGTATTTGACGGAATCATTCGGTATTTCGCATACCCTTACTCTTATTCATTAAATTTGACAAATAAGTTTCTAACCAAAAAGTCATATTTTATTGATGCTTGTTGTGGAGTTTGTACAAATTGAATTGTTGTGAAATTGATGAATGTGAAATTGATGAATTTAGTATTAGTTTTACTAAACAGAAAACTAGAACATACGTTTAGCTTATTGCCAGGCTATTCCTGATCTAACGTAAAGCTAAAGGGCGAAGGTGGCGCTGTTCTAGAATGGCGATTAGTATAATCCCAGTCGAAGTTGGTAGTGATAACTTTAGAAGAAAAATCCACACAATCATTTTACTCGCCAAGGCAATTCAAAGCACAGGAAACTGGGACACTGTCAATATTGATTTGAGTTTGCAAAACTTTCGTAACATAACCCACCTTCAATCGCCAATCGGGTGTGGCCAAAATGCAAAAAAAATATCTTTGCAAAAAGCTTCCAGTTTATAACTTTCGAAATGTTTATAAGAACACTTAGCTGAGAAGGAGGCTCTTTCTAATATGTAATGCTATAAAAAAAGAAGCAGATGGATGAGGATGAAGAGAAAGAAATTGGTTCTTGTTAAATCTCTCTTGAAAAAAAAGCAATGATCAGCTTGACCCACTTCTTATAGTTATTTTTACAAATACGACCCATCTCATGATGCAAAGCACATTTTGGCGATTATCGTTTTGATATTCCATATTACACATTTCAGAATTCTGACTTTCAATAAATTATCACAGAATCATATTGATTTGAGTCTTCCATTAATTATCATTACGAACCTATATGAATGAACACTCTAAATGCTCCACACAGCTTCTAAAAACAATATTGTACATTCATATAATGAGAATGTGTGTTATTCTGACAAAATTGAAATTTTATGTTCAAAACTGTAAAATATTTTGTCTAAGGAAGTTATTCCGTTTTTGTCAACTGAAAATTGCCTGTATATATTGTGACCATGAAAAACAAGCTCTCTAAGACCTTCTGATCCTCTGAGAACCTAATATTTTTTTAACAATAAGATGCGGTTTTTGCACGTGTAAAGATGTGACAATCAAAAGCTTTTTCTGACTTCTAGAAAACCAAATCTTTGATTTTCTTGCTCTAGTATATTATATATATTCAGCCATTCCATGAAAAACCGATCTAGTGGGTCTCCGAATTCCGTGAAAATTTGCTATTTTGTTCCTTATCCGAAATAAGGATACACGTATTTTTGGATTTTTTGATTTGGGTGACCATTTCCGAAATAGAGTGACCAGAAAAATCTCGATTTTGCAAAATTTTTATTTTTAAAATAATTATAACTTTTGAACCGTTTGACCGATTTTCAATCTTTTTGGACAAAATGAAGGCTAAAGATTTTGACTTTTCGGGAAAAATATAAAATTTCACAAAAATTGTGTTCTTTACATGAAAAAACTCAATAGTTTCCGTTTTTTTGTGTTTTGAATTTTTTTTTTTTTTTCTATCTTTATGAACGAGATTTTTAGCCCTGGGCTAGTTCATCTCGGGACCAACGGCTTTACTTCCCTTCCGAAGGAAGTCGTCACTGAAAATTTTTTGTGACTATCTCGGGGATGGGATTCGATCCCAGGTCCTCGGCGTGAGAGGCGTGTGTTCTAACCACTACACCAGATCCGTCCTCTCTTGTGTTTTGAAGGCCTCGGGACCAAAGGGGCTATTGCTGCTCTCATTTTTTCTTAAAAGTTCAGAAAATTTTACGTAAACTGTCAAATTTTCAGCGATGTATGTTTTTTAGTTTTTGAGATATATTTTTTTGAAAATAAAAAATCAGTCATTTTTCATCGGCACACACTGTAGATCTCAGCGCATTAGATTTGTAATGTTTAAAAAAAATCATAACTTTTGAACAGCTCAACCGATTTCCAATCTTTTTTTATGGAAATTTGCACGGAATTCGGAGACCCACTAGATCGGTTTTTCATGGAATGGCTATTTTAGTAAAAATGTTTCAGAATTTCTTGTACAAACAATTGAGTTAAGTTCTTACAGATAATTTCAAAAGAAATTATGCGTTTATTTACAAATTCGGCTGGCATCTGAGCTCAACAAATATATGAGCCATGTTATGAAAAACAAATAATATCTGAGTTTATTGGTAGATTACTGAGGAAAATGCTTCATGACAATACGTTACATTGTATGCCAAATATATGGGGATATACCCCATTACCCTTACCCGTTACAAACTCTAAAATTATTAGGTCTATGAAATCTTGTAACCCTCTTTTGTAAATATGATTATTTACGTTTCATACAAAAATAAATTTTAATTTATACCGGCATTAAGTTGAATAACTGTATTCTAGCACCAAATTTATTTTAAGCATTATAATTTTTTGGGTTGTTTTTTCTCTAACATCGTTGAAGTTCTATATTGTAGTTTTATACCTTTTGCAGAGTGCTGGAAAATGTTTTAACTTTTTTAATACCGAAAATGGTGATAAATCAGTCAAAATCGTGATTTGTTTGATCTCAACTGAGAGATAAAATTCATAAATACTATAAATTGCTCTAATGCGTTCACCATCTAAAGTAAGAAATTCATCCGTTTAAGGAGAATATTTTTTAATGTGAAAGGTATTTTGTGCTTTGTTTTGTTTGATACAGTATTAAGAATGATATATGATAAAGAACGTCTAATTCTATTTACCGTAACCTTATATTCTAGAGCACCTTCTAATAACTCAAAAAAAAAAATGAACAAAAAATATACATATCGAATTATGTCCACTAATTTGAACCAGTACATCCTATGTGAACCAGTCGGTCTATCATTCGAACGCGGAGTCAAACCACCGAGGACACATCATCGCTATCGTTCGGACTATCTAATCCCAACGCCAGTGGTTGGGCCCTACCTACGCAGAACATGCAGGGCAGCGATGTCTATGCTGGCATGGCATCGTCGTCCATCCATCCGGGAAGGCCCAGGAAGCAGCTGCGTAAATACATATTACGGAAATAATAACAAGGTCCGATGGTCGTTTCTCTTGCGCTGGAGCTTGGGCTGGGATATCAGTGCAAGAATTATCCACCCGAGGCCAATTGTAGCAGGAATTCTCAGTACAAGTTGGAGGATCATTTGATAAATCGATGACTGAGCAATGTGCATTGTTTGCGGTATATTAGTGAGAGTATCTAGAAAGGTTGGTTTGCGATTGTGTAGGAATGGGACAGAAATAAGTGCTTACTGGAACATTGGATTAGAGTGGGCAAATTACTTTCATTTATTTAGTACATTTATATAGTATCTGATGAGTAGGTGGTGCTCCTCTGTATTATTGATTGGTGTATTACTGTCTCTTTAGAAAGAGACATGGAATTGCGAAAAGAGACGCGTTAATGGTTAGTACTCGGATTCACATTGGCTTTCTATTCCGCAGAATCATAAGGTGTTCTGTAGCTTGGTTGGTTCAAGCGGTGGTCTAGCGTACACGGAGTCGAAAGTTCTAGTTTCATTAGAATGCGTATTTTTTTTTCGCAAATTCGTGTCTCAATTTGTCACACTGTGCCTTCTGATAACAAGTTTCCAAAAAGTATGTCTTAGACATACCAGCAAATCTGGTATGTGCCAGTAAAGAGCAAACATTAATTAATGAATAAAAGTAAGGAGCGACACTATTTCGTCAAATAAACTTTTAAGTTTAACTCTTTTCATAAAGAAAGAAAAAATATTAACATTGTAATAATTCAATTTATTGAAAATTTCACAAACTGAACCATTCCGCCACCGATCCATTCAAGTCCACCCATTGCAGTTTTCCAAACAATACCTTCCAACTCAAATTTGTTAACACCCTATAATGGGTACCTGGTAGAAGAATTGGCCAAGCTCAATTCGGAACGAGCACAGTCATTTGCCACAGTCTGCCCGAAATTCCACCCAAGCAAACACCCATTCCACCTTCCCTCTGGGGGTTGGAGCTCGGGTGCCTAAACCTAAAAAGCGAAAAACCAACCCCCACCCAACCCAACTGGCTCGGTGCAATAACAATAATGCGAGAATGTGTACACCCAATCTCCTGACCGCAACCGTTTACCACAGTTTCGTATTTAAAGCTGTTTTCGGTGTAAATTTTCCCCTTGCACTACCATCGAGAGGAGCTGGCCACCGAACCGAAGTCGGAACAGTTGTGCGGCACACCAGCACCCAGCTGCTGGGGGAGTTTGGGGTTGACCCCTACCGTTTGAGCACAGAGGCTACGGCAACCAAGTTCTCTAGGTGCCGGTTTTCGATTCGTCCGGTCCGAGTTCGGTATAAAATGCTCCAACATCCTTTTCGCCGTCAGTGTCGGCCAGAAGCAGAAGAAGAAGGAGGTAACGAAGCGAAGTTGATTGTTTGAGTTTAGTACTAGTAGTTTGCTTGATGCCAGGGTGCAGACACGGAACCACCTCCGACCGTTCCGTCCGGCCAACCGACCGCACTCTCTCTGGGAAGCGTGCTTGGACGTTTTTCGAAACGGCCACTCGAACTCAAGCTTGACAACGTATCGGGGAAAAATGGCTCCCTGGAAAATTGTTTCCACTGCTTACCCGGTGCACGCAGGGGTAATGTGGGTCAATAATTGCCAAAATTGTTTGCTTCCCTTGATGGGCTTTTCTTTCCATTTTTCTTCTTCTTCATGGCATTACGTCCTCACTGGGGCAGAGCCTGCTTCTCAGCTTAGTGTTCTTATCAACACTTCCACAGTTATCAACGTAGAGCTCTCTTTGACATAGTTGCTATTATCGCATTCGTATATGGCGCAGTCCACAAATTACGTAACGCTCTAGGGGGAGGGGGGGGGGGGTAGGCCCAAGCGTTACGACTCATACAAAATTTTGAAAATTTTCATACAAAAAACGTTACGAAGGGGGGGGGTCAAACAAATTTTAATTTTAGCGTTACGTAATAAATGGATGCCGCCGTGATATTTTATGCATAGGGAAAAATAGAAAATTTCCATTTCAAAAAGATTCTGGATCGACCGGGAATCGAACCCAGACACCTTCAGTATGGCTTTGCTTTGTAGCTGCGGACTCTAACCACTCGGCAGGAGATTCTGAGTGCCCGAACCTATGCAGGTACTGTCTATAGCAACCATGTCCTGACAGAAACTGCGTCCGGTGGAAGTTCACTTCCCCATGGTTTCTAGATTGGTATCTGACACATTGCGTATTAGCCGATGGGTCCATCTACCCTTAGTGGAGTTATCCCATTCCTGCTGCCAGCTTCTGAGCGTTTCCTCTTTACACATGTCGCGGACTCCTCTGGTACCCCTTAGGTTGAAACATTGAACATCTTCCTTCCTCATTGGATACCGTCCGGTATGCACTTGCTACTCTTAAGCACATTATCCTGTACGTGCTCTCCAACCGCTTTAGATTTCTGCTCGTTCAAAGTGCTTTTGACCAGATTGGCCCTCCATACCTTAGTATGGATAGCGCTTGCCAGTAGCTTGCGTTTGCTGGCAATTGCAGCAGAGCTGTTAGACATCATCATTGAAAGTGCCGCAATATAGCCGTAGATGCCCTTTTACAGGCATGTTCATCGTGGCTATGAAGCTGAGCTTGTTATCGATCATTACCCCAAGATGCCTAAGGGACTTAGACATCCATTCCTCAACTATAGAAATAGAGTGCGCTGCTGTCAACTCTACTTCCTCCATCGATTCACCATAGACCACTAGGGTGATATCGTCGGCGAAGCCAACAATCTTAACACCCATCGGAAGGGGCAGCCTCACTACGTCATCGTACATGGCATTCCATAACAGCGCACCCAGGATTGATCCTTGAGGTACTCCCGCGGTAGTTTGAACGCTTTTCTGTCCCTTCTCTGTATCATACAATATAATCCTACCATCAAAATAGCTTTCTAGAAGCATAGTTGGATTGCTACTCTCAATGTGAGCAGACGTGATTCTACTATACACCCGAACTTCTTATCTTTCTTTCAAGTAATTACCGCAGATATCCTTAAAAGTCGGCGCTGGTGCGCCTGTCGGTTGATGCACCGTCGCGTTAAACCTAGTAACAGACGGTGTAATCAAAATGACTTCGCGTAAAATCCGGGAAAACACGTTTCGGATCGATTTCTCGAACATACCCAGGAAACCGTTCTTCAAGGAAGTGCATAGCTTCGTCGCGCGCGAACTCGGTCTCTCAAAAGAGAAGCTACTACGTATCCAAATAAGCCATGTGTATGGATGTGCGTTTGTACAAACGGTGGATAACGCTACTGCCGAACAAGTAGTAAAACTACATGACAATAAACATGAATACGAGTGTAACAAAAAGAAGTATCGTCTCCGTATTCTGATGGAAGATGGGTGTACACAAGTTAAACTTCACGATCTATCTGCTGATGTAAGTGATGAGCAGATAACACATCACATGTCACAGTATGGCGATGTGGTGTCAATACAAGAGCTTGTATGGAGTGATGACTATGAATTCAGCGGGCTGTTTACAGGAATCCGTCTCGTCCGAATGGTATTGAAACAACAAATCAAATCCTACATAAACATCGGACCAGAAAGCACCTATGTGACTTACTCTGGACAGCGTGCAACATGCCGGCACTGCGGAGAATATGTCCACACCGGCATTCCTTGCATTCAAAATAAAAAGCTTTTAGTGCAAAAAGCCAGTGTGAATGAGCGACTAAGGTCTGCTAAAACAACCTCGTACTCCGATGTTCTCCGGAAAGCTCCGGTCCGTTCCTCTTCGACCAACAGCAACACGCAGCGTGCCGAAAAACCGGCGACGAAAAACCAATGTCATAATTCAGAGAGCCTTACCGTCGTAGAAACTTCGGCCACCAAGCCGGCTGAAAAAGATTCTGCAAATCCACAGCTGGACATTTCTCCCTTCGGTAGTCGAGAATCTTCTTCCTCTTCGCAGAAAATCGGAACAACCAACGCATCTAAGCTGATGGACCAACAAACACAAGCAATGGATTTCTCACTGGATTCCGATCTCCCACTCTTCAGGGTTCCAAATAGGATTGGATCGAAGGAGACTATAACCGGCGGCAAACACAAAAGGGATGACGATAGCGGTACTGATGGATCATCTGTGTCACAAACTAGAGAATCGCGACCACGTACTAGGAAATCCTTCCTGAAGACACCACGATCAGAAGAACAATGAATTTTTTCTCATATAATATAGCTTCTATTAATACCAATACAATATCCAACACCACTAAATTAAACGCACTGTAGTCTTTCGTACGTCTACACGATTTAGATATAATACTCTTACAAGAAGTTGAGAACGACCAACTAGCTATTCCTGGCTACAATCTTATTAGTAACGTAGACCATACCAAACGAGGTACAGCGATTGCTCTAAAAGCTCATATTCGTTTCTCGCATGTGGAGAGAAGTTTAGACACGAGACTTATAACAGTTCGTATAAACGACTCTATAACTCTCTGTAATGTATATGCTCCCTCGGGCACGCAGTGTCGGAATCAGCTTGAGTATCTGTTCAGCAATTCTCTTCCACACTATCTATGACAATCCACCGAATACTTGGTTATCGGCGGAGACTTCAACTCTGTGATAGAACCAAGCGATGCGACAGGAGAGAGTAACTACAGCGGAGCTCTTCGTAACACTTTACAACAACTACAAATGATCGATATTTGGAACCCGTTGAGCAGAGGTCGAAGAGGATACACGTATTTTCGCCACAATACCGCTTCAAGAATTGACCGTTTGTATGTCAGCAGTAATCTCCGGAGCCAGCTTCGTGTAGCTGATGTGCATGTGTGTTCATTTACGGATCACATGGCACTAACTGTGAGATTGTGCCTTCCGCAGCTCGGCAGGTAACATGGCAAGGGGTTTTGGTCTATCAGGCCGCACATACTATCAGCAGACAATCTGGAGGAATTTGAGCTCAAGTGGACGTATTGGACCAGGCAAAGGAGGAAGTATAATTCGTGGATGGAGTGGTGGATCCACTTCACAAAACCTAAGATACGGTCATTCTTTCGTTGGAAATCGCGTGAAAAATTCATGGATTTTCAACATCAGCAGCAGATTTTGTATGTCCAGCTGAGAGAGGCTTATGATGCGTACTACGGGAACCCAGTGATGATTGCGACTATCAACCGTCTAAAAAGTGATATGTTACTACTACAACGCAAATTCTCAGAAACGTTTTTCCGGATCAACGAAGACCACTTCAGAGGAGAACCTCTCTCGGCTTTCCAGCTTGGGGAGAGAAAACGTAAGAAAACCACGATTGAAAGCTTAATAACGAATAACAACGAAACTATCAACGAATCTGAAAGCATACAGCAGCATGTGGTGGGGTACTATCGGACTCTATTCTCGCAAAGTGAAATTGATGAAGAGAGTCGATATGATTGCGATAGGGTGGTCCCAGAAGACAGTAATTTAAACCAGGAATGTATGGATGTAATCTCCATAGAGGAAATATTTATTGCTTTAAAGTCGAGTTCATCAAGAAAATCTTCTGGAGCTGATGGTATTCCTGTTGAATTCTACTTCAAAACCTTCGACATAATTCATCGTCATCTCAATTTTATCTTGAATGAGGCAATTAACGGCAACTTTCCTCCTGAATACGTAGAGGGAATCATTGTTCTTGTAAAAAAGAAAGGAAACGACAGAACGATTAAAGGTTATCGTCCTATATCACTGCTTAATTGTGATTACAAGCTTCTTTCGCGTGTAATCAAAACTCGTCTGAACCGCATTTTACAAGCACATTCCATTCTGAGTCCAGCGCAAAAATGCTCCAATGGGAAAAAAATATTTACCAGGCCACACTGTCAATTAAGGACAGGATTGCTTACTATAAGAGAACTAGGAGATGCGGAAAAATAATCAGCTTCGACTTAAATCACGCGTTTGATCGTGTTGACAGACGATTCTTGTTTCGGACGATGGGTAACCTTGGCCTGAACCCCAGATTGATAGATCTGTTGAAGACAATTGGAAGGCTTTCCACTTCGAAAATGATGATAAATGGACATTTATCGCCATCCTTCCCTATCGAAAGATCAGTTAGACAGGGTGATCCTTTATCAATGCATCTTTTTGTGATGTACTTACACCCCCTCATCTCCCATCTTCAACACATCTGCAATGGACCCGACGATATGGTAACCGCCTATGCTGATGATATAACTGTCGTCACTTCATGTCCACAAAAAATCGAAAGTATGAGAAACGCCTTCAATCTCTTTGAACGACGAGCAGGAGCAATGTTAAATCTGCAAAAAACGTTCTCAGTTGACATCGGCCAGATATCTCCAAGGAATCGTATACTCGTTGATTGGCTGAACACAGACAACAAAGTGAAGATTTTAGGTATAGTCTACGCAAACTCTGTTCGTCTCATGTCCAAGTTAAATTGGGACTCTCTCGTTTCCCATTTTGCACATCAACTATGGAATCATCGCACGTCACTAATAGTGACTCCAAACAACGTACACATTGCAAAAATGACTTCACTAATGGGAAGCTTCATCTGGAGTGGGTATAGCACGAGAGTACCAATACATCAGTTATCACTTCCCACTGAAGAGGGAGGATTAAAACTTCAGTTACCCGTATTCAAGTGTAAATCGTTACTGATTAATAGACACTTGCGAGAAAGTCAAGATCTACAGTACTTTTCAACATTATACAGCCGTGAAAATCCACCAAATCTTCAAGCTCTGCCGACAAATTGTCCTTGTGTGAAACTTATCTGCCAGGAGTTAGCATACCTTCCGCCACCGGTGCACGATAACATGTCAGCAGTATCCCTCAATCAATACTTTGTGTCGAAATCCGACCGGCCAAAAGTGGTACAAGAAGACCCGAATTGCAACTGGAAAGCAGTGTGGAGGAATATATCGGATCGTCGACTAAGCTCTTATGAGAGGAGTATGTGGTTTCTTCTGGTGAACAAGAAACTCATGCATCAAGATCTGCTGTTTAGGATGCAACGAATCGACACACCATCGTGCCAGAACTGCAACGCATCAAGGGAAGACCTGGAGCATAGATTCTCAAGCTGTGTTCGAGTCTCGACAGCGTGGGCGGTGTTACAGCATAAGTTGCAACTCATTGTACCTAATAAAGTTTTCTCTTTCACAAATCTACTTCAGCCTGTATTGCAAGGCATAAGACGACAAGCAAAATGTAAACTTCTAAAAACGTTTATTCAATATGTAATATTTGTTAACAACAACGATAATGTTATCGACATCGATGCGTTAGAATTTCATCTAGACACTGAAGTTTGAAATACTTGAAAAATTGTAAACCTTTCAAAAATACATGACAAAATAAACCATTAAAAAAAAAAAAAAGAAGCTTACACAACTGCACCGGTACCTTGTGGCGGTGAAGCGCGTGTGCTATTGCTTCCCACCTTGCCCTGTTGAACGCATTCTTCACATCCGGAGTGACAACCGCGCAGTAACAGATGCCGCTCCTTTTATGCTCGATTGCCACATCAGTTGTCTGAACGACCGACTGGATAGCGTTGGACAGGCCGTCCGCACTCTCCGTATACGGTACTAGCCTGTTGAGAATCAACCTCTCCAATGACATGCCCGTCGTATCTAGTAGACAGATAGGTCTATACGCCGACGGGTCACCTGGTGGTTTCCCCGCCTTTGGTTGTAGCACCAATTTCTGTCGCTTCCATATATCCGGGAAGATTCCTTGATCTATGCAGCGTTGCATCGTGGTTCAGAACATGTCCGGATCCGCGTTCATTGCCCCTTTTAAGGGATACCATCGGGTTCCGGTGCCTTGTTTGACGCGAATGATTTCACGACTTCTGCCAACTCTTCGTTCGTCACTCCCGCCACTTCTTCTCCATCATCTCCCGCAAACGACGCTGGGGGCCATGGGCTTATGGGATGGTGCGGAAAGAGTACATCGATTATCGATCGCAGCAATTCGGGCGACTTCTCTTGGGGCGCTATGGCACCTTTGGTCTTAGCCATTACCACTCTGTAGGCGTCACCCCATGAACTCAAATTGGCACTCTCGCATAGACTATCAAAGCATGTCCGTTTTCGACTCTTGATTTCCTTTTTGAGAGCCAACTTTGCCTCTCTGAATGCTGCACCACGTTCTTCTCTTTGTGCTTCTGTGCGTGCGCGTTGCATTCTTCGTCTGGCCCGAAGGCAGACTGCTCGAAGATTTGCAATTGATTCGCACCACTTGTACGCCGGCGGCCTGTTCTCTCTAGGAGGGGCTTTTCTTGGCATGGAAGCATCACACGCTCGTGATATCACAGCAACTAGCTCTTCACCGTTTGGGTCCAGAGTATTCCATTCGCGCCTCAAGGCTTCAGTGAATACTTCGCCGTCGCGTCCTAATAATTTAGTAAACGCTCATACTGTGTGAAACTTGAATCTACCGACTCAATCTTTCGAGTTAGCTGAAGTCGCAAAGAAGTTCGCTTACACTGCGGAACATGTTTTTGTCTCAAGAATCAAAATACCGCTTTTTACGCTGAATCCATCGCCGTTTTCAAAAATATTATAGCACGTCTAGTTTTTGAGATATTGGCTGTTAAAAACGCAAAAATTGACTATATTTGCCAACTTGCATGCAAGTTTCCCAGCTTCCCAGCGGAATTTATTCACCTAATTTGCCACAGAATTCAATTTTTATGTGTACAATACAAATTAGCAATGTTCATAATACTGTCTATGCTTAAAAGTATTTTTTTTGTGTTAAGACGCTCATCGTGCAACTTGTGCTGACCTGCATATCGCGGACCTCAGAAGGACATGGTTCTTACCCTTAGGAGCAGTGATGAATCCAAACAATCCCGGAAAGGTACGATGCAGCAGGGAAGGTTTCTGGAGTTTCGTTGAATAGCGTCTTGCTTGAAGGGCCGGACCAGCTTACATTGTTGCCGGCTGTACTGTTTCGCTTCCGGCTATATTCCGTTGTCGTCAGTGCGGGTACAAAGCAAATGTTTCATCAAGTCGGAATTCGACCAAACAACAGAACACCCTGCGCTTTTTGTAGAGTGGAAAATCTGAGGGACCTAATGCGTTTGCTCGCCGGCATCGTCACAGTGTGTGCAAAAAATGAATGCCATGGAACACCTACAGCAATATCTGAGGGCCGTCGAAGGGATACTAAAGAGCCACTATGTAGATGACTATCTGGGCAGTTTTGGCAGTGAAAGTGAGACAAAGAAAGTATCAGTATCAGTACGTTTGGTCCATCATTACGGTGGATTTCATCTACTAAACTGGAGGTCGAAAAGCGAATGTGTCACGGCAACATTTGGTGAATCAGCGAAGGAAGACAGCATAAATCTTTACCTGGAATCTAGTGAACATTTGGGTCAAGTACTCGGAATGCTATGGTCTTCAGACTTCAGACCTGCATGTGTGAAGAAGTCAGACAACTTCTAGGTAACGGTACCCGCGCAATGAAACGACAAGTACTGCGGTGCGTTATGTCATTGTTCGAACCCCTGGGGCTCCTGTCGTATCCACGGGAAGGTGCTTATACAGGACATGTGGCGAACCGATAGGAAGTGAGGTGAAGCAGTAAGTGAGGAAGTCATTGATCACTGGATTCGCTGGACAAAAAAAGTCGAGTTCGTAGCATCCACAATGGTGCTTGACTTCACGTTTTTGTTGACGTCAGCGAAATTTCTGGCTCATGTGCAGTGTATATCCGGAAGGCTGCCGGAGATGGAGCCTTCCAATGTGCTCTAATCTATGTCAAAACCAAAGTTGGCTGCACTTAAGCCTATGTCTATTCCGAAATTAGGCTGTGTGCTTGGTGCTCGTCTTCTCAAGTTTGTACAAGATAACCAGCCTATCGCATTTTCCAAGAGGTTCCTGTGGACAGAGATTACAACAGCGAGATCATGGATAAGGTCAGATTCGCGACATTACAAACCATTCGTAGCTGACCGAGTAGGAGAGATACTGGAGGGTGGTGGGTTCCATCCAAGCTAAACCCCGCGAATAAAGTCACAAAGTGGTATCGTGGACCATACTTTAGCTGGGATAGTCAATGGTCTAACGGACCAGAGTTCCTGCGACATCCCGAGGAAGCTTGGCCTAGAAAAGACGACGCAATTGGGTCAACAGCTGAAGACATCAGACCTTCAGTATTCTTCCATTTTACGATTGATTCGACACTGTACTTTGAACTTTTTTTTTTATCGTGGAACAGATTGCTGCACACTATAGCCTATGTTTTACGTTTCCTCTTCAATGCCGCCTTCTGTTCTGAAAGCTACGTGGATCTCTAGCACAATCTCAGTTGTAAGCGCAGAGTGCACATTTTGGAAACTTGTACAGTGAGAAAGTTCTCCTGATGAAGTAGTCACCCTCGAGCAGATATGCAGAAAACCCCATTGATCGGAAAAGCAACCTTTTCAAGTTGATGCCAATGTTAGATGAAGCCGGATTGTTTCGGCAGCAAAGCCGCATAATAGCCGCGGCCTACGAAGGCAGGTATTCGATAGTTCTGCCATCGAAGCATCTAGTTATTACCCTCTCAATAGAAGGTTCTCATCGTCGTTATCGCCATAGAAATAACGAAACTATCGACAACCTCTGACATATTTGCCTCCGAGGAGTCAGAAGCTTTGACACCAAATCACTTTCTTCTGGGAACGTATAGTGGAGCGAAACAGAGCGTAGGTGAATCCCAATAACATCTACCCGATACTTGGAGAGGAATCCAATGCCAACCAGTCATCCGAGGACAACCAATATGGTTTGACGAAACAAGACCCTTGCAAGTCGGCGACCTTGTCCTGGTTGCAGACGACGGTAAGCGCAGCGAGTGGGTACGAGGAACGGTAGCTCAGATATTCGAAGGGGACCGGTTGCCATGTGCTACAGAAATCACTGTGAAGCCTTTCGTTTCCTGTCCTAACACCAAGTGATTTTGTGTAGCTGAACTGCAATTTTGGTCGCAATTTAAAAAAAATAGAGTCTATTTTGAAGTTGTCCTCCTTTTATTATATAAAGTAAAGTGGGGCAAAAGTTCGAGTTGGACTTAAACTTCTTTTCATGATTTCTAGCTCTATTCAAAACTTAACAATTGTTATTGTGTTATAACTGGTGTTTCGAATGCTATTGAAGTAATAGACTGTTACTCTAAATATTACAGAAATCGATTGAGATTTGTAAAAGTAATGGCACTTTGTAATTTGGAAGTTATGGCCACACCGGTGGGGCAAAAGTTCGTTAATACAGGTTTGGTCAACAAAATTTTAGCCAATGTGTTGAAAGTTCACTGTGTGGTATTTATTTCTGTTCAACTGTTATTCTGCTTTTCTGTAAATATCGATTATTCAACCAAGGGTCAGCTTTTGCCCCACCTTTCACTACAACAGTATCAAAAATCACAATTTGTGAAATTGTGAAATAATGGCCACGAATTCGCTCTACTAACTCTTCTGTGCCTCGTGCAAATTGGTGAAGGCAATATGTGTGCGGGAAGAAAGGAAAGGATACGAGGATCGATTTGAACCGTAAATAGACGGAACGGGTTGCACAGTTTTATATAAACCCGGATGTGTCCGCAGAGGAGAGGGAGGTCGGAGGTGGGAAGATCGGAAAACAATTCCTGCCAAGTTAGTGCACCTCCGGTCCGGATTGGACGACGTTGGACTCAGGATGATGATACGAGCGGTGGGACCGTAAGGGTGTGGGAGTTTCCTGTTTGTCTTGTTTGTCATGTCCTGTTGCAGGTTCGCGACTACTCCGAGGACAACGATGGAGTGAAGGAGAAACAAACTCGACCAATGGATTACAACAAAATTGAATTGTGATTATAGCATGATAATAAATATGTTACAAAGAACAAATTTTGTTTCATTTTGTGTGAAGCATAGTTTGTTATATTTTTGTGTAAATTATAACATGTTTTGTTTCAACATTAATCAATGTAAATGAAAATTTGTTATATTTTTTGTTATTCAAACTACTAACTAACCAAAATTATAACATATTTTGTTAGAAAAAAGTGCTTAGTGCATTAAAAAATCTGTTACAATTCTATTATTATTTCCTAGTCGGGTAGGGCCAGGTATGGACAAGTCACGTAGAGTGAGCAAAAATTGATACAGACTCGATGTTTGCGGTGGGGTGCTTTAATGTGTTGAACGATCCTTGGTAGGGTGGTTGGAGTTGGTAAAAGGGAATTGATTGGAACCGGGTACGACGACGTTCGGAGCTGATGGTCCGGAAGTACAATAGCTCCTGTGTGCTGCAGCAGTAGGTAGCAGTTGGCTCGTTCTGAACTCAATGAAGCGATAAAGAAATAAGTAATTTATTGAATTTGCTCTTTTGCTTTTTGCGGTGCTATTTGTACTTGGGGAGTGCGGTGTGCTGGATTTGAGATTTTATTGGATTAAATTAAGAAGTGGGTTGAATAAACTGTAGAGTGGTGTCAATTAATTACTACAAATATATGTAACTATAAATTGAATATGAAATTCAAATATTCACCGGAACTCATGAGTATACATAAACGTTCACGTGTGCCTTCATGATTATTTCCTGGAAATCCTGGGTATTGCTTCCTGCTCCTCTATGTTCCTTCGCCAATGATCTTCAATCAATATAGTGTGGTAACTACAACATCATCACTAATATTCCTAACTCCAGATACCATATGCTAACTTCACGGCTGAGTCTATGCACAGTATCTGAACTAACTTCCTTTCAGGTCAATCCCCTGTGAGCTCATAAATATCCTCCAGATATTTACCCAAACTCAAGAACAGCTCCCCCTCAGCACCCCCTTTCTTTAACATTTCTCAATACACCACCAACCAACGACCCACCCTAATCGTGCAGATTTGTTTTAATTACAAGACATAATTAATAATTGAAGCGCCCGAAGCACCATTCTATCCCCTCACTCTACTCAACAGACTTTTAAATCCCCGAGTCCCTTCGGCAAAATTGTTCATTTAATTCCGAAACTCGCTCTCTCCCATTTTCTCCCTACCCCCCGGATCTCAAATAAACCGTCCAACAAATTAAATTTCAAATCATTCCTGCCAAAGTTTGCAACAGCCCTTCTCGAAAACAAGCACATAAATCTTAATTAATTCGCCCCATTTTCTGCTTCCACTCATGCCGAGGCGGTTTGCCTACTCTCGCTCACTCATTTATTTACTCACTGTTTCACTCACTAACTCACTCGTTTGCTCTCTTGTTTTTCTCTTCCGCAGATTGAAGCTAGAATGTGATAAGCTCGCCAGCGAGAAAACCGAAATGCAGCGACATTATGTCATGGTAAGTCCAAGTTTGTAATTGCTTCAATCCCCAAACCATCCCCAGGCTGTATCAGACTGTCTGAGTTCCGAAAAGAATGATATCTCTCCTTCTCACACCATCAATCGGAAACGGAAGCATTCAACTCAGTCAGAGGCAGCGTGTTGATTGCCAGTTCGGTTTCATTCCTTTGGCTGGCAGGAAAGCTAGTTACCCACTCTCACTCTTCACACTTTGCAATACAGATGGTGTAAGGAAGTTGGAAATGAGGATTGTGAAGCTGTGGAAAGTGCACGTCCCATAATGCCGAAACAGTTATAACGGCTCATTCTTCTCAATTGCTTAATTTTATTAGGCGACTCTTCTGTCGCCAACACAATAATGGACCTCCATTAATTCCTAGCGGTCAATATCATGACTGAGGACAATCAGACTTTTTCGTTTTTCTTGGTTGTAGGTCGATTGGTCGATTCATTGACACTGAATGCCAAAAAAAGAAATGTGGTACGATCATTTTGCATTTCCTGATTGTCGTAAACTGGGAAACAATATTAAAGAGCTAGACCATTTGGAATCTAGGATATGAATTTCCTCCAAAAATACAGATGTTTTAAAAAAAATTCCGGCTTAGTTTTGGAAATAAAATCTTACTGCATTGTTCATAATAATCAGCACCATCGTAATCGACTCATTTATTTCTATGAAACTGTGTACCACCCTTAGTTTAAGCAACACTAAGCAACTCCAAAGCTATGTCTAAAACTCTAAATGTATGTTTCCTCGTTAATCTGCTTTCATGATCATAGTGCAGTGGAACATGAAGAGAATGATTCAAATATATTATAAATTTGTTTGACAAAGTATGTTCTCCATCCACATTAGAACAGAGGGACTGCTTACTGCGGACTGCTAAATAAATTTTTGACCTCTTCTTGGACTAAAAAGGAAATAAATTGCATCGTCAATTTATTTTAATATTCATCAAGAGCTTTCTCACGAATTCACAGAGATTATTCAGGGTTTACCCTACCAATTTAAAAATTCGATTAGAAGTTTCTTTAGCAATCTTTTCAGGGATTTCTAGTTTTTGTTTCATCAGAAGCTCAAGAGTTCCTCAAGAAATTCCTCAAAAGATATCTTCAATAATTTCTTCGATGGGGGACGGACCTGGTGTAGTGATTAGAACAATCGCCTCTCACGCCGAGGACCTGGGATCAAATCCCATCCCCGAGATAGTCACTAATGACATAATAGTTATAGTGACGACTTCCTTCGGAAGGGAAGTAAAGCCGTTTGTCCCGAGATGAACTATCCCAGGGCTAAAAATCTCGTTTATAAAGATAGAAAAAAAAAACAATTTCTTAGAATTATATCTCTGTATTTTCTGCATAAACTTCTTTATGGATTCCTAAAAGTTTTCAGGGAATACTAAGGGTTTTTTTGGATACTCTGAGTTTCTTAAATGATTAATTTCAAGATTTTTTCAAACCTTCTTTCTTGTGATTTCTTGAAATGTCAGAACATTTTCAAGGAAAAATCTCATGATTAGAGGTTGTATTCTGAAAAATGGAGAATATCTCTCACCTATTGCTCTCTGTAACAATCATGATCCGCAACACATCATGAAATTCTGGTAAGCATTTTCTCCTACTGCTCTGATTTGATAGTGCAAGATCTGAACAAACTCTAAATCTGGGAACAGTGGTGGAAATGTTTGCATCACGAACCACCTCACGAGCGTAAACCAACGTAAAACAAACATGACCGACTCGCGAGCAGGCTTGACGTGAGTGAGTTCACACCCATTTGATAACGTACCAAAAGAGATAGCAAAAAGTTCGCGAACATTTACACGCGAGCAACCGAACAAGGCGAGGTTTATCATGGTCTTGATAGACAAATCAATTGTTTATCCATCAAATCGACAGTAAACTTCCAGTTTGTGGTAAAAAAACCTTTAAATCTCGAAGGGGAAAAAGCTGTTTTCCCAAAAGCGCAATTTAATCTGAATTGCTCCGAAGATGTTCACGAATCATTTTAGTTTCGTTTACTCTCGAGCACGACAGATGCGAGTAAATCAGCACTCTAATGCTCGTGAGCATTCTGTTTCGTTTTTTTTTTCTGTTGAGCAGACGTGTTCACCACTTTCCATAACTGCCTGGGGAGCACGATTGTTATGTGATTTTCGGGAGATGTTTATCATGTCAGTTAAATAAAACTCCTGCCTCCAATGAGAAATAAGCGATAAAATCGTCACACTTTCTTTGGGGCTATTGTTCGCTGCTGCTATTTATAAAGCTTGTGACAACTTGCGTTACATTGCCGATCATAAACCGATAAAGACGCGATGTTTTTCTTCGCTTGCTTTATCGCGCTTCTAAATAAATGAGAACGAATTGTGCAATGCCTGCTCATGATATTACTCAAGGGATTCCCGAAGAAGGAGCAATATAAATTTTCCGATGGATTCTCCTAAGAATTTTCCGAGATATTACTGTTAAAGTGTTCTTAGTAAACAGGTATATCAAAGAACGTCTCTAGGAATTCTTCCAAGAATGTGATTCCTATAAAACCACAGGACTATCTCACAAATTTCCTGTAGAAATTTTTCAGTTGAAGCAGGTTTTTTGTATAATAGAGCACAATGTACATACTGAGTAAATATTACCCTAGGGTGCGCCTTATTTATCGAAAGTTCTTGTAACCGAAAATTTGTGTGGTATTCTGGATTCAAATCACATACAAAGAAAAAACATTATAGTTTGAGCAAAAATAAATATTAGGATTCTACCTCATTACCCCGAATGTCGTAAACCCGAACGCCATTACCCCGAACGATCCATCACCCCGCATGACATTACCCCGAAATCATGGGGAAATGACATCAGTATCATCATGTCAAGCTAATTGTAATTTCAGGGAAATAGCATTCGGGTGGAATTCGGGGTAATAAAACATACGGGGTAATGGAAGTCAGGGTGATGGCATTCGGGGAAATGGAATTCGGGGTAATGAGGTAGAATCAAATATTAGGATTTAGAGGTGACGCAAGCGATTTGAACGAGTATTTTCAAGTTATCCTATTTACACATCTTTATAATTTTCTAAACAATTTCAAAATTTTTGGCACCATTATTCTCCACTATTTCTTCCTTATTTTACTAAAAAAAAATAAACTTGGTTTGATCATAACTTCATGGAAACTCAACCGATTCCAAATATTTGTACATGCTTTTTTTTAAATTGTTGTGTCTTAGTTATCCATCAAACACTGCCCAAAAACATGATTTTTTTTTTTAACGAAATATACCGAATTTTTCAAGTTTTTTCGGTTTAACATCAATACAAAAGCTGAAACTGATAATATTCATTTGTAAAAACCTAAGTCTAAGTCTTGGTTTAAGCAACCATTTTAAAATGATAATAATAATAAAAATATTTTTGCATGTAAAAAACAAATGTATGCACTATTCAACTCGTATTTATAACAACATGCTTTAGGCAGCATTCAGTTATTACGTAACGCTAATATTGGAAATGTTTGAGACCAGCTCCTTCCCCCCCTTCAGCAACGCTTTTTGTATGGAAATTAACAAAATTGTGTATGAGTCGTAACGCTTGAGCCTACCATCCCCACCCTCCTACCAGCGTTACGTAATTTGTGTACGTCCCCAGGACAGACTCACACTCAAATCTCAATCAATGAGCACTCTAGCGAGAACAAACAACTTGTTTGCATATCTCATGGTTGAGTTTTTCATGCCAAATCACTCAATCACACTCAAGCCGTCAATAATGATTCAGTCAGATAAAGCTCGAGAACACCGATCATTGTTTTTTATTCAAGCAATGATTACTATAATCATACCAGACTAACAAGCAAGCATTGATTTGTGTGAAAAAATAGTGAAAATACGAGACAATCAGTTGAACAGATGAGCCAACTAATCCATGGCCTTTCGACTGCTAACTCACGCTTGAGAAATTTCAAGAGTACATTATGAGAATTTGAGTTTCTCACAACTTTTAGAATAATTCCCTAAGATAAATATATGAAGTGTTTTACTTGTAAATCTCCAAGAAACCCCTTTTTCAGTTTTCCATGAGTCATGGCTTGGAACTCCTTGGAAGATTCTGTCGGTAATTTCCTCAATTGACTGCCGATAGTTTTTCTTTTGGAAACCAAAAAGAATCTATTCCGTTAATCTATCTAAGAATTCCTCCCAGAAACTCCAGTTGGGATCATCTTTGTTTTACATGTTTTCCCGTTACATTTTTGTATGGAGGTGTCTTGAGTAATATAATCAAGTTTTCCACAAAGATTCCTTCGGATCACACATCCATGGCTCGTTTCAAATGTTTATAGCTATTTTAAGCAATTTAGAACCAGTTTTAACCGTTTTAAGCCATTTAAAACTATTTTCAGTAGTTTGGAGCCATTTTAAACCGTTTTTAGCCGTTTAAAGCCACTTCATACCGTTTGAAACCATTTTAAGCCGATTTATGCCGTAACATTCCAAGCCTTTTTATACCTTTTTAAGCCATCTTCAGCTGTTTAAGCCATTTTGATTCTTTTAAAAACGTTTTAATTCGTTTTGAGCTATTTCAAGCCGTTTTAAGCCGTTTCAAGCCCTTTTAATCCGTTTGAAATCGGTTTGAGCTTTTTTATGTCTTTTTTAACCGTTTTAATCCATTTCAAGCCGTTTTTAGCCATTACTCGAATACTTTCTCAAATTGACGTAAGTAACTTTCATACCGGTTTGAGAAAATTAGTTAAGAAGAATCAAAACTGTTTTAAAATGAACCACATCTTTATTATTATGGTTATTTAAAAAAAATCTTTAAAATAATAATAAATACTTTATTTAGGTATTAGACAGCTATTGAGGTCTGCTGGAGGTATTGAACTACTATTGAAAAAAATCACTTTTATATGAAAATCCATCAAGTATTTATTATTGAGGAATTTCAATACCTGATCTAGTTATCGGTTTGGTGTTCGTAGATTATACTTAAGATATTATTTGAGGTATTTTACCTCTTATGCAGGGCTCATTCATACCTCAGTCAGGTTGTAGGTATTGGAAATTATCTGGTATGGAATACCTCAGTTTGGTATTCACTAGTTATTTTCTTCTGCTCGAGAAGTAGCGTTTTGTTTTGATTCGTGGTTAAGTCACTTTGTCTCTCCGTTCTAAAAGTGAAAAATCGAGTTGGTTTAGAGCGGAACGTGTAGAATTTCGTCTGCGAAACACGATGGATCTATAAAGTAAGTCTGTTTACTTTCCTGACTTGAGACTGTTTGAATAAGTTTTCGAGATTTCATGCCGTTTTAGTTTTTTTTAACCATTCTAAGCCGTTTCAAGTTATTTTAAACTATTTCATTATCAGCTTTTCATACCTTTTTTAAGCCAGTTTTAGCTGTTTTAAGCCGTTTTAATCTATTTTATGCCGTTTTGAGTTTAAGTTTTAAGTTATTTTAGGCTGTTCTAAGTCGTTTTATACCGTTTCAAATCATTTTCAGTTTGCAGTCGTTTAAGCTTTTTTGTTCGTTTATAAGCCACCTTAAGCCATTTCCAAAAAGTTTAAAACCGTTTTACACCATATCATGTATTAGGCCTTTTAAGCCATTTTATGCCATTTCAAGCCGTTTTAAGCAATGTTTAGCTATTTTAAGTAGTTATGGGTTCAAAATAACTATTTTAAGTCGCTTTAATACATTCTTAGCCGTTTTGAGCTTTTTTTTATTTTTTTTTAATATTTTTTTTTAATTTTCTTTATTAGTATCATTCCAAACATTACATTCATTTCTTATATCTAGGTGTTCTGTGTTATTAGACAACACTATCATCCTAATTTGGTAAAACAAATTTAAGATTTAATTAACATTTTGTTAACAACATATAACATTTCATTTGCCGTAGCAGTTCAGATTTTTTACAGGTGAGTTGATTTCACCTGCTTATAAGAGAAAAAAAAACGCTTTGAATATACTTAACCTAAACATATAACGCATTAATCGTGGCAATAGAAGATTGTAACGATTTTTGCCTGAAATTATTTATTATTTTATTTGACATTTGTTCCAATGTTTCAACATTGGATATTCTATGTAACTCATTGGTACTATACCAGGGAGGAAGCCTCAGAATCATTTTCAAAATTTTATTTTGAATTCTCTGCAGAGCTTTCTTCCTGGTATTACAACAGCTAGTCCATATTGGTACAGCATACAACATGCCTGGCCTGAAAATTTGTTTGAATATCAAAAGCTTGTTCTTAAGACAAAGTTTTGATTTTCTATTAATAAGGGGATATAGACATTTCACATATTTATTACATTTGGCTTGAATGCCCTCAATGTGATTTTTTAAAGTTAAATTCTTATCAAGCATGAGCCCTAGATACTTAACTTCATCTGACCAATTTATTGGAATCCCTCCCATCGTGACAACATGTCTACTTGAAGGTTTCAAATAAAAAGCTTGTGGTTTATGTGGGAATATTATTAGTTGAGTTTTGGAAGCATTAGGAGAAATCTTCCATTTTTGCAAGTATGAAGAAAAAATATCCAAACTTTTTAGCAATCGACTACAGATGACACGCAGGCTTCGACCTTTGGCGGAGAGGCCTGTGTCATCCGCAAACAAAGATTTTTGACATCCCTGAGGTAACTCAGGTAAGTCAGATGTGAAAATATTGTATAATATTGGTCCCAAAATGCTGCCTTGAGGAACACCAGCTCTTACAGGAAGTCTTTTAGATCTGGAGTTCTGATAATTAACCTGAAGTGTACGATTTGACAGATAACTTTGAATTATTCTAACAATGTATGTTGGAAAATGAAAGTTTTTTAATTTTACAATCAAATCTTCATGCCAAACACTGTCGAATGCTTTTTCTATGTCTAGAAGAGCAAGACCAGTAGAATAGCCTTCAGATTTGTTGGAACGGATCAAATTTGTTACACGTAAAAGTTGAAGAGTGGTCGAATGTCAATGGCGGAATCCGAACTGTTCATTGGCAAAAATTGAATTTTCGTTGATGTGGGCCATCATTCTGTTCAAAATAACCTTTTCAAAAAGTTTACTGATGGAGGAAAGCAAACTGATTGGACGATAGCTAGAAGCTTCTGCAGGATTTTTGTCTGGTTTTAAAATTGGAACAACCTTTGCATTTTTCCATTTGTCAGGAAAATATGCTAATTGAAAACATTTGTTAAATATATCAACTAAAAATGATAAGCTACTTTCTGGAAGTTTCTTGATGAGGATGTAGAAAATTCCATCATCGCCAGGAGCTTTCATATTTTTGTATTTTTTAATAATAGTTCTCACTTCTTCCAAATCAGTCTCCCAGGCATTTTCGAAAACGTTCTCTTGATTGAGAATATTTTCGAACTCCTGAGTAACTTCATTTTCAATTGGACTAGTAAGTCCTAAATTAAAATTGTGCGCACTTTCAAACTGTATAGCAAGTTTTTGAGCTTTTTCGCAATTAATTAGTAATAATTTGTTTTCCTCTTTCAATGCCGGTATAGGCTTCTGAGGTTTTTTCAAGATTTTAGATAATTTCCAAAAGGGCTTAGAGCCAGGGTCCAATTGAGAAATTTTATTTTCAAAATTTTTGTTTCTTAGTTGAGCAAAACGCTTTTTGATTTCTTTCTGCAAATCCTGCCATATAATTTTCATAGCAGGATCGCGAGTGCGTTGAAATTGCCTTCTCATCACGTTTTTAAGACGGATAAAGAGTTTAAGATCATCGTCTATAATCACAGATTCAAATTTTACTTCACATTTTGGAGTTGCAATGCTCCTGGCTTCAACAATGGTATTTGTTAAAGTTTCAAGAGCATTGTCAATATCAAGTTTAGTTTCTAAAGAAATGTTAACATCAAGATTAGAGTCAACATACGTTTCATATATATTCCAGTCGGCTCGTAAATAATTGAAAGAAGAGCTGATAGGATTTAGAATCGCTTCTTGGGATAATTGAAATGTAACAGGGACATGATCAGAATCAAAATCAGCATGAGTAACTAATTGGCTACAAAGATGACTAGAGTCGGTTAAGACCAAGTCAATCGTAGATGGATTTCTAGAAGAGGAAAAACATGTAGGGTTATCAGGGTATTGAATTGAGAAATATCCTGAAGAGCACTCATCAAATAAAATTCTGCCGTTGGAATTACTTTGAGAATTATTCCATGACCGATGTTTGGCATTAAAGTCACCAATGACAAAAAATTTTGACTTATTGCGAGTCAATTTTCGCAAGTCAGTTTGGAGCAAATTAACTTGCTGCCCAGAGCATTGAAAGGGCAAATAGGCAGCTATGAAAGTATATTTACCAGACTGTGTTTCAACAGAAACACCTAAAGTTTCAAAAACTTTAGTTTCAAATGACGAAAACAGTTGATGTTTTATACGCCTATAAATGATGATTGCAACTCCCCCACATGCCCCATCAAGTCGATCATTACGATAAACAAAAAAGTGAGGATCTCTTTTGAGTTTAGATCCAGATTTTAAATACGTTTCGGTAATAACTGCTATATGCACGTTATTAACCGTAAGAAAATTAAACAGCTCGTCCTCTTTACCATTCAGAGAACGAGCATTCCAATTTAAAATATTTAAATTATTATTTGGATCCATTAGAAAAACGTAATCCAATAACAATTTGATTTGTAAATTTTACACCTACTTGGACTGCTTCAGTCATAGTGGTGGCTTTGAACATTGCATCAATCATTAGATTCAATTGTTCAGTTAGAAAATTAAAATCTGAGGCAGACATGTCATGTGATTTCCCATTAGAATTTCCGGTAGCCGTTTTGAGCTATTTCGAGCCATTTTATGCCGTTTCCAGCCATCTTAGTCCGTTCGATGTCGTTCTAACTTTTAAGCCGTTAAAGGCCTTTCAAAGCCGTTTAGAGCCGTTGTACGCAATTTTATTCCGTTTTTAACCGTTTTAGTCCTTTTTAAGCCATATTAAACCGTTTTAAGCAATTTTAAGTTATTTTATGCCGTATTATTGAAGAGTTTTTTGCATTTATTTTTCAAAACATTGCACTAGAAACTCATAAGGTAGAACCATTATTCAAATTTTCTGAAATATGTATGTAGAAATTCACCAAAGGATTAATTCTAAACCTTTCCAAGATATTCTTCTTGTATAAAGTGTACTAAGTCTAAACGAATATTGAAATAAAAACACCAAATGTCCTTAAGTATTATTTCATGGCTTTCTACAGTCATCAATGCTATAGGGGTACAACTTCGAAAGTTTCTGGTGGTATGTTCTTAAGAGGTACCTTAAGAAGTTTCTCGAAATTTTTTTCTAGAAACTCCCTAAAGAAATTTTCAAGAAATCATTCTAGCGATACTCAAAGAATCATCCATGTGATTTGTACGGAGACGAAAGTTTGCTTTATCCTGGTAAGATGTCTCTAACTCAACGTTTAATTTACTCAACAATACTTCACTCTGATTTTCATATGAGTTTCCAATACATACGTTTGTTTTAGTTTCACAGCTTTACATTAGTCCTTTTGATGACTTTCAATGCAGTTTTGGAGTATTATTGAGCAACATTTGCTTTGTCTTGCTGTTTGTGACGTAAAAATATGTTTATCGTCAATTCCTTCTGCATCTTAAAATAACACTGATAAAATAGTCAAAGCGCCCAAAACTCTCCGTCATTAACAACGTACGGTACCGACGGCCGCCCCGATATGACCTAGAGCGGCTCAAGCAACCGGATGTCGCAGCTGCATACGCGCAGCACCTCGAGGCTGCATTACCGGAAGAGGGTGAGCTGGATGAAGTCCCTCTTGAGGACTGCTGGAAAACAGTGAAGGCAGCCATCAACAACACAGCTGAGAGCAACGTCGGGTACGTGGGACGGAGTCGACGGAACGATTGGTTCGATGAGGAGTGTCAGGAGGTTTTGAAGGAGAAGAATGCAGCGCGGACGGTCATGCTGCAGCAAGGGACCCGGCAGAACGTGGATCGTTATAGGCGGAAACGACAACAGCAGACCTGCCTCTTTCGGGAGAAAAAACTCCGCATGGAGGAGACAGAGTGCGAAGAGATGGAACAGCTGTGCCGATCTCAAGAAACGCGTAAGTTATATCAGAAGCTCAACGCTTCCCGCAACGGCTTCGTGTCGCGAGCCGAGATGTTCAGGGATAAGGATGGGAGCATTTTGACGGACGAGCGTGAGGTGATCGAAAGGTGGAAGCAGCACTTCGACGAACACCTGAATGGCGCTGAGAGCACAGGTAATGAAGGACGGGACAACGGAGGAAATGCCTTCGTCAGTACTGCGGGCGATGGAAACCAACCAACCCCCACTTTGAGGGAAGTTAAGGATGCCATTCTCCAGCTCAAGAACAATAACGCTGCTGGTAAAGATGGTATCGGAGCTGAACTCAGATAGATAGGCCCGGAGAGGCTGGCCATTTGTCTGCACCGGCTGATAGGCACAATCTGAGAAACAGAACAGCTACCGGAGGAGTGGATGGAAGGGGTAATATACCCCATCTACAAGAAAGGTGACAAGTTAGATTGTGAGAACTTTCGAGCGATCACCATTCTAAATGCGGCCTACAAAGTATTATCCCAGATCATCTTCAGTGGTTTGTCACCTGTAGTAAACGAGTTCGTGGTAAGTTATCAAGCCGGCTTCGTTGACGGCCGATCGAAAACGTCACAACGGGACGAGAACAGCTTTCCCGGGAAGCTCACGAGACTGATAAGAGTGACGATGGAAGGTGTGCAAAATTGTGTGTAGGTTTCAGGCGAACACTCCAGTTCTTTTGGATTCCGCCGGGAACTACGACAAGGTGATGGACTTTCGTGCCTGCTGTTCAATATTGCGCTAGAAGGTGTTATGCGGAGAGCCGGGCTTAACAGCCGGGGTACGATTTTTACGAGATCCAGTCAATTTGTTTGCTTCGCGGATGATATGGACATCGTCGGCCGAACATTAGAAAAGGTGGCAGACCTGTACACCCGCCTGAAACGCGAGGCAGCAAAATTTGGACTGGTGGTGAATACGGCCAAGACAAAGTACATACTAGTTGGAGTGGCCGAGCGCGATAGGGCTCGCCTAGATAGCAGTGTTACGATAGACGGGGATACGTTCGAGGCAGTCGACGAGTTCGTGAAATACGGAGGCGCATCATCAGTGGAAGTCGGGCCTGTTATGGCCTCCAGAAGAAGCTGCATTCAAAAAAGATTCACACTCGCACCAAATGTACCATGTACAAAACGCTCATAAGGCCGTTAGTCCTCTACGGGCATGAAACATGGACGATGCTCGAGAGAGACTTGCAAGCACTTTGAACGTCGGGTGCTTAGGAAGATCTTCGGCGGTGTGCAGGAAAACGGTGTGTGGCGGCGAAGGATGAACTACGAGCTCGCTTAACTCTACGGCGAACCCAGTATCCAGAAGGTGGCCAAAGCTGGAAGGATGCGATGGGCAGGGCATGTTGCAAGAATGCCGGACAGCAACCCTGCAAAGATGGTGTTCGCTTCGGATCCGGTTGGTACAAGAAGACGTGGAGCGCAGCGAACTAGATGGGCGGATCAAGTACGTATCGATTTGGCGAGTTTGGGGCAGAACCGAGGATGGAGAGATGCGGCTACGAACCGAGTATTGTGGCGTGAAATTGTTGATTCAGTGTTATCTGTCTAGATGTTAACTAAATAAATAAATAAATTAGTCAAAATTAATCTTTCCATGAATATTATCAGACATTCAGTATTGGAAAGGGTTCAACATATCTGTTGATGCAAAAGTCTGAGAAGAAAACTAACAAAGTTAGCATGGAACGAGCTCACCAGGCTTCCTTCTTTGCTTGTTTCCATCCAACGTCTATCGATGTCACAAAATACCGTGCGGTCTTGTTTTATTGCACAAAATAATAATACAGACTGGTGGGAGTTGCTTCAAGATACAATGAGAGAAAAGACTTCATTATCAAAAGATGGAAAAATTCCGTAAATTTTAATTTTTTTTGTTTTTTTAATTCCAAACTCACCGCATAATAAAAGTATCAATACTCGCGAAACATTACTAAAGGACCTATGTACAAATGAAAGATTATCTCTTCTCTCGCTCTCTTTCGATTATAACAGTGGAATACTAAAGCTATTGGGAAGTTTTTCACTACAGATCTAAAGGCAGTTTCCATGACTAGCATTCCATACCAAAACGCAACAGAAGAGGTTAGTGTGACTCAGTTATTGATCAAAGAGAAAGCAAACAAAGAGAGCCTCTCATTTGTACATAGGTCCTTTAGTAATGTTTCGCGAGAATAAGGCGACTTTCGTGGTTTCATGTTGTAATGCTTTTTCAGCTAATACCTTATTAAGGAGTTGGATATGCTGGAAGGAGAAAGAAAAATGGACAAAGTCATCATCGATGATGAAGACCTGTGAATGCCTGTAAAATTTAGTCTCAAAAGCTTTTGATCTTCTTTGGTAGGTTCATACCTCTGTGCAATGTTGTTGATATCGACAACGACAATTTAATTCAATTTCAAACGATGTGGAAGACAACGACAACGAAGGCGATGATTCTTCACTCCATGCTCTACTCCATCAGTAGATTGTAACATCCAGTAATACTGGAAAGGAATTGACAAACTCTCAGACCGGCATTTAAGTCGGGAGATGAAACGTGTCAGATTCCGAACGGGAGAGTCAACCAGTCGTCAGTAGATATCAGCTGCTCTCGTTCCGGTTCGCATTAATGGCTGACGACTGTCATCTTTCATGAGAGCGTGCAACTCTGAGAACGAACCTGTGGAGGACGGAAACTGTGGAGGACGAAACGGAATGTTATAGAACAATCAAAACGATTTGAGTGGAAAACTAAATACCGCCCCCTACCAGTGACTTCCAGTTTAGGGAAAGTGGTGTGGAGTGCACTTTTGAGATAAAACGTTTCATCTGAAAACCGTATGAGCCGAATTCTTTAATCTTCTTTTCGCGAGTTATGTTTTTTTCTATACTTTATTTTCGATCCATTTTACTGCAAATCTCTTTGACTTCTATCGAATTCATGAAAGATGATTATAAATGTGTTGTGCTGGCAAAATCCATACTGTATTTCATTTGTAGAAATTATGTTACCAGGTTTCATTGATATATCAATTAGTTTAATGATTACTCAGAAGCGTATAATAACCTGATAAAAGTCCAATAATAGGCATATTGCCACTAAAGTGTTTTTTTTCCTAACTTCAGTATTATTATTATGTATCTTTATTTAAGTAGCTTTTCTCCCATGGTGAGTTCGCCAAGATTCCATACTGCATACACATCAAGAATCTTACATTTTTCTCCAGGGACATATTTCACCACACTCTCTCTCTCTCTCTCTCTCTCTCTCTCCTAATAATACTGTGTTCTTGATGGAGATACAGACTAATCTCTGCTTTCTCTACCGAGAAAATGGAGTTGGAGGTCGAAAATACGGGAGACAAAAAGCAAACAAACTTGTGTGTTCTCCAAGTTCGATAAGATGCTTTCGGGTTCTAAATCGAGAAACTTGCGGGTGGTATGAGGAGGAGGACCCCATCTCGATTAGGATCTTCGTCTTGTTGGTCGTCGTCGGTAAGTCGGAGCAAACACGAGTCTGATCAACAGCAGAAGTTGTCGAGAGCAGTTCAAGAGAAGACCCACGTGTGGCTGCTTTTGGTACCATGGTTGACGATGAGGAGGGAAAAACCGCCAGAGGAAGGGTTTTTAAATGGGTTTTCCCAGTCGTGTTATTCGTTTTGGAAGTTGAATCGTTTAACAAGTCGTTCCGGAGAAAACAGAATGAGGTGGTTCCTGGAATGGGGTGATTATCTCGAGAAAAGTTCGGCTGGTTGGGTTTTGCCGAGTTCCAATTGGGGCGAATTGAGCCGGTTTCGATTGTGGTGATTATGATGACTGAGAAATGCGATTGATTTGATTTTGGGTGTGATAGGAACTGAGCTGTTCCATTGTTACTAGATTTTAATTCATGCTAAGCACAATATATAAGAATTATATTGTTAAGATTCGAAAGTTAAAGTTCGACGTCCGTCCATTCTTTTATTTTATTTTTTCTCTTAAGTTTAGATATTGCAACAAATAAATGATTTTACTATTATAGAAATATGTTCCAAACAGGCTTCACCTTATGCGCTTTTTGGTTTGCATTGTAATTGTAAGTAATATTTTCAACAATTGACAACTTTGATAATTTTCGAGAGATACTTTTAGTTCTGAGATAAAACAAACTGTGCTGCTTGCGCCTTTAATGGTTTTGTGAGAAACTAACAACCATGCGTCTCCACCGCGAACCAAACATTTATGCTCACGTGTGAAAAAGTGTTCAACGTTCCCGGAATTCAAGGCATCCATCGAACATCGAGCACCAACACAAAAAGTAGACCCCTTCCGGAATACAATGTAATCCAAAGTGCCATGTTTCACTCCATCATTCGTCGGAACTCGAAATTCCATCGTTATTTGTGTACTCAAGCACTAGTCTTAGCCATTGCCAGCACATGGCAGAGCAGCCTTGGTAGCATAGGGCACGCCATAGATCTCCATCTGAGCGCGAAACTAACCAACCACGCACCTCGACTCACTACCATATCGCGTCGCTACTGGAGAGAAAGCCACTTTACAGCTGCACCACCCATACTGGGTGGTAAAAGCACTAGTCACACACCGGAGGAATGAGCTGACATCATTCAACCAACCATCGTGCCAACGACGACGACGAACCAAGCAACATAACTCATAGTTGCACCCACCACCCGGCCAGTGTACACTACGCTTTTATTCAGGATTTTTTTTTCCCAAACCGCTGAAATGACGAGGGTAGTTCTTCAAAAAACTACTAACCGGTCTCGGGTTTGCCCGGCTGTCTTTCTATTTGTTCAGCACTTTTCCATGCGTTGTTGAGCAGGACATAGCATAGCAGGGAGGACACAACCGGGTGTAAGCACTTCACGTTCGCACTTTCCATCGAAGTGGGTCTGAATTTTTCCATTGCCATCGGTAAATTTTGGGGTCTGATTCCTTCATTATTCCCAGAGTAGTGTAATATGGAAGCAAATGTAAATTTCAAACAAATTCAAAAAAATTTGAGCTTCGATCGTTTGACAATGGGGGATTTTTTTTATTTCCGTACGGGTTTGGTCTCAGATTTTCATGAAACTTTTTTCACAGGCGGGGCTCATCAATATATGAATAAAAAAAAATCGATAAAAATTCAGGGTCGCTTATTTTCCCGGAAAACTCAGTTGGAAATTTTTTGTTTTCCCCCGACACTACTTACTTTGAAAAATCATAACTCAAGAACGAAGCATCATAGAAACAAAGTTTTTTTTATGAAAATGAAAGTAAATTTTCCCAGAAATAAAAAAAAATATTAACTGGAAAAAGTTTTCCACAAAATTTTCCACCGTTGAGAAAATTCGTAAAGAAAAGCCGGAAAAACTATGCTCCAACTCGTGGAAAATTTTCAAAAAAATATTTTTGAGAAGATAATTTTATAAGCTTTAATCGCTGAAATTTTTTAAATGTACTTTTTTTTCGTTTTTGAGTTATGGCCAATGTTGTAAAATATGTGCAAATTTGCCATTTTGAGCCTTTTCTTTGAAAAACCATAACTCAAGAAAGAAGCATCGTAGAAACAAAGTTTTTTTTTATGAAAATGAAAGCAAATTTTCTCAGAAAAAAACCAATTAACTGGAAACAGTTCTCGCATAACTTCTGATCTCGCCCTAAAAGCCATTGGTAACCATGTGTGTAGCTCGTTGTTTCTAAGTATTTGAATGGATTTTCATGTAATTTAACAACGCTATGGGGAAGAAAGGATCAATATCTACCTGCCCGTGATGTTGGTTTAGATACTTATTCTTTCATTTGCTCAGAAACAACGAGCTACGCACGTGGTTACCAATGGCTTTTAGTCAATTTTTGCAAGCACACCAAAATATATTTTTGAAGTATTCCTTCAAGAAATTCGTCAGAAAATCTCCTTGAAAATGTCACTAAAGTCCATTAGAAACTTCTCCAGATTTTTTTTAAGGTTTCGCCTCCGGTATGTTTCAAGTGAAAAACACGTAAAATATTTCAAATATTTCTCAAGTAATTTTTCCAAGATTTTCACTAATGCTACATTTAATTTATCAGTAGATTCCTTCGAATATTTCCTCTTGAATTCCTTTGGGAAATCCCTCTACATTCTTAAGAGTTTGTTTAAAGGATAAAATCAATTATTATTTCGAAAACCAGATCAAAATTGTTTCAAGATTATCTTCTGGATTTCATCTTATTTTGTTTCTCAGGACATCGTCAAGAAATTTTTTAGACATTACTCCAGGTAATAATAAGTCGGGGAATCTGCCATACAAAATAAAAAAAAGAGTTCTAACAAGGATATCTCCAAATGTTCCTTCTATTCCATTATTATTCTTTTCAATTTGTTCTGAAACACTTTTTACGTTTTTTTTCGGAGTTAAAGCCAATAACAATTTTAAGAACCAAGAATACTCTTAGATATGGGGCCCAGATAGCCGTAGCGGTAAACGCGCAGCTATTCAGCAAGACCAAGCTGAGGGTCGTGGGTTCGAATCCCACCGGTCGAGGATCTTTTCGGGTTGGAAATTTTCTCGACTTCCCAGGGCATAGAGTATCATCGTACCTGCCACACGATATTACGCATGCAAAAATGGTCATTGGCATGGTAAGCTCTCAGTTAATAACTGTGGAAGTGCTCATAAGAACACTAAGCTGAGAAGCAGGCTCTGTCCCAGTAGGGACGTAACGCCAGAAAGAAGAATACTCTTAGATCATCAAAATTCCTTCAGAGGTTCATATAAGAGATTCTCTGCGGATTTATTCAGTGATATTTTCTTAGGAGTTCTCCTTAGCATACGTTGGACATTATTTGAAAGATTCCTCCAGAAGTTCATCCAAATATTTGTTAAAAAAATCACAAAAATTTCGGAAAATACATCCATGGCAAATTTTCTCTAATAGAGCCATTCTCGCCGAAAACAGCACATTATTTACACTTGGTATTTCGAATTGTTCAAATTGATGCTCATTGGAAACCTCCTGTCAAGTAAGTAAAGAAACTGCATTCGCTCGATCAACTTGATGGAAACCTCGGTAGTTATACCTAATTAAAGTTATAAATGATTGAAAGAATTTTTGATGGACTTTATGGAGTGATTGACTTCAAAATCCGAAGGACACATTTTACAAGGAACAAACAAATATATATTCATGAAGTAATTATGAAAAAAAAATATAATTCTCAAAGCGGTTGAAATTTCCAGAGGGAATACATGATGAAATTTCTTAAAAAGTATGCACAAGAATTCTCGATGGTGACAGCTCAGTCTAATACTTACAAACTTCTAATAAATGTGCCTGAAATTTTTATAGAGGTTTCATATAAATTCTTGAATAAAATCAACGATGGACTTCTGAAAAAAAAAAAATAAGAAGATATTTCTTTAGAAATTGCTACAGATAGTTTTCTTCCGGGGTCCAGCGATGAAAAATTCCTTTAACATTAAAAAATCCCATTTCCAAAAACATTCTTATAAAATTCTTAATAATATGCAACTCATAAGAGAATATATAAAGAATAATATGGAGCTCATAAGAGAAAACTGATTGTCGATATATCTGAGTACTCCTTTATGAACTCTTGAAGAGAGTCCTTCAGAAATTCCTACAATCTTTATTATGAACTCTGAAGAATTCCAGTCATCGTAGTTTCGTACAGGAATCATCTCACGAATTTCACTAGATACATCTCCAAACAGCACTGTACGCACCACCCTAAGCAAGTATATGTAACAGTGGTAGCCCAAATGGTCAGTCACGACGAACGGTGTCAGCAAAAGTGGAATGAAGGAAAATGAATGTAAAAAAACGTAGAAAAGAATCATAGAAATTTCGGGATTTAAAACGATTAAAGTGTAGACTTTTCAATTGTTCCTATAAACTGTCTACACTGAATTTATGTAAGTCGAATTAGCTTTACATCAAAGGAATTGTATGCAGAAGATATTTTCTAGACCGAAGCGAGAATTCAACAAGGGCTTCTACAGCAACAAATCAACTTGAACTGAATCGAGAAACTATATAATGTAAGTACTATTGAAATATCCTAAAATTTAAGTATTATAATTAAATATATTTATTTTCAAGCTGTTGAACTATTTAAACGCTGATGTGAAAATTTTAGTTTCGAACTGTGGTCCGAACAATCACCCTTGGTAGGGATCCCCCAAGAAATGATGATGATTTTTTCAAGCATTTTGAGCTCTTACAATAATTACCCTAGGGATTCCTGGAGGAAGTTTTTCAAAGCAGTATTAGATACTTCACTAAGAATATCTTTAGGTTTCCTCAAAGAAGTTTTACAGACTACCTAAAATTGGACCTTTGATTTGATTTTATTTTTGAAATTATCCAGAATTTATTTTGCAAGATTTACTTTTTGGACTCAAATAAAAATTAATTCAGGTATCATGTGCAAAAATTCTACAGTGTCTACTGCAGTAATTTCTTTGGGATTATGCTGAAGGTTTTTTCAAAAATTTAATCTAGGAATTCTCCCTTGACTACTCTAAGAGACTTCGTCGAATGCACCTTAAAATTTCTCACAGAGATTTTAGAAATTTTCAGGGAATTTAACCATTACTACTCGTTCATCTAGATTCTAGAACATGTCACATAGATTTATCCCGAAATGAATCCTGCAATATCTGTGAATACTCAACTGGCAATTTTTCCAATGATTCTGTCGGTCAGCGAATACGGTAGCTTTTGTTTTCAATCCGCCGCGAAAACACACATCCTGAAGCTCCAGCGTATCCAGTATCACTTCAGATTGCGCTAGAGTGCATGTCATCAACTCGTACGATGAGTTTTTAGCAGGTTTTAGCAGGACTACTGCGTTCATCAGATCGTTTCGCGGAATTATCGCTATGTTTCCTTATCCGCTGTGGGGTGTTAAACCTATTTGTGATTGGAAATTTTGAAGAGCTAGTGATTAGCCTCTCTTTCATCTGACCGATGTTTGATTTTTTCGTATAGTCTCAGCTCTATTGAGGCTATACGTTAGATAAGGCCGTTAAAGCACTCCTCGTATCTCCTGCGCTAAATACGATCTTCATTGAGAGCTTCATCGAATCACACCATCACCTTGATATGGGTCCCTTCCCATTGCTCGATACCTGGCAATGAAAAAGGAGACTCACTCGATTGTCAAATCGCCTTCATTGAATTTTTCGCAATTGCTCGACAGCAAACCCTGCTGAGTAGGCTAAAAAAAATGGGACAATGGTGACTTGGATAGGTGGTTGCATTCCATTGGTTTCCAAGAAGTCGTGGTATAAAGGGTTGCACATGGGTCGAGATTTCATCAAGGTTATGTTTCGGCTGATGACCAACCACTACTCTTCGGGATCGCACCTCTATCGAATAGGGCTCTCAGACAGTAACTGTTGCAGTTGTGGTGATACATCATCAGAGACATCAATCATGTGGTGTGATACTGTTCCGACTACGGCATTGCCAGATTCGATTTATGTGAATTCCTTAGCGCTCGACGAAAACCAAATAAGCAAGACATTAGAGATGTTCAACTAAATAATTGAACTTAGAATGTTCTATCTCCATATCTATGGAAGAATCAACAAGCCAGAAAAAAATATTCAATATCTTTGTGGACAGCCCTAAGCACGTAAGTTCTACAAGAAACTAAATGCATCCCGCAAAGGCTTTGTGCCGCGAGCCGAAATGTGCCGGGATAAGGATGGTGGTATCTTGACGGACGAACGTGAGGTGATTGAAAGGTGGAGGCAGCACTACGATGAACACCTAAACGGCGCGGAGGAGGAAGATCAAGACAGCAGGAGGAATGGCTTCATCAGTACGGCGGATGAGGGAGACGTGCCAACTCCCACAATAGGTGAAGTTAAGGATGCTATCAAACAGCTCAAGAACAACAAAGCAGCTGGAAAGGATGGTATTGGAGCGGAACTTATTAAAATGGGCCCGGACAGGTTGGCCACTTGTCTGCACCGATTGATAGCCAGGATCTGGGATACAGAACAGCTACCGGAGAAGTGGAAGGAGGGAATAATATACCCAATATACAAAAAGGGTGACAAGTTAGAATGTGAGAACTATCGAGCGATCACCATTCTTAATGCAGCCTATAAAGTGCTTTCCCAGATCATCTTCCGCCGTCTATCGCCACTGGCAAGCAGATTTGTTGGAAGTTATCAAGCCGGATTTGTGGACGGTCGATCGACGACAGACCAAATCTTTATGTTGCGGCAGATCCTCCAAAAGTGTCGCGAATATCAAGTCCCTACGCACCACCTATTCATCGATCTCAAAGCGGCCTATGATACCATCGACCGCGAAGAGCTATGGAAGATTATGGACGAGAACGGTTTTCCCAGGAAACTGACTAGACTGATCAAAGCTACGATGGATAGTGTGCACTGCTGTGTGAAGATATCGGGTGCTTTATCGAACCCGTTTGAAACACGCAAAGGACTTCGACAAGGCGATGGTCTTTCTTGCCTCCTGTTCAATATTGCGCTAGAAGGTGTTATGAAACGGGCGGGCTTCAACATGCGGGGCACGATCTTCAATAAATCCAGCCAGTTCATTTGTTTCGCTGACGACGTGGACATTGTCGGAAGAACGTTCCAGGTGGTTGCTGAACAGTATACCAGGCTGAAACGTGAAGCAGATCGAGTTGGATTGAAGGTAAATACGTCGAAGACGAAATATCTGCTGGCTGGAGGAACCGAGCGCGATAGAGCTCGCATAGGCAGACGCGTGACGATCGACGGGGATGAGTTCGAGGTGGTGGACGAATTCGTCTACCTCGGATCATTGATAACGTCGGATAACAACTGCAGCAGAGAAATTCGAAGACGTATCATCGCCGGAAATCGTGCTTACTATGGACTCCACAAGACCTTGCGGTCTGGTAAACTTCACTTCCGTACTAAGTGTACCATGTACAAGACGCTAATAAGACCGGTAGTCCTCTACGGGCATGAGACGTGGACAATGCTCGAAGAGGACCTGCAAGCGCTAGGAGTTTTTGAACGACGTGTGCTTAGGACGATCTTCGGCGGAGTATGTGAGAACGGCGTATGGAGGAGAAGAATGAACCACGAGCTTGCGCAACTCTACGGTGAACCCAGTATCACGAAAGTCGCCAAAGCTGGAAGGGTACGATGGGCGGGACACGTTGTGAGAATGCCGGACAACAATCCTGCAAAAATGGTGTTCAACTCAAATCCGGCCGGTACAAGACGAAGGGGAGCGCAACGAGCTAGGTGGTTTGACCAAGTGGAGCAGGATCTTGGAAGTGTGGGGCGATCGAGGAATTGGAGGTTAGCAGCCATGGACCGAGTTAGTTGGCGTAACATTGTGGCGCAGGTCATGTCTTGAAGGACGTAGCGCCAGCAAAAGTAAGTAAGTAAGTGGACAGCCCTGGTTTAGGGCTATGGAGTGTCATGGACAAGAATAGCTTACTCGGGAAGATCACAAGACTGATTATGACGAGACACAGTATGCAGACTGCGTGAAGATCTCGGACGAACAATCCAGTTTCTTTGGAATTCCACCTGGGTCATGCGGAGAGCCGGACAGACGAGGTACGATTTTCACAAGGTCCAGTCAATTTATTTGCTTCGCTGATCTGAAGAATATTTGAAACGCTGTCAGATATGTATATCCGTCTGAAACGCAAATCAACAAAAGTAGGACTGGTGGTGAACGCGTCGAAAACAAAGAACATGATAGTGAGCGGCATCAAACACGAGAGGGCTTGCTTAGGAATCAAAGTTACGTTTGACAAGGATTACTTCGAGGTTCAAATTATTGCTGACGGCGGACAACAACGCTAGCTGTGAAATACGAAGTTGAATTTATTATTCTTTCATCATCTGTGGAAGTCGGGCCTTATACGGGCTCCAGAAAAACCTGCGGTCAATAGTTATTCGTCCCCGTACTAAATGTACCACCGGTAGTCCCCACTGGGCATAAAACGTGTACGATGCTCGAGGAGGACTTGCAAGCACTTCGAGTTTTCAAGCATCGGCTGCTTAGGAAGATCCTCAGCGGCGTCTAGTAGAGTGATGAGCGGCGGCAAAGAATGAAGGGTGTGAATGCCGGACAAAGACCCTGCGAAGATGGTGTTGGATTCTGATCCGGCAAGTACAAGAGGGCGACTAGTGCAGCGTGCACGTTTGGGCGAGTGAGATCCGCAGCCGAGGATAGAGGGAGGCTGGTATCAGAAGGCTTGGTCCAGCGGCACGTTCCCCGCCAATCAGGATATTTGTGCCATCTAATGAATAAGAAATTTAAACATTTGAAAGAATTTATTTCGAATGCCTTGAAAGAGTACTACGACAAATACTTTGAGGAATACTTGAACACATTCAGATGAAGTGCTATCTCAAGCATGTTAAATACTAATTGAATTTATTTTAAATAATTTCGTGAAGGACCTGTATGAAATCTTGGTAAAAACCAACGGTCTTGTATGACAAGAAATTTAGATTCAGAGTGTCTAACCCACTAGGGCAATATTACGTCAGCGAATCTTTAGCAATTTCTAATCAACTACCAATTCTAAAATATCCTCTACACTATAACTTTTCAAAAGGGCACAGAGGCTGTTGACATTAATAAATTTAGTATGAAATTCGTTCATCAACTTTTGAGATCGCTCGCATGTTTCCCCTAATTGAAACCCTAGTTAAGCCCATGGCCTGTGCTCCTAGCCATCTAGAATTACCGGTAACTGTGATACCGTCAGTGCAACAGAGTGCCATCCACCTCCGGAATGGGGAAACATCGAAGAAACGAGTACGGATGGGTGCGGAACCAGGCTGGTTTTGTAGAAGGATGAAAAATGTAAGTACCATTCCGACGAGAGGGGTTTTCGATTGCATACCGCATCCACCCCCCCCCCCCCCCCCCGCATGTATCCTTGCATGCATCATCATCGGTGTTCATCATTGAAGTCATGCTCCGCGGGATGGGGTAGTCATCATCGTCGTCGTCGTCATTCTTCCCATGTGCCAGTCAGACGGGTGTTGCACCCAACCAAAGCTCGTTCAAAGCCACTAAAAAGTGGCACTATAGCCCGTCCTCCCCCTCTGCGGCCATACCACAAAAACCCACCCTTGCCGTCGTCGGCCGTGTAGTCATCATTCCCAGTCGTTCGCCAACACTAACGATGGAGTTGAACGTCGAGCGAGCTTCCCCAGACACGGAACGACGGTCGCGCAAAAAAGAACGTTCACACAATCTGCCCTCCCACCTCCGGGACACGACCAGTGCGCATTTACCAAGTTATGTACTCTGGCGCGCGCTCTTCTGCCATCATCCACCACAGGAGCAGAACTCCAGCAGGACCTATCGTTTTTCCAACATATGCCATGTATTCACAATGAATAAAAGTGGTTTGAAGAGCGCTGCGCTGGTTGCACTGGAAAGCGCGGCAGGATCTGCAAGTGCACTCTCTTACAATCCATACGTGTGGGAAGTACATTTTTCGTTTTTCCCCCGCTTCATCCCCCGAACCGAGTCGTACTCTATAGATCGGAGGTGCAGTTGCACAGTGCATGGTTGCTGTTTCGCTGTTGGCACAACATCAACCGTGTATGGCAGTGTTTCCCAAGTAGTTTAAGACTTAGGTTTTTGTTTTGAGGACATTAACTTCTTGAACTAATTGAGATTGGGCTTGTCGGCATCGTTTGATTGCCAGAATCTGAAAGACATAATATCTACTGGAGGAATGCGAGCTAGATATAACATGCCATATCTATAAGAAGGACTATCGAGCAATTACTATTTACGATTCGGCTACGAAATTTCATCCCATATCATTTTCCGTGGTATGTAATCAATAGCAAACGAATTCGTGGGAAGTTATCAAGTCGGTTTCATGGACGGACAATCGATAAAGTACGAGACCTTCAAAGTACGGCGAATCCTCCAAAAATCTTGAGAATATAAGATCCTTAGCCATCACATGAACATCGATTTAGAAGCCGATATGGAGGAACATTGACAAGATCGGCTTTCCCGGGTAGCTCATAAGACTGATTAGACATTATAGCGATGATGGACAGTGTACAGAATTGCGTAAAGATCTCGAGCGAACACTCCAGTTCGTTCAAATCTGCCAGGGACTAAGACAAGGTGATGGACTTTCGTGCCTGTTGTTCAACATTGCGCAAGAAGGTGTCATGCAGACAGCCGGGTTCGACAGTTGGGGCACGATTTTCATAAGGTCCAGTCAATTTGTTTGTTTCGATATTGATATGGATATTGCCAGATATAGAGCGTGGACGATACTCAAGGAGCATCTGCAAGTACTCAAGGTTTTCGAATGTGCTTTAGAAGATCTTTGGCGGTATGCAGAAGAGGGTGTGTGGCGACGAAGGATTAATCACGAATTTGCTGAACTCTACGGCGAACCTAGCATCTTGAAGGTACCCAAAACTGGCAGAATGCGTTTGGCGTGACTAATCAGGTGATGTAAAATTTGAGGAGAGTGATGAGGCGGGTTGAAGCGGATTTGTCGATACCAAAATATTTTACTGTAAAGCGGGACGAAAATTAATCACTTTCTTCGTTGTATGTTTTAAGAATTCCGTTGTATGTTTTAAGAAAACACCTTGAATTAGTTCCGACAAAATCAGAACTTTATTGATCTACATAATTTCACGTGTTTGATTTTTCATGACACAACATTAAAGAACTCATAAAATAACCTTATATACTAAAATTGAAAATGACACACTGGGGCGAAATTGATTATCATATACAAACCAGGTATTAAAATAAAAAAAATCCCTGTCATTCAATTTTGGGTCTCCTGAATCTGTAAATAATGTCAAAATAAATCGGGTATTTGTTCATTTATTTGAAGAGTCGAACTTATAAAACCACGATAATATCCTCAACTAGGGTTGTCATGTCTATTACGGCTTAACCAGCCGACGGTGTTTTGAAAATACCTGAAGATCGTAGACACAAAAGTCAATTTGGACAAATTGAGTTGTAAGATTGTGAAAAATAATAGAATCGTTCTGGTGGGCTTCGATCCCACGACTCCCAATACGCTAGACTGGGCGCGTTAACTAACTACGCCACAGAACGGGTAACGATTCTGCAGCGCAATCGGCCAACCTGAAACCAAAGTCCGTCACGACCCCATTTTCTCCTTCACAACCCTACACCTCCTTCGGCTCTCTGAGATGCCCAATTCGACTCTCCTAAGCGTGCCTACGAACAACAGTGAGAGATTTTATTTTTAGCGTCGCACTGTTGCCTTGTTTGTGTCACACTACTCATAAGCCAACATTGGCTCAATGAGATGGATAGTATGGGTTCGGCTTTCGACGTGGTCGTATCTCGTCATATCGACCCCTTTTGCGATAGAGAGAGAGAGAGATCGCCGCTCAAATTTACTCAACTAGGGTTGTCATGTCTATTACGGCATTCCACGGTGCAGCTTGTGCGCAAGAAAGGTAAATCATCTTTCAGACATTTTCATTTTGAAATCAGTTCTCTATATCAACCTCCCACGTGATCATGCTTTTCAATGTTCATCTTTTCGGATAATTTTACTTCGTATTTCTTGTTTTTTTTAACTGATCTTCAGCGAAAAATGGTTTTGACTAAGTGATTCAACAACAACTACTCAAAAACATGATTTTTAATGAAAAAATCCAATATCGTTGGAATATTTAAGGTTTTCTGCCGGAAATTGCATTTTTGCTTTAAAATTCAAGTTTATAAAGCATGTGGTTTTTTTTTTTTTTTTTTTTTTTTTTTTTTTTTTTTTTTTTTTTTTTTTTTTTTTTTTTTTTTTTTTTTTTAATCAGTAAACGTTACTAAACTTTATCCATCTTTTAAAACTATTTTCATACAATTTCCTATTATTCCATCGTTGTTCGCGAATCATTTCAATGAAATCTGACAAATCCCGTTTTGTTTTTTTCAAACTGTATGCGATTCCTAGAGTAGTAAGCCACAATGCTACTTTGCTCTGCAGTTGATTATTTTCTATTATTCTACCAAGCATGTCTATAGGATCATTGATAACTATTTTTAACTTATTTGTTATGGTGTTTGATATACAATTCCAAATAATGCTACTATTTTCACAATTTTTAAACCTATGTTCAATGGTATCTGTTTTTCCGCAAATATTGCATAAATGATTACTGGTACCTTTCACTTTTTTATCTAATAGTTTTTCTTTGGTAGGAACTATATCGTTTAAACCTAAAAATACAAAGTGTTTAACTTCAGAACTGATAAAATTTTTGTTTAAGTTTTGCCATAATTGATCCCATGGTTTATTTGGAAATTTCGTTGTAATTTTAGGTGTAATACACTGTTTACTTAGACAGAAATTATAGATTGTTCTACAAGTTGTAATATTAATCTGATTCTCTAATATTTGAGCCTCACGAATCCATTCACGCGTGTTTCTGGTTATCGATTGACTAAATTCTTGTAAAATCATAAAACAGTCTTTTCCATTATTTTGGCCAGAATTCAATAGATTTTTTATAAACAACGAAATAGTTTTGCTTTCAACGTCAATGAACCCTAGTCCACCCTTATCTATATCGAGATACAGCTGATTAAGACTTACTCTAAATATTCCGATTCCTTTAAATAAAAAGTTCCTACAAGCCGTTTTGATTTCTGCTAAATGAGAATTATTTGGAGGAAAAACTTGTGATAAGTACCACAATTTTGAAAGAATCAAATAATTTAAAATCCAAGTTTTTTGGAAAATGTTGAGGTTTCTTTTTTGATGGATATTAATTAAATATTTCATGGTCTGTATCAGTTTTGAATAGTTAAAATTTACCGTTTCTCCGAAATTTTGAAAAAAATCAACTCCAAGGATATTGAGCGATTTGACTTCTGTCAAAAGATGCGGTCCAGTGCGACAATTATTTAATCTCATGAAAAAAGATTTCTTAACATTCAATTCAATTTTAGCGAAATCGCTAAATTGATTGATGATATCTAAAATTGTGTCAAACTCTTCATCATCACGGACGAAGATGGTGATGTCATCTGCATAAGCGATAACGTTGTAAAAGATATTGCCTATGAGACAACCTCTAATACTATTACTTATTTTTAGAATCAGTGGTTCAACGTACAAAATAAACAGAGCCATACTCAGAGGGCATCCTTGTCGGACTGATGATCTGATTGGAATTTCATTGGTTAGAAATCCGTTGAATAAAATTTTTGATGAGGCTTTTCCATACAAGTTCTTCAAGCAGGTTATAAATTCTATTGGAAATCCAAATTTCTCCAAAACCAACCAAAGAAAATCGTGAATTACACGATCGAAAGCTTTTTCAAGATCGAGACTTACTATGGACCCTTTGAATCGTTTTGAGTTTGAAGCTTTGATAGTTATGTTCCTGATTTGCATTAAATTTGTAGTACATGATTTATTGGGCATGCAAGCCGATTGACCAGGGCCGATAAGAGATTCGATGATAGGTTGCATGCGATTGTACAAAACTTTTGTAAAGATTTTGTAATCACAATTCAACATACTAATTGGTCGTTTATCGTTAATTGAGCATGATTCTTCTTTTTTTGGTATTAAAGTAATTATACCTTCAGTAAATGAAGGATCTGGTTCTGTTCCAGATAAAAAACAGTTGAACAATTTGACCAAATCGTGTTGTAGTTCCTCAAAGAAAACTGAATAGAATTCATACGTAAGACCGTCCGGTCCTGGGCTTTTCTTTTTTGTTGCTTGTTTTAGTACTATTTCGATTTCTTTAATTGTAATAGGAGCATTAAGACGTTCGCGGTCGTCTGCAGTGAGATGTTTATCAATGACATTGAGAAAGTTGCCTGATCCAGGATGGAAGACGTTATCCTTTTCAAATAGTGACTTGAAGTGATTCTCTAGCGCTAACTTAACTTTTCTTGCTTCAGTTGTTACAGTTCCATTTACATTTAACTTCAAAGGTCCATTTTTCCTATTTGCTATGTGTTTCGAAATTTGAAAAAGGCTTAATTTTTCATCTTCTAGTACATTGTTACTTTGAACTTTTAGTTTCAAATTTTCCAACCTTGACTGTTCAATAGCCATAAGTTTTGATTTAATAAAACCTAATTCTTTTGCAACATCGCTACCTTCATTTTGTTTAGCTGTAACTTCTCTTAAACAACCATATAGGAAACTTTTCGAACTAGTCACTTGATTGTTCAACTCAAACGCTTTAGATTTAAAAAAAGACTTTGTCTTTGTTTTCAAATGATTATTCCACCATGCGCAAAAATTTTCATTGTACGTTACTCTCCTTCGAGTTTCTCGGATAACGTTTGTAAATTCATTTTTGAGGTCTTCATCCCGTAGCAAGGAGGGGTTAATTTTCCAGTAGCCTCTACCGAATACTGTAACATCATCGTTTGAATGAATTTCATACTTAACAATCAAAGCATGATGATCAGAAAACGCTGTTGCTAAGCTTTCAAAGCTACGAACTTGTTTCAAGAAGGAATCAGGATCATAAACCCTGTCCAATCTGGACATTGTTCCACCTCTAAAGAAAGTGTAATGGGTTTTTCCTTGAGTAGTGTTTCCGATATCTTTAATTTTGAGATTTTCAACTAACTGTTTGAGACCTTGACTTATGTTCTTTACCGATCCGTTTGAATCTTTTTTGAGTAAAATACAATTAAAATCACCTAAAACTACATTACTCTCGTTGCTCGACAAATGAGGGATTATATCTTGGGTAAATAATATATCTCGTTCCTTACGGTAACCAGATCCGGAATGGGCATAGATATTAACAAAATTAATTCCTCCGACGCTTATGGAAGTAATTCTACCGTTCGGATTTAACAAAATGTTGGAGAAATCCACATTTTTGCGCACTAGAACCGCTGTTCCCTTATTATCATCGCTAATATTTACAAATGCTACGTGGCTCGAAATGAAATTAAAATTTTCAAAGGCGACTTCTTGTAAGAAAATGACGTCAACATCATTATTCTTAATGAAGTCCCTCAGCAAATTTTTCTTCCGTGTGCTGCTGATTGCATTTATGTTAATAGATGCTATCTTTCTTGAAAACATGGATGCTCTAGAATTTAAAACTTTATGTGAGCACGCTTGATGCTGCTTCACTTTTTGTTACGTTTTGGTTTACCTCCGTGCTTCCCAGTAGAACTGACTGCTTTTGGTTGTATTTCTGTCGTTGATGGGGCTCCATTGTTTTTACTGGTGACGTGTGTCTCATCCATATCTGAACCTTCGGAAGAAGTGTTCATCGAGCGTTTGTACATCGCTCTGTCCCTCTCGCTGGTCTCGTCGGCCATGTGCTCGACTCGATCAGCCCCGTGGACAGCTTTACTTACGTTGGCTTGCTTGTTGCTGGTGTCTTTCACGGAAGCTTCTGAGGTTGTCGCCGCCGATGGTGGTAGCGTTCCATTGTTGCTGTTGTTGTTTTCGGATTTCGGTTTTGGAGTCAATGTCGTCATAACAGCGACATCTGGTGCAGCTGTATCGATGACAGGCCGAGTGGGCCTCCCCAGCGACGACGCACCTGGTGCTTTAGAGGTTGACCCTTCAGCACCACCGCCACGTGTTGCCGCCGCAGCTAGCTTCGGACAGTTAGATTTTTCGTGACCTTCACTTTTGCAGTAGAAGCACTTGTTTTTAAGCCCGTCATAAAAAATACGAGCTCGGAAATGTCCGACATAGAGGTGAGCTGGAATCTCTCTGGAGACCTCCATGTGGACGCCACGCACACCCGTAAAAATGTTAACATTCACTTCACTGGGGAAACGTTCGCGCACGTGTTGCCGTATTGTACCGTATTGACCTAACACATATTGGATTTCACGGTCCTCGATTTCGGGCGGCAGGTTAAAGATTCGCACGTATCGGAAGATACGGCACGCTTGATCCACTTGTACCTCGGTCACTGAACCGTCGTCATAACTAAAACTGTAATTTTCTTCTGAGTCCGCGATGAAGGCAGAGAACGTTGGTTCATCGATCACTTTCACATAAAACTGACCACCATTTTCGTCTTTGTAAATGGAGTGGATATCCGCTGCTGATAATTTCAGGTTTCCGAGGGAGAACTTGAGCACTTCCAGATGAGACGGCACTTTACTACCGGGTCCGAAAACGAGTTTTACGGTATTCTTCCTTACACTGTTGGCCATGTTTCCGATTAACTCTTCCCTCAGGGAAAGATTCCGCTAATGAAAAAAAAACACAAAAAAATAGAACAATAGCCAAAGAGGACTATTGTTCAACAATATTCTTCGGGAGCAAACGAGTATCTACGTCCGTATCGGTTGAGCGATTGTCCGAGAATGAAATATTCAAGGTTTTCTGCCGGAAATTGCATTTTTGCTTTAAAATTCAAGTTTATAAAGCATGTGGCTTTAGTAACGAGTTAACTAGTGCATATATTTTTTAATACATGTAAAATTATTTTTGTTCAGAATTTTTCGGAAATTATTGCAAAGTCCTTTTCAAAGGTTCATCAAATGAGAAAAACAGTTTTTGCTTTAAAGATAATGTTCAATTTTCAATTTCAATTCTTTTAATAGTTCTCGTATAATTTAAGTCAAAACATTTTTTTTAGTGAAAAACAATTAAATTATCTTCAAAAGCATGTAAAAAGGTTTTGATTCAGTTAAGTATTCATGAAGTTATCTACCGTGAATCACAAGTCAGTCCGATCTGCATTTTCATTAAAATCGAGTTTAGTTCATTTTTTAAAATATCTTCCAAAGCTTTTTCAGCTGCACTAATGAGATAGTTTGATTTGTTCGGAAAAACTAGGAAAGAAAACAGCAAGTCAAATTGTCCCATAATGAGAAGTAATCACATACCAGTCCCGTTACTGATTTCGCACCCTGTTTTGGTATTCTTTATATTTTTCTCGGAAAGATATCGTAGTGAAAATCAAATTGCAAAAGTTTCATTAAAATTTGAAGATGTTCAAATTCTCTGTAATTTTTTGAATATTCGTATGAAAACTGATTTTGGAAACTTCACAGCCCATATTCTCAATGCCTACTTCTTACAAATGGGACTGACTTGCGATTCACAGCAGTTATGGTCAAACAAAGATGAAATTTTTAGTTAAATAAGGAAAATTTTTGAATAAACAACTTTTAACTCTTAACTAGATTTAGACAAATTTGATGTTCTAGAAAGTTTTCATAAAATTACTTTTGAAGGGATAAATGCTAAACGTTTAAAAAATGGTTGGACAAATAACAAAGCTATGTACAGTATTGAACAAAACATTTGCTACTTTTTTGATTTTCCATACAAAATGAGCAACTTTGGTAAGCTAGATTTCAGATACTTATGGAACGATTCGAATGAAATTTTCACAGGGAATCAGACACATAATTAGAATTTTAACATATATTTTTGATTCACGAGCTTAACAGTAATAACGATTGACCCAAAGTGACATTTTCGACGAAAAATTCAAAACTATTCATCTCAAAATCTGATAGCTCTACACAAAAACTGTCTTCAGTATTCAGTATACAAATAAACCTCCATGAGTCGATGTTCTATGACTCGATATCGACTCATGGAAACATACTAAATACCAAATTTCGTGGCTACTATAATAGTCCCACGAAACACTTTCCAAAGGATTCCTGTTCCATGACTCGATATTCCCATGAGTCAATGGTCCCTTAAATATCAACTCATTGAGGTTTGACTGTATTTCAGTCTCGTCATATTCTATAACTTTGCTGAAGATATCTTAAACCTTAAAGTTTAGTTATGTCAATTATAAAAAAATCGTCAAAAATTTCACTTTAGTAAAAACGTCATTGCTTTTGAACTCGTGATGGGCAAAATAATTCAAAAATATACGTTTAAGTTGTTTCTGAAGAACTTCGAAAATTTCAATGACCAATACTGTATACTGTATACTAGAGGTCATTTTTATAATTTGATAAGTCGCTTGCCTCACTTCAAAATATTAATATTTTTGGCTCAAATTTTGAAGTTTCTTCTTTTTATGTGATTTGAATTCAAAAAAGCACACGAATTTTCAGTTTTGAGAACTTTATAAAAAATAAGCCGCCCTCTAATGGTCTCGTGTCAGTTGATTTTCCTGCACTCTGTGTGCTGTGTGTGAGAGGTGACGATAATGAACCTCTCACACACAGCACGAGCGGTAGAATAAACATGAAAAATAAACGCGAAAACTGTGAAATGAATGTCATCTGACACAATGACATTTTTTAAATCATTAACTTTGCATAGATTTCATATATGAATATAATTTATTCGTCTTTGTTATATCCAATGTGACACCCATGCAGCGAAAGTAGCTCTTATTTTGAAAACAGATAGTAATAAACTATACCGTATCCTTTTCTCACGGCACTTTCGTGGTCAGCTGCATTCAACACTGACAACACTGACCTAAACATTAAAAATTGCTTGTTCACGAGACAGAAATGCATTAATTTACATATTCACCATGATATAACATATTGGTTCACTAAGTGGAAGATGAAGTTATGGAAACTAGCAGAAAGAATTGATCGGTATTAAGTCAGACCTGGCCAGGTGCTTTTTAATTATTCAAGAACAACCTTCACAACCATCTACAGTATTGAAAATACAAAAATTAAAAATTATCTGCAATGAAATGAAATTATGAAGTTTGAGATATTTTGAAATTCAAAAAATGAGTAAACAACATCAATGTACAATACCCCAAATAAGACATTTTTTTTACAAAATAATCTAATATTTGTTTGTGTTAGGGCTGTGGCGGATTACAAATTAGGAGTATAAAAAATCACTTTGATTACCATTCTCTAAATTTATATAAAAATGATGTTGTTTACTTGTTTATTTCAAACATGGGCCCGTCTAGAACTTTAAAGCATGTGTATGAAAATGTTAAAATCCAACAAAAATTAAAATTCTCGTTATACTCCGTTCCTAACTTGCAGTTAGTTCTTCGCAAAATTTCATGTCATTCGGATCATTACACACAGAACTACAGGCCTCCAAGCATGACCATTTCATTTGGAAACCAGATGTTTTTTACTTATTCATTTCTAACACTATATCTTAATAAGTAGTGTCTGAACTATCAATTTTAACATTTGAATGATGACCGACCAATTTATTTGGAAACCAAATGTCTGCTATTTTGGACATAAGTGTTGTCCTTTTCAATAGCATTTTTGTAATATATAATACCATGTTATTTTTACTACTACTTATACTGTTTAAGTATATCGTAAAAATTTCGTAATGTTTATTATTTGAATTTTCTGGAAACTTAATTTCAACTAATTCTAGACTCCAAAAAACTGACAATCCAAGAAAAACCAACTCTAGTCTCATTACAAGGCAATTTATATTTTTTTTAAATTCAGAAGTACTCATCTCCTAAAATGAACAACAAAAACTACCTTTTTCGGCCAGGACGTCTTTCCGTAAATCGTGTTTTACGGTTTAACGGTGTGGACAACGATTCAAATGAACAACGAATTATTTTTGAGGCCACAAGTTTATTTAATACACGTTACTCGTAATCTCTCTTCCACACATTTTAGAAAAATCTAAATTATTAATCTAAATTTTTAACAACTCCAGGAAAGTATTTTTTTATTTAATTCTCCTTGATATATTTTTTTACTCCTGAGCAGGGGTTAAATTCTGAGAAAAATGAGAGTACCTCTGTGTTATAATCATGATCTGCAACACATCATGAAAGTCTGCTTATCATTTACTGCTACAGCTCTGATTATATCGTGGGATAACAGTGCATGATAAACCCCATCCAAAGCTCCGAACTTGTGGGACACTATTGCTATAGGATGTTCGGGTATTGTTTACCATGCAAGTAAAGATTTTTTACCCCATTGTCATGAAGACCGCATCCAGGAAAAAGACATTCCTCACTTTGGGAAACACTGGTGCATAGAAAGCTAGTCACAGCGCTGTGGGAAACAGCATTGGGAGAATACTTGCACACACTTTGCCACTCAAGGGGGGGCACCCGCCAGCCAGCAGCTATGTAAAGGTCCCATCTCTCATGGAATGGAAGTCATCGTTGATACGCTGGTTGGTCCCGGAATCAACGCGCCCGGACTGCCCGATATTAAATGCAACAAATTTATTATTATGAATGTGAATATTTATGGGCTCCGACCGCAGTTCCCTCCCTCAAGGTCTGCTTTTGTGGCAGCTCCGACAATAGTAGAGATGGGTGGCAGGGAGGTTCTAACACCACTGTAAGTGGTATGTGAGAGTACATTATTACTCTTGGGCTGCTGGATGGCGTGTGATTTAGTGGTGCGAAAGGCACTTTTTCGCCAGAAGTGCGCCACGTCGTGTTGCCATGGAGGTTCTGGAATGTTGCCATCTGAGTCGTCCCGTACAGATCAAACTGTAGGGTTTAGCTTTTGGGGTGAAATATAGCATGAAACAAAGCCTTTCCATGGGCATAAAGTATCACCGTGACTGCCACACGATATACGAATGCAAAAATGGCAGCTCTAAGTTAATAAATGTGTAAGTTCTCAAAAGATTTCTAAGCTGAGAAGCAGGCTTTGTCTCAGTGAGGAAGTAATGCCAAAAAGAAGAAGAAGAAGACATATACATTAAACGCTTATTTTCCCTAACTTATCCAGGGAATATCTTATTGTGCAAAAACTCTTCTGAACCGTAATTAGCCGCCCGTCATCCATAGGCCATATTCATCCAATCAACGCAAAAATAGCTCCCGGACTGTAATCATATTCGTTCCCATCATTTTCCTACTTACCCTCATCGCCACCCTCCTTCCAGAACCAAGAGAGAGAAAAAAGAAAATCAACCAAATGCCATGATTGACATCGCAGAGCATCTTTTTTTTTCTCGCCCGGATCCACTCAGTTCCCATTCCCATACTATTCCCCGGAAGTCATCTCAGCAAAACGATGAACGTCGACCGAAAAAGGAAAATACATTTATCGACATGGCTGACTGACTGACTGACACAACGTGCCTGAACAGAAGGGGGCAGGAGGAGGAGCAGGGTTGGAGCCCATCTCCATCAGGATCAGCTTTCTCGCTGCTCTGGAGGAGATCTTTGTCATCTCGTAAATACATTCATCTTTCTTTATTTGACTCCACTCCGCCTCGCCCGCCCGTTTTGCCTTTTGGTCTCCAGGATCTCCCGAACCACCCCAGGTTTTGGCTTCAAATATTTATTCAATCTGCTCGCTTCGTATCCACTCGCCCGCCTCCTTCTGTAACGCCCCCGCCGCAAGGGCTTAGGCAAAGCATTTTCGGCTTTCCACCCAAATGGCGTTCACACATATCTTTGGTTCTCCACGGCAGCATTTTTATCGCACCAATAATAGATTGAAAATACCCTGTAGCAAATTAAAAATTGCTCTATTACAAAAGCAGTTATTCACCTTTACAATGTGTGACATGTTCTATAAATAAACGAAATTGTCCCATAACTATCTTCAGTGGTACCGGTAAAGTACCAAATTTTCTGTAAAAGTTCCCATGTCAGTGAACTGGAAGCAAAAACGAAGGTATTAACGTATTGATGGGCTCCTAGAAAGCACATGGTTGGGCACGTGGTCATCAGAATCCCAAATCAAATCTCAGCTATGAAGACAAAGAACTGACGTCTAAAAGCAATTGTTACATTAATTAAGAACCCTTTTTTCGACATCTTTCATTTTTATCTTTACCTGAGTTAGTTCATATCGGAATCAACAGATAAGTAATCCTAAGGAAACCTTCCTAAGGAATTCGTTGCTATAACCTTACGATCATAAGTGACTATCTAAGAAATGGGATTCAATACCAGGTCCCGGCGTGAAAGATAGTATTCTAACCACTGCACCAGACCTATCCCCAACTTTATTCTTCTTCTTCTCATTGGCGTTCTGCCCCATATGGGCAGAGCCTATTGCGTAGCTTAGTGTTCTTATGAGCACTTATACAGTTCTTAACTGAGAGCTTTTTATGCATATTGACCATTCCCAAGCATCATTAGACGCTTAATAATTGCTTATTCCGTTGATGCATGATGTTTATACAGCTTATTTTAGCTGAATAAACTGTTGCTGTGGAGCCCCTCGAGAGTACCCGATGCTTGGAGGCGAACTGAACTCGATAACCCCAAAGCACATGGTATCATCATTTTTCCATACATTCAAAGGAAGTTTAGACTGCGAAATGATGATACTATGTGCATTGGGGCAATCGAGTTCAGTTCGCCTCCAAGCATCGGGGTCGCTCAAGGGACTCCGCAAGTTGTAGGTTGAATCGTCCATCTAGCGAATAGGGAGCTCAGGGTTTCTTTTCGCAGTATCAATTTCAATTTGTACATTTGACACGTGTTTGTAACCTTCAAAGCCTTGAAACAGCAAAATCCCTTAGGCTGGAATTACCTAGAACTTGACAACAACTAGGAAAAAAAATGTTCGTATGCGTGTTCAAATTTCCCCTAGAGCAGGGTTTCTCAACTGGTGGTCCGCGGACCCCTAGGGGGCCGTGACGACTGCTCAGGGGGTCCGCGAAGCCATTCTAATGTGTCATTTTTCATAGTTGAAAAATAAAGAAATAAAATTTATATTTCAAATATTAAAAAATGGGCTGGTTCAATTATTATGTACACAATGACTAGCAATGTGTTTCTGCCAATCAGAGATCCAATCACTATTTTACCTCACTGACTACGCATGATTTTTTTTTTCAAGTGTGACAACGAACCTAACTCGTTCCTAGAGGTATGGACCAGCTTCCTGGCGAGACCTCCGGAATATTTCTTGAAAGCGTCTTAGTGAAGGAATTGAATAAATTTGAAATTCTTTTCCGTTTGTAAATAATCATACTATTCTTCGCGAATTTTTTGGCATAATAAGATTTTTGGCCAATATATGCCATAGTGATCCTATAAAGATTTCTAGAAAGATTCTTGATCTGAAAAGACTTTTGAAGAATTCCTGGCGAAATTTTAACGAACTCCAGCAACGGCCTTTTAGTTGGCTTCTTCGGAGGACACCTTACCTTTCTTTGGTAAATTTTTTGGCGAAAATTCCAAGGATTATGATGGAAAGCTTGAGAATACTCAAAGAGATCATTCAAATCTAAAGAAAATCTTTTGGATTTCGAACAGTTTTTCATTGTACTATTGTGAATATAACAATTTTACCAAATTTTGAGAAAAGTTTTTTTCTGGAGATATTCAGTGACTTACGAAATAGATCCCTTAACTTTCCATGCAGATTAACTTCACGGAACAACCCAAAGCTTTATTGAAATACATAACATTGTACTATTGTGAATATTGTTAACAATCCAGCAAGAACTTTTATTGAAAACATCTCAATTTTGACAAGATCCTTATCGGAAGTTTATTATCGGGTTCATAGAAAGATGTCTAGTAAACTCTTGGCAAGATTCTTAGTAAATTTAGTGGACTCCAAATGATCTCAGCAGAAGTATTGCATTTTCTGTCTGTACAAACGTATAACAATTTGTAGAGTTCTCTGCATCTCTCTTAAGTAGGATATCACTCAATCATATCATTCTATTCCTTAGATTTTGCAAAGACGTAGTCGGTTGATGTGCCAATCTTGTGTGAGAGTCAGGGGTTAGTTCCAAATGGCTGACTAAAGTAATGGAGGCAACTTTCATTCATCAACGTCTAAATATGTATTACTTATGTTTTTATACGAACTGGTTAGTTTCAGTGATATTTTTAATTAATTACAGAGGTGACTTTTGGGTGTGCCTGCCAAGTGTATCTGCAGGTTCATAATGAGATCTTCGGAAGGCTTCCATGAACTTTCATTTCGCAACCATTAAACTTCAAAGGGGGTCGCAGCTGCAAAAAGGTTGAGAACCCCTGCCCTAGAGCAGTTAAACAAATACAATTTTTTTCACGAACCGAAGCGACATGAGAATCATGTCAAACTTTATAGCAAATGTTATAATTTAAGGTTTTTGAAATCCAAATGCCACTGGATAACTAGACAATGTACGTGAAGTTAAAAAATATTTTGAGCATCCCTAACGAGGCAGATTTGTGTAGATCGTGTATTTCGCATGCCAAAATCTTTGGTGTTCTTGATGTTCATGCTAGAGGTTTGGAATTTTCGACAAAGTATTGTGGAAACGGTTGCGCTACAAGTTGATCCCTTTGGATTTGATCTAGATTACTTATAACTCAACTAGATCAGCTTTATTTCTTGAATGGAACGTTCTAGTGAAAAATTTCCTTCCGCAATGTTGTTCAATTACACATTTTTCGACACAAATTTGCTTGCAGAATTGCAGAGAACATGCTTGAACTGAAACATTAATTTTTGCTTACACTCAAAATTTAAATTACTGAAAAGAATTGGGAAATACCTTTTTTTAACTTTTTGTCTACGAACCAAAGTTGTAAGCACTGGCATGTAGTTTTTTTTACACTTATTATATTTGTTGTAGTAGTCTAGAAAACACTTTCAAGTAGAAATCAAAATTCGAGATGATACTCAAATTTTTTTCGATTCAAGAAATCCAAGTTTTTGAACCTGTTTATCTCTCAATCAAATTTCAAAGTGGTTACCTGTAGTTTTTTCAGTATAAACTGGGTTTTACAAGTCCAGTTAACGTGTTTGAGTAGATTACATAAGTTTTGGATTACACTCTAAATTTCTTTTACTAAAAATCTACGAAAAACCCTAATTTTTTATCCAGCTAGCCTCTAAATCAATGGCAGGTAACTTTTGCGGTATGAATTATTTATTATAATTTATTATCTGTGGGCATACTAATTATTGGATGCATTCAAAATTTCTTTTGTTGAAAATCTAGTTAAATACTTATTTTATTATAACTATTTGCCTTCAAATCGAGTTGCAGAGCGCTGACATTCTCTTCATGATGCGTATATTTGAATAGAACGATAAATGTTTGATTACACTCGAAACTTCTTTTACATAAAAAACATAATAAATATGTTTTGAAGCTGTTTTTTTTATATTTATATGTTGTATTTTTCATTCTAATTTGAATTAACAGGTAAAACATAGCGATTTTCTTAGTTGTTATTGAAAATTTGAGTATAATCAAAAATGTTTATTTAAACTTGAACAAATTCACAGAATTTGTACTAGAAATTCAATGTTGAAAAAACTATATTTCGTCGATGCTAATTCTGATTTACAAGCCAAAAGGTTCTACAAATTAGAGGTTTTTGTAATTTTTGAAGTAAAAGAAGTTGTTCGGAATCCGTCAAGAAAAACTACTTTTTTGTAGCAGTCCCCTTTTATGGTCAGCTCAAACTGCAATTAAATTCCATATTAGCTACGGTTTTTACATAAATTTCTTCTACTTACTTTTATATCCTGCAAATAAAGAATAAAATAATATGTTAACTAGTCCACAGTCCGGGAAGTCTCTCTTCTGCGCCTACGGTAGCCAGTATTTATAGCTCAGAAATCCCGTAGGTACGAACATGTAAAAGGTACCAGAATCATAAGGAATATCACTTGAGATAGGTAGACATGACACTTACAAGAAATAGTTTATTCCTGCTCGCGCGATGTTCTAACCGATGGTTTATGCACTTTTTCAGCACCCTAGACGTTTTATTCCAGCACAAGTCCTACATAATTACGGACAACTAGTAATTTGCATAGTTCTCGGTTTTAAGACTATTTACGAACAGTTTTGACAACTGTGAATAATTTTCAGATCGAAAATGCTTCCGCTAGCCACCACAACGTCTATGTCGAAATTGGAATAAACAATCGATTTCGCATCTATTTTCTAATTTCAAACTAATTTACTCACGAATTCAATTAATAGAGCGAATTAAACCGCATAAACTTCCACCAGCTTTTGAGATTCAAATCACTAAAAAACTGTTTATTGGTGTATTAACAAGAACTAATATATCTCCTTTTTTTTACTCCGTACTAGTTTTTTTTGTTATGTTTTCCTTCTCCTTGTTTGACAACACATCAATAACATCTCCTACCACAGTTGACCGGTCGCGCATATCGCTTGTCTTGGTGACCCTTCTCACTTCTCACTTTCACTGCTGAGCTTGGGGTAGAGCTCGGCGCCATCAACACTCCCCAGTCCGTAACTCCGGTAGCCAGTTACCGTATACTCCGGAATCACCGCTCGCAGTTTTGGGATGTGGAACTTCTGCCTCAACTCGTTGAAAACGGTCTCCCTATTCACATGTCCGAACGCTTCATGGTAACATTGGATGACCAACTCCGTTATCCTGTGATTCCTCTACAGAATGATCGGGAACCGCTTGTCGTACGACATGTACTCGGCTCGCTGCAGCCTCCCATCGACTCGCAGTACCCCATCTTCATCGAACATCGGCTTCAGCTGATACAGCACGCTCTTCCGCTTCAGTAAATGTGACTGCATTTCCTTATTGCGCTCCGTCTTCAATGCATGCAGCTCGTCCGGGAATCCTTCGCTCTGCGCTTGCTTCCACAGCACCACCTCCGCCTTCTGGAACTCACTCTGCTGAAACGGTTGGTTCATCCCCGATTTTTTCTTCTTCACTAGCGCTTCCGATGCTTTGATCGTCCAAATTGGCTCTCCTCCAGCTTTTCGCCGACAGTTTCCAACGAACCGTAGCACTGCAGCTGTGATTAGCACCAACCTTTTCCACCGATTGGTAACTCCCACGTCAATCACCGGACCACCGCGAATTGCATCGTGGAAAAGGAAACGCGCCTTCATCTCCTCGACCGTGTTTGCCGTTGGTATGTTTGGACCAGGCCATTCTTCCTCCGCTCCGTACAGAAATTCTGGTCCCCTGAACCACTGGCTGTCCGACACCAGGGGAGGACCACCACCCCACTTCGTCAACACGTCCGCAATATTATATCGGGTCGGGACCCACCGCCAATGCGCTACGCTCGCCTATCTCGCCTATCTTGAACGCTACTGCCTGTTTATACTTGTACTGATCCGATCTTATCCAGCTGAGAACGGTTTGCGAGTCCGTCCACAGGTACTGCCGATGAACAGTAAGCGAATGGTTTGTTTTTACTGTTGTCAACAGCTTCACACCTAGTACCGCCGCCATCAGCTCCAATCTTGGAATGGATTGCTGCTTCAGAGGTGCCACCTTGGATCTGGCCATCACCAGAGAACACCGGACGTGATCACCCACAGCCACTCGAAAATATGCCACAGCTCCGTATGCGCACTCGCTTGCGTCAGTGAAGATGTGCAGCTCTATCGATCGGAGAGAAGAAGAGTAGAGATCTCCGAAGTACCTTCTGGGTATACGCAGCGCTTCCATAGCAGACAGCAGGCTCATCCACCGCTTCCAGCTTTCTAAGCATTCGCCTTCTATTTTCTCGTCCCAGTCACAACCGGTCCGCCACAACTCCTGCACTAATATCTTCCCGTGGACGGTGAATGGGGCTAGTAACCCAAGTGGATCGAAGAATCCCATCACGCAGCTTGGAAGGTTCGCTTAGTGTGGGACGGCCGGGCTTCTGTGAATGGAGTGTCGCTGAATTCGCAGCTGATGAAGGGGCCCGATATGCTGGCATCGCTGCCCGCGGTGATAAACCGGTTCCGAGAACGGCGAATCGGATTTGGTGGGGACATCAAGGAAATGTACCATCAAATTAGGATAAGAGAGGAGGACAAGCAAGATCAGCGTTTCCTGTTTCGAGCGGTGGAGAGTGAGCCACCAAAAGCCACGTTTGGCTCAACGTGTTCGCCGTGCTCAGCGCAGTTTGTTAAGAACAAGAATGCGATGGAGTACGCGGTGGAGTATCCAGAAGCGGCAGAAGCGATTGTGAAAAAGCACTATGCAGACGATTACTACGATAGCGTCGATACGGAGGAGGAGGCTATTCGCCGAGCCAGTGAGGTGAAGCTGGTTCATTCGAAAGGAGGGTTCGAAATCAGGAACTGGGTTTCGAATTCGGCACTAGTGCTCCGAAGCCTCGGAGAGCAGAAAGCGGACCAAGCGGTTCATTTCAACCAGGACAAGGAGTCAGGTAGCGAAAGAGTGCTCGGAATTATTTGGAACTCGAAGCAAGACCTTCCAACTGTGCTATGGGCTCCATTGTTAACTAATCCGTAGGCGATTAGAATCATTGAAGATTGTTGGGATGGGGATATTACTTTGCCGCGAATGCTCAACAAATGACTGCTGTCATTAGGTGATCATTCGCGGCAAAGTAATATCCCCATCCCAACAGAAAGTTTTAATGTGATCCAGAGTTTCTTTTTCTAGTTAAATATAGGTACCGTAAAACGGGCTAACTTTGATAATGCGGGTAACATTGATAGGGCGTGACCCACCACATACTAAACAAAAAATCATAATTTCTGTTAATCGGTTAAGCAAAATGAATTCAAAACTAAAGAACATTAGTATAACACTTCATGTAAGAACTATCGGTTAAATTCAGAATTAAATGAGGTACCACCAGAACAACTTTGCTGAAGACCCCAAGTTTTTAAATTATCTGGATTTTGAGATAGGGGAACTTACGTATTATCGGCCGATTTGTTCTCTTCGTCATGGGGGGTTCGATCGACCAAAACTTCTGAAATTCGGCAGTAAGATGCACTTATATGGTGAAAGTATTGGTGTATAATTTGAGCCCAATATGTTTTAGAAAACCACCCAAGACGAAGAGAACAAAGCTGCCGAAAATACAACAAGTCACCCTATACCGCTTCCAAACTGTGGTCTACTACATAGCTAAAAATATGTTGTAAATTTCAGTTGATTTTCATGCACATATTTGGAGCATCAATATAAACTGAAATGACAACGACAAATTGCTTACTTTTCAATCGAATGCACTTTAAATTTACACGATCATGTAACATTCAAGCATCTTTCGTTGAAAATTCAACGTGATGCTGTAACAATAGATGATTTTGGTTTACTTTTACTATATTCTTCGGTTTACACTACATTTAAATATTTTTATCTGTGTAGAACCGTATATAGTGCTGCAGGCAAGAATTCCGGTTAGTGCATCATCTGCTCGGAACGCAAAGTTAAGCATCTGAGGGAAATGATTGATGATTCAGCTTAATTTCAAAACAGCGGTGAAGACGATATCGACGTTAACCTGGATTATGACAAACGACTCGTCGATTAAGCCCGTAGTGAGCGTGACAACATCTGTCATCAGATAAGGAAGACCAGCATGTGTGACTGCACAGAAGACCGAAACGAATCGATCTCGTCTATGCAGTACGTATATGCATAGGTTGATGGCTATGCGGATTAAAAGTTCGTACTGTACCATTTCATTGGAGGAAGTCTGTGTGATAGCAGTGATGATACCTATCAGCCTTCTTCTCGAGACTCCCCCGAGACTCCCGTGGGAATCTCTGGAAAAGCTACTATAGGCTACCAACCACTCCCGGGTAACTAGCTCAGTAACATGAGACCCCTGCGCTGTATCGCAGGGTCGGCATGTTGCTGGGTAATCGGAGGGGCTTCGCGAACTAAGTATGAATCACTAAGTAGATTCACATTTCTAAAAATTTATTGATGGCGTGCAACCGAAACTAGGAAAATGCATCGTACTCACAGCTGCAACTATCGTTGATCCTTCTACGTCGCGTTGGCCCACATGCCTGCTCCTGCACTACCGTGTGGCTAGAAACTCGCAGCAAGGCTGCTCGGGGCTGATGCTGAGGTTATGGAGGTTGTGAATCTTCAGCTTCCAGCAGGCGTATCTGGCTCGGATTCTATGGGCAGGCGTCTTTCTTCATAGGCAAGTTTGACACGGTCCAGGACGAGACCGGAATGACCGTGCCGAGAAGGGAACCTCCTTGACGTTTAAGGCCTGAGGGCTTCGTCCAGGATTGGATGAAGGCAATTCCTTTGCTGTTAGGCTTAGACATCTGAGCCGCCGTGTGGTAACCGTTCTTGAAAATGGATTCGAGGTCCTAGTAAAAGGAATTTGGTGGTTTACCGCCAATTTCATTTATTTTTGGAACATAACATCAATCAAGATGGTAAACAGCTTCATTTGACATCGAGCAATTTTTGATATTCTTTGGAGCTTTTTCATTTTCTTACAATCGCAAAAACTTTTTGCCGTTCTCCCTGATCTGACTCGCTCGCATAAGATGAAAAACTGGCTCGAAGAGGGGAGAGGGAGGTCTGGGCTGGTAGAGAAATGTTACATATTTTCCCTCGAGCATAACGAACACACGATTGGGTTTTCCCCCATCCCCCCTTGTGAATTGGGTTGCGGAAACCGGGAAGGAAGCGAGTAACATTCTTGTGAAAAGACTTCGACTTGTGTGCAGAATGTGAAAAACATGCTTACCACCTCCTTTCTCCCCTCGTCCCCACGGCTGAGGAAGTTCCGAGAAAGGCACGGTGCAGAAACCGAAATGATATATGTAAATAGAGATAAGTTGTAAATTCATATAAAATTCATACAATCTCCCTTAAGGATGCTGCAGCTTCAGAAGCACTTCACCGCCGCCCGTTTCGTCCCAGTCGTCTTCCATTTGCTTCCACTCTTGCGTGACTTTTTCTTTCTCCAGCCGTTCAAGTCTGATGAAGAAAAATGGAAAGGACGATCCTTACATTTTCATTTCTTATTTCCTTCCAGCCGTCCCACCTTGTAGCACTTTGTCGACTGTGACGAGGATTCGTACCTTCGACTTCCCCCTCCCAAACTTCTTTTCGGTCCTTTTGATGCACAACAACAATAACAACAGCAGCAGCGGCCATAGCCTCTTTTTGCTTTAGCACACTTGTCGCCTTCTTGATAGCATGACAATTTGCTCTTTCCTTTTCTTTTTTCGAGAAAATAAAATAAATTGTATTTGCTCTTCTTCGTGCCTTTTCCGTTCCGGAACTGCCTTGGATTGTGTTTTTCTTGTCCCACCGCTTCACCGAGGGGAGTAAAAGTGCTTCCTGCATCTCTATCTGCCGGCCCTCCGGCCGAATCCCTTGAGGAAGACATAGAGATCGTCACCGAACTATAAGCTGCCTAAAACCACATGCTCAGAAAATTCGCCTCCGGATCGAGCAGTTTTTTTATTTGCATCGATTGGTGGAAGGAAGGAAAACATGGAAGATGACTTTTGATTTTTTTTCTGGATTCGCATATTGAATTTTCATGGCGGCATCTCTACAAAGGCAGTTCAAGTTCATTTGAATTTGGAAACTATGAATAAAAAATGGAAGAATGCATTTCCTTCCCTAGGTATTAAGCTCGATTTCAAATATTAGCTCAGTAGCCTTAACAAAACTCATTTATCACTTCAAAATATGAACATACTAGACTATTTAAAGCGAAATAAAAAAAAGTAAAAAAAAAACTTTGGAACTTAAAAAATTAGAAAAACTGTTTTCCCTAAAATATGACCAATTTGCAATGTATGGACGACTTTTAGTAAATTTAATTACGAAACTTTTTGCTTAAGGATGATCAAAATCTAAAAAATATTTTTAAAATAAAATATTAAAATATCAAAATATTTTTCTCTAAAACGTCAGGAAATTTCACGACAGTCTCCCATACAACACTTTTTTGTAGGTCTTACCGTTTTCGAGTTATACGGGTTTATAAAAAAAGTAAAAAAAAATTGACCCTTTCCAAATGTTAGTCTAGATCGATTTTGAAAAAACAAAGTATGTAAAGTATCTTAGTTTCACATAGTCTTCATACCCAGAAAGTTTCATTGAATTCTGAAGGGATGCTGCCAATCGCGTGTCGAGTTGGCGTGAAATCCGTCTTTAGATCAAAGGCTTGGAAGAATATGCAAGAGAAATCCCTACATTGACTTAAATGCTATTTTGATACAGATGTTTCATTATATAAATATACATTCGCAATAGGACATTTCGCATGAGGTCGTTTGGCATAATGTACGTTTCATCGAAGGACAGATAACATTTTAAGGAAGGCATATAATTCTCATTATAAAAACGTCTTTATGCGAAATGTCCCGCCCAATTTGTGACCTCTACAAGGAGTTGTATTATACAACTTGTATAAACTCATTTCAGAAGGATAACTCATATTTTTACCAGAAATCAAGCTCGTCCGCTCATTCTACCCCCAAATTTTCCACAATCCAACGTTTTTCATACCCTCCATGGCAGCGGAATGGTGCGGGTTCAGTTAAGTGCATTATTTTCCGCTTATTACGCGGCAACACAGGCGATGATTCGAGCCATTCTCCGTTCCAGTGCAGAGCACCGGACGACAAACCCACCATAAGCACCCGAAACGAGAGCAACTAGACAAGCTATGAAACTTGAAATGGTCGTCCCTTGAGTCTTTTTCCTGCCGCTCGCTCACTTACACTATGGGCGATTAGGTGACCAATAATTCGAAAAAATGTTTGTTTTTGTAGTTTCTACTTTTCTTTAGGTATTCCTGGAATATCAGTGCCAGATCTTTTGTTGTTTCATTGATACAGTAAGTCAAAGTTGGAGTTTTGAAGAAAATAAAAATAAAGATTTGAATTGTTCAACGTGTTGGTCTTAGGAATTGGCCTTCTTCAGGGATCCATACATTAATTGGACGATTATTATAATAATTTACACAAAGCGTTGAGTGCGTTACGAAAACCTTTCTGTGAGTTTTATTTTGCTAAACATGTTTTTGCTCAGGGGATTACGCAAAATAATATCAACCATGCAAGTTCCAATTTTTTTCGCTACTATAATCACACAAGTGGCCTATATGCACCATTAGCATAGCACAAACTCAAAGTAACAAAATAACATTTATTTTACTTTAGGTTTTAGTTAAAATTTTGTTTTCGAAAACATTGTATAACAAAACTCTTGAATATGACATGAGATGGCAAAAATATTTTTGACCACCAGTCTATTTGGAAACTGCCCATAGTGGGCTTTCCACGCTGTTTGCAATTCTCCAGCAAGACAGGGGTAAAAAAGGGAAATCGCATAAAATAATAATAACTTTATATGAGCACGGGGCCCATCCGGAGGGAGATTCTCGTTGATTTTCTTTCATTTCCGCCCCCCAAACCGACCGAGGCCAGTTGAGGAGAATATTTTCGCAATCATTTTCGCATAAAGCGCCAAAGTTGGTGAAAATGAGCACTGCTCTTGGTGACAATGGTGAACAGTGGGGGACAGGGGGGTTCTGTTCTTAAATTTGCATAAAATATATGCTCCGCGCGCTCTGTGGAGCTAACCTCCTTGTGGAGTGGCAGCAAAATTGTAATAAACTTTATGAGGGTGTCGTTTTGGGGTGCTACGAAGAATTATGGCGACTTGGGTATTATGGGCGGTGGCTTCCAATGGTCGTTGTCATCGTGAAATATTTCAATGCGTTTATTAGGATGGAATAACGTGCCATCTGCTTTCCCAGGCTCTGTAATTGGCCCAGTTTTCGCTTCAGCTGTCAATCTCCACCGAATTCACTCTCCGAGGGAGGACAAAAAAGGCACGATAGCCGGTGAAAATTCCGATCCAATCAAACCGATAAAAGCAAATCCAGTTGCTCGGTTTGAACTTTTTGCATTTCTTTCTGTGATAAGTGTGCGGAAAGGTTTTACGATTGTTACAAAGATAAAAAATGATAAAATAATTATACTTTTGACTTGGAAGGTTTCGGGACAAAATGTCGAATGACAAAACGTTGAATACCAAAAGGTCGAATTCCAAAGCTTGGTAAGGACAAAATGCCGAATTATTTACTTATTCGGACGAGAACCTTTCTCAAAAGAAATTTTCGTCCTCTGTTAATTCTCTCTTTTAGACGTTTTGGTATTTGACTTTTGTCGACCAATCGGCCTTGAAATGTTGAACACCAATTGACTCGGATTGAAAATAATACGTATTTACAAAATACAAGACGAAACCCTTGTGACGACTTTTGTCGACCCCCTCTAAGTCTAAGTATATTCCTCACAAGTTCCTTAGTGAACTACTTGTAGGATCTTCAGAGATTTTCTTTCGTTATCCTTGAAGTATTTTATAATTGAGTTTTGAAAAATTTTCTTCCGAAATATTCTAAAAGTTACTGGGGGCAGCAATATGACAGATTTTGGAGTGTACACCATGATACGAGCTAAAAAATAGGTACCAATAGTTCATAAGTTTTGATTCACACTCTTTCGGAAATTAAATTGTTAAGTCTTGGATTTGTTATTACTATTTAATTCATTTTGAATATTTTTAATAATTAAGTTTGATAAAAGTAAGTATTTTGAATTGAATTACATCTACTTAGCGGTCTACTTTCGAACAACCGTGAAAAACCATGCGTCTCCACCATTAGCTCGAATTTCATCATCCAGCAGTTTCGAGTAGTCGTTAATAGTTTGCTTACTATGGTTCGATTAGGTGTCAAGGAGTAGAATGGATAAGTTGATTCGGATTCGATTGGTCGAGTTACAACGCGTTTTTTTTTTTTTGGGAAAACCAACACGCTCTGTTACGGTAACGGTAACAGAGACCCTTCTCCAGAAGGTGGCGCTTCAATCACTATATATGAGTAACCATTGACGTTGTTAGCTTCTCTTTTCGTCTATTGGGTCACAAAACAAGGTAACATATTTTGAGGTCTTAAACCCTAAATGAACAAAAAAAAAATGAAGAATTTAAAGTGAATTTACCTAAAAAATAATTCAAGAAATGATTCAAAGAACTCAAAATTTCTGGACAAATGTTCCAAGAGCCCCCTGTATATTATTGTAGAATGGATTAGTACTTGTGATAATCTGTAGGATAATTCCTGAAGAACTGGTCCTAAAACGACACAAGTAATACTGAAAAGAATAACATGAGATTTTTTCAAGGAATTTTTGTTTGATTTCTCGAAAAAAAAACCTACACTATTTTTTTATCCCTAGGATAAATCTATGTAAAATTTCTCGGAAATAATGACCAAAGAAATCGTTAAATCTGGAAGAATCTTACTAGGAAATCCTGTTAGAATTTCTGAGAAAATTGGGTCCAATAATTTTTGATAAAATTATTTTTTAATTGAAAAAAAACGATAGAGTGTGTGCTTGCTACTACTTTGCCAAATTTTCCCACTCAAATAAGGGTTATATCATATTTAAACTTCAATTTAGAAAATGGGTCCAAATTTGAGCCTTGACAGTTTTAATTATGTTTGACCTTCACTTAGTCGACAAAAACGCCACAGGTTTACTTTGTTACACTGGGGTTGGACTTAAACCAACGAAAAACATTTGAACATTGAATAAACTTCTGGCCTAAACTTAAGTGTTTGGTACTTGATTTGGGATAGGCTTTTAAAATGCTCTAGACGAATCACTAGGGGAATTCCTGAAGCTTTCCCTTAAAGAATCGGTAAACCTATGGAATAGTCGCAAAGTTATCTTTGGAGTACAAACAGTCATTTTAAATTACTACTCTATAAAGCGGAAATTAAAACCAAATTACCAATATATCTACATGGGCCCATACGCATTACCAATTCAGGTTCCCTTTAAACTTGATTTTTCCTACCTGTGTACATTTTAGTTTGTTTAAACTGAATTTCATTCATATTGAACATTAATTCTTCCAGAGGGTTGAAAAAACTAATGAAAATGAACTTGGTTAATAGCCCGAAAATAATGTTCAGTTATTGAAATACCGATACTTGCACAAGAAATAAAAGATTAGTTGGGATTGGTTGCGTCTTCCAGGTGCAAGTACTGAAGTTCTAATTATTTGTTTTAAGCTATACCAACGATAACTGCATCCCAATGCAGATCATTTAGGGATAGGAACAAAATGCAGACCTCTGTTTTCGACCGTTATAGGAGGGGGCGTAATAAGAATCGGTCGTAAAAATATCAGGGTTATAATTATTATATTTTTGACAAAGGCAACGTCTAGATGTGGAAATACTGATCCGAGACACTTGACAAAGTTTAAACATGGATTGAAAACTTTCCAAAATGGCAATTTAAGTATTCATATTCTGATAATAGATGGCAACACTGCTCGATGTATGTCAAAAGAGCCAATTATAAGGGGGTGTTATTTGCAGATAGCGTTAGCGTTAGCGTAGTTACGGTATACTTCGTAGATTGGATACTAGCAACATTCATGTTTCTTTTTAATAATCTCATCCTGACTACTTTCAGGAACAAGGCAGGGGAGTATACCTTGTTCAAATCATAAACAAGAATACTAAAAGCATGAATATCACTATTCCCGGCCACGCCCATCTTTACCGTAACTTGGGATAGGGGAAGGAAATGTTGATGTAGCACTTACTTAATGAGAGGCCACCGACTCAGCGACACCCTCATAAGTGCTACGGAGTTGGAGGTTGGGGAAGGTATATTGTCAGGATTCGCCTAGAAAGCTGGCGATAGACCATAAACATGTGTTGTTTAATTCAGCTAGATAGGAACACTCTTAAACTCAGTTCCAAATCCAGTTTTCATAAAAGGTTCAAAATTCTGTCGTAGCTGGCAACGCTCGTCGAGATAAATCGATAAAACTCAATACATTTCTAAGTCGTCAGGTTCATGAAATATTCGTTAAACAAAAGATTCACATTCACAAGTGCTGCCTCATAGTTCTTGACTTATTGTAGAAAATTTATAAAGCCGTTATTTCTCTAAGCTAACTGGTCAGGACCCTGAGATATCAGCAAAACAAAAGTTTCATACTAACTGGTGGCGAAATTTCATGGCTTGTCTAATAATAATAGCACTTGAGCTGCTGAACAACTTTGCCGAAGACGCCATTTTTCTAAGAAGTCAGCGCTACTCTGGGCAAAAATGCTGACATTGTGTTCTAAATCGTTGAACTCTCAAAATGAATATTAACAGGGAATCAGGAAAAGCCAGAATGCAAGAATAATTCAAATCAGAAATGAAGAAGTGAAAACACAGAGGGCAAAGGAGTTAAAAAATCAGAATGACAAAACGAAAAACAATAGAATGCAGAAACAATGATACAGAAATGTCAGAATGCAGACACTAAAATATAAGTAAAAAAGTCAATAATGTAGAAAACAGAACAGATAAAAGATAGGCAAATCAAGCAGAAGGAAATAAAGCCAAAAAGCAGCCTTTTAAAGCTCTTCTAATAATTCTTCGTTTTGGCTTCCGGTCTTTTGAGGTTAAAAAGTATTACTATAATTAAAAAATAAGATGTTTTGCATTAGTTTTGAAACTGAATGAAAGAAAAATATTACAGATAAGACTGAGCAGTGAAAATAGTTGAAGTGACATACCATGCCATAAAAAAGAAAAATAAAGAAAATATAAAAACTGAAAAATAATAAACGAAGAGTCAGAGAAATCCTGGCATGAATGTTTAAAATAAATTAAAGTGAAAGTAAAAATCAGAAAGTTAACACGAAAAAAAAGATAGAATGCAGAAAAATAAAACAACAACAGTCAGAAATGACGAGAGCGCAGAAAAAAATAAGAGGTTATAAGTCAATAAGTGTGGCAAACAGAACATGTGAAAGATAGGCAAATCAAGCAGAAGGTTATAGAACCAAACAGTAGATGTGCATCGCCCTTCAGATAATTTCGCCTTTTGGCTTCCGGTCTTTCGAGTGGTATTACTATAATTCCAAAAATAAAAAAACGAAGAAAAAGATAGAATGCAGAAAAGAATCAAAGTTCAGAAATACTCATAATGCAGAAATATAAAACAGAAGAAAACAGAACAGGTGAAAGATAGGCAAATCAAGCAGAAGTTATTAGAGCCATACAATAGTTATGTATCGCTCTTCTGGAAATTCCGCCTATTTGCTTCCGGTCTCTTGAAGTCAGAATTACTATAATTTAAAAAGGTATTACTATAATTAAAAAAAGAAAATATTTTAGTTGATTATGACAACTGAAAGAAGAGTAAGCCAAGGAAACCGCTAAGATTCGTTCAATGCTGATTTACTGGTACATACTTAACTTGGCTCTAGGACATTTCTTCGAATGAAATTTGGTCGAATGACGTTTGGTCGAATGACATTTGGTCGAAAGGACATTTGGTCGAATGGCTTTAGAACATTTCGTCAAGTGACATTTATTCGAATGACAAAATTTGGGCCGAAGGCTTATTTTGAAAATGTTTACTGAAAGATCATTTGGCAAAAATAACGTATTCTTGTTAATAATCTAAATTAATAACTGTTGTTGAATGAAAAATGGGACATTTTATGTAGCCATATTTTAAAATTTCAAACATCTGTTTGTTTGTGATTTGAAGTTATGTCAATATCTAGGATTTCGATGATTATTCAAATGAACTTTTTAGAAGTAGATTTTTGTACATTGACTGTAATATTTAGCTCTAGTGTATTTATTATTCTTTGAGAATATCATCATTCTTTGGAAAACTGCTCAACCAGTTTTTATTTTATTACTCGAATTTGCACACATAATGTTTTTATTATTAATTATTAATTTTAAATGTCATCGTTCTTCGTAATGAACTGCTGATCTTCATCTGATGGAAGAATTCGGGGAGTGTGCTCGGGTTTTTTCTTTGAATTCCGGGTCTTGCAGCTTACGGACGTGGGTAATGTTTTTCAATGCGGAAATCATAATTGAAACGGCAGGAAAAAAATGCTTTAGGGTAAACCTTTATAGCGAAGTGAATGTTAGGTGTCGGTAACTCTACTTATGGCCAATTGGCTTATTGTGACTTTCAGCTTAATATCAATCTTAAAACAAATATATGGCTTAGCTGTTGATGACCTCTGGTGAATAACAGAGTTTACAGTAGAATCTTTGATTCATTAAAAATGAAAATTGTGCTGATTCAATGTATCGGGTAAGGGAAGACAAGTTGACTGAGGACTAATTTGCCTCAATTTAGGATCAACTTATCTCGAATCGCAGAACATGCCTGAACGAAAAAGCAGCATGAAACATTAAAAACGGAAGAGGTTGATCAATATATTGGGAAAGTCTTCATCGAATTGAATAACAACATTTTGCTAGTCGTATAAATATTGTTGGTTAAATGGCTCATACTTTTTCGATTATTCAATCACTCTTGTATTAGCGACAAAATGCTACTCTCGACGATAGTCAGGCCAAACGTAAAACTTTATTTCCATACTATTTAGAATCTACCTTTATCCTTTCCACAAAATGTCGGTTCGATCAAATATCAAATGCATTCTGTTGCAACTAAACCTTTTCGACCAAATGTCCATTCGACGAAATGTCCGTTCGACCAAATGTACTTTCGACCAAACGTCATTCGACTAAATGTCATTCGACCAAATGTCTTTCGACCAAATGTCATGGATTCTGTAGAGAATTTATGACATTTGGTCGAAAGACATTTGGTCGAATGACATTTAGTCGAATGAGGTTTGGTCGAAAGTACATTTGGTCGAAAAGGTTTAATTGCAACAGCATTTTATCGCGCATACGCAGGGTAATTAAATAATGAAAAACAAGTATCAACAATTCTACAAACAATCTATATGCGGTTGGCAAAATTTTGTTATTCAATTCTATGGATCCTACTCTCTTTCTTCATTCATGCATGTTTTGAGAGCTGAGATTAGCTGAAATGAAAGTGAGTCGACTTTTGTCACCTCAGTCAACTTGTCTTCCTTTACATAATAAGCTCAATTTTCTCGTTTAATAATTCAAAGCTTCTAACGCAAACCCTATTACTCACTTGAGGTCATCAACAGCCTATCTTTGCTTAACGAAGCTGGAGGTTGGAAACCACAATAATCCAATTGGCTATAAGTAAAGTTACCGAAATTCAACATTCACTTCGCCATGAATGTTTTCTTTCAAGCAATTTTTTTCTGCCGTTTTATTCACAAATCTAAACCACGTCCGTAAGCTGCATAAATTTTATAGAAAGATCCCGTGCACACTCTCTAAATGCTTCCATCAGATGAGGATTGGCAGTTCATTATGAAGAACGATGGAATTTTAAAAGAATAATAAATTCATAATATCATAATGTACACATCGTTGATAATAAAATATCTTGTTGGACAGTCTTCAAAGAATGACTACATTTTAAAAGAATAATAAGTTCGCTGGAGCTAAATATTTCAGTCAATGTAATAAAAACTACCTCTTAAAAGTTCTTTTGAATTATCATCTAAATCCTGGATATTGGCATAACTTCAAATCACAAACAAATAGATTTATTTATTTTAAAAATAAAATGCCCCATTTTTCATTCAGTCAATTAATCAGATTATTAAAACGAATACGCTATCATACCAACTTTGCAAAACATAGATAAAAATAATCAATTTTACCAAATGATTTTTCAATGAAACATTTCAAAATAAGCTTTCGACCAGATTTCCATTCAACTAAACATTATTCGACCAAATGTCAGTCGATGAATTGTTTTAAAGCCATTCGACCAAATGTCCCTTCGACCAAATGTACTTTCGACCAAATGTACTTTCGACCAAATGTCATTCGACCAAACGTCATTCGACCAAATGTCTTTCGACGAAATGTCCCAAAGCCGGTTGTAGACCATTAAAAAAAATTCTTGACATTATTTTCCGAGATATTTAGCAATACGTATTGCTATGAGATTCTTTCGGTATTGCTATGAGATCTTTCCTCAAAACCATGGCGGATTTCAGACGATTCTATAGAATAATTATAAAATAGTGATGATGAAATGTTGGAAAGATAATTTTAGCGTTTTTTTTAATGAAAACTCCGTGGACATTTGGTATTTGGTATTGGTGTTCGACCAAAACCTATCAATAAAATAATTACAAAACTAATTCCACCAATTTTGTTATTGTATTTGTAAGGATCCGCAGAACTTTCCAGGAAAATGCTTGACAATATACATACATCTAACTTCTCAGTATTTTTCTATGAGTCGTTTGTTTTCTCCTGAAGAATACATCAAGAACTTTGTGGGAAATAATCTTGAAACAAATAGGGACGAATTATCTGTTAGTCTCATTAGCAATCTAATACTGATGTGGATGGAAAACTGACGAGAATCTAGTCACAAAAGAGTGTAAGAAACTCTACAACAGACTTCATATATAATGAAAGAATTCCATCTGTAACCACTGAGAAAATGGCCCAATTTGAAACTGAGCAAAATCTTATCCTGTGACATAACAATAATAACCTTCTGAACTCGAATTCCTACAACCAAGTTTGTCGCCTAGGTGGATTACCCAGCAAAAGGTTTTTGCTTACCCCATTCAACAAAACCAACTCGATTGCATGGATCTGTCAGTCGAGTCGTCGAGGTGCAACTCGATTTCCATCCTATCCTAACTCACATTTTCACCATTTGCGATGGCATTTTCAGCAGCTCGATTCGCGCCATCCTCCACTGACCTGATCCAAGCGTTGCGTTTTGAGGGAAAATCCCCCAAAATCCAATCGATCTCGAAAGCATCCGACAAGCTCGCAGGAACATAGTAGGGTGGAAAAAAATAGAAACACCAACTCTCGGGAAGCAACAAAACCATCAATCATGTCATCCACCCGGACCCCAAAATCCGCCTAACCTTCCCAAACAACGAATAGCGTGCAGGGGTCTAGTTCTCTAAAGAGCTGGCAATAATTCAACTCTCAAACATGTTTTCAAACATGTGGTTAATTATCCGAATTCCAAGTCTGAAAGACTCCCTGTAAGAGCTTATGTTCATCAAGGCAGTATTTTGGGACCAATGTTAAACAATGTTTTACGTATGATAAACATGAGTTGTCTCAGAGATGTCAAACATCTTTGTTTGCGAATGACACAGGCCTCTCCGCCAAAGGACGAAGCCTGCGTGTCATCTGTAGTCAATTGCAAAAAAGTTTGCATATTTATTTTTCATGATTGTAAAAAAAATGGAAGGTTTCTCCTAATGCTTCTAGAACTCAACTAATAATATTCCCACATAAACCAAAAGCTCGTTATTTGAAACCTTCAAGTAGACATGCTGGCACGATGAGAGGGGTTCCAATAAATTGGTCAGATGAAGTTAAGTATCTTGGGCTCATTCTAGACAAAAATTTAACTTTCAAAAATCACATTAAGGGCATTATAGCCAAATGTTACAAATATATAAAATGTCTGCATCCACTCATTAAAAAAAATCAAAACTTGTCTTAAGAACAAGCTTTTGATTTTCAAACAAACTTTCAGACCAACCATGTTGTATGCTGTAGCAATATGGACAAGCTATTGTAATACAAAGAAGGAGCTCTGCATGTAGATAAAACTTTGAAAATGATTCTGAAGCTTTCTCCATTGTATAGTACTAATGAATTACATAGAATATCCAATGTTGAAACATTGGAACAAATGTCGGATAAAATTATTAATAAGTTTAGACAAGAATCGTTACAATTTTGTATTACCACAATCAATGAGTTATATATTTAGGTTGAGTCAGGTTAAGTTAATTAAAATCTGGACCACTGTGTGGCGGCGTTTTTCAGCATCGGTCCTTGCGGTAGGGATAAAAAAGAATCCGAGCTACTTTTTCATCCGATTCGATTTTGCTCACTCCCCCACACTCACACACAAAAAAACTCTTCACTTTGGCATGACATGTTTTGGTATCCGAGGCCCCGGAAGTGGCAGGACAGCAGGCAAGGACAAGTTGCGGCGCGAGGGAATCAAAGAGGGATTTATCGCCCTCGTCTGCCCGTTTTTGGGGTTCAGCGAGAATATTGGTATCGATGTTCGCATTCAACTCAATTTACAGCGCGTTGTTCACCCGTTCCCAAGGGTGGTGATGATAGGAAAAGCTGGGTGTGAAGCAAATAAAATGTGGACAAAGAAAGAAATGGGGTGGGGGTAGTTCTTGTATATTGCTTCCTTAGTAGATTAGCATGTCGAATGGAATCGAATATTCGCCTTGTCACGGATTGTTTGGAGCAGAATTGATTATGGTGGTGAAAGGTGAAGATAGGGTTCAAATTGTTATAGTTTCCAAAACTGTTTTAAAATATTTTTGAATTGCAATGGCGTAGAAACCTGTGTCATCCGCAAACAAAGATTCATGACACCCCTGAAGTAACTCAGGTAAGTCATATTTAAAAATATTGTATAATATTGGTCCCAGAATGCTGCCAGCTCTTACTGGAAGTCTTTCAGAATTGTATTTCTCATTATTAACCTGAAGTGTACGACTTGACAGATAACTTTGGATTATTATAACAATGTATGTTGGAAAATTAAAGTTTTTTAATTCTACAATCAAGCCTTCTTGCCAATCACTGTCGAATGCTTTTTCGATGTCTAGAAGACCAGAAGACCAGAAGACCAGAAGAATAGTCTTCATATTTGTTGGATGTTAAATTTGCTGTTCATCGACTCATAAGACTATCGATCGTCCTACAATCCGAACGGTTGACGCTCATCCCGCCCAAAATGTTAGCCCAAACTCCCACCACAAATCGAAAGCTGCCTTACCAGTCCAGCTCCAAGCCAATCATTGACGGACCACACCGTTTTCCGGACACACAATTTGAATAACAATAATAATTTGCGCGAAATGGCGACCTCTCACAGCCGCGCGCGTGGTAACAGAACTGACTGCCCCTAACGGCATTGCAACGCGCGGGAACCTCGCGAAAAGCATCACGACCGCAAATTGCGCACCAAGTCGTAGGTAGGTAGCTACGTACGATAAATATTGTTCGAAATTATTCAGATTCTCCCTCATGGGACGCGGACCTCTCGCGTAGGATTTGCAATGATGATGATGAGTTGGTGCCTACGTGGCATCGGGTGGTTTGCGCAAATTTGATTGGATTTCGCCTCTAGATCGATCTTTGGCTTCTGCTAACGCCTAAACCTATGTACGTTCCACGATGACGGCGATGACGGCGAAGAGGCGCACAGTTTGACTAATTTCGACAGAAAATGCGGTTCTGATGCTGCCTACCACCGCGATATCATGTCAGAGCTATGGAAAGTCTGAAAATTGGTAAAGAACGACGCATGTAGTTGATCTGGTATGAGGTGGTTAAGTTATCAACGTCTAAATCCAAACATTGGTTATCTATACGTACGATGCAATTGCGGTCATGAAAATATAATTAATATCGTATAAAATCAAAATAACGTGCTGCATCGTCATTTGCGGCTCAAATAGCAAGATAATAGTGAGAGTAACGGGTACGAATCCCGATCCAGTCAAGCATGCTCTCGTATTAGACTTGCCAGAACAGGACAGGATGACACTTAAATTGCCACGCTCACACGAAATACAAATTCAAATATTGCATTTCGCAAAAAAAAAAGGTTCATCCCCTCAAAAATATACAAAAGTGTTTTGCTCATATCTCTGTGATTACACGTTCAATTAAAACTCTCTATGGCGCATTAGAAAGACTATGAGTAAATCTTACTTTATAGGTATTGTGGCAAAAACATGTTTTGAATTTTATTAACTTAAAGCTGTGACATGGTCCAAAAAACACACTGAAGAAACATGTCTAATTTTCTCATCATTGCAATGACATCCAATGCATTGGATCGACCAAAACCAGTGCGTCGTTAGAACCGTATATTATATTCCTAAAAAGCACATGCGAAATATTGGCGGAAAAATTCTAAAACAGTTCAATTCAAGCGTGTTCTACAATAAAGGCGTAAGTCCCATGATCGATTTCTCTTCATCGACCATCTCTTCTGTGAATAATGGCGACAAGACGCAAGTTTGTCAGCAATTTTTAACCTCAGGTCGCAAGAATGAATCGCTACCTAGCGTCCTGAAGTGAAGAAATGCTAACAAACCAGCATCTTGGCACCTTTATTCACAGAAGAGGTGATCAATGAAGAGAAATCGATCATGCGATTTACGCATGCGATTAACTTACTCTAATTTAATTTTAATAAAATAGTCAATTCTCTCGCACTCAATTATCACACACCTTTTTATCTGAGGAAATATTTGGCAAAATATGTATAATCACGAAGAAATAGGGAGAGGCATTCAAGTCTGTCTTGATTCTCAATGTGAGATACCTTTGATATATGTCCTGCCGGTGCGACGGGCAATCTCATCAACTTGTTTCACGCCAAAACAAACCTTCTACCATTTCTACAAGCAGTACCCTTATCAATAGAAAATCAAAACTTTGTCATAAGAATAAGCTTTTGATATTCAAACAAATTTTCAGGCCAGCCATGTTGCATGCTGTACCAATATGGACTAGCTTTTGTAATACCAGGAAGAAAGCTCTGCAGAGAGTTCAAAATAAAATGATTCTGAGGCTTCCTCCCTGGTATAGTACCAATGAGTTACATATAATATCCAATGTTGAAATATTGGGACAAATGACAAATAAAATAATTAATAACTTCAGGCAAAAATCGTTACAATCTTCTATGGCCACGATTAATGCGTTATATGTTTAGGTAAACTTAGGTTAAGTAAATTAAAAACATGCTTATTTTCTCTTATAAGCAGGTGAAATCAACTCACCTGTAAAAAATCTGAACTGCTACGGCAAATTAAATGGTGTCCGGCCATTTGGCCGAACGCCGTTTGGCCGAATGCCGTTTGGCCGAACGCCATTTGGCAGAATGCCATTTGGCCGAACGGGTCATTTGGCCGAATGCCGTTTGGCCGAATCACGAAAAAAAATGCTTCAACGCTGATGAGTAGGAGTCATAAGTGTGGCCCAATAACTGATCAGGTATGTCATTTGTTGACTTTGATAATGTGGCCGAACGCCATATTTGTCGCTATATTAAGGTGAAACATCTCGGAATCCAAAGATGGCCGGCGCAATGGCCGACTTCTGCCCCTACTCACGTTTTCAAAGGCACACAACTGGTGAAATAGTTGGCAACGTTCCTGACCTTCTTATTTTATGCTTTCTGCTAGTGCACAAAGCCAAAACAAAAAGTGCACTGTTGTGGGATGCTTTCTCCGCGAGATTTGTGGCTTTGAAGTTTTAGTACAATCTTAGAAGTTGATTCCAAACTGTTTCACCTTAATGCTCCAAGATAATAATTAAAACGATCCGTTAATTCAGGACGAAGTTTTGAACTCGCGTCAAGACTCTAAGCCGATGGTTGGTTCGTTTCTGGATTACCAACGGTGTGCTAGGTTTACTCCTGATTGATTTTCATCAGATTTTTTTTCTTCTTTTAAGCATAAGCTATTCTTTCGATTTGTACTGGTTCCGTAACATTTGGCAATAATAAGTCTTATATTTTTTGGGGATTTTACCTTCTTTAAATTATCGGCAGTTCTTTGTAGTTATACTGATATAATATTTTTTACATTGCACTTGCTTTAATTTTTATAAGAGATTTTTCCTTCTTTTGACCATAGGCTGTTCTTTCATATTTGAATATTTTTCATGGTTTATTGGAATTATGGCTTATAATACGCTCATAAAGAATCTTATTAAAAATAGCCGCTAGCAGAGAAGTTAATAATTGCTTTCATTTAGGATGTTCTTCCTTCAGCATTGACTATTTCTTGAAGCAATACAAAAAAGCTGTACATACATGAGTAAAAGTGGCGCCAAAACAGGCAACTGCGTTTTCAGTTCTGCGACCCGGATTGTTTTCGGATTTCTACTCCCGTATAGTACCCGAACGGGGAATTCGTTTTATGCTGTTGGACAAATGTTGCCTATGCTGTGGGCAAACGATAAAACGGAACACAGCTAATCCTTGAAAAAGGCACAATACATGTGTCCGAAACGTCGGATGTAAGCAAAAATCCGTTTTTGAGTTTTATTTAAGACTGAAAGCCATAACCTCAAACATCAACATAACAGTCGTACCTCCAAGAAAAATACATGATGATTTATCCTTATTTAAGAATAAATTGTTCTTTGAAATTCAGCTTTGAAACATTAAAAATTCATGCTAACTGTTTATCATCTATTATTTTCAATTTCGGCCAAACGGCATTCGGCCAAATGGCGTTCGGCCAAATGACCCTTTCGGCCAAATGACGTTCGGCCAAACGGCATTCGGCCAAATGGCGTTCGGCCAAATGACCCGGAACCCTACAAGCAACACCAAATGTTGCAGAGTGGTCCTTCGATAGCCGAGCAGTGATTGGTTCCTGACCCCAAGACGATTCCATCCAGAAGAGAGGGGAGTAATCATCTTAAATATATTTTTTCTCTTGATACATTTTTTTGAGCAGGAAAGGTCACGATGGCCTAACTTGACTGTTTTTAAAAGTCTGTACGACAGAAAGGGCTTCTTTTCAGTAACTAGAATATATTGCAATAGCAAATAAATATAAAAGTCTATTAGAATATTTTAAAGGCGGTTTAGGGACTAAATGAATAATGTAGACAAAAAAATAAATAAGGGTAATTTCCAAAATGACCCTGGAAAGAGATAAGGACTAGTGTTAAGTTGCAAAAAATTAGTTACACTTCACATAAAAAGTGTTGTGGAAGTGTGAAAATATGTAAATTTTTTTTGTATTTGTGTTTTTTGCATTAAGAATTTTTACCAATCTTAACACCCGAACATATCACCTGATTCTTCTAGAAGAGTTACGTAATTTAAAGATTGAGTATAACAATTTGACGTTTGATTGGCACTCTGAATAACGTAAGTCTTCTGGTTTTATAACTGTCTCTTATTCAGTTTTACTTCTAATACAAAATGAACATATACCAACTGTTTACATTAATTTTGTAAGTGTCAAAATGTTTCTACATTCGCCTTTACTGTCTACACTACTGCTTCATATCACAGCAGTTTTGTCAATAGGGTCCTAAAGGGCTTTAGGACCCTATTGACAAAACTGCTGTGATATGAAGCAGTAGTGTAGACAGTAAAGGCGAATGTAGAAACATTTTGACACTTACAAAATTAATGTCCCAATTTTAGTATCAAACGCTTAAGTTTAGGGCAGAAACACATGTTTACTCAATTTTTAAATTAATTTCATTGGCTCAAGTCCAAAAATCTTTTTTTTATGATTTTTGGGATTTTGTCACACCCCTTGGTTTAAACTCAAATTTTTGGTATATTTTGTTTTCCGTGTCCCTTCCGAAATGTCAGATAGGAACAACCCCAGTGTTAAAACTATAAGCCCTGTGGCATTTTTGTCGAAAAAGTGAATGTCAAACATGATCACAAGTGTCACGGTTCATATTTGGAAACCATTTTAAAATTGAAGTTTCAAAATGTTATAGTCGTTATTTGATCTACAAAAATTGCTAAAGTAGTGCTAAAGTAGAACATGCTTTTCGTATTAATAAATAAAAACAGGAATTCATTAAACATTTTAGGACCCAATTCACTATATGTTTCCATTTGCATTATTTAAAAACAGCCTTATAATTAACCTCGGAAGTTTTGTATGCAGAATTTCTTGTCTTGTTTCGGTTCGTAGCTCCATATCGTCTACATTTTTCAACTAGCCTCTTTACAATACCTTTTTGATTGAACTATTGACAAAATGTCTCGTTTTCTATGAAAGAAATGATAAAACCATAAGTGCATGGAATATGGACACCAAACAAGTTTGTTATGTCAAGAAGAACCCATCCTGGTTGCGCCTATGGTATAAAAAAATACATTTTAAACATACGTCAATGTCAATCCTGTTATGGTCGAGAACAATAAACACTGAAAAAATCTGTTTGTCTAATTTTTAAATAGTGCTATAATATTATATACATACAAAATTGCCCCTTTCAGAGCGCCTCCTGGCTACACCACTGGTCCATCACCCAAAAGGCTTTGTTTTTTTTTTTTTTTTTTTCATATTTTGACTTGTAGAATCTAACAAAAATAGTCTGGTTGAAAACCCCGTGTAACAACATGGTGACCTTCCCTTGTTAGTTAATTAGCAAAAACTGCTCTGGTTTGTCTCATATGTTAAACCATTAGAATGGTCTAGGAACATTTGTGCAGGTAAAATGAACATTCGAAAATTTAGCTATTTCAATATGAATTCGTATCGCTGGTATAGATAATATCCCTATTTTTGATGTTGTGCGATAGAACTATACAAATTCCTCGTTTTTGTATCAGAAACCAGATGATATCTTTAAGGCGAAGTAGGCCGTAAATCAAAGAAAATCAGTTGGTTTTGCACTGACATAGCTGAAAAAGTATCAGGACACTTTATGTATGTTAGCGCGTACAGTGATACTTTTCAAGTCAATTAAAATGCAAGATGAAAAGTCATCATTGTTGCCAAAACGAATGACGGGCTACTTAGCCTTAAGGTGTTCATTTTACCACACCTTCCCTATTAGTAATCGTTAGCATGTGTCCAATCGAACAATTTTTCAGCTTAAACGAATGTTTGGTTCTCCAAACATGTGCTTTTTACACTTTCAGGTTTGGCTTCGAACAATTTTCACCTCAAAAGATTGGCTAACATAAAACTTACTGTATGATTTCGTCCAGATTTTAAACGGAGTTATGATGAAGAGTAGATGCATCGCGCAACAATTTTATTTCAAAATATGCTCGGCGAGCTGAACAGATTGAGAATCCATACTTTAATCCTTTATTGATAGGGGAAGACGGGGTAAGAGCGCTCGCCGGGGTAAGACGGACCATCTTCAGTTTGGCATGAAAATGGTGGTTTTCTAAAAAAAAAAAATACCCAAACACTTTCAATAAATACAAGATTTTTGACATTCCGAACCATTTAGGATGGTATTTACATTAAATTTTTTATAACAAATATCAAAAACAAAGATTCTGCTCGTCAATATTGAATTTGATCTAAATTTAATAAATGCTCACTTAAGCATTTCGGAAGGGATATTTTTTTTTGTAAAAACATAACAAATTACCCGTCCATGCATCAACAGACCACTGTTGATGGGGTTAGACCGCCACCCCTAACTTATACCAAATAAAATGTCTAAACCATTTTAAAACTTCTAACTACGATTTACATTACTATTCAAATAAAATGAAATCAATTTTGTTATATAAATACAAGCTCAATCCGTATATTTTTCCAAAATATGGATGTCTCAAGGTAAAAATAAGTGAACATTTATGTTTTTTAATTAATTAACCCTAAAAATGTTTCAATAAATCAATTTCGTTAATCAATGTAAAATTATACTTTTTAGAATCTTAGGGAGCAGATATATTTTTCGCAAAACTGTGTTCGATAATCGTGGTGGTCGCTTTTATCCCGTGGGTAGGCGGTTGTACCCCGTCGCTAAAAATAATCGTGATAAGACATTACTTCTTCAAGCGTCAAGAAATAAATATTTTTTTACAAATACAACACCTGTGATATTTTTTGATCATGCCTAAGGCTTCAAAAAACGACATGCTGCGTCGGAAAAGGATTCATCAATTCTTGATTTTGACATATGAAATCACATGCTTAGGTGGGCGGTCTTACCCTGCTAATAATAATGGAGAATTTTCTGTTTTCTACTAAAAGTATGCTCTTGATGGCTCGATATTTACTATTTTGTTGGAAATCATCTAGATTCTTCCAGTAATTTATCCAGGGATAGGGTAGATGCAACGGTTTCGACCAGCATAAGAGAAAATATTTCAAAAAAATATATTGGAAGCCCTAATTGTACAGTAAATTCGTCAAATGAAAGCTTTCAATTCAGATCATGTATGAAACATATTGGACCTGACCTGACCCCTTGTAAATACTATGAAAATCGCGTTAGTTAACCCCTCTGCCGGCAGCCTTATTTTTTCACCACAAAAGAGTTATTTAAATCGTGATAACTGTCCTGTTTCTCAATATTTTTGCACTATGTTTTCACAGTTTCTCAAAAAACTCTTCTATTTTCAGAATCCTTGTCGATATTTATCTGAGGATATTTTCCGGCCTTAGCAGTCTTGAATAAAGGCGAAAACAAATTTGCCTCTACATCCGACGGTTTCGGTTGTTTTATTAAACCTTCATCAAGGATTAAAGACGCGTTTCGCAGTTAAAGAAGACCACCAGTCATCTGCTTTTGAAAATATTCCGATATTCTTTGGGGGACCGAAACTTCCCATATAAAATTTATTTGGCCACCATTTTGTTTTTATTCAATGTATCAACAAAAAAATATGGGCAATATATTGTCAGGTACTAAGGAGCTTCTCTGAAAAAAAAATCATACAAATCGGTTGATTTGTCTCCAAGAAATCTAAAAGTTATAGGGTAGGTGTACCAGTGGTTCCCTATTTCGCCATACGTGATTACTTTAATGTCTTCAAATTTTGAAAATGTTTGTGTGTTGTATCAGTTAGATTTAAGATATATCTTGATGTTAAAACATTCAAAAAGATTAAAAATATGAAAGTTACCAAATATCACATATGGCCAAATAGGGAACCACTATGGCCATAACTGGTACACTTTCCCCAATATGATTTATTTTTTCGAAGTTTTCAAAATCTTTCCCGGCAAGAGTGGTACCTGAAACATAAATGATGGCTACGCGTCGGTCCATCTACCCTACCTGCTAGAAAATCGTTCACTTCGATGTCATCTAGTGATTTTCCATATGAGGCCAGCAGCAACCACGGAGAGAGCCTTTTCATATTCCCCCAAATATCGCTCCACGACATCATCTAAAATTTCTTACAGATATACTTTTAAGAATTATTTCACGAGTTCCTTATGTATTTCTTAAGACATAATCTGAAGGCTACCTTCAAAAATCTTAAAAAAAAATCTTCAACAAATCCTCAACGAACGAATTTAAGATTTCGTCGAATAATCTGCAAATGTTTCATTTCATTTCATTTTTATTTTCCATAAACATAAGACATAGTCTTTTCTGTTAAGCGTAGATTAATAGTATGAGATGACACATTAAAAAAAACTTTCTACGAAAATTAATATCTATTCATGATTAAAGAATTGTAAACATGTTTTCTTAAACCCTAAGGATGAATTCGTATTTTGAATATGCGATGGTAAATTATTCCATAAAGATATACCTCTAACTAGGAGTGAACTGGCGTAGTGAGAAGTTCTTACGCGCTTTATAACAAATTTTTTACCTCGTACGCTTCTCAAAGGAATCAATTTTGAGAATAAATAACTAGGAGATTGAGTTCGTATTATGTTATGTAACAATAAAACAGATCTAACTGAAGGAAATTTGTTAAAAGGGCAACCGATCAAAGCATTCTGTAGCGGAGTAACATGCGAGTAGCGATTTAGATTGTAGACAAATCGAATGCAGCAATTAAGTGCAACTTTCAATCGATCCATTGTAGTTCTGGATGCCTGAGTCATAATAAAGTCGCAAGTTATGAAATGTGGGAGTATTAAGCTTTTGAACAATCGAAGTTTCGTAGCCGAACTCAAAAAATATGCGTTTGATCTAAGAGTACGTAAAGCAGCATAAACTTTCCCACACTGGTGTAGAATGAAACTATCCCATTCGAAATTTTGTTGAACGATGATTCCCAGACTCGTTACAACATCAGAGTACAAAATTCGATTACCATTCAACACTATTTCTGGTTTTTCCACCATCCTCTTAAAACGGCTGATGTAACAAGCCTGAGTTTTACGTGCATTTAGAATTATATGGTTCTCCACAGCCCAATCCAAAATTCTTTGCAAATTATTGTTTATCAATTCTGCAGCAGCGTCAGTAGTAAGCCCTGAGCAATTAAAGTACACTTGTACGTCGTCTGCAAAAAGGTGGACATTACAGCCTGCTAACTTTATTGGGAGATCGTTGATATATAACGTGAATAATATCGGCCCAAGTACTGAGCCCTGTGGTACACCTGAAGTAATAGGCAAATATTCTGAAAACTAATTATTCACGAACACAGTCTGCGATCTATTCGTCAGATACGAACGAACGAGACTTACAGCATCAAAGTCGAACCCAAACTGACTCTCTAACTTGTGACACAGAGTCTCATGGCAAATTGAGTCGAATGCTTTTGAAAAATCTAGCAGCAGAAGTACTACTGAGCCGCCACTATCTAGGACAAAGCCCATGTCGTCACATATTTTAATCATGGCTGTTTTTGGACTATGCCCTTTACGATAGCCAGATTGTGAGGAAGAGAGTAAATTACTATTCGAGATATAGATGACTATTTGGTTCTTAACCAACTTTTCGAATATTTTTGAAATGGCACTCAATATGCTGATGGGTCGGAGGTTATCCAAAGAATTGCTATTAGATTTTTTATTTATCGGCACGATTTTTGAAATTTTCCACGCATTAGGATAGACTCCCAGTTTTATTATGCTGTTGAAAATATGGTGCATTGGCTTCAACAAGAGAGGTAAAATAGACTTCACAAATTTTATTGGGATTCCATCTAAACCGACTGCATTAGACTTGATTTCATAAGTTGCATTTATTATTTGATTCAATTCAATGGCACTAAAAGTAAAAAATGAATCAACCAAAGACGGATTATTCGCAACAACATCGTTGCTAGTGCTGTAGCAATTAGAAAAATGGACATTAATATCATCAGGCGAAAAACGTGTATCACCGTTCGTTTTCTTAGAATTGACGTTCATTTGTCCAAAATATTTCCATAATTCTTTTGAGGTAGAAGCATTTGAAACTTTTGTGTTCCAATACTCCTTCTTAGCTGTATTTATCAAAGCTTATTTCTTAAGCTTTTATACAACGAATAGTCAGTATCACATTTTGAGACCTTCCACACTCGGTAGGCTAGATCACGATCAATCATTGCTTTGGATATATCCTGGTTGAACCAAGGATTGCTTCTTGGATGGTTATGGACTGTTTTTAATGGTACGCAGGAATCGAATATATTCTCTATGTGATTGTTGAAAAAAGGAACCAAATAGTCAGGGTTATCAATAGAATAGAATTCATTCCACTCAATTCGGTTATACAATTCTATTACTTTGGATGAATTAATTCGACTATAGTCACGTAAAGTCCTCGTATTATTATTAGGCAACAAATCAAAATCCAGTGAAGCAAATAATAAATCGTGATTAGATAAAAATGGAACTTCAATTTGATTTAAGCGTAGCACAGAACCAGTATCATTTGTAATAATCATATCAATAAGTGATGCACCAGTTCGATGAAAATGTGTTGGAATACGACCTAGACTTGAAAGAGATAAACATTGTAAAGTAGCACAGAACCGCTTTACTTTTTCTGATAAAGTATTTATTATGTTCGTGTTAAAGTCTCCCATCAAATAGATATGGTCATATTGATATTTTAAGCAGGTCAATTTATCGTGAATCACTTGCGAGCAATCTAGTTCTGGGGGATTATAAAAAAATCCCATGAGCACTTTTCTGTGATCGATAGAAATTTCCACAAAAATGAATTCTGTTTCAGGTGTACCAATATCATTGCTGGATGCTTCAATAATTTTGAAATTAATGTTCTTTTTCAGGTATACAAGAATACCTCCTCCAAGCCTACCCACACGATCATTTCTGACAATTGTGTATCCTTCAATATCCAACACATTACTGGAAACATTAATATTTAACCAGGATTCTGTGATGCAAATAACGTCTACATTTGAAACTTTTGCAATCTGACGCAGCTCAACAACTTTACTCATTCGTCTGGCACATACGCTTTGAGCGTTCATGCAGCAAATTGACAGTTTGTTAGATATAAATGCTGATTTCATTACGATTCCCTGAACACTCCAATCTGTAGAGGTATATTCGCGGCGTACATTAGCCATTATCCCAGTTGAAATCCCACCCTAAGAAAACATGTTTACGCATTCCTTTTTCGCTCGAATATTGCATTATTTACAAAAACAAAAACCTGATTTACATTGATATGGACTACTAAAACTACTAATAACGCAAAGAAAAAAGAAACGAACTAGACATAAAGATAAAAATAACACAATCTACCGGTAATAGCAAGGATTGATGTTAAACCTTAATTAAAAAAAAAAAAACTTATTGGCTACAACTTTCAGGACAGGATACATGGAGAAATTAGGACAGGTGAGGAAGGACAGAGAGCACTTATAGGGATAGGATTAGCCGCCAAGATGCTCGAAACGTCTTAGATCCTCTTCAGATTTGATGATAACGTCTTGGTCGATCTGATTGCTTCTGACGAAAATTTCCCCTGCACGTGAAAAAACCTTTGCCAGCTTCCCTGCTTTCCTCAATTCGATGGCCTTGGATTTGATTTTTCTGGCCGTGGGAGTAAGATTTTCATTTACGTACACTCGCTTGTTGGTTTGGAAGCCAATTTGGTTCAGATTGAGAGACTGATTCCGCAGATAACACGAGAAAAAGTCGTTGCGCTGGTTGGTTATAGCGAATTGCACCAAAATGAAATAGATGTTGCCAGCATTCAGCGGTGTCCTGGACAGGCGTCGAATATCCACGTATGGGACATTACCATCTGCATAGCCCATAGTCTTGCACCAGCATCGGAAATAGTGTAGTAGATCTTCGTTCTCGGTGAAAGGAACTCCGCTAATGATCAAATCGTTCGAAAGGTTCGATCGAGCAATCGCGTTGGCATTGTCGAACACATCTTGTCGCATACAGCATAATTTGGAATTGACTTCAACCAAATCTGCCTTAATCTCATCCATTCCTTTCGAAAACTCTGCACGCAAATCGTTCCCGAGTTTATTTACTTGGTCCTGCATTGTTTTGCCCTGGTTTGTAATCAATCGTGCCAGTTCATTGTTGGAGATCTCGTTAGATGGGGCACTACCGTGAACGATCTCCTTACGCTTGGAATCGAGTTTTGACATTTCGGCTGTTCGGCTGCGTAACCACAGTTGACTCATGAACTGTTATTAAACCGAGGCACACCACGACGAACAGTACCACACAAACAGCAGCAGCAATAGTCAGATGGAAGCAGCAACAGCATACAACAGCAACAGCAATACAAATAGAGCGCACAACACAGCAACAACAGCAACTTGTAGACTTTATCTCGCGGAATGTCCAACTGATGATATTAATCGCTTTTCTTCCAAAGGACTTCACCAATCGATGAGATAACGGTTTAATGTACAGCAACACGATTATACTCAACGGTAGAGTGCAGATGGCGAACACAACAAGGTGGATATACGCGTTATTTTCGCTTTAGAGGCGCAACGATATAACCATGTCACCTCATTCTACCACTGTTGACACACACTTTGCTCAAGTTTTTTTTTTCGAAGTAAAGATAAAAATAACTTAATCCACAACTAGTTTTTGAGCTTTCCGTACAATCTTATTGTAGATTCAAGCCTTACACTGCCCGTGTTAAAATAGTGTACGTAATCTTCGATATGATATGATATATTTTTATTGTTATGTATTACTTGCTTATAACACACTTATTGGACATTCCAATAAAACATATTTGAGTTGTTTCTTGCGTCAGGTAAGATAGTTTAACGCTCAACGCTCCGTCATCATGATCATTGTCATCATCGAAACTTCAAAAGCAGTTTTTCTGTTCAAAACTGAAAAGTATTCGATGAAAATGTGTTCACTGTGTTTCAATGTGAGAATACAATACAGTGAACACATTTTCCTGAAAATTTTCTTGATTTTGAACGAAAAAACTGCTTTTGAAAATTCCAAAATCAATGAAGGATCCTGCCCCCTTAATCTAAAAATAATAACAAACAATTGCTATGGCAACCAAGCGGTCACGTCAATAAATGCATGAAATCGCTCGAAAAACTAAATATTTTTTCGCAAAAAGATACATCACTTTTTGAGATGGCAAAATAATGGCATGAATCATAAAATCTTTGAACTCTTGAGGTTTTGAGCCAAAAAAAAAAATCAGACGGTTGTAATTTTCGGTTCACTAAACTCGCCTTGATCGCAAAAATTTCGCTACACATCATTAGCTTCAACGGAAAACGTAGAGCAATAGCAACGAAAAATGATTTCCCTCCCTATCGCTACTGATGCTTGATGCCAATATTATCTTAATTTCGTCTACCGCACCGCACGTCCGTACCGTGATAAGGGGGTTCAGTAGGCAACTGCACGGTTGATGGAATCCATTTCACCGAGCCAAAGCCACCCCCAAATCTCATTCGATATTACGCATTTTGACGTGCTGTATTTTTTTGCCAGCTCTGATCTCATCCGAGCTGGGATGAGATTTATTGATTTTTTCCTCATCTTTATGTTTCATTTTCCATCACCTTTGCTTGTGCAATCTGCTGCTGGTATTCAGATTCTGAATCAAAAGCAATCCCCAAAACTAGAAAAAAAATGGAAAATCGATACGAGCTGCACAAGTCTTTGATCTTCTTGAGAGGAATATAATCGATGTTTTTATGAGGATAAATTGACTTCAATTGGATATGTTTTTATATTAGCTATGTGGTATCGACAAGTTTTGGAACTGGAATATGACTATTTACATTTCGCATAGCACTAATTTTTTTCCCATACATGATTATACTTCCTTTTCTTCTTGACATTATATTACTTTTGAGACAAACCCAGCTTCTCAGCTCAACAACCTAGAGAATGGAATCGTCTGAATAGAGATTATTCAATGAACTCCGACAAACCAAATTCACCATTTTTTCTAAAACTGTTCTTAACATGTACTAAAATCTGATTTCACACCCTTTCTCATTTCAGTATTACGAAATGTCGTACGGCCTGAACGTGGAAATGCACAAACAGGTAAGTCAATTAGAAACCAAAACCGGCCTCACCGTCGCAATTTCCATTAATCATGTAATTCAGTCCGATCGAGTCGGATCCTGCAAGCAGTTTCCTAATGAATATCGTTCCTCGCCATTTACGGCAAACAACTTTACTTCTCGCCATTTCTTGAGCATGCCAAAACATCATCGAGTTTCCTCACATTTTCTTCCCGTTCCCCTCACTTCCGTTTTCCTCGCTGTAAATAAGATAATCACATAAAATTAAATAAATGTCACAGCACGAAAAGACAAACTCTCTACTCACTTCTGGCCCGAACCGACTACAAGCTGCGGTAAGGTGTGTGTGTGTGTGCGGAACCAGGGAGACCCTTTTCTTCGCCTTTACTCTCTTATCAGATTTAGCGTGACGACGACGACGACGACGACGACGACGAGAGAAACCATGCTCCCAAACCCAGCGCCTTCCGATTAACACCCATCCGCACCGGAAATTACCCCTATCGTGGCAAAGTTGGCAACACTGCCACGGTCAGGTTCAACACGAACCACGTCGACAGGGAACAGCGCTCAAATTGCTCCCATTCCTAGCACATTCACTCTGTTAAAACCGACTCGAGCTGTGTAACGCCGGGATGGTAGGAACATTCCCGAGCATCCTTTGTAAGCATGCATGGTCGAAGCAAGGGGGCAGAGCCAACCCCCGCTCACCGTATGCCATAAAGAATTCATGTAGAAAAAACCTAAAAAGTAAGACTCGATCCAATCTGGAATTTTCCAGAAGATCCTTCATAGATTAACGTTCCATTCAAAAGTTGCAGCTGTTGTATCTTAGGCTCGTTTTGGGTGAAACTCTTGAAAGAACTTTAAAGGTCGCTCGCCCTTTCCCCCCTGATAGAAATCCTGAATACGCCCATGTGAAGTGAAGCGCTTACTCTGCAGTGGTTCCCAACTGAATTCGGTCCGATGCAGCCTAGCATGTAGCACTTCAACTCAATTGAACAGATTGGAACCCTAAATGGGAAACTTCCGTTTCCTACCTAGCCCCATGTATTCGAGCATCGTTGGAAATTGAGCTACCACCCTGCCGACGGACCAAAGACAAAGTGCAACCGAGGTGAGGGCGAGGGTTATTAAATTAAAATAACAGTAATAGCTGTGAAAGCATGAAAAGTAGGAAAATCATGAACTCGTTTGAGTTGCTTCCTTGCCCACTCCGACACTCCGGCAGTTTGGTATTCTCTCTTTCACGCTCTCACTCAAATCGTTCGAACCGAGAAGCGAACGAGACTCATGATGTGGAATGAGAACCTCCTCGCCTTCGCTCCGAACCCGAAGTCGTCTTGCTCTGGAACCCGCCTTGGAATTCCTTCGAAAGGGAAGGTGTATGTGTGATTGAGGTCGGTGCGGAATGTATTTGCTTAATTGCGCTCGTTCCGACCGACCCGACAACTACGACCGATGTGCTATGAATTCGCCGGAAAACGCCAAGCAGGGATTTCTCCGGTGCCAGCCAGTGGAAATTGACACGGTTTGGGTTGGGGTCGGTTAACGACCACGGGAAACGCTGGAAGGGGGGGGAGGGTGAGGAAAATTAGTGTTTGTGTGTAGCGTAACCGATTTCCACAGGAGTTGGATCGGGTACCTATAGTACCTACTTTCGCCGATTGGACGAGGTAGTTGTTGGGAAAGGGGTGTTTGAGGTTCGTTTCTGGCGCTGTTCGTTGACTGGTGAGCGACGTTGTGGGTTTAGGGGATGGCTTTCACGAGTTAGGGAGCTGTCAAGTTTTGAGAAGCGGTTAGCGTGCTTGGCAGCCAAGTGAACCGTTTGTCGTCCTTTGCCGGGTGTTTTCTGCTCGTGAAACAAGTCAGTAGATTTGATTGTGGGGGAAGGGTAACTAATGGATATAGAGTTGGATATTTGCCACAGAAAACAATTAGAGAAATTAGAAAAAAGAAACTCAGAAACTTAGAAACATAGAAATTCAGAAACTTTGAAATTACTTAAACTTAGAAACTCAGACACTCAGAAACTCAGAAACTCCACAACTCCGAAACTCAAAAACTTAGAAACTCAGAAACTTAAAAACTCAGAAACTTAGAAATTTAGGAACTAAGAAACTCAGCAGCTCAGATACTCAGAAACTCAGATACTCAGAAACTCGGAAACTCAGAAACTCAGCAGCTCAGATACTGAGAAACTCAGATACTCAGAAACTCAGAAACTCAGGAACTTAGGAACTCATGAATTCAGAAACTCAGGAACTCAGAAACTCAGGAACTCAGAAACTCAGGAACTCAGAAACTCAGAAACTCAGAAACTCAGAAACTCAGAAACTCAGAAACTCAGAAACTCAGAAACTCAGAAACTCAGAAACTCAGAAACTCAGAAACTCAGAAATACAGAAACTCAGAAACTCAGAAACTCAGAAACTCAGAAGGTCAGAAACTCAGAAACTAAGAAACTCAGAAACTCAGAAACTTTGAACCTAAGCAATTATGTTTTTCGGCTACGCAGTCTTAATTTTTACAACGGCAAATAGCCCGACGTTTCGACACGAGAACCTAAGTAAATCAGAGACACAGAAACTCAAAAAATCAGCGGAATCAGAAGAATCAGACTAATTAGAACAATAAGATGAATCAGAGGATTTGGAAGAATCAGAAGAATCAGTAGAATCAGAAGAATCAGTAGAATCAGAAGAATAAGAAGAATCAGAAGAATCAGAAGAATCAGAAGAATCAGAAGAATCAGAAGAATCAGAAGAATCAGAAGAATCAGAAGAATCAGAAGAATCAAAAGAATCAGATGAATCAGAAGAATCAGAAGACAGTTCAGAGACAGTTCTGGAATAGTTCAGAGACAGTTCTAGAACAGTTCAGGAATAAATCAGAAACAGTTCAAAGACAGCTCAGAGTCAGTTCAGAGACCGTTCATAGACAGCTCAGAGACGCTTCAGCGACAGTTTAAAAAAAATCATAAATAGATCAGAGACAGTTTAGAATTAGTTCAGAGAGAGATCAGAGACAGTTTTGAGACGGTTCAGAGACAGTTATAAGACAGTTCAAAGATAGTTATAGATTGTTCAGAGTCAGTTCAGAGACAGTTCAGAGATGATTCAATGACAGTTCAGAGATAGATCAGAAATTGTTCAGAGACAGTTCAAAGACAGTTCAGAGACAGTTCAGAGATAGTTCAGAGACAGTTCCAAGGCAGTTCAAATATATTTCAGAGACAGTTCAGAGACAGCTCTGGAATAGTTCAGAGACAGTTCTAGAACAGTTCAGGAATAAATCAGAAACAGTTCAAAGACAGCTCAGAGTCAGTTCAGAGACCGTTCATAGACAGCTCGGAGACGCTTCAGCGACAGTTTAAAAACAATTCAGAAATAGATCAGGAACAGTTTAGAAATAGTTCAGAGAGAGAGATCAGAGGCAGTTTTGAGACGGTTCAGAGACAGTTATTAGACAGTTCAGTGACAGTTCAAAGATAGTTTTAGATTGTTCAGAGGCTGTTCAGAGACAGTGCAGAGACAGTCCAGAGGTGATTCAATGACAGTTCAGAGACAGTTCAGCGATAGTTCAGAAACAGTTCAGAGACAGTTCAAAGACAATTCATAGACAGTTCCGAGATAATTCAAAGATAGCTCAGAGATAGCTGAAAGACAGTTCAGAGACAGTTCAGAGGCAGATCAGAAATGGTTCAGACATTGTTGAGAAACAGTTCAGAGACAGCTCAACGTCAGTTCAGAGACAGTTTAGAGACAGTTTAAAGATAGATCAGAAACAGTTCAGAAACAGTTTAGAGACATCTCAAAGCCAGCTAAGATACTGCTCAGAGACAGCTCAAAGACAGCACAGAGACAGTTATAAGACAGTTCAGTGACAGTTCAAAGATAGTTCAGAAACAGTTCAGAGACAGTTCAAAGATAGATCAGAAACAGTTCAGAGACAGTTTAGAGACAGCTTAAAAACAGCTAAGAGACAGTTTAAAGACAACTCAGAGACAGCTCAGAGACTGTTCACAGACAGTTCAGAAACTGTTCGGAGACAGTTCTAAGACACTTCAGAGATAGTTCAGAAACAATTCAGGGACAGTTGAGGGAGAGTTCAGAAACAGTTCAGAGACAATTCAGAGGCAGTTCAGAGATGATCGAATGACAGTTCAGAGACAGTTCAGAGATAGTTTAGAGACAATTCAAAGAAAGCTCAGAGACAGTTCAGACATAGTTCAGAAATAGTTCAGAGACAGTTCAGTGACAGTTCAGATACAGTTCAGAGACAGTTCAGAGATAGTTCAAAGACAGCCCAGAGACAGTTCAGAGTCAGTTCAGAGACAGTTTAGAGACAGTTTAAAGATAGATCAGAAACAGTTCAGAAACAGTTTAGAGACATCTCAAAGACAGCTAAGAAACAGCTCAGAGATAGCTCAGAGATAGCTCAGAGACAGCTCAAAGACAACACAGAGACACTTATATGACAGTTCCGTGACAGTTCAAAGATAGTTCAGAGACAGTTCAAAGATAGATCAGAAACAGTTCAGAGACGTTTAGGGACAGCTCAAAGACAGCTGAGAGACAGCTCAGAGACTGTTCAGAGACAGTTCAAAAACTGTTCCGAGACTGTTCTAACATAGTTCAGAGACAGTTCTGAAACAATTCAGAGACAGTTCAGAGACAGTTCAGAGACAGTTCAGAGACAGTTTAGAGACAGTTCAGAGACAGTTCAGAGGCAGTTCAGAGACAGTCCAGAGACATTTCAAAGGCAGATCAGTGATGGTTCAACGACAGTTCAGAAACAGTTCAGAGACAGTTCAACGACAGTTCAGAGACAGTTTAGAGAGAGTTCAGAAACAATTCAGAGACAGTTTAGAGAGAGTTCAGATACAGTTCAGAGACAATTCAGAGACAGTTCAGATACAGTGCAGAGACTGTTCAGATATAGTTTAGAAACAGTTCAGAGATAGTTCAGAGGCAGATCAGAGATGGTTCAACGACAGTTCAGAGACAGATCAGAGATAGTTCAGAAACAGTTCAGAGACAGTTTAACGACAGTTCAGAGACAGTTTAGAGACAGCCCAGAGACAGTTCAGAGTCAGTTCAGAGACAGTTTAGAGACAGTTTAAAGATAGATCAGAAACAGTTCAGAAACAGTTTAGAGACATCTCAAAGACAGCTAAGAAACAGCTCAGAGATAGCTCAGAGATAGCTCAGAGACAGCTCAAAGACAACACAGAGACACTTATATGACAGTTCCGTGACAGTTCAAAGATAGTTCAGAGACAGTTCAGAAACAGTTCAAAGATAGATCAGAAACAGTTCAGAGACGTTTAGGGACAGCTCAAAGACAGCTAAGAGACAGCTCAGAGACTGTTCAGAGACAGTTCAAAAACTGTTCCGAGACTGTTCTAACATAGTTCAGAGACAGTTCTGAAACAATTCAGAGACAGTTTAGAGTGAGTTCAGGAACATTTCAGAGACAATTCAGAGACAGTTCAGAGACAGTGCAGAGACAGTTCAGAGACAGTTCAGAGGCAGTTCAGAGACAGTCCAGAGACATTTCAAAGGCAGATCAGTGATGGTTCAACGACAGTTCAGAGACAGTTCAGAGATAGTTCAAAAACAGTTCAGAGACAGTTCAACGACAGTTCAGAGACAGTTTAGAGAGAGTTCAGAAACAATTCAGAGACAGTTTAGAGAGAGTTCAGATACAGTTCAGAGACAATTCAGAGACAGTTCAGATACAGTGCAGAGACTGTTCAGATACAGTTCAGAAACAGTTCAGAGATAGCTCAGAGACAGATCAGAGATAGTTCAGAAACAGTTCAGAGACAGTTTAACGACAGTTCAGAGACAGTTTAGAGACAGTTCAGAGATAGTTCAGACAGAGACAGTTAAAAGACAGTTCAAAGACAGCTCAGAGACAGTTCAGAGACAGTTTAAAGACTGCTTAAGGACAGTTAAGAGACAATTCAAAGGCAGCTCAAAGACAGTTCAGAGGCAGATCAGAGATGGTTCAGAGACAGTTTAGAGACAGTTCAGAGATAGTTCAAAAACAGTTCAGAGACAGTTTAAAGACGGTTAAGATACAGTTCTAAGATAGTTCAGAGATAGTTCAGAAATAGTTCAGAAGCAGTTCAGAGATAGTTCTGAGACAGTTCATAGACAAATCAGAGAATGTTCAAAGACAGTTCAAAGATAGTTCAGAAACAGTTCAGAGACAGTTGAGAGACAGTTCAGAGACAGTTCAGAATAGTTTGAAGACAGTTTAGAGACAGTTCAAAAACAGTTCATAGACACTTCAGTTTTAGCTTCAGATCGGAGTGGAAAGTTAAACAATTAGAAAATGGAAAATGTAGATTGGATGTATTATATTTACAAGAAATTTGTACTAAAAAAGGAAAAAATAGAAAACAGAAAATAAAAAATGGAGTTTTAAATAAAAAAAAATAGAAAGTTTAACTTTAAAGAAATCTAAAAATTAAAAAAAAAACATTCGGTTCCTATAATTATTTTATTAGTCTCCCAATACCTTCAATTCTTCGGCCATTTCCAAATTTGCACAGTTAATCTCACTGCTGTATTACGACATGGTTTGCCTTTATTGGAACGAGTGTACGATTCCCCTCGTCCATCATCCCAGAGTTGGGATGACAACGTCTTCAAGACATCAAATACAACCCCACCAACCGACGACAAATCCTCACCAAGTTTATGTTAAGGAGGAGTGATCCTTGTACTCAATGACGACGATGATACCGATGACGATGGTGATAGCAGTTGATTTTCTCCATGCCGAGAAGGGTGGGTAGGATTTCGAAGTTGGAATTATTATCAACTCGTGTAGAAGTGTAGCTGCGGCTTCGAACGCGTCGGAGCAGAGGAATGGGCACCCTAATGGAGCAGTTAGATCAAGGCAGGAATTGGAACGCGTTACACTAGTGGAATAAGGTACACGATTCCTAGTTGGGTCGTAAAATTCTGCCGACTAGTGTTGTTGTTTATCGAGAATGACGAAGACAGAACAAGTTCACCCCGGTAAGGGTCCATGATGGCGTGTGTCGGTGCGGTTGCTTGATATGGGTACGCGGGTACGTGCAAACTTGCTGTGTTTGCCTGGAGAAACGGAAGTGAAACGTCTTCGTCCTGTTCGAGTTTCCTTCGGTGCTAAGTTTAGATATTCATCGCAGCCGGGGTGGGTGGTGGAGTTGAAGATGGTGTATATGTGTATATTAAGCAATAATAATCCAATTAGACATTGAATCAGATTAAAGAGAGTGAGAACCGAGAAATTGAGACTTGGGTGTGTTTGGTTGCGGTTGTTTAACATCGACAGGATGACAGTGCAACGAAGTGAGTAATTTAATTAGAATGTTTTGCGTCAATTTGGCAACTTGGAACTATTCTGAGCAGCTAGGAAAGTATTCAAATTCGGTTTGAGACCTCAATTGTAAGGCTGTCTTTAGTTTCGTTTACTAAATTCGCTTTAGTATCATCATGCTTATCTAAGGTTATCCAAGTACGCCTTTGAACTAAGGACTTCAAATCTACACACATAACCAGTACACTATTTGACGCAATCAACGGTTGTTAACATTTATCCGAAAATTTCTTTGAGTGAAGGCCTTCGTGTTTATGAATAAGGTTCATACCCAAGCAGACTCAAACAAACATATTCTATCAATTTTGCAGTTCTCTACACTTTGTCAAGCAAGTACTGTTAGAAGTTTATTTCATATTAATTTAAGACATTTCGCTTAATTCAAACTGAATTTCGCTGGAATTCCATTTGCGCCCTCCATTGATCAAATAAATCCAGAGGTTTCGAAACAATAATTCATACTGCTCATCATAATGAATCCAATTTACATTCAATTATGCTCCACCCAACGAAAAATTGTTCGCCTTTAATTTTTTTTCATTTGCCACATCGAGTTCGCCTCAGTCTCCTCCCTCCAACCTCCCTCAAACCAATTTCACCAAGGGAATTCGAAGCAACAGAATGTCGACCGGAGTAAGGGACAGGCAAAACCCCGCAGCTCATGCCATCCGCACGTTCCGGACGCCAGGATTAGGCCGTTTTAACAAGCATAAAAACGTGCACAACGTGGTGGAACTGCGAAATGAGTCTGATCTTTCCACCTTTTTCGCCCTACAGAAATGTCCCTGCCAGAGGGTGGTGGTGAGCTCATCGTCTCGTCCTTTCGATGTCGTAGTCATCGTCTGCAGGCAACCGCGAGGGCGACAAAAGCAGAAGCTCTATTCATTTTCCGGAGTTGGATTTTTCTTCTCCGCTTTGAGTGCTCAATGGCATTTTTTCACACTTTGTACTGTCACTGGGATCTAGTTTCTTTTCAGTTTATTGTCGCCGACCATTGCTGGGGGATGCAAAATATTTTCATTGTGATTTTGTTTTTCCTTTTTTGTTAAGCAGGGTAAAAGCACTGGTTTTGGACAGCCTAAGAGAAAATATCAATAAAACTTATATGAGGATCCCTATTTAAACTACAAATATGTCAAATGCAAGCTTTCAATTCATATTATGTATGTAACATATCAGAAATGAGCTTAAACCACTTATCGCTTTGAAAATCTCGTTGGTCAATATAGGACACTCGAACCAGTTTCAGCCAGAGCTTCGGTTCCTAAATTGGCCAATCACATTAATTTCCTATGAGAGTGGCCAAATTAGGAGCACCCTGGCCAAATTAGGTGTATGGGGGTAAATATTATAAGGAAATGAATTGTTTTTCTTATGTTTTGAATCAATTTGGCCGAGTAAATGAATGTAGCTCTATCATGTGAATGTGATCTACTGGACACAAAAGTTTTCTGTTGATTGGCTATGTAAATCGGTGTATAATCCACTATGGCTACAACTGGCGTATGGCCTAAACCGGTGCTTCTACCCTACAGAGATTCCCAAACGTTCAAAACATCATCTGTATCTGTCTGTACATTACAAGTGAGCGTTAAATTTTAAAAATTTAGCATGGAGACGCATGGTTTTCCACTGCCTGAATTACCTTAGTTTTTAGATGCCATGGCTTGCTTTAGCATCTCTTTTTCTATTTCGCCTTTAATTCTTCTCTTGAAATTATTCTAAGTAGTTATTAGAGCCATAAAAATGTTAGAGTAGAGGAGATTATGGAATATTTCGTTTTATTTGTTAGAACCCAACCTAGATCAAACCATCATCGCTCCTCCATTACGACCTCATAAGCCAACAACACACAAAAGGAAATCAGAACCCCCTCTCTCCCATCCCCTCCTCAAACAAAACCATTCCACGGGCATCCATTTCCGCTGTAATCGCTCCTTCCGAACACGGTAGCCATTGTAGCGAAACACCGCCCAGGACAGCAAAACGAGGTCGTACAGAGGCGTTGATTAAGTGGAAACTGGATTGAGGGCTTCCCACCCGTAAAATTCCTTTGTCTTCTTCATTCCGTGAATTCACGCTCTTGCGGTGGTGCTCGTCGTCGTCGTTGGCTCGGTTCTACTTGGATAAGCTGTGAGGGAAATAAAAATTTTGTCGGCTCAAATTAGAGCCTTGTCGGAGATCAGGATCCGAAAGTGGGAGAAGGTGCCTTAACGGCAAAAGCGAAAACGTCAAGACAACTCCGATGATAGTGATGATGATGACGGTAGATGCTGGGATTTGCCTCGGAGCTTGTGAAAAGAAGATGAAAGTTCTCGGTTGTTATTCAGGGGGCATACCGATGATGGTGTCGTCGTCGTCGTCGTCGTGAAGGAAAACCAAAGCTGTGGAAGAGATGAGTAATCTGAGCAGTGAATCATTTTCATTCCTTTGTTGCACCTTTCCCTACATTTTCCCAAAGTACTTGCGCGGGAATAGGGTTACCATACGTTTTTTTAAGTGTACATATACTCTTTTTTGCCATACAAAATGGTGTACTATTTTCTTTTACTCAATGTGATCAAGTGTACTTTTTCCAAGTATCACTCAGGCTTGACGAATGATGACAAGACATGGCCTGCGCCACATATTGAACCAGCAAACTCGATACATGGATGCTTGCCTCAATGTTCTCGATCGTCTTACACTTCCAAAATCCTCATCCACTTAGTCAAATCATCTAGCTCGTCGAAGTTCGTCGAAGATCGTCGTCAGCACACGTCGTTCGAGAGCTAATTGTACTTGCAGGTCCTATTCAAACATTGTCTACGTGTCATTCCCGTGTTATCAGTAGGTACATGGTACACTTAGTACGATTGACTTTACTAGACCGCGATGTATTTGGGGAGTTCGTAATAAGCACGAATTCCAAACTAATTCCAAACGAGTTATAAACGATCTGAGATACACAAATTGAGCCAACACCTTGAACTTATATCCGTCCATTGTCACACTTCTGCCAATGCGAGCTCTATTCATTTATTTAGTTAACATCTAAACAGGTAAAACTGAACCAACAATTTCAAAACTTGGTTTCTCCATCCTCGATTCTGCCTCACGCTCGTCAAATCGCTGCGCACTTGATCCGTTCACCTAGCTCGCGTGCCTCAAGCCTTCCTTTGCTATCCGACATTCTTCCAACATGACCTGCCCATCGTATCATTAAAGCTTTATTCACCATAGAGTTGAGCGAGCTCGTAGAGCTTGCGGAGGCCATAGTAGGTCCAACTTTCACTGATGATGCGCCTTCATATTTCACAGCTAACGTTATTATCAGCCGTCGGCAAGGGTCCAAGGTAGACGAGCTCATCGATCACCTCGAACGTATCCCCGTCTATCGTAACACTGCTTTCTAGGCAAGCCCTGTTGCAATCGACTCCATCTACTAGCATGTACTTTGTCTAGGACGGTGGTAGGTCATTTGGCATAAAATCGTTTGGCATAAAGCCGTTTGGTATAAAGTCGTTTGGCATAATGATTATTTGGCATAAAGTCGTTTGGCGTAATGGTCGTTTAGCATACTGGTCGTTTGGCATTATAGTCGTTTGGCATAATGAGTCTGTAACCAAGAATTTCTCAATTTTTCGTTTATATGTTTCTATTGAATCTTCCGGATGACATCAGGCTTGTTTTGGAGTCAATTGATACGCAATGACACTTTATTTAACAATCATTCACTCTACAAAGCACACACAAGAACATACACGTACGTGCACAACACATACTAGTTTGCACATTCAAACATACATATATTCATACACATCACGGAGAAAAAACAAGTTAGTTTGAAACAACAACAAAAATGATTGAAATTCAAACTAATATTTTTGTTGTATGGAAACTAACACTTGTTGTTTGTAAAACAAAATTTTGTTTGAAACAAACTATCTACATTATTTGTTTCCAACTTATATTTTTTCTGATTGAACAACAATGATCAACGTTGTATCAAACTAATATATTAGTTGTTAGCAAATAAAATTTTGTTTATTTCAGTTTGCACGTTTCAGTTTGCACGATACCTTAACGAATTTCTTAAATCAAATAAAAAAATAAGATTGATTCAAACAACACCACACATCGAAATTGATTTTTTGTTTGTAGAAATAACAACCTAAGAATTAGTTTTAAAAAAGCTAGATTTTTAGATTATTTGCGAGTTTAAACTCTGGGTCGAGAGTTAGCCATGTTTTCATTTTGTGTTGTGCCTGAAAACAAACTGTCATGTAAAAATATGAAACTTACTTATAAAATAATGGAACCAGAGTCTAAATATTATAAGATGCTGAATGTTCTGTCAATAATTCAGGTAATTAATTCTTTGTGTATAATGATACATATCTTAATTTATAAAGCTCAAACAAATTATTTTGTTTGCAGAACTATTCGAATAACATTTACGTGAGCCGACAAATGCTGAGATTTCAAGTTTTGAGAGGTATTTCTTTCATTAGTTTTCGTTTACGTTTTGTAAAATATATTAATTTTCCTATTACAGTATTACTGTTGATAACATGTCTACTAGTAGCGGAATATTTGGCGTGGAGCTTAGTGGCAAGCATTAGCGGCATTATTGATTAGATGGACGAAGTCGCCGGATGCAATCCCGGAATACCAGTGAACTTCGATTTTGTCAATGAGATTAAATTTGTTTGATATATTATTGTACTTTTTATAAACAAAAGCAAATATATAATATGTAGTTGCGGTTTGGAAATTTATAATTTTTGCTTTAAAATGATTAAAACAAAAAAAAGAGAATATAATTAGAATGTTATTTCAATAAATTTGTTGTTTGTTTCGAACTGCACCTCTTGTTTGTTCCAAACTAATTTTTGGTGGATTCAAACTAGAAATAATGCTTGATTCAACTATTTTCTTCGTTTGTTTTGAGAACTGTCAAAATCGAACAACCTACAAATAAGTTATTTCTAACAAATGTTTGTTGATTTCAACTAAGACGGCGTTAAATATTTAACACAGAATGTTAGTTTTTTTTTTTTTTTCAAACAACGCGATTAGTTGATTCAAATTGATTTTATGTTTGTGCAAAATTCAACCTTAAGTTTTGGTTAAAACAAACCAAAATTTGTTTGTAATTTCTTTATATTTTTCTCCGTGATATAGCCGCAGTACTCGCATACTCCTCGTATATTTTACGCCAGCCTCGTTAGTATCAAATGGTTACGGGGTACACACTTATGAAACTTTCCACGAATATGATAATATTTGTCGTAATAAAAACCACTAAGGATTTAGCAGGATTCCAAAGATATTGACATATTGTTTCTACAGAATTTTTGAAGGCATCCCACAGGATTCCCTCAGGATTCTCGAAGAATATCACAGAATCCCAATTGGATTTTTTCCAGGATGCTCATGAAAAAAAAACACACGGAATTCCCGTAAGGTTCACAATTCCCGCAGTATTTCTACACAATTCCCAAAGAATTCTTGCGGATTTTACAAAAAGTTTCCTGAGAATTCTCACATGACTCTTTCTAATAAGACCAATCCAAATTCCCAAAGTATTTCTACGAGATTCTCTCAGGAACACTAACTATTTGCAATATAACTATAAGATAAGATTTCAACAGGACCTTCATAAGAATCCCAGCATTCGCGTAAGATTCCCTATGTATTTTAAAACTTTTTGCTCACTATTTCCGTAGAATTTTTACAACATTTGCACTGTCTTTCAACATAACTCCAACAGTATTCCCACAGTATATCCTTGGGTTACCATCTAACAATTCCCACTGGAATGCCAGAATCCTTACCGGAATACAAGCATCTACACTAGAATCTTAAATCGGCATTGAAAATCCATAATCTATGCTGGAATCCAGGATCCACACTGGAATTGAAGGATCCACACTGGAAACTCAAACTCCCCACTGGTATCCCCATATCGCACTGAAATCCTAGGATCCGCATCTGAAATCCATACAGGAATACAGGATCCTCAGTAAATTCCAAATATCTACACTGTAAATGCAAAATACTCACTGGGGCTCAAATATCTACACTGAAATCCAAAAATTGGCTCTGAAATCCCAGCATTCAAATTAGAAAACAAGGACCCATGTTCTAATCCACTAAAATCTAAAATCGCAAGATCCATACTGGAGTATCAAGATACTGAAACCCCAAGGTCTCAACTGAAATTTCAGGTTTCACATTAGAATTACATGAACCATGTAACAATCCCAAGATTCAAACTGGAATTTCAATATACACAATGGAATACCAAGATCCACACTGACACACTATGATCTGAACAACAGTCCCAGGATATACATAAAAATATAACAAACATAGTGGAATCCAAATCTTCACGTTAGAAACCAGGGATCTACAATGCACCAACACAATCTACACTATAATCCTAAGATTCACACTGGAACACTTGGAACCAGAGTGGAACACCAGGATCCACATTGTTATTCCAGGATTCACACTGAAAACCCATGATCCACATTGCAATCCCAGAATCCACACTGGATTCCCAGTATCCACATTATATTTTCAGAATCTACACGGAATTCCCAGAATCCTCACGGGATTCCCAGAATTTTCACGGGATTCCCAGAATCCTCACAGGGATTCCCAGAATCCTCACAGGGATTCCCAGAATCCTCACAGGGATTCCCAGAATCCTCACAGGGATTCCCAGAATCCTCACAGGGATTCCCAGAATCCTCACAGGGATTCCCAGAATCCTCACAGGGATTCCCAGAATCCTCACAGGGATTCCCAGAATCCTCACAGGGATTCCCAGAATCCTCACAGGGATTCCCAGAATCCTCACAGGGATTCCCAGAATCCTCACAGGGATTCCCAGAATCCTCACAGGGATTCCCAGAATCCTCACAGGGATTCCCAGAATCCTCACAGGGATTCCCAGAATCCTCACAGGGATTCCCAGAATCCTCACAGGGATTCCCAGAATCCTCACAGGGATTCCCAGAATCCTCACAGGGATTCCCAGAATCCTCACAGGGATTCCCAGAATCCTCACAGGGATTCCCAGAATCCTCACAGGGATTCCCAGAATCCTCACAGGGATTCCCAGAATCCTCACGGGATTCCCAGAATCCTCACGGGATTCCCAGAATCCTCACGGGATTCCCAGAATCCTCACGGGATTCCCAGAATCCTCACGGGATTCCCAGAATCCTCACGGGATTCCCAGAATCCTCACGGGATTCCCAGAATCCTCACGGGATTCCCAGAATCCTCACGGGATTCCCAGAATCCTCACGGGATTCCCAGAATCCTCACGGGATTCCCAGAATCCTCACGGGATTCCCAGAATCCTCACGGGATTCCCAGAATCCTCACGGGATTCCCAGAATCCTCACGGGATTCCCAGAATCCTCACGGGATTCCCAGAATCCTCACGGGATTCCCAGAATCCTCACAGGGATTCCCAGAATCCTCACAGGGATTCCCAGAATCCTCACAGGGATTCCCAGAATCCTCACAGGGATTCCCAGAATCCTCACAGGGATTCCCAGAATCCTCACAGGGATTCCCAGAATCCTCACAGGGATTCCCAGAATCCTCACAGGGATTCCCAGAATCCTCACAGGGATTCCCAGAATCCTCACAGGGATTCCCAGAATCCTCACAGGGATTCCCAGAATCCTCACAGGGATTCCCAGAATCCTCACAGGGATTCCCAGAATCCTCACAGGGATTCCCAGAATCCTCACAGGGATTCCCAGAATCCTCACAGGGATTCCCAGAATCCTCACAGGGATTCCCAGAATCCTCACAGGGATTCCCAGAATCCTCACAGGGATTCCCAGAATCCTCACGGGATTCCCAGAATCCTCACAGGGATTCCAGAATCCTCACAGGGATTCCCAGAATCCTCACAGGGATTCCCAGAATCCTCACAGGGATTCCCAGAATCCTCACAGGGATTCCCAGAATCCTCACAGGGATTCCCAGAATCCTCACAGGGATTCCAGAATCCTCACAGGGATTCCCAGAATCCTCACAGGGATTCCCAGAATCCTCACAGGGATTCCAGATCCTCACAGGGATTCCCAGAATCCTCACAGGGATTCCCAGAATCCTCACAGGGATTCCCAGAAATCCTCACAGGGATTCCCAGAATCCTCACAGGGATTCCCAGAATCCTCACAGGGATTCCCAGAATCCTCACAGGGATTCCCAGAATCCTCACAGGGATTCCCAGAATCCTCACAGGGATTCCCAGAATCCCAAGGGATTCCCAATCCTCACAGGGATTCCCAGAATCCTCACAGGGATTCCCAGAATCCTCACAGGGATTCCCCAGAATCCTCAACAGGGATTCCCAGAATCCTCACAGGGATTCCCAGAATCCTCACAGGGATTCCCAGAATCCTCACAGGGATTCCCAGAATCCTCACAGGGATTCCCAGAATCCTCACAGGGATTCCCAGAATCCTCACAGGGATTCCCAGAATCCTCACAGGGATTCCCAGAATCCTCACAGGGATTCCAGAATCCTCACAGGGATTCCAGAATCCTCACAGGGATTCCCAGAATCCTCACAGGGATTCCCAGAATCCTCACAGGGATTCCAGAATCCTCACAGGGATTCCCAGAATCCTCACAGGGATTCCCCAGAATCCTCAGGGATCAGATCCCAGGGATTCCCAGAATCCTCACAGGGATTCCCAGAATCCTCACAGGGATTCCCAGAATCCTCACAGGGATTCCCAGAATCCTCACAGGGATTCCCAGAATCCTCACAGGGATTCCAGAATCCTCACAGGGATTCCCAGAATCCTCACAGGGATTCCCAGAATCCTCACAGGGATTCCCAGAATCCTCACAGGGATTCCCAGAATCCTCACAGGGATTCCCAGAATCCTCACAGGGATTCCCAGAATCCTCACAGGGATTCCCAGAATCCTCACAGGGATTCCCAGAATCCTCACAGGGATTCCCAGAATCCTCACAGGGATTCCCAGAATCCTCACAGGGATTCCCAGAATCCTCACAGGGATTCCCAGAATCCTCACAGGGATTCCCAGAATCCTCACAGGGATTCCCAGAATCCTCACAGGGATTCCCAGAATCCTCACAGGGATTCCCAGAATCCTCACAGGGATTCCCAGAATCCTCACAGGGATTCCCAGAATCCTCACAGGGATTCCCAGAATCCTCACAGGGATTCCCAGAATCCTCACAGGGATTCCCAGAATCCTCACAGGGATTCCCAGAATCCTCACAGGGATTCCCAGAATCCTCACAGGGATTCCCAGAATCCTCACAGGGATTCCCAGAATCCTCACAGGGATTCCCAGAATCCTCACAGGGATTCCCAGAATCCTCACAGGGATTCCCAGAATCCTCACAGGGATTCCCAGAATCCTCACAGGGATTCCCAGAATCCTCACAGGGATTCCCAGAATCCTCACAGGGATTCCCAGAATCCTCACAGGGATTCCCAGAATCCTCACAGGGATTCCCAGAATCCTCACAGGGATTCCCAGAATCCTCACAGGGATTCCCAGAATCCTCACAGGGATTCCCAGAATCCTCACAGGGATTCCCAGAATCCTCACAGGGATTCCCAGAATCCTCACAGGGATTCCAGAATCCTCACAGGGATTCCCAGAATCCTCACAGGGATTCCCAGAATCCTCACAGGGATTCCCAGAATCCTCACAGGGATTCCCAGAATCCTCACAGGGATTCCCAGAATCCTCACAGGGATTCCCAGAATCCTCACAGGGATTCCCAGAATCCTCACAGGGATTCCCAGAATCCTCACAGGGATTCCCAGAATCCTCACAGGGATTCCCAGAATCCTCACAGGGATTCCCAGAATCCTCACAGGGATTCCCAGAATCCTCACAGGGATTCCCAGAATCCTCACAGGGATTCCCAGAATCCTCACAGGGATTCCCAGAATCCTCACAGGGATTCCCAGAATCCTCACAGGGATTCCCAGAATCCTCACAGGGATCATCCCAGAATCCTCACAGGGATTCCCAGAATCCTCACAGGGATTCCCAGAATCCTCACAGGGATTCCCAGAATCCTCACAGGGATTCCCAGAATCCTCACAGGGATTCCCAGAATCCTCACAGGGATTCCCAGAATCCTCACAGGGATTCCCAGAATCCTCACAGGGATTCCCAGAATCCTCACAGGGATTCCCAGAATCCTCACAGGGATTCCCAGAATCCTCACAGGGATTCCCAGAATCCTCACAGGGATTCCCAGAATCCTCACAGGGATTCCCAGAATCCTCACAGGGATTCCCAGAATCCTCACAGGGATTCCCAGAATCCTCACAGGGATTCCCAGAATCCTCACAGGGATTCCCAGAATCCTCACAGGGATTCCCAGAATCCTCACAGGGATTCCCAGAATCCTCACAGGGATTCCCAGAATCCTCACAGGGATTCCCAGAATCCTCACAGGGATTCCCAGAATCCTCACAGGGATTCCCAGAATCCTCACAGGGAGGATTCCCAGAATCCTCACAGGGATTCCCAGAATCCTCACAGGGATTCCCAGAATCCTCACAGGGATTCCCAGAATCCTCACAGGGATTCCCAGAATCCTCACAAGGGATTCCCAGATCCTCACAGGGATTCCCAGAATCCTCACAGGGATTCCCAGAATCCTCACAGGGATTCCAGAATCCTCACAGGGATTCCCAGAATCCTCACAGGGATTCCCAGAATCCTCACAGGGATTCCCAGAATCCTCACAGGGATTCCCAGAATCCTCACAGGGATTCCAGAATCCTCACAGGGATTCCCAGAATCCTCACAGGGATTCCCAGAATCCTCACAGGGATTCCCAGAATCCTCACAGGGATTCCCAGAATCCTCACAGGGATTCCCAGAATCCTCACAGGGATTCCAGAATCCTCACAGGGATCCCAGAATCCTCACAGGGATTCCCAGAATCCTCACAGGGATTCCAGAATCCTCACAGGGATTCCCAGAATCCTCACAGGGATTCCCAGAATCCTCACAGGGATTCCCAGAATCCTCACAGGGATTCCCAGAATCCTCACAGGGATTCCCAGAATCCTCACAGGGATTCCCAGAATCCTCACAGGGATTCCCAGATCTCACAGGGATTCCCAGAATCCTCACAGGGATTCCCAGAATCCTCACAGGGATTCCAGAATCCTCACAGGGATTCCAGAATCCTCACAGGGATTCCCAGAATCCTCACAGGGATTCCCAGAATCCTCACAGGGGATTCCCAGAATCCTCACAGGGATTCCCAGAATCCTCACAGGGATTCCCAGAATCCTCACAGGGATTCCCAGAATCCTCACAGGGATTCCCAGAATCCTCACAGGGATTCCCAGAATCCTCACAGGGATTCCAGAATCCTCACAGGGATTCCCAGAATCCTCACAGGGATTCCCAGAATCCTCACAGGGATTCCCAGAATCCTCACAGGGATTCCCAGAATCCTCACAGGGATTCCCAGAATCCTCACAGGGATTCCCAGAATCCTCACAGGGATTCCCAGAATCCTCACAGGGATTCCAGAATCCTCACAGGGATTCCCAGAATCCTCACAGGGATTCCCAGAATCCTCACAGGGATTCCCAGAATCCTCACAGGGATTCCCAGAATCCTCACAGGGGATTCCCAGAATCCTCACAGGGATTCCCAGGGATCCAGATCCTCACAGGGATTCCCAGAATCCTCACAGGGATTCCCCAGAATCCTCACAGGGATTCCCAGAATCCTCACAGGGATTCCCAGAATCCTCACAGGGTTCCCAGATCCTCACAGGGTTCCCAGAATCCTCACAGGGATTCCCAGAATCCTCACAGGGATTCCCAGAATCCTCACAGGGATTCCCAGAATCCTCACAGGGATTCCCAGAATCCTCACAGGGATTCCCAGAATTCTGCACTGGAAATCCTCGATCCACATTGGCATCCCAAAACATATTCTGAAATCTGCACTCTGGAATCCCGCAATCCACACTGACTTCCGGCACAGGATCCATTCTATAATTGTTCAAGAATCTCTGATTTGCAAACCACGCTTATTACAGTATACGACGAGCGTGGTGATGCCGATAAAAGCTGGTGGCAAAACAGGTATGTTTTATGCTGACAGCGCAACCTAGTGGAAGAAATCTGAATTAAAAAACTTGTCATTGGACTGCCCTTAAGGTCTTTCACAACTTTGCCATAGATACCAACCATCCATTTTGTCTAAAAAATTAACTGTATTCAAAAATGTTACTGATTTCAAAATAGATCACTGGGCGTTCGAGGCATCTGATCTCAAAATAGATCACTGGGAGTTAATGGGTTAACCATAATTTTAGGTATGAAAACTGTTGATTTAAATTTCAATAAATTTCTCCTTCTTTTATGCATAGGCTGTTCTTTGGAGCTATATTTTTTACGTATTTTTTTTTTGTTTCTAACTAACGAAATTGCGGCAATCGATAACATTGATCTGCTCAAATTATTAGCGATAAGAGAAATCGATTACTGCAGTTACTTCGATGGGTTGTGCTACTTTTCCCCGAATGTCGTTTCCCCGAACGCCAGTTCCCCGAATAACCCATTTCCCCGACTAGCCCGCATCCCCGAAAAGTTTTAAGCATTCCTAATTGTCGTAACTTTATACATTTCAGGGTGGTGAACGAATTGACCATCTAATACGCACCCATCTTTATTTAATTGGCGGTTCCTTCGAGTTTTACCGTCATCAGCATTTTTGCCAACATGTGTATAGCCGAGAATGACAGAATACTTCCTTGTTTTGACTGTTCATCGTTCTTTCTCGTCATCACGCACTTTTTTATGTCTTTTCGTTTTATTACGCCGCAATAATTTTTGGCGTCCATTCTTCTATTGGTTTAATTATAAATTTTGCCTTCTGTTAAAAATATGCTGTTCTTTATATTTATACTGTTTTAAGCTTTATTATTTAGTAAAGCTAAATGTTAACCATTTTTATATTTTGTCGTTTTATCAATTCATGCCAGATGTGTCGTTAGAATGATAATTACTTTAGAGTCTGTCAATATTCAACATATACTTTTTTGGGGAAAACGCGTGATCTCCTTTCGAGATATGCTGGAAAAATATTATTTCATTATTTTATTAGATTAGATTAGAGATTAGAGCTTTTGATGTTTTGCAAAACAAATTCCATTCCTTTATCAAGTAATTTTCATCTAGTGTTACGTCCAAACTGGGACAGAGCTTGATCTGCAGCAAAATATTCTATGAGCGTTCCCTTGATGAATAACTGCGATCTTTCTTTGCCAATTTACTGTTTTCAAATATGTACATCGCAACACGCTCGAAGATACTCTATGTTATGAGATGTAGGGACCCGTCACGAGTTTTATTTAGTAATGCTCTCTAATGTCACAACAATTTTTGAAATTTTTAGCTTGAAAAATCTCTGAACGTTTAGAACCTACCAACATGTTTTGCTATGGACTCTGTGGTGTTGATCTCGGTAAAAGCTAAAAAATGCCGATAATTATTTTATTGATGATTGACACTATGTCAAACGGCCATTATGCCAAATGACCATTATGCCAAACAACCATTATGCCAAACGACTTTATGCCAAACGGGGTACAATCGTCCAGGACACATTCACCACCAGACCAACTTTTGCTGCCTCCCCTTTCAGGCGGGTGTTGAGGTCTGCCACCTTTTCAAATGTTCGACCGACAAAGTTCATATCATCCGCAAAGCAAACAAATTGGCTGGATCTTGTGAAAATCGTTTCCCGACTGTTAAAGCCGGCTCTCCGCATAACACCTTCTAGCGCTATATTGAACATACAGGGGATTGTCAAAACAACTGGGACAGGCAAATATTGGGCCAACTTTGGAATGCTGTAACTTTGAGTTCCCCCGGGGCACTTGGCGGCGCCATGAGTGGCCAAATCTGTACAAGACTCATTTTCAATTTATAATAGGGTATTTTATGATAAGCTAGGGAGAAAACGATATTGCGCGACAAATTTTGAGTGAATAAATTGTTTAATCCCAATTCGGATCCACTACCGGCACCGATTCCGAGTAAATGGCCATATCTTGGTTGTTTCTGGACCAATCTTAATACTTGGCGCACCAATCGCTTCAGAATTTGATCTTCTATCTTCATGAGTAGTAAAATTTTGATTTTTTAGCCGAGACCATTGCTAAAAACACGTCATAATTTTACTGCATAAGACATGCTTCCGGAAATCCGGATTATCACCGGTATCCGGTGGTCATAGTTCATCTACATGGATGCACCTCAAAAGTAGATTAGTTGACCCGTCCATTACTTCTTAAAGAATTGAAATACATCGCTGAAAATTTCACAGTAAACGTAAAATTTTCTGAACTTTCAAGAAAAAAGTAAGAACAGCAATAGCCCCTTTGGTCCCGAGGCCTTCAAAACACGAAAGAAGGAAAATTATTGATTTTTTTTCATGTAAAAGAACAAATTTTGTGAAATATTATATTTTTCCTGAAAAGTCAAAATTTTTAGCTTTCATTTTGTTCAAAAAGATTGAAAATCGGTCAAACGGTTCAAAAGTTATAATTTTTTAAATTTCTCTCTATTTCGGAAATGGTCACCCTATACAGAAAAAATCCGAAAACACGTGTATCCATATTTCGGATTAGGAACAAAATAGCAAATTTTCACAGAATTCGGTGATCCACTAAATCGGTTTTTTATGGAATGGCTGAACTTTTGTCACTGACTGTATATTGCGTCTATGATTCAACGGAATTTGTTTAAGTGTTGCTAGTTGCTGAAACTAACTAGCTCTATTCCAAGAGTTGATGGTCACTTCAATATCAAGCTATGGAGATTGAAGGAAAAGCGTAAATTTATTCAAAACATTGTTTAAAATAAAATTTTATCAATTTTTCACAGAAATGTCATAAGGAAGCTCCTGCAAAATTTCCTAGTTACTAAAACTAGAAGCTTTTGTGATTGATTTTGAAATAAATGACAAAATTATTTTGAAATTGAAAATTTTAAAAATTTGACATCAGGCATCATGCTCTCATAATCACTTATAATACTGAGTTTAATTATAATCATTATTAAAAATCAAAGTTCAATCATTAATTATTATTAAAGTTCAATCATAAAATTAAAGTTTAATCATTATTCATAATAATTAATCATCAATCACAATCATTAATCATGGTTTAAAAAGTTTCAATCATAAATCATAATCATTAATCATGGAAATGTTGAATTTAATGATTAATCAATCATTGCTACCCGTAAATCATCAACACTCTGAGTGGAATATTGTTTTAAGTATTGTACTCTTTTACAAAGTTGGATAGAGCAAATATGGTAACCCTACGCTCCAAATTTAACGTTGACGATACTCAGAGCACGAAATGAAAGTAGAAAAAGCTCAGTCATCATCTGTGCCGCCACTTTTCGATGTTGGCTTCAGATGTCGTCTTGCCAGTGCACAACAAAAAAAAAGGGAGAACCAAGAGTCCTTTGAAGGTCTGCTCGTTTCGCTGCAAGCAGTGTTCTAGCTTTTTTCTGTAGCATGACACCATTGAAAGGAATGAGACGAATTCTCCGCGTTGGTTTTCACTTATTTTTTCTTTTGACTTTCCGGGAGTCAAATTGTGTCTCTTGGGAACTTGGGTGTTTCTTTTCCGATGAAATGGTCTCTAGTTGCTTGTCTACACGGAGAGGTAAGTTGGGCTTGGGGTTGAACAATTTGCGGTTGCGGATAATCTGATTTATCCGAGAACTGTTTCGAGATTATGATCGTAATTAATTTCGGACTTGTTGGAACGCTCTTTTTGTGGAAAAACTAAGATTTTCGTAACGTCTCCTTCATTTATTATGTTGGTAGATATTGAATATCTCTTTTGTGTCAAATTACAACTCTCTGAACATTGTTGAGAACTTATGGAAATTTCAGATGAGATGTTGATGCCTAAATGCTCTGTGTGTCAATGCCAGAACCCAAAATATATTGAACCAACCCAGGGCTAAGAGCTCTTGCTGAAAAAAGTATCCTTCAAACTACTGGTATTACACATACCACTCTGATTTCGCACGCACGAATAAATTAATCTCAATCAACGTTCGTCACCGTCTTTCCTTGTTCCTTCACAGCAATCTTCTTACCATTCAACATTCTCTTGAGAAACAAACCAAGTTTTTATGCGCTCAATTTCCCCAGCCTTCCGTTTCCGATCTAGAGACCGGGTTTTCCCTCGATTCGCCTTGCCAATTCGTTACCAAGTTGTCCAGGGTGGTCCAATCACCCTCCCAATCGCACCCCCTCAAACGCAAGGTGAGCAGGTAAATAAATTTATCATTCAAGACGTGACGTGGAAAGGAAAAGTTCTTCCGGTGTCCGACTGATGGTTGTGGGGGTTAGCAGCAGCTTGGGCAGAACTTTTTGTACTTTTGTTGTTGATATTGCGCCGAGGGGATGGTTCCGCTTTGTACTCTACAAAAATGTCAACTTGCGAAAGATTCTAGTTTAAGCAAGGTCTGTAAATTGTGAAACATTTCGTATTTCTGGTTTGAAGGACTTGTAATAAGTAGAATTGCTGTCATTAAAATTCGAGCTGCTTATTGGAATACCTGTACCTAAATAGAAAAAACAACTAGAAGTTGTATTCTCTGACAGATTCCCGTAAATCTGCCACAACAGTTCTTTTTGAATTTTGTATAAGTTTATTCTCACTAAACTACAAAAAAAAAACATTGAGGAAAACAGAATGTGTTTTTGATTGTGCTACTTTTCCCCGAACGCTAGTTTCCCGAATAATCCATTTCCCCGAATGGCCCGTTTCCCCGAAAAGATATGTGGTGAATAAATTGCCGAAAATGCCGGTAACGGAGAAACTAGTAAAAACCGCCGATCAAACAAAGAAGGGTGCATTTCAGATGACCAGTTTTCTCACCACTTAGACATGTAACTTTGACCTAATCAGGAAAATGATTTTTCTATCAAATGTCATGCTTTTCAGCCAAATGTGCATTAAAAAAAATGTCCGTTCGATATTTTTTGCTTCGACTAAACCTTAGTCAACCAAATGACATTTGGCCGAACATCATTGCACCAAACGTCAATCGAATAGACATTATTCGAAACATTTGGTCGAATGTCATAGTTTCGATTAAATGAATCCCGACCAGAATCACATAACAAGACACATTTCTAACAATGAAAATAACAGCTACATATTTTGTAACAGCTTTATGGTAACATTTGTTATATTTTTGAAATTGCATTTGAGAGTTTGTAGTATATTGTTATATGTCCAAAGTTATGAACAGTAATATTACAGTAATACTTGTTCTCAAAGTAGTGTTCTAAGTTCATTTGGTCGATGGTAAATTAGACCTGATTAAGGAAATTATCTACCTGGATCTTACTGAGATTTGAACCGCAAATCCATCTGCATGAGGGATTTGCTTTATAATCAAAAACGTTCCAACGTAGCTAATGAAGGCGCACTAAGTGGTATAATGCCGTCAACTCCTCATATGAACTCCATAAACGTAAACTCAACCAGTCCACTAAACCGGGTGAGATAATAAATCGAGGGACGAATAAAGGAAAACAAGTTCCATTTACTTCCGTTGCCATTTCCGTCACCAATGTCTACGTGCTGTTTCCAAGAATTCTCACCGACCGGTCCATATTTTCCTGGTTCCACTTAGCAACTACGACCAGCACTCCACCATTCTTACTTCTTATCCACAAAGGCGCTCACAAAAGCGTCCGAAAAAAAGGTCAAGACCTCTCCCCGCAGCAGTTCCAAGCGCCCGTAATGAATTCTTTTTTTCACCTTCGCCCACTTTTTTTCCCTCCACCAGGTTCAACTTTTATATTTACTTGCTTCCGCTTGAAACGCTCGAACAAATAAGCGTCCAATTCCCCATTCCCCATTCCCGCAAGCCAGTTCCCAACCTGCTCGAATTTCCTTCGGTGGTAAATCACCATCCACTAAGAGCTCCGCCGCATTGCTCCGGACGGACCGGAGGAAAAACGAAACGAGCGAAAAAGTGGCGCTTCCTTGACGAAGCTCTCGCTTCCAACTTCGCCACCTTACGGAGGTATTTTAGATCCCATGGCTGTGTGTATGTGTGCGAGTTTACCCCGCAGGGAATAAAGCCGGGGAGTTTACCGTTTTCTCACCTTCATCAACTTGGGAAAACCCAAGTAACTTAACAACGGCAGCTCAGTGGAAAATCTTCCGTTTGAAATTCAGGGCTGGTAGCGACTAAGTGTCATGGAAACTCCTTGAAAAAGATAGAATGGAGTAGACCAAAAATGGTCCAAGAAGGTACCAATAAATCAAAAAGAAACCCGGAGTTTGATTCGTTGAACTATCTGACCAAACATTTCTCTGAGAACATTTCTAAGAATTTATTTAAAAATCTTCTAGACTTAACGAAAAGTTCAACTTATCATATTACTGTATGAATTTTCAAGACTTTGTTTTGAAACTTCATAAGAAATTAATTTATTGTTTTCTTCAGACTTAACTATAAAATTTGTCCAATGATTTTTTCACGGACATTCAATGGTATTTATGGACTTCATAAGACATTTCAATGCAATTTTTTTTTGTCTATCTTCATTAACGAGATTTTTAGTCCCGGGATAGTTCGGACCAACGGCTTTCCTTGCTTGCACTATAACATTTTTATGAAATCAACTAGCAATTTCTCCATAGATGTCTCCAATGATTTCAAAGGTTAGGTTTTCATAAGTGATTTATCCATGATTCTTTAAAATTTGAATCAGAAGTTTCTTTAAGGATACCTTCAGGAATTACTCCAGAGATTCCAACGATTCCTTCAACAGTTCCTCCAGAAATTCTTTGAGAAATTTCCCAATTCTTTACAGATTTTTTTCATTCATTCTTCCAGTTATATATCCAAGAAAATATCGAAGAATTTTTAGAAAATTGTTGGTGAAAATTATGAAAATTATGAAAATGATGAAACTTTCATACCTTAATGAACAAGAGAGAGCTTTTGGAGTTTTTAGGTAGCTTAAACGATGTTATCATTTCGATTATCTGAATAATAGTTCGAGAGACTCCTTGGAAAAGAAATTAGACCGAAGTAACTTCTAAGCCTACCCTCAACGAGTCGAAACCATAGGAAATAGTGCCCGAAAATCATCGATTTGGATTAAATTTTACTAACATAATCGGTGAGATACAATAACTGTTTTCCAAACGTAAGCTGGTCCCCTTGACTCAAGAGTATTTTCTTAAAACGACCTGAAAGTGTTCACCAGCGATTCATTTGAAAAGTTTAGCTTCGAAATTATTTATTTGAGTGAAAATTGTTCTGTGAACAAGTAACAGATAACTATTTTGGCAACGAGGAAAAAATATACATTGAAGAAAAATTAATTCATATTTTTTTTTTCAAAGAAAAAATAAAAATGAAATAACCTTGAATTTTCAAGTGCGAAAAATCCCCATTTTTATTATTTTTCCAAATTTTCGCCATACAATCTTAATGAGAAAAAGATGTTTGAAACAAAGTCTGATGAGGTGACCATTTTGAAGTTATTTCAAGTGAAATGAGAAAATTAATTTGTAAGCATATAAGATAAAAATGGATTATTATATAAGTCAAAAGTTATTCTTTGTTTTCGAGTATTAAGTTCATATCTTCTAACGCAAACATAACTCATGTTAACAATTAAGATTTGGTATCGAAATATAGGATTTTCTCACAAAATTCGAAGGAAACCGATCCTTCTTTTTTTTATTTCCAAGACTGAATAGCGAGAAATCTTTGCGTCGGTATTGTATTTCGTTGTTCTTAATGAAGAATCAAGACTTATTTATGAAACGGGCCTATTTTATCATTTTTCTCAAAAAAAAAAAAAATATATGGCCACTTATAGAAACATGATCATGAGGGTGCGGCTTATTTTTCAAAAGTTCTCAAAATCAAAACTTCGTGTGCTCTTATGAATTCAAATCACATCAAAAGATAAACCTCAAAGTCTGAGCTAAAAATATTTTGATTTAGCAGTGGTGCATGCGTCTTGAAGGTGAATTTTCAAGTTACAAAAAATTTCCTTCATTAAAGTCTCTATGAGCTCGGTGTTTTCTAACAAATTTTGAAACGTTTTCCACCATTATCTCTATAATTGAATATAAAAAACTTAGTATGATACCAAATTTGTCTAAAATCGAAACTAGTCCAAGTTAAAAATAGTTTTCTTCCAATTTTTCCTCATTTTACCAAAAAAAATCATCTTTGTATGACCATAACATCAAAACTATTCGTCCGTTTCCAAAACTTTTTACATTATTTTGAAGTCAATTTAGTTGTTTTCAAATTGTTCATGATGTACCATTTCTTCAAAATGGTTTTGGCTTTGGTATTCAACAAACACTACCCAAAAACATGATTTTTCAATAAAAAAAAATCAAATTTAAGGCGATTCAAATTAAACAAAAATCCAATCTCCCATATGCTCTATACCATCCTTACCATAAAAATAGCGTTCTGTGAAAATTTCAGCTTTCTAGGTGGTGATTTAAAGGAGGCCCAAAGACATTGTAGGTTCATATGGAAATAACTTTGGAGAAATTTTGAGAATTGTTCCAAACACGCTAGTACTGAATGGTAAGTAGAAATTAATCATCCCATATTGAAAACTTAGATTGGATTCTCAAACATTTACAAATTTTGAACCGACCTACTGCTCAGTCAAGGATGGAGGGTCAATTGGTGAGCTCGTTTCATGTTTTTATTTCGAATCTGTCAAAATAACTACACGTTTTATCGCCACAACGGTGGGAACGTTATGCAACAATTATTTTCCAACAAACTTTAGATAATTCATCGCCGTGAACTTCTTCAGATATTTCAACAGCAATTACCTTAAGAATTCATCACGCTTCCTTCACGAATTTCTCAAGGAATTCCTTGAAGAATTAATTAAGGAATTACTCAAGGATTTTTTAAGGAATTAAAAAAAAATCGTCCAGAAATTTCTTCAATGATTTAAGCCTATTCAAAGAATTTTCATAACATACCTCAAGATGTTTCCTCCAGAAATTCGTTCAAGGTTTCTTCAGAATTTTCTACAGATTATGCTTCATAAGTCCTTCCAGGAATGTCTCCGGAAATCCATTCAGAGATTTCTACAGAGAGTCCCGCAAGGAATCATTCAGGTATACTTCCAACAGTTACTCCTCCAGCATTTTCTTCAGAAATATCTGTAGGGATTCCTCCGAGAATTTCCGGGAATATTCTATGTGTCCTGCAGAAACTTTTTCAGAGATTTCAACATGGATTTCCTCAAGAATTCTTAAAGGAATTTCTGCAGAAACTCGAACAGGGACTTAAATTGAAATTCCTTGAAATTGAAATTCCTTGAAAATGAAAGGAAAATGAATTCCTTGAAGGATTGCTCCATGAATTTATAAAGAGATTTTACCCAGGAATTCCAAGTAAATAATTTTAAAGTTTTGAGACAATTCACAGCTATTTAAAAAAAAAAACTTCTCCAGATCCACCCGATGTTCAGCAATTTCTCTAAGGATTGCTCCAGGTACACTCTCAGAAATATCTCCAGGGATTCCAATAGGTATTCCTCCAGAACCTTCTTTAGATACTTCGATGAAATTCCTGCTGGATCCAAAGATTTATACAGCGATTTCCTCAGGAATTCCTGAAAGGATTTGTCCAGAAACTCTTACAGGGTCTTCTTTTAGGAACTTCACAAAATAAATTCCTTGAAGGATTGCTCCATGTGTTTTAAGAGAATTTACTCAGGAAATTATACAGGAATTTCTAGAAAAAACAATAATATAACTTCAAAGCTTTAAGACCATTCTCAGATTTTTTTTTCCAAAAATTCCTCCAGATCCTCCAAGGAAGTTCAGGAATGTCTCTAAGGATTGTTTCAGGTACTCTTTCAGAAATATCTCCAGGGATTCCAACAGTAATTCCTTCAGAACTTTCTTCAGATACTCCTGCAGTTATTCCTGCTGGAACCACTTCTTCAAAAATTTCTCAAGGGATTCCTCTTACAATTCTTATATGTATCCTCCAGAAACTCCTCCCGAGTAAACAGGGATTTTCTCAGGAACTCCTGAGAGGGTTCCTTCAAGAACTGTTACAGGAATCCCTTCAAGAATTTCCTGTTCAAAAATTTCACAAGGGATCCATCTCACCATTCCTCCAGGGATTATTCTGTGTATCCTGCACAAACTTTTTTTTCAGAGATTTAAACATGGATTTCTTCAGGAATACTTGAAGGGATTCCTGCAGAAACTCTAACAGGGACTTCTTTTAGGAATGTCTCAATGAATTCCTTGAAGGATTGCTTCATGAATTTTTTAAAGGGTTTAACTCAGGAATTTATGCACGAATTTCTAGAAAAAAAAAAAACGTCTAGAAATAACTTCAAAGTTTTAAGACAGTTACAGATTTTTTCCAAAAATTCCTCCAGTTCCTCCGAAGAAAAAAGTTCAGGAATTTCTCTAAGGATTGCTCCAAGTACACTTTCAGAAATATCTCCATGGATTCCAACAAAAATTCCCCCAAACCTTTCTTCAGATACTTCTGCAGAGTTTCCTGCTGGAACCTCTTCTTCAAAAATTTCTCAAGGGATCCCTCTTACATTTTTTCTATGTATCCTCCAGAAACTCCTCCAGAGATTTAAACAGGAATTTCCTCAGGAATTCCTGAAAGGATTCCTTCAGGAACTCTTACAGCGATCTCTTCAAGAGTTTTCCGGGACCAAGAATTTCTCGAAAAAAACTTTCAGAAATAACTTTAAAGTTTTAACACAATCAAAAGATTTTTCCGAAAATTGCTCTGCTGTTCCTCCAGGAATTCCTCTCGAAATACAGGAATTCCTCTAAGCATTACTCCAGGTATTTTTCCAGAAATATATCCAGAGATTCTAACAGTTATTCCTCCAGAACATTCTCTAGTAACACTGGCTGGAATTTCTCAAGGAAATTCTTCTTCAAACATTTCTTGAGGGATCCTTCTTATAATTCCTCCAGGGGTTCTTCTATGTATCCTCCAGAAACTCTAGAAAATTCTTCCAAGAATTCCTTCTAGGATTCCTCCCGAGGATTACAACAGTAATTCCTCCAGAAATTTCATTAGAAATTAGAAGAATATCTTTGCATTATTATCTGTAGAAATAATACTAGAGAAATTCGTTTAGAAATCCCTGCAAGAGTTCTTGGAGAAATCCCTGACGAAGCTTCTCTAAAGGAATATCTTGAGAAATCCTTGAAGGATTTTGTTGAGGAATACTGTTGAAGAATCCCTGAAGATATTTGCTTGAGAAATTCCTGGAGGAAGCCTTGATTAATCCCTATAAAAATCTCCGTGGAAATTTTCGAAATCTTTGGATGAATCTGTGGTAGAATTTCTGGAGTCTTCTCTAAAGGAATTGCACGTAATTTTCCGGGAAAATATCTGCATTATTTTTTTTTTTTGAGAAATAATGAAGGAATCCTCGTATTACTGGAATATCCGGAGAAGTTTTCTAAAAAATCACCTATTTCCCGGAAAATAATCTTATTAAAATTCCTCAAGAAATCGTTGAAGTCGATTTTGAAGAAATTCCTGAGTTAATCCCAGGTAATTTCCAGGAAAAAGATCCTCTAGACAAATTGAAGGAGTAAATCTTGTAATAATCCCAGGTGAAACTTTGAAGGTATTCCAGGGAGGAATCTCGAAGGAATTCTTAGAACAATTTAAGGCAAATGTCTGAATTATGTCAAGGTGAAATCTATGAAGGAATTACTTAAATCCCTACAAAAATTCCTTGATAAATCGGTGAAGGAGTTTCTAGACGAATTTCTGAAGGAAATATGTGGAAGAATCGCTTTAGAAATTGCAGAACTTCCTAATGGAGCCCTGGAGGATTACTTGGAAGAATTCCTGGAGAAATCTGTGGCAGAGTTCCTGAAGGAGTCTCCGGAGGAACTCTTGGAGAAATTTCTGGAAAGTTCTAGGAGAGATCCCTGGAGGAATCCGTAGAAAAAATTCTGGAAAATTGGTGAAATCTTTGAAGGAGCTACTGAAATCCTTGGAGCAGTTTTTGAAAGAAAATATCTGAACTATTTCGTGGTGGAATTTTCCTACTCTAATTCCTTAACAATTAGTTTTAGAGAAATCCTTGAAGGAGTTTCTGGAAAAAAATGGGACATTCTTTAGCAAAACAGCTGGGGTAATCCTGGAGGAGACCCTTTGAGAGTTCTCAGAACAAACTCGAGGAATCTGTGAAAGAATTCTTAGAGGAGTCGCTGGAGGTGTCACCGGAAGAACTTGTGGAAAAAATCTAACATAGGTACGTGTTGGTGAATTTTTTGAAGAAATCATTGAAGGAGCTAGTGAATTCTCCAGATGATTTTTCTCTTGAGAAATTTCTTGATAAAACCTTGGAGAAATGCGTTTTTACTCCGGTATGGTTTATATATACAGCCATTCCATGAAAAACCGATCTGGTGGATCACCGAATTCCGTGAAAATTTGCTACTTTGTTCCTTATCCGAAATAAGGATACACGTGTTTTTGGATTTTTTGAATAGAGTGACAATTTCCGAAATAGGGTGACCAGAAAAATCGCGACTCGGCAAAATTTTATTTTTTTTTTAAATTATAACTTTTGAACCACTTGACCGATTTTCAATTTTCATGGACAAAATGGAAGCTAAAGATTTTGACTTTTTAAGAAAAATATAAAATTTCACAAAAAAAAATTGATTTAACATGAAAACAAAATCAAACATTTCTATTTTTCGTGTTTCGAAAGCTTTGGGATAAAAAGGGGCTATTGCTGTTCTCATTTTTTCTTGAAAGTTCAGTAAATTTTATGTTAACTGTCAAATTTATACCGATGTATGTTTTTCAGTTTTTCAGATATATATATATATTTTTTTGAAAATAAAACATCAGTCATTTTACATCGGCACTCACTGTAGATCTTAGCGCATTAGATTTTTTATTTAAAAATAAATCATAACATCTATATGCTGGAAGAATTGGTTTAGGAATCTTTAAAAAAAATAATAGTATGATCTTTATAAGGGTCCTTCCTTAACCGAGTGGTTAGAGTCCACGGCTAAACAGCAAAGCCATGCTGAAGGTGTCTAGGTTCGATTCCCGGTCGGTCAAGGATCCTTTCGTAATGGAAATTGTCTTGACTTCCCTGGGCATAGAGTATCATCGTACCTGCCACACGATAAACGAATGCGAAAATGAAAACTTTGGCAAAGAAAGTTCTCAGTTAATAGCTGTGGAAGTGCAGGCTCTGTTCCAGTGAGGAAGTAATGCCAAAAGAAGAAGAAGAAGATGATCTTTGTAGGAGTCCCTGAAAGCTTTCCAGAAGAAATCTTTGGGAATATCACGAGAATAAAATAGTCGCGTAACAGGAGTCTCTGGAGCCACTAGAATTATAACACAATTCACTACAAGCAGAATAGCGATACTAATGAATTAAGAGGTGATTTTATCTAAAACAGAGACTTTAGAGACCAACCATCAAAAATATAAACTTGCATGAAAAAGGAACGAAGTCTCCAAAAAAAGATCTTCTACCAGCCCTGGTTGAAATAGATATTTTCAAGGCTTTCCGGCGAAGCTCCGTTCTGTCATCCCTTCCCCAATCCGGCTCTTCAATGCTCTTGTGTTTGTGTGATTCTTAGTGCTCATCCCCTCATTCTCGACAGTGCCGTCATCAAACATCCCTACATACATAGGTGGTGGCGCTGTGCCCTTCCATATCCTTGTTGGCACGTCGGGAAAACTTGTGGCTGCTTAAACACAGTTCAACAGCAACAAACGGCAAAAACATAGACTGCGATACAAGAACCCGTGTCCTAAAAATGGGGAGGGATCGGAGAGAAACTCGACGAGGAGCGAGGTCGAGGATTGCTGATGATGTTGTGTAATGTTAAGTGAAAGCAAACCAAAAAGACGGATAAAAGTTGGTGTTGAAATTGTTATGGCTCTACCACCGGACGACCGTTCACAGAAACAGCGCCAGGGCGTGGAGGAAACCGGAGGAACCGACTGCCTGCTTGTTTGGTTCCGTTTTGTGTCGTGCGGTAGAGTACCTAAGAGTGGTGGAGACGGTCGGTGTGGTTTCTGATGTGAGTTGGTCTGCACAGTGGGTGAGAACAGCTTTTCACATACAGCAAAAAAGATCTCCATGACATCCAAAAAGATTATGAACGAATGCTGGTTAGGATTTTGAACGAATTCTGGTCAGGGTTCTGAACGAAACCTGTTCAGGACAAACATTTCTTTGCCAAACTGCCCATGTTCAAACCCACTATGCCACCCACTTTCACTCTGGCAGGGAAAATCCTGCCACTCCAAAAACGAATTGGAGAAAGAACGCAAAACCGAGGAGAACAATTTCTCCGCACCCTCCGCTCTCGTCAGCCTCCCTCGCCATCCGTGCAATTTTCCCGCTCATCAAACAACGAGCAGAAGCCAACAGAAGAGGAGCCAACAAATGCCGCCAAGGTACACTCTTGGTTGTTATGCCATTGGCTTTTCCCCCGTGGCCTAGCTCTCCCCATGCCGTGTCACCCGGACCCGGATCATCTCCTTTCTTGCCTTTTTCCCCTACCATACCTATCTCCCTTAAGCCTCGAGGATCTATACCACAGCGATGCTTAACGTTCGGCCTGTGGGCCACATCCGACCCGCTTAGTATTCTGCTTTAACAACTTTAAATTTCAATATATAAAGACTATCGAATTTCAAATTCAATTTCAAGAAATATATCAAATTATTTATTTATATGCATTCCATACAATTTTTTTTAATTCCAAAAGATTAATGTTTATGCAATTTCACCAAAAAGGTTGGAATCGCTCGTGTACCAACAAAATATAGTCCGCCGTACAATATTGCTTCTCAGATTTGACCCGTGACTCAAAAAGGTTGGACAGCCCTGCTCTACTGGGATTTGGTTCGGCTGCACAAGTGGCGGCAGTGGTAGCATCAGCAACTCTTGGGACTAACAGAACGACGACGACAACGCTTTAGGTCGAGAGCATCCTCGTCGTCGTCGTCGTCAACGTCCCGGCACGTTGACGTAGTTTTCAGCGAGGACGATAGGGAGGGGGGGGGGTCGAGGGGAGATCATGTTTATGAAATTAAATATAAAAGAAGAGAAAATGATACGAAAAGGATGAAGTGATGTCAGCTTGGTCGGGTGTGAGTGGGTGTGAGGGGCTTCCACGGGGGAAACTCAACTGAAGTGCCTGTGTTATTGTGCTGTATTATCAGATCGGTGAATCTCTTCGGTAGGTGGCGCTGAAAGCCAAAGAAGAGGTGGGGTAACAGGGGCTATGTGTTGGGTTGGGTGGTTGTTGGAGAAGTTTTCCGAGTGTTTATTCCAAGCAGAAAACAGAAGGTTCCACTTTGGCTTCATTTGCGGGCGTGGGTGTGCAATAGGGTACGACTCATTTTTCGGAAAATCTAGAATACCAAAATTGGAATTCAATTAACATAGAAGAGTATGTATTATTTAACACTCCAAATACCGTGTTAAAAAACTTTATGCGGATTACTGAAGATAAGTGGGAACTCTGAACCTGCGATTTTCTTTCAATGAACAGTAGGAATTGAGGCATAGATAAATGTAGCAATAGATAAATTTATCTGGAAGCCCACAATTTAAGCTATAAGAATGTCTATAAATGAAGGAAACTTATGATGTAAAACATTTACTTACTTACTTTCAATAGTGCTACGACCCACACTGGGGCAGATCGCTGTTTTCGACGGCCAAAACCTCTAGTACTCTAGATATGCACCCTAGAGGATTGGTGCCTTCGAGAAAGTGTTTTGGAATAACTTGTACTATGTTTTGACACATTCAGATTTGATCTAGATAAGTGAAAACTGATCTAGATCAATTTTATCTTTTGATAGCAGCGTCGTAGCAAAAAACTTTCTTCTGCAAAGTTGTTCATTGTAGCATTTTTGACATTTCTTCGGAAGACACTTACACTCTATCACTGACGTGGATTGCAATATATGACAATTTAGTAAAAACAGTCAAAAAATCGATTTTGACCATTTTTTCATACAAAAAAATGTTAAAAAATATTTTGTCATCAAGTATGAGAATCTTAACTATAACAAAGTAAATATACATCATTTACTAGCAACATTCTCAGATTTATTTATATTTTTGGTAAAAACAGTCTAAAAATAGCGTTTTACAAAATCTAGGATAACTCATGAAGCGGCAAATGGCGGCAGCTAATTGTTTGTATACGACTAGTCAAGAACATAAGTTTCATTGTCCCGAAAAAAGAAAAGTGGGGCCACGTGGGCCTTTTTTGTTGCGGTTATTTGAAAATTTGATGAAAATATGTTAAAAAATGATTGAATTTGAGAAACTTTTCATGAACTTATATTTTATTAAATGTATTTCTAAAACATATTCCATGTTGACGAAATGTTTTGAAAAAATCATCACCAAACTGGTATCGTATAATATGGCTTTTATTAAACACAATACTATTACTCTAATAAAAATCAAAGGATAGATAGAGAGGAAGATATACATATAGCACAAATTATCTTGAATTCCGTTTAAAAGTTTATTGGAACACCAGTATAGAGATGACTTCTTCAAAACACTTCGTCAACACGCAATATGTTTCAGAAATACATTTGAAAAATATAAATTCATGAAAAATTTTTCAAATATAAGCATTTTTTAACATATTTTCATCAAATTTTCCATCCATCACAATAAAAAAGCCCCGCGTGGCCACACTTTTCTTTCTTCGCGACAATGAAACTTATGTTCTTGACTAGTCGTATACAAAAAATTAGCTGCCGTTATCTGCCGCTTCATGAGTTATCCTGGATTTAGTAAAACACTATTCTTATACTGTTTTTACCAAAAATATAAATAAATCCGAAAATTTTGCTAGTAAATGATGTATATTTACTTTGTTATAGTTAAGCTTCTCATACTTGATGACAAAATATTTTTGAACATTTTTTTTGTATGAAAAAATGGTCAAAATCGATGTTTTGACTGTTTTTACTAAATAGTCATACACTGATAGGCAAAATAAAGTGCCCACCTCACCAGTTTTCGAATTTCTCTCATTAATTTGGTTCAAATTAAAGTTATCACACTTAAATCTTTTTTGATATTTTATTTTTGATATTCTTTTAAAGTTGCACTTACGAAATTTTTATAAAAAAAAGAATTTTACTCAAAGAAAAAGAAAATAAATTTGTATTGAAAAAAAATAGTGACAAAATAAAGTGCCCACTTCCTTCTTGGCCCCAGAAAAGATGATTTAAGAAAAATAAAAAGCAATTTAATAGTTAATGTGTCCTCCGTTGGCCTTAAGGACTTGCTGGAGGCGCTTTGGCATGCTTTTCACCAGGTTTTGTAGGTGTTGTGGTTCTAGTTCTTCCCAGGCGCGCTACAAGGCCTCAAAATAATTATTTTTCTTGGTAACACCAGTTTTGTCAACCCTGGCATCGAGAATTGCCCACAAATTCTCGATGGGGTTGAGGTCTGGGCATTGTGGAGGCCATTCCAGCGGTTTAATCCGACAAGACCGGAAGAAAGACTTGGTCTTCTTGGCAGTATGCTTCGGGTCGTTGTTCTAGAGAAATATGAATTTCTCTTCAAGGCCCGTCTGGATCAGCGAAACCTCCAGATTTTCCCGCAAGATGTTGAGGTAGGAATCTGCCGTCATTATTCCGTCGGTTTTCACGAGGCTTCCTACTCCACTCCATGAAAAACACCCCCATACCATCACATTTCCTCCTCCATGCTTCACCGTTCCTTGGATGTGGCGCTCTGCAGCACACACGAGCCCGCTGCTTTCGGTCAAACAGCTCGAGCTTCAGGAGCGCTACATCCAAGAAACGGTGACGCATGGAGGTGTGATGTGATGAAATGTGATGGTCTGGGGGTGTTTTTCATGGAGTGGAGTAAGAAGCCTCGTAAAAACCGACGAAATAATGACGGCAGATTCCTACCTCAACATCTTGCGGGAAAATCTGGAGGTTTCGCTGATCCAGACGGGCCTTGAAGAGAAATTCATATTTCTCTAGAACAACGACCCGAAGCATACTGCCAAGAAGACCAAGTCTTTCTTCCGGTCTTGTCGAATTAAACCGCTGGAATGGCCTCCACAATGCCCAGACCTCAACCCCATCGAGAATTTGTGGGCAATTCTCGATGCCAGGGTTGACAAAACTGGTGTTACCAAGAAAAATAATTATTTTGAGGCCTTGTAGCGCGCCTGGGAAGAACTAGAACCACAACACCTACAAAACCTGGTGAAAAGCATGCCAAAGCGCCTCCAGCAAGTCCTTAAGGCCAAAGGAGGACACACGAACTATTAAATTGCTTTTTATTTTTCTTAAATCATCTTTTCTGGGGCAAGAAGGAAGTGGGCACTTTATTTTGTCACTATTTTTTTTCAATACAAATTTATTTTCTTTTTCTTTGAGTCAAATTCTTTTTTTTTTATAAAAATTTCGTAAGTGCAACTTTAAAAGAATATCAAAAATAAAATATCAAAAAAGATTTAAGTGTGTTAACTTTAATTTGAACCAAATTAATGAGAGAAATTCGAAAAATGGTGAGGTGGGCACTTTATTTTGCCTATCAGTGTATATTGTAATCCACGTCAGTGATAGAGTATAAGTGTCTGTCGAAGACATATCAAAAATGCCTCAATGAACAACATTTTAGAAGAAAGTTCAAAAGATAAAACTGATCTAGATCAGTTTTCACTTATCTAGATCAAATCTGAATGTGTCAAAACATAGTACAAGTTATTCCAAAACACTTTCTCGAAGACACCAAACCTCTAGGGTGCATATCCAGAGTACTAGAGGTTTTGGCCGTCGAAAACAGCGATCTGCCCCAGTGCGTGTGCGTCCTTCGAGACATGACCTACGCTACAATGTTACGCCATTATTATGGTCCATGGTTGCTAACCTCCAGATTCTCGATCGCCCCACACTTCCAAGTTCCTGTCCCACTTGCCCTCCTCTTCATCTTGTACCGGCCGGATTTGAGGTGAACACCATTTTCGCGGGATTGATGCCCGGCATTCTCACAACGTGCCCCCCCATCCTACCCTTCCGGCTTTGGCGACTTTCTGGACACTGGGTTCACCGTAGAGTTGCGCAAGTTCGTGGTTCATTCTTCTCCTCAATTCGCCGTTCTCGCATACTCCGCCGAAGATCGTCCTAAGCACACGTCGCTTGAAAACTCCTAGCGATTGCAGATCTTCTTCAAGCATTGTCGACGTTTCATACCCGTAGAGGACTACCAGTCTTATCAGCTTCTTGTACATTGTACACTAAGTACGGAAGTGAAGTTTACCAGACCACAAGGTCTTGTGGAGTCCGTGTGGAGCATTCTGACGTGGCAGGCACCATTGTTGCCTAAAAATAGACGATCACCAGCACTTATACTGCCCATAACTGCAAAACAGTCACATTCGACATTTTTGACAAATTGGAGTTAAGGCTAAGTAACATGCATAAAGTATGCTGATACTTTTTCAGATATTTCAGTGCAAAACCAACTGATTTTCTTTGATTTGAAATCGTGAGATGAATTAACAACAATCATCAACGGTGCGTACAAATTTCAATGACGGCCTACTTCGCCTTAATACCATGGAGAGTCATCAGAAAAAATTGTCAAATCAGACAAATAAAAGTTTTCCACATCGCTAAGTTAGATTTTTTTCACCATGGAGAAGCAGTGGAATTCCATGCTGTTTGTATTCACCGACTTTCTATACAGCTCGCAGAGTACGGTGCAGAGTGTTGAGCACACTTTGAACTTTGAATCACATAGGAGCGGTTCCACGCCGTTTCACCAACCCGATTATTTTTGTATTTTTTGAATCGTCTGAAAATTTGCATACAGATTCTTTATGATCAAAAATGCCATTATGCACTTTCAGACCGCCATTTTGAACCTTGCCTTATTTTTGAGAAGGGCTTATCGGAAAATGCAATCTTTGAAAAACTGTAACTTGAAAACGGTTTGTCCGATCGATTTGAGATCTTCTACAAAGTTGTAGGTATTGCTTAGGAATATATGGAGAAAAATATGCACGGTAAAAAAAGTTACAGATTATTTTTTATTTCAAAAACAAAATTTTAAAATCGATTTTCTCCAGAAACGCAGTTTTGATTTTTTTTTTATATGTTTTAGGGGACAACTTATGTGATTTATTGCACAATGTTTCAAAATAGAAGAATTATGGACAAAAAAGTCATGATTTTTTTAAAAATAACAGATTTTGAAAAAAAATCGAAATAGAGGAAAACAATAATTTTTTATGTGATTATTTGAAAGTACAGAAAAATTGCAATCGAAAAGTACTCGAGTAATTTTTTTCTAGGTTGCATCAATTTCGAGATATACTCATATTTATATATATTTTTCAAATAAAAAAATAGGCCCTTTTCAAGCATATTTCGTGTTTCTCCATTCCAGAAAAAAAATATTTTAATTGAGCGAATCGTAGCTAAATCGTTTATCGTTTGATCAAAACATTTATGCTTAAGTAGTGAAAAAAGAGTGCACGGTAAAAAATATAAACGATATTTTCAAATGAAAATTTGAAGCTAATTGTTCTAAAAAACCGTAACATTGATGTTTTTAATTTTTGGATATATTTTGCGGTTGTTGTAGGTATTGTTTAGGACTGTTTGGAAAAAAATATGCACGGTAAAAAATAATGACAGATTTTTTTAATAAAAAAAATTAAAATCGATTTTCTATGAAAATGCATTTGTGATTTTTATTATTTTTGGACATGTTTTCGGTATGTTTTCGGTATTCATAACTTATGTGATTTATTGCACAATGTTTCATAATAAAAGAATTATGGACAAAAAAGTTATAATTTTATAAAAAATTACAAATTTAGAAAACAATCGAAATAGAGGAAAACAATATTTTTTATGTGTTTATTTGATAGTACAGAAAATGTATTGGAAAAGTAAAATAACTTAAGTAAATTTTTTCTAGGTTGCATCAATTTCGAGGTATACCCATACTTAAATAAAATTTTCAAATAAAAAAAGAAAAATAGGCCCTTTTCAAACATATTTCGTGTTTCTCCTTCCGGAAAATTTTATTTCGATTTCAACAACACAAACCAAGTCAAGTCAAGTACACAACACTGAAGACGGCTTTACAGTTGAGGTTGAAATACGCGTATCTGTCCAAGGATACAATAGTAGAATTAAAAGGAACAATACTACTCATCTTTTTGTATATTTACAGGCATTCTACTAAACAGGCTCCACAAGGGTTTTCATCTCTTTTGCCTGTGTTAGTAGGTATGATGAACAAACACGTTTTTCCCATACCCATACATTTGGACATGTTAAATGAATAAAAGAAAAACGATGCTTTTTTTTTAAACGTACTTCATGGGTACAAAAATAATGCGCTATGTTGTCAAGTTTTATCACTGTAGCAATCACCATTGAAAAAATGCGGTACAAAAACTTCGTGGTGTGAAGTACCTATGGTACTTGGTGGTAAGTCTGAAACCGTGAGAGCATTAGTGTTGTATCAACAGTGATTGTTCAGTGATTGTAGGTGACGTTTATTTGCCTGTAAAATTGACGTGCTACAAAAAAAAACAAACTCCTTCTCCATGGTTTTACATTCTTGCCGCGATGAGAGTGCTTTACCCATTAGCCGGGCTTATCCCTGGGGACCAAAGGTACACCGTTGTGATAGAATCACATTTTTAAAGCCACGTTTAGATTTACCGTGTATATCTCGGAAGTGATGCATCTCAGCTGAATTTTCCTTGAGTATTTTTCGATAGAAATTTTTCATATTTAAAAATATTTAGTTATTTTTCTGTACTCAAAAAACGCACCAAAAACATCGTTTTACATAAATTTGTTTTATTTATTTTTTTAAATAATTTTTTTTTATCCAAAACTTTTCCGTTTTGAGGCATTGTGCGAGAAATTACTAACAATATGCTGCAAAATACAGTGGGATTCCGTTTTTGGCAACAAAGTCGAAATTTTCAGTTGCCAAAAACGGAACCGTGCCAAAATCGGAACCCATATTTTAAATTTTATTTTTCAACTATTGGTTTTGAAAACATCATTAGAATGTTATTACATGATCCTTATGGAATCATATAGACTTCAGAACGGTTCACTTCGAAGCAGTTTTTCGTAGGGTTGTACTATGCTCTGTATCTATAGCCCCGTAATGTATATTGTGGCAAACGTCTTACATACTTTTTACGCCTAAAAATCTTCAATATTTTTTTGGAAGCTATTTGTATGAATGGGCTTCGTACAATCAATAATCGCATAAGTGACCTTTATTTAAGAACTATGATATATAGTTATAAGAATATGATTTTTACTTGAAATGAGTTATAATTAAGTTTCATATATGTTTTACATTTACCTTATGAGATCAACAGAAATTTACATGATCGCACCTTGAAACTTCAAGAGCCTGATAGGAATCCTCAGGTGCTCGTAAAGGATCTACAGGACATCGCTAGGACTCTGAAGTATCTTGCTAGGAATCCGTAAGATTTCACCTAGAATTCTCAGTATTATGCTAGGAAATAGCATCTTTGGATTCCGCTGCGATATTGCTGAAAATTCTCAAGTCTCCGGTGAAAATTATCAAAAGTTCTACCACTACCACAAAAGGCTACCACTAGCACTCCTCAAATTCCTCTGTAAACCTTTTCAAAATCACCCAGATTTTACCACAAATACTCAAAATATCACTAGAAATCTACAATATATCGCAAGAAAATTATAGGACGCCCTAGCAATCTTAAAGTGAAGATGAATCGAAGCCACAATTCAAATTTTCAAGAGCACGGATCTGGAGAACCAAACATCCGTTTCAGCTGAAAACTTAATCGATTGATCACTAGCTGGTGGTGACCAATCGATTAAGTTTTCAGCTCAAACAGATGTTGGGTTCTCCAGATCCGTGCTCTTGTAAACCTGAACTTTGGCTTCGATTTATCTTCACCTTAAGAGTTACAGATATCCTCAAGAATCCGTTAACATTTCTGAGAATTCCCCCAGGAACCCTGAATTCCCAAAGGATTCTCATAGACCCAGATCGTAAGGATCATTTTTATTATGTTCAGACCCGTATCCTTGATCAAAAATCTTATATATAATTCTGGATCGTCTCTTTTCAAATCAAACGTCTCACAGAATCTCTAACAAAGAGGAATGTAGCTCGAAATAGTTGACGCAGAAAGATCAGAATACATACCAATATCACAGAAAAAAGTTAAAACACTGTCAATCGGTTTTATCGCACGCTTCAATAATATTTTTGAGAATAAAGTATAGTTTGAACTGTGTTCGCATTTGTCATGGTGCCGGTGATTCCACCTTAAAAAAATATATAGAATGTAATAAAGCATCCACTCTTTCCATGGATTATATATTGACACTTCTGCAAAGCTCTAGAATTACGCAATATATTTTATGAAATTCCTTAAAAGTTATGATAAACGACATTTTTCTGTATTTATATCTATGTGTTTGTGTTTTTTTACATATCCATAATAATGAAAACAGTAGCCTAAAAGTTGAGACAGAATTAAGATTGTGAGTCATAAAATTTTTGTTACTCTTTTGCTGTGCTTGTGCTCAAACAACCTGTTTCAAATATGAAGAAAAGTATGTTTTAGTGTATCACCTACTGGCAGACTCAAGTGGGCTGGTCACTCAGTATGATTGCCTAAGAAAAGAAATTGGTCTCTAGTTGAGATACTAGTGTAGATTATTGGCCTCATGAAATCTTGCGAATGCATGACCAATGACCATCCCGAAGATAATACGCGCGTACGGGAGCCCTTAGTAGTTGATGAGATTTGGGGGAATGTCGATGAAAATTGAGCTCTGGAATGTTATCGGTGTGAAGTTGACCTGTCATTCAAAGGACTCAAGCAACAGACACAAATATAATTGCAAAAATTTACATATTTTAATGGTTTCCAAAAATGTTGCCAAAAACGGATCCATTTTGTTGCCAAAATCGGGGGGTGCCAAAAATGGAGCATGCCAAAAACGGAGCATGCCAAAAACGGAATCCCACTGTATATCCAAAAATTATAAACATCAATTTTGAGGTTTTTAAGAACAATGAACTTCAAATTTTCATTTGAAAATTTCGTTTATATTTTTTTTACCGTGCATACTTTTTTAAATACTTAAGTATATAGGTTTTGATCAAACAATAAACAATTCAGCTACGATTCATTCAATCAAAATAAAATATTTCTGGAATGGAGAAACACGAAATATGTTTGAAAAGGGCTTATTTTACTTTTTTATTTGAAAATTTTATATAAATATGAGTATATCTCGAAATTGATGCAACCTAGAAAAATTTTACCTAAGTACTTTTCGACTGAAATTTTTCTGTGCTTTCAAATAATCACATAAAAAATATTGTTTTCCTCTATTTCGATTTTTTTTTTCAAAATCTGTAATTTAAAAAAAAATCATAACTTTTTTGTCCATAATTCTTCCATTTTGGAACATTGTGCAATTCATCACATAAGTTGTCCCCTAAAACATATCCAAAGATAAAAAAAATCAAAACTGCGTTTCTGGAGAAAATTGATTTAAAAATTTTGTTTTTGAAATAAAAAATAATCTGTAACTTTTTTTACCGTGCATATTTTTCTCCATATAGTCCTAAGCATTACCTACAACTTTGTAGAAGATCTCAAATCGATCGGACAAACCGTTTTCGAGTTACAGTTTTTTAAAGATTTGCTATGCATTTTCCGATACGCCCTTCTCAAAAATAAGGCGAGGTTAAAAATGGCGGTCTGAAGGTGCAAAATGGCATTTTTGATCATAAAGAATCTGTATGCAAATTTTCAGGCGATTCAAAATATACGAAAATTAAATTAAAAAAAGAATCGTCATGTTCGGTGGAATTGCTCATAGGTCTTAGGAGATTGACAGCCCTACCAAAGACATTCAGTTGAAATAATGGCTTATTTTCAAAAAAAAAAGGCAGTATCTCTAATGAAAAGATTAGAAACAATGATGTCATTAGCATTTTTTACGACATAGAGCGAAAAAAAGGCATAAGATTGAAAAAATAACCATAAGAAAGAAGGGTGCAGAGCTACTTGGGCACTTCCATGATTCACTTTGGCATGGGGGGTTTTTCTCGACCGAATTGTCTGAAACTTTTCAAAAAGAAGCACTTGAATACGACGCATATGGTGGCCAAGGCTCAGTAGGTTTCAAAAAATCCCACTGCCGAAGTGAATCAAAAGTGCCAAGAATAGGGTCCGGCTCTCTATCACCAGCCTTTTTTATATCGATTTTAATTGTGAAATCAGTTTATCTTGAAGAAATAGCCTCTTATACAGAAAAAAATTCATATAAAAATCTCAACAGCTCTATCAGAAATAACAATCATGAACATTTTACTCGAAGGAACAGAATCTTTCAAAGAAGGAAAAATCTCTTGAAAAAGCTTTGTAAATCTTAAAGGGCAATCTTTCTAGGAGAATTGAAATATCATTTTGTCAAAACATAAAAACTGACATGAGTCAGACTGTCTGGAACTAAAAAAATAATTTGGTGAGCATTCCTGAATCCAACCCATTGGAACTGTTGACAATGAGACTTAGTTTTAGTTTGTAATTCGGCCAGATGGCATCCGGCCAATTGGCGTTCGATCAAACGGCATTCGGCCAAATGGCCGAAAACTTAATGTGACACTTTTTATCAGTCTGAAAATTTGAAAATTTTGTCACCATAAAATGGGTTTTGAGCTTTAATTTTATTTTCAGTATAATCGTAAAATACAAATTCATGACATATTTTAACATTTGGAAGATATTTAAAACTATTCATGATAATATACTACACATGAGAAACTGGAAGAGATGGCATCGAGTATGGGAACATTGAATTAGATAGGTATCGACTTACAGAGACATTAAAGTATGCTAGATTGGAGGGACCGAGCTTTCCTTCGGGTTAGATAAAATATTTACGTTCACACTATTTTAACAGTTCAAATATCTAGAGCATGTCAATAGGTTTGGAATTGAATGAGTATTCAAGGAGCAATAATGGTCCAGCGAGACCATTCATAACACTAGAAAAATGGATAAAACTACTTTAAAATGGCTACCCGAGCAAAGTCCAACATCAAAACGAAAGCAAGTTGAAAACATATATTGTTTTCAGCATCAAGTTGATATCATAATTTGATATCAATTTATCAATGAAATATTCGATATCATATTTTGTTTTCGCTTTGCTATAATTTCAAATTTTTGTTTATATTTTTTTTTATTTAATTATAAATTTATTTGTGCTACATGGTTAAATACTACGAGAATATAAAAATAAAGCATTTATCTAGTCGCAGCCACATTTCAATATCAATCAAAATATGTATATCTTAATGAGTTCTCAATTTGCTTTCAATGATAGCAGAAACTGTTTTCAATTTGCTTTCAATGACAGCAAAAAGAGTTTTCAATTTGATATCATGGGAACATTTTTCTGCTCTCAGTTTTGATATTTTAACCGTTAAAACGACCAAAATGACAACAAACTGAGTTATCAAAATCCGCAACATCACAACATCAAAATTAGTTTTCAATATGATCTCAAGCTTTGCTTGGGTAGGTTGGGTGACAAAACGTCGAAAGACAAAATGTCGAATGCCAAAACGTCGAATGCCAAAATGTCGAAAGGACAAAATGTCGAAAGACAAAATGTCGAATGCCAAAATGTCGAATGACAAAATGTCGAATGCCAAAATGTCGAATGTCAAGGGCCTAATGAAAAGACTAGAAATGCGTATATCTGAAAAAACGTCGATCTATTTCATATTAACCGATTTGATAAAGAAAAAAGATAAAAATGTAAGATGAAATGCAAATGTAAAACAATTTTTTGAACAGTTAAGGCAGTGAAAAAATATATTTTTGAATGTTATTACTGTGATACCGTATTTTTTAGTTGATTTTGGAAGGGATATCCAACAGTCAAATTGAAAATTGCCAAAACTTGTCGGAATTGTTTCAGATATTGTTTTAAACTTCAGGTTTCAGAACAATTATTGGAGTCTCTCATTGAATTGTTAATTTTAGTCCAACATTACTAGGAGGAGGCAAAGGACGTGTTTTGAAATAAAAATATGAATTAATACTAGTTGGAATTAAATTGTATCTTACTCGGTTTTCATTAGCTTATCAATTATAAATGTATTGTCTTACTACTTGATACTATCGTATAAATTATAAAACTGTTTAAATTCTCTAAACAAAAGAAATGTTTAAACACAATTCAGTAGTTCATGTAGGAAAACTGCAGGAGATCCTTAATTCTATATTTGTTATCCTGAAGATTTTGGAAAGATTATCAACTTTCGGAAAACAATAATCTGTTTCTAAAAAGATAATCGATTCAATTATTATTCCACAAAAGAATGAGTAATTTTTGAAAGAATAAAAAATTCACTAATTGTCCAAAATAATGTTTAAGTTGTTAGTAATTAGTTCACATCACATTGAAATAATTGACCATGCAAATGGAATTAAGTTATTGAAATTATCATATTTAGTATTATCATCCCACCTTCTACAAACTTTTATATGTTAGTTTATAAGCTAAATATCATGAATTTCAAACACTATAGTAACAATCGCATAATATCACATTAACGGAACTTAGAAATAGATGAAACTGATCAGATAGTACAATAGCAATAGATTAGTAAGTAACACTGCAATCGATAGCCTATCGATTCTTGATTGCATGCCTGAAGACAAGATTCGCGTGCGTTGTTTCAGGAACAAGATTTTTCACACGACGGGGGATCTGCGGAATGTCTTGCTAAAGGTATAACTCAATCCTCGAGCACCATGGTTAATTGGTTTGATCATTTCAAGAACCTAGTTTCGATTTGCTTCACAAAGTGCTTCTATCCTCGTCTGAAATGGATGAAAGTGTGACATTTTTCTGAAAATTTGTTCCATGCTTACTGTGATGAAAATTACAAATTTTGCTGTTTCCTACGCCACCCGCATCGCAACCAATTTTTCCTTAGCAACGCTATTTTTCCAAAATCTTTCGTTGGAAAAATGACTGCTTTCGACGTTTTGTCTCTTCGACGTTTTGTCCCTTTCGACGTTTTGGGATTCGACGTTTTGGCATTCGACGTTTTGGCTTTCGACGTTTTGTCTTTCGACATTTTGTCCCTAAACCGCTCGGGTATAGTCTCAGACAAATTTGATGTTCTAAAAACTTTAAATCAAATAAATTCTGAAAATATTATGCTAGAAGATTCAAAAATGGTTGAAGATAACGAAGTTATGTGAACTTCATTGAAGGCCACATTTTATAACATGAAAATTATCCTTCAAGTCGCTCGCGCCACCTTGATTTAACGTTCAAGAATCCGTCATCGCAATCATCGTCATCATTGAAACTTCAGAAGACGTTTATCTGCTCAAAATTTAAATTTATTTACTGTAAACATGTTCACTGCACATATTTTGGTTGGAGAAAAGTATACAGTGAGCACATTTTTATTTATACTTTGTTAATTTTGAACGAAGAAACTGCTTTGGAAAATTATGAAATTGATGATGGATTAATGTTTAATTTAAAGTTTAACTGTTTTCCAGGGCATTTAAATTCAGAAGACCATTTTTGAAATTTTACTAGAAATAAGCCGCACCCTAGTGTAGAACCATTGCTTGCAAACGGCCATCCTTCGGTTAACTTAGTTATCGATGGAGGCGAGTTGGGGTTACAAGTTTAGCACGTCTCCATTTCACTGTTGCTCGATAAATTTTCTAATTAGCAGTAGGCACTTAATTGTGAGAAATCGAAATACCAATCGACCCCCTTGGCGCGTTTCTCCGGGCACGCCACTGACTGCCACATTCACTTTTTCCTCGAAGGATCAGACTGCTCATGATGATAGGAGGTGGTCGACGGGGATGACGATGATGATGACGCTGATGATGACTGGGATCATTGTGGTGGTGGTGGGTTGAGGTTTATTTGTTGAAGACGAGCGACTCTGAATTTCAACGATGTCAGATTGAGTCGAGATAGGAATGTGTATAGCGGTTTACCCCTCGCTTCTGCTCACTCTCATCCACCTCACGGACGCTTATAAGGCTTTCACGTTATCCTCATCCTTCGGGGCGGCGGTTGGTTGGACGCTTCGTTGGCTGGCTGGTATGGCTCCTGTGGCTTTCCGGTCTTATGTAGGTGAACTCGGTCGGAATAGGAAATGTATATTATCTAATCTTCATCACAATTTGACACTGTTTTATTTACACAGCGATTCGCAACTTTTTCGCTCTTCGGTGTGAGGGGGGTGGGGGTAGACGGTCGGTCGGTTGGGAATACATTAAATTAGTAAGGGAGAAAAGATAAGGCACTCGTCGGGTCGGGTCATCCCGTAGACCTGTGAGCGTTGTCTGTGGCCGCCTGCAGTTAGGCAACCGTAGGGGGTGAGAGTGGAAAGTGAGGCAAAGTAAATTATACTAAATTTATGCTGCTCACCCGGTGTCTGTCCGTTTTCTTTTTTTGTGTGCTTTGCTTTGTTTTTTGTGCCAGTGGGAGTGACGTTTGGGACCGAGGGGTGGTTGTAGGTTTTCAACGCTCTTTTATTAGCGCTGCTTTGGGACTTGATGGCGTGCTTAAGTGAGCGAGCTCGGAAAATGGGAAAAGTGGGAAATTTAATTTGTTTTGTTAGTTTGCGCTTCCTTTCCGAGTCGGTTGGCTGGGAAAATACGTTGGTGGGGATATTTTAATGCGTTTTTCGTCGGAATTATAAACTTGTTTGTACTTTCCCTTTTGGCCGATGACCTTGCTAGAGTACGTTCTTGGGGGGAGTTTGTTGGCGTGCTGTTCTTGATTAATTAATGAAGATTCCTGTCACGTCTGTAACAAACATTTAAACATAGGGAAATTTTACGGTGGTTTGCGATCGGATAAGGTATTATATTAAGGTGAATTATTACTTTTAATGAATGAGTAGTGTTTCCAGCCAATTTTATTGAAAATCTTTAACTCGTTTAAATATTAGGTGATAAGTTAAATTCAATATAAATCTACGTTTCCCAAATTTGCTCAATACCCCAATCTAAATTAGTAGAAAATATTAAACTCATGAATTCTCATTTTTTTTTTCATTCCAGGTATGTTCAAAGACCTTACGAGTTAACAGTAGTAGAACCACGTAAGTTCTTTTCTTTATGATGTATTGCATAACATTTATTGAATTGAATTGTAAATTATGAATGTTGAGGTATTCTGCCCTTCGGTATCATTTTTCACCTTTTTTATTCAAAGTACAACAAAGAATTTCCAGCTCAAAACGCAAAAAAACATCATTTTCAGGGTGGTAGGTCATTTAGCATAAAGTCGTTTAGCATAAAGTCGTTTGGCATAATGCGTCTGAAACCAAGAATTTCTCAAGATGACATTAGGTTTTACGTTTCAATTGAATCAATTTGTTGTGTGGTCAATAGATACAAAATGTCACTTTATTCCACAATCATATGCTCTTGAATAAACTAAAGCATATTAGGAAAATTATTTCCAGTAGTATTTTATTATTTATCCAGAACTTACCCTTCTTTCAAATATTCCTTCCACCAGACCCGTTAGGCAGCATCCATTTATTACGTAACGCTAAAATTTGAAATTTTTGACCCCTTCCCCCCTTCGTAACGCTTTTTGTATGAAGCCGTAACGCTTGAGCCAACTGCCCTTCCTCCCTCTAGAGCGTTTCGTAATTTGTGGGTGCCGCGTTATGCTCTCTACAATTTTTGACATTCATAGCTTGAAATATCCCTGAACAACCACCACGCTTATTGAGAGCCTACGAAAAACTTTTGCTATGGGGTCGGTGTTGTTGATGTCGGTAAAAGCTTCGAAAATGCCGATATTTTTTCTAAGTCAATCATTATGCCAAACGGCCATTATGCCAAATGACCATTATGTCAAACAACTTTATACCAAACGGCTTTATGCCAAACGACCTTATGTCAAACGACTTTGTGCCAAACGACTTTATGCCAAATGGGGTACAATTCATTTTCAGACTCATTTTTTTCGATGTAATTGAACCTTTGTGCTTGTATAAATAACTTACTTACTTGATACTTGATGGGCAACAATTCCTTGCTATTGCGTTGAATCTACGCCGAATGAAGAAGCCTTCTCCATTGGACCCGGTCCTGGGCCAATCGCTTCCAGTCGCCCTGAACGTTAAGCGACCTTAAATCCTCCTCAACTGCAAAAAGCCATCTGGTGCGCGGCCTTCCACGTAGGCGACGGCCTCTTCCTGGTTCCCTGCTGAATATTTGTTTAGCTTGACGTTCCTCCGACATGCGAGCTACATGCCCAGCCCACCGCAGCCTGCCGTGTTTTATACGCTTAACAATATCCATTTCATTATAGATTTGGTATAACTCGTGATTCATGCGACGCCGCCAGATGCCATTGTCCAATTTACCGCCGAGTATTGTTCGCAGCACTTTATGTTCAAAGACCCCAAAAGCTCTCCGGTCGACCTCTTTCAACGTCCAAGATTCGTGGCCGTACAGAGCCACCGGAAGAATTAGAGTCTTGTACATCGCGAGTTTGGTCCTCGTCTGTAAGCTGCGGGACTTTAGCTGGTTACGAAGTCCGTAAAAAGCCCGACTCGCAGCTGCAATACGCCTTTTAACTTCGCGGGTAACATCATTATCGCAAGTCACTAGAGTTCCAAGGTACACAAATTCTTCAACTACTTCAAATATATCACCACCTATCACCACCTCACTACCAACATCACCTATGGGCCCTTGATGTCTACCAGCGACCATGTACTTTGTCTTCGTGGTATTGATAATGAGCCCAATTCGCGTTGTCTCCCTTTTAAAAGGCACGTATGCCTCTTCCACGGCTCGGCGATCAATCCCGATTATGTCGATATCGTCCGCAAAACCAAGGAGCATATACAAACGAGTGATAATAGTGCCATTCCTATGCACGCAAGCTCTCCTTATTGCTCCTTCTAACGCTATGTTGAACAATAGGTTTGAAAGTGCATCGCCCTGCTTCAATCTGTCTAAGGTTACGAAGGATGTGGAAATCTCATCCGCAACACGTATACTTGATTTCGATCCTTCCAACGTTGCACGAATCAGTCTAATCAGCTTCGTCGGAAAGCCATGTTCCATCATTTTTTCCCACAACTCGTTTCTTTTAACTGAATCGTACGCCGCCTTGAAATCAATGAACAGATGATGAGTTGCAAGTTGTACTCCCGGAATTTATCAAGGATCTGTCGCAGGGTAAACATTTGATCCGACGTCGAACGGCCCTCACGAAAACCAGCTTGGTATTCGCCGACGAAGGACTCTTCAAGCGGTCTCAATCTGTTAAACAGAATACGTGACATTATTTTGTACGCCGAATTGAGGAGTGTTATTCCTCGGTAATTGGCGCACTCCAATCTATGCCCTTTTTTGAAGAGAGGGCAAATGAGGCCATCCATCCAGCTAGCAGGCAGTTCTTCTTCCTCCCATATCCTTAGTAGTATATGATGAATTATTCTACGCAGCTGCTCACTACCGTGCTTGAGAAGTTCGACCGGGAGCTCATCCTTCCCAGCAGCCTTGTTGTTCTTCAGCTCTATAATCGCCTTCTTAACCTCATCTAGAGATGGAGGCTCCACAGCTTGACCGTCGTTGTCGATGTTCATTCTGTTCTCCGATGCTCTATCGTTCCCTCCATTCAGTAACGTTTCGAAGTGCTCTTTCCACCTGGCAGCCACCATCGTTTTATCTGTCAGCAAATTACCTTCACGGTCGTTGCACATGACGGGAGACGGCGCTGACTTTCTCCGCACGCCATTGACAGTTTCATAGAATCGTCGCATATCGTTCTTTTCTATACAGTTTTGCGCCTCGGCTATCACGTTCTCATCAAACTCTTTTTTCTTCCTGCGATGGATTCGCTTTTCGGCTGATCTTGCTTCCCTGTACAGCTCTCTGTTCAGCCTGGTACCAGACACTAACATCCGACGTCTGGCCACGTTCTTCTCATCCGTCACCCTCTGGCACTCCTCGTCGAACCATCCGCTTCTGGGGCGTCTTCGAGCAGTACCTATCACTTCTCGCGCTGTTTCACTCACCTCTCCATGGATTGCATCCCATAGATTGTTGAGGTTTTCGCTCACATTGACCTCACTTATCCGCTCGTCCAGCTTTTGGTGGTATTCAGCTGTAACACCGTCTGCTGAGAAGCGCTGGATATTGAATCGCATTGTTCGCTGTGGTCTTGAATTCGCTACAGTTGATAACCGCGCTCGAATTTTACTGACAACGAGGTAGTGATCCGAGTCAATGTTAGGACCCCTGAAACTCTTAACATCGATGACATCTGAGAAATGTCGGCCATCCACCAAAATATGGTCTATCTGGTTGCAAATATCACCATTTGGATGCCTCCAGGTGTGCTTCCGAATATCCTTGCGTGCAAAGTAGGTGCTGCAGATGGCCATCCCCCTGGCAGCAGCGAAAGTCACTAGTCGTAGGCCGTTGTCATTGGTAACGGAGTGAAGACTCTCCTTACCGATGATCGGACGGAAAAAGTCCTCTCTTCCGACCTGCGCATTCGCATCTCCGATAACGATTTTCACGTCGTGTTTTGGGCACTCTCCATAGGCCTTATCAAGGCCTTCATAGAACGCGTCCTTCACGTCATCAGGTTTGTCGTTCGTCGGTGCATAGATGTTGATCAGGCTGTAGTTGAAGAATTTGCCCCGTATCCTCAGTACACAGATTCGTTCGCTAATCGGTTTCCACTTCATAACGCGTTTCATCTGCTTCCCGATCACTATGAAACCGACTCCATGTTCTGCCTTATCGCCGCCGCTGTGGTAGATGTTATATTTGAACGTAGTGTTGGCGATGGGATCAACCGCCCGGAATTCAAGTTCTCCAGATCTAGGCCACCGCACTTCTTGAATGGCGGCCACGCCCACTCCAACCTTCTGCAGTTCACGAGCCAAGAGGCTCGCTCGTCCGGGTTCATTTAACGTCCTGACATTCCAGGTACCAAGTTCCCATTCATAGTCCTTATTTCGTTGCCAGGTCGGTTGCCGAAAATATCGTTCGTTATTTCTTCTTTCTCCATTTTTATTGGTAGGTGAGAAATTCGGTATGCTACCTTACCGGGGTTGCGCTACCTACATCACGTTGATGGGGCTGCCACCTTAGGTTAGTTGACGTGATACAACATTTCATACTCAGCCGCTGGATACCAGGACAGACGCTGTTTGAGCCGCACCTCCTGGTGAACAGACGCTCGGGACGCACCCCCTCACTCTAGCTGATGTCAGAAGGACAACAGTGCCCAGGTTGCACTACCAGCTAAGTACGCAACCCTTAGCTGGCGGTCTTTGTCATCGTTAGACCCGAGGAAGCGTGAGGTAGGGACTTGCGAGGACCAGAGCTATGTTGGACGCTCCTTCCTGGTTGTCGACTCACCATTTTACAACCTAATAAATAACTATCACATTAAAAACTTACTTGAATTCATTGACTACGTTTAGAAAAAAGTTTACCAACAAAAATATTTATTCTTTGATTTCGTAGGATAAATTGGGAGCCGTATGTCGTGATTTTGTTTGTAGCAATTGAGCTCACATTTAGCATATATGGTCGGCGTTAAGTCAGAGTGGACCAAGTGACATTTTTCATATTTTGAGAAAAATGGGCTTAAAGTCTAACGCTTTGTATGTTTTTTAACCCGTTAACATTTTGGTACAATATTTCAACACATCGTTGTGTTACTTTCACACAAGCATGGGAAAATTCACTCACTCACCCGAACGCTACCGATAAAATATCTGCAAAGTATCTGCTGCCACCGAATGTTCAATGACTGCCGATCGCTACTAGGGTGAGCGCAATCCTGACGAATCGTAAACGATTGAGATAAACCGAAAATGAAAAGATAAACGGAGAGAAGAGAGCGCCTATCCTCTCTTAAATTGGAGACACGAAAGAACGCGTTCGCCATTCGATCACTGAAAGCTTCCTGCGAAATGTACAGATTTTGCGTTCACTGAAACATTTCGCCTTGTGTATTACCAGTCAGTGAACGCTTTTCAGCTCTCAAATACGAATGCCACTCGTGCGGAATCGGAATGTAAAGAATCATTCGCTACAGCAATCGGATGCTTCGGCACAAGGAGTCGGTAGTGAATCATTCTGTTGCCGTTTTTGTCTAACTTGTCGCTCGGCGAACAAGAAGAAAGTGCATTGGAAATTGAAACACTCAGCTTGGTCGGAGAAATGGCAATCTCGCTCTTGACCGCTTGTGGATGAGAGCGAGAGAAATGCAATATTCGAGAGTGAATGTTTCCCATGCTTGCTTTCACACAATAGGTATAATGCGAAGTGATAGTCATGAAAATTCAAAATACAAACCTCTGGTAGAACGATTTTTTGATGGACTTTGTGTACTTGGTCCATAATGACTGAACTAAAGAGCACCGTTCAGTGAGTTGGTTCACTCTGACTGAACAATTTCTAGGAAAAAAAAAACAATCATTTAATGCTTGCGTGGTAAAACTGGATGCATATCTCTAAGATAAACAGATTATCAAGACCCTTCGACAACAGTATCGTAAATTCTTCAATAATCCATATCGTCAATCCCGAAATCAGTGGCATTTTGATAGCTTGAACATTAAGGTTTTGCAGAGTCAGGCTTGAAGACCAGAAATGTTCAAATATGCGTTCAATCAGAGTGGACAAAGTGAAAATCTTGAGTACCGACCAAAATATACTGGTCCAATAAGCGAGTTCTAGGACATGCCATACATACACCATAGAACTACTATGAACTTCTATCGGGCTTTGAAATCGACTCAAAAAATGCAATAATCAATTAGTTTATTGCATTTCAAGACTTGGTCTGCCCTGTCTGCACAGAAATAAATGCAATTTCTGACCACGCATCCATATATATTAAATGGCCAAAAATCAAAATCAAATGCTTCGAATTAAATAATATTCATGAATTTCTATTGATAGATGCGCTGAAGAATCATTCGATGTCAAAAAATCTGACAAATCTCTTGAAATGTTTTCCATTTCCTCAGCACGTTGATCATTTTCGCTGTTTAATACCATAGCACTTGGTCCACTCTGACTGCAGACTTTTATCGATTTTTATTGATCATCCAAATTAAATTTGTAACATATCTCTCGCAATTTACAGCATTCATCAAATCTGATCAAAGTGGAATGGAGGTATGGTAATTCCACATCTAATGAAAGAATAATCCAATTTTTCTGAAGTTTTGTACTTAGTTTCCTCTGACTTAACGCCGACCATATGCGTCATATAGAAGTGTATATTAGTACTGGATTTGTGAATATGCGGCCGCGAAACACTCTCCATGCTAAAGCGAATCTTAAATATCCCAAGTAATGAAAACAACATTTGTTTAATTCATGATCAATTTTGTATGATGAAAATAGTTAAAAAAATTGAAATTCAAACAGAATTTAAAAAATATATAACAAAAATAGAGATGACATTGGCTATTGATATATAAAAGTTTATTTTTATTAGTAAAACTTTTCTGAAATCACAAGTTTAACGTAACGAAGTAACGAAAGTAATGAAATGACAAGATGAATAGAATCGCAAGCGAGCGACGAGAGAAATGAATAGAAGATGAAAATTTGTTTTAACAGAGGGCCATATATGTGAACAACACAATCGAAACAACAAATCGTTGCCTAACGTCCTGGTCTCGAACGGCTAGATGTTGTAGTGTTGGTCACTACTAACACTAGACAGGCAAAAATTTGTCGCCTCGACCTGTTAACTATATTGTTCGGCGTATGTAACAGTTCTATCGATCGTTGGCATATTTTCGGAGATTGATACGAAATTGACGTTACTTATTGGATTTTTTCGCGTCTAATATCGCAAATCTAACCTCAGTTCGAATGATCACTTGGGCAAATTAGGGGTATGCGATATTAGACGCGAAAAAATCCAATAAGTAACATCATTTTCGTATCAATCTCTGAAAATATGCCAACGATCGATAGAACTGTTACATACGCCGAACATACGCCCTCTGTTAAAACAAATTTTCATCTTCTATTCGTTTCTCTCGTCGCTCGCTTGCGATTCTATCCATCTTGTCATTTCATTACTTTCGTTACTCCCTTTCACTCTGAGTATAGATATTGTATTCACCGAAAAAATGCCAATAAATTTTCATAATAATAATATGACAAGCACTACACTAAGGACACAGGTGATGTCACAATAGATCAAAAAACTGGTCGCAGTGATGGACCCAAACAGGAAAAAAAGGAAAAAAAATATAATATTTGTAGAGCAAACATTTCTAAAACAATCACTGCTATTTCGAAAAATTCCACATAACATATCACTTTGCCAGGGCTGAGAAAACTTGAAATTTTATTGTTACAAAATTGAACATATTTGTAGTTCTGTGCAAAAATAAGCATTATTGCTCGAAAGGGAACAAAACTAGAACATGCTAAATTTGAACATTTTGTATAAAAGTCTTGTCGACTCTTGTCGCTATTATTCAGAGCAGCACTCTTCAAGCGACAAAAAAAAACTTTTTCCAGAATTTTGGCGTGAGACGCTTCACTGCCGCCTTAAAAAATAAAGCTGCTAATAGTTGAAGTATTATTTTAAAATTCAGAAATACTCTTCCTACGTACCTTTTCTTTTTCTGATAGCTTCAAGCGACTAGTAATAATCCACTGCAACCCGTAATTAAGAAATAAATACCTCCACCCATCGACCCGCCTATCACCGCTAATGGAGAGAAATTACAGGTACCAAGCTTATTACCACCATCGTCCCGATCAATTGTTTCCACCTCGAAACAACGACATAAACTATTCCATTACTCACAATTACGAAACAATAATGGCCATCAACTGCTAAGGGTCGCTTTCGGACTGTGTGGTAACTGGTACCAGTTTTCCACCTCCCAACGAAGCAGGTGGCTGCTGGAGAGCAAAACGGAACCTCATTTCCAGACTTGCCAAAAGCTAATAGATGTAGTTACCGGCCATAATGACTCTCACTGCCGCCATCTCCTGTCCCAAAGACATCCCACAAACACCCACCTGAATCTACTTCCCCTTCCTTTCGGCACTGTGCACAGGGGAAAAGAAAAAGACGAAAGCAACAGCAGAACCAACCGACCGACAAAACTTCTCCAGCACTTTTCCAACTGTAATTGAAGCGGGCAAATGAATAATTGTTTAATTAGAGAAAATATGCTCCCGACCAGCAAAAGAACTTGTGCCGTGCACGTAGACCATTAGGGGAAGTTTTACTGCGCTCTTGTGCGACCACCATCATCCACAACCAGTCCAGCCCAGACAGCCAACCCAGCAATCTATCACCATCTTGCTCAGCAGTGTCGGCGAAAAGCAATCGCGCGCCAACAATTCAACAGCTTTCGCTTAGTTACGTAGCAGTTTTACGGCGGCAACGGGGTGGGATGGGACTGCCAAGTCAATAAAAAGAAGTGGTAATTAGAGGATGAGAAATTCTTTTCCTTTTTTTATGCTTTGACAGGGAAGCATGAAGGAGCTGCCATGGAGGCGCTTGGTTGATTGTGGGGTGAGAACTCGACGGCACTCAGAGGATTTACAAGAACAAATTCGTGGTCTTAATTTCATGTTTGACCATATTAGATTTTTGAGCTCACTCTATTTTTTAAACAAAACTACATAATATTATGTTGAATGTTCTAATTTCATTCAGTGGACGTCAAAAACCATTGAAAAAAGTGATGAGATCAGGTATTGCAGACTTCGTGCTCAATTGATTTCGAAGCACGATCAAAGCAAGCGAAGAAAACCATCGCATCTGTATCGGTCCATGATCGACAATGTTTCACAAGCTTTAACAAGTTTGATAAACAGCAGCAGCGAAGGAGAGCCTCAAAGAGAGAGAGAGTGAGTGATGATAAAACCCATTTTTCTCGCTTATTTACTTTACTGGCATGATAGACAATCCCCGAACACCCTATAGCAATAAAACGCCCTAGGTTCGGAGCTTATTTAGACGGAGTTTCTCATGCACTGTTATCCCATGATCAGAGCTGTAGCAGTAGACGATGAACAGACTCGTTTGATGAGCAGCAGATCATGATTGTTACAGAGAGCAAGATTAGTGAAAGATACTCTTAATTTTCTCAGAATTCAACCCCTGGGTGAGATAACAAAAAAATGTATTTTAAATTAATTTACATCTTTTTCAATTATGTTTTTATAATTATTGTTAATCTGTAATGAATTTAGTAAAATTGATATAAATTTCTTACTGCACATTTTGTATATGAACAGTTTTTATAGGACAAGTTTAGACTGAAGGTTCTTCTATTTGGACAAAACATTTGCAACTTTTTTTTTATTTTCTATATATATTTTTGTAATTTTTTTCTTATCACAAGCATAAAAGTACTGACGATTTGACTTAAGTGAAATTTATGACAAAAAATTATAAACGATTTATCGAAAAGTCCTACACTAAGACTGTCATCAGCAAACTTGTTCATCTCGCCAAAATTTACAATCTAGCTAAAGATACCATGAAGCTTTTTTCAACTTTTTTTTAATAAGGGTCGGTGTACCAATAGCTGATCAGCTGAAAGCAAATGTTTGGTGGACTTCGTCGCCGTGCGGTCGTGTATTTTTCATGCCACAAAGCGTGGATTCGATTCCCGCTCCAGTCGAGGAAAGCTTTTCGTCAAACGAAAGATTCATTGTTGGGCTGCTGGGTGTTTTTGAGTTTTCCGGTGCCTAATGTTAGTGATTCTTCAGTCTGTGCTGTCTTTAGCTGAAGATGGTGTTAGCTGTCTTTAATAATTGATTAATGAAGAAAGCAGTATTACGAAAAATCATATTTTAATATTTAGTATCGAAAGAGCCACTTTTGAAACACATGTGCCTATAGTAGCTCTATTGCTGTACCTGTATTAGCACTACCTTAACGGCGCAGGCAAAACACAAATCAAAATAGTACTTTTACATAACTTCCAAATCTTTCCTATGAAGAATAGATCAAAAGCTTTTGGGGTAAAAAAGTTCCTAATTCCACTTATTTTTAGTTTATTTAAAAAATGTTTCTCCTAACAATGCGACTATATTTACAATAGTGCTATTATAGATGCAAGGGAGCTTAAATTTTAATAAAAACTATTTATTTTGATCATATTTTGGACAAAATCGTGCCACGAATCAATTTTACTTAGATAAATAGCTCCTACCCTTTCATAGCAAAACAAGATTTTGTAACGATTTATAGCAAAACGGCCGTAAAAAATCAGTTGAGACGAATTCCATGTCAAATCGATCAGAAACAGAAATTGATCATCTTTGATATGCAGTAAATTTTTCACATGTTTTTGGTATGGAAAAATAAGTGGCCTACATAGAAAAATCGATCATTTTGACTCAAGAATAACTTTCGAAAATTACCTATAAATTTTTAAAAGCAAATTATTTGAATCATTCTAACTCCGAAACTGTTGATTTTAGAAAAAAAAATCCTGTGAAGAAGTTGTAGTGAACCGTTTAAATCTCATTTTTTTCTTGAAAAAAATCAAAATTTAATCTTAATTTTTGAATTACACAAAAACATTCTTATTATTTTTTAAATTTTCACCATAGAAAGGGAACAAAACGTCGAAAGCAGTAATTTTCGCTTGAAAAATTTTGGAATTGAAACAACAGTGTTGCCAAGGAAAAAATGGTAGCAAAGCGAACGGCGTTGGAAACAGCAAAATTTACAATTTTCATCAAAGTAAGCATGGATCATATTTCCAGATCCACGGTGTACTATATTGAGAAGGTGATATATTCCGAAAACTGACAGCTGCTTGATGACGTCATTCCTATCCATCTCGAACAAACTTTTGAAAAAAAAAAATGATCTAATGGTCCGGATGGTATATGGTACTATATGAGTGACGTCACATGTTTACAACCAAAGTCCATGTTTACAACCAAATTCGATGTTTACAACAGTAAAGAGCCTGCCTTGTTAATTTGTATGCCGTGTGACAATCCAACATCCATTTCTGACCAGAGCAGTAGCAGTGGAGCATTTCGAGAAGAAGATTAAAATAAAGACAAAGGTATAACACATCCGTCGGTACTAGGGAGCTTGCCCCTGACGAATCCATCCCGCTAGCCGCACCTCGAAAAGCTGATCAATTTTGGTTGTATTTGTCCGGCTTCGACCCTCAAGCTACTGTGCCACAGATAGAAAAGTTGGTGAAGAACAATCTCAACACTGATAAATCGTTTGACATTGTCAAATTAGTGCCGAAAGGGAAAACTTTGGATGAACTTACGTTCGTTTCTTTCAAAGTTGGCATGGATTTGCAGTTGAAAGACACCGCACTATCCGGCTCATCGTGGCAGAAGGGAATTATCTTCCGTCAGTTCGATTTTAATCACTCCACATCCACTCGTCAAACGTTTCGCTTCCGACCTTCACCAAGAGACGACCATTCACAACAATCACCAAACATCACATCGTACCATCAATGAACGATCCTCCGCACAGCTCCGAAACACACAACACACTACCACTCCACGGGAAACGATTACTCTGTACTATCAGAACGTCCGCGGACTTCGAACCAAAACAAACGACGTTTTCTTAGCATTGTCTGAAAGCGACTATGATATAATTGCTTTCACGGAAACTTGGCTCAACAACGATATTCACAACTCAGAACTCACACACAATTTTACGATCTATCGTTGTGATAGAAATGCCAGCAACAGCTGTTTTCAGCGTGGTGGTGGTGTGCTGATCGGCGTAAGAAATTGTTTACAAAGTACGTCTCTCACTATTGCGGAATGTGAATGTTTAGAGCAAATCGTTGTTCGCATCACACTACCAGATTTCGATTTGTTTGTTTGTGCGATCTACCTACCACCCAACAGCGATACCATTCTATACGAACAGCACTCCGCCTGTGTTCAACATTTGCTGGGTCTCGCCGGCGATCATGGTCGTGTGGTGGTTATCGGTGACTACAATCTCCCCCACTTGTGTTGGATGTTTGATGAGGAAATTAGCTCTTTCTTGCCGGTGAACGCTTCATCTGAGCAAGAATTAGCCTTGATCGAGTCAGTGGTTGGCTGCGGTCTACATCAAATTAATGACTTGACTAACGCTAATCGGAGGCTTCTCGATCTGGCGTTTGTTAACGATGATAAATATGTGGAGCTATTGGAGCCACCGCAACCGTTGTTGAAAATGGACAACCACCACAAACCCTTTGTTTTGAAATTTGAAAGTACCATGCGTAGCGAGTGTGATACTTTGGACCCCTTCGATTTTGATTTGAAACAATGTGACTTCTCATCACTCAATGAACAAATAGCTGCAGTTGAATGGAATGAGTACCTTAATGGATGTCATATTGATGAAGCAGTGGCAATATTTTATGATCAGGTGTATGGAATTCTTCGTGAGACTGTTCCGTTGAACCAGAGACGTCGAGGTATCGGAAAAAGGCAACCCTGGTGGAATAATGAACTACAACGTCTACGTAATCGACTGCGCAAGGCTAGGAAACGTTATTTTCGTTCGAAAAATGAACAGCACAAAGTTGAACTGCGTGACTTAGAGAGCGAATACAACTCTTTGCATGCACGATGCTTTCGCTGTTACATTCGTCGCACGGAGGAAAATATTAAGCATGATCCGAAATCGTTTTGGTCGTTCGTGAGAAGTAGAAAGCAAACAAATAGCATTCCTCAACATGTTTTTTACAAGGACGTGGACGCCGAAACACCATCTGATTCGGCAAATCTGTTCTCTTCATTCTTTCGAAGTGTGCTAAGTAATAACCGATCACCTTCGTCTGAAGAGTACCTGAGCAGTTTGCCACGATACGATTTGAACGTTGCTGTTTTCAACTTTTCGACGAGGGATGTGTGCTGCAAGCTGCGAGGAATAGACGACTCAAAGACCGCTGGACCTGACCGCCTTCCTCCTCTCTTCGTCAAAAACTGTGCTGACTCGCTTACTGTTCCTGCGACTATTCTCTTCAACCGTTCATTGTCCGAAGGAACATTCCCGTGCGTTTGGAAAAATGCTGCTATTACTCCCATACACAAATGGGGTAATATGAACAACGTCGAAAACTACCGTGGCATCTCCATTCTAAGTTGTCTGCCAAAAGCTTTTGAAAGCCTCATTCACGATTCCCTCTACCCTCACGTGCAACACATCATCTCTGAGTTCCAACATGGCTTTGTGAAAAAACGGTCAACAACTTCAAATTTAATGTCGTATGTGTCTTCGTTGGTGAAAGCGATGGAGAAGCGCCAACAAATCGACGCGGTCTATATTGACTTTACGAAAGCATTTGATAGAGTACCGCACTCACTGTCGGTGAAAAAATTAGATAAAATGGGTCTGCCCTCTTGGTTGACACGATGGATACTCTCGTACCTCACCGAACGCAGCGCTCATGTACGTATTGCTGGTATAAGTTCCGATCCCTTTGAAATTACATCAGGCGTCCCCCAGGGGAGCCACCTGGGTCCGCTGTTGTTTGTGCTGTTTGTCAACGACCTTTGTGAAGTTATTAAATCTCAAAAACTAATGTTCGCGGACGATTTGAAATTATTTCGTGTGGTTTCATCGTTGACTGATTGTTGCGCTATGCAAGCTGATATTGACGCCTTGGTGAGATGGTGCATGCTGAATGGAATGGAAGTGAATGTTCAAAAATGTTGCGTCATCACTTTTAGCCGAAAGAGGAATGTGATTGACTTCGGATACAGAATGTCGGCAACTAATATCACCAGAGTCAACACCGTAAAGGACCTCGGGGTTCTATTGGACAGCAAATTGAATTTCGCTCAGCACATAGCTGCAACAACTGCCAAGGCATATGCGGTACTTGGATTTATCAAACGCAACACTCAGGAGTTTGAAGATGTCTACTGCCTGAAGTCTCTCTACTGCTCGTTAGTACGAAGTATTCTGGAATACGGCGTACTTGTTTGGGCGCCATACCATACCACCCAAACCAACCGGATTGAACGAATTCAGCGCAACTTTATTCGTTACGCGCTCCGTCGGCTACCATGGACTGATTCAGTTCGACTTCCACCGTACGAGCATCGATGCGCCTTGGTTCATCTAGAAACTTTGGCTTGCAGGAGGGTTTTGCTTCAACGCTTGTTCGTGTTTGACATCTTAAGTAACAACGTAGACTGCTCAGTGCTGTTGACCAACATCAATTTAAATGTGCCCGCTAGAACTACTCGACAAGCTGATTTTCTCCGGTTCCCTGTGCATCGTACTTTGTTTGGACAGAACAATCCGTTCTATGTTTGTTGTCGTCGTTTTAACGAAGTATCTGACAGATTTGATTTTAATATGTCTAAGTTAACATTCAAAAGAAGTATTAGTTCATAAGTATCAGTCTGTGCGACTTGTTCGAAGACATGTAATAAATAAATAAATAAGAAAAAATATGATAAAAGTATGAAAAAGACGTTTAGCTTTCGTTCGCCGTTCCTCTAGACTCACATAACGGCAGAGGAAATGAATCTCAAAAGCAGTGAACTATTTTCGCAAGTCGAGTCTAGTACACGACACTGAAGACGGCCTTACAGTTGAGGTCGAAATACGCGTATCTGTCAAAGGATACTAACTCTAGTGGAATTAAATGGTACAGTACTAAATTCGTTTTTTTCATTTACTTAACAATTTTCTGTTTTTCCACTCTTCGAGGGCGAACGAAATCTTTTTTCCACCAGATGCTATTGGAATAATATTGGATATATAATATTGGAACTATTGCATAATTTAAGTTTATTTATATTACAAGCTATTTTTATCTCAAGGGGCACTATCTCGGTGACCTCTTCTGGCGAGTGTTGAGCTAGCTGTAAGTTAAAAAACACTATAATAAAGGAAAAAAATCTCAATAAACTCATTCTTTCAACAAAGTAGTGATATAAATTACATCAAATTTGCAATTGAATTTTTGACAATTAGTGAAATCTATGTTCTTGAAAAATATACTCATTCTTCTATCGAATAGGAACAATTGAATCGATTTTTTATTTTGCTTATCGGAATCTGAAACCCTGTACTTTTAATAGACACAATTTTCTTGTCAGCATTGATTTTTTCTTGTGTAGAAAATGTTAAATTGTATACACACCAAATAGTAAGAGCAATGCAGTCGTCAATTGATAGTTTTTATTCAAAACATGTTCTTTCAATGTTTAACCCCTCTACCGACAGCTTCATTTTTTACCGCAAAATTCAAATTCAAATCGTTATAACTTTTTTGTTTTTCAATATTTTTGCACCGACCCGTTACTAGACCCCTCCTTCAATTTATCAGGCTACAGAATTTTAATCGTATTTGGATATTCACTCTTCGGAACAATACATCAATGAGAGTATGTTGTGAAAAAATGAAGCAATTTGGTGCAGCCGTCTTTAAGTAATGACCATTAAGGTTCCTGAAACCTCGCTGGCCAAATAAAGATCTTTAAAACTTCAAAAAACATCATATCGTAATTTTCAGATTTCTCCAAGAATACTGAACCGATTTGAATGATTTTTGCAGAGAAGTTCCTTATTACCTGGCATTATATAGCCCACATTTTATTTTTTTGATAAACTGATCAAAAACAATATGGCCGCCAAAGGCATTTTATATGGAATATGTCGGTCCCCCAAGGAACATCGGAATATCTTTAAAACCAGATCACCAATATATAATATCGACACAGATCCTGAAACTAGAAGAGTTGTTTGAGAACTTGTGAAAAAATGGTGCAAAAATATTGAAAAACATAAAAGTTATAACGATTTGAATATTTATTTTGCGGTAAAAAATGAAGCTGCCGGTAGAGGGGTTAATTAAGGTGAACATGAATCAAAGCCAAAGTTTAAATTTTCAAAAGCACGTATCTGGAGAACCAAACATCCGCTTAAGCTGAAAACTTAATCGATTGGTCACTAGCTGGTGCTGGCCAATCGATTAGCTTTTCAGCTCAAACGGATGTTTGGTTCTCCAGCTCTGTGCTCTTGAAAATTTGAACTTTGGCTTCGATTCATCTTCACCTTAAAAGTAGCATTTTGATGGTAGACTCCAATAATTATGTTTTATCCCTAAAATTAATTTAAAAAACCTAAGCAGTTCTGACAAATTTAAACTATTTTCAATTTAACTTTTCAAATATCAGCCAAAAATTAGAACATCACGATGGTTTTATCGGAAAATAATATGCCGTACTGGACAGAATAATAATGGATCTCTGCTACTAGTGCTAAGGTTGATCTAAAATTTTCGTTGTAGCTTAAAAGTAACTTCAAATTCGCTAAGATAGAAATTCAGAGCTTTTCATAAACAAACTTTTAAGTTATCACAAAACTACAATTTTGACAAAAATAATAAAGATTTTAATTATAAATATTTTTTACATAAAAATAAAAAAGAAACATGAAAAAAAAATACAAAAAGGTACACAAGCTTGTAGAGATTTTTTTAGTAAAACTAATTGTTCTCAAAATATTTCCAAAACCTATTTTTCAGTTCAGTTTTTTTCTGAGCGACAGTGAAAATTTCCACTCAATCGGACCACTGTAAGGCTAAAACCAGTCCTCCAAGCTTCACTATTTTGTTCTCTGTTCTTTACACACTTAGATTAAATTACTGGGGTCGGTAAAATTTTACTGCGTTTTGGAACTACCGAAAAAGTCAGTAAAATGAAAACTGTCGCCACGCGTAATTGAAAAGCAAATATCACCTTGTTTTATTTTTTATCGATATATGATATAAAAAGAAAGCTCTCTGCAAAATTTCAGTGAAAAATCTCTATTTTTTGATTCCTGACATTTTTTTTAGTTTACTGACTTTTTCGGTAGTTCCAAAACCCAGTTATTTTTACCGAACAGATTGAGTGTGTACATTTTTATCGATCCTCTTTTCTTCTTCTCTTCTCAAAGTTTTGTCCTTTCGACGTTTTATCCCTTCGACGTTTTGTCCTTTCGACGTTTTGGCATTCGACGTTTTGTCTTTCGACGTTTTGTCACCCAACACAGCTCTATAACAGCCCTTTACTAGCACGGAGTGTGAATTAAAGTGCAAACCAATCGATGAACCAATGGAGAATAAAGTGCTGTTTAGTTACTTGGGTTTTCGTCTAGCGGAACATTTTACAATGGTCCGAATCGATAATTTAACAGGACAAAAGTGTTTTCTCTGTTTTCGTCGATTTAAGACTTATGATGTCTTCAGAAAAGACATTCGAAATTGAGTTTTGCATCTTTTGAAAAAAAGTAATAGGGTGGCCCTTATTTAAGTATTTAAGTGTTTCCTCAAACTTTTTTGTTTGAGGATATTTGTGGCTGCGCTCTTCTGCAAACTTTAAGAAAATGTATTTTGTAAAACTTTGTCGAAGACACTTCTGATCCGAGTCTTCATTTGAGCTAAGTAAATTGATTCTGAAAATTTCAATCTAGAGATGACCTGAAACAACAGATTTTTTGGCCTTACTTTTTTGTTTTCAGTTTTACTCAAATGTGGTCTTCAGAAGAATTTGCTGAACATATAAAGTTTGTAATTCTTGTGGTTTTGCAGTTATTGGCAAATTTAAGTATAAAGCTGTAAAATATTCAAATGCACATAACTTATGGAGCTGGTCCGATAAAATTTTTCTTATACCGGCATTCTTAGTGCCAGACATTAGGCAACTTTTCCCGCAAAAACTATGAGAAAGTCAACTTTTGTGAATTGAGAAAAATCACTTCAAAAATACACTTGAAAATTCTAAATTCGCTTTGTTGCCAAAGAATAGGGCGATTGGTCGGGAGCTGAACTTCTTTGAGCAAATCAAACGGACTCCACAAATTGGTGGATAAGCTAAAGCTGAATATAAAATTTATTAGTCTAAAATCATGAATCGTGCTCAACATCATCTTACAAATTTTCAGTGCAACCACTAGTTATGCCCTATCATCCAAATCAGCAAACTCAGTTGGCATCGGCTTATCGTTAATGGCAGAAGTGGCGAAATGCTATCACTATTTCATAGTTTTTCATTCAGTTTTTCAAACTTACAATCTTTAGCAAAAATGTGTATCATTATTTCCTCTACAACTCTTCTGATGACCAATTTCACGATAAACTGAAAACAAAAAAGACTAAAAAACAGATTTTTCGATTCCACCATAAACTCTCAGAATCAATTACCTTAGCTTAAATGAAGAGTTAGATCAAAAGTGCCTTCGACAAAGTTTTTCAATAAAACGTTTTCTAAAAGATCACAGAAGAGTGTAACCACAAATATCCTCAAGCCAAAAGAGTTTGAAAAACTCTTAATGAAAACTATCCTTATCAACTTTTCCTTAAAAGATGCAAAACTCAATTATGAACAATTTATCTCAAGACATCATACGTCGAAAATCGACGAGAACAGAGAAAACACGTTCTGACTGCTAAAATGTCAATTTGGACCATTGTACATTCTCCAGTATATTGAATGGTCCCGAGAAGAAGAAAATTGAGGCTGAATGGCTAAGGTATTCCATACAAGATGATTTTCAAAACTTATTCGCTGAAGGAGGCTGAAAGAGCCCTGCACAAATTTAAAGAACCAGACAACCAGACCGCGCTGAAGGTATAATCGATTGGTCACCACCACCGAGGGACCAGTAAGTTAAATTTTCAGCATAATCGGATGTATGGTTCTCTATTCAATATTTCAAGCAGTGCGAGTTATTCGTTCCTGCTTGAGATGTGTACCCGTTACCTAGATAGTAACGACTTTTACATGGAGACCATCGAATAAAATTCAACAGAAGAAAGTGTTTTCGATTTCACTACGAATCTTTTGTTCAACAATTGCAGTCTCCCACTGAAAAAGATTCGGGTTTGAGTCGTAACGTCGGGGAAAAATCTAAAACAGTCGTTTAACTACCCAAGACTGAAGCTTCGAAATTAGTAGCTTCAAATAATTTTGGCTATGATTAATCTAAACTACGCCTGTGTGAATCGGTGCGATTCTAAGTGGTGATCACAAATCGAGCAAAAAAGGAATAGTCATTCCAGGAAACAAATCCGATTACCTGTGTTGTGTCTGTGTGCTATTTACTTACCTCAGAACGAAATCTCCAAACGGTTTTCCACAAATTTTGACCTCATACCGTATTGTGAATCCTAAAATCTTTTTCATTGCACATAGGAATTAGTTACCAAAAATAATTTCATTGACCATTTCACGAGCCTTATTCCAGCTCCAAAAACCGAGTAAAACCACCTCCTAACAGCCATTATCGGTATTATGGGGCGCGGACTGAACGTATTTACTGCGACGAAACAACAGTGCTCAACTCGAGAGCAATTCCAACGCCCCCTCGAGGGAAATGTGGCTAGGTGTGGTGTAGGAAAAAAACATCCCTCCAACAACGACTGCGATCCACGATTTTCCCGACGAGGGAGGCAGCATAGCACGGAAAACGAACGAACGAATGGAGACCCAAGCAATTGGAAATGAAATTGAGTTTATTAGTAAATTAATTAAGATAAAAACAGAAATCGTTAGGTTGTTAGGTACGTGTGTACATTGCAGCGCTCGGTCTGTGTCTGGTTACTGTTTCCGGGGTGGGAGGGTCGAACCCACTCTGAAAGGATTTTGTGTTTTTTGCACAGCTCTACGAGGGAGCGCTATCCGATAGGACGAGGGTGAAAGCGAGAGTATTGTACAGTAAATACGAAACCAGAGGACGACGCAGGTGAATCATTTAGCGATGGCCGATGAAAATGAAATTGAAAATACACCGGAACCGATGGTGGAGAAATAAGAGGGAAAAAACTGCGAGGATGTTTTAATTGGATGGTAACGATAGGCGTTTTTATGCTGCTTTTCCGTTACGGATGGATCCGAATAAAATGGGAAAGCGATTCGCAAAGCTGAAGTGGATTAAAAATTGATATTCATGGAAATGTTGTTACGTAGCACCTTCGGCACGGTTAGTGGGATTGAAATCCTAAAAATGTTCTGTGACCACCTTCTAGACCCGTTGGTTTAGGTGTTATTGATTCAGTGTTATTGTTTTTTTTTTTCAAGCAAATTTATTTAACATTTGATTACTTAATAAAAATGTAAAACACTCAGAAATAGATCTGTTTTTGACAGCAATATTCTCTTAATTTGCAGTTCAAATTTTTCACAAGTGAATTGAAATCACTGTCTCATAAAAAAAATGCTATTTTAAGATACTCATCCTTTGAATTTTCGATGATTGTTCAATACAATTGATTGAGAATGATTCCAATATCTTGAAAATCTTGATTTCGATTGGACTGGTGGAACTTAAATTGAAATTTTGCGCGCATGCAAACTTAATAGCAATTTTTTTGGTATAGGTTTGCGTTCAAGAATCCGTTATTGTAATCATAACTATCATCGAAACGTCAAAGCAAGTTTCTTTCGAAGTGTCTTTCGTGGTTGTAATCTTCCTTCCTTTTAGCATGGTAGTAATCATAATAAGAAAATATACCTTCTAGGATCTTTTTTACCAAGACGTTGTCCAAGAAGGATAACCCCCGCTAACGTAACTTTGCTCTGGTTGGAAAGTGATGCCAATACAAAACACTATTAAATATTCTTATCGCCCTAACGTAAGCAGCTGCCTATTCTCAAAATCACATCCTTTCGAGATTGCAGAACAATATTCCCTCCATCACGGCTGCTGGCAATCGCAACAAAAGAAAAAGCTTGCTTCAACATCAAACTTACAAGTGACTGCCAACCGCACCGCCGCAGCCAAGGGAATCCAAGTGGTGGGTAATGTAAAAATATTTTCATAGCGTGTGTTTTGTGTAAAGTAGGGGGGAAAATCGAGCAGGAAAGGCCGACGCGGAAGGCATTAAATCCCCCTTTTCCTCTCTACCGCTCTGTTCGTATATACTTCCGATGTACATAGCCAGGAAAAAGTTTTCAATCCCTCCAGGTTTTCCCCCGTTTCCTCTCCGTGCCTAAGGTTGAGGCCAAAGATGATAAATTTTTATTTCCCTCCGGGGTTCCGGTCTTGCTTTAGCAGTCGTTGTTTTTTTTCAGGCCACTTCTTGCCTTCCAAGAGTATCCTCCAGTCCCAAGAAATTGAGAAACGAGCAAAGAACCTGCTGACTCTTAGCTCTTCGACGACGATGGTGGTGGCAACTTTATAGTCCTTAAAATCGATTCTTATTTTATTTGCTACGGTTTCTTCGTCGTCTGCTTCTTAGCCGTTGCCGTCGTCGTCGGTTGGAAAATTTTCCACCCCAAGTTTGTGTTCGGCTCGCCCCGGGGGTAGTTCTGGTTGAGCTTTTATTGGAAGGACAGATTTCCGCTCCCCGCACGTCTGACGGTTTCGGGGAGGTTCTAAATGCTCAGCAAGGGTCGTCACGTCGCACAGTGGACCAGTTTTCAAAAAAGCTAGCTAAACCCTGTTTGTAAAACAAATTTTTGTTAAAAACAAGCTCAAACATTCATGTACAATATTAGATAGTTAAGAACAGATACAAAGGTTTTCCTCTTTGCCTCAGAGCCTCAAAATGTTTGAAAAACAGCAATTCTATTGAAATTTGATTGTGACCAAAAAATTCTGACTCTGCCCAAAACAGGGTCTGCATCCCAAAGACATGTTCCGAAACACTCGTCAATATATTAGGAATGCGTAATTTTTGCAATGATTTTCCAAATCTGGACCACTCTGTGCATCGTTGTCGCCATCGACTGTCGTTTGCTATGAGCAAAGTTGGGAGCAAAATTAAGTGGTGTTCTTCCTGCTGCTGTGTGGTGTGAACCGCTTTTTCGGTGGGGTGGGGCAAGGAGAGAAAAAGGTTCGGTTGCTTTATGGTGAAGCAAAGGAAAAGCTTGATTGAAAAATAATAAAACGAAAAGTGGTTAGCGAACTGTTACCGAGCCGGGGTCTTGGAATGGGAAATCACGATGGCGTGACATTTGAACTGTGAAAATAGATTTCCCTGTGTGCAAGAAGATATCAATGGGATGGGTAGTGAGAAACAATAGGTGGTATAAGGATTGGATAGATGCACGGAGGAGGGTTTTTATGTTAGCATCTCTTGTTCACCATAATGTGAAATTTTTTTTTTGCAGACGAATTCAAGAAGTTTCAAAAGAAGACCAAAATCGATTACCGAGTAAGTGATTAGTAATCTGAGACGAAACGCTTGAAGAGTATCGTGCTACTCTATTTTTGTAAGCAGTGAGTAAATATGTACAAAAAAAAAATCAAGAACCTGTTTCTACGGACACCCTATGACAACATATTAAAAAAGATTTCTGTAGCTCAATTTTAGAGCTACATATAAACACACGTTGCATGAAATAAAATGGTCTGCAATATTTCTAAAGTTGACTAAAGAAAGCTCAGGAAGCGAATCTTGCTCAGGATGCGGAGCGAATCCTGCGCAGTATTCGGTGCGAGTTCTGCTCAGGATTTGAAGCGAATCCTGCTCAGGATTCGAAGCGAATCGTGCCCAGAATTCGGAGCGAATCCTGCTCAGGATTCGGAGCAAACCCTGCTCAGGATTTGGAGCGAATCCTGTTCAGGACACGGAGTGAATCTTGCTCAGGATTGGGAGAGAATCCTGCTTAAGATTTGGTGCGAATCCTGCTCACGATTCGGAGCGAATCCTACTCAGGTTTGGAGCGAATCTTTCTCAAGATTTGGAGCGAATCCTGCTCAGAAATCGGTGCGAGTCCTGCTCAGGATTTGAAGCGAATCGTGCTCAGAATTCGGAGCGAATCCTGCTCAAGATTCGAAGTGAATCCTGCTCAGGATTTGGAGCGAATCATGCTCAGAATTTGGAACGAATCATGCTCAGGATTTGGAGCGAATCATGCTCAGGATTTGGAGCGAATCATGCTCAGGATTCGGAGCAAATTTAGCTCAGGATTCAGAGCAAATTTAGCTCAGGATTCAGAGCAAATTTTGCTCAGGATGCGGAGCGAATCATGTTCATGATACGGAGCGAATCCTGTTCAGGACATGGAGAGAATCTTGTTCAGGATTCGCAGCGAATCCTGCTCATCATACGAAGCGAATCCTGCTCAGGATTCGGAGTGAATCCCGCTCAGGATTCGGAGTGAATCCTGCTCAGATTTGGAGCGAATCTTTCTCAAGATTTGGAGCGAATCCTGCTCAGAATTCGGTGCGAGTCCTGCTCAGGATTCGAAGCGAATACTGCTCAGGATTCGAAGCGAATCGTGCTCAGAATTCGGAGCGAATCCTGCTCAGGATTAGGAGCGAAACTCGCTCAGGATTCGGAGCGAATCCTGCTCAGGATTCGGAGCAAACCCTGCTCAGGATTTGGAGCGATTCTTGTTCAGGATTTGGACCATATCTCGCTCAGGATTCGAAGCGAATTCTTGCTCAGGATTCGGAGCGAATCTTTCGCAGGATTCGGAGCGAATCTTTCGCAGGATTCGGAGCGAATCTTTCTCAGGATTCGGAGCAAATCTTGTTTAGGTTTCAGAGCGAATCCTGCTCAGGATTCGGAGCGAATCTTTCTCAAGATTCGGAGCGAATCCTGCTCAGGATTTGGAGCGAATCATGCTCATGATTTGGAGCGAATCATGCTCAGGATTCGGAGCAAATTTAGCTCAGGATTCAGAGCGAATTTTGCTAAGGATTCGGAGCGAATCCTGTTCATGATACTGAGCGAATCCTGTTCAGGACACGGAGTGAATCTTGCTCAGGATTCGCAGCGAATCCTGCTCATCATACGGAGCAAATCCTGCTCATCATACGGAGCAAATCCTGCTCAGGATTCGGAGCGAATCCTGCTCTGGATTTGGAGCGAAATCTGCTCAGGATTGGGAGAGAATCCTGCTCAGGATTTGGTGCGAATCCTGCTCACGATTCGGAGCGAATCCTACTCAGGTTTGGAGCGAATCTTTCTCAAGATTTGAAGCGAATCCTGCTCAGGATTCGAAGCGGATCGTGCTCAGAATTCGGAGCGAATCCTGCTCAGGATTCGGAGCGAAACTTGCTCAGGATCCGGAGCGAATCCTGCTCAGGATTCGGAGCGAATCATGCTCAGGATTCGGAGCAAATTTAGCTCAGGATTCAGAGCGAATTTTGCTCAGGATTCGGAGCGAATCCTGTTCAGGACACGAAATGAATCTTGCTCAGGATTCGCAGCGAATCCTGCTCTGGATTCGGAGCGAATCTTGCTTAGAATTCGGAGCGAATCCTGCTAACCATACGGAGCTAATCCTGCTCAGGATTCGGAGCGAATCCTACTCAAGATTCGAAGCGAATCCTGCTCAGGATTTGGTGCGAATCCTGCTCACGATTCGAAGCGAATCCTACTCAGGTTTGAAGCGAATCTTTCTCTTGATTTGGAGCGAATCTTTCTCAAGATTTGGAGCAAATCTTGCTCAAGATTTGGAGCAAATCTTGCTCAAGATTTGGAGCGAACCCTGCTCAGGATTCGGAGCCAAACTTGCTCAGGATTCAGAGCAGATCCTGCTCAGGATTCGGAGCAAACCCTGCTCAGGATTTGGAGCAAATTTTGTTCGAAATTGGACCAAATCTCGCTCAGGAATCGAAGCGAATTTTGCTCAGGATTCGGAGCGAATCTTTCTCAGGATTCGGAGCGAATCTTTCTCAAGATTTGGAGCAAATCTTGTTCAGGATTTAGAGCAAATCTTTCTCAGGATTCGGAGCGAATCCTGCTCAGAACTCGGAGTGAATCCTGCTCAAGATTCGGAGCAAATCATGTTCAGAATTCGAAGCAAATTTAGCTCAGGATTCAGAGCGAATTTTGCTCAGGATTCAGAGCAAATCCTGCTCAGGATTCGGAGCGAATCCTGCTCATGATACGGAGCAAATTTTGTTCAGGATACGGATTGAATCCTGCTCAGGATTCGGAGCGAATCCTGCTCATCATACGGAGCGAATCCTGCCCAGGATTCGGAGCGAATCCTGCTCTGGATTCGGAGCGAATCTTGCTTAGAATTCGGAGCGAATCCTGCTTATCATACGGAGCGAATCCTGATAATCATACGGAGCGAATCCTGCTCAGGATTCGGAGCGAATCCTGCTCATGATACGAAGCGAATCCTGCTCAGGATTTGGAGCGAATCTTGCTCAGAATTTGGAGCGAATCCTGATAATCATACGGAGCGAATCCTGCTCAGGATTCGGAGCGAATACTGCTCTGGATTCGGAGCGAATCCTGCTCAGGATTCGAAGCGAATCCTGCTCATGATACGAAGCGAATCCTGCTCAGGATTCGAAGCGAATCCTGCTCATGATACGAAGCGAATCCTGCTCAGGATTTGGAGCGAATCTTGCTCAGAATTTGGAGCGAATCCTGCTCATCCTACGGAGCGAATCTTGCTCAGGATTCGAAGCGAATCCTGCTCTGGATTCGAAGCGAGTCCTACTCAGGATTCGGAGCGACACCTGCTCATGATTCGGAGTGAATCCTACTCAGGACACGGAGCTAATCCTGCTCTGGATTTGGAGCGAATCCTGCTCAGGATTTGGAGCAAATCCTGCTCAGGACATCTCGGCTGGCGTCGAAGGGCCCTTATTTTGCAGTGATAGATTTTTCTTGTATGGGTCTAATATAAGGAAAATTGGTGACACCCTCATATAAATCATCATAATCAATCTTGCCAAGTTTCTTCCACAACATCCCACACGAATACATGAAATACAAAACACTTAACATTCTCAAAATCCTATTACTATCTCCATTTGATCTGTCACCACTTCTACTCAAATCCAATCCATTGCCCAACGCTTTTCAATTTCATTCCATTTCCAATCCGATATCATTTGTAACAATCTCGCCGACTCGACTCCGCCACCCCCCTCTGTCAACTGCCATTCAGCTTCTCATTCGATTGTGCTTTTTAATATTTCAATTATTCCATTGATATTAATTTCAGCCAACATGCAAACAAATATATGTGCCACCCATCGGCATCACTGTTGAAACAGAGCGAACAAAAAAAACCCTCGCATTTTCCAACCATTCGGAAATTCCATCCGTGCTACACCTTTCAAACACACCTGCGCTGTTGCCGCCACTGCACCACCCTCGTCATCATCATCACCATCGCTCAAATGGCCGGACGGGTGAACATTGATTTTCAATTTTTATATATTCATTTGTTTCACCGACAATAATTTGTTTCCATTTCGCACCGTCGGGTGGCTCGTCGTCTGTCACTGGTTGCACGCTTCGTACAGTGTTGGACCAGAGATTTGCAACCTTTAGGATTTTCCATACAAAATGCCCAACTAACATTCACTCATTTAACAAACACCATTATGGCAGTTTTATCCAGCATCATGTTTTATAACATTTTAATAATTTTCATGGCCAACCTTTGTTCAAGCATTGTTCACACAAATTTGGAGAAACTTTAAAGCATGTCGTTGAATATCAACTTTATTTTTCAGCTTTAAAAACGTTTTACAAGCATTTAGTTCAGCTTTTATACGGCTGGTCCAAAAATAATTTAAAACTAATAAAAACAAAAAAAGATTTTTCTAGGCACTTTATAAATGTAGCGTGCACAATTATTATGATAGTATAACAATCTTATTTAAAAATCGCCTGGATACTGGATTCGAACTCGAGACCTTCTAATCGTCAGCGGTATGCCTTGCTATCTGCGCCATCCTAGAATTGATGACTACACCGTCCAGTGCAAAATATAAACTTCTCATAGCTGAATATTGACCATGTTTGAGCTTCTATTCGACAACGTCTAATAAACACATGGCACGCTGATCTACAACTGAACAACCATATTATTTAGCTGCTGTTTAGTGCTGATCCAAGCTGAGTTCAGTCGGCTATTTTTAGCGCACAGTGTGAAAATTTATGTCGATGTTGGTCAAAATAATGTTTATTTACACAAAGTAAAATCAGTCTGAAATGTTTAATCTTATTTCACAATAAGTTTTAGTTTGTTCAAAACTGATTCATTAACTTAAATAATTTTATGAATTATAGTTGGATTATTTTTTTATTTGTATTTTTCATAAACCTATTACGTATGCATTGAAGAAAAAGTTCTCTGTATAAATATACTTGAATCATTTGAAGGGTTAGTCCTCAGAACCCACCTGAATAGAAAAATATTCGAAAAGCTTGATGTGTGGGATTTTTATTTTCAGAAATGGCCAAGTAAATCATTTTTCTTAGATCGCAGTATTTATTCAGTTGTGAAGAAATGTCATTTCAAATGTAGCTCGCTATAGAAATTTATTTAATTAATTCTGTCAAAGAAATTTCCACTTTTCTTGTACGGAAAACAGTTTGAAACCCGCTCTCGTTGTGATCGGACGTGTTATTCATCGCGCTTTATTCTCGATCTATTATTCAAATAGTCTTTTGTTTTCGTGATCTCCTATCGTTGTTGCAGCATCGATCTAGCACCGGCGGCCGCTGGTCAAAAACGGAATAGTTCCACAGTAATATCAAACGGCGTGGAGCCAAATGGCCCGACCCAGAAACTTCGTCGCCCTTTAACGGATTTCCCGAGCACATCTGCCCTGATTGAGCTTCCGATCATGGATACAACAGATCAACAAAACGCCACGTGCTCTTCTATCAGGTACGGTTACAACATCGCCACATCAAATCAGTTTGGCACTCTAGCTGGCAGTGATACCAACGTGCTGCCTATCACGCAAAATAAAAATGCCAAAAAAGGAAAAGAAAAGATTCCGCTGGTCACGATTACTGAGACCAACATCCCTGCTGTACAAGGAATGGCCTTGAACGCAGGCGTCTCGATGTTCAACGTCAAGCGAACATCAACTGGGGTCAATGTGTTCATGTACACAACCCAAGACCACTCCAAGCTCGTTTCGTACCTGAAACAGCAAAAAGCAAACTTCTTCACTTACGTGCGAGATGAAGACAGAATGACTAAAATTGTCTTGACTGGGCTTCCAGACATGAATGTCGAAGAGGTATCCGAAGCACTTAAGGAAGTGGATGTGTTTCCAAAAGAAATCCGAAAAATGACGCTCAAGAGAAAACGGAACGAAGATCATGCTTTGTACCTCCTGTATTTCAACAAAGGAAGCGTGCAGCTCAACGCCATTAGGAAAATCAAGACGGTTGGCCATTGCATCGTTAGGTGGGACTTTTATTCCACAAAGACAAAAGGACCCGTTCAGTGCCGCAATTGTCAAATGTACGGACATGGATCTGCACAATGTTTCCGCCGGCCACGTTGTGTCAAATGTGGAAATGATCACAAGACTATTGATTGCCCGCTAACGGCAAACCGTGAGGATAAGTCCATTAAGCTCAGTTGCTCGCTGTCTGTCGTAAACATCGTACGCGACTGTTGGTTAGCTCTGCTGGATTGTTTTTTTCTACCGGATCAGTGTTTCGGTACTATTGTTCGCCTGAGTCATTTGTTCTCTCCCCGGCCCGCGTTAGCAGACTTGCTTTTGCTGTGCGAATAGAACAGCCAAATCGTTCAGCATGTGCGATATATTTATTAACACTGTCGAGTTTCGTTTCTCGACAGATGCCCCCCGGCCGTCGTGGCTTGAGATTGCCGAGTTTGTGAAGCGGTTACAAACTGATGTGTCCGATGTGGAAACTGTCTACAAGTTGACTGAGAATCGTAGCATTTGCATCAAGTTTAAGTCTGAATCCGCAATGTTAGAGGCTTTGCGACTAAATTCGGAACCGAAAAATTTCCTATATTCATCCGGGAAATCAGTGAAAGTTTGCATGGTAGTTGCAGGTCGCAATATTGAATACGTTCGAGTATTCGACCTGCCACCGGAGATCTCCGATGACGACGTGTCGCTAGCGTTTGAACCATACGGAAAGGTGGATAGGATAGACAGAGAAAAGTTTCCCAGCAATCTTGGCTTGAATCATGTGTACAATGGTGTGCGGGGTGTACACATAGAAGTGGAAAAGGAAATCCCGTCTTCGATTGGAATCAAGAACCGGAAGGCAAAGGTTTATTATGATGGTCTGAGGGACAAGTGCTTCGCCTGTCAGTCTCGAGGACATCGGATGAACGCCTGTCCAACGAGGAAAACTACGTACGCTGCAATCACCAAAGCAAAAGAAGCGGTAGCTGTGGAAGAGGAATTGATCGTCACCGAGGACGACATTGTGGAAGTTATTGAAGAAGAAATACTTGAAGAGCCTTTCGAAGTCGAGAAGGAAAAAACCGGAAAGAAACAGCAGACTGATAAGCAAAAACCGGAAATCGACGATGACTACATCCATCGGACGTATGGTATTCCTAATGCCACGCAATTGGTGAATAACTTTAACGCCGTAATGGAAGAGCAGAAGAAAAAGCTAGTGGCAAGCCAGCGTCGAGCCCAGTTTGCCTCTTCAGGATCCGTCGACCGCGCCCCTCCGAAGAAAAGTTCACGCAAGGGATGATAGATAGCTAAATAAGACATTGTGGAATAATTCTTGTGTTATCCTCTAGATAATCGGCTCCGCAAAGGTTTCAGAAACCGTATGAGCCTAACAAATAAACGATTGGTAAAAAAAAAAAAAAAAAGTCCATTAAGCTTCCAAAAGAACAGCTTGCATGTGCGAATTGTGGTCAGCAACATACCGCTAACTTTCACCTTTGTGAGAAACGTCAAGAGTTCATCAACGCCAGGAATCATCAACTTCTCAAGTCCAAAACCCAGAGATCTAGCCGTGAAGGGTTCCAGTTTCGTCCAGAAGAATTCCCCCCATCCGGGCCACTGGGAGGGTCGTTCCAGAAACCGTTTCGTCAACATGCTCAGCTGTATTCCAACGTTGTGTCCCATCGTGAAGATCGAACCGTTCCACCCCAGTTCCGCCAACATCATAATCCCCGGTATAGCAGTAACCAGTCCACAAAAAACGATCTTTTCTCCCCAGAAGAAATCGTCGACATTGTGTCTGATGTTTTCTCAAGGTTAAGTACTTGTACGACCAAGCAACAACAGATCAAAGTGATTTTTGAAATTACAGCTCAGTACTGTTTCCCGTGTAATGGATAATAATACCAGAAACATCACAGTTTCATACTGGAATGCTAATGGTGTTCAGAGCAAATCGCATGACCTTTTCCGATTCCTCATTAATAATTCGATTGATGTTGTTCTCATCTGCGAAACTTTTCTCAAACCAGCTATCAAACTTGTGCATTCTGATTACAAAATTTACCGCTTAGACAGATCTGGCCGTCGTAAAGGCGGAGTTGCAATAATCGTTCGTTCTAATGTTGCGCATACATTGCTGCCTTCTTTCGACCTTGAAATTGTCGAGGCAATAGGTATTGAGGTTGTCACATCTACGGGTCCAATTTCGTTAGTTTCTGCTTACAATCCTGGCGCCAACAGAGATAATGAGCTTTTTCTACAAGATATTCAAAAGCTCACTAAAATTCGAAACAGCTTCTTCATTTGTGGAGATCTAAACGCCCGCCACCGTCTGTGGAACTGCATTCGTGCTAACACTGCAGGCAATTTGCTTTTCAATGAACTGCAATCTGGTACTTTTATTGTACAACATCCTCCATTATCTACGTATATTCCCACTGATCCAAACCGTCGATGCTCTACTCTTGATTTAGTGCTTACAAATGGTATACATTCAATATTAAACATACGAACTGTTCAAGATCTAACATCTGACCATTTACCAGTGCTATTTGAAATTGATTCCGCTACGGCAAACTTAGCCCATCCTCGATCCATTCCAGACTATTCCCGTGCCAACTGGAGAGGATTTAAATCTTTCCTAAATGATAACATTGATCTACAACAACTTAATTTGAGTACAATTCACGAAACCTATCAAATTGACAACCATATTGAATATTTTACCACTATTATGCACCAAGCTCATGAAAGATTTATTCCGCTAATTGTTCCAGACAGGTACAAGCTTATTTTACCTGATGATATTCTTCGTTTGATAAGATTAAGAAATAGTCGCCGGAGACACTGGCAACGAAATCGAAGAGATTCATTCCTTAAATCCGTCTATGACTATGTATGTACTTTAGTCAAAAAACGTATCGACGAGTTCAGGAACAAATCATGGTCAGATAATTTGCTGAGCATGAATTACGATCGAAATAATCACAACAAAATGTGGAAATTTGGTAAACTTTTCAAAAACAAACATAATTTCATACCAGCACTTCAAAAAGACGGTAAATTATTGATTACCGATAAAGAAAAATGTGAAGAAATTGGAAATAGCTTTGCCAGAGCACATCTCACTACCTTTCATGATCAAAGTCCCATCGAATTCGAAGTTAATTCATCAGTTGATAATTTTCTTGCAAACCACGAACAAGTTGATCTTGATACTCGGAGGCTAGTCAAACCGAAGGAAATATTACACTTTCTAAAAAAGTTGAAAAACAACAAATCTCCAGGCTTTGACCAAATAAATAATCGGTGTTTGAAAAGATTACCGAGAAAAGCTCTCGTACTTTTGACATTTATTTTCAATTCGTGCATAAAACTGAATTACTTCCCCTTGGCATGGAAACATGCTAAGGTTATAGCAATTCCGAAGCCAAATAAAGACCAATCTGACCCGCGAAACTACCGTCCTATTAGTCTATTGAGCAGTTTAAGTAAAATCTTCGAGAAAGTTTTACTAAACCGAATCAATCAACATATCTCAGAAAACAATATAATTTCAGAAACTCAGTTCGGATTCAGGACTGAGCATTCTACAGTTCACCAATTGCATCGACTAACTAGGAATATAAAAAACAACCGCGAAATCAAGAAGTCTACTGGACTAGTTCTGTTAGACAATGAAAAAGCATTCGATACGGTTTGGCACAAAGGTTTGATTTTCAAAATGATCAATTTGAATTTTCCTACTTATCTGGTAAAATTAATTCATTCCTACATATCAGATCGTGACTTTGTAGTAACGATAGGTTCCGAAACCTCTCAGTTACAAACCGTTCCTGCTGGTGTCCCTCAAGGGAGCGTTTTATCTCCCGTTTTGTATAACGTCTACACACATGATATTCCAGATTTTGGAGGATGTGTACGATATCAATTTGCTGATGATGTAGCCATAACATCGTCATCTAGCGATCCAGTTGAGGTGATTATCAATCTCAATGCGAGCCTAGTCCAGTATTCCAATTATTGCAAAAAATGGAAAATTAAGGTCAATGAAAATAAAACCGAAGCTGTTTTCTTTACAAGGTTCAGAAGTCCAAGAAAACTTCCTAATAGATGTCTGAATTTGAATGGATTTGATATACCGTGGAAAGATGAAGCGAAGTATCTAGGTTTAATTTTAGATAAAAAACTTACGTTTCAAAAACATTCTCAGTATATACTTGAGAGATGTGAGAAATTGATTAGAATTATGTATCCTTTTATTAATCGAAAATCAAAACTAAATACTCGAAATAAGATTTTGCTGTACAAAACTGTATTTAGATCAACTCTAGCCTACGCTTCGCCAGTATGGTCCGAGTGTGCCATGTCTCATAGGAAAAAGCTACAAGTTTTTCAAAACAAGTGTTTAAAAATGGTTCATAATTTACCTCCTTGGTTTAGCACCAGCGAATTACATGACATTAGTCATATAGAAACCCTAGATCAGTACTGCAATAGAATTAGATCAAACTATTATCAGAAATGTGAAAGTTCTTCTTTTGATATGTTGCGTGCTTTATGTAATTAGTGTTAGGGTCCTAGCTTTTAAGTTTTTGATTGTTTCAAGTAAGAGGTTTTTTATCTGAAAAGATTGTTTTCCTCTAAATGAAAAATCAATATGATATAACATCATCACTATATTGTAAAGATACTTAAAAAAATCGATCTAATGTTGAAAGTTGCTAACGAACTCATTATTTGTAGAATAAGGAATTTATTGTATAATACTCTTTTATGATGAATAAACTGTTGATTGATTGATTTGATTGTACGGAAAAACATCCCGAGCAGGCGAAAAAAGCTTAGCAATAGAAAATATAATATGGATAGCTAAAAGTGATATTAACTTGATAGATATATGATATGAAATATCTGGAAATGATATCTAATATAAACTACTAGAACAAAATTGGCATGTCATATTTAGATTCTGCAAGATTTTACCAATAGCTGCGAGCTATTCATTAGATCTGCGTAAATCAAATTTTTTATAGGTTTATAAGTTCCAGAAACAAAATTTTTATATTGTCTTCAGATATTTTATCTCTTATGTCAATCAAGCCAATATCACGCTTTGTTTGTCAGTACTTTGCTCCTACTCGGAATACTTAGCTTAAATGTTTATTTTTGTTTTCACAATAATTCTGCATTTCTGGAGACTGACCATGTTTATTTTTTGAACAGCTATTTCAAAAGTTTTAAGAAAGCATAATTTATGAGCTTTGAAATGCATTCGGAACTCAACACGAATTTCGGATATTTTGTCCATTTTATGAAATTTAGCTATAGTGTGATCGCTTTTACAAGGCTTATTTATTGCTGAACAATGTGTTTGTTAATCGTCATTTTGGCCTCTATTGGATCAACTGTTCTTATAATATACTGAAGCTGAATTAGGATTTTATAAGATACTTATTCAGCTCTTATTCATGCTTATGTTAAACATGTGGGAATAGCTGAAGTGCGACGCAAGTAAAACGTTAGTTCGTCTTCTGAATATCCTTCTATACATATACATTTGTTTAGTGGAATATTGGCTTTTTAATTGGAGGAAACGTGTCTTGTTCAGCTCATTAGTAAAACAATCTTGACTAGTCGAATTAGAATCTTTAGAAACGTTTAATTAGTGGCGATTCAACTTTCGTTCATTCTAATGCATAGCGTTGAACATTGATCTTAGTTTGTGTTAAAAAAGCACCTTCTCAGCTCTTTATAGAGCAAATTTATTATTCAGCTGCCATTACCATTATTGAACAATAATTAAACATGCATGCTTGTTTGTGGCTCTGAATTGTTAGTTGGGTGGTCAACCTTATGGATTGATGTGTCCATGTCGGAGTCCGAACTGTTCATTGGCAAAAGTTGAATTTTCGTTGATGCGGACCAACACTCTGTTCAAAAAGACATTTTCAAAAAGTTTACTGATCGAGCGAAGCAAACTGATTGGGCGATATCTGGAAGCTTCTGCTTAAAAAATCATTATTGCTTTTCAAGTCGTGATTGGAAAAATCACTCGTAATTATATGTTGAAATTCGAATTATATCTGAAGAACTGTGAATATTCCATTCAAATCGATTATTAAATAACTAGAATCCAACCCCCCACAGTTGATTACTCGTTATGGATAATCGAAAACGTTGCAAATTTATTGCCCAATACTGTATGAAGGGGTTGGGGGGTGATTTGTATAAATACTTTTCCACAGATTGCCATTGATGAGGTCGATGGACGGAGGGTGGGTGTCGGCAAACAGGTTGGTGGAAACGGAAAGAGAATGGATTTGCGCTCAATGCATGAGAATCGACAGTCACGCAATAAAAGGACAAAGGGTACAAAAATGCACCGGGAACAGTGAAGGGCGACAGTTTAAAAAAAAAAAAAATGGAAAATCAACTTCTGGAATGGGGGGACGCCAGGCAATGGACGATTGTTGAAATATGATGTCTGTGGAGCAATGCACCCAGTCACTGATTGAATTGCGCGACTGGCAATTGGGTGCCATTGATATTGTAATCGGTGGTGCGTTGTTTTTTTTTTTTTTTTTGTGCGTCGGAGAATAATATTTGACTCGATTAAATGTTTTGTAAAAAAAATATGCCATGACTTTTTATTAGTTGGTAACTCGCTGTATATACTAACTGGTTAGTAAAAAATGGAGACGCATTGTACTTTTAAAAGATTCAATGCAACACTGAATATTATCCATGCATCCAGTTACATATCACTTTGATTCCTAAGCAGGACTCCCCCAGCTCCTAATTCTGAGAAGGATTGACTTCCAATCCTGAGAAGGATTAGCTTGGAAACATGAACGGAAATCGCTTGAAACCTTCATGACAAATCCTGAGCAAGATTCGCTCCATAAATCCTGAACAGGATTCGCTCTGAATCCTGAATGGAATTCGCTCCGAATTCTACGCAGGGCTCACTCCGAACAATGAGCTGGATTCTTGATTAGACTTTGCTTTAGCAGGATTCGCTCCAATTCCTGAGTAGGATTCGCACCGAATCCTAAGCAAGATTTGCTCTAATTTCTGAGCAGGATTCGTTCCGAATCTTGAGCAGAATTCACTCCAAAACTTGAGCAACATTCGCTTCAAATCCTGAGCAGGATTCGCTCCACATCCTAAGCAAGATTCGCTGTAAACCCTGAACATGGTTCGCTCTAAATCCTAAGCATGATTCGCTCCAAATGATGAACAGGATTTTCTTCAAATTCTGAGCAGGATTCGCTCCAAATCTCGACCAGACTTCGCTCCAAATCTTGAGCAGGATCCGTTCCGAATCATCAACAGGGTTCGCTTCGAATTCTTTGCAGGATTTGCTCCAAATCTCAAGAAGGATCCGCTCCAAATCCTGAATTGGATTCGCTCCGAATCCTGGCCAAAATTTGCTTCGAATCCTGAGCAAAATTCGCTCCGAATCCTGAGCAGAGTTTGCTCTGAATCCTGAGCAGGATTCACTCCAAATTCTTAGGAGGATCAGCTCTGAATACTGAGCAGGATCCGCTCCGAGTCCTGAGCAGGATTCACTCCAAATCCTGAGCAGGAATCGCTCTGAATCCTGAACAGGATTTGCTCCGCATCCTGAGAAGGATTCGCTCCGAATCTTGAGCAGGTTTCGCTCCGTATCCTGAGCATAATTCGCTCCAAATCCTGAGCAGAATTCACCCCCAATCTTGAGCAGGAATTGCTCCAAATCCTGAGCAGAATTCACTCCGAATCCTGAGCGAAATTCGCTCTTAATCCTTAGCAGTATTCGCACCGAATCCTGAGATGGATTTTCTCCGAATTATGAGCAGGATTCGCTCCGCATTATGAGCAGGATTCGCTTCGAATCCTTAGTAGGTTGCCCCGCATCTTGAGCAGGAATCGTGCCGCATCCTGAGCAGGATTCACTCCGAACTCTAAGCAGTATTCGCTCCAAATACTGAGCAGGATTCGCTCCGAGTCCTGAGCAGAATTCGCTCCAAATCCTGAGCAGGAATCGCTCTAAATCCTGCTCAGGATTTGCTTCGCATCTTAAGCAGGATTCGCTCCGCATTCTGAGCAGGATTCGCTCCGCATCCAGAGCAGGATTTGCTCCGCTTCCGTAGTAGGATTCGCTCCGATTTGCTTTGAATCCTGAGCAGGATTTGCTTTGAATCCTGAGCATGATTTGCTCTGAATCCTGATCAGGATTCGCTTCTAATCCAGAGCAGGATTCGCTCCCAATCCTGAGCAGAATTTGCTCTGAATCCAGAGCAGGATTTTCTCTGAATCCTGAGCAGTAATAGCTACCAATTCTAAGCAGTAAAAGCTACGAATTCTAAGCAGGATTCGCTTCGAATCATGATTCACTCCGGATCCTTGACCGTATTTGCTCTAAATACTTAATATATATATATATATATATATATATCGATATCGAGTAAGGGAGGTATCGAGTTATAGAACACAAAATCAATGCAACTACAGTTGAAGGGACAATCGAGGTAGCTATTAAAACTAAATTTTACTATGGTGCTCACGGTGCTCCGCTGGCCGTTATTATCTGCAAAAAATCTCCATCAAATCTGTGCTCACCAGTCGTTTTCTATAGTTAAGCTGCATGTCTGGGACAAATTTTGAAAAAATCGTAGGGTCCGTTATGAAGTTACGCCCTTTTGATTGTAGTAGTATTAGTACGTCTACTAATTCAAAAATAATCTGAGATATTTATTGGTCGTGATTATCAGGAAAAATATAGTACAAAGTTGGGTTCAGAGATAGTTTGTGTAGTTATTTGATCCTCTTGATAGAGTTTTGAATGCAAAAATTCCCGAACTTTGGAGTTATGCCCTTTTTGAGATGTAACCATTGAAAACACTAATTTCAAATAGATTAATTAGGTATTCTAATATCGATAAGCATGTTCAAATAATTTCAATGACACATTGCACTTACATTTCGTCTAAGTGTTTTACAATTGTTTAATTTTTAAAGGCTCAAGCGCTGTAAGGCATTACGGAGCCATTTTTTGTGATATTATTATTATTCAAAAAATATTGTTAGAGCCCAACTAGCTACCCCTTCGGCTGTTCAGGCTAACTGTACTAGAAATAGACTAAATAGAAACAGACAATACTGTCCTAGAACTCAAACTTCAATAGCTGAGTAATGGATTATTAACCAAACTATAGAACTCTAGATTACTGTCAATACTTTTGTAATCATTTGTAATATTACTACATTTAGATTTTGCACAAATCTACATGTTTCCCTTGGGTTTCCCGGTCTATTCGATTACACAAACACTTAAGAGCCTTGGATAAATACAAAAGTGAAATAATTATGTAAATAAATTATCTCATTCTCAAGATAACTTGTAAAGAGAGAGCCTCAGTACTTGAAATACGCTCAAGAGAAGTGAGAAATATGCATTAAATGGAACTCACGGTGATGGTCTTCAGGTATTCAGGATACTAGAATTCAATGTTAAGTGTATAATTTTAAAAAGATATATTGAGTATGATAAAAACAGAGTTGTTCATGGATTCTACGTAAATTCCAGTTTTGGTTACCGCAAATCGTAAATTGTTCTGTGGTCCTGTTTATTACCTGCTGGTCTATCTGCAATGGTTTGAATCCTACACAAACTGAAGATTTATATGTAAACTTGTTTTTTCGATCGCAAACTTTGCTTGTGAAGTAAAGACACACCAGCTGCTATACCCTTAACAAACGAAAAAAAATCATACTTTGGAAGCTATACAAAGTTTTTCAAACTGACAAAGACAAACATTTAAAAATTAGCTTTGTAAATGATTGAATTTCATTCATCAAAATAATAGCTGATGTTCTAAACTTTGTATTATTTTCTTCCATTTTGTATTGCTGCTTTCTATGTCATTAATTTTATTTCATTCTATACACTGCTATCCATAACCGAAAAATAAACTCATAAAGTACTCCTTGACGTATACATTATTTGATGTACAATATGGAGCAAGTCAATCTGAATCGTGAATAAATGGGTTCACCAACCTAGCCAGATTATTGCGCTACATGAACTAATTTGGCTACGAGATGAAATTAACTCCGTAATTCCTTAAAGCACTTGAGCCTATGAAAAATCAGTGGATAGTGAAAGACTTTTGTGACATGTAAATGCAATGTGTCATTGAAATCATTTAAACATGCTTAACGGTATTAGATTATTCTATTTAAAATTAGTATTTTCAATGGTTACACATCAAAAAGGGCGTTACTCCAAATTTCGTCTTTTTTCTCATTCAAAACTCCACCAAGAGGTTACAAATAACTAAACAAAACTAATTTGAATCAAATTTTGATAGTATATTTCTTCTGATAATCACGGTCAATGAAAATCCGTTTAAATATCTCAGATTTTCTTTGAATTAGTAGACTTATACAATCAAAAGGGCGTAACTTTAAAACGGTTCGTACGATTTTTTTTTTTAATTTTGCCCAGACATGCAGCTTAACTATAGAAAACGACTGTTGAGCACAGATTTGATGGAGATTTTTTTCTGATAATAACGGTCAGGGGAGCACCGTGGTGCTCTAACTCGATATGGAGATCAATAATATCGAGTTAGGAAGAGTTGACTGTAGTTCCTGAATCCTGAACATTGTCAGCCATTTTCAGCAAAGTAAAAATGATCAGGTTTCCATACAAGGTTAATAAAGTTTACTGTTTTCATTTTCTCAATTCAAGTACGACATGCGACATTTCAGCACTAAAACGGTGCAGTATCTACCAAATAAATAGAAATTCTCACTTATGAAGCAACTAGTGCACTGCACAGCGATAAAAACTATCCTACAAGCAGTGTTGATAGACTCACACTCCAATCGCAATCAATGAGCGCTCCCGCGAGACAAAAATAGACCATTAGAGATCGGCTTTGAAAATCTCATGCTTGAGTTAATCGTGCAAAATTGCTCAATCACACTCAAGCCACCAAAGGCTGTCAAAAACTCGTAAAAACCGAATGTTGTTGTTATCTTTAGAAAGGATAACTGTAATTCTACCAGACTAATAAGAAATCATTGCTTTGTGTGAGTAAACTGTGGAAATGTGAGACACTGAGTTGAGATGAAACGTCTCAAAATCCAAAAATGGCCGACTTGTACTCCTACTCTTGTTTTCAAAGGCACTAAACTGGAGAAATAGTTGGTAAACGTTTCTAATCCTTTTTTTCTGCTAGTGCACAAAGCCAAAGTGCACTTCGCGATATTTGTGTATTTGAAGTTTAAGTGCAATATTAGAAGTTGATTCCAAAAGGTTTCACCTTGAACAGATGAGCAAACTCATCCATAAGTTGTTGCGTGATTGACAACTCTCGCATGAAAAATTTCCAACATAATTAATGGATTTTAGACATAGAAGATTATATTTGGTTGAATTTAAACTTTTTTCGTTAACCCCAGAGGAATTACTGATTGATTCGAAGGTCTGTGCTCAAAGGAGTTCAATATCGTTGAAAAGTCATTGAGCTCGTTTGGGTTGGATCTGGGTGATCACTTATTGTTTTTATAAATCTGAAGACCAATACTTCAAGCAGTTTGTGAATTTGAGAACGTATGTCCTAGATCTTCACGAGGGTAATAATTGTTTTCTGTTTGTTCCCGTGTTTGGCACAAGCTGAGTTTTACCCAAAAATTGTACTATAAAACTATAATAAAACCAAAATTATGACATTGCGATCGGTGCGCATTTTTTTCTTATCGGAAGATGAGTAATTTTGGTTCTCTTGTCAACTATGTATACACGGTCAAAGACTAAAGTGCGCCAATTACTGAGCACTAGCAGCCCATTCCATAAATCACTCCCTTTGAATACTCATTCTGCAACTTAATTTCCTCAATCCAATCTCTCATTACCGTTTGTGAACGAATCGCAAAAGATAATTAATGAGTTTAACATTTCAACGATCAACCGCGCACCATACTGCATGTTCCTATTTTACTCTCAACTCGACGACGGGCAACCAGATCAATTGACAAAAATAAATGGAAATCACCAGCGCCGAAATATGTAAAACCCTGTGGTCAATTGATTAAATCTGTCGATACACCGATCCGCGGAAAACCCGCAGCGTAACTCACTGCTTATAAATGCATGACTGTCCCATTAGTTATCGCACATTTATGTTTCATTACATTCTTTACCATGTATATAAAAATTAACAATTTGCGAATTTGAGAATGTTTGGGGAAAAAATATAGTTAGTGGGACATGCAGAAACTTACTAGAAAAATATTGAAATTTGTATGAAAAAATTTTAAGAGTTGCCTATTTTTTCCACATGGGACAGTTCTGCTTTTATGAGCAGCTCAGTGCCATCCGAAACCACCATGTTTCAACTGCAAATGACAGAGTAGGTACCTTCGCATACTCAATCCACACACCATCGGGCCAAAGTGTGAAGTGATAAAAATTAAAAATAAATAAAACCCACCTCATTAGCTTCCAATTTCGCCACACGTTCGAAGAACGGGAGCTTATCAGGACGGGACGAGCCCCCGCCGCCGCCGCAGCCGCTTGGCAATAATTATAAATCAAACCGAATTTAATTGATACAACTATTTATTATCATTAACAATTATCAGCTGCCAGTTTGACCCGTGACACGATGGAATGGTGTGTTCATCTGCTTTCGCTTACCTCGCGGATTGCGTATTGCATACTTTCTGGGGGTGGAAGGGTTTCGTATCAGTGCTGCTCGCTGATGAAATTAATTTGATCGGCGATTGCCAAGCGATGGTTGGTGCTGGCCATCCCTAGGGTGGAACGCGAGGAGCGTCGAAAGTGATCAACACACTGTTCGTTTGGATGGTGATGAGGATGCCACCCACTAGACCTATGCGCTGTAGAATTTCTATGGATTTCCAGGAATTCTTCAACGGACTTCATCGAAAATACTTTCAAAGATTCTTCCGGGGATACCTCCTGAAGTTTCTAAAGGGATCACTTCAATATGTGCTTCAGAGATTTATCCTGAAATACCTACTGCAATTTCTCCACAAACTGTTAGGGAATCCTTTATGAATTGCATCACAGATGTTTTAAAAAAGTACTTTCAATGATTTTATATTTTATAAGTACTTCTTTACAAATTTTCACTCGGATTACTTTAGAATTTTCCCAGTATTTATGCAACAATTCTCCAAAAATACTAATATTATTTTATGAATTCTTTCGGGGGTTCCTTTCAAAAATATTCTTGTTACTATTCCTCGAAATTATCAAAGGATTTCTTCGAACAACTCTACTCAGATTTATCCAAAACCTAAGAGAAAATCTGAGATTACTACAGAAATCCCTCCAAGCATCTATCAAACTATCAGTCCAAAAATTGATTCAGGGATTACTTGTTCTTCATTTTTTCGTTCACGCCACCGCCGATTAAAACTATTTCGGCACACAGGTCTACCACCCACGGTCAGAGCTCATTATCTCTCTGCACTATCTGTGGAAAGAGAACGGTTGGGTCGTCATGCTGGAACATTGGCAGCAGCTTTACGGGTTTCGAGGCTTGAGGTTTGACCACAAAATGCCAGAAAAAGTGGGTGGTTTATCATTTCGTTCAACCCGGAGAGGCGGCACACCTGGGTCCAGAGATAATCGTTGTGCACAGTGAAAAATACTGGTTGATTTTTCTCTATGGCAAATTTTAGGAATAACTTGAATAGTCGTTGTAATGATGTTCATCGCACATCTTTTATGAAATTCCACGATTTAATAAATGAAAATTTTCATTCTCAATAAATAAATTTCAGCTAATTAGCATTCGTACCTCACCTACACACTTGATTTATGCTCTCCGAGGGGGGTCTCACCCGGAAAGCCGTCATTTGTCCTACACCCTCCTTCTGTGCTAAACGATGACGTGAGTGCACTCACGTAGAGCATGGAAGCACTTTCGCGTGTTTGCAGAATATTGTCACATGGTTTATTTTAATTAATTGGTAATTACATGTTATGTTAATGTCCAACATGGGGCCCCGCACGGTTGACCGCTGGCTGCTGTCCCGATCATCGAAGTTCAGTTTATCGTCATGCCAGTGTGTGCGCTTACATATGCCGGAGTGTTTACTCCAGCTGCTGAAGTTGTAGTTTTGGTTACCTGGTGAGAGTGGTTTTGGCAAACATACCGAACACCGGACGCTGGAATGATTGATGGTGGTCAGTCACGGTATATTTCTATGGGTCGCATAGAAGTGTGGGAGGTGAGTTTGAGTGCAAAAATTCTAAGAATATCTATGATGGCGCAGCTTTATAAAGAGAACGAATACTATTTTTGTTAGAAAAATCAGAGCATTTGTTCAAATTATTAGACCCAGAAGCAGAAGTGGAAGCGTACTCAAGAATGTTCTTGCGAACTTTCCAGAACACATGGACGATCCCAAAAATTGTAAGAAACATTGGATAGATTTCTCTGCTTTTTTTTGCTAAAAATTCTTCAGATATTTCTTGACATTCTGTTCTTTACTTTCCAAGATTTCTTGAAGGTGATATCAACGTATTTCTCAAAAGAATCTTAAAATAAAATTCTGTAGTAATACTTGAATAGATGCCAGGAAAATTTGTTTATAGGGAGTACATAAATGAATTGAGAAATCTATTAAAAAAAATCTGTTAAGAAGTTTTTGGAAAAAGGGGGATATTTTTCCAAACACTCCTTAACAGATTATTTAATAGATTTATCAATTCATTTATGTACTCCTTATAATTTTCCTGGCATCTATTCAAATATTATTAAAAAATCTTGAAAGTGCATAGCAATTCATGATTTAAATAATTTTTCGGATGTTTGGCAAAACTTCTGTCAGAATGATCAAATATTGTAAATGTTGTTTTTTGTGAATTGAAAATAATGTAAAACTATTGAATACAATCAATAACAATATCTTTTGAAATATCCAAAGATTTTTTGTTTGATGGTTTGAGTAGTTGAACTGCTATTAACAGCGTAATATTTGTAGAAATATTTAACATTATTGGAAACAATCATGGGAAAATTAATTCACTCACCCGAAAGTCACCAATAAAAAATAGCAAAATATCTGCTGCTACCAAATGTTGAGTGATAGCCTGGGAAGAGTGTAGCATGAAAGCGTCGAAAACGATTGTGCGAAAAATCTAGAATCAGAAACCGAACACGGAGAGAAGTGAATACCTTATTGTATCTGCGAGGAACGAGTGAAAGCATTTAGCATATTTTCGCCGTATGGATTTCCCTCTCATTGAATCATTCCGTTGTGTATATTTCCAGTCATTGAACGCTCATCAGCCAGACTTGATAATACTCCTCAACATCAACAGAGTTCGGTACCATGCTCTAGAGCAGCGTGCTGTCTTTGTCGTGAAAAATACTAAGCAGAGAGGAAACCAAAAATGAACCAATAAGATGCGACACAAAACGAAAAAGATTGCCATCAAAACTCCGCGAGGCCTGTTTTGTTCGGACGGGTCACTCAAGAGCTTTTTAAAGTGTGAGTAACGATGAACATAAAAGCAAGAGAGGAAGAGTATCGGAAATCTTCCTCGCATTTCAATGCAATCCCACTCAAATCGTTTGTTTGGTTCGTAATGTAATTGTTGAGTTCAATTTTTATTCCTCAGAAAAAAATACCTCGAGAAAAACCTGTTCCACTTTATGCTCGCCGAAAAATCAGAATGGGCACTAGAAATGGGTGACGTGCATGCCCTGATTCGCTACTCATCGCATAGTAACGCACTTGCGCTATGCACGAAAAATCGCTAAAAGGTAAGGTGAAAAATATTTGTATGGCGAAATGCATCTAACGAATTATTTCTCAAAATTGGGAATTATTTTTGACAGAATATTTGGTACCGTTTGTACGTAATGATAATGACTATCATGCCTACCAAATAATTTTTTCGATTAATGCTTTCATTTACGAGAAATTTGAAGTTAGATGCGTTTCCCCATACAAAATGAAACGAGAATATTTCTGCTGATCAACTGTGAGCAAGAGCAAATTAGGTAATCCTGTTTCCCCATACAAAATGTCCAAGTTTGAACCTCTGTATCTTAGCTTCTGGAATTTTAAAATGGCTGAAGTTTGAATGACGAACTACAAATCAGTGTTGATAGACTCACACTTCAATCTAGATCAATAAGCTCTCCCATGAGAGCAAACTCTTTAGAAATCTGCTTCGCTAATCTCACGCTTGAGATGTCATGCAAAATTACTCAATCGCATTCAAGCCTTCAAAAATGATTCAGACATAGAATCCGTTAAAAACTCGCGAAAACTGAATGTTGTTAGAAAGGTGCTGTTGCTTGTACAATAAGGCTGTGGAAACACGAGAATTCTACCAGACGAACAAGCAATCACGGCGTTGTACAATAAGGCTGTGGAAACACGAGGCAATCAATCAAACTGATGAGCCAACTCATTCATGATTTTTTGATTGCTGAGTTGCGTTATTGACAACTAACGCATGACAAATCTCAAACGTGAATTTTGAGATTTTGAGTTTTTCACAAAACTGCCACAAACAATCTGAAATTTTGTAAGTAGTGCATTCGAGTGATTCCAAGCAACAGCACCAAAATTTGGTAAATTTTTTAATTCATTTTTTTCTATTGAGCTGAAACTTTGCACAGTTTTCCAGTTCCATCTAAATCGTCATTTTCCGATATCAAATCTTCAAGTTGAGTCACGACTAACTTTTCAAAAGGGTGTATGTGAAAATGGTTCAAAAATATTCAAAAAGCTGCACAGCAAAAACGGTTCGTTCGATTGTTAGACAACTAAAGAAACAAAGTTAGACAACTAAATAAAGATTCAAAAAAAAAATACACACAGTAAAAAAATTTTTTTTTTGCATTAAAAAACATAATTTTTGACACAAAAACTCAAATATCTCAAAACCCTATCGGAATACCAACGTAATTTTTTGAGGGAAAACGGTCCATTATATTAGCTATCTACCATAAAAATTTGGTGATGGTAAACCAATAAACAAAAAAGTTATGACATTTCAAACATGTCACAATTTTCACATTTAGTAGAAAAAAAAAAAATTTTTTTCGGTGTAAATTATAACGGGAACCGCAGTTTTTTGTTGATTTTATTGTTAAAGGCCTTGCGTGAATTAAACAAGTCGTTTTCATGTATTCATTAGCTTATGTATATTATATGTATAAATATTATGTATATGTATAAAGATTTTATGTATATGTATATATGTATAAATTAAAATGAATTAACAGATTACACGAAAATAAATTTTTTTTTTACCAGGATATTTTTTTTCAGAGTATGATCGATGAGTTTCTAAATGTTATATATAAACTTTAAAAGTTTTGGATTTGGGTATGCGTTATGAGATCATGAAAACATTTTATTAATACTTATTTATTTATTTATTGTTATTCAATTTTTTTACAATATCGAACACTTTTGCATCATTATTAGTACAGTTCGAGTATAGTTTTGCTTTAATTTTATTTTCTGACAATGGAATGAAACAGTGAAATTTTTGGGTTCCTTGGATCGTTTTCGCGTTATTATATTGCTCGCTGAGCTCTGATGCCGTTAATTCGTACTCTTCAGTAGTAGTAAAACAAAATGATAATTTTGTTAAATCTTCTTCTTTTTTGCGATTCGCCAATTCAAATAGCTCTTTTGCAGTTTTAATTGGATGCTCACGTTCTTTGGCTAAACTTGCTCTTGTGGCCATGCGCTTTATGGTTCCTCCAAAAGCATCACAAGGACCTTTGCCATGTGACGTAGCAAAGAAATGCCATTCTGCATCAATTCCGTACTTTGATTTAAATTGACATAGGCTCGAAAAATTCTTACGGTTTTTGTACTGCGATGCTGCTCCATCAGACATGAAATATATCTTTCTGACTTCTTTATCCTTATCAACGCGTAAAAAGTTAATCATTTTGGCAATGAACAAATTTACAGATACTGAGTCGTGTCTTAAATCTTCGGAAATTACAATAAAACTAAAATGTTCAATTTGCGTACTTCCATTGAAATAAATAACGAATGGATGAATTGTAGCTTGTTGTACGTTCCAGTGATGGGACTGCACTTCATCTTGCAATACAAAGCTATAGTTTTCAGAAAAATCACAAATGACTAAAAATTCACCATCTTGTAATGTATTTTTCGTATTTTTTAAAAAGCGGAATTGCTCTGTTTTAATAAAGTCGTGAGGAATTAAACTTTCTAATTTCAAGCAAAAAAATGACACAAACTCATCTACAGGTTTTACAATAGTTTCTAGGTCACACCTATCCGTGGTCACCCATAGCTCAAATGATAACTGATCAATATAATTTTCTTCAAACTCAGCGAATAAAGTATTTTCCAATGATGAAGAATCTGGACAATCCGAACAAGATCGTAGATAGCAATTTGATGTTGTATTTTCACACAAAAGACTACCAGTTAACATTTTAATATCCTTTGATAAATTGATTCTTTTCAAACTATGTAAGATTAGGTTAATATTTTCGTGTGTTGTGCACACACAAACATTATGTGTTCCTGAATTGGATAGAAGCTTGCATTGCCTTGGACGAAGGCTTGCAAATGAGGAAAAACCTACCTTAATATTTTCGTTAATTTCCTTGAAGCGTGTATACTAGAGTGGTTCAAAAAATCGTTTTTGCTCCACACCGCTCATTCGATTCTAGATCAAATTCTGGGTGTCCTCCCAAAGTTTGAGCTCATTTGGATGAAAACTGAGACTGCACAAGCGCTTTAAAGTTTATATGGAAACTACTATGGGAAACGCAAGCAATTCATTCAATCAGTCATAGTGTTTGCCCATGTGCTCTTGGGGATTAGAACTACGTTGATACTGTGAGATAGAAAAAGCAGCTACAACTTTGCCGAAGACCGTTTTTAAATCGGACGCCCCAGTAATAAGTTATTGATTTTTGAATGAGTTGTAAAACTTTGGCTATAATTATTGGGCTGTTCTGCAGGCATCACTGGATATATGCAGTAAAACATAGTAGCCATGATTTGTGCGTGCTATCTTTCGCGCCAGATGCAGCAATGTTGCCCGTTCAGAAGTTAAATGAGCACTGCTGAAGAATTTGTGACTGGATATAAATCAATAACTAATTACTGAGGCGTCCGATTTGAAAACGGTCTTCGGCAAAGTTGTAGCTGATAAATGTATCTCACAGTATCAATGTGGCTCTTATCCCCAAGAGCACATGGGCCAACACTATGACCGATTGAATGAATTGCTTGCGTTTCCCATAGTAATTCCCATATAAACTTTAAAGGGCTTGTGCAGTCTCAGTTTTCATCCAAATGAGCTCAAACTTTGGGAGGACACTCAGAATTCGATCTAGAATCGAATGAGCGGTGTGGAGCAAAAACGATTTTTTGAACCACTCTAGTGTATACGCTTCTTTCAAAGTAGTCATCATTAATCGTTTTTGGATTGCTTGACGCTTTCCATCTTTTTTTACAGATACATAATCTTTTTGGCCAGGCATAGTTCTACTTACTTCATCGTCTTCAAAATATTGAATTATTTTTTCTTTTGTCTCATCTGTTAATGAAGTACTCGACCTAGCATTTTTGGTTGCAAGACAGTTATTTTTGAATTGTTTTGCCTCTTTTGCTGTATTTCTATTGGTTTTGAACTCATCAATGGCGTCTTGAATAGACCACGAGCTTGGCAGCATCGACAAAATCAATAATTTTTCTTTCCTTGTCGTGGCTAGATTCGAGAACCTTTCCTTCATATTCATAATTACCTCATCGTAGTCTGTATTTTCCACATCCTCAGGTCCTAATTTGAAGAGGTTTCTTCGTACAGCGTTGATTTCACGGTATTTTTTCTCGGGATAATTGACGTAACCCATCTTCGTCCATTTAATCGGAGTCACTTTTATTTCAGCTATCCCTTCGTTGAAGCGTTCGATGTTGACCTTCTGGATGCACTCATCTTCTGATTGATTTGTTGAAACAGATGTCGCTGATGGTACCGTGGCAAGACTATCTGCACTTGGTACTTCTGGTAACTCCTCAGTTGTTGTCGGTGCATCTAGTAATTCCTCAGTTGTTGTTGTTTTCGAACTTCCTGCAACCTGATCCACCGATGATGTACAGATTGCCCGTTTGTCAACGTTTAAACGGCAGGACGTACAAATGCGTAAATTTGTATTCAATGTAGACATTGGAGCATAACCAGCCGCTTTCAGTTTATCTATGGTGCTTTCGGTGAGATTTCGTAGCTCTTTCGAACACTTTTTTTCTGCAAACGGCCTGCAACAGTTGAGAAAGCGACTACTCATGTTGCTCGTTAGATTTTAATAAACAAAATCACTTTTAAGTTTTTAAGACTAGTTTGGTGTCGTTTGCTTGACTGAAGAAAAATTTTACAATTAAATCTTTTATAACCATAGTGGTAGTATATTTTTAGCTTTTTCGTGAGTATGTTCATGGTATGTACCTATCATGTTTTTGATGTTGTTGAAGTTACTCGCTTTCTCCCAAATATGATTAACAAAGTCTATTCTCTACCAAGGCGGGTCTATACCCAGGTGTAATCAGATTTTAACTTTGTGGAGAAAACCAGCGCCGAGAAAACGGACCTGCTTTACGTATACTAGATCACCTGGGTATAGACCCGCCTTGTTTTCTACGAGGTAAACTTTTTGCAGGTAAACTAGTCGTATACCTGTATAGAAAACTTTTTTTGTAGCTTTTGTCTTCAATATTAGATTTCTTATAGGTTTCTTTTATCAAAAGGTTTCAACACTATTGAGAGAATTTTTCTTCAGTTACGTACAATAAAAATATGACACTATCAAGACTTTAGATCACAACACTGGATCGCGTCTAACTTTCTAATAGATGCTATAATAGTTATGAATAATTTAATAAAATATCATGAAAACAACTTGTTAACCTCATGTGGTACCCTTAACAAAAAATTCAGCAACAAACTGCGGTCCTAAAAAAAAATTAACAATGAAAAAAAAATTTTTTCACTAAGTGTCAAATTTGTGAAATATTTGAAATGTCATAACTTTTTTGTTTATTGGCTTACCATCACCAAATTTTTATGGTACATAGCTAATATAATGGACCGTTTTCCCTAAAAAAATTACGTTGGTATTCCGATAGGGTTTTGAGATATTTGAGTTTTTGTGACAAAAATGATGTTTTTTAATGCAAAAAAAAAAAATTTTTTACTGTGTGTATTTTTTTTTGAATCTTTATTTAGTTGTCTAACTTTGTTTCTATAGTTGTCTAACAATCGAACGAACCGTTTTTGCTGTGCAGCTTTTTGAATATTTTTGAACCATTTTCACATACACCCTTTTGAAAAGTTAGTCGTGACTCAACTTGAAGATTTGATATCGGAAAATGACGATTTAGATGGAACTGAAAAACTGTGCAAAGTTTCAGATATTTTTGAAATGGTCGATCAGAATCGACTTGCATGCCTCCGTGGAATCCCTCATTCGTTATATTTCCATTTTTTAAAAACTTTTCGAAGTTTGTTTGAAAACAAAAGTATGCAAACGAAAAATTCGTTAAATTGTATTCGAAAACATTAAGTTGTGGGTGTTTCTGTTAAGTATATTTTTTGTAATCTATTTTTTCGGGTATTGACGTGATGGCAGGTTTTAGTGCAAATATGGGTAATGGTTTACCTCTTGGTGGTTTAGCTAAAAGATAAATACATGTTTCTACCGCCCGTGATACCATATTGTGAGGCCTGCACAAGTGTTTGTAGATTCTTCTCATATTTGACCCGTTGACTATTCTAGAGGTTAGAACATAGCTACCGAGGCCAACAGTTTTAGTTTTCAATCAAGTTTCTAATTAATATTTTGGGTAAGTATTTATTTGAGCTTTTTTCATCTTTAATTTGAATTTTTTAACTCGATACCTCCCTAACTCGAATTTTAAGGCTTAACAATAAAAAAGTAGTTTTCAATCAATTACTAGCGAAATTTTCAGATTCAATGATAGTTTTAGTGGAAGATGCCCGCAGCTATTTTTCTATCTACGACTAGTCAAAAACACTAGTTTTATTGGCGTGACTGAAAGTGGGGCCATTTTACTAAAAGTATCATAAAATTCGAAAATTTTGCTAGTAGATAAAGTAAATTTGCTATGTTATGGATAAACTTAAAAAACTTGATGACAAAATATTTTTTAACATTGTTTTTGTACGAAAAAATAGTCAAAATCGATTTTTTGGCTGTCTTTACTGAAGTGTCATATAGTACCTTCGGAAAAAATGTCAAAAATGCGTCAATAAACAACTTAGTGGAAGATTTTTTTTGCTTGGAGGCCCCTGTCAAAAGATAAAACTGAACTAGATCAGTTTTCATTTATCTAGATCAAATTCTAATGAGTCAAAATGTAAAACAAATTGTTCCAAAAAATTTTGTCAAATATACCAAACCTCTAGGATGTAATCCAAAGTACTAAAGGTTTTGGCCGTCGAAAACAGTGATCTGTCCCAGTGTGCGCCGGTGCTTTTACCACTTTTTATGTGAATTCTTTTTTAATTTGACCCTCGTTAATTTGCACACCGTTCAAGTTAAAAATGGTTCAAATGTAAAGTGACATGGAACGTTGTGAAACGGGACACAACAAATCAGCTAATGAGGTGACCAGCAACACGTTTTTTCGTTGTGCGTAAGGTAACTAGATATTCAAATTCAAAATGAACTCCGATGGTTTGCATAAGGTGCCTTCTTAAAAAAAAAATACACACCGGGCTCTGTGCCTGCTTTTCAGCTTAGTTTTCAATGACCACTTCCACAATTAACGCCTCAAAGTCAAGGCCGAAGTACGTTAGTCCAAATTCTCAGGTACGGGTACGAGGCCGAACGTGTCATTAGTCCGAATGAGTTAAAAACGAAGAAATAATAGCCTATTATAAAAGAAGCAAAAGTCACTGGTTCCGGTTAAGATTTGAAAATTGCGGTGCAATGGCTAATTCGGCCTAACAACATCAGCCTAATCATCTGACACCACATGAAGAATACAATTCTTGCGTTCTAAGAGCAAGTTGAATGGAATATTGCAAATTTGTTTGTGACAGTCTCCAAGCTAGCAAAAATTTTATCAAATGCTCGGTGTTCAGACAAACTGAACCAAGTGTTTTTAATGGTTTCAGGGTAACGTACCCCAGGCTTTCGGAATATCAATAGCATTATTTGCTGTAATAATGGAACATATCTATTTGATGATACATCTGTATGAAGGGGGCAGGCTGTTAGGCCAAATGTTGTTAGGCCGAAGGCCATCAAGCCGAAAAGATCGTTTGGCCAAGAGCGTCGTTAGGCCGAAATTACATTTGACCATTTATCACATCCATCCGTGTTTTTTTTTCTCCTTTTTTTAAACAAAGGCTGTTCTCTCTAGTTATTCTTCACAGCGGATATTGTGGTATTCTCGGTAATGCAAGTTATCTGGACCTAACAACGAAAAACCCATTTGACTTTAAAATTCTTTCGGCAGCGTCTAGGTTATGCAAACTACCCTGACCAAACAACTAACAACTCATTCGATCAAAAAATTTATGCGCCTTACGATCCATTGTAACTATCGACTATTACAGACTTAATTACCCTTTCGGCCTAACGAACCTTTTGACCTAATGTCCCTTTCGGCCTAACGTCATTCGGCTTAATGGCCCTCAGCCTAACGGCATTCGTCCTAACGTGATAGAACCCTGTATTAAATTAGCATCAGAAAATTCTGAATTGATGAACTACTTAGCGTATCTTTAGAGCGCCAAAATATCATCTAGTCCGGTCTGTCTAAACACCAATCAAATAATTGCACTGGTAGAAATCAGAATCCAAAAACAAGATTATGATTCATGATATCATGATTTCAGAGTGTTTTCAGCTTATGAAAATACACCATGATTTGGACTCATGATATCATGAGTCAAATTGCCGTAACGCAACATACGCGTTATGTTTTTTGTTGCGGATTGCCCGGAATCATGAATCACATGCCTAAAATCATGAGCCGCGCATCCGTTTATGATCGACAATATAAAATAAATAAAGAGCTAGAGCGAGATTCGAACCAAGAACTTTCAGATTGAGAGTCTTGTATCATACCACACCACCACTTTGTTTTATTGGAATCAAGGTAATCAAAACGATTTAAATGATGCAATGTACCCCGTTTAGTGTTGTCACTCTGGATGTTACGCTTATGAGGAATCATGATTATGACTCCAGGAACCATTATTTGTGGTCCTGATATCATGATTTGACCAAATTATGAATTTCATGACTTGTAAATCATGATTTGGGAATCAAATTTTTTTTGCCGTGTGTGGTATGAAATATGTTGCAAGACTTTTTTATTCAACAGGTCAAAAATTTCCAAGCATTTACTCTAGTAATTTTTTACATTAGCGGTTTTTAGGTCTTGCTCCCCGGAGCACTTGGTACTTTGCGAAGCATTGGCAGGTACTCCACGACACTTCTACCGTTGCTCTGAAATATATAATTTTTTGTTCGAAAATGCACTATGACTTATAGAACTTTTTTTTTTTTCTGTTCGGAACATAAACCACTGCGACCAATAGTTGATCTATTGTAGTATAGTGTAGTATAGTATAGAACTATAGAACAGCAGTTTATTTGCATTAACTCAAACAAAGTTTAACAAAGATCTTTTGGACGTCTTTGAAAAATCCCTATAACTTTGTGTATATTCTACCGAAACGTCTTAAGTATTCACAATTTGGATAAAATGTGGTACAAATATTTTTTAGCTTAGCTTCAGTGCAAATATAAAAATTAAATTGGTTCTTTCCAATTTCATTGAACAGTATTTATAGAAACCTTAAGTTAATATCATTTTTAGAAACTGTCCCAGTTCGTTTGGAGGTTGAACACTATCAAAACAAAACTATTTTACATTTTTCTCAATACATAAACTTTACTTTAGTGTATGTGTTCAAAAAAGGAGCGAGTGTCATCAAAAGCTTCGTAAGACATATAATTTTATAAATGAAGTTTTGAATATCCTAATAGCATTTTCTAGCCATCTATCAATTTATCATGATGCAAACCATATTTACTGAAGGGCTTGTGCCAGAAACGATAGCAGTTCTGCCGTTTGCACCATCTTATTTCAAGATATTTGGCATTGACATTTTGATTCCATTTGAATGTTGAATTATATCATTTGAACCCAAAATGGAAAAAGGTTGCTATATCAAAAGAAGGCATATTTTCAGATTCAGAATCAACTATTTGAAAGCAAATAATATCAAAACAGATGCAGACGTTGAGAAAAAGCTTATTGAATCGAGTTACGCGTGTCGAAAATTAAGGATTTCTAACCTAGTCGCGATAGTTAACCGGTGCTTGTTTCCCTTTCAACCCAAGAAAACAAAATTTCGGTGAAATATACTCTATAGTATCCCACAAATATTTTGTGATGTCGTTATAACAAGCTTCGACTGTATTATAGAATTAGTAAAGCACTATTTTACCAGCAGTGGGTTTGTATTTTTGTCACGCATTTCTGTAAGCTTTTTATATTCTTGCTAATATTTCATTATTTTTTTTTTAATCTGTAATGAATTATTCGGAAACTGGAATAGTAAACTATAATTGTAAAAAAAAACGATACCAGTCTTGCCTTCTTAGTTTTGATGCTGGCTAAACAAATTTACAATAGAATCATTCTTTAAAAAATTAAAAACAACATTGGACGATCAGCTTACTGATTATCAACCTGAAGTATGTTTAAAACACTTTTGGGCTGGAACAAAATTAGTAATGAAGTTAATGAAAAAATAATCATCAATGCCATAAACAGGATAGTTATATAAGCATTTTTCTAAACAAGGAAAATTTTTCTGCATAAGGAAAAAAATCTGAATAAAAATAATAAAAAGGGATAAAGAGTCTTGAGGGATACTAAATTGATGCCTCTCAATTGTATCCCATTAATCACGATGCAATGCTACGTTTCGTTTGCTCAAGGCGCAAATCAAACTGCAAATGAAGCAATAATTACCTGTCAGTGCTGCAAAGGTACCCCCACCATCGAGTCACATTCCAGACATAGCCCATATCAACACATAGAATGGAACCCTAATTTCGCTTCTCAAAACCGCTCAGAAAATGGTTCACAAGTGAAATGACTGCACTTCGACTTGTAACTGAAAAGACTAGGTACATCATATTGAGCCACCCATTCCATTGATGGTGGTTCCCACCCGATAAAAGAGCTATTTATAGCCTCTACAACGGTTGGTGTTGCGTTGTCGATCCAAAATGCTTCGGCTGCTCGCTATTGTCGCTCATTGCAAAACAAACTGGCTGCTGGGGTTTTTATGTTTTTTGTAGGAACTGCTTTCCATTCTTCCTGTGTTCTAACCAATCCCAAGTCTAACATTAGGGTGGTTCAAGCAACAAAATAGTTTACTTTCCAGACCGTTATAATCATGAAAAAATGTGCTTCAAATCTTTGCTCACCATCCAACTTTTTTTGTAATTTGAACCGCCCTAGTCAACCATGCCGTTCCAGACAGAGTTTGGATGTGTCTCCGAGGTACACTCGTTCTGGTTTTCTCCATTGAGACCTATTTGGACAGAGTCAGGGTGACCACGGCAGAAGCACAGGAAGCCGAAAAGTGTTTTGATATGTTTTAGTCTCGTTCCAAGGCACAACATACACCCGGGCGGAACGAGGCTTGTAGTAGCCCAGCACACGACAGACAACCACCCGAACGGATGCTGTTACCATTACCACCATCTAAATCGGCCTTGCTGACACATCCCTAGCATAGGTACCTACTCGCTGCTAGGCGATTGCATGAATGGCCTTATTTCATTACGCTCGAAGAAATCAACGTGCCACGGGCTTTGGTCCATAGAATTCGGTACCGAAAATTTTGCAGTTTTCGTCAGACGCATCATTGGGCACTGTTAGTTCCATGCAACGGTCGCATGTACGGGCCATTGGTCACACCAAGGAACCACATCGCCATTACCATCGTCATGATGATGATCATCATCGTCATCATCAGCGCCAGGCTATCCTTTGCCAGAATGCCCAGAATGTAGTTTACCATGTCGCTTCTTACCGAAACCAAGGCTACCACACCGCTTCATAATTGAGAGTCCAGTTTGTGGTTTGGCAGGTTCGGCCTCCATCCTGGACAATGGTTGCCAACACAGCGCCTGACCAGGGTCGTTCGCGCCTTTGATGCAATAAAAAGGTTCGTTCAATACATTCAATATTTCAGGACGTTTTTGAGTTAAGTGCACATCGTACTCTCGTAGTGCCGTGCTGCCAGAAACAACAGAATTGGTAAATCTTTTGGATCACATCTTCCTTCCCTTAAAGGTGAGTTTTAAAACCGTCGCTAAGCGTGCTAAAATGAAAGGAAACACTTTTTTTCTAAAATTTGATTTGATTTTGATTTTTTTTAATATAGAGGCTTAGAGCCTTAGGCGGGTTCACCTCTTTCTTTTTTCTAAGGATTAAATGGATCACTAAAAATTGTGTCCAAATGGACAATTAGTTCAAATCAGTTCAATCTCTAGCCCAGGATCTCCAAGTAAGGAAGCAAAGGGTGCCACCAATTGAGAACAGTATTTTAGAATTTGTAGGATTTAGTCAGGATATCTTGAACCTCATTAGAAAGTCAAGCTTTCTTTACAAACCGTAAAGAAAGGATTTTTCCAGAACTTTTCAAAGATCGCGAATCAAAGAAGTACATCTTGAAGACATTTTTTGATTTGCGATAGAAAGCTAAACGTTTATTTCTTGAAAAATGTCTTCTCCGATGATGTTGAATCACCTGAAGGAATTGGTAGATTGAAGTAAATGATATACAATCCAACCTCGTAATAATAATCAATCGTAAAAATATCAGGGTTATAATTATTTTTTGAAAAATGCAACGTCTACATGAGGAAATACTAGAGTGTCGATTTCCCGACCATTTTTCGAGATTCGGGACAAATATTAATACCAACACTAAATCTCCCTCAGCTACCTCCGTTACTTGGTCGAACCACTTTGATCTTCTCGATATCACGCAAGTACTCCTTTATCCATCTCCTCCTGATTCCGTCCGACAAGTGTTGCGCTAACTTCCATCCATTTTTCAGCGTTGCTTGATAGTCCGTTGGTCGTACCGGCATCTGCTTCACTCCGCTTGAGCTCCCCAACAGTAAGTGGTTAGGAGTAAGAGACTCCTGACCCGCCGATTCCAACAGTATATATGTTAGCGGTCGTGAGTTTATCATCGCCTCTGCCTCGATCACTACCGTCTCTAACACTTCATCGTCCGGACGTCGCTGGGTCTCCAGTATGCCATCGATTGCTACCTTCATTGTACGAACCATTCGCTCCCACGCTCCGCCCATATGTGGTGCGTCAGGTGGGTTCAACGACCAGCAGGTTTTGGATGCTAGATGATGGCTCAGCTCTTCGATCTCCTGCTTCAACTGATTGCTTACACCGAGGAAGTTTGTGCCGTTGTCGCTGAAGATCTCAGCTGATGCTCCCCGTCGCGACACAAATCTCCTCACCGCCATTACGCATGACTCCTTCAACAAACTGTGTACAACTTCCAAATGTACTGCACGAATCGTCAAGCAGGTTAAAAGAGCTATCCACCGCTTAACGTTGCTGCAACCGGCTTTCAGCAACACCGGACCAAAATAGTCGACGCCTACGAATGTGAACGAGCCCACATAAGGAGTCTTCGGACCTTCGGTAGAGGCACCATAGGCGGCGAGCTAGGGGCTAGGGGTAGCCCGGCGGATTCTGCATGCCATGCAGTTCTCCACAACCTTGACCACTATCTGACCGCAGCCTCGGGATCTCAAAGTGTTGCCGTATCTCGTTTACAATCGTATCGCAGTTGCGATGGTGGAACCTACGATGGAATTAGTCGACGACAAGAACTGTGGTGGGGTGTTCGCGAGGTATGAAAAGGTATCCAATCGGCGTTTCCTAAACGACTTCGTTTTCACATCACTCAGGAGTCATCGGCAAACCGCCACAGCATGTGTAGTGTGCTTGATGTCGATAGGCCTTCGTGGACACCCTCCGGGCTGCCGTTCGTTTTCTGCAACAGCTTAAACTTCAACGTAAAGGACTCTGCTTGAGCTTGGAGCCATAGTAATCTCTCGGCAACTACCAACTCCTCTTGCGATAAAGATCCAGACTGCTGTGCTTCGTTTTGATGAACTCGCTGCACATTCTTGATGAAGCGATGCACGTACGCCATAGTGCGATGTAGTTTCTCCCATTTACTAAACCTAGCTACATCCACCAGCGCTGGCTGTAATGCGTCATGAATATTACACGCCACTATCTCCTCTTCTGTGAGATCAATCTGAACATCTCTTCCGGGCCAACACTCTTCAGGCTGTCGGAGAAACTGGGGTCCTTCGAACCATCGGCTGTCGGAACTGATATTCGGCCCCGCGCATTCTCTTTTGTAGGTACCTTCCGCCACTCGTTGACGTCCGTCAGCGATAGAATTTCGCTGATCCGACCGAATCCAGGCCAGGTCGGTATTTGAATCGGACCAGAGTACCCGCTTTTTCACTGGGATAGCGTGTATGGCAATGACGCTGTTGAGCAGATGAGATCACAAAACAACTGCCTGAAGTTCTAGTCGTGGAATCGTCAACAGCTTCAACGGTGCTACTTTGGATTTCGCTGCTACGCGGTTGACCACCGGATCCTCCGGCGTTTCTGCTCGGAAATACGCGGCAGCTGCATACGATGACTAGCTTGCATCGACGAACACGTGGACTTGCAACTCGGAATAACTGCTTTCTGTGGCTCCACGGATGTAGCAACGCGGAATGCGGAGATTGCTCAACTCTGGGGTAAGATCGATCCACTTCTTCCATTGCATGCAGATCTTCACGTTGATCGGATCGTACCAACCAATACCAATCGCCCAAATTTCTTGCATCAAAATGCGCCCGTGAACTAGATAGAACGAGATCAGTCCCAGCGGGTCGAAAAAGCTCATTACAGTGCGCAAGACTGCTCGTTTCGTGGAAACATGCGACCTATTTAGGACGTGCTGAAGGTTATCTCGTGGGGAAACGGTGAATGTGAAGGTGTCGCTGCTTGGGATCCACTTCACTGTTCCGGAGCTATCCAGGTAATCGTCCACGTAGTGGATGCTTCGAATTCTCTGCCGAGCCAAAGATGACTACGTCCTTGACGTAGATTACTGGCCCCTCATGTGGATGATCCCTGAACAGGAATCGCTGGAACTGACGATCTTGATCCCGGATAATGAACCGTTTGACTTCATTGATGTCTCGGTTAAGGCGTAGCAGTACAATCAAAACTTTCCAATGACAGCCGGTAATGAGGTAAGGAAGTCTGGCCCTTTCAGCAGAGCAGTATTTAGGGAGACCCCGTCAACTGTTGCCGCTGATCCCCAGATCATCCGCAGCTTGTTTGGCTTCTGTGGGTTCAGGACGATCATCCCAACGGCAAGTACCAGCACTGGTTCGAACTAGTGGCCTAAAAGTGCCTAACACGTTCTTAGAGTGTCGAATCCTTCTTCAGTCGTCTCTCCATGGTAAATCTATGACAAAAGGTCGAAAGGATAGAAGGTCGAAAGTCAAAAGGTCGAAAGTCAAAAGGTCGAAAGGACAAAATGTCGAAGAACAAACAAAAAGGAACAAAAGGTCGAAAATCTTTTTTCAAAGAAGGAAAATTTTCCCACTATTTAAATCGTTTTCGACCTTTTGTCCTTTCGACCTTTTGTCTTTCGACCTTTTGTCCATAAGCCCTCCATGGCACACATCGAATAACGAATGCACATTTCTTCGTAGTTTACCGTCTGGCAGGGAAGCAGCAATCCTCCGACTGTACGAGCTTTGGTCCGTTCCTATTCCGGAAATCGTGGCAGTGATACGTCTTGAATTTGGCTTACTATGCTTGATGTTTCCTCGTTGATGGCCCCTCGACTCCAAGTTGATCCACCACCGTGTCTTTTAATAGCGTAATCTTCGACCCTTCGTCCACGAACGCGTAGGCGTTCACCTCGCAATCCTTGCCGTACAGTGTCACAGGAACTATTCTGAAGAAAAGCCCCTCACTTGTGGTTGTATCGCTCAGATGACTTGTTGAAACGATTAACAGTAGACTCCGTGTGCGTCTGCACAAACGCTTGTTCCTTGGGTTTCTGTTTTTGCTTCTGGATCTTGTCGCTTCTGGGAAAATCATGTGCTACTTCATGTACCAGCTCCACTAAAGTTAACATAAACTGCCACTAACGTACTCAGATCCACGTCAAGCCGCATACTCTTGTAAACGGATCATTTGAGCTTGTAGTCCACAGGCAACTTTCCAACCGGATCGTGCAGCAACTATAGATTAGTTAGACGTGTCTGTTGCTCTGCATTCTTGAGGTGCTGAATCAGATTATCGAGCCGAATTCGATGATCCATCCAGGTCATTGATCCTCAGAGAAGGCTGCCGACAAACTCGTTTCGTCATGGAACGAATAAGTGTTTCCGGCCGACCATACCGCATCTCCAAAGTGCGTATCACGTGTGGAACACTAGCCGGACAGAACAGTCTGCTACGAACTGCTTCGAGGGCTGGACCTTTGAGACAGCGTTGAAGGCGAATCAGGTTTTCATCGTCAGAGAATCCACAAGTAGATGTTTAACGACGAAAATTTCTGATCCAAATCGGCCATTCTACTGGATTGCCAGAAAATTAGGCAAATTCTTCCCCATCACCTGCCTGGCAGTCAGCTGGGCCCTCGAGGAATTCTTCTTCTTTGTTACGCCCTTGGTTGATGGACTCATCAGTTCAAGGAACCGGTTGCCGAATCCTGTCACTTTAGATATTCGACAAAGTTGAAGCTTGGATTGAGAACTTTCTTAGACAACTGTAATCCACGTTTTCATTGAAGTTTCAAATTGAATTCTTGGCTGGCAACACTGCTCATATGAAATCGTTGAATCCCGATATATCAAATTTTCTTTACGTTATCAATCATTTTTTTACGCTAGAAACACTGTTAAAATTGTACGAATAAGCTAAATACAGTCAAGTTTCCTATAAGACACATAGTTGGGGGGCATTACTGTTGACCTAGGACAGAACGTGACAGCTCAACTAAGACTGCCCTGTTGTTTTTCAGCCGATAACCTTGACGATTCAAATGCCAGTGTTGTCAGTATCCTTTCTGAGCAAATCTTGTGAACAAATTCAAATATCAAGGCGCATGATGATAATTTGATGGTTTCTTGCACGCTTCATTCATTTACTGTAATAGAGGATACAATATTTTCTAAAACTCTGGATAAAATTCAAAACCGGCGATAATTTTAGAGAAAATTAACACAATTTCCTTTATATTGGTCTCAATTAGGTATTTTTTTATATGTTTTAGTATTGTATGAACACATGCTTTGAACTTAACATCGGATGTGAATATATTTGAAACAAAATGATTTCATGAAAAATTTTCAAACTTTTGATGCAAACTCTAATCTATTAACTAGCAACACGGCTGGGTTAGCAACAAAGTGCCCTGTTGCAATCCAATTCAACGATGCGAAAGTAGGCTTTTTGCCAAAACGACCAATGAGAAGTGGTCTTTTTTGACAGGCAATTGGTTTCGTTTTTGCACTTTGACCTGTCACGTCTTGTCTTAGCTGTTGACGATGTTGTTTTGATTGCAAGAAATGTCAACCATGGTGATTGGTAGCAAAGTAAAGGGTTGCCCTGTTCATTCGTTTTGGTAGCGACAAACGTCAAACTTTCAATTAATTCCTAAGATAAGATCGGACACCTGGCTTCTTTTATTTGTTCTTCTTTCCATCCATGAGCCCAGTTGTGAATTTTCCACCCTTGCGTGTTACGTTAAAACAGTGTTGCCATTTGTATGGAAGACGGTACACTATTTCACAAAAAAAAATATTCCTAATTATTATTTATTTTTTAATTGTATTGATTAGGTGAATTATAGTGTATTCTTCTTCTTGGCATTTCGTCCTCACTGGGACAGAGCCTGCTTCTCAGCTTAGTGTTCAATGAGCACTTCCACAGTTATCAACTGAGAGCTTTTATTGCCAAAGTGGCCATTTTCGCATACGTATATCGTGTGGCAGGTGCGATAATACTTTATACCCAGGGAAAGGAAATTTCTTTGCTGTGTAGCCGCGGACACTAAAATTTGTTTTTTCAATTTGTTTTTCAATTCGAATAATTTCAATCGATTCAATTTTTCATATATTTACTTTAGACATATTACGGCTTTCCTTAACCAAGTGGTTAGAGTCCACGGCTACAAAATAAAGCCATGCTGAAGGGTTCTGGGTTCGATTCCCGGTCGGTCCAGGATCTTTTCGTAATCGAAATTTTCTTGACTTCCCTGAGCATAGAGTATCATCTTATCTGCCACACAATATACGAATGCGAAAATGGCAACTTTGGCATAGAAAGCCCATAATTGATAACTGTGCAAGTGTTCAGTGAACACTAAATTGAGAAGTAGACTCTGTTCTAGTGAGGACGTAATGCCAAAAAGAAGAAAAAGGCATATCTTTCAAAGGCAAAAGTTCTGTCACTTCGCCTTGTGCCTTCTTCTACTGGAAATGTTACTACTACTTGTAGTTTTGCAACATACAGTTTCAAATTTTTTATTCGATCTGATTCGTTTCACTTTTTTGTTAGGTTTACATCAGTCGGCTACGAACTTTTATGCATAACCGCAAAAAAATAACGACCCAATATAGTAATCCGGCAACACGGGCAAAACTAAAACAAACGCATCCGATGGTAACTTTTCACACGCAGCTACACACTCGTAGACATCAAATTCAACCAATCAGCGACTGGATCACAAACTGGATTCAATTTTATTCCCAGTTGTCCTATCTTTATCTTAGATTAATTCGTTTCCCGCATTTTGTAGTGTTCAGACGTAAATAAACACATCTACTGTAAAACCTGTTTTTTCATTGCTGCCAACCATTACAGGAGACCCAGGGTTTATGGGATTTCATCAAGTTGGGAGTGCTGCTGAATATCTCGTATGCGTTAAGAGATAGCACAGTACTGTCTTCGGCGAAGTTTCTATACTCGGTACGATTTACCTTCAGGAATTGAGGATCTTCCTTTCAGTTGAGAACTAGGCCGACATGGGCGTATTTTTTCCTAATTTGCACTATATAAAGCTTGAGAGGTGAGATTGGATCATATGATTTATGAAACATATGATATCTCTAGATCCTGATGATTACGAAGATTAATGTCTTGAGTCGTTCTTTAATAGCTCAAGAAGAGTTCTTTAATAGCTCAAGCGCGTTATTGGGCTACGGAATTCCACCACCAGGCAATGCTAGTGTGCATGAAACTGAATGCTTAGAAAGATGGCGTCTTCGGTAAAGTTGTTAACTTTATCACTAGTGCCACCTGGTGGCAAAATCTTGAATTTCAACAATGATAGCCTTTCACTTATTGAACAAGTTTGTCGAAGACGCCATCTCTCTAAGTAGTCAAGATTTGGAGATAACGGCAAACCAAAAGATTAATATTCACTAGCGCCACCTGATGGCAAAACTTCGAATTTATCGGCTAGATTAATGATAGATCTAGAGCTGATGAAAAGCTTTGCCGAATACGTCATCTTTCTGAGAGACCAGGATACTGAGTTATTTTTAGAACAAAGGTTCCGTGCGCACTAATGCCGCATGGTGGCTAAATGGCTTTTATACTGAAAACGCTTGAGCTTTGCCTAACACGTCGTTTTTTTAGAGAGTCAGGAACCTGATACATCAGAATAAAATCGATACACCAGTGCCGCCTGGATTCCGCATATCTATTGCCACCGCATGTTAGCCCTTTATCCACATAAAAAAAAATTACTGAACATCATGACTCTCTATGTTGATGACTTTTCAATAAGCATTTATAATAACGGTCGTCAATCTCAATTTCATTCGTATATATAACCATCGTAGTACGAATGGTCATAAAAAGAGGTTGAAGTGTGTTTGGATTCTCCCCAGACAAAAAATCGAAATGAAAAACTGAAACCCATTTTGACAATCGTCGGAAAGGTCTTTCTGTTTAGTTCACTGTAACAAAATCAATCCAAAGATATGAAAACTTTGAAAACGGCAAAAGTTATTATATCTACCGTTTTGATATTACGGACAGCTTCTTATTCCGGATACTCTACTTTGTATGGGAAACATTTCACATGAAATTACCGTTTTGATTCATATTACGGACATTTAAGGCCTCAGTGAAGTATAACCCAGCTTGGACCATACAAAATAAATCATTCTGTATGATTTTTTAGCGTAATCGAGCGTCGGAAGCCCTTAACTTTCGGATGGTGGGTAAAGAATACGCGTCCGCATCTTGAATAATTTTAAATAAATCAAAACGTGTGGTCTTTTCATGATTCTTATTCCGGACGCTCCCTCACTTTTGCCTCATATTCCGGACGCTTTGATTCGAATTACGGACAGCTCATGATAATCATTGATGGAACAGTCAAATCATCAATTGAAATCGTTTAACCACTTAAGAGACGTCTAAGGTAGTTGGGTATTATGAATTTGCAATGATATTTATGGAAAAAACTAAATAAAACGAGCCTCGAAAATGAGAACTTTTGGACGGCGAAAATTGAAACATTTCGTGTGAAATGTTTCCCATACAAACGAGAGTGTCCGGAATTTGAAGCTGTCCGTAATATGAATCAAAACGGTATTTGACTTGTCTTTTTATGATTTTCATGAGCTGTCCGGAATTTGAATCAAAGTGTCCGGAATTTGAATCAAAGTGTCCGGAATATGGGGCAAAAGTAAGGAAGCGTCCGGAATAAGAATCGTGAAAAGTCCACACATTTCTATTTATTTAAAATCATTCATGTATCAGAAACAAAATTTTCACCCACCATTCGAAAGTAAAGTGTTTTGAAGGCTCGATAGCGCCGAGGAATCATACAGATTGATTTATTTTATATGCTTCCTGATGGGTTATACTTCATTGAGGCCTTAAGTGTCCGTAATATGAATCAAAACGGTACATATGTCATGGCAACATTTTCCGAAACCTGGAGATAAATTACAGAGCCCACTCAGTATCGCAGATGCCAACAGTGTGGCTATGGTACCAAACATCGTGCAAAAGTTTGTCATTTTACTCAATAACTGACTTGTATAATTAGTTTAAGCTTATTCAAATGCTTTTTACAAGCTGATGATTTCAATTTGCCTGTGAAAATTCTGAACTGTTGCGGCAAATGAAATGCAATCGATAGAAACAAATAATGTAGCAATAGCAAAAAATAATCATTTTTTGCTTATCTTACTATCTTCAATTCACATCTGTAGTCTCAATTGAATAATCTGGAATCCATTGCAAGCTAAGTAAATTCACGTGTGACCTAGCGGGAGGCCAATGGTCGAGTGAATCTTTATTTCTTGAATGGCAGAAACGATGCCATGAATCAAATCCAGGATGCGAAACCGATGCACAAGAATACCAATACGAAAACTAATCCCAATACAACGATCACCAGGTGCATCGATGCGACCGCGATTACTTTGTTACCATCTGTTGTGCTGCGGCTTATCGCTTTTTCGATTAGAAGGCGAACGCTGAACCGATCGTATGCTTATCATCGCGAACGAAAGGATGCTGTGAATCACTGCTGATGGGGGCAAAAATCTACGAAAATGTAAGCAATCACTTTCAAATATAAACCCTTCCAATGGCCACAGACGGTATCACTTCTCGTTTTGGTTTCAACGAGAGGAGGAGAACACACAATCGGAACAGCTGCCGGATACTTGAAGACAAGATGCTAGCGAAACTACTTCTTCTCGCTTTGGGTAAGTGCTCCCGGGAATGTTCGCCTCAAACTTCGAATACTATTCTGTTCTTTCCTTTCGACTTCCACAGCGGGGCTCACTGCTGCCTACCAATACGAGAACTCGTTCAAGGGCTACAATCCTGGCTATAAGGGCTACGATGCTGGCTACAAGGGTTACGGCTACGATGCTGGCTACAAAGGCTACGGATACGATGCTGGTTACAAATACAACAACCAAGGCTACAGTTACAAGAACGGTTTCGAATATGGATATCAGAACGCCTACCAGGCTGCTTTCTATAAGCACCGTCCAAACGTAACCGAATTCGAGTTCAGCTCATGGATGCCGAACTACGAGTACGTCTACAATGTGACGTCCAAGACCATGACCGCTCTGGCGGAATTGGACGATCAGTGGACTGGTGTTTTCACCCGTGCCTACCTGGTCATCCGTCCCAAGAGCCGTGACTACGTCGTGGCTTACGTCAAGCAGCCAGAATACGCTGTCTTCAACGAACGCCTGCCACACGGATATGCTACCAAGTTCTATCACGATATGTTCAAGTTCCAACCAATGCCAATGAGCAGCAAGCCATTCGGAATCCGTTACCATAAGGGCGCCATCAAGGGTCTGTACGTCGAGAAAACCATTCCCAACAATGAAGTCAACATCCTGAAGGCTTGGATCAGTCAGCTGCAGGTTGATACCCGTGGAGCCAACTTGATGCATTCCAGCAAGCCCATCCATCCTTCCAAGAATGAGTGGAACGGCCATTACAAGGTTATGGAGCCATTGGTTACCGGAGAATGTGAAACCCATTACGATGTCAACCTGATCCCAGCCTACATGATCCAAGCTCACAAACAGTGGGTTCCTCAAGGACAACTCCGTGGTGAAGATGATCAGTTCATTCAAGTCACCAAGACTCAGAACTTTGACCGTTGCGATCAACGCATGGGTTACCACTTTGGATTCACCGGATACAGCGATTTCAGACCCAACACCAACCAAATGGGAAATGTTGCCTCCAAGTCTTTGGTTTCATACATGTATTTGACTGGAAACTGGTACAACTTCACCATCCAATCGTCCAGCATGATCAACAAGGTGGCTATCGCTCCTTCCCTAGTGAACAAGGAACCAGCTCTCGTGTACGCTCAGGTTAACATGACCCTCAACGATGTCCACCCTTACGATAAGGTCCCAATGGGCCCAGCCGAAGATCTGAAGGTGTTCGTCGATTTGGTTTACAGCTACAACATGCCAAGTGATAAGAAGAACTACGTTCGTCCTGGCAACGAAACCTCCTCCTCCTCATCGTCATCTTCTTCATCGTCCTCCTCCTCATCGGAATCTAGCTCGTCCAGCTCTGAATCTGTGGAAAACCCCAAGATCAGCCCCGTTGAGCAGTACAAGCCTCTGCTGGACAAAGTTGAGAAGCGTGGAAACCGCTACCGTCGTGATCTGAATGCCATCAAGGAAAAGAAGTACTACGAAGCTTACAAAATGGATCAGTACCGTCTGCACCGTTTGAACGATACTTCATCCGACTCCAGCAGCTCTGATTCCTCATCATCCAGCTCGTCGGAATCCAAGGAACACCGCAACGGCACTTCTTCCTATTCCAGCTCCTCATCGTCCTCTTCTTCATCGTCCTCTTCTGAGTCATCCTCCTACTCATCCTCTTCTTCCTCTTCCTCGGAGTCCTACTCCATTAGCAGCGAAGAGTACTACTACCAACCAACACCAGCTAACTTCAGCTATGCTCCCGAAGCTCCGTTCCTGCCATTCTTCACCGGATATAAGGGATACAACATCTTCTACGCACGCAATGTTGATGCCATTCGCTCAGTCGGCAAACTTGTTGAGGAAATCGCCAGCGATCTGGAAAACCCATCCAACTTGCCCAAAGCCAACACCATGAGCAAGTTCAACATTCTGACCCGTGCTATCAGAGCCATGGGATACGAAGACATTTACGAGCTGGCCCAGAAATACTTTGTTTCGCAGAAAGAACGTCAAGTCGCTCAGTTTTCCGACAAAAAATTCAGCAAGCGCGTTGACGCTTGGGTTACCCTCCGTGATGCTGTTGCTGAAGCCGGAACCCCATCCGCTTTCAAATTGATTTTCGATTTCATCAAGGAAAAGAAACTGCGTGGATACGAGGCTGCCACCGTGATTGCTTCCTTGGCCCAATCTATCCGCTACCCAACCGAGCATCTGCTGCACGAATTCTTCCTCCTGGTTACCAGCGATGTTGTTTTGCACCAGGAATACTTGAATGCCACCGCTCTGTTCGCTTACTCTAACTTCGTCAACCAAGCTCATGTTAGCAACCGTTCAGCTTACAACTACTATCCAGTATTCAGTTTTGGTCGTCTGGCTGATGCCGACTACAAGATCATCGAACACAAGATCGTCCCATGGTTCGCTCACCAGCTCCGTGAAGCCGTCAACGAAGGAGACAGTGTAAAGATCCAGGTCTACATCCGTTCCCTCGGAAACCTTGGACATCCACAAATCCTGTCGGTATTCGAGCCATACCTGGAGGGTACCATTCAGATCACTGACTTCCAGCGCTTGGCCATTATGGTCGCTTTGGACAATCTGGTTATCTACTACCCAAGCTTGGCCCGTTCGGTGCTTTACCGTGCCTACCAAAACACTGCCGATGTCCATGAAGTTCGTTGTGCTGCCGTTCATTTGTTGATGCGCACCGACCCGCCAGCTGATATGCTGCAACGCATGGCCGAGTTCACTCACCACGACCCAAGCCGCTACGTCCGCGCTGCCGTCAAATCCGCCATTGAAACTGCTGCCTTGGCTGACGACTACGACGAAGACAGCAAGTTGGCCCTTAATGCTAAGGCTGCCATTAACTTCCTGAACCCAGAAGACGTCAGCATTCAGTACTCCTTCAATCACATCCGTGACTACGCTTTGGAAAACCTCGAGCTTTCATACCGTCTGCACTACGGAGAAATCGCTTCCAATGACCATCGCTACCCAAGTGGACTGTTCTATCATCTGCGCCAAAACTTCGGAGGATTCAAGAAATACACCTCGTTCTACTATCTGGTTTCGAGCATGGAAGCTTTCTTCGATATTTTCCAGAAGCAATACAACACCAAGTACTTCGCTGATTATTACAAATCTGCCGACTACAGCACTAACTACTACAACTTTGACAAATACTCCAAGTACTACAAGCAGTACTACTACAGCAAGGACAGTGAATACTACCAGAAGTTCTACGGACAAAAGAAGGATTACTACAACGATAAGGAGCCATTCAAGTTCACTGCACCACGCATTGCCAAGCTGCTGAACATCGATGCTGAAGAGGCTGAGCAACTGGAAGGACAACTGTTGTTCAAATTGTTCAACGGATACTTCTTCACCGCTTTCGATAACCAAACCATCGAAAACCTCCCACATAAGATGAGACATCTTTTCGAAAATTTGGAAGATGGCTACGCTTTTGACGTTACCAAATTCTACCAGCAACAGGATGTTGTTCTGGCCTGGCCTTTGGCTACTGGTTTCCCATTCATCTACACCCTGAAGGCCCCAACTGTCTTCAAATTCGAGGTTGATGCTTCTGCCAAGACCCACCCGCAAGTGTACAAGATGCCAGCTGGTCATCCAGAAACCGAAAACGACGATTTCTTCTATATGCCACAGTCTATTAACGGATCCGTCGATGTGAACCTGTTGTACCACCGCATGGTTGATGCCAAGGTTGGATTTGTCACTCCATTCGATCACCAACGTTACATCGCTGGTTACCAGAAGAAGCTGCATGGTTATTTGCCTTTCAACGTTGAATTGGGATTGGACTTCGTCAAGGATGAGTATGAGTTCGAATTCAAATTCCTGGAACCCAAGGACGACCATCTGCTGTTCCACATGAGCTCGTGGCCATACACTGGATACAAGGACATTACCGATATGCGCCCGATTGCCGAAAATCCAAATGCCAAGATTGTGCACGATGATAACCAATCTACCAAGACCATGGAACACACTTTCGGTCAGGATATGACCGGTGTTGCTCTGCGATTCCACGCCAAATACGACTTTGATCTGATCAACTTCCAACAGTTCTGGAGCTTGGTTCAGAAGAACGACTTTGTTTCGGCTGTGAACTATCCATTCGCTTACCAGCCATATGAATACCATCAGTTCAACCTGTTCTACGATTCCCAGCGCACTCACGCCAAATCGTTCAAGTTCTACGCTTACCAGAAGTTCGGTGCTCCTTCCTTCGAAGAAACTGGACCCAAGCACCCAGCCAACCGTCACTCTTACTCTGGAAACTATTACGAATCAAACTACGCCCAACCCTTCGTCTACAGCCCTGGAAGCCAGCGCCGCTATGAACAATTCTTCCGCAATGCTGCTTCTGGAATCAGAAATAGCTTCGTTCGTTACTACGACTTCGGCTTCGAATTCTACGCTCCACAGTATAAGAGTGAATTTACTTTCACAACCGCTTTCGCTGATAGTCCAGTTGACAAGACTTCCCGCCAGCTGTACTACTTCTATGCCAGCCCAATGTTCCCAAGCCAATCGTACTTCAAGGATATTCCATTCAGTGGAAAGCAATTCCAGTTCTGCGCCACCGCTACCAGTGAATTCCCACGCGTTCCTTACCTGAAGTTCTCGGACTTTGACAAATACTACGGAGATGCTAGCCAGTACTTCGATTTCCTGTATGGTGAATCTTGCCAAGGAGGAGCTCACATTGCTGTGAAGGGTAAGCAGAAGCAGACTGGAAAGTACCGCGAATACCTGCGATTCTCGGATGTTGCTAAGGCTTGCAAGGAACAGATGGCCAACGGATACTACCAATTCGAGGAATGCCAACAGGCTATCGATCAGGCTTACTATTACGACTTCTACGATTACGCCATTGAGTACAAGGATGTCGGCTCTGTTGCCAAGAATCTGACCAACAAGTTCTACAACTACTTCCAGTACGCGTTCTACCCGTACTTCGAATCGAACTTCTTCTACCATGGAAAGTCCAACTACATCAAGGCTGAATTCGAATTCGCTCCCTATGGCGATTACTACAACGCTTCGTTCTTCGGACCAAGCTACGCCTTCCAGGTTCAGAACTACCCGGTCTCCAATGACTACTCTACATACTTCCCATACTTCTTCAAGTACACTTTCTTCCCGCGTTATCAACCATACTACATGCACCGTCTGCCAGCGCACAAGCCCCGCAACCGTCCGTACTACGAACTTTCCAACTACGAACAGTTTGCCATCTTCGATCGTAAACCACAGTATCGTAAGTTCAAGTAATTCTGTAAGTTTTCAATTAATAACGTTAATTACTTTTTTCAGCTTCATGCTCTTTCTCCAACGACTACTTCTACACCTTCGACAACAAGAAGTACTTCTACGATATGGGAGAATGCTGGCATGCAGTGATGTACACTGTGAAGCCAGACTACGACTTCTACGCTCAACAATCCCACTTCTACAACTCTGACTTTGAGTACAAGTACAAGAACGGATTTGAAGAGTACGAACAGTTCGCTGCCCTGGCCCGTCGTGGATCTGACAATCAGCTATACTTCAAGTTCCTGTTCGGAGACAACTACATTGAAGTTTTCCCCAACAACGGTGGTATTCCATTTGTAAAGTACAACGGACGTCCATACGACATCAGCAAGAGCAACATTGCCCACTTCGAATACAAGGAAGGCTACCCAAGCTTCCCCTTCTTCTATGCCTTTGCCTACCCGAACAAGGATTTGGAAGTCAGCTTCTTCGGTGGAAAACTGAAGTTCGCTACCGATGGATACCGTGCTCGCTTCTTCTCGGACTACTCGTTCTACAACAACTTTGTCGGTCTGTGCGGAACCAACAACGGAGAATACTTCGATGAATTCGTCACCCCAGATCAGTGCTACATGCGCAAACCTGAGTTCTTTGCTGCTTCCTACGCCATCACTGGCCAGAACTGTACCGGACCAGCCAAGGCCTTCAACTATGCCTACCAACAGAAGGCCAAGCAGGAATGTGTCAAGCGTGAGGTCTACTACGGTGACATCATCTACAATCAGGAATACTACCACCCCCGCTACCGCTACTACAACCACAATGTTGAAGAGTCCTCCAGCTCTTCATCTAGCTCCTCTTCCGATTCTTCGTCCTCGTCGTCTTCCTCGGAATCCAGCTCTCGTTCCCGCTCTGGCAGCTCATCGTCTAGCTCGAGCTCTGAGGAACAAAAGGAATTCCACCCACACAAGCAGGAACACAGCATGAAGGAATGCCCAGTTCAGCATCAGCACCAATTCTTCGAGCAAGGTGACCGCACTTGCTTCTCCCTGCGTCCTCTGCCAGTGTGCCACTCCAAGTGCGTTGCTACGGAAAAGATCAGTAAGTACTTCGACGTCCACTGCTTCGAGAAGGATTCCACCCAGGCTAAGAAGTACAAATCCGACATTGGTCGCGGCTACACTCCTGACTTCAAGAGCTTCGCCCCACACAAGACTTACAAGTTCAACTACCCGAAGAGCTGTGTCTACAAGGCTTACTAGGAAACGACATTTGCAGATCCCATTTTTGTATGACGAACCAATGAACTAACGAAATAAATTATAAGGCAATTTTTAAATATGTGTTGTTTGAATTCCAATTTACGAATTGAGTCGACCCTGAATCCTGTCGTTGTGCATCATCCGCTTAGTGCTGTCCAAAAAGGTCTTTAGATCCTAACATACCTTACTTGCCTGGTTCAATGATGGACAATGTGTTGAGGCTATTCTGTGAATCCTTTGTTGGCAGACTCCTCCGTGCAGCCCACTCACCATAAACCGCGCTGCACTGGGATGCAGCTGCAGACCACCACACACGCTTGCTGGAAAAAGTGGTGGTTATGCATGCGATATTACGAAATCGATTTCCATGACAGCACCCTGGCCGATGCAGTTGGTCATTTCGGCTTGAGTGACCTCCTGTTTCTCGAACGAGCCGTGGTAAATCGAAAATCTCTTTCCCCGGGCAGTAGTAGGGTAGCGTCATCATCATCTAACCAGTCTTCACCCTCACCATCATCAAACGAACGAAAGGGTCCTTCCATTCTTTGATTTTAACGGTCCGAAATTGATCCGAAGGAGGCGTGACGGCAGGCAATGAATGAAACGGTTCTAATGGGACTGCAGCCTGCTGCACTGCTGAAGTTTTCGGATGGGGATGAGGATTTTTGCCAATTAGAAGGCACTTGTAAAGTCATGATCTATGACAGCCGGAAATGTTTGAACACTAACTGGAATGTGAGTTTATCGTGTGCACCGCATGTGGAAGAAAGGAACAGTTGTGCTCGGTCGCTTCGTATGAGAGCGGGCCAGATTATTGAAAAGCTAATATTTGAGTCGGATTCAGGATGTTCTCGACTCAGTCATTCTCTTGTTCAAGAGAGTGGAATGGGTTGAGTGTGGCCAGAATTTGAGAGAAAGTATCGTTACGTTGTAACAGGTTGATCTTTTTCTCTCTACATCATCAAAGAAAGTTATTGAAAGACTATTAGACATAAAGTACTAAAGGGATCTGAAAATGTTTGAAATGTTTTGTTAGCTCCATGTAGAAGATATACAACAAAATTGTTTTTGATACTTTTTGAATTAGTCATATCTAATATGAAGAAATCTATTTTTTATAATTGCATTCAATGACAGACTATAGCGTTAGCGTTAGCGTAGTTACGGTATACTTCGTAGATACTAGCAACACTCATGTGTCATTTGATAATCTCATTCAGACTGCTTCAGCCTTAAATATTGAGTGAGTTATTTAGGAATTTCACCTTCGATTCTTTGAAGGGGCTTTTCGACGACTCCTTCAGATTCTTTACCACTCTCTAAAATAGAGTTACACAAAATCGGGCTCTCGTGGACCAACACACAATGTGTGTTATTTTTGCACATCCTGCAATTTCACAGGGGATTCTTCCCGAATTTCATTTAAAGATTTCTCACTGAATTTCTATACTGGCTCAATTGGGAGTTTGTCAACGGACTGATTCTAGAATTTCTAGATGAATTCCTTCGGTAATTTCCTCTTGTCTGGATTAAGGTACCGTGGGGTAAGTGGATACAGAAAAATCAATAGTTAACTTCATTATTATGTACAGCTAACGTGAATAATGTAACTCAAACTTCTTTCTGTGGATAACAAATAAGGGACTATTATACTTCAAATCGTCATTTATTTCGATTTTTCTGATTGTTATGTATTGAGTATGAGAGACTTAAAAATTTGCACCAAATGATCTACTTGCCCCACCATGGTGAGGTAAGTGGATCACCTTTTAAAAAAATCTGTTCTCGAAACAAATGAAGTGTGATTATGTTTAATAAGAATGATATTACCCTCGCTCTTGTTATTAGTGCTACTTATGTTACATTTTAATACTTTGAAATTAAATAGTATTTTTATTAAATCAAAATATTATAAAAAGTATGTATATATTAATTGATACTAATTTGAACAAAAAAAAACATTGTAACTAGAAAAATTTGGAGAAAATTCTTCCTTTTATACGCATAAGTTATACAGAAGTATTGTAGGATTATTCTTAAAGATATTTTCGAAAAACACTCATGGTTTAAAAATATTAGTTACATTTACTTATGAATAACAAACTGAAATCCTTCTATTTTATTTATGAATATATGTGTATCATCTGTCTAGAACAATTTATATGGTCAAATAAGGTACGATACTATGGTTTCGATTGGAAAATAGGTATATATTGCTCTTTTACAACTCAGCTTAGATAAACCACGGAAAGTTTCGTGTGAATTTTGAAATTATTATTCTTTTAATATTTTTTTTTATACAAGAAAGGTTAAAAAAACTTTTAGGTGGATTAATTCAAATTTTCTATGGCCAATTTGACAAATGCAAGCTGGGAATGGAACAAAATAAAGGAAAACAACATTTGTGGATATTATAGCTTATTAAATTTCTCGTTAGCAGTCTGCCAATAAATGATAATTATTCTTGATCCACTTACCCCACCCCATTAAAAAGTAGGGGTAAGTGTACCATGTCCAATATATTTGTATTTATTTATAAAAATGACACATTTTTCATTGTGATTCATTCAATTAGAACTGAAATGCTCACCATGTGTCGAAAAAAATAATAGAATTCGATTTTAGACAGAGATACAATGAATTTTTGATTGATGGAAAACAATTTTCAAATTAATTATTTTTTGCAGCTAACAAGTTTGCTTGTGTTAGTGTACGTGTAGTACCAGTTTTGCAATAGTTTCAGTGTGGGCGTAAGAATATAACCTAAAACGAAGCAATGGTGCGAAAACATTCAACATATTCAAGTATTTATGCTTTATATTGACAAATGATCCACTTACCCCACTGCTACACTTCCCCCACTGTACCTTATCTCGTCTACGAAATTTCTCCTGCGATTCATCAAACAGGATCTTCTTTTCCAAAATTTTAAATTCAAATCTTAGCTGGTGAGATTTTCCTCGGATTCCAGTAAGCATTCCTCTCGGAATATTTCCAGAAAGTTCCGGCTCATGTCATCAAAAAGCTCCTACCGATTTTTTTCTTACGGTTTCTTACTGAATCTCTTCATTAACGCACTTTTTGCATTATTTATTTAGAAATTCATTTCTACATTACCCCTACTGAAAGTCTTCGGCATTCCTCCACGAACCTCTTCAGAAATTCCTCCTGAGATTCATCCCGAAAAACGTCCAGGGTATCTCTTCAGAATTCTATTCCACTAAGGATTTCGTTCGAAATTTAGATTATTTTCAGGAATTATTCCTGCAACTAGTGTTAGCGATTTCTATCCGAGTTTCTAAATGGACTTCCTTCGTTACTCGTCACAATTGCATTAGAACTTCTAATAGGAATCAATCTAGAAACTTCCCGGAGTTCGTCTGTCCTGGGCTGGTCCTCTGGAGTTGCTCAATGTCTTCCTTCCAGAATCCCATGTACGGTATCGCCTATAATTCCTCCAGAATTTCTTCCCGAGGCTCTCTAGATATTTTCCCATGATCCTTCTACAATTTATCCAAGGATTCCTACTTTAGAAGGAATCCTTGGAAAAATCTCTGAATGCTTCAGGGCTTCCTTCAAAATTCCTGTAGAGGTCTTTCCTGTATTCCTCCAGAGACACCTTTAAAGATTCCTCCCATAATCGCTTCAGATTCAGTGATTCCCTACAGAGTTTTGCTTGGGATTGGACGCTGAATAGTATCAGGAATTCCCCCTGAAGATATTTCCAGGATTTAATTCTGCGATTTCAGCTATGTATCCTAAGAATTTCTCTATAGAGACTTCTACCATTATGTCACATGAATAAAATCACTAAAGGAGTCATTGAAAAAATTCTGAGAAACTGCCTGATGGCTTCCACTCTGATGTCCTATCTATCCCTATCAATATCTGCACCTTTTTTTCCGAAATCCCTAAAAGATACCAGAAGACTGGTTAAAGAAACTATTACAAAAACACCTGAGAGCTTGCCTTGGTTTGGAATTCAATATCAAAAAAGAATCCCCTTCTTCTTTCAAAACACTTTGAATCCAAGATTCTTCCAAGAAAAATTATCCGAGATTCAATGGGTTTTTGCTACAATTCACAATCATCAAAATCCACATCTTCCCTGAATTTTCAAAACCCTACCGGTATCCTAGATTCCTCAAGATATTATCAGCTTATCTATATGATCCCTATCTCCCCCTGGAAGCTCAAGCTTCGTTCTGGAATTATCAGATTCATTAAAAACAAACAACAACAATAGAGCAATAGTTTCCGATTTCCACTTCAAATCTGATTTCAATTCATGCAAACATAACGGAGGCGGGACGTTTCGCATAAAGACGTTTTGCATATTTTTATGGGTAGACGTTTCGCGTAATAACCACTTCTTGATACACTTAAAGTACCAAGATATACAAATTCTTCCACTACTTCAAATGTTCCACCATCCAGCACCATTTCGCTACCAACATAACTATTGGAACCACGCTGTCTAGTGTCTACCGGATTTTATGTGCTGGTATTGACGGAAACGTCCACGAAACCAAAGAGCATATGTGGCCGGGTGACGATGGTGCCGCTTCTTTGCATGCCTGCTCTCCCAATAATTCCTTCGAGGGCAAAGTTGAAGCGCTTGCTTCAATCCATCTATGAGGTAACTAAGGAGGTTGAAATCTCATCCGCAACCGGCTTGATTCCGATCCATCTAACGTTGCACGAATCAGTCTAATCAGTTTCGTAAGAAAACCGTGTTCTATAGTTGTCTGCCATAACTCATTTCTCATCGTACGCCGCCGTGAAATCAACAATCACATGGTGAGTCTGCAAGTTGTATTTCCGGAAAATATCAAGAATTTGTCGCAAGGTAAATATTTGATCGACCCTCACAAAAACCAGCTTGGTATTCGCCGATGAATGACTCCTCCAGCGGCTTTAGTCTGTTGAACAAAATACGTGATATTATTTTGTACGCCGAATTAAGGAGCGTTATTCTTATGTGCTGTCAAGCTTCAAGTTCAATTACCCTTTTAAGTTATCCAAGAACTTCTTCGAGTAGCATCTTCTAGCATAACCAGTGATTTTTTCCGAGCATGATGAACAAGGTTGAACTCAAAACGAGCTTATTTTATTATATTTATCCCCGGTCTCAGATCTGTTTAAGATTATTCTACAGATGTGCAAGCAAAATCAATGATCTTTCGGAGGACTATAAACAGTTTTCATAGTCATATAAGTTCTCGTGAGTTTTATTTGAGCAAATTTTTAAAGATATTCAAGAACTGTATGGAGTATAAGCGTCAGACCTACAATAGCTGATAGGTCTGACGCCTATACTCCATGCAGTTCTTGAATATCTTTAAACATTTGCTCAAATAAAACTTATATGACATGAACATCTTTGATTGTACACAGATAAAAATATTTAAATTTCAATGTAGTGTAAACAGAAGAATATAGTAAAAGTAAACCAAATTCATATATTTTTACAGCGCCACGTTTATTTTCATCTAAAGATGCTAGAATGTTACATAATCGTGTAAATTTAAAGCGCATTCGATTTAAAAATGAGCGATTTGTCGTTGACAATTCAGTTCATTTTGATGCTCCAAATATGTGCATGAAAATAAACTGAAATTTACAACATATTTTTAGCTGTGTAGGCCTTCCGACATACAAGGGTGACCAGCGGTTCATGAATAAGGTTACAGCCATGAGGTTTCATAAAAATATATTAGGCCAAAGTTTGAGTCCAACTACTTATAAATGTAATCCAAAAACTTCAATAGTCTACAGCCCTTCAGATCTGCAACCTAAGACAGTGAGCTCTCTTTGTTTATTTTTACAAATCTGAAGGTTCATGCTCGTGGGTTAGAGCTTGTTCTTCGTATAAGCGTAGACTTTACAGTTTTTTCGCAATCGCGAAATGGGAAATGATAGGATGTATACAAAATACTTCAACGCCGGATGAGGGAGAGGGATAAAAAGCGCCGCCAGGAAGAGTTGACATGCGAAGAGATGGAGCAGGCCGCGAGCCGAAATGTGCCGGGATAAGGATGGAGGTATCTTGACGGACGAACGTGAGGTGATTGAAAGGTGGAAGCAGCACTACGATGGACACCTGAATAACGAAGAGACGGAAGAACAAGACAGCAAGACGAATGGCTTCATCAGTACGGTAGATGAGGGAGACGTGCCAACTCCGACAATAAGTGATGTTGAAGGTGCTATCAAACAGCTCAAGAACAACAAAGCAGCCGGGAAGGATGGTATTTGAGCGGAACTTATCAAAATGGGCCCGGACAGGTTGGCTACTTGTCTGCATCGATTGATAGCCAGGATCAAGTCCCTACGCACCACCTATTCATCGACCGTGAAGATCTATGGAAAATTTGGGACGTGTTTTCCTAAAAAGCTGACACTGATCAAGGCAACAATGGACGGTGTACAGTGCTGCTTGAAGATATTGTGTATGTTATCGAACCCGTTTGAAACATGTGAAGGACTTCGACAAGGCGACGGTCTTTCCTGCCTTTGAACAGGCACTAGAAGGTGTTATGGAACGGGCGCACTTCAACATGTGGGGCACGATCTTCAATAAATCCAGGCAGCTCATCTGTTTCGCTGACGACGTGGACATTGTCGGAAGAATGTTCTAGGTGGTTGCTGAGCAGTATACCAGGCTGAAAAGTGAAGCAGTACGGTTTGGATTAAAGGTAAATACGTCGAAGATGACAGACGTATGATGCTCGACGATGGTGAGTTCGAGGTGATGGATTAATTTGTCTACCTCGAACGTATTTGCCTAACGGTAACGTCGGATAACAACTGCAGCAGAGAAATTCGAAGACGTATCATTGCCGGAAGTCGTGCTTACTACGAACTACACAAGACCTTACGGTCTGGTAAGCTTCAACTCCGTGCTAAGTGTACCATGTACAAGACGCTGATAAGACCGGTAATCCTCTACCGGCCTGAGACGTAGACAATACTTGAAGAGTGCCTACAAGTTTTAGAACGACGTGTGCTTAGAACGATCTTTGGTGGAGTATGCGAGAACGGCGTATGGAGGAGAAGAATGAATCACGAGCTTGTACAATCCTAAGCTGGACCCAGTAACCAGAAAGTCGCTGAAGCTGGAAGGGTACGATGGGCGGGACACGCTGTGAGAATGCCGGACAACAGTCCCGCAAAAATGGTGTTCACTACAAATCCGTTCGGTACAAGACAAAAAGGGGCACTATAAGCTAGGTGATTTGGCCAAGGGAAGCAGGGTTTTGGAAGTATGGCGTGTGGGTGGATCGAGGAACTAAGGTAAGGTTGTGGCGCAGATCATGCCTTGAAGGACGTAGCGCCATCAAGTATAGTAAAGTAAAGAGTGCCTTAACACATTCTGGTGACTTAAAAATGAAACGGCGCATATGTTTTTTCCATTGTATTAATTATAATTTAAATTGCAGAATCGTTATGATTCTAATAAGAAGTTTTTTGAACTCGAACCGATTGTTTAAACCATATGTATTTAAGGTGAAGGTTTATTGAAGCCACAAATTTGTAACTGGTGGTAATCATTCGCTCAAATTTTTTTTTTTTTTCTATGTCGTTTATTTGAGAGGCTCAATTGTTTAATTGAAAACTTCACGGAGCCGAGGATCATGTTAACAAAATTTGTTATTCTAAACTATTTCAAAGAAATTCAATGATAAGATCTACGAGAGCTCTTCTTCCTAGGCTGTGAATCGGAACTGGAACTGGAGTTCGCAAATTTAGCTCGCCGTATATTTGCAGTTTCGTTTTCAAACGCTTCCTTGATGGCAATTGCAGCCGCTCTCATTTTTTCCATGCTCTCCTGCTGTTGCGTTTCCTCCTCCGAGGCGGGTTCAGTTACGCACATAGTTGCTTCATTTTGTTCCGTGTCGTCTGTTTCCGAGGGCTGGTCGATAAATTCCTCATCGAGAACTTCGATGATTTCGTCCGTCGGCATCACTTGCTCCGCAGGTATCACTTGCTTTCCGGAAACTACCGCAGCATATGAATTTATCGCTGACTTGTCCTGCTTCATCTGTTCCTGTTTCCTTTCCCGAGTTTTCCGCTGAGGGCAGGAGTCCCTTCGATGTCCCACAGTTTGACACAAAAAACAAGTGTCTTTCAGACCGTCGTAGAACATTTTGGCTTTCCGGCCCACCACATCGACTGAAGGTGGGATATCTTTCCTTACATCCATATATACTCCTCGCACTCCAGTGAACATATGGTCGAGGCCCAAATTCGGAGGAAATTTTTCTCGTACCACACGTTCTATTTTGCCGAATTCTCCAAGGACTGATAATAGTTCATCGTCTGGTAGTTCCGGGGGTAAATCGAATACCCGCACGTAACGTATATCGTCACCTGCGATCGTCATACGCACCTCTACTGTTGTTCCACTGGTATATACAAATGATCGTGGTCCCGCGTTCCTTTCGAGAGAGTTCATCATAGCTTCCTGGGTTGTAAACTTGATGAACAACGATCGATCACGCGCTGTTCTGTATGTTGTCTCCATCAGTGCCACATCCGTATCCAATTGCTTGACAAAATTGGCGATTTCGATCCAAGACGGTCGTGGGCTTCCCATCGGGAAGCGAAATTGAACAGTGTTCACAATCATCACATCACCCATGATGATGTATAGATGGAAAAAAAAAAAAAGCACTACCGGCGAACGGCGTAGAAGTTAAAAATCGAGAAACAAAAGAGATTCCTAAACAGCGCTTGCTGATGACAAAGCAATACCGCAGTGCAGAGCGCACTTTTGCCTTCGACTTTGTCTGACGACGGCAGAGATCGAACTGATTCGCTCAAATTTTAACAGCAGAGTTCTCTAGATTTTTGTAAATTCGATATATAGCTTCAATATGGCAAAGATGGCTCAAAGCTTTGAGCTTTGCTACCAACACAGCCTGTGTTGGAAGCAAAGCTCTAAGCTTTGAGCCAACTCTTTTCTAGTAGAGAAGCTAGGCAAAATACAGGACGCTTCGATGCTTACTGACTTTAAAATGGCTTGCTCAATTTTCACCACCTAATATAATTTAAATCTTGTCGCTCCCTTGCGACGTCTATCCACCTATTCGTTTATCATTTGAAAAAATCTTCTACAGACTCCCTTTAGCTTTGAGTCGCATGACCGATATAGCCATAACAAAATAGAATATAAAACAATCACGGTTGATACCTTCTCCTATCTAAATCAGACTTCTCCTGAACTCATCCAACCTATTCAATTCTTACCATTTCAGACGGAAATCGCCAAACGGCTGAATGCGCTCATAGGGCAGTTGCTGCCATTTCTCGCCACCGAACACCAACAGCAAGTGGCACAAGCAGTGGAACGAGCGAAACAAGTCACCATGCCGGAGCTGAATGCCATCATCGGGGTAAGTTTACCATCTTCACGTAATCCTTTGCGCAAGATTCTCAATCGGAAGATTTTGATTTTACCTCTGTATGATTTCGTGTTCTTTCAATTTAGGATTCTGGAATGCTAGCTCCAGATATCGTTTCTCCAAGTACACACACTCGATTGGTTGTTTGCTTTAGTTTTTGAAATTCACTCCAATTGCAGGCAGCTATTTTTCTTCTAGCCTGATAGCAATCGATTCCAAGTTTGGTTTTGATTTTCCTGCCTTTATCCTGTAACATCCCATATGAAGAGTGTTTTGGTTTGTTTTTATAAAAATATATTCCTTTTCTCTTTTCTTCTCTCGTGGCTTTGTGTATTCGGGCGATAATTGTCTTCCTCTGGGTGCGTGAAATTTGCGAAATCGTCCTGTTTTGTTCAACCAAAGCAGCAACATCAACAGCAGGGAATTCAGCAACTGTTAGTAAGTGATCGAATCATCTCGTGTCGGTGCGAAAACCGATATTTTTATAGTTAACACTGCAAAAATACCACAAAACGAATCAATGCACCTCCCGAGCAACAGCTCTCATTACACGTTGCTGTCCATTTGTGTTTAACCCCTTCTTGTTGTTTCATCACGTGTCATGGAGTCTTTCAAAGCAGTGATTCTCAACTTTCTCAACGCCCTGTTTTCCGTAGAGGAGACTTGGTAGAATTGATACCCGGAGAGACTTGATCCCATCTTATTTTCTCGAAATCTAAAACAGCTCTACTCAAAGTAATGTTGTGCAATACTTTGTCTGTAAGAAAGACAATGTTCAAGCTGGAAATCCATCAGATGGTATACAGTATTGATTTCACAAAAGTCCAGTTCGTTGAGAATCGCTGAAAGGATTGAATAACTCTCATTCGCCTGTTTTAACACTCTTGTCCGTGCCGTTGTACCGATTAATTACAATCCAACCATTATTCTCGTTTGCATTTTCCCGACTTCACTGGATGTTGTTTTCCCGTCGCCTCACAAAAGCCCCAAAACCAGTAACACTTTATTTTAATTTCGTTCCAAATTAATCAGCCCAATCTCTGTCCACTTTCCGGTTTAATTTCATCCTCTCGCCGGTTTGTGTGTTTGCATCCCATTTGAGTTTGTGTGCCCGTGTGCGTACGTTTGTCTATTTGCTCCAACGTTGAATGTTCATTATTTTCATTAATTGATCGTATCGTTTGACGTACCCCGTGGGGATTTTATTTTTGTCACAACCCTTCCCCACCAGCATGTGATTCCTATCCTCCGCTTGTATCCAAAAAAAAAAAAAGATCAACACGATATTTTACGTCGCCACATATTCCAAACTGGCAATCATCTCCGCAAGCTCCCTATTAGTGTGATTCTGCCACACAATCAACCGCGAAATGCTGCCAATCTTCCTCTTGCCTTACCACCCATTCCCCTTACTCTTTCAAAATTCCAATAACGGCCACTCAACTCTGGTAAGGATTAAATTAAATTGTATCACGTTATGTACATCATCGGCGTGGAAAATCAACCGCATGCAGAACAATCCTGTTGCCACGGTGTGTCTGAAACTATTAATAACGAAACAAATCGGCTATCCATTTCTACACCCCCCATTCGAAAGATATGATATTCTAGTATCCTCTCCTTGAATTGAATTTGAAAAAAGTTTATAAACGAAACGAGAGTTAAAATAATTTAAAGGCTTTGGACCATCTTCAACGGACATTCCAATGCTTGAATGAACGTCAACTATGTGGCATCATTTACCAATAAAAAAAAGAGGCATAGAAAGATGTCAAAAGATGTGATATCCAAGCATCTCTTTTTGTAAATTTAAAAACATTTAGTTGATGGAATCACTAGTTATGGTGGAATATGTATCTAACACCATATTGTGTTAAATACACAGATGTCAATTAGATTAACTTTCAATATTCAATATAACATGTGAGCACCCTGTCTATAAATTCAAAAGCTTTTTTCAAAGGAAAGTCAAACCGCTTCACCCATATTTGAATCTTGGGACTTTATTTGAAGTTTTTCTTTTTCTTCACAATTTGTTGTTAATCCCTGAAGTTGGATTGCAGACTTCTTCTAAATGAATTTGGAAACATTTATGAAAGAAATAATTGTAACATTGAAATATGGTTATACATCAGTTCATAGCTAAGAGCAGTGTTCCCAGCCTCTTTGATGCTACGATCCTGTATAAGGTTCTCCGAATTTCTTAAAGACCCAAAAATGTATATTCTTGAAACCAATGTTCATAGAAATCTGTCGGAGATCTGTTGAAGAGATATACTGGGCAAATAAAGCCTAAAAATCACACCTGTTATTTACCACAGATAAAGATAATGCTAGAATTCTGGTGTGATCTCTTGGATGAGTCTATCAAGAGTTGGGCCAGGAGTCTACCAAGTATTATTCCTAGAATTCGATGAAAAAAAGCACTTGGGCACCTCTATGATACGGGGCCTTGGGGGCCTTTCTCGGTAAGGTGGAGATGCATCGAAACCGGACCTCAAATTTTCCGGAGGACAAGCCGGACAGTGGGTCGGGCTAAGGGATTCAACGGATGGTACTAGCTGATGATGACCAATCGATCAGGTTTTCAGCTTGAACCGCTATCTGATTGTCTAGATTTGTGCTCTTGAGGGTTTGAGTTTTGGCTTCGTTCCATCTTTATCAGAAAGATCGTTTTTTTTTCTTTTCGTCGTCGCGCCGCCGGACTTTTTTTCTCGTTTTGTTTTAGTTCGCACGAGTGCAATCGAGCTCAAATTTTTGCGTCGTCGGAGTGATATTTTGCTATTGTGAAATGCACATGCTTATTAAGGCCCAAGTAAAAATGGTGCAAAAGTCAAAACTGAAAAAGCAATTTTCTCTTTTTAAATAGACAAATCAAAGAAAATAAAAACACACAGCTTTTTTATTTTCCAAATAAAAAGGCTGTGTGTTTTTATTTTTATCAATTTGTTGTTTTAAAAGGAGAAAACTGCTTTTTCAGTTCTGACTTTTGTGGCATTTTCGCTTGCGCCTTAAAGTAGCTACAGAAGCTGAATTTAGGATGGATGATCATTTTGGTGAGCTCGTTTCATGCTTTAATTTTAAATTTACAATATATTATGAACCGTATTTTTAACAACGGTGGGAATGTTACTTAAATAAAATGGTTCAGCAAAATATGAACAGTTCGTCACTGTAAGTGTCGACATTTAAACTCCACACTTTTCCTTTTACCTGATTTTTTTCATTACAAAAATAACCTTTGAATGGTTCGACGACTAACCGTATGTTCACGTTGCCTTCAGAGTACTGATAGGTGATTTTTTTAACTGAGGTGCATGAATCGCATCACATACCAAGGTGAATCCTAATCATGCAGCTATGATCCTTCCCCACTAACAAAACTGCTTCCCGTGACAACCATGGAGATGCAGAGGTGATTTCGGTCTCTAGTAACAATGGATGTCACACTAATATTCCTTCCGTTCCCCGATGACCTTAAGGACGTGGCCGGCGCGTGACTTTTTAATGTTTGGAATTCTCGAAGATGTACATTGAAGATGGAAAGCTACTCCCAGGCTACATCTTTTGATTCCTTCTGCAACTTCGATTGTTCATGTCAATCACGGAGTAGCAACTACGAATTGTACTGTCATCAATGCTTATGCTTATGCTTAATATTTTTCCAGCGATTTTTGAAAGAATGCTTAGAGAAATTGTTGCAGAATTTGCTCCAGGAAATCTCTGAGCCTTTCAACATTATTACTCCAGTAATTTCACGACCAGAAAGAAGAAATAAATTTAAAACATTATGTGTTTTCTTGATAAGATGTTTCATATCACCATTTGTTATGAAACATGTACCGTTAGTAGTTGAAATAACAAAAATATTTACAAAATTTGCACAAAATAACTAGAATTTAACAAATCCTGTTATAATAACAATAACAAAATTATTTCAAAATGTGTTTCAAGGATGTTACAAAATAACAATATTATTGCAAATTATGTAACTATTTAGAACTTAGGATGTTATTTACAAAAGAATTTCAATTTCAAAAATATAACAAAAAATCACTTTCAAAATTTAACAAATCCTGTAATAAATCTATTACAAAATATATAATAAGTTAAGAGCAAAGCCTAATAGATAACACATTTTTATCTACTTCTGTTAAATTTGAAACTGAAGTAGATATAAATGTGTTGTAGTGTGATTCTGGTCGGGTCCCGATTATGGGTACATAACAAAATTATATCAGCTTATGTTATTATGATATGAAGATTTTACCGAGCATAGGTTGTTATAATTTTAATGCAGGATGTTGTTAAAATAACTAAATTTATAACTAAAAGTTCTATGAACATAAATAACAAAATGTGTTTTTGATCTATCAAAAACAAATCAAGTCAAGTTATAATTTTTGATACAAAGTATCAAAATTATAATACTGTATAATAAACTGGGTAACTCTTTAAATTACGAGCTTTTTGATCAAATATATGAAATTCTAACATAACAGAGTGCTTCGTGAAGCCCAAGCAGGACAGTTCGGTTTTGCGTCGTCCGATTAATTTGGCTCACGGTTTCGCGCATGTTTTCGTCGCCGGAGATTTTTTTTTTTTTTTCCTGTTTTCAAGCGTCTTGCTGGGTAGTGCTTCGTGAAGCCCAAGCAGGACAGTTCGGTTTTGCGTCGTCCGATAGATTTGGCTCACGTTTTCGCGCATGTTTTCGTCGCCGGAGATTTTTTTTTTCCTGTTTTCAAGCGTCTTGCTGGGTAGTGCTTCGTGAAGCCCAAGCAGGACAGTTCGGTTTTGCGTCGTCCGATAGATTTGGCTCACGGTTTCGCGCGTGTTTTCGGCTCCTAAGATTTTTTTTTCTGTTTTGGAGCGTCTTGCTGGGTAGGTATTTGGAAGGCACAAGCAAGACGGTTTGTTTTCGGGACGCCAAGAAGTTTTGCTGTCAGTATCAGTTTTGTGTTCAGTCGAGGATGGATTACCAACTGGTGAGTTCGTTTCATTCTTGTGATAACACATATTTTCTTGAAAGCGTAACTTTTAAGTAATTTTAAAACAAACTTTGTATGGTTCGTCACTATAAGTGTCGGCATTATGTTTTTTTCTTATACAATTTCAATATACATATATTTGTCTCTTTTATACGTTATTAAAAATTATCTTTTGAATTGTTCGACATTGTGAATGTTGACGTATTTTTTAAAACTTGTACCATATCGAGACAAAATGCACAGTAATACTCATATGTAATTTTCAAACAAACTATGTATAGTTCGTCACTACAAGTGTCGGCATTATTCCTGTTTCATATAATTTAAAATATATACATGTAATTTTCAGTTTTCGTCATTAATAAAAACATCCTTTGAATAGAGTAGTGTTTGATCCTTCGACCTTGACACTTGCTCCTGCTGGGGCGGGTGATGAGGGCAGGATCAAATATGTCGCGCGTCGGTAGTGAAGCGGTGAAAAAGTGATCGGTTCGTAAGTAGTGTTTGATCCTTCGACCTTGACGCTTGCTCCTGCGGGGGCGGGCGATGGGGGCAGGATCAAACTTGTCGCGCGTCGTTCGTTCAGAGAAATGAAAAAGCGCCGCGGATCGCTAGTAGTGTTTGATCTATTGATCGCGTCGCTTGCTCTTGCGTGGGCGAGTGACGAACACTTGTTCGGCGTTTAATGCGATTATCGAATTATTTCGCGAATCCGGTTAGGCGTGATTATATCATGGCTCGCATCACCAAACATTGGTGACTCCCAGATCTTTACCTTATCCCACTAACCCAATATCCTCTCCATGACAACCGTGGAGATTCAGAGGTGATCTCGGTCTCTAGTAACAACGGTAGTCACACTAACATTCCTTCCATTCCCCGATGACCGTAAGGACGTGGCCGGCGCCGTTATTGACTTTTAAATTTGAGCTCTCGATTTGTGCACATTGAAGAATGGTAAGCTAATCCCAAGCCCCATTCATTAATTCCCTGTGCAACTTCGATTGTTCTGGTCAATCACGGAGTAGCAACTACGAATTGTACGGTCATCTATGCTTATGCTTATGCTTATGCTTATGCTTAAATATATGAAATTCTAACATAACATGATATTCCGTGCAATAGACAGAAACATGTATGGTAATACCCAGTTTTTTATCAATTACATATATAAAAATTCTAATAAAACTTCATATACGGTGCAACAAACATACATTTTATGTTTTGATATGAAACAAGGAATTCAAAGTCACTTTTAAATCAACAAGTCAACAACAAGTTACTTTTTAATCACTTGCAATTAGTCAATAAAATAAATTAAGATCATAACACAACATAACATATTACAAACCCAAGATTTTTTTGTCATTCTTCTCAAATAAAAAATATATGTTTCGCTTGATTCGAAAACTCAAGTTGATTAAAATGCACAGATGTGTATTCAAAATAAATATAACACAATATGATTTATTTTTGTTTCAATATTTTTTTGTGGATAACGATGTCTAACAAAATTATATCATAATAAGATATGCATATTATATTCTGATAAAATTTTATTATATTTTGGTTATGTACCTCTAGTCGGGGTTGCTCAGGGATTTGAACTTTGATGTTTTTCTAAAACCCGCAAAGGTTAATTCCCAGAGTTTTTAAAGAAATTCATTCACATTTTTTTTCCAACAACAATTACAAGAATTTCTTACGCCATTTCATCTACTCAAACAAATTGCTTCAAAAATCATCGAGATGTTCGAACTTTTCGAAGAATTCCGCAAATTCCAAATGAATGTCATCAATGAATTCCTCTACATTTTTTTTCTGGAAATTTCTTCAGCATTTCATCCAAGTATTACAACTACAGTTCTTCTAAACATTCTTGGCAATATATTGGCATTATGTCCTAACTGGGACAGAGCCTGCTTTTCACCTTAGTTTTTACTCTAACTACTTGGCTAAGGAAGCCCCCCTCCCTTCTAAACATATCTCAGTGAATTGCTAAAAGAAAAAACCTCATGGAATTTTCAAAAGTGTGTTTGACGTTCCACATCATTGAACACTACAATTTTTCACAAATATCCTCCAATTCTTCATACATTCATACATCAAAGAATTACTGTAAGAATAAAAAAAACAAAGAAGAAATATCTGGAGTTATTCCTGAAAGTATTCTTAGTGAAATTTATGTTGAAATTCTTAAGAAATTCTGAAGGACGGACAATTTTGTAAGAAATCCCTAAATGCATCTCTGGAGAAGCTAATGGTTGAATTTTTGAAGATGTTCTAAGCGGATGTCTTATAGAAATCGATAGAATAACCACCGGATAACATCCTGGAGGACTTAGGATTTTCTTGAAAAATATCTAGCAGGCACTCAGTTGCTTCCACTATCAAGACTATAAAGCATATGTTCTCAATTTATTTTAATTAATTAATTCAACATGTTTTTATACTAGGTATATATTCGAAATGAATGTCTTTTCAGTTAAAAGTTCCAAATTTATAATAATTCTTTGTCAACTTTTCTTTTTGCCTGTGTCATATATTTGAATATGCGTCGATTTATTTGATATTCGTCGACGTTTCGGTACTCGGACAAAATAAAAATCAATGGATTTAGATTGCAAATCTAGAATTATTGTTACAATAAGTCGAATCAATTTGATAATTTGATGCCTTGATCACTTCAAGCACTGATTTTGAATTTTGTATACCATATTTTTGAATATAGATCCTAAGCTTCATATCACGATGAAATATTCTCAAATTTCCAGAGAAGATTCTCAAATACTATATCCTTTATATGTATGCGTATATTGAAATATACAGTCAGTGACAAAAGTAGCCATTTGTTTCATACAAAATGCCCTAGTTTGGGAATCTCTGCTTCTAGTACCGTTTTGATTCATATTACGGACACTTAAGGACTCAGGGAAATATAAACCAGCATAGAGCATACAAAATAAATCATTCTGTATGATTCCTTAACGCTATCGAGCGTCGGAAGCCCTTTACTTTCGAACGGTGGGTGAAGAATACGCTTACGCAACTTCAATAATTTTAAATGAATCAAAATGTGTGGCCTTTTCATGATTCTTATTCCGGACGCTTCCTCGCTTTTGCCTCATATTCCGGACACTTTGAATCGAATTCCGGACAGCTCATGATAATCATTAATGGAACAGTCAAATCATCAATCGAAATCGTTAAACCACCAAAGAGACATCTAAGGTAGTTGGGCATTATAAATTTTCAAAGATATTTATGGAAAAAGTTTATTAAAACGGGCCTTGAAATTGGGAACTTTTGAACAGCAAAAATTGAAACATTTCGCGTGAAATGTTTCCCATACAAAGTACACAGTTCGAACGAAACGTGTAAATTTCTGAGACATATAATGCACATAATTGGAGCGTGGAGTGTCATACATATTTACATGATATGTCACGTAAACTTCAATTATATGTTATGTAATCCAGCAAGATTCTATGTGATTACATGACATATAACACATTTTTACATGACTTTAGACTTAAATTTACATGATGTCATGTTTACATCGCATAAATGAAGTTTACATGACGTGTAATCTTCATTATTTTTAACTATGTAGAGTGTCCGGAATTTGAAGCTGTCCGTAATATGAATCAAAACGGTAATCCTAATTGGTTGAAATTTGGATGACAAAATAAAAAAATAAATACTTGTTTTTAATTATAAATCGTGGTTTTACGGCTAACCAGCCGAGTGGACGTTTAACAACTACCGAAAAGCTAAACATTACATATACTTTGCAATTGGATTAAATGGACAAATTGATGTGAAGTTTTGCGAAAAAGTTACACGTCTTCTCAGTGATTCTTACTGAGAAGACGTGTAACTTTTTCGCAAAACTTCACATCAATTTGTCCATTTAATCCAATTGCAAAGTATATGTAATGTTTAGTTTTACGTTAGTTGTTACAAAATAAAACCTAAAGTTTTTTGTAGTTTGTCACCCAAGTTTCCAAACTTGGGCACTCTGGCAGCACTGTTAAAAATAATGAAGATTACACATCATGTAAACTTCAATTAAGCGATGTAAACATGAAATCTCGCAAATTTAAACATGAAATCATGTAAAAATGTGTTATATGTCACGTAATCTCACGTGATTCTGCTAGATTACATGACATATAACTGAAGTTTACATGACATATCATGTAAATATCTATGATAAGTCACGCTCCAATTATGTACATTTTATGTCACAGAAATCTACACGTTTCGTTCGAACCGTGAGCATTCGGTTACTTACTTTTGTCACTGACTGTATTAGAACAATTTTCGAGAAGATGCTGCAAAACCAGATATTTTGAAAGGTTGGTGCTGAATTGATAGTCAGTTTTTCTCGTTAATAACGATTTCAGACACACCGTGCTCGCAGCAACAGCTACGCCCGAACAGGTCAATAAAAACCACTAAATACATAATGAGGTGAAGCCGTGAAAATTTTTCCAGTGCGGCGGGTTTACCGCGGCACTTTGTGAACGGAAATAGATGCGTGTCCGATCCGAAGCTCATCAATCGCCGCCGCCGCTGGATGCCCCGGGCCGAGAGGCAGAGGTTGCTTTATCGCTATCAATCAACACGTGGCTTATTGGAGTTTAATTAGCCGTACAGCTGACATTTGACTCCCGTTGTTGAGCCTTTGCTGGCTTTCTGTTTTCGAAATAATCGCGACTGCAGATAATTGGCATACACTGAGTTAATTATCCTCGGCTTCGTATCAAGTCGAATAAAAGAAACAGATTATCTTTGAATTCCAAATTGATTTTTTCTTCGAAGAGTTCGATTGTTTTGCAGCTTAATCAAAGAATGACTCTTGAGAATGCTTAATCAAAGAGTGACTTTTTTACGAATATTCGAATGAATGCAAAATATTTTTTCTATTTGGCATTACATCCTCACTGGGACAAACCTGCTTCTCGGCTTAGTGTTCCAAGTGCTCTTCCACAGTTATTAACTGAGAGCTTCCTTTACCTAAGTTGCCGTTTCCGTATTCGTATATCGTGTGGCAGGCACGTTGATATTCTATGCCCAGGGAAGTCAAGGAAATTTCAATTACGAAAAGATCCTGGAAAGCTAGAAACGGGTATAAAAAAATAAGCAAGTTGACTAAGTCATTGAGAAATCCAGAGCAAATTGATGAATAACGTATGGTGGCATTCAAATGTCAATTTGCCAACTCTCAAAACAGAACTGGAAAGCATTACTTTTCAACACCATTATGAAATTGTACCACAGACAAATCAGTACTGAAAAGTAGCTCTGTTTTTTTAGCAATAAAAGTAGGCCATTCTCTTAATAAAGAGCAGGCTGATATACAACGAAAATGCAGAAAACCCGTAATACGACTGATTTTAGTTGAAAAATTACTTATTACGCAATGCTATTTTATTACGCAACTCTATAAAGTGCATTGTTTTTGTTTTTCTTCTTCGTCCGGGAAACGACTTCACAAAATGTATCATTTTTGCTGCACACAAATCACAATCATGAAAACTTCTGTATGAAACATCTTTTTGACCTTCATCGCAAACTATCCACTCGAAATTATTCTCATGTTTTTACATTTCACCAACTAAAGCCAACCCGAACGTCTTTTCGTGCTCCTTATCAGTGCACCATACCCAGCAATTTTCCCGATAAACCCTATCACTAAACTCTTTATGGTTCACATCAAAGTCTCTTAGCCCCTCCGACATCGCATCGCATCCAGCTATCAGCAAATTCCCCTAACCCAAATAAAAGATTCCTCACACTTGGTCCGCATTCAACATTTAATTAACAACATCATCACGTTCCATAAGTTTCTCTATTATCCTTCTTGCCATGTTTGCGGACCACCCTCTCTCCTTACACACAATTTCCCAAACTTGGCTCCACCAAAAGCACATAATCATTTTCCTTCGTGACTATATCGTCGCTCGCTTGTTCGGACGGACGGTCGGTCCCACCCTACAACCCGACTTGGGCTACAATACCGTAAGATTCCTTTGCTCCTTGGCTACAAACGACCGGGGAGCTCTATACCTTCGCTGCCATGGCCAACAACCAACCAGTCAGTCGACACCCAAGGAACACGAAACGCTTCACATTTATGGCTCACTTTACCGTAACCACCCACCCTGGCGCCCCTTTCCCAGAGGGTGGGGTGGCAAAAGTCTTGAAATCACTTTAGCCTCATCAGTAGCAGTGTAGCACTCACTCACTCAACCACCCCCACTCGTCAGACCCTTATGGGGGAAGATGGTTCAAAATGCCTACTCAATTTCAATTGCTTTTTACAAAGAAATACCAGTTTTACAAAAAAAAAACTTGTATGATACCAAAGTCATGACAATATCTCACATTGCGATATCATATATTTTTCTATTAAATCAGTTTAAGGTAACATATTGGAGAGTGGACTGTATTATAAAATGACGGATTTTACCCCATTTATATAGGAGTGCATTTTGAACCACTTTGCCCTACTTTGAAAGCTCACTCCGTTTCTCTCTGACTTGCACTCGAGTCTTACAATGTTTGCAGGATAGATCAGACAGATGCCTTCGTCCTCGTCAGCACATCACCCCCATGCCAAAGCAATGGTAGTAAGCACACACAAAAGAACCCGCACTTCCTCAAGAACTGCTCTTGAAGGTTGCGCGCTTGCTCGTTGTTTCTTGTCCTTTGCCGCTCTCTGGGCAGCAGATGCTAACTGCCGGAGTGCTCCACCGGGAGTCAACAGTAGGTAGTGAACCGACGAGCATGATGGGAACCCACTTTTCTCTGGTGCTCGTCATCGAGTCGCTCTCTGTCCAAGGATTACTCGGCTCGGTGTGGAGATAACGTCCGGGTAGTGATGACGATGACGACGATGATTTTGCTTTCTTCGTGGAGTTGAGGAAAGCCGCCTCCTTCTGCATTGTGGCTGTGGCTATTGACTTACTGGGGTAGCGTCATTATCACTTTTGTGTTTGTCGGATCTTGCCAATTCTTGAAGGGCATCTCGGTGGTGCCAAGAGCAGCGATAGGCAAGCTCTTCTTCTTCTTTTTTCTAGCGTTACATCACCACTGGCACAGAACCTGCTTCTGAGGTCAGTTGGAGCCAAGTCTCGTTAGAGAACCAAGGCACAGTGGCCGCATCCCCTACAAATGCTGGTCAAAAGTACAATTCTCACTCAAAACGTTCAAAAATGCTAATTATTTGACAAAACATGATTTCTAGAGGTAATTTGATAGAAATAGTCGCTGAAATAGAAAATCGATATTTCCGGTACATTTGACAGAATTAGTTTAAAATAGCACATTTTATCAATTCAATTAATGAAATCCGTATCAAGATCAAAATCAAATGAAACATCATTATTTTGATGACAATGTGAAGTAAAATATCGTGGGCAAGCTCGAGGCAACCCTCATGAAATTTGAAAAATTTAAAGGAGTTAATTTTAGCTGATATTTTTCAAGGTCACATGCTGTTAAAAATCGAAATATACAGTCTAGACCTGTTCATATTTAAAAAAATGTCTGTAAAACTACCGGTCAAGCAATATTCGGCATTCTTATGCCAGAAACAATGTCTGGTCAAATTTTCAGCTCATTTGATAAGGATTTCAGTATGCTTCAAGTTGAAAATGTGGTTTTGGGCTTATTTCAAGATTTGAAAAATCATAACTAGCATGTGGAAAATCAAAACCACTTCCTATTACCACTATTTGAAAGCTAATTCTATTCTAGTCAACGGCATTTAAACATAATATAATAATGAATTCATTAACCATCAACTGCTTACATGTTGCTTAAGACAATAAATTACAATAAATGCCCAAAGATCGAACACCGCATCGCAACTTGATGATAGTTAAATCATGCATGACACATGTACCGAAACCGAATGAATTGAACAAGTTAGCATTGCTTTTTTTCCGAGTGATGAGTGTTTTGATCGCATTTCACTGATCATTTAGAACGATTTGAAAACAATCATCTTCATCGACTGAGAAAAGGCAGTGCTAACGTGTTTATTTTTTGTATTCTTTGAAGCTCGCGGTGATGCTCTTGGCTCACCCACAGTGGATTTACAAATATGCTTCACAATTACCTATTTTTTACAATTTATTTTCGTAATGTAAGTGGTAACTTTGAAAATGGTTGACTTTTAGATATACATAGTCATCATGTATGGAAATAAAAAATCCGAAATTTTCATGCAGGCATGCTTATCAGTGAAAACTCTTTCCGAAAAAAGAGATTTTCAAGAACCTCGAGATACAAACCTCAACCAGACTATGTTAAAACTTGCTCCAATCAAAAAATCGTGTTTGGCAAAAGTTCGTAGAATTGCATAAACTACTACACACTAAGATTTTATTACCGAAGTCGGTAAAATTTTACTGGGTTTTTGAACAGCAGAGATAAGTCGGTAATAGTTGGTGAGTACCGAAAACTCCGCAAACTGTAAAATATTGAGATGTCAAAAAACTACCGATAAAGTCAGTAACGATCTATCCAAAACGTTACTGTCTTTTTCGGTAAAGTTATTTTTGTTTATTTCTTTTATTACTGATTCTTTCAGTTTTTTTCATCAGCCCCAATCCCATTCTCATTTTCCCAAATTTGATCATATTTTTTTAATTTCCACTATATTTCCAAAATTCTCATATTCCGCCTCTGTCGACTGCTCGTGATTGGAATCTGGTGTCCTATTATAACGCACCCACAAACTCAATTTTCACGACGTCTGGCATGTTGGAAGTTCGCTCAATTATGCAGCCTCCGACGAGTTGGAGCGCCGCGAAAAGTTTGGGATGCGCAGTCATACAAGAAAATATCGAAAATTCATGGTGAGTGTAATCTTTCTACCGGAATCGGAATGGCCTAACAGTTGTGCTATCTTTCCAGCCAGTGCGCTAGCTACGTTTCTGGTCCGTCGAAAGATTTTTGAATACTTACCGTAAGCAGCGATAGGACTAAAAAATTAATAAAATGGAATTTCCGTCTGTCCATTTCGTGAAATTGATCATCAAGCGGCATTCTGTTGCAGGAGCTTCTTACTAAAGGAAATTTTCTCTTGACAGATTGAAAATTTTATTAGGTATTTGTTTTCGTTGCGTTTTAAAGAAAACTCGGTAAAAAATATTCGATACTGGTAAGTCAGTACTAACATTTACTGACTTTTCACATTTTCTCGGTATTTTGTAATTTCACGGTGTTATCAGCACAAGCGTTTACCGTGTTCAGTAAATAAAGAAATATATTACTGAAAAATCAGTATTCTAATCAAGAAATGCTGGAATCTCAGTATTTTTTGTGATTTACTGATCAAAAACCGTAAAATAATTTACCGAACAGCGATATCGTTTTTAAGTGTGTATATAGAGGTATTTTCGATAAATTTTGATGTTTTGTTCGGTAGTTATGATTTTTTAAAGCTTGAAAATAGCTCAAAACCACATAGTTGATTTGAAGCACACCTAAATTTACTCTAAATTGAGTGAAATTTTGACCAGAAGTTCATTTCGCAATGAAAAATCAAAATATTGGTTGACTGGGAAGTTTCCAGACATTTTTGTAAATATGAATAGGTCTAATATACACCGATCGATCTGAAACTTTGGGGAATTGTTATTCAATACTGAAGAAATCAAGGAAAAATTTCCCAGAAGGAATTTTCAAACTTCATTTTATTGACTTTTGGCCAGCTTTGGGCCACTGTGCAACGTTTAGTGCTCTAGTTCATTTTACTAACAAGTGCGCTTATAATCAGGTATCAGAAGGCCGGCTCCAAAGGCACGTTCCCCATCAATTGGGAGATTTGTGCCATCGCCATATTTGAGCCTATTTCATCATCTACCCGATAGGAGAGGAAAGGGAAGGGAAAGATGGAAGGAAATAGAAGTGGGGTCCCCTGAACAAGGAAGATCGCATAAGCAAAATGAGAACATGTAGCTCCATACCACAATGGGTTCGAACAGCGCCTTAAAAATGGCACTTCAAAACGCATCAGCGTAATGAGAGCCTATAGGTCATTACCAAAGAGGGTTAAGAATAACAGAATGTCCTGAAGATTCAGGCTTCTGAATTCAGTTTCGCCTAATAAGTACTTACCAAGTAATTGGAATCGCATTTACGCGAAAACTGGACAGTTCCATATCAGCTGATACGAAGTTCCACAATCGGAGTCACAACTTTCACACACAAATGAGTCAGCACGCTGAATATTTGCCATGAAATAGTTGAGTCGGCAGTGGCCTGCCAACGCTCGAACCAAGAGACTGCAATTGTGTTTTGACAGATTTGTTAAATACTTCGCCACCCTTGGTGACTCAGTAATGTACAACTTCAAATTATTCCAATATTGCTTTTGCTGAGTTGTCACCCAAAAATTTCTAAAGCTTCAGACAGCACATCGAAATCGGAATAGCTGGATCAGGGCCAATGAAGTCATGCGATGCTCCATCGCGAGCTAGCTCATCAGCCAATTCATTTCCAGCGATGGAAGAATGGCCAGGTACCCATAAAAGATTTACAGAGATGACTGAATTCAGTTCCTCAATTTGAGTTCGATAACAAGCTTCGACCTTGAGTTGGCCAAAGCAAGAGCTTTTATAGCAGCCTGACTATCTGAACAGAAGTAGGGTAAGTGCACCAGTTGTGGACATAGTGGTTCCCAATTTCACCATACGTGATTACTTTAATGTCCTCAAATTTTTAGAATTTTTGTTTGTTTTAGTAGTTAGTTTTAAAATATATCTTGATGTTAGAGCATTCGAAAAGATTTAAAATGTGAAAGTTAACGAATTGTCACGTATGGCCAAATAGGGAACCGCTATGTCCATAACTGGTACACTTTCCCTATATGACTTTACCCATTACGCGCTGTTGAAGTGCTGATTGCACTCCAGCTCCACACATACGAACAAATATTTCCGCCTGAAAAACGATGCAGTTTCTACCAAGTGAGTAAATCTGATTCCACCTTAGCTCACGAGAATATACACCTTCACCAGCTCTTCCTTCAAGAAAGGAGCCATCAGTGTAACATACTATATTGTTTGATATACTTCTTTCCAAATAGCCAGACGTCCACTCTTCCCGTGAAGGGAATTGTGTGGTAAATGCCCTGTAAGGAAAGTGACAAGCAATTGTGAGATCACTTGAAGCAAGGAACATGTTGCCCCAATTCACCAAAAGTGGAAACAACGAGGTGTGTGTAGATCTACGATTCACTGGATTTTTCTCCATTACATGCAGTACCCAGGTATCAGGTTTGGAGGCCGGCTCCAAAGGCACGTTCCCCACCAGTTGGGAGATTTATGCCATCGCCCTATTTGGGCCTATTTCATCATCTACCCGATGGGAGAGGAAAGGGAAGGGAAAGATGGGAGGAAATAGGAGTGGGATTCCTTGAAGAGGGAAAATTGCATAAGCAATAAATGAGAACATGTAGCTCCATACCACAATGGGTTCGAACAACGCCCTAAAAAGGGCACTGCAAAACGCATGAGCGTAAAGAGAGCCTATAGCTCATTACCACAGCGGATTAAGAATAACAGAATGTCCTGAAGATTCACCACATTCATTTTGCCACCACACAAATCCATTTGATATATTTAGGTTTGAGGCACCAAGTTTTACCAAAGGTTCGCCGGCATTGACCGAAGGCCATGCCTTCTTTTTTGACTCTGAAATCAATGTGAGGTGTCCATGAAAGTTTGGAAACTAGAATGACTCCGACATACTTCACTAGATCAGTCACATTAATCTCAGTGCCAAAAAAACGTAGAGGTCGAATTCCATGGCGGTTTCGTCTTTCCGTAAAAAGAACAATAGATGTTTTATTCGGGTTAACCGAATGGCCATATTGGCGACACCAACTCTCAACTACCTGAAGAGCACTTTGCATCAGGTCGAATAGGGTGCTTTATGCACATACCAAGAAACATACAATAAGCAGTGAATTCAGTGAAGCACAACTCTAACTGCCATAATCAAAATACAGATAAAAAAGGAATGAAATAATTTTTGACGTATTCAAATTATGACAATAGCTTGATGGGCGACGATGAAGGGCAACAAAAGTGTTTAGTTTATATTTTCAAAAGAGATTATCCGCCTTGGGCTCCTTCATTCCCGAAACAAAAGTACGTTGCCTTCTGCTTGCTATAGTACACGCGATTCGGTTGTGACAACGTAGGCAATTCCAGTTTTAACAATCAGTTCTCGTTTATTCTTCAAAGATGTAACAAAGTTCCTTATAGAAATTTCGTCGGAATTTCATATGGATTTTTTCGTTGGAGTTTTCAACAGAATTTTCTTTGGAGTTTCCTTTGGCATTTTAATCGGAATTTCCTTTGAAATTCCTTTTAAAAATGTTTATTAACCTTTCCACCAGTGTCCTTCGGAATTTCATTCTGAACTTTTCATTGAAATTTTTTTCGGAGATTCTTTTTGAGTTTCCTTCGAAATTTGCTTTGGAATTTTCTTTGGAGTTTCCTTCCGAATTTCTTCTAGAGTTTGTTTCGGAATTTCCTATGTAATTATCTTTGGAGCTTCCTTCAGAATTTTATTCGAAATATTATTTGAAATTTCTTTCGAAGCATTGAAATTTACTTTGGAATTTCCTTCGAAATTTTCCTTGGAGCTTTCTTCGGAATTTCATTTGGGATCTCTTTTGGACCTTTGAAATTTAGTGCGGAATATTCTTGGAAATTTCCTTTACAATTTTCTTTGGAATTTCTACAGAGTTTTCTTGAGAATTTCCTTACAAATTTGCTTTGGATATTCCATAGAAAATTCCTTAGAAATTTTCTACGAAATTTCCTTTCACTTTTTTTTTCATTGCAATTTGCTTCGGGATTTGCTTTGGAATTTTCTTTGGAAATTCCTTAGAAATTTCCTTTTAAATATGCATTGGATATTTTTCAGAATTGTCGTCGGAATGTCCTTTGGAATGTGCTTCAGAATTTCTTTTAGAATTTTATTCAGTTTTTTTTTTCGGGATTGCCCTTATATTTTGAAAGTTTTCATCGAAGTTTCCTTTTTCTTCGAAATTTCCTTAGAAATTCCTTTTTGAATTTCATTCGGAATTAGCTTTGAATTTTTTTATGGAATTTCCTATGGAGTTTTTGGAATTTCATTTGGATTTTTCCACGGAATTTTCTTCGGAATTTCCTTTGGATTTTTTTTTGGAATTTCCTTTGGAATTTTCTACGCAATTTTCGTCAGAATTTCCTCTGAAATTTGCATCGGAAATTCGGTTGGATTTTTTTTAGTTTCCTTCGGAATTAACTTTGGAATTTCCGTCGAAATTTCCTTAGGAGTATCCTTTAAAATTCCTTTGCAGTTTTCTTTGAGGCTACTTATCAAATTTTCTTCATAATTTCCTTTGGAATTCCTTTATTACTTCCTTCAAAATTCTCTTTGAAATTTCTTTTGGAATTTCGTTTGAAGTTTACTTCCAAATTTGTTATAGAGTTTCCTCGGAATTTCCTTTGGAATAACCTTTGGAATTTCCTATGGAGATTTCGGAATTTTATTTAGAAGTTTTGATTGGAAGTTTTTACGGAATTTTCCTTTGGACTGTTTTACGTAATTTTCATCAGAATTTCCGCTGAATTTTCTCGGAGTTTACTTTGGAATTTCCTTCGAATTGTTTTTCGGAATTTTCTTAGGAGTATCCTTTAAAATTCCTTTATATTCTTCGGAACTTCATATCTCATTTACTTCAGAATTTCCTTTGGAATTTCTTCATGAGTTTCTTTCAGTAAGTTGCTTCAGGAAGTTATTTTGGATTTCTTTGGAATTACTTTCGGAATTTCCTTCTTCAGTTCTTCAAAATTTTCTTGGGCGTTTCCTTTGGAATTTCTTTCGAAATTTCTTCTGGAATTGCCTTCGGAATTTCCTTTGGAATTCGCTTCGGAAGTTCCTTTAAAATTTCTTATGGAATTTCCTTTGCAATTTCTTTTAGAGCTGGCTTCGGAATTTCATTTGGAATTTTCTGCGCAATTTTCGTCCGAGTGTTCTTTGGAATTTGCTTCGGAACAAGTCGAGTCTAGTACACGACACTGGAAACGGCCTTACAGTTGAGGTCGAAATACGCGTATCTGTCAAAGGATACAAACTCTAGTGGAATTAAATGACGTAGTACTAAATTCGGTTTTTTATCTCATTTTATCTCATAACTTCGGAACATCCTTCAAAAATCCATTCGGATTTATTTTAATGGAATTTCTTTTTAAATTTCTTTCGGGATTTGCTTTGGAATTTCATTTGGAATTTCTTTTGGAGCTACCTTCGGGATTTTATTTGGAATTTTCTACGTTATTTTCGTCGAAATTTACTTTGCAATTTGCTTCGGAATTTCTTCTGGAGTTTTCTTCGGAATTCCTTTTGGAGCTTCATGCTAAATTTGATTCGGAATTTCATTTGGAATTTCTTTTGAAGCTTTGAAATTATTTCGGAATTTTCTTCGGAAGTACCTCTATAATTTTAGTTTCCTCTGGAATTTCCTTCGGTATTTCCTTTGGAATTTCCTCTGGAATTTCCTTCGGAATTTCCTCTGGAATTTCATTCGAAATTTCCTCCCGTATTTCCCCTAGAATTTTCTTCGAAATTATCTCTGGAATTTCCTTTGGAATTTCCTCTGGAATTTCTTTCGGGATTTTCTCTGGAATTTCCTTCCGAATTTTCTCTGGAATTTCCTTCAGAATTTTCTCTAGAATTTCCTTCAGAATTACCTCTGGAATTTCCTTCGGAATTTCCTCTAGAGTTTCCTGCGAAATTTCCTGATAAATTTCGTTTGGAATTTCCTTCGGAATTTCCTTCGTAATTCCCTCTGGAATTTCCGTTGGAATTTCCTTCGGTATTTCCTTCAGAATTTTCTCTGGAATTTCCTTCGGAATTTGCAAAACTAAATTGGAAAGGTCACTGAGGCTCAATGCTTGATCTCTGAGATGAGTGCATCTTAAATCACGAAGTAGCAAGCGGTTTTTTTGTGAGACGAGGACTCCGAACTGGTTCAGCTTAGTGAAGTGTTGCATTCCGAATGAAAATCACGCAAAACTTTTCAAAAGGACCTTTCTAACAATGAGAGGCTTTCTAAAAAACTCTTTTGTTGTTAACTAAGTTACCTTTACATTTTTCGTCGAACATTACGCAAATATTATGTACAGTGAAACCTCCATGAGTCGATATTGAAGGGACTATCGACTCATGGAAATATCGAGTCATGGAACAGCAATCCTTTGGAAAGCTGCTTCTAGGGACCATCATAGTAACAATGAAATTTTGTATCTAGTATGGTTCCATGAGTCGATATCGAGTCATGGAACATCGACTCATGGAGGTATCACTGTATTGGTCCACACCATAATCTTTCGGTCTGTAGATATTAAGGTTGAAATTTTTACAATGACACCATAATTAAGGAAAGTGGACGAGACTTTTTCGAGAAATCATGGTTTCAAACTGTACGAAAAATGATTTTTTTTTTAATTTTCGGCAAACACCAATGAGCCACCTTAATAAAAATATCACGAATCTAATGAAGGAAATGCCCTACGATGATGAAGGAGGTGATAAAATACTATTGTTTTTATTATCCCATTCAAATTATGATTTTTCGATAGAAAGGCCCACCCTAATGGAAAATAAGTGGACCACCCTAATAAAACACCACATATTAAATGTAGAAAATGGCTTACGATAATGTGAGAGATGCTCCAATACTATTGTCTTCAATATTCAATTAAAATTCTAATTTTTATTTTTTAACAAAAAGGACCACCCTATTAGAAAGTAAATGAACCACCCTAATGAAATATAATATGCTTTCAGTGGCCAACAATGATATAGGATATGTTTCAATACTATTGCCTTGAATTTCTCAGCAATTGAATTCAAATCGTTCATTTCAAATTAAATTTACTCCCCCAACTCAAAAATTTAATTTAAAGTCCCAAAAGGTCGATTTTTTCAAAAAAAAAAAATTCCAAAAAACACCAGATCTCGACGTTTCATGCATTTCTAAGACATCTGGCATCAAAAAAAAATTTCGATTTCGGAAATTTCATGTACGAGAAAATTTCCAACCCGAAAAGATCCTCGACCGGTGGGATTCGTACCCACGACCCTCAGCTTGGTCTTGCTGAATAGCTGCGCGTTTACCGCTACGGCTATCTGGGCCCCTTGATAAACTCAAATCCCTTCTAGAGCAGAACAAGATAAATCCCATCTGCTCCTGGAGATTTGAAGGGAGCAAAACTATTGAGTGCCCATTCAATCGATTCAGTAGATACGATACTAAGACCTAAAGCCATTTGGTTCATCCGTAGATGCTATGTCCACATATCCGGGGAATTGTGTATTAAATAAACATTCTAAATCTTCTTCATCAGAAGAAGTAAAATCACCTTCAGATTTTGTTCAGCCGACTAAATTCACTCAAACTGGAAAAAAATTAACAAAGGGAAAAAATTTAACAAAGGCAGGACGAAGAGCCTTCTTGTAAACATTGCGAGCCGACTTGAACGACCTTGATCCAGCGAATGGCGTCTGTTCCAACCCCTTTCTATATTGTTTTCTAAGCCAAGTCAGATCGGAATTCAACCATGGGGTCCCTCTTGTAGTCTTCACAGACCGCAGAGGACATGCTTCTTCTAAAGCTTCCATAATGCAGGATGTTGTAGTATCAACGACATCATCCAAATCACTTGGATATCATCCAAATCACTTGGATTTTCAATGGACGGAGAATATCCATGAAACGTGGTCGCAACCAATTCAGTGTAGAGTTCTCAGTTTGTTGATGTTTTGTAATGTTCAAAGAAGATATAGCGATGATCAGATAACACAGCGCAACAAAAATGACATTTTTGCGTGTCTCAAGGATCAAATTATGTGTCTCTAGTAGATTTGGGGTTGCTGAATCTAATGCCGTTCTCAGAAATTTTCCAGCACGTCACAATTTTTAGCTACAGGTCGCCAAAGTTGTATAAAACATTGGTTTTATTGATGTTTACCTAAAATTTAATGTATGATTTATCAAACTTTTTTGTGATCTTATCCACCAAGCATGCAAAAAAGGACTTAAACTTTCGTTTTAGATATATTTTGGTTGAAATTTTACAATTAAATTTAGATTAAATCTATTTTTTTCAACATGCTTGCAGTCTCCATACAAAATTCTTCGTTTCTCTTATATGGCAAAATACAATACTTTTCTAAACCATCAAAAAATAACTTTTCCACATCAAAAATATTATAAACTTTGATGATAAGTATTGTTATACACATAAAGTTTGAATTCTGTGGCAAATTAAGTAAATAAATTGCCGTACAAGCTGGAAAACTTGCATGCAAGTTGGCTGGAATAGTCAATTTTTGCATTTTCAACTACTAATATCTCAAAAACTAGACGTGCTATGATATTTCTGTAAACGGTAATCGATTCAGCAACCATTTATTAAGTAAATAGAGGTATTTTGATGCTGGAGACAAAAACGTATTCCGCAGTGTAATGATTCCTCATCTGACACATGCCAATTCGTCAACTCGTAACTGATTCTATTCGAGCAGAGCGTTATGTCTAACACTTCTTCTCTAGTAGATATCTTCAAGGTTGGGCGATGATCTATTCTATGTTAAGTAATCCCAGATCTGTACTACTTAAGTATTCCATCAGATTAGAGCCTCTCAAATTGATATCTGGGCTGCCCCAGATGATGTGATGAGCATTGGCATCACTGCCCACGATCAGCGGAAGGCGTTTTGTTACGCAGTGTATGACAACTCGTTTGAAATCATCCGTTGGGGATGGTTCATCATGTGGTAAACATACCGAACAATAGACGTATTTCCTGTTGAGGTCACCAACAGAAACAACGATTGTGACAGCACATACATCTCTGGTAGTTAACTCAGAAATGAGTGTAGCAACGATTGCTTTATAAACGAGCACGCATACGCGGGGCATGGAGCGCGTGTTTGGCATTTCAAGTTTGCTGAAAGTATCAAAAACTGGGACCACAAGGTTACCTAAATATGAGTTCCCCTTACGAAAGTAAGGTTCTCGAACTAGCGCTGTACCATTTTTCATGAGTCTGAAAAGATTGATCGTTGCTGTTCTTTTATGCTGAAGATTGATCTGAGCTAACCTAACCGTAGCCACTACCAAAACTAGACAGGATTAAGCTTTTTGCAATCTCAGCACGAAAAAGACCAGCAGCAAAAAAACTAGATTGGTATCTATTGAAATTCGCCAAAGGCGAAAAACACAGAATACACTATTAGCGGGCTGGCTCCGTTAGCGGTTAGGTTTTATTTAGACCCCCTAACCATTCATTCCTAGGCACGGTACTCATCACACCATAAATTAGGGGTCACCTGTAAGGTGGAATTTTACCACCGGAACAGGCAGTCCGTAGTGTTAATTCTTAGCCAATTGAAACAACCGCTACCGACGCTACGTGACTATCTAGGCTGCTCGGGAAAAGGATAACATCCTTGATATTGATATTGATCATTAACTCCTAACGTACCGTCAAACGGGGTAACTTGCAACAGGGGTGAAACTTGCAACACGACGACATGTAACTGAATTGACGTTTTCTAAAGCATTAAGTTAAATTATTCTTATTTGTTACACCGGTTAATGACCTGAGTTATAAAAAGAAAGGTTTTGGTGAGGATTTTGTTATTATTTCTACTCTGGTTGGTTTGCTGGAGGAGAAAATCATATCACACATTTGATCGTATAAAAACAAGACTGAAAATCGTTCCTAGCACCACACAAACGGGATACAAATATTATTCAAGGTATTTGCTATTCACTACAGTATTTAATAGTGTACAAAAGGACTATAAAAAAGTTTTGTTAATTTCACGTTTAAACCCTGAAAATAATTAAAAACGTTTTTGAGTACCTTTGAGGGGTAACTTGCAACAGCAATTTTAATCTCAATGGTAAGATATTTTCTGCCGCTTGTCATCAAAAACACATGAAAAAGCCAGATTGACCATTTATTTGTAAAATTACATTAAAATTGTTGAACCTCAACCAATTTATTACACGTTTGGTATAAAAACTAGAAAAGTTACATGAATTGCATTATTGTTGGAATTTATTATATTTTCTTCGTAAAAACTATGATTAATTTAAAATATCTCTATCGAATGTAACTTGCAGATCTGTCATTGTGAACTTTTTGCATAAAATATAAAGATAGCTACTTTCAATGACCAACAGAGGCCATTTCAATAGATGCTATCAATATATGATACGTTGCTTTTGTTTGAATATGATTAAAAAATAAGTTATGTGAAGCAACACCTCAAAACCATTGCCGTTTTATACAAAAGTAGCGCTAAAACTTTTGTATGGCTTTCTATTAGCCGTCAAGACGACTTGTGAAACCAATAAAATACAAAATCAATTGATTTTTTAATCGGATAGGGTCAATACTCGTAATTCAATAAAAAATAATGATTTTTCAAAAATTATGGTAGCTAGTTTCTGTTTATTGTCATGCTTTTACTGCAGTTAATAATTTAATGATTAAAAACACGGTATTGATAAAATTTTTGATAGTAAACTTCAGTCAGCATTGTGTGTTGCATGTTACCCCACATCAGGGGTAGCATGAAAAATGCATATTTCCAGCCTCTCCTGATCCCAGGAAACCAAATTATAATAAAATAAATACCACATGGCATTCTTTACGTAGCGATTAGGATACCAGATTGTATTTGGTTCATCTACGTCCTTAAAATTTTCTTCCAAACAGATTTGAAGTTGAAAAGTGTTGCAAGTTACCCCGTTTGACGGTACCAAAGCAGCCCATCAACGCTAAAAATATGTAATCATAAGCATGAAACGAGCTCACCAATAGGTAATCCATCTCGACGGAATATGAATATCTTTCTCCCTCGCACAATGCGAACCGGATACGATTGATCTTGATTCCGTCGCTCGCCCATTACTTAGTTATACATTTATAACTTTTTCAATTGTTTATGTAAAATGGTCTACTTTGGAGGCTAAGATATCGATTATTTATGGAACGATTTGAATAAAATGTTCACAGCACGTCAGACATAATTTGATTTTTTTTTTCAGTTGTGAGTTAGAAACGATTTATCTGATAATATGAAAATTCTGCAGAAAAACTTTGGTTAAACTCGTGATTGGAAAAATCATTTAGAATTATTTGTTGATATTCAAGTTATGTCCAAAAAGTTGTGAAAATTTCATTCGAATCGGCTCATAAATAACTCATATCTAAGCCTCCTAAGTTGGCCATTTTGTATGCAAAATCAAAAAAATTACAAATCTATTGTCCAATACAGTACTAAATTCTGAAAAACAAGACAAAATTACTCTTAAAGCATTTACCAGGTGACTGAATTCTTTTTTATTGTACACTTCTAATTCCATCGAGTTGCCATTCATGGAGCAATACCGGCTGTGGACGGGTGAAATTGAATTGGAGCAAGATTAAATTATAATGTGGTTATACGATTATAATTATGCCGGCAATTTAGTTTATGATCCAAAGTACACACCCCTTTCTGTGGAAACCATTCCCATTGGTGGGTGGGAGCCAAACAGAAGGAAACGATGAAAGCAACACTGTTTGTGTATGTATGGCCCAGTCGTACTGGAAGCATTCATGGAAGGCGTTGACTGGCTGTTGAGGGTTTCAATTACTCCCGTTTACATCCTTCTGGTAAGCACATAAAGTGTTTCGAAGGACGTGAAATAAGTTAAGTGCAATCACTCTTTGCTCAATTGTTGCAATGGGACAAAAATTACAAATATTTCGGATTGAGCAGGACGCCTGAAGATGATCAAGTAATGTTGTATTCCTATTTGTTTGTATCACTTCAATTTGCCCAAACATTGTGCCTGAAATACGATTATTATACCCATTGCGGCACACTTGTCAATCGACAGGAAACAAAAACTAGCAGCAGTATTCAGATACTTACACCATAAACTATCAAGCCTCATGATTCACAATAGTCATTGCCTTCGGTTGATTTAACAAACAAACCATCCAACCACCCATCCACCCCACAAACATATCATAATCTATAAAGCAATTTCGCATCCGACCGGGTCAACCCATTTCCTTGTGCTCCCCCCGCAAGCCATGGGACCATTCCAGCCCAATCATCAGGCTGTTGGCAGGGGTGCAATCTGGGGGAGGCAGGAAAAAACCCATCACGGGAAATGTTATAAACGAGGTTTATTTCATTACATTATATTTTACTGCCACACATATTTCTCGGGTCGTGTCCTACCCAACAACAACAACATCAGCACCAAACTGAGCTCATAGCCTCGGCAATATATCTGTTGGTCGGATGGTCGGACTAACTGGTGCTTTGTGTTCGCTTTTCCATCACGTGCGCTTTTCTGCCACCACCGCCATCAGGAAAACGGATGATGGTTCGTGGACGATTCAACATTTGGGAAGGAAGAGCTCTCCCCAACCCAATACAGACCCGGGACGACGGGACAGGGGTCGCAGCACACATCACACATATCCTCCCCACGCCGCCCATCCCCACAATCACCGACAGAAGTTGCGGAAAGGAAGGGGGTGGACGATTTGTTTGGGATGGGAGCTCGAGCGACATGAAACGCCATACAATACCACGCCGAGGAGCGAATCACAAACGGTCAGGGAGGGAGGGGATTCGTTTCACTATTTTTCGGTTGACGGGTTTCCAGCTTTTGGCCGTTGGCTACTGCTGGCTTTTTGGGGTTGTGAATTGTCGTTATTATTATTGTTCGTGTTGTTCATGCAGGGGTGGTGTGGGGCGTTCGTTTGTGACGGTGCCATGTGTTTTCCTTTCCGTACTGAATTTGGGAGTAAACTGGCGAGCAGAGGCATCATAAAACAAAAGTTTCGTTTCGTTTTCGAACGCCTGGCTCTATATGGTTTCACTTAAGTGACAGGCGATTACATGGATGCCAAGCTTGGCTAATTTTCGGATGAGTCGCATGCAGGGGGCTTAAGGGCATGATGGACACATTAAGCAATTTCTCTGTAAAACTACCCTGAGGACAAATATATTATATCAACAATATGGTTCACTTTCACTTATCCCATACACAAATTTGGCGACCCGTTAAGCATTGCCAACAGCACCATCTGTTAACGAAAAAGGTGACTAAACCATGCTTTGATTAATTCCTTTCGATCGTGTACACTGATTTGACAAGGGGAGTGAAATGAGCCAATAATGACCTACCCTACATTTATTCAACATGGCGTCCAGTGTCTTTGACAAAACATTGGATAGGAGACATCAATGAATAGCTCCCATGAATTATAATCTTAGCTGTTTATTGCTTTTCTCGTAAATGTAAAAGATGTACACTGATACTTTTTTTTTAAATATGACAGTACAGAACCATTCATTATTACGATATCGTTAGCAGTGCAGTAGCGTGCGGTTGGCCAGGTTGGCGCCCGCCAAGGGCGCCAAAATGCGTGGCACTTTGGTCAATGTTTTAGAAATACATATGAAGTAATGGCATCTTTAAATTCAATGTTTGAAAACATGAACATTACAAGTTCTGAAATTTCTGGATCGATTATAACAAAATATATTGTAAGCATCCCACAAGATGTTGAAGGATTCTTTAATTGAAAGGAATTTTCAGATAATTTCAAATTTATCAAAGATTTCCTAAAATAGTTCTTCATGCCAATTATTTGTAAATCAGTTTACGCATGGTGCCTGTGTCAAAAACTAGGCAAATCGAAGCTAATACAGTGGACGCCACAGAAGTCTTAGCTTGAATTTCACGCAATCTGAGACGCAATTCCCATTGAAAGTCATGTCAAGTAACCCATAACCCGAAAACAAATTAAACAGGATGCTTTAGTTTTACTGGACGGTGTTATCATGGAACTTGTAAAAAACTCTCATAGAGTCTTAGCCAAAATTTAGATGAAATACTGAGCACAATTATAAACGAATCGTAAATATAATTCTCAGAGAATTGTTAAGCATTAAAAGAACATAAAGTTGATTATTACTCGTAACAACAATCATTCTTTTAAGTTTCGACAAACAAATGCTTCAAACTGACTGATAACAATTCGAAATTATTGAAATGTTTCAACAAGTATTTTCTAGAAATCAGAGCAAAATTCTCTGACATTTAAAAAAGGTTTTACTGACTAGTTTCAAAACTTTTTGTTCAATTCCATACATCTATTTTTAATGAAACATTTAGATGATAATTTTGTAAAATTTAGGGTAGAATCCTCCTATTCGATTTCAGTATGTCATGAAATATGAAACTTCACAGAAAAAATATTTAAATTTCAATGTAGTGTAAACTGAAGACTACTGTAAAAATAAACTAAATCCATGTAGTGTTACAGCATAATGTAAACTTAAATGAATATACATTTAATTTTCAACTAAAAATGCTTGAAATTTACATGATCGAGTAAAATTCAATTAAATTCAACTAAAAATAATAGATTGGTCGTTGAAATTTACGTTTATTTTGATGCTCCAAATATGTGCATGAAAATAAACTTAAATTCGCAACATTTTTTTAACTGTGTTCATCTATTTTTACACGAATTCTTTGAACAACTTTCATAAAATTCAAAATCTTGGAATTAATTTAGAATTAATTTATTTATTTTCATGTCAACAACATTACATTAAAAGATTAAGGAACATTTAAATTGGAATATTGACCAAATGTATTATACTTATGCAAAATAAATAGTTTGGAAATGTCTACAATAATTTATTTAAGGAAGAGAGTTTTACCGAGATTTTAACGATGATAAAAATACAATAGTTGTTACTAATTCACTTCTAACCATATAAACGGCAATTTTATTCGCTATTTATTGAAGGTTAAGATGTTTTGAAGCTTTGAAGTATAGCTTCAGCGTTTCGAAACTTGATCGATAGGTCATCACTAGCTTGAACGGTTGTCTGCTTCTCTAGATTATCTAACTCTCAGTTAATGCTTAAGCTTTATCATTAAATATCCATAGACTTTCAAAATTTGATGTTTTTCTGAAATTTTGACCACATTAATTTGTAAAATGTTTAGCTGAGATGAACATGCCTTCGGCAGATAATGCGTTAAAAAAGAGAAGGGAAAACATTGTGAATTTTGCTTTGAATAAAGGGCGCTCAAATGGTTGTTCGCCAAGGGCGCCATGAGACCACGCTACGGCTCTGATCGTTAGACGCGTACAAATTTCAACGGTGGCATACTTCACTTTATTTAAGATTAAGTAGCCCGTTATTCTTTTCCATAGCCATGTTGGCTTCTAAGCTGGTAATTTCAAAGTAATGAAAAACAGTCCGCAAAGCTGATAGTGATTCGAAAAAGTATCACTATATGCGCTTACTTGCAAAATATATGCTAATACAGCCATTCCATGAAAAACCGATCTAGTGGGTCACCGAATTCCGTGTAAATTTGCTATTTTGTTCCTTATCCGAAATAAGGATACACGTGTTTTTGGATATTTTGATTAGGGTGACTATTTCCGAAAAAAAATCACGACTTTGCAAATTTTTTATTTTTTTTTTAAATCATAACATTTGAACCGTTTGGCCGATTTTCAATTTTCTTGAACACAATAAAAGCTAAACATTTTATTTTAAATAAAAACAAAATTTCACAAAAAATTGTTTTTTTACATGAAAAAATAATCAAAAATTTCCGTTTTTTCGTGTTTTGAAGGCTTTGGGACAAAAGGGGCTATTGCAGTTCTATTTTTTTCTTGAAAGTTCAGAAAATTTTACGTATACTGTCAAATTTTCAGCGATGTATGTTTTTTTTATTTTGGAAATATTGTTTTTTGAAAATTAAAAATCAGTCATTTTTCATCGGCACACACTGTAGGTCTCAGCGCATTTGATATTTTGTTTCTAGTTTATTTCCTATATATATATATATTTTTAATTTCTAGTTTATTTCCTATATATATGTACCGTCAAGCTACCATTCACCGTGCATTTAAGAGAAATTTGCATAGGGGGAGATCCCCCAGTACCGGACACTTAAGCCACTAAATTCATAATTCTAAAAATATTTATTTTGTTGGCTCGTGTTACCTATTAATGATAAATATTCTCATTTTTATAGTGTACCAAAATTAATTCGAAAATATAAATATGAATTTTGACATTGCATTTTGATGATGTATTTTAGTACCAAATTGGCCGATCTTGAAAGGTGGCACCCAATACCGGACACCATCTGGAAATGCCTCGAATTCTGTAAATTTGAACATCATTGAATGTGTACACTATAGGAATAGTTTATAATTATTAATTAAATGCATTTGCAACATTTACAAGAATAATTTGAGTTTTTCTTAGTTTGCAAGATGCCTATCAAAAACCTCTTTCATATATGATGAAAAATAGCACATTTTACGATGTTGTTCTGAATGTTCATTCTTCTTAATTTTATTGCATGTTTGATACTATGATCGACGGAACCCATGAAAAATGAAAGTATTTTGAGATACTGGTGCAATAATTACAAAGATAGCATATAACAAATCAAGCTGTCCGAAACTGAGGGACAGGAGGTGCTTAACCAAAATTGTAATTTGGCCCTATTTAGTTCAATTATGGTATAAAATACATTCATACTATCAAATTAGGATTATGTTCGATCATGCTTGCGGGATCCAAAGTATTTTTTCATGTTCAAAATTATTACTGAATAGGCTCAAAATTAAGGGGATACGTCATTTTTTTAAAGATTTTCAAACTTTTCTACTTTTTTAAAAAAGCATGCGTATTTCAAGGATGTGTTATTCTACGCAAACATTAGTCTACATAATAGCTTTCTTTTCTACTAATACACCATCTTGATTGGACCATGATTTCTCAATGTTTCGACTTTGTCCGGTATTGGGTGCTGTCCGGCACTGAGGGATCTCCCCCTATATAACTTTATATAACAATTATATAACTTTTTCCAAATAATTTGAAGCGTATTAGAATACCACTACGTAGCGTACAATTATATAATAATTCAGGGAAAAATCTGAAACTAGTGAAGCATAATTAAAAATTACTCAAAATTTATGTTTGAAAATCTCATGTTAAGGTCGCCTCGTACCGTTCTATGTCACCATTTACCGGGCACACTAATGCACCATTCACCGTGCGTATAGATTTCGTCATGATTTAATTTTGTTTCTTGAAGAAACGTTGTTGATGGAGCAACTATGTTGCTAATAGTGAGCGCACTCATGTTTAAGACTGTTCAAATCTTCATTTACAATAGTATCCATAAAAAGTTTAAAAATTGGACAAATAATTATTTTTTCATTAAAATCGTTATAGGAGGTTTGACTGTATTGTCCAAATCATTTCATATTCACTCAAAAACTAAATATGAAGTAGTTTAATGACGACATAACAATAAATCTAATATTACCGAATAATTACATGCCTTTTACACTAATGCACGTTAGCCTATATTTTTTTTCAGGAATTATTTCTGGATAGAAAAAAAATTTCTAAAGGATTATCTCTTGAATACTTCTTCAGTCGTGCCATTTCGGATTCTTTGAGGCATAACGCCATGTCAATCTTCATGAATTTTTTACAAAGATTTCATCAAGATCATTGATGGCACACCAAGAACATTATGTCCCTAAAGAGATTCAAGTTCATGTAGAAATATCTGGAAGGTCTCCAGGAGAATTGTTCACAGGAGGATTGTTCATCTCAATCAAAAAACAAGCTTTTTCGGACGGATCCTTCGAGAAATCCTGCGAAGAACTCTTTCCAGGATTTCTGAAGATATTCTGGAGTAATTATTGGATTACTAAATAAAGGGGCCTTCCTTACCCGAGCGGTTAGAGTCCGCAGCTACAAAGCAAAGCCATGCTGAATGTGTCTGGGTTCGATTCCCGGTCGGTCCAGGATCTTTTCGTAATGGAAATTTCCTTAACTTCCATGGGCATAAATTATCATCGTAGCTCTGCCACACGATATGCGAATGCGAAAATGGCAACTCAGGCAAAGAAAGCTCTCAGTCAATAACTGTGGAAGTGCTCATAAGAACACTAAGCTGAGTAGCCGGTTAATGCCAAGAAGAAGAAGAATGAAAAGTTGAACAAATATCCTGGATATTTCTTAAGGTTGATGTCGAGCATCTCACGCCTCCAATCAAATTTTCAGATTTTTCCAATCCGCCCAACTTTGCACGCAGCTAAAAAACACTACAAAGTTTCAAATCGTAGTAAGTTAAATGGATAACAACTCAATTGACCCACTTTCCTGTTATCGATTCACACTGTAAGTTTACTTTCCACCCCACCCAACACTTTTGCTGCCCATTGCCTTCCTCCCGCCTTTACCACAGCAAATAACAATTCCATTTACAACAGCATACCACCAACTCCTCCCAACCTCAACCATCGATCGCGACAAATATTTCACAGAGAGACCTCCCCATAGTTCTTCCCCGCGGTTCATAGCGCAAGCAATCGTGGAAAACCATTCGTCCCATAATTCAAATCCGGATCCGGTTCGCGTGTTGTTTTCCATTCATCGTCGTCGTCGCGTCGATTTGCGTGTGCAAATAGAGCTTTTACGACGCTTCCACCTCCACCACTGCTCCGAAAGGAAACCGAAGAAGGGTGGGTCATGAGGGTGGTTCAAAAAAATAAACAAAAAAAAAGTTTGGAAACCCTATTTCCCATGTCTTCTACACAAACTCTATGATGAAAATAGAATTCTTCCTCAATGTCAGCCATTTTGTCAAGAGTTTAAAGAAGACTCAAAGACGTTGAAAGTTTATATGAAAATAGTTGTGTAAAAATTAAAACTACATTTCCAACACTGGTAAATTCATACGTTACTGCTAAAATATATTTCAAAACCTATTGTTAAAACTTTCAAATCGAAAGTTACCGAATAAACAAATGTGTTATGAACTAGTTGCATTTCTACAAAAGTTTACAGGACTAAACCCCAACATAGAACTAAGAAATAGAACATAAATGTATGGATATCTCTTTCCATATCTGTCAGATTGGTTTATTCTCTTCAGCAACTTGTTTTTCTATGGTTTAAAGAATTAGTTTACATTATCTATGGATCGCCTTAAAATCACCATTCCGATGGTTTTGGCAGCACTCTATTTTTATCACAAAGATTATAAGGAAACTATGGGTGCTAGATTTTTCCTAAACTTTTTTGTAATCTGAACTGCCCTAATGTGTCATGAATGAATAAAAAACAATATCTCGCAACATGTTATATGAACTGTTTGCGGACGGTTCGGGCAAATGTTTTACCGCGCGGTAGTTCAATTCATTTAAACTATTGCCGGAAATGGGAACCCAAGTCTTGCACCTTGCATGCTGTTATCGTGATGTTTATCGTGGAATGTACCTGCAATGGTTCTCAATTTGCGTTTTCTGACGATTCGTGTCAAAACATTTAACTGATTTCCTATAATATATGGATAATAAACCATATAAAGTGTAATTTCCAACTTACATTCAAACAAGTGTAGGTACATTCTCAATAATGGATTGAGAACGCATGGCTTTCATTCCAGGACAACATGGAAAGAAAAGTCAGTGACGGAAAAGCAGTACGTAGTCAATAAAATATGGGAATTATCCCAAAGCCAAGCGAAAACGGGTTCAGTCCCACCACTTCCGTTCGGGCTAATGTGCGACGATTGCCAGACCAAGTGTAATAAAAGCAATAATAGCAATTTTGCTTCTAGCGAGTTGTTGCAGGCTCACGCAAGAACACCGGATAAGGTAAGCGAAGTTTTATGAGGAAGTTTGTAAGGTACCCCGGGGCAAGTGAGAATCCGGGGTAAGTGGGGCGTTTCGTCATAGCTCAACTAGGAAAAGTTTTTCATGGGGGTATTCTTCTAGAAAGTTGAAGATACAATGACAAGGAATGTATTTAGTACTAAACATATTGTTATTTTTATTACCATGTGGTTCATGTAACAGTTGTCAGTTCAGCGCCATTTTCAACTTGCATGACAAATTGTGACACGTTTAACGTCTTGCATTGACTCGCAAAAAATAAATGTGTTTTAAATCGAATTTCCATCAGTAAGCTATAATTTTTAGTATTATTACAAGCTGCTAACGATAAACCAGTATTTTGTTTTCATTTCATATGAAATTTTCGATGGTCTATCTCACCCCAAAACATATTTGTACCTGGGGTAAGTGGGACCTATCAAAACAAAAACCAGAATCAAAACTTTTCGTACACGTTTCGTACATTTTGCCAGAGAGTGGCACTAAAACATTCAAACAAATGATTTTTATCCGAAAAGATCAACCTCAAATTACGTAATTGCATAAGAGGGAGAAAAAAAGTGTTATTATTCTTTATTTTTTAATTATTTTTTTTTATTTTTGAAAAACGACTTCAAAATTGAACAAACACACAGCTGAAATTTGAAATGCATCATGAGAACGATTACTTTCTATGTTATTTGAACTTTATTTGTTATTTCTACAAAATTAAGTAGTGATGAAAAACAATTCCATCCCATAAGCTGGTTTTCTGCCATGCATATAAATAATAACAAAACATATTTATAATTTCGTCAATTACACTGCGGAACACGTTTTTGTCTCCAACATCAAAATACCTTTATTTACTTAATTAAGGGTTGCTAAATCCATTGCCGTTTACAGAATTATCATAGCACGTCTAGTTTTTGAGATATTAGGTGTTGAAAATGCAAAAATTGACTATTTCAGCCAACTTGCATGCAAGTTTGCCAGCTTGTAAGGAAATTTTTTTGCCTAATTTGCCACAGAATTCAATATTTATGTGTATAACAATACTTATCATCAAAGTTCATAATACTTTTCATGCGAAAAAGTTAATTTTTGAAGGTTTAGAGAAGTATTGTATTTTGCCATATAAGAGTAACGAAGAATTTTGTATGGAGACTGCAAGCATGTTGAAAAAATCGGTTTAATCTAAATTATATCGTGAAATTTCAACCAAAATATATCTAAAACGAAAGTTTAAGTCCTCTTTTACATGCTTGGTGGATAAGATCACAAAAAAGTTTGATAAAATATACTTCAAATTTTTGGTAAACATCAATAAAACCAATGTTTTATACAACTTTGGCGATCTGTAGCTAAAAATTGTGACGTGCTGGAAAATTTCTGAAAACGACATCAGTTTCAGCAACCCCAAATCTACTAGAGACACATAATTTGATTCTTGAGACACGCAAAAATGTCATTTTTGTTGCGCTGTGTTATTGATTGTTTATGTGCTACATTTTAATTAACAACTTATAAATGATATATTTTGAACATGTTTAATTCCTCTTTACGCTTTTATTGAGGATTTTTCAGTTAATATTAAATGTGAGGTGACATACTATTAAATAAAGGGTTTCTTCCTAAAACGTAACGTATTTTATGATTGATCCCTTATGTACATCAAATATGTACTTAAAATTAAAAATCTATGACTTATCAATCCTATTATTGTAATGGTTAACTTACTGATATGGATTGACGCATGAAACTGGATGTGTCCCACTTGCCCCACTTAGCGAGGTAACTGCGTCCATTGGATCATTCTAAAACTTTCTTCCAAGGTTTTCACAATTTCGAAATTATTCGATTAGTTTCATACACACACCAGCAAATATGTTGCCAAAACGTGATTGTGTTGATGGATTTGAAAAATATTGACATTTGAAAATTTTATTGAACAATTTGTTTGAACTATCGTTTTTTTCGTTCCCACTTGCCCCGCGGTACCTTAATTCATTTTACCATCCTTCGAAGTACGTACGGTAACTTACAGCTTCGATGTAGAGTATCTACCCCGTATCACGTTGACTACAACATAGCTCGATAGCAGGCCATATTGTAAGATTCGGTAACGTAAACCTTTTCGTACAAAAACTTCTTGTGAAGTTTCTAAGGGAATTATTAACGCAATAATAAAGATTTTTTCGAAATCCACAACAAATTTAATGCAAAATACTTCGTAGGATTGCAGGTGAAACTAATAGCATAACGTTAACTGGCAATGTCATGGTTGAATTCCGGAAATTTCTCTCAAGAGTCTTAGCAAAATATGTTTTTGGTTTTCTGGTGAAATTTTGGCGGAATATATTTAAGGCTATGTAGCCCGTCATTCGTTTTAGCAGCCATGTTGACATAGCAGCTCACAATTCCAAAGTAATAAACCTCAGTCCTTCTAGATCATATCAAATCAGAAAAGTATCAATATATGCGCTGACATGAAGAAAGTATGCTGATACTTTTTCAGATGCATCAGTGCAATACCAACAGATTTTATTTATTTCGGAATTGTGACATGATTTAGCAATAATCGTCAACGACACGTATAAATTTCAATGACGGCCTACTTCACCTTAAAGTCTCCCCTCAAGCATTTGAAGAGATCATTGGAAGATTATCAGTTCGATGCTTTAGACAAATTGTCCAGTCTCTTTGATTCTAGTGAGGAAACAAATGCCGCCAATCGTGATCAGTTGTTCCGAATTTGGAGGATTTAGGCAAAAGGTCTTGAACTCCCTTAGGGGAATCAAGGTTTACTTCCAAATCGCAAAGAAAGGACACTGTCGCGTTTTGCCGGAAACTCTCAACGATCGCGAACTTCTACTCAAACATCTTGAAGAGGAGAAGCATATTTTGTTACTTATGACGGCAAAACTGAACGTTCGATCAAAGTCGTCTTGAAAGGTCTCTCAAGTGACTTTAAGTCACCTGAAGAGATCAAAACTAGAATAAATTATTTACTTTGATTTTTCTAGTACAAATAATCATTACCAAAAAGAGAACCGAATTTGGCATTCTTCGGAAAGGGCTTTCTCGAGAATATTATTTGGTTCCCTTTAACAAAAATGATCCAAACAATAGAAAAAAACATGACTTATGTTCGATATACGTGTGACATGGGAACATTTCCCCACTCAGTACTGATGTTGCCAAAAGTGAGGTCATGTTACAAAATTTTGCAGAAGTGATGCTAAATGCATGATTTGCGGAAGTTCTTCTCACGCTAAGGACGTCTGCTATGTGAAGGAAGATACTAAAAAGTTTGTTTGGGCAAATTGTGGGGGCAATCATGAGGCAAACTTTTGGTCCAAGTCCATCAATTCTCATTTTTCAGTTAACGAATGCTTGCCTAATAATCAAACCCAGTGCTGCGGGAAGTGGGTCAACGTCATACTTATTTGGAGGATGGAAGACACGATAAGGGGGTTTTCATGGGATTCTGATGCTAGTAAAGCGTGACATGGTTTGTGTTTGACCCCCAAAAGTTCTGGATCGTGACAAGAATGATTGAGAATATCTATAGAAAAAAGTTCTGAGAAACTAACTGTAATAATTTCTACAAGAAACTTCTTTAACCTTTAGAAAAACAAATGGAGCAATCCTCTATGGCATTTCTAAATGAATAAATTGATGTTTTTTTAAATATCTACAGCCAAGCCTGTATATGCTCTGGGAAAAAATCCGTGAGCATTCATGGAAGTAATTTTTGAAAAGTTTCTGAAACATCTATAGATATTTCTTTATACCTGATTATTGAAGAATCTTTGGAAAAACTCTCGATATAATCTATCAAGGTATTGCTGAGACGATTTTCAGAGTAATCATTCTCTAGAAGTTGTTGGCTGATCCAGAATTCCCGTATAAATCTCTTGAAAATTTTTGCAATTAACCGGGCAATGCAAAGAAAAACAACACTACAGCAATTTACAGAATTTTTGCTGATCATCCATTTGTTATTTAGAAATAGATAAAGAAGTTAGAATAACCTCACTGGTTGTAAAACCGGGCAGTTTTTTTTTCGTCTAATTTGTTTAATGAAATCGATTTTTGAATATAGAGGATCTTCTTCTTCTTTCTGACGTTATGTCCTCACTGGGACAGAGCCTGCTTCTCAGCTTAGTGTTCTTATGAGCACTTCCACAGTTATTAACTGAGAGCTTACTATGCCAATAACCATTTTTGCATGTGTATATCGTGTGGCAGGTACGATGATACTCTATGCTCTGGGAGTCGAGAAAATTTCCAACCCGAAAAAATCCTCGACCGGTGGGATTCGAACCCACGACCCTCAGCTTGGTCTTGCTGAATAGCTGCGCGTTTACGGCTACGGCTATCTGGGCCCCAATAATATAGAGGATACTCATAGTTTTTAATTTGACTGATAACAAAAGTGATCCAATGAATGATCCTAAGGACAGGACAGGTAGTCGGTTTCTTTTTAAAGACTTGGTCTCTGTTTTTTTAAAAGTCTATTTTAATGGAAGGTCTATTTTAACCAAAATGGTCTCATTGTACAGGCGTCAAAGATACCATTGAAGAGCCATAACAGTTTCAACAGGCTCAGATTCCCCGAGAAAAAGCTTCAGGAATTATCCTAGTGATTTTATTTGGAATACTTTCAGAGTCTCCTACAGGGATCTCTCTATAACTTTTTTTAGAGTTTTACTACCAATAATTCCAGAAATTCTTCCGGCGGTTTTTAAAGGATGCTTAGAAGAATATTTCCAGAATTAGCTCCAGTAAATCCTTGAAAACTCCGAAGCTACTACCTCTAATAATTTCCTCAGGTATTACATTGGTTATTTTTTTTTTTTTTTTCAAAACCATCCTAGAATTTTCTCCAGATATTTTTTTCAAAATCCTTCAACCAAATTCGCCAGTTGCTACTCTAAGAGATCTTTCAAAGATTTTTAAAGAATTTCTTCCAAGGAAACCCACAAAGGTATTTTCTTGAGTTTTTGAAATAAAATAGCTTAAGGGTTTTTTCAAGCAACCCTGCAAAAATTCCCCCGCCTGTGGGATTTCTTCGTAAATTTTTCCACGTTTCTTCCCAAAAATCCAAAAATCCCTGAAGGTTTCTTCGAAAAAATATACTTTTTACAAGGAATTTCCTCAGCATTTCATTAAAGTATTATTTCTGCAGTTTTTTTTTTTGTTTTTCCGAAAAATCTTCCAAAAATACTCAAGCAATCTTTAATAATTCATTTAAGTTTTTACACCAGTTAATCCTACAGCATTTTTCTAATAATTCCTCCAATTTTTCCTCCACAAATTTCTACAGAGATTCTGCTCAATGATTTTCTAGAAATTTCTTAGAAAAAACCCTGCGGATGCTATCCCAATTCGACTGATTCTTTCCTTCTAAAACTTCCCACATTTTTTTTTATAAGTTGACGTAAAACAAAATGGCCGCCAAAGACATTTTATACGGAAAATGTCGGTCCCCCAAGGAAAATTGGAATATCTTTAAAACCAGATCACCAATCATCAATATCGACACGGATTCTTAAACTAGAAGAGTTTTTCGAGAACTTGTGAAAAAAAATGGTGCAAAAATACCGAGAAACAAATGAGTTATAGCATTTTTGAATTTTTTTCTAGCGGTAAAAAATGAAGCTGCCGGTAGAGGGGTTAAAGATGGAATTTAAGAACACGTTTTGACCGAGAATCTTGGAGGATATAGAGGTCCCCAAGCAAACTGCCACGAACACCAACGCAGAATCAATCTTACACAAGTCGATTTCCTCAGAATGAAAACGTATCGATTTTTGTTTGACGTTATTGAGCTTTCGGTCAACGGCAGGCCAACAAGGAAGTGATTGTATTGCTGCAATTCTGTTTATATTTTGATTCTCACAGCAAACAAAAGCAATGTTGTGACAGTTCTCACAGCAAACAAAGAAAATTTTGTCAACATTGCACTACTACGCAGGCAACTGGATTGGTCTATGCCAGAGAAATCGATGGATAAATGACTGAATAAAATATTGAAAGAATTAAGATTTAAAAAAAAATCTCAATGAATTTTAGGAGGAATTGAGATGATTTCTGAAATAATCTTTCAATAAATTTAATCCCTATGATTCTCCTTGAGAAAAATTAGATTGAAACCTAGGGGACGGACCTGGTGTAGTGGTTAGAACACACGCCTCTCACGCCGAGGACCTGGGATCGAATCCCATCCCCGAGATAGTCACTAAAAAAATCAGTGACGACTTCCTTCGGAAGGGACGTAAAGCCGTTGGTCCCGAGATGAACTAGCCCAGGGCTAAAAATCTCGTTAATAAAGATAGAAAAAAAATAGATTGAAATCTTGAGGTGTCCAAAAAAAAATTCGTAGGGAAATTTATTGGGAATTTATCACAAAATGAACACTTTTAACGATTTCCGGAGTAATATCTGAACATTTCGGAAACATCCTTAATAAATTTTTGATGAAATTCATAGAGAAAATAAGGAATAAGGATATTCTTAGAGAACATAAGGAATAAGGTTGTACCAATTTTAAAACCAGACAAAAATCCTGCAGAAGCTTCTAGCTATCGTCCAATCAGTTTGCTTTCCTCCATCAATAAACTTTTTGAAAAGGTCGTTTTGAACAGAATGATGGTCCACATCAACGAAAATTCAATTTTGGCCAATGAACAGTTCGGATTCCGCCATGGACATTCGACCACTCATCAACTTTTACGTGTAACAAATTTGATCCGTTTCAACAAATCTGAAGGCTATTCTACTGGTCTTGCTCTATGTCTAGAAGCATTCGACAGTGTTTGGCATGAAGGTTTGATCGTAAAATTAAAAAACATTAATTTTCCAACAAACATTGTTAGAATAATTCAAAGTTATCTGTCAAATCGTACACTTCAGGTTAATTATCAGAACTCCAGATCTGAAAGACTTCCTGTAAGAGCTGGTGTTCCTCAAGGCAGCATTTTGGGACCAATATTATACAATATTTTCACATCTGACTTACCTGAGTTACCTCAGGGATGTCAAAAATCTTTGTCTGCGGATGACACAGGCCTCTCCGCCAAAGGACGAAGCCTGCGTGTCATCTGTAGTCGATTGCAAAAAAGTTTGGATATTTTTTCTTCATACTTGCAAAAATGGAAGATTTCTCCTAATGCTTCCAAAACTCAACCAATAATATTCCCACATAAACCAAAAGCTGTTTATTTGAAACCTTCAAGTAGACATGTTGTCACGATGAGAGGGGTTCCAATAAATTGGTCAGATGAAGTTAAGTATCTAGGGCTCATGCTAGATAAGAATTTAACATTCAAAAATCACATTGCATTCAAGCCAAATGTAATAAATATGTAAAATGTCTCTATCCCCTTATTACTAGAAAATCAAAACTTTGTCTTAAAAACAAGCTTTAGATATTCAAACAAATTTTCAGGCCAGCCATGTTGTATGCTGTACCAATATGGACTAGCTGTTGTAATACCACGAAAAAAGCTCTGCAGAGAATTCAAAATAAAATTTCGAAAATGATTCTGAGGCTTCCTCCCTGGTATAGTACCAATGAGTTACATAAAATATCCAATGTTGAAACATTGGAACAAATGTCAAATAAAATCATTAATAATTTCAGGAAAATTCGTTGCAATCCTTTATTGCCACGATTAATGCGTTACATGTTTAGGTTAAGTTAGGTTAAGTAAATTAAAAACGTTTTTTTTCTCTTATAAGCAGGTGAAATCAACTCACCTGTAAAAAATCTGAACTGCTACGGCAAATGAAATGTAATATGTTGTTAACAAAATGTTAATAAAATCTTAAATTTGTTTTACCAAATTAGGATGATAGTGTTTTCTAATAACACAGATCACCTAGATAAGAAATTAAAAAAAGGAGAAAGGCGCGGGAAGTGTTTAGGACAGATAGGACATGTACTACGCACAAAAAAGCCTTGGTATGATAGTCAAAAGATTGTGCTACCCAAGATTCAACAAAAACAAGATCAGCAGAAAAGTTGAAAAATAATTTACACTATTTATCATCTGTTCAATATACACACAAACTCGATCAACGTACTTGTTCTTATGAAGAATGGTAGACACGATAAGAGTTTTCATGGTTTCTCATGCCTAGTGATGCGTGACATGGTTTATACATGAGTTCCGAAAAATAATGGCTCGTGTGACGAACGATTCAGAATGCATATAGTGAAAAGCTTGGGAAACTAACAGTTTACAACTTCTTCAATCGTTAGGAAAACTAATATAGGAATCTTTTATGGTATTTTTGAATGTGTCAATGGATGGTTTCTTAAAAATATCAACGATTAGCCCTGTATATGTTCTGGAACAAATTTCAGTGAGTATTACTGGAAGTAATTCATGAGAAGTTTTTAAAACATCCATAGAGAATGATCAGAAAATTCTTGAAAAATCTTTGGAAGTAGCTATAGATTTATATAAGACCTGTCGAATCGTGTTATACAAAGCACGAGTGTGGTGGTGCTAGCGAATTCTGAACGTGCGATTATTCTTGACGTAATTAATCAAAACATTGCAACAACCTCTTGACGATTTTCAGTCAACAAGTTCTTGGCTTATTCCGAATTGCCGAAGAAATTTCTCGAAGTAGTTGTTAGATATTGAAAAATTATATTTTCGGGTCTTTATTTTAATGCAAGTCTCTTAATTTTCTGTACTTTATTGGAAGTTTGCTAAAGTCTCCGTTTTAACCAAAATGGTCTCTAAAATATCTTTTTTATATCTTTTGCTTGCATTGAATCTTGATGCAAAATTGTTCAGGCTTTAGAGAAAGCTTCAGAGACTATATCTCAAATCTTCAGAATTCAATAGTGATTTTATTGAGAATACTTTCAGGGTCTGTCCAAGAGGGGTCTGTTCAGAAATTCTTCTAGAAATTTCTCTGCAAATTCTAGAACGATTTTTTCCAGCAATTTTTCAAAGCATGTTTAGAAGAATTTCTCCAGAACTTGCTCCAGGAAATCCATGACTATGTCATGGAGAGCTTTGGTCTTGCCTCTACTAATTTCCTCAGATATCATTTTGTTTTTTTTTTTTCAAAACTATCCTAGAATTTCTTCTAGACATTTTTTCACTAATCCTTCCACTTGTTATTGTAGGAGAACTTCTTCAAGAATTCATCTACGTTTTCTCCCAGGGATCCAGGAATTAAGGTGTTCTGCGAATAAATCTATTTATTTTTTCTAAGAATTTATCCTGCATAGCATCGAGCATGTAATCCAAATATTACCCCCGTAATTTTACAAATATTTTTTTTAAATGTTTCTCAAAACATTCCCATGCAACCTTAAAAAGTATATTTGAGTTTTCACACCAGTAAATACTGCAGCAATTTTCCTAACAATTCTGCCAATCATTCCTGCACAACTTCTTTCGAAATTCTGTCCAATGTTTTTCGAGAAGATCCTTTAGAAAACCCTGTGAAATACTATCCCGAGATTCGATTGATTGTTTTTAGATTATCTCTGCAAATTATCTATGAAATCTTATTAAACTTCTTCAAATGTCCAATAGTTCTTTGATAATACATCATTAATTACTTTAAAACTTACACAGGTTTTATCAAAGATAACTTTAGGATTTTTTTCAGAAATACCTCACGGATTTATTTTTCAGCAACACATTCTTAGAATTTCCTTGGAGAAATTCATGGAAGCAATTCTGATAAAAAAAAAACTTCCATGCCTTACTTTAGAAAATCTCAAAGTGGAGAAATTTCTGTAGGATTCTTAGAAGAAATCTCTACAGCAATTGCTGAAGGTAGAATTTTGAAGATTAATTTCTAGTTGATATCTTATATACAATTTCATAGAAAATCCCTACTAGAACTTCCTGGAGAAATTATAAATTAAATTTTAGAAGATGTTCTGATCAGGAATCATGGAGGTTGTGTCAGAGAAATCTATGAATGAATCACTGGATAAAATCTTGGAGAGGTTATGACTTTCCTGAATAATATCTCCAAGAATTTTCGGAGGAATTATTATGATTTTCGAAATAATCTTTGGAGAAATTCCATTTCTATGGTACTTCTTGGGAAAAACAAGGCTAATTGCAAATTATTTTATCATAATCCTTTCATAGTCTCTCGTTAACGGAACCTAAAAGATTAATTATGTTCAGCATGCTATTTATAAAAAGGTTAATTTTAATCTATGAGTGATGTTTTCAGCAAAATTAGATCAGTTGTTAATATAGACAGTTTTACAGAACACGCAGTATACCGTATTTATTGCGCAATATACATAATTGTGGCTTGAATTCCCGACACATGGTTTGTGAGATAGCTACAGATATATGCAAATGTTAAATCTAAGTAAACTATTGCATAAGTTGCTATCAATCATCTGCTTGTAGAGTTCGTAATACTGAAGATAGATACATATATCATACTCATTATCGTCAGTTAGATAAACTACACTTGTTATGGATTAACTAAATACTTTATCAATAAAATCTATTGTCAACACCATTTATTGCTGCTAAAACCAATTCAAATACTGTCTGTTTATCCATCACTTAATGGTTCACAGTCATGTTTGCCTTTAGTTCATTTAATACAACAATATCATCGCTAATACCCAGTATGTTCTTTATCGCGAAAGCATTCTCATTAAAACAAAAATACTTCCCATTGAAAACATCATTTTAACGTTCAATCCCAAACCGCATATGAATACATTCCATTCATTATCCAATACAGCTCCCGTGAAAAATCGCACCATAAAAAGACCACCGCCAACGCCCGCTGTTGTTACGTGCCTCTCCCTCAAGTAAAAAAAATAAACATTTTATGAATAAGTGTCTCGCTGTCATTCTCGTCATCAATCAATCGACCGACCCTTTGTCAACTCACCCCATTTACACTCATTCCTTTTGCGGGCGAAAATGCGTTCAATCAGATCACAACATTCATAACCGTGGCGAACCGCGACCAAATCCACCACCACCCACACCCACTTCCAGTGCACTCAATATGTTTCCCCGTAGGGTAGTTATGTATGCATGTGCGTGTTTTACCAACTGCAATTATGAGTGTTTTAGTTATTTTTTAAACGAACAGTTTAATCGCTGCCATCCATATTTAACGTGTCACACATAGGGTGCCGGTACCAATGATTGTAATGTACCAGTAGATTGGACTATGGAATAAAACGAACATTTTTCGATAAAAACGACATGTGCTATTTTTGGTGGATAGATCGTCTCTAGTTTGATCGATTTGCCAAATTTCAGCTTTTTATTTTATCGAAAAGTCATATAAATAATAAAGTTTATGCAAAAAATTTGCTCCCTTGCACCAATAGTTGCCGTCGTGTTCCAGTAGTGGATCAACGGATGGAAGCATAGATGTATAAAAATGAAGAAAAGCCCTAGAGATGATCTTGATGCTTCATTCGAAAGATATTAATTGCTGTTCCGAGGGAAAAATGTTAAACCTATGTAAAATTTTACCATTTTGTTTCAAATTCCTTGTATCTTTCCCGAACGTCTACTACTGGAGCACTAGCGCAACTACTGGAACACGTGTACCAATAGTGGCTCAAGCGATTTCATGTTAAAACAATAGTTTTATCACTCTTTTTATATTTTTCCCATATAGTAGAGGTTGAAATCTATCTGTTGACGCCAAAAGATCTTGGTTAAGGCTTTTCGTTATTTTGTTATGATTTTTTATAGCTTAGGTAGTCCACTAATGGCACCGGCACCCTACCAGCCGTTTGATGTTCTCACAGCCCCCTGTTTCTCCATTGAGCAACTATCTACCGCGCAATATAGTGTTTGAAGCATGACCTGTTTGCATGACTGTGGGTTTCGGGGATCACTAGGGTGTAATTTAACAGTTTTTCGTTCAGTGTATGTCGAATATTTTGCCAAAATGGAAAGTTTTAAGAACTTAATATGAACCCTTTCAGGACGTTCATATTCTAAATGCCTATATGCGTCATGACTAATTAACTTATACGTATATGAGATATGCTAGATCTGTCAAATGATTCAGGAGTTCATGTCAGATGATCTACATGATCAACTTATGCTCACACTGTTTTCTTTTTAATAATACATATCCGACCGTCCTGAAAGGGTTTAATGTCGAACCACCCTGCTCGCATCCTTCATTGAAATTGTGGTGGCACTTCATTGGCGCATAATGATAATAACAACAATGCAATTAAATCATTTATACATAATAATTATCCGCTTCCGAATGCCTGCTGATTATCCTTCCTCCCACCCTTCCCCGTCCTATTCCAACTGCATCGCATTGTGTGCTTCCTGTTGCAACCCCCTCATACACGTCGTAACCCCAAACATCTCACAAGCACACGTACGCCCACATAAAACCACACCCACATACGCCTTCCTGCCCGCAAAAGTTGATGGTAATTAATTTCCGATTCGTGTTCCTCTCGTGTGTCTCTCTCGCCAGCAACAGATTCACGCACAGCAAATTCCCGGCGGACCACCGCAACCGATTCCGGCCCTGGGCGCACTGGCCGGACCGCTGACGGCGTTCGGCGGCCCGATGGGACTGCCACACGGTGCACCGCAGAGTTTGCTGAAAGCACCGCCCGATCTGCACCGGGAGGACCTCAAAGTGCCCCTCGGGGGGCCGTCCGCCGAAGAACGAATGGTAAGTTAGTTAGTGCGGTTTACTTTGTTGCACGATTATTAGCGTAAGGGGTCGTTTATTGATTACCTAGGTGAGTGGTTATGGGAGAAGGAGGGATTTCAGACTTCATACAAATGAAAAGTTAACTATAGGGTCAAGGACAGACAAGTTGACCAAACTTTTGTAACTGAAGTATGTCGGGAGCCGGATTATTGGCACTTTTGATTCACTTCAGCAGTAGGGTTTTTTGACAGCTACAGAGCTTATATTTGGCCACAAAGTACGATGCATAGTACTGAAGCGCTTCTTATTGCAATATATCGCCCCATAAAATCCCCCATGCCAAAGTAAATCATGGAAGTGCCCAAGTGGTTCTGCACCCTCTTAAAATTCAAAAAGGTCTAGTCACTGTTGTCTGAGACGACTTATTTTGGTAAGATAAGATATATGGAGACGCATGGTTGTCCAATGAACTGCACTCCAATATTGTCGCACCGCCACCAAACCGGATCGCGCCAGTGAGACTCGCGACGCGCCTCAACTCGCGCGATTTTGAAATCAGTTTTTGAGTGGGGCGCTGCATTCTTACGATGTTTATGAACACAGCGCACTATTGAAATATTAGTCGCAACGCTTGAAGATTGAGAAAAAATAAATTAAAAAAAATTGGTTGTCCTTATTTCTACCGGATCCATAATATGTTAGGGCACTGGATATGAACCAGAGGTAGATTCGTACTGTAGTTCAGACGCTACCACCCAATATCCTCCCACCGCAATTTCTCAGCAGTTGACATGAAGCTGATTTTTCGTATGTGACTGAGGCTTAGTATGAGCTTATTACCTACCAAATTTTATCCGAATCTATAGAACAGTAGCTGAGATATTGCAGTGAGTGTAATGTGAGTGGCAGCGTCTAATAGGAGACCTGACTGTATTAACTATTATTGATGGTAGACATAATATTTCACACAAGCTCCACCATACCAATTTGGGGAAGAGCACCAATTTTCAACCTACCACTAATTTTCGACCCATTCATACGATTTCGGCCTATTTTATATAAATATTCGAAAATTAGCACAGAATTCTTGTAGGTCGAAAATTATTGCTTTTCCCCTATATAGTTAACTGATATCGTTTTTAATTGATTGTTTTTTTTTAATTGATTGTTCGCCATCAAAATTCAGCTCACACATATTAATAAAATTCTCTATTTTACGTGGTCATTGAGAAAATTTCCATAGTGAAATTAAGTGCCCGGTGAACTTAGTCTCACAGGGGGCGGAAAGAAACTTTTATCATAAAGTGGTGTGACTGGTGTCGATCGCTAAGCATTTCTTTCAATTCGTGTTCGTCCATGCGATTTCAGTGTAAACGTGCAAAGTGGATAATTGAACTGAAGTTATTTAGCGAAATACAGTAGTTTTATTGCATTTTTGGAGTACAAGTGTACGAACCATAACAGCTTTCACAAAATTACACTTGGAAAATGAATCTATGTTGCAGGTAAGTTGTAATATCCGCCGTAGTGGAACATTTTAAGTTTGATACGACGAATAATAGCGCTTACGACGAAGTAGAACAAAACCCCATAGTTCACAATTAAATTTTTAAGTTTTAATTTTGGAATATAAGCCATATTCGGAATTTGAGGCAAAACGGTATTTATTATGCTTTTTAAGTCAGTATCAGAAGCCATTTTATAATTTCGACAGTACCGTTTTGACTCATTGTCCGAACACTTAAGGCCAGCAGTGACTTCGAATAATAAAATCCTCTTAAAAATTCTGTTATTATTCAAAAGAAATCCAAAACGATCTGTTTAACCCGTATAGGCCTGAGTGAAGGCAAAAATTCTAAAACCCTCACCGCTCAGCGAATTCTCAATGGATTCAAATGATTTTTTGTCAGTATACTGGCACACATATCTAGTTTCTAAAAGTGGACAGAGGAACGCGGAAATATTCCTGTGGCTGGAGTTATTCCGGTGGGTCACTGGGTCAGGTCGGGTGAAAAGGTCACTGTGCGTTTGTGCCCCTGGAGGTAGGCAAATTTCAAGTCACAGATAATTTCCGGAACTGGCTATTATGTGGCCACTTTATTACGGAATTTTAAGAAAAGTGCATCATTGTAAACCTTTTGAGAAACGATTGAATTGGATAACTATGAGTTTTGCATTTGATTGATTCTACAAATGACCATTTTCGGGTCCCGGGACGCCTCAAACTTACGATAAAGTGGCCGATTTGTATCTGAACATCTGTGCCAAGCATATGGGAACGCATTTTAGTGCAAAATTATGTTTGATTTCTATTTTTCAAGAATTGAAACGGTTTAGAATCCAAAAAATATATAGCCGGTTCTTCCGGGCATTACGTCCGAATGGCCACATTCGGTATATTTTAAATGATACAAAACTCTTCATTTATAATGTTGAATATCAGATCTTAATGATTTATGCAAATTAAAATGATTGTCATTGCAAATAAATAAAGGTAACTTGGCATGTCCCAAAACATAGCCGTTTTTTACCCGACTTGACCCAGGGACCCACCGGAATAACTCCGGCCACAGGAATATTTCCGAGTTCCTCTGGCCACTTCTAGAAACTAGATATGTGGGCCAGTGAACTGACAAAAAATCATTTGAATCCATTAGGAATTCACTGAGCGGTGAGGGTTTTAGTATTTTTGCTTTCACTCAGGCCTATACGGGTTAAAAGGTTATGAACTTATTTCAAGAGAAATGAACAAAATTAGATCCAATATGGATTTTCTTAAGGGTGAAACACAAATTAAGTCACACAGAATTTGGCTATTTTGAACCCACTTCTCTTTGTCAAGTTTTTTTTTTTGTATGAATCGTCTGAAAATTTTGTATAGCTTGTCACGCTATTCATCATGCATGAGCCTCTACAAATTCCTCATGTTTTTTTTTTGTATTTCAACAGTTCTCCCTGAGATCCTTCCACAGATCTGTTCAGGCATAGGTACTTTAAAATTGCTCGCGAATTTCTTTCATGTAATCGAGAGTTCCTTCAGAATGTTTTCTTGCTTTCTCTAGGATTTTTGAAGTGCCGTAATACGGGGTAACTTTTAATTTTTTTTGGAACAAATTCTGAATCAATTAGCGTACTGTATTGAAGATTTTCGTTTTACAATTTTAAAACAAGTACTGGTATCTCAGTTATCGATTGCAGTTGAAAGATTGCATAACGTTTCATTTTGAACCAATCGATAATTTTTCATATAATTGAAAGTCTATTTTCGGTATTGGGATAACTTTGATAATGAGTATGTAAATACATAAAAATCGGCAACCGAACTACATCATTGCAGTCGGAGCAGGGATGGAGAATGTTATTGAAGAACATGGACTAGATTTTGTTCATAAAATAACATAATTTATAGAAAAAATCTGAAAACAAAAATAAGTCTTACCAAGGTTCCGAGTTCTTTGCAGCGAAAACCTGCCTTGCGAAACTATCCGTCATCAAAACAAGGCAAAAATAGATAATCGCACACTTCCACAGCTATGAGAAGTTCGTTTTCTCTTTCTCCTATCCTTGGAGAACATTTCCAGTATCAATTTTCACGAGCAGCAGTTGCTTTTATGCACCAAATTAACCGCTGCTTTCGCCAAGTTCATGTGGTACCATGGTTAGAGTTCACGTATCACAGTTGTTTTTAGCAATGTACTTGGTTCAAATCCCGTCGCCGGTACCAGTTTTTGTTTCTCCACATAGTGATAATTCTTGGTGGAAGTTGGTGAGCAGTAAATTGATGGAGTGGAAAAGAATTTCCCCCTCAGTGGAATGATTTTCGGATATGAAAATTTCTTTCATTACTTTTGTTTGAGATTCACCTGCCTCTTTGGAAAACATTCTGATTGAAAGTAATGAATGTTTAATTACCGCAAATCGGTGTACAGGCAATTTATGCACCATATGAGATATAAGGGAATCTGGGGTAATATGCACCCTTGAGGCAAAACGACCCACGGTGCTTTTTAGGCTATTTGCGAAGTAATTTTGAACAATTTTTCATCAGGAGCTGATAGTAAGGAATCCAGGCATACGATTTGACAAGAAAAAATCCGCGGAAAATGTCTCAATTTTTCCCAAATATTCATAGAAACCCCAAAAAGCCGTTTTGCCCCGAGGGTGCATGTTACCCCAGATGCCCCTAGTGTACCTGAAACGGTCGATTATTACAGTACGCCTTCTGACTATGATGCTGACTTTCCAGTCTAGATTAAAAAGCATAACTATAACTGTGCGTTATTTGAACACGTATAGATAATTTGCTTATTTAAGGCTATAGTTTAGGGACAACCACGCCAAAAAAATAGTAAAGTAAATTTGGGAGATGTTTTCAAAAAATGTTATTAACAGTTATTTACCTATGATATGGCAATATAATTGACAAACAGATACGCATAAGTGGAGTACCGTAATGCGTAATCGTTAACTCAACTTCTAAATACTTTTCGTTGATTTAAGTCCAAAATTTTTGTTTAAGTTTTGTTGTGATTTTGTGTAGTTTGAACTCAATTTTGTTATATACCCAACAAACATTTTTACTGAATAAGAGCTGAACAAATCACTTTTAGGCTTATTTTAGTTAAATAACCTACTGTTCAGCTACTAATGTTACTTGGGTATTTTGGGATACAGTAATCCCTTCCAAAATGTTAAAAAGGAACAAGCCAAATGTTAAACAGCTGAACTCCAGTGGCGTTTTCGTCAAACACGATCGAATGCGTCAAGTTTCAAATTTGGACTGATTTTTGAAATTAAAGTTCAAATATGATATAGTTGCTATTTGAGAGGGGAAAATTGCCAAAGTAGTGTCAAGAACACAATCTATAGTGTTATCAGACAAAAAAAAAGATTTTATCATAATTTTTAGGACCCTATTATCTATGGAACTTAGGAAGTTAATTTGAGAGAAAGCTCAAAATGTAATTAAATCCGGTTATTGCTAGATGAATTTTAATTAGTTTAATGGTATTTGGACTTGTGCGAATACTTGGAGGATTCGCAACTGAGGGTCAATGAAATATTAGGAGTAATATTCTTGTAGTATTCAAAATATTTTTGAAGGAATCAATAGAATTTTTTTTTCAACGATTCCTAAACAAATTGTTGATGACTTTCTTGAGAAATCGTTGGAGGACTGGGCGCAGTGATTTATGTAGTGACTTAAAGTAAAACAGCTTGAAATCAAAATTCAATAATGTACCAAAACTTTGAAGGCACAAATCTTTCAAAAGAAGCATCAAACTACAATGCAATTTCTATTTTAGCTTTGTGCACTAGCTGAAAGTTTAAAATAAGAAGATTGACTTTGTATATTCATCATTTCAGCAGATTGCCTTTGAAATCGTGAGTAGAGGCCCAAGTTGACCATAGTGCTGGCCATGTTTCACCTTAAAGACGACTTTAGTATGATACCAATCTCGCTGCCCTAGAACGTTCATTTAAACATGAATCGCGAATAACTATTGAAAATGTCCTATTTCAATATTTAATTAATATTTTTTTGCATTAAACTCGATACAATTCGAAAATGGCTACTTCTAGAGAAATTATTAATATAATCATTATGGTTCAGAATAATTTTTAGATTCTTATTGTATCATCAGAACGTATTTATTTCGACAAAAATTCAAAATTTTAAAGATCGATCAAAAGTTGTTCTTAGAAAAACGTTTTTATTAAAAAATATTCCACCATGCAACTTTCCCTCAAGCATCTGTTTACTATCTAGATTCTATGGTAAAATATTAAAAAATATTTACTATGGGGTTTTGGTGTAATTTAAAATTTAAGTTTTATTTTTGATTTTTTTATAGAAATAAATAAAATATTTTTTCGGTGTATATTTTTTTATAGTCCAAACGGTTCACTACAACTTCTTCATAGAATAATTTTCTCTAAAATCAGCAGTTTCGGCGTAAGAATTTTTCAAATAAGTTGCATGCCAAAATTTATAGGCCATTTTCAAAAGTTATTCTTGAGTCAAAATGATCAATTTATCTATAGAAAACACTTATTCTACCATACCAAATACAAGTGCAAAATTCAAAATGACCTACCGGCTGGCCAGAGCCGCGTTCAAACGGGAGATAGCGACGGGAAGCTGACGCAAATCCCTGGGGCAACGCCTATCGAGTAGTGATGGCGAAGAGTAGGGGTCCAGTAACACCAGCTAAAATGTGCTCCGACAAACTGAAGTTGATAGTGGACGGTCTCTTTCCTACGCATGCACCCACCGCACAGTGGGACGAAACTGAAAATTGACGGTCAAAACCTCTTAGAGGCGTTTTAGCCCATAGGTGTCTTCGGGACATTGTTTTGAATTAGTGTCCCGAGTAATAATAAAAAATAATTTTAAATTAGAATCAATAGGGCACCCGAGCAAAAAATATGTTTTTGAAAAAAAAAATTTTTGGCTGGTCATTTCTTCAGCAAAGTTTTAGTTCTTTTTATTTTCAACAACTTTGCTGAACATGCTTGATATTTTTGACTTCGTTTTCACGGTTGAATTTTTAAATTTAACCATTTTACCATAAATATCAGTTTTTTGACCATTTTTATGCTGAATGTGCAATTTACGAACATGACATGTTCTACAACATTTTATATATATCAAAAATACACAAATTTGCCGAATATACCAAAGCTGTGAAATCATCACATCCAAAGATATAATGAAATTATGTTAAAATTTACATAATTTTCAGCCATATTTCTAAGCAAGTTTCTCCTGAATCGGCACTTTTCGGCAGCCATATTTAGTATACTTTGATGCCTTATTATATCAGTTAAAGCCCCATGGCGACAGAATGATCGGATCTCACAGGGCTTATTGATTTCAACCATTTTTTTGACAAGCATGGAATTTTATTTTGACCTTTTGTATGCTCATAGTGCAGTCAATAAACTTGGGATGTTCTTTTATTTTTTATATCACAAATCTTAACAACTATGTCGAAGACATCTGTATAAACTGACAAGCTATCAAAAAACAATGTTTTATTAAAATAAATACTATTTTTGAGAATTTACTAGGTAGGTTTCTCATGTACCAGCAATTTTGGACACAAGTTCACTTCGGCCGGCACAACAAACTGGTTGAAAATGGTAATAGATGAAAAATGAGAGGAATTATGTTCAACATGCGAAATTATGTTTTACTCTCTATTATTATTTGCTTTTTATCATAAAATACATATGATCGATGTTCAGACAGACTGGACCAGATGATATTTTGGTGTCATAGAGATATGTTAGTAAAACAATCAATTTTGATTTTTCTGATGGTATTTTGATTCAGACGTATCATCAAATAGATATGTTCTATCATCACAACAAATAATGCAAATATTTTGATATTTCGAATGCCTGGGGTAAGTTTTCCTAAAATCTTTAAAAAACACTATTATTTGTTCTTAATTTGCACGCATTGTGACCGAAGCCAAATTATCGTCGACAACTACAATTTGATGCTAAAATTGAGCAGTTTTAGTGTGATAAAGATGTTTACTAATATGTTTTTTTATTATATAATTAATACAGAGTATTGCACTGTGAGTATACAGAAGGTCGAAAAACTATTTAAGATCGAAATTCCAAGCTCGTCAAAAAAATATTGAAATCAATAAGCCCTGTGAGACCCGATCATTCTGTTGCCATGGGGCTTTAACTGATATAATAAGGCATCGAGGTATGCTAAATATGGTTGCCGAAAATTGCCGATTCAGGAGAAACTTGCTTAGAAATATGGTCGAAAATTATGTAAATTTTAACATAATTTCATTATATCGTTGGATGTGATGATTTCACAGCTTTGGTATATTCGGCAAATTTGTGTATTTTTGTAATATATAAAATGTTGTAGAACATGTCATGTTCGTAAATTGCACATTGAGCATAGAAATGGTCAAAAAACTGATATTTATGGTAAAATGGTTAAATTTAAAAATTTAACCGTGAAAACGAAGTCAAAAATATCATGCATGTTCAGTAAATTTGTTGAAAATAAAAAGAACTAAAGCTTTGCTGAAAAAATGATCGCCCAAAAAAATTTTTTTAAAAAAAATATTTTTTGCTCGGGTGCCCTATTGATTCTAATTAAAAATTATTTTTTATTATTACTCGGGACACTAATTCAAAACAATGTCCCGAAGACACCTATGGGCTAAAACGCCTTTAAGAGGTTTTGACCGTCAATTTTCAGTTTTGTCCCACTGTGCACCGTGTGGCCACCCATACCGTACGCTAGAAGAAGGAAATGCCGATATCCAAGTTTCTAACGCCGAGCTGATAACAGTTGCGAAAGGATTGAAGCTGTACAAAGCTCCCGGTCCAGATGGTATCCCTAACGTAGCGCTAAGGGCAGCAATCTTGGCGTTCCCAGATATATTTAGGACAGCTTTGTAGAAGTTTCTAGCGAAAGGCTGCTTCCCAGACAGAAGGAAGATGCATAAGCTGGTGTTGCTGCCTAAACCGGGAAAACCGTCAGGAGATCCTGCTTCATATAGACCAATATGCTCACTGGATACTCTTGGTAAACTTCTGGAGAAGGTCATCCTCGGCAGGCTAACGCTCTACTCGGAAGGCGAGAACGAATTGTCGAAAAGGTAGTTCGAATTCCGTAAAAAGACTTCGACGATGGATGCTATTTGGACAGTCATCGCGTGCGCGAAGAAATCGTTCAAGCAGAAAAGGAGAGGCAATCTGTACTGCGTAGTGGTAATGATAGATGTTAAAAACGCGTTCAACTGTGCAGTTGGGAGGCAGGGAGGCAGGAGGCGGTTCAGCAGTTCGAGATCAACGTCTGAGGACACGCAATCTCATCGAAGCGATCTCTAAAGCACCTCGGAGTAGTGGTCGACGACAGGCTAAACTTCAACATGTCTACGAAAAGACAGCGAAAGCAGCTAACACTGTAGCTAGGATCATGCCCAACATTGGAGACCCAAGAAGCAGTACGAGGCGTCTTCTGGCGACCGTATCATCGTTCATACTGAGATACGTAGTCCCGGCTTGTGCTGCAGCGTTGATAACTAAACGCAATCGAGAGAAGCTGGCAGGTACCCATGGCTACCGCACTATATCGTCGGAGGCAGTGTGCGTTATCGCCGTAATGATCCCCATCTGCATCTCTCTGACAAAGAGAAGTTAACTTCTTTCTGACCCAGTTTTATCAGACCATGGATGCTTCCGGAAATATCTGCACAGATTCGGACACGCAGAGTCTCCACATTGTCCGGCCTGTCCAAATATAAAGGAGACACCGGAGCATGTTATATTCGACTGCCCTCGATTCAGGGATACACGAAGCGAAATGATGTTAGAAACCGCAAGCGTCCTAAATCCGGACAACATCGTGCAGACCATGAGCTAGCACGAAGGCACTTGAAATACGGTGAACAGAGGGATAACGCAGATTATATCATCACTGCAATGGAGATGGCGTGAAGACCAGAGATCTCCGGGCCGCGATCGAAGTAGGCTAGATCCAAGGTCGGGGACTAGATCGAGTAGAGCGGACGTAGTACCGGTAATATGTCGTCTGGACGCCTGCAACCTGGAAGTCATCCTCCAACCTGAAATGCAGAACCAACCCTGGCACTTGGGCAACCAACGTCGAGTCGGAGTAGGCTGAGGCCGACATAGGCATCAGCCCGGATAGGGATATCTCCCGTCGCCGTCGGAGTAGGATAGATCCACGGCCGGGGATTACTCTGAGTAGTTCGTAACGTATTACCGGCAAGAGTCGTCGGAACGCCAGTGAACCGGAAGTCATCCTCCAACCTGAATTGCAGAACCGACCCTGGCGCTTGGGCAACCAACGTCGAGTCGGAGTAGGCTGAGTCCACCACCGGGGTCAAGCTGAGTAATACGCGAAACAACACCGGCAAATGGTCGTTGGGGCGCCTATGAATCGGAAGTTGCCCTCCACTGGAAACGCAGGACCGACCTCGGCATCTGCCCAGCCAGCTTTGGAGTAGACTAGTTGAGTAGATCGCGCAGTAGCGGAAGTTTTCTTCCCCCGGAATCGCAGGGCCCACCTGTACGTGGGAGCCTTGTATCGCTCTTCAATTAGACTCTCCAACATCTCAGTTAAAATAAATTTCAAATATCCTTGATTCAAAAGGTCCAAAGCTTTCTCATAGACAAAACAAAATAAAGGAACTCTTGGAATTTATTGACCTGTTGCAGAAATAAGTGGAGCTAAGGTTAGCATTAGATATTTTCGCTCGGCTACCTGTCCTTTATCACTGGGATTCGGTTCAAATCAACTTTTCAAAGTATCGTGATGCCTACTCCAAAGTTCGATCCTCGAACTCCATTGAGCACTAGGATTGTGAAGACTACAGATATGTCGGACGGTCCTTCCGTATTGTCGACTCACTATTTTTAGACCTTCAATACGATTAAAAGAACCTAAAAATGGTAAACTTTACCATAGAATACTTTTGCCCGGCAAATGTAGAAGCGAGAGACAAGCTCTGCTCTAGCGATATATGTAATTCAAACATAACAAGAAATTTTCAATTCCTTCATCAAGCAAATAGGGTCTAGCACTATATTATCTAAACATTGAACGACTTTTTACATTAATTAGGAAACCAATTAACACAAAGAATCTTCCATTTTCAGCGCAACTCAGTATCTCCTGCCGAACGTGAAAAGTACCGACCTCGTTCACCCCTAGACCTGGACAGCGAAGCCAAGCGACGGAAAGAGGAAAAACTTAACCACGTAAGTCTGCTAGCTGCAACGTCTATTTCTTTCTTCCTATTTGTTGTTGCGTAACTGGGATCCCTCAGATCTTCAATAGCCAACCGTTAAAGGCATCGGGCGGGAAAAGTCTATTCTTCGAGTCATACTAGCGACCAACAGAGTGAGCACCCACGATAAGTGCTACAGCTGACTTTTGTTAATTTCAACCCAGTTTAGAATTTCATTCCAAATTCCCTAAGTTTAAGTTCTATACGGAAATCCTCGATAATTAGTAATTATTTCTTTAAGTTCTCCCAACTCTCTTTTCCAAAATATCATTTCGATTCTTATGAAAACAAAATTCCTCGTATTATTTCACAGGACAACGACGCCGACAAAAGCGAACAGGAATTGGTGGTGGACGTCGCCAACGATACGGTAAGGGCTTGATTTCCGAAGAAAGATACCCACACCCACTGCAAAAACACAAACCTTCAGTTTCATTTCACTTACGTTCAATTTGTTTCAGTATCTGTCCGTTTTGATTTATTAGTTTTGTTTCAGTTGATTGAAGTATTTTCCATCACTCGCTCATAAATCACGTATCGTAACGATGTCACAAATGTAAAAAGCTCGCTCTGTTGTTGATCGTGTGAATGCACTCTCTAGTTCTATGTAGCGATCTTTCTAGATAGACACAATCGGTCTACATAAACCAATAAACCAGTAGATCTTCCCGCCCAGTGTTGGTTTGCGTTTTCCATGAATCCTCAAAGCCCTCAGATCCAATTTTGAAACAAGATCATTTATAAGCTCACGATCGAATGTTCTACGATCTTTGCAGGGAACCCCATCTCCGCGCCCAAACGGTGATCACGCGTCGTTGGAAAACCGAGACCGCGATAGTGTTGGTTTGAACGGAAGTGACAAAGCCGGCTCAAGTAGTCTGAAAGGTGTGAACGACAGACCGCCCTCCCGATCCGGATCCAGCTCATCGCGATCGACCCCAAGCCTCAAAACTAAAGATGTAAGTCGAAACCCTGGTAAACTTGATTCAGACTTCTGATCGGATCGCAATCCATACATTACAGCTCGACAAACCAGGTACCCCTGGTGCGAAAGTGCGCGTCCCAACGCCCAACTCTTCCACTCCGGGAGTTCCCAAAGCAGCAGTACCTCCAACGGCCGCCGGCTATCCGGCGTCACCATATCAACGACCTTCAGATCCATACGTGCGACCACCGCTTGACGCATACGGACGACAGCCGATTCCATTCGATCCTCACGCACAACTACGGACCAACGGAATCCCTCTGCCCGTCTCGAGTGGTAAACCGTGAGTAGAGCTCTACGATGAATTCCGGAAAGTATGTTACTAACCTGAACTTCTTGTTTCTTGTCTTATCTCACGCAGTGCCTATTCGTTTCACATGAACGGCGAAGGAGGACCTCAGCCGGTGCCATTTCCTGCCGATGCCCTAACCGGACCCGGAATCCCGCGACATGCCCGCCAGATCAATACGCTTTCCCACGGTGAGGTCGTCTGCGCCGTCACCATCTCCAACCCAACCAAATACGTCTACACCGGCGGAAAGGGATGTGTCAAAGTTTGGGACATCTCCCAGCCCGGCAGCAAGAGTCCTGTCAGCCAACTGGATTGCTTGGTATGTTAGTCTTTCGGAGTTGAACTTTCTCAAGGTTGAACGATCATCTCCCTTTTGTACAGCAACGGGACAACTACATCCGCTCGGTGAAGCTGTTACCGGATGGGCGAACGTTGATCGTCGGCGGGGAAGCATCGAACCTGTCCATCTGGGATCTGGCGAGTCCGACGCCGAGAATCAAGGCTGAACTCACCTCGGCAGCTCCGGCCTGTTACGCGTTGGCCATCAGTCCCGACTCGAAGGTATGCTTCTCGTGCTGCAGCGATGGCAACATTGCCGTGTGGGACCTGCACAACCAGACGCTGGTGCGGCAGTTCCAGGGTCACACCGATGGCGCTTCCTGCATCGACATCAGCCCTGACGGCGTCCGGCTTTGGACCGGAGGACTGGACAACACGGTGCGATCGTGGGACCTGCGGGAAGGACGGCAACTGCAGCAGCATGACTTCAGCTCCCAGATCTTTTCGCTCGGCTACTGTCCAACGGGTAAGCATTTCACCGCATATTTTCGATTGGGAATCATTTCGAATGTAAAACCTTAGTCTTCGATGAAACAGGTGAATGGCTCGCCGTCGGCATGGAGAACTCCCACGTGGAGGTGCTGCACGCCTCCAAGCAGGACAAGTATCAGCTGCATTTACACGAAAGCTGCGTGCTGTCGCTGAGGTTCGCCGCCTGCGGCAAATGGTTCGTCTCGACGGGCAAGGATAACCTGCTAAACGCATGGCGCACACCGTACGGTGCCAGTATATTCCAGGTGAGTGTCGTACACTGGAGCCTCAATTTAAGAACTAGATCGAGAGTTCGGCTATGAAGTCTCATTGCAGTAATTTCATTTTTACTCTTAAAAAACTTTGAACAAAACAGTATTTTAAAATACGCGGACACGAAAATGTGTGAATTGTATTAATTTGTCAATCAAACCGTGCCAAACTCGAATTTAATTAAACTGACTTTTTTGAATATTTGCAACAATAACTTTTAAAAATGTCAATTATAATTATTTGTTGAATATTCTACCCTAATTTCGTTCCAGTCCAAGGAGACCTCATCAGTACTTAGTTGTGATATATCGACCGATGACAAGTACATCGTGACTGGCTCCGGCGACAAGAAGGCAACCGTCTATGAGGTCATCTATTAAACCGATCGAATGCGGTAGTAATCTTTAGTTTGATTCGAAGTGCAACAAACACCCCTCCCGATCCCCTGCTACATCGAAAACCATCGATACCCGTAACGATACATCACAAATTCTCTTGATCGTGACAACAAAAAGGCAGCGTTGACTTGATTTTGAATGTATCATAGAACATCACAACTCCCAAAACAAAAAAGTGACTTAAATCGAGGAACTCACAGATTCGAGAATCTTTACACACATACAGCAGCTGTATCAGTTCATTCATTATATATAGAATCTATGTAGAAAGGAATAAGACACACTTACACACACTCACAACAGTCAGTCGTGTAGATGATGCAGTAATCTTTTCACGCCAACACACACAAACATTTTTAGTAAAATGAGAGACAATGGGCGCAAAACAGCAAAGATCAAGAACATCAACAAAACAATGCTACAAATGTTAAATGGTAAGTTTACAATTTAAGTAATTTAAAGTAAATTAAAGGAAAAGAAACCCGCAAAGCATCCCTTTAATTATACAGAAAAAAAAATCAAAGAATTAATTGTAGAATCTAGGCGATAAAAGGATGAAAAATTGAATGCAGCGTGTAAGGTAAGAACCAAACAGAAGAAGCAGATTAATTTAAAATTATCAAAATTCTTAGTGATTACCGTATAAATTGAAGCAGAGTATTGTACAGTATTTGAAAAAACTCGTAATGTTAATTATGGTTATCAACCCTCTCCCAGTACATACGACCGAACGAAACTTAAGCTAGATCAAAGCATAGAGCGAGAGATCCCTCGAGGTTTCAAGTGGAAATTCATCTCAAATTCAATTCGGAAGAGAAAATAAAAAAAAATCGCTTGATAAAAACAAATTTAAACATTTACATCTAATTGTTTTCCAATATCCTTCTTAGAAAAAAAAAGAGAATCGTATCGATGTCAGTTTGTTCCATTTAATCCTTTTAATTTTTGAATAAAACAAACACTGTAAGATATTTCAACCATTAGTAATCAATGCGAAGAAGTGAAACCAAAAAAAAATGCGAAAAGTAAAAATTGTTATCGATTCATAGTACGCATTGCAAAAATCAAGCTGAACTTTCGTCGAATATCCTCTTTCCACCACTAACCGAATCTAATGCTAATTGAATCACACAATAAGGTAGATTGAAAGAAAGCGTGAGAATCACATGATAAATGAAGCGAAGAAGGATCAATTGATGAAAACAATATAGAGGATTGAAAAAACTCTGCAAAAGAAGAAAACTGCTGGAATAATATCTCACAGTAAAACAACCAAAACATAAAAACAAGAAGCAAACTGAGAGGAAGCAAAGATTCGGAGAATCCCAACCACACACTGGAAAGTTCAATACAAATATTATAAATGAATATTTTTAGACATGAAAATATTGAAAACAAAAAAAAAACGTAAGTAATTTTATTTGATCCGAACTACCATTAAAAAATAGTATTGTATTCGTCTCTCTGTTGAACCGGTACCGACTTTTCAATCGTGATCATCTATTTATTACAGCGGAATCAATCCGTTTGATTTACTTTTGCTATTCTTGGTTTATGGTAAGTCTTTGATAAGCTATCTAACCAAGGCTACATCCATCCCCTGCCTACATTCATTCAATTTATTTAGTTAACATCTAAACAAATAACACTGAATCAACAATTTCACGCCACAAAACTCGGTTCGTGGCCGCATCTCTCCATCCTCGGTTCTGCCTCAGGCTCACCAAATCCACGCGCACTTGATCCGCCCTACTAGCTCGCTGTGCTTCACGCCTTCTTGTACCAACCGGATCCGACGCGAACACCATCTTTGCAGGGTTGCTGTGCGGCATTCTTGCAACATGCCCTGCCCATCGTATCCTTCCAGCTTTGGCCACCTTCTTAATACTGGGTTCGCCATAGAGTTGGGCGAGCTCGTGGTTCATCCTTCGCCGCCACACACCGTTTTTCTGCACACCGCCAAAGATCGTCCCAAGCAGCCGACGTTCGAAGACTCCAAGCGGCGTGTGAGTCGAGACGAGTCGCTCTCACCGCGAGTGACGTGAGACGACTAATGTTAATCAAATGAGAGCGAGTCGACAATTGTCACCTCATTCGACTCGTGTCACCTCACACACCGCGCAGAATAAGCACAAATCAGCCGGTGCAGACAGGCGGCCAACCTCTCCGGGCCCATTTTGATGAGTTCAGCTCCAATACCATCCTTACCAGCGGCCTTGTTGTTCTTGATCTGGTTGATGGCATCCTTAACCCTCTAATACCCAACCCCGCCTTTAAACGGGGTACACTTTGCAAATTTGTGTATTTTTTTGTAGCTCAAAAATAAAAATGATTTTGTTTTTGGCTTAAACCTTGGCTCATAATACGCATATTAGGGAAGTTCTTTATGACTTTTGAAACTTTTTTGTATTTTTGAAAAATGTTTGAAAAATTGTATTCTTGTATAACCTACAAATGCCTGGGGCTAATTTAACGTGTAATATAAAAAATCGTATCTCTAATATTTTTCTACAATCAACCTATCACAGAAGAAGAGCCTGATGGTATTGAAATTATTTCAAATCTGTTTTTCCGTTAGTTACACGGAAAATAAAACATGCTTCGAAAAAAATACAAAATTAGTATTTTCAAAAGTACCGTAAAAATGTGATTTTTTATTATTGCCAAAAATTAGTACTCAGGAGAGGCTTCAAGAAAAAATAAAAAAGAATAGGGATGTTCAAAAATAAAAATTACAAAAATCAAAAACCAAAATTCATAGATTTGCGAATAAAAATAAATCATTGCCCAAAACGTGTTTAGAACGATTTTAGATAACGAAAAATGATATTTAGATCGAAAATAAAAATTTGGGTATTAGAGGGTTACTTCCCTCAATGTGGGCACATGTCACACACATGCTGACACACGTGCTAACGTAGTCACTTCCCCGTGCTGCTTCCACCTTTCATTCGCCTCACGTCCGTCCGTCAAGATGCTTCCGTCCTTATCCTTACACATTTCGGCTCGCGGCGCGAAGCCTTTTTGGGATGCGTTAAGCTTCTCGTAGAACTTTCGCGTTTCTTGTGACGGATGCAGCTGCTCTATTTCTTCACATCCCGCTTCTTCCGGTCCGACACGAATGCACTCAGGTGTAAAGTGTCGTAAATACACAATCAATCAATCAATCCGCTTCTTCCAGGCGGCGCTTTTTGTCCCGGAAGGCGGGTTTGCTGCTTGCGTGTTCTTTTATATCGCTCCACGTTTTGTCGCGTTCCTTGCTGCAGAACCTGCCTGTATTCTTCGTCGAACCATTCGTCACATGTACTCTTTTCCACGTACCCGACTATGCTCTCGGCTGTGTTGTTGATGGCTGCTTTTATGTTGCTCCAGCAGTCCTCAAGAGGGGCTTCTTCAAGCTCGCCCTCTTCCGGCAACGCTACCTCGAGATGCTGCGCGTATGCCGCGGGCACGTTCGGTTGAGTCAGTCGCGCTAGGTTATACCGAGGCGGGCGTCGATACCGTACATTGTTGATGACGGATAGTTTTGGGCGCAGGTTCATCATCACTAAATAGTGATCAGAGTCAATGTTAGCGCCACGATAGGTCCTGACGTCGGTTATATCGGAGAAGTACCGTCCATCAATCATCGTGGTCGATTTGTAATTCCGTCTGCTGCGTTGATCTCCAGGTGTACCGATACGGGAGGCTGTGCTGAAAGTATCGGTACACCTTTTCTCGCACCTATCATTTGGATTCTCTTTCATTCAACTACCGTTCCCTCATCGTTATCATTTTTTCATTCCTGTCGAAGAGTTTTTCTGACACTCCTATAAACATTCGGCTACCAAATTGTGCACGCTTAATTGATTTCAACAACTAATACAGCACATTCACTATAACCCTCTCCAGAAATTTTAATGACAACAAAAATAAAAATTGAAAACAAAACAAACAATTGACATGATTCTCACGCGAAGAAAAATCTTTTGAATCGATTGGGTTGTTTAGGGATGAAAAATTAACAGTTTTTTTTGTAACTAGATCGAAAGAGCGCGTTTTTATAAGTTTATTACAATTTTATTGCGCTTCAGTATCTTGATTTTGATATTATAAATGATTAAAAAAGATTTCAATCCGTAGATTCAATGACATTTTAATTTACACAATGACAGCTCCTCCCGAAGTAAAATTTGCCGAGGGGTGATTCAAAAGTGATTTCCATACTAACTTCAAACACGTTTTAAAAATAGTTCCAGGGCACGAAAAATTTTGAAATTTTGGGGTCTGATTCAAATTTTGTAAAAAAATTCTGATTCAGAATAGGGTAACGTATATAACTTGGACATGCATATAATTTGGACAGACTGGTCGTTCTATGCTCATTTACAATGAGAAGATGACTAATTTATGTACGGGAAATCATGTAATGCATTATCAATGCACTATGCTACTTATTAATGATGACCATTTTCATAACCATTACAAATTGGCTTCAAAAATATCAAAATTGTAAATTGTATCAATAGAACATCTGTGAAAGCTACGAATTCAAGAGGATGTACATGTCAAGAACATACATCAAACGCAAAAATAGCGCTCATAATTGGCATTCATAAAAAGTTTAAAGGTGGCAATATGATAAAATATGTCTAAAATTGAAGCTAAGTTCATCTAAAATCTTAACATGGGTATTTAAGGCATAAACCAGGTGGTGTCCAAAATATATTACGGTTTATGTTCAGTTGATATAATTTGGCCATCTGATGAAACGCACTGAATTGTCGCATGCATGAGTACTTGCAGGCGTATTTCGTGGATCTGATGATATTTGCTTGATTTAAATGAAATTATTGATTATCACTAATACAGGGTGTCCGCAAATTATCCGAACAGCAAAATATGGGAAAGATGATCTTGCATTGAAAACAATAAAAAAGCAATGTCCATGTACCTTTTATAATACATCTAGGGTGGGTGTACCAGTTATGGCCATAGTGGTTCCCTATTTCGCCATACGTGATACCTTGAATGCCTTCACATTTTGAAAAATCTTTTGTGTTTTAGCAGTAAAATAAAAGATAAATCTTGATGTTAAAACATTCAAAAAGATTATAAATGTAAAAGTTATCCAAATTTTGGATATGGCCAAATAGGGAACCACTATGGCCATAACTGGTACACTTTCCCTATATATTAACACAAAATACAGCTTTAGATAGTTTCGAATTGATTGGTTGTTACTGAGATAGGCAAATTTAAATTTTTAGACGTCGTTTTCCCTGATGGCCGCTAGTCATACTGGAGATGAGTTATCCCTAAAATCTAAAAGAGATGAATCCAAATGTCCTATTATTATTTGAAGTAACCTATAGTTTAGTGGCTTCAAGTTAGACTGGAGATAGAAAATTGTACGGTTCAAATCCAGTGAGTTCTATGGACATTTCTTTTCCGTCATAAAGCACGAAAAACAGCTCCCTTCAAGACACCTCTACATATTTGGCTTTCTTTTACAAATATATGAAATCGGAAATGTGTCAAATTTACTTCTTGAGAATATAATAAGCCAATGATTAAAACCATGCAAGAATTTTGAATTTATTATGCTTGATTGTATAGAGCCATGTCTTCAAAGTTTGTACGGATGATTTGCGGACACCCTGTATCCAGCTTTTTACGCTAGCATGCTATAGATTTTGAATCACCCCTTTCTGGCATTTCTTGCTCACACTATAATTTTTTTTATATCTGAATCAAAGTAAGCTTTGTTGAAAAAAAAACCGTTATGTTGACATTGAAACGTGGAAAGTTTTCACTTTTTTGTTTTGGAAACGATCACAATTGAAAACCTATTTCCTATTTCATTCTAATTATTTGCTCTTCTATATAGATGATATGCGAATATCAACGGAATAAAGGATCGGCATTGTATACGAATTGATAGGAATTATATTCATGGTTGGAGACATACAAACATAATCCTGGAAAAATTGAATAGCAGAAGGAGGTGAACTTTTTCCGAGTGGTAGATTGTATTCAGAAATCTTATGTTGCCTGTGAGCTGCTATTTCCAATATATTTCCCGCTTGAATCCCTACTATATGGCTATTTTTGATAACTTCTTGTTAAATTGAACATGTGAACCAATCGTTTACCAATGGTTGCGCATTTTCTCTGTACTCAACATATGCACAGCACCATTTCTGTGCAACGCAACTAAAGGAAAAGCCCATGCCCGAAAACCCCCTAATTTGACATGGTAAAAGACACGTCGTATGAGTATAACCAATATGTGTCGCTGCTTACAATATAGGTGTGAATTGAACTAGACCAGCTTTGACCACACAATTGTGTATTTAGTGATTTTTCTATAGATTTTTTTACAATGGATCATTGAAGGTAGTTTTTGCAAGTGCTCACCGCACCAAAACAAAGGCGCCTCTGTATATGGGATTTAACATTGTGACAGCATTGCTGTTCTGTCAAACACACAAGTCTACGGTGGCGCTATCTATGCTTTCCATAGCGGCCGTTTTGGTTATTTTAATGATCCATTCAATAACCTAATCTTCTTAATAATGCAATGGTTCCACCTGAGCCAATATTCTGGTTTGTATGCGACTTTTCAAAATTTATCGAGACAGCTGTCCGTTGAAGCAAATACTGTTGTTTAGTGGGGTTTTCTTTTGGTAAAATATTGTGCTTTTGCCTCTGCCATATTGATTCTTTCCACGAGCTTCGGGATGTTCTATGATGCCTAAAATTGTATAATAAAAGTAATTAATAAATATAAGATGAATTTTTATGATTTTAAGTTCGAAGAAAACTGCTGCAAAACAAATGCTGTGGAAACACGAGTGAAAATTATTGACAGTTGAATCAACAGTCTGAATTTACAGTCTACTTTGATCAAACTATAAAATCAGAAGGCAGCAAATGTCAAACTCGATTAACCCCCTGTCGTTTTATAGCTATCGTAATAAGCGAAAAAATGCATAAGTCACATGTAAACTCTTAAAACATTATGCTATGATCGTCTTTTTAAGAAACCATTGAATAGATATTGAGATAACGCCCCTGTCCAAATTATATTCACATGAGGGTGTCCAAAAGGTATATTTGATGTCCGAAATGTATAAAAGACAGGCCGCTAAAATACGCTATTTTGGCAGCTAAAGGTACAGTGTATAAACTTTTTATTTCCAGAAACTCAAAGTACAATAAAACATTAAGCATATAAGTATCATAACGCAATAAAATATTAGTATCTTAGGCAGTTAATCAATCGCTGTTTCCAGATATATCCTTAGCCAGTCCCAAAAACATAATTTTCCCTATGTATAAAACTGGGTATCGCTAAACAAGCCAATTCACATGACTATTGGATTTATTATAGGAGTGGCGTGAGGTGACAATTGTTGGTGTCGTATAGCGAGGTGACAATTTTCGACTCGAGTGAAGTAACTCTCCATTTGATATGCACGGCATGTCATTTCACTCGAGTCGAGAATTGTCACCTCGCTATATGACACCGACAATTCAAGCGTGCTCTAGAATAAGGGCGTATTTCTTTTAATCGATCCTCTTCTCTGTGAATAAAGGTGACAAGATACGGGTTTGTCAGCATTTTTTCACCTCAGGACGCAAGATTACATCGCTGCTTAGCCTCCTGAAGGCTTGAGTTGTCACCTCACGCCACTCGTAGAATAACCCATATTATTGACTAACTTCAGTAGTTACTTTCTTTTATTTTCTACAACAGTAGTGGGAAAACCTCGCTTATTTCACACAACATTAGCGTGGTGGTTCTGACGTCGGTGGATCGCGCGACAACTACAAGCTGCAAATCTCTTGAAGGATAGTTAAATAATATTGCAAGATTTTCTCATACTTTTAACGGGAATTTCAGGAGGACAACTATTCCTTCTACCGTAAGGACACCATTCACCGCTCATTAAGCAGCATTTCAACATGTTAAATTCTGTCAAAAATCGGGTTTTCGACATTTTACAAAACATCTTGCGCTAGACGCAAGACAAAATATCTGTTTGCAAATTTTGAAGTTTTTGCTCCCCTATGCTTAAACGGTGTCAATTATGATGAAAATCAATCTCCCAAAATTTGAAGTGATTTGGTTGTGCACACGCTATTTAAAGTTTATATGGAAATTACTATGGAAAAGGCAAACCTTTTGTGTTCAGTCCTCTAACTGCTCATAATAATCCATGCAAAAATGAACAAACTCTTCTTATGTGAAAGCTGCACGGCTACAACTATGTCGTAGACCATATTTTGTTGAAACGTAAGGATAATTTGTTATTGTTGAGTCCAAAGTATACAGTATTGGACAAAACATTTGCAACTTTTTCGATATTCCATACAAAACGACCAACTTTAGTAAGCTAGAACTCAGTTATTTATGGACCGATTCGAATGAAATTTTCTAAGAACATCAGAACATAACATAATTCCCAAGCAACGATACACCCATTCGAGATTTATCATAAAAAAGATAATAAATTGGAAAACGTTAGTTTTATTAAAATATCGGAAGTGTTGACCCATGACACAGTTGCAGTTCAGCTATTTATTTCAAAATTGATAAATTTTGTTGAACAAAACATAAATTTCTCAAAAGTTATTTTTACGTCAGATGGAGCTGCAGCTCATTATAAAAATAAAAAAAACTGCCAACTTATGTAATTTCAAGAAAATACATGGAATGGAGGCACTTTTTTGGCACATCCCACGGCAAAGGCCCCTGTGACGCTATTGGTGCCACTCTCAAGCGAATGGCAAAAACAGGAAGTCTTGCAAAAGACTATGGAAACACAATCGCAACTCCGCGAGAACTATTCGACTGGGCAGTGAAACAAACTGATACATGTATCACCAAATTGAATTTCTGTTATATATCGAATGAACATTATGTTAAAATGTCAGAGGAATTGGTGGAATTGTTTAATGAGGTTAAGGTGATTATAAATTATTATTGTATTATGGCTATATCGGTCATGCGACTCAAAGGTAAAGGGAGTCTATAGAAGTAAATGATGGAAACGAATAGGTGCATAGGCGTCGCAAGGGAGCGACAAGATTGAAATTTAATTAGGTGGTGAAAATTGAGCGAGCCATTTTTTAAAGTCAGTAAGCATCGAAGCGTCCTGTATTTTGCCTAGCTCAATTTTCACCACCTAATTAAATTTCAATCTTGTCGCTCCCTTGCGACGCCTATGCACCTATTCGTTTCCATCATTTACTTCTATAGACTCCCTTTACCTTTGAGTCGCATGACCGATATAGCCATAAAACAATAATAATTTAAAACAATCACGGTCGAAACCTTCTCCTATATATATGGTGATTATAAAACGAAGCCAAACTTTGAATTTTCAGGAGCACAAGACTGGAGAATCTGTCAACAGTTCGCGTTGAAAATCAATCAAATTGCTTGCTTGCTGGTGGTGACCAATGGGATAAATTTTCAACACGGAGCGCTGTTTGGTTCTCAAGTCTTGGACTCTTGAAAATTTAAGGTGTGGCTTCGTTTTATAATCACTGTCCCTGGTATTCAAAAATATCATCGATTTATGCCTATTAGTAATACACAAATTGCAGCCAAACCGTATACCAATTTAGAGGATGAACCAAAAATATTCAATTTATTTAGTAAAGCCCAAAAATAATGTAAATATTCATGTGCAGATACTACGTTTTAGGATATATCCAGCTTTTTACGCTAGGTTGCTATAATTTTTGAATCACCCTCTTTTGACTTTTCTAGCGCACACTATATTTTTTTATGGTTTTATCGAAGCAAGCTAAGAGATGATGAAAATTTTCATTGTTGACGATTCAATGTCAGACATTTTCACTCAAATGTTCAGGAAATGTAAATAAGATTTTCTTCCATTTTTTAATCTTTTGCTTTACAATTCTAGGATAAAAAGCAGCAGAAGCTAATAAGTAGTAGCCGGAATCATATAAATTGTATGCAGATTGGACTGACTCTATGAATATTTTTCAGTGATCAAAGGGATTACTGTTACTAAAACGTTGACCGCTGATGCTCTTTCAATAATCAGTTGCAGATCGTACAAGAAAAAAGTTAAATCCTCTAGATGTGAAATTTTAATTTTCATTAGAATTATCATTTTTGTTATCTGTCTCAGATTTCTACTACTCAAGATGGCCAATTTAATGTGAAGGTTGGTAACCTCGAACCCTCTATGTAATCATCAGTTTTATTGATTGATATTGATTATAAGACTCAAATAGGGCTGTTAGCCGTGATAGCTCTGATTGTGTATTGAAATTTGATCCAACTTTTGAGAGACACTGCAAATAATAAAAGCCAGCAACGAGTCTTTAAAGATATTGGAGTGAGAATTTTTGGCACAATTACCAGTTTTATTGGCTAAGCGATAAGAGGTGAAGTCTGTATTTCATAGAGTGAAGTATTATTTTTACATCCAGCTTCTTGAATACGTTTGCAATTTTCTACTGTGATTATGCTTATAATCAGATTTGCGTTATGGGATACGATTTGAGTGGAATCTATCGATTGGAAATCAAGCTGCTTCTTGAACAACATCAACTAACAAGGGTCTTCGGCAATAGTCCCAATGTTTCAGGAAGTTCGTATGTGGCAATTAACATTTGTCCATGCACGTACAGGCAACATGAAAGGCATCTTGATAGCTAAAATATAAAAAAAAGCAATTTAATCTTTGAAATAATAATTATAAATGTAAAACAAATCAAGAAGGGTAGAAATCCGTAACAAATGTTGTGAAAAATTTTGACATTTTAATCAACAAGCGTAAGGTACTGCCTACTTAGACCCAGCTATAAAATATGTTGGCAAGACATGTCAAAATCGAATCACCCCTGTATGTTTTATGGCTAGCGTAAAAAGCTGGATAGCAATAATATTTTATTTTATTGCAATTTTAGGGAAAACTTTCCGTTTTACGGTTCAACGAAAAGCTACCGCAGCTGTCACATCAATGATTTGCTCTGGTAAATTATCAGTAGGCTTCAATGATAGCTTGGATACCGTCTTGATGATTGTTGTTTGTTGCTATTTTTCATAGCGTCTTCTCTTTCAAGCATACTATGATTGAATTTTTGCTTCAATGATAGTATGATTTCGAAGCCTGCGGTAGAACTTTGACAGCTGCGGTAGAACTCTGCGGCTACCGCAAACTGGAAAATTTTCTTAACAACCGTAATATTTTATTGATGTACAAGGGGGTCAGGGGCCAAGTCTCCAGCATAAGTTTAAAAACTCACACCTTCCATAATACACCGGGGATTTTGGAATACGGGAAGTAGGCAACGCAACATCTTTGACCAGAAGGTTCTTTAAGTTTTGCTTCTACTCTAGACTTCCACTACACGTATGAATGATGCAAAATCAAAAGAAAATGAATCAGTCATACATATAGCGGCAGTGAAGTGTTTTGCCTAAGGATTTGAGAATGGAGGGATTTTGTGTGGTGTTTTGTAAATCGCTTCGTGGAACAAATGTGTCATTAGTTAAATAATAAGATAATCTGATTTACCTTTCATTTAGTAATAAGAATGATTATAAAAACTTTATACTCATCTTTTTTTTTCGGTCATTACGCTGCCATGATAAGGGATGTTCGTCCTCTCCGTTAAGAGGGCAAGATCCGTCATTGATTTTGGAATTTTCAAAAGCAGTTTTTTTCGTTCAAAATCAAGAAATTTTATAGGAAAATGTGTTCATTGTATTCTGTTCTCCAACCGAAACACTGTGAACTCATTTTCATCGAATAGTTTTCAGTTTTGAACAGAAAAACTGCTTTTGAAGTTTCGATGATGACGATGATTACGATGACGGAGCGTTGAACGTTAAGGTGTTCCTCATAATAATGGCGGGTTAGATATGAAAACAAGGATAAAGAGAGAAGGAATGTTAGTGATTGTTACATGCTTTATTGCAGTATTGGCCTACATTGAAGTCATACAAAATTCGTTCTTTGGATTCCCACGATAACAATCCCTGAAACTAATGATAAACAACAAAAAATGAATCCGAAAGAGCGAAATCCTTGAAGTTTCAATGTAGGACAATCCAGCTTTATTGCATGTGAGAAATTCTTGGTGATATTCTGACAACGGCCATTCAGAATGGTTCGACGGATGTGGATAAAAGATCATTATGATGAAATTAACGCGACGACATGTTAGTAAGCTCGGAACTATTATTGTATTTGCAACTGTTAATTTAGATAGTTAAGCTAAGGGTCGGTTATTGTATATAACTTTTTAGATAAGCAGAAGTAAAGCACCTTGAACGCGAAGTAATGACCTTCCATCCCATCTTCAAGTGCTCCCCACAAGCACAACACTTCATTCTGGCACTTTAGAACGTCCATGTTGTAACTTGTTCACACAAGAAATCTGCCTCGACCGAGTTGGCAGAACGCGCCCAAACCCCTTTCTGAACCAAAGGACAGGGGATATATCCAGCTTTTTACGCTAGCTTGCCATAAATTTAGAATCAACCCCTTTTGACGTTGCTTGCCAACACTATAATTTTTATGGTTTAATCGAAGCAAGCTTTGTGAAGAAGAAAATTTTTGTTGTTGACAATTCAATGTCAGAATTTTTAAATTGTGGTTTTACAAAATCTAAATAGGAAATTTAAGATATATTTTATAATTTTTCTCTATACATTTTAGCTCTACAAGGAACAGGAATCAATAGTAACCTGAGGTCCAAATTGAAGACACTATATGCTCAAACATTTACCAAACCATCAACCTACTGATTAGTATTTTAGAGATGCCTCTGGCTAGAAGGCAAACCGTTAATCTCTGTTCAACATTACGGCGATTGTGAAAAGATTTTCAAGGGTGTAGACTGTGGAGAATAAGATCGGGCCAAATTTGTAGATAGTAAGTTATATTTTTATTACCGTCGATTTTTTATGTCAGTTATCGGCATTGTCCCTTGCACAATCATTTTTCAGATTTTTAGAATTTGCGATTGTCGATTCAATCCTAGATTTAATCTATTGGTATGGTTATCCGTAACATGCAAATAAATTCACAGCTCATCTGGGGTTCGAAGGGCGAACTTGAGCAAAAACTCAATGTAATTTATCAGCTTGCCCCAAAATTTAACATAGATCCGTAATACTATTCTGCAAGCTCGCAAAACTATGCTTTTTGTTCATAGCCTCTGCGTTAAGGACACAACATTATGACTAACATCATCAGCATCATCTTTGTTGGAGGTATTTATAAAAACCAACAATAAAGTCAGCATATAAGGGTCTTCTGCATTAGTCTCCTCACTCCAGATATTTAATCAAATTTAAATGGAGCAACTATCACATTTTCATGAAGCTATCAACACCAGCCTGAGATATTTCATCATCCGGATACCTAAAATATAAGAAATAGACATTAAATTCTTGAAATAGTGTTAGACTACGAACAGTTACAAAATTCTAATACGTAATAATTCATAACAAATGTAGTGAAAATTTTTGACAATTCAATCAACAAAGTCAGATCACCGCCTGCTAAGACGTAGCCATAAAAAACATAGGCAATAAATGTCAAAATCTAATCACCCCTTGTTGTTTTATAGCCAGCGTAAAAAGCTGGATAGCAATAATAAAAATAAAACAAACCACGACTAAGTAGATGAAAAAACCGAATTTAGTACTATACCATTTGATTCCACTAGAGTTTGTATCCTTTGACAGATACGCGTATTTCGACCTCAACTGTAAGGCCGTCTTCAGTGTCGAGTACTAAAAAAATCAAAATTTTTTCTCTACATAAAATATCATAACTCTCCCGATATTTTCAATATATATAATAAGAACGATTCGTTTCAAATTGGCTTGTATCAAACATTTATACTTTTGGATAGGCAATAATAATTTTTACATGTTTCAACATAAATATAAGGGTTTGGTTTTGGCAATTTTTTAATCTAGCACAGCGAAAATCAGATTCTTTATTCTTTACAATTTTTATATAACTTAAATTTAAGTGCAAAATTGAAAAGAGGAGCTTTTACAAATGTAACACCATCAACTAACAAAAAGCGAAATAAATTGCTAAAAATTCAAAATCTCTTTTTGCATAAAATGTGTGAAAATCATATTTTTATCTGCACTAGTCTTCAAATGCCAGTATGGTGAAGTCGTGTCCATACTTTCTGGTGCACTCTATAGTAAAATCTTTCATTACGAATTTCACCATCCTTGGAAATAATCTTAGAAAATACCAGCAATATTTTCTCGGTTAAATTTCTACAGATTTACCATTATTATTAAAAACAATTTCTGCAATTAGGAAAAAAATGGATTCTACGTGAATCTGTTAGCAACAGTACCATGAAACTTCAGAATTCATGCACAAACATCTTATAAGATACCTACAGTATAAATTCCGTAAGGTATATAGTCAAAAAAAAATCGTCAAAAAGTTTCAGGAATTTTGCGATGAATTCTTGAACTTTCCGACAGGAATTTAGATTTTTTTTTCGAATTAAATTCAAGTTGAACTAGTAATAAAAAAAAAACTTCTAAAGTTTTTCCAAAACTCTAGAATCTGCAGAAATTTTGATATGCGAAATTTCTTAGTTAATCTATAGAAAATTTTATTTAAAAATCTCCGTAAGAATTTGTGTATTTTTAAGAGAATTTTGAAGAAATGCGAGAAAAAATAGTAGATGGTTTTTTTTAGAGAAATCTGAAGAAAAGCTTAGAGAATTTTGAGCTTGAGCTTGATTGGCCGCCCGTGGATGCACTCCAGTATCGCCAGATTAGCTGCACTTACACAAGGAACCAACCGAATGACTGCTTGGTACTAACAGGCATCCTCAGTGTATAAGTGCTGGTGATCTTCTATTTTTAGGCAACAATGGCACCTGCCACGTCAGATGCATTGAACTGACTCCCACGTAGACCGTATATTCCACTGCATCCACGCCAGTTCATGCGGGAGTGTATGGATTGGGGGAAAGGCATGGCAGAGAGGTTTGCTTTTGTGGTTAGCAGACTGCCTATGTATCAGGCGTAAGAAAGGCGTGCGCGTGGAAGTAGGAAGCATTAGGGAAACGGTTTCTTGTCCGTCTCTGGGGTTCTAGCGTTTGCTATGAACGAATAGTTTGAGTGTGATATATTTAGAATGGAAGATAGAAGCAAGTGAGAGATATACAACTACAAAGTACGAGGAAAGGGACGGGCCTGTGATTGAACCCATGACTTTCTGCATATGAAGCAGAAGCGGTAGCCATCAGACCACCAACCCCGTATACTGAAGAAAAGCTTAGAGAATTTTGAGTAAAAAATAAGGAGAACTTCTCTAAGAAATCGCTAAGAACACCTTCTCAAATGAATCCTGTTCATTTGCTAACGAAAGCCTTGTGGAATATTAGGAGGAAGCCTTAGAGAACACCTAAAAGAATCATTTAATATTTTTATGCAGGTCCTGGACAACTGTTGTTGTGAATGTTTCAAAAAATTCAGATGAAATGCTGAGAAAGGGAAGAATCTCAAAGGCAGATTAGGACAAACTGTTGGTGGACACTCTGAAGAATTTGTTAAGAGAATCCTTGCTTGGTGATGACGAAGATAATTTTGGTGAGACTCCTTTAATTTCTTGCAATTTCACAAAATGCATATCAAATTATTAATGAACAACTGGATGATGTTTCAAATTAACAATAGGAATAAATATATAGTACGTAGAAGACTTTCTTAAAGGTAGATTTCTTCCAGAGCTTCTAAAGCAATTTAATACAGATTCGTCGAGAGATCAGAAAGCTTAATTACTGAGCCTGGGAACTGTTTTTCAGAAAAATAATTACTGAGCCCGGGAATGATTTTCCATTGGAATCCCAGGAGAAACTCAGTGAAAACTGGTAAAGGAGTTCTTGGAGAAGACACTGAAAAATTACTAAAATATTTGATGAAGGAATCCCCTAGGGAATCATGGGAGGAATCTTTTGAAAATACAAGATAATTAATTAAAAAGTTCGTGGAAGAATCACAAGGAATATTCCTCGTGAGTTCTTCGGAAAAATTATTGGAGATTTTTTTTTCAAACGGAATGAATCTACCTTACCAAATATGCCCATAATTGCAATTTTCTGAAATCATTGCAAGTCTAGGTTCTACATTAGTAATGTTCACATAGAATTTTACATACAAAATTCTAGATAATAATAAAATAACCTCTCAAATTTATTATCAAAACTATTTATTACACCTTCATAAAATTATAGCATACGATCATTAAATCCACACCTTTTATCACGCTTTGCTAGCACTTTTGGGCTTCCGGCCTGGTTTACCCCGCGGTAAGCTGATCCACACAGCCTTCGACTTGCCGGCCGCAATCTTCCGCTCGTGCACCTTCCGATGCTTGGCCAGATGATCCGATCGGGAAAAACACTTAGGGCAGAAATCACACTTGTACGGCCTAACGCCCGAATGGGACCGGAAGTGCCGTGCCAGTTCATCCGAGCGGGAAAACCGCCACTTGCATCCGCTCCATTTGCACTGATACGGCTTTTCACCCACGTGTCTCCGAAGGTGTGCCTTCAAATGCACTGGTTTGGCGTACACCTTCCGGCAGGATTCAAATGGACACACATAACTCGCTGGATTCTGGTCGTTGGGTTCTTGTTCTATTGTAGTTGCCTCACGTTGTTTCTGTTGAGTCTCACCTAGCAGCAGGAATGCATCACATGAACCATCGCACAGGAATGTTCGCTCCGGTAGCTTGTAATCGTTCTCCCAAATCTGGCTGAAGTCAATGCAGCTGTACTCCAGGATAAAGTTTTCCACTTGGGCCTCCAAACCTTCTTCGCAAGATTTCTGTTCAGCTGACGGTTGCTTCAGTTCAGCGACCTCAGTCCTTATCGGATCTCCAAGAAGGTCATCTCCAGGTTGGAATACATCGAATAGATCCTCATGGAACTCAGTATAGAACTGATAGAATCCATTGGCAAGGAAGTCCTCCGTGGAAGCGTCGAAGCTATCCATCCTGAACACTTTGGCAATCGAACTGCAACTGATCAATGCCAGGGCCGAAGGCAGACACAAAATTTCCCGGATGACCCATTAGACTCAGACGTGTCGCCGGATGAAATTGATATTCCCTCTCGACGGACCGACGCAGAGTCTGTGTCCATGACGTCGTTTAGTGAACTGATAAAAAGAGAGCCATAATCTGCTGCCGTGGTGTTAAAATGCACACATGCCTCTAATGAATCTGCTTCTGGAAAGTGTTTAGGCCCGGACGATATCTATCAGTAGCACTGAACTCAATGTCTCCCGATTCGGGAACACGACGCATAAACCAGAAGCCCTTTTCGAACAGCGATCAGACGACAACGCGTGGATCATATCCATTGACGAGGAACAGTAGAAAGAAGAAAGGATATGTACAGCTAGAAGATAGATTGCCATCGACGATGATCAATATAGTTCTGTATCGATACACAAATATATGAAACTAATTAGTGCGGCATGTTATCGGTCTTGTTTTCGGTATGTTACTCATTGACTAGCGACAGGGCCCGATAATCATCCTAAACTCGATAATGAGCCGGGAAGTCTAAAACCAGATGCACTTTATTCTGATTGATATCGAAACACAGAGAAACAAAATACTAATGTATGGCGGCTGTTCTTTTTTTTTTTTTTTTTTTTTGTTAGGTGAGAAATCATTAATTAATTTCAACGATTTCAAAATGTAAATATACGCGTTGGTATGCTATTGCAAATTTATGACTCTACATATGTACCATGGGAGTACGCATTTTTAGTATATTTTAATTCGAATTATGCAATGGCGCGGGAAGTGATTAGGATGAGTAGGACATGTAGTACGCACAGTCAAAGGATTATCCTACCCAAGATTCAACAAAAAAAAAACAAGGCCACCACAAAGCTTCAAAATAACTTAAATTATTTATCGTCTGTTCTATACATACAAACTCAAACAACGTCGTAGATATATATTCTCATGGAAGATGAAAGACACGATAAGGTTTTTCAAATTATTCTAATGCCTTGTATCCATAGAGAGTTATCAGAAGAATATTGAATAATCTTTGGATGGAGTAATGGATTGATCTAATACCTGGCCCATCGTTTTTTACACAGCACGAATGTGATGGTGCTAGCGATTTCTGAGTGTGCGATCGATATTGATATAATCTATCTAGGGATCGTCCTTATACCACGTGGGGAGGGGGGTCTGGCCAAAGACCACGGTTCATGCAAATTTTAAAATTTTTGTATGGACAAATGACCACGATGGGGCAGGGGAGTGGTCTGAAATCCCAAAAAACTGTCCACGTGGTTGATGGACAGCCCCCTAAGCATTGCTGAATCTCTTGATAATTTTCAGATCAATTCCTATAGAATTCCCATAGCACACTCTCTAGAAGTTCTTGGCTGATTCGGGATTGTCGCAGAAATTTCTGTAAGTCGTTCTTAGTTAATTACTGGAAAATGATTTGATCAATTTTCTACTGATATTTTGTGGCATCATCATAAAAATATTTTTAGAGCAGATTATGACGATTCTTGAAAAAAAAATCGCAGATTGTTGAGTTGATATAAATATAAAGGATATCCATTAGACTGATGCAAATTTTGAAGTTTTTGCTCCCCTATGCTTAAACGATGTCAATTATGATAAAAATCATTCTCCCAAAATTTGAAGTGATTCGGAAGTAATTTGTGTGTGCACCACGCCATTTGAAGTTTATATAGAAATTACTATGGGAAAGGCGAACCTTTTGTAAGTCAGAACCTTTTGTGTTCAGTCCTCTAACTGCTCGACATAATAATCAATGGAAAAGTGAACATACTCCTCTCATGTGAAATCTTCCCAGCTACAACTTTGCCGAAGACCACATTTTGATTGGAGGATAACCACATTTTGATTGAAAGGATAATTTGTCATCATTGATAACAAAGTCTAAATCATGCTGAGATGATCATTCACTTATTTTCAGAGCAACACTGCTTTTTTGCTGTAAAACATAGTAGCCTGGATTACTTTGATCTATTCTTCCCGCCAGGAACACCACTGTTGCCTGCCGAGCAGTTTTTTAAGCATGCAAAATACAAACCCACTTTATGATTATGAATAGCAATTAATCCTGACGTCCAATCAAAATGTGGTCTTCGGCAAAGTTGTAGCTGAAAGCATTTCACATGAGTAGAGTTTGTTTACTTTTCTATAAAATATTATGACGACGAGTTAGAGGGTTGAACACAAAAGGTTGGCGTTTTCACAGAGTTGCTTCACATGCTCAGAAGCCTACTTTTTGGTATGTGCATGTAAAAAGCTAATGAACACTTTTCTAAGTGCCGAAGATGTGCGTACCAAACAAATACTTGACATACTTATTAATTGATAATGCCAATTTCAAATCAAATCTCTACCAAAACCAAATAACGAACATGTCACTTAATGTAATTAACCTTAAGTTTCAAATATTTAGAACTGAAAAATAACTAATGAATTATTTGGTATGAGTAGTGAAAAATTAAATATTTTGTATATTCATTCCAGTTAGCTACAAACATACTGGTATGTAATCAATTCTATGAATATTTTTACCATTGCCTTTATTGCTAAAAACTCTCAACTTTGAATGCACGCTGCTAACTTATTTGCAAATATTTGCAGTCAGAACCTTCACAGGTTCATTTTCCTACTCAAACATGATCATTTGGTGGTGGAAGTTTGATTAAATGTGATTAAGAACATAGTTAAAAACGCACTTCAAATAAAGTGATGTAGTTACTAAGTGAGTATATTTCTATCGTCATTACTCACATGAATACTGACTCCTAGATGTCAAATAACACTCTAAAACGTATCGGAAGTGATAGATATCCAGCTTTTTATGCTAGCTATGAAACGACAAGGGATGAATCAATTTTGACATCTCTTGCTCACAGATTTTATAGGAAGGTCTTAGCAGGCGCAGGAATTCGCGTTTGTTGATTCAACTGTCAACAATTTTCATTTCACTTGTTTTGCATTCCATCGTATCCAAATGCTTATAAATTACCTTGATTTATTTTAATACATTTCTTTTCTTTTTTTTTGGTAATTTATTGAAGAAATTCTTTGACGTTATGCCAATTTATGAAGAATCACTTCTGCAGCTAATCGTTGAAATATAAATCAACAGAAACTTTTGTGATACAACCCCCTCACTGCGTAACCATTGTCGCAGAATATTGAAAAACTTTGCGTCAGTATTTCCTTTTGAGTTTCGCTGATATATGAGTATTGCTTTTGTCCGTAAAGCAACCATTAGATCACCGATGCTGAACTTACGATATTCGTTCAAAGTTTCATTAAATATATACACAATAATGGGAGTTGATTATTGTCAAGATTTTAAGGATGATTTTAAGCTGGACTAGTGTAAAAAGAGAAATATACCGAAACAAAAGGAGTCAAAATCGTGATAATAATACGCCGATAGTTTTTTGCATGTTTAAACTAGTGCATACAACAAATTTATTATAATCTTGCTTTTGGTAAATATGTTTCCGTCATTGTAATGATTTGCAGGCTTATACGTTTAATCGTTCATCGCAATTTAAACGATATTTTTATTCATAGTGCCACATCAATAGGGACGACTTCAATCAGCATAGGTAAATTATAACATTTTAAAGATTCTTCAATGAATTTTGGCTCATTGCTTTCCAAAAGCTCCGAATTGTTGAGTCCAATATAAAGAAACTAAAAACAAAGAAGCGAAATGTTCCAATTGGAATTCCATGTTTACTGTCAATGTCATTCCAATCGAGCAGGAGACTTGTCAAACACTTTTTCACACAAGCTGAAAACGGCTCACACAAAAATGTTACCGTCCACGAAAATTTTCCTTCTTCTGAAGTAGCATTTTTTCTGAATACATGAGTGTCGGTTGCAATTTTCATGCTTTGCATAAATAATGCTCTACTCACTACATTGGTTTTCCACACATTTAGTCAATTTTTCATTCGTTACCCAAACCTGTGAAAATTCAACACATAAAACCTGTGACTCACTTTTAGCGTGGGATTCAACATTGGCAGTGCTGCGTAATAGATTTGGCATAGTTGCTAGCTGATTTATTTTGAATATGATCAGATTTCGTCTCTTTATAATTTAGACTCTTTAGTCCAATAGTATCTTTCCAAGAAAAGAGTTTATACAACGAGTCACTCTCACCTCGAGTGACGTGAGACGACTAATGTTTATCAAATGGGAGCGGGTCGACAATTGTCACCTCATTCGACTCGTTTCACCTCACACGCCGCGCAGAATAAGCACAATTAGGGGGACATGGGGCAAGAAGGACACCCGGGGCAAGAGTTCCACCTCTAATTTCACGTAGTTCAAATCAATTTTTTGATGTTTAACGCAGGATAAGTATAAATTGAGTACTAATTGAGGGTTGTGTAAATATTACAGTTAAAAATGTTTAGTACAAAAAAATAGAAAAATGTCTTTAACTCACCAACGCAAAATATGCGAAATATTATAAGAATGTAAGACTGGAAAACAAGGTTTGACTCCCAATAAATACAAAACATATTGATTTTTCCGCACAGTATTGATGATTTTCAATTGTTTAATATAGCTGTGAGGATTTTTTTTTCGAAAAAGTCCTTTTGACATTAAATTTTACATATATAATAACAGTATGTCTTATGGGGCAAGAGGGACACCGCAATTTTCTCATTTAAAATTAAATGAACTTTTATTTTTCTTGTTTAATGTTGCATTCAATCAATGTTTCCTACTAAATAAAATCAAAATAAACCATCTTGGACATTCAAAATGGTTTCTGAAAATTTTTACTATTATTGTTACAGTCAAATAAGATGAAAACTAAATTAATTTCGTAAAATTACTTTTTAACTATAAGTCAACTTTTATCCCTCAGTTTTTATCTTTACTTACTCTACAATTTATCCCTTAGGCGGGGAAATAATAATATACAAAATTTGTGGCATTTTGCTCTGGTGGTCTTCTTGCCCCATACGAGTGGCACTCTTGCCCCGTGCCTCGTTTAAAAACCTCATAAGAAGGGACATTTTCAAAAATCTCAAATCATCATGTGTTTCTTATATTTTTGAAATCTATCGATAACATCATTTAGAACAAGAGCTGAGCTTGCCCCTACACTGGAATAATCTTCAAAAATTGTGCTAATTAACCATGATTTGAACCTATATACTTAAGGTGTCCTTCTTGCCCCCAGCCCCCCTATTTGCCTTGCTTGGCTATTTTTAACTGATAACTTATCCACCTGAAAAAGGCAAAACGTCATGAAAATTCAAATTTTTTTCTAATATGGCTCACCTGAATACAAATGGAAAAATTCTGACAATAAATAAATGACAAACATTAGAATCAAACACAAAGCTTGCTTTGATTGAGCTATAAAAAAATATAGTGTGGGCAAGAAATTTCAGAAGGGGTGATTCAAATTCTATAGCAATCTAGCGTAAAAAGCTGGATAAATCTGTACTAATGTTCTGTAATCTTAACTGATTAAAAAATTATTTTATTCTGATTTGCGAAGATAATGAACAAAGTGCTGAAAGTGCTCAATTTGTAACGTATTTTTCACATATGAAAAATACACTCAATCATTTATAGCCTTACTATGCATATCATACAGGAACGTCTATAATATTTCTGTTTTTACATTTTTGAGATCATAATTGATCCATGAAAAGGCAAAGGAATGACAACCAAGACATTTGGTTTTTCGATTTATGACCTATGGGCGGTACCACTGTGCATTGGTACCTCGCGTACCTGAAGGATCGGCATCGTAGTGCTGCAGGAAGTTTGTTGAAAGGGATCAACGGTGCGAACGTTTAGAGGTAACCATATAATCTACCAGAGCTGCGGCAACACACACGTGCTGGGAGCAGCTTTTATAGTGATGGGCAATATACAAAGGCGCGTATTCTGGTGCTGTCCGATCAATAAGAGAATGTGCAATGGTTCAAAGGCCGGTTCTTCAGCCTTAGCATAATAAACGTGCTCAGCCCTTACTCCGGAAGCACTGATAATGATAAAGACGCTTTGCACGCGCATCTTGAACGCGAGTACGACAGCTCGACGGCCACGACGTCAAAATCATCATAGGAGATCTTAACGCTCAGGTTGGCCAGAAGGAGGAGTTAACATCGATTATTGGAAAGTTCAACGCTCAACGGCTGACGAATGATAACGGCTTACGACTAATTGATTTCACCGCCTCCAAGAATATGGTTATTCGTAGCACCTACTTCCAGCACAACTTTCCATACCGATATACCTGGAGATCACCAAAGCAGTCAGAATCACAAATCGACCACGTTCTGAGCTTTCTGATAGATGGACGGCATTATTTAGACATTATCGTGGTGCTAACATCGGCTCTGACCACTATCTGTTGATGGTTAAACTGCACCTAAAACTATCCGTCATTAACAGCATACGGTACCGACGGCCGCCGCTAAATGACACTGGTGACAAATTGTATTCAATCATCTGTATCTCAAGATCCTTATCTGCTAGAAAGTTGGTGTATTCGGCAAAGCTGTTTAGCAGATTGAAAAGATTGAAGAGTCTGAATAAGAATTTATCCGCTAGGTGGCGCTTATAACAATTTTTTTTTAACTGTCTGTATCCCAAGGTCCTTATCAGCTAGAAGGTTGGTGTCCTCGGCTAAGCTGTTCAGCAGATCAAGGGCTATCTGGTGTTGAATAGTCTGATTGGGAATTGTTCCGACAGATGCACTGTGGTCCAGATTAAAAAAAATCTAATCAGAAATTACGCATTCTCAATATATTACTATTTTCAGCCATTAAAAGTTTTTTGGAACATGATTTAGGGTAGGAGACTCTATTTTGTGCATAGTCACATTTTTGAGTTTAATAAAGCAAAATTCAATAAAAATGCTGTTTCTAATTCATTTTTTGGCTCTCAATTTTTTTCACAAAACTATCGTGTAGGCAATCTTAGGCAAGAAGAATCTTCTTCAATCGATTCCTTAGTATTAAAAGCGCATTTGGGCAAGACATCGCCGCGGGAACGATGTGTACGGTATAAAGAAGCTCTTCTTCAATTGTTTGAAGTACCTACAACAATGTAACAATAGAATGAGTTTTCGACGAAAAAAAAAACATGCTGCAACTCAAATTTGCACGGGTTTTGGCGAATTTTGTTATGTTATGTGTTCCAAGGGAAATATGAGACATCTCACGTGAAGAAATACCCAAGATTTATCGGAAAATGGGCTTTTTCGCAAACTGTTTAGCTAGCTGGCGTACAAGGTTCCATCAATTTGAGAAAGCCGAAAGGACCACCCTTAAGTTTTATCGAAAACTAGCGATCAGTGACATAAAATTGGAATTCTAACGATGGATGCCGATGGCGGCCTGGTTTCAGCGAGAATTGCTCAGTTAGTAACTTGGGTTTTTACCAGCTATTTGAAAAGCTGGACCATTGATCCTCATCAACTAGATGGTTGGTATCTTCGGCAGTGAAATTATGGTTATATGGCGGTGAAGAGTCTGAACGAGAATTTATCCGCTAGGTGACGCTAATAACATTTTTTTAATTGTCTGTATCTTAAGGTCCTTAGCAATCAAAAGGCTGGTGTCATCGGCAAAGCTGTTCGGCAGATCAAGGGCTATCTAGCGGTAAAGAGTCTGATTAGAAATTTATCCACTAGGTGGCGCAAGTAAAAAAAGAACTTCAACCTACTTTACCTCTTCCTTATAAGCTAGAAGGTTGACGTCTTCGGCAGATTGAAGACTATTGAGAGGTGAAAAGTATTGGTTCATAAAACATACAGAATCTATGCAACTGCGCTATGCAAGAGACTATAAGGAAAGCCATGAAAACCTATGAAAACCATATTTTAATATGGTTCAATAAAAAGATTCTGGATATAAAGTTATGGAGAGGTGACTGTAGCGCCATCTATCAGATTATTCCTCAATAGGGTAACGACTGTTTATTTCGTTCATAACCGCTAACAGTTGGCGCCAGCGGCAAAAATTACAGACAACAACCTTTCGAACATTCAGTTTCTCTTACCGGCCGCCGAGCGGCGACACTGATGTTTATATTCCTCTCACTGATCGCGCTACGCTGGATTCTCAAATTTCTCAAACTTTCAACACAAGCGCATGGAAGAATGGTAGTCGGAGAGCTGTCAAAACGTATGGAAAATAATGAAAATCGTAAAATACTTGCAATTAGGAAACTGGATCGAAAAAGTAGTGATTAGAAATCAAGTGTAAAGTGAATACATAACTTTTTGTGTTTAGTTCATCTTCCGTGGTGTTTTCTTTGCTTCAGGATTTCGTTTTTACTACCATTGAAAAAGAGCCATCTATTGCCTTTTCAGTTTTGAATATCGCCCTATTAGGATCCACCATCAAACATGACTATTAGTTTCCAGTCTATCGCGTTACTGGAGATTGAAGAAAATTTGTTACTAGCGTTATCTAGTGGTTGAATTCACAATAGATTTGCCATGGCCTTGATCAGTGTGTTACTAGAAGCACCTAGTGAATGTGTTCTAAGGGATGGTACACAAATTATGTCACGCTCAATTTCGACTTTTTCGACCCCCTCCCCCCCTTTGTCACGTTTTTTGTATAAGTTGTTCGAAAATTTTGTAAGGCTTGTCACGCTTGACTTGACCACCTCACCCCCCCCCCTTGGAGCGTGACGTTATTTGTGCATGACCCCTAATCAAATTTTCCACTACAAGACAGCACTTAATCTGTTGAACGGCTTGGCCGAAGACAGCTCAGTATAGTCGAATATCTTTGCCGAAAACTTCAACCTTCTAGCCCATAAGGATCCTGAGCAATAATATTTTTGCATATGGTTGCTGATGTCATGTGACAATCAGGTTTTAAACGGCCATTTCAAATCTGATCAGCGTCTTTAGGTCGGCAGCTTAAAGCTATGGCATACTTCATGATAATTTGTATCGCATTGGTAATAATTTCTGGTCGGCTATACATTGGCGCAAATATTTTTCACCTTCAGATAGCACTCAATCTGCAGAATATCTTTGCTAAAGGCATCAACCTTCTAGCTGATAAGGATCTTGAGGTAGAGAAGATCGAAGATTTATTTTTACTAGCTCCACCTAGCGGAAGAATTTCTAATCTCTTTACCGCCAGATAGCTATTGATCTGCTGAACAAGACAATTTGATACTAGCGCCACCTAGCGGATAAATTCTCAATTATATTTTTCACTTTCAGATAGCCCTAAATCTGCTGAATACCTTTGCCGAAGACACCAACCTTCTAGCTGTTTAGGATCTTGAGATACAGATAATTGAGGAAAAAATTGTCACTTGGGCCACCTATCGGGAAAATTCTCAATCAGGCCCATTACCATCAGATAGCCATTGATCTGCTTAACCCTCTAATACCCAAATTTTTGTTTTCGATCTAAATATTATTTTTCGTTATCTAAAATCATTCTAAACACGGTTTGGGCAATGATTTATTTTTCTTCGCAAATTTGTGAATTTCGGTTTTTGATTTTTATTATTTTTATTTTTGAACATCTCTATCCTTTGCAATTTTTTCTTGAAGCCTCTTCTGGTTACTGATTTTTGACAATAATAAAAATTTGAGTTTTTACTATACTTTTGAAAATATGAATTTTTTATTTTTTTCTGGAACATTTTTTATTTTCCGTAACAGATTTGAAATCATTTCAATACCATTAGGGGTCGTCCATAAATGACGTAGCTTTTTAGGGGGGAGGGGGGTATTTACGAATTTGTGACGAAGTGCGACGAGGGGGAGGGAGGGGTCCTAGCTAGTGGACGTAGCATTTTGAATCAAGTCCGTAAAAAGAAAGGCGCTGAAAAAAAATGCATATAATTATTTTTTATCAAACTTCTTTTATTTACTTGGGTTATAAAATTATGATTAATAAATTTATAAATAAACAAAATAAAAGTTTAATAAATTGATTAAAAATCAATGCTCTTACTACTTGGAGTACATTTTTTTGCCATTTGTTAACATGACATAAAGTCAGCCGTTTTAGTATTATCCATATTTTCTGTTGAGGCTTTATTTCTTCAAGAAAATAAAACATGCTATTCTTGGTAAACATTACAAAGATATTTATTCCGTGATTTATGTCTTCAATGTTGCAGGAGATCTCCACCAACCAGTTTTGAATGTTTTGATATGTCAATGCTCTTGCTGGAATAGCCTGAATATTGATGAGGATAATAGATTCGAATGTTATTAAAATTGCCCTATCATTAAATTTTCTTAATAACTCGGTAATTTAAAGAATTTTTATTATTTAACTGTTTAATTATAGGTTGTGTAAGATTATTTCAGTATGGAAACGATAATGAAATTCAACTCAAATATAAATAGAGGTTATTGTTTTTGTATAATAATCGCTAAAATTTTCTAAACATTACAAATATTTCAAGTGTAATCTTTTATGTATCTGGCCACTGTTTGCTAAAATTATTTGAAATTGAATAATATTAACGATGAGTCTTTTCAAATTAATATATTTTCTTGATCATCTTTATTGAAATCTATTTCCTAACAACGAATAATTAAAAAAAAAACAATCCTCTAATATAGCGAAATTTTTGTTCAATATATTATAAAATATATTGGACCCTTACTCGATAGTAACGAGCTTCATCAATCCAATCAAAAAATATTTTTTCACATTTTTTATAGTAAACTTGTGTTTCATAGTAAGAACAGCAAAAGTAATTTAATTTAGCCTATATGAAACTGGAAACCAAAACCAAGGAAAATGTTTATTTAAAACTTTTTCAAATTACTTTTGAGCGCTACTGTATATCAAACTGTTAGATTAGATTATCCTTACATTCAGTCAGTAATTAATATCAAACGTTATATTGAACTTCTCAATTCCAATTCTTTGTTTCAACCCCGTCAATAAGGAAAACAAATAAAAAATATGGGGGGGGGTGTGTGCTTGATGTGCTACGTATTTTCCAAGGGGGAGTACCAGCGTTTGTGACGAAATGCTACGAGGGGGGAGGGGGGTGTAAAAAATCAGTGAAAAAATGCTACGTCATTTATGGACGGCCCCTTAGGCTCTTTTTCTGTGATAGGTTGATCGTAGAAAAATGTAAAAGGTACGATTTTTTATAATACACGTTAAATGAATCCCAGGCATTTGTGGGTTATATAAGAATACAATTTTTCAAACAATTTTCAATAATACAAAAAAGTTTCAAAAGTCATAAAAAACTTTTCTTATATGCGTGTTATGAGTCAAGGTTTAAGCCAAAAATAAAATCATTTTAATTTCCGAGCTACGAAAAAATACACAAAATCCCAAAGTGTACCCCGTCTAAAGGCGGGGTTGGGTATTAGAGGGTTAACAGCTTTGTCCAAGACACCCTACTTCTAGCACATTTGGATGTTGAAATAACCGTATGAGGCCAATTTTGGACTTCTCGTGTCCACGCTTTTTCCGTTACCTAGAAGGGTCAGGGGAATATCTCACCCAAGGATTGTAAGACTAACTTACCACATTTACTTTAAAATTTATTTCAAATTAATTGATCTACTGGGCTTTGAATTGAAGCCATTTAAAAATTCAAGCACAGGCAAATAGACGTAACAGCTAGAACAATTATCTATTTAGAACATAGTCACGAGAACATTTACGCCCAGTGCAAAAAAAGCTTTATTTTTTAGCAAACGTCAAATTCGAACAAAAGCGATGCGAGCGCCACGAGTGGCCCATCGGCCAACTACCATATATTAGATTTGGGCGCTATTATGCTGTGCGATGTAAATAGTTAGAGTGTTACGTCTGTTTTTCTGCGATTCAAGGTTTGTCTCAAGCTTTTAAGTGTTGAGTTTGTCACTGATATTTTTATTTTCTCTCGAATTATAGTTCAAGTTTATGATATGTAGGGTGCTGATTCCATTAGGGATGCTTCGTTGAAGCCCGAGCAGAAAAATTGTTTTTTTCCATGACAACAGTGCACATGGTACTTAAATGAATTGATTTACCAAAATATGAATAGTTCGTCACTGTAAGTGTCGACATAGACTCTTGCACATAAACATTCAGAACCCTGTACCCTTACTTTTACCTGATTTTTATTACTATAAAAAATAACCTTTGAATGGTTCGATGCTGTGTGTTGACTTATCGTATGTCCACGTTGTCTTTAGAGTACTCATAGTTGGGTTATATTTTGAACTGAGGTTGCATGAATCGCATTACTTTCCAAGCTGAGTCCTGATCATGCAGCCATGATTCTCAATAATAAAACTCCTTCCCATTACAACTATGGAGATGCAGAGGTGATCTCGATCTCTAGTTACAATGGGTAGCATACTAACATTCCCTCCCTTCCCCGATGGCCGCAAGGACGTGGCCGGTGCCGTTATTGACTTTTCAATATTTGTAGTTCTCGAAAGTGTATATTGAAGGTGGAAAGCTACTCCCAAGCTACACATCTCTTGGTTCCTTGTACAACTTCGATTATTATGATCAATCACGGAGTAGCAACTATGAATTGTACGGTCATCAATGCTTATCCTTAACCCTCTAATACCCAACCCCGCCTTTAGACGGGGTACACTTTGGAATTTTGTGTATTTTTTCGTAGCTCGGAAATCAAAATGATTTTATTTTTGGCTTATACCTTGACTCATAACACGCATATAAGAAAAGTTTTTTATGACTTTTGAAAATTTTTTGTATTTTTAGAAATTGTTTGAAAAAATGCATTCTTATATAACCTACAAATGCCTGGGCTTCATTTAACGTGTAATATAAAAAATCGTACCTTTTATATTTTTCTACGATTAACCTATCACAAACGAAGAACCTGGTGGTATTAAAATCATTTCAAACCTGTTTTCCGTTAGTTACACGGAAAATAAAATACGCTCCGAAAAAAAAAAATTAAAATTTAATATTTTTCAAAATATTGTAACAATTAAATTTTTTATTATTGCCAAAAATCAACAACTAGAAAAGGCTTCAAGAAAAAATGAAAAAAGCTAGGGATGTTCAAAAATAAAAATTATAAAAATCAAAAATCAAAGTTTTAAAATTTGCGAATAAAAATAAATAAATGCCCAAAACGTGTTTAGAACGATTTTAGATAACGAAAAATAATACTTAAATCGAAAATAAAAATTTGGGTATTAGAGGGTTAAGGTATTTTTGTTCGCAATAAATTATTTGGAAAAATTGTACAGTTTTTTGAAGTGTGGATTTTTCTCAATGCACGATGAATGGCAGCTAGACGGTACCCTTGAGCTTGAATGGACGTTTCGGATAAGGGATGGTACACAAATTATGTCACGCTAAATTTCAACTTTTTCGACCCCCTCCCCCCCTTTGTCACACTTTTTGTATGAGTCCTTTGAAAATTTTGTAAGGCTTGTCACGCTTGGCTCGACCCCCTCCCCCCCCCCCTTGGAGCGTGACGTAATTTGTGCATGACCCCTAAACTATCAACGAGTGTTTGTTTCTAAACTTTGTATGTATTATAAAACAACACAGACATAAAGATCTCCAAATCATCCAACCCCTAAAATCTAATGAGTATTATAAAAAATCTTGCCACATACTTTTCATGGAGTACCTACCAACTACTGGCCCAAATCAAAACAAGTGGCATTGTTCAGATATTCACCGGTATCGAGCAGCACTCCTCCGGGCATGCAACGGAACGGATCGTTCGTCAGTTCCTGCCACTGGCGCAGCTTTCCCTTGAGCTTCTCGAAAATCTCCTTGACTACCGGTTTGCCGACCAGATTCTTCCTCTCGGCGGGATCCAACTTGAGATCGAACAGCTCCCACTCCGGCCGGTTGTAGTAAAGCCGGAGGTTTTTGTACCAGCGCAGGTCCTGGTTGCTGGCCGTGCGCTGCAGCAGATCCTGGAAGGTCGGCGAAACGAACAGGTCCTGATCGATGGGGAACGGCAGTTGATGGTTCAGGTTGTGGATCAGCTTGTAGCGTTTGGTGCGGATGGCGCGCATCGGGTAGGCCATGGTGATTTCGTGGAACGATTGCGAAGCGTACACTGCCTGATCTGGATCAGAGGGCGGTTCGGTGGACAGTAGGGGGAGAAGGGACTTGCCGGTTAGGATGGGATTTGGTGGGTGTTGTTCGTCTATGGCGTTGGTGTCGGATTCTTCCGGGTGATCGGATGGGTAAGAAACGTTGAACCAGTCGAGGAATGTTGGAAGTAGGTCGAGATGGCTGGTCATGGAATAGGTTACTTCGTTGTGGCGACTCTTTGGATCTGGGGATCGGATGAACATGGGTTCGGCCATTCCGGGATCGTAGAGATTGGTGCGGGCAGCTGGAAGGGGTGGTCCGTTATCGGAAGTGTAGACTACCAGAGTGTCCTGATCGAATCCGGCATCAGCCAGTTCTTTCAGCACTAAGCCGACGCCTTGATCGAGTCGGGAGATTGTGGTGTACTGGGCAGCAACGTCTCTACGAGCAGGTTCGGTGTCCGGAATATAGTACGGAAGGATCAACTCATCCCACACGTAGTAGATCGGATGCCAATCAGGGATCAAACCCATGCCTTCCTCTCCGGATCCCCAACGCTCGCAAAACGGACCGTACTGGGGAGTTATGTGTCCACAACGGTGTGGATCATGGAACGAAACCATCAGGAAGAAAGGTTGATCCTTTTCTTTACTTGCCTCAAGGAACTCTCTAACAAAAAGCTTGATGTTTGTAATATTTCGTCCGACCTGATTAATCGGATATTGCTCTTCGGTTCGTTCGTAATCGAATTTGAATACCTCCCCAGGACCAACATGTTTCTTGCCGATCAGTCCGGTAACGACACCGGAATCGGACAAGATTTTCGAGATGCTCTTCACCTTGCCGAGTGCGTTGAAATTGTGCACCCCGTTGTGCAGCCCGTACATTCCGTTCTGGTGTTCCGGCATGCCGGTGAGGATCGAAGCCCTGGACGGGGAGCAACTGCTCACCGAGGCGTACGCATTGTTGAAGATCAGACTTTGCTTCGCGAGGGCATCCAGCGCCGGGGTTTGCACGATCTTGTTCCGGTAGGCCCCGATCTCGAATCCACCATCGTCCGCTGTTGGGGAAATCAGACATTTTAGTTTAAGGTGAAAATAAATCGAAGCCAAAGTACAAATTTTCAAGAGCACGGATCTGGAGAACCAAACTTCCGTTTAAGCTGAAAACTCAATCGATTGGTGACTAGCTGGTGATGACCAATCTATAAGGTTTTCAGCTTAAACGGATGTTTGGTTCTCCAGATCCGTGCTCTTGAAAATTTATACTTTGGCTTCAATTTATCTTCACCTTAATGGAGGGGTTTAGATACCTAGAATTGTCAAATTGCAAAACTAGAACTAGAAGAGATCATTGTAAGAAATGCTAAATAAATCTATGGAAAAAAAAATCTGACTGAACACCATGACCAACTCCTAGTCGAATTTATTGAAGAGTTCCTAAAGATTGAGTGGAATAATCTTTTGTGGAATTCAAAAACCAATTACTGGTAGAAACTGTTTGTGTAGGAATATCTATAAAATTACTGAAACAATTGCGATTTTACCTGGTGTAATTGTAATTTTGTAATAATGAGGTTGAGTATATTTGTAGTTCTCTGCCATAATTGCATGCCGAATGCTCATAGGGAAACAAAGTTATAGCATGCCAAAGTTGAGCATTTTGTATGGAAATCGTCTTTCAATACTATTATTCTGAGTACAACTGTACAACTATATCGTGTTGCAGGTACGATGATACTCTATGCCTTGGGAAGTCAAAGCCCGACCGGGAATCGAACCCAGACACCTTCAGCATAGCTATGCTCTGTAATCGCGGACTCTAACTACACAGCTAAGGAAGGCCCCCTTTTGTCATGTCATTTGATGCTATTGCTGCAGTCAAACTGTTTTGTATTTATTAAATCATTACATTATGGATCCGACAGAAATAAGGACAAACATTTTTTTAAATATATTTTTTTCTCAATCTCCAAGCGTCGTGACAGTGCGCTATGTTCATAAATATCGTAAGAATGCAGCGCCACACATGTCATTATGACAGTTATGTCGGGAACGAGTCACACGTCGCGTGTCCCACACGCGCGTTCCGATTTGGTGGCCGCGCGACAATAATTATACTCTATTCATTAGACGAAAAATTAATAATAGCATAGAATTCGTGAATTGCAAATATACAGGTTATGGTTCTGTTGCATATAAGTATGAAATCATTTCAATCATTAGACAAAGGTTGAACATAACCTATGAAATTGAATGAAAGCATCAAAGTTACTGACCAAAAATAATATGTTTTGTTGTTGGCAAAATATGGTTTTATTTACGAATCCCAAATTCCTTAACACCCCATTTTGCATTTCCGTCAAAAATCACACCTTTTCATGATTAGTTTTCGAGGTATGACTTTATTCGTCGAAACCTTTGGCACTTTACGGTAATAAAACTGGAATGAAAAAATGAATGGTTGCAATACAGTATTTGACAATAAATTTGCAACTTTTTTCATGCAAATTATCAATTTTGGTTGACTAGATACACCCGATTCTGTTTTTGCACGGATTGTTTTTTACACGGCTGTGCAAAAAAAGTTTTCATACATTTTTTTTTCGCCAAAACCTTATTTTTGCATGAAACGTCGAGAAATAGTGTTGCTTTTTTGCACGGTTTTTGAAATTTTGAATTGAAAACTTTTTTTGCACGGTACGCATCCCCCGTGCAAAAACAGAATCGGGTGTACCAGATATTTATGGATCGATTTTTTCTAAGAACATATGCTTTATACTCGGATGGTTTAATGAATTTACCGTTTATTATAAATACAGAAGATTATTAGGTTTCACAATAGAAGATAAAGATCCCAATGTCCACCACGAGATATCCAAATTAGATAATCCTATTAGAGAAGAATACCAAGAGTTTGAATATCTCAAATTTTAAACCTTAAGCTTTACATCAATTAACTTAAACCACAATAACTTTGTTAGGAACCATCAAAGATTACAAGGTATTCTGTGAAAGATTACTTTTTTTTCAAAGACGCTTTGAAATCAATTCAAATTAAACTATAATCTAAAAATCTAAATTTGTTTGACTTTTATTACGTCAAATTGGCTGAAGCCAAAATTTTAAAAAATGTTATTTTAAAATAAAGTACAAAATTCATATTTTAGGAATGCAATATATCCTCAGAGCTACCCACTATCTGAGAGTTAATGGTTCAATACTTTTATCGAGCATAAAGATGGAAAAAAATATTTGGTTAAACTTTTAGTACTATTCAATATTATACTTTTAATAATTTGAACATGAAAAAAAAGTTAAAAAAAAAAACGATTTCAAAAAAGTTAAGTAATACAGTGGAATTATGTTTTTGGCATGCTCCATTTTTGGCGTCCAGTTCTTGAGTAAAGGTCACTTTTGCAAATATTTATTTGACATGGTTCACACATATGAATAGTGCACATAATGCATCTAAGAATCATTGAAGACGTTGAAGCGATAAAATGCGTGTAGAACGTTTGCCACAATCTACATTACGAGGATACATTCATAGCATAGTACAAACCTACGGAAAACTGCATCAAAGTGAACCGTTCCCCAGTGCTGCGTCCCTTGGACAAAAGTGAAAAAATCTAATATTTCATTGCACCAAATAAAGTATGCTACTTTGTTTACATATATTTGATATGTGTCACATGAGTAGCAAAACATCGTGAACTCAATTATTTATAAGACTAGACCAACCTAAGTTGTTGAACAGATTGATTGATTGGCGTGGATCCTGTAAATTCGATCGAATTCGCGATGACGGAAGCAATTACCACAGTTGACCCTATGCGTGAAGCTCCGATTTCTTTACATGGGAAAGAATAGGAAGTCAATTTTCAAATGGTTCCAGAAAATTAAAAACATAATTTAATTAATTTGTGTTAAGTGTACGGGGTTAGATTGATGATAAGCTATAGAATCCGCAGAATATTGAGGAAAAAATATAAAAATCAAAATTATGTGTCTATAATGTAGCCCATCAAAAGTTTATCAACATGTACTGAAAAGATTTTAAATAGCTATTGTGGTTAATTTTATATAAGCATTTGAAATTGCACTTCCTATACCTTGCCGGGTAAAATTTTCGACGCTTCACGCACAGAGTAAACTTTTTCCAGATGGCAACACCGTACCTCCGTCAGATCAAATTACAATTTATCTTTTGTAGCGCTTTATGTTCCTCTATGATAATTTTTCAAAATCGAAATGGTAAGCATCAAACTTAATAAATTCAATACACAATTCTGTTCGTGGTTGTGATTTTTTTTCCTATTTTTTTTGTTGTTGTAAGAGCTGAAGCTCTCATATAATTTATTTGTTACATAGTATAAAATAACTAGCAAACAGCTAAAACAAAAAATCACCTCAAAACACTTCTCTTCCTATTCGTGATCAAACGTCAACATCCCACCGCATAATCTCTAGTGTTTGGAGGTGATGTTAACCTCCAAAATGCCAAATCATCACCTCCAACTTAGTTCTAATACCCACCGTTATGTGAGTTATGGTGGCGCGTCGATCGTCGCAAGTTTCTCGTTAAACAGTCAATTGCAGTTTTCAATTTTGTGGATGATTGTCTTGCGATAAATAACCCGGATTATATGGTTTAAACAAGATTTGCTGACATATATTCAATTATGAAAGAACAGCCTATTATCAAAAGAAGGAAAAATCTCTTATAAAAATTTAAGCTAGTGTAATGCAAATAATTATTATATCAGTATAAATACAAAGAACTGCTCATAGTTTAAAGAAGGTTAAATTCCAAATAAAAATATAAGATTAATTATTGCCAATAGTTTTAGAAATCGAATGAAAATCAATCTGGAGTAAACCTAGCACACCGTTGGTAATCCAGAAATGAACCAACCATCAGCTAAGAGTCTTAACGCGAATTCACAACTTCGTTCTGAATTAACAGATCGTTTTAATTATTCTCTTGGAGCACTAATATAGCGACAAACATGACGTTCGGCCACATTATCAAAATCAACAAATGAATTACCTGATCAGTTATTGGGCCACACTTATGACTCCTACTAATCAGCGTTGAAGCAATTTTTTTTTTGTTCGTGATTCGGTCAAACGGCATTCGGCCAAATGATCCGTTCGGCCAAATGGCGTTCGGCCAAACCGCTACACACATCGATTCTATAATTTCTGAAAACAAAAAGTTGTGATGATATATCATCAAATGCAATGTCAGGATTATTGTTTCTATCTATTCGTAAAATAATCTTTATAATAAACTTGACATAAACGATCTTTTACAATTAGTGATTTTGTATTTTTATTTTATCTGTGATAGTTTGTCACTATGATTGTTTGGCGTTTACGCCATTCATGAGATCAATCAGTTGTGAGTTATTTTTGCAAATATCAAATTTTACCATATCCAACTTTTTCTAAAATAGATCCCATCTTTACGAAGTCAAATATACAAATTGGCGCTTATGTCACTTATGCGATTACGTTTATCACATAGGTCATTTATGTACATTATAGTCCTCATGACTCCTGACCGAAAGTTATGATTTTGGTCCCGAAGTCCCATACATCCGAAGCACTGTGCGTTCTGAAGTCTCGATGCCATATTGTTCCATAAGTATGATGCAATCCGAGTCTATGAATGGAGAGTTGCGCAAAGAGAACTGGCAACAATTTTCTCAATCACAAATCATTTAATTATTCTGGCCACCTATTCTACTGTGTGCGCTTTCCAGTGACTTTACTCAGATGCACTCTCAATTCAAATGTTTGTTTACAAAGTCGCAAAGAACTAAATTGAAATTGATCTCTGGTTTTGTAATTATAAAGTAAAAACAATCAAATGTTTAACAGAGAATTGCAACAACACATACAACAAACAGCATGAACTCAAAAACTTGATCTTCTTCGGTTTCCGCGCGACGAGCAATTGAAAAAACAGTAAATTTCTCATAGCCGTTTGATCCCCCTCTGGGAATTGACCAAAACAGCCGCATCTGTAGCGTAAATCTGGGATGAATAACTAACATATAGTTTTCAAACTAAGGTACCGTGGGGCAAGTGGGTAATGGATTTCGCATAGGTGAGATTCTTCAAATTCTAGAGACTTTAAATTAAAACAAATGAGGTCATGTATATTTTTTAGCTTGACTTCCAACAAATATAAGCAGTATCCTGAAATTTATTCTTATGTAAACTTGAAGAAAAAAGTACAGAAAAAGTTTTTGAAAAACGTTTCTTTACTTTTGACTTGCCTCACAAGTGCGGCAAGTGAAAAGTTTATCGTTTTGAGCAATAATTTCAAAAACTAACAGTTATATTCACGATTCCTATTACCTTTAACATTTATTAAGGCGTCCCAATGAACAATAATATAAATAACATGTAAACAAAGAACATTTTATAATTGTTACTTGAAGTTTCTTCTGTTCAGTTAAGTTAGGTGAAATGATTCGACACCATTATAACTGCAACATTTCCAATGGTAGTTCTTAAATCATGGGACAGCAATTGCTTTTATTTGTTTTTATGAAAATCGCTCGTTATTTGTTTTTATGAAAATCGGATAACTCTTCGTGAGAAATCAAACGGAATCCTCCAATAAAGTATTTCGAAACTTTCTTATGTGGGTAGACCAATACCCCGTTTTTTATGTTTTGAACTAGCTTTGCATAGATATTCCATGAGATTTCCGTGCGTTCTCTTATATTGGAACTTTTCTATCAACGTCTTACTTTTAATCGGCTGTCCGAAGTACACATATTAATATCATAATATTTGGCAACCATTATTTAGAGAAATGCCATGATAATAGCTTGTAACGCTTTGTGTATAGTGTTTCTTGAATTATCAGCACGTTCAGCTATTCTATGATAATTGCGCACCTTATATACTTATAGCTACCTAAAAAGAAAACACAAATACAATCTCTAATGGGCAACTTTTCACTTGCCCCACGTGATTGGAAAATTGACGATGTTTTAATTTAGTTATTTTTAGTTTTATGTCGAATTAATTCTAAAACTTTTTTCATTGCAGTTTAAAACTGTCAGAAGGGACAACTTAAAAGTGGTACAGAAAATTATTTTCCGCAACTTTTTTTCGCTGAAAATATTAAATTAAGATTGCACGCCGCCAAGTTGTTACGGAGTTATATTTAACAGGTTAACAATCTTTCGCTGTATTATGCAATAATGGTTGAAAAATCTCAGCAATCTCTTACCTATCGTAATGTTCTGAATGGCCTCGAAGGTTTACGCATGAGTTTAAAACGTTAATTCACATATTCAGTAAAATATACCAATTATTTTCACTTACCCCATTTACCCACTTGCCCCGCGGTACCTTATCCAATTTTGTATAGTTTATTAAATTACAGCTGCATTTCAACTATGAAACGGAGTTGTATACAGGGTGTCTACACGTTTATCAAAATGAAATTCCCTGATATTTCCAGGTTTTTTCCAGGTTCTATCAAATAATTCCAGGTGCAAGAAATACTCTTATTTCTTGATCTCACAATCTGTAGCGACTTGTTATCGGAGAAGATTGTGAACTGGCATGTTTCTGATGAAGAATCATTGTCAGATCATAAACAAATCCGGTTCGGTTTTAAAGCTGGATCAGAAATAACAGAAAGCTATAGAAACCCGAAGAAAACCAATTGGGATCTCTATCGTTTTCATTTAACGAATAAGAATTCATATAACGGTGAACAGTTCACGACTGTTTCACAACTGGAAAATGCCTCTGATGGGATCATTGACCAAATGGTCTCATCTTATCATGCTAGCTGTCCTATTCAACAAAGGTCATCTAACAGGGATGTGCCTTGGTGGAATGACAAGCTGGCAGGATTGAGGAAGAAATCCAGGCGGTTGTTCAATAGAGCAAAGATCACTTTAGATTGGGTTGAATACAAAAAAGCCCTAACAGAATACAACAGAGAACTAAGGCACGCCAAACGTAAGGACTCGAGACGGGTATGTGAAAGCATCAACAACGCTCCTGCAGCTGCAAGGCTGCACAAAGTCCTTTCAAAAGACCATTCAAATGGTCTAGGTAGCCTTAAAAAAGAAGACGGCAGTTATACTGTTGACTCTTCTGAAACACTGGAAGTAATGATAAGAACTCATTTCCCTGAATCGATCCCATATTCGGATGAAGAACAAGTTTTCAGATGAGGCAAGACATGTATGGTCAATAAATGCCTATCAGAAAGCTTGTGAAATCTTCAAGCCTTCGAGGTCGAATGGGCATTGAGTTCTTTTCAGCCTTTCAAATCTGCCGGGAAAGATGATATTTTCCCAGGCTTACTGCAACAAGGAAAAGAGACGCTTTGTCCGCTCTTAACCGAAATATTCAAAGCAAGTGTAGCGCTTTCATATATTCCTAAAGCGTGGCAAAAGGTTCGAGTTGTTTTCATTCCAAAAGCTGGAAGAAAGGATAAAACAACTCCCAAAGCCTTTAGACCTATAAGCCTTTCCTCTGTTCTTTTGAAGACAATGGAAAAAATAATTGATGACTTCATCATGTCAACAAGTTTAATAGAAATGCCTCTTTGTAAATACCAATTTGCCACGGATACATTCAAGCAAGCGAAAAGATTCATAAAACCCAGTCTAGCTAAAGCCCGGGCTATACTGAATCTTAATAAAGGAAATCTTAGGGTAATAACTGGCCTGATGATCGGTCACTGCCCAAGTAGGTATCATCTTAAAAATATAGGAAAAATACAATCCTCTGAGTGTCGTTTTTGTCAAGCTGAAAACGAAACTGCTGAGCATTTACTCTGCAACTGCGAAGCATTGCTTAATCAAAGAATGTTAACATTTGGAAAAGGGTTATTAGAGCCCTTGGAAATTTGGCAAGGTAATCCTAATAGGGTAATAGACTTTATAAAACGAGTTGTGCCCAGTTGGGACAGTGTGACACATCAACCAATGTCTATCACATCTCAATTGTGAAAGGATATTTGATGAGCACCAAATAAAATATGGGTCATACCACAATATTCCTAAATAATGGAAGCAGTGGTAAAAAGGCTCTACAGATGAGGAAAAAAAATACTCTTATTTTATATGACTTAAACAAACTAATGACCAATTTTGAAGTGTTTATAATTTAATAGCTATTTACTCTACTCTTTACATTTTTTAAAGCAATCTGGAGCTATTACAATATCCAATATTCTAATAATAAGGTGCAAAATATATCTAAGCTTAAATATTATTCAGTTGAATTGTATTTGATCATGATGATGTTTTCTATTTCGTTTGTAAATTCTCTGTTCGTCATTGTGAACTGCGTTCTTGTGCAAAAAGAGGATTATTCATTAATGTCCATGGGTTATTTGAACACCTAATATGCAAAATTAATTCTTTTTTTTTATTAGTGACAATATTTTAACATAAAAATTCCGTATACCGATGTTTCGAGAGTTCTTAATTGAATAATTGTTACGAAATTTTACATCAATAATTGTTTAATACCAGATGTTTTTTTTTCGGTAGCGATAGGGGTAATACTGGCACTTTTAATCTGCCCTAAGCTCCTTTCCAGCATTTGCTTTTATAAGCCTCTATTGCGTTCATCACACAGACGTTCCTAAGCAATGTTGCTCAAATGGTCACTGTGTACCCTAGCAGCAATCAGCCCTTACCGTAGTTTTGCAGTCTAGTAGTTCAAACTACTATCAAATTATGATAAGGCCTGAAATGCTACTAGAGTGGTTAAAGTGAAGAACGAAATAGTTTTATTAAAAGATCCTCATTCCCCATTTCATTTCATCACTCACTATCGTCACTTTTGTTTTCGACACTATCACGTATATCACCGATTATCACTCATCAACTTTCGTAATACACTTCAGATATACTTTCCATTATATTACTTTTCACATCACACCATTTTCATATAAATTCATTGTTTTTACCATTTACAATCCGTTAGCATTACTAAGTAATTAAAAGATATTCAATTTAAATGTTTCATTATTTTTGTTGCTTTAGAGTCATTACTATTAAAATTACAATTTAGCACTATCAAAAAAGTTACAGTAAAACAAAATCACTTCGATCCATTCTTCTGCAGTCGCTGTTTATAATGTTTATATTCAGAGAAATGATTGCAAAATGTATTATGGCCTTTATTAAATTAGTAGAGTTCACATCATTATACATAAAAATTATTTGGTAAAAATAAACAAAACTGTCAGAATCACTTCCAATTTCGTTTTCAAATTTTCATCACCATAGATTTTATTATAAAATCACTATTAGCACCCTCACAATCACTAAATTTAATAACAACGAGTGTTATGCGCAGTTCCACCAAACACCCATTCTTATGTTGCATTATAAAACGATTGATCACACGTTAGCTTCGAAACTTAACAACCATTACTGATTAGTACAAAGGATGCTACAGCTCGTGGTAAACGAACTGAACCATCAACAACCAGCACTGGTTTATAAGTAACTAATGAGCCCTGGCGGTCCCTCCGTTCGAAGAGGACCTGATAATATGCCAAAACACATTAACAGATCCTCCGCCTGAATGCAGCCGTTTCATGTTAAATCATGAACCGTTAGAGGTGTGCCAAAGTATTGGGAAGGTGATATGTTTCACAGACGGGCATTATTATGGTGCACCTTCTACTTTGGCACCGTCAAACCCTGTGATCGTGGCCAGGGCTTTTTTGCAAAATTGGATTTTTTTTTATATCAAATATTTTCCAATAATTTTAAAAATAGTTACAGTAATCAGTAGCAAAGAGTTTGATTCCTCATGGAATCAGATCATACATTTTTCTGAGAATGTTTCTAAAATTATTTACAATTTTTCGTGACATTACGACAAATAAAACATTTTGTATTACTGTATGCAATTTCAATGATTTTCTCTAGCAATTTCATCAGAAATTATTTTAGGTATTCGCCCAAAGATTCAGATACAACTTCAAAGATTACTTTAGGTCAGATAGATGGACAGAATTCTTCAAAGACGAATAACACCTTGTGGAATTTTTGAAGTAATTCTTTACAGTAACCGTGAATGAAATAGCATAGCAATCTTGTCGGGTTCCTTGAAAAAAAATCCTTAAACGAATTTTATCAAAAACTCTGGAGTTGACCTTGGACCTTGGGTTTTCTTGGAAGAAAATATGTGGAAATCTTTGGCAGATCTTTTAGAGCAACAACTAGAGAAAACTAGAGAGAGTGAAATAGGAAGTCCTAGCCTAGTCTTTGAAAAATTGTTCAATTAACCCATGAGAAAATTACTGGAGGTAGTAATGTTGAAGTGCTCAAGTGAAAAATACTGGAAGTAGTAGTGCTGAAGCAAATTCTGGAGAAATACTTTAAGCATCCTTTGAAAAATTGCTAGAAGAATTGATAGAGGAATCTCTTGAAGAATTTCTGGAGAGAACCCTGTACTAGTACCTGAAAGTATTCCAGATGAAATCTCTGAAAAAATCACTAGGATAATTCCTGAAGATTTTCTCGAGAAATATGAGATGAAATTTTGCACTTGAAGCAAAATAAGGAAGAAAGGGACTTTAGAGACCCTTTCGAATAAAATAAAGACTGCAGAGACCTTTCATCACAAATAAAGACTTGCATTAATATAGAGACCAAGTTTCCAAAAACAAACCTGCTACCAATCCTACAAATGAGAATCCTTTACTGATCAAATATAGAGATATTAAAAAAAAATAAATCATGTTTTGGTAAGTCGATAAAATTTCATAATCAAAAAGATCCTCACTGAACAGCTAAAATAGTGGTTTGAATTTTTTTCAATTCCAGATAACTTTCCAGCAAATAGTAGATAGGGTAGGTGTACCAGTTATGGCCATAGTGATTCCCTATTTCGCCATACGTGATAATTTGAATGTCTCAACATTTTGAAAAGTTTTTTTTGTGTTTTAGCAGTAAGATATAGGATATATCTTGATGTTAAAGCATCCAAAAAGATTTAAAATGTGAAAGCTATCCGAATTTCGCATATGGCCAAATAGGGAACCACTATGTCCATAACTGGTACACTTTCCCTAGATCTGGGTTTTGATGCCAAAATTCTTTGTCGCGAACATATTTTATCATAAATTACAGACTCAAAATAATTTCCCTAATTGTGATCGCAATTTTTTTCCATGTTGAATAAAATTCCCTGAAAATTCCAGGTTTTCCAGGTTTTTCCAGGTAGTAGACACCCTGTGTATATTTCAACTGATGGAGGGAGATTACTTACATTACCGTTACATTACATGTAACAAGATAGGCCCTAAAGAGCAATTATTTTGTTACATCATCGTATCACACCGTAACTTAAACCGTAGCAATATTTTCATTTTATTTCGTCACGATAACAATACTTCTGTCGCCCCAAAATGTGTTTGTCTATTTTGCTCGATAGGTTGACGATTTGACGGTTCAATAGGTAGACTTGGTTTCAGTCTTCGCGCAACTCTCCAAGCATAGACTCTGGATGGAATAACATTCTAATAATGTTTTCAAAACAAATAGTTGAAAATAAATTTTTGAAAATGGGTTCCGATTTTGACACGGTTCCGTTTTTGGCAACTGAAAATTTAGACTTTGTTGCCAAAAACGGAACCCCACTGTATTATGACTATGTTTTGGATGTTGCTTGATGCAGGAAAAAAAAACAAATGTTGGTCATGAATTTCATTTATTCGGTAAAAAATTACCGAACATTCGGTAGTTTTGACAGCTGCGCTCAATAATTCAAATTACCGAAATTTCGGTAGTCGGTTCGTTTACCAAATTGATTACCGACCGTTCAGCTGTTGAGATTTCGGTAAATAAATTACCGACTTCGGTGAGTGTGTTTGTCCTTATTTCTACCAGATCCATAATAAAGGCATTCCAAAGTCTGCTTAGAAAATGTATATCAACTTTATAAATGAGAACTGTGTTTTATTAAAGAAGACTTGGACATAGTTTAAACAATTGATAAAAACATTTTTAATACTATTAGGATACTATTTTGTGACATTATTCCGTACAATTCATGCACTTATTTATTCACACAAAATATGTCTGTCTATCTTTACTCTGTGGTTTCTCTTATATGCATCTGAATTTATAAAAACACAATGTTTTGACGACAAACCACGAAAACTGAGCAAAAACCGACAAACATGCTAAAAATCTCAGTGAATCTTTTAAAATTGCATTGGATTAGTGATAGTTAGTATAAAGTATTTTTAAAAGGTACCGAAATTGTAGAGCAGGCCTGCCCAACCTTTTTGGCTCTTTTTTCGACATAAATGGTTGGTGCGTTCGCAAGAATTGATAAGATATGAACAAAATTAGTCTCAAATGAAAGCTTTGTAGTATTGCTGTTTGCGTTTGACTTGCAAATCCAGTCTGACTGAGCTGCAAATGCGGTAACACAAAGTAGCCAAAGGATACTTAGCAACCATGATCCATATCACCGCCAACCTAGCAAGGAAAACCAATCTATGACTTCGCCTTCCTTGTAAAAAATCTAACCGCGTTTGGTGCTCCCACATTTGATATTTGCATTTCAAACGCACACAGCAATATATCTGTCTAATCCATGCTGAACATTTTAAATTTATATCAAATTCTTCGCTAGCGATGCAAGCAAAGGTGAAAATCAGTCCGGCCCGCGGGCCGGATCATTTTTTGGGCTCAATTGCATCGGTAGCAAAGAGATTGATATAAATTTTAAATTTGCAGCATGGATTAGACAAAATATACTACCAAGCTTTCATTTGAAATTAATTTTGTTCATATCTTATCAATAGGTATGTCCATTGTCACACAAACTGACAGTACCGTACGTGTCGTTAACATAGAGGGAACATGATTTCAATGCTCGAACATTGTGTGACATTGAATGCATATTGAATGTGGTAAAATAAGTTTATTTGTATATCGCAAAAATAGGACAAAGAGTTATAGGTTCATGTAAAAAATATGTTAGTTCGATTTCATTTTTTTTACTTCACTTTACTTCAAATAAAGAACAGTTGAAATACTGCACATTGCAAAAAACGAAATTTAGGTTTTGGACACTTAAATGTGCTTTAAATTTGAACACCTTTTATAGGTCCTTCACAATAGGACGGATACCCTATTCTAAGCTACACAATTTCACTACAGTGCACGATGCAACAAAGTGCCAAGGCCATCTTACCTAATAGCAGCAGCACATTTCTGTGGCCGATGGTGGTTCCAATCGAGAGGACCAGCAGCAAACAAATTCCGAGAAGAGTGGACATCTTCCCTGGAACCCGAACGGAGAAAATGGCCGGATTAGATCTATAGAGCAACTTTCACTTTTTTGGCGCTGCTCCTTTCACTGATGGCCTCAACAACACTTTTACGACTGAATGGCGAACCAGCAGACGGCCCACCGCTTAATTTGCCTGTCTTCACCCGCACGGTCAATTCGATACTGTTGTAACTACTATGTGGCCTTGCTGGGAGATAATGATGATGGCTTGCCATCAAACTGTGAGCACAGCAAGAAGAGAATCCAGATCACCGTTTTGTGCGTTTATGTTCGCGACTCGACGACGATGTTGAAATGAAAGCCAAAAAACAACAGAAATAAAACGAGAACAAAAAGAGTACCCGGCGTAAACAAAAGGCCTTTGCCATGATTGGTCAACTACCCGAAAGAATAATGACGATGATGGTGATTAGTCAGACGGTGACGGTTGAGTGACGCTCGATGATGATGATGAAAAAGTTGGATGACGATTGCTAGAAACGTCAAAATAGTAATCAGAAAATCTAAATTTTGTGTTCGTCCCACAAATTCGGTGATAAAATTCAGTTTTTTTGGTAAAAATATCCCACTATTATGCCCGACTCGGGTTTGGCAGTGTTCGAGAAAGACAACTTCAATGCCGAGAAGTGTAAGTAGTTCATAAGCTTGGAAGATACGTCGAATTATTGTTGAATTCTGATTCGCAGACGTCAAAGAGCTGGTGCAGGATTGCGTCGGCGGGCCGGAACTGCAGCAGACGAAGGCCAAGATCCAGAGTCATAGCGATACGGTTTCCTCCACCCTGAAGAAGCATGTCTACGAGAACTATATGCAGTTCATCGAGACGGCCAAGGAGATCTCTCGTTAGTTGATTCCGATGAAAGTTATGATCTGACTTATCTAAGGGATTTTTTTGGGTTGTAGATTTGGAATCGGAGATGTATCAGTTGTCGCATATCCTAATCGAACAGCGCAATCTGCTATCCACGTTGAGGGATGAATCGATGCTCGACGACCAGAAGTGTATTATCGAGGAACAAAGTATCGATCCGAATGAAAATGAGGAGCAGCAGAACAAAAAGGCGATTCAGTTGATTAAGGAGTCTCTTATCGGCTATAAGGTAATTAGCTTAGAGCCTAGACTGAATACACATATCAATGGATGCCATTCCGTGATTGACCAAAGCCAGTGAAGATGCACAAAGAATCAACTATAAGTTCTGTTGTGATTGTCGATAGTCTTCTTCAGTGTGCATAATTCAGTGTCTCTATCTATACAGGGTGATTGGGGAAAGGAATGTTAGTGTGTAACCTTTACCATTCGGAGATACTTTTTCCAATATCGCTTTCGATACGGCCTCTTCCACCTGTTTTCTTTGGCTTAATTTTTTTTGTTGTTGTTGGGACGTCTCCCTCCAATATGCCGAGATACCAGATTCTAGCTTCTGGTCAGAATTCTATTTGTTGTTTTGAAGATTTCTCTCAGCAGGCGCGATATTTTTGCCTTCTGCGGTTAGATTTTCATCCGTCCCGTCGTTAAGGCGACTCCATAATATGAGGCGAGTCATTTTTGCTTACTTCGGTGAGATTTCAATCTGCCGTTTCGGCATCTTACCAGGCAAGATATTCTTGCCTTCTACGACTGCTCGTATGAGACGAGCCATTCTTGCCTTTTTCGGTCGGATTTTCATCCGCCGTTGAGGCGTCTCCCTCCTTAGAGGCAAGAATTTTTGTTATTCCTCATGATCAGATTCTATCCATCAGGAATGCAGACAATTTATATTTACCTCTAAGTGAAGATTTGTGCTACTTGTAGATTTGACAGCTAAATAATAATGATTATTTTTCCTCAAAAGTCAAGTCCTACTCAGAAATGTGTCAAACTACCACTCTTATAAATATAATATTTTCAATTGAAATGAAAGATTCCAAATAGAAGAAAGTAATGTCGACAATTGAGGTGAAGAACCATTCAAAGTTTGTTGAACAAATAACTAAACCAACATTCCTACAGCTGTCAGGACGAAAGCATGTGTTACCATATTTTACTCATATGAAAAGAAAAAAAAACGATTGGCTGAACCATCACAGAACACTCTTATGCCGACACTTACAGTGGCGAACAATTCAAAGTTTATTTAAGGCGAAGTAGGCCGTCATTGAAATTTGTACGCGTCGTTGATGATTGTTGCTAATTCATCTCACGATTTCAAATCAAAGAAAATCAGTTGGTTTTGCACTGACACAGCTGAAAAAGTAACAGTATACTTTATTCATGTTAACGCGTACAGTGATACTTTTTTAAGTCAGTACAAACTATAAGAGTGAGTTTTATCACTTTGAAATGCAAGCTGAAAAGTCATCATTGTTGCCAAATCGAATGACGGGCTACTTAGCCTTAATTACAAAAATAAAGGTTAGAGAAACAAAATATGTGATACATAAATTGTTGCGTACGCCCCTCGTGCGACGCTGCACCTACTCAGCAACCTAATTGAAATGTTTTTTTTTATCTCGTTTATATGGCAGGCTCGGGCGCCGTATGGCATAACAGAGCCGAAATCGTTTTCTTTTTTATTACATTATTTACATTTGAAAATTTGTATTTATTTTAAAAACTATGTTAATTTGGGGAATTTTTAAGGTTAGGGAATACATTTGTACAACAGGAAAGAAAAAGGATTTTTTCGGAATTTCTTAAGTTACTTAGCCTACTATGCTGATGGAGCTTGAAGGGACAGGATGTCCAGATCTGTAACGAATCTAAACAAAAGCGGTTTTTGGGAGACACGACGAGAAGAGGACAATTTGAAGAGGAAAAAGAGAGACAGGGAACGAACGACAATCAAACTCGGATATTTATACCAGAGGGATGACATTCTATTTTTTCACTATGGAATTTGACAGCTTGAGCTGTGCCTTCTTATCGGGAGCATAATTTATACTCCAGAATCAAATTCCACTCACACACGTATACTTCTCGGATGTTTACCTTTTCCTAAGAGAGAAAACAGAATAAAACGCAGGGAGCGTATCGAAATCTGCTAAAGCTGTTTGATGGTAATGAGCTACAGAAAAGCAAAATGTTGCTTCGGATAATCAAACCAGAGATAACAGAAAAAAGGGAAGGGTGAATCAATTCCTTCATAATCAAACGCAAGTAATGCGTTGAATTTGTGTGCCGTGGTTCATTTCCCCACATTCGCCCCAGCTACTTTGTTGATGTGCACATTCGTATGGGTGAGCTCAGCTATCGTTTTATAAGAGGCAACAGAAAAAGATCATCGTAGCAATCCCTTGATTTATACGCTTCAAAAACAGATAGATAAAATTCATATATTCTAAATCAAGGCCCGCCAACACTTCCCTGACAGGTTTCTGCTGTTTTCCTCGGATCCGGAGAGTTTCAGTCAGCTCAGATCTGATGCCACGATGCTCACCGCATCCCCACACAACATGTTCGATATCCTGGTAAGCCACGCCGCAAACACAGAGATTGCTTTCAGAGAGCCCAATCCGGTGGGTATGCGCGCTTAACGAATAGTGATTGGACATAAGCCGACACATGACACGAATGAAATCACGGCTCATGCCCAACCCCTTAAACCATGGTTTTTTGACACCTGTGGAAATATGGAATGCAGCCATCTACCCATTTCTCCGTCTCTCCATTTCTGTTGCCAGCTGATCAAGGTCTCCCGACGGGCCAATGCAAAAAATTCATCGAAGGCGATTTGACGCTCGTAAACATCGCCTTCTTTAGCGCCTACCTTAGCCAGAGAGTCCGCTTTCTCTTTGCCCGGAATGAAGCAATGGGAAGGGACCCAAGCTAGGGTAATAGTGTAAGAGCGAATTGACAAAGCACTCAATGCCTGGCGTATTCTTTTCAGGAAGTATGCTGAGTGCTTCACCGGCTTCATTGACCGAACAGCCTCCGGAGAACTTAAACTGTCGGAAAAAAATGAAGAAGTGCTCGGGTGGGAGAGAACTGATGTACTCTAAGGCGTAATGTATAGCTGCTAGCTCAGCAACATATACAGAACATGGCTTTTGAAGCATGAAGAAGGCGCTATGAAAAACGTTGTAAACACCGAAACCAGTGATATCATCCATTTTTGACCCATCAGTAAAGAACTGTCGGTTCTCGCTGACATGCCCGAATTTACTTGCAAACATGGGAGGGATAAACTTTGAACGGAAGTGATCTGGTATACCATGGATATCTTGCTTCATGGATAAATCAAATACTACAGTGGAACAGTCGAAGTCTAGGAAGTTGTCACGATTGGTGTTAACAGAAGATGGGCTAACCTTCAGTGTCATGTACCAGTAGTACACACTCATGAAACGAGTTTGAAGGTTATGTTCAAGCAGATTTTCGTAGTTTTCAACAGTTCACAACGGATGAGGAACCTGAGTGTTAACTCCGCGAAACGATCTGTCAGGGGCTGTACTCCTGCAAGTACCTCTGAGTCGAGTTCATGCAGCCTAGTGCGATGCGAAGACAGCGGTACTGAATCCGCTGAATCTTCAGCATATGTGTTTTCGCCGCGGATTGAAAGCAAAAGCTACCGTACTCTAAGATCGACAAGATGGTTGTTTGGTACAGCTTGATCAGATCTTCCGGATGGGCTCCCCACCATATTCCGGTTATAGTTCGCATGAAGTTGATTCGTTTTTGGCATTTCTGTGTCCAGACCCCGAGACATTTAGAAGACAAGCTATGAGTGATTGTCTTACCCATGAGTGTAAGCAGAAACTTGGCAGGTTTGTGTTTCTTTGAAAAGACAACCATCTCAGTTTTCTCCGCAGAGAATTCGATACCCAGCTTTAAGGCCCAAGTAGACAAATTGTTCAGAGTATCTTGTAAGGGTCCTTGTAGTTCGGCTGCTGTTGGTCCTGTGACAGAAACAACACAATCGTCTGCAAGCTGTCTTAACGAGCAATTTTCCATGAGACAGACATCAATGTCTCTCACATAAAAATTATAAAGAAGGGGACTCAGACATGACCCCTGGGGGAGACCCATGTAGCTAATTCGCGAAACTGACAAGTTGCCATGAGTAAAACTCATATGCTTCTCGGACAACAAATTGTACAAAAAATTGTTCAAAATTGATGAAAGGCCACTTGCGTGGAGTTTGTCTGAAAGAACATCAACACAAACTGAGTCAAAAGCACCCTTAATATCCAAAAACAATGAACCCATCTGTTCCTTTTGGGCAAAGGCAAGTTGAATTTCTGAAGAAAGCAGCGCAAGACAGTCGTTCGTTCCTTTGGCTCTGCGAAAACCAAACTGTGTATCTGACAGCATGCCATTCGATTCAACCCATTTATCCAGCCGAAAGAGAATCATCTTCTCTAACAACTTGCGAATACACGACAACATCGCAATTGGACGGTACGAATTATAGTTCGACGCGGGTTTTTGGATGGCTATTACTCTCACCTGCCTCCAGTCATCCGGAACAATGTTACACTCCAGAAAGTGATTAAACAAGTTCAATAGGCGCCTCTTTGCAACGTCAGGGAGGCCCTTAAGCAAATCGAACTTGATTCGATCCATTCCTGGAGCGGAATTGTTACATGAAAGGAGAGCAAGTGAGTAATTCAACCATGGAAAATGGTCTATCCATGGCGTCCCTATCCACCGGAATATCTCGTCGCACGCGATCAACAGGAACGGAATCCGGACAAACTTTCTTAGCGAAACCGATAATCCACCGAGGAGAGCTCTCTCGATCCTCATTAACCGACGATGTATTACGCATTCTAATTGAAATATTTGGATCACATTATTTTGAAGGCAGTACTGTAAATGTCTACTTTCACGAGAAAAGTGATAAAAGAACAAAGAGTCATACCAGGCATTAGGTCGTGTCTGTAAAAGTGTGACAGTGCATGTATTAGATATTGGAAAAAGCGTGACAGAGGGGGGGGGGGAGTTCTAGAAATCCAGAAAAACGATGGACTTTATATTCGAATCTTGCCTTACTTTCGTCACAACGAAGTTGCCAATATTGCGCAATAACAACTTGCTCTTAAGCACAACTTGATGGGCTGATTTGTACCCTACTACAAATACCTGTCTGACCCGGTTCTTGAAAATAGTTGCCTAAGCTGCACTTATCGACATCGCTATACCGCTGATCCACAATGTTTAATTAACGTGCTCCAACAAGATGGCAAAGTACTATTACTTGGCGGAGGAGTTGAAGCTGATTTGGCACCTAGAGGACGTCTATATGGGGCCCAGATAGCCGTAGCGGTAAACACGCAGCTATTCAGCAAGACCAAGCTGAGAGTTGTGGGTTCGAATCCCATCGTTCGAGGATCTTTTCGGGTTGGAAATTTTCTCGTCTTCCCAGGGCATAGAGTATCTTCGTACCTGCCACACGATATACACATGCAAAAATGGTCATTGGCATAGTAAGCTCTCAGTTAATAACTGTGGAAGTGCTCATAAAAAAACACTAAGCTGAGAAGCAAACTCTGTCCCATTGAGGACGTAACGCCAGAAAGGACGTCTATATAGTTCCAGTAATATTCTCAGCGAACGGAACTGTCCCGAAATCTCTCCTAAGGTCCCTAGACGAGCTGAGATTGAAGAACCTACACAGCATCAAAGAAGCGATGATTCATGGAACCTGTAGCATAGTGAAACGACCCTGGGATTCATCTTTAGAATCGACAAAAATGTCTTTGCCTTGTTTGAAATCACACTATTGTTCTACGTACGCAGCTGTCCAAAATCTCGAAATGTCATTTCTCATGCTTAAGATTTTTCACGCTTGAGTTATAGCTCACGCAACAGTCAAATAATCATTAATGAGTTGGCTCATCCGTTTGAATCATGGGCTTGTATTTCCACAGTGTTTTTTTTTTTTATCAAAAGCACATATTCTTTGTTTTTTTTTTTTTGTTAGAAATTAACAAAGCTTTCTAATGAAAACAAAACATTGGGCTTTAAAAAGGACATGATCGAGAGAAGTGATTTTGCATCAAAATCTCATGTGTGAGCTTTGCGAAGCAAATCTCTAATAAGTGCTCTCACGATAGAATTCAATGATTCAGATTTTGGTGTGAACCTACAAACACTGCTCAAGCGTTCCACGTTGGAACATGGTGCCGCAGTTTGATGCCCTTTTTATAATAGTGGTGCTAAAAGGATCGAATCTGACCAACGCCGATGTATCTGCTTCGCACTCCTTAAGCTACCTTGGTGAAATATGTCGAGTTTTGAGCACAACCCCACGTCGATCAAATCTCGGAGCCTATTTTTTGGGATAATTTCTCAAATACTACTGAATATTAGGGTTCTCATACGCACTTTTTGGCTTCGAGAAGATCATGTGCTCGTAAAATTTCAAATCATCGATTTCTACTGGATTTTTCACATCTTCGCTCAGGCATTTATTCGAAGTGACTAACCCACTTTAGTTTATAATTTTGGTGCAACTTGTCTGCACAATAAATTCGACAAAACAAGCCCCTAACTTAACAGAATACGCTGTTGGATACACTGTTATTTTTTCAAGTATTTGTAGGTGTTCGTAGTTGCCCAGCAACTCCTATCCCTACCTCCTCGTGGTACTGGTACGAGTAATCTTGGGGAAGATCGGGTAACCAACCCCCGGTGGGAACTTTGGTCGTATGCTGACAGGGAAGGGGGGGTTTGCTTTTGCAAACCTGGAGCGTCTGTACTCCACGTTAGGAGCGGCTCACAACAGCGTCTGTTCCCCATGTCAGGGGCGGCTGATCATCGTCCGAGTGCCAGAGAAGGACTCTAAGCTAAACTGCGCACTATGGCCCTCCGAACATTTAGGGGGAATGGTCCTCCGGAAATCAAGGGGGTTGGTGTCAGGCCCTGCAAGCCAACCGTAAAAACACATCAGCACAGGAACGTCAACGAGAGAATACGGACCGGAACAATCGGCAAAGACCACAGCGACGAAAATGGACTAGCGATTGGAAACTCGGTACGTGGAACTGCAAATCTCTCAACTTCATTGGAAGTACTCGCATACTCTCCGATGTACTGAAGACCCGCGGTTTCGACATCGTAGCGCTGCAGGAGGTGTGCTGGACAGGAGCATTGGTGCGAACGTTTAGAGGTAATCATACCATCTACCAGAGCTGCGGCAACACACGCGAGCTGGGAACAGCTTTCATAGTGATGGGTGATATGCAAAGGCGCGTGATCGGGTGGTGGCCGATCAATGAACGAATGTGCAAGTTAAGAATCAAAGGCCGATTCTTTAACTTCAGCATAATCAACGTGCATAGCCCACACTCCGGAAGCACTGATGATGACAAGGACGCATTTTACGCGCAGCTCGAACGCGAGTACGACCGCTGCCCAAGCCACGACGTCAAGATCATCATAAGAGATTTAAACGCTCAGGTTGGCCAGGAGGAGGAGTTCAGACCGACGATTGGAAAGTTCAGCGCCCACCGGCTGACGAACGAGAACGGCCTACGACTGATAGATTTTGCCGCCTCCAAGAACATGGCCATTCGCAGCACCTATTTCCAGCACAGCCTCCCGTATCGGTACACCTGGAGATCACCTCAGCAGACAGAATCGCAAATCGACCACGTTTTGATCGATGGACGGCACTTCTCCGACATAACCGACGTCAGAACCTATCGTGGCGCCAACATTGACTCCGACCACTACCTGGTGATGGTGAAACTGCGCCCAAAACTATCCGTCATCAACAATGTACGGTACCGACGCCCGCCCCGGTACAATCTCGAGCGGCTGAAACAACCGGATGTCGCCAATGCGTACGCGCAGCATCTTGAGGCAGCGTTGCCGGATGAGGGCGAGCTCGATAGGGCCCCTCTTGAGGACTGCTGGAGGACAGTCAAAGCAGCCATTAACGACGCTGCCGAAAGCGTTGTCGGATATGTGGAACGGAGCTCAAGAAACGATTGGTTCGACGAGGAGTGCCAGGAGGTTTTAGAGGAGAAGAATGCAGCGCGGGCTGCAATGCTGCAGCATGGTACGCGGCAAAACGTGGAACGATACAGATTGAAGCGGAAACAGCAAACCCGCCTATTCCGGGACAAAAAGCGCCGCCTGGAAGAGGTGGAATGCCAAGCGATGGAGTTGCTGTACCGTTCTCAAGAAACGCGGAAGTTCTATCAGAAGCTCAACACATCCCGCAAAGGCTTCGTTCCGCGAGCTGAGATGTGCCGGGATAAGGATGGGAGCATCTTGACGGACGGACGCGAGGTGATCGAAAGGTGGAAGCAGCACTACGATGAACACCTGAATGGCGCAGAGAACACAGGCACAGAAGGTCAGGACAGCGAAGGCGATGGCTACGTCAGCACAGCGGACAGCGGAAATCAACCAGCTCCCACGATGGGGGAAGTTAAGGATGCCATTCAACAGCTCAAGAACAACAAAGCCGCTGGCAAGGATGGTATCGGAGCCGAACTCATCAAGATGGGCCCGGACAGGTTGGCCGCTTGTCTGCATCGGCTGATAGTCAGAATCTGGGAAACGGAACAGCTACCGGAGGAGTGGAAGCAAGGCGTTATATGCCCTATCTACAAAAAGGGCGACAAACTGGAGTGTGAAAATTATCGTGCAATCACCATCCTAAACGCCGCCTATAAAGTGCTATCCCAGATTCTCTTCCGTCGTCTATCACTTATAGCAAACGAGTTCGTGGGAAGTTATCAAGCAGGTTTCATCGACGGCCGCTCGACAACGGACCAGATCTTTTCCGTGCGGCAAATCCTCCAGAAATGCCGTGAGTACCAGGTCCCTACGCACCATTTGTTCATCGATTTCAAGGCGGCATACGATAGTATCGACCGCATAGAGCTATGGAAAATCATGGACGAGAACAGCTTTCCCGGGAAGCTCACAAGATTGATCAGAGCAACGATGGACGGTGTGCAAAACTGCGTGAAGATCTCGGGCGAACACTCCAGTTCGTTCGAGTCTCGGCGGGGACTACGACAGGGCGATGGACTTTCGTGCCTGTTGTTCAATATTGCGCTTGAAGGTGTCATGCGGAGAGCCGGACTTAACAGTCGAGGCACGATTTTTACGAGATCCGGACAATTTGTTTGCTTCGCGGACGACATGGATATTATTGGGAGAAAATTTGAAACGGTGGCAGATTTGTTCACCCGCCTGAAACGCGAAGCAACAAGAGTCGGGCTAATGGTGAATGCGTCGAAAACAAAGTACATGCTGGTTGGCAGAACTGAGCGCGACAGGGCCCGCCTAGGAAGCAGTGTTACGATAGACGGGGATACCTTCGAGGTGGTGGACGAGTTCGTCTACCTCGGATCCTTGTTGACGGCTGACAACAATGTTAGTCGGGAAATACGAAGGCGCATCATCTGCGGAAGTCGTGCCTACTATGGGCTCCAGAAGAAACTGCGGTCAAGAAAGATTCACCCCCGCACCAAATGCACGATGTACAAAACGCTCATAAGACCGGTAGTCCTCTATGGGCATGAGGCGTGGACTATGCTCGAGGAGGACTTACAAGCTCTTGGGGTTTTCGAACGCCGAGTGCTAAGGACGATCTTCGGCGGCGTGCAGGAGAACGGCGTGTGGCGGCGAAGGATGAACCACGAGCTCGCTCAACTCTACGGCGAACCCAGTATCGTGAAGGTAGCTAAAGCTGGAAGGATACGCTGGGCAGGGCATGTTGCAAGAATGCCGGACAACAACCCTGTAAAGATGGTGTTCGCCACGAATCCGGTCGTAACAAGAAGGCGTGGGGCGCAGCGAGCTAGGTGGATGGACCAGGTACACCAGGACCTGGAGAGCGTGGGTCACAGTCGAGGATGGAGAGAAGCGGCCATGAATCGAGGGAATTGGCGAAATATTGTTGGCGAGGCTTTATCAAGATAATTGATGTAAAGCCAAATAAGTAAGTAAGTAAGGTGTTCGTAGTTCAGTGTAGTGTTTTTGAGATTTTGTTTAAATTTGTAACGAGAATTTGTGAAAATACAGTACAGATAGTGTTCGTGCAGTTTTCTCCGTCAGTAAATCCCATGTTAGTCCGTAGTATAGCAGCCTACCAAAGCTATCATATAACATCACCATCATTGATCCAATATTCGAAACTTCCATCGCCCACCACCAGAGGGATAAGCAGAGTCTATTGATAGCCAACATACGCCAACATAATGAAACGGAGTATCAATATGGGACGATCTAACAGGTACGGTAATCCACGAAATGCCTGGGGCCCTGACCATCTAAAGACAGTGACACAAGAAGCTGCACTTGACTTACCGAGCAATCATCAACGATAAGGTTTATATGAAACACTAGCAGAACAGTGTAGACTAGGTGAAAAAGTACATTTGGAAGTGATGAAGTATGCTGCGCAGAATTAGTCAGTATAACCCCACTGTTTTGAACAGAACTTCGGTTCTAGACGTCTACCAACTTTGATGGTCAGTTCATCGTCGTTATCGAAACTTTAAAAAACAGTTTTTATGCTCAAATCTGATTTTTTCCGATGAAAATATGTTCGCTGTGTTTCAGTTGGAGAATGAAATTAAAACAGTGAACAAATATTCATGGAAATTTTCTTGATTTTGAATGAAATCATAATTTTGAAAAATTCTAAATTTGATGGTGGATTCTGCACTCTTAACGTTCACACTTAGAAGGGGGTCAGCCTTGAGGTTACGCTTTCGCTTCACAAGCGGAAGGTCATGGGTTCGATTCCCAGCCTCTCCACAGCAAAAACCCGTCCAGCCACCAGAAGACGCCTCGCGGAGGACCGTGCTTTGGGGAGCATATCCATCCTCCGTCAGTATCAGATGGTGACTGAGACAAATTGACCCTCTTCGCAGGCAGCTAGCCTCACTAACAACAAAGCTCTCTCCTACCTGCTCGGTGTGAGAGTAAAAGAGTAGGAGAGAGTGAAAATAAGATGTAAATATAGATAAGTTGAAAATAGATCTGTATCGGTAAAGAAGAAGATTAACTGATTCCGGCACAGTAGTGGCCACCTGAGAGAGACTCGCGAAGAGGAAAAATATCAACGTCATATGCAGCCCAGATTCCCCTCTCACGAAACGTCAAATGCAGCCCACCGTTTTTATGGCTGAAAAAGTGAAAAGTATTGTGTTCAAAGTAAACTGTTATTGAAAACCTCAGTCGGCGGAGCAGTTTTTTCCAAAGTTGCTGATAAATCTAAGCAGAAGATTAATTATTTCTAATGTCTGCTACGTTTGCTGGCATGAAATTTCACTCAAATGGCTATTTATGATTCGATGTGATGCAAACTTAATCATTTTTTGCTGAGAGGTTCATGTGAGGATTTGAACAGCATGCGCATAATTGGTATGCACAAAGTGGAATAAGAAAAAAACTCAGCAATCACAGAAAAAGAAGACCGTCTTCGCGAGTCTCGTCTCAGGTGGCCACGAGCACAGAGTGCCTTAAAAAAAATGAATAAACCTTCAACACTTCGTCATCGTAATCATCGCCATTAACAATACGTCAAAAGCAGTTTTTCTGTTCAAAACTGTAAATTATTCGATTAAAAATTGATCACTGTGTTTCGATTCGAGGATAGAATACAGTAAACACATTTTCCTGTAAATTTTCTTAATTTTGAACGAAAAAAACTGCTTTTGTTAATTCCGAAATCTATGACGGAACCTGCCCCCTTAAATAGCCTAAAGCCTAAATAGCCCTGAAACAGCAGAAAGTACCAGACAACTGTTTAAGCTGATGTGCTTAATAGCTTAATTAATTTTGAAATTCGAATCGCTGGATGTCGATCTAGAATTGTGCTCTTGAAGATTTGAGGTGTGGCTTCGATTCGTCTTCACCTCGCGTCTTTCATTGCTAACGTCACTATTCCTTGAAACTAATAAAGTTCCATTTCAGGGAAACCTCGACGACAAAGTGTTCATCCACGAGGGCGGTCTAATCGAGCTGGATCCCAACGATTACCGCCCCATCTGTCGGATCCATCTGTTTCTCTTCAACGAGATACTGGTTCTGGCCAAGGTCAAACACGACAAGTGAGATTAACCCCACCTCCCCCTTGAAGTACAACATCATAATCTTTTCCCTTCCTCCCGTAGAAAACTGGAATTCCTCACGGAGTACGACACCAAGAAGATCGCCGTCATCAACATCAAGGACCTGGACGGGGTCAACAAGAATGCGATCAACGTGTTCACCAGCGACGGGGCGCGCATCTTCCAGTGCGTCAACTCGGCCTCCAAGCTGGAGTGGATCGACAAGTTCGAGGTGGCCATCAAGTTCAACCAGCTGAAGCACAAGAAGGGTCCCGCACCGCAACCTCCGACTACGCTCAAATTCGACCGCCAGCAGAAGTCGGTGGACAGCGAGATGCTCAGTCCGACGGCCTCCGAGGTGGTTTCGATCGTGGAAAATCTGGCCCCGGATTGGTTGGCCTCGGCGCCGGAGGAAATCCAGGCGGAGATTGCCCAGCGACACTTTGAGGACTGTTTGGCTTTGGTGCAGAAGTGCGAGGATTACTTGTCGAAGGACAGTAGCTTTCGCGGGGCGGCCGAAATCGGGGAAAAGATCAAAGGGTTGAAGAGCACATTGTCGTCGGTTCTGATGCAGGAACTGTCCAATTCGCAGAGCCGCAGTTTGCAAGCTGCGTTGCGTTCGAGCAGACGACCTCTGAAGCTACTGGTCGAGATGGAAAAGGCCCGGGAAGCTTGCGGAATACTGTTACGAGTTTGCAGCAGCGCTATAAGGACTTCACAGAGACAAGCTCGCCGCAACAATCTAGCAGTTTCGGAACTGTTCTTTTGCGATGTAGCGCAGGTTGCCAGCGAGTTCTTAAGAGCCTTCAGCAGCAAGGTCTCCTGTACTAGTGCGTTGATCGTTTGGTGCAACATGGAGCTGCAGTACTTCGCCTCGCAACTGATCAAGCACTATCTCACCAAGGATACTCAGTTGGAAATGGTTGCAAGGGTGGTGGAAGGTGTCAGAGATCCTTGCTCCAAACTAACCGACATTGGATTAGATTTGTCCTATCATATGGAAGGATTGCTTCGAAATACTCTGGAACAGCTCCTAGAGGAAGCTAAATTTCGTTTGGTAGATTCCATCGGACGAACCGAAGACGTCTGGCAGCCTTACAATCTACAAACGAAGACGAACTTAAGGAGCGTCCTGAAGGAGTTCGATGTTCTCGGCCTAGATATGAAACCCCTCGTCACGGGCGATACTTGGATCAATCTTACTCAAACTTCTGTAAATTTCTGCAGACACTTCCTGACCACCACGGAGAGCTGTGCCCACCTGGCCAAGTACGATTCCTTAAAGCAAGATGCAGAAATGCTCCTGAAGGAACTTTTCCTGGCACAGCACGCCGTCAAGCCGCATCCCTCGATGAGCGTCGATCTTAACTTTATCGCAAAGAATAAAGTCTACATGGGCGAAGTGCTGCTCCCGATTGCTATCGCTCGCTTCGAGAAAATATCCGATAAGAAACCGGATCTGCTGATGGAGCTCCAGTTGCAACTGCGAGGACCCCCGAAACCGAAACCTCGAAGCGTTTATCAGACGGATGTTCTCTAAATTTCCACACTGAACCCAGAGATGATATCTTATAACGTATTTATTCCATTCAAAGTTTAACATTAGGCATAGCAAATAAAGTTATTTTACAGATGAAACGCACTTACCGTCTAGTCGTCGAAAGTGATCTTCTTCCCCCGGAACTCCTGGATGCCTTTCTCCTTTTGTTTGGCTGCCCATGATGGGTGCAAATCGGATGGCACAGCCGCCGGAGTCACCGTTTCACGTTTGTCCTCATTCGTATCGAATACGATCTTCTTTCCTTCGAACGGTTTCAATCCCTTCTGCTTCTGCTTGGCTGCCCACGAAGGATGGACATCGTCCGCTGGTTTCGACGGCTCCGCTTGCTCACTGGAGTCGAAAACAATCTTCTTGCCCTGGAACGGTTTTAGGCCCTTCTGTTTCTGCTTTGCCGCCCAGGATGGGTGCAGATCTTCACCACCGACGGATGGAGTTTCTGCTTCGGTCGATTCAAATTTGATCTTTTTCCCCGCGAAGGGTTGCAAGCTGCGCTGCTTTTGCTTTGCCGCCCAGGACGGGTGAAGGTCCGAAACGTCGAGCTCCTTTTCGCCAAATGATTTCCTCTGACCTTGGAATTGTTTGATGCCTGTAAGAGAATAATATGAGAGGCTATGAGGGATCGTCCATGAAACAAGATTATACACACGAGTGGTTCTGGCCATTTTTTTTTTATAAAAACAAAGAGTCACTTGGTTTACGAACAAACTTTAAGGTAAAGTTGAATTGAAGCCAAACCTCAAAATATCAAGGGCACAAATCTAGAAAATCTATCATCCGTTTAAGCTGAAAACTTAATCGATTGCTCACTTTTTTTTTAATTCTTCATTAGTATCATTACAAACATTACATTTCTTATATCTAGGTGTTCTGTGTTATTAGACAACACTATCATCCTAATTTGGTAAAACAAATTTAAGATTTTATTAACATTTTGCTAACAACATATTACATTTCATGTGCCGTAGCAGTTCAGATTATTTACAGGTGAGTTGATGTCACCTGCTTATAAGAGAAAAAAATCATGTTTTTAATTTACTTAACCTAAATATATAACGCATTAATCGTTTGAATAGAAGATTGTAACGATTTTTGCCTGAAATTATTAATTATTTTATTTGTCATTTGTTCCAATGTTTCAACATTGGATATTCTATGTAACTCATTGGTACTATACCAGGGAGGAAGCTTCAGAATCATTTTCAAAATTTTATTTTGAATTATCTGCAGAGCTTTCTTCCCGGTATTACAACAGCTAGTCCATATTGGTACAGCATACAACATGGCTGGCCTGAAAATTTATTTGAATATCAAATCTTGTTCTTAAGATAAAGTTTTGATTTTCTATTGATAAGGGGATAGAGACATTTTACATATTTATAACATTTGGCTTGAATGCCCTCAATGTGATTTTTGAAAGTTAAATTCTTATCTAGCATGAGCCCTAGATACTTAACTTCATCTGACCAATTTATTGGAGCCCCTCTCATCGTGACAACATGTCTACTTACATGTTTTAAATAAAGAGCTTTTGGTTTATGTGGGAATATTATTGTTTGAGTTTTGGAAGCATTAGGAGAAATCTTCCATTTTTGCAAGTATGAAGAAAAAATATCCAAACTTTTTTGCAATCGACTACAGATGACACGCAGGCTTCGTCCTTTGGCGGAGAGGCCTGTGTCATCCGCAAACAAAGATTTTTGACATCCCTGATGTAACTCAGATAAGTCAGATTTGAAAATATTGTATAATATTGGTCCCAAAATGCTGCCTTGGGGAACACCAGCTCTTACAGGAAGTCTTTCAGATATGGAGTTCTGATAATTAACCTGAAGTGTACGATTTGACAGATAACTTTGAATTATTCACAATGTATGTTGGAAAATTAAAGTTTTTTTTAAATTTTACAATCAAACCTTCATGCCAAACAGTGTTGAATGCTTTTAATATGTCTAGAAGAGCAAGACCAATAGAATAGCCTTCAGATTTGTTGGATCGGATCAAATTTGTTACACGTAAAAGTTGATGAGTGGTCGAATGTCCATGGCGGAATCCGAACTGTTCATTGGCAAAAATTGTATTTTCGTTGATGTGGGCCATCATTCTGTTCAAATAACCTTTTCAAAAAGTTTACTGATGGAGGAAAGTAAACTGATTGGACGATAGCTAGAAGCTTCTGCAGGATTTTTGTCTGGTTTTAAAATTGGAACAACCTTAGAATTTTTCCATTTGTCAGGAAAATATGCTAATTGAAAACATTTGTTAAATATCAGTGGCGACTCGTAACCTCACTTTTTACCAGTTCTACGATTCTAAAAATGACTATTTCGGCAAATTTAGATTATAAATCAAAAAGTTAATGATTGAAATCATCCTTTCTAACAAATCTCTACCCATTAAATGCAAATTTATTGCTGAAATTCAAGAATTTCTATCCGTGGAACAGGTAGATTTGAGGTTAGGGAATCGCCACTGTTAAATATATCAACTAAAAATGATATGCTACTTTCTGGAAGTTTCTTGATGAGGATGTAGAAAATTCCACCATCGCCAGGAGCTTTCATATTTTTGAATTTTTTAATAATAGTTCTCACTTCTTCCAAATCAGTATCACAGGAATTTTCGAAAACGTTCTCTTGATTGAGAATATGTTCGAAGTCCTGAGTAACTTGATTTTTAATTGGACTAGTAGGTCCTTAACTTAAATTGTGCGCACTTTCAAACTGCATAGCAAGTTTTTGAGCTTTTTCGCAATTAGTTAGTAATAATTTGTTTTCCTCTTTCAATGCCGGTATTGACTTCTGAGGTTTTTTCAAAATTTTAGATAATTTCCAAAAGGGCTTAGAGCCAGGGTCCAATTGAGAAATCTTATTTTCAAAATTTTTGTTTCTTAATTGAGCAAAACGTTTCTTGATTTCTTTTAGCAAATCCTACCATATAATTTTCATAGCAGGATCGCGAGTGCGTTGAAATTGCCTTCTCCTCACGTTTTTAAGACGGCTCAAGAGTTTAAGATCATCGTCTATAATCACGGTTTCAAATTTTACTTCACATTTTAGAATTGCAATGCTCCTGGCTTCAACAATGATATTTGTTAAAGTTTCAAGAGCATTGTCAATATCAAGTTTTGTTTGTAAAGAAATGTTAACATCAAGATTACTATCGATATATGTTTCATATTTATTCCAGTCGGCTCGAAAATAATTGAAAGTGGAGCTAATAGAATTGAGAATCGATTCATGGGATATTTAAAATGTAACAGGGACATGATCAGAATCAAAATCAGCATGAGTAATCAGTTGGCTACAGAGATGACTAGAATCGGTTAAGACCAAATCAATCATAGAAGGGTTTCTAGAAGAGAAAAAACATGTAGGGATATCAGGTTATAGAATTGAGAAATATCCTGAAGAGCATTCATCAAATAAATTTCTGCCGTTGGAATGACTTTGAGAATTATTCCATGACCGATGTTTGGCATTAAAGTCACCAATGACAAACAAATTTGACATATTATGGGTCAATTTTCGCAAGTCAGTTTGGATCAAATTAACTTGTTGCCCAGATCATTGAAAAGGCAAATAGGCAGCTATGAAAGTATATTTACCAAGCTGTGTTTCAACAAAAACACCTAAAGTTTCAAAAACTTTAGTTTTAAATGACGAAAATAGTTGATAGTTATACGCCTATGAAATAGTTGATAGTTATACGCCTATGAATGATGATTGCAACTCCCCCACATGCCCCATCAAGTCGATCATTACGATAAACAAAAAAGTTAGGATCTCTTTTGAGTTTGGATCCAGGTTTCAAATAAGTTTCAGTAATAACTGCTATATGTATGTTATTATCTGTTAGAAAATTAAACATTTCGTATTCTTTGCCATTCAAAGAATGAGCATTCCAATTTAAAATATTTAAATTATTATTCGGATCCATTAGAAATACATAAACCAATAACAATTTGATTAGTTAATTTCACACCAACTTGGACTGCTTCAGTCATAGTGGTGGCTTTGAACATTGCATCAATCATTAGATTCAATTGTTCAGTTGAAAAATTAAAATCAGAGGCAGACATATCACTTGAAGTGGGTACATTATCTGATGAATTTCCGTAAGAATTTTCGGTAGACGAAGAGGCGGAGTAGAAGTTTCCAGTTGCGGCAGAGTTTTTTTTTCATTTGATTTGAAACAATTAGAACAGTTACACTGAGAAAAATCTACACGTCAAGGTCGTGTGTTTTACTTATAGATTTGCGCAAAGAGGAAAACCACATGACTTGAGTGTGGTAGCCATATGGATTTCGTAATTGACTTCTCGGTATAATAACATGTGTATCAACATTAGGTTGTCATGTGAAACAAACATGAATGTCTAAATATTAAATCATGAAAACCAACTGATTTGCTTATTGAATTCGAAATGTAGTGGCTTTAGATAGTTATGTGTGATAGAACATGAATGTCATGAGACTGAAAGAAGAAATTTGGTAGAAGAACTCTTGCTCCCCAAAATATGGATTCGAGGCTCCTCTGCTTGTCGCATGCTCACTTGAATGTTTTTCTTTTTTCTTTTTTTTTTTTTCAAGCAAGTGAGTCAGCAACAAGCGTGGCGCCGCAAATCCATATTTTGGGAAGCCCGGGATTAGCATATTTCATTTTATTCGAAGCTGAAAGCAAGGAAAATCTGTTAGTGGAATTCGATTCTCTAACACCATACATTATATCCAATGCTGGAAGTAATGCATTTCATTTATAGAAAATTAGAATGAACTCATCATCTTCACTCGGATATCTTCATTAATTGAAAGAAAAACGAATCCGCAAATTTTCCTCTAACACTTTCAGCTACAGAATTTGCTTCTTCTTTTTGGAACATGATGATGACTGTCGTTCGACACGAGGTCCGACCGCAATTTAGTTCACTATGGGTTGATCACTAACAATTTAGAAATTTGGAACACGAAAATCGACAGCAAGCTCATCGATTTCAAATCGACCAACTTGAACATGATGACACAAGATAACCATAAGTTAAACACACTGAATCCGTGTTGGATGATGATATATGCACCCATAGGTTAACACACACGAATTTGAAATGGAAAGCTTCAGGAACTTACGTAGAAAATTATGGAATTCATGTTGTCGGTTGTTGAATCGGTCCATGAAGCAAAACTAAAGAATTGAATGTGTAACACACACGAGGTTTGTAAGAAAATCACAATAAAACCGATATAGACGTTCATGAATCGATCCATAATTTTAAGCACACGGATCAAACGTGTGGATTTTTCTCAGTGTACTCGTAGTATGAAAAAGCGAGGAGTACAAATTACTTGCTACGATATCGGCATATGATTTTCCTTGGCTAGATCCATTCGAAATTAAAAGATTCGAACAGGATTAAAATTAGCTTGTGAATGAGCATGATTATAATTTTGCTGATGGGTATGATTCATAATCAAGCGATCTTTAACTGAAAAATAAGCATTCCGGAAACGAAACTTTCATCTGCCTGGCACGAGCTTCGACGACTCTCCTTCGGGAAGGGCAAGCCCAAACATTGGACTCATGATTGCTCCCACAATTCTAGCATATAAACTTGGTGGTATCTTCCTTCACTGGACAGACGTCCGTAGCGTGAGAAGAACTTCCGCAAATCATGCATTTAGCATCCAAGCGGCAATTTTTTGTACCATGATCCCACTTTTGGCACCGACGGCACTGAGTTGGGTTCTGGTAATTTCATCCAGGTTTCTGGAAATGTTCCCATGTCACACGGACGTCGAACATAAGTTTTGCTTTTTCTAAAGCTTTAATATTATTTAATTCTTTTTTGTTAAAATTAACTAAATAATATTCTTGAGAAAGCCCTTTCCGAACAATGCCAGATTGGGTTCTCTTTTTCATAATGATTACTTGGACTGGGGAAAATCCAAGTAAATCATTTATTCCATTTTTGATCTGTTCAGGTGACTTATAGTCACTTGAGAGACCTTTCAAGACGACTTTGAACAAACGTTCAGTTTTGTCGTCATAAGTAATTGTGCTTCTTCTCTTCAAGATGTTTGAGAAGAAGTTCGCGATCTTTTAGAGTTTCCGGCAAAACGCGACAGTCTCCTTTCTTTGCGATATGGAAGGAGACCTTGAGTCCCCTAATGGAGTTCAAGATCTCCTGCCTAAATCCCGCAAATTCGGAACAACTGACCACGATAGGCGGCACTCTTTGCTTCCTCACTTGAATCAAAGAGCCTGGGCTAGAGACTGCTTCGATTTGATGTTCGGAAAATTTATCTAGAGCATCGAACTGATCGCTCATTTCGATGCAATCAACATTATCCATTTCATCCTTAGAAGAAAGCGCATATTCCGGAGAAACGTCTTTTCTTCCATTTTTGCCACGTTTAGTGACAGTTTTTGAACCCACTTTTTTGGAAGGAAGTTGTGAATTTAGAGATTCACCCTTTCTTTTGTTTGTACCGTGAAGGCCCCTAACTCTGCGCAGCTCCTAACTCTGCGCACTTTCACCAAAATCCACCAAAATCTGGTAAAATACTTACATTTTTGTTCAAAATTTATTTTTCATATATTGCTACAATAGTAATAAAAAGCACACGAAGAATTTTCTTGACAAATTTACATTTGTTACTTTAATAAAAAATAAAATAGCTTTAAAAATATTGAAAAACTTCCAAATTGACTGCCCGTTAGCAAAAATGCTAAGGGAGTACCTCATCACTTAAGTCATTTGAAGCAAATTAAAGAGAATATATTTTCGATTTTTAGTACGTAGGCTCTAGTTTATTTATCGAGCAATCATCACTGATAAAGTGCAACTTATTTTCTCTCAATTTTCTTATTCTTCTTAAGTGCGCATAGTAAGGAACCATTTTTCATCTATGTTCCTTACTATGCGCAGCAGTTATAAAACGTTATTTTCAACATACAATCAACCCTCCAGAGGTCGATATTGAAGGGAACCATCGACTTGTCGACACCTGAGAGAGACTCGCGAAGAGGAAAAATATCAACGTCATATGCAGCCAAGTTTCCCCTCTCACGAAACGTCAAATGCAGCCCACCGTTTTTATGGCTGAAAAAGTGAAAAGTATTGTGTTCAAAGTAAATTGTTATTGAAAATCTCAGTCAGCGGAGCAGTTTTTTCCAAAGTTGCTGATAAATATAAGCAGAAGATTAATTATTTCTAATGTATGCTACGTTTGCTGCCATGAAATTTTACTCAAACGGCTATTTATGATTCGATGTGATGCAAACTCAATCTTTTTTTGCTGAGAGGTTCATGTGAGGCTAGCGCATAATTGGTATAAACACAAAGTGGAATAAGAAAAAACTCAGCAATCACAGAAAAAGAAGACCGTCTTCGCGAGTCTCGTCTCAGGTCGACACCATCGAGATATGGAATAGAAATGCTTTGGAAAATTGTTTCAGGGGACCATCATGGTAAGGGAAGATTCAAAAATGACCTCCATCATATTCAAAGGATTTCTACACTCCGTCCCCTCAATCCCCTGGCACGATTTTTACAGTACCTAATGCATGCATTGTCACATTGTCATAGTCTCCACCTTCCCATGAACGATGGACGTAATTTTCAAATGCTCCCTAACCATACAATAAAATAATTTAGATTTTTTGTATAGTTTCATGAGTCAATATCGAGTAATGGGACATCGAGGTTTAAACGCATTTGCAACATAGAAACGCCAATAAAGTGCTGTTATTGATCTGCAATAGGAATCGTTCATTAATTACGTCACGCTTATACAGAGCGGCGATACTTTTCGATTGAGTGATGAACACTACATTAAGAATGGATATACCCTTACGCTTAAACTATTCTTCGTATTTAGTAGAAATGTTCGGGTTTCACGTATAACAAACCAGCACCAGGTTCTTATTTATTTTCTTCAAACCCGGATCCGACCCGAATCGAGACAATAATTTGATACCAAACCCGGACCCGAACCGAACCAAAGAAATTTTTTGTTTTATATTTGCTAGTGAAAATACATAAATAGTCAAAGCTTATTTTCCCTTACACGCCAAGGGTGAACGCAAAAAAGACATAGTTTGTACCCTTTTTGTATGTTGGTTTAGGTTTTAGAAAACTAAGTTAATTACATGTTTTGGAAATCATATGATGATTTCGATTGTTTTGAGAGTTGCATTTAATAGCATTCAATTGAATTATAGATAAAATTCACTTCACTTAGTAAACTTGTGTTAGAGACATTCCACGCTCCACTGGGGACGTAAAGCCGTATGAAGCAAGAAAATGAAGAGAAATTCGGAGTTTAAATGCTAGTAATGCTATTAGTAAAACACTTCAACTGTTATAAAGAATTTATCGAGTGCGCAGAGTTAGGAACCTAAATGCGCAGAATAAGGAGCATTGCAAAAATCAGTGCGCAGAGTTAGGAACACGGACACCCTTGAGAAAAATTAAAAATTTGCAATAAAAATCATTACTTAGTGAAGCTTTTATATTTTTTCCTTATACATAAGATCAATAAGTATTTGCTTCCAATATTTCAGAATATTGTTTTTTGTTTTCAATTAATTACAGCTGTTTGAAATTTGAAAAGCCTTAAGTGCGCAGAGTATGGTGCCTTCACGGTAGTTGCAACCAAGTTTAGAGAATAAAGGAAAGAAAACGTGACCTTCGATAGGTTTTTTTTCCCAAGACGGTGTCCAAGAAGGATTACCACCGCTAGCTTTCGCTAACGGGTCCAACGAAAAATCGAAGGCAAGGGTCCAAACAAGGATCGTAAAGGGATCAATAGTAGAAAAAATAGTACTGAAAAGTACTGTTTTAATAACCCTGAGATGCACCAACTGTTTTATTGCTTTAGGTAGTTAAAAAAAAAACTTGCAAGAGCAGAGAGAATTCATGAACGCACAGCACGAAAGTACGATGCGCACTGATCATGTTTTTTTTTTAATTCCAGACACTCCAATAAGAGTGATTAAGAAGTCACTTATGTCGTTTTCGATTATTCCCGACGGTGCACCGCGCGAGTGTAACAGTTGACACCGGAAAATAAAACGGTTTCGGTGCAATATTTTGACAGCGTATGATGGTGTTAGTGAAGGCTTCAATCAAAACAGCTGTTTCTGTTATTGATGATGTGCTGTAAGGGACTCAGACACAGATTCGTTTGGGTTTGTATAGTTTGTTCGCGGTGTTTATATCACTGGCTGCAAACGTTACTATATGCCTAAAAGTATGGAACAACATTTTGCTTCCAATGCCAAACACTGTGTTCATTTTATCTCATTTCGAGCACCTTGATTCAAATTCCGAATGGCACTAATTATTATCAGTTGTAATAATATTATCGCAAATAAAGTCAAATATGCTAATTGTTACAACCTTAAAAATATAAATTATTGATATTTCTAGGTCTAAATTAGCATTAAAGACATAGGACTTGAGATTGAAATAAATCCTTTTTTGAAAATATAATGACATGTTTCAATGAAATGTTTTAGCACAATCTAGTAATTAGCAAAAGCATTAATAAAAATCATCAAATACAGATTTAGAAAATTTGAAACAGTCGCGTCCTTGAAGAACGAAAAAATCCCCGCATACTTGAATTTTGACGTTGTATTTGAATTGTGTTACATTGCCGCCGCTGAATGTGGATTCTAAATGAGCTCCGCAATATCTTCTACAAAATTCATACTTCCGAAATGTTTCGAGCTCACGATGCAAAATGTGGCGATCTTTTATCGTATAACAATAAATATTTTCGAAAAGTGAATCAGCTTTTTGTAATAACGAAAAGACAGCATCAATGAAATGCAATCGATTATTGTAATCCGAGTTTAAATCATTCTATTTTGTTGGCATCCGAGTTTTTCAGTCAAATTTTCTCTTCTGCTGTAATCCAAACATCTGAGTGAAGAGTTCCTTTTTCTGTCATAAGCCATAAAAGTTCCCCTTACATACTGATAGAACATACTCAGACGTCGTAGTATCCCCATTTATACCTATATGATCTTTATTTTTTGTAGTTTTGTTCATTTCTGAAAGTAAAGAACATTTTTTTCTTTTACTGAATAAAAAGATTCAATTCTAAAATAAATTCATTTTATCCGCGCAGAAATGAGCAAAAATGAAGAATCTTGTTTATTCTTAATCGAAAACAACAAAACCTACCAAAATAATCAAAACAAGAACGCCACTGACAGTTAAAAACCATACATGTATTGGTAAAAAGAGTTCATTACCTGCTACACCCGATTCGATCAGGGTGTAGGATTTTCTGCACCGGTGGCGATCGAGTGTAAAAACGGTGTGCTACCTGCCGAATAAAAGAACGGTTTGGGTGCAAGTTTTGCTACACCGGTGGGAAAACGGTGCAGGCGGTGCAAATAAAGAAAAACGACATTACCTTGTTGCTGCTGTTTGGCCTTCCACGACGGATGAACATCATCATTACGCTCATCAACATCCTTTCCGAATGGTCGTTTCTGGGGTCGTTCCTCTTTCTTTCCCAGAATATCCTTTCGCTTATTAGCTCGCTTCCAGCTAAATTCCTCTTCCTCCTCCTGCTGCTGCTGTTTCTTGTCGACAACCGGTGCTGTAGCTACGTAATTCTGCCCTGAACTTGTCACGAAAAAGCTATCCTGTATCTGGATACATTTATCATCGGTATCTTCCTCTTCGGGTGGTTTGAAATCCTTCTTTTCTTTCGGCTTTTTCTCCACCTTCTTTGATTTCTTCTCTACGATTCCTTTAACAGGCTTCTTTACTTTGGCAGGCGTCAATTTTACAAACTTCCCGGCTTCCTCCTCATCAACATCTTCCGAATCCGACTTCGAGACGCTTCCCACAGATCCATCATCTTCCGCCGCAGCCTCGCAAAATCCTTGATCCTCCGATTCCTGCTCCTCCGGTTGTCTTTCCTTCGGAACCTTCTCCCGTTTTTTAACCTTCTTGCCTTTCTTCCCAGCCTTGCCCTTCTTCCCATCCGTTCGACTCTTTAAATACTTATCCAGCACTTCCATTTTACTACCCAATCCGAACCGCCGAATCAGTGCCTTCACCTCCGGAAGCAACTTTTTGTTTTCGTGGAATCTCATCAAAGCTCGCTCTTCAAGCCCAGCCCCGCACTTTTTCGGATTGAATCGGATGACGGCCTTGGCTAGTTCCGAGGCCGGCTGGGCCTTGATGTGGCCCATCAACGCTTCCAGCGATTCCTGCTTCCGAGCGGCTCGCTTGTTGTCCGCGTTGCTTTCATGTTTCGCCTTCCAGAACTTGATGTCCCGGATCAGCTTGTGGATGATGTTCTCCCGGGCGATTTTCACGTGGTTCCGAAAGATTTGAAGCTGCAAAGGCAGAATGCTTGAAATGTTATTGTTTATTGCGGTCTATACGAATATTCTTACCTCGTGATTAAGTTTATCTGTATCCATGATTAAATTTTAACTAACTTATCACCACAAGAAGAACAAAATTCAAGCATAATTCTTCATTCCGACGTAACTGCAAAAATAAACAAATCGAGATTTGCTTTGCATGGGCTTGACAAACGCATAATCTACATATTGAGTCCAAAAAAGTAATCCTAAAACATTTTTTTGATTTTTTGAAATAAATTTCAAATCTGCCCTATGTGCACTTTACTCAGTGTTTTTAATTTGGCTACATACACCCTACCATTGCAAAGCGACTCAACTGTCAACATTTTTCATGCTAGCACATACACCGTACATATGCTCATAGCAAAGCGACCTATATGCAGAATCAAAACATAAAATTTTAATCAGCAGATACGTCATACTGTTTTCGAATTACTAAACATGTTGGAAATCGAGATTCGGATTTTCACAGCTGCAGTAAGCTGACGGGTCGGCAAACTGATGTGGAACATCATCAGTATTCGGTTTTAGACAAATTTCTCACCAAATTTTTCACAAGAACTGTTCTCCATTTACTTTTGTTACTCACGGCTCCGTCCGGTGCTCCTGTTAGTCGAGTTGAAATTGGAAACATTCAATATTCGTTGTAGTTGAACGTAGAAACTGACGAATAGAACAAACTTTATTATGTTTTATGGGAATTTGCAAACCGGTGTATGTGCAACTTCAAAACAATACTGGTGTATATGACGTGACGCATGTGATAAATGAACTGTCAAACCGACGCATCAAGCAAGGTGTATGTATCAAGCAAGGTATGATATCGACGAATCATCATGGTGTATGTGAGCAGCACAAAGCAAAAGGGTTTATTCGATAATTTCACCAGTTTTTCAATCTAATTCCAAACAAATCGGAATTGTTTAGTAGTGGTTAGAAACGGTGTTCTTTTTTTCAACTTATAGAAGACACAGCAATAGAAAAAATGCAAAACATTTTAAACAGGATTTAAAATGCTTTACAATATATTGCATCGCATTTTTCTCGAATCCTTCCAAATGTTAGATACGCCGATTTGAAAAATTAGGCTTGAATTATTTTTTTTAAGACTTTTTGAGTAACTTTGTAACTCGCACGTTTGTTGACTTTTTGAATCCGATTGAAAACATTAAATTCTCGCGTAACATTCCGCAAAAGCCGAAGTATCATTGATGATTATCGCCCCTCAATGAGAGCCTTTTCGCATTTGCTAGTGGCAGGGATGCCAGTTGTTTTAAATTTCAAACCCGAATAATGATTTGGAAACAAATTGTGAACAAATTTTAGAATTTGGAGAGTTTGAACTTCCAGATCCTTTTATTACACCAATTCTGGTATGGACGACAGTGAAGGAAATGAAGCAATTCCCATAATGTGTAATGTTTTCTACACCCAACACAAGGACAAATAATCAAAATAACCGTACACCCCCGTAATTTGAACGGTACCTCATGCAAACCATCGTGGTTCATTTTTAATATGGACATCTAGTCACCCTATGGAAACTTGTTTCTGGTTACCTTTTCACTGTTTTGTTTTGATTCTGCGCTCCGTTCCACAGCGTTCCAGTTCACTTTACTCCGTTCCATGAGCTAAATGACGTTTGAATAATTTTTAATTTGAACGATGTGCAAATTAGCGGGGTACAAATTAAAAAGTGTTCAGATTAAATGTGGTTAAACCAACGGGGGTACCCGGTAGTTCCTTAGCCATGGCTGCAGGCAATCAGGAATGACTCTTTTTAAAATATTCAAAACCTCTGAGCAGAATGGATCATTGAAGGTAGTTTTTGCAAGTGCTCACCGCATCAAAACAAAGGCGCCACTGTATATGGGATTTAACATTGTGACAGCATTGCTGTTCTGTCAAACACACAAGGCTACGGTGGCGCTATCTATGCTTTCCATAGCGGCTGTTTTGGCTATTTTAATGATCCATTTCAATCCAGCTTTTTACGCTTGATATAAAACGATGAGGGGTGATTTGATTTTGGCATTTATTGGCAACAGATTTTATAGTTAAATCTTAGTAGACTGAAATTTATGATTGTTGAATGAAATGTCAAAAATTTTCACTACGTTTGTTTTGCAGCAAGTATTGACTAGAACAGTTGTTCCTCAGAGTTATTAATCGGATTTATTAATTTAATTCATTTCTTTTAGGAACCAGAAGATCAATACGATAATACTTACATTGCAAAATTCTATCGTTGAATGGACATCATTGATTGCTAGCTATATCTCTACCAAATACTCAGGCCACACACTGGGCGAAGTCGTGGATCCTGTGAGAGTTTCCTGATTTTTTTTCTTACATATTCGAATACGTACTGGAAAAGCTAACCAGAATAATACTCAACCTCGGAAGTGGTGCATTTGATTCGAATTCTATTGGTTTTGGATAGAATTACGATCCGATTGGTTTGATCAATGCCTGATTCAAATCCATCGGGGTCGGGGTTGGGTTTGAAATTTGGATTTTTTTCAGGTTGAAGTTCGGATCGAGTTTGTAGGCTACAAGACTATCGGGTACGGGTCGGGTTTAGGCTTGAAAAAAGTCGGGTTGATTCGAGTTGGGTGAGAATTATAAATACAATGACAGCCTGAAGGGAAGCTTTAGATGCATTAGAGACGATGAACTTATCATCTTTTCGAAATCGGGTTTTATTCGGGTTTCCTCACAATTTTTTCTCGGGTTCCGGGTCGGGTCCAGGTTTGCTTTTCAATGTTTGTCAGGGTTAGAAAATATAAAATAAGTTAAGTACTAGTAGATAACGGGTTTGAAAAATGTGAAGCCTGACGATCTCTGGACTGGTCAGTGGAGCTGTCTACTAAAAACATGTTCCAACTTTTTTACAAATCAATTAAAGAGTTCTCGCAGTAGATGCCCACTTATTTTAAATTGTTAGATCCTTGGTGAAACCAGATTCTAGCTCAGTTAGGCACGTGTATAGTTTCTTCAAAATAGATTAATATCATAGCCATAAGCTTCCTGTCTGTCAATCTAAAATACGAAACCGATTAGAATAAAAAGGGGAATTTTAAATAAGACTGATTTTCATTTCCAAAAACACAAGACTTGACTTCTCTTTGTCAAAATAACTATTTTTTACCACCGCAAAGCTTGCTTTGATCAAGCTATAAACATTATTATAGTGTTTGCAAGAGATGTCAGAAGGGGGTAATTTAAAATTTATGGCATGCTAGCGTAAAAAGCTGGATAGAGAAACGAAAAAGTCGTAGTCGAAATACGCGTTTCTGTCAAAGATAAGCAATTACATTAGCGCGGAATTAAAAGGTACTCCAATCTACTTTTTTGTTTCTCCAATCCAGATCAATATTTGACCACCTCTAAGACTTTTGAAAAGGGCTTATTCATAAATTTCATAACACTGAAGCACAGACAAACAGACGTAAAACTTAGAACAAATCTCGATCGAAATCATAGTCACTAGGACATGTACGCCCAATGCTACTTAGTGTGTTTGGCCGACGGGCCAACAGATGGCGGTAGTGTGTAAACGTCAAACGCGAACAAAAACGATGCGAGCGCTGCGGATGATGGATGACCACCTACAATATATTTGAGTCGACCGTTAAAGAGGTGGTCGATGAACAATGATGAGAGTGTGACGTCTGTTTATCTGTGACTGAAGGGGGTGGGTTTTTGGTAGAATAGCGATACTCCGCTCGAAAAAGTGTCAGAACTTAAAAAACGAAACTACATTCAACGCGATGACGACATTGTTTTCAACATTCTAATTGTAGAATTAGAAACATTGAAACCAGTTTGAAATAATCAGGCCCATGGCATGGGACGACTTTTAGGATAGTCAACATCTCCATGTGTTTACTGATTTTCGGGTAATTTGAATCGAGAGTACAATCAGCATGCGAAGTTTTGTTCAATGTTTATGATCCATAATCGAGCAAGGGTCGCAATCAAATCACCGATTGCTTGCTTGGAGGCTTGCAGGATGCCTTTTAATGTTTGCTCTCCTTCCAAAGTCATTGAAATGTTGAATGTGCTGCAACTTTTTGGCACATTATTAGCTGATTCAACAATATCAAAAATTGATAATCAAACCATAACAAACAATTAAGCAAAACAATGGTCTTTATTTTCACAGTTCTTACAACTGACAGTGGGCGATATTCACTTATCGTCCCTGGCTACGAAGAACACTGTGTATCGATATATGGTTGTCATGGGCCTGGAAATAATGGATCATTGAAGGTAGTTTTTGCAAGTGCTCAACGCATCAAAACAAAGGCCGTATATGGGATTTAACATTGTGACAGCATTGTTGTTCTGTCAAACACACAAGGCTACGATGGCGCTTTCTATGCTTTCCATAGCGGCCGTTTTGATTGTTTTAATGATCCATAGATAAACTTGAATAACGAGAACATCAAATTTGCAGTGTGATGAACTGTGACATAATGAGTGGTTTAGAACAGCGAGCGATTGAATGGCCTAGACTTGTAAGCTTCTACTCTAGATGATGTTCTAAACATGAGCTTCTGAACTGCAAAGTACAGCATTTTAAACGAGAAAATTTTCAGTTTGGAGATTGAAGTTGTGAGAAATGGAATGGTTTCAGTAGTGCTCGTGAAAATCGAAGTTCTGAAAGAAATAAAGAAAAAATTCCAGTTCGAATCCCAAGGATTCCAGTCGGAATCCCAAGGATTCCAGTCGGAATACCAAGGATTCCATTCGGATTCACAAAAATTACGATCAAATTTGCATTATTTCTTGAAGGATTTGCAAGGATTACAATCAAATTAGCATCCAGTCGGATTCATATGCGGTAACGCTCTGTCCAAAATACATTAAACACCATATCCAGCTTTTGAAAAGCACTAATGGCTGCCGCAAATGACCTTGCTTTCTGGTAGGGATAAGTCGATTTGACATTTGGCTTGGGTCGTTTTATATTGAACGGACCCAAGTGAAACGCCACACCGACCGATTCCTACCAGAAAGCGAGTCAATTTGCGGCAGCCATTAGCTCCCGTAAAAAGCTGGATCAGTTGGTCAAAAATCGAGAGCACTACTAAAAAAAATAGGGTAAAGACTGTTTTAATCGGTCGTAAATGCTAGCAGTTGGCACCAGTGGCAAAAAGTACAGATAACAACATTTCGAACATTCAGTTTCTCTCACTGACCGCCGAGCGGCTACACTGATGTTTATATTCCACTCACTGATCTGGTTACGCTCGATTCTCAAACTTCCTATTTACACAAGCGCATGGAAGAATGGTACAGTGGGGAATCGCTCGTTGGAGCTTCGCTACATGGAATGACCCGATGGTTGGGTGTTCGCTGGTTGGAAAATATTCCAACTAAAAAGCACTCGAATGTCAAGTGTAGATGTCAAACTGACCTTGACGTCTGAGCAACGTCATATTGAAGTCTCCATATATAGAACAAATGTGCAATCTTGACGATTTGCTCTTCTGCTGCGTAAGTATGGAGGATTTTCACCAGCTGTCAGACGTTCCAATTAACGGGTCGGATTCGTCAGGTGGAAGGCAGTCGTGTTCCAACCAGCGAATCCCTGCTGTAGTCGTGTCAAAACGTATGGAAAATAATAAAATCTTAAATTATTTGCAATTAGGAGTAAAAGTATAAGCACAGACAAACAGACGTCACACTCTCATCATTGTCCATCGACCACCTTTTAAACGGTCGATTCAAAAATATGGTAGGTGGACAATCCGCCACCCGCAGCGCTCGCATCGTTTTTGTTCGTGTTTGACGTTTACACACTACCGCCATCTGTTGGCCTGTCTGCCAAACACACCAATTCTAGCATTGGGCGTACATGTCCTCGTGACTATGATTTTGATCAAGATTTGTTCTAAGTGTTACGTCTGTTTGTCTTTGGTATAAGTATTGCAAGCGTAATGTGAATAGATAACTATAGAGCGCTGCATATGACGAGCCTAACCTCACCTATTTGACAGCTGCTGGTCCTGTTGTTTACGTCGTTTTTTCTATCATTTTTTCATCTTCGCATTTCTACCATGCTGATGGTGACGATTTTCCACGGTAGGAAGATAGAATAATACGATCCGTGGGTATCTGCAGTGGATTTGACCTCTCCTCGCGAAATTAAGAATGATTCGAAATAAGTACTAAGTCCAAACTGTAAACAACAGGACCAGTACCTGTCAAAATTGATGCGTGACGTCACAGTGCAGTGGAGTATATGCGTTTAGTTAATCTTTCTTTGCTTAAGGATTTCGTTTTTACTACCTCTGAAAAAGAGTCATCTACCTTACGCGTTATTAACTATTACCACTTATTGAATTGTTTCATTGAACCTGAATTTTGACCGTTAGAAACATTTATAAAAATCTGAATTTCGTTTACTAAAAAATACTTTTATAAACATTTCATCCAACCCCCCCCCTCATTTTTCGAGCCGTGCAGCCGGCAGCTGAGTGTCAACAGCAGCTGTTTTGGAAATCTGATCCGACACCCACTCTGCTGTCCTTGTTGCTCTACTTGAAAGAGTAAGGGCGCGGCCAGGGTAGACGCGTCACGCGAAGCGACGTGAAAATCCTTTGGAGTTTGACATTTCATTATTAATAATTGTTATTCCTTCCCAGGCAATTTTCGCGTCGCTTCGCGTGACGCGTCTACCCTGGCCGACACCTAACGGTGCTCGTTTGCGCGCGAAAACGTTCTCGCTCATTGTTGCTGCCAAATCTGACAGCGACTGTTTCACCGACCGTTTAAGACGACGACTGCTTCAAACGGTCGTGAACAGTAAGGAACTGAACGATCAATATTACCCTATTACCAATATAACCCTATTGGTAAGCCTGGCCTGGCCCAGAGCCTGGCTATCCTGGCAAGACCGCCCCTCATAAAAAGCCTTTACGCCTGTGCACGTCTCTGGCGTTTCTGGTGCTGTCATCTGTCAAAGTCAGTTTCGTTGGTTTCGTTTGTGTGCGAGTTCGAGTTCGCTGTTCGTTCGTCCGTCGTCGTCGTTTTCAAAACATATTATTCGCTGCTGACTGACACGGGAAAACCAAACTCGTCGCAGGTACTTACAACAAAAGAAAGGAAAAAAACATCCAGTGCGTACATTTACTGCGGAATTAAATGCGAAAATCTCCGGAAAAAGTGGCTGCCGTTTGTGTTTGCTTCGTTTTCGTCCCAGTTTGATCCTGTTCGGTTCCGCTTCCGGTAGCTGTTTCTCGTTTTCTGCAGAAGAAGGAAAAATCCATCCAGAGCCACAACAACCATGTCGGAAGAATATGGTAAGAAAATGGACGAGCGATTTGCATTTTTCCGATCAAAATCGTTTCTCTGATTGCATCAGACGGCGAAGGGGCGAAACGGGATTTCGGGGGTTTCGTTCGATTGCGTTTCTTCTTGCATCGCATCAAGAGAGAGCCATCGGATTAATCTCCACTTCCGCGATTCGTCTTCGGTTGCAATTTCGTCAGTGAAATCTGAAATCTGAGCTCTCATTTGGTGTTTCTATTTTGTTTCGTTTTTGCTTGCAGATTATCTCTTCAAATTTCTCATCATCGGTCGGGCTGGAAGTGGAAAGTCGTGCCTGCTGCATCACTTTATCGAAAACAAATGTAGGTATTCGTCCAGCTTCTCCGTTGCTTGATGGCCTGTGAATTGTTTTGTCTATGTGTTAATTCGAAGATGGTGGTGTATTGAAGGGATAGAGCAAAGCGTGAATGAGACGGTGACTGATAATGGCAATGGGTGGCCTAGAACGTATTGGAGCGGCGAAGTGGCTATAGGTATACCATTGACTTACTTGTTCTGTGCGATGGATTGCTGCTAGCGGAACATGGAATCGATTTAGCGAAGTAGATAAAGCGATTAATTTGTGTAGTTCGCGAGGCTTAGGTACCGGGTTTTGCTTTTCAGTGTGCGTTGGCATCTATTGATCAAGCAAATAATTTGAATGATCTACAACTGTTTCATCAAGTGATGGGCTGTTTCTTCATTCAAAAGCTAGATCTTAGGGCCTTCCTTAGCCTAGTGCTAATGTTCGCGGCTGAAAAGTAAAGCAATGCTTAAGGTGTCTGGGTTCGATTCCCATGATTTCCTTGAGCATAGAGTATAGTCGTACTTGACACACGATATACGAATGTGAAAATAGGAAATTTGGCAAAAAAGCTCTCAGTTAATAACTGTGGAAGTGCTCATTGAACACTAAGCTGAGAAGCAAGCTCTAGTCAAGTGGGTCGTGTGTAACGCCAAGATGACGATCTTACATTTCTCCGTCTTGCCAGGGTGTCTACTACCTGAAAAAACCTGGAATTATCAGGGAATTTCATTCAACCTGGAAAAAACCTGTAATTCTCAGGGAATTTTGATCACAATCAGGGAAATTACTTTGAGGCAGTAATTCATGATAGAATATATTAACGACAATGGATTTTTTTTTTCATAATCCAGAGCTACCATTATTTGCCAGAAAACTCTCTGTAGTAGGCTATGGTGAATGATTCTATAATTAAGCAGGCTACTTAATATTCCCTACACTCTCTTCATGAGCACTATATGAGCTATTCAATAAAGATCCTTTTAAGTATGAATTTTTATCAGCTTACCAAAACATGATTGATGTTTTTAATGTCTCTTTATTTATTTAGTGAAAGATTAACATATCAAGGGCTGATAGCAGGTTTATTTTAGATACCATTTTTGTGCAAGTCTCTAAAAAGTCTTTATTTTTAATAAAAGGGGTCTGAAGTCTCTATTTTAACCAAAATAGTCTCTAAAGTCGTCTTTTTTTCCATTATCTTGCTTGCAGATAATTAAGATACAAAATTTCTTCTCATATTTCTCGAGAACAGTTTCAGGAATTATCCTTGTGGTTGCTCCAGAGATTTCATCATTCCTCTACCAATTTCTTCAGCAATTTTTCGTAGGATGATTACAAGAATTTCTCCAGAAATTGCTTCAGGATTGAGCATTTCAACGTTACTACCTCTAGTAATTTTGTCAGGGTATTCCTTGTGAACAAAGTCTATCCTAGGACTTCTTCCAGATACTTTTTCACTAACTTTTCAACCGAATTCTACAGTCGTTAATCCAAGAGATATCCAAAGTTTCCCACAGAATTTCTTCCAAGACAACCCAACAAGAATTTCAACGCCATTTCATCTACGGTTATTCCAAAGAATTGCTCCAAAGTTCTTCGAGGGCTTATTCGAATGAATCTATTAAGAACATCTATATATTACGGTTCTTTTGAAAATTTTCCGTTCTGCGGTAGCCGCCAAGTTCTACCGCAGCTGTCAAAGTTCTACCGCAGCCTTGAGAATCATTGTATCATTGAACGAAACCATCTAATCAAAGTATGCTAGTAGAGTCCAAAGCATTGAAAAACAGCCGAAAACAACAATCATCAGTCTGGTTTCCAAGGTATCATCGCAACCGATCGTTGATGCTTTGTGAAAATCAGTAATGTGACAGCTGCGGTAGCTTTCTGTTCAACCGTAGAACGGAAAGTTATCTCTAAAATAGCAATAAATAAAAATGGAATCGTGTTTGTATGTCACGAAATGGCTTACGAACGGGTCAACGGATTTGAATGATTCTTTCTCAGTTTCGTTCGTCAAGGGTTCCGACGTGTTTGTGTGTATAAAAATCCCAGGATATGTTAGAGATTACGAATCGTAGCAACCATTGAATTATATTGAATGTAACGATTACTCGAATAAATTAGTCTTTAGTCAACCGTCAATCCGTTCAGTCGAACTTCTCTTGCCCTCCGAATACCCAATAGGTTGTGGGCCCCAGTCAAAGCAATCCGCTTGAGCGAATTTGAATTTTTTCACTTTTCGCTGCCGAAGTAGAAGTTTCTGGAAGTAGGAGTACCATGGAGGGAAGCAAGATTTCGATCGTGAAGCTGAATAATTCCAACTATGCTGTGTGGAAGTTCAAGGCTGAAATGCTGCTGACTCGAGAGGACACGTGGAAGTACATCGAAGATCAAGCCCCGGAGCCGATGACGGACGAATGGAAGGGTGGTGACCGCAAAGCGAGAGCGACGATTGCGCTGCTCGTGGAGGATCAGCAACACGCCCTGATTCGCGATACGAAGACGGCCAAGGAAGCTTGGGAAAATCTCCAGAAACACCACCAGAAGACGTCCCTCTGCTCGAAGGTTGCAGTTCTGAAGCGAATTTGCAACAAAACGTATAAGGACGGGGACGACATGCAGAACCATCTATTCGAGCTGGAAGAGCTGTTTGGTAAGCTGTCGTGTGCTGGACTGGACCTAGGTGAGCCACTGATGGTTGCTTTGGTGCTTAGGAGCCTCCCCGATTCTTTCGACACGCTGGCGACGGCCCTAGAAAGCCGTTCCGACGATGACCTGAAGCTGGAGCTGGTCAAAAGCAAGCTGCTGGATGAAGTGGCCAAACGGGACCATGGATCGACGGATTCAGCGATGAAGGCAAGTTTCCTGAAGAAAAAGAAGCCGCTGGTGTGCCATTTTTGCAAGAAAACTGGCCACAAGCAAAAGGAGTGTAAGTTGTACGCCAAGGAGGCGGAATCGGAAAAAGGTCGTTCACCAAAAGCAAGAACTGCACGCAGTGAAGACGCGGTGACATTTGCCCTGATGGCCGGTGTCCAAGCGAATTCTGGTGAGTGGATTGTGGACTCGGGAGCATCCCGGCACATGTGCGGCGAACGAGGATTTTTCGAAGATCTAGAAGAAAGCGCTGTGAAATCTGTCAGCCTGGCGGATGGAAAAAATGCGAAAGTAGAAGGTGTCGGTTCCGGTCGGTTGTTATGTTACCATGACAACGGTAAAACAACTACGGTAACCCTTGGAAACGTGCTGTTCGTACCAAGCTTGGAAATCAACTTGCTCTCTGTACCGAAGCTCGTAGAGAAAGGCGCCGCAGTGACGTTCGACGAAGTAGGGTGCCGGATTCTCGTCGGTGGCCAATTGGCAGCGGCCGCGATCAAGACTAGTGGACTCTACAAGGTTAGAACCTCGAAAGAAGTTTTGATGGCTGCGAAAGATCACCACAACGTGGACTGCCAACACGTGTGGCATCGGCGCTTTGGGCATCGTGACCCCAACGCTCTCGGAGAAATGGTACAGAAGGACCTGGTGAATGGACTGAAGGTGTACGATTGCGGTGTGCGAGAGGGATGCGACTGCTGCCAGAAGGCCAAAATGAGTCGGAAACCATTTCCGAAATCGGTGGAGAGGAAATCTACTGCCGTACTCGACCTCGTGCACACCGACCTTTGCGGCCCTGTTGAGAACGTGTCGGTGTCTGGATGCCGTTATTTTATGACCATCATAGACGACTACAGCAGATTCTGTGTCCTGTACCTGCTAAGAAAGAAGGAAGATGTTCCAGAGAAGATAATGGAGTACGTGGCCATGATGAAGACCCAGTTCGGCCGACCGCCGAAAATAGTCAGAAGCGACCAAGGAGGCGAATACACAGGAAGTGCGCTGAGGGCTTTCTACAAACGTGAAGGTATTCGAGCGCAGTTCACCGCAAGCTATTCCCCCCAACAAAATGGTGTTGCCGAGAGGAAGAATCGGTACTTGGTCGAGATGAGCCGGTGCATGTTGTTTGATGCCAATCTTCCAGAGTGCTACTGGGCTGAGGCGGTAAGTACTGCCGTTTATTTGCAGAACATTTTGCCATCGAAATCGATTCCAACAACCCCGTTCGAGCTCTGGCATGGAAGGAAGCCGGATGTGACGCACCTGAAAGTTTTCGGCAGTGCGGCGCACGTCCATGTCCCCAAGCAGAAGAGGAAGAAGTTAAGCCCTACATCGACGAAACTAACGTTTGTGGGGTACTCACCGGACCACAAAGCATATCGCTTCCTGGACCGGTCGACTCGACGAGTGATTATCAGCCGTGATGCGAATTTCGTTGAGGAGGAGCGCCTCGATCAAGCCGAGAATGTCAATCGGCATCATGAAGCGGAGAATGTTGTCGATTTCGAGTTAGGAATCAAGCCAACCGCTATTGAAGTAACGCCGGCGGTCAATTCAGAACCGTTGGATGCGTCGGACATGGATCTTCTGGACGATGAAAATTGCGATTATGACACTGCTGATGAATCAACGTTGAACGATGAAGCCGCTGCGACCCCTCGTAGATCGAATCGTCAATCGAAGGGTATACCACCAGTACGTTACCGTGAAACTATTGGCATGGTGTTGGATTCGATTGCTGAGCCACGCAGTTATGAAGAAGCTTTAGCAAGTCCTGAGAGCGAGTACTGGAAGACTGCGATGGATGAAGAATTCCGTTCTCTGACGGAAAATGACACATGGGAGATCACCACACTACCAGCTGGCCGCAAGAAAGTTGGTTGCAAGTGGGTCTTCAAGCGCAAGGAGGACGAATCCGGTGACGTCGTGCGTTATAAAGCCAGATTAGTCGCCCAAGGATATTCGCAAAAATTCGGAACCGATTACGATGAGGTTTTTGCGCCGGTGGCTAAGCAAGTCACTATGCGTTCGCTGCTGACGGTGGCGGCTGAGCGAAATCTCGTTGTCAAGCATGTAGACATCAAGACTGCATACTTGTATGGTAAGTTGGATGAAGAAATCTTTATGAAGCAGCCCCCTGGTTACGAAACCGGTAATCCCGCCGGTGTGTGTCGTCTGAAGCGAAGTCTGTACGGGCTCAAACAAGCGGCACGAGTATGGAACAGAACGATCGACGATGTGTTCAAGCGAGCTGGATTTTTGCAGTCATCAGCCGATGTGTGCCTCTACGTTCGGACGAGGAATGGACAACAAGCGTTCATCCTGATTTACGTGGACGACATCTTGGTGGCCTGCTCTAGCGAAGTCGAATTCGTCGAGATAGTTGCCCATCTTCAAAAATGTTTCAAGCTGACGGTGTTGGGTGACATCAAACATTTCGTTGGCATCAAGGTGACCAAACATCAGAATGGGTACCTAATCAATCAGCAGGGCTATATCACCAAGCTTGCTGCACGGTTCGGCCAGACGGATGCGAAAGGGTCGAAAATCCCAATGGACCCTGGTTACCAGCAAAAGGAGGAGGATTCAGCTGTTCTTTCGAATAGCGACCAGTACCAAAGTCTGGTGGGTGGTTTGCTGTACATTGCAGTAAATTCACGACCGGATATTTCGATCAGCGCATCGATTCTCGGACGATCCGTTAGCCAGCCCCGAGTTAGGGACTGGACAGAAGCGAAGAGAGTGTTGAGGTATCTCTACAGCACTCGAAATAACCAGTTACAGCTAGCAGCGAATGGTAAAGGCTTGGAAGTTTACTGCGACGCCGACTGGGCCGGTGACACCAAGGACCGGAAATCAACTTCTGGTTTTCTCATTTTTCTCGGTGGTGGAGTCGTGAGTTGGGCTTCCAGGAAGCAATCGTGCGTGGCTCTGTCATCCACTGAATCTGAGTTCATTGCTCTGGCTGAAGCATGCCAAGAAATCCAATGGATACGCAAGCTTCTTAAGGATCTGGGGAAGAAAGTGGATCATCCGATCTGCATCCGTGAAGACAACCAAAGCTGCATCCGGCAGGTGGAGAACGAGAAAGTGGATCAACGATCGAAGCACGTCGACACAAAATATTGCTTCATCAAGGACCTGAAAAATAAGAACATTATCAGTTTGTCGTATTGTCCTACAGAAGACATGCTGGCAGACATGATGACCAAACCGTTGACGAGTGTGAAGCTGGGAAAATTAAGAATTGCAGCAGGAATTGTAGCTATCGATGTCGAGGAGGAGTGTTAGAGATTACGAATCGTAGCAACCATTGAATTATATTGAATGTAACGATTACTCGAATAAATTAGTCTTTAGTCAACCGTCAATCCGTTCAGTCGAACTTCTCTTGCCCTCCGAATACCCAATAGGATATTCACCGGGAAAGTCGAAAAAACGAACGCCAACGAAACTGTCATTTTATATGGGACGATCAAAAGCGTTTTTCAACAGCCTACTTGATGGCAGGACGAAGTTTGCCGGGACCACTAGTTACAAATAATTCCTTACATTCGACCTGTTTTCATTATTAAGTTATTAAGTTTTTTTTTCTAGAAATTTGTCCAGCGTTTTTTTCAAGGAATTTTAGAGTTCATCCAAACGTTTTGAATGAATTCTCAAAAAAATCCCCATGGAATATTGAAAAGTTCATTTAAGGTTCCACACCAGTTAACACTCCAACATTTTTTCATGAGATCCTACGATTGTAGTAACAATAATTCCTTCACATTTTTTTTTAGGAATTTCGTCCTGTTTTTTCAGGAGTTCCTTCACAATGTCAGAACCACCGTGCTGCTGTTGTGAACGAAAAGCGAGGTTTTTTCAGCGGTGTTGTACAAAATACAACAGCGCGACGACTGAAGTGTTAAATTGAAAATTGCGTAACAATCATGAATAATTTAGAACTTTTCCGAAGGAAATGCGAAAATTCAACATTTATTTTAATTACCATAGTGATATGTTATACGGTCGAACGCGATTACCCAGGGGCTTGATAATTCGTGTTTCTATTCTAATCTAATCTAATCTAAGCGCTTGCACAGCCAATATTGAAAAGCATCCTGGAAATACCTAAAACTATTCAGATATTTTCTTGTCAGTATTAATATTTGCAGAATATCAGCGATATGATACAAATATTAAAATGGCCAGGCCCACTGTGCAGACTTTGGGGTTGAAGACAATTGAAACAATCATGACAATTAGGTTATCCACGCATGAATAAACTAATAGACAAAAAAAATTCAATTCAAGAGAAGAAGAAACGGGGACAACAGTATCAACCGCTTCAATTCAGGGTTAATGTTAATATCGTTGGGAGTGGCGTTGCTAAGAAAGTTAATGCACACTCCATTGTTGTTCTCCTGGGTTGGGACATAGGCATTTCTTCCTCATGTCCTGGCTCAAGAGCCTTGGTTTAAGCGCCTTTGCTCGCTCTCTGAAACTAGATTAAAACTTATGTTGTCCCTTTCCCGCAATAAAGGAATCAAATATAAATCTTGATTGATCTGACCAAATATGAGACCATGTGTGCAATTTGAACAAAAGTTGAGTATTAAAAACGATCTCACCAAATTTCAGTAGTATACCGCCGTCTGGTGTGTTTGTACTCCTGGATTGTGGATCCCGCTGTTACAATCTGTTGCGGAAAAGTCAGCAAAAACAGCATTTTTCACTTCTAGGGGCCGTGGTCTATTGGCGCTTATTGTCGTCTGCTTTGAATGTACTCGGACGCCAAGATTCACAATTTGCTTCTTGTTGATCCACAAGCCAACGCAATTTCCTTCGACTGAACTCGGGCTCACACATTGATGAAAGTTCGGCAGCAGGAAAAACAGTAGCGCTTGAAAAATCTTCTCACTAAGAACAATTTGTATCACTGTTTGATGCACACACTTTAATATTGGACTTCATAAGGTAATAAATGCAGCAAACAACCAAATATTAAAAATTACAAAAAAATAGAAAATTATTGAATTTGACGGACGGAAATTTTTTCGCGTCCTTTTCTTGATAATTCGTGTTTCTATTTCCGAAAAAAATGGATCGGGATCCAAAAGTTTTACGGATTATTTGTATTAATTTAGATGGGTATATGTATATCTACTTAAATAGGTAGCAGATGATTGTGTTAATGTTAAGATATTTTAAAGAATTTGGCTTTTATGCAGATCAGAACTGTATGATTGCTTGCTAATACATCGATAAACTTAGTATTTATTTCCAAAATAAAGTTTTACTTTTGCGCCCATGAAGTTGTCTTAGTTATCTAAAAGACCGATGGAAATGATATGTACCATTCATCTGTACTAAAAATACTTTCAAGAAGTAGCATACTGATGTACTTGAAAGTTTCGTTCAGTTCACGGAGCTCTAATAAACGAAATATAATACATCATCATTGGAAAATACAATTCATTTGAATAAAATTTAAGCTTTGGTATTGTTAGCATGTTCATATTGTAATATTGGATATTGGAATCGCATCAGCATGCTTTAAATAATGTTCAGAAGTGTATAAATAGCTATTAAATTGAAAATATTTTAAAATTTGTCATTTGTTTGTTTTAGGGCCCTTTTCTTCACCTTCGCTTAAGCCGTAAACCACGTTAAACCCATATAATAAAACTAGATTTAAGACCTACGTGGGGGTGAAAAAAATCATAGACATATAAAATTAGAGTTTTTCTGGAACCTGGTTTTTTTTTTGTAAAACCTGGAAAAACCTGGAAATATCAGGGAATTTCATTTCGGTTAACGAGTAGACACTCTGCTTGCGTCCGCGGCAACAAAGCAAAACATGCTGAAGGTGTTGATGAATCGCATGATTTCCGGTCGATCCAAGATCTTTTTGTTATTAAATATCGTTGACTTCCCTGGGCATTATTGAGGAAATTAATCCGGGGTAACATTGATCGGTATGATCCTTCTCGTAAAAAGTTCGAATCGTCATTTATTTTCAAAGCATTAATGGTGCCTCTCTTTCTCACATTCATAAGCTGATGAAAACTGCTGACACTACCGGAGATACATGTCTCACACGAGTTCTGCAAATGGTATGAACAAGGAAAATGCGATTGTTACCTAAAAAGGCATCGCCGAAAATAATTCCTTTGTCAAATCTTTCATAAGTTTATTCAATTAAGCAACGAAGAGAATGCAAAATTACCTTAGTAAATTGCCTACCTTCAGGCGTATTGCGCAGTTCAAAATGATTTTATTTTAGAAATAACCTCAAAAAGTAAATTACTTGTAAGAGTTTGGTCTTCATATTAGGCTTCAGAAGCCATGATTTAAGTAAGCAACGACATTTTCAATACTACAGAACATTGTTTACATGGGTGATCAATGTTACCCCATATCAGCTAAATAAAAAAATCACTTAAAACATTTATTTCAACATACTTAAATCTTTTGAAAACCAAAATACAGTATATAGTCACGAGCGGTGAGTGCCAGTACTGGTTTTAAAAATATAAAACTTGCAACATTTGCATTTCCAAATGAAAAATTGAAGAAATATTCCAAAAACTGATCAATGTTACCCCGGATTACGGTATATAGGATGCAGTGCTACTTTGGCACTTCCATGATTCACTTTGGCATGGGGGGTTTTTCTTGGCCGAATTGTCTGAAAATTTGCAATAAAAAGCACTTTAATACGACGTGGCCAAACATGAGCTCAGTAACTTTGGAAAAACCACTGCCGAAGTTAAACAAAAGTGCCAAGAATAGCATCCCTATAGGTTTTCATCCCGAGTCCCAAAACTATTGGAATTTATTTTAACGAATCTATCGAGTTTTAACGAGCTAGAATTATGCAGGATGACGTGGTCCAATTCGGGCCTAGTAACTATTTTAGGCTATATCTTTTTTTACATTTGTGGACACATAATACCACTGTGACCATTTAGTAACTAACTAGATCAACTGTTGATCTATTGTGGTGTTGTGGTCTTTATTTTGCCGTACTGTAGAAATATGTTTCGGATTGTAGACCCGAATTTCATAAGGCTTTATCACACGACTTGACACAAACAAACAAACAGACATAACTCTCGGACACAGACAAACAGTCGAACCAACAGGTGGTGGTCGTGTGTAAACGTCAAACACGAACAAAGGTGATGCGAGCGCTGCGGGTGGCGAATTGATTATCTACCATATATTTAAATCAACCGTTTAAAATGTGGTCGATGGGCAGTGATCAGAGAGTGACTTCTGTTTGTCTGTTATTTGGATTTTCATCATCGCGCAACCAAATAGCGTCTGTAGCTCTATCAAGCCTTCATCCAAATTTAGAAAGATTCGCGTTTCGTACAATACTGACAAAATGTACACAATTAAAGAAAATATAGCAATGAAATTTTAGATTGTTTACTCACTGCTTTTACATTTTTTTCTAGGGTCTCAGTGCTAGTAATGGGTTCTTCTTCTTCTGTCGGGTGTGGGATCACTGCGTCCATTTTTTAGGACTATTGTGATATACCCTATTACTCTATGTACACAATGTGTTCCAGTAGCAAATGTGCTTCCGGAATACTTTGCGCATTTGACTGAACTTTGAACCATCTGCCATTGATGGGCAGAAGTCCTAGGTTGCAGTGTTGTAGTTCCACCAATCTGGCGTGATCAGCCTAATAAAGCTAACCACCTCCCTGGGGGATGCGTTCCAAACATCAGCTGGCTGTAAGTAGTGCTTGCCAAATATTTTGAATCTACGATGGATGTGTGCACTGCAAGAGCAGAGAAGGTGTTGTGAGGTTTCGTCCGTCTCGTCACAGAAACGGCAATTTGTGTTTTGGACGACACCGATCTTGTATAAGTGGTATCTGCTTGGGCAGTGACCAGTTATTAGACCGATGTATGTTCTGAGATCCCTTTTGTTGAGACCTATAAGTTTTTGTGTTTGTGTCGTGTTTATTGTTACGAACCTTTTGGACTGATTCGCATTGGAAACTGTATTCCAATTTGATTGAATTTGATCGAACAACCAATTGTTCAATTCCGTGTTCAGTGCAGAATTTGAAATGCCAAGGAATGGCTCTGGACCAATGAACATATTGGTTGATCCATTCCTTGCTAGCTGATCGGCAATTTCGTTACCCTCTAGACCCGTATGTCCTGGGATCCAATATAGTTTAACTCGATTGCGTTCAGCTAGGGATTTCAGTGCAAGAATGCATTCCCACACAAGTTTTGAGTTGCAAGTGAAAGCCTTCAAAGATTGAAGCGCTGCTTGACTATCAGAGAAAATACAGATGGTGGCATGTCTGTAATTTCTTTTCAGACACAGCTGCGCACATTCCTTGATTGCATAGACTTCTGCTTGAAATACTGTAGGCCACTGTCCAAGAGAGACAGAGATTTTGGTTTTCGGTCCGTATACTCCAGACCCTGTCAAATTATTCATTTTTGAACCATCTGTGTAGAATTTAATAGATCCCGGTGAAATGGTGGGTCCACCTCCTTCCCATTCCTCACGAGAAGGAAAGACCACCGTGAATGGCGAGTCATAGTTTACCACTTTTTCCATCCAGTCATTACATTTTTCAACAATAGGATTTATCGAAAATTCGTTTAATATACTGAGGTGACCTGTTAAGTCCCCTGACAGTAAGACTGTTGATCGTTTTAGCCTAAGGGGCCGTCCATAAATGACGTAGCATGTTTTCACTTATTTTTTACACCCCCCTCCCCCCTCGTAGCATTTCGTCACAAAAGCTGGTACGTCCCCCTGGAAAATACGTAGCATATCAAGCACTCCCCCCCCTCTATATTTTTTTATTCGTTTTTTCCTTAGTGACAAAAAATTACAATTCAAAAGTTCAATGCAAAGTTTGATATTATTTACTGACTGAAATGTAAGGGTAATCTAATCTAACAGTTTGATATACAGTAACGCTCAAAAGTAATTTGGAAAACAGTTTCAAACAAACATTTTCCTTGATTTTGGTTTCCAGTTTCATATAAGCTAAGTTATATTACTTTTGCTGTTGTTACCATGAAAAACAATTTTACTATAGAAAATGTGATAAAAAATGTTTGATTAGATTGATGAAGCTCGTTACTGTCGAGTTAGGGTGCAATATATTTTATAATATATTGAACAGAAATTTCGTTATATTAGAGGATTGTTTTTTTAATTATTAGTTGTTAGGAAAAAGATTTCAATGAAGATGATCAACAAAATGTATCAATTCAAAATGAATCATCGTTAATATTATACAAATTCAAATCCATTTAACAAACACTGGCCAGATGCATAAAAAATTACACTTGAAATATTTGGAATGTTTAGAAAATTTAGATTATTATACAAATTATTCATCTCTATTAATATGTCACATGAACTTCATTATCGTTCCCATTAGACTGGCCCAGCTCAGTATGGGAGAAAAATAAAGTTGTATAATTCCACGGGGCACCCCCCAGGATTATTCCTTAGGATTAACGGAAGACTTCCTGAAAATTTCAGCTCATTTGGTCGTTCCATGAGCTGGCGTAATTGAATTGGAGTTAATATGGGAATTTCAGCTCAAACATATGGGAAATAGAACATCATCTCCTGTTCGGGTCAGGAAAATTGTTGATCGCGTTCAATTGAACTCAGAATGTCAAAAACACCATACCATAGTAAACAATATTGTAGAAGGTTGTATGCTGATTAAAATAGAGAAAGTTGGTGTTTTAGCTAACTGAAGTAGATTTGCAATACTGCTTAGTATTTCTGCAACATTGCTGGGTGGTAGCCACTAAGCAAATCATAGTCACCTATGACGTTGGGCGAGCTGCGGTACAAGGTGCATGCATATACGTGATTGTACGGGAGTGCTGATCTTAGCCTCACTTTCAAAAATTGAAAGGTTAATGAAAATGAGCTTAAATCCAGATACAACCTTCTGCAACTATGTTCATTAGGGTTTCAACTAGTGAATTTGTCATTCTGGGCTCAATTGAACGCCAACAACTAGTATACGGAACGAAACAGTAACATGGGGTCAACTTTCAATATATTTGAAACGTATATTCCATACAAACTTCGAATTGAATGCGCCAGCTGGGGGAGCAACCAAATGAATTGAAATTTTCAGAGAGCATTTTTCTTACCCTAAGGCACATATCTAGGGGGTGCCCGTCGAGTTTTACAACTTTTTTTTGTTTAAGGGCCAGTCTAGTTCATATACTGAAATAGTCATACACAACTTATAATAAAACAGTTAAACAATAGAAATTTTTCAAATTACCGAGTTATTAAGAAAATTGAATGATAGGGCAATGTTGATAACACTCGAATCTGTTGTCCTCATTAAAGGATATTCCATCAAGAGCATTGATATATCGAAACAAATCAATGAGTTGATTGGGTGGAGATCTTCCGCAACATTGAAGGCATAATTCACGGAATAAATATCTTGTTTCAATGTAATATTTACCAAAAAGATCAAATTTTATTTTCTTGAAAACATAATGCCCCATCAGAAAATATGGATAAAACTTAAACGGCTGACTTTATGTCATGTTAACAAATGGCAAAACAATGTGCTCCAAGTTGTTAAAGCATTAATTTTTAATCAATTTATTTAACTTTTATTTTGTTTATTTATGTTTTTTTTTAATTTAGACACGAATATAATATAATATTCACATAATTATTTAAAGCTTCAAAACGTCTGTTTGATTGCATTTATCAAGAAAATCTAAAGAATCATAGATATTTTTTCAATCTTGTCATACGAAGGTTTGGAGCTGAATCAAAATTTTATAACCCAAGTTTATTAGTCGAACAAAAAAATAAGAAGTTTGATAAAAAATAATTGTATGCCATTTTTTCAGCGCTTCTCTTTTTACCGACTTCACAATGCTACGTCCCCTGGCTAGGACCCCTCCCTCCCCCTCGTCACACTTCGTCACGAATTCGTGAAGCCCCCCTCCCCCCTTAAAAAGCTACGTCATTTATGGACGACCCCTAAGAGCACTTTTCTCAGCATCCAGCTTTATGAATTGATCCAGCCGGGGCAGATTGAGTATAGCATCTAGGGCAAACGAGGGGGTACTACGAACTGCACCGGTTATGGCAATACAGGCAGTACGTTGAATTTTGTTCAGCTTAGCTCTAGCCGTAGCTTCCTTTGTCTAAGGCCACCAAACAAGGGACGCATAGGTTATTCTAGGCCGAACGATTGTTTTATAGATCCACATGATCATACTGGGTTTTAGACCCCATGTTTTACCATAGGTCTTTGAGCAAACCCAGAGTGAATTGAGACCTTTATTTATGATTGTTTGAAGATGGGTGTTCCAATTTAGTTTTGCGTCAAGTGTGATGCCAAGATACTTGACCTCATTTGAGTAAACTAATTGTATTTGGTTCAAGAAAAGAGGGTGGAGTTGTACCTTTCGTCTTTTTGTGAACGGTACAATTGTTGTTTTTGAAGGGTTTATTCCTAGTTTCTCTTTTTGACACCAGGAGAGTGTGTGATTGAGAGCAATTTGCATCCTTGATGAAATAACGCTGTCAAATTTGCCTCGTACAATAATGACTACGTCATCTGCGTATCCAACAACTTCAAAACCCCTTCTTTCTAAGCTATCTAGCAGTTCGTCCACTACTAATGACCACAATAAGGGAGAGAGTACTCCCCCTTGAGGGCATCCCCTTGTAGCCATTACAGTAATGCGCGAATCACTCAGCTCAGATGAGATCTGTCGATTTGCTAGCATAGCATGTACCCAGGTTGCAATGCATGGGTCGAAGTTTCTCCTCAACATTGCCGAACCTATAGACGAATAAGAAACGTTATCGAACGCGCCCTCAATATCAAGAAATGCTATAAGAGCAATTTCTTTTGCATTAAAGGTTTTCTCGATCTTGTTCACTAGCGTGTGCAGTGCTGAGACCGTTGATTTTCCGCTTTGATAAGCAAATTGGGATTTAGAAAGAGGCATAGTTTTCATAAATTTAGAATCTATATACTCGCATAATACCTTCTCCATGCTTTTAAGCATTACCGAGGATAGGCTTATCGGTCGGAATGCTTTAGGGATGGTTTTGTCCTTTTTTCCTGCTTTTGGAATAAAGACAACTCGAACTTGACGCCAATCGTTTGGAATGTGTCCCAGAACTAAACTTGCCTTAAAAATCTCTACCATGTGTGGAATCAGTGTCTCTTCCTCTTTTTGGATAAGCGCTGGGAAGATTCCATCCATGCCAGCAGATTTGAATGGCTCGAAAGATCTCACTGCCCTAACAAGCCTATCGCGAGTAAAAGCTTCTTTGGCAACCTTTATTGCGTCCCTTTTTGTTCCTGAGTCCCCTGATAGGAACCCGTGTGGAACTGAGACGTCAAGTATGGCACCTTCAGCATTTAGACTCGTTTGTGGGATTGAATCAGGAAAGTGAACTCTTAGCATTTCACTCAGTGTTTCATGAGGTTCCACAGTGAGTGAACCGTCAGTCCTTTGAATACTTCCCAAACCATTGGAGTGATCCTTCGAAAGAGTTTTATGAAGTCGAGCAGCTACGGGAGTTTTCTCAATGCTTTCACACATGAAAACCCATGATTTCCGTTTTGCTCGTCTCATTTCTTTGTTATACTCTGTCAGAGCCTTTCGGTATAGACTCCAATCAGAAGTGCGTTTGGCTCGGTTGAATTCCTTCCGAGCAGTTGTTCTGAGTTTATCAAGGTTGATGTTCCACCATGGAACATCTCTGTACGAACTAACTGTTTTGATCGGACAGCTCTCTTGATAAGCATTTAGAATTTTGTTTTTAATAGAATCCGAAGCTGCTTCTAACTGTATAATAGTCTGAATATTCGGCTCTATTATATAGTCTTCAGAACGGAGAATAGCTGAGTAGGTTTCCCAATCAGTTTTCTTGGGATCTTTAAACGACTTTTGAATCATTAGACCCCCTTCCCACTCGAAGACTATATGTTTATGGTCTGACATAGATATTTCATTAGAAACATGCCAGTTTTTTATTTTATCCGAGATGGATTGACTGCATAAAGTCAGATCAAGGACTTCTTGTCGTAAGATGTTTTCAAATGTAGGCTTATCACCGACATTGCATATGTCAATATTTTTGGAGGAAAGAAACTGCAAAAGATGCTCACCTCTGATATTTGTGTTTGTGCTTCCCCATACAAGGTGATGAGCATTGGCGTCACAACCGATGACGAAGGGGATGTTGTGTTTTTGACTGTAACAGACAAGAGCAGCCATCTCTGGAGGAGGAATGTCTTCTGCGTCGCCAGGGAAATACACCGAAACCATAATGATCTCAGTACTGCCCCTAGCAGTAGAAACCTCCATCCTGACCGCCACAATGTCCCTTTTGATGAATTCTGTAATTGGAAAACATTTAGTGTCATTGCGTATTAGAATAGCTGCTCTGGGAGAGAGCTGGCTGTCATCATATACCAACCTACACGAGTTTAGCTGAATACCTTGTATTCGAGTTTTGTTGACCCATGGCTCTTGAATCAGCGCCACGGAAAGGTGTTCTTTTGTGAACCTCCTGCAAAGCACATCTGTTGCGCACTGAGCATGATGGAGATTCACTTGGAGGATTTTAATCATTGCTGAGGCGTTTCGCCTTTTTTCGTACGTTTGCCGTCATTCTTTGGATGTTGCGGATCATCAACTTTTGATTTTGGGGGATGTCTTAGATTTTGGTTGTTGTCCTTTTTCTTACCTAGGCCTGCTGGTTTATCCTTTGTGGTCAATTTTACACTTTTGACATTTCCACTGCCCTTATTGGGAGCCATTGAGGTGACATTGGGTTATGGGTTACATGCATGGCCTGTTTCCCTATTCATGACATAGTAACGCACATGCGCTAGTATCTATGCAAGAAAAATCGCTAAAAGGTAACGCGAAAAATATTTGTATGGCGAAATGCATCTAACGATTTATTTCTCAAAATTGGGAATCTATTTTCAGAAAAATATTTGGTACCGGTTGTAATGACTATCACGCCTACTGAATATTTTTTTGATTATTGCTTTCATTTATGAGAAATTTGAAGTTAGATGCCTTTCCCCATAAAAAATAAAACGAGAAAACTTCTGCTGATCAACTGTGGGCAAGAGAAAGAGGTAATCCATTGACCCTCTAGTAGCTGGTTTGAATATATTTTATGGATTCGCAGTGCGCATCGTACCTTCGTGCTGTGCGTACACGAATTCTCTCTGCTCTTGGAAGTTTTCTTAAAAACTACCTAAAGCAATAAAACAGTACTTTTCAGTGCTAAAATTAAAAACGGTACTTCTCAGTGCTACTAAAACAGTACTATTTTCTACTATTGATCCCTTTACGATCCTTGTTTGGACCCGTGCCTTCGATTTTTCGTTGGACCCGTTGGCGAAAGCTAGCGGTGGTAATCCTTCTTGGACACCGTCTAGGGAAAAAACCTCTCGAAGGTCACGTCTTTCTCGTTTATTAACTTAACATGGTATCAACAAGTAACAAAAGGAAGGGTGAATCTCTGAATTCACAACTTCCTTCCAAAAAAGTGGGATTTAAAACTGTCACTAAACGTGGCAAGAATGGAAGAAATGACGCTTCCCCGGAATGCGAACTTTCTTCCAAGGGTGAAATGAATAATTGTATCGAAATGAGCAATCAGTTCGATGCTCTAGACCAATTTTCCGAACACCAAATCGAAGCAGCCTCTAGCCCAGGCTGTTTGATTCAAGTGAGGAAGCAAAGAGTGCCGCCTATTGTGGTCAGTTGTTCCGAATTTGGGGGATTTAGGCAGGAGATCTTGAACTCCATTAGGGGAATCAAGGTTTCCTTCCAAATCGCAAAGAAAGGAGATTGTCGCGTTTTGCCGGAAACTTTTTAATATCGCGAACTTCTTCTCAAACATCTTGAAGAGAAGAAGCACAAATTTTTTACTTATGACGACAAAACTGAACGTTTGTTCAAAGTCGTCTTGAAAGGTCTCTCAAGTGAATATAAGTCACATGAAGAGATCAAAAATGGAATAAATGATTTACTTGGATTTTCCCCAGTCCAAGTAATCATTATGAAAAAGAGAACCCAATCTGGCATTGTTCGGAATTTTATTTAGTTCACTTTAACAAGAAAGAACTCAATAATATTAAAGCTTTAGAAAAAGCAAAACTTATGTTCGATGTCCGTGTGACGTGGGAACATTTCCAGAAACCTGGAGGAAATTACCAGAACCCCACTCAGTGCCGTCGGTGCCAAAAGTGGAGTCATGGTACGAAAAATTGTCGCATGGATGCTAAATGCATGATTTGCGGAGGTTTTTCTCACGCCAAGGACGTCTGTCCAGTGAAGGAAGATACCACCAAGTTCATATGCTCTAATTGCGGGGCTAATCATAAGTCAAATTTTTGGAATTGCCCTTCACGCAAAAGAGTCATTGAGGCTCGTGCCAGGCAGATGAAAGATAATATCCGTTACGATAACGGTCGTTTCCGGAATTTGCCTGGTAGAGTATCGAACAATGCTCATTTTTCAGTTAACGATCGCTTGATTAGGAATCATACCCACCAGGAAGATCATAATCATGCTCATTCACAAACAAATTTTAATCCGTCGGGTAGCCGTTCGTATCTTTCAATTTCGAATGTATCTACCCACGGAAAATCCTTTTCCAATATCGTAGCAGGAAATTTGAACTCCTCCCCTGTTCGTACTATGAGTACCCATTCTTCTTGTTTCAAATCAAATGGAAAAAACCCTACCGCCACAGGTAATTCCTACTCCGCTTCTTCATCTACCGAAAATTCTAATGGGAAATCATCAGATAATGTACCCACTTCTAGTGATATGTCTGCCTCTGATTTTAATTTTCTAATTGAACATTTGAATCTAATGATTGATGCAATGTTCAAAGCCACCACTATGACTGAAGCAGTCCAAGTAGGTGTAAAATTTACAAATCAAATTGTTATTGGATTACATTTTTCTAATAGACCCAAATAATAATTTAAATATTTTAAATTGGAATGCTCGTTCTCTGAATGGTAAAGAGGACGAGCTGTTTAATTTTCTTACGGTTAATAACGTGCATATAGCAGTTATTACCGAAACGTATTTAAAACATGGACGGGGCATGTGGGGGAGTTACAATCATCATTCAAAGGCGTTTCAACTGTTTTCGTCATTTGAAACTAAAGTTTTTGAATCTTTAGGTGTTTCTGTTGAAACACAGTTTGGTAAATATACTTTCATAGCTGCCTATTTGCCTTTTCAATGCTCTGGACAGCAAGTAAATTTGCTCCATACTGACTTGCGTAAATTGACTCGCAATAAGTCAAAATTTTTTGTCATTGGTGACTTTAATGCCAAACATCGGTCATGGAATAATTCTCAAAGTAATTCCAACGGCATAATTTTATTTGATGAGTGCTCTTCTGGATATTTCTCAATTCAATACCCTGATAGCGCTACAAGTTTTTCCTCTTCTAGAAATCCATCTATGATTGACTTGGTCTTAACCGACTCTAGTCATCTTTGTAGCCAATTAGTTACTCATGCTGATTTTGATTTTGATCATGTCCCTGTTACATTTCAAGTATCCCAAGAAGCGATTCTCAATCCTATCAGCTCCACCTTCAATTATTTTCGAGCCGACTAGAATATATATGAAACATTTCTTGACTCTAATCTTGATGTTAATATTGTTAATATTCCCTTACAAACAAAACTTGATATTGACAATGCTCTTGAAACTTCAACAAATTTGAAGCCAGGAACATTGCAATTCCAAAATGTAAAATTTGAATCCGTGATTATAGACGATGATCTTAAACTTTTGATCCGTCTTAAAAACGTGAGGAGAAGGCAATTTCAACGCACTCGCGATCCTGCTATGAAAATTATATGGCAAGATTTGCAGAAAGAAATCAAGAAACGTTTTTCACAATTAAGAAACAAAATTTTTGAAAATAAGGTTTCTCAATTGGACCCTGGGTTTAAGCCCCTTTGGAAATTATCTAAAATCTTAAAAAAACCTAAGAAGCCCATACCGGCATTAAAAGAGGAAAACAAATTATTACTAACTAATTGCGAAAAAGCTCAAAAACTTGCTATGCAGTTTGGAAGTGCGCACAATTTTAATTAAGGACTTACTAGTCCAATTGAAAATGAAGTTACTCAGGAGTTCGAAAATATTCTCAATCAAGAGAACGTTTTCGAAAATTCCTGTGAGACTGATTTGGAAGAAGTGAGAGCTATTATTAAAAAATTAAAAATATGAAAGCTCCTGGCGATGATGGAATTTTCTACATCCTCATCAAGAAACTTCCAGAAAGTAGCTTATCATTTTTAGTTGATATATTTAACAAATGGTTTCAATTAGCATATTTTCCTGACAAAAGGAAAAATGCTGAGGTTGTTCCAATTTTAAAACCAGACAAAAATCCTGCAGAAGCTTCTAGCTATCGTCCAATCAGTTTGCTTTCCTCCATCAGTAAACTTTTTGAAAAGGTTATTTTGAACAGAATGGTGGCCCACATCAACAAAAATTCAATTTTGTCATGAAGGTTTGATTGTAAAATTAATTAAAAAAAACTTTAATTTTCCAAATACATTGTTAGAATAATTCAAAGTTATCTGTCAAATCGTACACTTGAGGTTAATTATCAGAACTCCAGATCTGAAAGACTTCCTGTAAGAGCTGGTGTTCCCCAAGGCAGCATTTTGGGACCAATATTATACAATATTTTCACATCTGACTTACCTGAGTTACCTCAGGGATGTCAAAAATCTTTGTTTGCGGATGACACAGGCCTCTCCGCCAAAGGACGAAGCCTGCGTGTCATCTGTAGTCGATTGCAAAAAAGTTTGGATATTTTTTCTTCATACTTGCAAAAATGGAAGATTTCTCCTAATGCTTCCAAAACTCAACTAATAATATTCCCACATAAACCAAAAGCTCTTTATTTGAAACCTTCAAGTTTTCATGTTGTCACGATGAGAGGTGTTCCAATAAATTGGTCAGATGAAGTTAAGTATCTAGGGCTCATGCTAGATAAGAAATTAACTTACAAAAATCACATTGAAGGTATTCAAGCCAAATGTAATAAATATGTAAAATGTCTCTATCCCCTTATTAATAGAAAATCAAAACTTTGTCTTAAGAACAAGCTTTTGATATTCAAACAAATTTTCAGGCCAGCCATGTCGTATGATGTACCAATATGGACTAGCTGTTGTAATACCAGGAAGAAAGCTCTGCAGAGAATTCAAAATAAAATTTTGAAAATGATTCTGAAGCTTCCTCCCTGGTATAGTACCAATGAGTTACATAGAATATCCAATGTTGAAACATTGGAACAAATGTCAAATAAAATAATTAATAATTTCAGGCAAAAATCGTTACAATCTTCTATTGCCACGATTAATGCGTTATATGTTTAGGTTATGTTATGAATATACTTATCAAAGCGTTTTTTTTCTCTTATAAGCAGGTGAAATAAACTCACCTGTAAAAAATCTGAACTGCTACGGCAAATGAAATGTAATATGTTGTTAACAAAATGTTAATAAAATCTTAGATTTGTGTTACCAAATTAGGATGATAGTATTGTCTAATAACACAGAACACCTAGATATAAGAAATGAATGTAATGTTTGGAATTATACCAAATAAGAAATTAAAAAAAAAAAATAACACGTTCCGGAAATCATATTATTTAATTGGCGCACCGCTCCTTAAACAATTAACCATTATTACATTTCTTCCGCAGTCAAAGAGGACAGCTCGCACACAATCGGTGTCGAGTTCGGATCCCGCATAGTCAACGTCGGTGGAAAGTCCATCAAACTGCAGATCTGGGACACGGCTGGCCAAGAGCGATTCCGTTCGGTTACGCGGTCCTACTACAGAGGAGCTGCCGGTGCCCTGCTGGTTTACGACACAACCTCCCGAGACAGCTTCAATGTCCTCTCGAACTGGCTGAACGATGCCCGAACGCTTGCCTCACAGAACATCTGTATCCTGCTGGTGGGAAACAAGAAGGACATGGAGGAAGAACGAGAAGTAACCTTCCTAGAGGCAAGCAACTTTGCCCAGGAGAATGAGCTGATCTTTTTGGAAACGAGCGCCAAAACAGGCGAGAACGTTGAGGAAGCATTCCTTAAGTGCTCGAAGACGATCCTAGCCAAGATTGAAACCGGAGAACTGGACCCGGAAAGGATTGGCAGCGGTATACAGTTTGGGGACACTTCGAAACGAAGTGGAGCGGGCCAGTCCGGAAGTCGACAGCAGAGTAGCGGCCGACGCCGGACACCGGATTGCGCTGGAGGATGCCGCACCTAAATGGCAAAAACCCAGTGTCGAAATATATAGCTTTTTTTCCGATATCTTTCGTCTATGGCAGAGACATTTTAAAGGTACCAAAAACCGTGTAGAAATTGGATAGATTCTAGTGCGCCTCTTTTTAACGCAACAGAGTCAAACTTGTGGTGATTGGGTTTCGCAAATCTTAACGAACTATAAACCAACCACCTTTTTCACGTTTTAGGTTAACATCAATTAGGCAACGATTTGTACGAGATTCGCGAAAGTGACACATTTATGCATTATTTTTTTATTTTTTAAACCTGAATCAAAAACTTTCCAATTATCTGTATTTATTTACACACCAATTTAGAAATATAAGGATCATCTAAAATCTCACTTTGTGATCTTTGATTTACAATTAAACTTATACTTATTCCTACTTTAAAACAAATCAAAAATAGTATATTTTTATCAATCAAATTTAATCCCCTTAGTTACGAAAGTTCATTCCCAGCAGCAAATTTCTACCAGCAGCTTGCGCCATAAGTCAGAGTGCAGTGATAGCGAATGGCGAAAAACACACACCCACACAAACAGCATTAGCACTGATTTGTTGAACGTTTGGTGTGAATTGCAAGAAAAAATTACCGAAAAACAAAACAAAAATTAACAAACTTCACCCGGCTACGTAGAAATAGCGTGCGGGGATTTGTTCAATACAAGTGCTGTAAAATAAAGAAGCGGATTTATCAACCAGTATCGATCAGTTGTTCGAGATTGAACGACGCGTCGGTCGATTAATTCATAGTGATAATAATGAAAAACAAAAACTTATGTATCGAAAAATAAAATTGATTGTCTTGTAGACCAAAATTGAAGCGTCGGGTTTGATGGTGGTTATCATTCGGAGTAGAAGGTAAAGAAAGCTTTTAATATTCGATGCTTCCTGAAGTAGAGAGGCTAAAAATTACAGTTCGCCGCAACAGCCCATTGTAGTGGAAACCCCTGTCGATAGACATCATGAGCCACTATCTATGCCCACTGGATCGCTTGACGTCGGCAAAACTTCAAAATCAATGACTCGATAGTGATAAGGATTGCTTATCAACTGTGCGATAGTTAGGGACGTTCCGATACTTCCGATAAATTGGAATATCGATATTTTGCTTTCGATATTCGATATTTTGGTATCAATATTTCCTATTCCCTGGGCTTGGAATTATATTTTCCAGGGAGCGATGAATTTTGATAATTGATCGCTGTTTTTAGTAGTTTTGATTAGATGTTGGGTGAATTTCAAAGCAATGGCAACCTCTTTATTACAAAATTTAGATTTTATCTTCTGACCTAAAGATTCTGGTTAAACTACTGTACTATGCAGTTGGGCTGCACTACGCTATCACTCATCAAAATTACTTTCACTTCGGGAAAATATAATTTCAAACTGGCGAGAAGATTACAGACTGAGGGTGGGTTAGGAGCACAATCAGACCCTTAAATGTGCAATGTGGCTAACTAAATTGGGAATGCCATTGACGGTTTGTAATCTTCTACGAGGTTTTCGAAAACCAACAGGGCGCGTGCACCGGGTTGCGGATAGGAGCAAAGGGAGATCAATAGCATCTACCTAAAATAATAGAGCAAAAAGCCGTTCCATGATTAGGTAATGTTTAGCGATCTTCTATGGTGTTCTAGTACTATAAAATTCTTCACTTACTGGGAATTCTGACCTTGATAATATCAATAGTGATAAAAGCATAAAATAATACCTAATATTTAATAAGTACAATGTAGCTTCAATGTAGTAATAAATGAAATAAAATCAATTTTCTATACTTGACAAGGTTTTGAAGAGAACCAATGAGTGAAAGAACTACCTATTAGAAAAGCCACATCAGCTAAGGCTATACACATACAAATGTTGGTCATAGGGTCATGGCGAGCATTCGGTATGTATGTCTATGACTGATTCTTATCTAATAGGGGCACTAGAATACCACGCGGACAATTTCGAAACAAATTATTTTAATACATCGGTCTTACGATCCGAAAGGCTCAGCTATGCTGCAAAGTTTTTGTAAGCTATTCATTACTGCTGTTCAATTGTTTATAATTCTAACAAAACTACATAATTAACTCATTACTAATCACTGTTCCTATATTCTCTTTTTCTCTCCTTCTTATCTGTTGCATGATTATGAGCATCACTAATATAATGCATGAGCATGCACAATAAGAATAATTTCAGGATTGAAAGCAGTACATGGATACCTGGATAGAATAGCTTCGAAAAGGATGCTCAAAATAGAATATTTCTGGTCAGGGAAGTATTATCATCAAGGGTATGTACAATTTTTCCATAATTAACTAATAGATCACACAAACAAATGAACTAATAATATCAAATATTTTTATATAAATCAGCATCGTCAATCAGTGCAAAAACAGATAAGGTTTGTAAAGTTGTCACCATCGATTGAATTGCGCTCTTTATAGTAATGTTCAATCAGTGTCAAAATCTCCTAAAGCGTCGCATCGTGCCATCAGCAGCCCTTAGCATCACTCTCATATTGTTTTTGTTTTGTTGTTTATAAAATTTCTAGAAAGCAATCAGCATACTCTTTCTTACTTGTACAATGGCCGATCTATCTGGAATTTTAATAAGTCAAATCAAACTTCAAAACTCAAATTAAATTGCTTTCAGCACATTTACATTTTGCAGCATTAATCGCATTACTGTGTCAAGTCTTCTCCAATTCCCTATACCCTACCCCAACCCTTCTTATCCTTTCCGATGGTGTTCAAGTGGTCCGCATAGACTATTACGGCCATTACCTATCCCTTCCCCCGGCTTTGGACTGACTTGCGCTCTCATTGCCCCACCAAACGCTGCAAAATGAAAAATGAAATGAAATGATATTCGATATTTTGCTATCGATATTTCCTATTCAATATATCGGTGATATTGATATTTCCTTCCGATATATCGTACATTAATATAAAGAAAACAATAGTAAAGTTTTCTCCATACATATTTTATTTTTTGTATTTCAAAAAGTAGTTATTGTTCGTATTGTACTATAATGTACCTCAACAGAGGATGTTTATATCCATATCGCCATCGGTTAAAATACCAATAATCTTGAATATCTGTAGATTTTTATTGACTCTTGGGAAACTAAATGCAGGTCACTAAGCGATATAGGATTTTTTCTCCATTCAGGCTGCACGGGACGTCATCATAATCACCCTATCCATTTGAAGAAGCAAATCCCAAGAAACACTCCATATATCGACGTGAAAAATGTATCACTATGATTCTATATATGTAGTGCACAACCCAATAAATTTTCAACTCCATCGGTTCACTAAAACTCGAGATTTGCTTCCACAAAGTTTTGATGATGATTGTTAGAGTGAGACAAAAGATAGGAAAAATAACACGGTCTCCCGTGTGACCTTCAAATCTATCATATGATATTCCGATATATCGATATTTTGAATCAATATATCGATGGTAACGATACTTTGATTCGATAATCGTATCGAATCAAATATCGATACTTCACAATATCGGAACGTCCCTAGCGATAGTCGGTGATTTATTGATTGAGAGTTAAAAAGTATTTTTGGATTCATTATTATATGCAAAGGCTACAGTTTAAAAGGTTTAAAACTTAGTTGTGTGTGAGATAAAAACATAGTACGGAGACTGAATTCTTAAGCTGATCAAACTCAAATCTGAGTTAAACGATCTTGCTGAAAGAACTTCTACCGAATCTCCCACAACATTCTTAAGAATTCACCGGATCACGATGAACTCGCTGTCGAATGTGCGGCAAACCCGGTCGCAGTTGTGCGATTGTGCTGGCTGCAATCGGCCGAATAATACGAGCGATATATGGTTCAGTGTGGGAAATGTGAGCGCTGGTACCACTTTACCTGCGCCAACGTGAACACCGTCACGGTCCACTCTGTTAGCTTCGTTTGTGCGGTATGTATGCCTGTCGTGTCCGAACCGGCACATAGCCAGATAAGCGGTACTTCGGGTACGTCGAGTGCTCATAGATCCCGAGTGGAACGTGAATTGCAGCGTCTAGAAGAAGAGCGGAAATTGCTCGAGGACCTGAATCGCGAGCGGATTGCAAAGGAACGAGCGTTTAACGAGATGGAACTCCAGGAGAAACTGGAGCAGGGTAAGCAGATCGCACGCAAACATGAACTGCTAAATCGGAAAGACGGCGAAGAAGGAAACAGTGTGCGGAGTATGCGGAAAGGAGTGCGAAGCGCACCGAAGATTGAGTACGGCAGACGAAGGCAGCTGATGAGGTAATCGGTGGACAGATACCTGCGTCATCGTCTGTGAATGCTGATTTGTCGGTATGTGCGTCCTCAAGAAATCTGCAAGTATAGTACACCCTTCCTCAACTTCGTTGAGAATTCCACCTGCTATTTTCTCACCTGTCGGTGATGGCTGGGTTGATGTGGGATTAGAAGCGAAGTCGATCCCACGGATCTTGGGAAGCATCACAATCGGCCCTGGAGATTCTCTTGAAGGCGCTGTCGGAGGAGACGCGGAAAAGGACGTTCAGAGAAAGGGACTGTCAGATTTGCCGTTCGTCGATCTTCAGCCCTATGCAGATCTGCTAAAGGTTGAAGAAATCGTTCCAAGGGCTAGTGCTAGCGTCATGCCGGGTATAAATCGTATTGGTACTAACTACAAACGATGGAGTGTCGAAACAGGTGAGCTCCGAAAGCAACAACGATAATCGGAAGTAGAGCATCGAGCCATCCAGGACCTTGTTGTAAAACACCAGTTGGACGTCGACACAAGACGGAAACGCGAGGTTGAGCTAGTGAACCAAATAAAAAGTTTGCAGTGGCGGCATGATAACGAGCTGCAGCTGATACGTGAATCGGAAGAAGGTTTACGAATCCAGCTTAATCAACGAGACCGTGAACAGGCTGTGTTGAAGGTTCAGGTGGAAACCCTGGAGAAACTTATCGTCGAGGAGAAGGAGCGGAGTCGTGCAACGGAAGTGAAACTTCAGGAGCTACTCATGCTGCGCAACAAGGAATGCGAAGCGCTGCAACTACAGCTGGCAGAGCTGGAGAGTGAATTTCAGTGTCTGCGTGACAGCGAACAGCTGCTGAGAACCCAACTAGAAGCAGCAGAGCAACGCGAAAATGAATCATACCGTCTACGGAACGAAGCGATGAAGGAGTATTGGGACCTGCACGACGAAGTTCAACAGTTCATCAGCGGTACTCGAGATGGGCTGGGAGATAGCGGTTGTTCTCCTCCATTGCCTCATCCGCCTGCGTCTTGGTTTGAATCTACGAATCTGGTTTGCCGTAACATCGTTTGGACCAGGGTTCTGAATTTTCGTATCAATGATGCGAAATCTACGATTTTTCGCACGTAAGGAGAATGCTTTTTTCGCTTCCTCGCGTGAACATCTTTTATCGCTCACACTAATTTTCCTTGGAGCTACGATGGAGGATAACCGAAAATCACTCCACTCTGTGGATAATTTGATTTTCACTCCATCATATTTTCGCTCACCAACTGCTCCCGAGAATTATTACTATGTGGATAAACAAAAACTAGTGCCGGTGACGGGATTCGAAGCTAGAACATTGCTCAAAACAATCGCGACGCGTGCACGCTAACCATGCTACCACACCAACTTGACGAAAGAAGTGGTTAATTTGGTGCATAAAAGCAACTGCTGCTCGTGGCGATGGATACAGGAAAAATTCTCCATGGATCGGAGAAAGAGAAAACAAACTTCTCACAGCTGCGGAAATGTGCAATTATCTATTTTCGCTTTGTTTTGTGGACGGATAAAATCGCTGAAAATTGTTGTGAGGGATAAATCCATTATCGTGAGAGTGAGTGAGAATTCGGTAGCCTGGTTTGGACACCCACCCACCCCCTTCAGCGTTATGACATTTGTGAATGGGCCCTAAGCTACCAGGAACGGTAAAATTCAGCTGGGCGCTTAACCAAGAGCAAGTTTCAATGGTGAATTTGAACGTATTCAGCGACTACATGGCGAAGGTGTCGTCGTCGGCTAGTGGCGTAACGCATCTTGCAAGTATCCCACAAATAGCTGTGAAAGAAGAACGAAGGCGACCAAAGGACAGATCGTTTGTGAACGCGCACGTGACTTCAGAGCAGCCGAAAGCAAATCACCGAGAAGTGACGCAAAAAGCGGGAACCGGATCCAACAGTGGACAGCTGAACTAGAAGGGTGCCAAATCTTGTTCCGTATGCAACGTCGAAAGCCACCAAATCGAAAACTGCTCATCGTTCAAAAGGCTGGATTTAGACGGTAGATGGAAGGCAGTGAATGCAAACAAACTGTGCGCTCGTTGTCTCACGTCACATGCTCGGTGGCCATGTAAAGGAGAAGTTTGCGGAATCAACGACTGCCCAAAGCGACATCATCGTTTACTTCACTTCGAACCTCCAGCGACTTCTAAGACTACTAGTGCGGTGGTCTCAGTTCATCGTCAGCTGTCGTCATCCACTCTCTTCCGCATCCTGCCAGTGACTTTATTCGGGGCAAAGGGACATTTCAACACCTTCGCATTCCTAGACGACGGATCTTCAGTAACACTCGTCGAGCGATCGATCGCTGTAGCTCTTGGTGCCAGCGGAGAAGTTGATCGCCGGAACAGAGGTCGTCACGATGGAGATTTCCGAGGCCGGTGTCAACAAGCGATACAAGTTGTCCGAGGTCTACACGGTCGACAATCTCGGCTTACCACAGCAGATCACAGACTATGCTGAGCTTGCTAGTCGATACATACATCTCAAAAAGCTTCCGGTGAAAAGCTTCAGGTTTGATGTACCAGGAATACTAATCGGACAAAGCAACGTCCATCTTCTCGCTGCACTGAAGTTGCGTGAAAGGAAGTTAAATGAACCGATTGCAACCAAGACCAGGATTGGATGGGCAGTATGTGGCAGTCTACGGAAGCCACGAGCTAACACAATACACAGACAACTACATGTGCACGCTGAACCGACCACAGAGGATCTCCACGAGTACGTCAGTCGTTTTTTCGACATCGAGAGTTTGGGTGTAGCTCTTGTGCCTGCCGTGAAAGGTGTGGAAGAACAACGTGCCCACAGTATCCTGGAAGCGATCACACGCCGGTTGAACAGCGAGAAGTTTGGGAGAGGCCTGCTCTGTAACCATGACTTTAAAAAATTTCCAGACAGTCGGCCGATGGCGGAACGAGGTTTTAGGTTCCTGGAAAATCGTTTAGCTCGAGACTCGCAGCTTTACGACAGCGTTCGTCAGCAAATAGCTGACTTTAAAGCCAAGGGTTACACACACGAAGCGACAGCGGAGGAAATTAAAGGATTCGACCTGCGTCGCACCTGGTTTTTACCGATGGAGTCGTCGTGAATGAAAAGAAGCCTTGGAAAGTTCGAGTGATCTGGGACGCAGTGGCTAAAGTTGACGGCGAATCATTGAACTCCATGTTGCTCAAGGGCCCGGACCTTCTGACTCCGTTACTATCCGTGATGTTTCCGTACCGGGAGCGTCAAGTCGCAGTGTCTGCAAGATGTTTCTGCAAATCTCGATCCGGCTGGAAGATCGCAGTGCTTTACAGTTTCCCTACAGGGATTCTCCTGAACTGCCAATGAGTACTATGGTGTCCGACGTGGCAATATTCGGAGCAGCCTGTTCTCCTGCACAAACCTAAATGCATCAGAACAAGAAACAGAGTTTCCCAGAGGTGCAGCGGCGATAAAGAAAAGGCACTACGTGGACGACTATGTGAATAGTCACGATACGGCGGAAGAAGCTATCGAGGTGGCGAAAAAAGTGCACCTCAGGCGTGCGGGATTTCATATCCAAAATAGGATGTCCAGTGACAGAAGAGTAGTCGAGCAGCTAGGAGAACCGAACCAGAAGACTGCAAAAGCCATGCCATGCTAAAAGGAAAAGGACATCGGGCTTGAACGGGTGTTAGGAATGGCGTGGAGACAAGATGAGGATGTCTTCGCCTACACGTTGCAGTTTGGCGAGAATGTGCGTATGCTGATGGAAAACACCACGCTACCGACGAAAAGGAAAATGCTTCGGCTCGTTATGAGCATCTACGACCCGTTAGGGCTAGTGGCGTCATTCGTAATCCACGGGAAAATTCTTATCCAAGAAGTGTGGCGGTCCAAAACAGATTGGGATAGCTGTATTTCCGAAGAGATTGCCACGCGCTGGACAGATTGGATCGCTGTGCTCAAGAGGATGGATGGATTGCGTATACCACGGTGCTACTTCTCAGGATACGACCCAGCGAGCTTCAAAACTCTTGAGTTACCGTCGGACGGGGCTACTTTTGATTCCAGGGGCTACTTTGGACACTCACCTTTTGTATTTATTAGCAGCGTGAATATTAATCTGAGCTATTTTGTGTCTTCAGCACTTTTATTCACCAATATATGCTCTATCACTAGGCATGATTTTTTCTTGGAACAACATCAACAATAACAGGATAAACAAGAAAACGTTTCAAAAAAGCCCGAATAAATATTCACAAGGTATAAAACATTGGCTATACAAACATTGTTTTAATTTTACCCATGTCTTGGAAACTTATTGGAAGCATCACAAAACTATCGAATCGTCATGTTTCATGAAAATCATGTGATTTGTTTTGCTTAAAATTGTTGTTTTATTAAAATAATTGATCAAAGGTCTTATTATTGCGACTTTAATTTTATTATAATGTTTTGGTTTGTGTATTTTAGAACTTAAAAAAAATTAAATAAATGTTTGTAAAAGTGAACAGACATAAAACGCATATATTTCAATACGTATCAATGCCAAATTCACAACATAATCTCTAAAAAAACAATTTTTCGTCATAATTTACATGAATGTGTAGTACAGAACAGTTGCATCCTTCAAATGCCTAAATTAAACTACTCTTAAGCCAGCTCTAAACTGCTTGGAAGCTAAAAGCATATTACAAAAGCAAACTTACAATGAACAAACTTTTAAATGAAAATTACTTACTGGTATTAAATTAGTTACCGGTATTAATGTGATCCTTCAACATATCGTTCATATAACAGTAAGAATAGGAAAAAAAAAGAGTTTTTGTACATAACTGATTTATCATCGCAGTACCTAGTAGTTACGTCGTTCGTTTATGTAAACTTGAAAATCGAGCATTCGTAACTGATAGTTCCATTTGAGAGGAAGTTGAAAATTTAAGCTTCATACTGCAAACTGAGAATAGTGAATGGCATGTTTCGTTGAAATTTGGTCTATATGTGTAATTGATTCTAGCTTTGCAATTTTCTACATTAAGTTTATCAATGAAAAACGTTCCATAACATCACAGTGGACGACAATTTATTGAATCAGTTTGAAAGTTATAAAAAAAAAAATCATTTCATGATCAAATTGTGAAAATGTCCAAAGTAGCCCCTTTTTTGTCTTGAAGGACACGCTTTTTTCGCTATTCAAGCATGTTTGTTATTTCTTGATGGATTTGTCTCATATTTTGCACATTTGTTACTTACATATACAACTTAAATATAGGCAAAAATTATCAACATCTATCCATAATTCTAAGAGTTACAAATCCTTAAAGTTAAAGAATGTGGAAATAATGTCTAAAGAAGCCCCGTTTGACGGTACACATTTTTGTGGACGCGAGCGAACAGGCTTTTGCAGCAGTAGCATACTTCCGGATCGTAGACCAGGGACAGATACGAGTCGCACTTGTCTCATCGAAAACGAAAGTCGCTATACTTAGAGGACTTTCAATACCACGGTTGGAGTTGATGGCAGCGTTGCTTGGAGCTCGTCTACGCAGGACTGTTGAGGAAAACCACACGCTGAAGGTACAGAAAACCTGCTTCTGGAGCGATTCATCTACGGTTTGTTCGTGGATCAGGTCTGAAACGCGTCGATATCGTCAGTTTGTCGCCTTCAGAGTCGATGAAATATTGAGTCTCTCTAAAATTGATGAGTGGCAGTGGATTTCGACGAAGATCAATGTTGCAGATGAAGCCACCAAGTGTCCCCACACCAAGGTCCGTCGTGTAATGTGGACAACCGCTGGTTCCAGGGTCCTGAGTTCCTCTACAGCAGCAGTGCAGATTGGTCGATGACTACAGACGAAGATACGGATGAAAGTGATATGGAACTATGGGAGGCGAACGTCTTCAGTCATCATATCAAGAAGCCAATGATAGACATTAACAGATTTTCGCGGTTTGAGCAAATGTTGCGTTCTGTAGCATATGTCCACCATTTCGTGAACAGCCTACGCTCCAAAACGGTTAACGAATCGGCGGATTCCGCCGGCTTGACTAGTGCAGAGCTCCAAAAAGCAGAAAAAACGTTGTGGGCGATTGCTCAGTCCGCGGCGTTCCCTGAGAAAGTTGCGACCCTGAAGCAGAACCCGAGCTTCGATTCGGCTGGTCCATTGAGCTGAAATCGAATTCAGGTTAACTTCTGCGTTCATGAGTCCTCTCATGGCGTAGTGGTAACGCGCAGTGTTGGGAAACTCGTGCTCGCGAGTAAAAAAATACTCACTCTCGTACTCGTTTGCGAGTAATACTCACGCTGTGAGTCACTCATTCCTTACTCTAACTCACGCGAGAGTATGACGTCATAACTCACTGCGAGTATTACTCACGTAGAGAGTAATACTCGCAGTGAGTATGACGTCATTACTCTCGGTGAGTGAGCAAGTTACTCTTTGTGAGTATGGTGAGTAACCAATTTCCATAGCAAAATAAAATGTAAATAATTCAAAGTGTTTACAGCTGCTGTCGACTTCAGTGTGTATTGTGATATGCAGTTTTATAGTATGGTTGTTTAAACTTTACCGAATTCAGAGCCAGTTTTTCAAAATGGATAAACAAGTTATAATGGCGAAAGTCCGATTGTGTTCAAATACTTTCCAGACCAATTTATTTCGTTTAGTGGCATAAAATAAATACTGTAACTTTTTCTGAACGCGTTTATGTTATTGATATTCAAAGTTGAATTGAAATATTAGTAAAAATGGAATAAGGTACCGTGGTGCAAGTGGGTAATGGAAATCGTATAGTTGGGATTCTTCAAATTTTAAAGACTTTAAATTGAAATAAATGAGGTCGTCTTAATTTTTTAACTTGACCCCCACCAAATATAAACAGTAGGCAAAAATTGATTTTTATGTAAAAAAAGAAAAAAATACAGAAAAAGTTTTTGCAAAATGTCACTTTTCACTTGCTCAACAAGTTTTTGAACAATAAATTGAAATTTACGATTTCTATTAACTTCAACATTAGTTAAGGTGTCCTGTTCCTTAGGTAAGTAACATGTAAACGAAGAAAATTTTATTCTTGTCAATTGAATTTTCTTCTGTTCAGTTTCGGCTCTGTAGAATTTCCACCGGTCGTCATTTGTTTCTAAGAAAGTCGAATATGACATAAGATAACTCTTCGGGAGAAATTATTTTTTGTAACGGAATCCTTCAAAAGTATTCGGTTTCTTTTTTGTGTGAATATACCCATACCCCACTTTTATGTTTTGGACTAGCTTTACATTTACATTCCATGAGATTCCCGTGCGTTCTCTTATATTGCAACTTTTGAATCAACGTTTTTCTTTCAATCGGCTGTCCGAAGTAGACACATCAATATCGTCTGGCAATCTCTTTTAGAGAAGTTCCATGATTAGTAATAGCTTTTATCGCTTTGAGTATTGTGTTTCTTGAATTTGAAGCACGTTCCGATTTTCTATGATAATTGCGAACCTTGTTTACTAATAGCTACCTAAAAAGAAAACACAAATTCAATCTCTAATGAGAAACTTTTTACTTGCCCCACTTGATTAGAAAATTGATGGTGTTTGAATTTAGTTATTTTTATGTCTAGGTCGAATTAATCCCAAAACTTTTATTTATTTTGTCAGAAAGCCGGAAAAAATGAAAATTGAAAAACTGGTGCTGAAGTTGTCGCACAAAATATTGCTGGCAACGCTGTTTGGCAAACCAATTAGCCGCTTATTAGTTTTGGCACGAATTTGAGATACGTTTTGTCGAGTCTCTGTCTCAGGTTTTTATTATTGCAGTAGTGCTGCATCTCGTAAAGTAGAGAATAAAAAATAGTCAATTGGCAAATAAATAAAGCTCATAGTTGATAAATGTGGAAATGCTCAAATCATAAGAACTTTAAACTAAAAAGCAGAATCTGGCCCAGTAGAGGTGTAACGTCAGAAGAAAAGAGCATTTACGATGCAACATGCGCAGCGAAACACCAAACATAAATTACAGCTTGTGTTAAGAATTCATATTACAATAACGTTTTGCGTGCATCAAATAGTTTTCAGAATAAAATTTTCATGTTATCATTTGAATAAGGTCACCCCAAGAATAGCCTTACTTATTACTTATTACTTATTTGAGCCATTCGCAAGCTTTTAGAATATTTACAATTTTTCAAGTGAGTAAAATTACTCACGAGTGAGTAAATGTTAGTCGAAAACTCACTCACGAGTATGAGCTGTACAACTGAAACTCACGACTGAGTATACTCACGCGAGAGTTCAAGCTGTACAACTCATACTCGCGAGTGAGTTTGCAGTTTTCAGTGAGTACTCACGAGTTTCCCAACACTGCTCACGGCGCGATCGGTCGCATATTAGATATAGATTATTTTCCCGCGATTTCGAGTAGTTTTAAGTTACGTTCAATATAGTGATTAGTTGAGAACCGAGAAGAGTTTAATTTAACGACACGAAACGAAAGTCCCGCGTCCACTCAGAATCGTTGTTGAAGCTGGAATCTGTGGTTCTTCTGCTGCTTAATTGGTGGCTTTTGCAATTGGTATCGTGAACGGAATACTATCACTGCGGTGTGTATGGGACGATAAAATTTCCCTGGTGCTATCGGTGACAGAGTGTACGATAAGTAAACTATTCCTTATGAGTACCTAACGAAATATTTAGAAATCGCAAATAACAATATTATCACATTTTTTTACAGACAACATCTCCTGATAAATCAGCTAGCGCATGTAAGACCACTTACATGTCAGTGTTTAACCTATATAAATTTTGTATTTGTTCTGAGAGTTTATTAGACCAACCAGCCCATATAAACATAACAGACACATCAATTTTCCGTAGTCGTATCCTTGTTGAAATCAAATGTTACTGGATTGCATTGCTCATTGCTTTATCTAATGGAGCAATGAATCAAATTCTAATCAAGCGTATTCTTGAACCTATAATAATTATTATATAGTGAACCAGATGTGTGAAACATAAAAAAGTAGTATTTATATGGTGCACATCCTCACATACCTGCTTAATATTCGTTAACATTCCAAATTAATATACTAAATTGATGCCAATATTCTTCTGAAATGATGCACGTTTCCCTGAAGTCATCCAGTGCTAAAAAATATTGATTTGACTAATTCAATGGTTGAATAATTAAATTTCAAAAGATATTGATGTTATGCTTATTACACTTTTTGTGATTAAAAATGCCAAATGTTCAAACTTGATCAGAAAATAATCCAAGGGTGCTGCAAATCATTTGAAAACGGCCTCTTTCTACACTTTTCTTGCACTTCAAGACCCATATAAACGCGTCCCTGATCCATCCAAAAAATTTTTTTTGTCGAACAGTGTAAGAGCTTTGTATGCCCTTATCCAAGCTCTCTTGAATGACTTTAATTTTATTTTTAGACCAGATGTCAACCTTCGAACGCTTAACAATCGCTTATTCATCCTTTATTCAACAATAAACCAAAATAAGTGTAAAAATATTTACAGGTTCATGTTTTTGAAGTTTTATTAATGCAACTATTAATGCAACAACTAGGGACCCAGATAGCCGTAGCGGTAAACGCGCTGCTATTCATGCTGAGGGTCGTGGGTTCGAATCCCACTGGTCGAGGATCTTTTCATGAAGGAAATTTTCTCGATTCCCAGGGCATAGAGTATCTTCGTACCTGCCACACGATATACACATGCAAAAATGGTCAATCGGCAAAGAAAGCTCTCAGTTAATAACTGTGGAATGCTCATAAGAACAGTAATCTGAGAAGCAGGCTTTGTCCCAGTTGGGACGTAACGCCAGAAAGAAGAATAAGAAGAATAATGCAACTAACAATTTCAAGGACATAGTGGATATATGTGGTGTAGTTTAAAGACAAATGTTAATAATTATGAACAGTTGAGGATCGAACTGGGATTCACCGATTTATAACCACTTACTTTGACATCTGCTCCACATGAGACTGCATGAACATTACTCAAAGCAATAGAATAACTTATCGACTTGTCTGAATAAGGGCTATATTGCTTTGAGGCTGGAAAAGTGATGATATGCAAAAACTCTTAGCTGTCAGAAGTGTGTTTAGATTTTTTGTTTTCAAACAGAATCCCCGATAACTTTCGATTGCCGATTGTTTAATTCTTGTAAACGGTGACAGGTACTGGTACCGTTGTTTTCAGATTTCACGAAGGAGGGAAAGAGAGCAATTTTCTGTCACCGTGCAATGGGCAATGGTCGATCAAGTTGAGGACGATCTGCGGACCCTTTGCAGAATGCGTGGCTGGTGACGGACAGACATGGACCAAGTCGAATGGAGACGTCTCCTACGTACAGCAATGGGCACCCAGGCCTTAGCCGGACTGGTAATTAAGTATGAATATGGTACATATATATGACCGAAACGTCAGGTGTAGTCCGGAAATCCATTTATAATTCATAAAGACTGAGAGCCTATAATGGATAGCAACACCACCCTCCAATCCGTATCGTGCCCGATGGTATTCTAGCGGAAGTTTAATCAAAGTAAAATTAATACGAGGAGGTATCTTTACGAAATTTAAAAAATCTGTAGTTATTGTGTCATTGCAGAAGAAAGTCTATAGAAGTGCTTCGAAATAAAAGCTAACACGTTGCTGCCCATCGACGATCTCCGACATAATTTCAACCAAATTTCACACTCTTAAACACAGCTTGTTGCTCGTGAGCTATTCAATACGCATAATCAACGATAAATTTTGCAAAACTGCTCGATTAACCGTCACTCAACAAAAGAGAGAGGCAGAGAGAGGAAAGATCTCTGCACATTCGAAACATACACTTTCAAATAAATTATCACAGATGATGGATACGATTTACACGATATAGGAATGCAATAATGGCAACTTAGGCAAAGAAAGCTCTCAGTTAATAACTGTGGACTTAGAAGCTGAGAAAACCTCTGTGTGCGCTTACTAACAGCAAGACCAAAAATGCGTTCTTGGTAGAATGAAGACAAAATGTATGAAGCAAATAAACTCGTTCTTTGCTGTGTTTCATCAGTTAACCGTGTGAGAGACCAACCCGAAATCGGAATGGTTGATAACAACGACCACGAATCATCGCATGGGACCCGAGGAGAGTGGGAGATTTCTGGCTGAAACGTGATGCTGCTGCTTCTTCGATGGACCATGTTGCGTGACTGATAGTGCGTGGTTAGTTGCACTGAAAGAGTACCTACAGCCTCACAGATGTTCGATGTTCACCCGATATAAGGAAGAGCGAGAGAATCAGCGCGCGGGCGCGCGATCGCTTGCAAGAGACCGAACCGAAGGCACGGTTAAGTTGTTTCAAACGTTCGTGAGTGTTCACGATATTCGGTGGACTGTCGAGCAGATTGGCTGCGGCATTTGGATGATTGTTCGTTTGTCCACTTATCGAGCAGTTGAACAAAGTAAAACAGTTTTTGGTCTTTAAAATGGAAAGATTATAGGTAAATCTCTTTATTTCCACAAACAGTTTTGATTAATGTTGGTCGAGCCAGACACTTGATAGATATGGATTAATGCCACTTTTCGTTAGATGAAATTAATGGAATTCGCTAGTGCATTTCGCTGTGTGCAATATGTTTGACCATCCATAACTCGAGAACAAATTGTTAGATTTGAACGGTTTTTGATTTGTTCTGTAGGGTGTAAGGTTTAGGATGAGTTAGGAAGAAGAAACGTGTGTTCATTAGATAGTCACTGCTAACGAAAGAGCTGAAGGATATTTGTGGAACCGGTTCGGTTGTGTGTGCGCTGCACCATAAATACTGAGTGAGAGAATGTCGCTCAGAGTAAAGGCAGTGAAGCAGCTTCGATGGAATGATTAAAACCAAGCATGGTACCAGCCGATTCCGCGATCGCAAGAAGAACTAGTTTCAATTCAAACGTTGACGACGCCGGTGGCAGCTCCTGCTCGCGAGTTCGTGGTTGGAGTTTGGGAGTGGAAAGGACTTAGAACTTTCGCACACTTTGGTTCTTTTGGAAGTTTTGGTTTCAGTTTCTGTTGAGTGTTGCATTTTCTGGTAGTGCTGCATTACGCATCAGCATATCAGTGAAAAATCGTGAGAACGCTTTTGCAAGATTGAGAACTTAAGTTGCTTACGCTGCAGAACTGAAGGAAGCGAAGTTTTGGGAAAGTACTTGGACCCCTGAAGGAAGGTTTAGCTATCGATAGATCTTTGAGGCGATGAAGAGTGATTCTGATTTCATTCATTGAGTTCATTCACAAGGACGATCTTTCGAGTTATTCACGACGGTGTACGGTGACCACAAAGCTTGGTGGATTGGGATCGTGGAATTGCTTACTCGGAAGAAGTCTTGGCTTGCAGTTGGTTGGGGCTTCTGGTGTAGAACTCGCGGTGGAATTGCTGCAGTTGCAAAGTTTCAAATTCAGACCTGAATCGTGCCTGGGTGAGTCGAGGTGAGGAAAATTCCAACAAACGGTGCTTTCCGGTGCGGTGTACCACGATCGTTTTCAGGTTGGGTAAACTGCACCTTTTCGAGGAAGATCCGAATGATATCAGATTCGGTGTGAAACGCGTCTACCATACAAGAACACTGTGTGTTAGATGGGGCTGCCGTATACGAGTTTGCCGGTATAATAGAAGATCAAGTATATGATCGAAGCCGTGTTGAATATTCATAAGAATTGATTTTCGGGATCCAACCAGTTTTTTTACACGCTCTTGCACTCTCTTTCTCTCAGTTTGTTCGGTGAATAGTGGCGTTTGGTTCCGCGTTCTGTTCGATTGACCGTGACCGTGATTGTTGGTTTATTCGCGAGGCGAAGAATTTCTTAACTTCATCACAGTATCTCAATAAGAAGAAGAAGGAGAATCGCTAAGAATCTGAGAGCGAACAGTGAACCGAAGTGACATTTCTACCGTCGAAAGGAATTCGCACTGTAATTCACGCGCGGTGAAAATTCAAAAGAAAATCCCGCGCGCGCCTCTTTTTGGTGGCGGAACGTCTAGAAGAAAAATCACCAACTGAAGAGTGAAGTGTCTGTCGTGCCGGCTGCCGACTTCTGTGCCGCAAAAAAAGGGGTGAGAGCAATAAAAAGGAAAATATTTGTAAGCTGCTGAAAGAGCAGGGAAAGTTGCTTAGTTTAATGTTGGCGGTTTTAATGCGAAAAAGTAAATCACACTAGGCGGGCCCTGTGAGCAATAGAATAGTGTGGGCGAAAAACGGAAAATCCTATCCTGGTGGGAGAAAGTGAGAGACTCCCATTACAAATAAGGTAAGATTAGTAAACACTCGGAATAATATGAACGTAAATTTCACTGGAAAAAGTTAGTAAACTTTAAAAATTAGTGTTTTTACTTTAATGTGGTAGCCCCTCTAAAAATTTCTATAAACCTGCAATGAAATTCTTGTGAAAATCACATGAGCAGTTCAATATCAATATTTATATGTATTCCTAGTGAATTCTACTTCATTGGAAGTTTAATTGATGAAAGGATGTTATCCGGCGCGGTAAATGGCTGGGCATGGCGTACCATTGGTACCTCGCGTACCTGCAGGAAAAAAATAGACCCCTTTGTGCGGTCCTTAGCCTCTTGCCCAGCAACTCCTATCCCTACCTCCTCGTGGTACTGGCCGGGGTACGAGTAACCTTGGGGAAGATCGGGTAACCAACCCCCGGTGGGAACTTTGGTCGTATGCTGACAGGGAAGGGGGGGTTTGCTTTTGCAAACCTGGAGCGTCTGTACTCCACGTTAGGAGCGGCTCAAAACAGCGTCTGTTCCCCCGGAAATCTAGGGGGTTGGTGTCAGGCCCTGCAAGCCAGCCGTAAAAACACATCAGCACAGGAACGTCAACGAGAGAATACGGACCGGAACAATCGGCAAAGACCACAGCGACGAAAATGGAATAGCGATTGGAAACTCGGTACGTGGAACTGCAAATCTCTCAACTTCATTGGAAGTACTCGCATACTCTCCGATGTACTGAAGACTCGCGGTTTCGACATCGTAGCGCTGCAGGAGGTGTGCTGGACAGGAGCATTGGTGCGAACGTTTAGAGGTAATCATACCATCTACCAGAGCTGCGGCAACACACGCGAGCTGGGAACAGCTTTCATAGTGATGGGTGATATGCAAAGGCGCGTGATCGGGTGGTGGCCGATCAATGAACGAATGTGCAAGTTAAGAATCAAAGGCGGATTCTTTAACTTCAGCATAATCAACGTGCATAGCCCACACTCCGGAAGCACTGATGATGACAAGGACGCATTTTACGCGCAGCTCGAACGCGAGTACGACCGCTGCCCAAGCCACGACGTCAAGATCATCATAGGAGATTTGAACGCTCAGGTTGGCCAGGAGGAGGAGTTCAGACCGACGATTGGAAAGTTCAGCGCCCACCGGCTGACGAACGAGAACGGCCTACGACTGATAGATTTTGCCGCCTCCAAGAACAGCACCTATTTCCCGTATCGGTACACCTGGAGATCACCTCAGCAGACAGAATCGCAAATCGACCACGTTTTGATCGATGGACGGCACTTCTCCGACATAACCGACGTCAGAACCTATCGTGGCGCCAACATTGACTCCGACCACTTCCTGGTGATGGTGAAACTGCGCCCAAAACTATCCGTCATCAACAATGTACGGTACCGACGCCCGCCCCGGTACAATCTCGAGCGGCTGAAACAACCGGATGTCGCCAATGCGTACGCGCAGCATCTTGAGGCAGCGTTGCCGGATGAGGGCGAGCTCGATAGGGCCCCTCTTGAGGACTGCTGGAGGTCAGTCAAAGCAGCCATTAACGACGCTGCCGAAAGCGTTGTCGGATATGTGGAACGGAGCTCAAGAAACGATTGGTTCGACGAGGAGTGCCAGGAGGTTTTAGAGGAGAAGAATGCAGCGCGGGCTGCAATGCTGCAGCATGGTACGCGGCAAAACGTGGAACGATACAGATTGAAGCGGAAACAGCAAACCCGCCTATTCCGGGACAAAAAGCGCCGCCTGGAAGAGGTGGAATGCCAAGCGATGGAGTTGCTGTACCGTTCTCAAGAAACGCGGAAGTTCTATCAGAAGCTCAACACATCCCGCATCCGCGAGCTGAGATGTGCCGGGATAAGGATGGGAGCATCTTGACGAACGGACGCGAGGTGATCGAAAGGTGGAAGCAGCACTACGATGAACACCTGAATGGCGCAGAGAACACAGGCACAGAAGGTCACGACAGCGAAGGCGATGGCTACGTCAGCACTACGGACAGCGGAAATCAACCAGCTCCCACGATGGGGGAAGTTAAGGATGCCATTCAACAGCTCAAGAACAACAAAGCCGCTGGCAAGGATGGTATCGGAGCCGAACTCATCAAGATGGGCCCGGACAGGTTGGCCGCTTGTCTGCATCGGCTAATAGTCAGAATCTGGGAAACGGAACAGCTACCGGGGGAGTGGAAGCAAGGCGTTATATGCCCTCTCTACAAAATGGGCGACAAACTGGAGTGTGAAAATTATCGTGCAATCACCATCCTAAACGCCGCCTATAAAGTGCTATCCCAGATTCTCTTCCGTCGTCTATCACCTATAGCAAACGAGTTCGTGGGAAGTTATCAAGCAGGTTTCATCGACGGCCGCTCGACAACGGACCAGATCTTTTCCGTGCGGCAAATCCTCCAGAAATGCCGTGAGTACCAGGTCCCTACGCACCATTTGTTCCTCGATTTCAAGGCGGCATACGATAGTATCGACCGCATAGAGCTATGGAAAATCATGGACGAGAACAGCTTTCCCGGGAAGCTCACAAGATTGATCAGAGCAACGATGGACGGTGTCCAAAACAGCGTGAAGATCTCGGGCGAACACTCCAGTTCGTTCGAGTCTCGGCGGGGACTACGACAGGGCGACAGACTTTCGTGCTTGTTGTTCAATATTGCGCTTGAAGGTGTGTGCGGAGAGCCGGACTTAACAGTCGAGGCACGATTTTCACGAGATCCGGACAATTTGTTTGCTTCGCGGACGACATGGATATTATTGGGAGAAAATTTGAAACGGTGGCAGATTTGTTCATCCGCCTGAAACGCGAAGCAACAAGAGTCGGGCTAATGGTGAATGCGTCGAAAACAAAGTACATGCTGGTTAGTGGAACTGAGCGCGACAGGGCCCGCCTAGGAAGCAGTGTTACGAATTCGAGGTGGTGGACGAGTTCGTCTACCTCGGATCCTTGTTGACGGCTGACAACAATGTTAGTCGGGAAATACGAAGGCGCATCATCAGCGGAAGTCGTGCCTACTATGGGCTCCAGAAGAAACTGCGGTCAAGAAAGATTCACCCCCGCACCAAATGCACGATGTACAAAACGCTCATAAGACCGGTAGTCCCCTATGGGCATGAGGCGTGGACTATGCTCGAGGAGGACTTGCAAGCTCTTGGGGTTTTCGAACGCCGAGTGCTAAGGACGATCTTCGGCGGCGTGCAGGAGAACGGCGTGTGGCGGCGAAGGATGAACCACGAGCTCGCTCAACTCTACGGCGAACCCAGTATCGTGAAGGTAGCTAAAGCTGGAAGGATACGCTGGGCAGGGCATGTTGCAAGAATGCCGGACAACAACCCTGTAAAGATGGTGTTCGCCACAAATCCGGTCGGAACAAGAAGGCGTGGGGCGCAGCGAGCTAGGTGGATTGACCAGGTACACCAGGACCTGGAGAGCGTGGGTCACAGTCGAGGATGGAGAGAAGCGGCCATCCCGAGCAGGTGAAAAAAGCTCAGTAATAGCTAATTTTGATATGGACATCTAAAAGTGATATTAACTTGATAGATATAAGAGATAAAAGATCTGAAAATGATATCTAAAATTTACTCCTAGAATATCATTAGCATATCATATTTAGCTTTTTTAAGATCTAACCAATATCAGCGAGCTATTAATTTGATCTGCAAACATCAAATTTTGATATGGCTTAGAAGTTCCAGGAATAAAATTTAGATATTATCTTCAGATCTTTTATCTCTTATGTCAATCAAATCAATATCTCGATTTGATGGTCAGAACTTTGCTTCTGCTCGGGATGAACCGAGGGAATTGGCGAAATATTGTTGGCGAGGCTTTATCAAGATAATTGATGTAAAGCCAAATAAGTAAGTAGTATGTTATCCATCGCCATCAAGCTGTGTATTAGAATGTAATCTTGAACGAAACGTTGATTTTTTTTTATTGAATCGATTTTTTTTAATTTAATGGCTAATACGCATAAATTTAAATCTGAATGTAAAAAGAATGCAAAACACGCTTGTCCATTTAAAAACTGTAAAACTGTTACATTTTCTAGTAAAAATTATGTTGCTTTCATTCAATTTTGCTGTGGAACATTTTTACTAATGAAACATACATACATCTTCCAAGTGTTAAACTGGATGGATACGATTTGATTGATTATGGCGCGACTTGGCGCGTGCGGAAGGAATATCGACTGCCGAAGTGATCCGCAGTATGGCTTTTCTAGTCTCTGCAGTCGCCGAAGTGGATTAAATAGGAGAGGAAGTGAGGAAGAGGTTTTTTTTGCCCTTCTTTGTTTACCAAGTGCGGGTATAATTTGGGTAATGGATAGCGTGGTGAATTTTGCTGCTAGATTGCTGCTCTGCAGATTCGGAAATGATTGGAGGAAGTTTTTTTTTCTTCAACTTCTTTTATCGATTTATGGGTGCTGTAAATGGATCTGTGCTTTTTTGTGGGTACTTCATGATGGCCAGGACCTACTATCGATATCAACTGTAATGGTTTTTGTTTCTGGGGAGATGGTAAGAAGAAATCAAGTTAAGTAGCGTGCAATCTATTTCATGATTCGTCTAGTGCAGGGGTGAGTAGTCTAAAGTGAGCCCTTTCGAAATGTTCGTAATCATTCATTGCTGCTAGCGATGATGCCCCTCCAGAATTAACGCAAACTACAAGGCATTCATGGTACCATGCGGAAAAGTATTGCATTTTTGGTGAGCTCTTTCCACGATTATTTAATAATAATTTTGAATTAAAATTGGAGCTATCATCAGAGGCGTGTTTGAAAGCAAAGTAAACGTTGGCAAATATGAATGTGACTATATCTGAGGGGGGCCAAACGCAAAAGAGCGTAAGTGACATATTGGTCGATTTTGACTTGAACATGTTAAAAAAAAAACTACAGTTTCCGAGCTTTCAAACTATGTGTTAGCCACAAACGAAAAATCAGGGTTATACTATCAGAAAGGGGGCCCAGATAGCCGTAACGGTAAACGCGCAGCTATTAAGCCAGACCAAGCTGAGGGTATCCAGAAACTAATCTTCGGAGAGGTTTAAATAAAACGTCCAACTCACTTGAAAGTCACGATACAAGAGATCGATCCGTTGGGTTTATTCATTCTATATACCTTACAGCTATAATTTCGAGTTCACTCACGTGATTACTATAATAAAGTTCATTTGATATAATCTGAGGGTTTTGATCTTAAAGTCGAACATAACAGGTTCGAATCCCACCGATCGAGGATCTTTTCAGGTTGGAAATTTTCTCGACTTCCCAGGGCATATAGAATCTTCGTACCTGCCACACGATATACACATGCAAAAATGTTCATTGGCATAGTAAGCTCTCAGTTAATAACTGTGGAAGTGCTCATAAGAACACTAAGCTGAGAAGCAGGCTCTGTCCCAGTGGGGATGTAACGCCAGAAAGAAGAAGAACTATTAGAAAGAGCTGAGAAATTGCGAGAGTCTTATTAGAGACCTGACTGTATGTCATACAGAATTTCTCCATAAGTTTTTCTAACGCATAAAGAAGTTTTTGTAATACAGTCGACTCTCCACAACTCGATATTCAAGGGACCATCGACTTATAGAATTATCGAGTTATAGAATATACCAACGCAAAAAATCCCAAAATTGAAGAAACAAATTTCTGCATTTCCAATACATATATGATTACTACTGTAAGAAAGCAATGATATTTTGTTGATATTATTTTACAATTAATTATTTGAAAACTTTTTTTCGAAATGTTCGAAAAATCACATTTTTTTACCTACAATATTTTAATTTTTATTTTATTGTTTTTAAACATTTATTACAACTTGCAAGTATTTATTCACTTCCAAACAAGAATTAGTCCAAGTTTCCCCGTATAAGAAGGATTTTAAAATGGATATCGAGTTATGGAGGGAAATTTTCATCTCACGTGACATCGACTAATGGAGACATCGAGTTATAGAAATATCGACTTATGGAGAGCACGATGTATGGGAATTTGAAGGGACCGAAAAATCCATCGAGTTATAGAGTATATCGAGTTATAGAATATCGAGTTGTGGAGAGACGACTGTATTTCTTACAGTTGGTCGGCGTTAAGTCAGAGTGGACCAAGTGACATTTGTCATATTTTGAGAAAAATGGGTTTAAAGTTTAACGCTCTGTCATTTTTGAACTCGTTCAAAATTTGGTTCAATATTTCTACACATCTTTGTGTTACTTTCAAACAATATAATGTGATGTGGTTATCATGGGAAAAACATAATCCAAACCTCTGATAGAACGATTATCTGATGGACTATGTGTACTTGGTCCACTCTGACTGAACAATTTCTAGGAAACTAACAATCATTCAATGCTTGCATGGTCAAACTGGGTGCATATCTTTAAGAAAAACAGATAATCAAGACCCTTGGACACCAGCATCGTAAATTCTTCAATAATCCATATCGTCAATATCGAAATCAGTGGCCATACGCTAGCTTGAAGATTAAGGTTTTGCAGGGTCAGGGCATTGAAGACCAGAAATATTCAAATATGCGTTCAGTCAGAGTGGACCAAGTGAAAATCTTGAGTACCGAACAAAATATACTGGTCCAATAAGCGGGTTCTAGCATATTTCATACATACACCATAGAACTACCATTAACTTCTATCGGACTCTGAAATTGACTCAAAAAATACAATAATCAACCAGTTTATTGCTTTTCAACACTTGGTCCGCTCTGTCTGCACAGAAATTGTTGCAATTTCTGACCACCCATCCAAATATGGTAAATGGTCAAAAATCAAATTTAAATGCAACGAATTAAGTAATATTTATAAATTTCTATTGAAGGATAAGTAGAAGAATCATTCGATGTCAAGAAATCTGACAAATCTCTTGAAATGTTTTTCATTTCCTCGCATTCCTCAGCGCGCTGATCATTTTCGCTGATATGGTAATAAACACTTGGTCCACTCTGACTGCATACTTTTATCGATTTTTATTGATCAGCCAAAATAAATTTGTTACATATCTCTCGCAATTTACAGCATTCTTGAAATCTGATCAAAGTGAAACGGATGTAAGGTAATTTCGCATCTAATGTGAGAATAATCCAATTTTCCCAAGTTTTGTACTTGGTCCCCTCTGACTTAACGCCGACCAGTTAGTCGATGGGATATGGATGAACATGAAACTGGATGCCAATACACAACTCAATTTGTGCTATGATTCTCTTCTGGGATACAAGCAGTAGATCTATTTACTTTCTGATTTCAAATGAAATTTCGTGCATGGTTTGTATATAAATTATTTTAAAAGCATAACAACTGCAAATGATTTTTCCCTTCATGCAATTGCCGTAATATTAATAAATTGATACTTAGTCAACCATTTGTTGCTTTTGATTCCACGATAAATATATGGTTCTATGTTTTATAGAATTGATTCAACTATGTAACTATTTTGGCGCAGTCATAGATATGATTAGTCCAAAATAGAAATATAATTTGCTGAAACACTAAATAAATTAACACCCCATTAGGGCGGTTCAAAATTTAAAAATGTTTGAGAATCCAATCTCCCATATGTTCCTTACCATTCTTACCATAAAAATAGTGTTCTGTGAAATTTTCAGGTCTTTAGGTGGTGATTTAAAGGTGGCCCAGAGACAATGTAGATTTATTACCTAGAAAGCTGAAAATTTCACAGAACACTATTTTTATTTTAAGGATGGTAAGGAGCGTATGGGAGATTGGGAGAACTTTTTTTTTAAATTTGAATCGCCCTAGTGTCCATCCATCCGGGAAAACTCGAGAAAAACCATCCCAGAAAAATATTAGTTAATAGAATAAAGCAGGGAGTAAGTAGAGAGATAGTTAACGATTAAGATCTTTGAAAACATTCTAGAAGGGTAGTTAGGAATTGCTAGCAAGTTTCTTGGCAAGATGCTTGTTAGATTTCCATTCAAATTCATGGCAAATTTTTAGTGATATCTTTGCTGGGGAATCCTAACGGAAATCGAAACGGTGATTGACCAATTTCTTGAAAGATCACTGAAACGGTTATTAGTAGATTGCTTAAAAGAATTTTAGGATTAGAATTTAGAAAAGATCCTTGGCTGATGTCATATTAGTAGATTCGTAGAGGTTGGCGAAAAGCTTAGCAAATGCCTCGCCCCCCCCGAAGTGAAATACAATTTAATGGATTAATATACAAATCCGGTACGATTTCTAACAGAAAAATCATGAAATGAAATTATTTATATTTGGTAGTAAATTGCATACGATTTTTATCTGAATATTTCAGTTTAAATGAAAATCCTTCTTTTGCTAATGAAACTTTAAAACTGGTTGAAAGGTTATATCAAAAACTTTAAAACTATTTTCTGGCTAATATACAGAAAACTGTTACTGCTGGAAAAATACTGTCAAAATTACAATGCCCTATGTCCCGGAATGATCTTGCAAAGATGAAGAAACTCGGTAATCCATACATAGTCTTGATTTTACTATCAGAGTGCTGAAACTACTTAACCATTGAACAGATCTAAAATTTCAATTATATTTTCCCTGATCCCAAATTGCCATCCCAGCTGGATAGATTTTCAAGGTGATTTTTTATGGTCTTCATAAGTTGTCGAAGCGTGCTTTATTCTTCCAAACTGTTGTGAACATTACAGTAATAAAGCAAGGGACACAGACATGAGCATTAGGGATGGCTCATAAAGCTACAGTGAAACCTACATGAGTCGATGTTCCATCAGTCGAAATCGACTCATGGATCTGTAGTGTATCTAGATGAGTTATGGCAAATAGTGTTGCCTTAACCACTATTTCATTGTACAACAATAGTATTGTCTTTTTGCTATAGAATAATTATAGCCTTTAGGTTGCTCAGCACATGCTGACTTCCGTTCGGTCTCTTTCCTGACCGACCGTCGACCAGTGCAGACGCACAAGAAGAAACCAAGAAGAGAAGCTCATGTGCTTTTCTGAATGTCATTGCTCCTTGTCCAGAAATACTAGTTGAATATGTAGTAACGCTAGGCAATCGTCTTTTTTTCCTGTGCCGTTACGAAAATCAAGTTTAGTATTTCAAACCATATTGTTTAACCCAGTCGCGATAGGATCCACTTTTTCTAACGATAAAGGTAGGATATCAATTTTTTTTACAAAATAAAATGATATTTTTGATCGGTGTGCTTATTACTTCAATAACGACTGTCGTTCAAATTGATTAAATGGAAATATCTGCAGCAATTGAAAAAATATTAATGTAATCTTTGCTACTGTTATCCAAATCTCGATGAATCATATAGTCTTGATTTCAATTGGAACGTTTTTTATTTTGGGCTTGATTGAGAACGATTCAGTCAAAGCGTCATGAAGCGGGTTTTCTAAAGAATGAAGGTCTTATAAATAATTCATCAATATCTTGCCGAAAATACATCAAAAACACAGTTATTGGGATACACTAAGAGTCTTGTCATGAATTCACCTAGGGCCTTTCCAAAAGTTTACCGATGTTTTTATCTTTGATCTTTTAGAAACGTTTAGAAGAATCTACGATAATCTTCGCAATAAAAACACTATATTGACCGAATGTCAATAAAAAATATTAAATAAGAAATCTCCAAAATTTTATCAATAAATTCTTGAACAATAACAACTTGCGTGCGAATTAAAATTTGACACACCTAAATTTGAAAATCAACCTTGAAAACTTCAATTGAGATCTCGGTAAATGTCTGTCGAAACTCGGTTACTTTTGACGTGGCAAAATTGGATTGTCAAAATCTTGGTATAATAAGTACCGTAAAATGCGATGAAGTTCATAACTTTTGAGCGATTCCGTTCAATAAGATCTGGTCGGATGTCTCACGTTTTAAACTTTCGAATACTCAAAAGCAGTTATAATCTGTCTGCCTTTCTATTCAAGCTGAACGTGTTCAACGAAAAACACAGGTAGAGAGAAACTGCAATCATTTTTCGTTGCGACGAAGAGCTTGGTTGATGGTAGTTGAGCGTCGTTGGTTGCGCTGCGCAGTGACGAAAACTTTTTATATATCGTCACCTTCGCTGATAGTCTGTCAAATCCGGCGACTAATAACAACTCTCTCTTCTTCTTCTTCTTTTCTGGCGTTACGTCCTCACTGGGACAGAGCCTACTTCTCAGCTTAGTGTTCTTATGAGCACTTCCACAGTTATTAACTGAGAGCTTACTATGCCAATGACCATTTTTGCATGCGTATATCGTGTGGCAGGTACGAAGATACTCTATGCCCTGGGAAGTCGAGAAAATTTCCAACCCGGAAAGATCCTCGACCGGTGGGATTCGAACCCACGACCCTCAGCTTGGTCTTGCTGAATAGCTGCGCGTTTACCGCTACGGCTATTTGGGCCCCTAACAACTCTGATTGTGAGATTGATGGCGATACTTGAAGAAATGCATGGTGGGGATAAACTGTTGAAATCGTATTTGAAGGGACTGTGATGGCTATGTTAATACCACAGACATACACACTAAGCTCTTACGGTGAATTTCACCGTAATCTCAACAGCTGAACAGTTCGGTGAAATAAAACACCGTAACTTCGTCGGAATTTAACGGATTCCGGTGATTTTTTACCGAATACTGTAAAAATTTACCGTACTCCGTTAATTTATTTTACCGAACTGTTCAGCTGTTGAGATTTTACAGGAATCCGTAAAATAATTTATGTGTGTAATAATAACATTTTGCACTTATATGCATTTCTCCCTTATTTCTCTGCACAAAAACACTATTGCCGAGTTCTTTGCACACATTTGTAATGAATGTCTTCATAGTAGCAGCGAGTGCAGTAGAAGTGATCGAAGTTACTTTTTTACGACCATTTCCTCCTGATCGTAGAGCTAATTCGTAGTTTAAACAGTAAAAAACAATATTAAAATAAAAATAAACATCCATCAATCATTTAGTATGGTAATAAAAGTGAATTGATATGAAATTGACGTGATGCAATATTGGCAAAACTGGTAGCTGTGATAGTGAAAAGTGGTAGAATGGAAGGTGTATCTGATGTATATAACAACAGTTCATAAATGATAATCGGTGATATAAGTGATAGTGTCAAAAACGAAAGTGTTTACAGTAAAAGCGTGACAATAAATGATGACATGAAATGGGGAATGGGGACCTTTTAATAAAATTATTTCGTTCTTCACTTTAACAATCCCAAGTAGCCTTTCAGGTCTTATCATAGTTTGATTGTAGTCTGGATTACTAAGCTGCAAAACTACGGAAAGGGCTGATTACTGCTAGAGTACACCATTTCAGCGACATTGCTTAGGATCCGTTCGAACGTCTGTGTTATGAACGCAATAGAGGCTTATAAAAGCAAATGTCGGGGAGAAGGCTGGGGCAGATGAAAAGTCCCAGTACTACCTCTATCGCTACTAACAAAAAAATTGTGGATATATGAAATAGTTTATACCAATGGTGTCTTCATATAGCCGCCTCGTCAATAATCGACTATTTATGCCCTGGTGGGCATCGTGGCCGTGTGGTTAGTGTCGTCAGGTATTTAAACGCATCGTTCCATGGGGTGTGGGTTCGATTCCCGCTTCAGCCATTGAAACTTTTCGTCAGAAATGTTTCTCCGCTGTACCACTGGAGCATTAGGGTGGGGCTTATTTCGGAAAATCTTTCGTAGTCAGGATTTACAAAGTGGAAAATGATCATCGGTCCCAAAATAACATCCTGTGAAAAAATGAGAATTTTTGGTGAAGGTTTAGAGGTGGCGCAATGGGCGTATGTGCAGTTTCCCCATTTTAGTGAACTCTGAAAAATTTTGGTATGCTTTTCAGCTTGTTTTGGTGATTTTAGGATCCTTAAGGGCAAAAAATCACCTCAAAATTGCGATATCTCTACTCCTTTAGATGATATTTGACGAAATATATTTTATGCATGCGATTTTTGGCCCTTGAATAGGTTACAACGACTGATTAATATGAACCCGAATAAGAATAGCTGGGAAGGATTCCTATGCTTGTAGAATGGAACGAAGAGCAAAGAAAAATGATAGAAAGAACAAAGAACACAGAAGAATGTAAGGTGGGGTGGGTTAAACAGGGGGGAGGGTGTAACTGATGATATTATATTAGAATCAACTATGGAGCCGTGAAAATATCTCGGTTGGATGTATGAGATGTGATTATATGCAAGTTTAACACTCATTTAGTATTTTAGAATGTCCGTTTGATATAACTCCAGCAATTGCTTTTATAATCTGAAAGAAATTACAGAGGGGCCCAAATCCATACAGGCTCAAAATCCGTACACTTCATACAAATAGAAGGAGTTTTATATGAAGTGGAAGGGTTTAGATTTATTTCTTAGGTGTTCGGATTTTGATCCCACACGATATATCCTTATTAGGTAAATCCATAAATGATTTTTGCTTTCCAGCAATAACACTTCTTGTTAGAATTTCCACAGGAATTTCTGGATTATGATGCCATTTCAGCAATTAATTGCGTTTGGGGTACCAATACTTCACTTTCGCCACAACACCTTCAACATAACTTTGGACAAACGAAAATGCAGATGAAGTTCAATGCATCGTTCTACATCTGTATTTGGAATCGATGTGTATAAACAACAGCAGAAGGAAAAAAAAAATCGGCAGTCAAATTAGTGCACAAGCTTCTATAGGGTGCAAGAGATAAAGCACTTCAGGTTGAAAACCTCTCAAATAAAACCAAAATCAAGTCGTCACAGTTCTGAAACATATTTTAGGACATAGCTACATGAAGGAATTTTCACAGGATGTCCTATGTATATATAAACAATTATATAAATTAGTTATGAATTTAATAGATACTGCGTGAGGCTGAATTTTTAGGATGTAAATTTTGCAACGGTCCCTTTCGATAAATTGCTATCATCATTCAGCAAAAAAAAAACAACCAAACAATTATTGAACTAAAGCAGTAAAGTGATGTGCATTTATCTATATCTACCAGGAGAATAATGATGAAACTTCGCATGAAATTAAGGACATTTTAGCCGTTATTGAAATTTTTCCATAAAGTCCAATAAAGTTACAATAAGTTCCAATATAATCGTATACATGGGTCGAAAACTAGAGATGGTTAAAAAATTGGTGCTGTTCCCCTACTTGGAGAAAAATTGTTCGAAATATTTCTGAAGTAGGTAATCTATATAAATAAAAATGAAGTGGTGTTTGTATGTCACTAAATGACTTGAGAACGGGCTATTGGATTTTGAAATTTATCATATAAATATGATCCTGAAGTGTTCCGACGTGTTTGTGTGTATAAAAAACTCAAGATGTTCACAGAAAAGTTAGAAAAAACGGGTGCGAACGGAACTGGCTGTTTTGTATGGGACGTCCATGACGTTTTTCAGCAGACTACTTGATGGCAAGACGAAGTTTGCCGGGACCACTAGTATAAAATAGAAGTCAAGGGGTCGGACCTGGTGTAGTGGTCAGAACACACACCTTTCACGCTGAGGATCTGGGATCGAATCCCATCCCCGAGATAGTCACTAAAAATTTCAGTGCCGACATCCTTCGGAAGGAAGTAAACCCGTTGGTCCCGAGATGAACTAGCCCATAGCTAAAGAGCTAAAAATCTCGTTAATAAAGATTGAAAAAAAATGAAGTCAATAAATATAATCATCGTTTTCTAGATTCCTCAGTTACGCTCAAGACATCACTAGTTTCATCCTCCCACCTGTTTAACCCACCCCACCTTACATTCTTCTGTGTTCATTGTTCTTTCTCTCATTCTTCTTTGCTCTTTGTTCCATTCTACTAGCATAGGAATTCTCCCCAGCTATTCATATGCTTATTCGGGTTCATATTAATCAGTCAGCATAACCTATTCAAGGGCCAAAAATCGCATGCATAATATATATTTCGTCAAATATCTTCTAAAGGAGTGGAGATATCGCAATTTTGACGTGATTTTTTGCCCTTAAGGGTCCTAAAATCTCCAAAACAAGCTGAAAAGCATACCAAAATTTTTCAGAGTTTACTAAAATGGGAAAACTGCACTTACGCCCTTTGCGCCACCTCTAAACCTTCACCAAAAATTCTCATTTTTTTTACAGGATGTTATTTTGGGACCGATGATCATTTTCCACTTTGTAAATCCTGACTACGGAAGAATTTTGGAAATAAGCCCCACCCTACTGGAGCATGCTTGTCCGTTGTCTAGTGTTAAGTTACAGTCTGTGCAGCTAAATGGCTGAAGACGGTGTCCGTTTTTTTTTTTTTTCATTTGGAGAAGATCCTCCAACAGTTCATATAACATCTTAAAAAAAAAAAAAACAGTTTTTTCATAGTAAACAATTCAATATCAAACTAAATTTACAAAATCAAGAGTAGCCATCAAATAGTACGACATGACTGGAATTTTATTAATATGAATCAAATTATAGCCCTCTTGACAGACTACGATTCGCTGTAGAATTCTCGATTGTTGGTATCTAGTTTGTCGGTATCTAGTTTTACAGGAGTTAAATGAAAAAATAAATATAAAAACATGAATTGTTGGTAGGTATTTTTATTGATTTGGTACTTTTTTCAGTAAATTTCAATATTGCAAAAGGTTCATTTGTGACATCTGCCGAAATACAGAAAAAATCGGTAGAGAGATCCGAGTTTCAGTTTTTTTTATAATTTACTAAAAGAGCCCAGTAGACAAAGGTACCGAATACGTGAATCAAATACCGTGATTACACACCCTAATCTATATAAATAAAAATGGAATGGTGTTTGTATGTCACGAAATGGCTTACGAACGGGTCAACGGATTTGAATGATTCTTTATCAGTTTTGTTCGTCAAGGGTTCCGACGTGTTTGGGGGTATAAAAATCCCAGGATATTCTCCGTGAAAGTTTGAAAAACGAGCGTGAACGAAACTGTCATTTTATATGGGACGTTCAAAAGCGTTTTTCAACAGCCTACTTGATGGCAAGATGAAGTTTGCCGGGACCACTAGTAGCATATAAAATCGTACATGCTGCAGTTGCCTCTACGTGATTACCCAGAACAATGGGAACGAAGAAAAGGGCTTGAAATTAGCTAACCATTCTCAATGTGTCAAATTCGCGAGTTCAAAATTTGATACACATATGTGAATTTTCAAGATTGAGAGTAGATGCAGCTTCTTAAAGCTTATCTTTTGATAGATAAGCAATTTCCGAAAAATTCACTCCAGAGCGTCTCCAAACTTATCTTTCGCATGTTTACCCATATATCCCAGCACATACGTATTTTCGCTTTATATCTCGCAAGATCAGCAATATATTTTATGTATATATCTTCATTTTATCTTTACGTCTACTGTTACTGAACTGCTTATATGCAGTGTAGAGTACCACCAAACACAAGTCAACTAGCTTACATACTTCCTTCGTACAAGTGATTCGGCACTTTCCTGCTTGGTCGTCTAGAAGGATGGAAAGCTACTTCTGTCCAGTAGATAGAGATAATATCACTTAGCCGTAGTCGTTGTTCCCATTATCGTCGCGATGTCCTGGTCAGGGGGGTTGGAAAAGCAGATTTAGCTGTACTGTTCACCATAGACTAATAGACGTAACAGCAGCATCACTGAAATCGTGATATGAACATAGACAAATCTTACATCTCCGAGACCGATGTATTTCAAAGCGTTATATATAGAATACATTTTTTTATAAAACTAATATACCTCGGAGCATCCTTATGGTGGGCCTTGGAACGTCCTCACATCAAAAATAAGATTTTATTTTCCTTTTTCCCACACAATGAAAGTTTCACCGATTATTACAATATTCTCGTCTAAAACCAAAAAATAGTCATAACTTGTGCAAACCTCAATCGATTTCTATTAAAATTCGAATTTGGCGTAATAGTCTCTTACTTGCACAGCATTCGAATCATCAAACCATTTATAACATTTGTTTTGAATTGAGCTACAAATCTAGAAAAGAAAATGTTGCTCACTCGAACTTTCTGTATTATTTACGCGCTGTGTATCTGTGGCACTTCTGAAAATCACAAACCTATCTTGTAGGGCTTCTGCATGAAAACAATGTCCCAGATATTCGTAGACGACATGTGGCGGAAATCCACCGAAAAAGTGTCAGAAGAGTAATGTTAGTTATGTTAATTTTGCTTACGCATCAGAAAGAACTGTGTCCTTCGAAAAGAATACAAATATTTGAGGCGTATGAAAACGCATCTACTTACATCAACAGTCTGCCTCGGCATGGTATGAATAAATCAGACCTGTTATTCAAATTACATGCGTAAGAACATGACAGGCCCACGTCATCGGCCAGTGTTGAATCTGGGTCAAACCAGCGGAAGACCAATCGGGATCCAATAAGCTAATAACGTCCGGAAATGTTTCCCCAAAAGTATGCACGTGTCTCCCCCTCCGCATTCACCGTGCCCCCAAAAAGACATTAAGGAAGCAAAATAGCTATTCTGTCCACCCTACCCTGTGTCTGCGTCTTGTACGCAATGTGTGTAAATATCAGACTCATAAACATCACACTGGGCGACTCGGTTGCATATTTATTTTTAGTAGAAACAGTCAGCAGGCCAGTGTAGGCCACAGTGTGCAGAAAATAACATTAAAAAACGGCACGTTTCTACTTTGGTCGCGAAAAAATCATCGTGCTCGAACACAACGCTCTGACCGGCGAAAATAGGGTCGTGGGTTCTAGTTTGGAATAATTTTTTTCTTAATACAATGTTGGAAGACTGGTTCAGCTAACCCACACATGTGAATTCTATCCTGAAAATGCTTGATTTCTGAGAAAATTGTTAATTGACATGGACCAAAACAGGATCCCCCACTCTAGAAGTATAAAAAAAATCCTTTTACTTTTATTTATTTTTGCACATCGTCGCGAGATGCGTCTAGGCATTAAACACAACTAGCCGGGAGTTATTATTCTTACTGGCTACGTTTCCTGATTGGGGCATGCACGAGTATGAGAGACCGGGGTAAACTAGGCAGAGGCAGGTAGAGAGCTTGTCCACCTTCGCTAGGTCATCATCACCACCCCCATGTTCGAACAGAAGGCGAGTAAAGCATCTGTTTGGAAGAAAAGGCGACCATCGTACTATACTGAAGGAAAGATTCGGTTTGTCTTTGTGATATTCTATATCTACAGTTGGCAAGGGCTATATGTGAAAAAAAATGATCGAAAATCGCCAAACGGCGAGGCTTAGAGCTAATAGGGCGTTGTGTACCTTTAGACGTTTAACGTTATTTGGGAATTTCCGACTTTTATATCAAAAATAGTCCTAATTTGTGAAATGACGGGATTGGTGATCTATTGGCTAACACTTCTGCTTCATAAGCACAAGGTCATTGATTCAATCCCAGGCCCGTCCCATTGTATCTTTCACTTCTATCTTCCATTCTTGCAATATTCGTTCAAAGCAATCGCTAGAACCAGAGACGGACGCTTCCAATCTTCCATCATTAGGGACGATTCAAATATGACGTCCATCGTTTTTCGGGATTTCTAGAACTCCCCTCCATCCTTTGTCACGCTTTTTTCAATACCTGTCACACTTTCGTAGAGTCCCCCCTCTCCCAAATGATGGACGTCGTTTTTGAATGATCCCTTATAGTACGCCTTTCCTTACGCCTGATACATAGGCAGTCTGCTAACCAAAAGCAATTCTCTCTGCCATAAAATTACCTTACCCCTATACCTTCCCGCATGAACTGGCGTAGACGCAGGGGTATATCCGGTCTACTGTGGGTCAGTTTTAAATGCAACATCAATTCTTCCCTCTTCCTCTCATTGGTCTGCATTCTAACGTGGCAGGCGCCATTGTTGCTTAAAAATAGAAGATCATCAGCACTTATACACTGAGGATATCTGTTAGCCCCAAGCGATTGTAAGGTTGATTCCTTGTGTAATTGCAGCTGATCTGATGATACTAGAGTAGCACCACTTAAGAGTGCTCTGTACTTACTTTATAGTTAGTCACGTCAATGAAAACTTATTTCCCAATCCGTAAGCTGACCATTACACGAAAATCCATCAATTTGCTTGTCACGATTTATCACAGTAAAATAAAGAATCTCCCTTGAGCAGTCAGTCCCACTGATGATCACCCCATCAATTATTCAATAGTCTTTTCGAAATATTAATTACAAGAAAATAATCTTGTAATACCACTTACTAAGGGAGACATTGATTGCATAACTCGACATCCCCAAAAGAAAAAAAAAGTCGTGGGATTTGACTTGTTTTGCCGTCGATCGATGACTGGCTACATGCCGACTGCAATCGAAACCTGCGCGCCCCAAAAGGATGCCATTTTTCACCGTCACCAACCTTTCCGCCCATTTTCAGACATTAAAAGCAACAAGCAATCCGCATCAAGTTGAAGAAAGGAAAAAAAGCTGTTTAAACAATCGAAATGTGCCTCGCCAAAGTGCCGTGTAATAATTCCATCTTTCATTTTTATTACACTATCTTACACACACAGTTCGGGACGATTGGGGGCCACGACGCTGCAGCTGAAGGAGGACAGCGCAGTAGTGGCTCTGCTGTAGTGTTCCGAAAACAAAAGGCAACAAAGTGCGCTCGCAAGAATCAATCATGACATAAATATTATCGATCTGCGCGCGCAATTGTTTCCCGAGATATAGAGAGAGCTTTTAAGTTTACGATTTCTTTCTTTGAAGGCGAGGTCGACCTTACTGGATGGATGTTGCCGCAGCAGCACGGGACAAGAGAATGGGCGTAGTCAGGATTTCCAACAGAGGGGAGGCAAAATTTTAAGTCATTCACAAATTGTTCGGAAAAAAGTTTATCACATACATCCTATGCACCATTTTAGAATGAAACGTTATACTGTGAAGCATATCTATCCTACTGTTTGAACAGTGAACAAAGTGTAATCTAAGACGTGCTAGTTCAATGTGGAGGAGTAACCCATTGACTGGCAATTTTACCTGGCCAGCTAAACAACCGAGACCTTCTTGATCTTGCTGTACACGAATGCTGCAATATACAATATGAAAAGCACTTTTGATTCACCCCTCGGCAAATTTTACTAAGGGACTATCTGTCATTATGTAAACTGAAATGTCAATGAGTCAACAGATTGAAATCTTCATTAATCATTTTTATCATGACAAAATTTAGATACCGTTCTGATTCATATTACGGACACTTAAGTCCAAATCGAAGTGTGAGCCATCTAAAAGCAATTAATTCAATCTATAAGTTCATGTCGACTGATGGCGGATGGACTAAAACTATCAATATCAGATGCGAACTATCAATATCGCTTTGATGTGACAACCAACAGCGGTGATGCGACATCGCACTCTAAATCACAATCACTGCCGAATGAGTGATCACGTTGTAATTACCCACGCTATTTTTATTTTTCAGTGACCAACACATTCCACAACACCAATAAATTTGAATAAAAAGAAATGTGTGTCCTCTTCATGATTCTAATTCCGGACACCACATCACTCTTACTTCTTATTCCGGACGCTTTGATTCGAATTCCGGACAGCTCGTGAAAAGCAAAGTTGGAAATGTCAAACCGTTAGATAAACACTACCAGCCGTTAGAAAAACGTCAAAACTAGTTGAGCATTGTAAATTTTCATGGTTTGCTATGTAAAAGCGTGATAAAACGAGTCTCCAAATTGTGAGCTTTTGAATGGCAAATTTTGAAACATTTCAATTGAAACCTTTCCTATACAAAGTAGAATGTCCGGAATTTGAATCAGAACGGTATTAAAGAGTTATAAAACTGTGTTGTTCTCAATGAAGAAATGTGGCGAACATGTCTACTGAATTGAAACAAAACAAAAAAAAAATATGCTCACGAGCATCAGAGTGCTGATTTACTCGCATCGTGCTCGCGAGTAAGCGTAGCTAAAGTGATTCATGAACGTGTTCGGAGCTGTTCAGAGTCGCTTTTCCGTTCCGATTTAATGGATATACAGACGAGATTTCTCTGCCAAAACCATAATAAATCACACCTTGTTCAGTTACTCGCGAGTAAAATGTTCGTGAACTTTTGGCTGTTTATTTTGGGTGTCTAGGTTCGATTCCCGGTCAGTCCAGAAGAAGAAAAATAGACTGCAAGCACGCGCAACTCTACGATGAAATCTGTGCTTCGAATTTGGCAGGTACAATACAAAAAGAGGGTAACAAATTGGTTAGTGTACCCGAGCAGAAGAAAATAACTTCAGAATACCAAACTAAGGTATTCCATACCAGATAATTTCCAATACTTACAACCTGAATGAGGTATGAATAAGCCCTGCATAAGAGGTAAAATACCTCAAATAATATCTCAAGCATATTCTACGAACACCAAACTAATAACTAGATCAGGTATTGTAATACATCAATAATACTTGATGGATTTTTTTTTATAAAAGTGAAATTTTTCAATATTAGTTCAATACCTCCAGCAGACCTCAATAGCTGTTTAATACCTCAATGAAGTATTTTTAATTGTTTTAAAGATTTTTTTTCGATACCATGATGATACCCAATTGAGGTATTGACAACTGAACAATACCTAATTTTGGTATGATACCAAAATATGGTATGCATAAGTTATTGGGGAGTTATTTATTCCTGCTCGGGTAGTAGTATAACTGAATTTTGGCAGATTTCTCGCAAACCCCGTTGCCGACTGTTGGATAAAACATTCGAATAATTTATGATAAGATCTTTTTCGAAAGCTTGAACTTCGGAAATTCTCCAAGAAAATCACAATCTGTAGAGGCAACCTCAAATCACACACTCTGGCTACGCCCATGGACGAGAGTATTACAACAGCATCGATCGATGCGGTTGGGCGTCGTTCGATCGAGGGCGCTCGGGGATTCAGCTGATGAGAATGGCATCCTTGGAGCTGTTGCGAAACAATGAAACACTCGGGCGAAGAAATGTCAATTCGATCGGATGTGTTGAAGATGATTTGGCCGGCGCGTTATAATAATGGGTTTTGCAGCAGTGACAAATGGAAAACCTTCGAAAGAGGCTTATTACCGACTGAGAAGATGAAATCACTGTATGAAGTCATGCCCAACGCCAACGGAAGATCAGAGTAGGAAACAGAGAAGTTGATGGGCATTTGATTGTTCTCACGAAGAAATCCAGTCGAAGAACGTGATTCGTGATCTCCGATCGTCTCGTGTTGCTTCTAATTTGTTCCAATTTGTGCAGACGAAATTTGCATTTTTATTGACTATCATCATCTGTGCTTCCGTTGCATTTCTACATCTTCCAATCGCGATTGCCAAACGTGGTTATCACGTATCATCAAAATTCTCATTTAGGCACCTCGACTATGGTGCTAATTTGCAGAATTTATGACCCAGTCAGTTGTAAAGGAGATCCGCGTGGGGCTACAACCTCGAACCCGGTGAAGATCCTCTCAATGATTTATCATTGAAATGGAACACCACCCTTTTCAGCCGGGGACCCTGATATTTAAAACCAATCCAATCGACCGCGCATTGTGAAGAATACCCTCACCAATCAGCAGAAGCCATTAATAATCGAAGCGAAGGTCGCCACCCCTTTCGGCCAATTGACCACCACAGAAAACATTATCATTTTTATGCAACAACTGCCAGGAAAATTTACATCCTTTATGCAATTCTTGCAACCGGCCGGCCATGCATCTGTACAAATAGAGCCGGGGCTTTTGTCGTTGCTGATACGGAAAGATCGCGACGAGTCTTTGCTGACAGCACATTTTTCCATTTATCACTGTCAATCACGATATGAACCGTCTGGGAGTGCACTTTCAATTTTAGGCCCAAAGTGGTTCCCCACACAGCGCACTGCTCCAAATAAGAGCCTGCAAATTTGCGTGTGCGTCGAGCATTCCAACACGTCCAACGATGCAAAAAAAGAAGCCGCGCACTCTATGTGTGGGAATTATGCAAGGTTTGGCTTTTGTTCACTGTCAACAATGACAAAATGCAAAAATGGAATCGCTCCCAGGACCTGCCTGGCCCTCTGCGCCGATAATGAGAATCAGTCTGATGCTTTTTGCGAGTAGCGAAAAATGCATTAACTGGAGAAAAGCAGAAAAAAAACTGGGGGACCTCGTCGAAAACAAATAAACGCGTTGTCATCGAAAGTTAACCGGCTCACGTGGCCCACCCATCAATGGCGAATTATGGTGCGCCCGGCAAGTGCATCCACCTATCGTGTGGGTCTGGGAGGAAAAACAGCGAATTTTAACTCTCTAGTAGTCAAACATTTTGAATTAATCCTAAAGTATTTTTTTTTGTTACACGAATTTATGAATTTTGTTTTTTGTATTCCTTTTTGCTATATTGAAACATTCATATCCCTTTTTTTCAATTATCAAATTAGGCTGATACAAATATTAATTTTCTTTTATGTCACCCCCCCCCCTTCGAAAATCCGAAAATTTTGAAGGGGAGAAAAAAAAAGATTCATAATTTTTTTGACATCAGTTAGGTTTTTTCAATATTTAAAGTAAAAAACAAGTAAAATAATGATCCTGACGACGATTAAAAAAAGTTTAACAACTATCAATAAAAATAAAAATTCAAAAAAAAAAACTATTTTTTCATTTTTTATTTTTTGTTCCTTATTTATTTTTATCCCCCCCCTCGTACCTTCCAAGTGGTCTCGGACATAAAAGAAATTTAATATTTGTATCAGCCTTATTAGTAAAATAAAAAGCATGTGTTATTTTACTCGCATCTCCAGAAGGGTTTCTTTCTCAGTTATTCTGTATGCGGTAAGTGAAGCTGAAAGTGGATTGTAATTGCTCGCTCAGTCGAAGATGAAGGATCAATTGGTAACCCGTTTCATGCTAATCTGTATACATACTTGTATGAATGCACATTTAATTTCTACGACGTTTGGACGTAAATATGATTTTTTAACAACATATGAATGGTTCGTCATAAACTTTAACTCATAATTTTTTTATGTATAACATATTTTTTTCAAAACACTTTTTTCCTTTTACCTTTATTTTTGTAATTAAGAAAAAACTTTGAATGGTTCGACATTATAAGTGTAGACTTGCAAAAGGTTCACTTAATTCAACAAACATTGAATGGTTCGCCACTGTAAGTTGCATAAGAGTGTTCTGTGATGGTCCAGCCAATCGGGTTTTTTTCTTCTCGTATGAGTACGAACTACTAGCTAACATTTTATGGGAACATATTCGTGCATCCATTCATACATGTTGGTTCGTCGAACTTGCGTTGCATAGCAACCGTAGAATGTTGTTTAGTTTAAGAGGAAAACGATTTACTCAGATTGATAATGAAAATATTGGTGTCGGAAAAAATATCTCCATAGTCTGTTCGAGACATTTCCTTAGGTATTTCTCCAGGGATGTTACAGAAATTCCTCCAAGATAATCTCTACAATGATCGATACAGCGATTTTTCAGGGATTTCACTAGGAATTTTGCCAGAGATTCCTCTAAGAAGAACATTTAAAAACCTCCTATTTTTTTAACATTCCTCCATGGTTTCTTTAGGGATTTTCAAGCGATTTCTCATGATGTTTCCTCAGAGATTTCTCTAGGAATTCTTCCGGAGACTGCTCCAAAGATTCTTCCAGAAAAATGTCTACAGGGATTCTTGCAGAGTTGTCCCCAAGGATTTCTTCAGGAATTCCTACAAAGAGTACATCAGAACAACTTCTTCTAGGATTACTAAAGACATTACTCCAGAAATCTCTCCACGAATCCCTCTAAGGACATTTGCAGGGTTTTCCCAAAATTCTCCAGGAATCATTCCGGAGATTTTTTTTTCAGGGATTCCTCCAGGGATTATATAAGTAATTACTTCACGAATTCCTCAAGCGTTTTCTCTATGAACTTTCCCAGAGAAAACTCAACGAAATCGCTACAGGAAATACTTCAAATATTTTTCAGGTAATCCACCAAGGATTTATTCAGAAATTTTTCTAAAGAATTATTCTGAATATATTTTTTTTTGGGATTCCTCCAAGAATTCATCCAGTAATTACTTCAGAAATATTCTCAAATTCTCAAGAATTCATCCAAGGATTCCCTCAAGATTTTTTTTCCAGACACTCCTTTCCTCAAGATTTTTTTAGAGATAACTTGATGAATTCCTGGAGGAATACCTGAATGGAATCCTCGGGTAATCCCTAGAGTAACCTTTGAAAAAAATGAAGAAATCCCTGTAGGATTTCATGGAGCTATCCCTAAAAAACCCTAGCGGGACCTCTGAAAGAATCCCTGGAGAAATCTCTTGTTATAAATCTGAAAGAAGCCCTGAATAAAGTCTTTAGAAGAATATCCGAAGAATTCTCTAGAGGAAATATCGGAATTATTTTTGAAGGTACCCGTAAAGAGTGCTTGCTGGAGTAATCCATGAAGAATTTTCTGGGTAAATTGTGGATAAATCTCAGGAGAAATCCTTGTAGAGGTTTTCTCAAAGAAGTCTTAAAAAAGAAAACCTGTAGAAATCCCTGAAGGATTAACTAGATAACATATTGATTCATGTTGACGGAATCTATCTTTGGAGGAATCCCTGGAAAATTTCTTCATCATAGTGACTTTACTGGAGAATTTCTAGCGAAATTGCTTGAATGATCTTTGACCAAATTGCCAAATTTCTGGATAAACACCTGTGAAAATCTCATGAAGAAGCCCTGTAGAAAGTATTTTAGAGAAATCTCCGGAGGATTCTTTGGAAGAATTTAGAGAGATCGTTAAAGAAATCGCTCTAGTGAAATTTCTGGAGTAGTGGAATGGAGTTCTATCGGACCTGATTTAACCCGTAGGCAGGGAATGTCTGAAAACTCAGTGCAGTCCCAAAATATGCGTGCCACTCAGAAATTGATTGTGCGTATCCCATTATTTGCGAGTGAACTCAAAGCAAGGCGTAGGAGACAATTTGTTTTTGTGCGATACAAAGCAAAGCAGAATCTCTACTCTTTTAGTCTCTTTTATGAAAGCACAAAATCCACTCTAGAATGTTTTCAACAAAGTATGCTTTGAAGCGGACAAGCTTAATAAGTGCTTTGCAAAAACTTATTGTTGTGCCTCTTGACATATTTGGTAAAGTCAGAAACATAAGGTGGTGACGAATTATGTTCAACATGTTTGAGACTTTTGACAATCACATATTGATGAAATGAATTCAAGTGAATTTGTTTACGCGTGTACGAAACGCAAAAAGTGAAAATGAGACAACTCGATACCATGCATCCCAAAGCAAATTACGTGTTAGCACAGCCAGGGTGCAGTCCAGAGAAAAATACTCCTGCACGTCTCTTTCGAATTTCGAGTGCTATCTCGCAGCAGCGCGTGTGGCACCGAAAGAGATTTGAGTCGCACCCCATCCCTGCCCGTAGGCCACAAATTTTGATAAGAAATTGGATATTGGAAGTCATCCAAATCGTCCTGGAATTCAGGTCCTTATGGTCTACCAAATCTACTACAGTCTATACTAACTCAATTCTCTTGAAACTTTCTCGTTCCTATCCATAAAGCTTCATATGGCTGTGTTCTGCTATGAATATTGATAATCTCAAGGTCTTCAGAACATACTGAAGTTGTGGGCATCAATTTCTATACGCAACTTAGTATTCAAATAAAATGTTTTTAACATATCTATACTTGATCACAAATCTCCGTTATAGTTAAAAATAATCCTTTCCAAGCTTATTAGTTGTACTATGAATTTTAAATTACTCTGATGACAATATTTACAATATCTACTGGATCTACTGGAACTGCTGTTTCTCACTTGTTTTCAACATCTGATATCGCAGAATCTCTAAGGGCATCTTCAAAGCTTTGGAAATGTGATTCGGATGTTTCCTCTTCTTTCTAGAGTTATGTCGCAATTGAGATAATCCCTGGAGTAATTTATGAAACAATCCTTGGAGATATTCCTGAGGGAATCTCCGGACTTTTTTTTGCATTAGAAATTTTTAAAGAGTATTATGGAATTGGAGTATTTAAGGAAAACCCTGATGGTACTATCAACGAATTCTTGAAAGGTAAAAGTATTCGTTTTTTCAGAGCTCTAAGTTTCTTTAGAGTTTAGTTTTGCTAGTCACCCCGTGTAAGAGCATGTTCAAACAAATACTTCGATGGAAAAGGTGTTGCCACTATTACTTAAAATAAAATGCGGGGTATTATTAGTTATTAGTTACAGAAACACCATAAAGAGTATTACTTTTGCAAATCAAAACTACTCAATGTTTCTAGACCACGATTACCTTTATCAAGTACCAGTATTTTATGACATGCTCAAGAGTTATCTTTGATCTGTAAAAATAACTACAATAATAACTTAAATTGTATCCACTACTTGAATTGTGGGTCACAGGTATTGTAAGACCGATTTATTGCAAATTTTCTTTTGATATTTGTGTATTTGAGGATAAATTACAATGTGTTGCAAGCCACTCCGCCGTTGTAAGTCATTCCGTTTAACGGGACTTTCAAATGTTTCTTCTTAAATTAGACCAATAATGTTGAAGGCATGTTTCCAAATATTCCCTCAAGAATTCCTCCAGATTTTTTCCGACAGGAACCCCTTTTATTCAGGATTTACACTATGAAGCACAACCGAATTTTTTTTTTAAATTCTTTTAGTGATTCATCCAATTGTTGTTCAGAAGCTACCAGAATGTTTTCTCGGTTTTCCTCAACTTATTTCTTATTTTGGGTCCTTCCGAGAATTTTTCCGAACCGGTTACGTTTGTAAATTGTTTAAGGAATTCACAAAAGTATGTTTTTATTGATTCATCCTGCGATCAGCACACTCGCAGCTAGAGCAGAGCCCATTTCTAAGCTTAATTTCAAACTGTATAAAAAATCGTTGAGGAATGTATAGAACAATTCGTTGGTGTTCAGACAGACTAAACTAGAGGATATTTTGGCGTCCTAGAGAATTTTCCCTGTAACACGGCTCAACTTTCGTTTTTTTTGCCACAGCTGCAAATACCCTGCCAAATCATAAATTTTCGTGCAAATTTGTCGGCAAAAACAAATTTAAATTTGGCTGGAACACCCCCCCGAGCCGTTACCAAGTAACATTTTTGACCTGGTATTTGCCCGAAGTCATCCTCGACATAGGTTTCATCGTCCATCAGAAGACACCCGTCGAACTTGGTCAGCACCTGGTCGTATAGCTCCGAGCACGGATTTTGGCCACACTATTTTGTTTTATGGTCCGATTTGGCTGTTGGCAAGCTCGATACGACTTGATTCCTTCCGGAGTCGAGTTCTCCTCACGGTACTATGGGCCTCACCGAATTTTCTGGCCAAATCACGGTCCGACAGATTGGGATTCCTATTAATCGTCTTCAAAATCTTACCACGCAGTTTTCGGTCGACAGTTCCACTCCGACGATTGGCATGAGGCTTCCGAATCGTCGTCAATGTTTCTTTAAACCGTTTAATAACGCGCCATACGGTATTTCTGGGCAATTTCAGCTGTTCAGCTAGCCTAGATGCAGACCACAATGGATTTTCCAAATAACTGTGCACAATATTTTCCCTTCTTCGCCAAGAACTTCCAAATCCGTCCACAAGGAGCGCCACAATATGAGCAAAAGTTTGTTACAATTCTAAATGAAGTAAGCTTTATTTATGTCCAGATGTATCATCAAATAGATAAGCCCCATTACTACGGCAAATAATGCGAATATTTTGATGTTGCGAATACCTGGGGAACGTTTTCCTGAATCCGTCAAAAACACTTGGTTCCAGTCTTACCATCCAATTGGTTAGGGAATTGCTGGAAGCATTTATTCAATGAGGAATTCCTATAAGCTTCCGGGAAACAATAGTGGATTTATCTGTGGAACGTTTTCCTGAATCCGTCAAAAACACTTGGTCCAGTCTTACCATCCAATTGGTTAGGGAATTGCTGGAAGCATTTATTCAATGAGGAATTCCTATAAGCTTCCGGGAAACAATAGTGGATTTATCTGTGGAAATTTGTGTTGAGAATTTCATGTAGTATTTTTTGGAATCAGAAGAAATACTTTTAGGCATACATGAAGAAGTGTTTTAAAGAAGTTGTCTTTATGAACTTTGTTATCTGATTACGTTCAAGAGTCCATCATCGTTATATCGAGCTTCAAAATCAGATCTTTGCCCAAAACTGTTTTTTTTTTACTGAAAATGTGTTCACTGTGTTTCGGTTGAAGAGAATAGAATACAGTGAACACACTTTCAAGTAATTGTTGTCGATTTCAAACGAAACAAAAATCTTTTGAAATTTTTAAAATTTATGACGGATTCTGCCTCCTAATACATTTTTGAAATAATTCATCAAAAATTCGGGAGTTGTAATGTTTAACTCTCTATTCCAAATACATTTAAGAAGATCCAATACATTTTGAATAGAATTTTGGAACTGCACTTTTTTTTTATTAAATTTAGGTGCGGGATTATTAGAGTATGTTTAAAACTTCTAATTGAACTTTAACACTTCACTTTTTGCTAAAAATAAAATACTGAAATCACTAGTAAGGCGAGCAAATACCTTTAAACTCTAATATTTTGGGTATCTTGACGGATAGGCCGATTTCGTCTGCGACTTACAGACTTCTTCAGTGTCGAGCTAGAATTTTGGAAGTGAGTAATCCGTTTCTGACAGAATTCCTAGAAAAGTCACATTCTAAGAAAAACTAGTGGTAATTATAGACTTAAATCCTAAAGTAGTTTTTCTGTAGAAAGCTCTATGAGAATTATGAGAAATGTTCTAACAAATTATCGGAAAAAGGATTAAGAGAAATTTCGAAAAAAACGATCTAAACATCAGCGAAAAGCATTGGAGCATACTATTGAAAATTCTGTAGATCCCTCAAAATAATTTTATAGAAATACGATGTAGCAATACCTTAAAGATTAACTAGTGTAACTTTTCTATAGATTATAAAATTTTCTGTAGATGAAAAACTAAACAAGGTCCTTTCGGAAACCTGCAGAAATATTTCCGTTTAAATCTCTTGGAAGAAACCTCGAATGAAATTCTTTATGTTTTTCCAGATTACTGTCTCATAAACATCAGGATGAATCCGTGAGGTCACTTCCGGAAGTAACTGCCATAGATTGTAGAACCCGTTGAACATATTTTTGGATTAAGTCTTGAGGATTTATCGATGAAATTTCTAATGGCATGGTTGGGTAAATCCATATAAAAATATATAAAATCTCAACTATACTTTTTGAAAGCCAGCTCGAAGGAAACGTTGGAGAAATTTCGGATGAAATCAGTAGATGGGTATCGGGAGAAACTGTTACAACATTCACACCAAAAAAATCTTAGATTTACACGTAACGTGAGGTTTTTAATAACAAATAGTTTCGAATACAATACTTTCCACTTTTTCAGCCATAAAAATTGACGGACTACATTTGACGTTTCTTTTAAATCTTTTGATTGATGGCAGAAGTGGAAACTTACGACTCAACTTTCACGGGTGGATACTGGGGTTAAAGACCGAAGTTTAGGGGGGTTTTCCTTTGCTGCTAAAACGTCTGCACTGAGTTGTGTTTCTGAGTGGACTGCTTGTCCGTATATTTTTCTTTTGGCTCGAACCCTTCGGTTCGCTTGCGCGCGTAGGGGAACGCGCGGTAAATGAACTGTCATTCGACATCATTAATCAAGGTGTATCAATTTCAAGGTATACAACAATTCTTCTCCCTTAGAGAGCTTATGCTATATAATCAGAACTGATGAATAATCAAAAATAAAAAACTTATACAATAAATTTGTTTCAAATTCACATGAAATCTTTTTAACTGTAATTATGAATAACCATCCGAAACTAGTAATAAAAATCTTCCGAACGATTTGCTTTCCTCACTCGTTTAGACCGTCTGAGATCGAGTTCACCTGGTGTTCCGACCCTGCTGTCTGAATTCAGTCTCTTTCGCTTTCTAACTCCATTGGGAGCCTCGGGTAGCCTCACTTCCTCGTTAGAATTCGGTGGGCCTTCGCTCCTTGCTATATCCATATTCCCCTTCGGGTTTTCGCTACCACCGCTTCTCGTAATCACCACATTCGGCCTTTGCCTGGTTGCCTCATCTCCACAGATCCTAATTTGCTTCCGGTGCGCCATTGCGCTGACGCTTCCAATGGATATCTGTAAAATATTATGAGAGTACCATTTAATAAATGTGGCCTTTACCCAACGGGCATGATGGTGGGGATTATTATTCTTATACCACACTTCATCCCCAGCCATCAGATGGTCAATAGCATCATAAGAACGATCAGGAATTTTCCCGCTCTGATTTTCTGAAACCGTTTCATCATCTGGTTGTGGTATATCTAGTTGCTTTTTGTAGTGTTTCTTTGGATTCACTAAGTCTAATACAGTCTTTGGTTTATACGAAAATATTCGTTCAGACGGAAAATGTCCGTCTTTCGTCGAATTATAATTTCTAAAATTAAATAGGAAATAATTTATCTGGTTTTCCAGATCCAACTCCTTCATATCAGGATCCATTAGGAATCTCTTAAGAACCTCTTTAACCGTTCTAACGAGCCTTTCGGCTTGTCCATTACTTGATGGGTTGTATGGTGGGCTTTTGAACACTCTAATACCTTGCTTTTCTAGGAAGTTTACAAAACTGTAGGAGTTGAAAGGAGGACCATTGTCCGACACTATTACATCTGGCAATCCAAATCTTGCAAAATATGCAACCAATTTCTTCAAAACCTTGTTGCTATCTGTACCATTTTTCATCCATTCTATTTCCAACCATTTGGAAAAGCTATCAACCATTAGTAAAAACGTGTGATGCTCAAAAAAGAAGAAATCTATATGAATTCTACTGAAAGGTCTTGTCGTTGGTGTCCATTTGGATTGCTCTGTTTGCTCATGGGATGTTGCCATACTGTTACATGCATCACATTCTGCTACATATTTATCAATATCGGCATTTATTCCAAACCAATAAACCATTCGCCGTGCTAGTTGTTTCATTTTGATGACTCCAGCATGATTTGCATGTAAAAGTGACAAAATTTGCTTTTGATAAATCTGAGGTATAATGACCCTTTCCATGTAGAGAAGACAATCGTCAATCAATTCAAGCTCAAAACAATTAGAATAGACATCTGCGAAAGGTTTATCAACTCTATCAGGCCAGCCATTCTGCATGTAACTCATAACCTGCTGTAAAAAATCGTCATCTTTAGTTGCAGTAGCTATCATTTTTGAATCGATTGGTATTTCTTTGCTAAAGTTTATGCTTTTTATTACCTTTGTGTCTAACTCTCTAGGAACATCCTGTGGCAAAGGGAATCTCGAACAGAAATCCGCATTTCCCAATTTATGTGAAGGCCTGTATATTATATCGAAATCGTATATAGATAGATCAAGTATTAACCGTTGTAGTCTCGTCACATAAATCGAATTTTTCCCTTCTTTTCCGAAAATTCCTACTAAGGGCTTATGGTCTGTGTAAACAGTGAAGTGTTGCCCATATAAATATTTGTGAAACTTTTTAATTGTACACACTAAGGCTAGTGCCTCCAAATGTAAGATAGGGTACTTTTTTTGCGCTGAATTTAGAGAAAATGACGTAAAGCTTATAGGTTTTTCAACTTCGTCTACCACATGTGCTATTAAACCCCCTAACCCGTAGCTTGAGGCATCTGAAATAACTACTATCTGTTTTTTTGGGTCATAAAACTCTAGAAAATTGGCTTGTATTAGCAGATTTTTGCTTTCCACAAAGGCCTTCTGACAATTGTCATCCCACACGTATCGAACATTACTCTTAAGTAAATTGTATAGAAAATATAACTTAGCGGACAGGTTTGGAATAAATTTATGGTAATAATTTATCAGTCCAAGAAACGACTTCAATTCCGATTCATTTTTCGGCGCCTTTGCTTTCTCTATGGTCAATATCTTGTCCGGGCAGGGCTTGAGTCCTTTTCCACTTATAACATGCCCCAAATGTGTGAGCTCTTTTACAAAAAATTTGCACTTTTCTAAATTGACTTTAATATTAGCATTAGCTAAACGCTCCAACACAGCTAGTAGTTTGGTCTTACATTCATCAACGGTCTTTCCGGCAATTAAAACGTCATCTAAGTAGCAAGAAACGTTCTCAATTCCCTCCAAAACTTTATCCATAACTTGTTGGAAAATAGATGCACTTGAAGATGCTCCCTGTGGTAAACGGTTATATTTATAGAGGCCTTTCATGGTATTGATGACTACAAACTTTTTGGACCTTTCCGTCAATTCCAACTGTGTATATGCTCCTTCCAGATCCAGAGCACAGAAAATGTTACAACCAGATAAATTTGCAAAAATATCTTGTGCTGATGGCAGAGGATATGAATTTGGGACAATGGATTTGTTAATAGACACTTTACAATCAATTACTAATCTAATCTCGTCATTTTTCTTCATTACAATTATTATTGGTGAGGCCCATTCGCTCGTATCAATAGGTGTGATAACCTTTTCTTTCTCCAATTTATCCAAATAACTACCAACTTTGTCCCTTAATCTATAAGGAACGTCATAAGCTTTCTTGAAAATTGGAGTTTCGTCCTTTATAACCAATTCCGCCTTGAATCCGTTAATAGGGCGTGAAAAATTCTTAGTAAAAACATTGCAATACTTCATTTGAATGTCATCAAGAGCAATTTTGCCACCATCATCATTTAAGTTGTTTATTTTCAATGAATTTGTAAAATATTGTCTCCAATTCTGATAAAAAACGTCCAGCCATGTTCTGCCTAATAAAGGATAAAAATCATTTTCACAATCGAGAACCAGTAATTGCATTAAAGCCTCTTTACCATTATATTTAACAAAGACCGTTGCCTCTCCCTCAATTTTCAATTTTGCTCCGTTTACAACAATAAGTTGTTCACTATAATTACGCAAAGGATTGTTAAACTTCGACAAATATCGCTTTTTACTAATCACCGAAACTGATGCACCACAATCAACCTCCATTTCTAATTCTTTACCTTCAATATTGACATGTACCAGACAAGGATTACTTATTTTGTTTATAGACGTAACTAACATGCAGTGTAATTCACCTGAATCGCTTCCGATTTCTTCGTCCTCTGAATCCTGCGTCCGCATGCGCTCCAATAGTTCCGTGATATGTCTATCTGCTGATGGACCCGGTTTGTATGATTCCACCAGATTAACTGCATCCCTGTTCAGGTTTTTAAGCTTGAAACACTTCTTTTTTATATGTCCTTTTACTCCGCAGTAGTTGCAAATCATTTGCGAGTAATCTGGCCGTTGCCATTGCCGTTGTCCAAAAACTTGATCATCTTGACGGGAGCTGCCAGCTCTAGAGCCATAGGCCATGCGTCCACCACGGAATGTATGCTGTGTTCTCTCATATGGCCTAAAACCTAAACGGCTCTTAACTGGACCTCTACTATTTCCCGCCATATCGTTACTTCCTGAAGTTTGATTCTGTCTAGCTAAATCGTAAAGCTTGGATAATCTTCTCATGGCCGTTCCCTCTTGGTCTCTTGAACCACCTTCCACCATTGCCACTAAATTTGGAAAATCTCTGTTATTTGGTTCGGCAGTTCCGGCATTTGCCCGAGCTACCTCCCATGTCGCAATAATTTTCTCTGCGTTTGACAACGACAACTTTTCCTCACTCAACAGCCTTTGCCTGAGATTTTTATCTTTAATACCTGCAATAATGCGATCTAGTATAGCAACTTCCTTAAAATTTGCAAAACCGCAAAACTCGGCTTGCAATTTGAGGCTTAGCACAAAATCTTCCGTTGATTCGTCTGGATTCTGCACCCTTGTGCTGAATTTATATCGCTGTACTAGATCAGGGTCTGTCTTATCTAGGCGGCTTTTGAGTTTGGACACAATGTCATCCAACTCAGCATCTTCAAAGTTACCCGCCGGATACAAAAGCTTAATTTCCGCAAAAATCACCGGCCCACTCATGGTTATAAAATATGCCATTTTGTCCTCATCTTTAATCTTGTTTACACGGAAGAAATATTTCATCCGTGTGAACCAATCGTTAAACGATGTTCCTTTACGGTATGGTTCCAAGGAAAAAGCCATACTTGTGGAAGCCATTACTAAAAAAATCACTTATTAAAAAATTATAACAGTCGTAGAATTAATTGAATCAAAATCAAGGTAAATATCCCACAATTCACAAGGCAAAAATCGTGTTGTGTAGTCACATAAAGTTTCAACAAATCAATAGTTATGGAATGAGAACGAAAGAAAAAAAAATACAGTAAGATTTCTAATTGTGAACCAAATAAGGGTTGTAACTCCACTTTAAGTAAAACTCCTGAGATTACTCACGTTTAGGTCGATACTTCCAATGCCACTCCTTGTGACTGCGAATGAATGGTAGGATCCAGTTCCTCGCACAGGGAGTGTCCGATTTCCTTCGGGAACGAACGTCAACGAAACCGTATCAATCCAGCTGTTTCCAAGCACCTTTGCGCTATATAGGAGATATTGGATAGCTAAAATATGTTTCGCACCTTTGTTGCGCTAAATTTCAACCTGCTTAAACTAAAGAAAAGAAAATAGCCACTCTTAATACAATGTATGAGAAAACAATTAAAAGGAATAATAATCCGTTTTGTTTTTTTTTTTTTCAATGGAACAAAAGATTGATTTTTGGACCACCCTATTCATTAACTGGGTATAGAAATGAAAAGGCCTTTTCGCCTTTGTGAGCGTCCAACTGACGCCACCCGATAAGATGGCCGAAACACTAAGAAAACGTTTTCTTTATATATTTCACTTTCGTAGCGTCAGTTTATACTCACAAATCCCAAACTCCGATTCTCACGGCAGCAATTTCGCCTCTACAATTTTGTAGCGAAGAGATGGGAATTTTCCGCTGCTTTGTCCTGCCTGCGACCCGTTCAGGTTGATGGTGCTGAACGCCGGCGCACTTTTTCTGCTCACTCGCGAGAAAAAACACCACTTTGCCTCGTCGTCACTTTTAAATCTTTTGATTGATGGCAGAAGTGGAAACTTACGACTCAACTTTCACGGGTGGATACTGGGGTTAAAGACCGAAGTTTAGGGGGGTTTTCCTTTGCTGCTAAAACGTCTGCACTGAGTTGTGTTTCTGAGTGGACTGCTTGTCCGTATATTTTTCTTTTGGCTCGAACCCTTCGGTTCGCTTGCGCGCGTAGGGGAACGCGCGGTAAATGAACTGTCATTCGACATCATTAATCAAGGTGTATCAATTTCAAGGTATACAACAGTTTCGTGACAGCGGAATCTGGCTGCACATGACGTTGAGTTTTTCCTCTTCGCGAGTTTCGTCTCAGGTTTCAATGAAGAAGTAGTTCGAATTCGGAAGATGCGACGGTTAGCCCAGCAGGTAATTTAAATTTCGATGAGGTTTCTGCACAGGTTCTCCAATAAACATGTTTTGCATGATTATAAATTACAAAAAAAAACACATAAAAGATAAATTCCGATAAAATTATTCTTTTGAAGAGATAAGAAGCGTTTTGTTTTTCAGTTTTCTATGACTCAACCTTATAACAGAGTAACCATAAAAAAAGGTTCTCCATGTTTAACCAAATGCTCGCGTCTAGCCAATTACGTTCAAATTAGGCAGATGCTTATCTCCCCGGCAGCATCTCTTCCGAGTCACGTAAAGTACACGCACTAAATATGCCTGCCTTAACACATTAGTAATGAGACAACGACAAGTGAGCATATTATGGGAAGGGAACACGCACTGCCACTCACAACTAATTTCCCGCGTCTTTTGCCAACTGTGCTCGGCCGCAAATTTCGTTTGCCTTGCAACATGATCCCCGCCCCGAGTCGAACCCCTTCGTAAACGTCGTCTGTCTGAATTCTGGTTGAGATTGGATCCACAAATACGCCGCCTATGATGGACGCCGCGCCGGCGTTCTGTCACCATGGCCGTTTGATGACCGTTTTCGGTGAACTATATTTCGTGTCTACTCAGCGGAAAAGTAACTCGTATCTAGTGGAAAAAGTTCGGATTTCTGTACAGTATGTTGTAAGATGGGGTGCAGATAGTCGTAGCGGTAAACGCGCAGCCATTCAGCAAGACCAAGCTGAGGGTCGTAGGTTCGAGTCTCACCGGTTGGACGATCTTTTCGTTATGGAAATGTTCTTGACTTCCCAGGACATAGAGTATCTTCGTGGTTGCCACACAATGCACGAATGCGAAAATGGACAATTGGCAAAGAAAGCTCTCATATAACTGTGGAAGTGCCCATAAGGACGCTAAGCTTAGAAGCAGGCTCTGCTCCAGTTGGAACGTAACGCCAGATTGTAGGATTGTGAAAGCTGTGCGAATTTGCCATGGTTAGAGGAGGACCTATTCCTTAATATATATCTATATGGATCCGCTTAGGTTTCTGCAAGACAATCTCTTGGCCATTGGGCGATGGGAAGCAAAATGAGGCCAAAGTCAGCACATTCTATTTTCTCCCGGAGCATATCGTTTCAGATTGCACAAATTACACGCAACATACGTTTTTCTATGGGTAGCTCAACAAATTTTGGCTTCAATGTTAGTTGAAGTTGAGGCTGAGAATAAATAAATGAAAACCGAATTTAGTATTAAACCATTCAATTCCACTAGAGTTTATATCCTTTGACGCGTATTTCGACCTCAACTGTATTGTGCTCTGCAAGATAAATCCACGTAATGCGATTATCTGAAAATGTCGATATACCGTCGCAGTGATAATGAAAATCACCAAATGTTTCAGATTTAGCAAATTTGAAACATTTGCGTCCTTGAAGAACGAAAAAATTCAAGCCTACTTGAATTTTGACGTTGCGTTTGAATTGCGCGCATATCTTCTGCGCGTTACCGCCGCCGCTGGATGTGGATTTAAAATGAGCGCCGCAATAAGGCCATCTTCTGTGTCGTGTACTAGACTTGAATAACTCGATTTTATGAGTTAGGGAACATCGAGTTAGAGAGATATCGACTTACAGTGGGATCAAAGTATTATGTATTAAAGGGACAACGCATTCCATCGAACTAGGGGATATATCGAGTTATAGAATATCGAATTAGGGAGAGTGGACTGTAGGGTTTTACGGAGGTATTCGTATTGGCGATTGGGATGCTAACCTCGATTCTCCCTATGGAGTTAAAAATCCTCTAAAATCACCAAATTCGCAAATTCTGATCTTGATGGTGGCACCTTTTGCTTCCTCTCTTGCATAGAAGGGCTTAGAGTAGAGTGTTAATCAATATCCATTTAACCGTTGAAAAGCCACGCGTATTACGAATAAGTTCCTTTTTTTCATTTTTGACACGTTAAGCGATAGTTTTTAAATTCATTTTTTTTGGAAAATGTTAGATGCAACCATATTCAGAGAATATTCTGAAATGACCTTTTAAAAGGTGTTTTATTTTCCCAAAAAGAAGTCCAAGAAGGCACCTCTACCGAAATTTCGCTTTCGCCAAAGAAAAAAAAACTTTCCTTAGCCGAGTGGTTAGAGTCCGCGGCTACAAAGCACAGCCATGCTGAAGGTGTCTGGGTTCGAATCCCGGTCGGTCCAGGATCTTTACGTAATGGAAATTTCCTTGACTTCCCTGGGCATAGAGTATCATCGTACCTGCCACACGATATAAGAATGCGAAAATGGCAACTTTGGCAAAGAAAGCTCTCAGTTAATAGCTGTGGAAGTGCTGATAAGAACACTAAGCAGGCTCTGTCCCAGTGAGGACGTTAATGCCAAGAAGAAAGAAAAAAAACTGTTCTCGCTTCAGTATACTGATATCACATACTTAAACGTCAACAAATCCAATTAAAATCAACCAAAAACTATAATTTGAATTTTGTTATAATTATAGGCATTCATCTTCATTCCAGTACTGAAGCTTATTCACTGGATATCCAATGTTGAGCAAATACGCACTTCATATGCAAACAGTGTTGACGTCTTACTTGTAAATCAACAATCCAAATGTGAACATGTACTGTACATCTCATTTTGCAGTCCATGTGTACCCCCGAACAAGGCCTAACCAGTGCACGAATAATTGATTGATCAAACGACAAACATTTCCTTGATCCTTGAAAGATCTCAATTTCACAATGCAGATCGTCGACAGCAACGTCCCGGGTCTGGGACTGGGACTGGTCTCAAACAAGAAACTCAACACTCTTTCTCGTCTGGGATTTGACATGCTGCTTTCTCAACGGCATCAACACCAACCGTTTCTAACAAACAACAAGTCGTTCAGATGTGCAACGGAATCAGCAGCACCAACAACAACGGCTGGATAAATATAATTTACAAGTGCACACATCGGAATCGCACGCCTTGCCGATCGTCGTCGTCGTCGAAGAGAACGTATTCTCATTAATCGGATAAATAACACGTCAATGTTTGGCTTTATTTGTTTTCAGAATCGTCATTGTACGTTGCATTCGGATGTAGTAACTTCCTTAACTGTCAGTGGAACATGGACACGGAGGATTACACGTTGCCTGAAAGAATGGTTTCAATCCGCTTCCGGTACAATGGAGATGTCTTCTGCCACTCTGTTTACGATGTACGATATACGTGTAGCATCTGTGTTTTACGCTGAATAAAATCCTTCCTTGTTTGTGCGAGATACTGCTACCAGTTTCAAATGGAAAAATATAGTCACAGCAAGTGAAAGGCTCTATTGGATGTTTTATGAAAAAATAAATAAATATTCCTGGTGAGCCCTTTCCATTTTCACTATTTAATTTTGAGATAATCTCTTTTGTGTTAAATTCTCCGTTATTGGCATTTTTCTTTGTCCAGCGTCAATCCGACTCATTCTTCTTTCTAGCATTACGTTCCAACTGGGGCAGATGATGTTTCACCGCTTAGAATCTCATGAGCACTTCCACAGTTTGGTAGTTTTCTTTGCCAATTGGACATTTTTGCATTCGTTTATTGTCTGGTAAGCACGAAAATACTGGATACTGGTATCCCTGGAATTCGAGAATATTTTCGTTTCGGAAGTCGCACCCCTTCGACTCATCTTGTAATCGATTACTCAATGCAAATAGGGTAAAAAAATGTATTAAATTCGCAATTGTTGCCAAAGTGTATTCAACATTGCCTTGAAAACGGACAACAATACCCACATTGATGAGAAATTATCGTTGCGAAATATGCTCACCCCTACATGAATAATGTTTCGGGATGAGGCGCAACTGCCCCGTCTCCGGCAGCAGTCATAAATTTTCATCGAACGACTTATCCATTGTCCAGGGACGCGTTTACACTTCGAACGACACCCAATCCGAAGGTCGTCCCCATAACAAGACCAATAATGATCGAGCCATTGCATGCATTGGCTGGGACGTCAGGCAGCCCTTTTTCATTCAAGGAGGAGGCGTGAAAAATTAAGGATAATGCTAATTTATTGGAAATCGCTCCCATGTATGAGCGAAGATCTTGTACCCGGCAATGCATCAGCGATGACGCAACCTTATCGATATTGCATTGAGATGTCAATGGAAGCTATATGACTTTCGATTTGGTGTCTTGTAATGTCGCGTTCAAAAGTGCATCATACTACCGAGAATATGTAGATATTACGCCACGCATTGAGAATTGCGCAATTAAAGGGTGTACGGTATTAAATTGTACCACTTTTGAATGGCTGTAACTTTTAACCCGTTGGGTATTTTCTATGGAAATTTTGGGTGTAAGTTGTTCAATGTGTATTTGTTTACACTGTGTAAGTTTCACTAGCAGATGTGCAATCGTTGTGAGGATGGAGTCGGAAGAACAGCAGCAGCGCAGAGAAATTTTGTTCATGTTCTTCGAAAATCCGGATCTATTTCATCGTGCCCATCAGCAGAAAGCTGGAAATGGTACATTCTACGGTGTCTTGTGTTTCAAATCGGTACCACGATCGGATAGAAAAAAGGTGGCAAAAATGGATCTCCGTACAGTGTTGAAAATCGGGGAACCCCAACAGTTCAGTTCGAGATGTGGCGAAGAAACTTAATCTATCAAAAACTTTCGTGTAAGATGCGAAAAAACGTGAAGGACTACGTACAGAGTCCAAATGGCGCCTAATCGCGATGAACGGCAGAATACGGTAGGTAAAACACGTGCATGGAAGCTCTACATCCAGATGCTGACGAAACCACATTGTGGATGATGAGATATATGTAGAAACAGACTTCCAGCAGCTTCCGAGGCTCCAGATTTCACTGCTCATCATAAATTCGATGTCCCTGAGGACGTTAGAAGGCAGAGAATGTCAAAGTTTTACACAAAATATATTATTTGGCAAGCAATTTGCTAGTGTGGAAAGCGGAGCACCCCATTCGTGACAACCTGAACGGTAAATAGGAAGGTGTACCTGAAGGAATGCCTTCAAAAGCGTCTTCTTCCTCTTCTAAAGTCACACAATGGTCCTACGATTTTCTGGCCGGATTGGGCCTCGTGTCATTACTCAAAAGAGGTTTTGAAGTGGTAAAACTTTAAGGAGGTCAATTTCGAGCCGAAGCATCTCAACTCTTCAAACCCACCGGAACTGTGGCCAATTGAAAAGTACTGGGCCATTATGAAGTTGGCACTTCGGAAGCATTCTAAGAAAGTGAAATCGGAAGAAGACATGAAGAGAAAATGGATTGACACACGAAAAAAGTTTTTCCAAGTGTTGTACAGGACCTTTTTTTTCTCTGTTCGGATACGCCACTGCGACCAGTATTTAGATCTATTGTGGCATTACCCGTATCCTTAGTGTATAGTGCATGTCGCATTACTCCATTTCCATTGATAGGTAATGAAGCATCGATTTCTGTTCAGTTCTTGTTTTGATTCCTCAGATATTGATACAAATCGACCTTGATGAAAGTCCCGCTATTTACACCCTTCATAGAAATTTACATCTCAACGAAGGCGCGCCCCTTAGCAAACATAATCGATTAAATTTCTGAGAAACCAAATCGGTACTACTGATATTTGACCATGCAACGGAACTCTAGTCCCATCCTTGTTTCACTTTTAGTTTAGTCCCAGAAAAATACTAGAAAAAAGGGGCTTTATGCTAGCAGCAAAACCGAATAAAGCTAGAAAATTTGTTTAGTAATCAGAATTCACGTGAGTCCTTGAATTACCAGTACTTACAGTCTTTGTTGAGTTAATACTCAGATTGTTATCCTGGCTTCAAGTGTAGTCTCGGGACTGACCAACTCCGAGTCTTTAACCATCTGCTAGGTAAAATAGATTAATTTTCAGAAACTGTTGCCAGTAACAAGGACTTTGTACCGCGAATCCTTGAATTACCAAAACATATTACCCTAGCCCGACAAACAAGATGAGACTAGGGTTCAAATTGGTAGATCTTACCCCGTAACGCACCACGAAAAGGTGATCTACCCGCGTTACGGTACAGGACCTTATGAGTAGGGTCACGAAAAAAGTTCGTGCATTTGGATATGGAATTGAAATTGAATAATACAAACATGGGAAAATATTCATAACATGTTTTATTTTACTTCTTGAAAGTTTAAAGATGATTGGTTGAACGTGCAAATTTTGCCAAATATTTGTGTGTGTGTGTGTTGCAATTGGATTCCGTACACTCTTTACTGTAATGTTGGCTGTGCAATATTACGTAGATTGCCTTGTATTCCACAACTACACTGCCGTTATACGCATAATTGTCCCATGTTCCAAAAAATGCAATCGAGAAAAACGCGTTTTAAGATTTTGACACGTTTAGGCCTCGTATTGACCAGATATGTGGTAAATTAAATTAAAATCTTTCCAATAGTATAAAAAATAGCGTGTTTATTAGTGTCAAGAGTTTGTATCATGAGAATAAAGTAAATTTAGCTACGAAATTCAAAGTGGGACTGTTATGCCTAGAAATACGGGGTTTTTGGTGAATTTCTACGCATAACAGTCCCACTGATAGTAGTGACCAATTATGTGCTAAGCATACTGCTGTAGATGACCGTTCTTACGTATAGATTGTACCGAATGTAGAGGACGCATATCCTCTAGACTATGTTAAGGCATCCAATGCAGGCTCAAGTGACTTGTGCCAAACGGAGCCACGTATGGGGAAGTGAAGAAATACGATTTTATAGTTTGGGATGGAGAGCAAACTTTTCTGAATGTGTGATAATGAGAAAATGTATGAGTTAGTAAAAGAAAGAGTGGATGAGTAAGTTAGAGAGTATATAAGATGTAATGAATTCCTATATCGATTCTTCCAGCTGCAGGATTGACAGAAACTCGTCTGCAAATTCAAGGTTATTCTGCGGAGTAAATATTTAACTCAAAATTCACGACACAAATCTTCACACGATTTGACATTTCGTTGGACTTTGTTTGCAAAATCATGATATTTGATACATTGCAAATAAAGTTTTAGAATCATCAACATATTTGCCACTTACACCGAAGAGCCAATTATGCGGAATAACCCAGTATGTGGCCAGGTCATCCAAAACCTTTTGAACTATTCTTCTTTTGACTTGACTTTGACTTCTTCTTGACTTCATCAAGTTTGATATGTCGCAACCTGAGACGAGACTCGCGAAGACGGTCTTCTTTTTCTGTGATTGCTGAGTTTTTTTTTAATTCCATTTTGTGTTTATACCAATTATGCGCATGCTGTTCAAATCCTCACATGAACCTCTCAGCAAAAAATGATTGAGTTTGCATCACATTGAATCATAAATAGCCGTTTGAGTGAAATTTCATGCCACTAAACGTAGCAGACATTAGAAATAATTAATCTTCTGCTTAGATTTATCAGCAACTTTGGAAAAAAACTGCTCCGTCGACTGAGGTTTTCAATAACAGTTTACTTTGAAAACAATACTTTTCACTTTTTCAGCCATTAATACGGTGGGCTGCATTTGACGTTTCGTGAGAGGGGAATCTGGGCTGCATATGACGTTGATATTTTTCATCTTCGCGAGTCTCTCTCAGGTCGCAACCTATCTCAGGACCGCCAATATAATGGCCCTTTCCTCTGGGGAACAGGGTATCTTAAACAACCTGGCATGTTATCAAGTCATCCAAGAACTTTTGAAGTACCCTTCTTTAGCCTTGATTTGGGAATTTATGAAGTTTGATGTTGCCAGCTAGGTTTCAGAACCGACAGTTTAGAGGCCATTTCCCCCAGGGAAGTCATTCAAATTCATTTGAACCACCTCTAGACTTGATTTGCAAATTCATGAAAATTGATATGTCAAAAGCCAAGTTTCAGATTCGCCAATATAATGGCCACTTCCACCAGTGAACCGGTATTCGGAACAACCCAGCAAGTCATCCAAAAACGGTCGAACTATTTTTATTTGGACTTGGTTTGGTGAATCATGAAGCCATGGACTCGAAATTCAAGTGGTTACTGATTCTTCAAGTGGGATTATTTCAGTACTCCCCGTGATGAATTCAAAATTACTGTTTGAAGTTTCTAATCGTTGACCGCGGTTCCAAAACTAGAAGAATTTTGTGATTGACTCTGAAAATTCAACTGAAATTCATTGAAAAACGATTGTGAAATAATATTTCGATATTGAAAACTTAAATCAAATTTGACGTCAGGCTCGCATGAATGATGAATGCATCCCGATAGTAAAAACACATAAAACAGGTTGTGTTCCACATGGGATGTAAAGCCAACGTAAGAAGATGTTCAAAACGATTTTCCCAAACACAAGCTTATTCATAACTGACAACTGAATATTTTGTTCGAGATAAGCACAGCGAATTGTATAGTGTGACAGTTATGCGTAGAAATACAGTAGTGGGACAGTTATGCGTGGAAATTCAACAATGGGACAAATTGACTTGGCTTGCTTTTCATTAAGTTGCCGAACAAAGCAATTTTTTGGTAAGTGTTTTCTAAAAGTATACGTAAAAATAGACTGTTTGATGACGAAAAGTCAAAATACACAAAAAGTAACATGGGACAATTATGCGTATAACGGCAGTACAAGCATAACCAGAAACCTATCTGAAATCAATGAAGAAATTTTACACCAAAACTAGATTAATAAATTGTATCATATGATGTTTCGAGTTCAACGCTTGTTTACAGTTAATCAAAAACTCATTCAGTACAGGCCATTGAATCTTCAGGCGTGAACAGTGATCTCTCCAAAGTTGATGAAAAAGGTTCATATTTAGGTAGACTCGAACGAGCAATAATATTTGAAGTCTTGAGTCCAACGGCTGATTAGGATTATTTGAGAACTCCGACGAGTAATACACTTCCAATAGATTCAGGAACTATTTCAACCTTCAGATCTACAAGCATAACTAGTAATTTCTCGGAAATATACCAAGTTAGATCATAAACTGTCTGATGACCTGTACTCTTTATAGTTTCAAATAATCCGTGGACATCAAACTGTCGTTATACTCAAAACTTGCTAGAATATAGTTTAATGAGTCTGTATGTATTTAATAAGACTAGACAGACCATATATTAATATCCACCTTGTTCATGATCCGTTGAAAAATTAATGGATAGGCTTGTAGATCTAAACGCCTAAATTGAAATGACTTCTGATTTGCTGGAATATAATGAGCATATATGTATTTAACGAGACTATAGACCAGGACCTCCCAATCGGAAGTCCGCGGACCCCTAGGGGGCCGTGACGACTTCTCAGGGGGTCCGCGAAGGGCTTTTTTTCTTGATTGCCTTATTTTACCTCACAGGCTTTGCATGATGTTTTTTTTTCTAGCGTGAACTTGTAAATTAACCTAGCATCAATCTTAGAGTTACTAGTTTTGGGTTATTTCCAGACGGAGTTCATAAAATTCCTGGCGAGATCCTTGAAAATGTTTTAATAGACTGTTGTTGGGATTGAAGAAATTCTAAATTCTTCATTGCTTTCACCTTAAAATTATCAGAATTTTGTCAAATCTGATAACAGAAGTATGGATGAGATACTCGACTAATACCTGTAGTGAATGATCCTTGAAATATTTTAAAGATTCTTGACGGATAACTAACAAGGTTTGCAAAGAGGTTTTGTTTAAATTTGTAAAAAAATATTTCAACGAGAGTAAGTTGGCATTAGTTAGGCTAATGCCTCAGTAGTTTCTTAAAATTTTGAAATCTGCTTGCCGAGGTGATGCTCGGTGGATGTTTGCCATAACATTGGTTAGTTTCTTGGTGTGAACTTCGCGGATTTTGCTGGAACTCTTGGGGAAACCCTACGGAATCTTTCAAATCTTGTGAAAATCTTTGACATAGTTTTCCAAGTAACCATCATGATAAATACTGTCGGACACAGTTTGAACGAGACGTGTAAATTTCTGAGACATATAATGCACATAATTGGAGCGTGGAAAGTCATGAATATTTGCATGGTGTGCTTGCTACGGTTATATGATGGTTTATAACGGAATTTTTAGACGGCATCAATTCTGACCTCGAGATCATACATCCGCGGGATGTTTGCAGATCTTCAATAGGGGTTGCAACTTTGAAAAGGGGTTGGGAATTGTGGTAAATTCGTCGGCCGAATCTATTCACACAAAATTCCGCTTATGTGGACGGTGTGCATTCACCGCGAAATCTGTTAACAAACTGAAGCTCTTATTTTTTATCAACCACCTTCCATGTGCGCTATGCAATGAGAATATATAGTAAGGTGTGAAAGAAGAAGCAATGGACAATACAGATTTCATACAGTGTATACAATTTTAATAAAATATGCACATTCTCGGAGAATATCATTTTGCCCCGTGTGTTCATTTTGCCCCTATTCCCCTACATACTCAAAAAGCATTACTTGAAAACTTATTTAAATAGTCAAAAGTCAAAAAAGTGAACAAACTTACTTTATCGATCCAACGTGTTTCGCAGACGAAATTCCACACTTTCCGCTCTTACCCAACTAGATTTTTCACTTTTCGAACGTTTAATTCCAGAATTACAGAAAAGCGAAAGTAAGAATTTAAACTTTCGCAATCACTACTTTCACCGCTCCGTTGTATGGAGAGACAAAGTGACTTAACCACGAATCAAAATAAAACACTACTTCAGTCAATTTTACACTGGTACAAAATCAATACAATATCTTGTCTCATTTATTAACAGAAGAGAGGATCGATTAAGAGAAATCGATGCGACTTACGTCGTTATGCTAGCACACGCTTGAAATAGGATTGGGCAGTCTAGCGTGCCTGTAAACACGAGTGACGTCTTGTTCCAGTTTTGACAGGTCTACTGCTCCATTGGAACGCAGATTATGTACACGGAGACGGAATTCAACTCAAATTTGGGTTGTTTCAACGCAATTCCGTAGTTGAGCCCAATAACTCAATTTTGGCTAAATTTCCAAGGTCCCCACTAGGTAGTTTGGCTTTAATTCCATTAGAAAAATAGGGGGAGATCCCCCAGTGCCGGACAGCACCCAATACCGGACAAAGTCGAAACATTGAGAAATCATGGTCCAATCAACATGGTGTATTAGTAGAAAAGAAAGCTATTATGTAGACTAATGTTTGCGTAGAATAACACATCCTTGAAATATGTATGCCTTTTAAAAAAAGTAGAAAAGTTTGAAAATCTTTAAAAAATTGACGTATGCTCTTAATTTTGAGCCTATTTAGTAATTATTTTGAATATGAAAAAATACTTTGGATCCCGCAAGCATGATCGGACATAATCCTTATTTGATAGTATGAATGTATTTTGTACCATAATTGAACTAAATATGGACAAATTACAATTTTGGTTAAGCACCTCCTGTCCCTCAGTTTCGGACAGCTTGATTTGTTATATGATATCATTGTAATTATTGCACCAGTGTCTCAAAATACTTTCATTTTTCATGGGTTTTGTCGATTGTGGCATCAAACATGCAATAAAATTAACAAAAATGAACATTCAGAACAACACCGTAAAATGTGCTACTATTCATCATATATGAAAAAGGTTTTTGATAGGCATCTTGCAAACTAAGCAAAACTCAAATTATTCTTGTAAACGTTGCAAATGCATTGAATTGGTAATTATTAACTATAGTGTACACATTCAATGATGTTCTAATTTACAGAATTTTAGGCATTTCCAGATCGTGTCCGGTATTGGGTGCCACCTTTCAAGATCGATCAATTTGGTACTAAAATATATCATCAAAATGCAATGTCAAAATTCATATTTATATTTTCAAATTTATTTTTGTACACTATAAACATGATAATATTTATCATAAATGAGTAACACGAGCCCATAAAATCAATATTTTTCGAATTATGAATTTAGTGGCTTAAGTGTCCGGTACTGGGGGATCTCCCCCTGTACTCAATTTTGGGTTGATTTAACGCAAAATTGAGTTCTTTCGACCCAAACATAAGAAAAGTTGCATTTACCCAAATTTGGCTTATTGGGCCAAAGTACCCCTATTGGGTAGATGCAGCTCTCTTTATTTTTGACAACATTCGTGTGGGAGAAAGAGAAAACCGAGAGATTTTGGGTTGAAACTATAATCGATATACTTAATTTTGGGTGAAGTAAACTCAAAAATTAGGTAATAATATTTCTCCGTGTATGGAAATGACAGTTCGCTGCTGTTCCAATTTTGACATTGACGCCACTCTTATTTTAAACGTGTGCTCAAATAAGGGCGTAAGTCGCATGACCGATTTCTCTTCATCGATCTTCTCTTCGGTTAATAAAGGCGACAAGATGCAAGTTTGTCAGCATTTTTTCACCTTAAGAGGCAAGGTTGCATTGCTGAATAGTGTCCTGAAGTAAAAAATGCTAACGAACCCGCATCTTGTCGCCTTTATCCACAGAAGAGAGGATCAATGAAGAGGAATCGATCATGCGACTTACGCCCTTATTCAAGCACTCGCTTGATATAAATCCACTCTGGGGCTGTCGTCAGAGCCGTAGCGTGGCCTCACGGCGCCGTTGGCAAACCTCCCTTTGGGCGCCCCAAGTCAATTTCGTTTTCATGATGCAAGTTTGTATGCGATTTTCGTAAAACTTCCCAAGTAAAGTGGATTTAGAGTGGGAAGGGCTTCACGTACGTCGATTTAACATCAATATGGCTCTAGAGGTGCACTTCCTCACATTAAATTAGCTTCAACTGTAGTTATACAGTAATGCTAGCTTCACTCATACCGATTATAGGATTCAATTGCAGCTTCAGCAGCATAATTACTTGGGATAATATTCAATTGCCATAGAAGACTTAAATAAAGTCATGTTGAGACTTAAGTATTCACTTGTTCAGAGTACATTTTAATATTTGGCAATTATAAATAGAAGGTGTACACGAAGAGACCTGTTGAAGATTATCTCAAAGACGTTTTGAAGAAAACAAAAGAAAATTCATGAGACGCATCTGCAGAAACAATTGGGAAAATGTTCTTGTAATCGCTGGACCATTTGTTTTAATTTTTTAATGTATTGAATACAATGTTTATATATTTATTTCAAAAATAATTGCAGAGGCTTATAGAAATCTTATGATGAATTTGCATAACAACTCCTCCACAAAACAATTTTTTAGTTGTTTTCCAAGAGTCTCCCAATAGTCCCAATAAATGGAAGCAAATTCACCAAATTCTTCAAATAAAGTTAAATAAAAAAATAAATAAACTATTTTAATTTTTTTTTAGTTAGTGGAACCAGAGCAAGTCGTTATATTTTTTGTTTCATCAAAATATTGTTAAGAAGTTCAATTCCTAAATAGTAACATGTTAAAATTGGAAATTATTTTATTAATTAATAAAAAGCGATGGAATACAAGCAGAGTTTTTAAACACTGTTCACTCAATAGCCTTTTCTCAGTGATGTTTGTGTAAGTAATTCACTAAAGGAATATTGCAATAGTTAGAACACTTTAGTCGGTAATATATCATCTCCACTAAATAAATAAAATTACAAAAAAAAAGAAATAAACAATCTTTAGTCGTGTCCACTCCAGGGAAAAAAATCATTCTTTTTAACTCATGTTTGTTCTTCACTGACAAAAAAATCTCTGAAAATGTTGTTCAGGATTCTGTGAAAGTTTTTCCCATGTTCATATGTTTTGAATATTTTGACGAGCTGTTCAGAAGTTTATAAAAGAAATCCTCCCAAAACTCGCTTTGCATCAAGTGAAAGGCCTGTTTAGGATTTTCTGTGATAACTATGTTCCATACTCTGAGAACTCTGGAAAAGAATATGTGAATTTCATTCAGGATTTTTTGAGAATTCACTCTGTGATTCAGTGAGTTTGAAAAAAAAAATTGATGTTACACAATAACTTTCGATCACACTCAACAGAATTTTTTTTTTTGGGTTGTGTTTTCAAAATGTCTTCATAATCCTCATCAAATTTATTTGAATATTTCCTTATCAGTATGCACCTCTAATTAAACACAAGTTATAAAGACTATTGAAAAACAAGAAAGATCACTTGAAGATTTAGCAAGTAACCATTCAAATTAAAATATTAAAATTTGAATTAATGGATGAGAATCATTCACAATATCATGCAATTATTGAAAGCTATTCAGGAACCAAATATTTCATTATTACGTTAAGGAATTTCCGTTGAAATTGTGACTTAATAGGCGCCCTTATTAAATAAATCTCTAGCTCGTTTGACGCATTTTGGCGCCCCCCAAAATCTGGCGCCCTTGGCGGGTGCCAACCTGGCCAACCGCACGCTACGGCACTGGCTGTCGTGCATGTTTTTGACACTGAAAATTGCCATTTTTATTTTTTTTTATCATCCGACACGTCGCTTTTCATAATACAGATTCTGTACACAACAGGAATCACTGCCATAGACAGTCCATATATGGTTATCAACCTTGTTTATAATTCGCTAAAAAATCACTGATTAGGCTTGAAGATCTAAAGGCCTATAATGAAATGAATTCAAACTAAAGCGGTTGTTCAACCCATAACATATAAGAACATATTATTATAACCCTAAATTTTGTTCATAAACCTCATAAAGAGGTCACCGATTACGCTTGTATATTGAAAGATTTGTTTCCCACGAAGTTCGTAGCTGCTCTAGGACACAAAGCAAAGTAGGGAGGCACTTTTGATTCACTTCGGCTACTGAGTTTAAATCTGGCTACAATATGCGTCGTGTTGAGATTCTTCTTATTGCAAAGTTTCAAAAAAATCGGTAGGGAAAAATCCCTCATGTCAAAGTGAATCATGGAAGTATCCAAGTAGCTCTACACTCATATAGCTGGCAAAGCTTTACTCAAACTTTGCACACAAGTATCACTTTAATTTGTTGTAAATGGGCTAAAGTTCGTGATTTCAGTTTATTTTTCCATATTAGTTTGATTATCAATAGTTTTAAAAAATTCAAATTGGTTGAGCACCGACTTGAAACTCATTAATTTTGCTTTAATTTTCACAGTTTTTTCAGAACCCATTCAATTAATCTTTGTTTGAGTTTAACTTTTTTCGTACAAACTTCAACTTCTCAATCAAATTTAGACCCATTCCGACTTAAAATGGTATCGTATTCCTAAAATCCAAAATCACTCCCAAATGACTAAATCAAGATGTTTCAAATATCTAATAATTTTATTTTATCTCTTTCTAGGTACGTGACGATTGATTCTGTTTTTGTTAAGGTAATTTAGCATTATTATGAGACAGTATTAATAAGCAAAGGACCTCATTGTGCTACCACTTGAGTTAAATTTCTCATGTAAGTTGTCTGCGGCTGTTCATCTGCTGCCGATAACGACTGCGTTAACTCCACTCGGTGCCCTGCAATCATCGTAAATTCTGGGCAATAAAAAACGGACACTAAACGAACCCATCAAGACCAATTGCCTGGAGAATGTGCTATCTTCATTAGCAGTGTACGGACCTCACCGGGTGCAAAGTGAATTGAAGTAAAGTGCATCTTACCCACTCAGCCAGTGTCAGTGTACAAGTGCAAGTACAAATCAAACATTAATCTCCTCTTTTTTCGCCCCATTCCCCATTGCCATAAACACGCCCTCAATGTCTTCCATAACAAGTGGGCAAACAATCATTAATAACAATTAAAAAGTCATTTCGCAACAGTTTTTCAATTTTCTTGGTTCGTTCGCCTTCAAACTCCGGAGTGGTTGCTCTGGATGTAGACGTCCATCGAATCGCCGTCGCCGCCGTTGTAAATATCCTTGATGAATTGTGTGTCTCCTTGAGCCACTGCAATTTGCGGCATCAGTGGGAATCTCCTCCGCAAGGGATTCACATTATTGACGGATTTATGAAAGAGTTGGACTTTTCGATTGAACTTGGAGGCATGGGAAGTGTTAGGAGGATAAGGGCGGTAGGGCACAGTGATACCGCCCATTGGGCAAAAATCCGAAATAAGTTGATTTGATATCTGAATTCACAACTTCCTTCAAAAAAAGTGTTTTATTTCAGGTTTCAGGTGTTTCTCTGTTTGCCTTTTCAATGCACTGGGCAGCAAGTTTGCTTCAAATACCCAGATAGCCCTACGCTTTCAGGCCAGCCATGTTGTATGCTATGTAGAACAAATAGTACCACTGTGCAGAGTTGATAAAGTTGTCTACAACTTTTCCCACAAGACGATCAGTTGTGACTGTCGAAAGAAAAAACATCCAACATCTTGGTGACCTCCATCCAGCTGTAGGAAACTAATTTATGGGAAAACAACAAGTTGAGCTGAGCGATGCTGAAGACTCGCTTTGATCCCAATCAGTTCTGGTAGTAGTAGAATGATGAGAGCAGAACAAACAGAATCCCCAATTCATTTATGACTTTCCAAAGTCAGCCAATGGCCAATCTTCCGAACTACAAACGGACAGTCAAACAGTCTGCCCGGCATTTGGCAGCCCATTCATCAGCAGCTACGCACATCTCGTGTAGTAAACGGATTCTGACCTCGCTTCCGGAATGGGTAGGTGATCGTAAATTTTATGCTTCAAAGACCGATGATTGAAATTTAATGGGCTACCGCCACTCACTGCTTTATCTGTTCTTCTTTTTTTTTCGTTGGTGATAAGACAGACTAAGCTACGGCTTATGTGGTCTTGAAAGAGATTAGCAATCGTCTGGCCGAATCGCGGTCTGACTTTTATGGCCCTTTTACGACCGGATAGAACTTCGACGTGATCTCCACTTGACGGGAGGAAGCAGTATACACCCATAGTCCAGAAGCAGCGAAAACAAAACGCAAATCCGCTGACATTCGACGCTTTCGCGGCGTTGTTTACTGAGGGAGAGTTCAACTTCGCTGTCTTTTCCGAACAAATATTGATATTGCGTGTTCAAAACGATGTGGCAAGAGGTTTTCCTCATTCGTCAGTTCTTTCATGACTGTTGCTAGAGTTTTTTTTTCGCTGCAACTTTTCTTCACTTCATTAAAGTCGTGGAGCATAGGTTGTTGCGGTGTAACTTCGAGTGCATTCCAAGTGGACGCATTATTGCTTTGCAGTTTTGTTTGTTGCACTTTGTCAGCGCCGAGAACTAAAACATTTTGAAGATGCTTGCAGATAGAATTTCAAATTGATAAAATCAGTTGCTTATGACAAAGAAAACACGTGTAAATGTGCTTAAGGTGTTGAAGGCGAAGAACGGAGTCTTCAATTTTCAAGATCAAATAGAATTGAAGAAACTATTTAACATTTTTTTCTGCAGAGACTGATATATGAAAATATATCCTTTGCTTTCACCTATGTTATCTACAGTGTTTTTAAGTGTAGTTCGACTTTTCAATTAGTCTGAACTCATATGAGAGGAAATATGGTCTAAAGGCATTTGACACAAGATCGTTTGATATGAAATCTTTGAGCATAAAGCCATTATGCCGAGATCTTGGCATGATTAATTTGTAATACATTGGCAAATATGTTGGAGGTACAGTCTTGCGGATGGTCGAATGAACTTTGTGCAAACATATGTATGATAAAACTCTGGAAGAATTCTTTGGAGGAACATAACGTACAATTGAATTCAGAGGCGCGTCCACGTTCGAAACGATAGGTAGGACAAACATTGACATATATTTTTAATCCTGGTCTGAAAATCCAAAGTTACTATATGTGAGGGGCTCAAACGCAGAAGAGTGTTAGTGGCGTTTTGGTTGGTTTTGAGTTGAGAAAACTCTACTGTTGCCAAGCGTTCTAACGATATTATTCTAGTGATTATGGTTAGAATGCTCAGCGAAATTGCTATATTTGACGATGTGTTTAGAAGTTGGATATTTGTCGTGCTATTTGAGTACCCCTAGCCGAAATAAAGTGTTATTTCTCGCGTTGAGTATCAAACAGGCTTATCTGTAGTGATCGATTACTCTTTGTCGATTTTCTTTTTGGCCTAGTACACGAAACTTAACCGGTTTTCGGAATATTTTACGATGCTGCACGACGAAAGACAATTACTACCTTCAACTTAAACATGAAAAGCAGTCACAATCACCTGGCCGAGACATTTGCAGAAGAGAAATCGATCACTGCAGATACGCTTTTATGAAACTGAACGCGAGAATTTCAACTAATCGAGTTAAGGCCGGAGCACAATGGATCCGGTTGACAATCCGGTTTTTTTACAACTATTTTAAATGAACGGGATCATATGCACCAACGCACAATGCGTCCGGATTGACTTAGCGGTTTGGTACTAAACTGTACTAAACGCAAATTCAACCGCATAGTCATCCGGAAGAATAGAAGATTTCCAAATCTTGCGCTTCAGTTTACGGAAAGCTTGTTTGTTTTGACCGGTTTTTACAGTGTACGGTTGTTAAGTTTAGTGATTTTTGTGCATAATTAGGTCTATTTTCGCGAAATAGAATACAACTGGATCTGCGGAGATGGTGAGATAAGCATTTCCATTGAAGGCAATACATAATCTCGGCTGCAATAGAAGCGGTGTCTAACATCACAGTGAAATATGACCGTGAAGTTTGAAGAACACTTCCTGCATGGAGTCGATACTGCTTTTGGTGATGTTACGGATAGCTAATCTATTTCTGTTCTATTCATAGTTGGTCGATGAAAGAAACGACCATGTAGCGAAGTGCAACAAGGAGCAAAATTCGTATTTAATGATAATATTGGTTCCGTTAATCCTCCAGGAGTTACTTCAGGAATTTTTCTATGATTTCCTTCCTTAAAGTGCTTTCATAAGTTTCTTCTGGAATTTTTACAGGAGGTGCTACAGGATTTTTATAAGTTCCTCCAAGAGTTGTGTGTGGAACCCTGTTTGAGTTTTCTCTGAAAATTTTCCAGTAGATTCTTCTGACATTCCTATAGGGATAACTTCTGGATTTCTTCCAGGAGTTGCTTATGTTATTTTTTCTGAAGTGTATTCTATAACTCTACAAGGACTTGTTTCGGAAATTCCTCTAGGCGTTCCTTTTACAATACCTCCAGAAATTGCTTCTAGATTTTCATCTAGAGCAGGGTTGTTGAGTATTATGACCGGCTTGCGACACTGATGAAACCAATCTTCTCACTGTCGCTAGTCGAAACTATATATCATGTGCTCACTTCGTCAAGTCGCAATGATAGAGCAATTTTAATGTTGCTTTGCTACTAAAATTTCCATCTAATTTTGGAGAATTTCGGAAAGTAAATGTTTTTGGAACGTTAAGTAGATATCCTTCCTTGGTTCCAGCATTATAAATATCATTTTTATCAGATAATGAAATAAAAATAATCAAGTTTGCGATTCCGTCACAGGCCGTAGACGTAGTTGTGTTGAAACTCCTTAAGTCCTAAAAGGAACAAAAAAAAAGGCCGAGAATAGACCAAACAGAAACCAAGAAAATACAGGATATAAAAGTTTGATGGTTCATAGCATCAGAACAGTATTTCTCTGAGATCTAGAACTTTTTTTAAGTTCTTGTGACATTATAAGAAGTAGGCTGTATGTGGTTTCATGATTTTCTCCAGGAATTGCATCACAAATTTATGAAGATATTTGCTAGAGATGGTCGGGTTTAACATTTTTCAAACTCGAACCTGACCCGTACCCGACTTATATTATGACTTCAATCCCGGGCCCGACCCGAACCCGAAAATATTTTGCTGTTTAAACCCGAACCCAACCCAAAACCAGAATTTTTTTGTAAGAACAGCCCGATTTAAACTCCAGTTATAAAATAAGACAAATTTATCGTTTCTGATGCATAGGAAAGCTTTCAGGTTGCTCCCCTGTTCACAATTCTCATCTAACTCGACCCAAACCCGACTCAACCCGACTTTTTTCAAGCCCAAACCCGACCCGTACCCAATAATTTTGTAGCCTTCAAACCCGACCCGAACCCTAAACCCGAAAAATTGCAAATTTTCAAGCCCGAACCGTACCCGTCGGGATCGGGTCAAAATCTACAACTTTGCTGAAGATTATAAAAAATTAATTATAAAAAATCGTCAAAATATTCACTTTAGTTAAACCGTTATTGAGCAATTCTCGCTGAAACCAGGCCGCCATCGGCACCCATCGTTAGAATTACCATTTTATGTCACTGATCGCTAGTTTTCGATAAAACTTAAGGGTGGTCCTTTCGGTTTTCTCAAATTGGTGGACCCCTCGTACGCCAGCTAGCTAAACAGTTTGCAAAAAAGCCCACTTTTTGGTAAATCTTGGGTATTTCTTCACGTGATATGTCTCGTATTTCCCTTGGAACACATAGCAAACTTAGTGGCACTGTATACAGAAAGGACATAGCTTTCATTTGAAATTAAAACAAATTTGGCGGCTATTTTGAATTTGGCCTCCATCTTGAATTGTGTTAGAAAAATCATTTTTCCACCATTAGCGCACCGCTAGTTTTTAATTCTGTGATCACCATCAGAAAGCTGAGGAAAAATTGTGTAAGATGGGCTACAGAAACTAGGTGAGCAATGGTATTTACCATATGAAATGAATGATTTTCTAACTCAAGTTCTAGGATTTTGACGTATATGGCGAGTGCAATCAATGCAAACATCATTTTTTGTGCAACAAAGAAACAAGTTTTTTATCGTTGGTGTTTTATTCGAGTCAGATGAAGAATAGGAGTATTATTTTGAGTGAAAAAAACTAGCGGCCATCTTGGATTTTTACGCCATCTAGGTTTTTAGTAGTAGAATGAGATTTTACTTTGTTAGCACGCAGCATGTTGAATTTTAATGCTACCGTTACACTTACTCTTCTTGTTGTTCTTTTTTCCTGACGTTACGTCCCTACTTACAACCCAGCTTAAAACTAGCTTCAAAAACAAATTATCGCTTATATGCTACCTGAATGATTGTTCTGCATACCTTCCAGTTGAAAAATAACATTAATTCTTTCATTTGAACAATTGATAGAAATAAACAATCAGAACAGCTGAGATAAGATAAGAAATAAAGAATCTGATCGTTTTTTTTAACGGAGGCCTTATAATTCAATATGATGGTAAAAAGCTGAGATGGTAAAAAATCATTTAACTGTTAAAAACTAAGATGGCGTCGGAATCCAAGATGGCCGCCAGATTTTCCAACCTCAAAATGATACACCTGCGTTTCAGCATTACGAAGATTATCCCGGAAATCCTCCAAAAATTCTGTGAAATTTTTTCAAGAAAGTCCTGATTCCTCCGAAGATGATTCAACCATCGATTTCCCTGGGACATCTTCCAAGATTACCAGTGTAAATACCTTCTTAAATTCAATCAATAACTTCTCCAGAAGCATCTAGGAATTTCCTTTAAATGTCTTTTAGGATTTATATAAGATTTCATTAAGGGATTTCTCTAAAAATACCGTTTTGATTCGAAGTGTCCGGTTGCTTCTAATCCTGGACACGGGCCTTAAATCACCCAAAAACTCTTCTTTAGACAATTTTTACGCATGGAGAATGTAGAAGACATCCTAGTTATAGATTCTAGGTGCAAAAAAACGGAACTTTGTCCAAAGACACCATGAAAAAGGCCAGTGTACGGCTTTCGAAGCGTCCGGCAATTCGATGCAGCCAGTACCTTCAGCAATTGCTACAGATTGTTTTTTCTAAAATGTCTACTCTCAATTCTTTGAGATTTTCTCAAGTAAGTCTAAATTTTGTTTTTAGGAATGTCTCCTGGGAAACGTCAAGGAATTTTTGTCTGAAAAATTGATCTAGAAGGTATTTTTAAAGAAAATCCTGAAGTAACCCCTGATGAAACTTGTGTAAGTTTCATAGTTGCTTCTAAAATAACTTGTGGACTCTTGTGGAAGTTTTAAAAGGTTTCCTAGATAATTTGCTAACATAATCGAAAAAAAAATCAATCGAATCTAGAGATAGTATTCCGCAGGATTTTCTAAAGATTATTTTGGAAAACTGTCTCTATAGAAATTTGTGTACATCGGAAGAATTACTGGAAAAATTGCTGTAATATGGCATAAATACCTAAACTTTTAAAGATCGCAAGGGATTTTATTTTGTGAAACTTGTTAAGAGATGTTTAGTAACTGTTTTACGTTTCCATGCTAACAACAGCAAAAGCTCTACAAATTAAACTCAACCTATATGAAACTGAAAACCAAAATTATGTAATTAAAACTGAAAATAAGTTTGTTTAAACCTGTTTTCCAAATGACATTTGAGCGCTCGGTATATTTATTATTCGTCAGATTATCTTGACGTTTCAGTCAGTAATTAATATCAATCTTTGGTTGTAATTTCTACATTTGAATGATTTATTTTAGCCCAATCACTGAGAAAAACATTAAAACAATTAAAAAGGTTGGAGTTTCTTGATATGCTACGTATTTTCATAGGATATTAGTAACGAAATACTACGAGGGGGAGTTCCATAGTTATCAACTGAGAGCCCTCTTTTCCAAGTTGCCATTTTACCATTCGTATATGAAGAATTCCACCTAGAATGATTCGAAAAAAATGAAAATCATGCTCGATAATTTTCGATTTGGATTAAATTTTGCATATGTTTTAAGTATGGCACAATAAGTGTTTTCCACAGAAAAATGGATTTTTTTGACTCGAAAATAACTTTTGAAAATGGCCTATTAATTTTTGCATGTAACCTATTTGGAAAATTCTAACTCCGAAACTGTTGATTTTAGAGAAAAATGTTATATGAAAAAGTTGTAGTGAACCGTTTGGGCTACAAAAAAAACAAACACTGAGAAAAACTTAAAAGCTTGCATGCAAGTTGACGGAAATTTCGAAATAATCAGCCATCAATATCTCGGAAACTAGACGTGCGATGGTATTTTCAAAAACGACAATACATTCATAAACTCTAAAATAAGTAAATTGTGGTTACACCAGCTTTATGAACAGCTCCATCACGGTCACGGAAGTTACTACAGTCGACTTTATATTGAAACTATCATGGAGTTAGGGAGGTATCGAGTAATAGAACATAAAACTTGTTCAGCTGCGATCCAAGAGACCTTCGAATTAGCCATGAAATAACATCTTTTTTCGGAATGGACCGAAACTTACCGTAATTAGTTGTATCAATAAAGCGATCATTCTCGTTGATCAATTTCTGTTAAAGCCCGATTCATTATACGCGTTTCGACAGATTTATGCCTTTCGAATGACCCATAATTCAAACAGTTTATCATCCTAATCCGGTGGTTTCCATGTAAACAACAACACCTGTGTTCAATCATTTCATATTCCATCCTCTTAAATTGATACGGGCGGAGATCACACCAAACCACCCAGCTTTTACGATTCCTATCATCTCAAATGAAGGCAACTGACGAGCCATTCATTGAGGGTTGGCGGTGATCACGATTGGAAAATCTCAACACATGTTTACGACCCGTAGCTGTGTGGCATATAGAGATTGATCTATTCGAAATGCAAATTAAGCCATAATGGGAGTAAACACAAAAGGATCCAATTATTAGGTAAAACTTTTTTTTCTCTGAAAAGGAGCCTTAAAGTCCTTCTGGTGAATTCGCCAACATAAATCAATAAAAAAGCGCAACATTTTTTGGATCTATGCTTCATTGCAGATAGTGGATTAACCTAAATTTTGACGAGGTAAAACGATTATGATTATGGCAACAACTTTCAATAGCGGTAAAACTCCAATCTCCAAACTCTGATTTATGATGTAGCCAGTTTTTTTTTTCTGAACCACGATATCAATAAAATGGAACAGTTTTCACAATAAAAGTGATATTGAAATTTAAAAACAAGAAAAAATTAAACACTAGATGCGGTAGGTTCTCTACCAATATCTTAGTGACCTTTCCTCAAATATCGGTCTTCACCTTCCGGTCGCACTCACGCATAACAAGTTGCCGTAACTCCCCGATCATTAAATAGCACAGTTGCTCTCAAGCGGTACCATATTGCGGACCAAATCATGATTTTTTTTATTAGCGGGTCACGCAATTCAATGATTCTCATAAATTTCTTACAGTAATGGGTTTTGAATTCATATACTTCATGAGAAGTTTATGTATCAGAACAAAACTGGATTCTAAAATTATAGAATTATTTTTTTTATTATATTTATATTTATTATAATTCTATTCTACAGGTCAAATTTTCCGGTGAATTTGACTTGTAGGATATAATTGGATAAATAATTTAAACATTGAATTTAAATTTTCAAATATTGATTATAAATTTTATTTCTTCCAAATGTGTTCCTTGGGCCGCATGTTGGGCTTCGATATCCACAAACGACCCGTTGGCTGCAGATTGAGCACCCCTGGGATAGCCTATCGTCGTTTCCCAATTCTGAAGCCCAGCTCGTAACGCGAAATGTGCATCGTTGACCGTGAGGCCGTATTAGCGTCCGTTTGATGATTTTTGGCATTTGGTAACCCACGGAGCCAAAAAAAACCGCAAACCTCACGCAATAAACGTGTCAAGATTAGTTTCGATAATCAATTAACGATAAATCGATGGCTGGGCTGTACGTGCCCAAGTGGACCGAAGTTTGCCGCCCGTTTGCCAAGTGGACGCATGTCCACATTTTATGGGCCATTTTTACGGATCGACGTCCTTGCACCGGTACGCCGAAACCCCAAAATTTTCAGCCAAACCCCATCCATGGTGGACGCTGGGGCCAAGCTACGCGGGTCGACCTGTCAGTTTCGATTAGCGTCGAATAGCGGTTCGTTGTTTCGTCGACATCGAAAGGAAGTGTCACAAACGGTTGAATGGTCATTTCGATGATTACGAGGTGCTAACACGATGAATTTGATGGGCAACGGATTGCGGATTATTTCCAGCCAGCTTGATGTCATGCGCGAAAAGTTTACGTCACCCGGAGATTCTGAAGAAGACACAGCCGCAGCAAGGCTGGACGAGACAATGTGGCGCAGAATAGCTTAATGTTGATAATGATTGGAGGAGCAGAGCCTGTCTCTCTAATAATTCAAATCAGTTGCTTTGAAATTCTATTTTTAATGCCAGTGCCAGTTTAACGACCAGTGATCTATATTGCGATAAGTTACTTCTGTCAATTAGGCATTTCACGGTGAAATTCTCTTTCTTTCGCTATTCAATAAAAATTGAAAACAATGGTGCCAGTACCTGTCAACTTTGACACCGTTGGCACCGTTGTTTTCAGATTTCCCGAAGGAGGGAAAGAGAGCGATTTTGCGATGACGTCACCGTGCAATGGGCAATACGGTGGAATAACACGATCAATTGGTAGGTCGATGTGTATAGTGGTTATCACGCTCAATGGTATGGGTGCCCTAGTGTAGATGTAGTTGTGAACCTTAAAGGAAAACCATATGCACTCAGTCTAGAAAAACACCCAGAGACCGGGTGTAAATTTTTCAAATTGGGTAATATTTCCATATGCATTTTGATGAGACTGGAAAGTGTGTGCAAGTTTCTTTGAGGAAAACAAAAACAAACTGTGTATGACGAGCGTATGCTAGTCTACGTGTGTTCAAATGTCACTAAGCTCTATGGTAAACTTGACCAGGAGCTCAAATAGGCTGTGAAATAGTATTTTTCCTAATGTTCCTTTCAATTTAAAACTGTTGTAATGAATGGTGCTAGAAAATTCTTGGCGCTCGTATCGCTTTTGTTCGAGTTTGACGTTTGCGCACTACTGCCATCTAGTTTTCGAAAGGTGAAATCTGTATATTGTCTGTTTTTATCGTAAGGTGAAACAGCTTGGAATCCAACTTCCAAAGGCACTGATCCCGCGAAGGAAGCATCAAACAACTTACTTGCTTACTTGATACTCGATGGGTAACAATTCCTTGTTGTTGCGTTGAATCTACGCCGAATGAAGAAGCCTTCTGCATTGGACCCAGTCATGAGTCAAACGCTTCCAGTCGCTTTGAAGGTTAAGCGACCTTAAATCCTCCTTAACTGCAAACAGCCATCTGGTGCGCGGTTTGCCATGAAGGCGACCGAATATCAATTTAGCTTGACGATCCTCCGACATGCGATCTACATGCCCAGCCCACCGCAACCTGCCGTGTTTTATACGCTTAACAATATTGATCATCTTATGTTTTTTAAGAGTCCGGAAGCGGTCGTACGCCCGCAGCCATTACAGCGAAATGACACCAGGGTGAAATGAATGGAAGGACTTTCCAGGCAAATTTTAAATTTGCCTATCTCAGTAAGGAGCAATCATTACGAAATTATTTTAATTTCTAATTTTTTGTTAACATATAGATGAACCAAAAAAGGTATACGGATATTGGCTTTCTATTATTTTCAATGCGAGATCATCTTTCCCCTATTTGGTTGTTCGGATAATTTACGAACACCCTGTATTATCAGGAGTCACTGAACACGATGAGTGCGCTTATTGTCTAGTCCATGTACTGTGTTTCGAGGTTGACGGTTCTGTGTGATGAGTGACCGCTTATATTTGGAGACATGGGCAGATTAACGCGATTATTGAATTTTTCTTGAGACAGACAATATCCATTTCTATATAGACTTTGAATAACTCGTTATTCATGCGACTCCGCCATATGCCATTGCACAATAGATTACCTGCTTTGCTCTTGTCCACAGTTCATCAGCAGGAGTTTTCGCATTTTATTTTGTATGGGAAAAGGCATCTAACTTAAAATATCTTGTTCATGGAAGATCAATTCGAAAAAATATTGGGTACCACGCCAGCCATCATCATTACGCACAACCGGTACCAAATATGTTTTCGAAATGATTCGATAGATGCATTTCAGCATACACATATTTTTCGCCTTACCTTTTAGCAATTTTTTGTGCATATACACTAGCGCATGTGCGTTACTATGTGGTGAGTAGCGAATACAGCGAAGCACTTAACGTTCAAAGTCACCGGAAGCTCTCCAGTCGACCTCTTTCATATCCAAGATTCGTGGCCGTACAGAGCAACCGGAAGAATTAAAGTCTTGCATAGCGCGAGTTTTGTCTTCGTCTATAAGCTGGGCAATGATGTCCTTCAGAGGGCGTGCGTTCCGACCGTCTGTTCACCAGGAGGTGCGGCAAAATGAGCGTTTGTTATGGAATCCATCGGCGGAATATGAAATGCTGTATCACGCTAGTTACACCTAAGATGGCAGTCCCATCAATGCGATCTACCTACCCCGGTAAGGTAGCAGAGCAATTTACCATGAAAAATTAATAAAGAAGAAATAGAGAACGATACTTTCGTCAACGAAATAAGGGTCATGAAAGGAAACTTGGTACCGTGAATGTCAGGACGTTGAATGAACCCGATGACGTGAAAGACGCGTTCTATGAAGACGTTGATAAGGCTTATGAGGTGGTCGGTGTTAAGTCAGAGTGGACCAAGTACACATAGTCCATCAAAAAATCGTTCTATCAGAGGTTTGGATTATGATTTTTAATGATTATCACTTCACATTATATTATTTGAAAGTAACACATAGATGTGTAGAAATATTGAATTAGAATTTAAACGAGTTTAAAAATTACAGAGCTTTCGACTTAAAACCCATTTTTCTCAAAATATGAAAAATGTCACTTGGTCCACTCAGACTCAACGCCGACCAGGTGTGCCTGAAACGCGACGTGAATATTGTCACGCTTTGGTCGAAAGAGAGGAATTCTTCCGTCCAATCATCAGTAAGGAGAGCCTTCACTTCGTTATTAATGAAAACGGCCTACGACTACTAGGTGACTTTCGCTGCTGCCAGAAAGATGGCCATCAGTAGCATTTTCTTTGTCCGCAAGGATATTCGGAAGCACACCTGTATTTAGACACACCCAAAAAGTGATATTTGTAACCAGACAGCCGACATTTCTCAGATGTCATCGATGTTACGAGTTTCAGGGGTCCTAACATTGATTCAGGTCACTACTTCGTTGTCAGTAAAATTGGAGCGCGGTTATCAACTGTATCGAATTCTAGATCACAGTGAGCAATGTGATTCAATAGCCAGCGCTTCTAAGCAGACGGTGTTACAACTGAATGCCACCAAGCGCTGGACGAGCGGATAAGTGAGATCAATGTGAGCGAAAATCTCAACCTTAAGGTACTGCTCGAAGACCCCCCATAAGCGTATGTTTTTTTTTAAATTGCTGGAGGGTGACGTTGTCAGACAAGGTACAAGGACGCAATATCAGACAAAAACGAATCCATCGCAGGAAGAAAAATGTGATAGCCTGTATGGAACAGAATAATATGCGATGATTCTATGAAAATGTCAATGGCGTGCGGAGACCTTGTGCAACGATCGTGAAGATATTGACAATTCGAGTGACAATTAGAAGTTCGGCAGTCAAAACTTCGGCGAAGTTCGGCGTCGGCATTCAAATTTAGTGCTTCCCCGACGCATAAGGAATGCCTTTAAAGACGTAGCATTTCGGAATGCCGACGCCGAACTTCGGTCTAAAGTTAATCTGAATACACAATAACTTGCTGACAGATGAAACGATGTTGGCTGCCTGGTGGAGAGAGCGTTTCGAACGTTACTGAATGGTGGGAACGATAGAGCATCGGTTAACAGAATAAACATCGACAATCATGGTCATGCTGAGGAACTTCCATCATTCCATCACTGAGGTTTAGAAGGCGAAGCTGAAGAACAACCAGGCTGCTGGGAAGGACGGGCTCCGGCAGAACTTTTCAAGCACGGTGGTGAGTAGCTGCATGAAAGCACATGCTACGTGCGAAAAGGGCATAGATTGGAGTGCGCCAACTACCAATGAATAACGCTCCTGCTGAATTGTACAAAACAATTTCACGTATTCTGTTTAACAGATTGAAACCGCTTGAAGAGCCACGACGACTACTAAGCTGGTTTTCGTGAGGGCCGATCAACAAATTGCGGGAGTGCAACTTGCAGACTCATCATCTGTTCATTGATTTCAAGGCGGCGCAGAAACGAGTTGTGGCAAATATTGATGAAACATGGTTTTCCACCGAAACTAATTAGACTGATTCGTGGAAGGATCGTAATACGGGTTGCGGATGAGATTTCAACTTGTTTTGTATCAAACATCTGTAATGATTTTCAAATTTCTAATTGGATCCCCGAATGATGAATTGTGCAAAATTATTCTAGAGATCACCAACTGTTATATGGTGAAACGAATGAGAACATTTTGTAACATTAGATGACGCCTGTATCGCAGCTCTTCTGGACTAACATCTTGCATCTCATCAAGCCACCTCGCCCGTTGTGCCTTCTTGTACCAACCGGATTCAGTGCAAACACCATCTTTGCAGGGTTGTTGTCCGGTAGTCTTGCAACATGCCCTGCCCAACGCACACTTCCGGCTTCGGCCACCTTTTGGGTACAGGGTTCGCCGTAGAGCTTAGCAAGCTCGTGGTTCATTCTTCGCCGTCACACACCGTTCTCCTGCACTCCGCTAAAGATGGTTCTAAGCACTTCGTTCGTTCGAACACTCCAAGTGCTTACAGGTCCTCTTCCAGCATGGTCCATGCTTCATGTCCATAGAGGACCACCGGTCTTATTAGCGTTTTGTACATGGTACATTGCGGGGTGAATCTTTCTCGTTCGCAGCTTCTTCTGGAACCCATTGTAGGCGCGACTCCCATTGATGATGCATCTCCGTATTTCACGACTAACGTTGTTATCAGCCGTTAACAGGGTCCAAGGTAGACGAATCATCAACCACCTCAAAAGTGTCTCCGTCTATCGTAACACAGCTTCTTAAGCGGGCTCTGTCGTGCTCGGTTCCGCAGCATGTACTTTGTTTTTGACAAATGTACAGGTCTGCCACCATTCCAAATGTTCTGCCGACAATATACATATCATTCACGAAGCAAACAAATTGACTGGATCTTGTTATTGAACCCGGCTGCCGAAATCCCCGGCGGGACTCGAACGAACTGGAATGTTCGCCCGAAATCTTCACGCAATTCTGCACACCGTCCATCGTTGCTCTTATTAGTCTTGTGAGCTTCCCGGGAAAGCTGTACTCGTCCATGATTTTTCATAGCTCTTTGCGGTCGATGAGCATGATTTAAAATCGATGAACAGGTGATGCGTTGGGACTTGGTATTCACGGCATTTCTGGAGGATTTGCCGTACAGTGAAGATTTGGAAGAAGAGTGCCGCTGATGAAACCAGCTTGATAACTTCCCACAAACTCATTTGCTATATATGATAGACGACGGAAGATAATCTGGGATAGCACTTTGTAGGCGGCATTCAGGATAGTGATTGCATGATAGTTTTCACATACCAGTTTGTCGCCCTACTTGTAGATGGGGCATATGACCCCTTACTTCCACTCCTCCGGTAGCTGTTTCGTTTCCCAGATTCTGACAATCAGTCGGTGCAGACAGGCGGCCATCCTCTCCGAACCCATTTTGATGAGTTCAGCTCCAATACCATCCTTACCATCTGCCTTGTTGTTCTTGCGCTGGTTGATGTCATGCTTAACTTCCCTCATTGTGGGAACAGGTTGATTTCGTTCATCCATCGTGCTGACGTAGTCACTTCCTCAGCTGTCGTGACCCTCTGCGCCTGTGTTCTCCGTGCTGTTCAGGTGCTCATCATAGTGCTGCTTCCACTTTTCAATCACCTCACGTCCGTCTGTCAAGATGTTTCCATCCTTATCCCTATACATTTCGGCTCGCGGCACGATGCCTTATCGGGATGCGTTAAGCTTCTCGTAGAACTTTCGTGTGTCTTGTGAACGATGCAGCTGCAGCTGCAGCTTTATAAAATGCTCTGAGTCATTTCTCTATAGGAATTTTTGATATCATCATGGGTACATTATCAAAACCATCAATCAATAAACTACAATTTTGTTATCTGTAAAAATCGGCAATCAGGATAAAACTTAAAATAAACAAAAAGGAATGCCTAAAAAACAATTAAACGAACCAAAATTATATAATAGTAAATAAATTCCGAACATTATTAACTGCATTATTCAAGTCAGTATTGAATATGTTATAGCAAAAATCGAAAACACCATGTTCAAAACTTCCCACACTGGAATCCCCCATATCGTTCCACGGAGATTACTAGCCCCTTTGCCACCCTGCCAAGGCACGCTCTCGAATTTGACCTTTTTTCCGGCTCACTGAACTCTCCACATAAGTATACACGAAGCCATCCTGATAAAAGCTGTTGCCTATTTTTTTTCTTATTAATAGGAAGGAGGCTATTATTTTGCGGTCACTCTCCGCAGCACGTTCTTTTGTCTTTTGCACAGCGTCAATCCCGAAAGGAGAACTTTGTTGATAGCGCGGCGAAATCAGTGTTAATCCGCAAAAACTCGCTCGTAAATTGGTCTTTAAAAAGGCGATGATGCGGAGAACGTCGTCGACCCGATCGCGCGGATTACCGTGATTTCGGGGGAAATGATCATTTTTACAATATTTTATAAATGGTGTCTACATATTATAATTTAAAAGGGGTGATGCAGAAAAATAAGTACATTGGTGGAACCAATAGGCTCTGTACACACATTTTCTATCAAAAGTGATCCTAGTTCTGGAAATTATCTTCAATATGACTTATAGATTAATCTAACTCCGGGGTAATATCGATCTTTTAGGTGAAATGACGATCGATTGCTCAAGAAACAATACTTTACTTTAGGTCCACGAATGTATAATCGCTTTAATGTAGGCAATTTCCTATGAAGTTTCTAAATATCTCTTTTTAGAAAATTAAAACGTGTGACGCATTGATCAATTTCACCCCATTTCTCGGTATCTCAAGCGAGAGAGCGCGCGCGGGATCGAGGAAGAAGTGATGACGGGAAGGGACCTATCAAATTTCAAACTCACGCGATTTCGGCAAGCGGATTTGAAGCCGCGGTTACCTTTTAAAGTCGGCCGAATCGTAGAATAAAACCGGGCACCCGACTTGCGTGCGTCTGTATAGCTTGCCTAATTGTGCGGTGTGAGATGGTTTTATAAACGAATAGCTTAATTAATTAAATCGGATGATATTCACCGGCGCGGAGGTATTCATGGATAGGTTTTGGTTCGTCTAGTGGAGCCTGGCGCTGACCGGATGGTGTCGATATACGGAAGACGATTGCTTTGAAATTGTACCACCCGCGTATTCGTCTCCCCTAAAAAAAGCTACTACGATCGTCAACGGGAAGTCGAGAAGAAATGTGACCAGGATTTGGAAGATCGTTAAGCTTCGCGATCAACGTAGTGAACCGAAAGGCATTCATGATGAGTTGAGTATCTTTTATGGGTTAAGAACATGTCATTTAGACTTTATATGACTGACGTTGTTTGGATGGTACACGTATATGAAGGTAATACGGAGCGTATTCAGGGCGCTTCCTGTCGTCCTTACATTTGGGGTAGTTAAATGAGGAAGCTTGACACTTTATCTTCCTACTAGATCTTTGCTCTTTGCTCTTTCCAAGAATTGCTCAGTGCAAATCAGAGTGTATTTTTATAAGATGAAAACTCAGCTATAATCATGACTTTTGGATTCTGATTTCTACCCGTGTACTATTGCAAATATTCGTTTGGACCGTTAACTGTTTATACCTTCCTAAACGAATCCAATTCAACCTGAAAAGCAGATCAACATTTCATGGTGATCGCTCACATCACCCATTACAATCCATATTGTGTCCAACCAAGATCGATCGTTCACACTACTTGATTGACCGCCTCTTGAGGAGTTATGCAATCGCACACACATCACCGGTCGGTCGATCCATGTTAATCAATTTCAGCAACTTTACTCTGTGCGTGTTGTCTAGGTTGACATGTTTTTGTCACATCAACGATTGCGACCACCTCAACCCGGAGAGCGAGATCGAAACCGGCGGCGGCGGCGCAACTCGTTCGATCGATGATGGTCGATCACGTGTTTGGAACAATTTTCCCAGCATGTGCTGAGTAGCTACGCTATCTTCGACCGTTGCTCCTTAGCATAACCGGCTTCTTGGAAGTGTATCTGTACCCGAGCTGGAACGAATAACTCGTATTACCATATTTTTGTATTATACCATAATTAGGTATTTTCAGTGGTCCTGGTATTGTCCATACTTTCAATTGGTATTTCCATGGTTCTCAAAATATTGTTGAAATAAATGAAAATTCCTCATTGAGGTATTCGAAAGCTATTGAGGACTGCTTGAGTGTTGAACTACTATTGAAAAAAAATCACTTTTAAATGAAAGTTCATCATGTATTATTTAGGTATTGCATTTGGGTGTTTGTGGAATAGGGTTTCGTTCTACTTCATCGTAAGCACTATTATTCGTCGTATCAAACTAAAAATGTTCCATTACGGCGGATGTTCCAACTTACCTGCAACATAGATTCATTTTTCAAGTGTACTTTTGTGAAAGCTGTTGTGGTTCGTACACTTGTACACCAAAAATGCAATAAAACTACTGTTTTTCGATAAATAACTTCAGTTCAATTAACCACTTAGCACTTTTTCACCGAAATGGCATGGACGAGCACGATTGGAGAGAAATGCTTAGCGATCGACACCAGTCACGCCACTTTATGATACAAATTTCTTCCCGCCCCCCTGTGGGACTTACTTCGCCGGGCACTTATTTTCACTATGGAAAACGTTCATACTTCTTCACTGAAGGATTACATTCCAATCACACACCGTTAAAGTTCTTTAATCTACAAAATTTTATGAAATTTCCTCAACAACCACGCAAATTGAGAATGTAAACAAAGTTCAATGCGTCGTACTGAGAAAGAAAAGCTTGTGCTCATCAATGTGTGCGCGATGCTCAGCCAGGGATGCCAGGAGATTTTTTCCAATGTCTTCCAATTGCATAGAAAAATGTCTTCCAATGTCTTCCACTTAAAACTTTTCAATTATCATGGTAGGTATCTTTATAAAGTCCAAATCTTCGGGTTAACGCCCAAGTAAAAATGGAGCAAATGAGAGAACTGAAAAATCAGTTTTCTGCTTCAAAATCCCCAATTCTACCTGTAATTTTCTTGAAAACACTGTTATTTTTTCCTTGACCTTAAAAATGGTAAAACCGCCAGGGTATCGTTGTTACTAAATAAATTACAAATTACAAATTACAAATTCTGAAAAAATAAATACACACAAACCAAAACTGCTGTGTATTTTTTTTAATTTGTTCATTTTAAAGCGAAGTATGCACTTCGACAGAAAAGTAATCGCCTATCCCGATGCATGGAAAATTTCTTGCAAGAAATGGTCAAGAAAAGCATTTTTCTTTGATCGTAGTATGCAGTTTAAAAGAAATGTCATATCAAATGGAGCTCACTGTAGAAAATCCTTGAGCATTTCTTTCCACAGAAATTTTTACTTTTCTTGAGCGGAACAGCATACTTAGCTTAAAGCTAAGTATGCTGTTCCGCTCAAGAAAAGTAAAAATTTCTGCCCAAGAAATGGTCAAGGAATTTCCTACAGTGAGCTCCATTTGAATTGACATTTCTTTTCAACTGCGTACTGCGATCAAAAAAAAAATGCTTTTCTTGAGCATTTCTTGCAAGAAATTTCCCACGCATCGAACTAGGCGATAACTTTTCTGTTGAAGTGCATACTTCGCTTAACGCAGAAAACTGCTATTTCAGTTATGACCTTCGCTCCATTTTTAGTTAAGCCTGGTAAGTCAGAAAATTAGGCTCTCCTTTGTCATGTTTGACATTATTGATGAGGATTTTCTTAAAAGAAATCATCCACAGCTAATTCCTCTAGCATTTTGTTTTTAAATGCTTCAGCCAATAGCTGACCTGTGCATGGTTTTATTTTCAACCAGATTTCAATTCAGTCGGAAGTTCCCTTGGTTATGAATAATTATTCTTGAGAATTCATCAGGAGTTCAATCAGAAACTCGTCTAGGAATACCTTCACAGATTGCTGCATGAACCCTTAAAAAACATATCTACATTAATTTATTCACGGAACTCTACATTGAACTGAAATGTATCTAAAAGAATATGAAAGGATTCTTCCAAGATTATATGCATGTATTCCTCAAGCATTGCAAAAAGAATAAAATGAATGAACAATTTAATTAATAAAATTCCTAGCAGAATACTTCTTTACGAGTTTCTTCAGAAATGTTATACGATATTCAAAGCCAATCAACGAGAAACTTTTTGTTCTTCGTCCACGAATTTCTTCAATTGTCTAATCAGAGATTTCTGCACTAATTTATCCCGAAATTTTACAAAGAATTTCTCCAGGAATTCCTCCAGAAATTTGTATACAGATTTTCTAAATACGCCCACTTTGTCCGACAGCAATCTCTAGAAATTGATAATTTTTCATGGTTTTATTCAGACTTTTTAGCAAATTTCTCAATCTCATGTACTCCTCGATGAATTATTCTCACGATCTAAAAAATTTTGTAAACAGTTTTCAAACAAGTTACCCTAGAACCCCTTTTAGCATTTTTTAGAAACTATCAGAATAATCAACTTCAAGGCTTCCTCCCTGAATTTCCTGCCATAGATTCCACCAAGGATTGCATTCGCTAGAGATTTCTTTGAAGGTTCCTGATGAAAAGCATTGAGGGATTTGTCCACAGATAACATATGAAATCTCCCTGAAAATTCTTTTAATTTCGTTTTACACTTCAATCATCGCTTCACTCAATACACTGCAATGGGATTTCAGATGGAACTCTGAAGGAATTCTAGGAGAAACTCGTAAGAAATTCCTGGACGGAATTTTGAGAATTTCTTGAAGAAACTCTGGAGGAGATTCGAGGATTTTGTCCAGGAATTCCTCTGCGGGTTTCATCCAGAAATTCTTCCGGGGTTTTACTCTAGAAGTACCTCCAAAGATTTCATTATTTTAAGAATTCCTCCAGGAATTTATTCGGAGATTTCCTCCAGCATTTCGTCCAATATTTTTTGAGAAATTCCTTCGGGGATTTTTTAGAGAATTTCTCCTGAGATTTTTTCTCCTCCAGAAATTTTTCTGAGGATTTCGTCCGGAAATTCTTCTGGGGAAATCATCAAGGATATCATCCTAGGGGATGCGAATTGAAAATCAACAAGCAGCCAGGCTGCTGTCAAATAAAACTTTTCGTCAAAATCTTCCGAGTATGCCCAAAAATGTTCGGTCATGATTTCGTCACGCTAAAAATGTTATGCAATTTATATCACACAAAGACTGCCAACTGTTAAAAAAAAGTTGTGCTTGGTTAAAATTATGCAGAAGTATTTAACAACTTTTCTTGAATATGTTTCTTTTTAACACATGGCCAGAAAATTTTTGATTAAGTCTGTTCATTGGGAAAATTGTTAGCATTTAATTGATGATACTTAGTGTGAAGCATTTTAAGAGTGCACTTTGAATGTGGTTTCCTGCGAGACAAGCAAACAAACAACGGTGAGCACTCGCGAAAAAGATTGTGTTAAATTTGAACAATTAAAATATTCTAGTCCACACCCCCTAGATATCATCTAACAATTTGCTTTAGAAAATCCTGAAAGAATTCCTCCGGGGATTTTCTCCAGAAACTCCTCAGGGGCTCTCAAATTGCAATTTCTCCGTAGATTTACTCCAGAAATAAATTCCCGGACGACTTCAAGGGGATTTTCTCCATAAATTAATCCAGTATATCCTCCGAAGTTCCTCCAAAGTTCCACCAGGAAGTACTTTGGATTTCCTTCATAGCTCCTTTAGGAATTGTTGCACAGTTCTTTCAAAAATTCCTCCAGGATTATTTTTCCGGAGTTCCCTCATGAATTGTGGAGGAACTATGAAGCAATTCTTGGAAGAATTCCGGAGGCGTTCTTAGAGCAATTCCGCAAAAATTGCTTGATTAACTCCGGAGAAATTCCTGGAGAAACTAAGGGGGGTATTCGAAGCGATTCTGACTGTTGGTAAGGAACACCGGAGGAACATTCAAGGATTTACGGAGGAACTTTCAAGGAATTGCTGGAGGAACTCCAGAAGAATTTCTGGAATAAAATGTAGAAGAATTGCCTGTAGAAATCCGGAAGACGTTTCAAGGAATTGCTGAACTAAATCCAGAAAAATCGCCGAAATAATTTCTTGAAGGAGTTTAAAAAAAAGCGGGAGGAACTCTGGATGAATTCGTGAAGGAAGTCTGGAGAAATTCCCGGAGAATTATTTTTTTTAATTTTTTTCCTGAGGAACTCTGGACAAACTCCCTGGAGCATTTCCGAGGAATCATAGCGAAACCCCCATGAGTCGATGTTTCATTATTCGATATTGACACATGAAACCATACAAAACCCCATTATTTCGTGGTTACTATGGTGGTCCCCTCATACAACTTTTTAAAACATTTCTGTTCCATGGCTCGGTATTCCCATGAGTCGGTGGTCTTTTCAGATATCGACTCAGGGAGGTTTGACTGCACTTGAGTAACTCTGGAAACTTCCTGGAGAAATAAAAAAAACTCCAGGAAAAACTATGGAGGAGCTCCAAAAGAATCCCCGGAGGAATTCTAGGGAAAAATCTCCGAAGAAATGCCTGGTGGAAATCCCCGAAGCAAATCCCCGGAAATTTTTTTATGGAAATCTTCAGAGAATTTTCTGGAGGAAATCCTGAAGTAAATTCCCGGACGCACGCTATGTCTGAACCAGACGATTATAAAAAATCCAATGTACATCGGATTTTTTCTCGCAATAGATCAGTATTTGGTCTCTATTTTCATAATCGGAAAATTTTAAAATATTCTATCAGTGAAATTTTTTCCATACATATTGTACGCTGAAATGCGTCGAGAACGTGATATTCATGGGATTTTGTATAAAAAATGACTAAAAAGTGGAAAAAATCAAAATTTCACCGATGGAATATTTTAAAACTTTCCGATTATTAAAATATATCCCAAATACTAAACTCTAGCGAGAAAAAATCCGATGTACATTCGATTTTTATAATCGTCTGGTTCAGACATAGCGTGAGACGAATTGCTATTGAGAATCCACTGAGGAGTTCCTGGAGCAAATCTCCGGAGTAATCCTTGAAATCCTCGGAGGGATTCCTGGAGCAAATCTCCAAAGAACTTCCTGAAGGATATCATTTGAAATATTCTCTGGAAAAATAGCCGAAACAATTTGTATTTGAAAATCCCCGGAATTAATTACTGGATGGAATACCCAGAGAAAGCCCTGGATTAAATCTCCGGGAAAAATTCGTAGTGCAAATCCTCAGAGATATTCCTGGAAGAAATCTTCGGAAAAACTCTCTGAAGAAGTCTCCGAAGGAATCTGTAGAACATACACGCAGGAACATCTTAATGAATTTCTAGACGAAATCACCAGAGGAATTCCTGGACGGAATCCACTGAGGAAATCCCTGGAGCAGTTGTTGTTAACATCATCGGAGGAGTTTCTGGAAAAAATACCCAGAGGAATTGTTGAAACAAATTTCCGGAAAAATCCCCGAGGGAATTCCTGGACTTAAACTCCGGAAAAAATCCTGGTACAAATCCCCAGAGAAATTTGTGGAGAAAATCCTAAAAGCAATCGCTGGAAGAAATCTCTGGGGAATTTCTGGACGACATCCATGGAGAAAAGCTTCTGAAGGAAAGACATACCCGAAAAGATTCCTGGAGTAAATCCCCATAGAAATACTTGTAAATTTCGAAAAGTCCTTGTAGGAATTCCTGAATTATTTAGATGGAATAACACTAAAACATTACTAGAATGCAATCTAAATCTTAAATAAAAATATAAAAAAAAAATAAATCTTTGCAAGAGTTCCTAGAAGAAACTCTGCAAGAATCCTTGTCAGAATTCACAGATCAACATTTGAAGGAATCCTTGGAGAATTTTAAACGGAATTCGGAGAGGGATCGCTATAGTTTGAATAAGACGTGCGAAAATCTTTTAGAAGAGTTTCTGTAATTTCCAACTCATATGTTCTTTTTTCAAATCTAGGAATTTTTAATATGCCAATAATTTAAAATTGTCTTCCAAATGTCTTCACAAATTCTGAAAAATATCCAAAAATCTTCCATCTTCCAAATGTCTTCGACACTACTCAAATGTCTTCCAATGGAAGACATGTCTTCCAACCTGGCATCCCTAGCTCAGCGTAAAAAAAAATGGTTCCTTTGATTGTGTTGTTTTCGCTGCACTGTGAGTAAATGTCATAATTGTTCGGTCAAAAGGTATTGTGTTTATATGTTTGAGCTGAATTTTGATGGCGAAAAATGAATTTTAAAGGAAATTAATATATTTCATCATCATGCTGAAGGAATGGAGGAAGATACCCGTTGATCTATGTGTTCTAGTAAAACATTTTATAATAACGTTGGTATGTTGTATTTTAACCACTCACTTTATCACAGTGAGTCGTAAGTTGTGAGACGAATCTGAAAACTTACTGCGACAGAAATGAAAACGATACGACGAATTGAGAATACGGCAAGATGCAATTTCATTGCATTATTTCCAAACAGACGATCAAGATTTATCAAAATCTTATTGTACAATGCTAGAGCCGTTTTGGGAAGGAATTGTTCGGCATTGGTTTGTATCAGCATAATTGACTGCAATACTGGGAAAATTGCAGGTTCTCACTGATCAAAGCTTAACACGAGTTTTGAGATGTTCTACTCTTCATGAAAGGCTCTTTCATGCCTTATTCACTAAATATTGAAAATTATCTGGTATAGAATCCCTTAGTTTGGCATTCCACAGCAGTTTTCTTCTGCTCGGGTACAAGAGACAACACAGCTTCTAGTTGTCGTCGTCGTCATACGTACATAGCTAGTCCGGTCACGATCCTGATGTTGCATCCAGTTGCGTGGTGCAATGTTCACAACTTTGTACGAAACTGGAAGAAGCGTTTTTTTGCGAAGTCGCCCATGCCGGTAAAATATCGCCGGTAAGTTTTGCGTCAAGCTGCGGCCGGTGACCTGATCTCGACCTGAAGATGTGGGTACTGGTTTCGTTGTTTGTTCTTTTTATTATGCCTAACATGCGTACAGAGATAACAATCTGGTGCGTACAAGATGTTTGCGATAAGCTCGGATATCTTGGCAGGGATATTTTGCGGTAGGTCTGGGTGGATGAATGAAACCTCAATTCACGAACTGGATCGAAAGTTTGCAAATTGAATTGATTCGCGAAACTCGAGCACAGTGGTAACACTATCATGGATAACTCATTTCTATCCCATTTCCATTTGAAACACATGTGAAATAGAAAAACTTACAAGCGTTACTAGGTGACCGACAATAGTGAAAGCAGTGTATTTAGTTTTGTAAAAGATGTTTTGCATTTTGGAGTCTGATTTTAGTAAATCCATCAAACATATCAAGAAACTATGCTTATGCTATTATTTGCTGTAAATTGTGTACGTATTTCAAATATATTATTGGATTCGTAGACCTTGATGAGACTCGAATATGTGAAAACTTCCAAGAATTACTTAGAGTTTAGGAATATCCTTCTTAGGCATATTCAAAATTTGAAAGTGTCATTTAAAATACTAAACCTATAAAATGTGAGAGAGACCTATTAGAGAGACCTCTAGAGAGTGAGACCTATGTCCTATACCACTCAGTTATCTCAGCACACTGCCGAAAGTGAATTCAATTTGTTAAAAGTTTTGTGTTGCTGCTCGAAATGGAATTCTTGGCATTTTAGTTGATCGTTTATAATTACGTTTATAAGCGAATTATTGTTGTAAAACGAATGTGTTCGACTTTACTTACATCCGATCATTGATACATAGACAAAAAGTAAGTCGGCCAAAATATGTATATTTTTTGCTGTGATACGCTACATGTTGCATGTCATGGTCGTATAAGTTTATGAAACCAATCCATCTTTATTTGTCTTTATTAGCAGTGGCCGGTAACCTGATCCGTCAATAAAAGAAACCTAATATTTTGCGTGTCTAGTATTGCCATACTGACCCCGTCATCCAGTTATCATACACACCACATTTAATGCACAAAAACAAACCTAACGCTGTCTGCCGCACAGTGGTACCGCCCATAGGTCATAAATCGAAAAACAAAATGTCTTGCTTGTCATTCTTTTACCTGTTCATGGATCAATTATGATCTCTGATTTAAAAAAAATAAACATTATAGACGTTCCTGTATGATTTGCAAAGAAGGGCTATGAATGATTGAGTGCATTTATCATGTGTTAAAAATACGTTAAAAATAAAGCGATTTCTGCACTTCGTTTATTGTCTTCGCAAATCAGAATCAAATGATGTTTCAATCAGTTTATATTACAGAACATTAGTTCAGATGTATATCTATCATTTCCGATACATTTTAGAGTGTTATTAGACATGAAGTAATCAGTATTGATGTGAGTAATGGGGGTAGAAACATACTCACTTCGTAACTACATCGCTTTATTAGAAGTACGTTTTTAAATATGTTTTTAGTCACATTTAATCAAACGTCTGCTACCAAATGATCATGTTTGAGAAGGAAAATGAACCTGTGAAGGTTCTAGCTGCAAATGTTTGCAAATAAATTAGCAGCGTGCTTTCAAAGTTGTTAGTTCTTACCTATAAAGGCAATGGTCAAAATATTCATAGAATTTATTACATACCAGTATATTTGTAGCTAACTGGAATGAATATACAAAATAATGAAACTTCTACTACTCATACTTCAATTCGATATGAATGCACTTGTAACATTGTATATTGATTTAGTAATTAGTTTTAATGAGGGCGTTGAGACAATAAAATCATATCAAATTAGTATTGGTACAACAGCCATTCTAATATACATGACATGACTTCCCAAAGTGTGGAAGGAACTACATGAAATAGTTCTTGTACCGTCATGGGGGGCTTCTTTAGACACTTTTTTTGAATTTTCAAACTTTGAGAAATCATAACTCCTGTAATAGTGGATGGATTTTTTTTATTCGTACATATATTCAACGTGAATATGTATGTGGCGTTTATGCAAAATAAGAGCTGAATTAATCGCGAAACAAAACAAATGTTTATATAGCCACCAAAAAAGTTGCTTCTGGAATGGTTGGGGGCTACTTTTGACACTGCAAGAAAACATTTAAGTTTCTTAACAAAATTAGTTATTTTTGAACATTTAATTTTAGTTTTATGAAGGTATAATTAATTTTACATTTCTGGCAATTTTTTTCCCAGTTAAGTTTTATTTATGAAAAAATAAACAGAATTTTAGTTCAAAACCTTGATTATAAAAAACATCATAGCGCGGCCATTTTTGGCTTCCGTCCCCGTTTGGCTGGAGCGGCAGCTTTGGGTTTCGGGTCCTTTTTAGCAATTTCGTCTGGAGAAACACTTTTGCCAGGTGACACTTTCAACTTTTTCTTCGGTTGGGGCCCAGCCGGACAACTGACGACGTCATTACGATGCTCCTTAAGGAATTCTTTGAACGATTCTCCTACCAAATCGATTTTTACATCCACAGATGGCAGCTGGCTTAGGAGTTCATGGGGATTCAATGGTACTATTCCACACTTCCTGAAGCCCGAAACCAGAATACGGCGAGTTTGAGGTGCCATTGCTTTTATAAGTTCATTGATGAGGCTTCCGAGTCTGCTTTTTGGAATCGTTGCATTCTTAGAACCTTCACGAGAAGCAGATGCGTTGCATTGGGTGGTAGGCAGATGAACTTTATGCCTCTTTGTTGGCAGATTCTGATAACCGATGGACTCAAATGAGACGAAAGATTGTCTCCAATTAGCGCAATCGGTCCTTTCAAATGCTTTGTGGCCATCAGAAAAAGAGATTTGAACCAATCTTCAAAAGTCGGTTCGTCGAACCAGCCGAAACTAGTTCGATTGTAGCGCGTTCCTTGAGGGCCATTAAGTGTCCAAGAGTCCCATAAGTGTTCTGCCTTAAACACCACGTATGGTGGCAACAACTGTCCGGTGGCACTTCCACAGTACATTACGGAAGTTGCGGATTTACTGAAGTTCCTCACGTTTTCAAAGTATTTTAATCCGCGCTTGCAAATAGCTAGCTTCTTTCCGGGGTCATCAGACAGATTTGTCTCATCGTAGTTAAAAATATTGGAAGCAGGAATTCCGTCTAGAGATACCTTTAGATTGGCCATGTATTCATCAATAGTTTCACGTGTTATCGCTGCTCGGCTTAACTTTATGTTCTGTGCAAAACGTTTGCTCAATTCTTGGTGATCGCGAAGGAACCGTTCCACCCAGTTCCGTGATGGTTTATTGTTTTTAAAAACCGGAACACTCCGATTTTGCTTCGCCAAATAAATACGAACAACTTCCCGGAGATCATCAGGTCCTACAGGGAAGCCCCACTCGGACAGGATGGAAAGGTGGTCCACAAATGATGCTTCTTCCGCTTCCGTGAAGACTTTTTGATGGCCAGGATCACATTTGTGCAGCCCATGCAGTTTGTTGTATACGGTTTGTCGGCTGCAATTCAGCTCTTTTGCGGCATCTGTGTGGGTCATCACTCCGGCTTCAACTTTTTTGAGACATTTCTTCAAAGCTTCCTCGGAAACCACGGTATATTTTCGAGAATTATCGGGTTTTCGATAGTTCCGCACCATTTCTGAACAGGAAAAAAGTAAACAAGCACAATCGTGCAATATGGCCGTTAGGAAAAAAATTGCACCGCTGCTCACTTTTTGCGATAAAACAACAAAGTTTAGTGAACAATCCAAGCAATGCCTGTTGAAATATGACTACCGACAGTTAATTTAGTTGTTAATCAACTTACCGCAATTTATCAATGGTGAAAACAACGATTATGGAACAATTGTTTTACGTGGTGTAAATCAAATTCCCGGGACACTCGAAGTTTTTTTTTGTTTTGACAAGAGATATGGACTTATTTTTGAAAATGGCCTATGCAGAATGGTGGCAAAAATATCATTTTATAAAAGTGTGGAAGATATTTTATAACATTATATGTTATTTTTATTAGAAAAAACTAAAAAGTGTAAGTGTCCAAAGTAGCCCCGCATGTCAAAAGAAGCCCCGCACGACGGTATTTATTTTGATCATCAAAACAAAATATTCAACAAAAATCCAGTATCTGTATATCCAGCGCTCAAAAAATGAAACTGTGAGGATAAAAAATATTAAGAAGAAACAAAATATTAACAAATAATTCATTAGTTATTTCTTAGTTGTAAGTAATTGAAACGTAAGGTTCATTACATTATTTGACATGTTCGTTATTTGGTTTTGGTAGAGGTTTGATGTGAAATTGGCATTATCAGTTAATAAGTATTTCAAAAATTCATTTGGTATGTACATCTTCTGCACTTAGAAAAATGTTTATTAGCTTTTTAGATTCACATACCAATAGTAGGCTTATGAGCATGTGAAGTAACTCTGTGCGGGGATCTTTTCAAGTTGGACAATAATAATCCTGATATTTTGCTTTCAAAGTATAGATTTCATGCTACTTATCAATAAAATATTAAATATTATTGTTAATCTTGGACACGGAAAGAGAGATAATTGCGAAGTCGGTTTTATGCACATATATTAATTCATATAACAGAGCATCTTCCACATCCTAATTAGAATTTTTGAAGTGATATCAATAACGACATCAACTTCGATGGGGTTTTAACAGTCAAAAATAAATAATTTGGCAATTGCTGATGGTATTTGTCATCGGATATTGAGTAAAATGATTTATGACCGCTTCGTAGAACAAATGGAACCACTGTGCGCCGTAGAGTATAGAACGTTTACCTTAACGATTCAAAAACTCACAGTTTCCGCAAATGTCCAGCTGACCGTTTATTGTTTGGAGTGCTGTTGTCGGTCCAACAAGCCTTTAGCCCAACAAGGGCGTTAATATCCAATTGGATCATGTGGAGCTAGTTTCCGGGTTTGACTATATTAACGTTCAACGCTCCGTCATCGTAATCATCGCCATCATCAAAACTTCAAGAGCAGTTTTTCTGTTCGAAAATGAAAATTTTTCGATGAAAATGTGTTCACTGTGTTTCGGTTGGAGAATAGCATACAGTGAACACATTTTCCTGTAAATTTTCTTAATTTTGAACAAAGAAACTGCTTTTGAAAAATCCGAAACCAAGGACGGATCCTGCCCCCTTAACGCCACCGGACTTCTACCAAAGACAAATTCTTCTACGCCTACTTGCCCCATGTTCTATGTAAACCTTATGGACCGCGGGACAAATATACGTAGAAGGTAGTACGGGTGGAGAAATCCGTTAAACGTACATCGTAGAGCGACAAGCCGAATTGTTCCAGGATTTCGACAAAGAGCATTGGTTTACTTTGACGTTAGCCCACAGTCGACTGTCGACAAGAAGAGACTTAAAAAGTGTCATCTGATCAAACATTTCTCGAAGACAGGGGTTTTCAGCAATTTTGACTCGCGGAGCACTTTTTGAAATCAAATCGTCGAACGGAGCACCTGTTCTTTGTCTCCGTTTGAAATCCTATTTTTTACACGCTGAAATCGAACCAGTAATTCCTAAGATTTACAGTCAGTGACAAAAGTCCGTTTCCCATTTTCTGACTATCAGCCGATGCAGACAAGCGGACAACCTGTCCGGGCCCATCTTGATGAGTTCAGCTCCGATATCATGCTTGCCAGCGGCCTTGTTGTATTTGTGTTGTTGAATGGTATCCTTAACTTCCCCCAACCTGGGAGCTGGTTGGTTTCCACTGTCCGCTGTGCTGACGTAGCCATCGCCTTTGCTGTCCTAACCTTCTGTGCCTTTGATCTCTGCGCCACACAGTGGCCCAAAGCTGGCCAAAAGTCAAAAAAATGAAGTTTGCAAATTCCTTCTCGAATATTTTTTCTTGATTTATTCAGTATTGAATAACAATTCCCCAAAGTTTCAGATCGATCGGTTTGCTGTTTCCGCTTCAGTCTCTATCGTTCCACGTTCTGCCGCGTACCATGCTGCAGTGTACGGATATATCTAAGATACAGTGTGACCCGATAAAGCATGGAAACGTTTTCTTGGAAATTGTTGACAATGTAGACCCAGACATCCTGAACATCTAGTATTGTTTTGCTTCGCACCCATGCTCCGTACCAATAGGTTCATAGGATTTCTGAAAAGATTAATTTCAATTAATTTGATTCAGACTTAAATCAAGCTGAATCAAACTCGATGTAGTTCCCATCGTCCGGAAAATGACGTGAACTTGAACATGGCAATCATCGCAACCATCGAAATTCACCGCTCCAGAAATAAATTTGCAAATCGCACCCCGACGTCATCGCGCACACGCTTAGAGCAGCGTCTAGGATGAAAAATGACTCTAGTTTTGCCACAGCAAACGACACACTTCCCCAAAACGGCGTAGATGTTATTGGCCGCCATCACAGCGATGATCCAATTTTCTGCCTCCTCCGTCAAAGCGATAAAACAACTGGACATTTAATTCGATATTATTTATATCCACTCATTACATACAGACACCGACGCCTCACATGGACAGTAGTGTAGTGGTCAAGCCTGCACGGATTTGCCAAAAAATAGAAACCGGCTGACCATAAGAGCAGGAGCGGCTGAGTCATATTCCGGTCTAATCCCGTGGTTCTCGCCGCTAACACGCGAACGTTTGTTTATATAACATCGCGCGGGGGTAATGGTTCCGAAATGCAAATTCGCGAAACGTGATTTAATGTGCCAGTTTTTGTTCCATCTCTTGAACGCACATATGCGCGTGCATACAAAGACATACAAATGCCACCGAATTGATTAGAATTCGATCAGCATTGTCTTGCGCTTGCTTGATACTTGATGCTTGATGGGCCAAAATTCGCTACGATGAATCTACGCCGAATGGATGATTCTTCTCCATTGGAGTCGGTCCTGGTCCAATCGTTTCCAGTCGTTCAGAATTTTAGATGCCATAAGATCCTCCTCAACGCGGTCTACGGGCTCGTTCAGGTTCTTTTTTGAATATTATCTTTGCTAGACGTTCTTTTGCAATACGGGTAACCAGCCCTACGTTGCCTGTCGTAGTTTAAACGCTTGACAATACCCACCTCTTTATACAACTATTGGTGCAATCGTGATTCATTCCACCAGATGCCGTTGTCTAATTTACCGCCAAGTATTGTTCGCAGTACTTCGAAAATTCCGAAAGATATCCGCTCATCTTCCAACAATGTTTACAATTCATGGCCATATAGTAACCGGATGGATCAGTGCCTTGTTTAACGCGAGTTTGATTCTCCTTTGAGCAATTCCACCGAACATGACGAATTTTTTTTTAAATTTAATTTTTGTATTTTTTGAATCGCCTGAAAATTTGCATACAGATTCTTTATGACCTAAAATGCTATTTTGCACCTTTAGACCGCCATTTTGAACCTCGCCTTATTTTTGAGAAGGGCGTATCGGAAAATGCATAGCAAATCTTTAAAAATCTGTAACTCGAAAACGGTTTGTCCGATCGATTTGAGATCTTCTTCAAAGTTGTAGGTATTGCTTAGGACTATATGGACGGTAAAAATAAGTTACCGATTATTTTTTATTTCAAAAACAAAATTTTAAAATCGATTTTCTCCAGAAACGCAGTTTTGATTTTTTTTATTTTTGGATATGTTTTAGGGGACAACTTATGTGATTTATTGCACAATATTTCAAAATGGAAGAATTATGGACAAAAAAGTTATGATTTTTTAAAAAATTACAGATTTAAAAAAAAATCGAAATAGCGGAAAACAATATTTTTTATATGATTATTTGAAAGTACAGAAAAATTGCAATCGAAAAGTACTTAAGTAAATTTTTTCTAGGTTGCATTAATTTCGAGATATACTCATATTTATATAAAATTTTCAAATAAAAAAAGTAAAATAGGCCCTTTTCAAACATATTTCGTGTTTCTCCATTCCAGAAATATTTTATTTTGATTGAGTGAATCGTAGCTGAATTGTTTATTGTTTGATCAAAACCTATATACTAAAGTATGCACGGTAAAAAAATATAAACGAAATTTTCAAATGAAAATTTGAAGTTCATTGTTCTTAAAATCCGCAAAATTGATGTTTTTAATTTTTGGATATGTTTTGCAGCATATTGTTTGTAATTTCTTGCACAATGCCTCAAAACGGAACATTTTTGGATAAAAAAAAAATATTAAAAAAAAATAAATAAAACGAATTTATGTAAAACGATATTTTTGGTGCGTTTTTTTGAGTACAGAAAAATAACTATATATTTTGAAATATGAAAAATCTATCGAAAAATACTCAAGTAAAATTTAGCTGAGATGCATCACTACCGAGATATACACGGTAAATCTAAACGTAGCATTAAAAAAGTGATTCTATCACAACGGTGTACCTTTGGTCCCCAGGGCTAAGCCCGGCTAATGGGTAAAGCCATCTCATCGCGGCAAGATCGTACAACCATGGAGAAGGAGTTTGTTTTTTTTTATATATTTACACTGCAATTTTATTTCTTAATTATATCAACTACTTACTTGTTATCGTCACAGCTAGAAAATTGTCTAACTTCAATTTGTGTTTCAGAGATAGGGATAAACGAGTGGTATTTCTGAGTGCCTTGAACTGTTTTTGCACTTGAAAATAGTTGGTTAAGTTCTTGTGCAATGATATCATATTCCTCAGTATTTGAATAACAAAAGAAGATTTGTGTAAGTTGCTCTTCTTTCCGATTTTGAGCCCAATCATATAGTTCCTTAGCATTTTTTATCGGATGTTCACGTTCTTTGGCAAGACTGGCGCTGGTAGCCATACGTTTTAGTGTCCCTCCTATGGCATCGCATGGCCCTTTTCCATGTGATGTTGCAAAAAATGCCATTCAACTTCTTTATCATATTTGATTTTAAATTTCCAAAGAGTTGTAAAGTTCTTCCTATGTTTATACTGTGATGCAGCTCCGTCAGACATAAAATATATCTTGTTGATAGTTAATTTGTGATCCAATCGCAAAAAATCTATCATTTTAGATATGAATAAGTTGATAGATACAGAATCGTGGCGCAAATCTTCTGAATTTAAAACAAAACTTAAATGATTGACTTTGCCATCTTGATGATAATATATTACAAACGGATGCAAAGTAGCTTGCTGAGCATTCCAATGATGGCTTTGAACTTCATCTTGAAGAATAAATGTGTAGTTTTCCGAAAAATCACAAATTCACCTTCTATCAAATTGTTTTTTGTGTTATTTAAAAATGTAGCTTGCTCTTTTTTGATGAAATTATGAGGTATTAGCTTCTCCAATTTTTCAAATAAACACATAAAAAATATTGTTTTCTTTTATTTCGATTTTTTTCAAAATTTGTAATATTTTATAAAATTATAACTTTTTTGTCCATAATTCTTCCATTATGAAACATTGTGCAATAAATCACATAAGTTGTCCCCTAAAACACGTCCAAAAATAATAAAAATCACAGATGCATTTTCATAGATAATCGATTTTATTTTTTTTTTTTTATTAAAAAAATCTGTCATTATTTTTTACCGTACATATTTTTTTCCAAATAGTCCTAAACAATACCTACAACAACCGCAAAATATATCCAAAAATTAAAAACATCAATGTTGCGGTTTTTAAGAACTATTAGCTTCAAATTTTCATTTGAAAATATCGTTTATATTTTTACCGTGCACTCTTTTTTCAATACTTAGGCATAAATGTTTTGATCAAACGATAAACGATTATGCTACGATTCGCTCAATCAAAATATTTTTTTCTGGAATGGAGAAACACGAAATATGCTTGAAAAGGGCCTATTTTTCTTTTTTTATTTGAAAATCTATATAAATAAAAATGGAATGATGTTTGTATGTCACGAAATGGCTTACGAACGGGTCAACGGATTTGAATGATTTTTTCTCAGTTTTGTTCGTCAAGGGTTCCGACGTGTTTGTGTCTATAAAAATCCCAGGATATTTACCGGGAGAGTTGAAAAAAACGAGCGCGAACGAAACTGTAATTTTGTATGGAACGATCAATAGCGTTTTTCAACAGCCTACTTGATGGCAAGACGAAGTTTGCCGGGACCACTAGTTTTATATAAATATGAGTATATCTCGAAATTGATGCAACCTAGAAAAAATTTACTTAAGTACTTTTCGATTGCAATTTTTCTGTACTTTCAAACAATCACATAAAAAAATATTGTTTTCCTCTATTTCGATTTTATTTTCAAAATCTGTAATTTTTTAAAAAATCATAACTTTTTTGTCCAGAATTCTTCCATTTTGAAACATTGTGCAATAAATCACATAAGTTGTCCCCTAAAACATATCCAAAAATAAAAAAATCAAAACTGCGTTTCTGGAGAAAATCGATTTTAAAATTTTGTTTTTGAAATAAAAAATAATCGGTAACTTATTTTTACCGTCCATATAGTCCTAAGCAATACCTACAACTTTGTAGAAGATCTCAAATCGATCGGACAAACCGTTTTCGAGTTACAGTTTTTTAAAGATTTGCCATGCATTTTCCGATACGCCCTTCTCAAAAATGAGGCGAGGTTCAAAATGGCGTTCTGAAAGTGCATAATGGCATTTTAGGTCATAAAGAATCTGTATGCAAAATTTCAGGCGATTCAAATAATACAAAAATAATCGGGTTTGCGAAACGGCGTGGAACCGCTCCTTTGCTGTTAGGTACGAAGCCCATAGAGATGCAATACTTCTTTCACCTCATTCACCTCAATTATTCTACCACTTCAAACTTTTCACCACCTTCTCCATTTGACTACCACTAACACGTCCTTACCTACACTGACCACCAACTAAAATATACTGCGTCTTTGTGGAGCTGATCATGAGTCCGATTCTCGCTGCCTTCCTCAAGCTGAAACGCAGTGCTCTCCAGCGAGAGCAAACTCATTAGAGCTCATGCTTAAGTTTCTTCTGAAAAACCCTCAACCCGTAAACAATGATTCAGTCGTAAAGCCTGCCAAAAACTCGTAAAAACCGAATGTTGTTGGTAGTAAGGGTTGCTTTAATTTTACCAGAGAAGCAAGAAATTATTGTCTTGTTTGAGTAAACTGTCCATGTAAACTCATCCATGTGTTAGTGACTGCTGAGTTGTGTGATGGACTACTCACATGAAAAACTGAAGCATGAAAAACTTCCTTACACAAAGAGGAAAAGTTCGATCATTTGACCAAAGCTTCAAAACTGACTGCAAATCTCAATGTTCTGAGGTATCCAAGATTTTCCTGGAATATATGTCTTAAGATTGTGATATTTTTTTCAAGCAGGACACAATCGGGATACTCAGCAGTTCAAGTTAAACGAATAAGTTATGCACAGAAATTTTGAGTCATTTAACAATCTCCTGAAATTTGTCTTTTTGATTCTATGAGCAGAATTTGTTATTCATTGTAAAATGCGGTCCATGGCAATCTTCCGATCGTCGCGTGGTTGACCACCGTTAGAAGCACCGTGCCACCGCTATGTACGAAAAGCGTGGTTTTTCATCCTGGGTGGGTCAAAACATAGCAACATGACTACTGAACTGTCCAGAAAGGTTAAAGAATATTAACTACATGATGTGTTTTATTCAATTAAAGTTTAAGATCATCTTAGAACTTACGAAAATATAGGTCTTATGATCAACTAAAATAATCACTCATTGTTATATATTTGATAATAGCGGTATGTGAACAGTAGACTCGGGTTGTTAAACTGAATAAATAGTTGAACGAACGAATTCCAATATAATAAGATTTTAAAACAACGTACGCAATGACTGCCATTTTATAAAGTTAGTGATACAATGTTAGAAAACGTAAACTATACTCATAGTACGTTCCATATAAATCCTTGGGTGAATGTTACTTTCAAATCACTAGTCACTAGAAATCACTAGTTACGCTTGTTGATCTGGAGACTTTAGACAATATTTATTCATTGGGTACATAAAATTGCTCGGTTCCGTGTCATTTGGCCGAATGCCGTTTAGCCGAACGTGATTTGGCCAAAAAGGTCTTTTGGCAAAATGCCGTTTGGTCGAAATAATAAAATAAAAGAATAAACTAAGATATGCATCATGGGGCAGGACACTTAATAATATTGGTATTCATATTTGTTAACATCAATTAATATATATTAATCCATTGAATATTTTCGAAACACATCGAGGTGGCTGTGACTTTTATTTTAAGCATCAAAGACATCTGACGTTTCAAGGTATCAACCTACATGATGAAATCAAACACGGTGAGCTTTCATCCTTTATTTAAATGCAATACATATATTATTTATAATGCTGTAGGATCTTTCACTTTTCAGGGTGCGAATCCAAGCAGCGGTTGGTCTGTTGCCGAAACATATTGTGAACATCCTTGATCTTCAAGGATATTCTTCATGCGGTGCTCTTGGGGAAATCCAAGAAACTGATGTTTCCCAAATCGAAAGGGATCTGAGGCTGCTTGCCCCTATGAAATAGGCATCGCTTGATGTGGAACAACTGCATCATTTATACGGACATTTTGCAGTTTTGCCCGAAAATTTGATATTCCTGAACGGTGGAAGAAAAGCCAACTAGTCAAATAAAACAAGTGGGTGGATACTCTGCTCTTTAAGCATGTTTAAGTGTCCCTTGTTTCCATCCATGAAAGAACTAAGGTTTTTATTTGGACATTGCATTTTATTTAATTCACATCCATCATGCAATTTTTACACGTTTTTTGAGGAATGAAGAAACACGCTACAGTCGACTCTCCACATCTCGATGTTCTACATCTCGATATCTCTCCCTATGTCGATAGTTTCATAAGTCTCTTGAGTCAGCATACATTTTCACTCTCCATATTTCGATATCCTCCGTATCTTGATATCTCCATATCTCGATGTGTTTCTGTTGATTCTTTGTTCTCAATTTTCTCTCCGTATGTCGATATGACCAATATCGAAGGTTACTAGACCAAAGTTTTGGGATTCAAAACAAATTAGGAGCGCAAAATGACGTCTGTTTGTGTATTACTTTCTTGGTAACGGAGTGCTTTTCAATCTAGTATTCATCAAAAATATGTTCTTTGTCTCGATATCTCCCTATCTCGATGGTCCCTTCGATCTAAGATCAAGATCTAAGTGTGAAATCGGCTCAGAAGTGTTGCACTTCATAATTCGTACAATCATCACATATGTATATACTAGATCAAACTACAGATCTGAACTAGCTCTACATAAGATTCAAATTTATCGTTATTGTTTATTTTTGTCAATCTATCAATATGTTTCGAAAACATAATCGAGAGGAAACTCCCAGCACACTAGATAATATCTTTAGTATCAATTGTAATATTATTGATATATATTAATATTTTAATATCAGATCAAGTGTCTTGTCTCTAATAGAAGTTTTATAAATTGAAATTTATGCTTTATGCTTTTTTAGTTCTTAAATATTCTATCACTTATTGTTTGATCAACCTCCACCTTATTACCAAACGTACACCCAAACCTAAAATGTTTAAAATATTAGAAGGAAATTAATAAATTAAAACTGCTATTTTTCGAAAAATTTCACTCTTGCTTTCCCGCAGGGGCTCCCAAAAACTTTACAAAACTGAACATATTTATAGTTCTGCAGAAAACATTACTTGAAAAGGAACAAAACTATACCATGCCAAATTAGCATGTTGTATGAAATTCGGCTAGCGCTGCTTTTATTCAGAATAGTACTGTAAGCTACATAGAGCTTAGTGACATTTGAACACACGAACACTCGCATACGCTCATCATACACAGTTTTTTTTGTTTTCCTCAACGAAACTTGCACATGCTTTCCAGACTCATCAAAATGCATATGAAAATATTACCCAATTTGCTTTTTTTTTACTCAGATTCTTGGTGTTTTTTGAGACAGAGTGCATACTACTTTCCTTTGAGTTTCACAATTACATCTACACTAGAGCACCCACACCATTGAGCGTGATACGCACTATGGGACAGCTTATTCTTAAACAATGACAATTCATCATTGACATACAAAAAACTAACTCTTCAGTTTAACTTAAAAAAAGTGAAAATGCATAAATTGGAAGAATAGCCTTTTCATGAATGAAGTATAAATCTAGGATAAAAATATTATCATATAACGGCAGTAAATATGAACTTTGAAGACCGAAGTCGAAAAAAAATCATGTTTTAAAAATACTCTTTATGAACGGGTTATAAGCTTCAATGTTTGTTTTATAAAGAACAGCCTATGATCAAAAGAAGGAAAAATCTCTTATGAAAATGCAGGCAAGTGTTATATCGTTATATCAGTATGAATGCAAACCCCAATAGTAATAACATCAGTCAAACTCGCAAGAATAGCCTATGTTTAAATGAAGGAAACATTTCTGTCAAAATCATCAAAAATCAATTTAACCTTAAACCGAACTAGCCTTCAGCCAAGAGTCTTGACACGATGTGCAGAATTTATAACTTCGTCCTAAATTGACAAGTCCATTTTATCTTTCTCCTGGTGCTCTCTATACTGACAAACATGTAAAAATGTACAAACTGGATAGTTGATCAGTCGGCCGCGTTTTCAATTCCTACTGATCAGCGTTGCAGCAAGCTAATTAATTTTCAGTACGCGATTCGGCCAAACGGCATTCGGTCAGACGACCCTTTCGGCCAAACCGCATTCGACCAAATGACCGAATGGCGTTCGGCCAAACGGCATTCAGCCAATTAGCCGGACACCCAATTGCACTCCACAACGTATCAAGATTTTAGGGCCTGCATTTGAGTGAGTCCTAAGGCGATCTGGTTAGTGCCTAAGTTATTATCATTACATTACATCTCGAGTATCTGTTGCTTTGAAAATCGTTCCATATATCACTGCAGGCATATCTGAAAGTCTTAACTGCAGTGAACCCTAATATGACCTGTTGATTCTGAAACACGGAATAAATGAACGTTTTATGACTTCAATGGGATACACCGTTTTGATTTATATTCTGAACATTTAAGATGAAAATAACAATCAAGTTAAAAAAAAAATCAAAACCAGTTTATTTTTACTCAAAACCGAAGCAATGTTTATGAAAATCTATCATTGTCACTTGCTATCTGTCTTGCAGTGATAGATTTTCATAAGGATTTCTTTAAATTTGAACGAAAAAACTGGTTTTTCATTTTTGATGTTTGCTGTTGCTTGAATGATGGAGTAAATGAGCTTAGCTTAGCTTAGCTTAGACTGACTACACATATCAATGGTTGCTATTCCGTGATTGACCGAAGTCAGTGAAAATGCACAAAGAATCAACTAGAAGTTTGGCTGGGATTGGCCATAATCTTCTTCAATGTGCATAATTCAGTGCCTCTATTTATACAGGGTCAATAACGGCGCCGGCCACGTCCTTGCAGTCAGGTGGGATTGGGGGAAGGAATGTTAGTGTGTAACCTTTGCTATTTGGAGACCGTGTTTGCCTCTGCATCTCTGCAAGGTTACTGGGAGGGATGTTTGTTAATGGGAAGGATCGTTGGGTCACAGGATTCACTTTGATAAGCGATTAGACCATGATAAATAATGATTTGTGAGATATATACATGCTTATTTGTAAATATAAAATTTTCATTTGATATGAACTATTTATATGTAGTGGAAAATTATGCCGACACTTGAGGTGACGAACCATTCAAAGTTTGTTGAACAAATACCTAAATGTAACATTCCTACAGCTGTCAGGACGAAAACATGTGTTATTATATTTTACTTATTTGAAAAGAAACAAAAAACTTGATTGGTTGGAACATCATAGAACACTCTTATTCTTATGCCGACACTTACAGTGGCGAACCATCCAAAGTTTGTTGAATAAAGTGAACTTTTCGCAAGTCTACACTTGTAGTGTCGAACCATTCAAAGTTTTTTTTTTAATTACAAAAATAAAGGTAAAAAGGGGTGTTCTGAAAATAAAAAAAAATGTGAAACATAAATAATTCATGAATCAGAGTTTGTGTCGACACTCACAGTGACGAACAATTCATAGTTTGTTGAAAATTCATATTTACGTCCCACAATTGTAACGATTAAATGTGCAGTCATACATATTTTATAGATTAGAAATAGTAGCATGAAACGAGCTCACCAATTGATCCTTTATCCTTCACTGTGCAGTAGGGTGCGGCTTATTTTTCAAAAGTTCTCAAAACCAAAAATTCGTGTGCTCTATTGAATTCAAATCACATTAAAAGAGAAACCTCAAAATCTGAGCCAAAAATATTAACATTTAGGGGTGGCGCAAGCGTCTTGAAGGTGAATTTTCAAGTTATAAAAAATAACCTTCAGTGAAATAAACATAACTTTGTTAGTTTTTGAGCGATTTTAAAACTTTTTCATCAATTCCTTCAAAATTAAATTTACAAAAACTTTTTAGAACATCAAATTTGTCTAAAATCAAAACAAGTTTAAGTTAAAAGTAATTTATTCCAAATTTTTCCAAATTTTACTAAAAATTTCAACTTTGTTTGACCATAACTTCATGATTACTCAACCGATTCCAAATCTTTTTGCATGCTTTTGAAGCTATTTCAATTGTTTTCAAACCTTTCATACAACACATTTTACTTAAAAAATGTGTTGACCAAGTTATTCAGCAAAAACTGCACAAAAACATGATTTTTAACAAAAATATGCCATTTTTTTCAAATTTTTGCCAGCTAAATATTATCTCTAAAGCTGAAATTGGTTTTTCTTATTTGTTAAACCTTTGAGAAGGACTTTGCAACAATTTTTAAATAATTTTGAAACAAAAATATGTTCGCATATGTTGAAAAATATATGCACTATTCAAATCGTAGTTAAGGCAAGATGCTTTATAAATTTAAGTTTTAAATAAAAAATGCAATTTCCGTCGAAAAAACTTGAATATTCAAAAGAAATTTGTTTTTTTCGCTAAAAATTCATGTTTTTGGATAGTTTTTGGTGAAAAACTTAGCCAAAACTATTTTTTAGAAAAATGTGTTGTATGAACAGTTTGAAGACAACTAAATTTGCTTCAAAAAAATGTAAAAAGATTCGGAATCGATTAAGTATTCAAGAAGTTATGGTCCGACTAAGTTGAAATTTTTAGTAAAATGAGAAAAAATTTGTATACAAGCAGTTTAAACTAAGTCTAGTTTTGATTTTAGACAAATTTTATGTTCTACAAAGTTTTCATAAATTTAATTTTGAAGATAATCATGCTTAAAGTATTGAAATTGGTTGGAAATTAACAAAGTTATGTTTACTTCACTGAAGGTCATTTTTTATAACTTGTAAATTCACCTTCAAGACGCCTGCGCCACCTCTAAATGTTAATACTTTTGGATCAGATTTTGAGGTTATTCTTTTAATGTGATTTGAATTCAGTAGAGCACACGAATTTTTGGTTTTGAGAACTTTTGAAAAATAAGCCGTACCCTACTGTGCAGCCACAATCCACTCTCAGCCTCACTCGTTTGCTCGGCTATATAAAAGCACTCAGAAAAAAAAAGGCGCGCGACCCGAAAAGGAAAAAAAAACTTGGCTTTCTTGACGCACTGCCCAGCAGCAAGCGTCAAGGTCAAAGGATCAAAAAGAACTAACCGATCACGCCACTTTTCACTTACTAGACCGACGCGCGACATGTTTGATCCTGCCCTCGTCGCTGGCCCCCGTAGGAGCAAGCGTCAAGGTCGAAAGATCAGACAGAACTCTGAATGATGGAGTAAATGAGTAACATTAAATCAAAGTGATCGCAAAACGGGTGCAAAATGATCACTTCTTTCAACTTTTTGTAATATTATTATGAACTTAGATATTGTCTAACTAATTTGGGCAAAATTGATTTAAGTAAGTTTACCAAATAGATTTTTAAGAACAAACCATAAAATTTAACAAATCATAAACAACATTTAAGTCACCATATTGGAACTCATTTTCAATATTGTAATTCTGCCTAATTGCCTAAATTGGATCCCATGAAACTGAAAATGTTTCAACTAATTCTTACAACTATGAAATGATACCATTTACCTAATTGCAACAACAACCTTTGACATTCCGCATGATTCGCCTGGATATAGCCATTTTCCTTTGATCGCATTGAGAGTCTGTGATGCTAATGAAATGATTTGCGTCCTTAAAATGAATAGAAATTGGGTTCCGAACGGTTCAAATTCACCCCAGTGATGAATTTGACCCCGGATTATGGTATTACAACCCCACATCGTCGAAGACTGGTTCTGAATGAACATTTCTAAATTATGTCCGTACCACGAATCAAACCCAGATGCCTTAACGTTATAGCCGTGGGTGTTACCAAATGTGATCCCATCCTTAAATTATAATCTCTGTTGAAAAGGATAAAAATAACGTGATGAATATGTGTGTATATCGGTTTTGAATTAAATTGCATGTGACACATATATTTGGATTAAGAATTTGGAAAAGTTGTTAACTTTATGCCGAGATTCAAAATACATGTTTCTTTTCGAAATGAATATGAAGTCCATCAAATGTTTAGAGTAATATAATGTTTGTTTCTCTCACGACTCTATTCGTTTCTTTTTGAGTTGCATTTAGAAGCCAGAAATTCACTCATTCTTTTTTGAATATCTGTCTTACTTTATAAATGGAACTGTCATATATTGTATGTTATATTGTGTACCATAACAATGAATGACATCAAAAATTCAAAGAAATATTTTAAAATCATGATATTGGTCTACATGGAATCTATGACAAAAGGTCGAAAGACAAAAGGTCGAAAGGACAGAAGGTCGAAAGATAAAAGGTCGAGAGGACAAAAGGTCGAAGAACAAAAAAGAAGGGACAATAGGTCGAAAATCTTTTTTCAAAGAAGGAACAACTTCCCACCACTTAAATCGTTTTTGATTTTTTGTTCTTTCCACCTTTGACTTTTGACATTTTGTCCATAAACCGTCTACATGCCATACAGATGATAAAATACTAATTATTGTTGGACAACTGATCGAATCCGGGACACTTTAGTTTAAATACATATAATGAACTTTTTCCAGCCGAAACATGTGTACATTTTTAATTCTTTGCAAAGCCATACTTTGAGCTTCAGTGTGCTGATAAACAAAATGTTCTATCATGTTTTACTTTCATATATACCGAAAAGTAATGAACAACTTTTTGCTTCAAATGCCAAACACTATGCTCATTCTGTCTCATATTCCGAACACTTTGTTTCAAATTTTGACTATGTGATTTCACATATATTTTTGATTCACACACGGGTAGAAATCAGTATCGAAAAACAATATTATGACTCATGATATCATGATTTCATCTTATGAATATACACCATGATTTGGACTCATGATATCATGAGTCAAATTATCGTAACGCAACACACGCGTTATGTTTTTGTTGCGGATTGCTCGGAATCATGAATCACATGCCTAAAATCATGAGCAACGCATCCGTTTATGATCGATAACATAAAAAAAAGCTAGAAAGAGATTCGAACCAAGAACTTTCAGATTGAGAGTCTGGTATCATACCACACCACCACTCTATTTTATACACACAGGCAAATGGACTATCGGAAAACATAAGAATTATGAAAATTCGCCACAAGGAATCGGGTTGAAATTCATAAATTTGCCTTATGAAAACCAAAAAGTTTTTACGCGGCAACCTGAAATCGAACCAAAGACTTTGCGATCGATAGGCCCGTACGTATCAATCTTTCGAATGGTGGGTGAAGATTTTGATTCCGCAACATGAATAATTTTAAATAAATGGAAATGTGTGGATTTCCCATGATTCTTATTCCGGACGCTTCCTTACTTTTGCCTTGATTTCCGGACACTTTGATTCAAATTCCGGACAGCTCATGAAAATCATAAATAGAGAAGTCAAATAATCGATTGAAATCGCCAAAACACTAAACAGACGTCTAAGGCAGTTGAGCATTGTAATTTTTCATATATATATTTATGAAAAATGCTTACTAAAACAAGCTTTGAAAGTGCGAACTTTTGGACGGCAAAAATTGAAATGTTTCCCATACAAAGAAAAGTGTCCGAAATTAAAAGCTGTCCGTAATATGAATCAAAACGGTACATAAAACACTCGCATTGCAATAATCGTTCCACCTTTCATAAGGAAAAATGTATGAATTTCGATAGTCCAGTTCGCTGCGGGTAGGAATCAAGAAGATCGAAACGAATAATATGATGCAATGCACCCCATTTAGTGGTGTCACTCTGGAAGTTACGCTTATGAGGAATCATGATTATGGCTCCAGGAACCATGATTTGTGGTCCTGATATCATGACCTAACCAAATTATGAATTTCATGACTTGTAAACCATGATTTGGGAATCAGATTTTCCCGTGCAATAGTGAACTTCATTTATATAAAAGTAATGTGTAAGGTGGTCTCGTATAATATGTGAGACACATATATAAAATTATTGAACTTTTTGCAGTCTAGTAATTCATTCGCATAGAGTGAAAACTGTTGGAAAAATCGGATGATTTTGTCATATCGAGAGCCCAAAAAAGGTCACTGTTGAGTAACTCCAGTCGAGTCATTTCGATCGACTCAAATTACTAGGCCCTTTAATTTCTGATAAACACCACTGCCAATATATTTCTTTTTGTTTTTTTTTTTAGAATAACAAATTGTTCTGCAAGATAATCGGTTCCGTAGAGTTTTTAGAATACAATAAATGATTTAAAAACAACACAACTGTTGAATGAATTCGTATCACTTTGAAGTTGCATATACATTGCAATTAACAAACGGCCACTATATGTAAATACGTACCGAACATACTCAAACAGTCCAACTGGTTCGATAAAGGGTGTCAAAGAGTAACAGGTGAGGAAAATGTTGCCAGAAACCGAATACCGACTTAAAAGTTGTTAAAAATTGTTAAAAGTTGTCAATGGTTCTTGCTGGTACAAAACTGCTGAAACTTACTATAATCCGTTTATTTAGATCATCGAAGTTTTCAGCTGTTGAGATTTCGGTAAAACCCACCGGAAATCAGTAGGTATGATTTCGGAAAGAGGCATGGTATCAAACTCAAGCTTACTTCAACTTCTGCAAGCCATAAATCTTCTTAATTATCAATATTGTTAAAAAATCTACCCAAAAATCCTGAAACACATCTACACGTCTAATAAGTCCTCGAAGTGTGTTTAGAGGGGCAATCAATTACCAATTTTCGAAGGTCCTCCTCCGTCATCCACATACATTGTATTCATCCGCCAGCCATGTTTACTCTCATAATTAATGATGGTTTATTTTCTGCTTGCTCTTCTCCGACTCCATAGGTACGGCACTCTTCACACAGGGAATACTCGCTCAACGTCGTCAGCCATGCAAGTGTAACCGACACCATAAATTAAGGTAACACATCGAAACCATATTTCATCGACAGTCGCGCGAAACCGACAATTACATTCGTCGCCCGAATGTCAGACTCCTTTGCTGATGCTTTTGGAGCTCGCCGTCGGTCGTACCTACTGATGTTCGGTGCATCGAACCCGGCAATTACCATTGTCCTACCATGATCTCCGGTACACCCTTTTCCGATGACAACGACTGCTCGAACGACTTCGCCAGATCGGCATCGCGTGTTCTGACCGTTGTTCTGCCACGGATGGCCTGCAGGAGGATATCTTCTGTAGACCAGCTGCCAAAATCTGGCACCATTATCCATATATCAATGGGTGCGGGACGACGACGAGAGGGAGTCCAACTTCCAACGGAATTTCATGGGACATGATTGTTGCGTGTTTGGCCGTACCTGCTTTCTGAAGAGAAGATCATTGAATTCGATCGCTCACAGCGGGACTTCCAGCTGACTGGTTCTTGTTGTTTTTATTTTTATTACAGCGGGAGTCGTCTCATGGCCGTGAAATCTTCAGCAGTGTCGCTGTTTTCATTGTCTTATCGAATTCGCCGTGTGTGACCGCTCAAATAGGACAAGAACGATGGGGACGACAATGACGTTCCTGGTATCGATCGAGAACAAAGATCGTCTTGCGGGGAACGTCTGTTAGCGTCAAGACGTTCTGTCTGTTAGAGTCGATTCTGTAACAAATATCCGAAAATCGTTAATCCGAATGACATTTACCCGAATGGGATACATACTTGAAAGGTATACTATCGTTATACGAACAGGAAGAATGGTTCTGAAAGTTCTAATGAATTACATCACTTTCATTCAAAGCTGCAATGGTAGAATAGATGTAAATGAACAAAGTTTCAATTTAGACGTCGTAGTTTAACAAAGCTTAGCTTAGCTTAGCTTAGACTGACTACACATATCAATGGTTGCTATTCCGTGATTGACCGAAGTCAGTGAAAATGCACAAAGAATCAACTAGAAGTTCGGCTGGGATTGGCCATAATCTTCTTCAGTGTGCATAATTCAGTGCCTCTATTTAAACATGGTCAATAACGGCGCCGGCCACGTCCTTGCAGTCAGGTGGGATTTGGGGAAGGAATGTTAGTGTGTAACCTTTGCTATTTGGAAACCGTGTTTGCCTCTGCATCTCCACAAAGGTTACTGGAGGGATGTTTGTTAATGGGGAGGATCGTTGGGTCACAGGATTCACTTTGATAAGCGATTAGACCATGATAGATAATTATTTGTGAGATATAAACATGCTTATATGTAAATATAACATTTTCATTTGATATGAACAATATCTATGTAGAGCAAAATTATGCCGACACTTGAGGTGACGAACCTTATAAAGTTTGTTGAATAAAGTGAACCTTTCGCAAGTCTACACTTGTAGTGTCGAACCTTTCAAAGTTTTTTAATTACAAAAATAAAGGTAAAAAGAAAAAGGTGCTTTGAAAAAATAAATTAGATATAAATAATTTATGAATCAGAGTTTATGTCGACACTTACAGTGACGAACCATTCATAGTTTGTTGAAAAATCATATTTACGTCTCACCGTTGTAACGATTAAAGGTACAGTCATACATATTTTATAAATTAAAAATAATAGCATGAAACGAGCTCACCAATTGATCCGTCATGCTTGAGTAGTAACAATCCCCTATTTTCACTCGTTTGCTCGGCTATATAAAAGCACTCAGAAAAAAAAGGCGCGCGACCCGAGAGGGAAAACAACTGACGATTGCTCGGGCTTTCTTGACGCACTGCTCAGGAGCAAGCGTCAACGTCGAAAGATCAAAAAAACTAATCGAACGCGGCACTCTTTTTCTTTACTCGACCGACGCGCGACATGTTTGATCCTGCCCTCATCGCCAGCCCCCGCAGGAGCAAGCGTCAAGGTCGAAGGATCAAAAACAACTAACGGATCACGCCACTTATTCACTTTCACTCGACCGCAGTTATTAACTGAGAGCTTTCTTTGCCAATTGACCATTTTTGCACTCTTATATCGTGTGGCAGGTATGAAGATACTCTATGCCCAGGGAAGTCGAGAAAATTTCCAACCCGAAAAGATCCTCGACCAGTGGGATTCGAACCCACGACCCTCAGCTTGGTCTTGCTGAATAGCTGCGCGTTTACCGCTACGGCTATCTGGCGAGTGGTTAGAGTTCCCGGCTACAAAGCAAAGCCATGCTGAAGGTGTCTTGGTTCGATTCCCAGTCGGTCCAGGATCTTTTCGTAATGGAAATTTCCTTGACTTCCCTGGGCATAGAGTATCATCGTATTTGCCACACGACATACGAATGTGAAAATGGCAACTTTGGCAAAGAAAGCTCTCACTTAATAACTGTAGAAGTGCTCATAAGAACACTATGCTGAGAAGCAGGCTCTGTCTTAGTGGGGACTTTATGCCAAGAAGAGAAATCAGAGCTGTACAAGTGGACAATAAACAGACTCTTATGGTGTGTAGTGGATCATGATTGTTACAGAGAGCAATAAGTAGAAATACTCTCAATTTTCTCAGAATTCATCCTCTGTTATTGATTGATTTTCTTTAGATTAAAATCATATAAACCGAGTCGTTGTGCAACTCACATGCTTTGGGAGAAGAAGCTTTGCGCCTAATATTGAGAATTATGCAAGTAATGTTTCATATAATAGCTGTGTGTGTTGAATTTTTCATTGAGTAATGTATCTGAAATTGGCTTACATGATTGAAGCTATAATTACGTGACATTTAAATCTATGATTTCGTGGTTGTGTTGCGTTAGTCATTCGGGTAAATGTCGCATTCGGGTATTTGTCAATCGGGTAAACGTCTGTCGGGTGTATGTTATAAATTCGTTACAGTCACACCTTTGGGCATCGATTAGGTCGATCGAATTCCGATCGAAAACGTTTTTCCTCAGAAAATGAAGAAATTATCGACATTCCGTTAAATTTTCTCACATCAGCCCTTGAAATAACTGGAGGCTTTGTCCAACTGTTATCAAGATTTGGTAGTTGCCTGCAGTGTGGAATTCCGCAGACCAATCTTAGAAAGGGGACAAAATAAGGTTCGGAAGGAACAAACCTAATAGATACCTTCGCTGAAGAAAGACACAACGGTCCGCGCCTTCAGTTGTCCCGAGAAGATAAGAACTCTCCGAGAGCTGGTTGACAGGTTTCCTCGGTTGTCCACCGAGAGGGACAAGATCTGCGAAGGCAGCCAGCCCCAGACGAATATCAATTTATTTCATCTTGAAATGTGCAGCTGGAAGTTTTTGTTTCCACCGTTTGCAACGTGTTGTTGCCTTCCAGTGGCTCGGAAGCTGATGTTGTTTCTGTGGATGGCTGTTTGTTGGGGATAAGCTGTCACATTGTTTTCCACAACATGTCAGTCTCGTTCGTTTATACACCCGCATCGCGCTCATTTTCCACACACTCAAAGGGGCTAGCCGTCCTTTCGGGTGGTCGTTGCCACTGCATTCATGAGAAATTGATGGTGGCGAAGCATGATGACAGATTTTAGATGTGATTTCTTGTCTATGTTTAGGCCTTGTTTAAATGTGGAAATTGGAATAAATCGCATACTCATGGGATTTTCATACAACTTTGATTACTAACCATAATGTTATATATGCAGGGATTGTCATGAGAGTCTCATTATCATCTCCTGCAATAGCTCTGATTAAATTGGGGGGGAACAGTGCATGATAAAACCCATCTTAATAGATGGAATCGAATCTACGAGAACTGTTTCTTTCCTTATTAAGAGAATTTCTTTATTCTTGTCTTTGTATATCAGGCAAGCCCAACCATTTTCGATCACGTGCCAAATCTCAGAAACAATATTGTGCGGCGGGCCAAATTTATTCAGTAAACAAGAATTTTCTATTTTTTTTTTGTAAAAAACTTTCAAACATCTATTAGTGATAAAAGTAATTTTTGAGGAAATTCAAATAGGTAATTAAGTCTGTGCATTTCTTTTCTTAAATACTCTGATAATTTTGCTGTGGGAATTGTACTCAGGATTTTGTCACAATGGGGCGGTTCAAATTTCTTACAATCGTTACCATAAAAACAAAGTTCTGTGAAATTTTCAGCTTTCTCGGTCGTGATTTAAAGGTGGCCCAAAAACACTGTAGTTTATATAAAAATTACTATCGAGAAATTTTTGGAAAATATTCCCTACATGTTAGCACTCATTCTCATTCAAATCATAATAAAAAAAAAATAGTTGCTGAAGAGAATAATTTGATCAGACGAATGGGAGAATAGATATTCATGAATTTGTTTGCTATTTTTTAGCTTAAGGCGATCGTCTAATGGGTTTGAGCGATTTGAAATTTGTATGGAAGCGAAGGCGTTATGCTGACTTTAGACCATTGGGCTGCTTAAACCTGGCCGAATTGGGTCATATAAAACCTTTCACGCTACGAGGGATCATGTTTCCTTCAAATCGTGGAAAAAACTTTTCCAGAATTTTCCCTCGTTTTTCCAGCTTACTTCGGCGAAACAAGCAAAGTCGGGAAAATTTTCCCACCAATTAGGTATTTACGTGATTTTCAGGAAATTTAAAGCGGTGACATATACTTTTTTTTACTCAGAAAGGTTTAAATGATCTCAAACATTGTCACTGAGGTATTTTCCGGAAAATCAGTTCTCGATTTTCCCGGAAAATTTGATACTTTAGTACCGTGGAAATGAGCCTAAATATTCAATGACTGGGCTGGATATAAATTTACAAAATATTTTCAATTACTAAATAAAGGGTAACTAACTGGATTCAGGTGATAAATTTGAAAATATTGAATCTCTTGGCTCAAGTAATGATAGCCTTTGTGCTACTGAACAACTTTGCCGAAGACGCCATCTTTCTAAGAGGTCAGGCTACTGGGCTATCCGCAAAACAAAAATTCAATGTTCACTGGTGAGAAAATATTGAATCTCTTGGCTCAAATAATGATAGCCCTTGTGCTACTGAAAAACTTTGCCGAAGACGCCATATTTCTAAGTGGTCAGGCCACTGAGCTATTCGCAAAACAAAAATGCAATGCCCACTAGTGCCATCTGGTGAGAAAATATTGAATCTCTTGGCTCAAATAATTAAAGCCTTTGTGCTACTGAACAACTTTGCCGAAGACGCCATCTAGCTAAGTGGTCAGGCAATTGAGCCATCTGCAAAACAAAAATTCAGTACTCACTAGCGCCACCTGGTGAGAAAATATCCAATGTTTTGACTCAAATAATGATAGCCCTTGTACTACTGAACAACTTTGTTGAAGACGCCATCTTTCAAAGTGGTCAGGCCACTGAGCTATTCGCAAAACAAAAATTCAATGCCCACTAGTGCCATCTGGTGCGAAAATATTGAATCTCTTGGCTCAAATAATTAAAGCCTTTGTGCTACTGAACAACTTTGCCGAAGACGCCATCTTTCTAAGTGGTCAGGCAATTGAGCCATCTGCAAAACAAAAAATCAGTACTCACTAGCGCCACCTGGTGAGAAAATATCGAATCTTTTGACTCAAATAATGATAGCCCTTGTGCTACTGAACAACTTTGCCGAAGACGTCATCTTGCTAAGTGGTCAGGCAATTGAGCCATCTGCAAAACAAAAATTCAGTACTCACTAGCGCCACCTGGTGAGAAAATATCCAATGTTTTGACTCAAATAATGATAGCCCTTGTACTACTGAACAACTTTGTTGAAGACGCCATCTTTCTAAGTGGTCAGGCCACTGAGCTATTTGCAAAACAAAAATTCAATGCCCACTAGTGCCATCTGGTGCGAAAATATTGAATCTCTTGGCTCAAATAATGATAGCCTTTGTGCTACTGAACAACTTTGCCGAAGACGCCATCTTTCTAAGAGGTCAGGCTACTGGGCTATCCGCAAAACTAAAATTCAATGTTCACTAGCGCCACCTGGTGAGAAAATATTGAATCTCTTAGCTCAAATAATGATAGCCCTTGTACTACTGAACAACTTTGCCGAAGACGCCATCTTGCTAAGTGGTCAGGCAATTGAGCCATCTGCAAAACAAAAATTCAGTGCTCACTAGCGCCACCTGGTGAGAAAATATCCAATCTTTTGGCTCAAATAATGATAGCCCTTGTACTACTGAACAACTTTGTTGAAGACGCCATATTTCTAAGTGGTCAGGCCACTGAGCTATTCGCAAAACAAAAATGCAATGCCCACTAGTGCCATCTGGTGAGAAAATATTGAATCTCTTGGCTCAAATAATTAAAGCCTTTGTGCTACTGAACAACTTTGCCGAAGACGCCATCTTTCTAAGTGGTCAGGCAATTGAGCCATCTGCAAAACAAAAATTCAGTGCTCACTAGCGCCACCTGGTGAGAAAATATCGAATCTTTTGACTCAAATAATGATAGCCCTTGTGCTACTGAACAACTTTGCCGAAGACGTCATCTTTCTAAGTGGTCAGGCCACTGAGCTATTTGCAAAACAAAAATTCAATGCCCACTAGTGCCATCTGGTGCGAAAATATTGAATCTCTTGGCTCAAATAATGATAGCCTTTGTGCTACTGAACAACTTTGCCGAAGACGCCATCTTTCTAAGAGGTCAGGCTACTGGGCTATCCGCAAAACAAAAATTCAATGTTCACTGGTGAGAAAATATTGAATCTCTTGGCTCAAATAATGTTAGCCCTTGTACTACTGAAAAACTTTGCCGAAGACGCCATCTTTCTAAGTGGTCAGGCCATTGAGCTATCCGCAAAACAAAAATTCAGTGCTCACTAGTGCCAATTGGTTCATATAGGGCAAATAGGAAAAAGCGCCTCTGCTGGACTAGTTAGTTCTCTACGAAATGGATGATCCTCATTTCCTCAATGTAAATTGTGCTGAGTGCTGAAACTACGCTGAAATATAATACTGCGCTACACCCCAAATTGATCTCATAAGCCCTGGGAAGAATTTTTGCTTTAAAATATTGTGGGTTTGAAAATATGAATTTTGCCAATATGTAATTCTGAAATATTTTTTTAATTTTTTGATGTTTAAACAGGCTCAGATTGGTCAAAAAATAAATCTAGCGAACGAATTTCGGAATATGTTGTACTTGTTTCTCAGATCATTCTTCTCAAATATCTTTCTTATAAATAATTAATTCCTTAAATTTTTCATATAAATATTCAAGATTTAGGAATACGAATTTTTATAACATTTTTTTTTTGTCAAAACAAAACATCTGATGAAAAATATAGGGAATAATTTGTAGCTGTTTTCGCAGACCATATATGAATAAAACGATAAATAAACGTGGTTCTCTGATATTTATCGACACATAGCTGCATATTCCTCTTGAAATAACTGTGATTTTTTATTTTTAAGCCTGATTTGCTGCTGAACAGGAATCGCTAAAGAAATTTCTCGCTGATTCCTTGCAGAAATTTTCTACAGCGACTCCCATTAGAACGGACAGTTCTTTTTAACTGCGTACTGCGATCAGAAAAATGCGCATTCTTGATCGATTCCTTGCAGAAACTTCCCATGCATCAAGATAGGCCGAGAAATTACTTGTCAGCAGCGAATCAGGCTTTACTCAACATCATACAAGCAGAGAAAACATTATTGTATTGAACAAAGTCTATATCAAGCATCTAAATCAATGATTGATAATCCATTTGGCAAAACTTCAACATTGCTGATATTGCTGTTACTTTCACGCGATACGCGACTGCTTCTTATCGAATTTTCATTCATAAAATGAGCGATCATCAGATCCGAAAAGACTCGTAAGACAGGCATTTCATATGAAAATATAATGTTATCAGTCCCTTGTACCGCGACTAATCTACTAATAATGACTACGCAAAGTTTATCTAATTGATGCGAAATGTTTCAAACATGATTCTATATTGCTACGAGTCGAGCCGCGTCGCGATTTGGTTGTGCGTCATCTGGTTTGGTGACGATCTGACGATAGCATCCTGCATTCTACATGATTCGGCCCTGCCTATTTCAGGCGTGTGTATGGCAGCGTTACTTCTCAAATGACGTTTCTCTATCCGCACGGCAGCAGGCTGGAAAAATATGTCGCTGCTAAGTGGGGTCACGCCAAATTTTTCAAAAATTTGGTGCAAAAATGCTCAAATTAGGGCCCCCGACTATGCCTATGACCTGCAGGGAAATATGAGGGTGCAGGATATACAAAAATATGGGTATATTTTTGGTTTATAAGCTTTGAATGAGAGGGTGAAAAAATCATTCATTTCAATACACTGATCCGTATACGCACGCGTTACGCGTTCAATTTTTTGAACCAGTTTGTGGAAAATTGGGGAAAACCCTTGGGAAAAACGTTCATATTTCAAATTTATCACCTGAATCCAGTTAGTTACCCTTTATTTAGTAATTGAAAATATTTTGTAAATTTATATCCAGCCCAGTCTTTGAATATTTAGGCTGATTTCCACGGTACTAAAGTATCAAATTTTCCGGGAAAATCGAGAACTGATTTTCCGAAAAATACCTCAGTGACAATGTTTGAGATCATTTAAACCTTTCTGAGTAAAAAAAAGTATATGTCACCGCTTTAAATTTCCTGAAAATCACGTAAATACCTAATTGGTGGGAAAATTTTCCCGACTTTGCTTGTTTCGCCGAAGTAAGCTGGAAAAACGAGGGAAAATTCTGGAAAAGTTTTTTCCACGATTTGAAGGAAACATGATCCCTCGTAGCGTGAAAGGTTTTATACGACCCAATTCGGCCAGGTTTAAGCAGCCCAATGGTCTAAAGTCAGCATAACGCCTTCGCTCCCATACAAATTTCAAATCGCTCAAACCCATTAGACGATCGCCTTAAGCTAAAAAATAGCAAACAAATTCATGAATATCTATTCTCCCATTCGTCTGATCAAATTATGCTCTTCAGCAACTATTTTTATTTATTATCTAGGATACTCGACTGGAAGGATTTTGACTGTGATTTATGGCTTTCTCAGTCTAGGGAAATCAAAACGGAAAGTTTTGTTTTGCCCAATTGGGCAAAACAAAACTTTCCGTTTTGATTTCCCTAGACTGAGAAAGCCATAAATCACAGTTTATTTATTATGATTTGAATGAGAATGAGTGCTAACATGTAGGGAATATTTTCCAAAAATTTATCGCTAGTAATTTTTATATAAACTACAGTGTTTTTGGGCCACCTTTAAATCACGACCGAGAAAGCTGAAAATTTCACAGAACTTTGTTTTTATGGTAACGATTGTAAGAAATTTGAACCGCCCCATTGTGACAAAATCCTGAGTACAATTCCCACAGCAAAATTATCAGAGTATTTAAGAAAAATATATGGGAATATAGCACGGGGCCCAGATAGCCGTAGCGGTAAACGCGCAGCTATTCAGCAAGACCAAGCTGAGGGTCGTGGGTTCGAATCCCACCGGTCGAGGATCTTTTCGGGTTGGAAATTTTCTCGACTTCCCAGGGCATACTCTTCGTACCTGCCACACGATATACACATGCAAACATGGTCATTGGCATAGTAAGCTCTCAGTTAATAACTGTGGAAGTGCTCATAAGAACACTAAGCTGAGAAGCAGGCTCTGTCCCAGTAGGGACGTAACGCCAGAAAGAAGAAGAAGATAGCCCTGCAATCTTCTGCAAAACTTCCAAACAAAATAAGCTAAAAAAGGATTGGTTCTTCAGCAACATCGTTCATTAAGGTTTGAAGAATGAGTTTTAATGTTAGATGATTAGTTTGTTCTTACATTCTAGTACTAACGTGTTTTTAACCTTTTTTTTAATTTCTCTGAAGTAATTTCCATATAAACCCACATTGTCTTTGGGCCACTTTTAAATGACCACCGAAAAAGTTGAAAATTACTCAGAACACTATTTTTATGGTAAGGATGGTAAGGCAGATTTGGTTTACCAAACATTTTTAAATTTTGAATCGTCCTAATGTCACAATGTAACACAGAATTCTGTTCCGAAAAATGTCAAATAACTATGTACAATTCTGACATAATTCCATCTTGTATTATTTAAAAAAAGTTCCCAAGAGTTCGAAAGATTTCTGCACAGGGATGTTTGAGAGTTGTCCCTAGGAATCCGTCAGAATCTCACGAGTGGTCCAGTTTGTAATCTTGCTCTAAAATCTGTGGAAATGATGTCCAGGATTTTCTAAGATTCATTCTCAGAATTCTGTCAAAACTTTTCTCAGGGTTTGATAAAACTTTGTCTACAATTTTGTAAGTATTATGAGCATGTGAATCTTTGAAAGAAGTTCTGTTAAAATCCTGGCCAAGTTTTCTGTACAAAATCTGCCCGACATTTCAAGAACCGTGTCCGAGGTATCTGCGTAAATAAATCCTTTCCAGAAGTGTTCAAAACTCATACCCAGAATGCTGTAAAAATATATAAAATGGTGTTGCTTTTGACATAAAGTCGTGCTTTTTCCAGTTTGGCTCAAGATTGATAAAAATCAGTTATGTATATCGAATAGTCAACATAGACAGCTGGTGAAAATGCTCCATGCTAACGCATCTGAAGAGCAAATCGTTACGAAATGCAAATATATATGCACATTTGTTTTATATTTGGAGACTTCAATGAGACGGTGCTCAGACGTCAAAGTCAGTTTGACATCTACTCTTGACATTTGAGTCATTCCATGTAGCGGAGCCCTAAAGAGCAAACCCCCACTTTACTCGATCATCTCAATCTAGATTTAAAAGAACAGCCAAACTCCTTTTACGCTCCACAAATTCCAACTTACGCTCCTGCCTGATGACGACCTAGAAGAACGTATGTAATATGGGTACCTATTTATGGAATGGGACCGATGAGCGGATACTGAAAATCGATGCCTGACGCCATTTTAGATTCCGATATGGTTACTTCCGGTTTATGATCACTTTAAACCCATGCAATACGGATGTTTTTGGAACGGGACCGATGAGTAGACGGCGGAAATGGATGTCTGATGCCATTTTTGAATCCAAGATGGCGACTTCTGGTTTATGAAAATCACCCAAGTAGCACGCGAAACATCTTTCAAAGAAATGCTTCGCAAAAATGGTTTCAAAGATGTATCAATAAAAGTATCTGTAACTTTTCTAGTTCTAGTTCCGTTGCATATTAATCAAAAGCTCATAAGGTTTCATTGTCGTTCCAATGAACTTGCATTCTACCCCGTGTTTGACGTCTAAAATCATTGAAACGACGGGATTTGTTGCAAATGTCCTCTGCAAGCATCAATGAAGTGAAGTTTATCAAGATGTGTTCTGTAACTTTTAAAACAAACTCTTGCAACTTCTTCAAAAATACCAATTTTAATGTTATGTTTCAAAATACTTTCCATTCGCAACATAACTTCATTGCACGCAAGATGCGTTTCAATACCCACAACTCAAGAAGATTCATCCCAGTTGCGTGAAAGTTCCACTTAACTACGTTATTGACAGTTAAAAGTTTGTTTGTTTCCATCAAGTTGCAGTATAGTTGAGTTGCACCTCACGTATCATGTAACAACGAAAACATGTTCTAGCAACAGTTTGTTTGCTTACATGGTGTTTCTCATATGTTGCGCGAAAGTTTTGCAAAAACTTTAGCTCTGTTGGGCTTGTCCATATTTTGCCAGTAATGAACTTGTATTCCGAAGGGTGCAGTAAAGTAATAAGCAACAAAGCAATTATGTTGCTAGTGTAGTGCATTGGTGAGGCAATTTTCCGAAGAGCTGCTGGAGTAGTGGGTAGAGGAGAAGGTTTATGATCTAGAAGTCGGGAGCTCAATTCTCGTTTATATTTTTGTTTTTATTTTTTCCTCTTAAGTATTTTGCAACAAATATGAATTTTCTCCATAACATAAATATGTTGCAAATAAGCTCCGCTTTTTGCGCTTTTTGCGTTGCTATTCAGTGCAATTGTAAGTAATATTTTCAACGATTTTCAACTCTGATTAGTTTCAAGAGATATGTTTATTTATGAGTTGAAACAAACTGTGTTGCTTGGGCACCTATTAACCCATACAATATGGGTGTTTATGGAACGAGACCGATTACTAGATGAAATCGATGTCCAATACCATTTAGAAATTCAAGATGGTGACTTCCGGTTAACGATAATCACTTGAGACCCATGCAAGATGGGTATTTACGAGATGGAACTGATGATCGATGTCGGAAATCGATGTTTAACGCCATTATGAAACCCAGGATGACGATTTTCGGTTCGTGGAAATTACTTGAAACCCATGCACGAGACGCCTTCTACTCATCAATCCCATCAAAAATACCCATATTGCATGGGTTTCAAGTGATTTTCACAAACCGCAAGTTGGCTAAATTCTAAAATGGTATCATCTGATATCTATCGATTTCCGGCATCTACTTATCGATCCCATTCGAAATATTGCGTGGGATGTAAATGATTTTTACTAATCGAAAGTCGCCATATTGGGATCCAAAATGGCGTCATACATCGATTTCCGTCAACTACTCATTGGTCCCGTTCCACAAATATGCATATTGCATGGGTTTGAAGTCGCCATATTGGAATCCAAAATGGCGTCATACATGGGTTCTTCAAACCCATGCAATATGCATATTTGTGGAACGGGACCAACGAGTAGTTGACGGAAATTGATGTATGACGCCATTTTGGATTCCAATATGGCGACTTCAAACCCATGCAATATGCATATTTGTGGAACGGGACCAATGAGTAGTTGACGCCAAATCGATGTATTCCGGTTTGTGAAAGTCGCCATATTGGAATCCAAAATGGCGTCAGACTATGGTTTCCGTCATCCACGGATGAACCCCAACTCTTCGCTAAACTCCTTAAGATCAAACGAAAAGCTTTTTCTCGCTTGGCATTAACGTCCCCACTGGGACAGAGCCGGCTGCTCAGCTTAGTGTTCTTATGAGCACTTCCACAGTTATTAACTGAGAGCTTTCTTTGCCAAAGTTGCCATTTTCGCATTCGTATATCGTGTGGCAGGTACGATGATACTTTATGCCCAGGGAAGTCAAGGAAATTTTCCATTAAGGCTTGCAGTAACATTGAACGCCTCTAAAAGACATGAATCGGTTGATATTAATGAAAAATTCTCGCTCCGAAGGATGATGTTTGGGATACAACTGCTAAACTTCCACTTAACTTGAACCATGTAGGAACATTGAACGCCTCTAAAATACATGTATCAACTGATATAAATGAACAATTCTCGCGTAACTTTTCATAACGACATATCTAACATTGAGAGCCTCCTTTTGTTTACTTTCAACATACTTGATATTTATTGGACTACATTCTGCTACGTTGAATCTACACCGAATAAATAATTCTTCTTAATTAGACTCGATCCTGAGCCAATCGCTTCCAGTCGTCTTGAACGTTTAGTGCCCTTAAGTCCTCCTCACCTGAAAAATGTCAACGTTTCGGCAGCCTACCGCGAGGTCAACGCCTGTACTGATTATTATGTTTGCTTGTCGTTATTCCGGCATTCGTACCACGTGACCAGCCCAACGCAACCTGCCATGTTTTATGAGGTTGACAATGGTAATCCAATATCTCATATCCAATATTCTTCTTGTTTAATATTTCTCTCCTCGACTACTAGCCTCTCCCCTTGCGTCTTTTGTGTGAATCGATATCCAAGGGCATTGTTTTTCGATCTGTGTAGGGCTTCGATTTACTTCGTCGCAAGCACTATTATTCGTCGTATCAAACTTGGAATGTTTCGCTACAGCGGATATTCCAACTTACCTACAATATAGATTCATTTTCCAAGTGTAATTTTGTGAAAGCTGTTATGGTTCGTCCACTGTCCAAAAATGCAATAAAGATACTGTTTTTTGATAAATAACTTCAGTTCAATTATCCACTTTGCACTTCTCCACCGAAATCGAATGGACGAAGCCATACCGAGCGAAATCTGTTTGGCGATTGACTGAGCCCCACCACATTTCGAATCAAATTTCTTCCCGCCCCCTTGTGTGACTTACTTCACCGGGCACTTATTTACACTATGGAAAACCTTCGTGCATCTTCGCTGAAGGATTTCATTCCAATTACATGCCGTAGAATCTCTATAATTCACGAAATTTTAAGAAATTCCCACAAAGATCTCATATAATCAAGAACGTAAACAAAGTTTTTCATTCGTCCGGATTGAGAAAAAAAAATTGTACGCATAAATGTATGCGTGATTTCGGCGTGGACTACGATTCCTTCGGTTGTGATTGTTCCGCTGCACTGTGAGTTGTCTTGCATTTTTTCGGTCAAAACTACTTGTGCTTTTATGTTTGAGCTGTATTTCCATGGCGCCAATGAATTTTAAGGGAAATCCACGTATTTCATCAAGCTGTGGAAACGAAAAGGGATGCCCTAAGATCTGAACAATCTAATTAATATTTTATTATACCGTCGTTGGGGGTGACAATGGGTCAAAAAGGGACATGTGCGATTTATTTATTGAATAACTATCGCAATTTATCTTCAATAAACTTCAAATTTGGTGTGTATGTACTTTGATTGTACATTAACAACTGTTCAAAAAATTATAGAAAAATATTTATTCACAACGGCACCACAAGTGAATGAAAAATGACCCAATCTCACCCCATGGAGGGGGCGACATTGGGTCACTGTAATTGAAATAACTTGTTTTTGAGAATATGATTGCAAAACTATTCACAGTTGAAAAATATTGATGAAATACGATGCAAACAAGACGAAAAGATATCTAAGATGTTTCACAGGTATGATAAACCCTCTTAAAAGAACGATTATACAAAAAAATGAAGACCTATGAGAAAAAATATGTAAACCCAACATTTATCGTCATGTTTTTCTTGAATTTTTTTGTTTTTTTTTCCTTAAATTGTCTTCAAAGTCGCATCCCCATTGCCTCAAAGGTGTACTGAAACAGTGATTATTTAAAACCTTTGCAAATAGTTAAATTTCGGTGCGACATTCCACGATCAGTACATTTCAGGCAGATGTTGACGTCATAATCCCAGTATTTCAGCGATCCAACTCATTTGTACTTCCGTGAGATGTTTCTATAATATAAAAATATTAAATTCCAAAAAAATCCCTTTGATAAAATTTTACGATGTTGTTGCGCTCGAAACACAGTTGCGGGTTTGGGAAGTTGTCAAAATGCGTTGCATTGTTATTCAATGCACGAAATACTAAAGTAGACTTGTTTGATGTTTCAGATATGCTGTATTTAGAAACTATATACACATCTTAATGAAAAAAGAGAACATCCGGAGCCGTGAAATGTCAAAAAAGTTGACTTGCAATATCATTTACTATCGTTCTCCCTTGACCCAATTTCACCCCCATTTTTGATGTTTAAGACACCGTACCGAAAAAAATGAAATTTTTGTGGAAAAATCAAATAGATTCCGGAAAATACGTCTGAAGTGTAATGAAAAGACTTTCAACCTTCTACTAATATAACGATAGAGGTTTAACTACATGCGTGATAATTCGCACATGAGAAATTTAATGTGGTAAATTTTATCTAGTTTCAACATACACACGGATAAAAATCTGATCCGCACACCATGATTTACAAATCATGAAATTCATAAATTGGTTAGGTCATAGTATCAGGATCACAAATCATGGTTCCTGGAGTCATAATCATGATTCCTCATAAGCATAACATCCAGTGCGAAAACACTAAGCGGCGCACTTTGCTTCATTTCATTCGTATCGATCACTCTTGATTCAAGATGACGAAGCGGTTGAGTGGTAGAGTACGTGGCTCACAATCGGAAGGTTCTTGGTTCGAATCTCAATATATGCTATTTTTAACTTTTTTTTTTTATTTTGTCGATTATAAACGGATGCGCGACTTAGTATTTTTGGAATTTGAATCATGATTCCGAGCAATCAGCTACAAAAACCTAACGTGTGTGTTGCGTTCCGGTAATCTGACTCATGATATCATGAGTTCAAATCATGGTGTATTTTCATAAGACGAAAACACGCTGGAATCATGATATCATGAGTCATAATCTTGTTTTTGGATTCTGATTTCTACCCGTGCAAGTTTATTGATAAAGTAAATAAAAACTACTATTTCTAAAAATGTATATTGTGATGAATCACGTGTAATAATATGTTCCCTAACATATGAATTATTCATCTTAGTAATATAAGCGTTATTAGATGAAATATTTCATAAATCATATTTTTCCGTTTTGACCCAATCTCACCCCCTAGACCCATTGTCACTCCCATCGACGGTATCGTTGAAATGTTGTATTTGGACCAATCACTAAATCACAGTGAGCCGTTGTGGGACGAATCGAAACTAATTATGACTGATAATTTCATTGCATTTTTTTCAATAAACAGTCATGATTTATCTAAATCTTTTTGCACAATGCGAAAGCCGTCTAGCGAAAGAATAGTTTGGCATCGGTTTGAATCAGCATCATTCTCTACACTTCCCAAAAGCTTTACCTACTATTGCACTGTCATAATCGAAAAAGAGTGGAGATAACCTCTCATTGTTAGATACACAGTTCGAACGAAACGTGTAAATTTCTAAGACATATAATGCACATAATTGGAGCGTGGAAAATCATGGATGTTTACATGATATGTCATGTAAACTTCAATTATATGTCATGTAACCCAGCAGAATCCTGAGTGGTTACATGACATATAACACATTTTTACATGATTTAAGACTTAAATTTACATGACTTCAAGTTTACATCGCATAAGTGAGGTTTACATTACGTGTAATCTTCATTATTTTTAACAGTGATAGCATTTTTTCGTACTTCTATAGGCCTCCAATCGCGAAACGCAACATACTGTTAGCCATCTATACTTTAGTAGTAGTTGCGTAGTAGTCAATGGATGAGAGATTGGATTTTTCTCGAATTCATCACATGCCTTGAAACGGTTAAGTAGAAAAGGTAGTAATATACAAGCTCTATGTTCTACATTCGTTTGTTTCTTATATTATTTAACTACTTTCATAAAAATTAAGATCCGGCTGGTAGGAGCACTAGTTTGAGGTTGGAAAACCAAGATATGTGAGGTTAGTTTCATTGTAACTTTCGCCTGAGCGATTTTTGCCTTTGAATAAAAAACGTTTCGGAACATTCTCCGCTGCCTCTAAAAATACAGTTGGGTAGAGAAATGAGTTCTCTACCATTGTTGGTTATCCGAACCAACCAACACTGGTACTGCAAGGGTTAATTTCCGCAACTATAACCACCGGTGAATGAAACGCAGTGACTTGACGTAATTATGCGGTAGGTTATAATTTTCCTGAATGGTAACAATAGTTAATACATACATTATCTATTAGTCTTAGTTTTGTTTACAAAGCGTCGTAGTTTAGCATAATTTATGTCTTATGTGTCTCTTAGGTTAATGTATGCCAGTGTTCGTAATAGTCTTAGGTCACTTACGTTTAGTTTCCTATCTAGTCAGTCTGAGTCGTAGTCTCTTCGGGTCGCAAACTTGGCACCGGTTTGGGATACTAAATATTTAAATCATTATTAGATGTTCATGTAATTCTACTTGATTTCTTACCGTCACAGTTCAAGACAAATGCAATGCAATCGATATATTTATGGTTATGATCACCTTCTACGTATGCTCGTAGTATCCAATTCACCTAGTTTAGATTCACTAATTTTAAACTATTGTTTTCCTCATAATATATAACAGTTACCTCCAAGTGCTGTTAATTCACGCTTTTAGAAATAACAATAAAGGATATTTTAACGAATTCACCCGTAATTCAAGAATTATATTTTTTTTTTTATCTTTATTAACGAGAGTTTTAGCCCTGGGCTAGTTCATCTTGGGACCAACGGCTTTACTTCCCTTCCGAAGGAAGTTCTCACTGAAATTTTTTTTAGTGACTATCTCGGGGATGGGATTCGATCCCAGGTCCTCGGCGTGAGAGGCGTGTATTCTAATCACTACACCAGGTCCATCCCCTTATTCAAGAATTATTTCAAGGAATCAATATTTGGCAGACTAACTATTCTTCTTATACTTGTTTTTAACTATGAATCGAGGTTTACGGCTAACCAGCCGAGTGGAAGTTTAACAACTACAAAAAAGCTAAACATTACATATACCTTGCAGTTGGATTAAATGGACAAATTGATGTGAAGTTTTGCGAAAAAGTTACACGTCTTCTCAGTGTTCTCACACGTAGATTACAATTTTGATGCTCGTGGGTTTTCCCGCAACCTAATTTAAATTTAGTACTATGTATTCCCTAATCGAAATCAAAACGATTTGTACGACCGTGTCGCCGGCGGAAACTTCTACAAAACCACATCCAAGCAGTGCAGTATGTGTATAATAAATTACGCCCATCACACATTATGATGTTTATGAAAAGTTAATTTCGGACGGCTCCACGCACACATTTCCTTCCTCCCTGTCTGTCTGTCTGACTGTTCCGTTGCAGCCGTTCATCAGCAAACAAACTTCACAAGAACCATGAACCTGTAGTCCGGTGTGGAGCAGGTCACACGCCATCGCGCACCAATTATGATCCGAGAAAGAGACCGCGATCGCTCTACTAGGGGAACTGGGTGTACGACGCGCCATCGCAATATCACCGCTTTGCTTCTAACACTGGAGTTGTTCCTATCTGACATTTCGGAAGATACATGGAAAACATGATTCACCAAAAATCTGGGTTAAAATCTTGTAGTGTGGTATGAACTCAGTGAAAAACATTAGAAAATTGAGTAAATGCTTTGCATTTGCATTTTTGACGTAAGTTCAAGTTGTTGATACAAAAATTGAGATAGGGCTTAAGGATTCGACTTTGTTATGCGGATTCCCTGTAAACCCAGCTAGAGTAGAGTTTCCGACGAAGTTCACGGTTTAAATTAAGTTTTTTTTCTTAGGTGGCCCATATTACCCCATCTCCCCTTACTCTGTTCATCTCGTGTGGGAACGTCTATTCCAGCAGGCCTCAAAGACGAAACATTTCACACAGTCCGTCAGTCACTTGGGGCGAGTATTAGTTTTAGATGTACCTTTCTTTGCACACCGAACATCGCCGAGAGACGGTCAAGATCTGACACGACCCTCTTCACAGCATCCTCCACGGGTTGACCTCCCACGATACGTCCGAAAAAACCGCCCCATCCATGACCATCGATGGGCCCATAAAGCTTTTGACCCTATTGTTTGCGGTGACGGCCGCTGATAGGTGCTCGAGCCCCTCAGAAAAGGATTCCGATTCCGTAATGAGCTGCGGACTTTTCGAAGACTAATTTACTGCCATTTTCAGTTTCGGTCGCCACAGTCAAAAATAGTAGCACCAACTGCGATAATCTCCGGTGATAAATTCGGAACGGCAACAACTGGCCGATCGTGATGCCGCAGCACTATGGATCGGAAATAAGTTTTTTGCGATAAAATTTTCTAGAAGGTTCATAGTCAACAAAAATCCAACCTAATAGTATTACAAGCTCAAGTACAAAAATGCATCATTTTGTATGGGAAGTTTGCGAAGCTCTCAGTTAATAACTGTGATAGTGCTAATAAGAACATTAAGCTGAGAAGCAGGCTCTGTTCCAGTAGAGAAAGAAGTAGAATAATAATTGATTTAAAAAGGCTTAAACTTTTGTCCCGAAATTTTTATTGCTGGCCCATAGTGCGCAGTCTGGCCATTACAAGCCCAACGATCGCCGAGTTTTGAATATGTCGATCCACAAATTTATGATCTTTATCTGTCACATAAGGCGGTCGGCGGTCTCCATCGGTAAGAAAATGAGTAAAAAATAACGATTAGCATACATTTTGGAATAAATTCCCTGTTCCTCCCATGTTCAGCCGGCACCTCGTCGTCTCCGGTGTGCCACTATAATTAATTAGCCAAAACCCAGTAAACACATGATCGTATATGATAGGGTACAAGAGTACAAATGTGGAGGTGATATACGTACATTTAACATGCAGTCTAATGGCGCATGTACGTATATCGCCTCCACATTTGTACTCTTAGGCGCTATCCTCTACGAGTTTGTGTTTACTGGGAAGTCTTCATCACTTCTTCCAGGTGTACGTGCTTAATCGTTCGGGCGAAACCTTTGTGCCAAGTTGGGGGTGTGCTAGCTCTTTCTGGTCGTTGGGTTGTGGGAGACAAGTGGCTTATTTTTTTTAAGCCTTAAGCATCGTAATAACTTACTGGCTCAAGCTGTGCACACGGCAGTAAGGCGATTCCGGATCGGTGGTATCCGAAACGTTTATGGTAATGGCATGACACGTATTATAATTTCTCTAGATTGGTGCGTTTCAGGTTATTACGAAGTGCTCAGTTTTGGTGTCGAATAGGAGGTCTTTATGATGATGCAATTCCGGGCTTGAACAACTGATTTAACGGCGAGAAAATTGAATCACTTGATCAGAACGTTTCGGATCACTTGACCCATCTACCGGCAGCATATTTTTTCAGCACGTTATTGGCAACTCTTTGTTTTTCTTTATTTTTGGACCATTTTTCACAAATCATCCAATTTGTATAATCTGTGTCCAATTTGCTATCACAATATTGTTGTTTAGAGTTACTAAAAAGCGAAAAACTGATCTTAAAAGAAATTCCGTAGCCTGAGATAGTTACGTTTTCTACGGCTTTGGAATATCTTCAAAACCGAATAACCAATCGTCAAAATCGACATAGATTGTAAAAAAGTAGAGTTTTATGAGAGCTTGTGAAAAATTTGTGCAAAAATATCAAAAACAAAAATTTTATCACAATTAAAAAAAATGATACTGTCGATAGAAAGGGAATCTCAATATCCCAAAAAAGGCACGCCGCAGACAAACAATGAGCTCGTTTGACCTGCTTCTTACGGCATTCTGTCAACAACGTTCTGCAGCCAAAGCGGACACGCGTTTGCACTTTTCGAATATAAACAAAGCAATACAAGCCATTCTGCATCTTACAATTGGAACTTAACCTCGAAATCGTCCACACCCACGCATCTGAATTCCCAACTAGAACACGCTACTGTTTTAAACCACAGCAAAAAGCAAAAGTCTGTCGATCGAGAAATAAATACTAGTCTACGACCGCAAACTCTACTTAAAGCAAAACGAATGGTGACGGGAAGTATGTTAATCGACATTTTATAACCTCTTTGCCGGAAGAAAGTCGTCGTTTCTTGGCATAAATGGTGTGTAATCCATTGCCACGGGCATCAGCAGCAGCGGCGGCAACATCGAGAGAATCGCCATTAGACACGCGATTATCCGGAGAATGACAGGTCTCGTGCATCGTCGTATCGACGACAAAGGGGAGCAGATCGAATGGGAGTTTCTTGAGACTGTCGGTCATGGACGATAGTCCGATTATAGGTTGGGGATTTTCTCGAAAATTTATACAAACTGGCGCAGAGAGTGATTATCCGGATGAACGACGTCGTTGATGGATTGCCGAATAATATGTAGTGGAAAAGAGAAATGGCCCATATTTCGATTATACATAGACGAAAAAAAAATCATACTTTCACTATAAAAAAGCATTAAATGTCATACTACTCAACGCTGTTGTAACAAAGCAAATTCTGAACTAAACACAAGGTTAAACTCTACTTGCTTTCAAGGGCTAAAATCTTGCCAGAAGACTAACAAAGCCGAAAATACACTGCTGTGCAAAAACTTCGGGGTCACCCTCTGTCTATGTGGCTAATTTGAAAGTAAATTTATGGGGCTTGCAAACTTGTTATATTAATTGATATGATTAGCTCATTCTAAGTAGTATTCTATGAAAATGAGATAACTGCAGTAGTGTCTAAATTTCTTGTTTGCTACGAAGGTTCATTTTACAATCATAAATGTCAAAATTTAATCAAGTATAACATCCACACGATGTTACCAAAATCTAATAAAAAACTTTTGTTGGGATCAATAGCAATTTTTGGACCTAATCGACTTTAGAACTAAGAATTCCAGGATATTGAAAAAAAAATCGGTATTCATAAACGTATGCTTTCAGAAATAACCCAATCTTTTTTAACCTTCATCCAGCCAACATACTTTTTACATGCAAAAAACACACTAAAATGTGCATAACTTTTTTGTTTCTCGATGGATTTTGTTGAAATTTTCAGAACTTACCGAAAAACTCTTCTAATTTATGGTCCTGAAAACTTGAGAATATGGTCCACGTGGTTCCAGAGTTATTCAGGATTGTCTTGGGGTACCAAAATTGGCCACATCATTTATTCAATGGTTATCTCAAAACCTAGATGAGCTAGAAGGTTGGTGTCTTCGGCAAAGTTGTTCAGCAAACCAACAGCTATCCGTCAGTAACAATCTTAATTGGGAATTTATCCGCTAGGTGGCGCTAGTTATAAATTTTCTTCAACCTTCTATATCTCAAGATCCTGATGAGCTAGAAGGTTGGTGTCTTCGGCAAAGTTATTCATCAGACTAAGGGGTATCTGGCTATAACAAAATTAGTTGAGAATTTCTCCGCTAGGTGGCGCCAGTTACAATTTTTCTTCAATCTTCTATATCTCAAGATCCTGATGAGCTAGAAGGTTGATGTCTTCGGCAAAGTTGTTTAGCAGACCAAGAGCTATCCGGCAGTAATAATCTTAATTGGAAATTTATCCGCAAGGTGGCGCAAGTTACAAATTTTCTTCAACCTTCTATATCTCAAGATCCTGATGAACTAGAAGTTTGGTATCTTTGGCAAAGTTGTTCAGCAGATCAAGGGCTCAAGCAACAAACCCAATTGCGAATTTATCCGCTAAGTGGCGTTAGTAACAAATTATCTTCAATTTTATGTACCAAAAGTTAACAAGCAGATCAATGTTGGGTGGTTTCAGTTTTTCTACGGCAAAGTTGTTCACATCGTGGAGGAAATTTTAAATTCTCATATTTTATGTTCGAGATTTTTTAACGCTTTATTTGTAACTTACGCAGCTCAACAGCCAAATTACGTGAGTTGGATCATCAATTTGTTTTATTTGCTTTTTTCGCTCAAAGCCTGATATTTTATTTACGAGATTTTTTGCTGGAGCCTTCCTTCGCCGAGTGGTTAGAGTCCGCGGCTATAAAGCAAAGCCATGCTGAAGATATCTGGGTTCGATTCCTTGACTTCTCTGGGCATAGAGTATCATCGTACCTGCCACACGATGTACAAATACTAAAATGGCAACTTTGACAAAGAAAGCTCTCAGTTAATAACTGTGGAAGTTCTCATTGAACACTAAACTAAGAAGCAGGTTCTGTCCTAGTGAGGACGTAATGCCAAGAAGAAGAACGAGCTTTGGGTGAGTTCATCTCGGGACCAAAGGCTTTACTTCCCTTCAGAAGGAAGTCGTCACTAAAATTTGTAGTGATTATCTCTTAGATGGGTCGCAGCTCAGGTCCTCAGCGTATGTTCCATCCACTATACCAAGTCAATTTCCACATAGAGTCTTAATTCTTTGTTTTTCTGCTAGAATTATAACAAACCTTTCTAATGTAAACAATAACATTGGGTTTTGATAGACGCTCAATGTGTTTCATGATTGAATATTTTCGACGGCATGAGCGTAAGCAAGTGATTTTGTATCCAAAAATCATTCGTGAGTATTTCGAAGCATATCTCAAAAGATTTTGCTTTTGTGGGAGAACCTCATGGTTGAGATTCGAGTGTCAATGTACCAACACTGGATGTTCAATAGATCAAGGGCCACCTGAAGTGGAAAACTGAACCAATATTCATCCGCTATATGGTGCTAGTAACCTCTCCAATATTCTGAAATCTGAAATCTATCTAATAAGGATCAAGTTGGTTTGAGTTTTAGTAGCGCTGCATATCTTTTAGGAAGAATTCTATTTCAAGATCCTCGTACGCTAAAATATCGGGCTTTTAGGATTTTTTCAAGTAACAAAAATCTTCCTTAAAACAATCCAACGGAAATGTTAGAGAAAACGGTTCAAATGCTCAACTTGCTGCTCAACGCTAAAGTTTAAAGATAGAGCAATCTGAGTACAGTTAACTCTCCTTTACTCGATATTGAAGGGACCATCGAGTTAGGGAGGTATCGAGATACAGAACACATATTTATCAAATTTTAAACTTTTTATTATTTTGACAAAATACATTCAGAATAGTTATTTCCACGTGAAAAATAATACAATTTTACCACATTTGCCTATGTGACACTTTCTTACCGATCAGCAAAAATTAAAAATTTTAGCACCCAGAAATTGGCAGTAAAAGTAATCTTACTATCAATTTAATCATAATAATCAAATTCATGATATTTATTAACGTTTGGAGGACATTTGGAACTTTTCATGAAAATATCGAGTTAGAGAGGTAAACTTACTTGGGAAACTGAAACAGATAGCATCGAGTTAGGGAACATCGAGTTAGAGAGGTATCGACTTACAGAGGTATCAAAGCATGCTAGATTGAATGGACCGCGCATTCCATCGAGTTAGGGGAAATATCGAGATACAGAATATCAAGTAAGGGAGAGATGACTGTATAAGTAAATGCTAAAGTAATAACAAATAATGTCACTGATAACAAAACCTGTCGATTTTTGTTTATTTTTTGAGTTTTGAGTTATTAAAAACATTTATTAGTTAATATTCTTTAATTCGATTATTGCGATTATGTGAACAATTATTTCCATGAATAATCAAAATGCAAGGGGATTCCTGTACCAAAAAAATCGATACTCAAAGCGTAATGCACATAAATCGAAAAGTTATATGGAATAATTTTGTATGGCAAAATTCGTCTGATAAATTATGTACTTCTCGATATTGAAAAATATATTCAGGAAAGTAATTTTAGTACCGTTTGTACATAATGGAGAATATAAAATAAATATATAAATTCATACTGATTAAATCATAACTGCATATTTGTCACATTCGACAATTTTGACGACCGTGGAACGTCATCAAATCATAAATACTATCGACCAACTTAATCAAATCTGTGAAATTGTTCGCGAAAGTTCGAACAAATACCAAGTTGTTTTGTCACATTGCCAAATATAATCGCATAACAGTCACATTGAGATTATACATGGACCTCATAATGTGGTAGTAATAAATTTCTATCAGATTCAATTTTTGTCTATTCACTCAATATGCTATATGAGTCACAGAACTCGACCATCTTCGATTTGCAGTGAATGTTGCACATGTTGTTGGTATAGTAGAATAAGTGTTTTCCATAGACAAATCGACCATTTTGACTCAAGAATAACTTTTGAAGATGGCCTATAATTTTTTGCGTGCAATTTATTTGCTAGTAAAAAAATGTTCTATGCTGAAATTGTAGTGAACCGTTTGGACTACAAAAAAATATATACTGAAAAAATATTTTATTTATTTTTCATGAGAAAATCAATTTCATGACGGTTGAAGTTTTTAATAAAAAAAGTTTTTCCAATTACAATTTTCGGTCGATTTTTTAAATTTTTAAATAAATACGTTTTAATGATACAATAAGAACCTTGAAAATATTCTGAACTATAACGATTATCATGATCACTTCTCTAGAAGTAGTCATTTTCAACTTGATATAAAGTTTAATGCAGAAAATATAAAATATATAATAAAATAGACCATTTTCATTAGTTATTCGCGACTTTCCATCAAGAACAATACGTTTTCGAGACTATTGGCCATATTTCTTTCCAATTACTTATTTTTATTGATGGAGAATCGCGAATAATAAAGGCCATTTTATTAATTCATTTATATATTTTGCATTAAACTTATTATAATTCGAAAATTGCTACTTCTAGAGAAGCGGTCATTCTGGTTCAAAATAACATAAAGATTCTTATTGTATCATCAAAACGTATTTATTTTAGCTTAGCTTAGACTGACTACACTCTAAGACACACACTTACAGTGGCGAACCATCCAAAGTTTGTTGAATAAAGTGAACCTTTCGCAAGTCTACACTTGTAGTGTCGAACCATTCAAAGTTTTTTTTTTAATTACAAGATTTAAGGTGAAAAGAGGGTGTTTTGAAAAAAAAAATGAAAAAAATATATATAACACATGAATCAGAGCTTATGTCGACACTCACAGTGACGAACCATCTATAGCTTGTTGAAAAATCATACACGGATAAAAATCTGATCCGCACACCATGATTTACAAATCATGAAATTCATAAATTGGTTAGGTCATAGTATCAGGATCACAAATCATGGTTCCTGGAGTCATAATCATGATTCTCCATAAGCGTAACATCCAGTGTGAAAACACTAAGCGGCGCACTTTGCTTCATCTCATTCGTATCGATCACTCTTAATTCAAGATGACGAAGTGGTTGAGTGGTAGAGTGTGTGGCTCACAATTGGAAGGTTCTTGGCTCGAATTTCAATGTATGCTATTTTAAACTTTTTTTTATTTTGTCGATCATAAACGGATGCGCGACTCAGCATTTTTGGAATTTGAATCATGATTCCGAGCAATCAGCTACAAAAACCTAACGCGTGTGTTGCGTTACGGCAATCTGACTCATGATATCATGAGTCTAAATCATGGTGTATTTTCATAAGACGAAAACACGCTGGAATCATGATATCATGAGTCATAATCTTGTTTTTTGGATTCTGATTTCTACCCGTGTATTTACGTTCCACCGTTGAAGCGATTAAATGTGCAATCATATATCATATAAGCGTGTGCTGGAATAAGGGCGTAAGTCGCATGATCGATTTCTCTTCATCGATCCTCTCTTCTGTTAATAAGGGTGACAAGATGAGGGTTTGTCAGCATTTTTGAAGTTCAGGACGCTAGGCAGGGATGCAATCTTGCGTCCTGAGGTGAAAAAATGCTAACAAACCCGCATCTTGTCACCTTTATTCACAGAAGAGAGGATCGACGAAGATAAATCGATCATGTGACTTACGCCCTTTTTCTAGCACACGCTCGATATATTCTATAGATTAAAAATAGTAACATGAAACGAGCTCACCAATTGATCCGTCATCCTCGATTGAGCAGCAACAATCCATTGTCACTTCACTCATTTGCTCGGCTATACAAAAGCACTCAGAGAAAATAGGCGCGCGACCCGAGAGGGAAAACAACTGACGACTTCTCGGGCTTTCTTGACGCACTGCCAAGGAGCAAGCGTCAAGGTCGAAGCATCAAAAAGAACTAGTCGAACGCGGCACTTTTTCACTTTACTCGTACGACGCGCGACATGTTTGATCCTGCCCTCATCGCTCGCCCCGCTGGAGCAAGCGTCAACGTCGGAAGATCGAACACTACTCTGTATCATCAAAACGTATATATTTTATTGACAATTCGAGTGACAATTAGAAGTTCGGCAGTCAAAACTTCGGCGTCGGCATTCTAATTTAGTGCTTCGCCGACGCATAAGGATTGCCTTTGTCGGCGTAGCACTTCGTTAGAATGCCGACGCCGAACTTCGGCGAACTTTTGTTAACGATAATTAATTTCTCTTTTGAACTTCGGTCTAAAATTAATCTGAATGCACAATAACAAAAAAAAAACTTGAAAATCGATCAAAAGTTGTTCTTGAAAACACGAGATCGCAGCATTTCAAGCCGTGCGCGCGGGCGGCTGCGTTTTGAATTTTCTGTCACGTTTACTTCGGTTCCGTGTTTCGCACGGTGAAAAATAGATACGGCTGATGGCGCTATGCCACCTTCAACATGTTTTGTGCTCTCGTTGTTCCCGAATCCGCCGATATTAGCAGGTGCAACGTAATCCGGGTTGTAGTGCTTTGTACAATTTAAGTGTTATTTTTTATTTGCGAAGATTTTAAAGATGGCTTGTGGCGTGCTAGATTTTCGCATGGTTCCGTTAGTGTTCCATCCAGATAGTTTTTTTTTCGTTTGGAATAAGTGTGACTTTGACAATAAGGCGGGGTTGGTGGTCTAATGGCTACCGCTTCTGCTCCATAAGCAGAAGGTCATGGGTTCAATCCCAGGTCCGTCCCTTTTCTCGTACTTTGTATCTTTGCTTCTATCTTCCATTCTTAATCTATCACACTTTAACTATTCGTTCATAGTTAACGCTAGAACCAGAGACGGACGTGAAACCGTTTCCCTAACGCTTCCATTCTTCCACGCGCCTTTCCTTACGCCTGATACATAGGCAGTCTGCTAACCCTCAAAAGCAAACCTCTCTGCTATGCCTTTTCCCTCAATCCATACACTTCCGCATAAACTGGCGTAGATGCAGTTGGACTCCACGGTCTACAGTGGGCCAGTATAAGTGCAACATCATTTCCTCCCCTTCCCCACATTGGTCTGCATTCTGACGTGGCAGGCACCATTGTTGCCTAAAAATAGAAGATCACCAGCACTTATACACTGAGGGTGCCTGTTAATCCCAAGCAGTTATCTGGTTGGTTCCTTGTGTAATTGCAGCTGATGTGGCGATACTGGAGTAGCAACCACGGGCAGCCAATCAAGCTCAAGCTCAAGCTCATTATTCAACAGATTTTTCCTGAAGTTTCGTTAGGGTTTTTGATCTTACTAGAAAGTTTCTTAAGGAACCAAACCTCGAATTTTCAAGAACACAAGTCTAGAGAACCAGACAGCGGTTTGAGTTGAATTTGAAAAAAATTACTCAATCCATGCCGAAAAATTCAATAATTGACTGTTAAATCTCTGAAACTTTTACACAAAATTCCTGACAATGTACCTCACTGAAAAGCTTAGGTGGTTTCAATACGATGTACTACAAAATTTCTTATTATTTTTTATTAATCTTATCAAAGACTATGATAATGATTTACTTCAAAACAGATTGAATTTTACCTCTATACTAAACAAAATTGCATAAGAATAAAAATGTTATAATTTAAACAAAAATGTCAAATCAAACAAAAATATCTCATTTTGTTATTTTTCAGAATTAATTTATAACAAAATTTGTAATAAGCTGTTACTCTCAACAAATTGTGTTACAATTTTTGTTTGTTTTTGTATTAGAAAATGTTCTGCATGAACTCCAAAGTCTCATGATACCATGGAGGACAGAGTAATGTAAAAACCGATTTGTTCCTAATTGCAAAAATTTTCATTTTTTTTTTTGAGGAACTTCTTTTAATTTTTGTGGTAGAACTGAAAAAGCTCAACGTGAAGATTTTACCGTGAAGATTTTTAATTTTACCGAATATAAATTATAAAGGAAATTTTTGCATTATTTCAAAAATTGTTCGAGGAAATCAGAAATCAAAAATCCGGAACCATACGTATATAAATCCTTCATTTTTCTAAAAATCCTAGAATTTATTTTTTTATTTAGCTTCTTTAAAATGTTGCTTTTTGGAGTATGAAAAGATGTTGAAGCAGGTAAAGAGACAACAGATGAATAACGGAACAACTAATGATAAAAAAATATTTATAATCTTTTCTCTAGTGGTGTATGACTAGGATAATCGAAACCTCTCTATTTAATTGAAAAAAAAAAAAAAACTTCTCAAGATGCTACATCGGAATCATTTTTAGAAATTATCCATGAAATCTAGCAGAATTTAGCAGCTCTCCAGTGTCACTCTGAGATTCTTAACTTCGTTTTCACGTTCCAATGTTTGACCAGACAACGAATAATTGAAACGGTTTGGAGAACGTTTTCTGCTAAAAGGGATTGAGCTGCATCCTACGCAGAGCTCAAGGTTATGTCACCTGTAATGGAAAACATTTTTCAACGCCTGTAATGCAAAACAATTGGGGCCCAGATAGCCGTATCGGTAAACGCGCAGCTATTCAGCATGACCAAGCTGAGGGTCGTGGGTTCGAATCCCACCGGTCAAGGATCTTTTCGGGATGAAAATTTTCTCGACTTCCCAGGGCATAGAGTATCTTCGTACCTGCCACACGCGATATACACATGCAAAAATAGTCATTGGCATAGTAAGCTCTCAGTGAATAACTGTGGAATTGCTCATAAGAACACTGAGCTGAGAAGCAGGCTATGTCCCAGTGGGGACGCAACGCCAGAAAGAAGAAGAAGAAGCAAAATAATTTTCATGAAAATCATCACGTCATCTACTTAGAACCATGATACATTCAGTTCCAATAGGGTTCCAGAAATACCTTAGCAATTTCTCTAGGAGTTCGACAAGGGATTCCTGCAAGAAAATATCTATAGCGATTCCTTTAGAGATTTCACAATTGGTTCCTACAGGAACATCTCCAGTTTTTCCTTCAGATTTTCTCCAAGGATTTCTCCAAGATTTGTTTCAGAAATTCTTCCATTAATGCTCCGGAATTTATCCGGAGGTTTCTCCAGGGATTTTTCAAGCGATTTCTTATGGTATTCCTTCAGAGATTCCACCAGAAAATCTTTCAGATACTATTACAGGGATTCCCTCTGAAAATCTTTACAAAGAATCTTGTAGATATATCCTAAAGGTTTTCTCCAGGAATTTCTCCAGGAGTTACACTGTGAAAATCTCTTCAAGAATTACTTAAGATATTTCTGTAGTGAAATTCCGAGGATTCCTTCACGGATACAAACAAAGATATCCCCAAGTCGTCGTCTCGAGATTCGCGTTGGAATTATTCCGAAGTTTGCTTCCAGAGATTCCTCCACGGATCGCTCCAGGGCCTCTACCAAGAATTCCTCTAGGTGTTCTACAAATTCTTCAAATGATTTCCACAAATTCTCCCAGAGTTACCACCATAAAAATAGCTACATGACTTACTCCAAGGATTTCTCCACATTATTTTCCAGGAATTCCCCATAGATTCGTTCTTGGCCTCTGAAATCATCCAGGGATTCCTTCAAGAGTTCCTCTTGAAATTCCTACAGAGATTTTCCCATGAATTCCTTCAAGCATTTCATCAGAAATTATCCTAAGAGGATTTCTTCCGGGTCTCTTCCTTGAATCACTCCTGGGATTCCATTAGGAATTCCTTTGGGTGTTCGACAACTCTCGAATTCCTTTAGAGATTCCTGTAAAATTTCCTCTAGAAATTCTCCTAGAGTTACTAGCAGGAAAATCGTTACATGACTTACTCCAATGATTCCTCCAGATTAGTCTCTCCCCAAGAATTTCTCCAGGGGATTCGTTCTTGGCATCTAAAAATCATCTGAAATTTTACCCCAGAAATTCCTCTAGAGATTTTCCCATGAATTCCTGCAGTAATTTCATCAGAAATTATCCTAAGCAATTCTTCAGTCATTACATTAGGAAAACATCTAGAGATTTCACCTGGGATTTCATCAAAAATGTCTCCATGGATTCCTTCAAGGATTATTCCAGGGATTTCTCTAGGAAAATCTCTAAAGGTTTCTCTACAGATTCTTTCCTCCAAGGATTCTCCAGGGATTCCGGAGATGTCTCCAGGAGTTCATCAGTGATAAGCTCAGATAAACCTTCAGAGATTTATACAGAAGGTGACTCTAAAGACTCCTCCAGGGATCCAGACAAATTTCTACATGGTTTCGTCTAGAAATTGTTCCAGAAATGAGCTGGTTGAGAATCGAAATATGCTTTTTGTCTACGCAGTCTTTATTTGTAAAAAATAATGAAAGAAAAAAGAAAGATTGCGTAGCCAAAAAGCATATTTGATGTTCCAGGGCTTTCTTTAGGAATTTCTTCAGAGATTTCCTTGGGTATTCCTCTATAGTTTCCAGCAAGAATATCTCCAGGAGTTCTTTTATACATTCACCCGTGAAGAATTCCTATACTTTTTGATGATTTTCTTGCAGGAGTTCATGGGCGAATCTCTGTAGGAATTTCTAGAGGAATTCTTTAAGGAATCCTCGGAGGATTTTTGGAGGCCCAGAACCTGAAAAATCCTTAGAATAATTCATGTAACGATTTTCCTGAAGGAATACCAGCGAAATTTTCTGAAGGAAACTCTCAAGAAATTCCTATAGCAATTCATGAAATTATTGCTTGTAGAATCTCTTCATTAATTTCTAGTGGAATCTACGGAAGAATTCCTGATAGAATTCCTGGAAGAAATCTCAGGAATAATTCCAAGAGGAATCTCGAGAAATTCTGGAGAAATTTCGGAAGTTATCCCTCAACAGATTGAAAATCTCTGTAATAATTCTTTGAAAAGTTCCCTGAGAAATCATTGGAGAAATCCTAGTAAATATTTCACTGCAGGAAACTATAGAGGAATCACTTGAAGCACTCCGACAGAAACTCCTGTATAACTGTAAAAGTTCTAATAAGAACACAAGTTGATAAGCAGGTGCTATCCCAAATGGGACGTAATGCCAGAATTTTTACCATGGTGTCTATTTAGATATGGATGAAATATCATGGCTTTTGAGTTGTCACAGGATGGAACTATGTAATGGTCTGAAAATGATTCCAGAATATTCCGACCAAATCTGGCCAAATCTAAATGTTGGTCCTCTTGATGCTCTTGTAAATCGGAATGAAAAGCCATGTAATTTGAACTGTCGTTCCACACAATAATGATATAGGTATGCCAGTTCCTTCTGAAACAGGTTCCAGGTGCCTTTGTGCCCAGAATGGCCGGAGTTCCATTCTAGGGTCTTATACCCTTAATGTAAAATAAGTCACTTTCTTGTAGCGTCACCCCTAGAGGTTTAGCACGAAAATGCTCGTTTTCAGAAGTTAGGAAAAGTCAGTAAGTTTCAAATTTTTATCTCCTTTTTTTCTACAAAGTTACAGCTCTATTACCAAGAAATACGTCAATGTACAAGGAAGGTTAAGCACGCTATGAAACCTTAAATGATCCTAAACTGTCGGATGTAGAAAAAAAAGAAAAATTGCGCCATTGCCAGTACAAGTTGTGCACAAAAAAGGAAGTGATTTTCGTAGCTATGTACCAAAAAAACCTACACCAGACAGTTATAGTTCGACAAAACATAGGACAAAGAACGAAAACTATATTTACCCCCTGAGGAAGACACAATACCCGTGTCGAAACGTCGGGCAAATAAGCACCTCGTTTTACTTTAATAAAGACTGCGTTGCCGGAAAAATATAGAAAAAAACACATTCATTGCTTTTATAAAATCTCAGAATGCAAAGCAAACACAGTAGATTCCAGAAATATATTTCACTGCATCTTCACGAGTTTGTATTCGAAAATTTCTGACAAACTCCTCGTCAAATTTTAAATTATTCAGATTTACACGTAATTGTATGTATTATTCAATGATTAAACCTACAAACACATCTATTTTATCCAACATTGCTAGCAAAATCCTTAATATTGAACACGACACGTCTTCTCTTAAAGAATGTTGCATGCAAAACGGCTCGGTTTACATTATTTTAATGCTGAAAATTCAATCATAAATAATGCACATATAAGGACAAGCCGTCGATTCATCCATGTGCATTATATATGACAGAATATTAAGCGTAGAACCATGTAAACCGAGCATTCTTGTTTGCAATTTCACTTTCTAGATGCAAGAAAGCATGCAATATTGGCGAATGTTGGATAGAAGATCCTGAAATGTTTCAATTTCACTCAAGATTGCAAGCACTTTCGAATGCAATGAGACAGTTTACATTATTTATCGTTGAATATTCAGTTATAACTCGTTTGATGAAAGTTCACGTGTCACGTAAATTTAGGATATTTTTTGCTGTGTGGATAAACTATTATGTAGAGGTATTGTCGATAAGTTTTGGTGTTTAGTTCGATGGTTATGATTTTTTAAAGCTTGAAAATAGCCCAAAACACATAATTGATTTGAAGCACACCTAAATTTACACTAAATTGACTGAACTTTGACCAGAAGTTCATTTCGACTTGAAAAATCAAAGTATTGGTTGACTGGGGAGTTTCCAGACATTTTTGAAAGTAATGAACTGCTGAACAAGTTTCAGGTGGCCTTGTGCCCAGAATATACATATAAAGCCAAAAGAACGAAAATCGGTTCAAAAATGGAATTTGAGGAGCGTTTCAAAGTAATGGGTCATTTTTGACCCTTAATGCATAATATGTCACTTTTTTGTAGCGGCGTCCCTAGAGTTCGCTGAAAGCTTCTTTTAGCACGAAAATGCTGGTTTTCACAAGTTAGGAAAAGTCAGAAAGTTTCAGATTTTTATCTCTTTTTTTTTTAAAGTTACAGCTCTATGACCGTGTCGATTATTTGCCAAAAAATACGTCAATGAACAAGAAAGTTTAAGCAGGCTATGAAACCTTACATGGTCCAAAACTATCGGATGTAGAAAAAATCACATTCATTGCTTTTTTTAAGATCTCAGACTACAAAGCAAACACGGTAGCTTCCAGAAATATATTTCACGGCATCTTCACGAGTTTGCAATCGAAAATTTCTGACAAAATCCTCGTCATATTTCAAATTATTCAGGGATTCAGAGCAAACTTTTTGTAATGTTCTGCAAGATGATTGCCAATTTTGAAGTATTCAAGGAATCTTCAGCATACTCTTTTTTATCCTTGAAACATCGCTAGGAAGGTCTTTGATGGGTTCTTTGACTAGTCGCAAATTCCTGTTGAGATTTTTACAGATTATAGATGCAATAAGGTGGTGGGGTAATTTCCATTGTTTTAGGGTGATCAATAAGGACGCTTCCCATTTCAGATTTCTATACGCAGGCTTATAATATCCTGATTTCTCATTTGGATATTTCTGACGATGGCCATCGATGGATCACATGGAAGATCCTTGATTTGATCAGGAAACCGCCAAGGTTATGTTAAAATTCTTCAAGATTGACAACAAATTACTAAAATCCAGCTACAATATATCTGATAAAGAATGTGATGAAGAACATGTAAGGAATTTGTTACGGCTCTTGTCCATACCTAGCGGAATACGTAGAGATATTCCAAGGTAAGTTTTTAAAGGAAATTTCTCAATTTTCCATACAGACTTTTCCTAGAGAAATCACTGAAAGTTTTTCTGGATAAATTGCCAGACGTTTGTTTGAAGAATTGTTGGAGGAATTGTATGTTATGCCTTTCGAGGAACTTTCGATGATCTTAGATCTGCGATTCTGAGTGTTGAAATCTTCTTCAATGATTTTGACGTCGTGGATTATGTGACGATCGTACCTTCTTCTTCTTTATCTTGGCATTACGTCTTCACTGGGACAGAGCCAACTTTTCAGCTTAGCGATCTTATGAGCACTTCCACAGTTATGAACTGAGAGCTTTCTTTACCAGAGTATATCGTGTGGCATGTACGATGGCACTCTATGTGATGGCACTACCCAGGGAAGTCAAGGAAATTTCCATTACGAAAGGATCCTGTACCGAATGGGAATCGAACCCAGACACCATTAGCATGGCTGTTCTCTAACCACTCGGCTAAGAGGCGATCGTATCTGTCTTCAAAAAAAGCCTATCTGTAGTTTGATATTAAGTAATTTATCAACCCGATGAATGAAGAAATTATGAAATTTTGATCAGTTTATCGATTACTCTATCATGTCGATGCCCTACCTCACACAAAGATCGGGCAACATAGTTCATTCACCAGCAGTCTGCTGCCTTTGGATCAATGGCCCTTCCGAGCCATTTTTCAGTCAACCGTGCTTGTAATCCAATGTTGCCCTCCGTCTGATCTCAGCTGCAACTGCACGGTCAAGTTCTCGAACATGATCTTATTTTTCGATTCAGTGCACGCAACCCGATGAAGAAAAAGTAATAATACAATCCGACCAGATCTCGCCGGCGATCGTAGACAACGCAACGCAGACTCCAACGAGTCTTCCGCCACCACCGCCTTCTTCGTAGTCATCATCGTTCTCATCGTCGATCGGTTCGTTCTTGAACGCATTACATGCTGCGTGTAGGCGATGACATCACATGCGAATATGCGCGAGATAGCGAGACCAAAAGACTGGTCTGCTGGTGGTGATCGATGTGTTGTATCATTGGATCATTCGACCGCCTCCGCCGCCGCCGCCGACAAGAAGGAAACTGACAACGCATCCTCCACCGGGAAGAAGGGCTCCTCGCGCAGATTAACCGCAGAACTTCCCCCGCTTCTGCGGCTTCCCCGGTCTTCTGAAGATGAATATTAATTGTTTGAAAGATAAATGGCAGATAGACAAATAGAAGTTGTTTTTTGCATGTTATGCGACAAAAGAGGACGACGTGTTGGCTCTGCGGTCGCCGCTGCCGAGATGTGTTCTCTTTGGGGTTCGCAACGCGCGTAATGTACTATGCGTGTTCCGCTTGTGTGTCGTACAACATCGGCTAATGTAGACAAGCTTTTAGCGTTATGGGGAAGGCAAGGTGGAGTTGGCCGACCGGCTGAGGGGTTGCCTTCACAATCTATGCTGTGCTAGTGAATCCAGCATAGGACAACGATGGCTAGTTTCTAGTTTAGATTAGAGACTCAGGTTCCTCCACTCCATAGGACAAGTCAGTAGATAGCTAGCTGACGACACCCATATTCCGGATCTCCGCTCAGCCGTTGGTTGCCCTATGCTTAATCGTTCCGAACAGCACTGAATTCGATCCGAGTCCCATTCATATTCTGGAGGCGCATGTGCCATAGAAAATGTGCAGTCGAAAGCGAGCTCGCTTTCTCACGCAGATGCCAGCAGGTAATACCCTCTCGGTACATGAACGCCCCGCACCTCGATCATGTATCCCGAATCTCAGTTTTAATTAGTTTTTGCTTACAATCAATTTCCTAAACAACGTTGTACACCCCCCTCCCCCCCTACTTCGTTCTACTCCCTCAAGACAACTAGTATATGTAGCATGTGAGTTGCATAGCATAGCCAATGCAAACTGAAATCGAAAACTACACTATTTTATGCTCCCGATCATGTTACCGGCTGATCGTTTTGTTTGTAATGCATTGCACGCCGCAGTTATTCCAGACAATAACTGGATTGGAAGTGAATTGGAGCTGTATGCATTTAACGGAGCGACGAAGCAACGACAGGCAAAAATCCGCTTTGGTAGCACTTTTTCACACCGCATATAGGGTGCTGAAATGCGTAGGGTTGCAGTGTACTTCGGTTTTGATCACTCATGAATTGCATTCATGAAAGAAACATATTCCACAATTACAACTCCAGGAACTGTCGAACAGATAAGCATTGGCGTAGCTAGGATTTTTGTCTGGAGGGGGCCTAGCATATACCTGTTTTTACAGATGTATTATTATTATTATCTCTATTAGGGAGATTTTCAGCCAACGGCTGGTTCATATCCAATTTATAGATGTAATGTCGGTCGCAATAATCACGATTTTTACAAATTTCGTATTTTCAACAGATTTGAATTGATTTTAATAATTTTGATTTTGTCTCATTTTGCGGCACATCAGTTCCATTTGTAGTTTAAATGTACAAATTCATTCTTTTTGTAATCCTTCAAGAATTCTAGCGAAAAAATCACAAGGAATGTCCTTTGCGATTCTTCCACAATTTTTTCAAGGATTAAATCATGTTCTTTGAAGAGATTCCTCTTAGAATTCCTAAGGAAATTTCGTTATGAAATATTTTCATAATTGTCAGTGCTTTCATTATTCTCATAATTGTCAGTGCTTGCGGGCTTTGTGGGCTTCGTGGCCGTGCGGTTAGTGTTACCAAGCATTTAGCCGCATCGTGTCAAAGAGTGTGGGTTCGATTCCCGCTTCAGTCCGGAAAATTTTTCGTCAGAAAAAGTATTTCGACTGTGCCACTGGGTGTTGTATGTTAGTGCGTTGTCTAGTGTGGTGCTTCCTTCAAAGGGCAAACCGTCCACTGGAAGCATTAACGTGTCGATGTCTTTTTTTTTAAAAAAAAAAAAGAACTCTTTTACCAGTTTTTCACGAAGTTCGTCCTGGGCTTTCCACAGAAAATCATACCCAGACTCTCTGATCTCACCAGAAAAATTCTCGAAGAATCTGTATCGAATTACTAAAACAATCTCTTGAAGAATTCGGCCAGAAAATGTATTACAAATTATTTTAATCATTTCTTTTGGAAGGTCCTCTTCGTACTTATTATATATAAACTGTTAGTTTAAAGTGTCCTCCAGTTGCTCATTAATAATTTGTTTAGGATTTTAATCAGAAAAAACACCAAATATGTCTTCAAGATCACCAAGCAAGGATTCATTTTACGAATTCTTCAGAACAGTTTGCTTTTGAAGCCCTACAGTGCTGTTTGAAAATAATCACAACAAAAATTATCCGGACTTCCCGCAAAAAAATCTTCTGGGTGTTACTCTAAATCACTGTTTCCCAAACTTTTTTGACTTTCGCCCCCTTGAGACCAATATTTTTTGGAATCGCCCCCTGATATGAAATTTAAACATTTCAGAATAGGTTTTTCATAAAAGCTTATCTGAAATCGTAGATTTCTCTTCATCGTTGCTCTTTTGGCATTATTGCAGAAAACATATTTTTGTGCTGAAGAATGAAGAATCACTATATTTTGCTTCATTAACAATGAATATTACAGATTTATCAAGTTTTGCGCAATTATTAGTGAAAGAGAGGATCGATGAAGAGAAATTGCTCATGTCAGTTAAGCCCTTCTGAAGTAACAGTGTAAATTTGTATTACGCGTTAAATTTACGTTGCAGTATGGATCAATATCAGAAGTATACCGAAAATTGGTCAAATTGAAACGGTGTAGCAGTCAATCATAATGCTTCAATAAAAATACCCCAAAACAAGTGTATTTTACTTGTATATCCATAAAAGAGTCATACAATATCTATCATATGCATCAATTGTGTTTGTTTCAACAAATCTTTTATCCTACCTTATCTGCTATCACCGAAAAAGCTCACATTCTGCTTTTTTGTCTTCTTTTTTAATGTTTTTTAAGTTGTTGAAATAAAATTTACGAAATTTCGGGTAATACATATTCGACTCTTCTGGAAATAGCCCAATCTATATACAAAATATAAAAAAATATCAGTAAACCCACATTTTTCAACTCTACATTCACTGAAATACAACGTTTAATTTAGATTTTTCTGAAGCTTTGATCCAAAACATCAAAATGAGTAGTTTAACAAATGCGTGAGAAATAATAGAAACTTAAGCTGCCTTATTCTTAAGATTCATGCATTCAATATTATTTTTGGCAAAAACCATTGAGCGCGTTTAGAGGTTAAGAACAGATGAAATAGTTAGGTGTCAAATAAGTTCTTCTTTGGATGTATGTGTTATCACTAAAATTTGTTTGTCTCTTACAAACGTTGAATCTATATTTGTTTTTCAATTGATCCAACTTTCGCCCCCTTTTCAGTATTTTCGCCCCCCAATTTGAGTTTTACAAATTTTCGCCCCACCTGGTACTGAAAATCGCCCCCAGGGGGGCGAATTCGCCCACTTTGGGAATCACTGCTCTAAATGTTCCTCGTAATATTCCACAAAAATGTTATGATCAATTAGAAAGAATTCAATTGGGAAATTGAGTCTCTGAAGAAGGTCCCAAACGGACTGAAACGTTGGACAAAATAAAATAACAGTTTTTAATTTTGTCAGGATTGAAAAGCCAATCTATCATCAACGCAGATCTACCTGCATTTTTTATATTTCTCTAAAATCAAGGAGCAATATCCCCCATTTCTTCAAAACTTTCTAGGAATTTTTGTTTTATTTTCTTTGCTTTGCTTAACTAAGAAATGTTTAAAAAATTCTAACATTTTTATAAAGTGCCTAGCGGAAACCGTTGAACTGTTCTTTCAAAAACTCTTCCACGTAAATACTCAAAGATTTCCAGAGTAATTTGTTCAGGGATGTCCGAGAGATTTAAATTATTGTTTCCCTAAGATTCTCGTGAAAAAAATACCAGAGATTCATCTAAGTATTTTCCTGAGATTTTTTTCTTCAAACCGCACTTACAAAATTCCCAAAAGAAAATCCTCCAAAAATTCGCTAAAGATTTTTTTTGATTTTTCATCGATTTACTAAGATTTTGCAATTCATTCTTGAACTTCTCAAAAAAAAAAATCTCCAGAAATTCCATCAAGTATTATTTCAGGTTCTAGAAATCATTCCATTTTTTTATTAGTAATCTCATGATTCTTTCATTAATAACATTTAAAAATTTATCCACTCTCCATACTTTGGTTCAAAAACTACTCCCTGAATATATCAAAACTTTTAGGAATTGCTTTGCAAATTCCTATACGAATCACTCCATATCAGATTTCTAGAGAAACACATACAAAAAAGGATTGAAAGAACTTTGTAGGTAATTTTTTAATGATTGCAGCTGACATTTAATTCGGAAAAAATTACTACCATCCTGTCGTAAAATTCATAATCGTCTTTTATAATATAAAATTATAGGTGTTAAAACGCAGTTTTACTGAAAGTAAAATAATATCAAAATCTTAGATAATATTTTGTAAGAACTCTGAAGTGTCATATTGTGAACATATTGATGTAGTAAAAACCATTTTTTCCTACTTTTTTAAATATCAAACAAACTAACTTGAATAGTCTATTATCGATTATTTTGTAGTACAGTAGAAGTCAAACGCTGAAATATTGCTGGAATTTTTTAAGAATATTACCAAAGATGTATTGTACATTACTTTTGAAATTTGTTGATGAACTTTCAGAAATCAGGAACCATACGTTTAAGAATTCTGAAATGTTTCAAAACTCCTACAATTTACCTTTTTTAAGGCTAAGTAACCCATCATTCGTTTTGGCAACAATGATGAGTTTTCAGCTTGCATTTCAAAGTGATAAAACTCAGTCTTGATAGTTTATATTGACTTGAAAATGTATCACTGTACGCGCTAACATGCATAAAGTATGCTGATACTTTTTCGGCTGTGTCAGTGCAAAACCAACTGATTTTCTTTTATTCAAAATCGTGATATGAATAAGTAACAATCATCAACGACACGTACAAATTTCAATGACGGCCTACTTTGCCTTAAGATTCCATCAGAATTATCTTTGGAATTTATCCTTGAAATCTATCCTTCTTTGACTTCTGGTTTTCTAAGATTCTGCCAGAAAGCCTCTAGAAATTCCGGGCAAAAATATAGGAGTTTGGAATCAGACAATAATTGGTAAAATTATTTCTAAGGAAGTGTTTTAGGAAAGATCAATAAAAATTTCTTTATGAATATCTTAAAATATCCTTTCCCCCTTCCCAGTTATTTTACTACGTGTTTCTCTACAAATTCCTTTTCCGCTTTGCTAACTTTGGAAGCTAAAGTTTCCCAGGGGTATTTCAACAAATTTCTTTTGAAGATTCGAAGGCAAGAGATGTTTCAAATACAATTTTCTTTCCAATTCATGAATCAGCCGGAGATTTGAAGCAAAATTTCTAGAAAAAAAGCAAAGAAGAATTTGACGCAACTTGTGATGTATTTTGGAAACGTTTCTTAAGGACCATTGATGAGCGACGCAAAAGAATTTGTAATAATTTTTTTGTGAAATATTGAAAGAAATTCACAGAATAATTTCTAGTAGAACTTTCAGTGAAATATCCCAGCATTAGATTTGACAGAAGTAACATTTTTTTGGCAAATCCGGGAACGTATTCCGGAATCAACTTGCTAATAAAAAGTAGACATAGAAGGAATGGATGTCCACCAGGAAGAATTCGCTTTGAAGGTATGAACACTATTATTTGATTAATTTCCATGAGATTTGCAAAAGATCTGAAGCCACCCTTCAGTATTCCTTGAGGAATTTGATAATAATAATATTCTATGAATAATATTGAAAAGTTATTTCAAAATAATTTGCTACAAATCAGTTGGAAATTAATCAAATAATTTATGAAATAATAAGTTTTCTTGAAATAATATAGTTAAAGCAATAAATTTATTCATGCGAATACTTAAAACATTGAATCAAAATCAAAGAAAGAATTTATCGCTGGAATAAAACTATGGCCGATTTTGTTACATTGTTTTAGCCATTAATCTGATAAAAAGTTTCCCATGCCGAAATTCCTTGAAAGTTAAACCTTAATTTTCGTAGTAGTATTTTTCGTAATTTAGTGAATTCTCATATGGGAAATCAATCGGACGGTAAAGCTTTCGATTGTCGCACGATTCACCGAAGTCAGAACAGCCGCGCTGATGCTGTGTAACGTAAACGAGGATTTCTCAATATAGTTGTACAACATTACATAGCGTAACTACTGAAGCGATTTTTTTTGTTAATAACAAGAGTCATGTACATAATTCCAGAAGAATTTGCGTCATCTTAAATCGGTTTTGTTTTATTTTTTTTATTGTCATCAAAAATTCTGGGGGAAGGGAGCCTGGATGATTCTGGAGGGGGCCAGGCCCCCCTACCCCCCCCCCCCCTGTTCCTTCGCCAATGCAGATAAGACTATACCCTCATGTGCCGAATTCTATAACTTCTCTCTTCCAAAACTTCGCCACATCAAAATAATTGAATCGATTATCCTTGAGCTATCAATAGTAGACAAAATCAAACACGCCGGTCATATCACCCGAAGGATAATTGGTCATTAGCACGATCTTGCTTATCACGTTTAGGTATGCTGCTACCAGGTATAATCCGGCACTCGAACTTCTAAGCGCTCAGTCGTCGACTTCTACTTGCATACATCAATCGATTGATCGGTCCATCCATCTGGCAGCCAGTCATCGGCTATTGATGCTGACCGGTTCTGGCCGTCAACACACTCATAGTAATAAATACAAAACCATGGACCAAAAGCACGGAACATCGAACGCTCCGATCTTGGCCGTACAGTTCTTTGCCCTCTTGGCTACCGTCATCGTCGTCGTCGTCGTCGTAGTCAACTCGGTGTGCTGCTGTAGATCTCTAAACTCTCGATCGTGCATAGAGGCCCCTTCGGCTCCCACTTCAGCTTCCCGCTTACCCCCAACACGAAACAAACACACTTTTTTGTTTACATTAGCGTCCACCAGCCCATCGGAGAGTGACGTTTGTATGCGCATGAATCTACACACCGGCAGACGCAGAACGATCCGGGGATCCGCGGAGAAGACCAAGATCGGGGACGCATGCAGGTCCATAAATTGATGCAAGTTCATGGAGTCGCATGTCCACGCTGGCTGCCCTGGCTAGTGGCCGCCAAGTATAAACAACCATCGTCTGGCCGTTGTGCCTTCCTTCCCGTATTACATAGTTTTGATGTTGATGATGATGGTCGAGGATGGCCAAAGGAAACAAAACGTCTCCTGGCGGCATGGGCCAGTATAAATTGGATTCTATTAAATTTGCCAAAGCGCCGACCGGTCGATTGTTTTGATTGCCGTCAATAGGCTGGCGCCTTATAACTCCGATGCTGCTCTCGATGGAATGCAAAAACTTGAGCCGATGAGAGTCAGAGTGAACCAATTACAGTCATCTGAGGAAATTGAAGCAGCAGGATCACATAACTAACATCAATCTATAGAATTTAACTTTCAAAAATTACATTGAGTGCATTCAAGCCAAATGTAATAAATATGTAAAATGTCTCTATCGCCTTATTAATAAAAAATCAAAACTTTGTCTTAAGAACAAGCTTTTGATATTCAAACAAATTTTCAAGCCAGCCATGTTGTTTGCTGTGCCAATATGGACTAGTTGAGGTAATACCAGGAAGAAAGCTCTGCAGAGAGTTCAAAATAAAATTTTGAAAATGATTCTGAAGTTTCCTCCCTGGTATAATACCAATGAGTAACATAGCATATCCAATGTTGAAACATTGGAACCAGAGGCGCGTCCACGTTTGAAACCATTGAATGCAACGATTGAAACATTAGCAAATATTTTGTACACAGTGAAGCTAGGAAAAACAATACATGAGGGCCTCAAACGCAAAAGGGTATAAGTGACATTTTGATCGGTTTTGAGTTGAGTTGAGGAAATTCTATAGAATTTTATACTGTATACTGTTTCCAAGCGTTCTAAAGATATTTTCAAGTGATTTTTTCAGAAAAAATAACATAATTCTTAGAAGCAGAAGCTTGTTGTTTGACAACCATGCCACTAGTATACAATGAAAAATTTCTGAAAAAAAAAACGTTTAGGGAGCAGCATCCGTCATTGATTGTAACATTTTCAGAAGCAGTTTTTTCGTGGAAAATCAAGGAAATTTACAGGAAAATGTGTTCATTATATTCTATTCTCCAACCGAAACGCAGTGAACACATTTTCATCGGATAATATTCAGTTTTGAACAGAAAAAGTGCTTTTGAAGTTTCGATTATGACGATAATTACGATGAACGCTAAAGTAGATCGTCTTAAACTAGGTTTTTGTCATTGACACCCCTCTGCTTCCAATTCCAATGCTCATTTTCATACCAGCCGTTACCATAAGGCTAAGTAAGCTTTACGTCTTCACAGGGCTGGTAGCGACTGATTGTCTTAAAAATAGGGAATTGAAGACCTCTTGTCAGAAAGGAGAGATCTAAAGGAAGATTTAACACTTTTATTTGAGAGTTCTTCGTGACATTACAACAAGTATTACTGAATGTGTTTTTTTTCATGATTTTCTTTAGGAATTTCATCAGAAACTTATTTAGGTGTTTGCCCAAACGTTTAGATACTACTCCGGAATTTTCTAAAGGAGTTCATTTAGTGATTTTTTTCCAAACAGTTTCTCAACGGATTTTCCTAGGGCATTTCTTCTAGAATTTTGTTGAGGATTCCTCAAAAATTTAACCATGATTTTCCTAAGGAAAACCACAGGAAGTTTTAGGAGATTTCTTAGATAATTTGCTAATCGAAAAAAATCGAATTTTCTCAAAGAATCTCTGTAGAAATTTATGGAATTATTGGAAAAATTGCTGTGGTATAAACTGTTGTGAAAAGTTAAACAAAAATCTTTGAAGATTGCATAAGATTTTTTGAGAAATTTGTGAAGCAATGTTTGCTGAAGGATTAAATGCTGGAAAAAATAAACTTGTTTGATGAACCTCTCAAGGAATTTTGTATTTCTGAAAAAAAAAACGCGGATAAATACTTGAAGGAACCCATATGAATAAGCGGAGGAATTATTGCAGGGTTTCTTAAAAAAATCCTTGAGTTTTTTTCTCAAGCACTCTAGAATAAACCTTTGTGTGTATCCTCGGAAGAAATTCTGTTAAAATCATTGGAAGATCTCCTAGAATAACAACTGGAGAATTCAGTTGAAGGGTAAGAGATAAAACAATAAAGTTATACCTGAGGAAATTACTGGAGGTAGTAGGTTTGGAGTTCTCTAGGATTTCCTGGAGCTAAGCATCCTTTAAAAAATCTGGTGCAAGAAATTGGTAGAGAAATCTCTTGAAGGATATCTGGAGAGATCCCCTTAGGAGATCCTGAAAGTATTCTAAATAAAATCACTAGGATAATTTATGAAGCTTTTACTCGTGGAATTCTTTGCAGCTTGTACAATTTTACATCGGAATTCAATACATGTACTCTGAACATTTTATACATATACAGGATTGTAGATATTTTTTAAAAACCATCCATTGATTCATTCAGAAATGTCCTAGAGGATTGCTCCATTTGTTTTTCCAACGGAAAAATAAGTTTCTTGTAGCAATTATTACAGTTAGTTTCTCATGATTTTTTTTAATCGAGGGTAGGACAATGCTTTGACTGTCCTACCCAGGTAATTTTGTGTGTAGTACATGTCCTACCTGTCCTACCCACTTCCCGCGCCAATGATTGGAACAAATGTCAAATAAAATAATTAATAATTTTAGGCAAAAATCGTTACAATCTTCTATTGTCACGGATTAATGTGTTACATATTTGGGTTAAGTTAGGTTAAGTAAATTGAAAACGTGTTTTTTTTTCTCCCATAAGCAGGTGAACTCAACTCACCTGTAAAAAATCTGAACTGCTATAGTAAATGAAATGTAATGTGTTGTTAACAAAATGTTAATAAAATCTTAAATTTTTTACCATATTAGGATGATAGTGTTGTCTAACACAGAACACCTAGATATAAAAAATGAATTAGGAAATTAAAAAAAATACACCAATCTATAAAATACATCAATCTATAAAATACACCAATATTTAAAATACCAAAACAGTAATCAAGGTATTGATCACACAAGTGTTTAGTATCATCCATTATGTTATTAAAAATGATCGACTATTCATAAACTGATTGAGGTATTTAGCTACTATCGAAAAATTCCTCATTTGTATTATTTAGGTAATGCAATACCTGATACGATTATCAGTTTGGTGTTCGTAGAATATGCATGGCATATCATTTTTTGGTACTTATCACATCAGAATTAGTACTGTTGTATTTTGTACAGCAAAGGATAAAAGCCCTCGCTTTTGGTACATAGCACGCTGCGCTAATGATGTGCTTCTAAAGGTAGGCAATCACGTGACAACTAGAAGGTTATGGTGAAACATCACGGAATTCAAAGATAGCCGTCACAATGTCTGATTTGTGCCCTTACTCATGTTTTCAAAGGCATTGTGATGAAGAAGTAGTAGGCCAACGTCACTGATCTTTTTATACTAAGCTTTCTGGTAATGTACAAATCTTGGAATGGTATTGTACAATTATTGGATTCTTTCTTTCCTTTCTTAAAAGGTCTTGCTGTTTTAGTGTATCATTTGATAGCAATTTTCTCCGAACATTTTTGACAATGTTTCTTCAGTTAGCGGGTGCAAGCCTTCATTTCAAGATTCCAATTGTACGAAATGATGTTTAAAACATTTACCAACTTGAAGTTTTCAATTCCTCCTTCCATATAGTCTAAAACAATTTTAATTTTTTTGTTTCTAGATTTTTTTTTGTGAATTTTAGAATAAATTTCGAAGAATAACCTATTTATAAATATTACATTAGAATATGACAAACAATAGATCATTTCAATTTTAGCACCAAATAAAAGATATGAGTGTAAGCTTTCGTTTAGTGTATGTTTTTTCTTAGATAATGTAATGTTTTTCTTCGAGAGACATCATGACTCTATTCAACTTTGGTGCTACTATCATTCGACTTAAAGTGTCAAAATTGTGCCTTTTTGTGACTTTTTGTGACTAATCGGTATTTGTACCCTTGTTTTTTCGCCGCAAAACTCTTGATTTAAATTCTTTGAGGGGCCGAAAGTTGATCATTACCTACGTAAACATCACAGGCTACAGAGTTTTTCATAATTTTCATTTCAAAGTAATACTTTTATGAGAGTCTTGTGCGAAAAATAGAGCAAATCGAAGCGACCGTTTTTGAGTAATGAGCATTTATGTTTCTTATTTCACCAGACCGTATAAAGATTTGGAAAACATCAAAATTCAGAACTGTAATAATTCGTCTAGTTTTTCAAAAAAGCTGGCAAAAGCTCAATTTACAAATTTAGGTTTAAGTTGAAAAACAAAGTCAAACAGTCGTCTTCTTCTTCTTTCTGGCGTTATGTCCCAACTGGGACAGAGCCTGCTTCTCAGCTTAGTGTTCTTATGAGCACTTCCACAGTTATTAACTGAGAGCTTTCTGTGCCAATCGACCATTTTTGCATGTGTATATCGTGTGGCAGGTACGAAGATACTCTATGCCCTGGGAAGTCGAGAAAATTTCCAACCCGAAAAGATCCTCGACCGGTGGGATTCGAACCCACGACCCTCAGCTTGGTCTTGCTGAATAGCTGCGCGTTTATCGCTACGGCTATCTGGGCCCCACAAACAAACAGTCAAACAGTCGTCTAGGGTATCAATGCTAGTAATGGACCCCCTAGTAGCTGAATTCTCGATGCTTTTCCGCAGTAATATATCAGACAGATATGCACTTTGTGCAGTTTAACAACAAATTCTATGCATTTAAATCATACAAAATCATTCGATTTTTGCAGCGAAATATGAATTTGGAAAACTGTTGTCTTTGGACCCCGCCTGTGTCAGTAAAAGAAAATTTCTTGTTATTTAATTTTAATGTTTACAATTTGACGTTTCCTATTATGGACCCCTCATTTGATTCCCATGATATCCGACTCACTGCCAATCTGTCTGATATATATGTGCCTATTATGGACCCACCTAGAATTGCTAATTATAGACCATCTTGTGTTCAAATATCTGAATTTATGCACTTCGGACCAACTGTGTTGCCAGAAACTGATGCAAACGAAGCTCCTCCTGTGGATTTTTAAAAGAATTAGGTTGCTTTAAGTGTCTTTCTCATGTTTTTCTGTGGAGGCTTCATAATATGCAAAGGTTTCTTTACCGGCATCGGCTCCCTACAATATCAGATAGTGAAGAATGCAAACGAGAATTAAAAAAGAAAAATATTTGTCTACACGTTCGGACATTAAATAGCTGCACATGCCCAAAATCCTTAATTTTTGCTTCAAAACTCCACCTATTCATTTGCATCAAAACTCGTGCAAATTTGGGTTTCAACATATTTTTTCTGATTAATAACTCATTCTTAAATAGATTTAGTATAACAGCTGCAAGTTTATATTCAAATACCGTTAATCTTATTAAATTAACACATATTGTTGTAGCTATTTGAAATATTTAACAAAGAGCTCCTTTATACTGTACAAATTGCTCCCACCACACCCCTTGGCGATATCTTGCTTAAACGCGCTTTCAACACTTAGGAATTGGTTGAAAAAGATTCCTCTTGCGTTAGTTTACATCAACAATAGTTATTTTTTTTTGTAAAAGTTGAGAGCCAAAATGCTATAATCTATGAGTACCAAAAAGCTTGCACCGAAACTCTTTGAAAGGGTCAAAATAGTAAAATACTGAGATTGCGGAATTTTTGCCATGATTCTTTAAATCTGGACTACAGTACGTCGTGCTTATCGCGTAACACTACACAAAAAAAAACATATTTCATGTAAAATTCAGTGTAAAATCGTGTTTATAATGGTGGTTTGTCGCAAATTTACATTATATTTCGTGACAAATTACATTATCGTAAATGCTAATTGTTGCGTAATCGCTTAGAGTCTGTGCTTCATTACGCGGTTTGTAGCGGTAATTTACACGGTGATGATGTAATTTTACACGATGTGTAATGTAAATTTATGTGAATCGGGCATTCTCATTATGTGCATGGTTTTACGCTGAATTTTACATGATTTTTTCTTTCTGTGTACATTAAAATTGTGGTAATAATATGCATGAAACAATGCGATTAGTTGATTTACGTCTTTCAATCTATATTATTACAATTGAATGAATTCAATTTAACGCAATGATTACGACGTGAGTGATATGTAGGGACGTGATATTACAGTTCAATTTTTGCTGTGAATTTTTGTTAACAGGGTAGAAGCACTGGAAGCCTAAGAGTAAATTAAAAAAAAGTATATGGAAAGCCCCACACGTACTGCAAATACGCCAATACGAATTTTAATTTTAATTATAATCCATATTATATAAGAAAAATATCGGAACAGGGCATAAACATTATCTTCGCATTGAAAATCACGTTGGTTAATATAGGCCACCTGAACCAGTTTCAGCCACACTCCTAACTTTGGTTCCTAAATTGGCAAACACATGGATTTGTCATGAGAGTGGCCATATTAGGAAGAACCTGGCCAAATTAGGTGGAAAGAATTTAAAATTATAAGGAAAACTTTTATTTTATTCTATTTTTTCGGATCATTTTGAACATATCAATGAATGTTGCTCTCTAATGTGAATGCGTTCTGCTTAGTACGAAATGTTTCATGCTCATGTTCTGAGTAAAACGGTAAATAATCCACTATGGCTACAATTGGGTCCTGAAACCCTGTGTCAATTTCAGTACCAAACGCTTAAGTTTGGGCCAGAAACACATATTTACTCAAATTTTGAACGTTTTCCTTTGGTTCATGTTCAAAAACCAATTGTATCCGTTTTGTTAGATTTTGTCACACCCCTTGCTTCGAACTCAAATATTGGGCGTACAGTCGACTCTCCACATCTCGATGTTCTACGTCTCGATATCACTCTCTATGTCGATGATTGCTTCGGTCCCTTCATTCTGCATACGATTTCGCTCTCCATATCTCGATATCCTCCTTATCTCGATATCTCCATATCTCGATGTATTCCTGTTGATTTTTTGTTCCCAATTTTCTCTCTATATGTCGATTGTTCATCAAAGGTTGCTAGACTAGATTTAAGCGATTCAGAATCATTTGGAAACTTGAACTGAAGTTTGTTTGTTTATTATTTTCCTAGTAATGGAGTGATTTTTAATCTAGTGTTCATTTAATTAATGTTCTTTGTCTCGATCTCTCCCTATCTCGATGATCCCTTCGATATCGAAATGTGGAGAGGCGGCTGTATTATGTTTTCCGTGTTTCTTCCAAAATTTCAGAAAAAAGTGTTGAAAAAAGTTCAACTCCTGTGGGGTTTTTGTCAACTAAGTGAAAGTCAAACATGGTGAACGAAAGTGAAAATTGTTGTTCCCGTCAGATTTTCGTCTTTTCTCTTGTTATTTCAAAGATTAGAAAAATCAAATAATTGAAGGAATCGAAAAGATTGCAAAAACGTTTTGCAGCGTTGGTGCATGTAAGAACAGTGCATAATGTTTTTTTTTTTCTTATTTAAACTGCGGGAGTGTTAAGTAAACGGCGCCAATGACAATGTTCTCCAGCTCATATAATAATCAAGAATTCAAGCGAATAGAGTGGGGTTGATGCCGTAATTGTGACTTCAGTTGACGATGGATTACCAACTTGTGAGTTCGTTTCATGCTTGTGAAAACTCAAATTTATATCACAATGTTTCATTCATTTAATCGTTAGAGAAACTATGGATGGTTCGTCACTGTAAGTGTCGGCATGTGCCCTTATTCTTGTTTAAAAAAAAACACAAAGATGTGTACGTAATCTTTTATTTATTTGTCGCAATTATTGAAAACAATCTTTAATTACTTTATTTCTATAATTTTACGGTAAGATACTTTAATAACACTATGTATCCCAAGTAACACCAAATACTTCTTCATCAACCGCAGTATTAGAGCTTGTTATATAAGAGCTATATTGATGAAATCTATAACAGCATGTGTAATATAAATGCTAAAAAATAGTTTATGAAAAACATGTTTTGTGAAAATATTAGATCGTAATTTAACACCGTTCTTAGGTATTATTATTGCTATATTAACGTTAATATAACTTCATCAATATTGGAACCTCTTCAGTAAACAATGACAAAATTTAAGGTCAAAACATGTATTTTTAATGTTTTTTTTTCAACTACGTTCAAACATCAGTAAAGGCCCCCTACTTTTGATAATTTTATCTGTATTTTGCGAGGAAGAAGCTGGTACAAGCTCTATAAAATGAATCTTTTTGAAACACTCAAATCTCTGCAGGAGTTTTATTGTGTTGTCAGCTCTGCTAGAGGATCACAAATTTGCATGCATGTCAAATCCAAGATCCTGATTGGAGAAGTATAACAGAAGAATGTTCGTTTACGCGGATACCTGGTCATAGTCAGACTAAAAACGAGATAGAATATGCACTACTGACCTTTGTTCGGTGATCGATGAATGCATTTTTTCAGAGCCATCGGTAATCGGTGAACAGGCGATTGGCGTTTGTCCATACAATCTTGATCGTTTTATTTCGGCTCTAGACATGAAATACCTGTGTCTTCATTAATTTAATGGCTTGCTTATTCCAATCGTTAAAGTTTCAAACAATCGCTTTGAATATAATTTTAAACAAATTATAGACTATACTGTGCTAGTACGCTCGTCATTATAACTGCAATATTTATAAACAACTAATATTTTGACGTTTAGAAAGATTTTGATTTGCAAAAACAAGAAGCTGTAATGAAGTTATATTTGTGTTATATTAGTAATCGCAAAACAAAATAATAGCTAATTTGAGAGCAAATTGTGAGTATGCCCTAAAGATGTATTGTAAACGTATATTACAAATATTTTCAACACCTACTATTGTTGTTGAACTGCAAGTCGTATAGATTACAGTACCGGCCAAGATTATGAAATAATCATAATTTCAGAGATGAATACCCTACTTTTTTGGTTGGAGATCTTCATTCGATTGGTGATGCGGTGAAAATATGTGATATTTAAAATGGACCAAAAGTATGAGTCAAAATCAATGTGGCCGATTATTGCAAATTATTGAAATGTATTTTCTCATACATGTATTACTTTTAAATTATTTTACGATTTCATCACAAGCTTCTGCTTGAATCGTTAGCCATTTCATCAATTTATGAACGGCACTGTATACTTTGCACTGAATCCGCCATATTATTCCCCCACAACATCACAACAAATCTTATAAAATAGGAAAACTTTGTTGTTTGTATGTATCGTCTTTCATTTGCATTACTGGCGCATGAATTTTAGTGAAATATAATTAGCAGTTTCACGATAAATCTTTCACCGCAATGAACATATAACTACTGGTATGGATTGAAATTCATTGTAATGAATTGTTTATAGGAATAACAATTGTGGTAATTTATTTCACCACTTGTGAATAATTTATCGGGTCAATGAAGCCATATGATTCTAGGCATAAAGTCAATTTGTCAGTTTTCTATGAGACTCTGCACTTTGTATAAAATTGTATTGTCAAATGATAAGTTTGTAATACAAGAGTATTTTGTGGGTTAAATTACTTGCAAATAGCTATATTTCAACCAATACAACTGACTGCATTATATGTTGATGAGATAGTGGTATAACTGCATTTTACAAGTTATATCACTTGTGATCTGTTTGATTTCAACAAATAAATGCCGATGAGTTATACAAGTTTTTGCAAGTGCAAATAGCTACCAATTAACTTGATTATAACTTATAATTATTTCTGATTCAATAAATGCTTACATTATGTTGATAATACGTTAATAAATCGTCCATTGAAACGGTCTTGCAAAATCTTCGAGATGTTATATAAGCCGCCATTTTTTGCGCTTTTTCAGCTATATAGGTGTACGATATTAACTAAATAATACTAAAAAAATACAACCGAATAAGTATGAAACGTTAATTTTAAACTATTATATGACAAGCTGTGTTACTTGGGATGATATATTACTATATATTGGATATTGGGGAGGGGTAGCCTAAGGGAGTTAATTGAACTGTTGACTATATGAAAGTGCGTGGGGTCGCCAGCCTTTTGTCATGAGAAAACAGCCTTAGTGTTATCTTCCAAAGGTCTTCAAAGATATTAACTAACCCTGCTACAACAAACCATCAGGTAGATCATACCATCCCGGTATGATTCTGCAGCCATGGGTAATCCTTGCGCTGATGGTGGCTAAATAATCATCATCATCATCATCATCACTAAGTGAAAGTCAAACATGATCAAAAGTTTCAAAGTTCAAATTTGGACTCAATTCTAAAAATAAAGTTTTTTTTTTTTTTTTTTTTTTGTGGTGGTAAAATTCAGTTTTATTTACAGGTCATTTCAGGGTACAATACAGTTATTTACAAGTCAAAGACAAACAGTTATTTACACATCGAGATGAAAATTAAGTTGGTTAACATCAATTAAACCGTTAACGTCATTAACGACGCAGATGTATTTTACAAAAATTTTTAGCATCTCAACTCTTGTTGTTTTCCTTATTCCGGGCAACGCCGGTCGCATCAGGTCTTCGAACGATAACCGTCTCCATCCATCCATCAGCGCGGTTAGCCTCTGTTGTACGACCGTCCATGCCGGGCCGACACGAGCACATTCGCTGAATTTATGCCGGAGCGTTTCGATTTGTTGTCCACCGCAGTGCACGCAAAATTCATTCTCTGCTCTCCGCATCACGAACAGCAGTTTGCGGTGCTCCCACTTCTCGTTTACCAACAGGTATAACTTGGTTCGTTCCGCCGAAGAGAGCTGCTTAACGTGGATGCTACGCCACGCACGTGGCCAGTCAATCGTTGGATGATTTTGTTCCACCTTGGGCAAGTCCGTCTGCGCGACGAAATGCCGATGGATGAGATCGGCGGAGGGGTTTTCTTGGATAGGGGGTGGAATGTGGGAGTAATTTGAAAGGATTATTTTCAGGTCGGGATTATCGATTGAAATTGCTGGGCGGGGATTGTCGTGGAAAATAAGGGATTTATAATAGGGAAGGGAATCGATCTCTTTCAGATGACGATTGATGGCGAGTGATTTTGCCTTCAACGCTGGCAGATGAAGGTTTAAGCCCCCATGCTCCTTGCTGCGCGCAAGCTGCATCATCGGAACGCGGGCAGGCATTCCTCTCCACAAGAACGCGCCCATCGTGGAGGTGACTTTCGCCGTGTGTAAACCTAGTGGTGGTAGCACCGACGAAACGTACCAAAGCTTCGACGTGCCGAACGTATTTAACATAATCACTTTCTGGTGTAAGGTGAGCAAACGCAGCGAGTGTAGCCACATTTGTTGCGCAAACTTCCCCACCAGCGCATTCCAATTTATCGTTGTCATCAGTCGTATGGAGTTTGCGAAACTGATACCCAGAATTTTAACTACATCGGCTGTCTGTAGCCACTGGGTATTTATCGCATTGCCCTCATAAAAACCAACGTTGATTGACACCGTCTTTCGCAAGTTCAAGCGGGCGCCGGCAACAGCCTCGAACCGAGTGAATATTTCATTCATCAGTTCGATCTGCCCGGCTGACGTCACGATGACGCTGATATCGTCGGCGTATGCGACCAACAAATCGTTGCCGCATGCTTGCTCGAGCCTACAAACCAGGGGGTGGAGGTAGAGCACGAACAGATGCATGGACAACGGGTCACCCTGCCGGACCGACCGTTGAATCTCAAACGGACGTGAGAGACGTCCGTTGATGAGCAGCCGAGAGGTGGATCGACTGGCAATGCGCGAGAGAAGAGCGATGAGATCCCGATTAAAGCCGAGCGAGCACATGGTGTCGAAGAGGAAAGAGTGCCGGACCCGATCGAATGCGTTCTCCAAATCAAAGCTGATAAGCTTGCCGGCGCGCCGGTGGTGACGGAGACTCGCAATCCGATCTTTCAGAGCCAGAGTGGCCTGAAATATGTTACGCTCCGAATTGGAGCATTTCTGCCCGTCTCTCAGCACGTGGTGGGCTCGCATGACGCACTCTAGCCTGGTCTTGAGAATGCGCGAGAGAAGTTTGTAATCGCTGTTGAGCAGCGAGATGGGTCGATAAGAACGGGCCGTGTTGTCGCCTCCCTTCTTCTTCACCAGCACGATGATGCCCTCCACAAAAGCAGGGGGAAGGTTGCCTGCTAGTGCTTCGTTGAGCAAGAGATTGAGCTCCCGATGGATTACATCGAACATGCGGAGATAAAATTCTCGTGGGATGCCGTCATTGCCGGGAGAACGCCGCGGGGCACTCGCTCTGATGGCAGAAAGTATTTCTGCTGTGGTGATCTCGTCCGTGCAGGCTTGATTGATGGGATCATCGGGAGGGATCACACGCTCGCATGCAAACCCGTCATCGTTGTTGTCGTCTGCTGCTTCCTCTGTGTACAGACCCGAGAAGAAGTTGAGCAGATTTGCTTCGATCGCTGCTGGCTCGGCAACGGTCTCATTCTCCTCCGTTCGCAACTGGGTGATAACGGTCCTCTTCCTTCGTCTCTCCCCCAACTGAAAAATCGATACGGGTTCTCCCGCCACGTATGTCTCGTTCATACGCATAAACATGTGCGAGAAATTTCGCTGAAGCGCCAACATTTCGCCTTTCAAGCGATTGATTGTGGCCAACATTTCTGGGTGTTGGTAGTACCCATCGTACGCTAGCCGTAATTCCGCATATAGACACTGATGTGCGTCATGGAATTCGTCATAGACGATTCGTGATTTGCGTTTGAAGAAGGTTTTAATTTTTGGCTTAGCGTACGAAAGCCACCACTCGATCCACGACCCGTAATTTCTGCGCTGCCGAGTCCAATATTGCCACTGTGTTTGGAACTCGGCAACGTTCTCGTCGGTGAGAAGAGACGGTCGAAGGGACCAGAAACCACGGCCGGGCTCATTTCCTAGCTGGGGGAGGCAGACACGAAGTGTCAGCGCTTTGTGGTCCGTGAACGAACAGACATGCGTATGCGCGGTACGCAAATGCTCCCGCAAACCGCTGCTCACATATATGCGATCGAGGCGCGATTGTGCGTTCCGGCAAACGTAAGTGAAACCGGCATCTCGGGGGCGCAACTTTTCCCACACATCGTGGAGCTGCAACTGTTGCACAGCTGTTTTGAGGGCCGGGCTGGTGTTTGCGCTAGACGAATCGCATGCTCGAAGCACGCAATTGAAATCGCCAGCGAGGATAATGTGTTGAGTGGGATGGCGGAGATAGTAGGCTAGAGTGCCGTTGAAAAAATCCTCCCGTGCTGCGCGCTGTGCAGAGCCGGACGGAGCGTAGAGGTTGCAAATCGTGGTATCGTGCACTCGCAGAGCGATAAGGCGGCTATCCAGGCTTTTCTCGACGTGAGATACCTGAATGTACTCCTTCAGAGCAACAGCTGTTCCTCTTCTCGTGTGGTCTACATTCGTGTATACGACGAAGCCAGGCAAGGAGAGCTGGTCGTTTTCCACTTCTTGCAGACACACAATATCAAGGCTTTGGCTGTGGATGAAGGTGCGCAGCGCCGCTAGTTTCGTGGGATTGGTGATGGTGCCGATGTTGAGGGAAGCGATATTGTAGGATGTGAGAGCCATTACTGTTGTGAATCCTCATCCTGCTCGTCGTCATCGTCTTCTCGGCGTGGCTTTTTGCCGGGTGGTCGGCCTCTGCTTCGCCTGCTGCTCGTGGATGCCGACGATTCATCGGTCTCGTTGCCGTTGCCATTCTTGCTGTGCGATCGCAGCGCATGGATTGGCTTTTTGAACAAGTCCACCACAGCAACATTGGGTTGGGTAGCTTCGGTGGCTTGTTGTGTCGTTCGGTGAGATGACGACGGACCTTGCGCACGATGCTGATGCGGGCTGGGGGACGCCGTTAAATCAATCTTGTCGGATTGACTGTTGCTTTTCGTCGCCGGGGCAGACTGTTCGGTCCGACTCGGAAGCTTCGGCAGCTCGGGAAAAGCAACCGGTGAGGCGAGCGATGGCGCGGTAGAAGCTACCGATTTCGTGTTCGGTGGTTTCACACCGGACGATTTTTTCGGTGGCTGACGGATGCCACTTTGCTTCGCTACGTTGGCGTAGCTCTTCTGCACCAGCAGTTTTTTATTCTGGACACATGATATGCCAGAGTGTGCCTGCTCTTTGCAGTGTTTGCATGAGAGCACCTGCCCCTTGTACACCACATACGCTTGCTGCCCATCGATGGTGACCCACGAGTCGATGTTTCGGTTTAGTAGCATACGGGCAGACCATATGCCGAGTGGTATGCCGGCGAACTCGTAGCTCTCTCCCCACGTTAGCTCGTGAACCGAGATCACTTCACCAAACACACGCAAGAACTCCACGATCTTCTCCTTCGTCACGTTTTCGGGTAGGTCATGGACCTTCACTTCGACACTTCCATCCTCGATGGTTATTCGAAGCTTGTGCTTCTTCCCGTCTATTTCCACTTCGTGACGTCCATCGTGTTCTTCAACAATTTTCTGTGCGAGCGTCAGGTCGCCGACCTTGACGAACGCACATTGTTCACCTCTACTACACTGTAGTCTCAACACATCTTCCTTCTTCAGGCCGAGCACTGTGCGGCAAAAGCCGTGCACCTTTTCGAACGACGGCTTCACGGGGAAGTTCGAATAATCGATTCGAAAGGTGTTTTCTCGCGTAATCACCACACACGCGACGCGGCACAACGGAATATCGATAGAACGATCTGAAAAAAATGCCTGACTAATGAGGAGCGCAGTCGTAAAAACGTCTATGCGTCTCAGAAGCTGAGCGATAACTGAGTTTAAATATGATATACATTGAGCCAATGTGGTCTTGTCTTTGTCAAAAAATTTCAACAAGCTGCTGACACACACTGGAGCAGATCGCTGACGGCCAAAATCTCTAGTTCTCTGGATGTGCATCCTAGAGATTTGACAAAGTATTTTAGAATAATGTGTGCTACATTATGACTCAATCGGATTTGATCGAGATAAGTTTAAACAGATCTAAATTAGTTTTATCTTTTGATAGAAGCAAAAAACTTTCTTGTACAAAGTTGTTTAATAAGGCATTACCGATATTTATTCTGAAGACACTTAAGCTCTACTACTGACTTGGTTAGCGCTGTATGACACTTTATTAAAAACGTAGTACAAATCATTGTAAAATACTTTGTCGAAGACACCAGACCTCTAGGATGCATATCCAAAATACTAGAGGTTTTGGCCGTCGAAAAAAGCGATCTGCTCTAGTGTGTGACATCTCCAAAACCATTGTACAGTATAGTTTCCGATTTTTCATTCGGTCGATTCGCAGCAAATGCGAGTCCTTAAAATTTTGAAAGATCCATATTAGACATTTCGCGTTGATCTTCAACAGTGTTTCATTTCCATGTTTGCAATATAGGAACACGGTCTACATTATATGTAGCGACCAATCATGTCATTTCTTATTCCAGACCATTCATAATTGTTGGGGAGGAGGTCACTTTGCTGCGATAAACCAAAGACTGAAAACGGCATTCTCGATAGCTCCTATCCTTCTATTCAATGTTGAAATTCAATTTATTTTACTTGAATATATTTTAAATCCAACATATTATACACATAAATTTTTGTACTTCAACTCGCGCTGTCTACATATTGACCTCCTACCAACAGTGATATTCTTCTCTATTGCTATTTTATTTCGTTAGTCCGTGTTGCCGGTTTCACAGCACATTTTATCCACAACAGTGGTCCAATGTAGAAGTTTTTGTGTTCAGAATAATTATTTCCGAATTAACGAATCTAATCCGCAAAGATGTGATATTAAGTGTTATAGACAGCTTTCAGCAAATCGTTCTGCAGATCCTTTTATAGGCCAGAATAAACTTCTCAGATAATTTCCAGGAGATTGAACCTTATATTATCTGGGTTGCATGGTTAAGTGTTTGTGACCAACCATGGTCCCGTTGGAAACCTGTTATAAAATAGCTATTTTGAGGTCAACTTCAATGATCAGAAATAAACTCTTGAAACATTTTTCTGAAGTTTGATACCCATCTTGTTGTATTTACACTGATAAATGTATGTAGCCAACCATGGACCCTCGGACAACTTGTTCTTAATATGGTGACTTCAAGATCAGCTCATCAGGTGAACCTTAAATAACTAGGAACAATCTGTAGATGTAATTTCCAGAACATTGATACGCAAATTGTAGATGACTTACCGCAATCTAGACATGTCTGGACTAGGAAGAATTGATAAGAATGTTGGATATGATTGTTTTCTATTATTTTGTTTTTCAATTACCGGCAGGTTTAAGTGGGCTGGTCTTTTTGTAAAAGTCTGAAAAATGCCGTTAAAAATCAGTGAATGCGAGTAACTGACACTGGCGACAACAAGTGCTAGCCGAAACATACGTACCTACAGTGCTGTTCTGAATAATAGCAGCGCATGTCGATTTTCATACAAAATGCTCAACTTTGACATGCTGTAGTTTTGTTCCCTTTCAAGCAATCGAGTTGAAATTTTCTCCACAGAACTACAAATATGCCCAATTTTGTAAACACAAAATTTCAAAATTTTCTAAGCCCCTGCCGGAAAGTGAGATACTAGGTGAAATTGTTCGAAAAAATAGCAGTTTTAAAAATTTGAATTTCGGCTTGACATTATAGTTTTAAATTGTATATCACTTACCATTGGAACAATCTCCTCCTACTTATCAAACCTACACGTAAACCGAAAATGTTTAAAATATTTGTAGAAGAAAAATTTAGGGTGGTATTAGAAGGTGAAATATAAAAAACTCCTTTTTTGATTCTGCTTACGTTAAAGAATTAAAAATACAGTTGAGATGCATATAGCGATGGATTTGCGATCACATGACATGCGTATGGGAACAATGATAGTTCGAAGATTTCGAGAGAATATTGATGGAGATTGGGCTCCGAGATACGATCAGCCTGAAGCTGAGCTGATACTCAAGAAAGAAAAAAACATGATGATGTTCATGAAAAACACAAACTCTAATCACAGGGCCGGATTTACAAATGTGGATGCCCGGGGGCAATTATTTTGTGGAGGCCCTTTTCCCAGAGAAAAAAAACACATTTTGATACTTTAGCATAGCCTAGATATTGTAATGTTTTCATAAGGTTTCCTTTACCAGAGTCAAACAAACTTATAACGTCGAAAAATAAATGGGGCCCAGATAGCCGTAGCGGTAAACGCGCAGTTATTCAGCAAGACCAAGCTGAGGGTCGTGGGTTCGAATCCCACCGGTCAAGGATCTTTTCGGGTTGGAAATGTTCTCGACTTCCCAGGGCATAAAGTATCATCGTACCTGCCACACGATATAGGAATGCAAAAATGGTCATCGGCATAGTAAGCTCTCAGTTAATAACTGTGGAAGTGCTCACAAGAACACTAATCTAAGAAGCAGGCTCTGTCCCAGTGGGGACGTAACGCCAGAAAGAAGAAGAAGAACGTTGAAAAATACTTCAAATCCCCTATGTACGTAAACAGATTTGAAATTTAAATTTATGTAGGGAATGTTTTTTTATATTTAATACATCTAAGTAGATTTTATACGTTTACAGGTGAAATTCAATGTTTTTTGTCAATGTCAATCAATGTCAATGTCAACAACTAAATTCGTTTGATGGTTCTTTTATTATAGGTACCTTAGTTCAAATTATGCTTATTCCATTCATGTTCAATATTCAAGTTGTTAAACAATCAAAGTTTTGAGTTGAAGAAAGTTCTGTAAGACTTGCAGCAGGTCTTTTTCTAGAAACTGTCTCTATTTTGATGAAAGTTTCTGAATAGTCTCCATTTTTAATGAAAGATTATTAATATCTCTATTTTAATTAAAATGCTTTCTGATTTTTTTTTTCTCATTAGGATTGCAGTCAATCTTGATGCAACATTCTACGGTCTCCAGAGGAAAGAAAATCAAAGACCTTAATACAGCTTTTGAGCAGGTTCTTCAAGAATTTTCTCTCACATGTCTCAAGAAATCTTCTAGTGATTTTTCCAGAGATTTTATATGAAATACTTTCATACTGGGATCCCTCTAGAATGTTTTCTAGAGATTTCTCTACCAACACTCTCAGAAATTCTTCTACCGATGAATGTTTAGAGGACTTTTTCCAAGAAAACCTTGGGCACTCCAACGATTCACCTCCAGTTATTTCCTCAGGTATTACCCTGAGTTTTTTTTTCCAAAGTTTATACTAGGAGTTCCTCCAGATATTTTTTCACTAATCCTTCAACCGAATTTTACAGTTGTTACTAAGAAAATCGATGGAAGAATCACCTGATATCAATCGAGGAGTGTATCGCCAATATCGCCTTTAAAAAGCCAAGAGAATCTTTGGAGATATCCCTGGGTAATTTCTATTGTTATCGTTGTTAAAAGCCAGGTTATATTCTTGAGATATCTGAAACAAAATTCTTGGAGAATTTCCTTAGAAAAACTCCACAGGAAATAATAACTTATTCTTCGGAATTATCTCTGAATCTTTGGGAAAATCAAGTCTCACAAAATTCCTACAAACAAAAACTAAGAAATACATACAGTAATGCACACTTAATTTATTTCGCCGATGCCGTTGAAAATAATCGCCGAGAACTCAACAGCTGAGATTCCGGTAAAAAAGTAGGTAAAAGTTCAAAGTGCCGATTGTGCCGTAAAATGTAAAATCAACCCAACTGTCAACATTTGACGAAGAGATCGGTAATCCATTGCCGAAAATCTCGGCACACCATTACCGCAACTCGGCAAAGGATTATTGTTTTTTTTTTGTGGAATGAAGAATAAGAAGAATAAATACACATAAATTTTAATGGGAAAACAAATTTATTATCTATTGAAAAGATATCACTCCTATACAAAAGCATGAAGTACAACACTGTGAACATCTTACTTTTTCCTCAATCCGGAATATATCGTCCTTTTCCATGTGAAATGGATTTCACCCGCCGCCATTTCAGCAGTACCTCAATGAAAAAAAAACAGCAATTTCCTGAAAATATAATAAAACTAGCTTCAATTATTGCTGACTACACTTGATAGATAAGTTATGGAAACAATTTGACGACATAAACACAATTTCTAGTGAATTACATGTAGTCGCCTCCTGCAATGCTCTTTTTTTACGTCATAAACATTTCAAACACATGTTGGTTTCTGCAGTTCTGTGTTTTCGATGTTGACAGATGCGCTTTGCCGAAACTCAGTGAAACTGTTTGTTTGACGATGGTTATGGCAAAATAGATTACCGAATCTCAGTTATTCGCCTAAATAACCGATTTTCGTCAATTTCCATCTGTCAAAATCTAACGAGATTTCAGTAAAAATATGTTTCACCGACTGATCTCGTCATTCAGTTTTACCGAGATGAAGTTCCGCAATTAATCGTATACGAGCAGTAACACTGCACTCAAGAAAACAGCCCCCTTAAATAAAGGTGCATTTGCACATACTTCTGTCGAATTTTGTGTGTACCTCATATTCATTATGCTCGTAATTAATACCATGTATTTGTGTAACACATCTATGCCATTTGAAGAACATTCAAAGTATGTGCAAAGTTCATACCCTCCTGGAACACATTGTGTAAACAAATATGACCTCCGAAAAATGATCCCGCGATTGTGATCTCCTCGGAGTACTCAAATAGTAGTATTTCGGCGATGTCTTGATTGAATATACAGGTATTTAGAAAAGAAAAAAAAACTATTTCAGTGGTTTTATAACACTTATTTACATTTTTTTTTCAGATACGTGAATCATGAAACAGAGAGTAGCGAGACCACATGTTGCAAGCCATAACCGAAATCGAAGACAAGTTCCACCAAGAATGTTAATATGCAGATGTATTTTCCGCGTGATAACATGGCTTTTTAATAAACTTTCGTTTCGTTTACTCATCATAACTGTTCATCATTTATTGTTTCTTGGATCTTATTTTATTGGAATCATGTATGTGTGTGATTCCGATAAAATATTCCCGATTCAAGAAACGAAAAGTTTAAATTCTTGCTTTTAATGCTAAGAAAAAAGTCGATATAGGTGACCAATATATTCCATTGAAGCCAGGTATGAAAAGTATGAGTTTCGATTATGGATTACATATGAAGTAATCATGATTTCAATGAAGATAAATATTGGTGATGATTTATTTGTTTCACACATACTATGTATGTGCAAACTCACATTGCAAAAATCCATATGGGTTGGCTCATGAATGAAATGGGAAGTTTATCTTGAGTGTGTCAAAATGTTGTAATGAAGAATTACAAAAAAAGAGAAATGTCTGGCCTGATTATCTTTTCTTCAGGTTCATTTTAGGTTACATTTTGTTTTTCTGTTCTCAGTTCAATCCATTTGCGGTCTCTTTTTGGTCCATTCTTTCAAGCTAGAGCTCTCTTAAGTTCCTTTATCCATGGCACTTCAACGCTAGCAGGTTTGCAATGTGATCGATAGTGTAATTTCCAAAATAAATAATTAAATAATTAGGTCCTATTATTGATCTACACATAAATAAATTTCAAATGCAAGTCTTAAACTTTGTTTCTTTGAGAAAGTTTTCGTTGTAGTTGGAAAAGTCATGTTAGAAAATAGTTAAGAATTCAAGCAAAAGTATGGCACTCCACTTGTTTATCGAAATCGTTTTTTAATCTTTCTTGATTTTTGTGTTTCTCGTAAAGCCAACAAAATTCTATTCTGAATGTTTGAATATTTGGTTCTAGTAGGGCGCTGAGCTACTTGGGCACTTCCATGATTCACTTTGGGGTTTTTCTCTGCCGAATCGTCTGAAACTTTACAGTAAGAAGCATTGCAATACGACGCATATTGTGGCCAATTATGAGATCAGTGGCTGAAAAAAAAACACTGCCTAAATGAATCAAAAGTGCCAAGAATAGGACCAGCTCCCAAATTTTACATATTAGAGTTTACTATCAAAAATTTCGTAAATTATTCCGGATTTATAAAAAAAAAAGAATCTTTCAAATCTTATTATACGTTTCCGAAAAGTATGTACTATTGCATTGATTATAATTATTCGTAAAAGTTTAACTATAAATATTTTTGTCGAGATTTGTGGGGGCTCAAAAATATGGGGGCCCGGGGGCCATGGCCGTAAATGCGGCCCTGTCTTATCATATTGTAAAATATTGCCAAAAATTGATCCATAATATAAAATATTGCCAAAAATGGAGCATACCAGGAACGGAATCAACCTGTATCTGACTTTTCAGATCTTTGGTATTTTTTATAAGCAATTGATGTTTAATTTTCACAGCAATTTTTTGTGCGAGTCGTTTACCTTAAATTTATAAGTCACAGAAAATCTGCATTAGACTCAACTTTTATGGCGTATCCAAAAAAGCACACCATTAAAAAAACTTATACGGAAAAAGTACATATCGAGCCTTGCCCTTGGAATCGTACCGCTTTCGGAAAACCTGCTGTACAACTCCATGCGAGCAAAAATGTCACGCACCTGCGAGACTCCAACGTGAAGTGCGTACCAGCCTATTAGTCTATTAGTTAGTTATCCAAATAGTTCAACTCGGTACTTATGAGAAGTAGCTACCGCGACGTGACTCGGTTTGCCGATTAACGCAACGCACCAGCCCATATTTCTTCACCTTTATCCCCTTTGCCAGCAGCAAGCAAGCAGTGAGCAAACTTGAATGAATTTTTGGAACCGGTTGGCCCAAAACAAAAACCGCAAAGAAGACCGCTGCTCTACTGCTGGTGCACTCGATGGGCACCCACCAAAACCCCCCATTACGACATTCATTCAACAAAAAATTGCCTCCAAACGACCGATTTACGTACATTCCAAATTTGACACTGGGTCGCCAGAAATAAACACACTATTAACCGAGTAACGTGACGTGTGTAGTTCAAGATGTCGTTCAACTCTGGGGCACAGCAGCATCCAACGTACCACAACGCCAGTGCTGGCTCAAACTATCTAAAGCCTTTTTCCGTCAGCAAACGACTTTCGAAATGTTTATTTTCGACTCTGTTTTGAATCCACCGATTGACTGACTGACTGACTGACTGACAGTATTGAACACGTAGATATCGGAATCGATGCGAACAAGACTTCGAACCGCGTTAACAATACTGCTGACTGGAGCTACCTTTTTCGTGTAAGAAAATATTTGTACAATCGACAATTGCGTGCAGTGCTGCAGTGCGCTGTGGTGGATGAAGAACCGAAGGCCTCGACGAAGCTATAGACGAATGTGTCGATGAATGAAATAAACGTTTCAATCAAATACGGCACTTTAGCAGCATTCTGATTGGAGCTATTCGGCGTTGCGATCATCATTTAATGGGGTGGCGTAAAAGACTGGCGCCTAGACTGATGCAAATTTTGAAGTTTTTGCTCCCCTATGCTTAAACGGTGTCAATTATGATGAAAATCATTCTCCCAAAATTTGAAGTGATTTGGAAGAAATTTGGTTGTGCACACGCCATTCGAAGTTTCTATGGAAATTGCTATGGAAAAGACAAACCTTTTGTGTTCAGTCCTCTAACTGCTCGAAATAATAATTTATGGAAATGTGAACAAACTCTTCTTATGTGAAATTTTACCAGCTACAACTTTGCCGAAGAACACAATTTGCTGGGACGTAAGGATAATTTGTTATTAGTGGTAACAAAGTCTAAAGCATGCTGAAATGATCATTCAATTACTTTCAGAGCAACACTGGTTTTTTGCTGTAGAACATAGTAGCCAGGATTACTTTGATCTATTCTCCCCCCATGAGCACCACTGTTGCCTGCCGAGCAGTTGGTTAAGCATGCAAAATGCAAACCCAGTTTATGATTAAGAATAGCAATTTATCCATAAATCCTATCGAAATGTGGTCTTCAGCAAAGTTGTAGCTGGAAGGATTTCACGTGAGCAGAGCTTGTTCACTTTTCCATAAAATATTATGTCGAAGCGATAGAGGCCTGAACACAAAAAGTTGGCGTATTCCATAGTAATCTCCATATAAACTTCAAATGTCTTGTGCACAATCAAATTTCTTCCGAATCATTTCAAACTTTGGGAGGATGCTATTTACCATAATATAAATCGTTTAAGCATAGGGGAGCCAACTTTTCAAAATTTGCATCACTCTACTGGCGCCATTGTCGTGCTGCGTGTGGTTGCCATCTTTATTTGATTCTTTTATTAGTATCATTACCAACATAACTTGGTCATTTTTTATATCCAAGTGCTCTGTGTTAGGCAGTACCATAACCCTAATTTGGTAAAACTAAATTTTGCTATTATTAGCATTTCGTTAACAATATATTACATTTTGTTTACAGTAGCAGTTCCGTTTTTTTACAGATGATAAATCCCAAACAGCTCTGTGATATTGGATCATTGCATTACTGAAAGTTGTGAAAAGTAAAAAGTGTAATAAAAGCCATCGTGAGTTACCCTTTAGCATAGCATAGCATAGCATAGCATAGATTGACTGCAAATGTCAAAAAATTGATCAAGGAAGGAAGGAAAAAGATCTTTAGTCTGTGATGCAATCTATGGATAAGAAGGAAAAATACGACTCTTACGCCTCGATTAGGTAAAGTACACCGCAATCATTCCAGATCGTTTTTCCTGACTACCTCACAATTCAGAGCTAAGGAAGCTTGCATGACCTTCGGTCAATGCAGGCGATTTTTTGCTAAAACGTGGGGCCTGACACAACTTTTGTTCGACCAATAATATTTCCACTCATCTTTCCTTTTGTCCTTTCCTAATCATAAGAGAAGAAATCTCTGTTCTGTTATCATGGCTTTTAACCTGGTATATTTGGTATGGATACAGACCATTGAACTTCTTATCTTGATCTTTTCCCGTCATTTATGGATTCGCAGAAAGCTGTCCATAAAATAATGCATACAATTATTCACAGTGTCTTATCATCAGTTGCTTCTTACAAATCCTAGGGTAAAACCAACGACTAAGCATCATTATTATCCTCCATATCCGTAGGTACACAAGTGCAACCTTATCTCGTATCCACGCAAAGTCAGCCTATCCAGAGATCTGCTCCGCATATTTGATCAGCTTTCTGCATTTATCTTCCCCTATGTGCTCTTAGTATATATTACACATAGTATTATCGCGGAAAGTGAGCATGTGGTGTTGGTACCCTGGAATGATAGCGCCAGTCAAATATTTTACACACATATTTTCCCGCCAACCGGCATCTACAGTGACGCATTAAGTCATCCACGTGCTATCTTCTGACGCGGATCTTGGTGCGTTTGTTTTATCCTACAGGGTGCCGGCGGCTTTTTCGCTGCAGTGAATGATCATTTGTTTGTAATCGTCCACCCCTGCTTTGTATGACAGAGCGCTACATCCGAATGTCACTGACTGTGAGGAGAATCACTTTCTTGCAATGTCTCCAGATTCAGTGCTTCCGGTCCAGTCGGCACTCTGCGAAATTAATGACCACGATGCGATGCGTATATGTACATCAGTTGTCATCGATCGCCGGCAAGGTCTTCCCTTTCTCTATCTGATGTGATCTTTTTCTTCTACTTCTCCTTGGCATTACGTCCTCATCGGGACAAAGCTTCTTGTCAGTTTAGTGTTCATTCCTGTGACAGGTATGATGACACTCTATGCCAAGGAAAGTCAAGGAAATTTCTATTACGAAAAGATCTTGAACCGACCGGGAATCGTCCACCTATACCACTAGGCAAAGGAAGGCTCTGATGCGGTATTTGTCTAGCGTGTGCGGCACGCGGTACGCTTGTTTAACTTCGCTACTTAAGTCGCCTCCTCCTGCATGCAGCATCATCCTCATCTTGATAATTTTGCGAAGATAGGCAGTCGCCAAATGCCGGCGATTCTCACGAACCGTTTCTCCATGTAGAGTAAAGGTATTCGTGAGTGTGTTGGCTCTCGATTTGTTTTGGTAGTGTCTTCATGGTTAAACTGAAGCAGCGATGACGTTGTGGGTGGATGTGTGCAAGGGTGTAGTCAGGATTTAGATCAGGGGATGGTGAGCGATCTCAAAGACACTATTCACTAGTTTCTGGCTAAATGACATATTTGCAACCTATTCTTATAGTTATTCTAAACTACAACAAGTAAGAACGTCTACCATTTCCCATTATATAGAATCCAAAAATGCGACTGAAATC